>NC_071671.1:67648138-70636277 GCF_028554725.1 Zeugodacus cucurbitae | reverse complement strand
AGTGATCCAATTCAACGTGAGCGTATCGAAATGATGGACCAGCTGAAGCTAACCATCTGCGCTGTGGAATTGCTTATGACTCCGCTGAACCTCGTGCTCGTCATGTGTCTGATGCTATGGAAGGTGTGCAGCCACATTGCACTCTACGATCGCATAGATGTATTGGACCAGCAGCTGGTGCGGGAGTTCGGTGTGTGTTTGAACTACCACAAGCTGTTGCACAAGAATCTCATTAAGGCGCTCATTTTACCAGCAGTCCACTACTCAGCCGTTACTTGGACCATAGTGCATGAGGTTCCGGATAATGTGCTGCAGGCTTGCGGTTTTGTGTTTCTATATTTGTTCAGCATTAGCGGTCCGAATTGGACTTGCTACATGCATGCGGGTTTCGCCGAAACGCTAAGTATCCGCTTTCGTCTGCTGCAGATACTGCTCAACGCCGACTTTTTGTTGGCGAATTTTCCAGAGCTGCGTATATGTGAGGCACGTCTGCAGTGTCTCGTTGGCATGGTGCGCAGTTTTCATGAAATCATAGACGACATCAATGGCGTGTACCGCGCCACTCTGGTGGCGGTCCTAATGCACGATTTCACGTTGGTCACCAATATACTGTACATGCTGTTCGGGCATTCGATCGGCAAAGGCGATGTGGGTATATTCTTCGCATACGGCGCGATGTGGCTGATAGTGCCGCTGCACAAATTCATCACTACGCCCATCTACTGCAGCATGGCGGTGGAAGAGGTGAGGAACTGGCCCCCGCATGAGTTCGCTGAACTCTATGCTTTTAATCTGATTGCAGTTTTCTCTAGAGTTATTTGAACTTTTTCACTCCGCTTTTAGGGCAAACGCTGCTTGCGTCTAATTGAAAAAATCGACATTTGGTTCCCCAACTTCAAGTCAGCCAAACGAATTGTGGCCGCCACAATGCACTGGCGCCTGGAAAATAAAATTGAATTCACTTGCGGTTTCAATATGATCTTCAATAGAACCATCATCGCAACGGTTGGTGGTGTGCATTAATTATTTTCGAACTTTTTCAATTCAATTCGTTGCATTTTTTGTTTTTCAATTCAAATACAGATAACGGCAGTCGTCTTCAATTATCTGCTAATACTCATACAGTTCCGCATGACCCAATTAATGGGTCAACAAATTGAGGAGCAGAAGAACGTATTGCACGATTGGGTTGGCGACCTTTAATGCAGGCAGTATGCAAATGGAATTAATACTTTACACTAGTAAACAAATATTAATTTAGGATTTGTGAATTCAACATATAATATTAATTATATTCAATAAATCACTTACCAAATTTAAGTTTTTAACCAAAGTGTAATATTTAATGTATACGGTTAAAGGGTGTAGATAATTTAATCACATCCATGAATTCCGGAACTATTTAGCCTATCTTTATCCGTTTTATAAGTAACCAGTTGAATTGTGACCGCTAGATGGTGCTACAAACTCGGTTTGGCTGATAAGCGGTATTGCCATTCAAATCGTTCTCTCTCTCTTTCATAACAGTTCTAGGACATGAGTGATGTTAATGTTATAATAATAATTTAAACATTTTTGAACTGAGAGCTTTCACATGAACTTCAAGTTTCGAAACGAATTCTGTAAGTGATTAGTTTCGAGTTTTTCTAAAAAACTTATTGTTCCTTATATTAAAAATGCCTTTTGGAATTCAATTTGCCTTGTATATTTCTTGTTTTTGGTGACACCAAATTTATCTTGACCGGTGTTACCTAAGCTTCTCCACAAGCTTACCTATATAAGCGTCCATATGTGTAAGCTCATATGCGCATGAAAGCACCATAACTGTGGTATCGAAAGTTCACTGGAATTTTTTGCTTCACCGAAATCCATTGTTTTGCCACGGGCGATGATAAAAAGTTTGCAAACTTTTTCGCTTTACTATGAGTAATTGGCTTTTAGGAAAAGCAGTTTCTAATGACAGAATTTTCAATTGGAAAAAGCTTTTGCAATTATTCCCATTGAAATATTACTGTCACCAACCACAAGCAATGGCAAAAGTACTTTATACTTCCAATTATTGAAAAAAAATGTTTCCTCACACACACACACACAAAAACTTTTTTGCGTTTGTATGAGTAAGTAGCATTAGGAGATTGCCACTCGTTATAGCTTAACGGACTCCCAGGGGAAGCTGTTTAAGACTCTTGCATAGACACTTTGGTACCATTTTGTATTTTCTGCTTAATTAATAGCTTTGGGTGTGCTCGCATAGTTGCTATACTGTGTAGACTCATTTATATACACACTTTTAAAGCTTTTAGTTGTACTTTGCTCTTAATTAGTAACGGTTATGTGAGAGACGTGTGCGTTAAAATTCTTTCGTAAGCAATCAAGAAGTGCCTTTTACGGCATTAATTCTCGGTTCCTCAGTGACATGTATTGTGCAATGACACTGTTTTTATTTCATCTTGAAAAAGCTCTTAAAAATTTACTCGCAATCGGCAGAGATATTGAGTTGAAAAAAACTGACAGAAAGCACTTATGCACTTATCAGCTTATTTGACAGAAATTCAAAATTGTTATTGAGCATTTCATTGCAGACTAAATAATTCGCAGCTTCTTCGTTAATGAAGATTAAAGTTAGAAACCATTTCTCGTGAGAAAGTTTCGGTGATTACTAGTACAAATACGTGTCAGCTGTAACAGGTGTGTCTGCTGTATTGCCACGTTTCGCCGCCATTTGTCATATGCTGAATAAACGAGTCTGCTTAAATACTTAATTCGCTCTATTAATTATGCCCGATAATTATCATTTCGGGCTAATTAATTGCACAGTTATCTGCATTATCAACTGCAGTTCATTTACTATGCAAATCGAGTGTACTTAAAGGCATTAGAGATCGACTTAACGCGAAGCAGAGTTGTTGGAAGTGAGGGCGCTTGTGTGTAATACCACGAAAGGTTGCACAAATGTGACAGCCTCTTCATCAAAAATTTAAATTTGCAGTAAAAATAATATATGTGAGATCTGATTTGATATCTGATTCGAATAGAATTATTGCAGATGTTGTATTATCGCAAGGTAGAGTCATATAACTCAATTATCGTTTAAGGGGTGGCATCCCTTGTATTATTTAATTAAAATATTAATTTAATTGACTCAATTTTTTTTAACTAGAAAATCATCTAAAATAATTTTGTAACAAAAATTATTAAAATCATATTTGATTGAATTGATATATTAAAATCTCAAAAAATCATTAAAATTTTATCCTTATTATTATTAAACCTTATCAGTTTGGTACTTATTTTTCAGGCATATCAAACATTTCTATTTAAATTCAGTGAAAAAAAAATTTTGAATTAATAATTTTGTAAAGGTTGCTACTCCCTTTAAAAAATACTTTAAGTTGTATTCTTATTATTCTTAAAATTTAACAATTTGAAACGCATTTAAATTTTTCTTGAAAATTTTAATGTAATTTAAAAAGAATTTTCTCACATTATCGGTTCACTTTGTACCCCCAAAGTACAGAAAATATGACCAGAGCCTTGCATATTAAATATTAATTAGAAATTTTCGATGTTTTCAAAATATTGGCATTCTTAAATCATAACTGTTTATTGCCGATAAAATAGCAGTGCTGGCACACGCTCAGATAAGCAACAACCAAAAAAAAGAGAACGAACTGTATATTCGTAAGCTTCGTTGTTTGTGTCCGTTGCATTTCCACGCGGACCCAACAGACACTCGCTCTCGCTGGCTCAATCAGCCGTTGGCCATCTGCTGCACGCTTCGCGGTCGTAGCTAATGAGTGCGGCTTTCTACTTTTACACTTAATAGTGTCTTTGTCGTAATTTGTATTTTTTTTTCAGCGCGTCTGCTGTTTCCACTGCTGCGCCGCTATTTATCGCTTTACTTTATGCAGTTCAAGTACATTTCATTGGAAATTTATGCAAATTGCCTACATTAATGCATATTTATTAACTTCGAACTTTCGAGTTGGAGACGACGTACGCCAGGGGCTGAAATTTCAACATTTTGCGGGCTAGTAGTTAGAAATAGCATTTGTCTTATTGTTGGCATGTTGAGAGGACTCGCTGTGCGGTGAATTGGCAGTGTGAGTGATAAATGTATTTAATAACTAAATCAATTTGCACTTCATTTCTTGAAATCGTGTTTCTATATTACTACTGTTACGGTCCGATAGCGGCCAATTAATTTTCTAGAGCTGTTGCGTCTTCAATGTATTTGGTAGTGAGAATTGTTGAGAGGCCTTAAAAGAATTGTTGCGCTTCTTTAAGTGCTGATATAAGGCAGCCCTAAAGTAACTAGCATTTAAACGTCAAGTTAGAGATTTAGAGCCGAACCAAACCACAATTTGTATATTACAACCTGGATCGACTCTAATTGTGATTTGGATAAACTAAAATCAATTCATCAGAACTCCCTTATACGTTGACTTGAATTAATGTCCGGGAGCCTGAGGGTCCCTAAGGACTTGATCTTAAAGTCGGGCGTCATTCTGTGTAGTCTTTCTCATGTGATATTCATGAAAATTGGTATTATTCTTATCCTAAGCCTCTTATGAATCCAATCATCGATATGAACATCTTATGTTCCAGAATCTTGTTGATCTAGCAACAGACCCAGTTCGTGAGTATAATTTTATCCTTAAAGATCGTATGTATTATTGATGTCATTCCCCTATCAATACTTCATATGTGTTTTTAAGACGTTTCCTGAAAACTTGGCCGAAATCTATCCAGCGATAACACCGTATGTATGTTTCTATGTAGATGTACTCTAGTTATATAAATTATCATTAGTCCTGTTTTGTTTAGAGCATAAAATGAGGCTGAAAATCACATTTACATATATAATTACACAACAAAATATTCCTTGTTTTGCTTCAATGCAGCGCTCATGTCAAATGCATAATCCTCTCGGAAAGGTTGGTCATATACTCCGAGGGCACTACACAAATGAAGCTTTCAATTTCAATTTCCAACGCTGCTGCATTATTCAAATGGTGCGCCCTGCAACGTCACCACTAATAACATTAATGCGTGTAAACAACGCGCGGAACTACATTGAACGCACAACACTGCCGCGCGCCATAAAGTATGCTGCATGATGTGATTGTTTAACATTTCATTAAAATGTTACAATATTCCAATGCCGCATATATTATAGTTTGCAAAGTGCACATGAGCCCCGCAGGTCCACAGGTTGGTCAGTGTGTGGGTGTGTTTGCGTCGGTGCAGCTGCCATGAACACAGGTAATATGCCGTAATTATAAATGATGATGATAATAATGATTGTAAGTAATTAATTTAAGCCACATATTTGCCGTTATAAATACAACAACAACAACAATAATAAAATTAAAGTAAAACATTTATTATATTATGTGCATAAGCAATAACCACAAGCCGGCCTGCAACGTCAACAACAAAAAGAACAGCTGACCTCCACCGCCGACGGCCATTGTCCACTGTTGTTGTTGCTGGCGCATTGAGTATTTTCCCGCATAATTTCATCGACAGCGCAGCGTTGATTTTAGTCACAAACTGCCGCGCACTCATGACAAATAGGCGTGAATACCGTTAACCGCTTATGCAACTGCGTGGCAGTGGGTGTGTGCGTGCTTGTGTGGTTGTTTAATAATTTAATTTCCATTAATATGTATAATTTGTTGTTTTGCAAAACTGCAAAATGCCTCATTCATGTCCGTATATACTATAATTGTATACTTTCAGGGGCATAAGGTAATTATTGTGGATTATTAATAGATGCAGGGCTGCCGCACAAAATAGCGGTAAAATGTTGAATGGTGCGTGTTCGATTGTAATGCATTGTAGCTGTTGTGGTCTTAATGGTGCTGTTGTGTGGCTGCCCACACCCTCTCTCAGACGCACACGAGAGTGTGTGTGTGGGTAAATGAGGTCGTGCGCCTGCTTTGAGGTTAGTTTACCATTCACGCTACATTTAAGCAATGTTTGACCAATCAGCTGTGTAAATATTTACAGAATCCATACACGTACTTGTTGATTATTTATCGTTGACCTTGGTTGTAATTTACGCTTACATATTTTGATATGGTTTCAGTAGAAACATTATATTTTTGAATTTTTAGGTCTCTCAACAACATTTGTGGAAAATAAGATTTTTAGACTCAGAAATCCTTTATTAATATAAAAATCATATATAAATTGCCAATTTGGATGCAATCTGAGATATGTGGATGAATAATCGTTCCGTTTGTATAGTCTACTTTTAGGCGAATATCTCATATATATTATAATAGGGCCTTATATGAATTCAGAGACTGATAAAGTTTAATAAAAATGTCTTCTAATCCCTATATAAGAAGCTCTTTGCTTTCTGCTGCCCGTTTAAGCTTACCTCTAAGTACAAACCTATCCCATTCTCAATAATATTTCTTATCATCCAATTATTGACTACAAGCAATTGTTCTTTACACAAATGGCGTTGTTATTCTCATAAGTATATACCCTAGCTTTTATATAATATATTTAAGCGATATCACTTTGAAACCGTTAAATGTGGGGAGCCATTTAGCACTTTACAAATTGAAACCGAATTTGAGTTGCATCTCCAGCTGCGCTGTCAACAGCTAACAAAGTGGAAACGAACGTTGTTGTGCATGCGTTTGACGTGAGCAGAAAATTTTATTTTTCATAATTGCAAGTAACTGCCAAAATACATGCTATTATTCATGTTGTTGTGAGGCAACATCCTAAAAATCCGATAAAATTTGAAATTTTGTGCGAATTTGAAAAATATGTGACATTTGCAAATGTTTTTATAAAATATGAAAATGAAATGCCACGAAATAAATTTTTATTTTTATTCTGACTTTAGTCTTTCTGTCTGGCTGTGTTGAGGTTAGAAATTATGTCCTAAAAATTTGTGAAAATTATTGAAATTTAAGCAAATCTGATACTTCGTTCATTTTTAAACTGTAGCGCACACTCAACCCCTTTTAAGATTGGTTAGTACGAATATGATGCACCCTGTACTTACCAAAACTTTGCTTAATGAGGCAAAGCTTTAAACCCAACTAGAATCGCTTTCATAAACTCCCCAGTGTGCCAGTTAATTTGAGTGCTCCTGCTGAGCAAACCTTATATCCTTATATCAATGGACAAGGACAATTCGTAATAAATGTTTTTCGTCCTTTCCTTGTTATTGTTGCATATTTTTATTAGATACCTGCAAACGACAGCAATTGCCAATTTTTCATATGGTTATTCGAAGACATAATTGCATATATAAATCTCTGCTTAATGACTTTGAAATATATTCCCAATCACCTACACAGGCACACACAAACAAATTAAAGCAATTGAAATTTAAAACATCTCACTCAAGTGTGGAGAATTAAATCAAAATCTTAACCGCTTGTTGCTGCTCAAGTGTACAGCTGTCAATTAATAATCGTGATAAATTATGAACGCCGGCATAAATTCATACAAATTCATATAAAATCCACAAACACACACACACACATACATATATATGAGCGCACGACATGTGTCGTGTGTCATGTATGCGCAGTCGCTCGTGTCATGCTGTTCAATTCGATTTATCGCACAATCACACACACAGTGCTCATATTGTGTTTGTATAGCGGCGTTACAAATGTCATTTTGTATGTCATTTGTTATTTGCGCTTGTAATCATATGTACGCAATGTAATAAATGTTAATTTCCTTTCAATTATTTAATGGCATTGTTTATGGCACGCACTTACTTAACTACAAATGCACCCACACACACACACACGGGCACTCATACTGGTACAGTGGTGGGCATTGGAAGAGGAGCGCTACTACTTTTTTGGTTTGAAACTATATTAATTTCGATTTGAATAACGGTAAACTTATATCTAGTCTTCCCGTAACTCAGTCATTTGCGAAGGTTGATTGTTGAGCAAATAAAGTTTCTTCGCATCCTTCAGAATCCCAAAAATCAGCACAGTGGATGTACATATGATTTTATCTGATAAAAGCGTTCAGACTGATATTTCCCAGAAAAACTTTTTATAAACTGACAAATGTATGTATGTATGTGATTGGCGTTCAACCGTTTACCCGGTTATAGCCGAATCGATGAGAGCGCGCCACTCCTCTCTTTCCTTTGCAGTTCGGCGCCAGTTGGAGATCCCAAGTGTAACAAGGTTGCTCTCCACCTGGTCCCTCCAACGGAGTGGAGGCCTTCCCCTTCCTCGGCTTCCTGCGGCGGGTACTGCATCGAACACTTTCAGGGCTGGAGTGTTTTCGTCCATTCGGACAACATGACCTAGCCAGCGTAGCCGCTGTCTTTTTATTCGCTGAACTATGTCAATGTCGTCGTATAACTCATGCAGCTCATCGTTCCATCGTCTGCGGTATTCGCCGTTATCAATGTTCTGAGGACCTTAAATCTGGCGCAAAATTTTCCCCTCGAAAACTCCTAGAGTCGTCTCATCGAATGTTAACATCGTTCACGCTTCTGCACCATAAAGCAGAACGGGTATGATAAGCGACTTGTATAGTTTGATTTTGGTTCGTCGAGAGAGGACTTTACTGTTCAATTGCCTACTCAGTCCAAAGTAGCACCTGTTGGCAAGAGTGCGCTGGATATTGAGGCTAACATTGTTGGTGTTGTTGATACAACCAGTATCAAGATATTCGAAATTATCTACAACTTCAAAGTTATGACTGTCAACAGTGACGTGGGAGCCAAGACGCGAGTGCGCCGACTGTTTGCTTGATGACAGGAGATATTTTGTCTTGTCCTCATTCACTTCCAGACCCATTCGCTTCGCCTCCTTATTAAAGCGGGAAAAAACAGAACAAACGGCTGACAAATGTACACCTTCCGTTTTCGAATTTGTCATCTAATTTCAATATTTTATAGCAGAAAACTTTAATTTTTGATTTTAATATCGTTAAAGTTGTTGTATAAAGTTTTGGAGCATACTAATTAAGATTTTTTCACTAAGTGGAACCAGTGCTGTTTTAGATAAATATTAGTTTTTATTCATTAATTTTTGTGTTCCCATTTACATGTCCATCACTTTATGTAAAATTCCAACCGTATTACGCTTCATTGGGCGTTGGAGCTGTTTATGTCGTAACTGTAAACTCGATACCAACATATGCCAACTGTCAGCCAACAATCGCAACAAATTTGATTTATGTGCATGATATCCAATAAACGCCCACAAATGCATACAGTGGGCTGGGTGTTGGAAGTTCATGCATATAACCCATACAAGGATTTTGAGCCACATTATTCTATGGTAGAAATGCAGATTTGTGTGAGAATTTAACAGCGACCATTCTTAACTAACACTAATGATATTTAATATTTTCTAAAATTTTTTTTCCCAAACAAAAAGATTTCCCCTTTAAAAATAATTGTAATTTGCGCCTGGATGTATGCTATACCAGAAACGTAGCTTTCATTAACACCACTTTAAAACTCACGATATCTCTTTTTGCAATGCACATCGATAAATGGTGAAATTTATAGAAAATTTATGCGCTGTGTCTCAGCTCAAATTACTACTTGGTTTCAAATCACACACACACTCTCACATGTGCACATTGCACAGTGTTGATGAATGCAGCAGGAGACAAAAAATGCAAACAAATATTTATATTCGCATAGCATATAATTCAAACCAATTTGCCATATCGCTGCAATTTGTGTGCGTGCATTTCTGCGGGAGTGTGTGGATGAGTTGTCTCACACACACACACACACACACACACATGCAGCATGCAGTCGCAAATTCAACGTAATTGAATAAAATTATGATTGAATATATTGTCGGCAGCAATATGTGACAGTCGGTCGGATTTGTCGCTCGACGCGTTTGCTAATGAGCGCGCTGCTGGATCAACACACACATAAAAAAGGGGAATTCACAATGCAATTATGATAAGAGCTGTCAAGTATTTCATGCATTGCAAATGGAAAATGCCCTTGGTCACAATTAAAATGTTGCAAATGCGGCAAATGTCGGATAAATTACATTTTTGTTGTGAATTTTTAAATTAACTGCCGCCACTGCGCAGCGGAATTTATTATTTTCAATTAAAGCGCATTCGATTTCATTAAATGTGCACAAATTTCGATGAAAAATAGTTGTGTAAATAAAATGAATATTTCACCGTCGAAAATGAGTTCAGAAGAAAGAAACAGCGAAAAGAATATGTTAAAATAATTTAATTTGCGTAAATAGTGTAACTGAAGTGTGACTATTGTTTAGCGCCTGAAAGCGTGCTTCATTCTAAATTCAATCAGCGCAGCTGTGGCGTTGTCTTGGTTACTAAGTTTCGTCCAAACTCATTTAATTTTCAGTTTTCTCAATACTTTCATATTTGCCACACACAAATTAATGAAGCTTCAAAGCAGCACTTGCCAGCGATGAGAGAAGTTGCTTAGTGTGAGAGAGGGATAGATTTTTTATTTTAATATTTTATCTTGTGTGCGTGATATTGTTGTGCAACCGAAGACTTTGGTTTAGTGTAAATAATAATAGTTGGGAAAATAGATAAAGTGTGAGGAAAGCAATTGAATGAGTTCGGAAGTATACGAACTAAAGGCTAAACTAAAGAGAAGAGATAGAGGGTAGCAGTTTATAAATGAAAGTTGTACTTCAAGCTTTGCTTTAATTTAGTTTTCGTTTTTATTAAGTAAGTATTGAAAAACTCAGCCGCGACATTAAGTCGGTGTGGGTTCAGCTCCTGTTCTGCGGCAAAGGAATGCGTCACTACTTCTTCTCTGAATTTCCACCATTTCGCGATTTATTCAATTTGAAGGCAAAATAAAATCGCAATAGAAGTTCAAGAACGATGTGTTTTCTTATTCAAATTTCATCAAACGCAGCAGCAGCTGCAGCGCGCAGGAGCGAAGGCAACTGCATAAAAGTAGCGAAAGTGGCTGGGAAAGAGTGACGCAGCTGCATAAAATATATGGAAATAAAGAATTGTAGAACTAATGTAATCAAGCGCAAATGTTAATCACAGAAAATATGCAAATATGCAAGTGCAAAAATTAAATACGCGTAGCGCACATTTTGCTGCCAGTGAAACAGTGAAAGTCGCATAATTCAAATTTAATGCAGCGCCATTGATTCAACGCAGTTGCTGAGAAAAAATGCAAAAAAAAAAATAGTACTAGTGTATGACTTTAAAATGAAATTTAACTGCCAGCGCAAAATAGCTACGCCCAAACACACAGATTGTAGCATATCCCCAGGCGCTGTTTGTGAATTTCAAAACACAGTCCAAATTAATACTCAATTACGTTGATGAATTTTCTAATGAGCAGCGTTATTATATAATAAAAATAAATAATTTCACAGCGTTATGTAAAGCAACTAAGCAGTAAGGATGAGCGAGGCGGCGGCGGGTATGTCACGAGAGTTATTGCTTTATTTATCAAACGATGTGACGATGATTAAAGTACGCAATTTTTTGTTGTTTTCGAGTCACTTTAAACCATTGGAAAATGAATAATAAATATTAGGGATTTCGTTTATGTGCGTCTCTGCTCTGTTATTGACAGCAGATAATTGCTTGCCGCTTGGCGCGCAATCCCACACCGCGGCCGTCGTGGATTTGCTGGTATTAGCAACTGTTGTTGTTGTTGGTGTTTTTGTTGTATATTACTTAATTAATTAAATTTCGTAGTGTTCGCGTTTTTTGGTATGGACGCTGCTAAAAAGTGACGTTAATCAGTCGTGACAGGCGACTGTCAGGTGACGATGGCGATGTTTGACGCCCTGGTGTCTGCCTGATGTCATTGCTGGCTGAGGGCAATGATGGTAATGAGGATGAAGGCGGCAGAAATTTACTCAGTTTAAGGATGCAGAGAAACGACCACACAAATTTAAAGGGCTGTGGGTATAAAATATAATTGAACTTGAAAGCTTAGTTGTCCTTGACCATAAACAATTTGGGAACCACTGCCTTCAAGGAATCTAAATTGTTTTAAACGGTTGACAGTCACAAAAGTGAACGCCTATGCCTTCACTTATATGTCCTCTTCAAAACCTCGAAAGTATTTTGGGCCTAAAGGGACGCAGTCTATGATGTAGTTGAGATCCTATTAATATATATGGACTAAGACAATGCATATATGTGGCATAAACAGTATATTGCAGTAAAAAATCATCACATATTTTTCCAATTATTTCGAGTATTCTCTTGCAACAACTTGCAGTTCTCTAATCTCCATGTGATCAGTTGGCCCAATGTAATTGCAACGAGTACTTACGATAACGGCACATGAGTTTACTATGCAATTGAGTATTTATATAACATGCGATTGATACTTTCATTTGCGCTGATAATTTTTCGTTGAAATAGCACACTCAATCGGTGGAATTGCAGGATATCCTCTGCATTCGGTCTGCCAATGTTTGTGGTGAAACGTTTTATTTGTGTAACGATGATTCACTTGTAATCCTGCTAATTAGACGACACTTTGACGTTGTTGTAACAAGCAGCATTGAAAGCGACACATAACAAACTCATGACAGTGCAGCGAAGTTGTAGGAAGCGCTAATGAATGGCAACTTAACTAAATGATGCCGGATACAAATACCAATACATATGTACATACGAAAATGAATAGAGATGTACACAAAGTTAAGCTTATATGACTGCGAAAGCGTGCAAAGCGTTTTAGCTGGAAAATAGTTGCACTACACAAGGTCACCAAAAGCTGGCATGGCGAGCTAAGGATGCAAGCAATTATTATTTTTCTCACTTGCAACGACAAACAGCTCACATACGCTTGACCGAGTGAGTGGCGGATACATTAATAAGTATGAAACTATTTCAATGCGGTAGAAATTGACTAGAAGTGCACTAGTGGTAGGAGGACTAGTCTTTCATTAATTAGGATGAGACGACTTTTTATTTATTTCTGACAAATTTTAAGGAAAAGAAAGCTAATTTTGGTATATATTTCATATTATCATTAGGTTAAAGAAAAGGTCTAGGTCTTGAGTCGAGTCATCGAGTGTGAATCACAGAGATCTCAAAACTCGTTACTGTACTGACCACTTTAATGACGGGTTTATATAAATATGTATAATATACGAACTCCAGCTGGGTTGCAACAAACAATAAAGCAATAAAACTAAAAGTTTCACAAAGCGATTAAAAATAGAGAAAATAAAAATAAACACACCGAAGTGAAGCACAGAGATAAAAAAATACAAAATACAAAGGGGCATTAGTCGATATAAAGAAAAATAGCGAGAAATCCGAATTGTATCACAACAAATTTTTCAATTACGTTGCAACAATATATGCGGACGTACACGGACACTTGGATATATGTGTTATTAATATGGCTTGCAGGAATTTTAGAAAGCAACAACTATCGACCTCCATAACTATACACTGTTGGTAATGCTTTAATCTATTCTCCCCGTAATTAGTATTAACTGCATTGATTGTTGTAATTGCTAGTTGCCATCTTCGATTCGTCATCTCTCTGCTCGCTATCTTTGTAGGCCTATGCTCTTCGATTATGATATAACACCAAATTTAACGAGTTGAGTAAGTGGGTAATTCATTTAGGTGTCATAATCTCTTCAAGGCTAATATTTCATAAACTTTAGACTGGTTTTACTATTGATTTCTAGTTTTAATCTAGTAATTGCCTTCTTATTTGTTTCTTTATTATTCTTTTCTTTTTTTATTTCCTGAATTGTCAAACAGCTCAGAGATTTCAAACAGTTGATCTCTCTAACGCTCGAAGATAACTATTGATGAAATCACATGCTATGAAGAGGAAACGGAAATGTAAAGAAACAATTGACAATAGCACAAAGTAAGAAATATTTTGAAGAAATTTATCTTCAACTGTCCTACCGGGTCCAATTGCACTGTTGCACATTGTACTATTTGTTGTGTACTTATATAAATGTGCATATGTTGCAGTCACTTGTGTGCTTATTCATTTAGCTTTTTAACGACTTTGCTGCTGCTTTTTCTCTACATACATACATACATACATACCGATGCACATGAGTTTTTCTTATTTTCACAATTTGTTTTCATCATTTTCATTTTAGAAAATTGCACTTAATTGAAATGCTTTGTCGAGTGTAAGACAAAGGCGGTACTGGGTGTAACAGATATTAGAAAATCGAAAACGAAAATGCAGATAAGCTGAAATTTTTGCTAGTCGCTTTTAAAGTGTTGCCTGTAATGCTGTTTTTCTAGATTTAATTAGTTAGTTAGCATTTTTAATTGTGATAATATTGATGTTGATGTGGAGTGAACGTAAATAAATATTTTTGAACTTGTACTCGATGGGAACATCTCTGCTAATTATAAGATTTACAGATTTTTACAGTAAAATATAGAAATATTTTAAATCAAATATATATGAATATAGACATATTGGAAATATTTAGCAAAATCTGTCACTCTCCAAATTTTTGCTTAATTACTTTTATTGAAAAAGGTCATACATTTATTCACATACTCTTATATACATACATAAATTCTTAGGTAGACATACGGCGACACATGCCTGTCAGTCTTTTTCCAGCTCTCCTAATGACCAACAGACATATGCTGTTAGGCGGTTTTAGGTCGTTCACAATTTATTCAATGCCGTTTGATGACTTTTTCCACTTGCCTTCTAATAAAAGGGTAGTTTTTCCAATAATTGCTCTTCTTCTTGTAGTGAGAGAAAGTAGTGAGCGCGTGACATGCTGACATTGTGAACACTTTTCTGCCATTAGTGCTAATTTAAAATGCCAATATGTGGGCAGTCAAAAAAAGGGCAAGATATATACATATATATACATTCCCTGACACTTCATGAATTTGTTTTATTTTTACAAATTTTTTACCAAGTACACAGGCACATATGCTTTTATTTTGTTGAATTATATTTTGTGATATAATCAAGGTTAGGTTTATGCATTTTAAGTGCTTATAAAGGTTAAGGGAAGGGTGTTTTAATTTTATTTTAATAATATACTGTATATAGGTAGACGGTGAATAAAAAGTATATATATGTAGTAGTGAGCACGAAAGCTTGATAGGCGAGCTGATGATTTATTACATTATCTATCTATTAAGTCTAATATATCTAGAAATATTAATGTGCCAAAGTTAATTGCATGTCACCATTGCAGAACAAAACGAAGTTCTACAGCTCTGTATTATTTGTATGGTCTCTATTGAATTGATTTCGAGGCTAAGTGCCCTGTTATATAGGTTTTATTAATTTTTTGTTCTCACCTTTGGTTTTCGACTTGCTTTGAAAGTTGTCTATAGAATTATCCTCTTAAAGTTTTTTAATTTTTTACTACAAAAAGTCAAGTTCTCTGAAAATTCTTCAAAGTGGTATCACAAGTGACATTCGTCTTCCAACAAAGTAGCCTCAAACTCCATATTATATATTGTATTATATTATAAGAATAGATATCTATTCGATAGTTTGTTCTCAGCAAAAGCGGCTTTCGACTTTTTGACAACCGTAAATTGCACTTACATATATTATAAATAAGTAATTTGATAAACTCATGATGAAGGTATTCAACGCTAAATGCTGATGAACAGCAATGTGCGGAATTTTTAAGCAACCGAAATGTGGTGAAAAACCGCAAAAATGAAAGTCATATGTCAGAGTCTACGGAACGTAGGTTTTCTGCTAAATTTATTAAACACAACACCAGGCTCTTTACCCCCATTATTGTATTTTTTGCATAATTATGCACACAAATATTTTCAAAACGAAATAAAATACCCAGAATTTCGGTTATTTTAATTGCGAACTTTTCCACTGTGAGCAAATAAAGTACGCAATTTAAATGTAATAACAGCAAAATTATACCGCATAACCCTTCTGGTGTATTATCTTACACACATGAGCAATTGTACTCTGCTCTCTCTGTTAATTTCGGTTAATTGGGGGCACTGTTACAATTCTAATAGAGAGTTTACCCAGCAACATATTTTATTTCAAGTTAAATATTTAGGAATCAGTACACCTCTATGGCTGAGGTGTAGCGAGAGTTGGTAGGTGGAGTCTATGAGCAGATGAACTAGACACACGTGTAGAGAGGTTAAGCCCTGCAGGAAAATTAGTAACTTCCTCACAGCGTTAACTTCCTCCTCTCTTCAGAGAAAATTGATTTTGTTGAAAACAAATCTCAACATTGTGTGAGATATATTTTTAGGACATCAGCATAAAACTAGACTACAAAACTTTAGTACAACTTTACTTAAGCCACATTTCGGGTAGCACAAGTAATCATCAAAACTTGTCGGTTAGTTCCCATTTCCCTACAAGGTGCCTACCATTTGTTAAACCTACAGTCAGTTTCGGACTGATTTATGTACATCCCGGCAACCAGAAAGTTGTTACTCCATCATCGTTGGTCGCAAAAAATCTAGCATACTTTTAGCGGCCCACATATGATGAGCGTATGCATATGGTATTCGGCAGCGAATGTGTGTACTTAATGGAGTTGTGCTTATCATTAATGGCACAAATAATTAAACTAAAGAGCGCAGCGATTAATTACTTCAAAAAGGAGGCAAGTGTTGTTGAAGAAAAAACTGCGGACATTTTCATGTGTGTGTGTAAATTGCGTGGTTGGCGAGAGTAGTTATGAATCAGCATTGAGATGGAAGTTTAAAATAATTGGATGTTTCCACAAATGCGAGCAATTTTAATTATCAAAGTGGAGATAGCTTTTTCATATGAAGATAATAAACTTTGGTTTTGGTGTATTTTGTAGTCTTTTTGTTCACTTTCAGGAAGCCACAAGCCTCTCCAAAGACAATAAGTAATAAATAGTTAACTGTGGAACTATTTCTTTCTTTTATAGCGTCAATTTATACTGAACCACGCATTCTGCGCGTAATTCGCAATTTCCTTATAGAATTCAGCTGTGAAGAGGAGCATATTTGTCGCCGTAATATAAATCGGATATTTCGCGTTATGCCACGGCACCCCATAAGTGCTTGCATATTGCCACATCATCAACGTGTCCATAGAGTAAATGTGCGCGGGTGGCAACGCTGTGTTGCTCTAAACACCTCCCGCGTGCCGAGGCAGGATGGTGTTCATATTTTTATGCAACGCTAACATTTTTATGCTTGCTGCCACAGATTTTCACTGTTATTTTTAAACATCAAACGCAACAACAACAACAACAATGGGCGGAAAGCCATTAGCAACGCAAAATGCAACAGACACGGCACTGACAAAATCAAAAACTAAAACTGAGTTGGGGGAAAAATGAACGAGAGACACAAACAAATGCAATAACAATAACCAGCGCTAGTGTGGGCAACAATGACACTGGCATGTTCGTCAAATGCAACATTTGCCGCTGACAATGGCGACATTAAAAATATTTTGCAGCTGGCGTTAAGTCTCGTTCGTGTGTTTCGCTTAAACGTTTCGCCGTTTAAATTGAAATATGCGGGCGTAAAAGAGAGAATGCGGTGCAGATGCGGTGGCAGAGGGTTGGAAATTTGTGCGCAACGACAATATAACGGTGAACGTTAAAGGATGGACGTGAAAAGGAAGAGATTTAAATAAACGACATAAGAATAACGGTATTATGAAGCATAATCTATTGTCGTTGTTGCCGCGCAGATAACGGCTAACCGCAGTCCGCCGCTTATTACTTAAAGTAGGTGGACAACTGGGAAAATGCTTTGTCAATCTTGCGAGCTTAAAGCTTCACTGACACAACTGCATTGATATTATAAATGTCTTCAGTGGAAAATATTGTTTAACTTGTTGTCGATAAATGAAAATAGATTTGAAACACTTCGAGAGGAGTTGCTGATGAGTTTGCTGTTTGCCCTACAACTCTTAGCTGAAGGAAAGAGGTGGTGTATCTATTTGAACTCAGAAGATATTCTCCAAATTTTTTGTTTGCTGATTCGTATTACAGATAACTATTTTTCATTCATGAAAGATCTGCGTAGAAAGAGCACCTTGACAGGAGGGTGGTAATATCAGAAAAGTCTCAACGTGAGCTTTGCTGGATGTCCGACCTTAAAGTAGTCGGGTCTACGTAATGGGAACGGAAACGGGTTATGCAAACTATTGAAAACTTTGAGGTAAACAATAATAACAGAGGACTCGGAATTTCGATATGCATGAAAGAAAAAGAGAGAGCACACGTCTAGACTAATCTATACCTTGGGATTTAGTGCTGCTCTCGATACCTGTTTACCCTAAGCATTACCGTAGGCACACAGGAAGCGCTTTATAGTTTAAATGACCGAACTTCCACTCTTAACCCTAATCTTGCTAATCTTGGGTACCATAAAATGTTTGTCTTCCTTGTCATAGCTCATAAATCGTTTTAACGACAAGTCGCTTTGAAAGAAGCTTCAACTTAAAAATCATTACGATTTATATACATATTTATTACCGTAAATTTTCAATCCACTACAGCTAACATCATAATTCATAAGCGTTGTCATAAACTTGCGAAGCAACCGAACGACACACTCTCGGCAAGTGCTTAGCACCCCGCTTGCTCTCACCGAAAACACCTGCGATCCCGACGCGTTAAAATCAAATTCAATTTGCGTTTAAATTTTCATTTTCAATTCATAACTCAGCTGAAGGTTAATAACCCTACGCCGGCTTGAGTATCTTGTTTAGCGGAATTTTATGAGCCACACACTCACACCGCGCTCACCACAGCGTGACGGAAGCCAGTCAGCGCTCGCCTTTCGACTTTTGACCCTCTTTTATGGCGTTACATGTGCGTGCGTGTGTGTGAGTGCATAGTTATTATTTTATTATTATTAATGGCCATTTGGCGTCAAAGTGTTTTGCAATTTATGATAATGAAGGCATTTATGGGCCACTTATAAATCCAAAGGCCACAAACACACGCCGCAACCGACGAGCGCTTACACAAATAAGTTTTGTTATCGACTCGAAGATTGAAAATGTGACAGGATTACCAGCGTTGCCCATAAAGGAAAGGAGTGAAAGCGTCTTTTGTTACTTTCCTTTTGTCGCTGCTGCCGTTGCTTGGCTGTGATTTGATGCGCTGATCCAAGTGTCGTGTTATCATAAATTTTCGCTTCCCACACACAAACCCACAGCACTACATGTTGTGGGCTTCGACATTCATGTTTATGGACTTGCTTCACGATAAATTCTAAATTGTATTCGCTGGAAATTTGTGTGGACTATGCAGATTTCATTCGATTTCGCATTTTATTTTTCATGCGAAGTGTGCTACAAATTTGAAAAACACACTGTGTAGACTGTCTTTCGACATTACGCATATTAAAATTCAGCCCAAATGTAGGCAACACAATTTTCTTTGCATACTTTTCAGAGTCACACACCGCGTGCGAATACGGGAATTGTGAATATGTTCGCGAAAATCGTTTATAACGGTAATAATTTAAAAGCTTCAAAAGCCATAAAATCGCTTCACTTGAAATCTGGTTTGTAAAATATGACTACTTCATTAGAGATTATAGACTAAAAAATTGGGAAGGATTAAAAGTATTCTTGAAATCTTTATGAATTAAAGGTGTCTGCAATATCTGTTCGATTAACCTACTTAATACTAAACTCTTCAAATGAGGAACGTGTTGAGCAACAGTATGTGGATAAGAAACGTTATTTCCGGGGAGGGTCCAGTAAAGATATCTCATGTCGTTGAGTATAATAAGTATTAAGTATATAAGTATAAGTATAAGTATATGGAAAGTCAGTTCTTTTCATCCTCTGAAACGCAACAGTTTTCAACAAAATCTTTGTGACTCTTTGAGCTGCAGATCTCATAAATTTGCGGAAAATATTTGCGCGACTCAAATGCGTCCATCAATAACACATTGCTCACACCTTGCGGCGCATAAACAATGCCACATTTCAGCACACAGATCTTCGATGCAAGAATGCCGCGCGCCAGTTCCGCGCTCTAGTGTTTGGCTTCGGTGGAAATCGTAAGCGAAACCGCGACGCAAATGCAAGCGAAGTCAAGCGCTTTGGCATGGCGAGCGTTGACAATTTTATCAGCGGATTATTTTTGGCGACACCCGCGGCACATTCGCTTCGGGGCTGCTGCTGCCTGCTGTCGGTTGTGTGACATTTGGCATGTGGCATGTGGCACGCGCGCACAACCACACACTCGTCTCCATTTCGGTATTTGTTTAGTCGTGTCATTGTCGCTGCGCTTGTTGTTGTTTGCTTGCTTGTTTGTTTGTGCGTGACGATGCGTTGCAGTCGCTTGATATGCGTGATTTTGCGTGATTTATGTGTGCGAAGTGGCATGCAACGCTTGCCCCACGCGTTCGCACATATTTACACTTGCCTCTGTGTGCATGTGTGGCTGCCATTGGCTGCGCATGCAAATAATTCGCAGCTCATTAATCTGTGCTGCGTGCTCACGATGTATCCGTTGCTGTTGTCGCGCGAATGCCGTTGATTTGGCGAAATGTCGCCGGCAGTTGTGAGTTGACTCAGTTGCTGCTTTGGCGGTTTTGATATTTTCTCAGCACATTCTACGTTCGAAAGGAAGCTGAGGGAGACTGCGAAGTGATTGTGTTGAAATTTCTTTCCGCCTGATGGCGTGTCAAATTTATGAGGTGCTGACGGTAGTCGGGAACCGACTGCTCTGCTTGCGGAGAATGTGGAGAAGAATAAGAAAAATTTTCGCAAATAAATAAAGTATCGGAATGGATTTAGAATAAGAATCAGCAGCAGTGGAGACAGGGTGCCTGTTCACCGAAATTTCGTGGCAAATTTTTGGAGGATTACTTAGCATATAACGGGTCTTTTTATTGTACTCGCAAAATATCGAAGATGCCACAACAAAAGTTTGGGGGCCTAAGATAATGTTGTATACTAAGTTGTAAACTTGTAAATGGTTAAAACGGTTAAAATCGGTTAGAATAAGTTAATTTTTTCACTTCAAATTCAAAATTACTCGAATTGCCTGCATATTCAACAATTTATTTCTGAAGATATGCAACAAATATTTTCGCACTACTTTTTGCTTTTCTGAAGAATCCAACACTTTCACTCTCACTTCGCACTCTCTTATGCAAGTTAACGAGACGCGCACTTGTAAAAGTTTAAATTCATCGCCGCTAGCAAAGTGAAAAAGTTCGAGAAGAAATGGATTTACGGCTAAAGAAACCAAGTCACAACAAGCCATAGCCTTCCGCCTCGGACAATACGCGCCACGTAAGCTTCCGAAAATGCACTACAAATACTAGAAAGAAGAAAATAGAAAACGGCAATTTGTTGCAACTTTGCAGCACAGCACCAGGCGTTTTGACACATTCGAAAAGTGCATGCGAGCCATTTAAGCCATCACCTAGGTGGCGCCCCGAAACGGCCATGCCAAATGCTTGCCGAAAGCGCTGCGGGACTTCGTTCGTGCTTAGTGTGAAGAATGTCTGTGTTGTCGGGATTATTATATAATAGTTGCATTTAAAGTATCGGTAGGGACGATGGCACAAGGCAAATAGCGGACAACAATGGTTAAGAAGTTGGTAAGAATTTCCGCAAGTTGGTCGCCACGGGAGTGCAAAAGCAAAGTGATTGCCAATTGCGAAGTTTTGAGCCAATTTGCTACTTTTCCACGAGTGAGTGTGTTTTGGTTTCTTCCATTAGACAATTGTAGTGTTGCATTGCACAGGCGAATATATATATATATATATATTTTGACTTCTTTGAGAGATTTGTACACTACTGGACCTCTGTTATAATTATACTATTTCGTAAAAAAATCATGTTTCATCGATTTCTAAAAAATGTACTCCAGACGTATGAGAATCATATATCGTCAACAGTTAGAACAATTTGTTTGGCTCAGATAGTACCCAATATAGTAGAAGTCATATTTGGCTTTCTTGCTTTCGTTTTCACTAGAAGTATACACTATCGAAAGTGAAAACAATTTCCGAGAAACACCATATACATAAGTCACGTCCAAATCAAAATGGGAAACCATAGATCCGATGTGGTGCCAGCTGTACTAACTCATCCTGACCTATCTTCTTAAAATAATATGACGGCAGTTATCTCGAAATGAACAAGAAGCTTGAACAAAAATTTAAAGAAGTTCACTCAAACCTTTTGTTTCGAAAATTCCATATTTCAACTTCTAAGTTCGATTAGTGCCGTTATAAATAAAAGCGAAACTATTTCCGTCATTTTTGTTAGATTTGAGAAAGTGCGCTTCTTATATATAGATATAAGGAGGTCAAAAAACACATAAATCAATGCCATTGAACAAGTGACCCAAAAACAAAGCCAAGCTACTTGTCAGAATCAACATACAACAACAACTAGGCATACACATATGAGAACCAAGCAAATATGAATTAAATTTCGACAGCGAAAAAAGCAAAACAAAAAACAAAAAATAAAGAAAAACAATACGCCGATTAAATCTGTAAATCATTTAGACTAGATACCGCTATAAGCTCGATGGCGCATGGCTACGCGCCAACTAACGGCATCGAAACCAGTTTGTCGCCCATCTTCAGCGGCGCGCAGTTAGTCAGTTCATCGCGTTTTGCGACGAAAAGCTGAATGAAGCCAAACTTTCGCAGCTTCCCGTGGCGAGCGCTTCGCTTAACCGCTATGATTGACTTTGATGCCGCTTACTAGTTTTGTTGTTGTACGCAAAATTAATATTAATGATCACTAACGCGTCGGTGACTTACGAACCTCAACGACTCGATTGACTCGCCTAAAGCTAACGGTTTTTTTCATTTAAATTTACATACTAGTTGAACAATGTTGCTTCGTAAGTGTTGTTGTGATATTTGCATTTTGGATTTTGGTTATTTCCAATGAAGTGTATAGGGTGGGTGCGAAAATATTCAAACAAACTTATTTTCAAACGAAATTTTTCTATTTTTATATCAAAATTTGAAGTATAGAAATTGCAAAACGTATTTGTTTTCGGTGCACCCTATGCTGTTGTGAAACGAAGAGGAATGCAAAAAAAACAAAAGTATATATTATCAATGGCTAATTTGCGGTTAGATTGGATTATAAGGCAAACAATACAAATGATAACAACAACAATGCCGAAACAGAAAGCGTGAATCCTTAGTTTTAAAATTACAATCTCTTTCGAATGCAAATGAGGAAAGTTTTGCTGCATATTCAAATATTAAATTTCGTCATTTATTAAGTTGAGTTAGTGATTTTCAGATTAAAATAAATTTCGAGAGTGAAAGTTCTGCTATCTTTTTTTGCATGGATAAATTTCTTTGGCGAAATTGAAACTATAAATATGAATGTGCACTCAACGCTGCTGGCATTCAGCGGCAAATGATGAAATATATTATGTATGTGTGGCGATTTAGATTACTTGAAGACCCTCACATTTGAAGGAGATAACCTTTTTTGCAAGGCTCAGTTATAGTTATATCTTAAGTCCTTCTGGAAGCTCCTTTTTACTTTACATAATTGCTACAAACAAACAATTTTTTCGGCTTTATCTGTTACCGCTCGCTAATTAATGTAACATTTCCCGGAGAGTATTTACAATTTCACACACTTTCATTCACTGATCACTATAAAAGGCAATGCTGATGCAATATGAGCCCATTTGTTAACCAAAAGGCAGTGAAACGTTGGTCTAGAGGACAAATATTTTGAAGTAGATTATATAATTTTGAACTACTGTGAAATGAAAGTGCTGTATACGCTTCTACTACTCATGCTGATAACATGCCTGACCAATCTGAAAGCAGTGGAAGGTAAAAAATTTAGTTAATAACTAACGTTCCCTTCTAACTAATCGAAACTCTCACCACACAGCTAACCGATTAGTTCTGAAGCCAATGAGCGCACGCGAAGTCTACCAGCTGCTTGCAAATTCAGGTCGTAGTAGTAGCATACCGCAGGGTCGCATTGTAACACAGGGACTCGCCTTCATCGGTGACATCACACGTCGCATCACCGGTGCGAACAAGGGGACGCGTGTAACTACGCAAGAGGTTTGCTATGAGACACGCAGCGCACGATCACTAGCCGAGGCTGAAGCGGTCTTCGACGCTTATGTAGCGGCCAGTAATCGACGTGATACTGATAGCCTGCAGAAGCGTGTGCGTAATAGTGAGGTGGGACGCATTTTGAAGCTGAAGAAGCGTAAAAAGTTACGCGTTGACGAGGAACGTCGGGGAAATCAACGCATTCGGAATGACGATGCTGAACCAGTAAGTCTACCCGGTTTGGGATCACGTACGGCTACACCCACTTATAGTACGGACTCGTACATTTATACCTCACCGCACCGCTCTTCGCTCACCTCTGATCCAGCCGTCACAACTATGATGAGCAATTCCGATGTAACAGTGACGACCAATCCCACAACTACAATGAATCGGAAAAATGATGCCACGATCACGACATTCACAACATCCACAACGCCAGAGGGCGCCATTAATTGTATTGTTATTAAGAAGAATGAATAGAGAGTGTGATAAAATGCTGAAATAACTTCGTAACTTGTTTTCGTTAAAGCTGAGTTAAGTCGCGTGTGTTGTGTAATACGAGAGTCTAGCTAAAGTTGGTGACTAACTGTTTGATGATAGAGGTTGAATATGAGAAAAAATATTTATTCGGCTATCTTGACTTTATAATGCGTTACATTTAGGTGCAGTAGTAGTCTCTTCCATTCTTTGCTAGGGTAATAGCAAGGTAACTTGCTGCAATGGAATGTAGTTGGAGGTATAGTTGCTCTGTAGATCCTGATATTACTAACAATATGTTAAGCCAGCTAATGTTGAACTGTGAATACTCGAGCTTTAAGTATAAATGTTACAATATAGGCCTATATGTATATGGAATCTTTTGGGGATACTAATACTATGAGGTTATTTAAAGGGTTAAGGGGTTATTTATCGTGAAGAAGTGATCAGTAAAATATTCCAGAAAGTGTAGTAGCCCTTTTAATTACTGAAAAAAAAATTAGAATATGAATTATAGGACATTATGTTTTATGAAGCTTTAAGTCAGGGTTTTGACTGAGGAATTTTCTGGTTACTTGGGAACCGTCGATTTCTTTAGTTGAACTCAAATATGCCTAATGTAGGGTACACACTTGTAATATGTATTTTAGGAATTCACGTAACACGATGGTTTAATGGTCAAATACTTTCGCTATCGTTTGGTGAAATTATTTTTTGTTATATATGAGAAAGCGTTTGTGTCATTAATTGTGATTGTTGTCAATAAAAGATGTGAAGTCTTGTGCCGAAGTTTAGTCAAAGAGTCAAAGTTTTGCGCTTAACATTTAGTTGCGAAATTGCAAGCGTGCGGAACGGTCGACGAAGCCATATTTAGCATACACTTAAAGAGCCGTTAGTAATATATTAAATAAAGGCATAAATCTATAAGTGAAAAGATGCGAGTTCATTTGGTGTTTTCGGCGTTTGTGTTTGCGTTGATCTGCAACACTTTGCCGGCAGAAGGTGAGCTTTGAGCGAATGTGATGATGAGAATAATGGTGGATTAATTGTAAAGAAGTTGTTTGAGGTTCGTGGTACAAGTTAGTCGGTACTATTTTAAAATTATTTTATGCGATCAGAATGGAGTTCTGCAAAAACTCTTAAAGATAAAGGGGTTTTACAACTTTAATCTCTTTACTGAACTTAAACATAAATACCTAATAAATGTGCAAGTGAAAATATAGAAGTCGAACTTCAGGTGTGTCGTTTTGAACTCGTCGAACTTCGTTCACAATTTTTACACCATTTAAGAGACACATTTCTCGTGCAACTGTGATTCCATTTTGTGGTTTTTTTATTGCAGGCAAACGAGTGTCTTTAGTACCACTTTCAGCCAGCGAAGTATACCGTCTGTTGCGTGAGGCGGGTCAGGAAGATGCAGTGCCCGAAGGACGCGTCGTGACGCAAGGTATAGCAGCGGTGTCCGGTTTTGCCGTTGGATTAGCGAAGGGCATCGGTGGTTCGCTGCTTTTTGACTTGGCTACCAGTCTCTTATCAGCAAATAATACTCAAACTAATAATCAAACCATGGAACCTCAAGAAGTCTGCTTCAGCAGTCGCAGTTTGTATGAGATCAACGATAGCGGGGATGAGGACCCGGAGGGTAGGCAAAATGGTGCTGACGCACTCACATCTGCCGACTACTCAGATTATGAGAATTCTAACCCGGTGAGGAGCGAGGTTTCTTCGCCGTCTACGAGTAACGATGACAGTGACTATGGTGATAACGAACTTATTAGGGACGGAGACGATACCAAGACTGGAACAGTCACATCTACAGATACGGGTCCGGCTGAATCGATAAATTGCGTGCTGGTACAGCGGAGATGAGGTACAGCGGATTAAGAACGTATGTGGGGTTGTAATTTTAAAGAAATAATAATTTATTTATTTATTTATTTATTAATAATATGCAATAAAGCGAACATAAAGTAGTGCAAAAATAAATGTAATGTCAGGCTGTGGATGGAAAATGATGAGGAGAGTCAATAATATAAGGGAATTAGAATAAATCAGAGAGTTAGAGATCGTGTCTGTTTGATGTTTGATATCGGGCTGGGTTTAAAACTAGTTTTGTTAAATTCAAAAAGGCTAAGAGTTCTCCAGGATAAAACTCGCAAGAGTCTTGAGTACCATGAAAACTGGTCATATATTGATTACAATAAGAAGGATTCAAGATCAGGAAGAAGAGTTTAAAACCAAATATACGAATTCCTTTAAGAAGCCGGTTATTTATTACACTAACCGTTTCTCACATAACCTCAGACAGAAACAGTCGTCTGCGGAATCAGTATAATACTCGGCTCGTCTTTTCCACAGTACACTTTAATTCAATTAGGAGGTTATGTGCAGACAGACAACTCCGCTGCCAAAGGCAAGAATTCCTACAGCAGCAACTAAAATCTTTTTGTTTTAGCAATTGGCGAGGTGTTGTTGTTGTGTGTGTGTAATGTGAAATCGCAGCAAATAATCGCTGGCAGCAAAGCCAAAAATGCTAGTGATAAGCACTTGAAAGAGCACAAAGCAATAAAAACAGCAAAAAATGGGACGAGCATATAAGCATGAATGGGAATTAAGAGTGGCATACACTCGCACACACAGAGACACAAATGCATGCGAGTGTGTGCGTGTGTATGTGTGTAAGGGCATAAAAATGAGCATAGCTATGCATGACCAGCAGCACATCAACGCCGGCAGCGCGAACACTCATGCATACGAATGTATGCAAGTTCAGATTGCCCTTCTGCCATCCCTCAGGATGTGCCTGTGTTTGTTATTGTTGTACGTTCGCAATTGTTTCGTCGACATTATGTGTTGTTAGAAATCGCTTTAAACGCTGCTTTCGAGTTGCTTGTTGTAGTTGTTGTGCTGACTTGCGATTGCCACCGAGTGATTTCATTGCCACAATGGTGAGCAAGTGTCACTCTGGCTTGCGAGAAGGGAAGGGAGGGGAAGTCGCGGAAGTGCAAAACACTGTCAAATTATGCGTGTGGACTGCTGGTTACTGGTTACTGGTCCTGTTAGTGCGAGTGCCAGTGAGTGTGTGTCAGTTTGTATGTGTGTACTCGTTCATTCATAGCTCAAAAGGCAATTGTCTGTTTGGCTGTCAGCGGTTTTTTGCGTTTTTGCTTCACCGCTTTTCTTAACACGCACAGGAGTGAGGCGACGACCTTCCGCACGCACTGAATGAAGTGGGTTAACCGGCCCAAGCATACAGACCCGTGTGTGTGCGTGTGTGAGTATCGCCGTCATCTGAGATTCTCACTTTTGATGAGGGATAGATAGTTGACTCTTTTATTTTACGATTATTATGTGTGTGCCCCTCTGCATGTGGGTATGTGTTTGTGCGTGGGTAAACAACGGCATAATAAGTGGAGTGCATGCCACCCCCCTCTCAGACTCAAAGGCTCAAAATGTCAAATGATAATTCGCGAAAGCTCACCACTACAGACCAAAGTGGATGAGGAAGGTGAGCCAAAAAGGGAGAACGTAAAGCGTAATGATATTTAGTCATAAAAAAGCATAATCAACAACAACAACAATGGCAAGCGTACAGCCATTGCGTAAAATAATAAAGCAATAGAAATGCGTTGATGAGTAAATTTGCAGTTCACAATTTGCTTTCTTTTCTCTTATTCCTCGTGTTGTTGTTGGTAATTCATTTCAATGACTCGGTCATTAATTTTCATGGTTCTTGCGCACACACACTAATACATATTTACGCGCCAATATAAATGAAGTTGTGCAGTGACTCGCAAATTTTGAAGCAACCTCTAACGGTATGACGTTGGCCCCCACAAAAAGCCGTTATGATTGTCAGGTGCTGAAGCATAATGCATTTGAGTATTTTTTGCGCTGCGGCTACAGAAAGCTATAATGTCTTTTTATGATTTATGTTCTGACGTCGTCTTTTTACCTTTGAGAAATGGAAAATGGAATCGGATTTGGTGAGCAATAATAAAAACACTTCTCAGCAATTATTTAATTTATTATGATTGTGTTGGAGTGTGGGGCGTTCAGCAAAAGCGAGCGGAACGGAACGGCATGATAAGATTTATGAAAATCATGTTTTTTGTAAATTTTCAATTAATATCCACTTAAGGCTTATTTGGTTGTCAGAATTTCTATAGTTCGGATTCATAACATTGGCTCACGAATTCCTATTTTTCAATTAGTAAAAGGCTTCTGGAAATAATTGTATATTTTTTTATTGATACTGAGGCTGATTGCTATCTATTAGGCAATATCAATAATGCTCTCGGTGTAAATAAGAGTGATCTATGTACCTACTTGTGGATACGTTTTAGTGTTATGAAGTCAGAAAATTTGCCTTGAGGATAGCATTCCAGTATACTCCAACAGCGACGGCACCCCACCAATTCGCCTCAGTTCCGGGGTGCAATCTATATATGTCGCGAATAAGTCAGGGTTCTGACTGAGTCATTTGCTGGTTACTTGGTTAGTAGCCGAAGATTCTCTAGTTATTGAAAGAAATCTCGGAAGATCTAGTTAAAAATAACATGTAAATAATGGTAAGCAGCAAGATCAAAATATATATGTATGTAGGGTTATCAGCAGTTGAGGTTCAGAGTTGCTTCTGGTTCACGATAAAACGGTTGGTTATTGGACACTTCTCTGAGAACACAATAAACTTCATAAATAATGCTTCAGCATTACTTCCGACACACATCGTGTTGCTCTCGTGTTGATAGTCACATAACCTCATTTGCCAACACAGCTGGAGTTCTTAGAATCAGCGTTGTCATTGTTCCAGCTTTTGCGTCGCAGCACATTTAATAATAAGTTCGTGATGAAGATGTTCTCAAGTAAATATTATATTATGTATATAAGTACCTTAAGGTTTGTATAAGTATATGGTGTAACATGTGCGCATACAACTTGTAACTGAACTTAACTTAAGTAGGTAAATAGTTGGCAAAAAGAAAACGAAACTGAAACTAAGTGTAACAAATGATATGGATGGCGAGCGGGTATCAACAAAATGGCGGCGCACACTTTTTTCAGGTAGCAGAAAAGTGAAAGAATACTACTAATAAACTACTCGCAAAAGTTGCTTGTGCGAGAAAATTCTAAACTTCGTCGTGTTATGTTGCACTTTGTTGTTGTACGAATATAGTTTGTAAGAAACCCTATTAGGGTGAGGAATAAGTAACTAGCACATTTATCGCCTCAAACAAATTGCCTCAATTAAAAACTTTCACTTGCAGCGCAATCGCGAAAAACAAATAGCAAATAGAAGGAAGTCTTGCGCTGCTTATGGAAGTTCATATGTGTGTATGTTTCCAGATAGAAGGGTCTACAAGTGTGTAGGTGTGTGTGTCAATAAATTAATGCACACTTTATTCAGTGTTGTAATTATTTATAGCAATTAAGTTGTGTTATCGCTTAGTTATGTTAGCGGGAGCCAAGCTTCTAGGTAACAGCGAATACTTGTACACAAACTCAGAATCTGTCTTGCCAGCATTTGTTACTATGAACAAACTCAGAATCTGTCTTGCCAGCAGTTGTTACTATGGATTGAGCAGGCAATTTAAAATAAAGTCCTCACTTGACGAACAAAAAGTAAACTCTACAAGTTCCTCATCACTCCCGTCCTGCTTTATGATGCTGAAGTCAATATCCGATGAGAAGGCACTAGAAGTTTCTGAGAGAAAGGTTTTACGGAAGATTAATGGACCTTTAAAGGTTAGTAAAGGCGAATGTCGCAGACGATGGACCGATGAGATAGTACAGCGAATAAAAAGACAGGGGCTACGCTGGCTAGGTCATGTTGTCTTAATGGATGAAAGTACTTCAGCTTTGAAAGTGTTCGATGCAGCAACCGCACCCGCGGTAAAAGCAGAGGAAGAGAAAGACCTCTACTTCCCGTTGGAAGGACCAGGTGAAGAAGGACTTGGCTGCACTTGATATCACCAGTTGGCGGATAAGGAAAGGAAAAATTAATGGCGGTTGTTAACGCGGCGGTAATCGCATAAGCGGTGTATGCCAATAAAGAAGACGATCGGTATAAATAAGTCTAGGACCTCAAAAGTGTCCTATAAAGTATCACCAGAGTAATATGGTCATGTGTTGAAAAGTTGAAAATAACAGTCTAGTAAATTCTTTAATTTCCTTTTGCGATGAAAAAACTACAACTAATTTGGTTATTTTGAGCATATTTGAATGAGAAATTTAGGGATATTTTCTCTTTGGTCAAGTGTGGTGAATTATTTTAAGTTTTCGTGGAGCTCTCAAAGAGAAAAAAGAGTTCGAAAAATGTTCACCACGAATTACCGTTATAAGAGATTTTGTGGTTGGTTGTCAGAAGGTTCGAGAGAATATTCGAATATTTCTTTAACTGACCTATGACAGCTAAAAGTTGTTGACGTATTTCTAAAAAAATCGCAAGAAATAATTAAATTAATTTTGAACAAATAAACAAAAAATTGTATATTATTTTCCCTCTTTCAAAATATGCCATGTCGTGGCATTGTTGATATTTCAAAAATAGCATTCACTTCCAAAACAAAACAAATTTAAAGTAATTTTTACAAGTTTTCAATTAAAAACTGTATTTCCGTTTTCAAAAATTTTATAAATATCAAAAAAATTCCACCGGTATCCACGAAAACGGCATACCACTGCGTTTGCTGTTGTCTGTTTTCGAATTCGTTACTCTTCCGCCTAACTCTCTGTTGCGCTCTTCCACTGTACTCTTCGCACACTTTCGAACCATTTCGAAGACCATTCGAACGGTGTTTACTCGTTGTTGACATGTATGCAGTTCGTCGTTTCCCATCACAAGCGACACGAATCGTACACGGCTCGTGTACTCGTTTTTTTCGACGCCCCTCTTACATCTGCCACAATGTACGCGCACCGACTTGCCACGAAGCGGCAGCTGTACTGTGCCGCGACAGGCTGTCAGCTATGGCCGCAGTTGGAGCTGGTAGCCAGTCAGTAGTTTCATACTGTGTGTCGAGTGTGTTGCACGTATACGCGCGTTCGTGGCGGAAGCAAATGCAAGCGAAATTAATTTTGATTTAGAAATGCACCAAATTGTAATTAAGTAACAGCAATAAAAGGTACGAAAAGAATTGCAAGTGGAACGGTGATCTTTAATAAAAGTTAAATAAAAAAATTTAAATGAGTTTGTGGAGTGACAGCCTAAATGTAGGCATCAAACTTGCAACATATTTGTGGTCTAAGCGTAACTCAGAACCTGGAGCTTGCTTAGCGGCTAGTGTAGTGTGCTAGTTAGTGGCAGTGGTTTATTTCAAACTCACACACAATGCAGTACAGTTACAGTAACTTTGTTGCTGCCGTTACTTCAGGGCGTTAAATGCTGTTGCCTACAAGTAGGCGCAATAAGATAAATGACATCGTGGCATGGTTTTGCCAAAACAGTGTTGCCTCAGCATGCCTGTGCAGCTGAAGTAAATAAATGAGATTACAGTCACTGGCAGGTGAAGTACCGAAAAACACCCAAAAAATTTGAAGCAGAAAATAACAACAAAAGCCAAACTCTTATGCCAGCCAAGGTAAAAATAGCGCAGTTTGCACGCGAGATTGATATAAATTAAGTGCCATTTATGCTTGAAGTGAAATATTATCCGGAATAAGTAAGTGTTATAAATGGTGTGACATATTTTTCGGCGCCACAACAACATAACTGACAATAAAAATAACGAGAGCACCGCGACAACAACGACAATCAAAATATGAAAGTGAGCAGCTTTGTCTGAATTAAAGTGGCACATATAGATTAATTGAATGAATTAGAAGTGTTGATGGTGATTTTAATTGAAATTGAAGGCGGCTACTATGGGTTGGCACTGAAAAGTATGCAATACCGAAATGAGATTGTCAAATTGAAGTGTGACAAAATGTGGTAAATGGCAAAATTGCAAGAAATATTGAACGGAAATCATTTGCATAATTTACATTTCGAGGCGTTCAAGCGTTGAGGAGTGCAAACACGAAACACGAGCGAAAAAGAGAAAGTGAAATTAATTGGACTAATAAGTGGTTATGAAGAAAATTTATGCAATGTCAAGTTGATTAATGACAATACAGGTGGTGGAAGTGTTGTTGCATATTCATTTGTACTCAGCATTTAACAATAACAAATGTTGTTTTGAAAGTGCAACAGAAGCTTTAACGAAAGCCATTGAAGCAATTAACTAAACATAAAGAGTTTGTTCCATAAAAAAACCAGGTGTTAGAGATTTTCATATAATACTGTTACAAATGTAAACTAAGAAAGGGAGTAAAAAATACTCACACATCAAAAGAAATTCACTTTGACCCATTTCGAAGATTGTCGCGTAAACACTGTAACGCGCCGAAACGCGGTTAACCCGCCATTAAAAAGCACAATTGTGTGTTTGTAAGCGAAGAAATACAAAAACAGAAAGTAGAAGCAGTGGTGTAAGAAAACTGTGAAAAAATTGTGAAAAAACGAAATCACGTAAACGGGCGCAAAAACAAAAAAACATTACACCTACACCGGCCACTCAATGGCAGCAGCAGCGACAGCAACGAGCGCTTGAAGTCGAGTTAAGTGCTTACTGCGCGCCTAGAGGTAGGCAACGAACAGCGTGGCAGCTGGCAGTTGGCAGCTGAGTAACGGCGCGTGAGTGGCGTGGGTAGCGCTAACTGTAACCAGCCAAAAACAGTCTACAATTCAAGCATTCGCCTGCCTGCTCGACGCCTGACTGTCTGCTTGGCTGCCCACCTTTTCACCACTTGGTCGCCTGCCAGCCAAGAAAACAACAAAGCGCGCACGGCGAATGAAGTGTGCAGCGCAGAGAAAAACATTTAGAAAAGCGAGAAAGTGAGAGAAAAAGGAAAACAACATTTTGGGTTATTAGTCCCGTGAGTGTTTTTTAAAAAGACCATTTTTCTGGTATTTCACTGGCACTAATTTGATGAAATCTTTAGTTGGCATTTTTCGTGCCACCCCAGTTCTCACTGAACACCACGGCTGTCAGACTCGATTTTGGCATTTTTCTTTTTTGCACAGCTCCATTTGCCCCGAGTCATCATATTAGCTGTAGCGCGGTTGTATCGGGGGGCGAAACATTGTTATGATTGTCGGAAATGTGCACAATTATTAGAGCGAAATTGAAAAAAGTGACGCTGAGAGAGGGCGCTGTGACTAGCCCTAGAGGATACGCATAAGCAAAGCGCTGATAAACACTTTAAATACTTGCTCGCGGCGCTAAAGACTATTTGGGGACGCTTGCGCGACGAGCTGTTTGTTGTTGTGCGGGCACGTGTTTTTCAATTTGCCTGAAAATATTCTCACTCAACCGTCTAACGCCACCAGCAACGAATAATCAACTGAAAGAACGCATCAACAACGCTTGGACTCGCCTCTTCGTGCGGCGCCTATTAATTCGTTGCAATTAAACAAAAGCCTTACTGTTGGCAGTGTCTAAGCGGAAGCGCCCGAGTGTGGCAAGGTGGAACTGCAATTAGCATCAAATCAAACCTTTCACACACACAGAGACAGAGACACACACACCGGTGGAACGACAAAATGAGTTCTTCAAGTTCGCTTCGGGCTGGTGGCGCGTTCAGCTCCGCGCTGCAGCTCCTGCTCCTATTGGCAGCCATGCAAGGTGAGTTGGCAAGAACATTGTTGCATATTTTAATTTAATTTGACTCCGAAACACCTCCGCGCGCTCTACACAGAGAGCCCCACCTGCGATCCAATTTGTGTTTTTCATTCTCGCCTTGGCTGTTTGACAATGTTTTAATTTGAATTTTCGCAGCGACAAGTGTGGCCTGGCTGGGGTTCCATCAGCGCGGCTCTACTTGAAATGCGGTGATGATTTTCCATAACGACGTTCGGTCTCATCCACCAGCGCACAGTCTTCCAATTTCAGCGGAAGTTATATGTTTGTTTGTATGTTTGTAAGTGAGAATTCAGCAGCGAAAGTTTTCATTTGTTTTGTTTGACTGCGAATTGGTTTCGCTTGGAATTTTTCAATTTAGCAAAGAATTCGAAATAGTTGCGTAAGAAATATTAATTTGTGTGAATTACGCAATGTCAGGCCGCCAACAAAAAGTGGTGCGAAATTCCCTTCATTAAATTCGGTTTTCGGTGAAGTAAAAAAAAAACGCTTATATGTAGCAGTAGGGGTTTCAATATACAATTGTGGTTTGTATTGCTAAATATTTTTTTTTTTGTCGAAATTTTTTGTATTTTGTCGATCCAGTTACACAATTTCAAATTAAAATATAATCGACTCAATCGACTAAAGTCTATTCTACTGGCAGTCGACACTCGCAGTAGGGGGAGTACTCGTATTAATGCGACGAACTGCGTATAAAGATGAGTGAAATATGTATATACTTAACATAGATTCTTATTATAAATTGTATAAGGCATTGATCTTAATTATTTGTCGATCATTTATTGTCCTTCTTCCCAATACTAGAAGCGTTTGCTTGTAAACGAATATATTGAATAGATATTGGACCTTGAGTATTAGAGAGAAGGGTCGATAATTTTAATTCAGGGGCCTTAATGCTCGCGGATTTCATTTTTGAATATGAAATTTGTATATACTCTCGTAATATAAACAAGTCAAAAAAGTGAGCTCGGATAATTTTCTCTCCGCATTACTTCATGTTATGGTGTTTCCGAAAGTAAACTGTTCATTGACAAAGACGGCCATTTTGGCCATTATATAATAGATAATACCTTAATATAATATTCGTATACAATGGATACAACATCCTCTAAAATGCTTCCGGCAGAAAAGATTTTACATTTTTTGATGAATGCCAATAGTAAACAGTTGGCAACCCTTCAACCCTTTTTTCAGATGTAAGCCTTACTTAATTATTGTACTTGAATCCTATATTAAAACATTTTGTTTTATCCTATCGATTTACTTGAACGAGTATTATTATAACGAGTATTAATATTAAAAAAAATATTTCTTTATTAAAATTTTGTGTGTGTATTCTTTATAGTATTTTGGATAAATAATGTTTGTTACAACACCTTATGGTTTTAATATTTAAAGATACATTCAGTATTGTATGCAATTGGTAAATAGTAATAAATTAATAGCAAATATTGTCAAAGCTAATTGGCTATATCACAGCATATATTATAGAAATTTTAATAAAATTATTTTTGAATAAATTTCTAAAATTGAAAATATATTTTAACTCAATTAAATATGCTTGAATAGCTTATAAAAGGAAATTATGTATATATATTATTATCATAAATAGGTTATCATAAATAGGTATTTTGACACAAAAAAGCAACAAATTAAAGCGTGAAAGCTTGATAGCTTTCGCAAACAGTTTCTATAAAATTATTTACTTAAATTTATGCAATCAAGAGTAACTTGAGTGCGCTCATTATGATCAGCAATTAATGTTGGTTTTTAATTTTTTTTATTTGTTGTTGATTTGTTAAATCACATGACTTAACTACAAAGCTGTTTTAACCATGCAACAATTTCTATTTAAATTTAAAATTATTGAATTTAATTATGAAAAAAAAATTCGCAAATCAAGTTTTCATTGTAAAAGCGCCTAATTATATGCAATTAAAGTTGGTTGTGAAAAAAGTCGAACTTACCGAGCTTTTTTCCGCTCCTAATTTGGTTTTTACGCGGCTGTGATTTTTGCGGTTGATTATGGCGCACAAACACACACACCTTACACACATATATATACTTAATAGTATACTCAATTCCATGCTGGTCCGTATTTAATTTTATTGGTATTTCAAGCCGCGTTGAGTTGCGGCTGAATTTGCCGATTGTTGAAATCTGGAAAAGTGTTGTTTGCGCTTTTTTGCACTTTTTGTGCTGTTCTATTCAGCAACCGCAAAACTTTTTCACGTGACATAATTTTTATAGAAAGTGCAATTCTGCGTTAGCAAAACTGAGAAGCACCTTTGTCCTTGAGATGTTATGAATTGAGTTATTCATCTCGTGGTAGTGGGTGAAGGAATTGGGATGCATAAGCTTTATTTAATGTAAATAAAAATTGCAAAAACCCACTACATACCCGCTTAGAATCAGATTTTAATAAGAAATATATTTGTGATTAGAAAGAAGATAAATATTGAATTCTTGCAACAATATAGTATACCATAAATTATAAATCCGCTGGCAATAATAATATAAAGATAACTAGAATATTTGTTTTCAAAACGTTTTTAGCTTTCGAAAACTCTATTTTCGAAACAAAATTAAGCTAGCTGAGCCTTTATAACTTGTCTCGAGATTTTGAAATCTCTTTTCGATGACATTTATATATAATTTCCACTAACTGAACACCCTTTATTTGCATTAATATGATGAAATACAAATGCATTGACATTTCTATCAATCTATCAAAGGCCTTACAAACTGCGTTAAAGCTGGCTTAATTGAGAACATGCGAGGCGCATTGGTGCTATACAACAACAACTATTTTTATGAAAGAAAATCTGGCAGGAAAGTAGAGCAATTGCAAAAAGTGGAAACAATCTTGTGCATTCCCATACACCTCAATGCGTATTGACTCGCACACACACTTACACATTGTATTCAAACAACAACAAACACACACACACATAGTATTTATTTATGCGAGCATTCAAGGCGAGCAGAGCAGGCTGAGCAGCGCTTAGACTTTCGCCCGACTTTGACGACTTTCATTGAAGCGCAAAGGACATTGAAACGGACAGGACAAAGGGTTGATTCGAGCAGAACAGCGAAATTGTTTACAATGAAACAGAAAATGGGAGAAGTGCAAAAATATGCTGGCTGCTTGTGCGCATAAAGTGTAGTGGTTATGAAGCGTAGAAAAACACGACCGACGCAAAACGCAAAAAAAGACACTTGAAAACTATATCAAAGAAAGGGCAAATGGGCAGGGGTGGTGAAGGCGGTGCAGCGTGTATGTTTGCGGCGAGTCGGGAGAGGAGGGGCGCGGCAACATTTCACTAGCGCGCCGTGGCAAGAGGAAGAGGATGAGGAAGTGAAAGTGGAAGGGACAGTAGAGAAATGAATTTATGCTTTTTATTGTCGGTTTGTGTGCAAATGACACTGACATGCAAATCTCGAAATATTCAACTTGCAACTTGAAGCATATATGCGTGTGTGTGTGCCCCACAAAAAAAACGAACACTCACACTCACGCTCATTGTTGTGCTTTAGTGTGAATGCCTGAGGTGGCAGCCAGTGAAGCATCAAAACACAAGTGCGCACTACACTGGTCAGGGCCGACACACTTGTCCTCTCTCGGCCCAAGCGCCCACGCTTGAATGGCAAGTCGCCGTTATCTGGACCACAATAAATATTAAATAAAAACTCGTGTGTAATGGTAGTAGCAAAAATAAAAAAACGCTCGAAAAGCATAGATAAAAATTGCAGTTGCGTCGCTTGCAATATTTATGAGACACGGCGCGAGGGTCCACGCAAACAGGCCCATATCACTCACTCAACGAGCGCGCGCAGGAATCGGACGCTCCTTGTGCGCCTAAATGCATGCTGCGATCGGCGAAAGCGAGCTTAAATAAAGCAACTGTTTGTGGCGCCCTTGCATATGTGTGGTTTAGATGTAGCTATACACACATATTTATATTCAAATTTGTATATGTAGGGGTGTGTGCTTTAATGACGGCCAGCTTTGATGACTGCGCTTGTGTCATGGCAGCCAGTTACGGACTCGCTCTCGAAAGTGCATGTGCACTATTTAGCATTTAATTTTGCACAAATAACAAAGCTTATTTGAAGGTTTAATGGGCATGCGGCTGGTGCAATAAATAGTTTCCTTTAGTTTATGTATTACAAAATACTATCTACAATTGCGCTATTTATGATTCTATACATAGGTTCAGATTTCACATACGCGCTAGAGAGAGTTTAGATCTTCTGAATAGACATAAAGCAATTCTCATTTCGGCAATGTCTAGCTTTCTCATTACCACCTTTCTTATGGGATTTTAGGCTTAAATATTCATTTCCATCAGATCTTTGACCAAATAAGTCCTATTTATATAAAGCTTCAGCAGCTGTTGCACGATCCTTTTACTAATTTATTGAGCTTCTTTAAGCTTTCCATTGACAGCGTCGCATTTGACATTCATGATTTATAGTGCTATAGCTTATTGTAAGATGTGTAACTCTTTGACTCTTCCAAAGGTTTTATTTATATTTTTCTTTCAAAGACTCGACTTTGTCCCTTTCGGAGTAGCGTGAGCCATGATTCTACTTTGTAGCACTGGTACTAGTCCAATTAAGATTTTGTAGAAGGCCAATTTACATTACCTGCATTATGTACGAGGTTAACTAATGGGATTTTGATTTTGATTAGGCGCCCGTATGGCCTATTGTCGCCCATATGTCAGAGAAATGTTAGACTTTTTAATTTAATAAATTCAAGGTTGACAATGTTCTATGTAAGAAAATGCGGGGAAGCCTTTTGAGTAGAAATTAGTTCTGCGAAATTTTATGAAGTGTGATTTAAATGTTAAAATTTTCAAATACAGGGTGCTCCAATTTTATGGATTTAAATAAATGAGGCCTCTTTGCTGCATATTTCTTTACTTTTCCGAGTATTAAGGCGAGGATTTCGACGTTAACACACATTTATTTAAGGGACATATCAATAGGGACACCCTGTAAATTTTTGATAATTTTGAATATCAATCACTTCACTTCAGAAGTGCAGCAAACTCTAAACGTATGATATTCCGTTCGATGTGTTGTGTGGTGCATAAGAGTCTGAATTTTGTAGTGCACAAGTTGGGAATACCACTCGTTGGACTAAGTCAGCGCAGTGCTGACAAATGTTTATTCAAATTTGGCAAAATACTTGATTTGAATAAAAACTAAATACAAATGCATTTATATGCAGCGCATTTCCACATTAGTTCCACAGCGGATTTGCCGAACTAAGTGCTACGAAGCACTCATTAGCGCGTATTCACTCGTACACACACTGACTCACACTCTCACCGCTCCATAAGCAAACATGGCAGTGCCAGCGGCCACTATGTTATGCCCGCACGTTCGCTTGTGTTTATGTGTGGCGGTTGAGGACAGCAGTTTTGTGGTGCTCCATATTTTGCACTTGATCTAGATCGGGCGACCATCAGCGATGCGACCACCACCAAACTAAAATAAGCGCCGTGAGCGGGGCACATTGTGAATTTGCACGCGTGAGCCTCTCGTGTGTATTCGTGTGGGTATCAATGCTGCGACGCTCCTTCATGCCACTTGCGGACGCCGCGAAATATTTGGTCCATTAAATTCCATAAAATGCGGAGCGCCAACAAAAAAATGTTGTTGGAATTTGTGTTGTTTTTGTTGCAGCTGCTGCCAGTCGGCACCGCTAACCGCTTGTGGCAACAATATCGTCGCGGTTTCGCTCGCTGCCAATGTGGGTTTCCAATTTCTAACTGCCGCCAAGCGCGCGCACACACGCACACCCGCACTTGCATGGAGAGAAACCGAAATATATATAAATGTGAGTGTGTGTGTTCGAGGGGTTCGTTGTCGATGGCCAGCTGCTGTGTGCCGCGTTTTGCTAGTTTCAATATTCGCGGGCTGCCTCAAGCGCTTCGAGTGCTTCTAGTTCAGTATTGGTGTAGTTTTGGTCGGGGGAATTGCAGTTACCCCCCTCGCTCACTCTCACCCACAGTTCGCCCAGAGCTGCCTATTCGAAAACCAGCCTCGATGTATTTACATTTTCGCATACATTTGTGTGTGAGCTCCATAATGTAGAAGTGAAATTAAAAGTTGGTTGGAAATATTGTTGAGTGCTCAAATTCCTGTTATATGTATTCCCACTTTCGCATATATTTTTTTATGCATTTTGCCTTGGCAACTCTACCCGCTGGTAATGTGGCAAGTTTTCAATAACTTCACGCCACATGAGTGCCAGCGCTCGTTTGCTGCGGTTTGGCTTGCCCACTCGCCTCGTCCATGCGTCCATTCGGTTAACTATTCAATAGAGTTTCGAGTATCGTTTTGAGTGAATTTACTGGCGTGAAATGAAATGTAAAAGTTAATGCCCGTTCACACTCGTAAAGCAGTGTGGCAGTTTGTGTGTGTGTGCAGTTCTGTTGGCGTGTTTTGAATAAACAATTTAATATTTCAATTTAATTTAATATAATTGAGTTTTCATTTAGAAAATGTTGAATTCATTTGATTATAGGCTCTCCAAAATATTAATAACTATTAAATCATGATTTCAAAGTCTTTTCATGTGGGCGTCAGCTATTTGTATGATAATAGTGAGCACAATTGAGTTAATATTTGGAAATATGTTCTCCTATATATATTTAAAAAAGAAAATATTTGGGAAAAATGAATTAAAAGAACCAATCAAAATTTCTGGATGTAAACATATAGCTTATAGAGGTTACCGAATAAATATTAAATATGGCTGAAAATTCGTAACAGAAATCAGAATATCATAAACCTTTCTAAAAATATTTCAAAATATTTTTTTTCCAAAAATAGAGTTATTCTAATTTTTATGAGTATTATTTTTTCAAATCATGTGGCAACGTCGTATGGTTATTTTAGTCACAAATTAGTTATAATAATTTTCTAAATTGCACACTAATAATATCCACATCTCAGTTTTATATTTCTTTATTGTAATTTTTTTTGTAAAATTCAATAATGTGGCATCCACTTTTAAATACTTTAGCTTGTGTTCTTTCTTCATTCATGCTGAAATGCATGATTTTAATTCATATTTTTTATTTTATTTTTTTGTTTAATTTAGGTGGCAACCCTAGGCTAAATTTTTGTAAGTTAAGCAAAACTTTGTCTATTTAAATATAAAATCAATTACAGCACTACTAATTTTTAACTAATATTTTCAAATATTTTAAACACATATGGCAACTCTTTTTTTATGTAAACACAATATTTATTTCCTTAACAATTGCGGTTTCTGACTTTTTCTTCTTGTGGCATATTTGTATTAGAAAACTCTTTAAATATTCCACTCGTGGTCACATATTTGTTCATAACTAACAGAGAGAGAGCACTATATTTATCTATCAAAGTACTTTGAATTAATAAATCATCAGCAGAAAACAAAAAAAATAAACAACAACAAAAAAGAAGTATTTGCACAAATCAAGTTGATTCCCACATATGCCAACTAAATAAGTTCGAGTTGCTTAGCCAATAGTGTCTGTAGCGCAGCTGAGCAATTACTGCAGTCCATTAATACCGTAATAATATCATTTGCCAGTACTTTGTTTGGCATCGCCCTCTTTGCCTCGCTCTGCGCCATCTATTATTTATGTGTGTTTTGACTTCAATTTCCCAGAGACATGCCATCTTTCACTCGCTTCGTTTATCCAGATGGATTTATTTATATTGCACTGAAATTAAAATCAACATTGCATTTGTTGCATCGACGATGCAATGAACTGAGAGCAAGCTTTGTTGTTGATATTGTTGAGATTATGTGTGTTTACCGAACGAATGTTGCCAAGCAGAAGCAGAGGAGTGCGAGTGCAAGCGAAATGCCAAACGAAAGCGAGCAACAGGCTTGAGCAACAAAACAAAAATGCAAAAACAATGCGAGCAGTTACAGTTACAGCTACGATAACAATAACAAGAGCGTAAGCAATAATTTGTAGCTGTTTGCTTATACTCTGACTATTTTTCTCCGTTATCTTTCTGCTCTGTTTTCGCTCTGACACAGCGCCAAGTGTTGGCAATTTCCTACGGCACTCAACGACTCCGCACCCCTCACACTTCACTCCCCCTCCTCCTCTAACGTTGTACATCCGGCGTGGCTTGAGGTAGTGCTGCTGGCCTGCACTTTGCTCTTTGGCATCAGTCCGCCGCCGCCGACGTCACCCGGGGCGTATGAGCAATTTGTCCGTACTTGTCCGCAGGATATTATAGTACCGTTGTTGGACACACACAGTCGGTTCGATTGTTGGCCTTGTTGTGTCCGTTATTTGATTTTGTGCTTTTTGGTTTTTATTGCCATTTGTTGTTGTTGTTGTAAACCGTTTATCACAAATTCTCCTCGCCCTCTCGGCTAATCACTACGAATGGCACACCGCCGCTCCCAGAGTTCGTTGCATGCGCGCAACGGATTTTTAATTTACAACAACCACACACGCAAACACACAAGCAAATACGCTGCGCATTGCATATAAATACCCGCGCCCTTGTCGCTGCGTTCGTCATGCGATTGCGATTGGAAACAAGCAAACAAGCGCAGACAAACAACCGGCGGGCATTACACTGCACAAACAAACACTGAACACAACAAGTCAACACAGCGGTTAAGTGCGGGTGATTTGTTTTTCTTGAATTTCATCAGCTCAGCTCCTATCAAAGTTCAGCGGATGTACACACATATACAGTTGTATGAAAGTAAGGGTTTGTGGAAGAGTTAAGTCGCCTCTTTGCGCTGATTAAGTCTGGCGTGTTTGCCATATTAGATTTAGCAGGATATTTGCTCAAAAAACAATAAAAAAATGAAAATTATATTTTTGTAAGACTTCGCGGTTTTCAAGACGGTACTTTTTGTTTATCTACTGCAAGAAATTCCAGCTCAAGCTTTCACTGCTGTCGACGCAAATCAATATCTTGCATTTTGGTCTTGAGGTTTAATTGAAAATTCCACAAATTCCCCTCACACTCCTCTTAGAGAGTATATCTCACATAAGGGCTGTGCTTAGAAAGTAATGGGAATTTTAAAATTTCGTGGGTTTGGAGAGGACAATTGTCAAACATTGTTTTCTGTTATTATTTCGTTGGTAGCATGCCCCTGAAATACGATAAATACTAAATACTACAACTAAAGAAACTGAAATTTACATTATTTTTTTTTAACCCAACTTAAAGGTAGATTTCTACATAACACAGGAATAATGCTACAAAACATCGTGGTTCACTGTATTAAAAGCTGAATGAGAGTATAATAGCGTTTGCAGAAGAGTTTTAAATGCTTAAAGGGAGAATCTGGAAAGAGGCATGTCAAATCATACAGGATTGAATGATCGGAAGAATTAAGTCCCATAATACATGGATCGTTACATTTTATTAATTATCGACTTCAAATACGGTTTCGTTAGAATAGAAAAAAGGTTCTTTCCCGATGAAATTTATGAATTTAGCATCTTTGCAAGAACTTTCAAAATAATACTTTAGAACATCCTCAGTTTAGCCCAGTTGAAAAAGTCGATATCGATAAATAGTTGATTATATTAATAGTAAAATAGTTGAATAGTTTCAATCACAGTCTCAATCTCAATCTCAATCTCATTCTCAATTATAATTATATTAATAGTTAAATAGTTGAATAGTTTCAATCACAGTCTCAATCTCAATTTAATCGCAATCTCAATTTGAATATCAATCTCAATCTCAATCTCAATCTCAATCTCAATCTCAATCTCAATCTCAATTTCAATATCAATATCAATCTCAATCTCAATATCTATATCAATATCAATATCAATATCAATATCAATATCAATATCAATATCAATATCAATATCAATATCAATATCAATATCAATATCAATATCAATATCAATATCAATATCAATATCAATATCAATATCAATATCAATATCAATATCAATATCAATATCAATATCAATATCAATATCAATATCAATATCAATATCAATATCAATATCAATATCAATATCAATATCAATATCAATATCAATCTCAATCTCAATCGCAGAAGTAAAACTTTTCCTAGAGGAGTGTAACGATATATAAGTGCACTGAAATGGTCAAAAGTGGGTTTATGATTTCATGGGAGTTTCTATCAGCTGAGACAAGTTCAAAAAGTCGATGTATCCGGCGGGTTATCCTATTGGTGAGCGAGTTATTTCACTCAATGTAGACACATATTGTTAAAATAGAGATTGGAGCACTTTGGTTAACTATCATTCTCATATGCCGTTGGCTATTAAAGTGAAAGCAAATAAATTCTAAAAGCCAATAAACAATGGTAATTTACATTTTTAAATGACAGTAAAATGATATTATTTAGTGGCAGGAATCAATAAAACATTACATAGCTATATTATCGTATTGAAATAATGGAATATTTTAACCTTTAATAAAGGTTACTCATTTGAACAAAATATTAAATGTAATTAATCATGCTTTCACTGAAGGACTATCATAATTTAAAATAACAACAACAATAAAGCATTCAGCTTTAAATGATTGCAGCATTTTAGCAACATTTTTGTTATTTGATATTCATTTAAATTCCTTTTTTACTAGTTTACATTTTTCAATGGAAATAAATCCGCCATTTAAAGGCCACTTAAGTGCGCCTATCAAAGCGAGCATAAAAATAGCAAACAACATTTGTCATTTACCAGTTCCCAAGTGCTAAGGGCAAATTAATTGAGGCTTAATATCTCGTGCTATTTGTACAGGTATATATATATATACGTATAGGATATGTATAGAGAGAATATTTTATTAATTTAATAGCATTTATTTTTCGATTATATATAATTTATTTACGAATATATAAATGTGAAGGATTGTCAATAATAATACCAACAATCATTTAACGGTATGTTGTGCTTTGTAAGTATATAGAAAGTGCTAAAAGTATTTAATTTTATTTAATTCTCTTTGAATTTTCGAACTGTTCCAAATTGAACTAGTTTCGGCTCAGTACTTCAATTGTATATTCATTCACAGCAGTCTTCCTTTCAATGAATTTCATCATGTTTATTGTAGATATTGCTTGCTACTCATGATTGTTTATTTGCTCAGCTGCCGACATTTCCCTGTATTCGAGCCAGTGCGAGCTTGAATCCCAGTGCAATTGATGGTGTCTGTGTGGTTGTTAGCCTGCGGCTGTAATAAAAACAGAAAAATATTTATAGAGTGTCAATGGCATTTGTTATTTGCATCAAAGCTAATAATACACACATGAGCGTTGCTAACTAATACAAAATACACTTGAATTTCATATTTGCTCTGTGCCACAATCACACATGAGTATTCAGCAGTCTTTATGGACTTATAAGGCCCGTTTGCATTGAGTCTATATGTATGTCTGCGTTCATGGCTTGGGGGGGGTAAAAGATATTTTTATTGACTTGCGTTAGGCCTATTTAAACAGCCAATATGATATATATTTTAACTACTATTCACACATATACATATATGTATATTTTTCTATTAATGTGGGCACTTGTTGGTGCTGGACGCTGAAGTAGTTCTTAAAAGTCGCTCGGGGGAGACATGTGTCAAAGTGAAACATTTGTTGATGCATTTACTAGATTACTGCTGCAGGGTCTAACAAACGAATATAATTTCAATACACAGCTGATATAACTTTTCTCCAATTCCATTTGATAGATTAAATAGATTCCCATATTTCTTTCAATCAAACATATTTAAGTAAATTTCCAATAAATCTTAGTCACACCTTATGGGCGAGGCATTATAATAATGAACTATAAATAGACAATATATTTGCATTCACACGCATACACACACACACACATGTCATGGTAAACACACATACAATGTATTGTTGCCGCAACCTCGTCGGCAGTGTATCATGTTAACTGTATATTAAAGACTCATTTCACTTTGCGATTTGTTTAGCCCTCCTACTTTTGGCCACAAAACTACCCACAGATTTCGCTACTATTAGTCAATAATCAAACTATTTACCAAAGCAACAACAATAGACGGGGCTTGGCTTGTTGTTGCCGCGGCTCTCATACTAAGCACAGCTAATGCACAAACTTTTGCCAATATATCACATCATGTCAACATCAGTTAACAGCGTGTACACACGTATTCCCACGCACGTAAGCTCGCGTGCAAATATTGTATGCAGAAACCAGCTGTAGCGGAGTTGCGCAGTAGGGAATCTGATACGGTTCTTTAACAATATTATTAGTTTCAATCTCAATCTCAATTTTAAATTCAATCTCAACCTCAACCTCAATCTCAATCTCAATCTTAAATTCAATCTCAAACTCAATCTCAATCTCAATCTCAATCTCAATCCCAAACTCAATCTCAATCTCAATCTCAATCTCAATCTCAATCTCAATCTCAATCTCAATCTCAATCTCAATCTCAATCTCAATCTCAATCTCAATCTCAATCTCAATCTCAATCTCAATCTCAATCTCAATCTCAATCTCAATCTCAATCTCAATCTCAATCTCAATCTCAATCTTAATCTTAATCTTAGTCTCAGTCTCAGTCTCAGTCTCAGTCTCAGTCTCAGTCTCAGTCTCAGTCTCAGTCTCAGTCTCAGTCTCAGTCTCAGTCTCAGTCTCAGTCTCAGTCTCAGTCTCAGTCTCAGTCTCAGTCTCAGTCTCAGTCTCAGTCTCAGTCTCAGTCTCAGTCTCAGTCTCAGTCTCAGTCTCAGTCTCAGTCTCAGTCTCAGTCTCAGTCTCAGTCTCAGTCTCAGTCTCAGTCTCAGTCTCAGTCTCAGTCTCAGTCTCAGTCTCAGTCTCAGTCTCAGTCTCAGTCTCAGTCTCAGTCTCAGTCTCAGTCTCAGTCTCAGTCTCAGTCTCAGTCTCAGTCTCTGTCTCAGTCTCAGTCTCAGTCTCAGTCTCAGTCTCAGTCTCAGTCTCAGTCTCAGTCTCAGTCTCAATCTCAGTCTCAGTCTCAGTCTCAGTCTCAGTCTCAGTCTCAGTCTCAATCTCATTCTCATTCTCAATCTCAATCTGAATCACAATCTTAAATTCGAACTCAATGTCTAGTTTCAAGAACGGCACAACTATTTATGCTTTTCCTACAGGGTCGTAACGATTTATAAGTGGGCTGAAATGGTCATAAGTGGGTTTGTGATTTCATGGGTGTGCCTATCAGTCAATAAAATGCAAATGTGCGCCGCCCAGTCAGTCGTACAGCTGCTGAAAAGCACACATGATGGCATCCACTCACATTCAATCCCAAACACATGTCGTGCGGCTGTACAAACATACTCAGTTACTTGTTCGAAGAAAAAATCATATTCCTCTTAGACTTGCGAAGAAAGTAATCAAACGATTGTTGTACGTGAAACCGAATGCTGTCGATGGCAGCTGGAAGAGCCAAGGAGGAATGCCATCACACGCACACACACTTAAAAGCAAACGTCACGGGATACAACCAATTTATGAGGGGTATGTGTGTGCGTGATTGTTGGGTTGGCAGTGTCAGCAGGTGTGGGTTAGAAAAGTTTCTAAGTAGAAAATGGCTTTAAAAAATTTACCGCACTTATGTGTGTATATGCATATATTGTTTATTTACGCGGAGAAAAAAATTGTTTGGAAATAAGTTGAATCCAGAAATAAACAAAAATATATTCGACTTAGCGACCAGCAGGTATTCAGATCCGCTTCATTTATTTCCGATCAAAATCATATGAAAAGCCTCCTATTTGTTGTATAAGAGGCAGCTTCAGTATATACACGATTCTTAAACATTTGAAATGACGGATTAGTTTTCTGTGTGCTGCCTGGTTTATATATGTACCTCTCTGTCTGCTACTGATAAGCATCAAATCAAAAATCGATTCAAGCGACAAATTTACAATAGGCATTTACTTGTTAACAGTGGCACAAGAGTTGTTCTGATTGCTGTAGGGCTTCACAAGGTGAGAGAAAACATGTGCGAAATTAAACTCACAAGTTTAGGGGTATTAGATCCTAGTAGTTTTTACAGACCGAATTTTGATGCATCGTGAGGAACTTAGGAAGAAATGAAAAGATAGGATAGACATGATAGAACAGAATAACAGAGAATAAAACAAGGTAAGATAGGATAAGAGACGGAAGATAGGATAGCTTAGAATAAGTAAGCCATCGAAGAATTTAGAATAGGAAATAATATCAGAGGGTTAGGATAATATGAGATGTGGGACAGATAAGATGGGATTAGGATAAGACTACATAGGTTAGCTAAGGGTAACTTAGAATAGGATAGAGGATACGATAGTGGAGGTTGTGATAAGAAAATATGGAATATTCTTCGATGGAACGATACGATAGCAATGGATTAAATATTTATTACTGCAATACATACATGTATCACACCGCTTCTTTTGGTCATAGTTGTCGGTTATTTTACGGCTACAAAGCTTCTTTTCTGATGTAGCACTTCCTGAGAAGCTCAATTCTATAAATATTGCATGGTAAATCCAATCTAACTACTCAATTGCCACATTCTATGGGTGACATGATCGCCCTATTGTGTGGTGCGAAAAAGAGCCTGTCAACGCTGTGCGACCATATTTTGTGAATTCCGACTTTATTGGCAATATTTATAGGCAAAACAAATTATTTCTCCACACATTTACGCAAGCGAGCGCGTTTTCGCAAATAAATTCGTTCGGCGAACACGCCTGATAAGCGTAATCACACATGCCAGACGTGTCTTCGCTGTTGCTCCGCACACACACACCCACCGCTTCTCCGCCCTTCCTCTCCTCACTTCTCCGTCGCCATGTGACGCACTCAAACAGCAATGAAAGGAAGTATCTCTTTTCGGCAGCGCAACTCCGTGCGTTGGCGCTGAATGACTTTACATGGGGCTGGAGCTGGTGGAAGACGACATTAAACGGCATTTAATGGCTTGTTGTTATTGCTGTTGTTTTCTTATTATTGCATTTCCTCTGCTTTTGAGTGGGCGCGCTAAGGTGAGGCGGCATCATTCATTCTTTTTCTTTGTTCTTCCAAGTGTTTTTTCATCTTTTCAATTTGTTTTCCCATTTATGTGCGCTTCCTTACCTCGGCGCCGTCGTCTACGTGAGCGGACTGCACACACTGAGCAACCAATGTCACGTCATATTTTTTGTATTTGTTGATTATTTTTCGGCAGCTTTTTGTCGCTGCCTTGCCACAAGCGGCACGTCTGTTGCCACCACATATCCTTTTTTGACATTTATATGACAGCAGCGCCAGCAGCAGCAACAGCGAAGGGACAGGGACAGTTTGGTACTGGGCTGTGTGTCAATGTGATTGTTCGGCACGCCGACCTTCGTCGCGCGGTCTTCAGGGACACACTCGCTCTTGCTTACATGCGAGCGTATGTAGCATTGCTTCTTTCGGGCTGTCGATTCTCTTCTGCCTTAGCTTGGAAATCTCGTTACTCCTCAGTGAATTCGTTGCAAAAAAATAAATTTCCTTGCAAAAATTTTTTCTTTTACTTTTCTATAAACCTTGTATTTGTGCCGAATTGCCTCGGGCCTGTCTCGCAGCACCTTAAAAGGCATAAAATTGTTTTCGTGACTGTATCAGTGCGAGAGTGGAGGCATGTTCCAGGTTGTTGAGCAGGTCTGCAGGCACATTTTTTTAGTTTTTTAATCAAGCAGCAGTGGGTTTTACCCAAGCATGTGTTGGTTGGTGTGGCACTCGGGCTGTATCCAACAGATACTTCACAGCAAATGTAAGCAATATGCTTCTAAATAAATATGAGAAATATGTGCGGCGCTTTGAAACTTGGCTTTGAAGCACCTTTTTCTCGCTTATACTCATAAATACCTGTGCAAATATAAATATCCCATGCTTGTTTGCGTTTGGGAAATTATATTTTATTCCTCATCTCGAAAATCATGCAACAAAGTAGTAATATTGTAAGTATTCTATTTGCATTATAGACTCCATTGATTGATGCTGAGTTATTGTTGACAGTCGATTTTCGATTTTTAAACACATTCATAATTTTATTGTGTGTGTATGTGTGTTTAATGAGTAAATTTACATTGAAAGCAGTTTGTAAATAACGGTAATTTTCCAGAGAAGCCAAACAGCTCATAAAATAATTCAATTGTGGCATTTTGAATGAGAAATGTTTCTATTGGTTTGAGGTTATGATTGGAAGTTATTTTATTGTAAAATGCTGAATAATACAGAAAATGTTGATTGAATGCTTTCGTGAGAAAAAAGTACAACAGAAGACTGAAGGAAGGGCTTTGACAATTATTTACCAATTTTCTGTAAAACAGCATTTTATTAAAGTGAAGCCTCTTATGGATCATTATTAGTGGTTAAACTTTAATGATGAGCAGAACAAGATAAAGAAAAAAGAAAAAAATATTTATAAGATCATTGTAATTCAAAACATAAAAATCGTTCTCCTCCAACTCACCTCATAATTCACCATACCTAACTTTAACTCAAACTGAAACATATCACGTGTATTTAACTTTGTGACTTATTACACAAAATCTGAACTCACCACTTTTAAATTCACCACACCAACATTCACCATACCTAAATCCACCACACCTGCGCTAACAACATTTTCTATGCTGGAAATCACTTCCAGATTGTTTTTAGAAATAAGTTTCCATAGTTACCACGAGTACCCAAGCTACTTAGTGGTGTTGATAATGGGTATTTTTCCACATCGGCGATTCAGGTTAACAAATAATTATTTTTGTATATGTGCATAATGTTTAATTGATACTTGAAAAAACTCATTCGCAATTAATTTTGATATTATTTTGCAGCATTTTCATGCATATGCGAAATGCTACTGACAAATTAGAAAATATTGCCTGCTTGTTCGCATACACATTATGTGATTACAACAGCACTAATGTGCCGGTGTAATATGTGGATGAGTGTGCGTTTATATCATTGCCAGATTGTTTTACTTTGGCACGTGCGGCTTCATATTGTCGTGAGCTGTTTAAATATTGCGGTGGCAGCTGCCAAAAATTTTCTGCAACTTACGCATTTTCAACCAGCAAACCACATGGAAAAACACACGCACACACATACAAACATACACAAATACTTTGTACATGCATACATATATTTATATAAGCAGACATATGCGCGTTTGTTTACGATCAAATTCATATTTGCGTGTTGCGATTGCGAAAATACGGCATTCACGCGCGTCAAATTACACGTTCTTGGCTTAGAGAGGAATGTGTGTATGTGTGTGTGATGGCGCAGGAAATGAAACACCTTAAGCGATATTTAAAAGAGTAACGAATTTCCAGTTATTTACCAAATGTTCATTCTTTGCATAACTTTCGGCGCTTTATTTGCCTTTGTTGAATTGCTTTCATTAAGTCTGCGCTCGTGAGTGAGTGTGTGTGTGTTTGATTCTGTGTTTGTTTGTAGAGCAAGCAACATATTATATTACTGTTGTTCGCGTTAAAATGCGCTCACGTTATTGCCAAACATTTTATTTAGACTTTTCAATTTGCCTGCCACTTTCAGCTTCCCCTTCTAGTGCTCCTCACCCACACACTCACACATACATGCATGAGACTTTAGTCGCATTAGCCTTCGCCCCATTACGGTATTGTAATTGTAGGCGACGAAGTATTTACATTGCTTTGTCAGCGCTTTTTGTAGACATGTCAGCGCCTACATAATTTCCGGCATAAAGTCTTTTTAATAACCTGTCACCCCCAAACACACACACACACTTCCACTTCCTCTTACACCGCACTTCAGCAGGCAATAACAGCACAGTAATTTGCTGCCGCTCACTCACACACTCTCACAGCCGCACGAAATTATCTAATGACATTGCGATCGTTGTTGCCGACTCACACACTCCTCACCAGCCTCCATCTGCCGCCCTCTACCCGCCGCTCTCCTCGTTCCTCTCTCTGTGTGCAAGTAAACAATCTGCCTTGCTTTGTAGTATATATTTCCTTCATCGCGCTTTGCCATCACCGACCGTCGCATTCGTTTGCTCTTGACACTGAAAGCCTTAATATTGCCTTTAATGAGCCTGTATATCTGCAGTTGGGTTGTGCGTGTGTGTGCGCGTGTCTTTAGCATTGTTTTGGCGCCGGAAGGGCTGCTTTGCATTTCGACAGCGCCTTCCCTCTCACTCTCTCTCCATCATCAACAGCAACAAGAACTACAGCGGTTGCTAGCAACGCCGTCGCCCAGCAATGCTCTGCTCCGTTGCTGTTGCTGTTGCCTGCCATATTTTCATTAGACTTAATTTTTTGCAGATTTTGCGTTGCTTACAGCCAAGGCAAGCCAAGCCCAGCCAACTGGAGTCGGCCGATTTTCATTAAAGCCTATTAAAATGAAATTCCAGCAGTGCACGCGCGCCAACTTAACTGTCAGCTCGACTGTGAATTATGTTCGGCAACGCACGAACGCACCAAAATGCGTCACGTTTGTATGTGTGTGTGTGTGTGTGTTTGCGTGTGTATTTGTGGCAGCGCTGTCGAGAAAAGCATAAACATAATTCAATTTTCGCTTCGTCTTTGAGTGAACGGTTTACAACAACAACAATTCTTATAAAGAAGCAAACGCCAATGATCTATGTGTGTGTTTATGTGTTTGTATGTACGCTATAACAACATGTATCTAGTTACACGGAAAGCATCTCCGTTATATTAAATAAGCGGTTGTTGCAAAACTCTTTCCGCAGCAAAGTGAGTAAGTTAAGTAAATTAAGTTAACAGAAAAATTAATTTTGTAATCTAGTTTAAAGAAATCTTTGAAAAATCTTTATTTTCCAGTTAAAATTTTCAGTTGAAAAATTGCTTCTAACTCATCACATCAATATTCACCATACAAAACTTTAACCGAAATTGAAACTTATCACTCATTAATATCTTTCACTGACATTTTAGATTTTTTACTCATAAAATCAGAACTTACCACATTTGAACTCACCACACCAAAACTTACCATACCAAAATTCACCACCCCTGTGTTAACAACATTTTCAAAGCTGGAACACTTCCCGTTTTTTTGAGAACTAAATTACCAATTATCCATTATCGCTTTCTTTCATAAATAATGTCAAATTACAATAATTTAAATTTTCTAAAATTCTCAGTAAATAGACTTACGTTCTCTCACACACCCCTGTCTTGCTTTCCCATACATCTGCGGCCGACCACATCTTCACACCTGCTACACTGCAGCCTTCCTTCGTCTGCACACAGCGGTTTCTGTAACGGCAGCTTCCACAGAAACGTCAATTCCAATTGGCCGCCACATGGCAGCAATGGCAGTGACAGGTGGTTTCCAATCGCACTCCCGTCGTCTACTCCTGAATAAGATATTTATTTTCGTTTCCACTTAACTGTCGTCTGCGCTGTTGTTGTTATTTTAGTAAATAATACCGTTGTCATTAATTTTGTATCGCATGGACATTGTGGAGCACAAAGCAGCTGATTCAATGGGAAACTAAACCACAAATTCTCTCTGCGGTCTCATTTGCCTTTTTATAGCATACTTTTAGGATATTAGCAGCTGTGTAAGCTATGCGTGCGCTTCATTGTATAGTTTTGCATTAATTATTTATGAAAATAATGACAGTTAATGCAACAGCAACGGCTGGCTGCTTGGCATCGCCACAAGATGCCACTAATGACAGTTGCTGTCAAAGTAGAAAATTTGAATGTAATGATGAGCTTTTAAGAAGTTTCCAGTAAACCACGCAACATTTGGCATGCTTTTATGGGGAAATTTATTCAAATTATTCGAAATTTTAATGACTTGAATGAATTTCGAAAAGTATGATAAGTAATTTAAATTCAAGGTATGATGGTCTATCTTGTCTCATTTAACGGATGTTTCAAACACTAGAGATTTGTCCAAGAGTACATTTGATTATAGTCAACACAGTATCTCTGAGAGATTAATATCAGGTTCCGGTTCTCTCAAATGAGGAATTGTGATTGGCGTTGCAACCGTTTAGCCGGTTATAGCAGAATCGACGATAGTGCGCCACCTGTCTCTCTCCTTCGCAGTTCGGCGCCAGTTGGAGATCCCAAGTGTAACCAGGTCGCTCTCCACCTGGTCCCTCCAACGGAGTGGAGGCCTTCCCCTTCCTCGGCTTCCTCCGGCGGGTACTGCATCGAACACTTTCAGGGCTGGAGTGTTTTCGTCCATTCGGACAACATGACCTAGCCAGCGTAGCCGCTGTCTTTTTATTCGCTGAATTATGTCAATGTCGTCGTATAACTCGTACAGCTCATCGTTCCATCGTCTGCGGTATTCGCCGTTGCCAATGTTCTGAGGACCATAAATCTTGCGCAAAATTTTCCTCTCGAAAACTCCTAGTGTCGTCTCATCTGATGTTGACATCGTCCAAGCTTCTGCACCGTAAAGCAGGACGGGAATGATAAGCGACTTGTAGAGCTTGATTTTGGTTCGTCGAGAGAGGACTTTACTGTTCAATTGCCTACTCAGTCCAAAGTAGCACCTGTTGGCAAGAGTTATTCTGCGCTGGATTTCGAGGCTGACATTGTTCGTGTTGTTGATGCTGGTTCCCAGGTATACGAAATTATCTACGACCTCGAAGTTATGACTGTCAACAGTGACGTGGGAGCCAAGTCGCGAATGCGCCGACTGTTTGTTTGATGACAGGAGATATTTCGTCTTGTCCTCATTCACCTCCAGACCCATTCGCTTCGCCTCCTTATCCATGCGGGAAAAAGCAGAACAAACGGCGCGGTTGTTGCTTCCGATGATATCAATATCATCGGCGTACGCCAGGAGCTGTACACTCTTGTAAAAGATTGTACCTTCTCGGTTTAGCTCTGCAGCTCTTATAATTTTTTCCAGCATCAGGTTAAAGAAGTCGCACGATAGTGAGTCACCTTGTCTGAAACCTCGTTTGGTATCGAACGGCTCGGAGAGGTCCTTCCCAATCATGACGGAGCTTTTGGTGTTGCTCAACGTCAATTTACACAGCCGTATTAGTTTTGCGGGGATACCAAATTCAGACATCGCGGCGTAAAGGCAACTCCTTTTCGTGCTGTCGAAAGCAGCTTTAAAATCGACAAAAAGGTGGTGTGTGTCGATCCTCTTTTCTCGGGTCTTTTCCAAGATTTGGCGCATGGTGAATATCTGGTCAGTTGTCGATTTTCCAGGTCTAAAGCCACACTGATAAGGTCCAATCAGTTTGTTGACGGTGGGCTTTAGTCTTTCACACAATACGCTCGATAGAACCTTGTATGCGATATTTAGGAGGCTGATCCCACGGTAATTGGCGCAGATTGTGGGATCTCCTTTTTTATGGATTGGGCAGAGCACACTGAGATTCCAATCGTCAGGCATGCTTTCTTCCGACCATATTCTGCAAAGAAGCTGATGCATGCACCTTATCAGTTCGTCGCCGCCGTATTTGAATAGTTCTGCCGGTAATCTATCGGCCCCCGCTGCTTTGTTGTTCTTCAAGCGGGTAATTGCTATTCGAATTTCTTCATGGTCGGGTAATGGAACATCTGTTCCATCGTCATCGATTGGGGGATCGGGTTCGCCATCTCCTGGTGTTGTACTCTCACTGCCATTCAGCAGGTCGGAGTAGTGTTCCCTCCATAATCCCAGTATGCCCTGGACATCGGTTACCAGATTACCACCTTGGTCTCTACATGAGGATGCTCCGGTCTTGAAACCTTCGTTAAGTCGCTTCATTTTTTCATAAAATTTTCGAGCATTCCCTCTGTCTGCCAGCTTCTCAAGCTCTTCGTACTCACGCATTTCGGCCTCTTTCTTTTTTTGTCTGCAAATGCGTCTCGCTTCCCTCTTCAGCTCTCGGTATCTATCTCATCCCGCACGTGTTGTGGTCGTTTGCAATGTTGCGAGGTAGGCAGTCTGTTTTCTCTCCGCTGCGAGACGGCACTCCTCATCGTACCAGCTTGTTTTTTTGTCGTTGCCGAAAACCAATTGTTTCGGCTGCAGCGGTACGCAGTGAGTTTGAGATGCCGTTCCACAGTTCCCTTATACTGAGATGCTGATGAGTGCTCTCAGAGAGCAGGAGTGCAAGTCGAGTAGAGTATTTCGTGGCTGTATGTTGCGATTGCAGCTTTTCGACGTCGAACCTTCCTTGTGTTTGTTGACGGGCATTCTTTGCTGCACAGAGGCGGGTGCGTATCTTTGCTGCGACCAGATAATGGTCCGAGTCTATATTTGGTCCTCGGAGCGTACGCACGTCTAAAACACAGGAGACATGTCTTCCGTCTATCACAACGTGATCGATTTGGTTCCGCGTGTTTCGATCAGGAGACAGCCAAGTAGCTTGATGTATTTTCTTATGCTGGAATCTGGTACTACAGACGACCATATTTCGGGTCCCAGCGAAGTCGATCAGCCTCAGGCCGTTTGGCGATGTTTCGTCATGGAGGCTGAATTTTCCGACTGTTGTGCCAAAGACACCTTCTTTACCCACCCTGGCGTTAAAATCACCAAGCACGACTTTTACATCGTGGCGGGGGCAGCGCTCATAGGTGCGTTCTAGGCGCTCATAGAAAGCATCTTTGGTCACATCGTCCTTCTCTTCCGTTGGGGCGTGGGCGCAAATCAGCGATATGTTGAAGAACCTCGCTTTGATGCGGATTGTGGCTAGACGTTCATCCACCGGGGTGAATGCCAGGACTCTGCGACGGAGTCTCTCTCCCACCACAAATCCAACACCAAATTTGCGCTCCTTTATATGGCCGCTGTAGTAGATGTCACAAGGACCCACCTTCTTCCGTCCTTGTCCCGTCCATCGCACTTCTTGGATGGCGGTGATGTCAGCCTTAAGTCGTATGAGGACATCAACCAGCTGGGCAGAGGCACCTTCCCAATTAAGGGTCCGGACATTCCAGGTGCATGCCCTTATATCATTATCCTTAAAACGTTTGCAGGGGTCGTCATCAAAATAGCGGTGTCTCATCCGAGGCTTTCGTAGATTTTTCATTGGGGGGTGTTTTTATGTGGTGGGTCCCAAACCCTACGCACAACCGCATAAGCGGGCTTCGCCTTCTCACTTTAGCTCGCCTTCAAACGGATGTCTGTTGGCTACCCAGAGGATACTTGGTCTAAAACCGGAAGTCGTGAGCTGCTTGAACCATGTGGAGAAGAATCGTTTCTGGCCACTCCCAAGTGAGTGACAATCAAAAACTTTCCTCACTTGCGTGAACTTCTACACATGATCCCATCCTCCAAAACTTTCCTCACTTGCGTGAACTTCTACACATGATCCCAATTAAATTAAAATATAGACGCAGACCGCGAAGACCTTAAGGAAGAGCTGAGAAAGTATATTTTAATTAAAGATTCGGCATATCTTCAAAAGTTTTAGTTTTAATCCAATACAAGTGAGCTTCTTATAACATCAATAAAGCTTGTGAAATTCAGCACTTATTGAATTCAAGAGTCCTCCATTGTGTCGCGGCATACTTTACAAAGAATAAAGCGCCTGATAGTTTTTCTCTTTAAGCTTCGAAAATTTTCATAGCCAAAGTGACTTCTTCAGCATTTTTTCAAAGACCGTTTTTGCTGTGTTTAATTCGGAGGCTTACAAGCCGACATACAAACAAGAGCAGAAGCAAGGGAGCGAGCATTTGCGTACAACTGTGGTTCTGCTGCTTATTTTTCCATTTTCACATTCGATTTTATTGCCTTGTTCTACAATTATTTACATTTGTTAGCTGCGCGCAACTGGTTCCAACAGCTGACGGCCGGCTGCAAGAGGGCCGAGCATAACAGGGCCGCAGTTATAGCCCGAGCGAGTGGCTGGCTGATTTCGGGCAAGCGTTTGGGTAGAGCTTGTACTATCCACATGTTGCAATGCTTGACAACTTAAATGGGTTGATGAACTCTGATTGTGGATGTGGGAGCCAAAGAAGGGCGCGACAGCTGAGATGCGAACTGAGAGCGCGGAAGATCAGCGCAAAACCAAAAGAGGGGGACTGTACGAAGGAAAGGATAACGATGTCATGATGCCGTGATGGTCGAAAAACAACAGTTACAGCTGCAACAAAAACTCGAACCACTGCGTGTTAAGGGATGTGTCAAACGGCAGCTGAGCGCCACAACACTGCCGCCACTGACGCCGGCTGATCAATGTGCATGCGACTGTGCGCATTTGTTGTTGTTGCCTGTAGATTTGGCGCAAAGCCAGCAACGTGTAATTAATCGTCAAGGGATGAGCAGACAAAAGCGCTGCAGCGAGAAGATGTGGAAGAAGAAGAAGAGCTAGTAGTGCGGCGATGTGAGGAGGGAAGTGAAGTGGTTGCAGTTTATCAGCCGCCATCGACGCCGTCGCCCCAGCGGAGCGCGAGTGGCAACAGCTTGCGTGCTCCACCAGGGAAGAGTGCCGCTTACTGCTTGGTGTACGCATAAGACCCAATTTCGCGTTTAAGCGCTTTTGCGGCGCAGAAAGTTTTCGTTGAGTGAAGCGCAAATTATTTAAAAATTTCCGCTTTTAAGCGATGCGGCAAGCAGCGCATCAGCTCAGACACGACAACAAACACAGCCACGAACTGGGAAACGAAAATAAATCGCAAAAGTGCAAATTTAAAGCTGTAAAGTTCTCGACTAGCGGTGGCGAGAGGGCGCGTCTGTGCCGTAAGCAGGGAGCGCCCACCACTCTCAGGCAGTGAGTTACAAATTTAACGCGATAAAAACTTTTTAATGCCTTTACGCGAGTTTACTTCGCCCGTGGCTGGAAAGTGCGGCGGTGAAAAAGCGGAAGAATTACTACGAATTACATGTCAACAATTGGAGCGATAACAATGCCGAAAAGAAGTGGTAACAACCTTTCGCGACTTACTCTCATTTATGTGTGTGAGAATCGATGTAATAAATCTTTAAGCGGACGCAGTGCACCTAATCCAGTAGAAGTCACTTAAACCTTGAATTTGCAACGGTGTATTGAATGAACGCTAGATGTCGCCTTACAAAGGAGTTGTAGTCGTTTTTGGTTGGAGCTTTGAGTGATTTCGACTAGTATTATTCTATGACTTCTAAGAATTAATGGATCAATGAGATTTGTTATGTCGGAAGTAGGCGCGCTTGGCGTCTTTTTCTGTAATATTTATTTTTTTCATCGACATAACCTTAACTTATTTAAATTATATACATTTCTCTTGACTTTCACCTCCCACAAGCATCTTAAAACTCATTGTATTGAGGTGGCTCCACTCTTGTAGAAGTTCCCATTTCATAGAATGTCATTACCGCGCATAAATACATACATACGTACAACTTCGTAGAGCCACATGTGAGTACACTCACCATTATACACGCTTGAGCACGTGGGCGTGTGAGTGAGCGTGTGCTTCCACGAACTCCAGAGATAAGGCAACATTGTGCGTACATTATGGATGATCGTAATGTGCTTTTAATACAGTTGCGAATATTCGGCTACAAAAGCGTTAAGTTGCCACTTTTATAGTTGGCAAGTGTTGACTATTTGCGAGTGTATTAACTTTGCTCTCTCGGGTGAAGCAAGGTGCTGTTAAAAGTAAACGCCATTGTATAGCGAGGGCGGGGAGTTAAAGTCTAGGCGATATGGAAAAGACTTTGAAGCTTGGGGTATCTAAAGATTAATTGAGTATTCATAAGCGAAATTTAATTAACTGAGCAGGTGAGACTCCTTGTTGAGGTGAGAGTTGAAATTGTGAGATGTACCATAAGGTTATCTTTCGCCAAGTAATATGTGTAAAGTCATCTTTGCATTTCAAGATTATCTACCTTTGTAATTCAACCGTTTTGGAACCCGGAGAACTATAAATTTTCAACTCATGAGCACTTGATATGGAACACTACTCAAGCTCAAACGCATAATCTTCCTGTTCTGCCATACACAATGAGCGCAGCAGCCATTGCCGAGCATATGAGAAAATCGCAAAGTTCAGTGGCACACCAACAACAATTCGCCACAATTTCAGAGAAACTACAAATGGTTTAACGCTTGCTTGTGCGGACGTGTTGCAGGACACTTCAACGTTACGAAATTGGCAACCGAAAGTGAGGTTACACAGCATTTATCCAGGCCATCGCAGTCAGCAATGCAATACAGAACTCAGAAAATTGCCACAAATTGCAAAAGGCAGTGTAATACGAAGCCGTTGAAACAATAGTAACTACACACACATTCTTCGGTTAGCAACCGCTACACGCACAACAAAAACAACAATAACATCCTACGCCCGCAATTGTAATAGCAAAGCAATAAGAAGAGGAAGGCGGACATGCAAGACGAGCTGGGTACAAGAAGAGGAAATTATTTTAGATTGCCTCTGGGAAATGATTTCGTGTTCGCATAGCATACCTCGACCCCCTCATTGCACGCACACAACTGGAGATATGTGGCACGCATGTACGAGTACATAGTACATCTTCGTGTGCATCTCCAACAAATTGTTTTCTAATTTATACAACTTTTCCATGGAATTGCTTGCATTGCGGCTAGAGAAACACATGTGCTCTCATGTGAGCGTGTGAAGTGCCACTTTTCTGACAACCCGGCCCCCCCCTCCTTCGTTCGTGTCCTTCGGTGTGTATTTGGTATTTGACACAGTCCAGTTAGCTGACATGTTTCATTTGGGCGATGATTTCAATGGGAGCAAACGCTGATCATAACCAGAATTGGACATTCCTGGTCACACTTAGCTTAATAAGTAGTGAAATGTGTTAAAGTGGGACAAGAAGAGGAAACGTTTTGTTTTAATGTGTCAAACTTTAATTCGAGTGACATTCCATGTAAATCATAGTAGAAATGTGAACAAGTAGACTTGGTATTAATGCTAAGTATAGATTATACAACGGGGAGATGAGAGAAAGATTTATATACTACTTTCTTTAGCTACCAAGTGAAGGCGAATCTTGGTTAAAGGTCGAATATATGCAGCATGTCTATACCCTAGAGATGATCATTTCAAACAGAAAGTTTATGAAGAGTGCCACGCTGTGAATTTCTAGATTCGATAGAACGATATTTATTTGATGGATCCAAATGACATTCTTTAATCTAAATTGATTAGTAAGAAAATTTTTTATTATCTCATGAGTTTTTCTTATACTTTTCCCAAAACAGCATTGAGGTATGAAAACGGGCGGTCCAAAGTTCTACTTACTTCCTAAGATAACCTCACAAAACTTATAAAACCTTAATATAAGGTATATATGTTACATATTCCCCACATATTAGATTTCTCAAATCATATACAACCAATCTTCCACTGCTCACTGTTATAAGACAAGATCTTGTAATAACAGAATCGCCTCACTCATCAGTCAATAAACACACTTTCAAAGACTTTCTTTGTAACTTTTGAGCATATTGTTGGAGAGGTCTCTCCGTCTTACCCCAATATTCACGAATTTGCTCCCGACTCTTTTGAAAACTTCTTCATGATATTTCTTCATCAGTTCTCTGAGATTAAAAAATCTAAAAGTCATTAAACGGTTATCTTACCTATATGAATGTTTTTGAGTCCATTGTTTCTTATCAGCATTGTTCTTAGAACTAAGGCGATGTCTCCATGCTACTTGTTGGATTTTAATATTAAAAAATCACATTTTCGAATTCAATCGAGTTTTAGAAGAAAGGGTTCCTAAATGTGAGAGCTTCTTTAAACCAGTTTCTGTGATGGAACTGCATAGATAATGTTTTAGGAAATGCATCCCAAGTCCAAACTTAACGGAAGACAACATATGATACGAGTAGGAATTACAAAACATCAGCTCAAAACGAACTCAAAGTTTTCTATTTTGCTATATAATTTCTCAGCCATTATAAAAGTATGTGCACTAAAATCACTGTAGCACAGTCTGAGCAAAAAAAAAAGCAAGTAAAATCCAAATTGTCTCCAGCTAAGTACTTGTCAAATTTCGCATTTTATGCCGTGCCATGGCACATTTAGCTTTTATGCGCACATTAAACTCACTTCTGCTAAGCACACTATCACAGTGCGCCATAAAAGTATGAGCACGCATTAAATCGAGATTTCAGCTGCCGAGCGGCATGGAGCTGGTGCTGACCATTGGAAGTATTTAGTATTGCATTTACCCACTTATGTCCGAGCTTGCTGTGCACGTCGGCACTCAACACCACATAACTACTACTGGCGAAATCCTCTACGAGTCCACACACACATGTGGCACATCGCCTCTAATCTCACTGGCAAATATACACAGCGAGAGCTGATTTTCGTGCATTTGCATGTTTATGTTTTCGAGTCGGTTTTATTGTGCTGCTATTTGTTATTGTTGCGCTTCCGATTTTTCCCATGCACGTTGTTGCTTTTGTAATTATTTCCACGCAGTTGGGTTTTCACAAGTACGCGCACTTGCTAGGCGACATTTAAAGGATGACGCAACAAATTCGAGGCGAAAACGAAAAATATATTTTGCAGCCAAAAGCAAGCTGAGGTGTCGCAAGGCGCTCGGCCAGCGAGGCGATATTTGGTTGTTTACCACACTGTGCTCCACATGTCTGACTTGTGGTACGTATGTAAAAGTGTATGCATATGTACTTGAGGAGGGAGTCCTTGCCGTGCATGCCGTTGTGTGGAATTTTATTTTCCCTGTCATTTGCGTTGGCAACAGTTTCAGGCTTAAACACCAATTATTGTGGAGCCGGGATGAAAGTGTTTCCCAGACTTTGGACGGGCCAACGACGCCACAGCCTGCACCCACGTCTGTCTCGCATGTTGGCTGGCGAAACACGATAGAGCAGTGCCGAAGCGACCCTGTAGGACATGGAGCGCGAAGTGTTTTTAAAAGCGTGTCAGAGTTGTTATAAAAATCATCGAAATTCAATTCTTCTTCTTCTTTACATACGCCGACGTATGGAAGTGGCCACATACAGCCTACTTTGTAACTAGTTCCAAGTGGCTTTTTTTGAATCATTAGCATTCGTACATCTTTTCCTGCTGAGTAGTCACGTTGTTGGTGTTGTTGTTCAATATATTGATGCGCTTGTGTGTCAGCGTGTCAACGCTTGTTTTCGCTGCGGAAGTAGATTTTAATGAAATCCGTTGGTATTCGAAACGCAAACAACGCGCAACGGCGGATCAAGTGCAGCGCGGAGGAAGTCAGACACAGCAGCAGAAGAAGCGAAATATGACGACCTGCGAAATGGGGAAAGCACACATGTTGACACATGAGGCTACCAAAGCGAGCACAGCGTGCAGCTGCAAGTGTCTTTCGTTATGTCAGCCGTTTGCTGGAGCTTGTGTCTCCGTTATGCGATTTCTTATTGGTCTTGTTCTTGCCGGGGATTACATTTATTATCCTTGCATATAAATTTGTTTGTGGCGCGCACTTGCGAGTGTTTTACCGTTGCAGTAGCTTAATGGTGCTGCGGCAGCGGTTTACAGCATAAATTAGGCATGAAAGAACTATGCGAGTTAAGCCGCTGCTGAGCCAATTAATTAACATTATGGCGGTGAGATATGTGTGTGGACGCCGGCAGGCAGTTTATTTCACCTTTTTTAGAATGGAGCATGCTATTTCAACGGTTCTTATCAATAAGAGCTTCAAAATTTTGAGAAGACGCTGGAGCAAATATTCTGCGGAGTGGGACCGGGTGCTATTCTTCATATGTCTGTTGTTACTTTTTTATTATAATCATTATTACCCACGGCTGCAAATTCGCGAGAAAATATCGAAAAGTCCTCTGCCGCAAGCTTGTCAACTGGCATGTACGCGGATGTGAGCGCCAGCTGAAAGTCAGCGAAGTTTGTTTACGCGTAGTTGCGACTGCATGTGGAGCTTCCGGCCCATGGATCACGCACACTCACGCGCGCTCTGCTGCAAAACTTGACATGACAAACTTTAAATTGCTGCTTCAAAAACGTAGAAAGCGACTCTTATACAGGGTGCTGGGGGAACGAGTTCAGCTAACTTTATATTCACACATTTCTATATATAAATGTATATGTATATATATAGGATATGCATGCATGCAATTATGCTTGAATCAGCGCCGTACACAAGCGTGACAACGTGCAAAGCCTTCTTTCTACAGATCCACGATTTGTACCCAAAGTGTCACAATTCGCCCATAATTCTTACTCACAATCACCAACAAAAACACACACACACACAGAGACAATTATATAGACACACATTCATCAGCTGCGCTTGTGCGAAAGTTGTTTCAGATGCAATCTTCGGCATAGTTTTGCGCCCACTTGTTATTCCGCAATTACTCTGTATGCAGCCAGAGTTGTTTTCCATGGTGTTTTAGTTGATTTTTATGTGTTTTTTTTTTTGGTTTTGTTTTCGGTGCGTCAAACTAGGCAAATGGGTTTTTGCGGAGATGACACACTGTCGCTGTTGCGTGTGCTAGTGCGCTTGTGTGTTGCAGCAACATGTTGCAAAGTAGGTCAGCGCTAATGAAAAGAAATTATGCGTAAATAATGAAAATATGTTGCTCGCACAGAGTTGCCATGCCTGCAATTTTTGCATTTTGTTTGCACACATGAATCTCCTTTCCTTTTATGCGCAATTTGATTGGTGACACAGGCGTTACTTGTAATGAGGCAACTATATATATTTGTGGAGACTTTTGTGCGCAATCTGCTGTCTGGTCACTTTGGCATGGACTTTGTTTTTCGCTGAGATAACACTCCTCATACATAATATTATTGCTGAGTGTTGTTTGTATTGGGGTGTTTTATGTCAAACTCAAATTTTGAGTTTTGTTGGGAAATTGTTTTGCAATTCTTAGTTTTTTCTTTTAAAATTTAATATCGAAATTTCGAAATTTATTTCGAAAAAATAATTTTTTTTTAAACTGATTTCTAATTTTAGTTTTTTATATACTGTAGAAAATAGCAAAATTACTCATTTCTGACGTTGCCATCTGGTAGAATATTTTATAATTATTTTTAATTTTTTTAGTACTCATTTTTGTCGTTGCCACCTGGTAGAATATTTTATAATTATTTTTAAATTTTTTTATCTACAAAATATTGTTGTCACTTTTATGCGTGGTCTCCCTCGTTGATTAGCAAAAAGTAAAAAATAAATAATTATAGAAATTATTCAATTGTGTTTAAAAACCCACTCAATAGAAGCTATTAAATCATGAGTCAAATAATGCATAACAATTGCAATGCAAATTTGTTTCTTTCGCATTATCATATGAAGCTACTAATTGTTTCAATAAAAATTTGTTTTTTGTTCATAATAAAGTAAAAAATATATAATATATTTTTTTAATGCCTTTGAGTTGTTAAATTGCTTATGATTCCGTAATTGATTAATGGAAATTATAAAACGCTTGTTGTTTGACATTTTTAACATTCTGATTTGTGTCCGTTGAGGAAATAACTAATTTATTGCGCAATTCAGACGTAATTTTACTGGTAAAAAACTACATATGTATATATAAAAAAACAATTTTTTTAGCTTTATTCCGAGGAAGGTTTTTTTAACATTTTGTGGGTTACACTTTAGACTAAAGTGCAAAAACACGACATATATTTGCAATTAAATAATAGCAATTATATGAAGTCATATAAGTTAATATGATTTATTAGCATTTTAGTTTCAGTAGGGTTGTCAATTAATTAAAAAAACATTATTTGAATTAAAAATAATATTTTTTTGTAAAACTTGAGTTCAAATGTAATTCAGAACATCGCACCTGGCATTAAATATTTATTAATGGAAATTAAACTTTGTAAAATTATAAAAGCAATTTTTTTTGTTTGATAATTGTATGACAGAATGAGCATAACTGCTTTCAAAAATTTGCTGAATCTCCAAACATTCGAACATTTTTCCTGTTCATGCATCTACCCAGCTCTCTTTGATGAAATTTATTAAAATAGTTCATTTCAACTCTCTCAACGCCCAAAAGTATGCTACGAATTTCACCAAGCACATAATCCACGCCACAATTGCCGTTTCATTCGTCCGAAGGCAGCATTTATATGCAGCCAAGAGCAACTGAAACAAAGCAACGAATTGTGAATTTATGTGAGAGCTCCCGTTAACGAGGTATTTTGTTAATATTTAATGCATTGAAATTACTTTCAACTTCGAACATGCCAACTTTCGTCGCAACTGAAAGTAAAAAGCAAAATTTCAAAACATTTCAACAAAGTTTCGCATAAAGCACAGCGACAGCGGGTAGTTATGGGAATTCATGCAAATTCGCATTCGGCGTGGTATTTGTGTAATAAACACTCACACACACACACACAGAGGTACACTCATGCACGCGTTCACCTTTGGACTGTCATTCAAAAGCGCACATAGGAGTATACTGTGTTAGCTCATGCATTCCACACACTAACAACAAATAAATAGAAACGTATATATATGTGCAGTTAAGTATGTGTTGTACGCATACATATATATCTATGTAAGTATATAGAGGCGCTTGTGTGCGTGCATACAACAGCAAGAACTAGTTGACGAAAGATGGTTGTACGGCAAAAACAACAACCTTATGCTTATGTTCCTCCAGCAGTTGACAACCGTTACTTATGCGTGTGTGTGATATTCATTATTTCTGACAATTTATTTAAGTGCTGCATGGTTCAAATCATCAACGCACGCAAGTCCCCACTCTCCCCCTCTCTCACTCTCTATATGCATGTGTGTTGTTGTTGTTGTGACAGTTGTGGCGGCATGAGCAGCCTAAACATTTGTCTTTCAAAATTGATTATGAGCTGTAAATTGCGAAAGCAATCTCCGACGTTTGTTTAGCGTGTCAAGAAAGTTCCGAATTCGCGGCTGCGACTTTACTCGGGGATTTGCGATTAATTGGCAAAGTTTTCAGCGCGTTGACACAAGTAATGTGCAGCAGCGAGATTCTGTGAGAGACTCCGTTCGGCAAACTATTTGCTTGCGGCATTAGAAATATTAGTTCGCGAAATGGGGTTTTAGTTGATATTGCGACAGTTTTACTTTTAATCCCGACTTTAATGCGGCGGTGATGTGTTGTCGCTGGGGGAGGGTGAGCGGTTTGTGTAGTTTTGATTGTTAGTAAGGTCGCTTAAGTGAGTTTTAAAGGGGAAATTAAGTGACTCCTTAGAAAATTTAAAGTCATTGATGAAAAATGGCAAGTCTCGCTTCAATTTCAAGTCTCATTTATCTTTAGAGAATATAGCCAGCTGTTAAGCATTCATCCATATTTCTTCTGGAGCTCATAACATCACATCATTCTCGTTGATGAGCAAATCTCCGAATTTCTGCAAATTGCTTTTTAATGATTTTATTCAACAGATTAGCGATTTCTAAGCACAAAGACAGCTTATATACAAACAATTTAAATAATTTTCGAATGCAAAAAAATTAACAATTGACACAACAACACGCAAGCTGAGCGAATTAAGTGACATGCATGGCATACAAGCGTTTAATGCTGCGCTAAATAGACGCCGCGGCAAATCAATCACTTGCGCCACCTTTCACACTCCTCATCCAGCGAAGAGGCCTGAGACCCATTGCAACTTAGCGATTTGCGGTTATTTTGCAGCGAGTAACAACGCCTTTACACACGCTTCTCGCACACAAACTTCCCGAATTTCGCTGATTAAGCAACGGCGAAGCTTTGCGCTTTTATCTGTGCGCTCGGTTGAGCAGACGAAATTAAGGCTGAGGAATGCTTTGTCTACTTGCAGGGCTGTGTGGGCGCAACAGACGGAGCGCTTCGTATTATTTACACGAAAGCGAGGAAACAAGCCACACAGAGCGGCCGTCAAACGGATGCGCCAAGAATGCCTCCGCCCAAGCAAAAGTGAAATACAATGAAACTCACCAGAAATGAACACAAAGGGCAATAAAGACGGAAAGCGAAGAAAGCGACGATGAATGGGAAGGTAAGGGCGCCCGAGTGGTTGCACAAACAAAAAGAGAGCTTTCATTTGAATTTGTCACTGTCATATCAACATCTCGACACTGCCAGGCAATTAAAATTAATTTCATTTACACAATTCACAATACACAAATATTTCGATACACAAACACCCAACCACAGCCGAGTGAGTACTACAAACACATGTGGGTGTTTGGGTGTGTGTGTGTTTGAGTGCTAATGGCAATAATACATGCTGCCTTCCGAATAGGAGCCCTATTAAGAGTGCCAACAACAATGACAAGCCTGCTAAGTGATTGCCGGCCATGCCTAGAAGCGCTGCTGTAAAGCACAAAGCCACCAACACACACACACACACAGATTCAGAAGATCTAAGTATTAGCACTAACGGTGGCTACCTAGCGCTGGGCTGGCTGTCGGCGTTTGGTAAATTGGAGCGCCTCATTATGGCAAACACCTCACACTCTACTCTCTCACAGCTGCTCCGTATGTGAGTTTGTGGCTTCGCTGGTGCGATAATTTCATTCACACCACACAGCTGTAAATTAATAAGCAAATAAACTCGATAAACAGAGAGCCCGTTTGTGAGTGGGTGTGATGGCAGCGAGGATATCTCATCAGGGCTTCGATTATGCTGATATTAATTTAACATATTTAGCATGCGACTGTGGCTTGCGGCAGTGAGAAGGAGGGAAGTGGTTGTCATTTTTTCGATTTTCGGTGTGTAGTTAAATCAAATATCACATGAACTTTTCGAAGGACAAATCGTTTAAAATCCGGCCTGTTTAATTTATGTTTTTTATATTGCATTTGTGGTAGAAGGCAACGGCCACATTTGCGTGCTTATGATTCCGGTTTAAATATTCACGAGTATGTGAACTGTCATATGTTATGTATATATGTACATACACCTACAGAAGAAGGTGATTTCCCTTAAGAAATGTACAAATTTAAGAAAATTTTATTCATTTATCTTTTAATAATAATATGTTCGATGTGTTCAAAAAATGACGGGAACGTGTCTATATGAGCTTGTCGCTTTTCGTTTGTTAAAAGCTTATACTTCGTTGCTTGTACGTGAATTCTTGTCCAAAAAACCATGATGTAACAATGGCTCCATATTAGTGATGAGCGATATTACTATTTTTGAATCACTGTGATTTCAGTGATTGCTACTTTTAAATCACTGTGATTTTTTATTGCTATTGCGATCATAACAAAAAAAAAAAACGAATTTATGAGAATTTGTACTCCATTTGTTTTTTAATTTTTTTATATAATACATTTTTATTAATTTTAACAATATCCAAAATTTACCTGCTTTTGTAATCACCGTATCCAAAATTATCGAAATCACTGTGATCACTGAACAGTGATTGCTATTTTCAAACTGATATTGTTACTGAACAGTGATCGCTACTTTCGAACTGATACTGCTACTGAACTGATATTGTTATAGTGAGCGAATTAGAATCACTGAACTGCTATTGCTACAGCGATCGAATTAGAATTACTGCATTTCTATATGTACTGTGATCGAACAAAAGCACTGAACTTCTCTATAGCTACTGTGATCGAACTCAAATTACTTAGCTGCAATAGCGATTTTAAATCACTGATATTTACAAAAATTGATCACAGTTGCTATATGTGATTTTTCAATCACAGTGAAAAAATCACCGGTAGTGAAATATCACTCATCACTACTCCATATTCGCCCGACATGACACCGTGTGACTTTTTCCTATTTCCAAAAATTAAAGAGAACCTTAAAGGGTCGTCGTTTTACACCTAGCATACGAGAAATCACTGAAAGAGTCTTATATCTAATTTTCTTGTAATTCAGTTTGGGAAAGAGACTAGCAAACTTCTTCTGAAAATAATTTTCTAAGCTTACCTGATATCGCGTGCATATATTGCATGCCAGTAATAATGGTGCTTGTCATTAGTTATGGCATCGCCTCACCTACCCATCTAATTAAGTGAATAAATATTCGTTATTGATGTGTCATAAATATAGATTGATGAATCGCATTTGAATGAAAGGGAAAGCAAATCAGTGTCGAGAGCGTGAGAGTAGGGTGTGCTTGTATTCTAAATTATATGCCATTCAATACAACTTCCTGGCACTTTAAGTGCATCCCTAATGTCAGATTTACATGTCACATTTCTGCTGACGCAACTGACAAATTTGCGGCATTTATGAGTAAGTACACGTAGCAGCAACAACGTTAATTATGTTGCACGCGCGAAAACTAGGTCATCACTAAATGCCAATAAAGAGAAAATAAATAATTTAGATGTGTGCTCGTACACATACGCCCCGACGGCAAGGAAGCACACTCATGTACGTTTGTATGTGTGTGTGTGTTTGTGCATGAGAATATTTTTCGCCAAGGCTGGCAGCGTGAGCCTCACGTGGCGCTTGTGAGCACGCAGTAACGCTTTTCCGTGGCATTCGTGTAATTAACTGTAATTTGTTTTACTGCGTTTATTTGTTTTTATTTTCTTTTTGTTGCTTTCACAGTTGTTTCAGCGCTCGCTCGCTCGCTCGCATTCCTTTTCTTGATTTATAAAATTTCCAAACGACTGCGTAGGCGGTATTATTTACATTGTTAATGCTTTATGTACTTACTTTGTATTTTGCATTTGTGCATGCACCGTTTGCACCGGTACTTATTTATGTGTTCAAATATTTGCTTTTGCGAAGGCTTTTAAGGCGCACAAAGAAATTTCGCTTGAAACAAACATGTGAAAAATTAATTATGAGTGCAAGGAAATTAATACCTAAGTGGGGTTTGTTTTGATTTCGGGGAAACTCCTGGGTTTCACATTTGAGTGAAAAAAAAAAATTAAATATATATATGTATATATGTATAAATTTTTTGTTTTTTCTCCATTCCGCTTTGAGAATAGTAACATTTAATGAACGGAAAAGTACGTATTAAAAAAATTAGAGAAGCTTTAGAACGCTAAGCTCTTGAAGGGCGGAAGTGAAAAGTCTTTGCTTATTTTATCATAAAACTCAAGTACGTAACGGTCCTTATTGGCTAAAACAAGAGGAAGTGTGTGTTTCTGGAGTCTCTGACCTTAGAAAGGTTCTCACAGGTTGGCGATTTATAAGTATTCAAACTCTTACATAGAACCGAACGCATTTGCTGAATTATCGATATCGAAATCAGTTCTAAGAAATTTCGAAATTAATATTGCCTACATTTCGGCGCATTGATAAAAGACATACAAGCAACTTATACTCAACATAGCCCCGCCTTCATATTTGAATCACATATGTAATAGACTCGTGTGATTAACTTTGCTCTCAATATCCTAAAGCAAAATACATTATATGTTTTTAATGATTGGAATATCTTTGAAAGCCAGAAATAAACCAACACTTCAATCAAGTAAGTTTTCCTTACAGGATTGTTATTTTTTGTTGCATACAACAACATACATTCAAAATTCTTCAACACCTAGGTATATATGTACATATATGTAAGTGCTTCAGTGGCCAGAACAAGATATCGCTGAGGTGGCTTGCTGTCCACATGTAATAGTATCAATGTGTGTTCTACGCCTAACGAAAAATTACTATCAAACACAAATGAAAGTATATTGTAAAGGTTCTCAGCGCAGAAATGTGCAAAATCAAGCATTTAACTGACGGAAGTGCAAAAATATATATTATATTATGCTCGGCGAAAATAAAGTACACATTTTATTATGAGAGCGTGTAACTTAACGGTTGTGGTGGCCCTAGGCCTTTACTTGTATGCTGCTCGTACTCGTAAAAGGTTAAGATGGTATTAAGACCTGCATACTTGACACAGGCCCTAGACACTTTATCGTAATTAACCGAGCAGCCATGTCAAGCCATTACGCTGCCATGCATGAACAGAGAATGACACATATAAATGGGTTATTTGCTTTGGGCTTCGCCTACGTTCGATACTTGTGCTACTTCTACTCTCACAGCATATAGCTGACGTTTCTGCCGCGTCAAAAGTCAACACTTGACATTTCTGCTCTTTGTGTGCAGGTGTTACGTTGTCTGTGCGTTATATTGGCTAATAAATGTGTAATATTTAATTTGTGTGTCATCAGCATAAAATATAATACGCCGTTGGCTGTGCCGGATAACATAGCACATTACTTTTAATATAATACTCAAATACATAAGTATTAGTAGCCGAACGCATAGGCGTTGGCTTAAGTAGGTGTTTAAGACACCTTAGAGATGAGCAAGCGTGTCTTTATAGCTGATTTGGTGACATAAAGAGATTTTGCAGTTTTCTTAAAATATTAAGTGTCTACGGTTTTATAGCAGGCACTGTAGATATCTAGTATATATAATTATAGATTTTATTAAAATGTACTTACTCACATCCCTTTGTATTTTCAGGTAAGACATATTTGCTATTTTAAGCTGAGCTGAGTATTGGAAACAAACCAAATATTTTCAAATTCAAGTGAGTAAATGAAATATGAAAAATAAAGAAAATGAAAGTCTGCTTTTATTTGAACAATTTACTACTTCAGAGCCTTACGTTCACTTCACATGCTTATTTCCATCTCTTTCGCTCTCTCTCTCTCTCTTGAAATCAGCTTAGTTTAGTTTGCTCACAACTAATTGATTCTATGAAGCTGCTAGCCCTCCACTCTTCACACTAATTAACTTTTATGTAACAGTAAATATTTTTATATATTTACCGTTGTATTTGTTGCAAAACTCTTTTTTGTTGCCCCAATCAAAAGCATAAAAATACAAGGTAAGGCAAATAACTACACAACAAACTGGAAACGCTAGAAAAATATAAACAAGCAGCTATTTATGGGCATATTTATTAATACAAAAAAGGTTTACCCACAAAAGCGCCCCACAACTGGTCGGCAAAACCGTAAATATTTGTCCGCAAACCGCACCGAAATAATATGAAAACCAAAAGATACCATTGTATGAGAGGAGTTGGTGGCGGTAAGTAAGGAAAGGGTAGGAACCGGAGAATAACTGTGCCTGGCAAATATACCGTAGCTGTTTGTAGCAATCTCTAGGGCTATTAAAAACTCATTTTCCATTAATATTTCCGAAGCGGAATGCAAACAATACTTAATGTGTGGCTTTCTAACCACATTGCCATGCACATACAAATACACACTCGAACATACATATACTCGCATATACCCATTAGACACATGCACTTGAGTAACCACTTGGCCACACACACACACACATACAAAGTAGTTGAAACAATAGTGGAGGCACACTTTGTTGTAGCACTCGTGCAGAGAGTGAAGTTGTGTAAAAATTGAGCAAAACGTTGTGTGCATCAAATGCTTGTGTGCCGCAAATAATAGTGAGCAAATAGTTTGCTGGGCCACAGCAATGCAGTCAGTGCACAAAATGCTTGCAATTTATTTATGGCCAAATGAGTGTAACGGTATTTTATATACACTTGTGTCGAGTTAGTTGGCCGAAAGGAGGCTAGCAGCATTACTGCAATAGAAAATAGTTTTCAATTTGAATTGTTTGTAGAAAATCAATAAGAAATAAACTTAAGACTTCGTTGAAAGTCGGATTATCAGTGGCTTAAAGCAGTAAGCTTTTATCAAATACTTTTAACAATCGAAATTTATTTGAATTCTAATTGCATATAAAGTGCAGAAATTGTGTAGCTTTAAAGCATAATAACTCACAACTTTGTAGACCAGTAGAGTTATTGCCAAAAAAAAAAGAAAAAATCACTCATACGCACTGTCCAACCAAAAACAGTACTGGATGTATTAAACATGCTGTGACCTCTGCCATGCATCAGGCTGATCTATAATGTATTTGACCGCAATATGTGCTAAATAATGTGTGTGCATACATACATCTATTATGCAGCTAATGTGCAGAGACCAAGCACTAAAGCCATGCGCCATGAGTCTCGTCTCATAAATTCGAAATGTCTTACTCAGATTGCGTAATAATTAAACTTTTATGAGCAAATTAAGTTGAATGAATACCAAATTTAGTCGCATAAACTAGAGAGTGAAATGGCAACAGTAGCAGCAGCAGCAGCAGCAGCAGCAGTGCGAGCAATTAACGCAAACAAAACAAAATCGACAGCAGCAATGCGACTATTATCGGTGTGCGCGATGACCCTGTAGGACGCAAAAACAAATACTTGATGGAGGAACGATAAAGAAAATAAATAATAATCAAAGACAAAAATGTGCAGAGTGATTGTTTTTGCAAAATGCTTATTTTTATAGAAGAATTATTTTGTTTTTGTTGTTGTTGTTGTGGTTGTTTGTGGCAATTAGCGTTTGCCAATTAGCAGAAAAGCTACAAGCGCTGTAACAAAAAGTAGTCTGCTTCGCGTGAGACTCTGCGTAGCAAAGAAAAAATAAACAAAGCGAAGAGGGCGTGCGGTGTCTTTGTGTTGTACAAAGCCTGTGTACACGGCGTATACGCAACTTATTTAATAATGTTATAAAAATCTCATTAAGTGTCGGCTAGAAACAATGGCTGCCATCATAGACGCTACGTTGACAGTATTCATCAGTCAAACTGTGTGGCAGCTACATACGGGCTTCAAGTGTGAGAGTCTGGTGCGTCTATTTTTATGAAGACTAACAAACTCTCTCTCTCTCTCTCCCTAGTGCTCTCACTCTTCACCTCTAACTGCTTGAATGTCATTATAGCCATATACTTTGCTGACTCTTCGCTTTATTCTGCGCTTCACTGTAATTCTACGGCTGCGTCTTATCTGCTTACATTCCTCGAATCGTTGTTGGTGCTGGTCTAAACGACTCTTCTAGTTGTTCTTTTTGATTGCATTTTAATGCTTTTGTTTTGCATTTTTATTGTTTTTCTATATTCCCCGCGGTAAAAGTGGTGAGCTAGGCATGCTCTGCTGGCAGCGCCGAGCACGTACGCTCGTCCGCCTTTAGCGGGGCTAAAATAATATTTTCATGGCCCTGCGTATGTATTAATGCAGCGAATTCGTATGCATGTGTGCGTACGTGCGTGAGCGGAAAGAAAATGCTTGTTATGTCGAGAAAATGTAAATGTACGGACAACAACAACAACAGTATGGCTATAGATTTGGCTATGAATGTGTGGAAAAATACCGTATATATATATACGGACGCAGATATTACTCTGCTCTTAATGTCTATTATAAATTTCAAATTGGCTGCAGAGCCCACCAGTAGAAACAAATAATTCTAAGAGTATGCTTTAAGCAGAAATAATAATAATCCATTTTGGTAGATACATTGAATCTCCTTTTCTCTAACAGTCAGTTAACCATTTCTCATATAAGTTGAAATGAGCTGTCCAGACCTTCACAGTTATGCTTATTAGCAGTGACATGGACAGTTGTTGGACACTCTTCTTATCAGCCAGCATTGCAAGCTCTTGTCACTCACGTCTTTTGGACTTGCTTCACTTCTTCGCACGACATTTACCTCCCTGAGCATAAATATATTTAGTCCTCGCACTAGTTATATTATAATTAGATTATCTTGATATGGAAAATTTCCCTCAGCTTATGCGTATTAAAACAGCAAACGCTGTGCTGCCACTCAACGTTAGCATCCATCAATCTATTTACTTGTATACATTACTTAATTTTTCTCGAATTTCTGCAGGCGACCGCAACGTTGTGACCTCAAGGCGAGCACCGCAGCCTACTTTTAATAATAAATATTGACTTTGGCCCATTGACCGGAATTCGTTTATGGAAATTTAATCAAATTGCTGTGCATCGATGAAGCGCGCGCGCCACCGACGAGCCAGCTCTCAACTCTGGTTTACTCCGCATATAAACATGGCTGTATGGGTGCTTGTTGTGGGTTGGCCGAAGTGCTGCCTGCCATCCGGCAAGGTTCAAGGCCATTGCCTCGTTCGATACACTGTGTTTATATAGGCCGTTTCGAAAGTTTTTAATATTTTCCATGTATCGTCGACGGCAGCTGTTTTAAATATTTATTAATTTTCCGTTCTGGTCTGCTGGCAACGCAAATTTGCTTGTTAGTTGAGGTGTAATCGCCATCGCTTTCTGCTGATATGTAACTTTTGAGCTGTAGCAGACAACTTTAATGTCCCCCCACCAAAGCGTGGCTGAATAACTGCATAATTAGAACGACTTGGAAAAGTTATCCAAAGTTTGCCACTTGAATGGATTAAATTTGCAATTTTTTGAAACGCTTCAGCTGATTTTCGTATTTTTATAACCAAGCAGACACTCTTATAGTTGTATTTAATATTGCGAGAAAAAATTTGGCAACTAATTTAGACATATTATTTATAGCTGCCATCGTGTTCTTTTTTCCAAATGTTTTTCTTTTCTAATTCTCAAGGCCTGTCTCACTCAAGTCCACCTTGCCGCCGTGGCAACTCATTATGAATGAAAACTAACGGTGCGCCGCAGCGCAAATATTTTTTTACGGCGCAATTTATTTTTGCTCCAGCCGAAATTGACTTGTAAACTCCGCTGTCTGCCTCAAAACATCGCCTCTGCACCTCTTTTGACTTCAGCGAATTCGCCATTTTTCTGCAACAAAGTAATTCGTGTTTTTCCGCTCATCACCGTTAGGCAACGGTGTGTGTGCTACACATTGCCTAGCCGCGTCTAATTGCGTTATCTGTGTACGAGCTACAAGGTTGTTGTCGACTTGGCCGCAGGAAGCACATTTCTACAATATTTTCTACGCTCTCATATTCGCAGTGTAGTCTAAATTATATTTTCATGTTTTTATTTCGGCGTCTTTTTCAGTTTATTTTTTTCAGGCACTCTCACAAGTTATTAGGTTGCAATTTAATTCAATTTACTGTTAGATTGCCGCATCTTCAAGTTGCACGAAATTTGGCTGCTGAGTTAATAACTCTAACTTCTGCTCGAGATTGCGGTACATTTGCGCAAGTGGTTGTTGTTGGAGTGTTGCCACTCGAACAGCTCAAGTTGTGGCAGTCTAAGTGCTCGCAGCTGGAAAATATTTCTGCATTATATAAATAATTTATAGTGGCATACTTAAGTAGCTGTACATTGTGTTTGGTTGAAAAAAAAACGTTTTTAATTTTGTCAATGGACTGTATTAAATGCTTGGGCATTTGACCCTCCAATCATGATACCCTGAAAAATTAATATTTTTTAGAAAAAAGGGAATATTTTTTACATGTCAAGGGTTCTTTGGGTGTTTGCATTGATATTTGAGTTCTTTTCTGTTGAATTCAGTTAGGAAGTGGGACCCTGATATTACTTTTAACAGCAGTTCTTATAGTCATTGGAGCTTTTAAGCTTATTACACAAAGCCCTTTGAGCTTTATGTTCAAAAACAATTTTTATTTGAAAGCTTACAAGTCAAGCACTTTATATATTTTGTTCGAACTCGGCTTGGGCTCTTTTTGTAAATTGGGTCGGGACTTCTGGCTCTGATATTTTTTTTGCATTTTTTTTCTTGCCATTGCAACTTTTAAGTTTTGAAACATAAGCTATTTTAAGCTTTTAAACAAAGCTTTTTTAGAGCTTTTTAAGCTTCAAAAACGTATTAAAATGAACTAAGTGCATATCTAGGCGCATGACACTTACTTTACATGTTTTTGGTAGCTTCTACACAAATTTTTCATTAGACTGCTGATAGGCAGACACAAGTGATTTTTTTCTCCCAGCTAAGTGCTCACTACGCGTTTTATGAATACTCTAACACCTCTACGGCAAAGCGAAAAGAAAATTATGTGCTATAAAGTCGAGAGGAGAGGAAAGCTGGACTGCAATGATTAAATGAGGCGCAAATGTACCGTAATCATGCCCATGGCTACTGTGATTACCCGTAAAGCTGCCGCTGCTGAGCTCTATGTATTTCGGCTCAACTTTGTATGTGTCTGTCACTAATGGTCATTAGAGACCCTGAGTATGCCCTTAAACTGCGCCCGAAGCGCAAAGTAATCAACTTTTTCACACCGAATGGCAGAGAGGAGAAAAAGTTTACTACAAAGAAACGGCAAGAAACTTTGTCACTTTAAGTTCAGCTGTAACCAGGAACAGTAAAACCTCAAATTCAATGCAAATGCCGATTCTTTAAAGCTTTGCACATTCGGTTTTATGTAAGTACTAACGACGCGCTTGCCAACTGTCGCATTTATAAGAGCGTTCAATATGTTAGATGCGCCTGATGTTCGTCACTTAATTACACTACACAGCTGGTATTTAGGCCACTGAACCGTGCTGCAGTCAGCGCAATAAAGTGGAAGGAAGCACAGAAGCACTTCCATCAGCACCGAATGACAATATCGCTCATACGCCGTGTCGCCAGCGGTGTGTGTGCTCAACCGCAAACGCAGAGTCAGTCAACTTTTAGGCGCACACACGTACACACACAGACACTTTGGCCTGCGTTGTTGTCACTGTCAAATCCTCGCTCGGCGCTATCAAAAGCCCCCATAAGTCATTACTTAACTAGGATTTTCACGCTCATCCCTTGTAAAGCTTCACGCAGACAAAATTTCTAATAAGTTTGGTTTAAGCTCAAGTGTGCCGGCGTATAAGTGAGTTTACCCAACACAGTGTGTGTTGGCTTTGTCTGCGCGCGTCCTACATTGTGGCAGGCGCACACGCGCTCACACACGCGGCAAATGTATCTAAGTTTATATGCGACGCTCATCCATTTAACCGGCACATATATGTTGTTTTTGTTGTTGTTGTTGGTGGCTCACAAAAAGTAGTTTCAAATGTGTCAACATGCATAAGTGCTAAACTTTTATCTATCAGCACGGCCCCTCACCGCCGCCTTCACACTGTTCACTGCTTTGTGATTGTCCGTTGATGGGCGCCCCTCGTCCTTGCGGCGAATCCATCAGGGCGCCAAATGACGTGTTCTATGCCCCAGCGGGAGCAAAAGTTATGAGTTATGCTGAGCTGGGCTCTTGAAAGCGGGTTTTTCTGGGCTGATGAGCGTGCTCTGACGCAGGTCTTGCTCAGATATAATCTGCAATATACCAGATTGAATAATAAATACAATCGAGCACAAATTTCAATAAAAAATAGCGGTATATTTTCTATAAAGAGCAACCAAAGCCATATTTTAATATATTGCAAATAAATTGGAAATAAAGCTTGGCATTTGAAAATCACTTGAGACTTAAGGAGATTAAAATTATGAGCAGCAAACAAGTCGATTTAACGGTTATTAAATAAATGATGATGCTTATGGCAATGGCGGAGCAATTAGCTTTCTAGTACCGTTAGAGTTTCCAACTTCGCAACAAATTAAATGCCAAATGCCAAAAGTAAGCGCGTATTCAGCAACTAAACTAAGCGTCGGCGCTTACAGGCTCTGGTTGGTAGGATTACCAGGTAAATTAGCGAAACAAAGCACTTTAAACGTTTAAATAGTTCATAACAACGGCGGCTTAAATGCGTAGCAGGAGATTACCGCGGCAAGTAAAAATGTACAAAAAACTGCCAAAAGAGAGATAGAATGACACGACTGTTGGAGAATTGTGCTGTCGATAGCGGTACTTGGTTGCGGTAGCGGCAATTTTCGGTAATAATAACTGCGCTTAGCGCCGCTTGGCTGCCTAGCAGCCGTGGTAAATGATGTGTAAAATTATGCAAAGCATAATTTGCTACTTCTAGCGGCAGGTAAAGTTATTAAACGGTAGGTGGAGACAGGCAGGAGGCTAGTTGCTAGTTAGTGAAAAGTTGGCGTAAGGCCCTACGCGACTGCACAGCGACTTGAGCATAACACAGGAAGTTGTTTTGGCATTGTATTACTCTTGTCAATTTCTGTAGAGCCGCGAAGCTGACATGATTTGCATACGAAGTTACTATTTGTTTCGGGAAAATATTCCGCAAAATATTAAATTTAAGTTGAATGTAAGAAAAAAAGTGAACATTTTAGCTGCACTAGTAGTATTCTGAAACGATTTAAGCGCTTAATTTATATTCAAGGAAAAATGCTGAGCATATTCTTCACTTTTGCATGCCATTAAAAAGCTTCAAAAGAAAAGAGATTCGAATACACTACAGCAGTGCAAAAACAGTTTAATTTCTTTCAGAGAAAATATAAATAAATTGTAGGCATCTAAAAATAGTCTGTTTGTAAACATTTCCCTGAATCCTTGAATAAATAATCTTAATGATATCTGACAAATATGAATTTACTCTTTTATAGTAACAAAGAATTATTCTCAGTATCGCAAGCCTTCCTGAAAATTACTTCATTTTCACAATAAACAACAGTTAAAAATACTACATATAAGCGCACCTTTGGCATTCTTATTTACTCATTCTTACAAAATACTCTTTCTAAATTAATTCCTTTTTTATTGATTTGATTTTATTTACACTTTATTTTGTATTTTTTGTTATTCTTTATAAATAGTACGGAAATTTGTTCATTACTTCACTTGAATGACTTCAAAAGAAAAAATAAAGAAGAATGACTCAAAGAAGATGTCATTTTTCAAAAGTATTTTTCAAAGAGCTTTCATCTTCGTCTGACAACGACAAAACTAACTTGTGTTCGGTTTTTGTAGTACAAAATCATGACATGTATATTCGCAAACTAATAATGTAAAGTAATATTGTAAAGTAATATCCGTTTGAGACAACAAACAACAATCTAACCCAGAAACAATTATCTCACTATGCACATTATACATTTGTTGTAATAAAATCCTGATGGAACAGCTGAACTTGTTTACTATTTTTAAGAAACTAATGTATCAATAATTGAATGTTCTCTTTAGAGTTTCAAAAACAATAATTTCGGTTGGGGAGTTGTTTTTTCGAAATGGAGTTATCATAACACTAGGTACTACTCTGTTTATAATAATCATAATCATCAGTTATATGTAGGTCTGAAGAAAGTGGTCTTAAAAACAGTACGTATAGTTTAATCAGTCGGGTGTTTCCACATTGGACAACTATTAAACTATAGAATTGAAGTAGAAAGGAAATTTCGTAGAACCCCCAATCGAAAAGGTACAGTAGGAGGCATTCACCAGCTTATTTTATTTATTTATTTATAATCAATATAAATATAAATAACTGCTTTCAACTCAAGATATGTATGCCGAACACCAAAAACCAGTTCCTGGTATTACAACTTAAATATACATACATATATATATAAGTATACACATATAATACCCATGATTCAGGCAGATATAAATAAACTGATAGGTAAATTTGTTTGGCCTTGCCACCTATCTGACTCACCATATTTCAAAAGCTCTCCACAAAACACTTCATCATTTCGGCGGAACTTCAATTTAATTTTAAAGAGCTTCACTTGTGTTATTCAATTTCGCTTTGCCCTCACAAATCTTCAAAATACTGTTTATTGAAGTGATAGAAGAATTGCGCATTACATACTGCTGGGCGTGCAGACTACAAGTGGGGTGTTGATGATTTTTAATTCTAAGAAATTTTTAATTGATCAAGCTCCAACGCATTCAGTAAATACGCCAATCGATGCCATTTCCAAATATACTTTTTTATAGGACTACGATTTCGAGTAATCCTGCGTGGACCGCGTGCTTTTGTGTACTCAGTGCATATACATATATAAATGAATGTGTGAGTGTGCACGTTTGAAATATCAAGAAATGTCAAATTCCTACCGCAGCAATAGGCATTTTCTTTGGACAAACTGTAATTGTGAGGTTTTGACTGCATTCGACGGCAAACACTTCCACCAACCGACGCACATGCATACATATATAAAGAAATTCATATATTTCTATTTGTGTGTGTGTTTGTGGCATAGTTGTGTTTGTGCTTGAGTAGGCAGCTGCGGTTGTGACAATAGGAAAAACGCCAGACAATTGAAAATTTTGAAAAGCGCTTAATTGGATTTTCATCAAATTTGCATTTTGAATTCATTTCGTTTCACTTGAGCCTCGTTCGCATTGTCATGACAATATGTTTAGTATTAAGCAATAAATACAAATTCATAAAGTGGTTACTATTGCTTTTCGCTCGTGGCGAAATATTTTTGGTCTTCTCTAAGCTGCGGACTAATCTTTTGTTAAAATTAAATATGATACTCACGGCACTCGCATCTACTTCCGATTTGTGCCAGGTAGAAATTAGGCCTCTTAACCTCTATTCGACTTTGGACATATTTTTGAATTTTTCATACACTTTTTTCTATGAAGGATGATTGATTTGAGGAGCTTCTTGTGTTGTTTTAGAGTTTGAAGCCTTCGCTGTTGTTGTGGTAGTGTAAATACCCACCTTCCTTTAACAGACTAGTATGAATCACTTTTCATTGAAGTCATCTAACAGGAGACCTAAGAAACAAGGTGTTTCGATGGGGTCAGTCCAAAGAGGTATAAGTTGGGCGAGGTCTTCGTCTTTCTCTATGTTACGTTAGTTGTGCTCAATCCATTTTTTTAAATTCCAGTCTGATATAGTTTCTCTCTCGGAAAGCTGGATCTCTCATCAGAATAAGATGAGGGCAGTTTTCGAGTGATTTCGTCTTCCTTTTTGTCATTTTGGTACTTGGGATGAGTCGTGTAATTGACATGTGTCTATCTCTAGCATTTCCCCGCAGACGGCAGAAAAAAGCTCAGTGTCAAACTCACTTCCATTTTGTCCAATTGAGTCCCTTTCTCTTCACATTTGCACTAGATTAAGGATTTTTTCTTCTCACATTTTCTTTTAAATTTAATAAGCAAATGCCATTGTTGGCTTGTTATTGCTCCATTGCTTTGCTTTGTTGTACACAGTTGACACTCGGAATTGTGATAAATGGCGTAGTTTATTGAAATTTTCCTTTTCTCTGGCATTTCCATAACTTTGCATTTTTTTATAAGCGAGAGTTGAATTTCTTCTTTGCAGCCAGAGAACTCGCCTTCAAGCGCATAAATGAGCTTTCTTACAGTGCCAAGCTCATTTGTGACACCCACAAACACATTCTTAAATTATTTTTTCCACTCGCCGTTTGCTGCTGTTGCGCTCTTTGTGGCTGTCTCAGTGGCTGTGAAATGAAATAAATTGCCACCAACAACAACTACACAGTGCAAATTTAAAACAATTGCTCGCAAAAAATAAAAATAGAATTAAATATAAATATGATAATTTGACAGCAGAAAAGTTAATGCGAAATCCAAGCCAAAGAAATGGGAAAAATTCCAGAAACCCACAAGCCATAAATCATTGCGGCTTTGCGAAAATGCTCGACCGCATTGAAATTAAATAACGGCATATGTGCACTTATTATGGCGAAAAAAAGTGTATTTTCATATTTTGTTGGAGCGGAATTTATTTCATTTGAAATTTTTAGTTCGGTTAGAAGTGAAGGAAGCAATCAGCTGAGGTTATACAAACCAAGGTATGACTGGAGACAGAGATGAAATGGTTCTATATATTATTTTAAGAGAATGCTAAGAAAACATGATTATTTTGATACGCTATAAATAACCGTTATGTGAACAAACTGTGCAACATGTTGCAAGAGGCAAAAAAAGTTAATCAAATGAAGAAAAGCTGAAACTAAAATATTTTTATTTTATTAATTATAACTGTATATATAGCAATGCTCTAAAATGACTCTAATTTCAATACACACTTGCCACATTAGAAAAACGGCTTACACTTGTGGGCGGCTCTGTAGCATGTGGCAGCCACAGATGACACAAATCTTCAAAACATGAAACACGAAGGCGCACAACAAAAACACACGCGCTCAGCATGAGCGAACGCCCGCACGATTAAAAATGCATTTGCGTCAGACACACACTCGGAGGACACATAAGCGGCTGCAATTGTGTGTGAAGAAAGGCAAGCCTCCGCAATTGTGTTGCCAATGAATCTGAAGCCAAAACATCAACAACAACAACTAATGACTGTGAAAGTCAACACAATAGTTTTCATGGCGGCCGGAGTTGTCGTTGTTGTAGACAAGCCAAAGCAACAGCAACAGCAGCAGCAGCGCCGCGGCAGTGAAGCTGAGCTAACAACTGCGCATGCAAATGTGTTGCTCCGCCACATGTACGAGTATGTGTGTCTCTGGGTGTGTTTTGTGGGCCTTCATCAACTGTTGCCAAAGCAAACATTTCCAACTATACTACCAGTGTTAGCAGTGGTAGTTGTTGTTGCGTCAACTGGCGCGTTGCAACTTTTAAGCGGCACAAACATTAGTCGGACTGCCTGGAACACTTGTTGTCGCTTGTTGCTGTTGTCACAAAAGTGTTGTTTGCATCTAGAAGCGACCATGTCGGATGTGTGAGGGGCTCACACTTGTTTTTATGTACTCTTATAGCTGCATGAGCTCGCGTGCACACAATTCCTAATCTACATGTTCCGCGCTTCTGTTTTCTTTTGTACGAATCTTTTTTCGCCTCCAACTCCTTGCGTCGCATTGCAAATGCGTGAGAGTGTGCGCCAGTTTCGCGCCTGGCTTTGTCTTGGCTGCTGACACATATTTGGCACAAAAGTCGCCCGCTTTGCCCGCCTCGGCTATTGTCTTTCGCTTTCGCCGGAGCGTGAGCGACTTGTGCAGCAGCTTTCGACTTTATTTTCGCTTTCACTTTCGCCGCTGGCCTTGTTTTGAAATCGTTCACGCGATAAGTTTTCTAAAGTTTATGAAAATTCTGCGATGTGTTGCTTGGCCTTTGGCGCTGCTTATGCGTCGCGCTGCTCTGCCTTGTATGAAAGCTCTCCTGTGACGTCATAGAGATTTCTTAGCGTGCACCCACACATTTGTGGCATAGAATGTTGGCAAAAGTGAAATTATTCGCATGTTTTGTTGGCCATTTACTAACAGAAATTGTTTAAGTTTTCAACTAGCTACAAGATGGAGGCGTCTCGCACGTGTTTATATGGGTCTTGGCTAAAATTTCAGGTCATGAGACTTACAAAGAAGTATAGTTATAGAGGGCAAATGCGTGTAGTACTTTCATATGTGAACAACTCTTAGAGTTTGATTAAGAAGCTTTTGTTTGGAATTGAATGATAATATAACGATTTCTCAGTCGAAAGCTTTAATTAGAACTTGGCTTGATATGAGTTGAGATATGTTTTCCTTTATTACCAATTCACATTGATGTAAATGGAGGATTCTGGCATAATTTCATCAAGATATCACGAAAATTCATCAAACAAATTTTGTTAGAAAGCTTAAAGCTCAGTATATGAAGCTTTCGGCTTGTAAGCTAATAACCAATAACCAATTTAGCACTCATTGCCTAGATAACCTTGATAAACAATATTTTTTGAGTGTTCGCCATGGAATTTATAATCCCCAATTATGAAGCACACAATTTTAAATTCACCTTAAAATATGAGTAATAAGAGCTTTCGCTCGAGCACCAACGCGAGCTTCAATCAACTAAATTTGATTGTTTCATGCATGTATAATGCTTCAAGGTGGCGAATGAGCACCCTACTTGCTGTATGATACAAAAATATTATCTCAAAAGCGCAAATCGCACAAAAAGAACATGTGAGTATAACTTATCAAAAGTTTCGGCGCCTGGAGGTCTGCAATAGATTTGCCACATGCACAGTTATTTGCAATTTCGCTGCTTTGCTGATTGAAGTTGTGTTGATTGCGCTGCTATATACTATATGATATAAGTATATGTATATATGAGTGTGTTTGTGTGGGTGCTGGCAGCAGCAGTTTAACGGGAGTTCGTTGTCGTCAACAACGCCATCGCTGTCATTGGCCCCGTTTCGAAATGGCAACACAAATAACAAAATTGGCACCAAAACACACACATACACACATAGATACATGCTTTTTATCGCTTATATAAGTTTAAACAGCTTTCTATATATATACCTACATATATATATACCGTTAGTAGACGCCTTTGTTAAAACTCCACATTTTGTTTTGCTCTTCATTGTTGTTCGTATTTTCCTCTTCACCGTACTTTGTTGTCTTTCTTCCTTGTTCCAAGCGGAAGTTCAGTGTTTGCCATGACAACTTTTGACCATTTTCTCGACCAAAAAAAAAAAAGGCAAAATTCCATCACAACAAAAGCTGTGAAATTTACAGTTTTTCTTATCTTCTCGGTGTGCTGATTTGCTGAGAGATTTTTGGTTTGCTGTGGCATCGTACCGATTGAGCTGGTTCATAAGCTGCCACCTTAGGCTACGAAAGCAGCTTCCTTGTGCCATTAAAGTGCTTTCATTTATTTTTTTTAAATTTAAACAAAGTGAATTTGGGTTTTCTCATGAAATTCTTCAAATTTTAAAAATGGATTACTTTCTAAACTCAATAAATCAGCAAAGGCATTAAAGAGCGTAATGGAAATTAGTTGAAATTGACCGAATGCTTGTTTCCAGGGAAAAAAGTTGTGTACTAATTAATGCATTCACTTTCAACTTGGCAAAATGCCAGCCTCACCAAATTCTAAACACCACCAAATACTCGTACATATGTTTATAAGTGTGTGTGTGTGTGTGTGAATGGTCTCGTATTTAAATTAGGCAATTCGCGCAAATATTGGACATCAAAGAGCGCTTGATGGCAGACACTCGTTTGCATATATATGTATATATTTAGGCATATATATCAATTTCCATCATTGGAAACGTGAATTTGTCAGCGATTACCACGCGCGTTCGCTCGTATGATTCGCCGTTATGTTGGCGTTTGCAATCGCTTGCATATTGCAATGCCTCGTTATGGCGTTAATTAATTTTATTTGCACATCTAAATTTATGCCCAAATCATGAACTCAACCAGCAATGGCTATAAGCATACGAGGGCTGCCATATATATTTCTGGCCTAATAATGAAAATAGGAATATTTATCAACGAAAATGGTTTTATTGTTTTTCAAAATATTCTCCATCAAGATTTATACACTTTTGCATGCGCTCAAACTAATTTTCGAAGCACTTTTTTTGAGCGATTGTCAAATTGTGCGGGATCCAACGAGAACAAACCTTTTTTACGGCCAGGTGTTCATGCAATATCGAAAGTATGCTGGTGGGAGAAATGCATAGGCATGCCTCTATCTGAAGGTATGTTACATGACGGCCTTGCATTATCAGCATCGATGTTTTCTGGCTCAACGGCTGCTTTTGGATGACCTTCACGGAATTCGTCTTTGAGCGAGCGTCGGCCACGATTGAATTCGTTGTACCAGTTTTTCAAAGTGCTATAGGATGGTGCTTCATAGCCATACAAAGATTTTAGTTCATCGATGCACTCTTGTCGCGATAATCCACGTCGAAAGTTGTGAAAAATGATCGCACGAAAATGTTCACTAGTTAATTCCATATTTTTGGCCGAGATGAATTTTTTAATTCCCTGTAAATAAAACAATTCACGATTAAATGACAAAACGTTCTGAGTGATGTTATGTTAAAAAATGTCAAACTTTCCAATGGAAATGTCAGATTGCACCTGGCAACACTTAGTGTTGCCTAGGCCAGAAATATATATAGCAGCCCTCGTACATGAATGTGTGTGTAATAAATCAATTGGTCAGTTGCTCTGTATGTGTGTGAGCGCTTCTCAATAGCACATTTGAGACTTTCAGTAAAAGTTTTAGAGTTATTTGTGATGCAATCAGTTCAAACACACAAATATATATAAGTTAGTATGGTTATATTATTGGCAGATTATAGCAACATTCAGTCTCAGAGTAAATAATAAATTAGTTTATTTTGGAAATTGTAGCAGAGAAAATATTCATTATTTATATGAGGAAGAGACGAAAAGTCATTTATCAATTATTTGAAATAATCCTACCATATATGCTCATATTTTTACTTATAGAGAGAAGAGTCAAACATACATACATATAATACTCCAAAATACAACAAAAATTTAATAAAAGACAATTATTGGAATGAAATATTTAAAAATTTTGGTATTTTCCTCAAAGAACAGTAGAGCGGCTTTATATAAATAGCAAATCATCAGGATACGCATATTTGTTCAAAAAATTGAGTCAACTTCACAGTCATTTCTACACCTCAGCACTCATGTTGCCTTCTCTGATTCAACGATTAAGCAAGTAAATGACTGAATAAGTAGAATTATGCTAAGCAGTTATCTATAAACGGATGTCTATATGTGCGCGAGTGTGAGCGCACTATATCCGTCATATGCAATGAATGCTCAATCAAATAGAAAATTAATTTTTGCAGCCCCATACATACTTATAAACAGATACCAGCGTTATAAATAAGTTAATTTGCTTGCCTTCGCACATAGACCTAACTCTCTGTGTGTGCTTGCGTGGGTGTGCCGGTGTTTGTGTGTCTATTGACGCGTGAGCGCTAATCGAAAGCGAGTTTGCTGCAAAGCTGCCTTTGATGAAGTCATAAAAATTCAAATTATCGCGCACACAAATAGTATGCAGTATGAGTGTAACAACAAAACAACACAAAACTGAAGTGAGTAAGCGAAAAAAAAAGGTTACGTATACGCCGCGTTGCACACTTGAAGCAATTTGCAGTGCCGCGTGAGTTCCTCAGACATTCACGTTTATTGTCATTATGACAGCATTCGAAGAATGTTATGAATAAATGCGGGAAGTTAAGTATTTTTAGTGAGCAGTTGCCGCTGTCTCAGCACACTGAAGCGCAAGGCCGCACGCACGCATATAGACACTTGCACAGATATATAAATAATGCCAGCGTGTGTGTGTGTGTTTGTGTTGATTTTTGCTATATTTGGCTCAATTGATTACGGTTGATGTAATGACTCGCAGACGCTGACAAAATAAGACACCTGTATTTACAGTAAATCCAATGGCGTCTGCTGAGTGTTCATATATATTGATATTTCTTATGTTGCGTTTTCATGTACATATGTAGAGAGAACATAAGTAGAAGAAGTCAAATACAAATTTTGTATAAAATTCTTGAAGAATTATGTGCTTGGAATAATATTTTTCATATATTTAATTAATATCTCCTAATGCATACATACATAAGTACATATGTTGTATCAAGGACCCCAATTGTATAAAAAGAGCGGAAAAACTTTCATAAAGTTTCCATTTACTTCGTTCAGTTGAATTTTAGTGAAATTTTGTTGTTGCTTAATCATGAAAATTGCTAGCAAAGGTAGCAAAGCAGAAAGTTGAAGAACAGCAGCTCAGCTAGCACCCCTTTACAGTTACTTTATTTATTATATTTTGCGTCAAGGGAAAACCCATTCACACGATTCATACGAATACATGTATGTTTTGCCCCTTACTCATGTACACTATTTTGAGCTTCACTTCCAACGAAATGGAAAAATCATATCTATTAAATAAAGCAATCTTCTAATAAAGAGTCTGCTGCGTAGGTGTACTGCAGATTCATGTGAACTGTGCGTAGGTGGGATAATATAATACCGAGAATAAATATTAATTAATTCTTTGCTGAAATTTCGCTTTAAAAGACTATCAATGAGTACACACAGTTATGCTGAGAGAGTATTTCTCTTATTAATCTGAGTGTTTTGGAAATGGCTTTTGGCTCTAGAAAGCTAAAACATATGCTGTTATTTCGAAATCTATACAAGTACAGACCCTGCGGTAACAATTAATTTTGGACAGTAAAGCTCAGAAGTAGTCGAACACAATATTGGTAAAAAGCGCGTGTTTTTCATGTTTTAAACATCTATATTATTTTTTCCACTTTTATTATTTTTTAACAGCCCACCCGCTGTACAGAAATATATTTGTCCAGCGCTTTAAACACTAAACTCACACGTAGACTGTCTTCTCTCACACACTGTATCTACGCAGTGCCGCCGGTGTTGTTGTCCGGCGAAGTTGTTCCCGTGACGGCCCGAAGCGCCTACATGCGCCTCATTGAGTATGACAAACATGTCGCCTAATTCGACAGGCATTTGATGTGTGTTTCAGATTTCTTTTGATTTTGCCTCGGCTACTGTTTGTCAACTTGTGGCAGCCAGCGTGTATGTTTTGATTAATTGGCAATCGTGTACTATTCACCCGGCTTTCTTCTTGCGCAATCAATTAGATTATTTTTGTGGCATTTACACGCGTTTTTTCTGTCGAATTCATGTGCTCTGTGTGCGTCGCATGACAAGTGGGCGACGCACTTAAGTGCGAGAATAGAAGCGAGTTTGATTGGCGATCACATTAAAATGGAGCCAAATTGATTGTTTTTATTGCTGAAGCGTAGTAGAAGTGCCACTATTTGATTTATTGTTGTAGAAGTTCGATGCTGGACAAGTGGTTTAATTATTTTATTTATTTTGGGGTGTGAAATGTAGGAAAACAAAACTCTTCAACTAGTGAGAGGTCTTCTAAGTAGGATATTTTCTTCTTAAGAGACAGTTATTAAACTGCAAAGAAGAGGAACAGAAAAGAGCCAGCTGCGATTTCTTAATAAATGTATGCTTGAAGCTCAAGCTCTAGCCTTCAAGGTAGCTGGACTGTATATTTCGTTGTGACGTACAATGTTACTCCGGTACCTATGTATGACAGTCCGTGATGTCCGATGTGCATGCAGTCCTTAGAAGACTGTGAACATGTATTTTTTCATTGCCCTCGATTTTTAAGTATAAGCGATAAGCTGAGAATCAACTTAGGAGGTAGTTTAAGGGTGTAAAATTTGACTACACTTATGTGTCAGTCCTCCGATAAATGGAAAGCTGTGAAGCAGAACTGCGACATTTAGAACCGAGTAGGCGTCAGTCCGTCCATATCACAGAGGATATTTAAAATCTCTAGGCACTCCCACGAAGTAGTACTTAATCCGCTGGTTCCGTGGGAGAGTCTTGTGTTGAGAGTAGGTTCGGTTTAGCGGATTAAAGTTATGCACTTTGGTTTTCGATGCTTCCTCATACTAAAGGTCAATTCTTATTATGAAAATGCAAACTTCACAACTGCAGTCTGTATTAAATACAGACTCTCACATCAAATTGCTGAATTTTTTTGTTAATTTCAGCATTTAAATTCAGCCATAATTCAGTCTCTGAACACTGAGCCCCACAAAATAGCCAACTTTATCAAACGAACCCACTGACTATGAAAAACTCATATGCGAATGCTTGCTTCATGTTCCATTAGAATCAATCAAGCGAGGGATTCACCGCGGCCAACTCAAACATGCTGCCATATCGGCCAGTGGCGGACACATGCAAGTGGCAGCACAATTTCGAATGTAATTTTTCTAGCTGTCAGCCGTGAGCGTATATGTTCGTTTGTTTGTGTGTCTGCTTGTGTGTGTGCGTTCGTGTTCGCACACCTTCCAGCAATTTATAACCCAAGCGAAATCGGTTGGTCAAGTCGCCAATCATAAATCAAATAAACTGCTATGAAATGCGTTGCGGTTATTGATAACCGAAAAATCAAAGCTGAAAGACGGACGAAAGGAAATAAAAATAAAATAAAGAAATAATAACAATAAAAGCGGCTGAATGCTTATCAAAGCTTGAAGCGCCATACTCAGAAACGCTGTTTTTTGTTGTTCGAAAGTCAGCAGTATATTCAGTGGGAGTGGAGGTTATAGGTAGGTGTGAGCGCCAAAAATAATAATTCATAATTTACGTGTAGTCTGTGTGTTTGTCTACATATGTATGTATGTGTGGGTTGGGTTTTCAATTTCACCGAAAAACTTGTATAATTTTGAAACGCCAACACCACAATTTCGAACGCACAAGGACACAAATCGCACGGTTGATGATGATGATTGAAAGGCATTGTTATTGTTGTTCGCAATTTATTTAGTTGACACTGCAAGAAGATGCCCACACACACATACATACATCCAAACACACATGTGGGTGTTCGAAGGTGTGTTGTGTTGAATTTCGCAAAGTTTTATTGCAAATTTCAACTTTACAACAACGCATTAAAATCTGTTTGGTCTTTATATTTTATTTATTGCAGCAATTTGTTAACTTCGGCAAATGTTTGCAGTTTCTGTGTGAAACGAAAACGAATAAAATAAAGTAAAAAATAAAATGGAAAATAAAAATGAGAAATTTGCGCCAGGCATTAGGCTGGCTGGCTGGCTGTGGAAAATTGATCGCTGTGGGACTCTTTATCAAATTGTGTTTACGAAATTTGTTGGCGCAAATTTATCTCGCACAGCAAACACATGAGTACAGCAAATAGGCGTTAGACATTAGAATATAAACAAATTTCCATTATTAATCATATGCATTCGAGCGGAGAGAAGTCACAAAATAAACAAAATGCTAAAACGATGGAATTGAAGATGCATATGAGGAGAAGATATGCCGAGGAAGGAGTTGTAATTTAAGTTTGTACATAAATACATACAAAATATATTATCTATTGTAAATAAAAACAATATTCTATTCAATATTCTAGCTCTCCAGTTCCAAGATCTATAGCTACGATTTTACGAGTTATGTTCAAAAAATAACGGGCATTTTTGAAACCAATATTTATTCATTCTATTATATTACTGCTGTCGCCTTCAAGTCTCCATTCGATGGTATGCACTTATGCCAGCGTTTCTTCCAATCGTCAAAACCCTTCTCAAACTCGATTTTCGGGATAGACTTTGGCTTCTTCAGAGATTGCTCGTATACTTGTAAAACGATTTTGATATTTTCGGAAAAAAGCCACACGGAGTCATTTCAACAATTGGACTCTCCAAACCTGCAAAATTTTAAAGTTCCCATTATTTTTTGAACACACCTCGTACATAACTGAAACGAACCCAGACTCGGACTTTAATCCGGCCGAGAACCGTTAACTCGCCACTATGGCAGCAACAACAACTTTCTGGGTCAACATTTAACGGAATACCAACTGGTTTTGCATAATTTTTTGGATCTTTAATATTCCTAGCAATATTTTCTCTCATATTCATAATTTGTATAACAACAACTACATACGCAATAACCGAGAGTTCAGCTAGTAGCTGACAGAAAACACATTTTATGCTCGAGCATTGTTAGCGGTTTTTCTGACATACTCCACTCATTTTATATGCTTTTTACATCGGTGCGTTCTACACACTTTTAGAAAGCCACACACTGCAGCGCAACCTGACTGGTACAGAGCTGATAACATTGCAACGCCAGCAGACATGTGGGTGTGTGTGGTTGGCTTGAAAGAGTTGCAGCAAAGCAGAAGCAAACGAATTTGTGGCAGCAACCGCATAAAGTGACAATTGTGGGCTGTTTTGCCACTTGTCGTTGCATTGTTGCATAAGCTCTTTGTGCCTCCCTTCCTCTTAGATAGTGATAGAAGACACTCAAATGGTTCATTATAAGGTACAGACACCTCTAAGTGAATGCATTTATTTTGTTGTGGTTTCGTTTGAATTTGACTTTCCATGATTTTCCAGTAATTGAAAATTCTGTTATTCTCTTACTTTATTTTGAAATTTTATTGATATCGTTTCAGAATGAAATTTTTGTCGAATAGAAGCTGTGAGCTTGAACAAAAAATATGTTTCGTTTTCTTAAATATTTTTCGAATATTTATTGCCACTTTTTTATATCGAAATATCCATCACTGAGTCTGGAAATATAAGATGTTGAAATATTTTCGATTATTTATGCTTCTTATATTCTTTATATAACCCGTAAACTTCATGAAAGCTATGAAGGCTGAGCTATCACCAAAGCTTAATCAAAGTCTTTCCGAAATTATGTTTACACTTGACTCGTCGAAAGCTCAAATAGTTGCTCACAGAACTCGAAAATTCCACTACCATTTGCTGTATATAAGGATGCAGTGCAAAGTTGCTAACTTTTTTTAACAAAAATATTATTCATTTCAACTGAAAACCCACAAAATGTACACGACTCTCCATTTCATGTGAAAATGTTCACTTTTTCTGGCATTAATTTTTACTGTTATTTCAGTTTGCATATTTTCTTTATTTTTGGCAAAATGTTCATTTTTCATTGGTGTGTGATGTGCCAGTGGCATGTGTCTACTACAATATTTTATTTACTGACGTTGCCACTTACCATATTGTCCGAATATGAATTTTAGAATATACAGAATACAGACGTGGCGGCAAGTGACAGTGAGTTTTACACACTTGTCTACCTTGAAAAAAAAAATACTTGCATACATATGTGAGTTCGTATAAATTTAACAGAAATTTTGTTTACGAGCATTTATTTGATGACAATCATCTGTCCGAAAAATACAATGAATGAATATGTTTGGTCAGAAAATAGATTTGATTTTTGGTTGAGTATAACAACTTTATGCAAATTTTTTCATGAGAAATTTTTTGCGTTCATGAGTGGAAATAATTGAAAATTAGTTCTGACTTTATAATGAACAGCAACTGCTGGCTATAGGTTACGTTGAATATTGAGGATGATTTTTATTAAGGAGATCATTCTTGCACAGTTGTGGGCCGGTTCTTTTACCATTCCAATTTGTAAAGCGTGATCTATACAAAGTGAGAGGTCCAAAGTCAAACTTAGTTCCAAACTTAGCTTGATAGAAACTGGATACTAAATTTAATGGATCCATTCTGATTTCCAGTTTATAAAACAGCGCCAAAGAGTAACCACACAAAGCGGAGCTCCGACAGATTTCGAATCTGATGGTATTTCCTTGAGTATATTTTCATTTATCAGATATTGAGCTTTACGGTTCCCAAAAAATAGCTCGAGGCATTCAATCTGATATTTGAAAGGATATGACAAAGAGGCTCCACATTTTTGTTTCATATTTAAGTAATTTAAGTTATACAGTGTCCATTCGGGATTGGACTTAATGTGGCTTGTTCTTTGGAATTAAGGAACTTACATAGATGATTAAAGCAGAATAGAGTTGTAATCTTATTGACGAAGTGCTGCCAAATAGTTTGCATTAAAAACAAATCATGACTGAATACAACATACTTCTCTTCCCTGTGGCTAAAAGAGATATTCGGCATCAGAGAGACCGCTAACAGCAACCGACCGCACGCTTGAACTCCTTGCCCTTCATAATGCATGATACACACATACAAACACACACACACCCACACAAGCGAATGAAAGCCTTTTATTTGTGCATTAAATGGGATTAAATTATTATTACAAGTATTTGCGAGCAAAAATGCCAGTGGAATATGCAAATGCGCTCAACACTTGGGCGCTCGACTACACACACACATACCATACCATACTTGGCTTTGCTTATGCGCTCGCATATTTCTAGAGAAAATAAATACTTCGCATTGCATTGCTGATTCGTTTATTGCTTGCGATTTTTTGCTGCTTTGCTTCTTTGCATTTTCTGCATTCTGCATTCTGTATTCAGTTCTTCTCGCCTTTGTATTGCTCGCACTGTGAGTAAGCTGCTTGAAGAAGTGCGCACTTCACTCGAGTGCTGCACTTAGTGTCGCCGGCAGAGACAGCCGCGCTGGGTAGGCAGGCAGGTGGTTGGAGGGGTGGTAAGGGAAAGAGTTCAGCCAACAGGCGGCAGGCAAATGAGTGAGCGCTGGCAATGAGTGTCGCTGGCACGCTTCGCTACACAATCAGTTAGCTTTACATATAGACAAGTTGTATTTGACTGAGAGCAGTGAAAGGTAAGCGTTCGCATGTGTGTGTGTGTGTGTGTCAAGGGCGAGGACGTGTATTTGCTGGCACTAAGCAGCGCACTCGATCTCTGAGCATGTGTAAATAGTTCTGCCATATTTATTTATAATTATCTGACCTTGTACTCACTGCTTAGCTTGCTTATGTGCCTATTCTAAAAGATTTAGCGATTTTGCGAGTGTGTGCTTGTGTTTGTATCTATGTATACTGATTGCTTGTGAGTAGTCGTATGAATTTAACTGTGAAATGTTGCATTTTTATGTAACTGTAAACAACATTTGCCAGGGTTCTCCGTCAGGGGCCATCCATAAATTTCGTCACACGAATTTAAGGACTTTTTAACCCCTCCCCCTCCTTGTCACAAGTTGTCACATTTTGAACTGTCCCCCCCTTACGTGACGTCACCCATTTCCCAATTTTATGGATTTATCATAAAATTAAAAAAAAAACAGGTTATTCTATTGATTCTTATATTTATTGTATAATCTTTAATAAAATCAACACTTAGTTAAATATTAAAGTACAGAGACAACGGATGACTAGTCAAGAAATAATAGATACTTAATTATGCTAATTAAAAATACAAAACTTAATCATCTTGTGTCCATGGACTTTTGACCCACTCCTTTATATCATTTATTATTGGTAAATCAGGCACTTCATTTTCGTTCTGAATTTGGATGTCTGGAACATCTTTCGCATCAACATCTTCTCCTTCTTCCATCCATAAAGCATCGTTATCATTCATTAAACATAGAATCACTCGGTCACGTCTAGCCGCAATTCTTTGAGGACGAATTTTCGTGATAGGTAGCAGCTCTTGTTTTTTATGTGATTGTTTGATTGGTGGCTTTATATGAAGAAAAATATAGTCCACATATGCTACACGATCTTTTAAATAAGTATGACTCGACACTAGGGCAATAACTATCATATGGACCTTGTTTAGATGGGATGATGCTTGGAGATTTAATAATATCTGTAGTAATAATGGAGCAAACTTAGCGTCGTTGCCATCACTCCCTGTGACTCCATAACCTTCTGATGTCTGTTTAATTAACACAGGTGGTGGGAAAAATTCTTCTTTTAATAATTTCCAAAGACTAGAACGTCTTACACCGCAACATGCAATAGTTTCACATTTAACTATTTGTAAAAAATATTGTGACTCACGTACATGTTTAGCATAGCATGTAGCATTATTTTTCAACATCATAGCCTGTTTAATATCCAGTCCAGTAATAGTTGGTGCAACATATTCAGCAACGACTGGACAATTATCAATGACTAACTTGCACCAAATCTCAGCCAACACATTGCCCGCACTTTCGAAGTTTCGTTTTTCTAGATCTAAGTCAGTAGTTCGATTAATTGAATCAAGATGTAACCCAAAAGCAAAATGTTTTAATAGTACACCAGTAAGTGATCGGCGTGGTACAGAGCAGTCAGTTGTCTAGCACACAAGAGCGCAGCAGAGCGGGAAACGATATTGCCCTAAATTTTGAAATGTGATGTCACAAAGCTTTTGACCCCCCCCCCTGCCCGTGTCACTTCTGAGTGATACCCTCCCCCCCCCCCCTTCAAGGTGTGACGTAATTTATGGATGGCCCCTCACTACTCTCCTTATTTTACATATTTCTATCCAAATGAGAAATTACCACATTCTAATTTGCCTTGGAATGTGTCTTCTTCATGGACAACTTCAGAGTAATTACTCGCACAATAACAACAACCCTGCAGATTTAAAGCTTTTAGAAACTTGTCCTGGCAATTTACTATCGTAAATATTATATGCTTGGTACTCAAATTCACCTTTCTCAATATGTACATTTTTATAAACTTGTATATAAAGGGTGTTTATTTTAGCCTTGTGCCAATGACTTTTTCCGGAGTTGGTATTTATTACAACTGTCACATGATATATACTCAGTTTGATTTCCTATTTCATAATGCACAGCTTATATTATTCCTGAATAACGTCCATTGCTGACATACGGCTCAAATTGCTTCAAAAAGTGGTCGGAAATTGAACCTCTCGGCTGGAATTTATTCGAGCTAACCCGAAATAATTTTTTAAACATAACGAAAAACCTTTATCTCTCTCTATAATGAAGCTAAATTATTGGCCATAACATTAAATTATATGCGTTCTATTTCTTCTTGAAAACCACTTATCTAAAAAGAACACCCTTTATCTACAATACTTAAAAAAATCTCTGTAAATATATAAAAGCATAAGCTTTGCACTTTCTCTGCTGACATTTTTCAAAATGCGGTCACTGTACAAATATAAAGGTTTATATTACACTCCTCTCAGCTTCACTCCTCCTCTCTTCTCGTTTATACACTCGTTTGCTGAGTGGCATTTTGATTTATTATTATTATTTTATTTTCATATTTGCATATCATCATATTACATAATCGCATTGGATTTGTTGTTTGATTTGATGATGTACTTTTTGTTGCTGTTCTCACTGGCTGAGTTGAGCGTTGACAGAAGTGCATTTGGTTAACACCCCCCCACCGGACACCCGTTTTGCTTTCAGCACTTGCCAACTTTGATTTTGCAAAAACATTGCATTCAGCTGCCCCTCTTCCTCCTCGGTACCCTTTTCAGGAGCGTATTTTGTGATTTTTCTTTCGTCTCCCCGACAACGTGTCAAATTGTCGCCTGCGCTCTTGTGTCTGGCTTGTTGGGGGAGAGGGTAAGAGTGCGATAAACTGCAGATTCAATGAAATATGAAAATTGTGTGTTGAATTTTAAATATTATTAGTTGGCTTCACTCTCTCTTCTCTCTTCTCGCTCTTACTCTTTATTTGGTTTGCTGAAGCTAGCTTCTGTGATGTGATTTATGAGCGCATGCCAAGCTTTCACTAAATCAATTTTTTTATTATGATTTTGTTTGTGCTTTTAAATGTGTTTAGTTTGCACTCATTCATAAATGTATAATATAATGACAAGTATATTTGAAAGTGTTGAACGGGTGTAGGAGGTTAGAAATATGGGTCAGAAATGGGTTAGTACAATATTTTCAACAAAAATATGAGAGGAGAATCAAAAGAAGACTTACTTTTCCTAATACTTGGGTAAATACAAATTTGTGAAGTGTAATCGGCTATTCTTAAAATTTAAGAGAACCTTTGTGAGGCCTTTCTTTCTATCACAAATAAATTCTTTTAGTGGCGAATGTATCAAAGGTTATCTAGAAGACTAGTAATATGCCTCTAAGCATTCTTATTCATTCAAATTCATTGTTGAAGCTTACAATATATTCAGCTTTAATATTAAAGACCAGTCTTACATGATCTATACCCAAACCAATCTGCTGCATCTACTATTGTATAATATTACTGCACAACCGCCGCTCCTTCCACTCCAAATAAGGCTATATTTATTTATTGAGTTCAAGTTTAACTTAATGTGTTGCATGTTACGTGACGGCATTTAAATTACGAAAACATAACGGAACATTTGTTTTTAGCGCAAATCGCAGCACAAACCTTAAATATGTCTGTCGAACGCTGAGAACGTTGAGGTATAATGCCAGCATGCGGAAATTTCGACAAATTCCTATTGTATTATAGATGTGGCAGCTTCATGGAGGAGAAACTTTCATGCGTGCCACACTGCTTGCGTTAAGCTTTCCACGTTACTCGCGTTGCGTTCATTCGCTGGCTGCTGGAGTCGCGAAGGCCACGCGTATTTACGAGTATTGTTTATCAATGTTCATCAGATTTATGTAAGGAGCTAATTTTAAGTTTATGCCAATTTCGTACGTGACCAAGATTTCACGCCAATTTCACACAACAACAACAACAGCGGACATGTCGAAGTGTATCATGCCACAGCAGCAACAGCAACAGCAACAGCGTGGGGAAGCGTAGCCGTGAGTGGCGAAAAAGTTTGCTAGTTCACTTTAAAAATGGAATATGCAGGAATTGCTTCTCCGTTTTAGATAACGGCGATATTCTTCCTCTCCATTTTCCATTCTTCTATATGCTTGTTGTTGTTACGCTTTGAGAGATAAATAAATAACATCCACTTTGTTGGAATTTATTTTAGGATCGTGACTGTCGTGGAGAAGCGAGCGCTACGAATTGTTTCAGAAATTGACTGGAGGTTCAAAGCAGATAATGATAAGCGTGGAAAAATATGAAACAGGCGACGTACTGATTCGAAAACGACTGCTTAGTATTATGTACCAGCTCTTAGAAATAGCTTTTCCTTTAGCATAATTGTAGCACTTGAAGGATTAGTATTTTCTGAGTTACTAATTTCAACTATTTTCAACCACCACTCGACATCTAAAACATCTAAAAGACATTGAGTTTTAAAGCTCTCTCTGCCCATGGTTACTCAATTACAACCTTCCAGAAATAAAAAAGTATTTAATTAGCAAAACATTTTCTCAGAAAAGGATCAAGATGAGCGACGACAACAAACGATAAGGCGACTTTTGCGATGTTTCCGAGAAATACTTCAATGTGATTCGGAGAATCAGAGAGTCCAGACGGCGGCACCTACACGACCAAATAGTTACAGACTGTCCAGTGCTTTAGAAATAAATATTGTTGCTGCAATAAAGGATGAGCGTGGGCACATCTGAAATTGCTTGGACTCATCTAGAACTGAACTTGCTATGTAACTGTAAACAATTCACACAAATCTTACCACTTAAGTGTAACTATGGGAAGAGCAAGTAAAAGAAACAAAAGCATATATACGTATTTAGGGTAAATAAGTAAGAAAATCAGGATTATATAAAATATGTATCTCCAGATATGTATGTACATCCATTATTTTGTAAATCTTCTTGCGAACAATGAATGGCATATGCAAATTGCGCCATTTTGCTCAAGAATGTTTATGAAACACTCGAGTAGCTTGTGTCTCCACGAATTTATTGCCACACACAATGTGTCTCCTTGTACGAATGCTGCGCAAATATTTCCGTTGCTAGTATTAACTAGCATACATACATACACTTGTTTATGATTCTTTTATATTTATGATTACTCAACCAATTTCGGGTTACTTTTTTATTGATTTTCGTTGGTTTAAGAGTTTACGATTGCATTCCCATTCTACCGCCACACTATTATTTGTTTGTTTTTATGCCTGCGGCATAAGTGACGCCACACTAAAGTGGTGTCTTATTTTACGAGCATAAAAGCGGCGTTTCACATTTCGACTAAAGTTCAGCGACTCTTCGCACTACTTAGAAGGTACTTCTGGCTTTTAGCGTGGATCTTAATCTAATGCTGCATTAAAGGCGGAAAGGTCATTGGTTGGGGGACATTATGAGAGCTTATGAGGTGAGTCCGCAAAGACGGCAGTGGAGAAAGTGAACGTGAGAGACGAGCGAATTGAAAGTGTTAACAAAAGTTGACTTCGGAGAATGCTGAGTTAAAATAACTGCTGCTCTTTACCGTTACGTGTTTAGAAGAGATTTATTTTGAGGTTGGTAATAGAATAAATAATCGCAAAAGGCCTAAGAGAGATCAGGACTGAGATCGCTTCTGACTGCTAATAAGATTATTTAGTCCCGGTAGCGATTTTCTTAAATACAATGAGATTTTTATTTCTGGTCAGCTGATCAACTGAAATAGTAAAATGATTTGAGAGCAAATATACGTTTTTTCTTTAATTTACTTATGCTTGCTTATTCATGGAATAAAAATAATTTGTAAGCAGTTTGCTTTATAAAATAATATAAATTATTTGATTTCGGCGATGTTCTGACAGGGAAGCATATTTACATCGGTTTGTTTTAAAACAAAAGAGTGACCCCATACCTTAGTTAAATTTAAAGACTATCTTATGATACCATAGATAGAGTAGTTTCTTTTCAAATTTCCTAGAATTATAATCGGGTCTTTTTCGAGATTGTCTTCGTACTTTCAAAAATTCTATCATGAAAATAAATTTTCTGGGAAATATTCATTAGGCAAAATACATTTTCTTGTTTTCTCGACTCCGGTTCTTTTGATAATTGAATTTCATATTTCTAAACATTTTATTGTGCTATCAACTATCTTTATGATCTTTCGTAAGGTTGAAAGATCTTAATGGCAGCCCTAGTGCTCTTCCGAAAACATTTACAACTAAAGACATCTTTGCTGAAAGCGAAAAGAGTTTCCCAAATGAAGCTGTCAAGCAAAGTTTAGACATTTATAGGCTTACCCGCACTTTCTTTTTATTTTGTTCACTTGGAAGTTCTTCGATAAGAGTTCATCGAACTGGCGGCACACACACACACACCCACAGCACACATACGCTTGAGGCACAAGCGTTCCCCTTTACAGTAGTTGTTTTCAAAGAATACAAGATTTCGTTTAGTAAATTCATCACTCATGCTGATTGCCACTAGAAAATCCTTTTAGCAACACGTGCACATGGATAGACGTGGGGGTGCAGAGAATGCAAAAAGAAGGAAAAGTATTTGACGGGATTAAGTTGCACGAAACCGGCGGCTGCGCTAGAACAATGAGGAAACTTTCAGCACGCATACTTGGCGGCGCCTACAGCGTGCGCTCGACAAACGCACATACTTTTCGCGCTTCCACGGATATCCGTAAAAATTTACAAAAATCAAAACCTCAAAGCTCCTTTGGCTGTCTTCAATTTCAAGCGCCGCCAACTCGAGTAACAAACACTTGTACCTTTTACAGTTGAGGTTTTTGTTGCTTTTGTTGTTGCTTTATCTCATTGCCTTTATCTGCCGTCGTTCAATTGCGTATCCGCCTAAGTGACGATGAGTGTTTGTGCTTTTCGTCGACCTGCTGAAGAACTCACGTGGTGAGGGGAGCGCCGCGAGTGAGAGGGAAGTGCAGAAAGAAACACAAAAAGCCGCATGAAATTATAACAAGAAATCAAACAAAAGCAGAAAGAACTCTTCGGTGCTAAAAACATCCTTCCCGTCAACAAAGCAATTGAAAACACTCAAATTTTTTTGCGAATTGCACAAAGCATTCAAGCGCTTTGCTGTGGCATATACACGTATGTACATGTGTGGCATATGGCAAGTGGCAAGCCAGGGCTGGGCTGTTGTGTGCCACTTTGTGATGGCAGCAAAGCTGCCTTGTGGCGCAAAAAGGATTTTTCGTCAAGTCTTTATAATGATTTCCGTTATTTATTTTGGTGATTTGTCCGCTGCCGCTGACGACACGTTTGCGGCAAGGCGCTGGCTTAGCCGTTATCACGGCGCCAAATGAAAAGCAATAAAAAGAGAAAAAACGATAAAATTATAAATAACAATAAAAAGCACATAAAACTTAGCCGAAATAATGTTCGCAAATGGGCTCGAGCACAGTGAAATGAAATCGTGAAAAATACCGCAGTCTTCACCGAGTTTGGTCTCACTCTGGTGATTGTGGAAAGTTTGCCACAACGCTCGGTTGCTCATTTCTTGTTATTTAAGTTCACACATCGGTTCTTATTAAAGCACGCAGTAAAGGTTACAGCTTTTGTTTTTGTCTTTGCAGAATCGCTGAGCTCTTACTCGACTACAACATCGACGACGACGGTCTCGCCAGCGAACCTGCTGCCATATTTCGACTTCGATGTACCGCGCAACTTGACGGTGACGGTCGGCCAGACGGGCTTCCTGCATTGTCGCGTCGAGCGATTGGGCGATAAAGATGTAAGTAGACGTGAAACTAGATTATTTAAAGTTTATCACTTTGAAAGTGAAAGCTCTCGAAACTTTAGTTTTCGCCAAAATATCTTTACTATTATTATTTCTGGTGTGAGCTTGTCAGTGGAAAGTTTGCAAAGTTAAACAAACCTAAGCCTACTTAAAGCTTGATTGAGCTTTCGATGTAAAGATAAGCTTTCCCAGACGTTAAAAGTTAAATTCTGCTCTTTAAATATTATTTAAATCCGCATAGTATAAACTATCCATTCACACCACTCAGCCTCACTTAGCGTCTTAAATCATACACCCACGGCAGCTGTCTTGCTCTTCAACGACTTCGTGGAAACCATAAAAAATCACTTTGACAAAGTAAAATCGCTAAATCCATGGCTAACGATAAATCAGTCCCACTTTACACTCGTTCGATAGCGAAGTCTGCATTATTAATTTTCCAAGATAAAAAAGAACAGGGCTTTTAAACATCTTAAGCTCACGCCGTTGCCCCTGCAGCGCTGTAAATCACATTCCAGTTGCTGGTACACTTGTACTTACACAAAAAACGCCCTGCTACAACAACAACAATGATGAAATGGTTAATTTGTTCATGTTGCTCAAAACAAAATGCGTATATAAATATACAGTCACACATCCATATACATATTCATACATATGTATAGGTCTACTTGAAGGCATAGATTTCACCCAGTGAAGCTCGCGGATGTCGGGGTACAAGTAGTACTATTCTGTGGAGTTGTTTTGTGGTTTTGAGGATCTGAATCAAGGATCCATCTTTCCAGATCCATCTGTCCAGTCCTCTTAATAATTAGCTGAGGCGTCTGACTGAGCCTACCTATGTAAATTTGAGAGAAACCTACTCTCCCAAAATACTTCGTAAAATCAGCTGTTGGGCTAAGTTTGCAACCAGCACTAGTTTCGGAGTAGTCTGAAAGCGGTTCATTGACTGCAAGGATATAACTGCCGCCAACAACAAATGAAGAATACATAGGCAAATGAGTTTGTATGTGAGTATATGTGGATCTGTCAGTGCGTGCGTGCGAGCGTCTGCTGCATAGCAAATGACATGCAACGTGATTGATGGTTCATAAATTAGTCATTTTGGGCGGTTGTTGTCGATCCTGTCGTTATTTCGAAAAACGCTCTCGGCCATGGCGAACACAAAATAAATCGTAAAATAGCGAAAAAACTCAAAGAGTGAGTATGAGAGAGTTCAGGAGAGCGGAGTGAGCAGCAAGTTAAGCAGCAACGAGTAGCATGTTGCCTCCGGCTGCTTTACCATTATCCACACACAAGAAATGAACCAACAACCAGTTTCTATGCACTTTTTTTGTTGCTGTTTTATCTTCCTGTTGACAATTTGTCGTGCGCTGCCTGAAGCGATTTCACTTTGGACGTACGTACAGGCAGGCATAGAAGATTGAGCAGCCTTCATGTTGTTGTCGTTCGATTTCGGGGCGGCATAATGTACTTGTGATGTTGACATATTAGCGTGGCCATAAAGCCCGACATGAGGCATATGCTCGGCTCGGTGGAGGAGAGAGAATGATTACCGTTACGAGAAGCAACAGCAGCATCCGAAGACTTCACCAGCAGACTACTGAAGGTGTAAGCGTTATTCAAATTGACATACACACACACACACATACACCCTCAGGCAGCTTACGAGGCACTTTGAGTGGACGATGGCGCTCACATGCGTGACCAGCTAAGATAAAGTGTAATGATGTCGAACAGCCATTGCGTTGCCAAGTGAGCGCGGCCGGCTAAAGTATAAATAAGAAATATATTCGAATGTGTGCGAATACAATGTAAGGGAGAATGAAAAAAAAGTATGTAAACAGAAACCAGGCAAAATGGATAAGCCGAACGCAAAAGCGATAAGCACTCAGGACATTGATTGAAGTGCCATTGAAAGCGATGGCGAGGGCGACAGCGATGCTGGCGATAAGCATTTCGTTGATTTAAGCTGAGAAATTAAGACAGGGCCGTAATCAAATGTGATGCATGAGCGATGCTTAACGTGCACCCTTTCAACACCAACACACCGCCGAGTGTCAGCGAAGTCAAGGACACGAAAGTCCTTCAGAATAAATGGAAAATGTATTTTATATATGAGCGCTCACACTTACACAAGTTCGATGGGTTGGTGTAATGGTGGCTTGAATTTAAGTAGAAAAACGGCTTAAAGTTACCGAACGCGCGCTCTCATTCTCCCGCTTTTATATTTACTCAATTTAATATATAAATTAAAAATTTCAAATTGATGAATTGGCAGTTATTGTGACTGCTCGGAATTGATGATTATCGATGGCGCTCACCAACTAAGTAATGCTGGCAGGATTCAGTTTAATGGATTGCTGATGATTTTTGGATTGACATTGACTATTTTTAGCTTACATCAAACTGGTGTGGATTTTTTTGTGATTTGAGTTGATTCCATTTTCTATATTATAGACGATGATACTTACTAAGGGCTTTTGTGCAGCGCAGAAATTCGAAGCTGATCAATTTTCGAAGCTCTTTAGAGAACTTGTTGCGAATACTCCACTTTAAGAAATACTTTATTCACCTCCCTTTGATTCCCGTTCCCCTCTTTTCTACAGCGAACAAGTGGTAAATTGAAAACCGCTAACTTAATAATACCTTATTTAATTTTCCGCCATTTTTCTAATATTTTTTGATTTTTGCTGTCTCAAGTTCTGAAACTCTCCCGATCGAGTGCCGTTTGCCGCCCACTCAATATTCAGATTATGTACCATTCAATTGTTTTGATTTGATATTTTTTATTATTTTAAAATTGTTTTTGTTGTTCAACGCTTCAGTGGTCAACTCCCACGCCAGCAATTTGATACATTTTTTTCGGTGCCACAAACGTTCGGCAATAAATTAAGTTTTCGCTCACAAAATTTATTATCCAAACAGCAAAGGAAATAAATAAAGAAGAATTGCCGTTACGTTGGCGAGTTGTCAGCGGCGTGTCATGTCTCACTTGCACGCTGCGGGGGCGCTTGTCTCCCAAGGGAAAATGTTTATAGCCATAATGGACAATCGCTTTGTTTAATTTACATTGGAGTGTTCTTAAAAAATGTCAAATTTGTAAAGAATTCCGCACTTGGGAAGAGTTACTCAGTTACTGAAGATGTCATAAAAAGAAAAAGAGGAGAATATTTCTGTGTGGGAAGTGATGTTCTAATGTAAGTTTCAAATAGATTTGTATTTTGTATATTATATATATTTAATATTATATTTGCCCGATTATCTTCACTATGAAGAAACTCCGTAAAATACATAATCATAAAATGTATGTATCAATCTCTCTCTAATGCATGAATTTATATTCCTAAAACCTTGAGAGACGTCTTATATTGGAAGGAAGAACTTTACTCTTTTACTCGTTCAAAGTCAAGTTGTAAGTGAACTCTTCCTGGGATACTTTGTAGATATGTACGACAGCTCAGTTAAGGGTTGTTTTCATGACTAAAGACTGATTTTTAGTATTATATATACAAGCCGTGGTTTATGTTATACGTCTAAATTCAGCTAAATTTAGTTGACGTGACCCAAGCAGCCATCTCAATGTCCTAAGCTTCAAAATAAGTCATTCTTAGCCCATTTTTGCTGAGGAGGGTTATGGAGATCTCATATGTAGTTCTTAGATAATTTTGAGAAAATTGAAATCTAAACACATTTTTTTAAGAATTTAGGTTAATAACTTCAGTTTAATCTTTTAAAACATTACTTGAACTACATAATTTTAATAGATAGACAAACACAAGCACCAAACATGCATGATACAATTAACGAAGATTATAATGTGAGAGTAAAAACTGCACACAAGACGACAGTTTTCAATTTATCAGCAAGCTATGGTGTAGACGTGGGTTGCTGATTTTCAAGTTTTGAATTTTGAAACTATCCATATTCACCGAACTAATTTTCCATACTCCCAGTCATCGTATCCTGACCTTTGTGTTGGGAAATCCATCCATAGCAGCGAAACAGCGTCGATTTAGAACAACATTAATGAACATTATGAGAGCAACAGCCCAAGCGCAACTTCGCCTCGATTCACCACGACCTTTCACACCACACGACACGTGACGCATGATCTCCGATATTAACCAACTGTCAATTATGCGCCTTCCTGCGCCAACTCACACCTAAAGCGCCGTTTCAAATTCGTAAAGGCAACCCTCGAGCGGGATCTCAATTGTGGCAGACGTTGTCAGTTTATTGCAGTGAAACGCCACAGATGCAGCCACGGCCGCCCCCTTATAGGTGGCCACTGCCCGCGGCCCTTTGTCGCAACAACCCAATGTGTCAATGTCGTCGTCGGCACCGAAGCTGCCATTGTCGCCGTTGCGTTGCAACTCAATGCCATGCAGCGATACGGGCGGCTGACTGCTCTCCTGTGTATAGCCGCTGTGCACCGGTATGCTGATGGCGGCAAAGGTCGGCGGTATGGGCGAGCTCGGTTGGTAGGGTTGCTGCTGCGGTGCGTAAGTTTGTGAGTCTTGCGGTGCAATGGCTGTTGTGGATGCATGTTGTTGTTGTTGCTGTGCCATGTCAGCCATATCGGAGAGCTCCTGTGCGAGCTGTTGGTTCTGCAGCCGTCGATTCGGGCGAAATTGGAAGGGTTTGCGGTTTTCCAATATTAGTTTGATGTCACGGGCCGATTGCCACCACCTGCCGCGGGCGGGGGGAGAGAACGAGAGAGATACATGAGTGTAGCGTGAAGGAAATGAGCAAAATGTGCATTAACGGTTTGACAAGTGTGGGATTCCATGTGACATATGCCTAATTTCCGCTACGATAATTAGAAGAGCATGTTCTCGCCCAAAGCCTAAGCAAGCGGAGCATGGTAAATGAGTACCGTAAGGTACAAACGACTAAATGTGGAAGATGTGTACTGCCGTAAGTGTCAAGTGTTGAACTCAATAAATTTGTTTCATTTTAATTAGTTGGCTGAGGAAATGGGTTACAAGTGAAGAAGAGAAAGTGTTCATTTGTAGAAGGTGGTTTTGAATTTGCAAGAATTGAGAGTGGACTCAATTTCTCGGTATATTAGAGAAGCGATCGTTATTATAGATAACTTTAAAAATACCCAGTTTGGGTTCTTCAACGGCGCATTAACCACTAGCAGAATAATTGTCAGACAGACAGAAATCGCTAACGAACTGAAACTCAGCATTCACGATGGCTCCCGCTGTGCAATTCAAAACCAAAACAGCTTTCTTCTGTGTACTAGAAACAGTTGGAAGCATATGAGTTTTCAATTTCAGCCTTTACCAGGAAAAACTCACACTGCATGAAGGTGAAGCATTGGGAAATATGTGTCCAAAGTACGACGTTTATTTCCTTAAATTAAGTTCGCAAAGTCACAGCAAAAATTCATAAGACTAATAAAGACTTCTACTGAGATGATTACCACGCCGCCAGCCGCTGGAAGAGTAATAAAATTTTCACACACACATAAAAACAAAACATAAGAGTAAATATGTAGTTTTTATGGTCTCGAGAGGGATGAAGGAAATGATTTCGCAGCTTGCAACTAATTGAGTTTGCATACAAATTATAACGGTATGCTGCAAATGGAAAATGAATATGTAGAAACGAGCGCATGGAACAACATTGTATATATAACAACAGAGTTAACGGCGACAACAGTATTATTACTCTGGCTTGTTGTCTCCACTTTTGACGATACAATTTGAAACTCACAGCAACAAAAATACTCACACACTAACATACTCATGCCCACACACACGTATGTATGTGTATTTATTTGGGAAACTTTTTAGTGAAATTTACTTGCCACCAAAGCAGCACATAACTGTCGTCAGATGGAATGCATACCCCTTCATACAAATACTGGAGCACACAGCACCCTGCTGTATGCACCAACAACCAACAGAAACAAAACCAATTGGTATAGTTCAAGCGGCGAACAACAAAAATGTTTGCAAAAATCAGTTAACGGTAGTTGCCGTTCTTTACTGTTAATCCCGTTTATTCGGTCAGTTTGACTATTTGACTCTTTGATTCGCTTTGCTTATCTGTGCGATGTCGCTATATAGCGTATGTTTTGTTGTTGTTTGCATGCGCACCACTGTCATTCGCCGACTGCAGCTTGTAATCTGTGCTAGTATCGCATTGCGAAGCGCTCAAAACAAATAAATTCATGAAAATGTCGACTGAGAGTGTTTTGGCTAGAGTACTGATAGGGAAATCGATGCTATGCCAACACAGAGAGGGAAATTTAAATTTGAAGAAGATATATTCGTCTCTCGGAGCGCTCAAAAAATATATAAATACTTACTCTAATTAATATTTATATGTGCAATTTGTATAATACGCGTAGGGCAGCGTGCCTAGTGCTTTTTACTTCCCACACTTACCTATACCAGGGGCTCAACTGCGATTTGAGTATCATATAAATGTTTATGAAATAAATAGTCAGCTGTAAGAATGCCAGATTTTTAGTTGATCCATTTTAATTTTTAATGATTAAAAATAGTGCAACCCACCGTGGTGAATAGAAAGAATATAAGCCATCCTTTGGTCCACATACGACTCAGTAGCCACGATTGCCCTTGCAAGAAATAGTACTGTATACCGACGAGTAGAGTACCGATGATGCCGAAGGCGACCAGTGTGAGCAACGAAAACATTTGACAATCTTCCTATAATCGGATGATAATCAATAATATTGAAAGAAAAAAATAAATTGTGCAATAAAATATAAAAATATAAAATAAAAAAAAATAAATATTAAGTTAAAACCTTAACAATCAATAATTCTGCTGAAGTCTCTTTATATGAACAATGCAAATAACATATATTATATATCATTAATATGAGCGTAAAAATAATTGACATTCTCGCCACCCTGGCATTTCGTCGGATGTGAAAGAAAATCTATGAAAGTTGATCTATTTAATCCAGCCGGTTCACACTCACCTGCAATGCGCGTCGGCTCATCGAGCGGGAATACCACATACGCAGCGATTGAAAGCACGTGTATCTGTAATAAAAATTTTAATGGAATTATGTTGCCACTATAATGCAGTGTCCTGAGAACTATGAAGAATTTTAATTGACAACAATGGCGGGATTCAACGCATTTACAACAAAAATACTAGTGATTGAACAGTTGGTCAACTTACCTATCGTATATGATATGTGTACATACATATATGTATGGTATTAAATCTATACTAATATTATAAAGCTGAAGAGTTTGTTTGTTTGTTTGTTTGAACGCGCTAATCTCCGAAACTACTGGTTCGAAATGAATAATTCTTTTTGTGTTGGATAGTCCATTTATCGAGGAAGGCTATAGGCTATATAGCATCACGCTGCAATAGGAGCGAAGAAACAGTGGTAAATGTGTAAAAAACGGGGAAAATTATTTATCTTTGAGGGCTTCCGTTACTTGGGCAGCGAAAGCGGTTCAAGATACACAAAAGTTATGTATGAAAGAATTATTTCTCCTTTAATGATCTAAAAAAAAAGTCCGTGAGTACCGTTTTTGTGATAACTAATAATTTCTAAAATTTCAATAAAATTTTTTTTAAATTTATTTTTCTAATCTATCTATCCAAAAAAATTGGAAAACTCGGGAAAGTGGTAACAGAGAATTCAGAATTGCAAATGGAACATCTACAATGAAACATTGGTGTGATTGAAGATTTGTGTTTGCTTATGAGTGGCAAACTTTTAACTGAATTTCATATGCCAGCGTCAAATCGTCAAATCAGTAATGTACTGAATCGGACATTGGAATGTGAGCGTGCATACGACAGAATAACTTTGGAACAACAACTTCAAGAAAAGTTCCATTATTGAATGAGCAGCAAAAAAGTGCCTATGATGAATTGATGAAGACTGGCAACCGGCAATACGACCTCAAAATGGAATTGTGTTGGCTCTCATATCTACTGGAATTGCTGTAATGCTACTAGAAGTTGGAAAAAAGGCACACTCGGTACTGAAGCTTCCGTCAAACATGCAAATCAATGAAAAACCTGTTTGTCATTTCGAAGCGATCAGTTATGAAAGATCTGTGGAGTAATAACTGTCGCTTTGGTGGCGTAGTGCTCCTGTTATCAGGCGAATTTTGACAAATACTTCCTGTCATTTCGAAATCAATAGTGGCGGACGAATTGAACGCATCTCTCAAGTTATCGTATTTGTGGCGACTCGTGAAAACCATACGATTGACCATGAATATGCGAGTGTTCCTGCAATAAGATAGCACCGCAGAAGATATTCAAGGAAAAGTGGAATTTCTAAATTCTCTGAATTTGCCTGACAAGTCACCGCATCGTTTGCGTCTCAAAGTTGGATTTGTCATTGTAATGCGCCGAAACCGTGTAATTGAATCCGACTGATTGTGACGCAGCTATCGAATAATGTAATAGTTGCAAGAATTTTGAAAGGGACAGAATGTTTGATTCCACGAATTCCTTTGAATTCCAACGATTTGCCATTTCAGTTCAAACATATTCAGTTTCCAGTGAGACTTGCATTTGCGATGACAATCAACTGGTAACAAAGACAGTCGCTGGAAGTGTGTGGTATAAATCTGGAAATGTAATGTTTTGCACATGGCCTGCTATACGTGGAGTGTTCACGAGTTGGAAAATCATTTCACATTTACGCACCGGTAGAAAAAAAAAACAAAAAGTTGTTTATCAAGATGCGTTGAATAAATGAAAAAATCTACATTGAAAAAATGTAGAAAAATCGCAAACAATACAATATCAATTCAACTTAATATTCTTTTAAAAACAAATAATTTCTCGCAGGGCAACGACTGCGGGATCAGCTAGTATAAAATAATCTTTTATAAAAAGCAAGAAAAAAAGAAGCTAATGTACCCTTAACAGGTGCATTTCTTTTAGTAACTATGTGTTTAAGCAAATCTAAAGACGTAAGAAAAAGTAAGTAAAAAAAAAATTAAACATTTGACTAATTATTTTTAGTCGCGTTGTTTGCTAGAAACATTAAGGTTATAAAGTGAACCGATCTGAATAATTTCTTCGGAGATTATATTATTACCTTAAGCAGTAATACCTGTCAAATTTCGTGAAGATACCACGTCAAATGCGAAAATTTTCCATACAAGCCATTGATTCCGATCGTTCGGTTTGTATGGCAGCTTTATGCTATAGTGAACCGATCTGAACAATTTTTTCGGAGATTAAATTATTTCTATGAACAATAACTCACATCAAATTTCGTGAAGATATGTAGTAAAATGCGGAAGTTTTCCATACAAGCCCTTGATACCGATCGTTCAGTTTGTATGGCAGCTATATGATATAGTGGTCCGATATCGGCAATTCCGACAAATGAGCAGCTTCTTGAAGAGAAAATAATATCTGCAAAATTTCAAAACGATATCTTAAAAACTGAAGGTCTAGTTCGTATATATACAGACAGACGGACATGGCTAAATCGACTCAGTTCAACATACTTATCATTTATATATACTTTATAGGGCTTCCGACGCTTCCTTCTGGGTGTTATAAACTTCGTGACAAACTTAATATACCCTGTTCAGGGTATAATAAACCGGTTCTTCTCGATAAAAATATGCACAGCCGTCGTAGAAGTGGTGCAAAGTGGTGGAGGGTCTCTTGATAAACCTTAAATTATAGAACCTATTAACATTCAGCAGTGTTTTCAACTCATAATATTGAAAGAGATTGAAAAAGACCTACAACTTGATAGATTCTGTGTAAGTGTGTAGCGACTTCTATTGTTGTGATTCTAGGCTAGTTTTTGGATAGCCCAATCTGTTTGGGACTACTTGTACAAAAAGATGTTGCACTGTAGGAAATTCTGTGCACGGCTTAAATAAAAGATTTGATCTTAAGTCGTCTAAAGTCGTCGATTCTATAATATTTTAGGAAAATAGCAGAAATTATGCTTAATGACGAAGTTATTTCAAAACGGACAACAGATTATTTGTAGAAAGCAAAACAGTGTATTTGTGGCAGTTTAGTTTTATGGTCCAAAACGGCGGAGGAAACAACAATTTCACGTTTTGTCTTCATTCAAATGTGAGAAATGGGCAGAGTTAAAACGAAAGAGCTGTATACTCAGAAGACTAATAATCAACAGCTATATAAGCGTACAATGTACATGCTTAGAAGTGACTAAAATTATTATTGCGACGAAATATTTGTGCTTATATAACACGCAATGTACACATTTAAAATTTAGGGCGGTTCTTCAAAAATGATAATTTAGATTTTCTACCTTCAATTTCTCAAATGTCAATACATTTCCAACCCTTTCATAAACATGTAAAGTTAGTAGGAACTAAAGTCAAAGCCTATTTTCTCGTATTTAAGGACCACCCTATTATAAACTCAATATCACACGCTGCTTGAAATAGCTGCGCATTCGCTTGCGGTTAACTTGATAAGTTATGACTTTGCAAATCAAAGTGTTCACTGACAAGGCCCCGCCTCACCGAGCATTCGGTATTCCTAATGTGAACCGCAAATCGAGCATATAAAACAGCCAAATTCGCTTGTTCAACACACACACATATTCGGTGGATTGTGGATCATTTTGTATATGACTAAGCGGAGCAACAACGAATTTGGCTAACAATAAAAGCCAACATGTGCTACAATTTATTTGCACACACTCACACACGCACACATTAAAGCAGAGGCCCATATGTGGTTGCGGAATACAATTTTTCAGCTCATTTGACACCGTTACTTTCGCTGTATCCATTTTCAACAGCCACTCCTCCGGCTAAATGCTCCGCTGGGGCGATGCATAGAGGGAGGGTCGGGAGAGGGAGAGTGGCGGCGATTAGGCCATACAGCCAGAAGAGCTCCAACAACACACAACAAAAGTGCGGAAGCCCCGAACGTTCCGATAACAAAACTTCAATAGGGTTCAAAAGGCGCTGGCTGGCTGATTGTTTGTTGAGGCTGGCAACACCCACACTGCGTCCATACCGAATGCGTGTTAGACTCGTATGCGAGTGCGTGAAATAAAGCACACATTGTTGTTGTACGAGTATTTGAGATTTTTTTCGCTGCCTTTGCTGTTTGAAGCTGTGGCGCCACACGCGCACCATTTGCCACTTCGATGTTGGCAGCAAACACTCGCGTCCTAAATGCCATTTACGGGTTTAATTTAAGAGGGAGAAATGGCATTTCGCGCGCACTTTTAACATTATGGTTTTCGACCCGCACGCACATGCACACACTCTCTTACACTCAATGCCCACAATGAAAATGAAAATGGCGAAAAAAAGAAAAGAACAACAACAACAGCAGGCATTGCGTAGCATCATGCGTTGCTCTGAGCGGGTATTATTCACATGCAAAGCTTCGCAGGACAAGTGAAAGGACACACGCCTCTTCGCTGTGCGGTGTAATGTTGACCGAAAAATTGTTGCTGTTCTTGGCCCTGTTGTTGTTGTTGTGTTTAAGAGGATTTCTACCGAAATGAATTGCGCGTCAATGAATCGATACTTACTCCATGCGGTCTGGCGAGAACTGAAAGAGAATGTTTTCAATTTCACGGTATACAAAGCGAAACATCTGTGCAGTCGTACTTATAACGGTAGTTTATCCTGACCTTTCTTTTTCATTCACGTCGTTTGCGTTAACTCGTCGTTTATTCCCCTTATATACATATATCAACGGAATGAAAATCATATTAAAGTAAGGTCATGAAACGTTGGAAAAATCGTTTCTAATCAGATATAAGTAAAACATTAATGACAAAGCAGATCTAGTAATCAGGTTTTAAGGTTCAAGTGGTATCTCGCAATTGGTGGTTCATACAATTTCGCCGAGATATCTCTAAAACTGTAGACTTCAATTAAATAGACCAATATTTCGATAAAATCGGTCGAAAGACCTTAACTTGGTCAAAATATCAAATTAAATCCAGTCTGGTGAACTGAGACGTGTGTCAGTATTACTTACTGAAATTCTAACGATTTAATTTCTAAAGCAGTGAAATCATAACACCAAAGATATAATCTATATACGATTTTGATAATAATTCGACCCATCCATCGCCATCCAGGTTGATAGACATTTCGAATTTGAAATAAACCGACTATCAAAACCTTCTTTCATACAAATTTTACCTACCTCAGGTCCTGAGCGGTGGTGAGAGCTTCACCAACGAAATACCAACTTAAAAGCTCATATTTAGCTCGTGTATTTTTCTATTCCGCATTTGGCGAAACACAAACAGAATTATGCTTTCTAATTGCTTTACTTTCATTGTCAATATTTGCGTTTATGAGTGAATATAGCGGTTCTTTCTGTTTGCGTTGTCCCCAGTTGAAAGCGCTAAATTCACCAGCTGTTGTAATCGCAATTCATTAATTAGCGCAAATATTTTGCAATTTACCAAACTGATATGCATAGATAAACAACGAACCCCAATCCCCCGCGCCCGCACTCACCTCAGCGTCTGCTCGGTGTTGTACTGGAACTGGCAGAGCTCGCAAACGGTGCTCCTCGAGGTGCTGATCCAGCGCTCCAGGCAATGGATGTGCACATATGTTAGCGATCCCTTGCACAAACACGGCGAAACTAATCTGCACATAGAAATATAGAAATATTTCAAATTAAATTGCATTCGACATAAATTTATGCAATATATTTGCATGTGTGTGTGTGCGTGTGTGTGTTTGTTGTAAATATGCGTTAATGCTATTTGATTAAAAATTGCTGATAAACGCTCGCCAGCAAAAGATAACAGACCCCGCGGTTATGCTCTCTTGTGTGCCTTGTGCAAATTCAATTTTGCATAAATTTCTGAAAACAACAACAACAAGCGCGAGCACTCCGAGTTCATTGGCACAGAAATAATATTAACTAATTATTGGCACTTTTATGTAAATTTAATTAAATACCGAAAAATGGCAAGCAGTTCGAATAGCATTTCCCGTTACATTATTGGTTATTGATATTATTTAAATAAGGGATTATCGTTTCGTGAATTTTAAAATGCCTAAATATTGGTTTCCACGTATTTACTGTAAACATTTTAAACATACTGTAAGAGTATAATGATTTTTAGTATGTCTCGATTACATTAACTTTCTCGGACGATGTTTTTAAGCAAATAACAAACTAGAATCCATCGAAAGTGCTTATTTTGATGAATCCAATAAAAAACTAGAAACCTTGGAAAAAAAATTAGATGAATATGTGTCCATCCTTGAGAAAAAATGACTCTGATAACCTAAAAACTCGAACCGAATCAAAGAATATATAAAATATAGACATATGGACGCCAAAGTTGAGTACCGAGTATCTACCAGCGTCAATCAAAATAGCTAACATCGCTCTATACATATATCAATCCAAAATCAAACGCTCACCTCTCGGGATCTTCGGAATTGTGACAAATGCGACAGACTAGCGAGCCGATCGACCGTACGGAGCCGGTGGGTGTAGTCTGTGGCGCGCCCTCAACATTGCTGCCGTTCAGGCCGATGCCCGCTGACTCGCTGCCTTCCGCACCGGCCATATTGACAGCATCTCGCACCGTCGTTAAGCTCATCTGCTTGAGACAGTCGCTGTCGGCTTGCAGCACCAGCTCGTGGGCCGCACGTTGACTCGAATTGCAGTCGAGCTCAACATGCGCGGTCGTTATCGTTTGCTCCGAGTGCGCCAGCAGTATGCGGTCGAGCGTCTGATTGCCAGCGAATGTCTTGTCAACGGAGGCTTGCGTGGCGATCGCCTTCAGCGCATTGTTTTCTGATTGGTCGGACTGCAGTGTACAATCCGAGTCGTCGGACTTCTGACTAAGCGGTTTATCATTGTACTCGCGTCCCAGCAGATTTACGGCTGCCATATTGGCTACGACTTCTATTGGTGACATTGTTATTGTTGTTGTTGATAAGACAAGTTTGGTGTCCTTGCTGATGTCTGGCACTGTCTTAACTCTAGCAGCGGCTTCGGCCGCCAACACAGCGAGCGTTTGCAAGTGCAACTGCTGCTTGACATCCGGTTGTGCTGCGGGTAAGAAGGAGAGAAACGATGTGTGAGAGCCATCTAAAGGAATTTTATATTAAAAGCATTAAATATGAAAGTCTTGCTGTCCGTTTGTCCCACTCGTGAATCTTTTCTGTTGTTGTACAACATGTGCTGCAGCTAATTAAAGTAATTATAACTCATGCAACATGAGACCCACTCTGCCGCTTCGACGTGTGTCAACATCACGGCGCTTATTGACTTTTCCTTGAACCAGCTTAAAAGCAATCTTATAAGTGTGCACGGGGACGGGGATGTGAGTGTTGCACTAAGATCAAGCGTCAGTCGTCTTTATGAGTGTTGCTCTATCTTCCCTCTGCCTCTTAATGTACCATCGCTTGTGCTCCTGCTGTCGTTAATATCCTTAGTGTTCTCAGAATCCATTCTTTTCTACTCTTCTTGAATTGCTTTTGTTGGCAGCTTCCGTTTTGTTGCTCTCTGCAAATGGAACGCTTCCAGTTCGTATGCGATTTTTATATGATTTTCTTAGATAATTTACGAACAATTTTGCTTTAAATTTATTATTCCGTCACAATACTTTTTGTTTATGCTTTTTTCGTTCATTTTTTCGCTTCAATTTTTACTTAAATGGCAAAGGGCTTAGGTTTTTTGGATTAAAGAGTTCGCAAGTGTGTGTTGCCTAATCCTTAGTCCGTTTCTTATCAATGTTGCTTAGTTTAGGTGTTCTAATTTCCAGAACTCGTGAAAATTCTTTTTATTTGCTCTTTCGAAGTCTGTCCCAAGTATTCTAGGAGTTTTCAGAACCGAGTGACTTTTGTCAGCTGTGAAAAATTCAGCGAGACTGTGAGACCTATTATGAAGCAGTAGTTATAAAATCACTATAATCGGTTCATATGGTCTGGAGATAATAGTGTGTTAGATCATGTTCGACATCTCCAATTCTTACCATAATTTGTATTACTTTAGATGTGGAACAAAACATTTAAAAACTTTAATTTTTTGAAGTGATTGAAATTAAATCAAGTCTGTTATTTAATACAAAATCAGATCTTTCGGAATTGAGGCTATTTCCATTTAAATAAATCACGTAACGTCACCTAACAAACGAAATGAAGCAATTCTAATCCACAGTCCGAACATACAAAGAAAACAAGTATTTAAATACGAGTATAACGGCAAAAAACGAAATTTATGTACACAATTCACAATTTTCAGGCACACTTTGGCTCTGATTTAAGCAAACGAGCTTCTAATAAGTTTCCGGTCAGCGCGCCGCTGAACAACACCGACACACAGGCACAGGCATAGGCTCACACAGCACTCGGCCACGTGCGACCATTTACAAATTTGCAGGCTTTTCGTTTTTGAAGTGAAGTTTTTGTTGTTGAAAGTAAACTTCCGATCAACAAAATCCGTAGCGGATAACATGCATGTCTCTTTGTGTATGAGTACACGGAGAACAGCTTACTTTGTTCTGTTCTGTGTTGTTCTGTGTGTGTTTGTTTGTTTTATTTAGTGTATAAGCAAAACTTACCGAGCGATAAATCAAAGCCAACAGGAAGCCGAAGTTGTACCATTTCCGGCCACAAAAGTATTGTACAATAAGTGTGCGTGAAACCAGCGGGGAAACCGGTTCCTGAGACTAGGAATTCGGACAAAGTTTGCTGCAAAGCGATTGCAAATGAATACGAAATTTCTTGTGATAACCCTGTAGGAAATTCTGAATGTGTGAAAGAATCTGACTTTTCTAGTATGAGTAAATAATTTGTATTCTTCTTGGCTGTTTTTAATGCTGTACCAAAAAAATTGTGTTTCCTCACTTCAAAGAAATTTTTCCTACTGGGTACATGCTACCTTAAATAATGGCTATTTTAAGACATGAATGGTGTCTTGGCTTCCAATTCTTGCAGCCGTTTGCAACAACCTGAAGTTACTATCGCTTTAAATACATCAAATAATCGTTCAATTTACGCTCCGGCCGCAAAAAAGCCTGAGAACAAGTGGAGAATTACCTTGTTCCCTCTTGAACTCACACTTTTGCAACGAAGGAATGAGAATAATTGACCACTTCTGTCCATAAATTATAACTGTGTACAGTTGTTACTTCGTGCACATGAATACTCGTTGTAAATACAGTTGAACTCACCTAACTCGAATCACCAGAATCCACAAAAAACTTCGAGTTAGAGAGACTTCCGGTTATGGAAGGAAATTTTTATGAAATTTGACTTCTATTGTAAATTCAGGAGTTCGAGTAATAGAAGTTCGAGCTATGGAATTTCAACTGTAGTTCCAAGCTCCAAAATATTTTAGTTATTTTTTTAATTTCTGAATAAATTTATGCCCAGAACTCCGCAATGTCATCGCCCATCTTTAAATTTGCCACAAATTGCTGTCATATCAAATGACATACAATTATGTAATTCTTAGGAAAATTATATAATTATGAAAATGGCTAGTTGTGACGAGCTGGTTGCCATTGATACTGAAGTCATAAAGTTAATGGCTGTTCCTGTCAACACACGCACACACATTCCTTCACCCCACTCCCAAGTGACCAAGCAGTACGAAGGCCATTGAAGGCTGTTTAAATCAAAAACACAGAGAGGAAAGCATAATATTTCCGAGAATTTGATGAACTAAAAGTTAAACAAATATTTATATTTTCCCTGCAGCAAACGGTAAATGGTGCACCACCACTGTTACGCAAGGGAAGGGAAAGGGAAGGCGTTTGGAAATTATTTGCAAAATGTAGCGGTAAGAGTGCTGATGGCCGATGGCTAAGGTCAACTGCTATCAACAAATTGCAGAGTTTGAAAAATTTCCATGATTTCTTAATTCTAATTTAATTTGCTGCTTGTTTTCTAACGGTATTGGACGATGAAAGCTTTTAAGATGAGTGCACAGAAATGTGTGCGCTTTAAAGATATGAGAAGGGCCACAGCTATGCTACAAAGCCTATTAAAGTATTTGAAAATATTACACACACCCAGAAGGACTACGACTGCGTAAAAGCTTTAATCAATAATCCAAAAAGGAATAAAATTTGTACTACATATGTAAATATATTGTATAACTTTCCAAGTATGGTTTCATTTATTTTACAGAAAATTTAATTAATTCGGACACCAAATCGATCAAGCAGGTCACACATATATAACGGTATGCTTTATATGTATGTGAATGTTTTTAGACAAATCTCCACATGTCTGCTGTAAGCCAGCAAAGCGCGTGTGATTGGCAGAAGGGAAGCTATCACTGGCCTTCGGTGATTACCATACTCATTTTTTGCCGTTGTTAGTGTAGCCACTTGAGGCACTCGAACATCGACAAAGTTTTAATGCATTTTCGGCAAAACATCGCCCAACCTATTGGAGGCCAGCCCTTTCGACCAGCTGTGCACGTCGCAGCAGCAGAGCGAAGCTGTACGCAACCACTTAAACTAATCCTTGGCAAGCAACTACAAGAGTGTCGTACTTCTCGGTATTAATAGCAGAACCACCATACGATGGCGATACGCCACAGCTTAGGACCACCGAAATACCGAAACAGCAGCACCTTTGCGATATCCACACCAGCGGCAAGAACTCAAAGTGCAAGTGATTCACTTACTACACAGAGCGGTTTGTGGGGGTCAGGGGGTTGGCCGTTGTCGTGACATGAAAAATTACCGGCGATAATAAAATTCTGTTACACAGTGTAAAGTGAAACTACTGTAGAATTTATTTAAACCTAAAAACCTTATTAAATTGTTCACAAGTAAAAGTTTTCTTGTATAACCAACGGGGGAATACAGCACCACACCTCAACTCACACAGCTGACATGACCCACACAAACACACACATACAGAGAGAGAGAGGGGGAAATAGGCTGCTTGGCAAAGTCACACCTTCCGACCGAGAAGGCGCTTCATTATGCCGCTTCGTTGGACGACGGCTCGTTTTTAACGCTTCCGTTCACACAGCATCACAGCACAGGCAGGCTGCCCAGCTGCAGGGTGGTGTGGCGAGTAAAACTTTTCACTTTCGGATTTTAATGAAATATTAAAATCTTTTACGGTGTTTTATAGTTTGCAAAACTTTGTTTATGTCTTAAGTGCGACCGAGACTTGGCGCACCGAGTTGCTCATCCTTGCGAGCATAGACCGCTCTATGTGGGTTCGAGTGGTGTTTGAGTTCATGTTAGCTTCGTATAATGTTAAGCAATAGAAATGTTCTTCTGCTATTAGTTAACGTTCTCATAGTTGATGGTGGTCAAGGATGGAGAAAATTGAGATTAAAAGTGTTCGTTCGTATGAATTAGATGAGGTTAAACTTCAAAGCTTCCCTCTCTCGACGAACAAAAACTAAACTCTACAAGTCCCCCTACATTCCCGTCCTACTTTATGGTGCAGAAGCGTGGACGATGCCGATGAGACGGCACTAGGAGTTTTCGAGAGAAAGGTTTTGCGGAAGATTTATGGTCCCTTAAACATTGGCAACGGCGAATACCGCAGAAGATGGAATGATGAGCTGTATGTGTTGTTCGAAGACATTGACATAGTCCAGCGAATAAAAAGACAATGGCTACGCTGGCTGGGTCATGTTGTTCGAATGGACGAAAGTGCCCCAGCTCTGAAAGTTTTCGATGCAGGACCCGCTGGTGGAAGCCGATGAAGAGGGAGACCCCCACTCCGAGGGATGGACCAGGTGGAGAAGGACCTGTCTTCACTTGGTGTTACCAATTATCGCCAAACTGCCAAAAGGAGAGATGCGTGGCGCGCTGTTGTGGACTCGACTATTATCGCGTAAGCGGTTTCTACACCAGTCAAGAAGAAGAAGAAACTTCAAAGCTTATATATTTAAAAGTAATTATAAAATCCCCAATTTGTTCTTCGTGCTAACGGAAAAGATACATTCTATCGTCGGCTGTATTTATTGTGAAATTATCACCATTCGTTTACTCCTCTTCCTCTCCAACTTTAAAGTCTACAGTAACATCCAGAAGACTTCCTTATATACAATAACTATTGTGAAGATATTGGCATGACTTCTTGAACTTTTATTACCTTTTGGGTCCAAAAATTACGGCGATATCCATTATAAGTTTGAGAAGCTCGGTTAAACTTCAAAATTTGCTGTAGAACGTTTCTCTTAAAGGAAACCATTTTCGAACTCTACATAAGAGAGTTTTTATGGAAGTAATTGAGACCTGGTATTGACACCAGACCCCGACATTATTGTGCAAAAATATGTATACATTTAAATTTGCTTCTAGGTCTAACAGCACTTTTCAGATTTTCATTTTTTGCATTCTCTCACTTCAGTAAACAGCGCATGCATTCTCTAAAATGGACTTTTACGATGGGTGTCCATTTCAAGCGAAGCCCCTACAAACGGGAAAATCCAAGCATTTTTTGCTTTGCTTCACTCAAACCCCGCTGCGCTCGTAATTGCGTCAAGTGATTACATTTAAGTGAGTGAAAGCATGTGAAAATGCAAGGGTTCGCATTGTTTTCCTTTTCGCGCCGCTTTGTGCTCCTCCACAGAAAAGGCAAAACACAACAACAACGTGTTGAGATTGCGGAAAGCGGGGCGGAAAGCAAAACAAGAGTGAAAACACTTGTTCAGCGCGTTTTTTCTAATTTCTTAGCTGCCGGCACGGACCCTTTGAGTTCAAGTAAGCTTTCAATTGCGATTAAACTTACCTAACGGCTTGTGGCCGTTAACTTTTCACTTTTTTTCCACTCGCTCGTCTTTGTTGTTGTTATACGCAAATACCGTTAAATTAACATAATAAGTTTAAGTTTCGCAGAAAGGGCGAAAGTGAACAAAAAAACAAGACAAATTGAAGGAGTCTTCGTTGGCATTAGAACAAGGATTTAAACACCGGCGAGTGGGCTTGTAGACAATATGGTGGAAGACGACTTTGGGTTGAGTTGTTGTTGTGCGTAAGCGATAAAGCATCTACATTGAGCTAACTTGTCTGCTTGGCGCGGAAGCAAATATATTTGAAATGTTAATTTATTACACAGAGTTTTTTTTCGTTTTTGCTTAATTTGTAGCATCCACCAAAAGCATTTGTTTAATATGTTGTTTTTTTTCACAGAGAATAGAGGTACAGGCCACTGCCGCTGATTATTCATCTGGCATTTTGAATGTCAGTGCCGGCCTGAAAGGCGTGTCAATAACGAACGTTATGACGAAACGGTTTTATATTGGCCACAATCGCTTTGGCGTCTTCAATTTGCTGCTCAGCCGTTCAAAGCCCCTAGCGAGTTAAAAAAGAGACTAAAAGAAAGTAGAAGACTAACTGCTCTGCGGCAATAGGTCTCAGAATACTTTAAACTACATTTTCTCGCTTTTTTCTGCCACCGGATGTGAACTCTCCTAGAACTTTCAGGGGTTACTGAATCAATGGAACCGATTTCGGATAGGACTCAGATTTCGGGGGTCTTTAAAGAATTGCTGTGGAATTGCATATTCTAGGCATTTCAAAGCGAGTTCTATTTTGGTACAAGTGAATGGCATCCACTATTTTATGGAGTATTTCGTCAGAAAAGAACCACTGTGCGAGGAAGTAATCACAATAAGCTTCAAGGGGCAGAGTTTCACATTGCTTAAGTCCTCATTGCTCCCAAATGGATTTATTTTCACGCATTACGTGCCAGTTTTTCCGTTTATTTTAGCACAAATGTAAGCAATTAAGGGCAGAAGGTGGGCCAGAGGTCGATGAGACAAAGCGAGTGAAAAGTGTGAAATTCACGCGCCATTTTTTTTTTTTGTTGTATTTTTAACTTTTTCTCGCCTTGCTTTGCTTTGCCTGATTGTCACGATGCGCACATATGTGTCGGGTCAGCCTGCATGGGATCACTTAAAAATTATCCTTTTTCTGCGTGCTTTTCAGTTTTTTCCCTTCGGCCGACGCGTAGCGGCGACAGTTGCAGTTCAATGGCGAGGAAATTAAGCTCATTAAGAGCCGATTGTTGACAACATTGGGATTGCGAGAAAGCGCGCTTTAATAAATTAGTACAAAGAATATGGGTTTATATGTGTGAAATCGTGTGAAAATTAAATTGTAAAAAAGTGATAAAGGTCAAGCAGTTGTTGGGTAGGATTTAAAATAAAAATCATTTGTTATGTTAGCTCAACCGTTATGTGTACAAGGGAGCCATTTCCTTAACATCTCCATTAATTGTACTTCATTCATTTGCTTCCCGTTAATTTCGACATTGAAATGTCACTGGAATTAAAAGCATATACACTTATTTGTAGGTACATATGTATGCTTTTGTATATACATATGTATTTTTGTTGTATATAATTTTCAAAAAATTGCATAACTTTTGCGCACGTAATTAAAATTGAATGCCAACAGAACAATAAAAGCCAACAAATTCGCCATTCACTAAATGCTAGCAAACTAAAGTCATTAAATAAATCTTAACAATGTGCGAATGGGGAACAATCATAGCCACAGACAGAAAAGGCACAAAATTAATTTAGCGTCGAGGCGGCGGCAGGAGCGCGGCCAGAAGGCAGGCAGGCGCTCGGGCTTGAAAACGAAATGCAATTTTCATAACTTTCGGCATTGTATTTTAAGCAAACACACACAGTATATAAGCTCACATGCTAAACTTGGGCAAGGGATTATTCAGCGCTTTGGGTTATAGGGTACACTGTAAAAATACTAAAAAATTAAAATGTTGTTAACAGTATAAATGGAGATATGCAATTAGGAATGAAATTGAAACTAATTAAAGGAATCTGATAAAAAGAGCCGTCGAAATCTTAAAAAGCTTTTGAAAGCTCAAAAAACTTTTGCAAGCTTTCGAAAGCCCTTGGTTCATACTTAAAGTATATAGATCTGATATTGGTGATGACTCTGCAGCATAATTTCGTCATAAAACCTATAAAAATATGTTATAGAACCCTGTGTTGAACCAGGAATTCAGGTGTACTCTGAAAGTAGAGCCATATGGACTAGTTCTCTCAAAAGCAAGTAATTTCGGTCTTCAAATAAGCTTCCTGTGAAGATATTACTTTAGAAACAATAAATTGGTGAGTAACCGAATAGTTGGTCTGAAGATTCGCCGATTGCATTTAAAGAAACTGGTCTCCCACACAGTTTTTCTCAGTGCATTCCACTTTCGCTATTGCCCAAAAATCAATGAAAATGAATACCAAATATTTCGAATGAAATTAAAATGTTCGTTTTTTTTTTCTTTTTGTTGTTGTGAGTCGATGCATGCGGCTGGATCCTTTGCTGCCAGCGTTTATCATAATTTAAACTTTCTGTTATTCTACTATATAATGTATTTGTTTAGTGCTTTGCCATTGTTGCCGACGCTATTGTTCTGCTCAGCCTTTTGTGGCACACTCACCACTCACCGATCGCAACAACAGAAAACCAATTTTGAAAGGTTAAAATGGAAGCCAACAAACAAACACGCTCCAACAGGACATTACAAAGTACACAAAAAATACAACAAAAATGAAAATAGAAAATTTTTTAATTCAAAGTTACCTTTGCGCGAAAAGCTCTTGCCTTTGACGCAGTTAACTTGATGTTGCGGAGAAACCAAATGTGTCGCAAAAGTTGTGAAGCAACTTTATCATGTAAACATTAAAACAGAAAAAACAAAAAAAAAAAACAACAAAGCAAAAGGGGAGAGCGGTACAAGTTTGAGCTGGGTTGCGAACTCGCTTGACTTTGTGCAAAGGCGCTGTTGTTATTGTTGCTTTTGCCTTTGGTTTTGTTTCGTTTATTTGCGGCGCTCGCTGACGCCGCTTCAATTGAGCTGTTAAGTCAGTTGCGAGTTCTTTTCTCGTGTTATTTATTTGCTTGCGCTGTTTTGACACTTGAAGGGTTGCTTTGACTCGGTTTGCTTTTTTCCCCTTCTTCTCTTGTTGGTCTGTTGTTTGCAGCGTCGCCTTTATTAGGGTTGCCATTTCGCTGGGCGCCGACGATGGCCTTGCCTACAATTGGAGTTGGGTGCGCTTCTTCCACTGACAGTAACCATAATTATTGTTGCCCTTGCCGTTGTTGTTATTGCGCCATTTTGCGCCAGCGAAGCGGGAATCATTGCGACCGAAACAGTCGAAAACTTCGGAAAGAGTTGTGCGAAGACTGGCAGAGTCGGCACGTCAATGCGACAAACTTAAAGGCTTTAGTTGTACTTCAGTGCTTTCTGTTGTTGTTGGTTTTGTTTGTTGTTTGTTTGCTTACTTCTTTGTTAACGGCGTTGACACTTACGCTGGGAGTGCCTTCGCGGAGAGGGTACGCGCGGTTTCGTGCATATTTTCCCTTGAAACTTTCCCTGGAATGTATTTATAACATTTTAATTGTATTTAATGTTTGTTCACAACTTTGTTCATGAATCCGAGCTTTTTATGGGCTTCAAGGGCTAAAGTCAAGTCACTGCCTGATACTGAAAGCGTTGAGCAGTGGCTTTTAAATTAGCTAGCAAATGATTTGTAGGCACCTTCTTTTGTTTTGCTTCGCTGACCTTCGCCTGTCGAAATTTGCATCATTGTTTGTTGTTGCTTTTTGTTGTTGTTTCGCAAATATTGTTTATGACCTCAATTCAACAACCGCAATTCAACAATGTCGACTCTGGGCAGTTGAGAATACCTGAAAAATGCTGAAGAATAATTAGAGGCATATTTGTAAAAATGTATTTATTTTCTCATTTTCTAATTAACGACTGGGCAGATTTCGGTGGAATTGCTATTTGAATACTGGATAGTTGAAAATAATATTGTAAATGTTATGAAAAGTGAAAATAAGACATTTTTAATTGCTTTTTGTCCTTGAAATATATTATTTGTGAACCTGAGATAAATCATAATTAATTATAATTTCTATTTTTATTAATTTACAGGTCTCTTGGATAAGAAAACGTGACTTACACATTTTAACGGCGGGTTCAACGACCTACACATCAGATCAGCGGTTTCAGGTGAGTCATTTGCAATTAATTTAAGTTACATATATTTATAAGAAATATCTAACAGTGGGGTCACATCGAGTCTAACTCTAACTCGTGCTTAACTCAGTTTTTAACCCTTAGTTATATACGAATCTAATTTGTCATTGAAAACATTTGGTTCCAGTGTACTGAAAAATCAGAGTTTCGTACAAACTTCAATGAGTGGACTAAAAATTATTTATAAACCCTAAACTTTGAACAGGAGTTAAATTTATAATTAAGTAAAAACTCAATTTTAAAGTATGGAGTTTATGAATAATTATTAAGTCTGCAGAAGTATTCTAATACTCTAAGCTATAAACTCGAGTTGAACTTTAGCAACAAATTCGAGTTTAACTTCTGGAGTTGATGAATAATTGTAAAGTCGAAATAATTATTCAGAAAAATCTAAACTTGAAACTTGAGTTAAATTTAATATAGGCAGGTAACGTAAGTGTAATGTTTGGGGTTTTTGAATAATTGCTAAGTCTTTTCATTGCAATTGCTTGATATTAAGTTTGTCTAGAAAGTAAGATACTATTAAGGAATATTTTTCATTTTAGGTAATACGACCTGAAAATTCTGGCAATTGGACACTGCAAATAAAATACCCACAACAGCGCGACTCTGGCATCTATGAGTGTCAAATTAACACAGAGCCGAAGATGTCGCTGTCATACACGTTCAATGTGATTGGTAAGTAACTGTAAAGGAGTTCATAATAAGATATTTCACTAAAATATTAGTTCTGTGAAATATTTGGCAAATTTTCTAAACGAAGGTGGTGTATCGCAAATACTCTTACTTTATACTCTAAAATAAAGCATTTGATGGCGCATAATGCGTTCAGAAAAATAATATGGAGTGCACTCTAATAAAGAATTTAAAGTTGTTTATACCAATTTATATTTATATGCAAACAGAGCACTTCAAATTACTATGCATTTGGCCTTCAATTTACTTAAGTAGCAAGTTAGTCACACTGTGATGCTCCTCAAAGTACAGCAGATATGAAAGAGAACTGGCAAATATGACTTTCTTTCTTTACTGTGAGCAAAATAGTTTTATACTTGTTGCTCTCTCAAAATATTTTAAAATTGATAAGAGCTGCATATTTAGAGAAATGTGAACATATAGAACATCACATTTGTATGTATATATAGAAAACTCTGAAAATTTTCAAGCAAAAAAAAAATGAATCTGCTATGCAATTTCGCTAATGCAAAATGCAAATAGACGACTTTGATATGCCAAACTTCATTCCTTAGGGATTTGTTTCCTAAATCTGAAAGCAGACACACAATTGAGAGATTTGCATTGCGGGAATTTAGTGTATTTAAAGCATCTCAAAAATGTATTGAATTATTAAAAATAAATGTATGTTACAAAATTTCTTTAATCCCATATTTACGCAGATTATGCCTTTAAATATTTTCTTTTACGCCACAAATTTATCACTTAGTCACCTCAAGCTGCTGCTTCACATCCTCTTGTGGTTAAATTTAACTTACCGTTAAGCTGAGTTATGTAAATTATGCATGCATTTGCAGCATATGAATTTCAAATTTAACACACAGCAAAGCCCCGTTTTGGCTTTCGGGCTCAACTCCTGCAAGAGTTTATTTAAAGCAAATAGAAATCGTCCGTTCATCATACGCCCCGCTGACCCAATTCCATGCTCATACTGGCCTTGGGCAGCAAAGTAAACAGCTAAATCTGCACAATCATCATTGGCTTTGTTGCGTTGATTTTTGTTATTGTTATTGTATTGAAATGCATATTCTTGTAAGTACTCGCCATATACGCACCTGAGCTTTAAAGTAAATATGCCAAGATATAAACCGGTGATATGAGCGCAAGCCATGTAATCTGCATAAGTGACCGTTAGATGTAATAAAACTTACAGCAATGAACAACAAAATTGCAGTGAACATATGTATGCATACATGTCAATTTTTAATAGGACATTGTGTAGCTTTTATGAGCTCTCGCTGTTGCTAGGGGAAATTTGAAAATGTCATAATATTAATTAATTATTTATGTATTTTTTTTTTGTAATCTGTAGGAGTTGCTGCATATTTCGAAATTAGTTTGAAAAAAATGTCAAAATGCTTTGCAGACCTTAGACCAATATACCATAATTAATTAGAAGTTGAATCTAGGGTTTCTATGTTTCCTAAACTGGTATATTTAACAGCACTCTGTTAAAAGTTATTCGTATGATATTTTTCAATTATAAAATTCCATCCATTATAAAACTATGTATTGACTGATAAGAAAAATACTCGAAATCAATTTATGGAAAAAATACTTGAAAAAATAAATAAAAAATTTATTTTGACAATAAAAATTATGAAAAAATATTTTAGTAAGTAAAAGCACGTTTTCTTAGTTTCATTAATAACTTATATAATTGAAGTACAAAGAAAAATGTAGAAAAAATAAATTCAAAATATTTTTTCATTTCGACCACAATGCACCTCTATCCATTATTGATTTCATCGTTTGGCAATAAATAAATGTTTACTACGAAAACAGATATTTTGCTCAAATTCCCAATTCTTATTCAATGCAACATAAAGGCCTTAAAAATTTTAAATGCAAAATGCACAAGTAAATATGTGTGTAACAAGCATAAGTAGAAATATGCATTTTATTGCTGCATTGTGGTGAAAAACAAAGCTTTTACCTTGAGCGCAAATCAAATAAATATTCATATATAGATATATGTATTAAAATTTTATATAATTTTCTTTCAAATATGTATATATGTATGTATGTATGTGTTTTAAGCCAAGGTATTGCTTTAAAAGTATACATATCAAGGCAGGCAATCAAGTATGGTATGCTTTTATGTAACATATTTGCTATTTATAAGAGCCTAGAGAATGTATATTTAAATTTCATTTTAAAGCCATAAACATGATGCTTGGCTGTCACTAAATATAGAACTTGACTTGTGAAAGTATACCACCAATACATTTGTATAAATATATTATATACATACGTGTATACGTGTACATAAGAGACGCATGTCTGAATTGATCAGGTCAAGTGGCTGCCTCTTCATTCCCTCTACTTATGTACTAATATAGTTTTATAATATGTGCGTGTAAATAAGCTCTCTACAGTGATACAAAAAGCCTTGAAGCATGGTTTTAACATTTTTGAAATATGATTTTCATTATAGTTATATTTTCTTATCATTCCCAACAAAACAGGTTTCCTCACAGCCTAACCTAATTTCCATATAATGACATTTTAAGCCCCAAAAGCTTTAAAAGTTTTTTCAACTACTCTTATTGACTGACTGAAAGATGTCATATTGCACTTGCAATTTGGATAATGTTCACCAAACATTATAATTTAGTAAATGAAATCATGTCCGTCCTTGAAGAAGAATTCCATATTATCTATAATTTTTTATATAATTTTTTTTGTACTTTAAATGGATAAAAGAGGGTCAAATCGGTACACCAAGAAAAGAAATAAGAAAGAACTCTTTAGGCAAAAAATGGTTTAAATTTCTCGAAAACCACAATTCATCTGTATATTGATTAATCGATTAAGACGCGGAGATAAAGTAATAAGTATAAGTAAATAGGCTTTCGAAAAACAGGGCCAAGTGGTCCTGAAGTTTTCAGCGAATGATGTAATGAGTTGATGTAAATTCACCGGTCATAAACGAGCTGAAAAGTACTTCAATGCATCCTTTGATTTATTTATTGACATGCTTGTTAAATGAGTTAAATTCACACATTTACAACTGGAAAAATTACGTAAGCAAATCAATGTATGAGTATAAGTATAAAGATAGCAATGTATGTATGTTAAGTGTGTTAAGTTGTCTGAGTGTAAACTTATGTGTTCAACCGAGTGTTACTTGACTTAAAGATAAATTGCCGTTAAATAAATACAGAGTTCGCCTGAGTACTGAATGCACATGAATGCCTGCCTTTGTTTAATTTATTGAAGCAAGCATGTAACAAGAAACTCATTTATCCGAGCTTTTATCTCGCTTACGGTGAAGCTCGAAGCTTGGAAAAAACTTAACAGGCAGCTGCTGACGAGCTGTCTGAGCAGCCATTATGAATGCATTGCATTGTATTTCATTTATTTATGCTTTTGTAGGTGGTTTAAAGAAGCACAATTTGTCGGTTTTCTGCTTGTTTGTATCGATTTAACTACGGCGTGTGAGTAACAGGGCAGTAATGCTGATGTAACTATTGTAGAGAAATTATTGTGGAAAATAACTATATTTTTGATTTATTTTCTAGTTTTGTTATAATTTACAATGCATTTTCCATAATTCGTTTTTATTACATAATTGAAAGTGTTTTCCTTGTTGCTTTTTCGTTCGGAATTATTTTCTAATTGGACTTGTTTGGCGCAAAATATTACTTTACATTCGAAACAATTTCAAAAATAATTGCAAAGATAAGATTTATTGCAATTTAAAAAATAAGTTTTATTTTCATACAGAAAGAATGGTCTAACAAATATTGCTGGTTATGCTAACTAAAAGTACTGAGTGTGTATATGTAAAGCATCGACGTCGACCAATTTTTTAATTACTGCCCGACCATTTTATGAATCAGATATAAAGTTACATGAATGCACAATATTTTGATGTACACAAATATATTGCACAATATTTTGAAGTAAATATACCTAATAAAGGTATAAAGTATAGATATAAGTTATATTTCGTCAAAAATATTTCACCTATTATACTCTGAAATTAAATTATTGCGCAATAATTTTATATTATTATTTTATTGCACAATATTTTAAATGAAGTATATCCTTTTTCCTCTTTATTAGTTATATTTCGTTCAAAGTACTCTACCTCTAATTCTGAAAAATGGATTTTGAAGTTAAATCATTGCACAATATTCTGAAGTAAAAATTTTATTGCACAATATTTCGAAGTTAAAATTTTATTGCACAATATTTCGAAGTAAATATATTAATGGACAATACTTAAAAAAGAAACATATTGCGCAATATTTTAAAACTGAGTATTTATTGCACAATATTTTGATGTAAATATGCCTTTTGTATACTTTATTAGTTATTATTCACCTTATGAACTTGTTTAGCCAATAATGCTTGTGAGGATTACGCCTCGCTCAATCATACTCCTGCCGAGCGAGTACTCTAATTTCAATTTTCGTGTCCCTTTGTGGCTTGTGCCACTTCACCTTACTCAATGCTTAAATTTCACACAGAATTCGATTACTGCACCAGACGTGGGGTACACTTGGTGTCATAGTAAGCAACTACGAGTATGTACATATGTAAGCTCAGCTGGGATATACTATAAATTCATACACATGTAAGAGTTCATAAGCTAATATGTATATGTGTGTGTGTGTGCGTGTGGTTGTAATGTGCAAAGAAATTTGATACGTAAACTCAATTTAGTTGGAGAATTGCAGCCGATTTGCATAAATTACTTATTGACAACGCATTTACCTGTACCATAACGGTATATGTAATCATATGAGGATGTGTGCCTGTGCCTGTGTGAGCTGTAAGTGAGACGGTCCATATGGTGTGAGTTTATTTTTCTTCATTACTCTTCATGCTCACGCTCAACATCAACATGCAACACGCATTCGAAACATTGTCTGTGTGTGTATGTCTACAGCGTAGCGCTCAGCTGGCTGTTGTTGTGACGTGCCAAAGGTAGAGGTGTGCTCAACTAACGGACAATTTCAGGTCACGTTGTCGTTATGAATTTTAATATGCAAAATTGACAAAATATGTTAGCCAAAGCACACTCACAATAAATAGAAAACAGCTAAAGGGCGCTTCTTTGTCCAAAGTGCTTCAGTTTGTGTCTGTGTGAGTGTGTTGTTGTTGTTAACTGTAGTGGCGTGTTGCTTTTTGCTAAGTGAGCAGACATGCTATTGTTATTGTGCAGGTAATAGGGACTGACACCCTGTCTGCCTGTCTGTATAGCACGCATTCTCACCAAAAATTGTCGACAAATATTCAAATTGAATAAATAAATGAGAATTTTATGCAGTGAGCATGACAGCAATCTATTTTATTTTCACTGCGGGTGAGCACTTTCGGTCATTTGCAGCTCTGCTTTAATCTATATTAATTTAAGAAACGATTTGAAATTCATTAAGTTGCCATATTACTACTTTGCGCACACATATGCCAAAAATATATCAATTAAGCCGTTTTCTAATCGCAAAATTCCATTTTCTGCCCAACAAATGTGTGCCAATTTCTACTTGCAAAGTTCACTTAAAATCTATACTCAATTCTGTAAAGCCCGAATTGCCCCAAATTCCATGAGAATAACACTGTAATACCACGAACAGCTGAATGCGCCTAAAAGCATGCAATTCATTTTCGTGTTCCCAAATAAGCAAGCATGTAGCGACGCGAATAACACTTTTATTTTCATAACACAATTTTACAAAAAATATCTTTTTTCTTCACTCTCTTCTATTTTGCTTACTTGCATTTGCCGCTGCTCTGTGTGTGTGTGAGAGCGCGTGTTTACTTACGCGCTGCTAAACTTGGCATATTTCAAATTTATCGCACTTGGCCTACAGCCAGGCGCAGCGCAAATAAAAAAAAACTGCAACAACAATAACAACAAATATACATACAAACAGCGTTTTACATGCGCAGCAATGAAATATGCATGCAACGCGACTGGCTAACAACAACAACTAGTCGCTAACTGAAAAATGTTATTTTGCATGCTCACACGCACATACAAATGCATATGAGATTGTGTAGACATTCTTGCACTTCTGAAAAGCGTAGTTCATACATTTGTGTGATTCGCTTAGTTCTGGTTGCGCGCTGCCACGTTGTACATAAAAATGCACTTGTTTTGTGACACCGCCTGCATGCTTAGCCGCCGAGCCAAAAACAAAAATGTATTTTATAATGTAAGACTTACACTTATGATCGCACTTTTACTACCACATGTGGCTGGTATGTGGTTTGTATGTGGCGTTGTAAAAATCTCAAGCAGCAAACAGCTAGCAGCTTAAAGTGCAATCCAATATACCAAGGTTCATACCCGCACAAGCAACTGGGAGTGATTTATGTCACAAAATGCAATTTTGCGGTGATTTTTGTCAGGTACTTTTATATTAAAAGAGATACGTGCAACTCAGGGAATTATGTTATGGATCAATTGTTTCAGTGTTAACGACCAGAACGATCCACAAGACAGTACACGAATTTTTACCCATTCAAGGACAAGCAACCCAATAGTATTTCTCCAAATAATAGAGGAAAACTTTTTCAGCTGCAACAACAACAACAAATATATGCGTAATTCTCAGCAAATTACATTTATTTTATAATGAAGTGTATTTTTAAGCCAATAAAATAAAGAAATCTCGAGTTAAATTAAAACAGTAGCTCACTTTTAGGCGGAATAATAATTATATTATTATTTTTTTTTAAATACATATTTCAATAATAATTAAATTTTTAAAGCGTAAAAATGTGTCACTGTGTCACTGTAAGCATTCTCAAGCAAGCGAAATCATTAGAAAAAGAAAAACAAGAATTGCTTGTAACAGTGCATACTCGCTGACTGTCTGGCACGAAGCCTCGCACGGCCTGTGCATGCTATGGGAAAAGAGGTGGCAAACGCAAGGCTCCACCAAAATATTTACCAAAGCGCATACATTCACATATTTTTACATACATTTCTATATGTTCCAATACATGAATGTGTGTGTCTCCTTTGGTGGCAACAAAATTTAGTTCATATATTCGCCGAAAAAAGAACGAAACTTTTACAACTGTCTGAGCGTGTATGCAAAGCAATATATTACAGACAGTAGGCACATGCACATTGCCACACAAACACATTCATACACACATACATACAAACACTGCGCCGCTATACTGCCACATACATGAAGTTTGCGAAGCACCTTGAGCGGCTGGCGGCCTCAAGCGGCGACCGCATTGCTGTACCGGAGTGATAAAAATTTATTGCCCAAATATGTTGATGCATGCGCACATTTTCCCATATTTATTGGGTAATTTCTATTTAAGTGGGTCATTATTTTGCCCCACAGACGGAGAGGCAGAAGGCAGTGACAGCGAAGAGCAGGACACATATTCGCAAAAAGTTTAAATCAATGTCGCTGACACAGATCGCAAGTTGAAATGGTTTTAAGTAGGCGAGAGAACCAACACACACACACACATATATTTAAATTATAGCTTTTTTAATAAAATGGCTCATCGTATTGGCGTTGAAGACATATGTATTTCTAGCATAATTATACAGCGACTAGTATTGTTATTTCCATATAATAATGGAACATTCAAGTTAGAAATAGTATATCTCTAAACTTCCATTGTAAAATTATATATTTTTTACTTTTCTTTTTTTCTTCTTTTTTTCATTTTCTGCTGCGCTGTGCAATTCTCATCTGCTTTGTATTGAGATTTGTTTTCCTTCTTTTTGCGTGACATTCATTAATTTCTACTTCGTGCTCCTAACTGTTCTTTTCACTGTTTGTTCGCAAATTGAGTGGAATTAATTGACAAATCAAGTAAACAAAAATAAATTTGACAAAGTCATTTGCAAACAGTTTTTGCGACGCTTTTCAGCGCTGCCAATCAAAGTGCGGTGTATGTTACTCATACGCCGTGTTGCGTTGTATACCCACTGTTGCGTTGTATACAGTAATTTGTGTGACTTTGTTGTTGTTGTTGCGAAAGTTTCTGTTACAAGTGTTGAATATAAATGATCGTGACATCGTACGCAGATTTTCAGACTGTCAAAATCAATTTGACACAATAAATTATTTATAAAATCGCATGTGCCCACACCCAACTACTGGTTGTAATGGCAAGCAATTGAAGTGTGAAAAAATTGGTTTCTGCTTCCATTCAAAATTGGTTTCTGCAACTAAAAACTATTACTAATCAATTGAGTTTTTCGCTTGTGCTTTATCTCTAGTCTACATAATCTTATATTCAATTAAGACCAACTGAATCGAATTTTTTGCTGAAGTGTGTACAAAAGAAAATATAATCTAAAGAAGAATTTCCAATTTTCAAGCAGACAAATCCAAATCTTTTGTACGCCAAATTTTCCTATTCTTATCCAATTAATTCTGCTGACAGTCTTCTTCACGCGCGCACTCAAGCCACAACACACGCGTTTCGACCTCATTAATTTAATTACCGTTGTGTGCACCTCATTTCCATTTAATTCAACAAAACACACATAAATTCGTGATAAACTCAAAAACTCGTTGGCTTCCTCGTGCAGCTTCGACAGCACGTTTGCGCCAAACAAAAATCAAACAACAACGACAACAAAGTCAGCGCACGGTTGCTATGTCTAGCAGCAGGTGAAAAGCAACGAAGCATTGTGGCGACTGATGGGAGTATGGTGGAATACAGCACACATCCACGTAAATAAAAAAATCATGCTAAAAACCAAAACACAACTCGAAAATCAGGTGCAATAAATTCGTTGCGGTGACACTGCCAGCGCAATACAAACGCAGATTTATGCATGTGAGCGTGTGTGTGTGTGTTTGAGTTTTTTCCTTGTCACATGCATGCTTTACAGTGTAGTTGTGGCGCGTGGCGGAGATAACTGTATTGCGGTGCGCGGAATTGCGGTACATTGTTGTGATCGAGGAAAAATTATTTCGTTTGCCACGAAATTGAATGCCAACGAATCGACAAACATAAAAAGAAAAAGCAACAGCAGCGTAGCATAACACAAGGCGCAGAGCGTTCTCACACGAAGATTCGCTAATGCAAATGCGGACAGGGCGTTTTAGCGTGTTTATTTGCATTTGAGCAGGTGAGAAAGGTGCTGCACAGCAAGGAAAAATGTCACGGCAACTGGCAGGATTATTTGACCCAGAGAGCGTATGAGCTACTCACTTAAGCTCCCTTGCAACATATAACCAGCTCATCTCCACACTCAAGTAAGAAAATTTGTTAAAACTAACCGCTACTGCTGACTGGGTACACCTTCTACACCTGCAGAGTACACCACAACTGACGCCACACACACCCACACATACTCATATTCAACACGAGATTTATATCACGTGAAATGTGCGGAAGATTTGTTGCGCTTGTGGGAAATAATTTGCGAAGCGACGAGGTAAGAATGCTCAACATCTGAATGCTAACAATGCATGCGGAATATTGGAAATACGCATAAAATCCGAATTTACCGTTACCACAATAATCTCACAGCGCACACAGACACACACCGGCGGATGGAAATGGTGGAGTTGTTAAGATTTTAATAAACTCTCAACGTTTGCAATTAACTTTTTGTATTTTAATTCACTGGTGTCACATAATTTTCGCAGCGCAGCATAGCACTGCAGGCACAATTACGCTCACTCTGTGCGCCTGTGCGGCTGTCATTGGAGTGTCGCCTCAATCCACTTTAATGCCACAATGTGGTCTGTCGCCTTCTCGTGTATGTATTGGTTAATATATCTGCGCATTTGTGCTCTTGTTTGGCCGCCTAATGGCATTCAGTGCTTAACAAAATGCTTTCAATTAAATATGCAGCAGCAACGGTCCCTGCGCCTATAAGTATGCAATGCGTTTAACGCTTTCGCTTGTATTGCCCATATCCAGTTGGTAAAATATTGTTTTTCAACAGCTCTCTCTTAATAAAGTCTCATGTGTGGCATTTAAACATGGTAAAATGTTAAATAAATGAATAAAAGTATATATAAGCAACCCTGCAGGAAATTTGAAGTTATGATTATTTCAACATTTTTAATATGAGCTTAAGAAAGAAAGAAAGTTTTTTAAAGAAACTGCTCAAAGATTCCAATAATGCTATAACGGTTACCAAAAAATACCGTTATGTGTTTCCCGCTTCATCCAATGTATTTCCATCGCTCCGCACTCCCAACTGGGCCGCTATAAATATAAATAAAAACGTTAAATATGCGCAAAGCATTGCAAACACTCCGGCTGGCATTTGTTGCATGTGCCACAATGCCGCGTTTGCTCATTTGCATGCGGAGTTTTTCGTGTCATTGACTGCTCACTCGCGCGCCGCGTAAAAGCGAAAGTGCGTCGTTGTGTTGCAAACACAATATGTTCACAGGAAATTGAGATCTGATTTTTTACACAACACAACACATCGACGAGTACAACAACAAGAACAATTCATTTGCAACCCGACAACGCAAATTGTATTAATTGCGTAAGACCGTAATGACGTTACATGAGAGCGAGCCTGACACGAGTGTGGAAATGGCGAAAACAAATTAAACTTAAGGCGAATGAATTAAATGACGAATGAACTTAATTAAAATATATTATTTGTATAAGTATATGTGAGATTAAGTGTTTGTGTAATTTTAATGAAATAAGTGATGGCCATTTAAATGACGATTTGGGGAATTTCGTTAATGCTACTTAACACACTAACAGAATGAAAAATGCAATTAATTCTTTAAAAAAGTGAGAGGATTGATCGATATTGTTGGACTCTAAACCATTTTGTTATCGTAATTCTTTTAAGCTTCTCTAGAGCGTACAATATCTTCAAGGGTTGACTGTAAAAATGGACGCTGGAGTAACATTTCAAAGCTTGTAACACTAGCCATATAAGTACTTTGGAAGTGTAGATAGTAGTCAGACCAAAAGGCTTCTAACTTTAGGTTAAAGAAACTAAAATCAAATTTTTTTGATAGAGCATTTTCCTCACATTCAGAAACATCATAAAGTGAAATTGGTGGAATGCAGAGCATAAACGATGATGAGATGGGTGGTTGAGACGGGATGTCTTCCAAGACTTTCAACGTTTCAAAACGAAAAAACTCAAAATTTTCATCAAACTTACCGGGTCGCTATATGGTGCTTAATTGGGTCTCATGATATGTGATCTTATGTGGCGACCTCCATTTTCAACCAATTCACTCATTCTACATATGGATTTTCCACTATACCCCACAGCGCCTACCTTCAATCTCGAACTCTCCATGTTCGGTACAGCTGAATTCGCCGTATTTCACATCACTGACCCACTTATAAACAAGTAACATCAAACAAATCGCAAAAATCGTTCAACAACATGCCACTGCAAGTTTCATTGAAACTTACGGTGTTTTCCACCACTCACACACCCTCATACATACACACACAGGGTGTTTGTAACGTAAAAGTTGCTGTGGCGCACAAACATTTCTTTCATCCTCTTAACCCATTTCAATAAGCAACAACAACAACTGTTTGTGTTCTAAAAGGCGATACCTGAGTGATTATCACCACAGCACTTTGTGCCTACACATTCGCACCAGTGTGTGTGTGATATGTGTGACGCCTTGCCTTTCAGTGCACCAATGCTCTTTGAGTGTAATCACTTAATGTGTTGTTGTTATTGTGTGATATAAAAACTTTATAAAAGGCAAAGTGGCGTTAGTGTGTGTGTGTGGCAATGTATTTATATTTGTATGTATGAGTGTATATATCCACATAACATATAAGTATGTGTGAATAACAGAGAACAGTTGACCGATTTTATTTTCGTTTTGTTAAAAATAAAAATAAAATCTTTTGTCAAACAAAACGACAAATTTAACCGGAGTCACACGAGTGCTTATAACGGTTTCTGATAACATACATAAATCAAAAGAGGTCCTGCAGAGAGTCAGAACATTTTCGAATTGGTTCCATACTGCCACACAGTGTACCTTACTACAGCATAGGCAACTGTCCGAAGGTTGGACCTTGTATCGAGTTCAGTTGGTCTCTAAAATCCCCAAGATTACATGATCCTGATACTAATAAAAGCCGATGTGGTTCGAAACTTAGCTAAGCTCAAAAACAACAAATAATTTAGCACTACTTAAGACCAAAGAAATTATGAAAAAAAACTTTAATATATTTGCCGAATTTCCTACAGGATTGCTTCGTATACGAATGCAAGTTACCTTTGGTCCTGGAGTTACGCAACTGACGACGTGAGTACGCAATACAATCGAGTAACTGTTTTATGCATTTAAATAGAAGCCGCCGCTGCGGCGACAATACTCCAAAGCTTGAGCGTGTGACAATTTTTTCCACCTGCGATCGAATTCATTGAAAAGTGAAAACCAAAACTGAAAAGAAAATCCTTGTCACATGCGCTGCAATCCCCCCAAGGGGTTGTTAAAACCATCAAAGGAGCGCAAAATGCACGCTGACAGCGGAGCTGAGCTTAGAAAAGCGGAAAAGGGAGATTAAACAAATGCTGCTAAAGCGAGAAGAATGAACGAATTGATTTTCACATTTCACATACTCGTATGTGTGCTGGCATTTGCTCCCGCACCCACACCTCCGCCTCAGTTGGACACGCTGCATGAAGTGCAAGATAAATTCCAGCAAAAGCGCAAATACTTTCGGTTTCCACATAAAATTTCCAGACTTTCCGCTCAATTCAGCGCCGCAAAAGTATGCATTGTGGTAATAATATTTCTTCTTTCACTTTTTCCTTGTTATTCCAACTTTTCACCTCCACTTCGCCTTGGATGTAGCTGAGAGGCGTACTGGTGAAAGGTATTTGTTGGCGTTGGTGTTTAGAGGGCCGGCAGGTGGAGTTGGAAATTCTCGATTTTTATGCTGATGGTGTGCAAATGTGTTTTCTTTTCAGTTTTAACGTTGCGTAGCGAATAACTCCTTAACTGTGAACAGCGCATTGTGGAGAAAACTAAATTGGAATCGGTCAGTGGATTTATGATACTTTTTAGTTGTAAATATTATATATAGAATCTCGCGGAGACCTCTTCAAATATCCGTATTATAAGTACAAGGTGACTCAGTGGAAGGTTAACTGTATGAAAATATAAAGGTAATGATCTGGGGGATATTTGATATATTATGTATATGATACATCCCCACCGAGGAATCGATCCATAGGAAGCATGAAAGGCAGTCAAATGTGAAGCTAATTGAGTTCGTCAAATATGTATGTATGTATGTGATTGGCGTTGCAACCGTTTAGCCGGTTATAGCCGAATCGACGATAGTGCGCCACCTGTCTCTCTCCTTTGCAGTTCGGCGCCAGTTGGAGATCCCAAGTGTAACCAGGTCGCTCTCCACCTGGTCCCTCCAACGGAGTGGAGGCCTTCCCCTTCCTCGGCTTCCTCCGGCGGGTACTGCATCGAACACTTTCAGGGCTGGAGTGTTTTCGTCCATTCGGACAACATGACCTAGCCAGCGTAGCCGCTGTCTTTTTATTCGCTGAACTATGTCAATGTCGTCGTATAACTCGTACAGCTCATCGTTCCATCGTCTGCGGTATTCGCCGTTGCCAATGTTCTGAGGACCATAAATCTTGCGCAAAATTTTCCTCTCGAAAACTCCTAGTGTCGTCTCATCTGATGTTGACATCGTCCACGCTTCTGCACCGTAAAGCAGGACGGGAATGATAAGCGACTTGTAGAGCTTGATTTTGGTTCGTCGAGAGAGGACTTTACTGTTCAATTGCCTACTCAGTCCAAAGTAGCACCTGTTGGCAAGAGTTATTCTGCGCTGGATTTCGAGGCTGACATTGTTCGTGTTGTTGATGCTGGTTCCCAGGTATACGAAATTATCTACGACCTCGAAGTTATGACTGTCAACAGTGACGTGGGAGCCAAGACGCGAATGCGCCGACTGTTTGTTTGATGACAGGAGATATTTCGTCTTGTCCTCATTCACCTCCAGACCCATTCGCTTCGCCTCCTTATCCATGCGGGAAAAAGCAGAACAAACGGCGCGGTTGTTGCTTCCGATGATATCAATATCATCGGCGTACGCCAGGAGCTGTACACTCTTGTAGAAGATTGTACCTTCTCGGTTTAGTTCTGCAGCTCTTATAATTTTCTCCAGCATCAGGTTAAAGAAGTCGCACGATAGGGAGTCACCTTGTCTGAAACCTCGTTTGGTATCGAACGGCTCGGAGAGGTCCTTCCCAATCATGACGGAGCTTTTGGTGTTGCTCAACGTCAACTTACACAGCCGTATTAGCTTTGCGGGGATACCAAATTCAGACATCGCGGCATAAAGGCAGCTCCTTTTCGTGCTGTCGAAAGCAGCTTTAAAATCGACAAAAAGGTGGTGTGTGTCGATCCCCTTTTCACGGGTCTTCTCCAAGATTTGGCGCATGGTGAATATCTGGTCAGTTGTCGATTTTAGAGGTCTAAAGCCACACTGATAAGGTCCAATCAGTTTGTTGACGGTGGGCTTTAGTCTTTCACACAGTACGCTCGATAGAACCTTGTATGCGATATTTAGAAGGCTGATCCCACGGTAATTGGCGCAGATTGTGGGATCTCCCTTTTTATGGATTGGGCAGAGCACACTGAGATTCCAATCGTCAGGCATGCTTTCTTCCGACCATATTCTGCAAAGAAGCTGATGCATGCACCTTATCAGTTCTTCGCCGCCGTATTTGAATAGTCAATCGTCAAATATGCATATATAAATATATCTTGGTCTTCATCGCATAAAAGAGTCTCGAAAATTTAATATGATTCATGAAGTCAAGAGTCGGCTCAAGACAGTCCACAAAATTTAAAAAGAGAAGAAACAGAAGGTGATAAAGATAATTCAGGTTCTATATGGTAGATTTACAATATGAAAACCATCATTGTATTTGAAGAAGGATCCTGTGGAGAGTTGTATACTAATTTTTAAAGCCGAATTTCTTATAACAAACCGATATACCGTTGCGTAAATACTCCGTATTCTCCTTGAACATTTTTAAGGTTATAAGATGAAGAAGCTCAAAACTATAGATGTAAAGCCGATTGGTTTGGGTTTTTGGAGCAGAGTTACCATCTATGAAAATTTATACAGTCAATAAAATTGATAATAAGAACGAAATTTTGGGGTATCATAAATAATACATATTAAAGGGCTCACTGTTTGAAAATATTTTTTTTTTTTTTTTGAAAGAGCTGCCAACTCTTTTTGTTTATTTTATTTATTTAATTCAATAATTATAAGATATTTTACTACAAATTAAATTATTAATAAAATTAAAAGAAATATTAAGAATTGGAAGGGCTTTTAGCAACATTTTATGGTTACACAGATAAAGTTTAAATTGTAAAAAGCTAATCTTGATGAATTTTAAACTATCTAAAACCATGTGTTGACTCATAATAATTGCATTAGAGTCGAGCATATGTTGCTGTTAGTTAATTATATACTTCACAACCCACACATATAGTATATATATATATATGTACATCTCTAGCAGCTGACAATTTCGCCTTCTAATCAATTCATGCGTATGCTGTGATAATCAGCAAATTAAATGAGCACTAAATTTATGTTTAGCCTCAAGGGGGTGCTTTGCTTTGAGTGCCGTGCGAACTGATTGTCTAAACTTTATGCAAATACTCGATAAACAAGCCGACAAAGCCACCAAACGCATTCCACCACACACCAACACCACACACACACACACACATAATTATGCAAATGAACCGTTAATATTGCGTTAAACACCACCACACAGATGCTGGATATAAATCCAACATTGACTATAGTTACTGTTATATTGTAGAATTTAAATGAGGCGCTCATTGATAACTGTTATTATTTTGTATTTACTGTTTACTGTTATCTTTGCAGAGCTCAAAGCCAACATAATCGGGCCAACGGATTTGTATGTGAAGAGTGGCAGCGATATAAATCTCACATGTCGCATCATGCAGGGGCCGCACGAGTTGGGCAACATATTCTGGTACAAAGGTGCGTATACAACAACAACAACAACACACACACATATATGCCTATTTATGCTGATTTGTTTGTTTACTTGTCTAGATGCGAAAACCATAATTTATGCACGCGTGCGTTTTACAATTGTTTTTGTTGTACACTTGTTGTTGTTTTTTTTTTGTTTTTCGCTTTTCGCCGCAAATTAATTAAAAGTCCCTTTTCCCCGCGCTAATTTGTTGCGCTGCCATTTGCTGTGTGTTGTTGTCGCACCAACTGACGCAGGCCTCGCAATCGCATTAATTGCGTTAAGCGGCAGCAACAAAAACAATAACAACAACAACAACAGTGGCGGCAAAAAAAGAACCAGTAGCTTAACAGCGACTGCCACATGCTGAAGCAGCGCGTCACTTTTTTCGCCTTAACACTTCACATTTCAATCGCATTTCACGCACAATGACAATGACAATGATGGGCACCGCCAACAACAATAAAAATAACAACAACTGCTGTTTCAGCATCCGACATTCGCCTGCACATCGGTGGCAATACCAATACTAACAACAACAACAACTGCTGTGTTGGTAACAGCGGCGGCTTGTCAGTCTCCTCAATGGCTGTGAATTATTCAGCAGCAACAACAAAAATACAACAAGATCAACCTCACTAGTGTTCTTGTTAGTGTTGGTAGCCAGGCAATCGCAAATGACTTTACTCAATTATGTCGCAAATGCGCCAACACATAATTGATGTGACAATTAAAGGCGCATAATTGTGGCCACGCACGCACACACACATACCAACATACAGATTCACATTAATATGCCTACCAATACACACACACCATCTTGACAGCCTTATTTCCTTATTTGTATTTTTCCATTTCATATTTCGTTTTCGTTGTTGTTGTAAATATTGTAGTTTTACTGTTTTTTTTTGTTGGTGCGTTTCCACTGAAAGTTTTCAATTAAATTTTGCAGGCACCGAAATCATTGACATGTCAGCGAATCTAAATGAGATCGACAGCGCGACGCGGATTAGCGTCGACAACGATTGGACAGATGGATTGACATCAAGGTGAGTCCAGCGTTAATTCAATCCACTTTTCAACTTCAAATAAACTTTGTTTTCAGTAGTGAAATTAATTCTCTCTAGCGACACAGTGTAATAGGATGTCTACGAGTGGTTGTTGAGCATAATGGCATAGTTAGTTAATCTCAAGGTCTTTCATTCTAATTTTATTTCACTTATTTGCCAATTAAAATGGAAATAGAACTACAGAAAATATTATTGAAAATTTCATCTCTTAGAGAGAGAGAGAAATAGCTGAACTTGCATATCTCTACACCCTCTCTTCTTGCAACAGCGCTATACCAATTCTCAGCTCCGAATTACCAAACTTAAAGGCTATGAAAGGAGCTTTAAATATTGTATTGCCTTCGATTTTTATAGATTACGCTTCGATATAACCTTGTATCCAGCACAGAACTAACTATTTAAAGAAGAATCTTGAGTGTTTGTGTATAAATTATTACTGTTTCAAGTGGGCGATATAGTGGAGATTTCATCATTGATGTGAATACAAATTTATTTTTCCTTTAAAATCCTTTTATTCAGTTTGTGAGATATTATAACTGTTGTATTGATATTCTTAACTCTCTCTAATGTTAAATATTATACCAACTTTTACTAAAAAAGTCGTCTGGCATTAACACTGTCTGTGTGACTGACAAACTAAATCCTTGAGAATAACAACTAATGAGTTTTGTAATGTAATTTCCTTAAACCTTTCACTTTGATTTCTTTCAGATTGAAAATTCGCCGTGCCATGCCCTCTGACACCGGAAATTATACGTGTGTGCCAACGATAGCGAAATCATCCTCGGTTTATGTGCACGTCATAATCGGTATGTACTCATACAAACGTATTTAATTACATATACTCATATGCTATAATTTCAATGGAGTATTTAGCAATTTCCAAAAGAGATTTATCTAATAACAAGTAAGGAAGGGCTAAGTTCGGGTGTAACCGAACATTTTATACTCTCGCAATTTATTTAACTATATTAATGTTATTTAATACACAATTTGACCCACATATTCGTCATATATATTGTATAAAGTCCATTGAAAGTTGGAAACCCTAATATTAGGTTAGAAGCACCGAGGTCCTCGTGTTCGATATATGGGGCCTTAAAACCTATGGTCCGACTTCGGCGATTTTTAGAATGGGGCTGCCACACTATTAACATAGTATTTGTGCAAAGTTCTGCACCGATATCTTCACTAGTGCTTACTTTATATATTCTAAAGGAAGTAGAATTCTATATTCTACAGGAAGTAGACGTGGTTGTGAAGCGATTTGGCCTATTTTCACAACATATCGTTGGTATGTAAGGAAACTATTACAAACCACGTTTCATTGAAATCGGTCGAGAAGTTCCTGAGATATGGTTTTTGACCCATATCCATTTTGTAAAAAAATCTGAGTGCAGCTTCCATCTGCCATTTCTTATGTGAAATTTTGTGTTTCTGACGTTTTTTCTTAGCGAGTTAACCCACTTTTAGTAATTTTCAACCTAACCTTTGTATGGGAGGAGGGCGTGGTTATTATCCGATTTCTTTCACAACTACTGTATCAGCTTTGAAAGAGGAAGAATTTGAGTTGTAATAATTCTGTGAGTTAAATCTCTGGAATCAAATTTGTCACTGTTATTTTAAGGCACATATTTTCAATGATTTTTGCACTGCTCCAAGAAGTAGACAACATAAATTTGCTGCTCAGAATATCACTGCTTCTCTCTGTTTATTGTTTGCTCTTTAAGAATAGCATATTCTCTTATCACCAATCATCATGATGTGTTGGTGTTTAATAAACCTCACGTTTACGTCTTTCGCCTCCTACTCAGCGTGTAAATGAGCGCGTTCGCACATAACGAAATACCTGTGAGCATGCTTTTATGTATGAGCTTTTTAGCTGTTTTATCTCAAATAAGCTTAAGCAACAGGTGACAACAACAATAACAACAACAATAGTAAATAGTGAAATGAATCTTATTTGCCGCATGTTTTGTCATAACCCTCCAAGTGGTAACAACAACAAAAGCTAGCCAGTTGATGAGCGAACTTTACGATGAATACACTATCGTAAAAAAATAACGGTATTCTTGCAATGGCTGCAGCAGCTGCTGGCACAGCGAGCGTTTGTAGCAATATGAGGTGCTTGTCACCACCTTCCTCGAACAGCTACAAAGGGGCACCGCGCGAGTAGTTTGCTTATTAGCGCGTTTTCTTGCATTTTGCTCCAGCTCTTTTATGTATCTGTGTGTGTGTTTGCGTGTGCGTAATAAGCAGTTTGCCTGCATTTTTGCAACTCGTAAAACTTCGCTGCGAGTTCGCTGTTGAGCGTCGCGGTTCTTTTCACCATTTCCTGCGCGTTTATTCTCCGCAGCACTTAACTGTAATAAGCAGTTCGTTCAAATTACCCGCTTGAAGAACGGATGTGAGGCGGCTTAAGGCATTAGAGCGCACATACATACACACACGCGGTCATGCAAGTGGAGCTCTCTTCATAGAGCAGACGAATTGCACATTTCGTAGCCGTCACACCCGCCTCTCTTTAAAGTGCTCATTTCTATTGGTGGCGCTGAGTTCAAATATATGCATTTGGAGCCATAAATTGGCATCCAATAAATATTTTAAAAGAATAATAAAAACTCACGAAACTCGTATTTGTCTCGCATAAGAACTCAAGCACAACAACAAGTGTAAGTAGACCGGTACATAAAGCTAGGAACTCATATATTAGAATCCGAATATTATTTGCTTTATGACTGTAATGTGGTTAGCTCCAATTTAGAGGTTTCACTACACCCTCACTCTAACTAAAATACCTGAAGAATATTAAGCCTCTACTAAGCATACACTACAGCCCATAGATGTACCTGTATGTGGCCTCAAATGTGTTCTCCTACTCAGTCTTGTTACCTTACTGTCGTCGAGTGGGTAAATGCCTGCCGTGTGTGGGTCTGCGGTTAAGTCTAGTTGTGCTTGACGGCTCGCTTATGCAAATTACATGCCGCACAACAAGCAAACAAACTACAGTGTCTACGTGCGCGCCTTTGTTTTATACCTCTTCAGCAGTCTTTCCAAGAAACCATCAAGCGCTCGTTCATTTCATTCGAGCGAGTTTTTACGACAAGTTTTCCTTTTAATGCGCCCGCCTCCTCAGCCTCCTAGGCCTCTCCGGCCTTTATGGCATTATTGCCTATTTATTAGTGGCACAATTTGGACGTCTGGCGGCATTAATCGTAAACTGATTTTATTGTTGTGCTGCTCCGTACATGCACACATAAGCATAATTTTGGTGATTTGCTGAGTTTTATTTTCGGCGAACTGGCTTACCTAGCCCAGAGACGCATTTGCATATTAACCACAAAACCTAAAAGGCATCGTTCTTCCATTTCCAAAAGTGAGAGTGCATTTGAAATGCAAAAGTATTTCGCTGTAATTTGACAATAAAAAAGTTATAACGCCGACATTTGCACGCACTAAGAGTATGTGCCAACTTTGATAGTAAAATTTTTGAGTAATTTTTAGGGCAAATTGTTCAACGATGTGTTAATCGCTTTGATTGTGCAAATTTCATCTTTATGGCCATTCAAATGCGAAATCGTAAAAATTACAGATTGAAGTAAAGTAAGAAATAAATTTAATTGCGATTTGTTTTGGGATAAGAAATATATATGTATGTGTGTGAAATGTGCTGTGTACAATTTGAATTGCAATAAATTTGGCTCTGAGCACAGACTTCAAAAGGCCTTCTTTAGCAGCTTTTTCAAAGTGTTGACAAAATGTAATTATTTGTGAAAGTTATGCTGTTTCACTTAAAACTCTTTCCTTTGCATCAATAAAATTGAAAAAAGCAAAATATAGTGTTAATGAAAGAAAAAAGTAATAAATAATCCAGACCTACTAAGCATACTGATAATGCCTTTGAAGTGAATTCGCAAAATAGTCAAGGTAACGTATACGGCTTGTAGTCCCAAATCCAAACTGAGATCTCATCTCTACAATTGTAATGCTTTAACAATAGTAAACATTGGCTGAAACTAATTGATATCGTACATATCGCATCAACGAATTTTGTGATTACTACTGAAACTGTTACTTTCGAATCTTTATAGCCACCGATTTACCTAGTTGTTCTAGAACTTGGTGTAAGTTTCTTTTGAATCGCCTTAGATGCTTTACGTGTATTTTGTATTGGATAGGAACAAAGTCATGAAACATCAAAACTGTCGTGGTAAAATGATCCAAATGAGGCCCTTTGTTTGCCTTTAGTTGTTAGAAATGATTTTTACAATTCTTGTCTTTTATGAACACATTTCTGTTCGATGATGGCTGCATTTTGGAGCATACCAAAAATTTCCCCAGAAATATGTTGAATGGATTATTAAAAGATCTTGAAGGTCTCAGCTCATTTCTTATTAGGGTATCTTGCCCTCTGACAGTGGCGTATATTATAAAGTCAACCGGAAAGGTTTAAGTTATAATACTGCTTATATGAGACTAAGGAAAGGACTGAACTGAGATAGGGTGACAATATGTTGATCGTATGTACCAAATTTGAAAATAAATAAGCTCGTGTTATATGCTTACTCACCTAAAAGAGTTAAGTCTTCATTTACCAAAAATTTTAAGGCACAAATGTCTTTTACTCCGTCGAGCAAAATTTAAATTTGATAAATTAGTTATTCTTCTTCTTCTTGACTGGCGTAGACACCGCTTACGCGGTTATAGCCGAGTCCAAAACAGCGCGCCACGTATCCCTCCTTCTGGCAGTTTGGCGCCAATTGGTTATACCAAGCGAAGCCAGGTCCCTCTCCACCTGATCCTTCCATCGGAGTGGAGGTCTCCCTCTTCCTCAGCCTCCACCAGCGGGTACTGCATCGAATACTTTCAGAGCTGGAGCACTTTCATCCATTCGAACAACATGACCTAGCCAGCGTAGCCGCTGTCTTTTTATTTGCTGAACTATGTCTATGTCGTCGAATAACACATACAGCTCATCGTTCCATCGTCTGCGGTATTCGCCGTTGCCAAAGTTTAAGAGACCATAAATCTTCCGCAAAACCTTTCTCTCGAAAACTCCTAGTGCCGTCTCATCTGATGTTGATATCGTGCACGCTTCTGCACCGCAAAGTAGGACGGGAATGATGATAGACTTGTAAAGTTGGGTTTTTGTTCGTTGAGAGAGGACTTTACTTTTCAATTGCCTACTTAGTCCATAGTAGCACCTGTTGGCAAGAGTGATTCTGCGTTGGATTTCCAGGCTGATATTGTTATTGCTGTTAATGCTGGTTCCCAGGTATACGAAATTATCTACAACTTCAAAATTATGACTGTCAACAGTGACGTGGGAGCCAAGACGCGAATGCGCTGACTGTTTGTTTGACGACAGGAGATATTTCGTCTTGTCCTCGTTCACCACCAGACCCATACGCTTCGCTTCCTTATCCAGTCTGGAAAAAGCAGAACTAACGGCGCGGGTGTTGTTTCCAATGATATCAATATCATCGGCGTACGCCAGTAGCTGGTCACTCTTATAGAAGATTGTACCTTCTCTATTTAGCTCTGCAGCTCGTATTATTTTCTCCAGCGTCAGGTTAAAGAAATCACACGAGAGTGAGTCACCTTGTCTGAAACCTCGTCTGGTATCGAACGGCTCGGAGAGGTCCATCCTGACAAATGGTGTAAGATGATCGTTATGTTTTGATTTAATGTTACTCGAAAGGGGGTTTCACCAACCAACATTAATGATCTATATCCAATACGTGGCAAAAGATTTAGGCTCAACAGTTCATAAACTTTCGATGACCTCACTACCACTAAAATGCGTCAGCGATATTTCATTAGTAGTCAAATACTTGTCCCTTTTTTTGTGTTTTTGTGAGACCCAAACGGAAGAGTACCGAACTGGGTGACGCAGTTAACTCCCATGCTGCAAAGAGCAAAGCTTCAGCTCGCCAAGCAGCTTTTATTTGTAGCAATTTCCTTTCTTTTGATTTATTTCTGCACTTCTATGTGAAAACTATAGCATAAATGCCTTCAATTTGTTGTTGCTGTTGTTATTATTTTTCCATTTTAGGGTTAAAAGAGTCGTCGCACAAAGCGATGATGACTGAGTGTACACAGGAAATGCCTTAAGCTGCAAAAAATAATTAACTACACACCAATATTTATACAACACATGCCATAAACTACTTGCCACACACACGCACACACAGCAGTCGCTTAACTATATACTTACATATATATATATATATATCACATGTATGTGTGAGTGTTTGTGTCCGTGTGTTAAGTAGATATTTGCGTGGTTTTCTATGGCAGCTTACAACTTGCTTTATGTGTGCTCGAGTATCGCTATGTGTATGTGGGTAAGTGCATTCTAATGGTAGTGTTACTGCACACAGACTGGAAATTGAGGCGCCTCGAGCGATAAATAAACTTGTGCCAAATGGTTTCTTTTATGCAACAACTGCAACACTATTTCGCCAGCCACTCTTTGTGTGCAACATTTTTTTTGTGCATTTTTTCGTTGCATTGGGTAAATGTTTGCGTTCTTTCCGAGTGCACAATAAGAAAGATGCTTTTCTTCGCGCTTAAAGAAGCAGCAGAGAGCAGAGGCAAAATAAATAAATAAGTGCAAGAGCCTGTGCGGGGCTGTGAGCGGGGCTGTAGCGTTGAATTGTGAGGAAATGCATTGCGCATTGCAAACAAAAGTAAATGGCGAAGCCGCTTTAACGGTCGATTACCCGAAACAACCAACAACAGCAACAATGCAGTAGGACGCTGGACAATCTTGGTGTTCGCGAGGCGTTGCCAGTCATTTGACAGGCCACTTAAAAAGGGCGCTGCAATCCGTCACAATGGAAGCTGGAGTGTGGTGTGTGCGGCATGTGGAATGTGGAACATATTGTGCAACACATTGCAACTCGCTGCCACATCCATTCATTTTGTTTATGTGTTATGTTTAGCCTAAGGCGACGGTCGGAAAAAAATGCGATCCTAAAAGGTCGTGCCAATACTGCCAGGTCCAGGGCGCGCTGCTCCGCGTTGCGGCTTGCCGCCAGCCAGCGCGCTCATTAGAAACTCTGCGAGTCGCGTGGCTTTCACCCAAACCCAGCGCTGCATTTCCGGCACTTTTCCACTCACGACACTTTTTTTCACAATTCACCCGAACGCCAGCTCCATTTAGTTGCTCCACTTGGGGCATCGTTAGTTAGAGACAGTATATATGTATGTTAGCCGTCCAGCGTTTGGAACTGCGTACTATTGCAGTTCGCAGGCATTCTCACCGAAGCTCGTTGTGTCCCTGTTTTGCCTTTAGCGACTTCGTGTCGTAGGTGACGTGTCTTCGTTAGTGTTGTCTTTTCGTCCGTACGCTGTGTGTCTAACGCTTCCGTTGTTGCAACAGAACAGTTTGCGTTATTGTTGTTGTTAGTGAGGGTAGGATTAGTATTAGTAGCGCTATCAATTGGCTTTTGGCCATTCACTCAGTTCACTTCAGCTACTCGTCGTTTTTGTTCGCTTTTTTTGTTCGTTTTTTACGCCCAGAGCCTACCTCTGTTTTCAGTTTAGATTTTGTTTCAAGTTCTATTGTTAAAGAAGAGCAGTCTTGTATTTCTATTCAACGCCTTCTGCTTATTTGTTAGCAATTACATGCCACCTATAGTAGTTGTATGAACACCCCGTAGGTAAAATTTTTATAGAACTGAAGGCGAACTAGCTTTGGACAGTTCGAGTATCGCGAGAGCCTTAGTACAATGCGTCCAAGATAGCATGACAGCTAAATTCGCATAAATATACAGTGTGCATATATGAACAGTGCCCCTATGGTTATGAAATTCTTGAACTGTTCCACTTATAGAAATAACTTTTATTTGTTTCTGTCCCAACCAGAAATCATTTATACTCGACTTCCTGGGCATTTTGAAGGTTATAATCCCTGTGCAACATATTGCTAGAGTAAACAGATTTCCTGCAGGTTGTTAAATCCAACTGCTTCTTTACAAGCAGACGCTTAAGCAACAGTAGTCTCTGGCAATACTCGTATATCCATAGCACAGAAACGGTGTTCGCCTTGGCACTAGCTTTCAAATTGCCTCCAGGCTGAAATACTCGTGTAGGTATCCCTGCATATGTTGCCATATGCCACTTTGTATACCCTTCGTGGAAGCTCTGTTGCTGTCTCATTGTGTAATGCAATCAAAAGTTCCATTTGCCTATGGCATATCGCATTTTATATTTCATGAAATTGCTTAGCTTCTAAGCGCAACAGATCTATTTTTATCTACTTTTATTTTTACATGAAGGGGTTTAAGTACCAGCACCATCACTTTCGACTAGCTGGCTGTGTTGTAGTTCGTTAGGCAGTTAACAGTTATTTTTACTATTTACCCTATCGGAGTTGGATTAGGTTCAGTTCAAGGAGAGAAAACCGTGAAAAAATTCAACTGCCTAGAATAAAGATTTATAAACGCCGAGCACAGGGTGGTCCCCAGAGTATTCAATTTCCACTGAAAGTCTGTGGTTAAGTCTATCGCCCAAGCATTTGAAGCAATAACATCGGTCCGTGAATAAATAATCCAAAGATTTGCTGCGGAAAATAACTACCCTGACAAAATAATCTTGAAGGGATAGTATATGAGTCACCTTATACTGTCTTGAAGGTTTTATAAAATTTTAGAACCGCTTCAACCGTTTAGCCGGTTATAGCCGAATCGATGAGATCGCGCCACTCCTCTCTTTCCTTCGCAGTTCGGCGCCTGTTGGAGATTCCAAGTGTAACCAGGGTGCTCTCCACCTGGTCCCTCCAACGGAGCGGAGGCCTTCCCCTTCTTCGGCTTCCTCCGGCGGTGACTGCATCGAACACTTTCAGAGCTGGAGTGTTTTCGTCCATTCGGAAAACATGACCTAGCCGCTGTCTTTTTATTCGCTGAACTATGTCAATGTCGTCATATAACTCATACAGCTCATCGTTCCATCGTCTGCGGTATTCGCCGTTGCCAATGTTCTGAGGACCATAAATCCTGCGCAAAATTTTCCTCTTGAAAACTCCTAGTGTCGTCTCATGTTGACATCGTCCAAGCTTCTGCACCATAAAGCTGGACGGGAATGATAAGCGACTTGTAGAGTTTGATTTTGATTCGCCGAGAGAGGACTTTACTTTTTAATTGCCTACTCAGTCCAAAGTAGCACCTGTTGGAAAGAGAGATTCTGCGCTGGATTTCGAGACTGACATTGTTGGTATTGTTGATAACTCTTCACTGATGACCAAAGTCCTCATCGTTAAATAAATTCTTGGACAATTAAAGGTCGAAGCAACGCTTCAACAATCATTGAACTCATCAATCTCAAGTTGGGACTGGGTTGTTGTGTTGTGATCCGCTGACTACTACAGCATCAGCAATTGTTGCAACATAGTGGCTAACGAAAGGAAGACGCCAAAATAAGAAAGCAACTCAACACACGCACGACATTCAACGATCCAAACTCTAAATACGAAACTTTTTTTATTTTCGAAATAAAATTGAACACACTGTGTTATGCAACTGCAGCAAATGCTAATGCCGCTACGCATTACGTGAGTTGCAACATTTTGCAGAAGCGAATAATAGCAAGTCAAGCGGTGGGAAAGAGAGGCGAGGAAGTTAAGAAGTAGGGCGAATGAACTAAATAATAGAAAAAGCCATTTATGTTATCGGCCACTTCCAGTTGGTTTGGTTGCCCTGCCAAAGGATGCAGGTGAACAGGCGCCAGCAGTTGAGCGCAGCCAAAGTCTGTGCGAACTCACCAACACAAAAACACATTTATATATATATATATATGAGTAACTGCGAATGTGTGTCTGTGCTTGTGCCCTACAGCTTTTATCATTTCCTGAATTCGCCGCTACCTCTTTACCCCTCTCCCCATGCAATGTAGTTTTTCTAGTTTCTTGTATAGTTCATGCTTTGCTTTTTCAACTGACGTAGTACCGTTACTTTATAGACTTTTGCATTGTACCCGGTTCGTGCTGTTTGTGTTTACTGTTACCGTTACTCTATGCAAACACCATAAATATACAATGTATTTTAATTGTGCAATAGAAGCGAATGGAAGGAATGGAAGGAATGGAATGAAAGACCCCGCTGGGGAATCTTAACACTGACCGTTCGACAAGAGTACAGGAGTACAGAAACTGACAAATAAGAATACCGTTATGAGGTTGTATTGAAAACATCTGATACTAACTGAGTTATAAAATTAAAATTTTTAGACTAACCGCTCTGAAATATCCGATAAGTTCGGCCGCTTATTGAAGACCTCAGGCAATATACTGAGTAAAAAATATGATAAGTCCTCAACGAAAACGTGTTTGAGATCTCTATAAGAGCCGGAGTAAATTGAGTTCAAGATTTTTCCAGCTATACGATTCACTATTATATATATTAGTATTTACACCGAGTTCACTTCCGGATGGGACAAGAAGAACTATAATATTGTTTCCTTGTAGAAATATTTTAATGCACATAAAAAAGAGAAATCAGCCAACTTAGAGGAAATCAAAACATTTCCAGCACTAGAAGTCAGCATTTATGTACCTACAATAGTTGCTTAGTGTGAACGTACCCTTAGACACGCACACTCACCGCTATATTCATTCAGGCATTCAGTCCTTCCTTCATTTCTTGAGTACTTCAGTACTTGTTTAGTTTATGGCTCACTTATTCATGACCGCAACGTTTCTTCGCAATTTTCTTATATCAATGCTTCCTTTGCTCTTTTCCCTCTTTACAGGTGAGCACCCTGCGGCCATGCAACACAACTCGAGCAGCATGTACAGCGGCAATTTCTACTGTAGCATTTGTTGCATGCTCTTCACCATTTTCACTTGTTGTTTGCAACATTTCCTCGCAACAACAACAGCGGCGGCAACAATACTCACTGTGGCAACCAGAAGCGCCAGCAAATGCAGCAGAAGTAATAACAACAGCAACGACGGCGGCGGCGGTGGCGACGGAAGCGGGGGTGAAACTTCAACGGCAACGCCACAATGCACAGCACGCGCCACCAATGACTGCAGGTGCGTGAGTATAGGGTGTAGCAACAGGCGCAACTACCAAAGACACAGTCGCAGCCGCCGCAGCCCGAGGCGCATTAGCATTAGTGGTGCAACCGCAAGAAGTTCGCATGCAACACGCGCACTCAGCGAAATTACAAGATGAAGATGAAGTTGTGACCGAGCACAAACAATTATACTGACTCACACACTCACACACTCATACATACATATATACAAACACATGCAGGAGTACGGCGCTAAATGAAGTAGTTGACGCAACAGTTGCGCGCTATGCTGAAGGCCCGCGCGGGCGTTGAGTTGGCAAAACGAAATGGGAGCAGTGCTGAAGCGGCAAAAGGCGTCTTGCCGAGTGCAGCAGTTCGGGGCGCGCAAGTGTGCAGAGGGGCGTTAACGCATTAAAGTTAAAACACTCACGCACCCAAGTGCTGCAAACAACGCGGTTGAACGTCCTGTTCCGCGCCGCACCGCCCCTTCCCGCGTTGTGCCGCAAGAGACCAGGCGCAGCTGGTGATTAAACGGCGAACGCGGCGCCAGTGTGTGTGTGCGATTTTAACGAACAAGCGCGCAGCTCTAGCCGAGCACTCGGCGACCTGCATTCGACTCACTTGTGGCGCCGCCTCCCGCCTGACTCTCCTCGCGTTGGAGTGCCGCGTCAGCATATGACCAGTTTACTGCCGACTGAGGCCCAGCCGCGCCACATTGCCACATTTTTCTCATTGAACGAACTCGCGCGCTCGGCTGTGCGGCCATTTGGGTTAGAAATTTTTACGAAATTACTTTTACTTTCCCACACACATAAACTGATATAAAACGTACACGACGGACTACTGATAATAAGTTAAAATGTGGAGAAACACATAAACACACACACACGCACGCAACCTTTAAGATACATACATATAGATGAGATAGATTCAAGAAATCAAATAACTGTAGTGAAATTTAAGCGAAACACTTGTAGTGAATATAGTAATTATAGTAAAAATAACAGTAAAAGTCAAACCAAAAAAATCATAGCAATTAAGCCAACAACTAAAATTGAAGATTCTCACACACATACATATATATATATATATATATATGAATAGTCTAATTTAATACCTTAGATGTAAGCGTGCATGTTGAGCGGTGCGTGCTGAGTCATCCGTTTTGAGATCAGTAATTGAATTGCTGCATCTAGCGGTGGTACGTTGGTATGGTGATGCTAAAATTTAAGACTTATTAGTCATAGTTGAAATTTGATTGAAATTGTTGCTGTATGCATAATGGCTTCTGTACTTGTGCATATGTATGTGTATGGAAATATTGACCTCGGTAGTTATATATATTTTGCCTTAAAACTTGGCTGATGCTCATTGCATTTGTTGTTGTTTTCTTGAGCAAAGCTTTCAAAATATCATTTTCGATTCAAAACAGCTGACCATCTACTTTTACTTAAGGGGCACACCTAGTGTAATGGCCTAAAAAAAAGTGATTTTTGGGAATTTTTATTAAAAAAACTACTTTATCAATTATTTCAAAATTTCAAGAATATATATACATGTTTCAAGAATATACAGTGAAATTTTTGAAAAAAAAAATTAAATATTTTTTAAATTATAGTCGATCTCCAACGGCGCGAAAAAAAGGTCCTTCACTGCTGCAGTGATTCCGGCCACCTCCGTGGATGAAATCTAAAAAAAAAAAAAATTCTCCTTAAACTAGATAATATTGTCTGGACAATGACCTACGATAAAAAAAAAAAATCAAAAATTGACAATACGGCGGCTTTAAAAAAAAAAATAGAAGAATTTTACCCAAAATTTTGGTCGTTTTTAGCCTGCCAAAATACGATTTTTTGATCAGATCAAAAATCGATAGGTCATTGTACGGAGAACTATATAAAGAACATGTAAAAAATACTCGATAGTGATCGGATCATTTGTTTTTGAGTAATCACTGCATCAAATTTGGAAAATGATGTTTCGAGAAAAACGCGTTTAAAGATAAAATGATGGTATTCACTGTTACCGAGCGGCTGCTCTTTAAATTGCTATAACACAAAAACTATTTGAGATATCGATTTGAAATTTTAATATGTTATTTTTAAAGGTAATGTAATCTACCGAAATATGAACCAAAAAAAAAAAAATGATTTTTTTTGAAAATTCACACTAGGTGTGCCCCTTAAATTTATAAATATTTCTTTTCCGGTCTCAACTCGGATTCAGAATCTTAAATTTTTGTACAAATAGTTGCATTGAATTATTTTGGTATATGAAATTCAGTTGTGAATCGAACAATAAACTGGCATAACTCTCTTAAAACTGGTATAAGCAAATATGAGGTGATTGAAAATCGTGTATATGACTTTGAAGAGTTCTCAATATATTCTCTTATATCAAATTGAACTTTATAAATTTGGTGTTGCGCTCAGATATAAATTAAAAGCATAATTCGAGCTTAACAAGCAGAAACGTGGCGAATCGAAAGCTGCTCATACTTTACCATATTTCAAAATCGTTTCAAAAATTTAAGAATTGCCGTTAAATTTTCTTATTGTAAATTAATTAAAGGATTACAAATAAAAAAAATTCACTTTTATTTTCTCCAAAAAAAATTATTATTTTTTTTTTAATATTCCTGCTTGCCCCACTTCTCATTCTATCCGGCGGCGTATTGCCCATTCATACAGACATATGTACATGTATCTATACATAATGAAATGTGTAATTGTATGCAAAAAATAGTTGGTACGCGTGTGTTCACCTGGCGGCGTTGAAGACACTCAAATATATGCGCGTGGCTATGTAATTAGTATAACGGGGCGTCGGAGCATTTAAGCGACACACAGTGAATGTGAAAATGAAATGAATGATAATAAAATTAATTGGTTAAAATTTGCAATAATGAGTGGCTAAATGAAATTTAATACCATGCACAATATAGCTGTAGCCGTAATTTGTAATAATAAGCAGTGTTTTTTAAAACCCCCATGTACATATACATACATATATTCACCTATTGCTAATTATAACTACATTTAATATATTTAATGGAGTAAAACTAACTTTTATATGTCGGCATTGCAATTGTGCAATATAATATTTGTGAGTGCTGAAATTAATTTGAATTTTTTCAATGTCATTGAAAACGAGATTTTCGCGTGGAAAATAAAATTATTTTGAACTGCAAAAATATAATGCGGCGCTCCATCATGTGATTTTTGCACATACACACATACACTTTTTTGAAGTTGGTGGCGAAAATTTGATACTTTATTTTATTCCTAGAATTATTCTCATGAAATTTCAATACTCTAATTTACTGCAGGCGTTCACCAACAATAAATTCAATTTGTAAAACTTTATTCATTGAATTCATTACTGCCAAACCCATTTGAACTTCGATATTTGCTGCGGATTAACGGTAAATGAGCATTAATTTTGCAATGACTTGAATGTTTTCATAATCAAAATTCTCCAAAATTTTGATTTGAACGAAATAATATAATGAAATAATATATATTGTTAATCAAAAGTATAACAAAAATTGTTTGTAAATTAAATACTACAATTCTATGTCTCTCTCAATTTTGGTGCAAAAATATTTCATTGGTTTGCCGATTTTATCGCTCACCTTCATGATCTATTAAAATGTGTAAATGTGCAGTTTTTTCCAAAATATTTTAATTTAATTTGCTTGTTTTTGATTTCTTTTTTATAAAACTCAGAACTAATCGGCATCAAGCTGATTATCAACAGGAAAATAATTTTATACAGTTGTATTAGTGTGTGTGTGTATTTGCATATTCATATCCTCATCGCAGTTTTGAGTTTCCATTTCCTCGCCCAGATACCCACTTTCACACAACTAGTCACTTGCCAGCATTTTTAGCCGATGAATCCAGTTCGACAGCGCCGGCAATTGAATTGTAAAACGAAAATATATATGTAAATAGTCAGTAAACTAATGCAAGTCAATAGTTTTAAGTTCATTTTAGAAGTAATTAAATTTTATTATAATAACAAAAACAAATAAAAACATTAACCACAAAGTGAAATACAATGAAGCAAACACACAAAAACAGACAGACATATAGATAAATATATTTATATGGCGTAGCGCTATAGGGTAATCGAGAATATGGACAAACGATGAAGTGTGGTAGATTTTAGAGAGTAAAAACAGTTAGATTTTCACGCATTAGCCGTTAAGTGTAAAATACAACTCCACAGCAGCAGAACCGAGCGGAGGTAATGAAGAGCAAGAAATTGTTATTTAAGAATCTGCAAGGAGTATGTACAATAAATAAACTATGAATGAATAAGTAACTTTGATAATGAATTAAATTTGTATTTGTATTTGTAATTATGAAGAAGACATGAAATCGTAAATTCAGTGCTTTATATTTTTGATTTTTTTATTATTGATTTACACTAAAATGTATATATATTTACGCACAACTGACAATTGCTCGCAAATCATACATTAAATCACATGATTTTCTCTTGTAGAGTCTCAGAATTCATTATTTTTTAAATTAGTGTCTTTAAAATCTCGAAAAAGTTCCAAGATCCAGACTTATCATTTCTTATAGGACATTAATGGTGATTGCGATGAGCATTGGCCCTTCTAGGGTGTGACTCTTTAATTAAGAATATATTATGAGTCTTGGTTTAGGTAGTTGCTTGCCTACATTTAGGCGCAATGCATAATAACACGTGAATCGAACAAACATTACCAACTCTACTAAAAAGATTGGAAGCAATTAAACATGTTTTCGTTATTATTTAACAAAAATTCTATCAAATAAATAAAATGAATATTTTTTTAAATAATAATTTTTGCATACATTTCACATATTTTTATAAAATACTAATAAAATTGTTTTTTTTTAATTTTTCCGTACTAATTTGTACTAATTGCTTGATAATGGTTGAATGCGTGTGGAATGTTAAGATAGAATTACAATTTTATATAAAACTAAAATGTTAAGGAAAAGAAATAAGAAATAAATATAAAATGTAAGCAAGTTTAATTTAATTTGTGATGAAAAGAAGATAACCAAATTGTAAATAATACCGAAAAATTACAGCCAACTCTTAGCCCTTTCAACTAAGCAACAAGTGTGCTGCAGTCTTTTAGTAATAAAATATTAGAAACATAAATCAGAAAAATACAGAAAAAATACGGCAAAATATATAACTAATTTGTACATAATGTAGTGAAGTATATAATATAATATCATGTAATTTTATAATGCATTTCCAATTAGTTCATTTGTATTGTTCGAAACTCGAACACATACATGCATACATACAGACAAACTTTCATCTATCCTTGGCATACAATAATGATAACGATATACTAATGATAATAACAAAGGAATAATAGTCACGCGAACAAATAACAGAAACAAAAACAAAAGTAAAAAATAAATACATGCAACATAAATTACATAGTATACATATATACAAATATATATATATATATATATATATAATACTTAGTAATGCAACATAAATATATGTAAATGAATAATGATAGTTTAGCATTGAAGAATAATAAGAATAAAATAATGAAATGTAAACAAATATACATAGCTGCATATAAGCGAACACACACACAAAATAAAACTCACATTTAATTGTACTGAACACAAGCAGAGATCAATAAAAACTCATGATTTAGAAAAATTTCAAATCGCTGGATTTTATTTGGTTCAGTGGATTGGGGATATGCTGCTACAGAAAAGCGGATTGGAGCTGATTTTCTGTAAGCCGGTGGTTTGTAATAAGTGAGAGTATAGAAAACTAGCCGGCACTTAAATTAGGTCTTCCCTAATTGTTAGTTTCTTGAATCCATATATATTAAAATATCAATGCAAATTAGTTGATGAATGCCTAATGATAACAATTCACTCAAAGAGTTGACAAGAATTCAAATTTATTATGCTGCTTATGTAATAAGCATAGGTCGTGACACTTCAGTTCAAAACTATTTTGGAGATAAATAATTTAATTTAATACAAATTTTAAAAACGTGGCCATGCTGTTCAAATGTATTTGAACTTATATAAATAATTTGATATCCGAAATAATAAGTACATATATCTCACAATTAAATTGAATAAAATTTTTTAAATAGATTGCAACTCTCTTTAAATTTATTTCCAAATGTTGCCATCTAATTGAACGAGTTTACAATTTGCGATGTATCTTTACCTTTTTTAAATCTTGACATTATATTTTCAAAGAGGTGGCAATATTCAAAATTATTTCATTTAAACTTTCCGAAGTTTACACAGAATTATCAAATCGATACAGCTTTCAGAGGATCTAATTAGTATGAAGCGGTTTTTAATTCGAATCCGTTATCGACTGTTTGATAAATCTACAGTTTTCCGTCTTTTCTTTCCGTTTTAAGGTTTACTCCTTACTCTTTACCTTCAGCGATTTCCGAAATAGTATTTATAAACTTTGAGGTTGCTTTCGACAAAACAGCTGTTCCGTAATTAGAAGAAAACCTCGAATCATAAGCTCGGCAAAGTAAGAGACATTGACGGCCTTATTGAAAGTACTCCACTAACCTAGAAACCATTTAAACTGATTCCGATGGTTAAGCGACGCCAGCAACACCTCACTAAAATTGGAAAAATTTGAAAAAATCAATCGACAGCTTGCCTCTCTTCTCTTTCAAATTTATTTAATTAAATTCTAGCATAATGGTAGAAATATGTAAATACGACACTCACCACCTCGAGTAAGTAGAATGCTACAACAAATTGAATTGTTAAATCTTATAGAAATAGCTCTCGATAAATACTGTTATATGCGGCATTGGTGTAGTAATCATAACTAACTAATAGCTTTCAGTTATTTGCGTTCGCTTCTCATATTCGAATATTAATATAAATACTTTTCTTATAAAAAAAATCACACGCATATTTCACTTTTCTGTCAGTAATAATCACCGTTATGCAGTTATGGCCAAATTCATCACTATTTTGTCATAATCTATCATAAAATTCACACCAAGCCAAAATATTTATGTCGGCTTTGTGTTTACAAACGAAAACAGCTTAAGTCGAGATAGCATACATATGAGTTTCATGTCTTTGAGATGTATTTTTCAAACAAACTGAAACTTTTGGTCGCCATTAAATAGTTTTTTTTACTTGCCGCTTGAGTGTCTAAAATACTAAATAAATTCACCAAATGAGATATTGGGCGCCCTAATCAGTCATAAATCCGCTATCTTCAAAATTTCACAGAATCGAGTTTAGCTCTTCTACACTTTTACTACCAGCATAACGAAGAAAGTGTGCTGTTCTTCAGGCAGCAATTTGTTGTGTATAAATAAAAAAATAGTTTCACACAAATTAATCGAAATGATGATGGATCTTTTGTGGGAAAAGTTTAATTTACGGATAAGTAAGAAAGTAGGTCACACAAAAGAATGCACACATAACCCGAAAATACACAACACAAAAAGAACACCGCCAAGCTGGGGCGAAAGTTAAGCAAAGTAAATAATGAAGAGAACCAACTAACGCTGTAAATAATAGCAATCGAAGAAAGACAAAAGCAAAGAGCACACAAAATAATGTCGTAGAGTGGCGGAGTCTGCTACCAATATCATCCGACCATTCATCGAATATATACACATTCTCTTGGATGAACCCAATTAGAATAACAATAGCCGGCGCTGCGAAAGTCAATCACTGAAGCGAGGCTATAAATGCGCCGGCTAAAGTGTCGCTCGAATTCAGTTAGTCAGTTCGGCAACGCATGTGAATCCATTACCACAGAGGAGATACCAAGAGTAGATTTCGATTTTCGTACGGTATGTTAATACGTTACGTGTTGTTGGTGATCGCGGTGCTTTGTTTGACATGCTGCGCGGTTAGCGGAGGTAAGCTTGAACTTATTGGTATTCAATTTGCTTTCACTTAACACACTCATTCCGACGCAGATACAAAGCCCGGCAAATTGACGAGCTTTCGTCCCATCTCACAGGCGGAATATGAGGCCATACTCAGCCTAACCGATGGTAAGACGGTAGTATCGGAGGGTCGGCTCATAAATGGCGGCCTCGCGGCATTGGCCGGTTTGACTTCCGGTTGGGTTACGAGTCTGCGTTTCCCCAATATCTTCGGCTCATTCGGCTCGGCGCATAAGTCACCGAACGCGAGTTATCCACTGTGTGTCATCAGAACTGAAGATGCGCCCGGGAGCGAACATCATCACGAGCATCATGGCCATCATGAGCATCATGAACACCACAGTCGACAACGCCGTTCGGATGATAGTGATAGTCATGAAAGTGCGGAGCATGAGTACCATCAACACCTACAGCAACATGGCGATCACTCACATGAAGACGTGAGCGGAGAACACGACAGCAGCATTGAGATGGTGTGGAATACGAACAAATTGGCGCCGGTTGTGAATTGTATTGTTGTGCTGAGAGAAGATGATGATGATCATCACACAACAACTAGGCGACCGAGGCGAAAGCGCAGGAAGCAAAGACCACGCCCGGTTTTACTTCCAGTGCCGCCGCCACCACCTCCACCGTCATATCAACCAACATATCAATATCCACCTCAGCCCCAGCCTCAGCCCCAACCACAACCACCCCCGCCGCCGCCACCATCACCAGCGGCGGCTTATCCATATTCGGCAGCGCAGAGTCCATACTCTGTTGGCCCAGCACCACCACCGCCACACGGTAGTTATAACAATCCCTGGTATTGGCCAACGCCTCAATACAATCCATATTACAGTGAGCCGTCAACTTTTACCGGTATTTATCCACCTGCCTATCCGGATATTTACGCAACAACTAATCCAAGCGCTTATACTCGCAATTACCCAGGCGCCTATTCTGGCTCTTTTGCCGCCCCTCCCGCAAGCAATAATCCTGGTACTTATTACGACGCCCCTCCAAGCGCCTATCCAGATCCTCCCCCAAGCACTTACCCAGGCGATTCTTACAACCCTCAGCCAAACAGCTATACAAGCGATTATCCCATTAGGGAGATCCCATTAAATCGCGAAAATCCTCCGTCACACTCTGAACCCAGCTACAACTATGGTCCACCACCAAACTACAGCAGTGCTGATGCTGGTCAACTACACTACTCGGAGCATTATAATGAACACATTAGAGAGAATTATCATAGCGCTGCAAAGTCGAAAAAATCAGCCTCAGCTGCAAAGGTACCCACAAAGCCCAACAAACAGAAGCCGAAGCGTACCGCCAAACCACGACCATCAAATGATCATGAGTCATACGAGTCGGCGCCGACAAAAGGTCCAATTAGACGCAGACATACGAAGGTGAAACGTGACGAAAGCGGCATACAAACGCGTTCGTATGCCAAGATCGCAAGCTACTCGGAAAGCGGCTATCAGCCAACGCTGTACCCACAAAACAACTATCAATCCAACTACCCGAAGGTATCCTACAGTCACGCCTTACCCTACCCGGCGCCCGTTTATGTACGGAATAGCATTGAAGAGCCGTCTGTGGCGTCGAACACAACGCAATACCGATCATATGCGACTGAGGCGGGCATACAAGCTGGAAGGCAAAAATAGGGCTAAATAAGTTAATAAAGCTAATAATAATGCTGTCGATAATAAGTAAATAGATAAGTTAGATTTAAGATATATAATTTATAGATATTGATAAATATAAATAAACATTATCCACAAATATTTAAAATTCTGAATTCAGTAAATAGAGGTAGGGTAATGTAATCATGTTTTTATAAAATCCTTTAATATTTATTTTGAATGCGAACGAAATCGCTTAAACAAGCAATTAAGCGTGTATTTTCAGTTTATCACGCTGCCATCAGCTTGTTAACTTCGTCCGCCTCCACCGCAGAGCAGACAAACTCGCAGCAAGTATTTACCTGCTTATTTGCTGAGAACGCCGAAATCACCTTGTGGACATTGCACGATGATTTTGGGGGGTTCAGCACACAGATAAGGCGTATCAAGCGCCCGCTCTTAGCGCTGCTCACTTAAGCTCTCGCCCACGCCTAATAAGTTGACAATTTGCATAATAATCACTGCAACGACGACGACAACGTAAACAAAGCGTCTAAGCGGATTACAAATGCGACAATGACAATGCGCACGTATTAAGTATTCCAACTGGCATTATACTAGTTCAAAATTACCCCGCCCCCCAACAAACAAACACACGCAATCCACGTAGGAAGTTGTCTTCGTCGCTTACGGTTGGAGACGAGCGAACGCAGTGACCGAGCGCCAGTGCGTTCGTTGCGTCGTCGGTATGCTGTGAGCTTAGCCGCTTGTGTGGGGCAGGTGCGGCGACAACCGCAAGTGATTTGCATACATTTGAGTCGTCCACTGCAGCAGCGGTGAAGTCGACCAACTCAGGAGATGAGCAGTAAAACAGTGAGGGCAGGAACACATCAAAACATCAAAGTTTGATGACTCAAGCTTTGCAAGTATTGTCGTGCGTGGCGCCCAAAGCGGCTTACGCAACGGTAGCTAACAGGCAAACAGCGGCTAATCTGTACTGTTTAAGCGAATATGGATATATATATGTATGGGTATGGTCATTGAAATTATTTGAATTGCGTCGAAGAAGATTCTCCGATATCGCCTTTAAGCAAAATCAGTGGGCGAGAGATTGATATACTCTACACAACATTGCAAATGACATTTAAATGCGAATGTACTCGGCAGCAAGACAAATTCTCATAAACTACTTTATTTATATGTTAAGGAGTACAAAATTGCCTCATAATATGCTTGAGTAGATAAATTAATATGAGATAGTTTAAAATTAAGCTGAAATGTGCCTACGGATATTTGAGTTGCATCTCTTTGCATCTTTGTATGGGAGCTTTGGAAAATATTTGCTTGAACACCAATCCCCATTCCCAAAGTCGGTCAGTGTTTGCTCTGGTGTCGATTTATTGCCTGCGGATTAATGATGTGCTCAAAGACACAAATTTACATAAATCGCATTAATTACAACTGCACTTTCAGTCAGGAAAGCATTTCGTAAGGAAATACAACATTAGGAACTTAAAATTCTAGACACATATTATATAATTATTTAAGTAGTATCTCAAGTGAGGATGACTGAGCCGTGCATGGTATATTTTTTTTATTGTTGTACTTTTTGTAGTATGAACATATAGTTTCTCTAAAATCGTAATTTTCATGTATCTCTTAGATACTTCAAGCTAGGAGTCACGTGAGGTCAGTTAAGGGATCTTTATCCACATTGGCTTGAGTGGGTACATACAGTCGTTAGATAAAGACAACTGCATTCAGCACATTGCCGAACCGAACATTCTATGCTCTCGTACTTTATTTATTTTATTATATTAGTGAAGATAGGAAACATGTTGAACCATATAGTCCGCATGAAGCCCACCAGAATATCAACCGAAGTTTGAGAATTCCAATATTAGCTATAAGGGCGCTAGGGGAAGTAATGACACCTTATAGAATATTTCAAAGATTTATCAATGTTTTCGTTAAAAATCAGTCACAGCCACGATGTACTGGTAGAGGTTAGTTATTTAGGTCCGATTTTGAAAATTGTGAGAAGAGCGATGGCACACACCCAATAGTGTTTATGATCAAAGTTTTATTTCTACATCTTCATTGGTTCTTGATTTATAAATTGTGCAGCAAGCGGATCATATTTTGCTATATTGATTGATTGTGAATCGATTTCGATAATTATCTTATCATGGGACGGTGTGAAGGGAAATATGTAAACAGCAAATTTGGAACATGTACCTTTATTGGTTTGCGAGATAAATAAAAAAATCTGTAAATGAGGAAGTCCCACTCATTTTTTTGTTGTGAGAATATAAAAAAACGTTATATATTAACTTCTTGCAACATATCACCACTCCACCAAGCAGGTCGTTGTATACTACTTGCGAATATACAGCATGCAATCTTTAAGAAATTTACTCTAGGTCAATCCCAACTTGTACAAACAACCTCCTCTCAACTACCCTAACTTAAACTCAAACCAAACTCACCTCTCCTATTCCAACTTCCTGCGGATCAACCTTAAACTCGAAAAGTTGCGCAACTTTTACTTGTAGCGTCTAACTACTTGAAACTTTCGAAAAATATTTAACCCTCTACTCGCCATGTTTATTTAGCAGCTCGTACATTTGAGCGCTCTCATTAATAAGAGTTGCTCCTTGACCGGTTGTAATGCCAATGGCTAGCACAAGTCTTTCAAGTGCTGTGAAAATGTGCCAGAACCTTGTAACACTTTCCAGATCGCCGAGTGCAATAGAGCGCGTTTGCAGGTGTGCAGGTGTGCATGTGTGAGTGTCCATGTGTGTAGGTGTTGCATTTTGTGAAAGCGAGAAATCGCGCTCGCGGCGCTAGGTCAGTTTACCAGCAGATTGGCCATACTCAAAAGGCCCAGCCCCATATATGTGATGCATGAATACTCGCAACATTTACATTTCCATGTGTGGGTGTGTGTATATAGTTTTGTCTTTCCCACTCACTGCCGGTAAAATGTAAGTTTCAAGTGCTGTTATTGTTTACAATTACACTGCGACATAACGGTATTTCAATTTTTAAAGAAGTAATTTAAGTGATTTTTTATTTATTTAATATTTATCTTCATGATTTTTTCTTCCCTTCCTTGTTCGGCACCCGCCTCGGGTAAAAAAACTTATATCAACATAGTACTAAGAGTGCAAGAAGGGTTTCTAAGAGTCTTAAGGCCTGTTTAGAGCTGATTTTATTCCAAAAAATATATTCGTAGCGCTTTCTTCCAAGTTGATGAAAATTCTAAAAAAATTTTGTAGACTACTACAAAAGAGTTTCCTGCTTTTTCAAATTTTCTTCAGTCAAATAAGTACCCGGAAATTCTCATTTTAAGTTTTCCCGCTGAGTATATTTCAACTTTTTTTACCCCAGGATGGCACAACTGTCAGCCACTATTCTGGCAATTTTTATTGCTATGTGTCATTTAGTTTGTTTACGGCATCAGTCACTTATACCAATCGTAAACTTGCGTTTTCGACATGGTTGAATCATCAAATGTTTTTTCAACATATCCAACGTTTTGCCACAAGAAATTTCGTTTGAAACACAAAATTTCACACAAACTCTTTGTTCAATATTTTTATCCATTTAAAATGAGAATTTCTGGGTACTTATTTGACAGCATATATGTTACCAACTCCGAAATGATGAACATGCCTCCCTTTGGTCATACCAGGAGTACTCTCGAATCTTTGCCGCGGACTTTCATTCCCTACTTCAGTCCCAAGTATACTTCAGTCAGACAGCCAATCCGAATTACCCTGCCAACATGAAGACGGACGCTTTAAATTAGAGGAACTGCTCGGGCGCAAATAATTTTACTTCTTTAATTACAATCGCACCGGTATTCTTCTCCTCCCTCTGCTTCTAGTCGTTCCCATCTCGTTAAATCGTCGATTGCTGCTGGCTTACCATCTCAATTCAGCTATTATTCTACCCGCTCTTATCTCTGTTTCGTCATTTACCTCTGTCGGTTTTCTTATATATACATATATGTACATATATCAATTATGTGTATACAGTAATCTATATAATATGGAATACGTGTATGGCTTTCCTGCACGCTTTATACCTGAATTGATTGGAGAGGTTGCCACGTTGCCCTCTCCCGTCCAGTCCTCGCTGTTGTCTGCTCCGCTTTGTCGCATGTAAATTAATTCCACAAACGAGTATTGTACGCAATCAAAATGTAAATATTTATGCTGTTGACATGTCAACCGTATGCTGTAATGCTTGGTGTTATTGTTATTATTGTTGTTTCTTTATTCTTTTATTATATAGTGCTTTACTTGATCCTTGCAGTTCAGTCCTTGTATAGTCATATATAAATGTATTTGTGTGTATGTAGATGGAAACTGCACTCCTTCATAGTTGTCTTGTTCTTGTTCTAATCATGAAGAACACATATGTACATACATACACATATAATATGTACAACTGTTATTGTATTCATGTTGAACAGAAATTGTATATTGATATGCATGTGACTGCAATTTCCTCATTGAGAAACATCAAATCGCTTTATATCGTACGTATGTGTGTGTGTATGTATGAGTATGTGGTAATGTGTAAGTGTATGCCGACAAGTGACGATTATAATAAGAACTTTTCCGCTGCCACATCGCCTTACTTGGCATCACATGCAGACAAAATGCGATATTAAAATGCATTGAAACAATATAACAAACAAAGGAACCGCTATGACAACTACTGTAAATTATAAGAGAAAATGCGTGAATAAAAAAAAAAAATCAGAAATAAAAATATTTAAATTAAACGGAAAATAGCAAAAAATAATGAGAATATTATTTTCCGTTGAGAGTGCAAGCGCAAGTAGTCCACACAAAATGAATCAAATACAAATGAGAAATAAATGAAAGCGTAAAGAAAATTGATGCGTTGACAGTGATGAGAACTCATTAGAAAATCTGAGGTAAAAATAAGCATAAATGGGGATTATTCATTAAGGTTGTCTACCCTCTAGATTAAGTTGTGAATTGCTACTCAAGGGGAGTTTGGAAAACTGTGAGTGCGGTTGGTATATTGTGAATAAGATTAGAACCAGTTAACAGTAGTGATTATTTTCATCTTAAATGTTATATATTATGAAATTATATCTACAGTGTGTAGTTTAATGTTACCATTGCTGTATGATTTATTATGACGTGATGTGATTCATTAAAGATAAGTTGGATATATAGTTAATAATACAGTAAAGGTAAATGAGATCATCAATTAAAGCAAACGGATACGATATGACTTAATTTGCCTTGATTTGATTATATGTCATATGATGTCATCTGATGCGTTTTCGTAAGATTGATAGCATATCTGATGTGATATACGCGTATATGAAAGCTAACAGCTTACCGAACTAAACAGGATTAAATCGCCAAATAACAAACATTTGAGTCAATCTGGATTCATTTCGCAAAGTAGAAACAACTGCCATTGGAATTAGATGTGACATGATATCACTTATATGAGTCACATGAAGATCATTCTTGGAAGAAACTTATTTTATTGAAAATAGAGGAAAATTGATGCAATTATCTTCAGGAATTTGAAATATGAAATGCTCTCCGGTTTCTATAAAAGAGAGGAGGTGATGATTTGGTTAGTTATTAGAGTTATCGGTTCACTTTGAAGGTCTTGATGATCGATCGATGTAACTGTAACTGTAAGGACTTCATAGCATAAACATCGCTTTTCACCAAGAACTCTCTTACGATCTCAACGCAATAAGACAAAAGATCCTTCATTGAGAACATTCCGTTTTATATGCATAAAATGTTAGTGAAGAGATTTTCTTCATAGAACCCCAAGAACAAAAACTCCCCTATTAATGACTACTAAATAGTAAGTCGTTGCTTTTGTTCGGTCCCCACAAGCCATACAATCCATACATATATTGCAATGCTGCAGATGACATTCATGATTGGGAACATATTCAAATAGCATTCGAACCGCGGAAATGTTAGTTTCACCAACTAATAATTGCATATGCACATAATAACCCCAGCAAATGCTATTTATTTATTTCTAATGTGTGTGTGTGTGAGTGAATGCATTGGAGCAATGTATGCCAAGCGATTGCCTGTCACTTGTAACTGGGGCAACTGAATGTGAAGGGAGCACTGAGCGGTGTTTCTGTTGGAGCTCAACCCATCGAGCAAGCTCCTTCGTCTTTCATATACCAATTAACCATAATTCTCTTACCACACCCTCAGCATGTCATCCAGCAGCACAACCGCCCTTACTTCCAACAACAACAAGCGTAAGTAATATTTGCATTTTAATTTTCAGAGAAATTGCAATATTGCATAATTAATCATTTTCTGCTGCGCCACTATAACTCTGCGTCGGTGCGTGTGTCTAGGCAACTGTCAAATATATGCGGAGTGGGGCTGAGTTCCCACCAGGGTTGTGCTGCATTTTTATCGTGCTGCAATTGAACCCTTTTCCTTGGTTGATTTTTGCTGTACTTGGCTGGCTGCAGCTGTTGAATGCCTTGGTAGCTAGTTTCGAACGTTCAGATTGTTTTTGTTGCCATTGTAGTTCCCTGACGTACATAAGTACTGGATGTGTTTGGCTTACATTACACTTGTGTTCTTGAACAAATCAAATTAACATTCGAATTTCATTTATCTTGTTTACTACGGAAAGGTATCGTGTATCAACACAAAAGACCTCTAATGGAATCAACTAGTTGGAGACTTTCTTCCAAATCGCTTGCATTTAAGGACTCTAAAGGTTCTGGTTATAGGAACGAAGCGTTTTGTATTAAATATAGCTTAAAGGAGGTGAGGATTAAAACGGTTTAAATTACAGTTTTTGAGAGTCAAAAAATCGAGTTAGTGACTTTAAAGGTTTTAGGAAAACTTACATTAAACAGACATATGTATATATGAATCCATTTATAAATAGTCCACATATTCCGGAGCACAGAAGTGATTAAAATCAGTCGGAAAACTATGTGTGATAGCCCCATTCACAGTGTGTGTTTTTAATTACTATGTGAAATAAATCTCGCAGCTCACGTTGCCATAAGCCAACCAATGCACATTTGATGGCAGTAAACACCAGCCACACAGCGCTGTCTAGTTGCGTGAGTATGTGTCGATTGCATTGCAACTAATAAAAACAAATAAGCACATTGTCATATTTATTACATCAGCAACGGTGCCATCAGCAGCGCTGATGTCATGATAAATTTAGTATTTCTACACCGACACATTGTTAAGCCATTTGCCATTTGTTGCCACGCAAATGCATTTGCAGCCCTTCGTCCGCACACACCATCCCTGTACACTGCCTGTGCTGTGTCCGTGTGTGCGTGTGTTGTGCGGAGAAGTAATCCATTATTCTGACGCTGCATGTTTGAACCGCCCAACATTACTGCATTCGTTTTTTTTGTTTTTTTTTTGTTCGCTCTCAACGAGTGGATTTTATGCAAAATGCCGTTGCTGTCGCTGTTGCTGTCCGACGCTGGCGGTGGCGCCACGTGGGCAAGCATGCAACACATTTTAAATTTGCCACATCACATGTCATGTTGTCGCTGCTATTAGACGCATCCATTAGTCTTGCTTGCCTTGCTTTCCGTCCGTCCGTCGATGTAAGCTCGTGTGTGTGTATGTTTGTGTGTGGGTGTGTCGGCTTTCATCCATTTAGCCGCCCATTTGTAACTCTTTTTTTTTTTGCTCCATTCAAATTGCTGCAGCAACAGCATGTTGTTTGTAGCGAAATATTTCGTCTGCTTGCCGCACCCTCTCCCCCACCAAACGCCGCTTTCACCGTGCCTTCCGCATGCGACATTGCCAATAAATTGTAAGCGCAACGCTAATGATGGCAAGCCTGATGTATTTATATGTGTGTGTGTATATGTAGCGCGCGTTGCATATTGTATCCATCAAAATCAGTGGCGCGCACACACACACCCACATTTGTATACGCCAACATCAATGAATTGTTTGTTTGCCTACTTTCATATCCTTACATGCAACTCCTGCTGTGTGTGAAGGGAAGCAAGAGCAGCCATGTATTGGTGCGTATTGGCCTCGTTGCAGCTAAATCGAGTGGTTTCGATCTCATTTGATTGATTTGTATTCAATTACGCGTGTTACGCTATGACTATCGATTATCAGCTGTAATGTTGTTGCTCTCATTGTTGTTGTTGTTGTCGCTTTTAATGTTTTTTGCCTTGTCGTCGAAAAATCATGGTTGGCAATTTGTCGCTGCGTTGTCGGTAATGCCAGCATGTTGCAAGCATTATGGTTGTAAGTATCCGCTTGTGGGTAGGGCGAGTCTAAAGACCCAGTAGGAATATGTGAGCTGATTACTATGAAAAAATTTGGATTATTAGACCCAAAAGGGCTAATGATATGTAGATTGATGAGGTTTTTGGAAGAATATTAATAGAAGAATTAGTAGAAAAATGGGCAATGAAAAGAAAATATGTAGTCACATCACTGGAATATCGAGTATTCAGTGCTCTTTAGACTCACGCAAGGATTCAAAAAAGAGTCGGAGTTAATAATTTGTTTTTGTAGAACTTATCAAGAGGTTCTTAAGAGCCTCTTGGCTCTAAATATACCATTAAATAGTTGACAAATCCGAGGATAGTGATTTACTCAGAAGAAAATGTTGATTCAAGAATACCTTTGGACCTTTTAAATTGATTAGATATGTCGAGAACAATCTATTTTGGAATTAAAAATATGACACTAAATAATATTATATTCAAGACCACTGGCTTCATTATGAAAATCGCAATCTCAAAACTGCACTTCATTGAGACTGAAATGGATGAAGCATTTTATTTAAATTGGACTATCTCAAACTTGTTAAACATAGAAATCGAATTCAGTCTCCAACTGAAAGCGATTTCATTCTAGTTTTGACGAATTTCTCAGTGTTTTCAATAGCCAAAGCAAATTTCACAAGCCAAATCAAATGATACCAATATTTCTCCAATACTCTTTCATAGAGCATCAAATCATTTGCAATTTCAATGCATTACCTGACTGCATTTGTTGTTGCTACGCAGGTAATATATTGCATACGAAACCGCACAAGCATTCATCAGAATATAGGCCAAGCGGAACTGATTGAGCCGTTAGTTTGCTGCATACGCTTGACTCAGTTTATTACCCTTCTCTGCTCATATCTGCAGTTCCAAACCAACTCCCACACACACACACACGGGCCCTATAAGTAGTCCAACATAAGCATATCTAATTTACATATCATAAACCAGTATCTGAAGCGGCACTGTCACTCTGGGTTGCGGTTCGAAATATTCTGTTGCGTGATCCCTTCCAGTTCGGCGCACAACCAGTGATGTGATAGTGGCCTGCCTGCGACAAGATACTGTACAGACGAAATAAATGTAATTAATTTCCTCGGCTAAGTGAAACCGGTGAAATAATGTACTGTAATTGCAATCAATCTCTGCTCGTGTTCCATTTGTATATGCATATTTGTGCCCTGCTTGAGCATATAATTGCATGTGTTTGATATTTGTTGGTGCTATTGCATTAATATTTTATTATATAGTTCTATGCTGTCCAGAGTTAAGGTCTCATGTGTGAATTAGTCACATACAAGTGGTGTCATATCATTTGGGAACCTCTGTTTAAGCTTTGAACTGAAATCTATTTTTTCCTCAGAGATCTAAGAGCCATATTGAGACCTCCTCAACCCTTCTCTATTTGAAAATTAAACTTACTTTATTTTGAGATCCAGCTGAAATTCCAATTTCCAATCTCATTAATAGCTAATCATAACCAACTGCAGCTGGCGCTTATTAACTACGCAGAGTTGATTAAAAGTCATTGAACATCCACTATTCTTCCACTAACTAATTTGATATTTACTCAAGTTGATTGAAGCACCACATTTTCCTATCCATTGGCCACTTTTGTTAAGTGTAACTAATGGCCTAATGATTGGAGGTATGCCACACATTTCATTTATTATCTAAACTATATTAAAATATTTACTCAGCGATACAATTAATCACTTGCGCCGCAGTGAACCGCAGCAAAAAATAGTTGAATAGAAGAAGACTTTCTTAGCAATAATTAGTGCGACCATCCCCTTAGACAGCGCAATATCCCCCAGCAAGCGTGTTTAAATAAAGCGGTTGATGGCGCTTGACGCCGACCACAGCTGCAGGCGGCTGAGGCGCGTGTCTAGGCCGCACTCTAATGACCATAATTATAAGTTATTTCCTCGCTAGTCATTATGACAGTTGATTATCGCAAATTAATTTCATTAATCAAATTAAAATGAGTTGAGAGAAAAAATTGAAAACAGCAGAAACAAAAACAACAACTCATCAAGCAACAGCGAGTAGTTGAGCTGCCACTCAACTTAGTTTCTAGCTTCTACGTTAGTGGGGCGAATCATCAGCTGCATTGATTGCCATTTTGTGTGTTTATTCATTTCGTTATGAATATCTTAAGCAATTATGTGCTCGTATACTAAGAGAAAACTAATTTTTTTCCAGACAATTCAATTAGTTAAAGAGCGGGTGGAAAATTTTATAATTAATAGACAAAGACACCAGCGCACCACCCCGCGCAGGTAATACATTTATAATAATTTCATGCTTTAAAAGCGCGAAAGGTGAAGCGGAAAAATTAATTATGATGAGAAAATGATATGCTCACGCTGTCACTAGCCTGCACACCGCCTGACCCTCGCTAGTTGATTGCTTAGAAATGGCCATCAACTTCTTTTAGGATCTCTCTCCGTTGATTACGGGCAAGAAGACAAGTGACGGCTCGCTCATAATATGTATACCCTCAATGCGGTACTCGTCAGCTGAGATTTTCTGCAAGAATTTGGAAGGGTACATATGGGAAAAAGTTAGATTCCGCCGAAAATACTCACTTTAAGAAGAGCAAAAGATTCTACAAACAAGTTGTCTCTACTTGAGCTCCTACCTGTATATCAAAAAATGTGAATGAAGAAGCGAGTGTGCTCAGAGTTCTTGGAAATATGTCTTCAGAAAACTTTTATGCTGAAACCTTGAAATCACACAAAAACAAGAAACACCAACAACCCCAACCAATAAGGGTATTGGCGCCGTGTCACCAGTCAAGTCAGAGATGCATCTCGTCGCTAAAAACCGCTTTATTATTTATTTGCATGCAAACAAGTTTACTTTGCCTTCCATTATTAACCATTTTTTCGCTTTGTGTTTCATTCGTCAACCGGTTCGTTTGCAAACTCATTTAATTTGAAGGCTAACGGACGGACGGACGTAGGCACCGCAGTCACCGCTGCGCCATGCCATGTGCTGCTTGAGTCACTCTATTGCCCAGCAGCCGCCTGCCGGTCGCTGGTTGCTGGTTTACTTTGATTGCATTCGGATTAAGAAAAAGTGATGGAGAAATGTAAATTATCGCCGCCCACCTCTCGCTTGCCACTGGCAGCGCGCAACCAACTACTCAATCAAATGCAGCTGCTGCCACAAGCGAGCGTGCACTTTCTTTGCATTTTTCATTTCAATTTTCTTGCTCGCACACCCCGCCCCCATCCGCTCTCTCTCGTCAGTTGGCCGCTGACCATTTGCATGACGAGTAGTTGTAAATTGAATTTGATGTTGGCACCGCGCAAAAGGTTGCACAAAATGATTTATGATTACGTAAGCAACTGAGGTCACCCTCGCAGTTGATAATTTAACAAGAAGTTTATTAGATTTTATCAACCGACGCTGAATGGTATTTCGCAAAAGCTGCTCGGCGGCAGAAACATCATCTTCAACTATGAAAAAATTAATGTCAAAGCGATCGTGGTTGGAAGAGAGCTTTGCGTTACGGAGTTTGTTTTGAGAGTTACATACATCTGAAATTTGATGGGAATCTTCAGCATGTAAGTTCTCTTTTTCAATTCCTTGTAAAAATACGAAAGGAACGATGTAAATTTCAGAAAAATAAAAGTTTAAATTCAGGTTACGTATACGCCAACGCAAAAAGAGGTATATTTCGGATTACTGCGAACATATTAAGTCTGTAACTTATTTCAATTTTCCCGAATTCAAAGTTCTTAGTATAAAAAACCTATGCAACTAAGCGGTGAAAAGGTATTTCCTTTAGATGAAGGATTTGCTGAAACTACTTTATGCTCAACTGAAAATTGTTTTCCATAAAATTTTAATGCACTTTTGTTTCGCGAAAAGCTTATATATACCACGAAGAGAGGTTATGTTTTCACATATGGAACTCCTTAAGGATGTGTATGTTATATTTCTCGGTACTAATAATAAAAATTCATTGTAAATCCAGTATAAAAGATGCTTTCCTAAAGTGGTTCTGCCTTACACTCGACAACTTAACAGAAGACGTCACAATCTTTTTTTTTCCAATCGTGTAAAATTCACATGAAAAGAGCTAAAAATGGGAGAGAATGACGGATCTTGGACAGTTTCCCGCGAAAACAATCGCACTCTATATTATACAAACGCACACATTTCAAATTTATTATCAGCTGCTAATACATTAACACCAATTAGAGTAAGATTTTGATCTGCTGGCGAATCGGTTATTAAAAAAGAGAGTTAATATGAAGTAGCAGATTTGTTAAATATTGCGTATACGACCAGCAGCTCAGTGAGTAATATTTGAACTGTGAAAAGCAGAGCTTATATAATACGTTTGTGAAGCGGATTTTTGTGGAATTTTGATATTTTATCATGATAAAATAATAATATATAATAAATCCAGTTCTGCGCTGCAACCAAAAACTATTTATATCGCTGAAAACATGGCAACAAATTTGCAAAACTATCTAAATTAAATAAAAGCCGGAGCATGTGTTTGTGTGTGCGCGGGTGAATGCTTCGGCCAACGCTTTGTCGCAACTTTATCTGCCTGCCGTATTCAAAATCACATTTCCGTGCTATTGCGCCATAAGTCGAATGCACACACCGAAATCCATCACGTTTCCATCATCAGTGGCTGCATGCCGAGTGCCAACAACCCTTCGCACAGGCTACTAAGAGCCCCCTTTACTCCCCTTGTCACTTTCAAAAGCAACTAAACTAAATGCCATGACATTTGTTGTACTATTTTTGCTCGTCTGCCTTTTTATAAAACACACAATATTTCCAATGCACCGAAAGGGGGAAGCGGCGGAAGGGGCGCAGTGAATGCGAATGCGTTAAGACTACAATGACAATTTCCAGCACGTTTTCGTTATTAACGCCGACGAGTTTAACTCACTGCAGTTGCAATGTGTGTGTGGGCGTGCTTGGTCAGTTGTTCCAAGGCTGTGTCCATAGGGAACTAAAAATGCAAACACTGTTCTAATATCACGCTAACTGAAGTAGCTGACTGATGGTATAGTCAAGCTTGTGGTTGCTAAATATAAACATATTAGTTATAGTTTCAGTACCGCTTTGTATTTATCTGCACTGTGAACATAGCCTTATTAACGAATATAGCAATAACAACTGACAAATAAATAATTTTTAGATACAAATATATTCTTGATTTATATGTAAGTGTGTAAGTTTGTCATTGTTAGTTCGCTCTCAATCGTTCAATACAACCGTTATTTATTTGTGAATTATTTTATGCCTTTAGAGTTACAGCAACTGCAATTATTGCCTTTATTATCATATCGTTGACGACGACAAATTAAAGAAAAAAATCAGTAAATAAATAAACAAGTTTCACTGAAGAACGCACAAACGCGCACACAAATATATTCGTAGGCGCGGGCAGCGCTGATTGTGTGCGTGTACGCTGTCGTGCAAGCATAAAAATCACACAATTTGTTGTCATTCATTTGGCCGGCTTCTGTTTGCGAAGCGCCCTCTCCCTTCTCTACACTGGGCTCGCGTAGAGAAGGGTCCCTCGCCAGCGCGCAATTATTGTTTGTCACTTTTTTGGTCAACTGTCACGACAAGCAGCGACCGCTGGGCGAGCAAAAACTAACAAACAACTACCGCGCACACACGCATACTCACTCGACTGTCAGTTGCGTTACTCCGTGCCCGGCGGCAATCGCTGCCAAGTCAACATTCAATTGCTGGCCGAGTCGTCGGCAGCGGCGGCGGCCATTATAAGCCATTAGAGGCGCTTACATGCAGTTGAAGTTTTAGTGGCATTGCCCGCGGCGCGTGATCACCGACTGCCTACATACAATTCGGTATTTACTCGAGCGCGCGCACACTCACTCACACACAGGCGTGAGTCGCGTGGGCGTTACGTGCTTTTGTGCTTTCTGCTTTCGTTTGTGCAACAAATAGGCGTCCATTGCGCAATGAATTAAAACGTCGACACGCGCGGCACGGGGGGAGGAGCTCGCGCGCTTGCAACGCATATGTTTGTGTGTGGGTGTGCGTGCGTCCGTGCGTGTTGCGGCATATGTGTCATGCGAGGCTTTCGTGTTGTTCTTCATTTGCGTGATTTTGTGTATTTTAGCGCATAGACACGAGTTGGGGATTAACAAAATAGCCAGTGCATTAAGCGCTTTCTGCAACACATACGCTGCTGAAGAGGGGGCCGAGCAGTTGGTGTGATCTCGCTGTAAAACATGACAGTTTCGTGAAGCTCGCGTTCAGCGTTCAGTAAAAATAGCAATTCATATGGACATATGTTGTCAAAGTGCGCTTAAAAACATAACGGTGACAAAAGTACACAGACTTACATGCTGGAATTACATCTATTTGCAGTGATAAAACGTATCAGGCTTAAGGCTTACGTACATCCAACTGAATATTATTATTTTTGCTTATGCTTTATTTGGTTGTAATCAGTAGTAGTCTTTATGCCACAGACTATGCTTTCAATTGAGCATTTTGAAGTATCTTAGTAACAACCTTGCTCGTGGTCTTCACCGAAAGTTCTTCTTGAACCAACCCGATTACACCATTACTCCAAATTCTCAAACCCTTTATAATAGACCTCGGTCGGCTTAATCCCATTGGCATCTCCTTCGTTGACATATAATCCTTTTTGCAAAAACCAGTTCATGTAAAGTGAATCTAACTTTGTCGGAGTTCATACACAAAAATTTAAGGAAAATGAACTGAGGAGTTGTTGTAATCAACTTTTAACTCTCTAGTGCAACTACTAATGCACACTTCACCTTTTCAAGTCCCCTTAATCACTACAGGTCGTAAGACTGAGGTTGAAACATCTGATTAGCGATACTTTGGCGAACCAAGCGAACTGACTAGAATGGCCGCCTTATAAAGCTTGCAATAGGCTCAGAGGAAATAATGGTATTCTTTGTGATCCATATTTAAAAGTCTTTCGGCAACACAATGGACCGGCGACTTAAGCGGTCCAAGTAGATCTTCGCCACTCTTGTCGGGAGGGAGCTCATTTGTCCTGTTGTGATCGAACACTGTACGATTGGGTTTTCAGTAAGCCCATGAAACCTTTCTGGTTCAGTGTAGAAGACAAGAGGTTCATTTGAACTACTGGATCTTATTAAGATACAGATTTTTGACGGATGCCAAATGCAAAAGTTATAAGGAGGTAGAATCATTTTGATTTCCGTCGGGATTAGCCCGGAAACTAAACCTATTTCGACATTAATTGTGGTAGTTTAGTTGATGAATCTTATTATCTGTGATGACATTATTTTGTATTCTCACCCAAGATAATCTTAGCCAAATAAACCGATGGCTTTTCCCAATTCTCATATCAGTTCTCCTCACACTCTCAAAGAAACGTATTTAAGTTGTATGTCGACTAAAAAATATCATAAATTTTAGTGTTGTTCTTGCTTCTTCACCAAAATTCAAGATTTTTAATTAAACATAAAAGCAACAACATATGTTCCAAATGTGTATAACAAGACCAAAATATTTTTGAAATAAATACAAATAAAAGCCAAAGAAGCGTTGCTTGCAATTCTACGTGCTCTTGAGCTAAAATTATTTAAATACTTCAATATATATTAATATCCGTATTTATGAATGTATTTATGTATGTACGACTGACCAACTAAGAGTGAATTCATTTTTGTAAATCATGTATAAATAATTCGATTGCAATGGCTATGAATTTATTTTCATTTTCATTTCATTTTCATTTTACTTCGCCGACCGCACGCTTCACACTTGGCCAACCGCCATGAAAAAGTGAAATATATTTCATAACAACCACAACAACAACAGCAGCAGCAATAAATGCAATAGTTACAACTGAGAATATTTACAATGGCATGCAAGTCAAAGGGCAGCGAGGCGCTGTGTGTGTAAAAAGGCAACAGAGAGGGGAGTGGGGCGGGTGAGTAAAGCAACAAGATGGTGCAGGAGCTTGGAAAAAATCACTTAAAATGCTATCCGGCTCATAAATTAACAATAAATTCTGGTTACCACAAGCACCGCCGCACTCGCAAGCCAGATAACAGTGAATGAAAAAAAGAACAATGCCAATAACGGAGCAACATTTGTGTCGACGTGTGTGTAAGTGTTGGCGAGTGGCAGTGGCTGCCAGCGGCAAAGTGGCGCAGTAAGCTGAGGAGCTCTCAAGACGCGCAAGCAACTCACAGTTCCGGTGCGCGTTGTTGTTGTTGAGATTTGTGGTTCTCAAGTGTTGTTGTTTGGTCGCAGTGGTTTCGTTATTGTTGCTGTTGTTGCTGTGCCGCAACTGCCGAATTATTGCCACTTAAGAATATGTTGCCGTTGGTGCTTATGGCCACACAAATTTACTGCTGCCGTCATAAAATTTCATTGCTATTGTTGTTGTTGTTGTCGCATTGTTGTATTTGTTGTACTTGATGGACTATACACACACACACACACACACATACACACTTCCGTTCAACTTGAATGCTGAGTCATTTAAAAACGGGCAACAGTTGCCCCGACGACAACAGGCACCTATGGCGCTCGAGCTCTCAGCTTCCGCTATTCAGAATATTTCGAATAACTGTGCTCCCGTCTCTATTATATACATGTATGTATGTAACTTTATATGGTAACTATTGAGTGCGTGCAAACACTTATATTTTTGGCATTACGCACACACACAAACACACATGCGTACTTATATGTTTCCTTTGGCATATTTATAATAAGAGCCCGCATCTCTCTCTGTGGGTAGACCACATTAATACAAATGTGTATAGTTAGTGGTGTGGCCCATTGTATTCACATGAATGGCATGCTGTTGTGCAAACAGCGCGGACATCCGTCAGCATGGAACAAAACTGCAAAACGGCATTTTGACCTCACACACACAATGCCAATGCATGGAGCTCTACTCTTCTCATATGCATAGAGCTCACGCTCACAAGTTAGCTCGAACCGGTGCTTGCGAATATTTTAGTGCATTTATTTCCTCGAACATGGCGATAGCAGAATATGTCTTCCGCATTCTAAAAACTAAAATTTAAACATTACACACAGCCGACCAAATGGTTGGACTCATTCTTCAGGAAAAACTCATTCTCTACCTCGTTTATAGTATACTCAGCTCTTGGCTAGTAGTAGGCAACTCTTCACATGAAGGCGCAGTCAATCAATTTTAAATTAACTTTCCATAATAAACATCAACATTCCTCATCCAAAAATCTAGGGGAACCAAACTTCGATAATTTAAAGTGAGAATCACGTCATTAGTCCACGCAGAGATCCAGAAGTTAAGACTGTTATGTGAGAATGTTAGAGATTTCAAGCAAATTACGTCCACTTTTGAAGCACTACTATCGCTTCTTCAACAAAGAAAGCAAAAAGTTGGCAAACCTTCCATCTAAATCTGCTGAAAAAATAGTTTTATTTCAAAAGGAATTAGCTTCTAAGTCAGCTCCTCTCTTCAAAAATTCACCCCAACTCAAAGTTCACTATACTCCAAGTAAAGCCACCTCAACGATTTTCTGGTGAGCGTCCATTGTTCTTGTGCATGTTGGGTGTGGGTGTATGTGTGTGCACACCTTTAAGCGTAATTACCCAACTATAAGCTCGGAAAACCGTAAACACCTGTTGTTGAGTGAAATGTGCTCAAAAACGCTCAAAGTTAGCTGCCTCATTACACAGCCTAACCGCAAACACCGGCACTAGTCGGAGCAACTAACAACACAACGCAGCAACAACAACAGCAGCACTAATTTAGTAGGCGGCTGCAGCACCAAGGATACGGACTAGCCAAGCGCCGACTTACCTTAACTTAACGGACTACAAGTGAAGCGAGGTGATGTGAGGTGGCGTGAGAGGGCAGTGTGGACCAACTCAGCCAGCTGAGAAAAGTGGCAAATAGAGCCTTTAACCTTCTCGCTTGCCGGTGACTGGCGCCAAAAAGGAAAGATCGTACATAAAAGACGCATAATTGCTCGGTCGGAGCGGCAAGCAAACTACACAGCCGCGCTGTTACAACAACACACAATAACAAAGAGGTGTCAAAATGTTGGTACTGTTATGCCAGCAGATGCACATACACACACAAACAGGCCCTCAACCGTTAGGAGTCAGCAGCGCCTAACCAATGCGAGTGTGTGCTTGTAAGTTGCTGTGCACTGAGCTGAGCTTTGCTTTGGATTCCAAGTGACTGGCAAGTTGTCATGTTGATGGGCTAATCGGACACTGAACTGCTTATATGCCGATGTAGGTGGTTAGTGAGCTCACAAAATCAAATTAAAGATCTGGAGAAGCTGGCCTGTTGCTTGCTTGTTGCTTGATGGTGGTGTCATCTAACATCTACGTACATGGGGAATTGGTCGCATGGGTGGCAAGTGTGATTGCAAAGTGTATTTTTTGAAGTGGAAAAATCTCTTAATGGTTTCGGGGTTTCGATTACTACAAAGTAGGAATGGACTAAGGACTAAGTAATAATAATAATTCAAATATATTTTTTTATATTTCTTAGAAATTCACTGATATTCATAAAAACGGACAGTGGGAAAGGGTCGAACATTTAGTGAATTTCATGTTCTCTCTCTCTCTTTCTCTTTCTCCATACATTTAAATTTAACTGCATTTGAACAGCAAATAAAAAACATTTTTTAAAGAAAAAAGACAATAAAGTTTTTTGGGTTTTTAGAAGATAAAAATATCGCTGGCATTTCAATAAAAGATTTTTAAATAAATATATACATAGTAAATACTATATGTATGGTATATATGGAAAAAAGTTGTATGTTCAAATTTAATATGAAAAAATTTTAACTCACAAAAAAACGTTTTTTTTTTTAGTTTTTCATTGAAATCAAAAAAAAAAAATGCACCGTTCTTATGCTATGTTATGTGTATATATCTATTATCATTTTATTTGAAATTAATCTCGCCTGTCAACTGCTCTCTGCGTATTTACTCTACATTAGCCAAATGAGTAAATAAATTAGAAGTGAAATTAGCTTATGTCACGGCTTATAAAATAGATCGCTATCGACCGCTGGCCCGCGGGATTAAGTGCTGATACACACACACACACACGCACACGAGCGCACTTAATTACATATTTATATGGCATATGCGTTAATTAGCAAATGCCGCCGGCGTTGGACAAATTTTCATAATTCACAAAACAATAGAATGAACGAAGGATTGTCTAATAAATGTCAATTGTTTGTTGTGATACATGCTTAGAGCAGGGGAAATTCGTTGGAAAACGTGAAACTAATTACTTAATTGAAAGTCACTCATACGCCATGTGGTCACACTGCGGCTGACATCGGGTTATCAATCAATTAATTAATACATTTTTTATTATTTGACTTTTTTGTCGAAAATTAGTGGAAATTGTTTGTGTTATTAGGTTATTGTTGTATATTTGTTGAAATATACCGGAAAATCATAAATTTTCCATTAAATTGCGATACAATTTTTTCCTAACAGTCTGAGGGGCCAAAATATAATATTTCAACTGCGTTAAATTATTTAAAATAAACACAATTTGCCAGTGCAGCCACTAAAATCGAATGAATTTTTAAATTATATTATGCAGGAATTCACTTTAAGCTAAACAGCTTCGCTGGAATATTAAATTTTTAGTTAGAAATTCCAATTAAATCTCAGCAGCATGCTTTGCCAGCTGATGATATAATCAGTGGTGCTGATGTTTTTATATTTTTCGCTGTACTATCAACAACACTTTTGGCAAACAAAAAACTGCTTGAATATACAAATGACTTTCAAATGCGCCGCGTAAGCCGACCTTCGCAGTTGCCATTCAGAAAACAAAAAAATTTGTTAGTCAGAAATTAAAAGCTCTCTATTGAATTGAATGCGCTGAAAACATTGATGAAAAGCGATATGTCACAGATAGATGATAAAAAAATTCAAATATTATGTTCTATGTGTGTGAATAAATTGTAAATCATGACTGTTAATCCCATACATTGACACGAAATTTTTTGGGTCTCGAAGTACATGGGTTTAGAAGGAAAAACATTTGGGGAGATTGAAAACTCAATTACGGATAAAAAGTGTGGCAACTACTCAACACGAACCCGAACTGATACACACAGCCAATTATATGAATATCCGATGACTAGTGCATTCAGAGTACGAAAAAGTTAGTGAAAATTTGAGGAAATCGTTTAGTAATAAAAAAAAGCTTTAAAGCTCTGAAGCAGTTTTCTATAAATTTTCTGAGGATATAATCCCTGGGAATTTATAATTACTTCGAAATCAAAATATAATTCTATCGTTAAAAAGAGTTTCTGATAAAAGCTCTTCAGGGCCAGCTTAAAGCTTTCATCCACACTTTTTTGATTGTCACCTCCACCAATTGAAGGAAAATTCCGCTGAGCATCTAAAAAAAGGTGCAAGCGCCAATTATATCATAGCACATACAAATATGGACCTCATTTCCAGGAAGCTGCCATGCCATTTACGACAGTAGTACCAGACAACAAAAAATGTGCAAAAGTAAAATAGACTACAAATGTAGTGTATTCTATTAGCACGCTACACCTTTTTTGCTCTGCTCTTCTCGCTTCAAGTTACGCAGAAGCCAAAGCAATAAATGCGAGAGATACGCAGTCAACTCGAGTATATGGGAACTCATAAGCAATTCATAGCGGCAGCTAAATCACAAGCAATTCTGGGAAATCCACATATCCAGCGACACAAATACACAAATGTATCTCTGCATAAATGCGTAGTGCTTAACGGAGTGCAACAGGACGCAGCGCAGTGTTGAGTGTCGAACAGCACACTTGACACTCATTGTTAGTTGGCCCAACAAAAAAACGAGAGAGCAATCAATCATAATTTGTAAATGTCATTTCGTTATTTTGATGATGACTGATGAAGTTGTTTCACTCGAAATGAACACGACACCTGACACACACACATATACACTCAAACACGGCCGACTTGTAGTTACACAGAAGAAACACAAAGCATAAAGGTACAGTCTTACAGAGTTTTCAATAACTCTCTAGGCAACTGTCACGCTGACTACTGACTGCATAGCCGAGTGCTTGATTTCAAGTGCTGAGTGCGTAGATTAACAGTTCTATTCGACTGTATGTGTGGTTCAAAAGCTATTCCAGGTATTCCCACTCAGCGCGCCTGACCACTACACACCTGCGCACCCCACTCCTCAATGGCTTATCGCTTTGCCTTTTGTGTTGTAGAGTTGGGGTTGTCAAGCTGACGATATTGACTGGATTGACGGAACTCATAACTGTCAAAGTTATTCCACGCGATGACAGTTGAATGGCAAATCATGTTGTCATCTTTGGATTTGAAGATTTCGTGGTGGAGGCTGATCGGATTTCTTGTTCTGGAAAATGGCATTAGGACTTTGATAAGAAACAAATTTATATTTGTCTTTGAGCAGGAAGTCTTCAGCGTATGGAGGTTTTAAACTGGTAATTATTCGTTATTTATTGAAATCGCGGCACTCTGGTAATTAATTTTGTATAGAAGAAGACTCATTCACCCTGTAGAAGTAGAAGTATAGGACTTATTTTTTCCATATTATACAATAATGACAAATACCATAAATTAGGAATGCTATTAAGGTACATCTACAACCACCAGCAGCTTAACCAGTAGCCAAGCTGACAGTACTTACCTTTATCCCTTCTATTTCAACTTTCAAAGGGTCAAGTTGACTTTTAAGGTTGGGAAATTAAAGCAAATATGCATTCAAATATTCCAATGCCAAATATTCTCTCCCAACACTTGAGCTTCATTCAGCAAACACAACAGGACCCGCCGGCACTCAAAGCATTTCTAATGTGAGACAAACACTTGCTTTCACACACACTCTTCCACTCACTCACACATACTCTCTCACACATATATTCTCAGTCACATAGAGACGAATGCATTCATTGTTGGCACTACAAAGAAGTCCGGTAATTTTCTTAATTACACCAAGCGACTGACAACTGACTTTGGACTGCTCCAAGCTGCCGGCTTATTTGCGCGACATTACCTGACTGACGTTCTTGACTTTGCTAAGCGTTTGTTTGCACTTCACTCAACCGCCAGCTATGGACGGGCAGCATGCGAGTCGAGAAGCACACACAAACACGTCCATTGAAGCGTGCGAGTGCAAGAATGGAAGAGAATGAGGAAGATTAGAATGAGAGTGGTGTGAAAGAGAAATGAGACCAAGCGAGATTAAAAGGACAAGGTTATGTAGCATTACAACAACAAAGACAGAGCATACTTAGTTTCCGTTTCTGTTTCTTGTGTCTTATGTCTTATTTGCTCGAGCAATGGAATGTGCAGCAAGTGACAATTATTATGATTGCTGTTGACATTGCCATTGCGAAGAGCAGAGCTCCATCACTGCTTAGCCGGCTCTCCGCCGCCGTCGCCTGCACCAAATGGCCCTTCGTCCCATTGCCTTGCTGTCAAGTCTTCAATTTCAAGTCTTTTAATTTTCGCCTCCTTTTCCTTTCCTCTTGATCTTTATTCCGCTGTATTTGAATGTGAAGTCATTGCAGTTTTCCACTTCATTGCTGCTAATCCAGCTTCGGGTAATCACACTCCAAATTGCTGCTCTCGAGCATTCCTCACTCACTTACATATATAATTGGCAGCTATTTGTATACGAGATATATTTGTATTCGAAAGCTATAATTGTAGCACTGTCTGCCCTTCAAGGCGAGTGAGAGCTCCTTTCATGTTTCGTAGGTTGACTCACACTAAGTATTTGTGAGCTAAAATGAGTAATTAAGCTTTACTGAAAGTGTATTTGCGTTGACATCATGCGACGAATTTCAATTTCCTTCAGCAATGCAATTCCTTTCATTTGAAGAGTTGTAAAAGTAAATTTAAGACACAAAATATTTTATAAGCACATTTAAAAGCATTTCATTTAGTTTAATATTGCCAAAAACGGAATTGGTGATCATATGATGTATGTCGATATGATTCGATGATGTGATATTGTGATGTGACTATGAGGAAAAATGTATTCAAACTTAACTATATTTTTCAGGAAACTACACAAAATGTAACAATTAAAATTCTTTTTGAACTCACTGAATTAATTCTAAACTTAGAGTAAATAATTGCTTGCGATTTAATGATGATGTGGCTATGATGTGATGTGTGTATTGTTGATAGTAAACTGTGATGTACGAACTGATTTCCATTCTCTTTCTTATCTCGTCCTTTTCTTCAAATATCCGTTAGAACAGTTCAGATAAGAGGGTTTCCAATATGAATCATCGTATAAACCTAGAACACAATAGGAATAGATATAATACTAACCAATATTGATTCGCTAAATCGCTGCTCGTTATCTTTTAAAGCGTTACACATAACAGCAACAAAAAAGTTAGCGAGTTGAATTCTATATGAGAGCGTATGTGGATACCTCATCAAAGTATTATAACTTCTGAATTCAATGTTACCATGTTGTGTTTCTCAAATTTAAGACAAGGTTTGCTAAAATTTTGGTGATGACACTCAGTAAAATGTGTTCGATTCGCTAATCTCTTACGCTGGTCGAATCGAAGGTCTTTACTACGAAGTAAGCTCAATGACAGTGTGGAAGAAACTCAGAGCTTAATTTGATATTTACACATTTTTTGTATGTTTCCTTGAAGAAGTCAAAGGCAAATGTCAAGAAGCCAATTATACCGGTATCTTTAAACGAGACTATGGCTGACAAAAGGTCGCAATGGGTCATTTCAAATATTTGAGTTATTTGCCATTGGTCCCTTTGACTATTTTTCAAGAGATTAATACTACGAACGACCAAATACACCGTTCGAGTAATAATGTATATGTCTTTACTACTCGAGTATTGAAAACTTCAACGCTATAAATATGACATTTCAGAAATCAATTGTGGTTATTATCAAAAAGCATATACAAAATTGTGTGATGTAAAAAAAAAAAAATATTTATTAGGGACATACCCCAAATAATATATTCGCACTTTATAACTCACATGTATACATATGTACACTCAAATATAAAGCATATTTACGGTGTTTCCTCGCTTGACGAGCGCTATATGTTGATGGAAATTTATTCATTTGGTCAGTGAGCCGCACCGGATCGAACCCAAAGAATTATGCAAATCTGTAATAGCAACAAGAAAAAAAAGAACAACAACAGCAATGATGACAAAAACAGGCCCAACTACGAGTATGAGCAAAAACAACAGAAAACACTAAAAATAAACTAATAACACAGTGTAAACCGGTTCAGTTATCGACATACAAACATACACATATGTAAATATAGCGGTATTGTTGTTGTTGTGGATGTGTAAACGCACCATTGAATGTGGGAATGATGGACAAATGGCAAACAAAAAGTTAGTTTTTAACAAAACTCGATGAATAGTGAGGTCGACGCTGACCAAAGCACAAGCCACACACTCACATACATACATACGCACACGTATGTTGTTGTTTTTGTACGAGTAAGAGCCGCTTTGTTAATGTTAATGCTGGCGCTGTTGTTGATGCCTCGCTATTGACATGATGGCTATGAATAAAGTTTGACGGAAATTATGACAAATTTGATGTGCGAAAGCGTAACGAAAGCGAAGAGCTGGAGTTCTGGGCAAAAACAAATGCAAATTCAATCAATTCACATGAGAATATATTATATATATATATATATATGTGTGTGTGTGTGTGTGTGTGTGTGTGTGTGTGTGTGGCGTTGAAGGGAAGTTGATTTTAATCGAACTGATTGTGGTAACGGCACTTTTTTGCAGTTAGAACTGTTTTGAAAGAGTTAACGGAATGAATAACTGGCACAGTGTTCTTTATACCGACTGACACAGTTAAATTATGGCTAATAGAATTCTTATGAAGAACGGTGCCATACTCTTATTTAAGCCCATCAAAAACACTTGGGAGAGCATTTGCATTTGAACAAATGAAAACTATCCACATTTCTTTAGCCAGAACAAAGCAGAGTGGCGAATCGAACAATAAACTGGAATAAATCCAATTAGTTGGTATAATCAAATTGAGATATATATGTAGAAAAAAAATGATTGTGTGGTATTGAATTTAACTGATTAACATTGTTGCAGCTTTCACAAAGAGAGCTTTAAACAAAGCGAGCAAAGCTCAAACTTAGCGAGCAGATAATTGGCGAATCGAAGACGTCGAGTATATGGTATTCGGTTGAACACCTTGATGCTTTCCTTTAAATGAAAATATTGGTTATTTCTCTTTCAAGACCAAACAAGAGTACAAAATATTTTCACTTTTGCTAAATATGTTCGTGTGGTATAATTAAATTGAATAGGTATAACAAATTTGAATGCTTTTAATTATTATATTGATGTTCAATCAAATATCTTTCACCTCCATTGTTATGTTTATGAAAAAGAACAATAGATTAGAACGGCATTAAGTTAGAATAGATCGCATTTGTGGCACAACAATGCTTACTTGGCTCATAAAATTCAGCGAAACATCGGAAATCGGTTTAGTTCGGCTGGTAGAGTTCTGGCTAAGCGTTCTTAAATTAAATGGTTCGCTGGACTTTTAATAGGCATTAAATTCGATATAATGAAATTGCTGGAAATATTCTGTTTAATACTGTTAATTTTTTTACGAATAATAGCCAGAAATGAAGGTACAATAATTAAAGCGAAATAAAATGAAGAATATAGATAAATTTATTTTAATTTTTTCAGGTCGTACACTTAGTCCAAAATCTGATATTACCACTAAATTCACAGAGGTAATAAGTGAAAGTGGTCAAATAAACGAAGATAAATTTCCACAGAAAGAAAGTAATATCACGCAAGACGACGAAAATCGGCGCTTAAAATCTTTAATGGAAGAGCTTCTATTGAAAAGGGGAAATGACACTATAGTGCAGCAACTACTTCCACCAAATTATAACGAAAGAAAATTTGTCACAGATGGCGAAAACACAGCTACTAGATTGATGGGAGACTATACAAATCTAAGCAATACAACCAATGAAGGTAATAGAAATGCACAACCCGAAGAGCTTTCAACAAATGCAGCCCCTGAACGATGGCTGAACCGAATGGAGACTATGGACACTGCTGTTGAACTTAGTACAAATGAGACAAGCTTTGATGATCGCAATCTTACCCTAAATATCCGCGATAACAACTTGAATTCCACTCACAACGGTAGCAACCACACCACACACAATTCACCGGATGTTTCAGAGCGTCATGCCACAATATCGCTTCATATTTATAGTACCAGAGAAGAGGATGGCTCTGACGATCATCCCATAGATCATCTGAGCGTGGACGCAAAACATATTGGCAGCAATGAAACTCTGAAACAACAGTTAGACTTTTTACAAAAGAATGCGGAAAATATAAAAATGCAACAACATATAGTTGGTGACAATGGTGTGTACATTGTGGAAAGAGGTGACTCTACTGATGAAGCTCAAACTGGAAAAGTTGATATCCAAATTAGTAATACAAGCAGTTATCATGTACACTTACGAACCAGTGTTGCCACAAGTTTCAATAAAAATGGTATTCAGGTTTCATCAACATATGTGTCACCGGAATTACCAATGCCTCTGGTGCAACCAACTGAGACAAATGGAGAACCAGTTATTTCTTATGTAGTTCCAAATCTCAACAGCGGCGCCAACACTGTCTCAAAGGCTCCTGGTAATACCAACAAAGGAGATCAACAAACAGTTTCTTTAAAGCATGAAGTTATTGCTGAACTGAACAGTCCACATTCTTATGCAACTCAATCAGTTTATTCGCCTAGTCACACCCCTGCTGTGTTGTATATTTCATCGTTAGTAAGTGAAAGTCAAGAATATGTAATCCATTCCGTTACCGAAAACCATCCGTCTAACCATAATAGTGGAGCAAATTACTACACGCTGTCATATGAGACGTCGGAACTTCCCAAACCACAAACAAAACCTTTTAAGCAGAACCAGCCCCAAACTTCACCCATCGAGTCCAACCTCAGCTCTACGGAGCCGATTATGTCAGAAAACAAAAACAATTCCACAAGATTTGCTTCAAATGAAAATGTGCCGCAATCAAGTGAACTTAAATATAATTTAGTATATAAAGACCCACAGAAGGCTAACGATATTTTCTTATTTGAGCCATCAGAGCCAATATCTTACCTGAGCGCATCATCAAATACTTTCAACATAGCAAATATAGACGACGCGTTTGAACGTCTTACTGAAATATTTGAACAGTATTCTGTACCTATTTCTAGCGTGGTAAAACAACTGTCGGATGGTTACGAATCAACGCAAGAAAACGCGATTTCTCCGACGAGATCGCACGAATCTGAAAAGGTACCAAATACCCAGGCTCTAACAAAGAAACACGAAAGACCCGATACAAGAGTTGATGGCATTACATATGATGGACCCGATTCTGTAGAGCTTGGTTACGGTGCGGGCTATACGATATTGCAGAGTCAGCTGAATTTCTTGAATTTCAATCAAACGAACGAGGTAGAGAGTGATGAGAATAGTTCGCACGAAACTATTTCCGAAGAAACGGTTAAAAGTGAGGAAGAGTGCAATGTAATGTGTACAGAGGAATCTGAAGTGGAAGTACCACAGCCATTTAATCAACTCAAGCAACCAACAACAACTTATCAATCGGTTGAATCTGGCGAAAGTAATGAAAGTGAGTTGCAGCTAAATGACCCTTCAGCAACAGAGTACAATAATGTAAATGCTGAAACCACAAACCTCGCAGAGACAACAGAAACCAAACTTTCAACAACAAAAGTAATGACATTATTTGATGGAGCCACAGAGCAGTTCGCAACCTATCCGATTGCAGCAATTGCAAATGAGCCAGCAAACAATTTAGAGCATCTGGAAGTGGCAATTGAAAACGATGTAAGAAAGGAAATTGAAAATATTGACAAAACCAATGAAACGCAAGTGGCAACTACACACCAACAGCAACAACAACACCAGCACTTCGCAGCTGACACAGAGTTGCTTGCGGAGAACACAAATGACAAGTCGACTTGGGCGACTGCTGGATTACAACACATCAGCCAAACGCTTCTGCCACAGCCGGACACTACGACAAACGTGACGAATGCGAAGGGGGAACGTATGAGGGTGCCAAAACCGGAAGTGATGTGCAGCAAAACGGAGATAATTAAAAGTGAGCAATACAGCAAAACAAATGAAAATGGCAACGAAACTGAAAATGAGAATGAGAATGAAAATGAAGCGCCAGAAACGACAGCTGGAGGACGTGTGTTGCTTGGACGATCCTTGAGTTATACGATAAGCTGTCACATCCGCAAACCCGAGCAGGCCGCTGCAAGCGTACCAGCCGTGCAAGCAGCAAATATTACTGATGAAATTGACAATAACCGGGAGAAAATAATAAAAAATCATGAACAGTTGACAATTACAAGTGCCGATGACAGCAGAAATGGACTGCCGTTGAGACACCGGGGAACCGAGCAGCAAGTGGAAGCTGAGCTCATAGAGCGGCGCACTGAAATGGACAGTAGTGGAAACAAAGCGAGCGATGGCAACGCTGATGAAGGTGTAGGCACCGCTGACATTGATGTTGGTGGATATTATGACGCTGGCAATGATAGTGGCGACAGTGCGGAGGGTGGGACGGAGAGCGATGAAAATTACTACACGGATATTGATGGGAATGTGCATGAAATTGATGGTGATGGCGCAGTTGAAGCCGATGCTGATGGTGATGTTGATGTTTATGGCTATGTGAGCAGCGCTGCATGTTGCTAATGGCATTCAAAGCCGTGTGAGGCAGGCAGCTGCAATGACAGCAGTTGCACAATTGACAACCAGTTTAGAAACAGATAATGACAAAACATACGAGTATGACACTCGACAGCCACTCCAAGGCGGCTTGAGTGATAAGGACGTCAATTTCGAAAGTGTCGAGCATGTGGCAGGCAGCAAAAACACCAAACAAACGGACAGCAGTGTAGATGGTGCTGACAAAGATTACCAAGACGATGATGATGACAACCAAGATAGACATGATGACGATGATAGTGATGGGAATGCGTTCATCGATGCCGTCGAATTCGTGACCAGTGATTATGTAACGGAGAATGACAGCAAATATCGTAAAGCAGCAAAGCCAGTCAATTTGGATGGCATTCGTGACGGCATTCATGTAGCTAACGGAGCTGATGAAGTGTTGGGTGTTGACAATATGCTGCAATACAAGCTTACCAAAGCGGAAGCTGACGCTGTTGAAGCCCAGGAAAATAAAGAAAACTACAATGTGGAGCTGTTGAAAACCGAGACAGAATCAACAAAATTGAAAAATGCCAGCGGTGGAGACGGTAACGCAAATAACGATGCTTCCCAAGATGACGACCGCGATGATGGCGATGGCGATGACGGCAAAGGCGAAAGTGACGATGCCAGTGAAGAGGACGAGGAATTGGCGGTTGATAGTGGTATAACTGCTGGTGCCGAAGCGGAAGATTTCTCCGCTGATCGGATGATTGCTGTCGCAGATGTCACTAAACCGAACCGAATGTTGACGACGTCAAAGGGACGCAGAGCGCTGCATTTCGCTGGCACGGCTACATAAGCGGATATTACAACGACAAATTGGTGGCATACATCGGCAACGGCGGAAATTAGAACATTCCTAAATGGCAACTATTGCGAAGCATGCATGCTTGCACTGTGCAACCAACACAAACCACATATGCACACGGACGGCTGGAGCTGGCGGAAATCGCGCGGAAATCAAAGGAAATGCAAAGTAACCGACCGGATGTGGACGAAGGCGACGAAAATGCGTGCATCAAGAGTTAAGTGCGGATGCAGTGACCACTAAGTGAGCACAGGATTATGTGAGGACGCCATTAAGCGTGTTCAAATGTGTAGTTGTAGTAATAAAGAGACTGAATTATATTAGTAGTTAGAGCATAAGTTAATATTTGTAGGATTTTATTTGAAATTGTAAATCCAAATAAATCGATTTTGACGCTTAAATTATTATTTTCCAACAAATAAATATTTATGATTTCACATGTTATTTAAATAAAATCGTTTCTAATTTATTTGTGGTCTTCTCCAGTTGCTGCATTCGGCGTTATTGGCTGCCGCCTGCCAGGGTTGTAGATAACGTCGATAAAGAACGGCGGAAAGAGCGCTAGTTTATAGCTATCGACCGGCATCAACTGACTGCCGTTATAGTGCTGGATCTCTCCGAGTTGGTATTCGCTTTTAATATCACCTAGTGTGAGCTTAGAAAGACGACGCAGAAATTCTTCATCGGTTTGCGTTAATTTTGCTACTCCGCCAACTATCAAAGCAAAAATCACAGCAGCAATAAGTTTATGCGAAATCATTCCACGGCCTCGAAACTTAACTTAATCTATCTGCAAATGACCGCGGTCAACGAACACTTTTACTGGCGCTGCGTTTGAAACCGAAAATGAATCTGATGAAGCGGCACAGTGCGGCTTTTGCTGTGCGAATTGAAAGCGAAAGTGAAAGTTGGCTGTTTTTTTGCTCTTATGGCTTCTCTCCGCTTTCGCTTTCTTTGGTATTTGCAGACTTTTCATAACATATTATTTATGGTACATGTTTACATATATTATGCAAGTATTAGCTAATCTTCATAATTGATTGAGGCAAAGCTGAGTGAGAAATATTTGGAGTGACTTGTAATATCATTCCATTGAATCATTCCAATTCCAATGGAATGCTTGACGCATGTTTGACCCACGAAAACAAAAAATTTGAACTATTTTTTAATTTTTTAATGTCTTTATTTGTGGATAAGTTTAAACGGATCTCTATGTGTGACCCCTTTCAATAGTCATGAACTCAACATAACCTAAAATAACAACAATTTTCAATTTCTTAAGTAAGTGTTAAAAGCGGAACACAAAACGATCTTATTCTAACCAATCCAAATCAGCAACACGTTTTTTGTTATCTGAAAGCGGCGGCTTGTAGACACTCTTATTTGGCCTAGTCACACGAACCGGTTTCGTAAACGACTGAACAGCAGTCTTGTGCCGCTTCACTTTGAAGAGCTCAGATGGTATGCTTATGCTGCCGCTTTGTCGTATTTTTAGATCTGAGTACTTTAGTAATACATCAATGGGTAACGAGTGAACTGGACGGTGTTTGTCAATGCTGGATATGGTTGGATCTTCACAAATCCATGGGAAGTAGACACACAAAGGCGGTTGCACTTCAGCGTTCGCTAACTGTGTCTGACAAGCCCAATTTCGTGGATAAGTCTCACAAAACCCGAGTGGTGGTTGCAGCGGACTCTCGCACATCCAATAATTCGGTACAAGATTGCAGAAGGTTTCGAGTCCTGCTGGCGGTTGTGAATTGTCTCCCATGAATTCTTCTTGCGCTGCGCACGCCCAATGTGTGGGGAATTTTTCACAGAAACCTGGCGGAGACGTCACCGGATCTTCACACATCCAATCGTTAGGGAATTGCTGGCAAAACCATTTCACCTGTTTAGGTCGTTCGGGTGTGGGCTCTAAGAGCGCATTGAAATCGATAAACTCTTCATTTGTTAAGCAGGTCCAATGACTTGCAAATTGCTTGCAAAACTTAATAGGCGTCTTCACGGGCGCGTTGCACATCCAGTGCGAAGGAAACATTTCGCAGAGCCAAGTAAGTGCCTGAGTAGGCGAGCTTATTAAGTTCGAGGCAGCACATGAGGGATTGAAGAGTTCACAAAATTGCTCAGGGGGTTCAGGTATATCGGGATTATCGTCGAGATTGCACAAAAATACGACGACTTCGCAGAAATCGCCTTTCGTTAGCAATGGACTGGAAATGGAACTATCTACGTCAGCGATGGGTGATTTATATGGTGGAGGTAACTCTATTAGTGACGTTGAAATTGCTGGCTGTGGAATTTCAAATAGAGCTGGTGATAGTGTTGGCCCGGTTGATTGAGAAAACGTTGTTGATGGCTCTGGTTGTGAATGTATCGATTCGGGAAATGGATCTTGTAATGGGAGAGACGAAGATCCTGGCGATGGTGGTGGAGATGGTGAGGGAGAAGGCGATGGAGATGGTGATGGAGAGGGTGGTGGTGATGGAGAAGGCGATGGTGATGGAGAAGGCGGTGGTGAAGGAGAAGGCGGTGGTGATGGAGAAGGCGGTGGTGAAGGAGAAGGCGGTGGTGACGGAGAAGGCGGTGGTGAAGCAGAAGGCGGTGGTGAAGGAGAAGGCGATGGCGAAGGAGACGGCGATGGTGACGGCAATGGCTCAGGTGCTGGTGAAGGTGCAGGCACAGGCTGCAAACCGGGCAATGGTCTTGGACCCGTAGGAGACCACATAAAGGGCGGCACGTATGGCGGTAGCGGATATGGTTGTTGCTGATACGGCAAATACCATGGTGGCGATACGTACGAGTATTGTGGTGGTGGCCTTGGATAAACTGCAGGCGGTATTGGATACAGAGCTGATGGGGGTCGCTGATATGACGGCCTGCGACGTTTTGGGGTCGGACGTGGAAGTCGATATTTATTATGCTTCATACGTTTTACGGTAATAACTTTGATGTTAACGGGAATTTCAGTGCGGTTTTGCACACCTTGGTGAACAAAAAACTTTCTCCCTTCAGAAACTGCGATGTGGGATGAGTTCTCTGGTTCAGCGCACAATGCAAAGCCAAGCAACAAGAACAGTAAACAAATGTAAGAGCGATACCAAATCATTTTTGTGCGAAAACAAATTGGAATATAAATTAGACCACCGAATTCTTATCGCTTAGAAAAATTTTGACAAACTAAATGATTGTCTTATAGGCTAAATACTATATATAGCGGTAACGCATACCAGTTAGTAGCAACAGTATTAGCGGACGATATTGTTGCTGGCTTTCATCCAGTTACAATACGAATAGCAATAACAACACAGCGGCTTTTATTCCCTGGATTGTTCAAGGGGAACAAAAGAATCTTTTATTACTAGGTAAAGTAGAATAATAGCCAAAAGAGAAATGTTAAGACTAAAAGAAACCATGTCAGTTACTAAAGCAGAAATTTATTTTGCCTATACCAATATATAAATAGAAGTCTACTGACTATTTCTTACGACTTCACCTTGGCGACGTATGCGAATCCAATGTAGTCTGCACGCAGAGTGCCAAGCGGTATCAGCGATCTATGAGGCGCCTGGTATATGTGTGTGATTATAAATGACCGCTTGTGGACCATAATACGGTGGTTGATAATATGGTCGGGGATAATACGGTGGTTGCGGGTAATAAAATGGTTGGGGTCCGTAATAAGGTGCCACTGGTGGTGGTTGCGGTGGCGTTGCATACCAGGGCGGTGTATATTGCACCGCTGGTCTAGCATAGTAGTAATCATCACATTCGTCACTATCATCGTCGTCATCTGTGCATGGTCGTGGTCGGAGTCTGGATGGCCGCCTGGTGGGTCTGTGATGATGGTGATGATGATGATGATCGTAATGATCATAATGCGGCCTTTGTGTGGTAGTATGTAGCGCCAGCAGTGCACCCAAATCACGTGAGGTCGCCACTATCGGCAGCTCAAGAATCACGAAACCCTCATCATTATAGACTTGCTCGGCTGTTTCGCTTAGTGGTAATAACTGCGTTTGTATCTTGTTGTTCTGCTGTGAAGCAGTTCGACCGCGTTTGCTCGCTACTGTATGGAGCAGCAGTGCCGTTAATAGAACGACGCTTACTTTAAAACTGTACAGCATTTGGCTTATTACGGCTAAACCGTTCGATTGGTTAAGTATAACTAGTTCACTACATGAACTCCACACGCTTATTTATATGTGTTCGAGTGTTGTAAGAACTTCTTTTGTAATTTGTTGCTTTAGTAAACCCACTGCGTTGTTTTTCTCAGCACACTTTGCGTGATTATGAACTTTAAAAAAGAAAGACATAATTCAATATGTTGTTCTCCATTATAGTAAACATACATACAAATGAATTCTTAGGGGAGCTTCTTTCTCCGTCTTAGCGAAGGAAGGGCATCATGCTGCTAGTGAGACTGTTTTCAATATATTTTAAGTTGAATCTTTTGAAGATCCTACAGCTAGATGCAAGCCATAAAGCTTCATGAAAGTTATCACTTCGTTACTTGGCTCTTCACTCATCAGTTAGATTATCTACGGACACGCTCTGAAATTTCAAAAAAAACCATACTTCGTTTCAGCAGCTTCGTGCGTGGGTGGGCGTTATCCGCAACCGAATACATCTTAATTAATTCACTTGTTTGTTTTGTCAACAAAATAGTTTTGTTGATTTGATTTGCTAAACTTGTCAGCTATAAAAATGGTAACTCGACAACTTTTAAGTGTCACTTTCAAACTTTCTTCCGATTGCAAAGTATTCGCTATAAATAGTACCACGCTTGTCAGCTCCTCTCTCAGTTAACCACTTGTGCTGCAATCTTCGGACGAAATGAGTTTATCTTGTCGAATTTTATTCCTCACTGGCGCAACATTGTTTACCACATTTGTTCCGTTAAGTGGACGTATTGTACCAACAACAACAGCGAGCAACACTGGACAACCGAAGACACTGTTGTGGCTGAGCTTACTACCGTTAGCCAGTCGCATTCAGTCCGATGAAATTGCAACAGCGCTAAATAGAAACACCTCAGCTACGCTCTCAGATAATTACAGTTTGAATAACGCTGAGTCTGATGATCAAAATACACGACCACGTCCCGATTTGTATCCTGTACTGTTGCCAGTCTATCCACCACCGTATGCGGCACCCTATGTGGCACCATACGCTCCAGTGCCGCTTAGACAACCTTATCTATCCGATGCGACGGACGAAGACACGCTGCTACGCACCGAGTTCATCAAGGGTGTGCTGGAGGGCCTACAAGGCGCCGGTGCCACCGCAATCCCGGCATACGCAGCAGATATGAAAATCGCTTCGGACGAGGTTGATAGCAATAAACTCTTAAGGTCCAACGCCCGAAAAATAAGTGAACGAACAAATGAGCATAATGTACAAAAACGCAGAAAACTGCCTTTTGTCTTATTAGACGACGCCAAGTTGCCTGGAGGCGCAGCTTCACAAAGTGGTGCTGATACTGAACGCATCTACAATATTTACGAAGTTCACGTAGTTTAGCAGTGTTGTATGCTGATGAGTTTCAGATCAATTCTCTTGTGAACATTGAAGATCGCTTTTATTTGCATTATACTCCAAAGAAAAACTTAGTGAGGGCTTCTTAAACTGTTTTCCAAAGACGATTTATTCCTTTATTCGTGCTAATAATCTCTCTCACAGTTTCTCTAGCAGACTTTCCAAATTAACACAACAACGAAGAGATTACATCACAAATTAAACCCGATCGCCATTAAGATCACATCACTGTTGCCTTCGCATACGGAATATTTATTCGAATCGGGATCATTGTCCTCCAGAAGATATCAAATATGTATATATAACATTTATATATTTTTATTATTTTATTTTTAAATTATTACTTTATATATTATCTAAATAAACAAGAAACTTTATGAAATATGTATTAAGGCGACGACTCTCTTTGGTTATATTATATGATAGATCTTGATCTGTTCTTATATCTTTAAAAGATATGTATATCAGAACATACAACTCACTTTATTGGAATTATGCCTACTCTCTTAGTTTTAATATCTTCTTCTCTCTCTCTTCCTCTCTCTCGATATTCGTATCTGACGTATTATTTATAAGCATATAGCAATGGACAACAGATGTTTGTTAATAAATAATTTTGAATAAATTCAGTAAATAATAACATTACGGTTATGCGCAATTAAACTAGATACATATGTAGGAGACTTTCTTTACAGAAAAATAAATTGTCTAAAAATAACAGAAAACATTTCACAGCTTATCAATGACTTTTCTGAATAAAAACGATGAAACAATAGTAGTTGAACTAAAAATATCGAAAGTTTTGAGAAAAGAATTTGACAATGGGCTAGCGAATTCTTTTCGCCAGCAATTCACGACTGCGTTGATATAAATAAAAGAGGCAGCGGGCCGCAGCTGCGCAGTAACACGCAGACCAGCTAGTAAAAGCGTTGAAGAATGCGCATATTATAAAATACATCGTTAGCACAGTATTTGAAATTAACTAAACCACGAAATGCGTCGAAAAGTCTTCGCTTCGCTCCTACTCGCGCTAATCGCCACAAGCGCTGCGGCGAAAGAGGAGGAAGACGATTATTTGGAAGAGGTCGCGAAGAGAGTGGAAAAGCGACCGCTCTCGATACTACGAATTGATGGCATACGCGAGGTACCGCAGGCCGTTGGCATGGAGCCGGAGAGTAGTCGACAGGGTGCTCAAGCGCTAATAATGCAGCAGCAACAACTTTTGCAACGACAACATGAACAGCAACAACTAATTTTGCAATTACAAGAGAATCAGTTGGAACTGAAAGAGAAATTGCAAGCGCAAAAGCAGCCACAATCACAACAACAACAACAGCAACTACAACCAGTGGAAGATCTAGCCGAGCTTGGTGAATCCGTTGTCATCAAAACGGTTGATCTGAGTCAATTGCTGGCACAAAAATATGGCACGCCGTCGGCACCTGCACATACCGATCGTCCACATCGTCACCATCACCACCACCACAGCGATCATCCTCCACCGCATCGTAGGTATCACAGCGATGACTCTGATGAAGATGACGATGATGATGATCGCTATCATCGTCCACGTCCACCAATACCACCGCACTACTATTATCAGCCGCCACCCGGTCACAGCTACTATGGGCCATACGGGGCGCCACCATCTCAATACTACCAGCACACACATTATCCCTACTATCCGTCATACTACAACCCATACGGTAGTTATGATTACCGTTATCCATACGTGCGTTCGGCACCAACAACGAGTAGGAAGAAGCAGTCTAAAGCTCCGGCCGGTGTTATACCATTGACAGCTGCGCTACTACGCGCAGGCGCTCAGCAGCGTTCAGCGGCGGGCGCTGATGTGCAGCCGTCAGTGGAAAAAACGGAAAAAGTGTAAAATGTATACTCTTCAATAGGTGGAATAAAGTTCTTTGAAAAATAAAATATTTTTTTTTATTCCAATGAAGCTCGCACATCAACAAAATTCGGCTTCATTCACAGTTAACCCCGCTAAACTTTCCTCAAGCGACTGACTATACCGCTAATGCCAGTTGTGAAATGTAAATGGCAACCCTAGCACAGTTGTTTACCTCAAGCGTCGCCTTTGTAGCATGACAGCATGCAACTAAATTGCTTACATTCATTCTCAGAAAACTTCTCGCCTCCGAGACGCGCGCAAGATACAACGCCGTTGTGCGACTCCTTAACTTATGTCTGCTTGCTTAAGGCTGCTTTGGCTGCTTAGTCAACTGCTTGACTTGTTAGTTGTCACTCGGCTACAGTAGACAAATTTTCCTGCTTATTTAGTCATCTGCTGCATTGTTGTTGTTGTCACTTTTGTTGTTGACAGATTCGCTGAGTGCATTTAGGTTGCAGAAGGCACACAAGCCGAAGCTGATTGACATGTTAGATATGCGCAAATTGAACTGGAACGGATTGATGATGTTGCTGAAATTGCAGCGTAAATTCTTTAAGACGCCATACTATTTTCCGCTATAGAAAGATTTCAAATTCAATTCAATTTTAATCAAAATGAAGAGTGATAGAACTTACGAGGATTATATTAAAACAGGTTTATCTTTACTGGCGCGCTCTTTGAGATTACAGATTTGTATACTCTCGTAATATTTTGTCCGTCTGTCTGACCATCTCACCGTGCAAGCGTTAAAATGAGATATAGATAAAACTTCCTGTGTTCCTTGGTATCATGAGAGACTTGGTATTGCAAATGGGCGAAATCGGACCATTGCTACGCCCACAAAATCACTACAAAACACTACCAAACCACATTTTGTTAAAAGGTTAAAAGGTAAACCATTCACAGCGGTTCGCAAAATCCCGAGCAGGCCACATGAGCACAGAAGAGCTTACAAAGCATTCTCGGAACTGCTTTAGAACCGAGCAAGTCCATTTTCCATTATTTCATTTCAATTCTGTTGAATGTTCCGCGTATTCTATTAGGTCTACAATTTTGCTTCCGCCGTTTTCCAATAGATGTCTCTAGGGTCAAGCACTGGTCGATTAAATCGATTTTTTTTTTTTATATCGATCTTGTACATTTGTTTCAACATTAACCCAACAAAATATTTGTAAACAGATCTCCCAAACTTATTCTCAACTGAAAATGTCACTTTTTGAGCCGAATTCTCGACATTTGCAGGAAATTTTGCTTTTCTTTTTTAATTCCAAGAAAAGTGCGGCTGAGGCTCATCGACATTTGTAACCGTTTTCAATCAAAAAAAGTCTTAAATTTACAAAAAAAACAGCGAAAGCAAAGTTGTAGACCTAATAAAAGAATGTAACGACTTTTGCACAAGCCTTCATTTATCCTATCAACATCTCTGTACCCGTATTTCCGCACTATCTTTAGGCCTTATAGCTATGTGCGTATCTTTCAACGAATAATATTCGCCGAGCCATGGATACCAGATGATGCCTTTTCCTCGGTCAAGGTGAAAAGACACGAAACTTTTTCCGTTTTGATTCGATTTTTCAATGATTATCTTGGATATAAGCAAATACGGAGGGCCTGAGTTCGGGTGTAATCGAAGCATTAAATGATTTTTGATTTCATTTTTGATAACTTGTTTACATAATTTTATAACAATACAATATCTTAGGTCGATATAATCTGTATAAAGTTAACCATAGGCGCTGATGTGAGAATATAAAGACAAAGTATATAGGGATTGGAAAACGAGCAACCAAACCTATGCAAAGAAGGTGTGTGGAGTTCATTTCCCACTGACTTAGAGAAATATGTTCTCTGTAAGTGTTGCAAAAGCAACAACACAAAGTGCGATAAGAAGCGGGAAATAAATTTTTAGCCTCTAAGATTATCTGTGCGAATTTGTGGTTTTCCTTTAATTGAAAATGTATTCAGTGTGCATAATTCTTATCCATAATTCTCATCCAGGATCTTTGAGGTACAATGACTAATTAAATATTATACAATATACATATATATATTAGTGGTACTCATTTAACGTTGCAATTATATAAAAATGGCAAATTGGCAATATGACAATATAAGTTAAATGCCCGCTGTGTACCAATATTGCTATAAGTCTGATATTTTATCATTCAATATTTGTGCTGTTGGTTTTCCCAACAGATCCTTGCGAATTGGCACTTAGGCACTTAGCCCGCACTTACTTGTTATCTAGAATTCCTACTTTTCCATGTGTTAAAAACAATGAAAAGTAAGGTAGCCTTACGGCAAGAAAATTCCTCAAATTCATTCTCTCTTTCACTATGCTGGTTTCGCTTCCGTAAATGCTAAACATCCTTGTACTTAATGCAGAAAGATCGCAGGAGCGCCAATGCGTATGATAAATTATCCATTAGTATACCCAAGTGAGGTCAGTGCTCATTAAATTTTAATTTGCCTAAACAAAATTAATCCACTGATGTCCAAATACAAACAAAATGCTAACTAGGTGGATTTTCGACGGACAAGTATTTGTCCATATTGAAAGCGCACACCGCGTAATTTGCTCTTGAAACAAGCGGAATCAATACTGATTTGCATTGCTTTCTCCCCTCAAATGCCAAAGTGCGCATTCCCTGATGAAACTCCCCACCGCTCAACTTCGTCTCATACAGCCCTCATACACCACGCCTCAAATAGCTGCTCATAGCCCAAATGCCAGGCAAGTAAAGTAAATAGATTTCAAAGAGTAGCGCAAAAAATTCACTTAATTTCATTAGACAATTCCGGCTGCGCAGCAATTACGTTTTAATTGCCCAAATCGGAAATTATCTTGTCAATTCATTTAATATGTTTCGACGTGATTTAATTTTGATTTGCGCCGCCGCCGTTGTGCTGCTTTGACCCTCGTCGCGTGCGGACGCAGGTGGCTCAACTCAGGGCCAGCATAGGCTAGGCTAGGGTTCACGCGCTGCTCAATGCTCGCTGCTGCGGCCCAATCAGTGTACTTAGTTACCGAACAACAACAGCAACAACAAAGTTGCAAAAGAGTAAAAAATATCAGCAATTAATGCAAATTGAAACTCTCGAAGTGAACACCGTGCGCAGCGACCTCTTTAGGCACATTTCCTTCACATCCAACGGCAGTGATTGCTCACGCTCAATTGCACGCTGATTGGAATGCTGCTGAGCGCTTAGCCGCTGTAATGAGTTCATTGACTAGCTGCTTTCGGGTGTTTATTTGTGGATATTTTTTTTTTGGGAGGGGAGAGAGGAATTATTATTTAGTTATTTAAAGTGTTGATTTGAATTTTTGAATGCATTTTTTGAGAAAATGTGCTTACTTCTGCATTCTATTACGCCAGACCTGTGTAAGTAACCGTGTTTTTATATGAGAGTATTAATGCTCATATTGTCCAAGATGACAACAAACAACAACAACAGGAATGAAAGCCTTCCTGCTTAAACTTTTGCCAAAATTTAGTATACAAAAAACACTTGTCAGATTCATTTTAGAAACACCATCAAACCCTAATGACATTGTCAATCCACACACAAAAATATGTATCTTTATAGTTAAATAAGTTTGTGCCTTCTTTAGAACAGGCTCTCCTCTAATCTACGCTTGTGACGCATAGAGCACACACATATATATATATATATATATATATATATATACCATACCATACCATATATACGCCAAACATGTGATTGTATGTGTGTGTATTTGTGTTGTGACGCTTTTCCATAGCGAAAACTTCCTTCACATTCTGTTTTTATGTGTGTGTGTGTGTGGCTGCTTATCCATAAATCTTGTATGGAAATGCTTTTGTTATAAACAATAGTAATCGCACACATTTGCGCCCCGTATCCACATTTGGTATACTGTTATCTATAAATGAAATCACAACAAATCCATTTTTGTTGCTGTTGCGTGTAGTATTAAGCGCGTCCCCCATGGAGCGCCCGTTAATGGTCAGGGGAATTGACTTGAATGTTCGAACGTTGGAAAGTAATGAAAAGTATCATTCCGCAAAGGGATATACATTTAGTTAAGAAAAATAAAATAAAATAAAAATGAAAATGAAATAATAAAGCTGAATGAATGAGAAAATCGAAGACGTGTTTGTTGTAATGATAAAAACAAAAGCAAAAAATAACAAAGAAAATCAAAACAAAAACAAAGGCAGAAAAAAACAAGACGGCATATCCAATAAAATGGAAGAAGATATCATGAAAATAGCATTATCGATGTGCGATTTCAGTGCTCAGTGGATTTACGGCTAAGACTTTTAGTGAAATTTTATTTCGATTTCGTCGTATGCAACAACAAAAGTCATTTCATATACGCACAAATAGTGCTGATCGACTTTTGCGCTCGTCGACTTGTCAACTTTCGCATTCGCGGCGCTCATTACAGTTACCCGCCGCGCTCTAGCACACTGCGTACGGCGCCAACTACTTAACCGCCTTCGCTTTCCATTCGGTCCCACACCACATTAGCTTCGCATTATTTTCATTAGTTGCTTGTTGCAAATTCCTTACATTTTTACAACTATTTCAGCTGACCTTTTGCCCTTTCGTCCCTTTGGCCTTGATGCTGGCTCACTGCTCACTGCCTGCCTGTTGGCTATTTATCGCGTTTGTTTTCCAACTGTGGCTATTCACTCTTGGCCAGTTTGTTTGTTTATTTGCCTTTCGTTTGATTGCATTTTGATGGAATGCAAATATTTCTTTGCTTGCGAACTGGTTTTTCATTCCCTTCTTTTATGTTAAACACATAATTGTAACTGGCTTATTGGACAGTGTGGACTTTTGCCCCTGAAAGTAAGCAAATATAATATTTTTCAACGAAAAGAAGAGAAGTTATATACATATGAGTAGACTTAAACTCCTCCCCTATTATTACTTAGTAACAGCTATATCACCTAGGGAACTGAGGAGGCGCTAAGGCTCCTGCTCTTGAGGTCAATAACACTAAGTGATAACTATTCTCCGTAATTTCGAGCAACTTTCGGTCCGAAATTCTTGTGAAGGGCTGTTGAGGCCCAGGGTTGAGGTAGTTAGATTAGCTATCTCAAAATGTTCTTAATAAATCGAAGTTTTCATATAGTTTTTGACGTTATAGAGAGAACCAAGCCCTGAAACACAAACGAAAGCTCTAGCGCGTAATATATCATATAATCAGCAATAGTTTACCGGACTCATTGACTTTGACCTTCACAATTTCACCAACATTATCTTATGATACAGTTATTATCTATTATCTACCTTACATATTTCGTTTACGTCTAACAATATAGATTCCGCGCCCCACCCTCTGCCGTGCGCTTTATATTCGCCACCATTTACGGCTTTGTTTTCGTGCGATTTCGCTTCATTTAATTTTATTTTCCGTATCCTTTATTTTTCTTTTACGCATTTGATTATTTATTTGCAACAGCCGCTAAATTATTGCCCGCTCATGTTTCCCAAAATGAAGTTCAGGTTTGAGTTGGCAGCCAATTCGCCTAAAACTATGCTTTGCTTTATGCTCTACGCGCCCAATGGAACTGGCCAATTCCTTTGTTATTGCGAAAACATGTCTGCCATTTCGGCAGTTGCTTATTTCCTCTCCCGCTTTCTCTTTCTCGCTCTACGTCCCTCGCACTGCCAACTTTGCATTGTGTGCGCTTCGAGTTGTCGCTCGTACACTTGTCATTTTATTTATGTACTTTTGCAGACTTGCTGGCGTCGCTAATTAAATGACCAGACTTAGAGTCTTTAAATGAAGCCCGCTCCGCGCCTCTCGCTGACATCAGCCTATTCGTTTCCCCCCAAAATGCTGACTGCTTTATTGTTTATTTCGTTTATTGCTGTCCACTGTCACTGCTTCTATTATACACTAGTCAAAATTTTGTTACTTCTATTGTTGTTATTGTTATTGTTGTCGCTGTGATTTTTCCTTTAATAGGCTATGGTCGTAAATATTGTCAGAGTTAAAAAAGTTCGCCGTTTCCAGCATATAAATAAATTGAGCGAAACTGTGAAAATAAAATGGTAGCAACTTCAGTAAATCGGCCATAAATATATATCAAAAGAGCGACAACTTTCGCTTTCGAAAATTTGTTGTAGTTATTTTGTTGTAATGTATTCACTGAGACAGGAAGTATTTTGCATACGCCGACAGTTAGCACAGTTATTTTGGATATTTGCGACTCATTCATAAACCCTTACTACGCTGAAACGTTGATTTAGTGTTTATCTCAAGAAGAGCGCGAGAATCAAATGCTCAAGTGAGTGCGTAGATTTATAGTTTATATAGTACATAGACAGATCGATCTACATTAGTCACATATTTCAGCGTAGAAGGTCTGTTATTTTCATGTCTAAATGACTTAGAATTCATAGCTAGGCAATGACTTGTTGTCTAAAGTCAGATCTTCAATAGATATCCAAGCTAAATCGTCATCACCTTTGTTACCAAATACATATGTTGGTGTATTACTACCTTGATAATTTAGTATTAATGCCTTGAGCTCAATACTAAAAGTCAATGCAAATTTTATCAGCAAAAAATACAACTCTATAAAGCATATACTTGGGTATCAATATTGTACCTCCTAAACAATTGCCTCAAATTGATTTACATTCAAGTATTTCAGTATAATAGAATTTTGTTGCCTACAATCAGGCGCAATGATAAATACTACTTATTCGAAAAGGGTTCGCTTTCAATGACAAAAGAATCCATAATCATATTTGTATCCACAAACTCACATCTCAACTTTTATTGGTGATTTATTAGCGGTCTCATGGCAGCACGACGCCATGATGTGCTCCAGCGCGACACACCAGAAAGCTATAAATTGATTAATATGCATTATACGCTACGGTTAACGCTATTTTAACTAGTTCATTCATTTTCTGTGCTGACTTCCTGGTTATACGGGTATAACTCATAAGCCGACGGACGCAATAGCACCGCAAATATGAAATATGTGACAAACAGTAACAGCTTTAGCCTAAGCTTTCATATTTTATAGCGAAAATTTAAGAAGCGTTTACCCTTAGAGGCCCATCTAACCCTTCTCGCCAACTAACTGCATATGCTCTTAAGTTGGAGTAAGCCGTTATTATATCTATTTTTGCATATACTTATATACTTCTGTATTGTATTTGTAAATTAGTTTACTGTTGTTCTTGTTTTTGTTGTTTATATGTATGCGCCGCAGGTTGTAATTCAATAAAAGGAAACATGCTGTAAGCAATAAATATTCAAAGCTTAAGCTTTGTGTGTGTCTACGGGTACATACATTTGAGCCGAAACAAGATCCAACAAGTAAGGAAAGGGCATATACGGCTGCTCCACGTTTCAGCGTACTATTTTCAAGGGACCTGATTTCACTGTCTATTGATAAAACTCATTTTGGGTATTATGAATTCAATGGACATACTTCTCCTATAAGTTTTATAAAATACCAGGAAAGGGTTGGACCATTTTCGATCATTATCGGAAGTACTAAGTTTGATTTCGATCCCATATGGGATTCTATTGATATGTATACCTATGAATCCATTTAGTTAGGTATGCTGAAGTATTCTAAATTCGCTTTATTAAAATTTCTAATTAATTTAAAGAGCCTGAGGATACTATTGTTCAAAGTGGGTTAGAAACTTTTTCAGATTGAATTACAACTGTATTTTCTAGCAAATCCTGTCAAAGTGAACTGTTGCCTATTTCCGATTACTAAACGTAAAATTAAATTGAAAATTTGACTTTTTTTACTTTTACTTTACTAACTATAAAGCACTGATTACATTTTTTGATATTTTCAACAATTTGTTGAACCAGCTAGAGGGCTAAGCAATATGTATTGCAACACAACGAGTATTTGTTGATTTTAGCGCTCGGCGCACAAAAGCATGCTACAAAGTTGTACTCGATGATTTCGGAAAATTTTTGATAGGTGAATTCGATGGTTGAAAGCAACTGTATTTTATAACGGCTTCAAAAGGATGGTATAGTAATATCGATATCGCCTGTTGGTTTGGTAAGCAAAGAACAAAAGTCTCTATAATTTAGCTGCTCCTTAGTAGAATTCAGGATTATTTTCTAGTCACTGAGCGAGTCTTCTTTGAAACCAGTGCACGTTGCCACATATAGAAATTTATTAAAACTGTTTTTTGTCTACCACATATGTATGTATTGCATAAGTGCAGACGCTTTCCGCTGCAATGACCTGGAGGCCAAGTGTACGTCAAGTTCAAGTCCCTCAAGCCGAACAAAGAACGTCGTTCCTTACAATAGTTTATGCGCAGCATGAAAATACGTGCAGAATACTTGCAGATGGCTTTACAACAACAACTCACATGCGCGCATGTACATGTATATATGTGTGTGTGTGCCTGCATACAATTATAAAGTTCATTGCGTATTCAAGTGTAGCAGCTGCATTAAATTGTTGTCGCTGTAAAGTGCTCACGTTGAATTGCATTTGCTTTTGTTGCGCTCGCCTTGACAGCCTATTTCATATCTGCGTGCGTATGTGAGTGTGTAGTTTATGTTGCAACTGCATCTGCTGTTGCTGTTGTTGATGTTGTTGCTATGCTGCAATAAGCACAACCCATTTTCACATCTTCATTTCCTAATGACACATAATCGGCTTGTAATTTATTGCCTCACGCATAGTTTGCCTGTTGTTTTTGTTGTCCATTTAAATGCATGCACTTATGCATTTAGATATGAATGAATATTCATACACACACACACCCGTTTGCTGTTATTAATATGTTGATATATGTGATTTGATTTAAATTACAGGTTCATTGCAGCGTTTCTCACCCACGATGTTGCATATTCATTACAAGCACTTACATTTGAGTGCACACGCATATATTATGCATATTATTCGCAGTGAAGACGAGCAACTGTTTGAGTCTTTAGTGAAAATGAGGTACATACGTTTGGGGGTATGGAGAAGAGTTACTTTAACTTTAAGAGAAAATGTTAGAATTCTGTACCAATGCAGTGAGACGTTGCGCATACGCCATGGTGTATGTCAATATACGTATTTGAAGTAAGTCAGGATTTTTTTAAGAAAACTCTAAGAGTTCACTTCTCTCTCCATTTCGCTTTGAGCAATAACTATGATGCCTTTATAATTCCTTCATCTTTGAGTAACCAACCACTATATCACTAGATACTACTTAGCCATCATCATTACTACGACATCCGCCAAATATTTTGAAGAACACTGCGAAGTTGGGGCTTCTTGATTGGGTAAAAGGTCAGTCTATACTAGTTACATAAGTAAATTCGAATCAACTATAATGAGCAAATATTAACTAATTTCCATGGTTTAGTTAATTCCTCAGACGTTGGACAAACCAAAGAAATGCAGATATCCCCATTATGCGGCCAGACAGTTACATCTACTTAAATCTTGGCACTTAATCCTTAATGCCTCCTCTTTGGGTCTTCAAATGGCAGGTATCCCTGAAAAAGGTTACAATTTTAGTCTAGTATTCACCAAAAACTATTGATTTCCTCATGGAATTATTCAACATACAATGCTAAGCTGACCAACGCTAGCAGAGCAAGTGGCGACAGCGTCTCCATCAACGACTTCGATTAAAAAATCCAATTTCTTTTCCAGACATATTGTGACGCCACAGACAAAGTGCGGTCAACGCACATGCTCTGCGTGTGTATTAGTGAATGAGCATACAAAGCAGAGCAAGAAATGAAGAAATATTCACAGCCAACAGCCATTAAAGGCATAACACAGCCAACGCAGCTGCGTGTCCAAGTGGCCGCAGTGGACGGATACAATGGAAATGGATATTAGCAGCATTAGTGAAAAAATCGAAACACAATTAATGTGCGCCAAATGGTGTGGGTACGGCTGTATGTATGTGTGCGGTAACGAAAACGAACTTTATGATAGCACAATTCAGCCAATAGGCGTATGAGAGGAGTGGACGAAAACTAACAGGTTCGTATAAACATAATGGCTTTCGAATGTTGTGTTTGGTTGAGGAAACTATGCTTGCCATTAATGGGTTATTATATATCGTTTTTAAGTCGGAAAGTCTTTGAAAGAGATAGAAAGGAACTAACTTCTTGATTTATAAGGTGAAGTTATTCGTCGTTGATATTCAGAATCCACGAGACACATTTCCAAGCTCTCTCAAATTAATTACTTTTAAATCTTTAATCAAAACATAAGGTCAAGGTTCAAGGTTCTTTCAACTCAAGACTAGTAAAAGCAATTGATGTAACAACACACATATGGCGTCTAACCAATAGCAGTACCATAATTGCTGGGAAAAAGTATTGAAAACTACCAATATACATAGGTACAGTTATGTTGTTGCATAAAAACGCCAACGAGTGCTGTTAACTACAGATTGAGCAGCTGACAACGCAAAGCCGACTGCCCCAAACATAAAAAATGCCGCCACAAACACATGCATGGCATGGCCGCTAAACAGCTCGGCACAGGCGAGCAAGCAATGTCCGCCATTAGAGTAATCGTGAAAAAGTGGAGATAGAAATCAATAAGGATAAATTGTCGCAATAAAACGCTGGAGTGTAATTGTGATTGGCCAGTTGGCACAGGCCACAGCGCCTAATGGACCGTTAGACAGATGGTCGATAGTCAGCTTTAGTCAACAGCGGATTTACAGATAGAGCGAGTCAATCGGCTGAAATGGGGGCACAGTCGGCGCAATGACATCGAATGATGACTAGAGCAGGAAATGAACGCATGCGACAGGAAGTGTCAACGAAATGAGCAGCGAAAAAGGGTCGCCAGGCATTCAACAAGAAATCAATTGCTTCATCATTGAGGTTATGTGTATTGAGTTATTTATCTGTTTTCGGTAAGAATCTATGTAAATACAGACGCCCGTGTGTGTCAATGAAATGACGCTTGAGTGTAATTGATTGCACAAGAAAATTACTTCTGTTTGAAATTTGTGTCTGTCTGTGGATGCATTTATTTAGTAAAACTATTGAGAAAAGATGAGTGTAATCAGCTGTTTAATAAAAAAAAATTTACAAAATATAAATTAAATAAAAATTTAAAGATTAAAAAAAAAATTAAAAACAACCAATATTTTTATTTAAATCAAGTAAGGAAGGGCTAAGTTCGGGTGTAACCAAACATTTTATACTCTCGAAATTTATTTATTTAACTTAATTAATGTTATTTAATACACAATTTGACCCTCATATTCGTCATATATATTGTATAAAGTCCATTGAAAATTGGAAACCATAATATTAGGTTAGAAGCATAGAGGTCCTCATGTTCGATATATGGGGCCTTAAAAACCTATGGTCCGATTTCGGCGATTTTTAGAATGGGGCTGCACCGATATCTTCACTAGTGCTTACTTTATATATTGTAAAGTAAACGATTCAGATCGTCTTCAAAGTTCTGGTATAAAGGAAGTAGGCGTGGTTGTGAAGCGATTTGGCCTATTTTCACAACATATAATTGGGATGTAAGGAAACTTTTACAAACCAAGTTTCATGGAAATTGAAATCAAGTAGTTCCTGAGATATGGTTTTTGACCCATAAGTGGGCGACGCCACGCCCATTTTCCGATTTGTAAAGAAATCTGAGTGCAGCTTCCATCTGTCATTTCTTATGTGAAATTTAGTGTTTCTGACGTTTTTTGTTAGTGAGTTAACCCACTTTTAGTAATTTTCAACCTAACTGTTGTATGGGAGGTGGGCGTGGTTATTATCCGATTTCTTTCATTTTTCGACTGTATTAAGAAGTGGCTAAAAAAATGACTGCAGAAAGTTTGGTTTATATAGCTCTATTGGTTTCCAAAATATGTACAAAAAACCTATTTGGTGGCGGGGCCACGCCCACCTCCCCAAAAAAAATTACATTCAAATATGCCCCTTCATAGTGCGATCCTTCATACCAAATTTTATTTGCATAGCTTTATTTATGGCTTAGTTATGGCACTTTATGTGTTTTCGGTTTTCGGTCCGATTTAGCTCATTTTCGAAAGCACCCTTCCTATGATGCCAAGAAATAAGTGTGCCAAGTGTGACGGACGGACAGACAGACATTTGGATTTGAACTCCACTCTTCACCCTGATCACTTTGGTATACATAACCCTATATCTAACATATATCTATGTGAACCAAACTATAATACTCTCAAAACTAAAAAATAAAACAAATAAATTCAAATAAAATAAAACACAGAAATTAAAAAAAAAAACAAAAATTAAAAAAAAGTCAATTTATTCCACTTATTTGCCATCAAATGAGTATTCTAATTCTCTCCGAAAGAATCACGGCATCAACCACCCTCATTACTTTTCAATAGAAAGTCGATTTGTGGATACGAAAGCATTACTGTTACCAAAAGTTTAATGAGGAATGCGAGAAAATGTACTTGCAGCACACCACCTCACTCCACTCCTTCTACTAACAGGAACCTGCCACGATCAGTGATCTCACTCCGCTTTGTTTCTTTGTTATTATAATTTCCGCGTCGCTTTTGTTCTTGTAGCCACTAGTTTGTGTGTGTTTGTTTTTCGATGTGGTATGGTCTAACCAAAGTTTCGGCCTGATTTGTTGCCACAGATAATTGTTTTGGTTGTCATTCAGCGCATTTATTTTGTTTTATACACCAACCAACACGGCGTAACGGAAAGTATTTAGCGATGACCGCAACATTATTGTTTGCTGCCGCGCTCACACTCTTCCGCTTACTCGCTCGCTTACTCCCTTACTCACTGACTCACTGGCTTCCTGCCAGCGGTTGAGTTTATGTGCCCTCTTAACATGTTGCAACGAGCGGCGGCTGCATTATGTGTTGCATTAATAAGCGAGTTATGCGAAAATTGAAATTTATTTCAGCTTTTATATAATACAAATATATTTGAGTGTGTGTATGTATGTGTGTGTGTGCAACACAGTTATGCTGCAAATATTTTCATTATTATTGTCGTTGCAAGCAAATATTTCAATTTAGTTGAGGCTAAATGAAACTGAAATGGCACACAATTATGCCGTTATTGAACACATTGAAATGATAATTAAATATTCACAGTGATTTCATGGGCAATTACGCTTTCAAAGGCTCCACTTACCACTCGCACACACTCGTATATATGAATTCCGGTTAAATACTAAAATGTCAAATAAAATAGCTACAGCCATAAATTAATTGCAAGTTATTATGTACTCGTACATCACGATGTGGCCTAGATGGAAGTGGTAATGACGTCATGCAGAGTGTGTAGCACGATGTGTGGCAGCCAGTTTGTGGAGATTGCTGGTAGTATTAATGACTTCAGATTGTATTTATAAATCAATATAAGAATACTTTAGATATTTGAATTAATAATGAAACAAACGAAGTGACTCTTTCCTCTCCTCTTCTATATAGAAATCACACCATTTCAGCTAAACCACCGCCACATACATATGTGTAAACCAATCGAACAGCATTTTGTTTACTTAATACCACAATTTTTATTGAAATCACCAAACTGCACTGGCGTGTCAACAATTCAGAGTTGATTTGTGTGTGTGTGTGTGTGTTTGTGTAAAGCCAATCGCATGCAATTGTGGTCAACCATTGGTTATTGTCAATTTCTAAACATTTTGTCACCGGAAAATTCGCCGAAAATGAAATGAAAGTGCATCGTTAATAATCCAATCCCACAATGAAATCGAAGCGCTAAGCACTGCAACAACAACAAAGCAATTTATTTCGAATAAAACTATTTGTTGCAATGCAAATGCATGCAGCGTTGCAAACAATGGAATTGATGAAATTGTGAAGCGAATTATCTATTTTCCGGTGTTTTTTTCAAAGTGAAGTGTGCACTTCATTGATATGCGCGTTACATTTTATGGTTGATAACTCATTTATATTCCAACGGAAGACCAATTCATGCTTTTATACAAATAACCAGGTTGTTGCTGTTGTGGTTGAGTTGTTGATTTAGATTTATTTAATATATGATTGAGCACATTTACTTTGTATGACCAAAAATAAATTAAAGAGATTTGGGCAAACATGAGTTAATTTTAATTCAAATCGCGTTTCATTATTACTATGTATAAGATGTTTCTTTTAGAGTTGAATAAATTTTAATTCAAATCAAGCGCTGATAATTTAGTGAAATGATAGTTATTAAAGTTTGTGTATAATTTAGGATATATATTTCCACCGAGTTTCGAAATTTTTATGAAGACTATTTGCTCGGTACATGTTCGGATCACTTTTTGGAGTATAATTGACATAAATAAAATATAAATTTGCCTAAAATAGAAGTGTGGATATACAGTGACTCACGAAATTGATCACGCTTCCGTTGAATTGCCATTTGTTCTTTCATTCCGTCTTACAAATGGCTCGCAAATGCCTCAAGAACAATGACATTAGTACGCTAGATTGGCCTCCACAATCGCCGGACCTAAACTATATCTTGCACATGTGGGGTATATTAAAAAAATCGGTCGCAGGCGAAATTGGTTCATTGAGCGAATTGAGTAGGTGTGGGATTATATTTCGTCAGAAACATGCGTTTGCAGTAGCATACCAAACAGAATCAAACCCGCCGGAGTATGCTGAAGATATGCGTCAAAAACAGCTATTCACTTTGACAGCTAGTTTGACAGCTGTCACTACAGGAAATAATATACTTCGGAGACTCTTATACATAAAAGCGATACGCAATCAAATTCAGTATTTCTTAACTTAAGACAACTAATTTGGAGTACTAGATTTATATAGACTCAATTTCAACTTGAACCTAATGGACTAAAAGCTAAATTGGTATGTAAAAACTGAGACAATTTTTGCCTCCCTTTTCAACCAACCAAGGGAATAAAATTAGGCCTAGTGAAACCAAAATATAATTGTTTCTACTTCAGAAAATACCGAATGTTTTCAAATTGTCACTGGTAAACATTTCCTCAACATTATTGAGCAACATTATCATTTACTCCATGATTTTTTAAATCTAAAATCACATCTCAGTAACGCATTTACATGCACTTGACCTCCTTTTCCGAGTGTTATTCCGCACTAAACATGCAAATGCAACACGCAGCAGAACTATTTCGCATTTTAATTACTATTTATCAATTGAAATTCAAATATGTCCGTGAATGCGCTAAATAAACTGCATTGGATGGATAGCGATAAGCCTATACATAGCCAACTGCACGCGTGTAAATATGAAATAGCCCTACGTGTATGCCGTTATCAACTGAAGTGCTATATTTAAAGCCGCAACAACAAGTTTTAAATACACATAAGTGAGGTTGTGTGAGTGTGTTTACGCCATCGAAGCAGTCATTGGTGGCAGGTGAAATATTTGCCCAGGCGACACGAACTAAATACAAACTCTAATTTAATTTCAATGAAAATTGATATATTTACTTTTGCATTTATTGCGTTAGCTTTGCTTTTTTTTACACTTGACCAGCTGCTAAATACACACACACTTATATAACTGTATATATACAAAACGGCATTGCTGCGCTTGGCCACAGCTGGAAATCGTGCATATTTAAATGATTTCCCGGGTTAAGGGTGGCAAACATCCGGTTTCCGGTGCTGGTTAACACGTAGGCGCAGCCAACAAACACACGCGTGAGTGTTAAATTTCTACAAACTAGACCCAATAGATGCCTCGTTGGACGAAAATGTGGGTTCTTGTCGAAAATTTATCGGTTCTAACCGAACATTTTATACTCTCGCAATTTATTTATTTAACTCTATTAATATTATATAATACACAATTTGACCCACATTTTCGTCATATATGTGGTATAAAGTCCATTGAAAGTTGGAAACCCTAATATTAGGTTAGAAGCATCGAGGTCCTCATGTTCGATATATGGAGACTTGAAAACCTATGGTCCGATTTTTGCGATTTTTAGAAAGGGGGGCAGAGCGGTAAATAAATGCAGTATTTATGCAAAGTTCTGTTCCGATATCTTCACTAGTGTTTACTTTACATATTGTAAAAGCGTTCTGGTATATAGGAAGTAGGTGTGGTTGTGAACTTATGTGGCCTATTTTCACAACCTATCATTGGGATGCAAGGGAAATATTACACACCAAATTTCATTGATATTGGTCGAGTAGTTTCGGAGATATTTTTTTTTGACACAGAATTGTATACGAATTTACGTGGAGCCCTTCTGAATCTTTTTTTAAATTAAATTTAAGGTTTCTGGTGTTTTCACTTACTGAATTAAAGCATTTTTGTGGTTTTTAACATAACCTTTGTGAGGGAGGAAAACGTGGTTATAATCCGATTTCCTCCATTTTTGGACTGTATAAAGTAGTACCTAAAAGACGCGATGATTTGGTTGAGATATATGAGATATGTACAAAGAACTTAGTAGAGAGCGGGGCCACGCCCTATTCTCCAAACAAATTACATCCAAATATTCCTCTTCATAGGGCGATCCTTTGTAGCAAATTTTATTTCCATAGCTTTATTTATTGCTTAGTTATGGCATTTTATGTGTTTTCAGTTTTCGCCATTTTGTGGGCGTGGCTGTGGTTTTTACTCAAGTTACAGCTTGCACAGACGGACGGACGGACGTACAGACAGACAGACAGACATCCGGATTTGACCTCCACTCTTCACCCTGATCACTTTGGTATGTCTAACCCTATATCTAACTCGTTTAGTTTTGAGTGTTTCAAACAACCGTTATGTGAAACTATAATACTCTCTTAGCAACTTTGTTGCGAGAGTATAAAAATGTAAATTTCTTTGAATCTGTAGTTTATTAATGGTATGAAAGCTCAGATTCAGAATTTCAACTTCCTCAGACTTCGGTGCATAAATCCCGTTAGGCGCCGCGTCTATGATCTTCGATTCCGATTGGGCAGCCTCTTTGCTTTACCAGCACACTCAAACACAAGCGGAAACGAACGCGCTGTTATAGTTGTTTTTGTTCGCGGTGAGCGCTTTGGTCACTTGTTCGGCCATATTGCACATTGCACTTGCGCACCAATGCATTACATTGGAGCATTTGCATGAGCGTGTACTCGAGCACTAGTACATGGCTCGGCTATTGTCTCTGTTTTTGCGGTTGTTTTGTTATTGTTGTTGTTGTTTCGGCAACGCCTTGCTTGTTAGGTGTCAGTGATTGCCGACAATGCAATGCTACTGCCAGGTATCGTGTGCACCTTTGTTACCGTTATAGCAAACTGGTTCTTGTTATTGTTTACATGCAAAGCACAAAAACAACAACACATACACATACAACTTTGAAAGTTGGAAAATACACCGCGCAAATTCAATTGAATTATTTCACAGCCAAGCAAACACACGGTTTGAATGGAAGTGGCAAGAATAAATGCGAGCAAATACAACCCCGACAACAAAGCGGTGTTCTAGATATGCTTTTGTGGAATAATTTTGAACTCCGAGCTGTCAAAAAAGATTTCGAAAACAATCTTGCTTGGAAGCTCCTTACTATGATTCTTAGCTCTGCGTATTGTAGAGCCATATGTTGGACTTGAGAGTCTTGAGTCAAAGTATGGGTTACTACAATAAAAAGAGAGACTCATAAGCTCGTGTTAGCGCACCAACTGGAAACCCCGAACTTCATTCGGTTAACCTGAGTCCCCGGAGAAATAAAGCCAGTCTAACTAACTTAAGACCCCCCATGACCTTTGACATCAAGTTTCTATAATTGCAAGCCATTTAAATTTTAAGATAAGTGGTAACTCTAACAAAAACTTTAATTAATCACAAGTTGAAAGTAATTTATGTCTTTCGCTTTCACACTTCGCTACGCACATACCGCGCCGGCAAGGAGTTAAAATGGCATGTTTACATGGCAAGTACACTTCCAAGCCGCTGTAAGTATGTGAGCAATTACGCGCTCACATGTCAAAGCAAAACGGCATGGCAACTGCCTGCGAGCACTGGGTCAACCCGCTCTCTCTCCGTGTGAAGCCAATGCCTGCCTACCAGCTGGCTGTCGCGCGTTCTGCCCGCCCCTTTTAAGTTGTTTACAAGATTACGGAAATGAGGTTGTGAACTTGCAACAACAAACGCACACACACGCCCAAGAACAAGGGCGATAACAGCAGTTAAAAGAGCAACAACAACAACACAAGCACACAGCAGAGACAACAACAAGTAACAACAAAGCAGCACCAGCAGACAGGCGACATGCAACAACTGCGCACAGCCTTGAGAAGCCGCAGCCACGATTATCAGCGCGAGTTGAAGCTGGAGCTGGAGCTGAGGAAGAAGATGTCACAGGGTTGCTGCTATAAAGAAGTGCACACATAGACGTAGAGTTTCGACTGACATAGACGCCGTTATGCCAAGTGGAAGGCGGCGAAGGTTGCACGACTAGTTATGGCTCGACTGGGCTTGGCTCGACTTGGCTGTGCTCTTCGGATATAATCATGACATTACGACATAAGACAAGACCAACTTAAGCAGCCAGCTACAAGCTTTTACAGCGTTGGAGGAGACACTTGTGCTGGCACACACACGCACACGCACTCACAACCGAACATTCGTGGATGTGTGGGCTTACACATGTGCGCACTAAATCGTAAGGATCAAGCAAGGAAAGTGCTTTAAACGAATGCCAAGCAGATGCTAAGCGCCGCGCCGCGTAAGATTCTGCTGTGCTGTGAAGGCAACAGCTACAACATAGTTTGCTGTAAGCCAGCCGGGACAAGTCAAGTTATCCTTTCAAGGATTCACGCCTGCTGTATGCGCTGCATACGCGTGTGTGGCGAGGGTGTGGGCGTTTGTGTTTAAGTGCCACTGAATGGCGAGGCAAAAGCGCAAACACAAGCAGAAGTGAAAGAGCGTGAACTACAAGTAGCACGCACACAAACACACACACACATACACGTACAGGACGAAGGATACTTGAAGACATACATGCGTAGTTGCAGCGCAGCAAATGAACGAGTGCCAGCGAAGTAAATCGTTACAACGGTGACTTAAAAATCTGATAAACAAGGCCAAGGATCAACGGCGTCGGCATCGCCTCCGGCCCAGTTTACGGCGAAATATCTTAATCGCAGGAGTAAAAGCGACGAGCTAAGCTTCTTTGCTGTCACCGAGAAAAATCTGTTGTGGCAATCAAAGATAGCAGAGCGAGTAATGTCAATGGCGGTTCGGTTGTGGCCGAGGCCGCGGCACAACACTCAAGGCGTTCCTTGGCTGCTTGACGGCGTGGACATTCTCATAGCTGCTGCTTTGTGCTTGTTTATTTATTTTTATATCATGCGAACATATGCTCGTAAATGTGCGATCCAACACATGAGCTCCAAGCGAAGTGTTGCCTTCGTGCCTTGGTGTGAGTGTCTCTGTGTGCGTGGAATCTTTGGCATACTTGACTTTTGAGCGCAAACAACATTTTTAATATTATTTTACGCTTCCATTTACTGGCACGCTAAGTTAACCACACGCTGCAGCTAGGCTGGGACTTGCCACTTGTGTACACTTTGATGACACCGATACAAGCAAGCGAGTGAATGAATAAATGTTTAACGGTATAGATAAATGTGACCGGGTTTGGAGATTTTCTGGCATTGTTAGAGTTTACATTTCGGAGTATTATTTTAATAATAGAGCTCTTTAATTCATAGTTGTACGAGTTGGGATAGAAAGGACTCTGTAGGAGAGTGAGAAGTCGAGGTCCATTGAGACTTGGGGTGAATTGACGGCAAGTTTTCAATCAGAGATCATTAGAACTTAAATTTGCGGAGTTGATATTGGGAAACCGATATACAATCAGAGCACCATTATGGTTTCAGAAGTGGTACGGGCATATATTATGAAACTGAACTGATCGAACTCATCTCTCTGGGACTACCAACAGCCTTGTGCGTCATACGCTGAAGCTTTGGGCCAAAGTACTCCTAATGGTATCAACTTTGACGCCCAGTTATTATTATAAGTTAAAAGTCTTCAAGGGAATCCGCGCTATCCTTCGAAGTCTTTTTCTTTGCCAACCGCGAAAGCACATATTTAGTAGGAGAGCTTCGTTTTTTTGGAATGACAACCCTTACACCAATTGTACCCAGAGTTCCACGATACTGCAGTTGACTTATTGTCAACTCTTTGTAATCACATATATCTCTTTTATTTGCTGTACTTGAAAACCTTTGACAAAACCAATCACAGTGCCATATTGTCTACGGAGCTACATCAAAAGTTCTGGGCGGCGCTTTGAAGCCCCGCACGACATCAATTGCGTGCGCTGTCACTCACGCAGTTAAACGAAGAAAAACGATTGCGAAGTGCGTGAAAATTGATTACACAGCAGGCATCGCGCCTCCAGACACATTCCAACGCAGCTGATTAAGATATTTTTTTGCGTGCAGAAAAAGTAAAACAATTTCAAAAGGCTTGTAGAATAAAATCTAAGTAGCTCAAAAGCAAGCGCGGGGGGTCGTCTAAAAACTCATATGTGAACTGGTAGGTGGTCTGCTAATGGATTGTCTCACGGCAAAATTTTTTTATGCATGCCTACATTTATAGTTTGTGAAGTCTTCTTCATCTTCGATTTTGAGCGCATATGTTGTACTTTGCTGGTTGTTGGTTGACTTCTCATTCCCTCTTGACCAAATACTTTGACGCGATATGCAGTTCTGATAAAAGAAGCGGTGAAATATCAGATTTTAAGCAACATTCCTTCTTCTTCTTCCCCTCACTTAATCACGTAGTCACTCATATGATTACACAAACTCTGATACACCGGCAGTCACCCATTATCATCGCTTTCTCATTCAACACTTGTTTGTTTTGCGTCGAGTGCACTCCGAGTACTTGATTATGGGCTTGTTGACATTTAATTGCATGATTGACCAAACGGAAATAAATTAAATGGCCACCTTGGCAGGCCCAACCGCCGCGCAACAGCCAAAACCCCAACGACTAATCGCCAAGATTAACACAATGCTATGTGTGTGTGTGGCCGTTATACGAGTATATGCGCTGTCAGCAAGTAAGCATGCATGTGTGTGAGTGTGTGCGGTTGCTTCAAGCGATACACGGAGGAAATCACGTCAAAAGCATCATTGCGATTGTCGGCATTTATCGCACTTGCGGCGGCGCTGCGTGTGCGCGTGTGTGTGTGCCAATGTTTGCTGTGTCATCGATTCCTTTTATTCATTTTATTGTCTGCTCGCAGCCAGATAACGGTGTGTACGAGTGTGGCTTCACCGAAAACTGCTATCAAATCAATTATTCATTTATTTGGTTTCGAGTTGTGTCTCAAGGACTTTAGCACGCCGCACTACCGTTATGCAGCGTAATATATTTATTTACTTGTGTATGTTAAGCAGCGCCGTAAGTGTGATCTTGTGGCACGACGCAACAACTCGCATGCGGTGTGAGAGAGTGCTAAGAGTGAATTGAAGTGAAATTAAGTGGCGGTGGTGTGAAAGTGTGGAGCCGGGGGGATAAAATAGTGCAAAGAAAGTGGCCTATCTATATGTGTGTGTGTGTGTGCTATTAATTGTGTGCCGACAGGCGTGTGTGTTAATGTGATACCCTTGTGGCCTCACAAATTTATTAGTATTTGTTTCTAGAAAACAAACACACACACACACACACACACAAGGGACACCCACACAAATACACAAATAGGCAAACGCTTGCATTTCGCTTGTGATTTTATGTTTATTTTGCTGTGCCTACGCAATTGAATAAATTGTATTGACAACTTGTCAACTCAAACACTTTCGACACAGCCTTATGCAGTGACCTTACTTGTGTGTTCGGCGCTGTGTGTTTGTGCTCATAAAAGTGTATTTGATTTGATTGCCGTTATGTTTACGTATGGTTGAGTGCCCTTCATTGCGTTAACTCTACTGTTTGATTTCATATTTTTACACCTTCCAATGCAAATTATTGTAATTGCTTTAAAACTAATTAAGCGGAAAATGCCACACATGCGAGTGTATATGTATGTATGTCTGTCAGAAGTTGACATATCTGCTCAAATGCGCATGCCTGCGTGCATTCTTGTTGTACAAATAGTGGCTCATCAAATTTAATAAATTTATTAATTAATGAAGTAAATTTATGTGTTGCGTAATTTATAAGTAAACCGCAATGTGAACCGCACGCAATGATTGAATTACATTGGTGTTGCCAGATGATTGTGAAATAAATATTTTTAATTGTAAGCGTTTAAGAGCATTTCTGGTACATTTGCGATAGACAAATGTTTTCATCAGAGGAAAGCTTCACAGACACTATTGCAACTGTTTTGAGGCCTAATTTTCAACTGAACAAGAATTATAAATTTTATTGTTAAGGCCATCAAAAATCCATCGAAGCTTTTTTCATCTTATCTTTAAGACGACTTCTCCAACTCAAACTTCCTCTTTTTAAACAGCAATAAAACATGTTCATCAGAGTATTTGAACTCTACTCTTAACCCTCCTTAATAAGAACACACACATCGATACACTTATCAAAAGTTAAGTAAAACTGTATAGGTTCCATTCAGTTAAGCCCTATATTCCATTTCCGTCCACATGCATAGACCTAAATCGCATAAATTCACTATAATTGTATTCAGAGTAGTTGGCGAAATTTGATTTACGCAACGATTACTCCTAAGTTAATGAATTTCATGGAAGTGAAATAAATATTTCCGAAAAGCTTTCATAAGAGCTTTATCGAAGCTTTCGTAGTCGTTTTAAGTCGTACTAAGTAAGAAAATATATTTTCTTGCAGTGAAATTGAATGAATATTTCTGAAAAGCTTTCATAAAAGCTTTCGCACTTCTTAAAAGTCGAAGTAAGCAAGTAAATAAATTTCGTTGAAGTGAATTGAATTTTTCGAAGGAGCTTTTTTCTAGGTTTTCGTATTCGGTATTAATACCTGCTCAATGGAAATGAATAAAAAGATTTTGTCACACAGCAAACATGTGCTATTTGTAACAAAAAAACTTTTCTCAGCATTAACTGAATTGCATCAGTTATGATATATGGATGGTATAAGCTTCACGTATTTTCCTTTGAAATATGCAAAACAGCAGAAATTTAGCATTAAAATGTTTGCCTCAATAAATTTGCATATTCCCATGTATGTGTATTTGCTTCCGAATGTCTACATTCACTCGAACAAATACAAATACGAGAATTTTAATAAAATTGTTTACCGTTAACACTTGCTTAGGCAATTCTGCTAAGCAACACAAGTGTTTAGTTGAATGATTTCATATCACACACACACACACACTTCTATACTTTCAAATATACACATACACACATGCACGAATGTACAGTTAAGGCAAAGAAAGTGAGAAATGTCGACGTTATTTAAAAATGAAACAAAAATACCACAACTTAGGCATAAGCAATTCGTATAAATATGCCAGCTGGCGGAAATTATCCGCTCAATTTATGCGTAAATGTGTGAAATTTTTAAGCAATCAAAAGGAAAAAATCTCCACAAAAACATATATAATATAACTGTGCTCATATATAGGCATACAGTTATATGACAATATAAGATGTACAGGGTGCGCCAACTATTTTTAATGCAAAATTTGAAGAGCTTTCAAACACACACTTTCAAAGAATCTAATTTCAAGAGAAGCTACTCCGAACAGTAACATTCCAGTCTTCTGCAGTATGTCTCAAAGTTCTTAAATATTAAAACTCAGCATAAAATGTGACTCACCCTGCATCTGACAGGGCTTATAAATACACTCAGAAGTTTCGACGTCTAGGCTTGTGCTCACACCACGCCTGTTTTCTCATTGATTTATAGCTTTGAATAGAAAATTTTTAAATTAACAAAGCCGCAACGTTGAAATCACGCACAGTGACCTCTGACCCAGAATAAACCTTTATTTTATTTACTTGTGGCTTTTGTCGAAAAACAAATTTTTATAAATCTTTTTATAATTTTATATGCTGAAAAAAAATTCCAATTTTTACTTTATAATTGTAAACTCTCAATCACTTTTGGCCTCTCTGAAGTACGCTGAAAGCAATCGGGCGCTTACTAGTGTCTACCATGGGGCATAGACTTAACCATTCAATATGTAAAGAGTTCCATTGCGTCAAAAGGTTATACCCAACCAATAGAAGGATTAAGCTTTTGCCTGATTAACAAAAGAATAAATATATTTAGACTCCCGTTTCAATATATAAAACTGGGTCACCACTTTCCGTTTCATAGCCACAATTCACAGTCAGTCCTACAATGAATTACAAAACAGTAATTTCGTAGCTCTTATCCCACAGTCGAAATCAAAACACTGTACATTGACGCCACAAAGTCCACGTGGCTGAGACGTTTTGCTTCGACAGCTCAGGGCAGAGACCCCCTCACCAACCACACCTCACTCCCGATATGAGATGATTGAGATTATTGAAATTGAAATCAATAATTATTTCCATATCATTAAATTCGAAGAAAGTTTGCATTTCGCTTGCCGCTGGGCAAACCACGCAGAGTTCGCGCAAACGAAATAGGCAAATAAAATAAAAAAAAAAAAACAAATGTTAAATAAAGTAAATAAATAAATAAAGCGAGGAAGTAACCGAAATACGGTGAGTGTGCGGTAACAACCACACAAACAACTAATCATGGCACTGGTGTAGGGGCACGTTCGCGCACATTTTCGGCACCCACAGTAACCGCCAGCTGTTTTCGACGGAATATTACTTCTTGGTTTCAGCATTTCGCCTCACACCGCTACACACAGCCGTTACTCGTACATGTGTGCGTTGGCAAACGACGCTTTCATTGCATTTCGGTTTTATTAAATTTTTTCCACGTTAACTTCCTACTTCTTTTTGTTTCAGTGGTAAAGGCGAAAGTGATTTGGACATGTTTTTGCTCGATTTGTTGTTGTTCTTTTTTCAGGAATTCCGCTGGTAAATCACAATGGAAAGTGGTAGTGAAGTGCGCAAATGCTTTTCGATTACTTTTCTAGTTGCCCGACTTCGCCAGAAAAGTTAGAACTCTCAGGATGGCGGGGAAAAGAGGGAGGGAACAGGAAAATAGCAAGTGAGTCTTTCCAGTCGATATGTTTTATGCAGCTCCAGTGCCATTTTGCTCAGAGGTAAGTCCTGTTGGGCTTACGCTTGCGCTTTTGCAGCTCTTAGAATGTTGGGGGACTTGCACACCAACAAGTATGCAGAATACAAATAATGTAATCAGATTACCGCGACTACTCGCAGATGACTGCTTTGTTTTTAGATAGGAAATGCTTATGAAGGCAGAATATATTAATTTCACGCATTATGCAACTTGCGTAAGTAGGAGAGAGAGTGAGAGCGAGAAATTGCGCAAACTAATCACGTAAAAAATCTCCCAAATTCTTATGAAAATCTTATTGGAATTATTTGAAAATAACCGACACAGCAATTTTACTACTTACTGGGCGATTATCGAGATTACCAAGCCAGCAGAATTTTGGATGATTTTAAACAAAGTATAACAGTTTTGTTCACCCAACGTTTGATTGTAAAACTAATCGGAATAAATATAAAATTATGTATGTACATATATCAAAATCGAAGAATTTCAAATATCTGTCACTCCTAGAGTATTATCTCCGAAGTAAATGACTTCAGAAGTTGCTAGTTAAGTGGTCTCCTCAGAAACATATCGCTTTGTGTCGATCTTATATAAGATTTTGTGATTTCGTGTATTTCTAAATCTACTTCAGGCAACATTTGATGTTAGTCAGCCAATGTTACCCAGTAACCGTTTCACTAATTTCACTCCAGTATAATGTGGAGTTAATACTGTCTGATCTGATATGTCAATGGAGACCCAGAAGGTCGACAATGTGTCTAGTCTTTCCTTCATAAAATATGTGCACAGAGCTCGATTCATTTAAAATTTTTATTTCGAAAATATACTCCTCAGAATTATGATAACCTTGTGGTCATATATCTTTAATATTGTTAACTTGATATATCTCTGCAGTGTCGCTATTAAGGAAGTTTCTGTATTTTTTGATAAGACAATCGAAAAATCTTCATTTTTCCAAACATTTTTGTCGTCATTTTACCCCGTTATAATTGAACTTACGGGTCTCTTTTTAAAAAACATGCAGAAATAAAAGTAACTTTCTATTCATAATTTTAAGCAGAGATTGTATTGCATCTTAAGAAACAACAGACATTTTCGAAAATATGCGAAAGAGGTTCATAAAACAAAATCTGTTCATAGAAGAAGAACTCGATGCCTCAAAATTAATTATTTTTTATATAATATTACCTGGAGTGATTCTGTTTAACACGCATCACAAGAGCTAAAAATACCGAATTTATTCAAATCCCTTGTGAAATTCTACGGTTGATGGCAGCGTAAATGTGTTTCATGCTCACACCTTTAAAGTATTGAGAGCTAAAAATAGATCAGGTAAACACATATCGAGGCTGGCACAAATTGAACGCGAAAATTTTGTTAAAACGAGCTGGCAGATTATAGCTGAGCACAAGTCGGAGTAGAGAGAGACTCTTCTCGCGGTATTAAATAAAATAAGCGCACACCAATGAGCCCATAGTCCTACAACAAAGCAAACATAGATGGAAACACAGCTTTTAAATATACATGGCTAGACATATGCTCAGCACATACACGTATTTTGTAAGAAAAATGATGCCGATTTATAAAAATTAATTTTGTCTCGTTTTTTTTCTGTTTTGCTTTGTTTTGCTATTTTTTGTTGTTATTTAAGCCCCATTTTTATTTTTTTTTTGTTTTCGCTCTGCATTTGCTTAAATTTTAATTTAAAGCTAGGCACACGAACGCGGAAAACATTCAGCTATGCGTTTAACGAACTCAACTTGAGAATGAGTGTGTGATTTCATCACTCCGCTAGTGCTTGATGCCAATGAAATTTCGCTAAATTTCGTTCTGCTACGCTTCGTTTAGCTTAAACGCGGCAGCAGCGCCCAAGTGTGTATGTGGGTGGTTGTGTCTGTGTCGAGGTCGCTCTCGATGTCAGCTCAAGCGGCGCCTCCGCGTAATTTGAATTTGTGAGTTGCGTTGCGTGTTGGTTTCTCAAAAGAAATGCTACAAACAAGTTAAATCAACACAAACAACAAGAACAATGTTAACAACGCCTAAGTGTGACGCTTGAGCGTAAGCGCAAAACAAAACGCCAACTCATATGTGTAAAGTAATGAATAAATGCAAACACATACGCACACATCTCGCACGCATCCCGAATGCACGTAGGCATACTTAACGGTACAATGGCTCTGTGCTTCTACACACACTTGCTGGTGTTGTGTTGGGTGTATGCGCGTGTGTGTTTATGTGCCGCGCCGCGCGATTGTATTATTTATAGCTGCATAATTCTAGGCGCTCACTCACACCACTCGCCGCCAGCGCACAGATTTCATTACATCCTCGCTGCTTATTTGCATACATTCTTCCTCGTCTTCTATCTATGTATGCATGTGTTTGAGTGTCTGTGTGTGTGTGCGTGCGCTCATTTATCTATTCTCATTGTTTTCTTGCCTCGATTGTTATTGTTTGTAATTCATTAATTTGTATGTCGCCGCCTCTGCAGTCAAATTATGCATTCAAAATGCGCGCGCGCCACTCAGACGCATATTTCATCAAACTGGCTGCTAGGCGCTTGTGTGTGTGTGTGCGCTTCGAATTATGCAAATTTTCATAAAAATTCCAGAGTTTAGTATTCTAAAAGAGCGCTTTGAAAATATGCCCAAAAAATACGCTTTGCTTTAATTAAAGCGATGAAATTTACAAAAAAATTTCACATGCAGAATTCATGCTAGAAAGGTCTTCCAGCTGGGCAAATCGCTTGCAATTTATTTATTTGAATTTAAATTCATTGTGAGCCTGAATGTAGGCAATGAAGCTTGCTTACTGGTTGTGCGAGACTGCTGCCAGCTAATAATTAAAGTTCATTGATAATTTTACGTTATTCACTCCACAAGTTGACTTTAATTATATATGTTAGTGCTTTGAATGGCTTTAATGCCGCAGATAAATAGTTAATATGATGCGATTTCATGCTAGAAATAATCTGCCATGAATCAGCAATCACAAACTTCCTTTACAAAGCGAAGATTAAAAGCCGAAAGTCAAATGCTTTATTGTGGGCGTTCTCCCACATTTAGTGGACATTATTTGCTTATGACATTGCTGGCTAATGAAAGGAAAATATTCAAAGTCATTGATGTTTACATATACAGCGTAATTAAGAGACTGCACTTTAAGGCTTTCGCTTGAGATTTCCTGAATTTATAGTAATTATATGTAAGTATAGGTATACAAGTAGAATATGGCGAGTGATGGCTTAATGATTAAGGACAAATATGTATTCATAATTGAGTTGATTGCAGACCTAGACTGGTGATTGTTAGGGCTTTCTCTAATAATGGAGTCTAAAGTGAAGTTAAGACATCATGAGCTCATTTAATGATGATTTAAAGATAATCTTGCCAAATATTAATTGAGTGCGACCACTCGCGCTCAGGTATTTTACCGAGGTCCATGCTGCCAACCAACCAAATTATATCAAAACCTTTCACTTATACATTTACTACCAATATTTTCTCGACTAAAAACTGTTAAAAACTCGATTCCTATTTGAGGCCCAACTAAAATTCATTACTGTAATGAAGGTTATAATGTAATCTATGAAGCATACATTTGCGAGCAAACGAAATGGTTAAGCAACGCCTGAATGTATACACTCTAAAATAAGAAAGAATTGAATCACATTAATGCACACACCTTAATATAGAAATTGTGAAAGACGCTAACTGAGGCAAGCGTCGACATATATTTTTATAGCTTTCCGGGCTCTTAACAATGCCATTATTTATGTGAGTTATATTGAAAAATTATTACCAACGCCAATGGCAGCTCATAATTTTGACACTTACAATAAAGCTTTCGCACTGTTACCGGATGTCAACTTAATAGGCATAGACCGCTGCTGCCTTAGAGCGCACAGCTCCAAACGAGCGAACCTCACCGCTGCCATACATCACCGCACGACACGTCATACGTTGCATGCTTTAAGGCGCAAAACCACGACGCAACGGTCGTTAAAAGTCCAAAAGACAAAAGCGCAAAAATGCAGGTGAAGTGAAAAAGTGTTTGAGGTGTGTACGACTTGGCGGTTGGCGACCGCACTCTGCTTGGAGTGTATTAAATACGCCTTGTTGCTTCACAAATTTATAGCATACATTTAGGGAGTGATAAAAAATGATAAATGTTTAAGCTTGTCGTATGTACTACAATCACAACCGTACGAATATTCATTCAGTTTGTTAAACGTAAAAATCTGTTAGACGCTAAGAAGAATTTCGTGAGTAAAAACGATAGACTCGTAAAAGCACATAAAATCGGTGTAACATTGCATAATTTGAGCGAAATTGTCAATAAATCATTGGTAAACAGAAGTGCCAGCCTAGTAAGCGCACTTTTTAGCCAAGGTGAAGCATGGAAGCGAGTCACCTGGAATTTTCATTGTTTGCTTTTAACGGTAATTTTTCGAAGAGAATTAGAAGGTTCACATTTTTGAAAGATTTTTTGAGAAGAGAAGAATGCATGGATCAACTAAAATGGTCATTCGACAAACAAGCGGCTTTGATAACAGAATATGACACATATAAAGGGCAAGCGAGGTATTTCTGGATATGCTGGAGATTCATCAGCTTCAATATCGCTTCAGACTCCCTTCCAGTAGTGCTCATTCTCAGTCCTGCTTTTACTAAAAATAAAGAATACTAATGAGACACTTTGCTCTATGAGAAGTGACACTGACCAATTAGTGTGGCCCAAAGCACTGAAGTGAGCGGATTGCACTTAATTTAATTAACGCATGTCCTTTCCAACAGCTAATACCTTCCCCCCTCATCTCTACAACAACATAATACCATTTTTAGGTGCTTGCTCCCGAATTCCCTCATCTCCATTCCATACATACTCGTATGCACTTGTACATAATCAAATATGCAGACATTAACAATGCGAAAGCTCCATGGACCCTTAAAACAGCACCAGCTGGTGTTGTGACAATATTTTTTATCAAAAAAGCTGTGAATGTCAAAAAACCCGCACGAAAATAGTTATCAGCAGACCTTTCATGCCTGCTGTCTCCGCTGACATTTGATTTGTTGGTGTAAATAAAGTTTTTCTCTCCGGCAACAAGCCCTGGTGTGTGTCAACTCGTGAAAAATGCGTTGGCATGTGGAGACACTGCGTACGAAGGGTCAGGTGGGTTAAATTAAACGGCAAACACAAAAAGAAACCTGAAACGTTGAAGCAAATAAAAATTAACCATTTGCGTGGAAAGGTGTAGTGGAGAGTAAAGGGAGACACCACGTGTGTGAAGTCCAATACAAATACATATGTTTCAAGGTACTTACAAGCAGCGTTTTCTGTGCTGCGCTGCTGCTGCCAACTTCGAGGAGGTCGTTGCCATTAAAGCTGGGGGCTCAGCAACACATGCTGATACAGCAGCGCGGAGTCATGGAGCACCTGATGCAAATGAAAGCAATTAATCACCGAGCACCCGAGCACCTAACAAGCAGACACCGAGTCGCACATACACATGCCAGGACTAGGCACGAATGTTTGTAATCAGTCGGGTCGCTAGAGCAGAACTCTCTCAGAAGGAAAAAGTATACGAAAAGAAGAATATTGAACTAGCAGCAGATATAAGGCAAACTTGTGTAGTGACAAAAGAAATCTTCAGCAGAATGTAAAAAGCATAAATTCAGGTAAGGAACAGGAGCTATTCCAATTAACCAGAGTTCAGGTGACATATGTAAATCTATTCCAAATATCATTTACTACTTCCATGTGGTCCAACTACTTTAATGCTATTACCTCAGGAACTAGTTAACCAATTTCAAACAAATTTGGTGCAATATATTTCCATGACTTATTATTACTTATGCAAAATCGGCTCATAACCATGCCTACTTCCCGCATAATACAATTTTATAATCCATCTGATTCGTTCACTATATACTATATTAATCAAGAACCAATGAAGCTACCAGAACAAATCTTATGCAACTACAGCATTGGTAGTGTGACAACGGTATTATACAAATTGTCGAAATCATAAACATTAAGGCTTTAACTTTTGAAGACCCCAGATATCGAACATGAGGGCCTCAGTGCTTTTGGATAATTTTTTCCCCAAAAATATCGCTAAATCTCTTAGGTATTTTATAAAAATTGAGAAGGAATCTTCTTCTTTTAATATCGTGCCAAAAAAATGGGTCTATATTTCTCTAGCCTAGTACCACAAATACGGATTTTCAAACCAGATTTCAAATTCAAAATTTTCCGGTGAGCTTTATATCGCATATATTAGATATCTTAGCTTAACTAAGTAAGCGTTTAATCTTTAGTATAATGTAACTTGTTGGACTACCCAGGCCCTGCTGGGTCTCTATACAACATGTCTGAAATTCTGAAAGACCCTATAGATAAAAGGAAAGTTCGTAACAAATTCATGTTGACAGATGTTACAGTTGTTCCGACCCTATTGGTGAGTCTAAAATGGGAACAGTTTCGAAAATTTTTAACTATATGAAAAGACGTATTCGAAATTTGGAATCAAAAGGATGCAGAACATGTTAGTTACTGATATTTTTCGGATCTTTTTTCCACACCAAAATTTAGTACATTCTTTAAAAATAATAAATATTACCCTTATCAGCAGGTCATTCTATTAGAATTTGCATTTATAAATATTTTCATGCGAGGTCACTCTTTTGTCCTGCGAACACTTTAGAAATGGACCTATACAACATGATCCATCATTAGTAAAGTGATTATACACAATATATTTTTGTTGATATCAAAGTATTAATAAAATTTGTTCAAAAACTTTATCGAAAGTAGAATGCGATTGGCTGAAAATAAATTTGAATATAGTAATATAATAACATTATGTTGTCATAAAGCAAGCTGCAGCGCCATGCTGCGTGGACGAACGAGGCGAGAAGCGATCGTAAAAGCTGTTAGTACATAAAAATGGCAATAAAAAATAAGTACAGACACACCCACGCTAAAAGAAGCGCGAGGCCCACAGCCAGTCCAAGGTTTCGCTTAGCATAACTTTTTAATTTCGCTTAAAGCCTAAAAGTAGGCCAGCGAAAGTCAGTTACTGCAACGGCATAAACATTTGCAAAGCCACATATTTTTATAGACCACTTTTTGACATTTTTTAATTCACTTTTGCCCATAAGCGGGACAAATCAAATTGGATGGAGTGGCCGCAAAAACAGATGTTCACCAAATAAGTAATTTTAAAATATAATATTTTTAGGAGCACAGGGTGAGTCAGAAAGGTAAAGTAGTAAAAGTTGTAAAGTAAAATGGGAAATCGTATCTCTGACCACAACTTGCTCGATATAAATTTAAATTGAGGTTAATTATGGGTATCCACTATTGTAACTGTTATGCATAACCATCTTAAGTCTCCAATTGGGCGAGAATGCCAATTTAAAAGGCATATACTTAAAGCATATGTTGGATGCAAAATGTCTATACAAAAGTGGCTATTCCTAAACATATGTACACACAAACTATAATTCTGAAAATTGCTAAGAAGCACTTAAATCCGTACGCTTAAGGCCGGCAATCGCCATGACTGTACTAATAATAGTGCTATTTTTATAGCCACCGTCAGCGTAGCGACAATGTGGCCAAACTGAATAAAAACCGGCAGCACAAAAAAACTCGGCTATAACCTAAAAAGAATCAGCAAAGTGGCCAAGGCACAACCGCGACATCGATACTTAACGATGGCAAGCCGACGCTAACTGCCGCCGAGGCAGCGACAGCGACAGCGGCCAACAAATAAAATTCTGCTGTTAACGGCAACACAAAGCAACAACCGTTGTGTATTGTGTGCTGTGTGTTTTTCTTTCCCAGCCATTTCGGCCAAATGGCGAGCAACCGGGCGCTGTGCGCTTTTGCGGGCTTGTTATGGCCGCAGTGTTGGCGTTGCCGCGGTGGCCGAGGGTTTGGTGTCTTTTGGTGGGGTCGACGACGTCGGCCAGACAACCAATGACATTAAATTGTGGACAATCGATGGTGCGACGGCCGACAGCCGACAGCCGGCAGCCGCTGTTTTTTTAAAGAACGCGCACAAAGCGAACATGAAAACTTATAAAAAACACAACGGTTTGCGGCTGTGGAAATATAATTTTATGTGTTTTTTTTTCAGCGCGAGCGCCATAATGGCAGAAAGCGCGGAGCAAAAGCAGTGCAAATAATTGGTGGAAAATCGAAGCGAAAACCAATTTGGAGCCTCAAATAACGAGTGTTGCCTGCTGCCTGTTACTGGTGTTGCTGTTGTTGTTTTTATGACACTTTATATGCGTTGTTGTGGCAGCATGACATCGCCGCTGTACCGTTAACATTCTAACTGTATGCGCCAGGCGTGTTAGAAATAATGTTTCTGGTAATTATGGGTGGACAATGACAATGCACAGCCAATGCCCCGTTGACGATAACATGGCGAACAGGCGGGCGATAACGAACAAGTTGGTGTGCTGGCTGCCTCGGGCGCCCTTCTGTGTGTTTGTGTGCGCCTCGGTGCGTGCCTCTGCTAGTGAATTAATTGAAATTAAAAAGTTTCTCGTACACCATAAAGTGTGATTTAACAGCACGGAAGTGGCTGGAGGCCAACCCCAACGCAAGAAATGTGACTAATTAAATTTTGTAATGAATATAATTTTTGTGCGCCTAAAAGCAGACAACGACCGACTTTCTTAATGGCTATTGTAAAATGCGAATGCCGTTTTCATTTCCAATAATAAAAGTGGTGCAAAAAATGCTTTTACTGCGCGAGTTTCTTGTGAGATTTTGCTGATTATGGTCGAAGTTATCGAAGTCAATGGTGTTTGCTGAGGCTTTAATATGTAGCTTGAAGCATTTTGCTTAGGAAATTCTAGTGAATTCCTTAGTATAAGATACTGAGTTCTATAGCGATCAAATGAGAAGTAATGCCAAGCAATTCAATAATTTCTAAATAATTAGAAAGAAAGAAGGTAGCGAAAGGAGTTGAGGTAGACTAATAAGGAAAAAAATAAGGCAGAAGAAATTACAAATGAAAGAAAAATAAAAAAAAAGTGAAATGTATTAAAGATGATAACCATTATATGAATTCTTAGAGGCAGGCAAGAGCCGAGACCTCAAATACAAGCTTACTAGAGACCAAGTCTACACAACCTCAGTACTATCATCATTTGGGATTAACGCCAATCGTCAATTCATAGTTGCATGCACAAGAGTCGCTTCCTCAGGCGACAGCGAGCAGGCGCTCCAGCATATGCACAACGAATCCCTCTAACTTCCCATGTGTCGCCTTTCATTCTGCTCTCCCACCAAGCCACTATGACAGACTACTCTTTTCTGTCATCTAGCCTGCATTCTTTCGTCTGTCTGTCCATCGCAAGTGACGTTTATGAAAAAGTGGAAAAATGTTTAAAGAAACTATTGGCCGAACACAAAAGGTTGCGAAAGCCAGCCGGAAAGCAAACGTAGCAGACATTATGGCAGCTTCATTTCAATTGTTCCGCCACTATTTTCGCTGAAAAAAATGTGGCAGTTCAACTTTTTAATGCTGAGACATCATATTCATTTTATGGTGTGGTTGCTCTTTTCCATCGGTCGCTATTGTTATTGTAGTTCGTTCACACGCACCCATTGTGGGAGCGTCTTTTGTTTGCCGGCTATTAATTCTCAATTTTTCGCGTTTATTTTTCCATTACTTCGAAGTAAATATTTTATTATAGTTTTCTAAAGTTTTTTTTTTGAAAACTAGTTGCGCAATTAAGATGTAGAATTTGCAATTAAACAAAGTGGCTACTCTAAATTACTGTATAAATATTAATCGTAAAATGAATACGCGATCACGTTCATGTGTAAGCTCTAGTAAGCTTCATTTATTTCAAATGAATTGGTCAAGCTATTTTTGACAAATTCGGTGAGAGTCTTACACCTTCTGCCATGGAATGAGACCCCACGAAATTAGTTAATAACCACACCCACCTGCTGCTCAAGCATATATGTAGCTCATAATCATTAAAACCTTATATTTATATATTAAAAAAATGGGCGTGGCACCACATGAATGTGAATTTTGCTTTAAAATTTTCAAAATAAGGAAAATAAAACTTTTCAGTATGTCCATGGTGCGACTTCAATCAGATGTGACGAAGAAACATGCTCGGTTATGGGCAATAAAAATTCCGAAGTTGCAAGTCAATGAGTGATATTCCCAAAACGGACGTGTGTGACAGTTAAACATGACATGGAACACAACGTGATAAAGAAGTAATAAAATGGATATGCTTTGACATAAATAATGGGTGTTTTTTAATGTAAACTCCAATGAGGCAATACTTTTATCGGAGTTGATCTTTTTGACAACTGTTATGTACTTGATTTATACTCAGGAGCTGCAGAGGTCACTTGCCTGAAACCGTTTTGAAAACATAGTAGGAAACCCATATATTTGAATTAAAACTAAATTCTTGGCTATAAGATTAATTTATATGTTTTTCATTTCTTCTTGAAAACTACCCTTTAAAAGAAAAAATGTGTAGTTCAAAAATGTATAAAAAATATGCACGCAGGTTTAGTTGAAGATATCCAAGCGAAATTTTGGAAATTTTGTTTATTAAAAACTGAGCTTTGCATATTCGCAAATATTTACAAACTGGCATTCCATACAAAAAGAGGCAGCTATGTATACAAACAAATATATATACGGCAGAGATTTCTAATAATCTTTTCAGTTGTCATTTGCATGCCAACCGATGGGCGAAAGCGAAGCAACAGGACACACACCATGCGCTCGTACCACAGACACCCAGGATATGGAATATGGAATATGTATAGGCTGCTCCATTGGCATGAAATAGCAGTTTTTTGCTAATGAAACACTCACAACAACAACAACAAAACGGTTAGTTACGAAACCATCAATAAAATCGGCAGTCCGCGCGTTCACATGCCTCGACAGAATGGACGAAGTTAAAGGACGAGCAGAGCAAGCGCGTTGGATTTAGTAAATGTAGAGCAGAAAATACTAGCACAACACTAGCTATAAATGTACGACAACAAAACAGTTATATCTATGTATAACGGCGAACACAAGCCTGGGCAATACACACACACATGAGAACACAGAGGGAAATGGTTATATGACTGACGCTGCTTTTGTGCGCGCCTGTGTCATGGACATGGCGTAAAATGATGTGTGACACAGTAGCCGCTTGTTGGCAACAAAAACAACACGATGCACGCTGATAAACTGTGTTGGATCACCATTGGACAACATCAAATATTATGCTGCACACCGACGCACTAAAAGCACAAACCTTTTCCTACCAAGCGTCCGTGTGTGTGTGTGAGTTTACTTGTCAGTCTGGCGTACATTAAATTGATTTGTGTGGCATACACAAACACACACGTGCGCTCGACTTTCACTGCCGCCACACACACACACATATGCAGCTGTGTGTGTGTTTGTAATAGTTGCCTACTCTTCATGCTAAACTGCCCACTGAACGCCATTTAATGTCAGACCCTCAATGCAGTAGGTGGAATATGATGCGTTGCATGAACATTGATGAAGACTGGCATTGATTTTGGTATAGTGAGTTTATCACTGCGCCAGCGAGCGCAACCGATGGTGTTGTTGTTGGCAAATGTTACAGCATGTCGGTGCGATCGAAATAATCGATTACAACGCTTGACCCTCTAATGGATGCTGATGTACGCAAATGTTGACTGGAACGAGGTAGTGTACTTTCAAATTCTATAGACAATGTACGGAAAATGTTGGGATTGTATAGATACGTGAATTTCAGTGACAGCGAAGCGAAATTCCTTCACCAAAACTTTTTCAATTCTAATGAAAACTCTTCGAGTTTAAGGAAAACTTTTATGTATTGCTCAGCTCTATACTTGAATACAAATATTAGACTTTACATCTTAGTGTTCCAAATCTGCTGTTGTTGTTGTTGTTGTAGTACTTATCTAGACCCTACTAGGAGGGAAAGAGCCAATTAATTTTCATCAAAGTCATTTAAAGCGATACCAAAGAAGCGAGCTTCATCGACGGCGTATGACCATAGGGAGAAGGGTGTTAGATGAATGAGTTTCTTCCGGAATGCAAATAGTTAGTAACATTTGTGAACTCATTGCACATACAATATAAGTTTAATATGTCGGGGTCCAGCCTGGATAACGTGAGCTCATTTTCTGCCTAAAACTGTTTTTTGTTATGTTTTCAGAATACCAGCTTCACCCACGAATTCTATATATAATCTTCCAGTGGAAATATTTTTAAGAGCACATAATGAGCAACAAAGTTCATATTTTTAGGCATATATGAAATAAGCCCAAACATGGAGAGAACACCATTTTAAAAATCATAAATAAGTGGAAATTTTATTTAAAAGCAACATTTTATCAAAAAAAAAGGGAAATAGTTACTCAAATAATTAATTGCTCTTACTAGTTAGTAATATAAATATGGTCAAAGGTAAGATTAGGTAAATTTTCACAACTCCGCGGTTGCCTATTAACGGAAATGAAATATGACCAACATAGCGAGACTCGTTAGACACACTTTCTTTTTTGTACTAGAAGATTGAAATATAGACTAATTTAAGAAGAAGAACATTACGCTGTTATTACGTCATAATTTATTTTTAAAAGGTTTCGAACATAAAAATTTCAACAAAATATATTTGGCTGAAGAGGTTTGCCCTAAGCCATTTCCGGTTTTAATTTTGGGGAATTAATGATAACGGCAATATTTCTCGCATACTTTAAGCAAAGTAGCCAGTAAATTCTCTATATGAATCAAGCAGAGAAAATGTGCCAAGCAAATTAATAAACATTTCAACGCTCACCTTTCCCAAGTAATAGCCTCTCATTCATTGTAAATTGTTGGCATGACTTTAGAGGTTGCCATCACTTATCCTTTACTCAGCTAAACAATGAACATAAAAATGTAATTTTAATTTGCTCAGGGCAAGATGAGTAAGATGTACGGTGGATTGGAATAAATTATGAGAATCATGAGTCTCAAAATAGAAGGAAAGTGTTAATTTATAAAAAAAAATTAAAGTAAAAAGCTATAGAGTTTCTTCTTTGTTTTAAGAGAAGATTTTCACACAAAGATCATCTAGGAGAGATAATAGCACATTTTGTCACAAATATAATACAGTAAAGAATTTAAGACTACTTGAATCAACCAGCTTCTACCTAGGGACCATTGCTTAAAATGCTGAAAATTCATCCAATATCCATAACATCAATTTCCAGCAAAAAAAGAAAGAAGGCATGGAAGAGGTAGAGTAAAAAGTCGGATTTTATCTCATTACCACTTTACCCATGACTACGACTTCCTGCTAATGGTGATTTGTAACAACAAGTGTGTGCTTCATCATATTTGGTCGGTGCTCTTCAATCATCATTACTTCTACACACATGCACACGTGCTTTGGTGTCTGTCTACTGCCACTTCCAGTTAGTCGTCTCCGTCGTCATCAACATCGAATATTGTCTGTCGCTCGTTTGTTGCTTGCGCTTCCTTGCATTTTGGTAACGAGTAATTTAAGCTCATCTATCAGTTACAACGCACGTAAATTCACTTTCGTCCTTTTTTCGGCAAATATGGCCCATGAGCCAAAGGGCTATATGCAATTCAAGCCCAAAGGCATTCAAATGCAAATACAGACATACACGCGTACATATTTTCGATATTAGTGAGCACCCAGTAGTCAAATCTATTAGTTAGGAGCTAGTAGCGACCCAGAGCTCTTGGATCAAAAATTATATTTCAGGAACTACTCCACCGATTTCAATGAAATTTGGCACATTATATTTTCATGATACTTTAACAACCACGCCTACTTCCAATATGCTTCCTTCACTTTACACTATATAAATTAAAAACCGATGAAGATATCACATTAAAACTTTATACAAATACTGCATTTGAGGTGTGGCTCCTCAAAAAATCGAACTCGGACTATAACTCTTCAAGGCCTCAGATATCGAGCATGAGGACCTCAGTGCCTATAGATAATTTTGTGTACTATATAAGTCCGACTTGGTACCAGAAGCTAGTCAGTCTTAAAGCTTTCTCCGTCTTTTTTGAAGCTTTTACCCATGTGTATATCAACCAGCTAACGGACTAGTACTCCAAATTGTAGAAACATAATTGAGTGTGTGCGTGTCTAGCAAAGACGTTCCTTCAGGGCATTAGTTTGGCGACAGCTTTTGCACTTGTTGTTATTATTAAAGCGAGGCGTTGTTTATTTACTTTGACAGCGCCAACGGGGGTATCACTGCTGCTGACCTTGTGTTTGGCTCATTTCCGTATTTGCGCTCCTCTGCCTTTGCTTTCACTTTTATTACGCATATTTCTCCAATTTCTGGCTGCCGGCAGATAAATACCAGAACATTTGCTTTCACTTCATTTCGTTATCCGAAAGCAAGAGATACGCATCAGTTCAGCCAACAACAACGCCGAGCTGGCTATGTTGCCACAACGCACTATGTATGAGAGTATTTGTGTATATGTGTAGCTTCAAGTCTTCATATGAAGAAAAGCAGAAAATAATAAGATTTTGCGGGAGTGGTCTTTCGTGTCAATTTGTAGCGTTTGCTTCCTTAGCCAGGCGGCCTTTGCCGACACGTGCTCCTTGTGTGGCACGCATATGCATATGTGTAGAATTTGCTGTGCCCCTCCCCCGGTGTGTACTGTGTCCACCCGCAATGGGTTCAACGCCGCGTCTGCCATATTTCACGGTCATTCGCCGCCTTCATTACCGTGGACTTGATAAATAAATGTAGCATATAATGAGGGTTAATGCCACTTACCAATCGCATGTTGCACGTCAGCTTAAGCTTTGCCGCATGTTTCTTCTTTGTACATGACCATTTAACGCTTTTCACTTCCAGTCAACGAATTTCCATAGATGCTCCAACTGCTTGCAGCAACCTGCTTTTTGCCATTATCTATGCCAATAAAATTTCCGTTACACACCCACATAGCCTTTGTGTTGCTGGGTGGTTGCCACTGGTTTTCGGTGCGTGGCCCTCCTATCGGCTGGTAAATCTAAATCCACAAAACAGCTGTCAATTAAAAAGGATAATTTCCATGATATTCATCATTCAGACAGACGGCAACAAAATCGGACGCGGAAAGGCACACGCCGCTCAAAGCTCGGAGACAAGTGCAGAGCACACACATAATACCCGAGCAACCCGTCACCCGCCACTGCTGCTGCTGCTGGACGCACGAACACATACACACATGCGCTTCTTAGAGCTACTCCTGCTAGTTGCTACATTTTCTTTTTCATAACTCCCCGCCCACCTCTTACCACTCGCCACCTCGCTGTCAGCTTAAACCGGCTGTGAGTTATGGCAGACAAATTAAAGTGGATTAACGCCGCTGAGTGTGAATTAAATTCATGAGGATTTTGTAAATTTTTCGCTTCGTTTAAGGGGATTCGCTGCGTGGCTGGCCTGTCTGTTGTCGGGCAACTTACTTGCATGTGATGTGTGCAGCTTAGATTGAATGGCTGCTTTGTGTCCATTACACTTGGGCGGTGATGGGCAGTGAGGGGAGGGGGTATTATGTTAAGCTGCTTTGGCATATTCCTGCGCAAGTCAGACACAACGGAAGTGATTTGGTTTTAATTTGACGTCATTTCGCACAAATTGGGAGGAAAATTTTCGACCAGCGATATTTAGAAAGGAAAAATCAAAGTTTTTTTTTGTTGTTTGCGCTTATAAAGCAGCATAAAAGCTCGCTCAAGTGCCTTATAACATGATTATACATTCACTAATGAATATTTTAAAGGAAAAATATACTAACAGGGTCCTTAGAAGAAGCTTCTTAGATTAAATTTCAAGAACTTAGGTTTAAAGACATTACATTAAGGTTTACTAGTGGATTCAATAAACCAAACAATTAGACTCACCAGTGAAATTTAAAATTTTACAATTCCCGTAATTTTTTGAACACACAAGGTATACCAGAGATCTGCGATTGTGACATCAACGATGGCTACTAATCAGAATCAAAGTAATGCTAGAAGTATTTTTCCCTGACTACATAAACTGGAGCTAACACAGAAACTTTGACTGGTGCACAGTTAGTATAAGGATTATGTTACTCATACGCCATGGTGGTCGCAACAATTTACACATTATCAAAATATGTGCATTGAAATGGAGGACCTTTCAAGTGTATTGTTTTTGTTGCTTTTGATTTTGTCTAACGAAATTTATCGCAAATTTCTAAGCATTTGAGTTAATTTCCTCTTCTTCTTCTTCTTACTCATATATCCTTTATTTCTTTCTCTTATAATCATAACGAAGACGCGCTTTTCTTTGCGGCTAAACTCAAGTGAGTTCAACTAAAGTATCCGTTATCTTAAAGCAAAAACAAATTGCTTGAAAAAAACTACTGTGGTTCATTTCGCCAGCTGCTCCAAGCAAGCACTCCCCCATCCCCCGCACTCCTCCACACCATTCGCTTCATTATTGTTTCGTTGCACATCTCGGCGTTGCTCATCTGTTTTATAGCGCCGCGTGCAGACACTTAAAAGGTTCTAAAATTTCCAGCGCACATTTACGCGTTGTGAATACTTCATGCGCTGTGTTTTGCTCCAGAGCGCTTCGTTTCTACTTACCAGCGGAGTACAACGGCAGCTCCTACGGCACGCACTTTTTCCAAGATGCAAGCGCTCAGCCATCTCTATGCGAGCGTGCATCTGTGTGTGTGTGTGTTTCAATAGACGAAAAAATCAAGCAGCAAAGATCGCAAGCTTCTTGTGCTCATTTTCACTCTGCACTTTAATGTCCGGCGAAACAATGGTTTGCATTTATTTTTTCGCAGCAATTTGCAACATGAAAAATATTTTCCAATTAAGCTTAATTGAAAACGGATTATTGATGCCGCGCCAACATTGTTTGTGTGCAAGAAAATGTCGCCGCGCAGCAATTTGTAATCAAAACAAGGCTGAAGGAACCCGACTGCATGCAACACTGCAATAATGGATATATTAATGGCGGCATGCCACGAAATTAATTAGTGCTTGGCTAGCTAATAAACCAGCTTGTCGAACACGTAGCTTCTTGTAATGAATCGAGAAAAATTAAGAATCACTGGCCGAAGATCGGGCACTCATTGTACCGAAGGAAGATCTAAACCCAGTCTTCCAAGAATGTGCTCCACTTCTTTAGCCTTTCTATTTGAACTGCATAACAATTTTAGGAAAATTATTTATACGAAATCATGTTACTCATACGCACAGGTGGTCATTACTTTATATGAAACGCCAATGGCTTAATTGGAGAGGTTAGGTTTTTTTTATTTACGCTGCCATTTTCTAAACTTATTTACTTCAATTTAAGTTATTCAGAAGTTACCCGGTCTTCTTTAGGTCCCAAGAGACCATTTTTTATTAATTCCAAATTTAAATATAAAATCACTTAAATAGTATTAGACGCATTGAAGGCATTAAAGAATGCGCTTAAATTTAAGTAGCTTAAGCTGCTCAAATCATTATACTCTCGCAACCTGTTGCATAGAGTGTAATAGTTTTGTTCACATAACGGTTGTTTGTGTCACCAAGAAATATAAGAGTTAGATATGGGGTTATATATACATACATATATGATAAGGATGACGAGTGGATTTGAAATCCGGATGTCTGTCCGTCCGTCTGTCCGTCCGTCCGTGCAAGCGATAACTTGAGTAAAAATTAAGATATCTTAAAGAAACTTGGAACACATGTTCCTTGGCACCCTGAAGAGGTTGCTTTCGAAAACGGTCCACTGCCACGCCCACAAAATGGCGGAAACCGAAAACCTATACAGTGTCATAACTAAGCCATAAATAAAGTTATGAAAATGAAATTTGGAACATAGGATCCCATTAGGGAGGGGCACATTTGGATGTAATTTTTTTGGGGAGGTGGGCGTGGTCCCGCCCTCAAATTGGTTTTTTGTACATATCTCGGAAACCAATAGAGCTATATAAACCACACTTTCTGCAGTCGTTTTGTTTAGCCACTTCTTAATACAGTCCAAAAATGAAAGAAATCGGATAATAACCTCGCCCACCTCCCCACCCATACAAAGGTTAGGTTGAAAATAACTAAAAGTGGGTTAACTCACTAACGAAAAACGGCAGAAGCACTAAATTTCACATAAGAAATGGCAGATGGAAGCAATACTCAGATTTTTTTACAAAATGGGAAATGGGCGTGGCGTCGCCCACTTATGGGTCAAAAACCATATCTCAGGAAGTACTCGACCGATTTCAATGAAACTTTGTTTGTAATAGTTTCCTTACATCTCAATGATATGTTGTGAAAATAGGCCACATCGGTTCACAACTACGCCTACTTCCTATATACCAGAACATTGAAGACGATCTGAATCGTTTACATTACAATATATAAAGTAAGCACTAGTGAAGATATCGGTGCAGAACTTTGCACAAATACTATGTTAATAGTGTGGCAGCCCCATTATAAAAATCGCCGAAATCGGACCATACGTTTTTAAGGCCCCATATATCGAACACGAGGACCTCGATGCTTCTAGTCTAATATTATGGTTTCCAACTTTCAATGGACTTTATACAATATATATGACGAATATGTGGGTCAAATTGTGTATTGCATAATATAAATAAAGTCAAATAAATAAATTGCGAGAGTATAAAATGTTCGGTTACACCCGAACTTAGCCCTTCATTACTTGTTTTTGTTTTTTTTTTTTTTGTTTCTTCCAAAAAACATGTCCAAATCAATTGCAAACGCAGCAAACCGCACCGAATGTCCTAAGTAACTACAAATACAACACAAATACGATTTTACAACTAACTGTGAATTGTGGAAAAGTTCACACACGAATTAGAAGCGCAAATAAAAACAAAAAAAAAAAAAAAATAAAAATAAATAAACGAAATGTAATTTTGAGTACTTTGGTGTAGCTGGAAATGAGGGAGCAACCAAAAACGAAACATAATTTTCCAATTTGAGCAAAGCGGCGTACAAACAGCAACACACACAAATACAATACAAATACAAATGCAAATAACAACAGCAAACAACAACAAAAAAGGCGAAATAAAACACGTTAATGCAAAACTTTTAAATGAGGATACATAATTATGAAGAAGGTCAGCGCATGGGCCGCAACACAATTGCGACGCAAGCGGAGCACAATAAAATCACAACAAAAACATATTATTACTACAACAACTGCGTTGCTGTATGGCGCCACATGCCGCATACGCTTCCGGCTGGCAGCGACGCCGCCAACACTAATGCTAGCGCTCGCGCTCGGGCACTTGCCAAACATGGCTGTTATGTCTGCTTGGCTGTTGTTGTTTTTTGTTGTTTTTGCATATTACCATTCAAATTATTTTGCTCTTTTAATGATGAAAGTTTTCTATTTTTTTTGGACTCCGTCTCCACTTCATATGCCACCAACGCCATAGCTGTCAACACTCGCCCAGCAACTGGCTTGCGGCTGCCCCACAGTAAATTCAACTAGTTAGTGGTTGTCAGTGTTGAATTTATAATGAACTATTTTGGTGAAAGAAAATCTCCTTAATTGAATCAGCAGTTTTCTCTCCTCCATGAGATCGCCATAACTTTATGAGAACACTCATTCCTGGAAATACTTCAGATGTTTTCTGTAACTCAGCAGAAAACCTATTCCTGACTAGACGACTCATATATATTATACAATTTTCGACAGTTTCAAGGTTTGATTAAAAACTTTCTTTCACTGGAAGAACTAATTCATTCTTAATTTTTGGCTTCCACAAAGTAAAACTTTTATACAAGAGACCCTAAAAGATAGACTAGTCTTCTCGAAAAACTACAACTTAGCTTCGCTGTGTTATTCCTGCACGTACACATATCAGTGTGTGTGTGTGTATGTGTCATGTAGTTCACTTTTTATTTAAATATGCTAAATTCATGGGGAAACTCTCAAAGTTTCGCGGCGCTAATGCTCGGTGTGCCGCCGCTGTTGGCTCTGATTGTAACAATTGCTGCCGTTGCTAAAGCCCCAGCGCTTTGTGGTGCACACACGCTGCTACTAGTTGGCAACATCATTACGCGCAGCCACACACAAACTATGTTAGAAATACTTTGAGAGCGGCAAATGCGGCAAAAACATGCCAACAAATATTACAGTTATATTGTAAATATGAGAAAATCATAGAATTATGTTGGAGAGTAAGGGCGTGCCAATGCGCGGTCGGGTCCTACTAGTATATAGTGCAAGCGATACGCACGCAGACAAAGTTTGAGAATTAAAGAAGTGCTGGGGAACGTGCACGAGATTTTGACAATAGCTGTAGCTAGCTGAACTATATATATTTATATGTATAAGTGCAACAAATTTCAACAAGATATTGTAGCGTAAATCACTGCAATCACTATGCGGCAATATGACAAATTTTAATTCTAAATTGTAAAAAATTATTTCTTTAGCGTTTTATGAATTTTAGTTTGATCAAAGTTATAATACCATTGTGCAACATGTGGTACTTGAACACAACAATTCGGCGTTGCACGTCCCGACGGACAAGCGCTAATGCAAATTATGTTCAAAATATACACACATCTAAATGCGCATATATCTGAACTTTCCGCTCAGCACTGGACGCACGTGCCTTCATGGACCCCACACACAACTTGGACTTGTTGCATTCTGATTGCCGAAAAACCAAAATTCACACTTGAAATTGTCTATGCACGAAGCATGAAGCGCTGATATTTTAACAAGTTTTTCCACTTAAAATGACGCGTACGCGCAAGTACAGCGAATTAAAATAAAACTTTTGGCATTTTTTTGATTTTTTCCTTAAAAACGCACGCACTCAACCAAACAGATTCGCCTCACTCTCACTATTTGTGTTGGCTTATTTGTGTTGTTGTGCGTCTGCTCATTTGTAACGCTGCTGTCCGCTGCCACCTGTTTTGTGATGTTCATAAATCATGCAACAAGCGCTCATTTGTTTTCACATCGCTTGCCACATCCAATAATCAAATGCGGCATTGACTGAATAGCAAAATAAGTGAGTGCCTGCGCGCCGACTGTATGTGTGTATATGCAGCCCCTCCCCAGTTTGCCCAGTCATCAGCATTTCATGATTTCCTTTCAATTTTTGATTTTGATTAGTTAACATTTTTTGTGAGTGTTAGTGCTGCTGTTTTTTTTCGATTTGCCTGTTTTGTTGCGTTGTAATATTTCAATTTCACAAATCGATTTCCAGCCAATGCGTTCATCCATCAATTTTGGGTTCATGTAACAACGGCCACTAGTCAGTTCACACTCGGCATACTCCTGCAAAACGCTCTCTATTTGTGTGTGTGTGTTTGTGCATATAAATGTGGCTTTACATAACAGTATTCGAAAATTGTTATGGTCGATTCTCTCCCCCGTGCAATTACATCTAAAAAAGGTAGAAGGATTTCGAACTAATTATGTACTAGTGTCTTCTTGCTTGAAAACAATGTTTCTTCAACTTTTTATTGAGAATGCCGGTAGAGCTTTTAAAATTTTTCTCTGATACCGCTGAAGTAAGTTATTTATGACGTCACACATTTAGTATTCAAATATACATAACCGTATTCACCAAAATACCGGATTTCTGTCCTAAGTACAGGGGTCACTTAAGATGGTTCATGAACCTAACATTTCACTCAAGGGCACTTTCACCCTTATTAAGTTACTTAATACATACACCATTTCCATCCCGAACTATCATTCTCAAGTATTTTTGTTTACCAAATCCGATATTCATAAGCAGCAATATTGTCTCTCCACTCAGATGGCCGATTCTGACCTTGAAATTCAACACCAAAACTCAATCTAATACATTAAGTCACATGCCATGCACTCTTTCCAGAAATAGCAGCTCCATTTGAGCGCGAACACATAAAGACATGAGTGGCTTCATAAAATATAGGCAACAATGAGTGTAGGAATGTCAATCTATCAGCAACTTGATTTGTTATTTATTTGTGAAATAAATCCTAAGATGAGCGATGAGGTGGAGCCAGGAGTGGAGGATGAGTTATAAAACCTTGCGAATCCGTTGAAACTCCTGTAACTGTGGTGAATCGACGCGCCGCATAATAGATGAGCTTGGAGAGAAGGATGTGCTTTACCACGGATATAACGCTAAAGAGACCCCTCAACGAAAAACAGGCTAAACGTCGGACCGTACTGAAGAAATACAATATTACCCATAAAGGAGAGTCAAAGAAGCTCAAGGAGAGAAGAATGGATAACCCGATCACCGCTAGCAAAGGAATACTAAAGAAAAAGGAGATGGGTGGACGATAGCGATATAAGAAACCCGGATGTGGAAGACGGCCAATGGCGAAATCCTATTGGAGTTGCACCGAAGGAAAACACAGGCGAATACACAAACAAGATAGGTAAATTGCTGGTTTTCAAGCACCAAAGCACTTATCCACGAAACACCGGTGAAAATCCAGAACCTCGAACAAATAACCTCTGGACGTGATATCAGAGGTGCTATACGACGCAACAAGGAGCTGGGCAATTAAAGGCATCGAAGCGGCTTATGCGGGTACACAAAGTACCAACTTAATCTCTCTGCTCTCCAGACAAGATCAATACTAGAGGATGGGTGGTTTGACGGAGCAAAGAGAGACCAAACCTAGTATAAGACAAAGAAGAATATAAAGCAGTAATATTAGTGAGACGTAGGCCGGAATGGCGTAATTGAGCGAGCCGAATAGCTAAGTTTTGCTTCACGCTGTAATGACTAACGGCAGTCTTGTGGACCAACTACAAGCAATGACGACGGAGTCCAGGGTTTTTTATGTTTGTTCTAAGAGAATAATATTCCTCCACCGGAGAAAAAAATACATATCGGATGTATGGATGGCTCATTGAAATTGTGGTGCTCATGTGTGCTTGTATGCGTGCAGATATGGAGGAGATAAGAAATATTGCTTGACGCTAAATTGAAAGAGGCAGAAGAAATATTTCGTTTGCATAAAGGAATAAAGTATGTTGTTGTTGCAAATTTTGATATTGCTTATATGCATGCACAAACGTCGCACTAATGCAACAACAAGGCCAACATAATTTTGAGAAGAGTTTTACAAATTGCCCAAATAAATTTTACACACGCCGCTTTTACCTTTATAACACTTGCAAATACACACAACAACAACAACAACAACATTAAGCAGACTCCGGGAAAGAATGTAAGAGCAACCGTAACACTAACATCAGCATGTTTGCGGATGTAAAGGCGGATGTGTGTGTGTGTGTGTCAAATGTCAAAACAGTTAACTGTTTGTTTACTACTCGAACACCGTAATCATAAGCTGTTTGTCAGTAGAAAGAGAGAAAGACAGTGCTTAAGAGAATTATTTGCAAATTCACCACGAACGCTCGTTACACTACGAAAGTAATAGAAATGCCCGAGTGTCAGTAAGAGAACGCTCGTTACACATGATGTTTCTCTGAAACTGAGAAAGAGTCGCAGATTGTTTGCAAGTCAAGTTGTAAAGCGAATTCGTTCTGCGAATGGAAATGAAAGCAACAGCAAAATATCGCTGCAAGGCCAGTGAAAATACATAAACGATTCGTTAAAGCGTTGCGTGCCAACGAATAAAGCCGATGACAGCAGCGGTGGGATTGCGGGCACACCATGGGCGACTGCTTGTAATGACTGTAATACCCTTGAAAAGGTGTAGTGCAACTAATCTTAATTACAATTAAAAAGAAGTGTTGCAAAGTAATTTAAAATAGACATAAATTAGCCGCGTGCCGTGGAGCTGCAACAGAGGCGCTGTTGAGGACAATCATTGTGCGGTTTTGGCGATTTGTAAATTGTGCTGCCAGACGGGCCATAAATATGTACATACCTTATTTATATATTTGTTTTGCATTTTATAAAGAAAGTTCAACAACCAGTCTATCGACTTCAAACATGAATTAGGTTCTCAACAACTATTAGAATTTTTATTCATACACTTGTAAAGCACTTAGTTCACCGATGAGATGTATATTCGTTGACTTTTCTAAGTTGGATGGCAGCTTCTCCATTCCTCATATACGACAACTTCTAGACTGAGATAGCGATTAAACTTTCTTTGAAATAACCTTATCAACCAGCAGTACCCAAGACTCCAGCTCTATATAGCTTAGGTTCCCAACAACTTTTAAAAAATTGTATTCATACCCTTGAAAAGGTCATAGCTGAACGATGAGAAAGAGATGGATTGATTTTTTTACGTTCGCTGGCAGGTTTTCAACTTATCTCTTCTTTGATGAGATAATTTTGCCCCTTTAGTGAGTCAACACTGTTAGAATATACACACTGTCCGGCTACAGCCGCACTTAGGCCCTTCTTACTTCCTTATATTCAAAATATTCATAACAAAATCAAAACAAAACAGAAAACGAATCTTATCTCTGCCAACAACCACATTATATACTTGTTGGAGTATTCTCTATGTGTCACTTCCCTCATTTCGGGACGCTATTTAACATAGAGCTAGAGTATAAATACAGCACCGTTTATATTCGAGCGATTAGTTCAACAAAAGCATACGAGATGATCATTCTATATACAGACATGTTGGTGACCGCTGCGTGTTTGGTGCTCTTCATAGACACCGCCTGGACGGATATGCTGTTGAACAAATCGGGAAAACTGAGAACTCTACCTACCAATTGTGTCGACGCAGTGCGGTCCGCGGGTTCAGCAGCTAAAAGTGGCATCTACCAAATACAATTACCGCTAGGTAATTGGACGCATCGCCACTTCTACGTTTACTGCTTACTCGATGGTAACGGTGGTGACCCTTGGTTATTGATGCAGCGCAGGCAGGACGGAGAAATAGATTTCTTTCGCGACTGGCATGATTACAAGACTGGCTTCGGAAATATTGCTAGAAGTTTCTGGATGGGTTTCGACAAACTGCATGCGATCACACAAATGCAACTTCATGAGCTACAAATCGAATTGCATGATTTCAACGATACCGTTAAGTACGCCAACTACGAAACCTTCGCTGTGGGCAACGAGATCGAAAAATATACATTGAAAATTTTGGGAAAATATTCTGGAAGTGCAGGCGATGGAAAGATATTCTATAATAGTGGCAAAAAGTTTACTACACACGATGTGGACAATGACGGTTATTCTTGGAATTGTGCGGTGAAGTACAGAGGGGGTTGGTGGTATGACAACTGTCACCACAGGTGAAATTGAAAGCGCTTGTTTTCTAAAATGTTACACCTAAATATTCTTGATCTATTCTTTAGTTGTCTAAATGGCGATTACCTTAACTACAACAATAAATTAGAAGGAAAAGGCATAATCTGGAGTACATGGCAAGGAGTCTATTATTCGATGAAATATGCGCACATGGCCATTAGACCCAAAGATAGCGTGGAAATGAGAAAAAATGAGGCACATAAATGTAAGAAGAGGACAAAGAAAGGCTAATTAATAAATCATACCATATATAAGTAACCTTGAACAGAAATTATAATAATGAATATATATACTATTCGCTGTTCCTTTATGACTGTCTGAAAGGGACATCATTTATCAGAACTTACTCGTTTTGTAACAGATTCGAGAACGGAGCAGCAATAAATGCTAAAATCTAATGCATAGTCGTGTCTTTTTTCCTTTAAACTATACATTGCTGTAGATATCTTTCTCTCTCTATCTTGTGCACCTCTTCTTAAGATTGTAGATTTCACTACTTTCGAGAGTGATCATTTGGTGTTGAGTATGGAATAGTCACCGAGATCCCGAGAGTGAAATTCGAGACAATGCCTTCTCTTGCACTGATAATGCGTTGGTAGACACTATATTGTCTTGTGCTACTCTCTTTTACATTTGATCTTCTAAATTTATTATATCTGTCGCATACATCAGGCAATAGCAAAATACAAATTACTAAAGCCACCTTTAGGACAAATAATGGAGTTCTTTTTAGTAGATTTACTATTTTCACATATTAACCTCAAAGCTCCTTTGTACTTTACGGAAAATGGAAAGGGCAGCTGTCGGAATCTGTCGAAAACTATATTAACAAAGTTAACAACAACAACAGCAATGAGCAACAAATGTAAACAACAGCATGTAAGAAGTAGCTGTTAAGGAATTTGGGAAGCAACGGTAAACAGAAAGAGCAGCCTCAACACAAGCAGGATCATGAGTGCGGTTGTTAGTACGAATGTGTTTGTGTGTCAAATGTCAAAACAGTTAACTGTTTGTTTACTACTGGAACACCGTAGACATAAGCAATTTGGCAGTATAAGAGAGAGAGTGAAAGAGAGAAAGCATATGAGAGTTAGTTGCTAATTCACCACGAAAACGTCACATTACGAAGATAGTTGAAATGTCCGACTGCCAGTAAGAGAACGCTCGTTACACCTAATGTTTCTCTGAAACTGAGAATGTGTAGCCGATTGTTCGCAAATCAAGTTGCTAAGTCAATTCGTTCTGCGAATGTAAACGAAAGCAAAATATCTCTGCCAGGCCAAAGAAAATACTTAAGCTGTTTGTTAAAGCGTTGCTTGCCCTCGTAAACGGACGATGACAGCGGAGGTTTTGGCGATTTTTAAGCTCTGCGGACGGACTAGCCTTATATACATATGTACATTTTTATTTATTTTGCTTCTTATAGAAAAAGTTGAAGAACCAGCCTATTGATATAAGATATGGCTTCGATTCTCAAAAACTTTTTAAAAATTGTATTCATGCCCTTGTAAAGCACTTAGTCGACCGATGAGTTAAAGATGTGTTGTTGACTTTTTTACGTTCGATGGCAGGTTTTCCTGATTATTTCTTCTCTACTAAGATAGCGATCAAAACACGATTTCTCAAAAGGATCCCTTATCTTTGATATCAAATATTGATGATATATTCCTTTAGTGGGTTATTAAAAAATATAAATTGTTCGACTACACCCGAACTTAGGTACTCCTTGCTTGTTTATGTTAAATATATATTAATAGCAAAATCAAAACAAAACAGAAAATAACAGATCTTATATCTGCCAACAACCACATTATATACTTGTTGGAGAGGCAAATGTTCTATGTCTCACTTCCCCTATTGCAGAATCGAATGTAACGAAGAGCTAGAGTATAAATACAGCACCGTTTATATTCGAGCGATTAGTTCAAGAAAAACATACGAGATGATCATTCCATACACAAACATGTTGGTGACCGCTGCGTTGTTGGTGATGATATTGATCTTGGACACCGTCTCGTCGGGTATGCTATTGAACATATCGGGAAGTATAAGGCCTCTACCTCCCAACTGTTTTGAGGCAGTGAGCGCCGCTGGTTCAGAGGCAAAAAGCGGCATCTACCAAATACAATTACCGTTAGAGGGTTGGACGCATCGACCCTTTTACGTTTACTGCTTACTCGATGACAACGGCGGTGACCCCTGGTTGTTGATACAACGTAGGCAGGGCGGAGAAATTAGCTTCAATCACAATTGGAACGGTTACAAGATTGGTTTCGGGAACTTGGCCACAAGTTTCTTCATTGGCCTCGACAAGTTACATGCAATCACACAAGTGCAAATTAATGAGCTACAAATCGAGCTGCATGATTTCGACGATACTGTTAAGTATGCCAACTATGATAGTTTCGCAGTGGGCGATGAGAGCGAAATATATGCACTAAATGTTTTGGGATTATATTCTGGGACTGCAGACGATTCCTTGACCACACATCACAGTGGACAAAACTTCAGTACATACGATAAGGATAACGAAAATTGGTCCGGGAATTGTGCGAAGCGCTACAAATGTGGCTGGTGGTATAACAACTGCCACAGGAGGTAAAATACAATTCGCAAGTTTTTAAAAGTGTTAAAGTGTTAAGTGTTATTATTGCCTTCCTTAGTAACCTAAATGGCGAGTATCTTAATGGCACTCACGAACAATATTCGGAAGGCATAATCTGGAATGCATGGCACGGTTTGTATTATTCGTTGAAATATGCGCATATGGCTATAAGGCCAAGAGATAGTGCAGAAATGCGCGTGTATGGAATTAGGAAGAGGATATCCAAAGTAAAAAAGGCATAAAAATTAATAAACATCTATCATATACTATATTCTGTTCATTTACGACAGTCCGAAAGAGACATATTTTTTCAGAACTTACTTGTTGTTTTAACAGATCTAAGAATGTTCTTGAAATAAATCGTCAAATCAAATGGATAGTCGTGTTTTTTATTTTTTTTTTTTCTTAAAACAATACATTGCTGCTTACATACTTGGAAAATCATGGAACGACAGCGTGACACACTGAGAACCACTCCTTATATTGGTCGCAGATTAACCATGCTTGTAGGATCAGCTACAATCTTCTACAAGAGTGTACAGCTACTGGCGTACGCCGATGATATCGATATCATTGGAAACAACACCCGCGCCGTTAGTTCTGCTTTTTCCCGCCTGGATAAGGAAGCGAAGCGAATGGGTCTGGTGGTGAACGAGGACAAGACGAAATATCTCCTGTCATCAAACAAACAGTCAGCGCATTCGCGTCTTGGCTCCCACGTCACTGTTGACAGTCATAACTTTGAAGTTGTAGATAATTTCGTTTACCTAGGAACCAACATTAACACCGATAATAATGTCAGCCTTGAAATCCAACGCAGAATCACTCTTGCCAAAAGGTGCTACTATGGACTGAGTAGGCAATTGAAAAGTAAAGTCCTCTCTCGACGAACAAAAACTAAACTCTACAAGTCCCTCATCATTCCCGTCCTACTTTATGGTGCAGAAGCATGGACGGTGTCAACATCCGATGAGACGGCACTAGGAGTTTTCGAGAGAAAGGTTTTGCGGAAGATTTACGGTCCCTTAAACATTGGCAACGGCGAATACCGCAGAAGATGGAATGATGAGCTGTATGTGTTGTTCGACGACATAGACATAGTCCAGCGAATAAAAAGACAGCGGCTACGCTGGCTGGGTCATGTTGTTCGAATGGATGAAAGTGCCCCAGCTCTGAAAGTTTTGAATGCAGTACCCGCTGGTGGAAGCCGAGGAAGAGGGAGACCTCCACTCCGGTGGAAGGACCAGGTGGAGAAGGACCTGTCTTCACTTGGTATTACCAATTGGCGCCAAACCGCCAAAAGGAGAGATGCGTGGCGCACTGTTGTGGACTCGGCTATAACCGCGTAAGCGGTTTCTACGCCAGTTAAGAAGAAGAAGGATCAGCTGATACACGGGCCTAGTGTGCCATCATTTCCACAATATTTCACATACATCTATCCCCTACGTCATCCAAATAACACATTCGTGCGTAATTACAGTCAAAAGTACATCTATTTTATATTTTTAAGCCAAATATTAATTACTGTTTTCACTATCGCTATATCTAAATATAATACCAATTCCTATATAAAAGTAGGGATATCCATAATATTTCTATTTTTCGTTTAGAATAAACTTTTACATCCTTCGGTTTCTATCAATGAAAATGCGAGGAAAAAGTTAAATTGGTATACAAGCTCACAGACTTCGTCTGGTCCATGTCATCCCAAGTCTCTATATTCTCTATTTTACTCTTCCTTCGTGTCCTCAATTCGTCAACGTTGTAGAACCACATAAAAAACGCATCCGATCTGCAATTACTTACCTTTAGAGGCTATACACTAGATGGAAAATTTTTACGAGGTCGGGAGAGATAATAGATTCAGCGCTATATGAGTCATAATGTCCTGCCCTCCTATGTCACGTTCTTTATCTTCAGAAATCAGTCTATAGAGTTCATTGACTATGAGTAACACGACATTACTTGAAAACAAGTAAGGAAGGGCTAAGACATTTTATACTCTCGAAATTTATTTATTTAACTTTATTAATATTATATAATACAAAATTTGACCCACATATTCGTCATATATATTGTATAAAGTCCATTGAAAATTGGAAACCATAATATTAGGTTAGAAGCATCGAGGTCCTCATGTTCGATATATGGGGCCTTGACAACCTATGGTCCGATTTCGGTGATTTTTAGATTGGGGCTGCCAAACTATAAACGTAGTATTTGTGCAAAGTTCTGTATCGATATCTTTACTAGTGCTTACTTTATATATTGTAGTAAACGATTCGGATCGTCTTAAAATTCTGGTATATAGGAAGTAGGCGTGGTTGTGAAGCGATTTGGCCTATTTTCACAACATATCATTGGGATGTAAAGAAACTATTACAAACCAAGTTTTATTGAAATCGGTCGTGTAGTTCCTGAGGTATGGTTTTTGACCCATAAGTGGGCGATGCCACACCCATTTTCCATTTTGTAAAAAAATCTGAGTGCAGCTTTCATCTGCCATTTCTTATGTGAAATTTAGTGTTTCTGGCGTTTTTAGTTATTGAGTTAACCCACTTTTAGGAGTTTTCAACATCACCTTTGTATGGGAGGTGGGCGTGGTTACAATCCGATTTCCTCCATTTTTGGACTATATAATGTAGTACCTAAAAGAAACGACTCTAGAAAGTTTCCTTGATATACCTTTTGTAGTTTGCGAGATATGTACAAAAAACTTAGTAGGGGGAGGGGCCACGCCCACTTCCCCAAAAAAAATTACATCCACATATGCCCCTTCCTAGTGCGATCCTTCATACCAAATTTTATTTGCATAGCTTTATTTATAGCTTAGTTATGGCACTTTAAGTGTTTTCGGTTTTCGCCATTTTGTGGGCATGGCAGTAGTCCGATTACGCCCATTTTCGAACTTAACCTTCTTATGGTGCCAAGGAACACGTGTTCCAAGTTTCATTAATATATCTCAATTTTTACTCAAGTTACAGCTTGCACGGACGGACAGACAGACATCCGGACTTGAACTTTTCTCGTCACCCTGATCATTTTGATATATATAACCCTATATCTAACTCGTTTAGTTTTAGGACTTACAACCAACCGTTATGTGGACAAAACTATAATACTCTCGTAGCAACTTCGTTGCGAGAGTATAAATATACACATATGTATATTTCTGCAGCAGATACAACAGATAAAACCTTCCTTTATTTGAAGTGAAGCTTTCATTGTGTGATGGTTGGAGAGAATGTTTTAAGCTTATTTCTAGATATAATTCGTTGTCTATAAAAAACTAAACTACTACGACTAAATATTAATTAAATACTCCAATCGCTTCTGAAATATTTATTTACCACATCATACATTTAGTACTCAAATATACGTAACGGTATTCACCAGAAGTAACCCGTGAAGTTAAGACAGCAAAACTTCAGGGGTTACTTAAGATGGATCATGAACCCAGCATCTCACTGAATGGCCACCTGACTGAATGGCCAATGGAGACTCCGTTTGCTTCACGAACTATCGTGCTAAAAAATTTTATTAGCAATTCCAATATCCTTGAGCAACAAGGGGGAAACACGATAATGCGTAGCCGATTGTTCGCAAGTCAAGTTGCAAAGCGAATTGGTTCTGCAATTATAAGCGAAAGCAACAGCTAAATATCGCTGTCAGACCAGTGCAAATTCATGAACGGTTCATTAAAGCGTTTCGAGCCAACGATTAGAGACGATGAGAGCGGCGGTGGTGAAATCTCTAAAATACCCTTGAAAAGGTGTAGTGCAACTAATCCACATTACAATTAAAATAAAGTGAAGTGTATTTTGAAACCTCGTGTCATTATTGTTTTCGCTTGTGCTTCGCTACACCAAGCTGCATTATATCCAAGATTAAGCGTTCACTTAATAATCTCACTAACTTAACTCACATATTAACCGATATATATGATATAAAGCCCATCGGATTTTTGGAAACCTAATATTAAGTTTATTGGACCAAGATGAAGTAATTACCAGATTTTGCCCATTTTTTGGCACAGAGACACACTATTGTAAGAAACATATATTCTTCTATCTTTCTTAAGTGGGCGACAACACGCCCATATTAAATCAAAGGAATGTTAAAAACCTATTCCACACCTCTTATCGCTTTTTGTGCTCCATTAATCGCGCAGCCATTTTGTTCATAGGACTGGTAATACAAATACCGAACTCCATGCGATATATGTAGAACAAATTCAAATCTGCCAGTCTATCAACACTAGATATGGCCATGGTTCTCAGCAACCAGCAAAATTATTTGCTTATAACTCTGTAAAGCTCTTAGTGGACCGATGAGATTTAGATTGATTGACTTTTCTACGGCAGGTTTTCCAATCCCCATATGCCCTTATGAACCAGTGGCCAAAATACACTTTGTCAAAAAGATCCGTAAATATTAGTAGGTCCCACACTTCATACAGGAATGAAGACGCAAAAGTTATTCAATATTTGGCGTCATTGGGCAAAGATGGTCATCACGATTTCTAGGTTAAGAGTTACAAGTTACACAATGCTGTTCCATGTTCGAAATCTGTAACTCAGTTTATGTACGTATGCCTGTATACTACATTACTGATATAACATTATTCCTAAGTTGAGCACAATGGATGTAAATTACATCTAACTGAAATATTTATTCTTCGACCGCACCCGAACTGAGGCTCTCCTTACTTGCTTATATTCAATACCTACATATATTCACAACAAAATCAAAACAAAACAGAAATCGGTTCTTATCTTTCACTTTCCACATTGCGGGACACAATATCATGGAGAGTATTCCACATTCAAAAATGTTGGTGAACGGTGCGCTCTTTGTGCTCTTCATGGGCACCGTCTGGACGGATGTAATATTGAACAAATCGGGAAGACTGCGATCTCTACCTTACAACTGTGTCGAGGCAGTGTGCGCCGCTGGTTCAGAGGCCAAAAGTGGCATCTACCAAATACGCTTGCCGTTAGATGGTTGGGCGCATCGACCCTTCTACGTTTACTGTTTACTCGATGACAAAGGCGGTGACCCCTGGTTGTTGGTACAGCGTAGGCAAGACGGAGAAGTTAATTTCTATCGCAACTGGAATGATTACAAGGCTGGCTTTGGAAGCTTGGACACAAGTTTCTTCATCGGCTTGGACAAACTGCATGCACTCACACAGGTGCAACTGAATGAGCTACAAATCGTATTGCATGATTTCGACGATACCGTTAAGTACGCCAACTTTAAAAGCTTCGCTGTGGGCGACGAGAACGAAAAATATGCATTGAATATATTGGGAGACTTTTCTGGAAGTGCGGGCAATGGCACGCTCTACTATAACAGTGGGCAAAAGTTCAGTACATACGATATGGTGAACAACTTTAAACCTGGGCGTGAAAATTGTGCGAAATATTACAAAGGGGCCTGGTGGTTCAGAGGCTGTTTTTGGAGGTAAAATTCTATTTGCAAGTTTCCTAAAGTACTGCGCCGAATTATTATTGCTCTATTCTATAGTCATCTAAATGGCGAGTATATTAATGGTACTATCCGTAATGGAGAAAAAGGCATCATCTGGAATACATGGCGAGGCGTCAACTATTCGTTGAAATATGCACACATGGCTATAAGGCCAATAGATAGTACAGAAATGCGGGTACATGGATGTAGGAAGAAGAGACATGAGAAACGTCAATGTAGGAAGACGAAAAATCGGGCACAAAACACGACAAATAAAGACTAGATAAAAAGTCATACCATATATGAATTGTATATTAATTGCTATTCGGTGCTTATAGTCATAAAGTAAGTCCGAAAGAGACATTTTTTTAGGACTTAGAAGTTGTTGCAACAAATCCGGGAATGTTCTAGAAATAAATCAGCAATTCAAATGCAAAGTCGTGTGTTTTTCCTTTAAAGTATAAATTTGTAGATTTAATTACTTTTGTGACCACCAAAGTCGATACAAATTGTATGATTTGACTTGTGTTGCCAAAGAGGCTTCAATCTCGGCACTCCTTTCATCGTCTCGAATTGATTATTATCTTTTCGTTCTCCATTAGCGATAAACTGTGTAGCACGTAACATCTATAGACAGTGATTTATCTGACACCGCTTTGTGGCCACAGGCCCATAATACCACTTTTCCTGCGTTATCTGAGATACATGAACTCCACTAGGACCTAGAATCGTTCTATGTTAACGGGTAAAAGCAATGAAAAATTCAGAGATATGAACTTTAAAGGCAACTTGAGAAAGCGTAGCCGATTGTTCGCATGTCAAGTTGAATAGCAAATTCGTTCTGCGAATGTAAACGAAAGCAACAGCAAAATGTCGCTGATGGCAATGGTCGACTGTTTGTAACGACTATAATACCTTTGAAAAGGTGTAGTGGAACTAATCTTAATAACAATTAAAAAGAAGTGAAACTGAACCGTGGAACCGAAAGAGAGGCGATTTTGAGGATAATCATTGTTCGGTTTTGGCGATTTGTAAGTTCCGCGGCCAGACTAGCCATGTCACGGAACTCCTCCTAAACGGCTGGACCGATTTTATTGAAAATTTGGGTGTGTCTTCTTGGATTCGAGTTTGGTCTAGAATAATTATTTGACCAAATTTAAATTGTTTATTTCATATATTGTTTTAATAATAATAATTGAATTATATGTTTATCGTTTTTTGCTGTGAAATATATTTTTTGCTTTGGTTAAGGTGCCTATGGAAAATGTAGATTATATCCCTACTTTGGTTTCTTAGTAACTATATCCTGTAATTAATATTTATTATATAAAAAAAGCTTTCGAACTTCGAAATCAAATATTTCGATTTTGGAAAATCGGAGAATGCAATTTTTACTTATATCTCAATCTCCCAAGCTGGGCCAATACCCAGCCGAGTGTTGTACAGTGTAATAAATACATAAATTTTGTCTCCTTGGTTGATCACTCGCTATGAAAAATTATAAATTCTTCAGCTACACCCGAACTTAGGACGTTCTTACTTAAAACAGAAAACGTTTCTTATCTCTGCCAACAACCACATTTATACATGTTGGAGAGGCAAATTGCCTCACTTCTCTCATTGCGAGATTCTATATCACAAAGAGCTAGAGTATAAATACAGCTCCGTCTATATTCGAGCGATTAGTTCAACAAAAACTTACGAGATGATACTTTCATATGGACAAATGTTGGTGACCGCGGCGTTGTTGGTGATGGTTTTCTTGGGCACCACCTCGTCGGATATGCTATTGAACATATCGGGAAGTCTGAGGCATCTACCATCGAACTGTGTTGAGGCAGTGCGCTTGGAAGGTTCAGAGGCCAAAAGCGGCATCTACCAAATACAATTACCGTTAAAAGGTTGGGAAGATCGACCCTTCTACGTTTACTGTTTACTCGATCACAAAGACGGTGATCCTTGGTTGTTGGTGCAGCGTAGACAGGACAGATTCATAGACTTCAATCGCAACTGGACTGATTACAAGATTGGTTTCGGAAACTTGGCCACAAGTTTCTTCATTGGCCTGGACAAACTGCATGCGCTCACACAAGTGCAAATTAATGAGCTACAAATCAAATTGCGTGATTTCAACGATGCCGTTAAGTACGCCAACTACGATAATTTCGCAGTGGGTGATGAGAGCGGAAAATATCCATTGAATATTTTGGGAAAATATTCTGGAAGTGCAGGCGACTCCTTACTCGAACATCACAGTGGACAAAAGTTCAGTACATACGATCAGGATAACGACAATTCGTCTTCGAATTGTGCGCAAACTTTCAAAGGGGGTTGGTGGTTTCGAAACTGCCTCAACAGGTAAAATACAATTCCCCAATTTTAAAAAGTGTTACACTGATTATTATTGTACTTTTCAGTAACCTAAATGGCAAATATTTGAAAAGCACTGACGAAGAACAAAGGAAGGGCCTCATCTGGTTTTCATGGCACGGCTTCTCTAAATCGTTGAAATATGCGCATATGGCAATAAGGCCAAAAGATAGTGCAAAAATGCGGATACGTGGAATTAGGATGAGGACATCTAAAGGCCAGTTAAAAAGTCATCAAAATTAATATGCATCTATCATATACCATATCCAATTCATTTACGATAGTCCGAAAGAGACATATTTTTGCAGGACATATTTATTGTTTTAACAGATCCAAGAATGTTCTTGAAATAAATCAGCAAATCAAATGCATAGTCGTGTTTTTTATTTCTTTCTTAAAACAATACATTGCTGCTTATATACTTTGCTCTCTCTTAAGCATTCATTTTTAACTTTCTAGATTTCATTACTTTTGTTGCCACCGAAGTCGATACACTAATTACAGAGTTTTGTTTTTCTCACTTGCGATATCTCAGTAAAGATATATGTTTATATATATACATTTAGCGTAGGCATCGCATTCGCGGTTATAGCCGAATCTATAACAGCGCGCCATTCATTCCTCCTTATTGCTCAACTTGTGTTGCTCAAAGTCAGCTTACACAGCCGTATTAGTTTTGCGGGGATACCAAATTCATACAAAACCGCATAGAGGCGGCTACTTTTAGTGCTGTCGAAAAAAGCTTTGAAATCGACAAAGGGGTGGTGTGTGTCGATTTTCTTTTCACAGGCTTTTCCAAGATTTGGCGCATGGTTAATATCTGGTCAATAAAGCCACACTGATAAGGTCCAATCAGTTTGTTGACGGTGGGCTTTAGTTTTTCACACAGTACCTACGATATAACCTTATGGGTGATATTGAGGACGCTTATCCCACGGTAATTGGCGCAGATTGTGGGTTTTCAGGGTAGATTGGGCAGAGTCACTTAGGTTCCAATCGTAGGGCATGCTTTCGTTCGACCATATTCTGCCAAGAAGCTAATGCATATGCCTTATAAGTTATTCGCCGCCACCATATTTAAATTGGTCGACCGGCAATCTTACAATTTTAAGAAGCAACGATCAAATGACAGTTAACAGTTAATTATTCACTTACTAATGGAAGTCCGTAGTCACAAGTTTCTGGGCAATATAAGAGGTAGAGAGTGAGAGAAAGAAAATAAGAGCATATGAGACTTAATTGTTAATCCTCCACGAAAACGTCACACCACGAAGATAGTTGAAATGTCCGACTGCTAGTAAGAAAACGCTCGTTACACCCAATGTGTCTCCGCAGCTTAGAAAGCGTAGCAGATTGTTCACAAGTCTAGTTGTAAAACAAATTCGTTCTGCGAATGGAAACGAATTTTTAAGCTCCGCGAACGGATTCTCCTACTACCGAATAAACATAAACATTTCACAGGCAGGTTTTCCAATACCATTATATGTCAATATCTTTACTGAGATATCGATCAAATTACTCGGTTTCAGACAAAAACTCCATTAAGGAATGAAGACCCAAAATTTGGTTGGTTGGAACTTAAGTGACTATCTTTTTTTTACTTCTCCACAACCCGTATAATAATTAAGGTCTCTCTGAATTGGGCCTAGTTAATATGTAAATTGTGTCTCCTTGATGGGTCACTCGCTTTAAAAATATCAATTCTGCGGCTACACGCGAACTTGGACTCTCCTTACTTGCTTATATTCAATAGAATCAAAATAAAACAGAAAACCAAAATTAGGAGAGGCAAATTTTACATATCTCACTTCCCTTAATACGGGACCCAATATCCCGAAGAGCTAGAATATAAATACAGCTTCGTTTATATTCGAACGATTAGTCCAAAACATGTATACGAGGTGATCATTCCTAACAAAAAATGTTGGTAACCGCTGCGCTGTTGGTGCTCTTCTTGGGTATCGTCTCGACGGATATACTATTGAACAAATCGAGGAGGGTGAGGGCTCTACCCTACAACTGTGTCGAAGCAGTGCGCGCCGCTGGTTCAGAGGCCAAAAGTGGCATCTACCAAATACGCTTACCGTTAGATGGTTGGGCGCACCGACCCTTCTACGTTCACTGTCTACTCGATCGCAACGGTGGTGACCCTTGGTTGTTGATACAGCGTAGACAGGACGGAGGAATTACATTTCATCGCAAGTGGAATGATTACAAAACTGGCTTCGGAAATATAGAAGGAAGTTTCTGGATTGGTTTTGACATACTGCATGCGATCACACAGGTGCAAATTAATGAGCTACAAATCGAGCTGCATGATTTCAACGATACCGTTAAGTATGCCTACTACGAAAGCTTCGCTGTGGGTGATGAGAACGAAAAATATGCATTGAATATGTTGGGAAACTATTCTGGGAGTGCAGGCGATGGCTTGCTCTACTATAACAGTGGCCAAAAGTTTACTACTATCGATCGGGATAACGACGGTAATTATTGGAATTGTGCGGCGAAGTATAAAGGGGCTTGGTGGTACGACGACTGTCACCACAGGTGAAATTGAAATCGCTTGTTTTCTAAAGTGTTACACCTAAATATCATTAATCTATTCTTTAGTTGCCTATTTGGCGAGTACCTTAATAACAATAACAAAGCAGAAGGTAAAGGCATCCTTTGGAGTACATGGCACGGGGTCTATTATTCATTGAAGTACACGCATATGGCCATAAGACCCAGAGATACTGTGGAAGTTCGGATACATGGTTGTAGGAAGAAGATAAATGAGGTACATGAACGTAGGAGGAGAAGAAGTGGGTCAAAACAAGGTGGGAATAAAAAAGACGGACAGAGATCTGAAAAGGGGAAAGACGTACAGAGACCTGAAAAGAGGAAAGACGGAAAGAGAAGTGACAACAGGAAAAATAAGTCAAAAAAATGTGAGGCTCACAATTGTAAGAAGAGGATAGAGGCAAAGAGATGTAAAACGAAGTTAAAGGGTCGGAAATGTAAGAAGAAGATAAATAAGGCAAAGAGATGTAAAAAGAAGATAGGACGGAAATGTAAGAAGAGGATAAATAAGGCAAAGAGATGTAAGAAGAAATTAGAGGCAGAGAGGTGTAAGAAAACGATAAAAAGGGCAAAGAAATGTGGGAAAAAGTTGAAGGCAAAGAGATGTAAAAAGAAGTTAAAGGGATGGAAATGTAAGAAGAGGATAAATAAGACAAAGCGATGTAAAACGAAGTTAAAGGGACGGAAATGTAAGAAGAAGATGAATAAGACAAAAAGATGTAAAACGAGGATAAATAAGGCAAAGAGATGTAAAAAGAAGTTAAAGGGATGGAAATGTAAGAAGAAGATGAATAAGACAAAGCGATGTAAAACGAAGTTAAAGGGACGGAAATGTAAGAAGAAAATGAATAAGACAAAGAGATGTAAAACGAGGATAAATAAGGCAAAGAGATGTAAAAAGAAGTTAAAGGGATGGAAATGTAAGAAGAAGATGAATAAGACAAAGCGATGTAAAACGAAGTTAAAGGGACGGAAATGTAAGAAGAAAATGAATAAGACAAAGAGATGTAAAACGAGGATAAATAAGGCAAAGAGATGTAAAAAGAAGTTAAAGGGATGGAAATGTAAGAAGAGGATAACTAAGACAAAGCGATGTAAAACGAAGTTAAAGGGACGGAAATATAAGAAGAAGATGAATAAGACAAAAAGATGTAAAACGAGGATAAATAAGGCAAAGAGATGTAAAAAGAAGTTAAAGGGATGGAAATGTAAGAAGAAGATGAATAAGACAAAGCGATGTAAAACGAAGTTAAAGGGACGGAAATGTAAGAAGAAAATGAATAAGACAAAGAGATGTAAAACGAGGATAAATAAGGCAAAGAAATGTAAAAAGAAGTTAAAGGGATGGAAATGTAAGAAGAGGATAACTAAGATAAAGCGGTGTAAAACAAAGTTAAAGGGACGGAAATATAAGAAGAAGATGAATAAGACAAAGAGATGTAAAACGAGGATAAATAAGGCAAAGAGATGTAAAAAGAAGTTAAAGGGATGGAAATGTAAGAAGAAGATGAATAAGACAAAGCGATGTAAAACGAAGTTAAAGGGACGGAAATGTAAGAAGAAAATGAATAAGACAAAGAGATGTAAAACGAGGATAAATAAGGCAAAGAAATGTAAAAAGAAGTTAAAGGGATGGAAATGTAAGAAGAGGATAACTAAGATAAAGCGGTGTAAAACGAAGTTAAAGGGACGGAAATATAAGAAGAAGATGAATAAGACAAAGAGATGTAAAACGAGGATAACTAAGACAAAGCGATGTAAAACGAAGTTAAAGGGACGGAAATATAAGAAGAAGATGAATAAGACAAAAAGATGTAAAACGAGGATAAATAAGGCAAAGAGATGTAAAAAGAAGTTAAAGGGATCGAAATGTAAGAAGAAGATGAATAAGACAAAGCGATGTAAAACGAAGTTAAAGGGACGGAAATGTAAGAAGAAAATGAATAAGACAAAGAGATGTAAAACGAGGATAAATAAGGCAAAGAGATGTAAAAAGAAGTTAAAGGGATGGAAATGTAAGAAGAGGATAACTAAGACAAAGCGATGTAAAACGAAGTTAAAGGGACGGAAATGTAAGAAGAAGATGAATAAGACAAAAAGATGTAAAACGAGGATAAATAAGGCAAAGAGATGTAAAAAGAAGTTAAAGGGATGGAAATGTAAGAAGAAGATGAATAAGACAAAGCGATGTAAAACGAAGTTAAAGGGACGGAAATGTAAGAAGAAAATGAATAAGACAAAGAGATGTAAAACGAGGATAAATAAGGCAAAGAAATGTAAAAAGAAGTTAAAGGGATGGAAATGTAAGAAGAGAATAACTAAGATAAAGCGGTGTAAAACGAAGTTAAAGGGACGGAAATATAAGAAGAAGATGAATAAGACAAAGAGATGTAAAACGAGGATAAATAAGGCAAAGAGATGTAAAAAGAAGTTAAAGGGATGGAAATGTAAGAAGAGGATAACTAAAACAAAGCGATGTAAAAAGAAATTAAAGGGACGGAAATGTAAAAAGAAGATGAATAAGACAAAGAGATGTAAAACGAGGATAAATAAGGCAAAGAGATGTAAAAAGAAGTTAAAGGGATGGAAATGTAAGAAGAGGATAACTAAGACAAAGCGATGTAAAAAGAAGTTAAAGGGATGGAAATGTAAGAAGAGGATAAATTAAATTGACGGAAATGTAAGAAGAAGATGAATAAGGCAGAGAGATGTATAAAGAAGGTAAAGGGACGGAAATGTAAGAAGAAGATGAATAAGACAAAGAGATGTAAAACGAGGATAAGTAAGGCAAAGAGATGTAAAAAGAAGTTAAAGGGATGGAAATGTAAGAAGAGGATAACTAAGACTAAGCGATGTAAAAAGAACTTAAAGGGATGGAAATGTAAGAAGAGGATAAATTAAATTGACGGAAATGTAAGAAGAAGATGAATAAGGCAGAGAGATGTATAAAGAAGGTAAAGGGACGGAAATGTAAGAAGAGCATAAATAAGGCAAAGAGATGTAAGAAGAAGTTAGTGGCAGAGAGGTGTAAGGAAAAGATAAAAGGGGCAAAGATATGTGGGAAGAAGTTGAAGGCAAAGAGATGTAAAAAGAAGTTAAAAGGACGGAAATGTGAGAATAAGTTAAAGGGAAAGAGATGTAAGAAGAAGTTAGAGGCAGAGAGGTTGAAAAAGAAGTTAAAGGGATGGAAATGTAAGAAGAGTTATCCTGACACACAGATTGAAGATGTACCATATATAATATTGTACCCTTTATAAAGGAGATAAATGAAATAAATGAATATACATATTTAGATAAATTCCGGTTTTCATTCATTCACTGTCTCTTTCAAAGATCTAGGCAGAAAAGTCGCCGAAAATCTATATGACGATGCTTTTAAAGTGGTGATGAGTTGCGAATGTGGCAAAGCTTGCTGACGTGATTCGAGCAGTAATGTTTGGTATTACCGGAACAACATCCACACCTGGTATCCGAATATGACCTTAAAGATTTCATCTACCACAATATGAGACTTTCATTGAATTGTTTACGCGTTACATACAAAAATGTGGCTTCCCCATTATCTGGTAAAAGCCCCGACTAGTCCAATTCCAAAAGCTAAATAAAATAATCGGCTTGTCGTGCTCAAACCGACTACTTTGCATGCTGGAGACTAAATTGTCTTCGCTTGGAGGTCCATTTGGGAAAGAAACACCGCGATCTCTCTGATGACCAATATGGATATCTGATCCATGGAATTAAAAAGCTTACAAAACAATAGAAGAACAGAACACAAAGGAGAGGGATGTAGGGCACAAAACAATATTGTGCGGTATTCCCGTTCTAAGTTCCAAAATGCTTTAAGTTCGGTGTACTGGCTGAAATGTTCGAGTGTCAGTAGGCGAACGCTAGTAACATCTAATATTTCTCTGCAACTGAGAAAGCGTAGCAGATTTTTCGCTGGTAAAGCGTGGTAAAGCAAATTCGTTCTGCGAATGTATACGAAAGCAACAGCAAAATGTCGCTGCTGACGGTGGTCAACTGCGTGTAAAGGATATAATACCCTTGAAAAGGTGTAACTCATCTTAATAACGGTTAAAAAGAAGTGTTACAACGTAATTTAGAATGGAAGTAAGTTAGTTAAAGGTGCGCTTTAGAACTGCAACAGAGGCGATGTTGAAGGCAATCATTGAGCGGTTTTGGCGATTTGCAAATTGCGCTGCAGAACTTTTCTTATTAATCAGTATTTTATAAAGAAAGTTCAACAACGGGTGGGTCACTCGCTATTAAAAAATATAAATTCTGCGGCTACACCCGAACTTACGCACTCCTTACTTGCTTGTATTCTATATATATTTATAACAAAACAAATTATATACTTGTTAGGAGAGGCAAATTGTTTGTCTTCCACTTCCCACATTACGGGACACAATATCACGGAGAGCTGGAGTATAAATATAGCTTAGTTTAAATTTGAGCGATTAGTCCAAAACAAGTAAGCGAGATGATCATTCCACACATAAAAATGTTGGTGAACAGTGCGGTCTTGGTGCTCTTTTTGAGCATCACCTCGTCGGATATACTATTAAACAAATCGAGGAGGGCGAGGACTATACCTTACAACTGTATCGAGGCAGTGCGCGCCGCTGGTTCAAAGGCCAAAAGTGGCATCTACCAAATACAATTACCGTTAGAGGGCTGGACGCATCGACCCTTCTACGTTTACTGCCTACTTGATGGCAACGGTGGTGACCCTTGGTTGTTGCTACAGCGTAGGCAAGATAAAGACATCAACTTCTATCGCAACTGGACTGATTACAAGATTGGCTTTGGCAATTTGGAAACAAGCTTCTTCATTGGTCTGGACTTGCTACATGCGCTCACGCAGGTGCAATTTAATGAGCTGCAAATCGAATTGCATGATTTCAACGATACCGTTATGTACGCTAACTACGATAGTTTCGCTGTGGGTGACGAGTATGAAAAATATGCATTGAATATTGTGGGAAAATACTCTGGAAGCGCGGGCGATGGTGCTTTCCACAATCACAGGGGCCAAAGTTTCTCTACATACGATCGGGATAACGACCGTTGGTGGGATGGCAATTGTGCTGGAAAGTATAAAGGGGGCTGGTGGTACAACACCTGCCACTGGAGGTAAAAATCAAATTGCATGTTTTCTAAAATGAAACACATAAAAATGATTGCCCTATTCTTTAGTTGCCTAAATGGCGAGTATATTATTGGTACTAACAACGAAGAAGGGAAAGGCATCATATGGAAAACATGGCACGGTGCCTTCTACTCGTTGAAATATACACACATGGCTATAAGACCAATATATAGTGCAGAAATGCGAGAACATGGCGGTAGGAATAGGACAAATGAGGCTCACTGGTGTAAGAAGAGAACACACAGATGTAAGAAGAGGATAAATAAAGGCTAGTTAAAAAGTCGTAAGTCACGTATAAAATACCACTTTTACCAGCACGTTTTGATTGTTCTAACAGATTCCAGAATGTTCTAGAAATAAATAAGCAAATCAAATACTAAGTCGTGTTTTTTGTCTTTAATTCCTAAGCTATGCATTGCTGCATATATCTTTCTGACTCTCTCTCTCTTTTAGGCACCTCAAGTTAAGCTTGTAGATTTAATTACTTTTTTTGCCACCGAAGCCGATACACCAATTACAGCGTATTTCCAACTATTCGTTGTACAACGCTTCGTTAAGTTTTGTTGCAAAAGAGGCTTCAAGCTCGACACTACTTTAATGGCGTCGAATTTCTTTCCAATGATCATTCTCGTTAAAAAGTTGGCGCTCTTTTACAATTAAGTTCTCTCTCACTCTATCTCTCTCTATTTCTATTTAACATATTTTATTATTAGTTAAATGACGATCTGTAGTTGAGTTAAAGATACGCTTAAATTACTTCGAAAGAAAAACCTGGACAAGATATGATTTATAAGATGATGAGATACAAAATCGGTATTTCGAAATTATCAAGATTTTCACAAAAGCCTATTTCAATACCGTGAGTTTGAAGGAGTTCTTTAAGCAACTTAATATATGTCTATTTGTATACTCAATCATTCTATCTCGCTTTCTCTCTTTATCGCTTTCTCTCTGTCTATATATCTACATCCCTCTCTCTTTCAGTGCTAGATTTTTATACAAGCGATGAGTTTGCCAAGAATAACATAGGCAAGGAGAACTACATGTGTTTCTGCAACAGATGGTACAAAAGAGACCTTTACTTTGACACGCAAGGTCAGCAACAACGAAATGGGTTTAAAATTTGAAGAATTGTCTTTACCAATAAGACTTATTTGTTCTACATGTGTAAATCACAACAATGGGCCAAATACAAAATGGTAATACAAAAGAACTATTCACTTCAAATGAAAGCCAAAAACTTATGGATGTTCGAAAATGTTCGAAAAGTTCGACAATCCCAACAACTGACTTACGAGGTCACCTAATTGCCGCGCGCTTGGACCGAAGGTGTTGGCATTTCATTGCCGTTGGCTTCTTTGCGCTGCACGTAAATTTAAATTAACAGACCAGCGGTGATTTTCACTCAATGACACTACATGAATGAACATGCATGCACACACTCACTCACACACATCACACGGCACTGTCGACTGCGCCTTTTGACCTTAAGCGTTAATTCATTTTAGCAGTTTTTGGAATTCGTGCAGCGAACTTTTCCCGTTCGGGTGCTTTCAGCCAAACTTTATTAGCAATTCTCACTTTTTCCACACTTGTGAAATTGTGAAAACGTGCGCCGCGCCCACAAACCCGCATCCGCCAACGCGCCACCACCACAAAAATGCCGAAAACTATGTAAAAGCAAGGTAACGAAATTTTCAAAATAAATTAAAAAGAAAATCGAAAAAAAAGAAATTATTAAAAAGTCGAGCGAAATAGTCGAAATGTGTCCTTTTAATGAGTTCCACACACACAGACTGAGCTTGAAAATATGTATGTATGTATATTAATTGTGGTTGTGAAGCAGACGAACGAACCTCGCTTGATTGTTTTTGCTTTTGCTAGTCGGTCCATAAGTCGGTCAGCGCTTCGATTTGCCGTTTTGTATGTATGTATGTTTGTGTGCGCCCCCTGCAATTAGTTGCACGAGTGCTTTTAATACCTCGCATGATTTATGTAACGAATTTTTAATCATTGTACAATGTTCGGTTACTCTTCTTTGTACGAAACTTATTTCTTTTAATTTTTATTAAAATTTTTTTTTTTTGGTTTTCATTTTTTTGCATTCACACCGAACTGTTGAAGCTCAGAGTGCGCAGGATATGCATTGAACTGCTGTGCCAATCGGAAATTATGCCTTCAAAGCGTGTGGCCAAGTTATGAAAATTGTGAAATATTGCGATTGAGATTGTTGTATCGGCTACGTGGTCGATGGCACGTCTGATGGCTGTTGAAAAGCGTGAATTTGCTTTGAATCCAAGCCGGTGCACAGGTACTGCTTAATTGCGACCATTAATTGCTGATACTATTGAAACAAGGTGACCGGCTGGTTGCCAGAGAGAGTGTAGAAATTTGCTCAAGACTCAAACAGGGTACATAATCGTAAAAAAAGAGGTAAAAAGCAAAAAAATGTTTCCTCCGAAATGGTCCCTTTTTTATAGAATCCCAAGACAATCCCGAAAAACTTTTTTCGTTTTACGAAAAATTCGATACCTGTTGTATTCAGACCCTAGTATAATATCTCGAGTTCTTAATTTTTTTAGAAAAGTTCCAGTCTCTTGTAACAGTTTTTAGTTTAAATTGTAATAAAATCGAACTTATGAGGCTCATAAGCCTACAATATTTTGAATGCACTGTAATCCATTTGATTTTTGACATGAGTCGAAAGACAGGCAGTCGCTTAACAATTTAACGACGTCACCAATCAAAGGTCCATTTCCTACAAATTGACAAGTGTCATAATTCCGCATTTTTTTCTTTGCTGACACACCTCTATCTTATATACATGTAGTATACCCAGGCTAAAAATAACACTTTCTTCTTTCTTTCTAGATTAGGATACGTTATGTATTCGAACAGATTTTAACACTCAAATTAGTTGTCATTGAAGGAAGGTCAAATGCGCAATACAATCCAATTTACAATTGTCATTTTCCGTATTAAAGCCGATGCTTCGCTGCACACATCTACACAACACATCTACACAGAGAGCACCGAGCACAAAAAGATGGGCTCATAACAATATAGACAGCTGCTATTGCTTCATTTCCAAAAATAAGGTACAAAAATAACATTATCATAAACGCATTATTAGGCCCAGATTACGATGGAGAGTGTGTGACCGTTCGAGCTGATAGTTTGCAGGACGGGGACAGTGACGCCACCAAAAGTCAACGATCACAAAAGGAAGAACAAAACGGGGAAAAAACCCCGAAAAGTCAAAGCTTGACACAGTAGAACGGGCAGGTGGTTGAAATAGACGGCAATCAGCGCCAAATCAAAATCGATAAAGCCAATAGTCAACGTATAATACCGAGTAAGCTCAAGAGAGTTCACAGTTGTACCGTTATGTGTGCACTGTGTTGGGCTAGAAATGGTAGTAGTCATTTCGACAGCAACAGCAGCACTCAACCTTTATTAGTGTCAAACGGAAAAGGGCGCGCAACCTTCGACCCTCGTTTGTGCATAATATTTTCATATTAAAAAAAAGAGACTACAGTTTTGTTGTAGATTGGGTAGATGCCGTTATTGTGTGTAGTTGTTGAAGTGTTGTTTCTAAAGTAGTGATCAGTGTCATATTAGGCGGCTTTATCCATTCATTTGTTTGCTCTACTGCCCGCCAACTCATGGGACTGCGACTGCGACTGCACGAGTAGTAAAGGTAGAACCGAACAACAATAAATTTGATTCCATTTTCAATAATATGTTTAGCCATTTTTAGGTAAAACCTTAAGATTTATAAAGATAGGCTTATAAAAGATTGCTTTTGAAGACAAATATTCATATCTACCAAGATTATGTGAAAATATGCAAAATGTGTTTTGATAGGTTTGTCCAAAGTACAGCAGCAAAAGTTCAATTGGTTCTAGTTAAATCTTCAAAACCTCACCTGATGAGCACTGCTTCTCAATATCCACTGAATCGTTCGAGGAGTTCACGAGTTGCGATAGGCAATTTCGACAATGTGGGGTTTTGAAACAATATTTAGGTATTAAGTTGAACCTTATGATTCGGAACTCATTCCTATCATTTATTGGATATTAGAAAATCACTTTGAGCAGATATAATCGAGTAGTAGAACTAATCCTATTCCCCACGTGCCCACGACAGTCGGTGCTACGTAATCGGAACGGAGCCGGATTTTTAATCGGCCAAGGACTGTCAAATCGCCAGCATTCTTGAACATTATTTGAATAATGTTGTATGCCACTACAACAACAACTAATGTTTACACTCGTTTTTTTGTATTTTTATTTTGCAATTTACTCAACTCTTTTGCTCTAAATTATGATGCCTTTGCAATCGTGCGCCCCGCTTCTTTGGCTATGTGCGAAAATGCAAAATTTATGCGCCAAATATTATGCAACAAATTTCTGCCACTTAACTATGCTCGTATTTGAGCAACTGCCGCTGGAGCAACTGAATTTTGCATTTTACTGCACACACACACACACACACCGGCGCGCTCAAGTATGTACGTCCGTTATGTAACAGCCGCGCGGCAAAGTCGGCATGCGAGCGCTTTTATTATGTAAATTTCGTGATATCAAGTATTTCGTTTCGCTCGTCGATTCGATTCGACAATAAAATGAGTGAAATGTGTAAAGAAAGAAATTTTACTTTACCTTTGCTGCAGTGCCCGCCCGCACGGCCCGCGCTGTGCCGCCAATGGCAGATTTGGTACAGGCGGTCGCGGCTAGTGCATACTTCACAGCCAACAACTATTCATAATGTGACTTACTTAGTTACCCACTAAGCTGCCACTTTCGGCCGCCTTTTGTGGCTCCAGCGTCGACGGCGGCTGCTGCGGCGCTTACCTTTTTCAGTCGCTTTATTTGCCCTGCGGAATTCACTAAGAAGCTGAGCTGAGAAAGCGAAATATTTGCGATAGTCCAAAATAAGAAAAAAAAAAACAAAATCGAAAAAAATGCGAGAAAAACTGCAAAACCAAGCCAAGTTGTAGGCGCCAACAACACTTTGATATGAAATATGCACGTGTAAGGGCAATAATGGCGCGCTTGTGCGTTTGCCATGGCATTTTTCCACTTTTATGTGTTTTTCTTCACTTTTTTCACTTACTCTCTCATCGGCGCTTGCGAACATTTCTCGCATAACATAGATTTTCAAGCGACTGATAGACACACCAGTTCATCTACATAATTCTTCTGCAAAAAATTGAATGTGTGTGGCTGCTTACCGAGCCCGTCAGCCAGCCAACTTTACGACTCTTTCATAGTGCTGACAAAAATGAGATTCTTTCGCATTTTTATTTGTGCGACTTCATTGCCGACGTGTGTGTGTGTGTGTGGTAGGTACAGCTGTAAGTCTTATTTTGCACAGGCGTTGGAATAAGTTGGCATTTGTGCTAGAAATTTGCATACGCCTTGCTGCAGCCGCTGCACGTAGCAGCCTTTCAGGCGCGCGCACCTTTGCTACGCCTACTGGCATCTTCGTGTGAGTATTGCCCGTATTATGGCGCAAGTATATATCCAATAATATACCTGTGCTCGTGTGTGTTCCCCATCAATTGTGTATATATTTAGGAATTATTTGCATTTTATTTGTGCATAGTTTCTTCGCTTTGGCCTCGTGCAACATATTTGCATGCCTGCAACGCCTACGTTTTCACACCAAGCCAAGTAAACCAGTAAGCGGAAATTGTGTGGTCCGCAGTTAGAGCTTATTTGACACATTAGTAGTAACTAAATTTCAGAAAATTTGTTCGTGCAACAGCATCGCAGTATGTTCAGTACAATACTAAGTTGCTTCTTCGCGGAAAGAATGGAGGCTTGCCACATTTTTGGAAAATTAAAATATTTTTTAATGAAGATAAGATATAGAAAATTAAATTTCGCAAAATATGATAGCTTAAAATGTTTTGTGGGTAGGGTTGCCACCCGTCACAAAATTATGATAAATATTGCCAGCTTAGAAAAAATGTATTAAACTTAATTAAATTAATGAACAATAACTTAGCAAGATTAAAAAATAATTATGTCATTAATTTGCTTTCATAAAATATTTTGTGGGTGGCAACCCGACTCAAAACTTTATATTCAAAAATTAAAAATATAAACGAATTAAAACAAGATCTCTATAGTGTAAAAGTAAATGAAAAGTAGTATAATGAGTAAAATTACAATTGCAAATATGTTCTAGCAGGGTTGCCAGCTGTTTGTTTAAGAAATTCAAAATACTTAAATTAAGAAACTAGATTAAAAAATAGTATGTTAATATCTTAAAAGTTTAAAATTTTTTGTAAGTAAGGTTGCCAAACGTTAATAAAAATTTTGGATTCAAAAATCTTAAAGATAAACGAAAAATAATTTGGTTGCCAACTTAAAGTTGAAATAAGTTAAATTTACTACCGAAAATAAGTTTGAGCAGTGTTGCCACCTGTTCTGCAAAATTTTATTAAAACAAATTGATAAAATAAATTGAAAATTATAGTTTGCTAACGGTACATAACTTTGAGGCTTAATCAGCATTAGAAGTCATAACATGTCTTATAAACCCCAAAAAAATTGTAACTCTAACGAGTTTCATCAAGAATTTGGTTTGTTGGGTGGCCCGCACTACATCGCCGCCGCCCTAGTAGTCTAATGCAAAATTTATGCACATCCGAAACTTTCGACATGAAATTCGATATATTTTTCTTTGGCGTGATATATGCGATATTCAACCTACACTTCAACCTGCAACCAAAACAACAACAACAACAGCAGCAGCAAGTGCATAACTTGCTTGTGAGGAGTCGCAACTGCACACCCCACCCGTGCCCCACTAACTCAAACGCCTTTGCATTTTATTACTTTGTCGTCGCTCCACAACTTCCTACGACAGCACAGCACATCAATATTCCGTTGTATTTCATTAAATGCACACGCTGTCGTATTGTCGTTGTTGTTGTTGTGCTGTGTCGCAACTAATTTGCATTTCTTCATTTGCGCCGTGCGACAATTAGAACGCAACAGCAGCAGCATCAACAACAACTGATGAATGCGACTGCACGGCATTCGATTGCATACACATTACACCGTACTCAGTTGCAAGTTGCTGATAAATGTTGCAAGTTCGCCAGCAGTTCGGCAGACTGCGTTCGGAAGTGCTGCGCGACAGTTGACTGCATTTGCATTTGGAAAGTAACAGTTAATTTCTTGGGAAAATTTCTGCTTCAACTTTTCCGTTCGTATCAAATAATTACAATTAAAATAAATGCTATTCTACAACTTTGACTTTGTTTGCGCACATTTCAGTTACTCCCCTGCGGAGCGAGATGCGAGATGCGAGACGAAGGTGAAAATACGACTCCGTGCAAGATGTTGCAAGAAGTTTTGCAAACTAATTTATTACTGTGAATTTATTTACTTTCAGCAATAAAATACATGTAATTGGCCAGTTATTTGCTGGTGAGTACTTGAATTGATAAAACGAAATTATATGTAGTGAAATGCTGGAGGGAGATATTCCTAGCTATTGTTGCGGTATTAAGGACAACAAGTGTCTCAGATATGCAAAACAAAAAACAACAAAACTCTGAAATCGAAGTAAATATTTACGAGTTGCCAACGTAGTCAGTAAAACTTAAAGACTGTCGAACATCAAACTCAGCAAACATCTTCCAAGCATATTGATGGTGCTTTGAGAAATGTTGCGGAAGCAAATGTTTCAGATAACCAGGTGGTTTAGCAGCATAGATACAATAACAAAAGACCTTCTTTTTCTACGCTCTTTTTGAGATGGTTGTCATACATAATACATACTCGTATAGTCGAACTGTTCAGCTATAACTACTCAAAAGACTATAAGAAAAGCTTAGTACTTCTTTAACTATCCACTAATAATTTCTTGAAGCTTGCTTTGTTAACAACTCTCCTTATAGCCGTTATTTTGAAACACAAACTTTCATATGCGGCACCAGCCTGTCAGCAAACCAAACAAAACCGACTGTAATTGTAATTTCAATTACTCAACTCCGGCACTCAATGCGACTACACAGTCGCACACTTCATTACAAATCCGATAATATCTGTGACGGCTTTAAGCAGTGAACGAGCTTTAGCCGAGCTGAGTAAACAACGCCGGTGAGCCTCGTCACTCCCATCCTCACTTAAAGCAAAGCTGGATTACACTAGGCTACACAAAGCGCGCACTCTATCGGCTCACCCCGTTGACAGCACCAGCAGCTGGCATTGTCGCTGTCTGTCATTAATTTCAATTCAATTTATCTTCGTCGGCGGTGTGTCGTCTACTACACTGCATGCTGTAGTTGTTGTTTTTGTTCGACTCGCACAACCAACCAACGGCAATTGTTGCTTTGCATTTGCTATTGTTCTTGTTCGCATCTTTTCCTTTTGCACACCGTATGAGCAATCGTCTGTTCGGAGGTTGTGAACAGACGAACGCGGAAGCATACAATCGCCGGCTGTGATTCGCTTGTGAAGCCAAAGGTGAATGAGTTCGATGAAATTTGCTGCTGCTACCTGGACGAGTGCCCTTACTGCATAACTGTGTGTGCGGCTGAGATTTTCGTTGTGACTAAACAGCAGGTGGCGGCGGCAACTTGAGTTTTGGCAAACTTGGCCGTTGCTCATTTCATTGCACGCTGCTCTCTCTACAGCTGACTGCTCATTGCCCGTTGCTCATTGCTGTCTGCGCTCGAAACCAAAGTCAATTGTGTACAGCGCAAACATGCGAACAATTAATCAAGTCAACCTTTGCCACAAACACTTCAACATTTCCACTGCCAATTTCAAAGCGACCGAACAGCATTCCAACCAAGCAGCCAAGTCGACCCACCGCACAGCCAGCCAGTCAGACAGACCAGAAGCAAGCCAAATCAGGCACTACAATGCTGCACACTCGAGTGCTTGTCTTCCTGTGCTCTACCTACTACCATCTCTGTCTCCCCTTCTATCTCCCTTTCGCTCCTTTGTTGCACACACCGCGCCGCCGCCGGCACTGCGAGTATGGAGCTCTGCATAGCGAAGCGATTTGAATCGCCTTTACGATTCGATCAGCTGCAGAAGTGCTTTGTGTTGTTCTTGTTGTTGTTGCCGCTATTGTTTTTGCGTTTGTTAAGTAGCAGTTAGTTCGTTTTCGTTTTTGTTGTTATTGTAATTAAAACAACATACAACAAACACTCAACATGACAGCTAACAGCAAAATCAAATAATGCAACGGCGTTGGAGTTGAAGGCTGCCAGGAGGAGGGTAGGATGCCTGTATTCAGGCAAGCAGAGTTGCCAAATTGTTTGTGGATCAAAGATTTATTGATTTCACCTCTCTCTTCTCACCTCGGTAGAGTAGTTTATGCATATTGTCATTGAGCAAAGTGAATGCCGAGAAAATGTCTTATCCTAGAACCTTCTGTAAATTCTGTAAATCGATTCCAGGATTACAAAAAAATGGGTGTATTAAGGGGTGGAAGACTTTTAAGTATGAATTCCGGAATATTGGGCATCTTAACATCGATAAAGACATAAAGATTTAGAAAATTCATTTCCTTCCTTAATTTAAAATTCAAAACAAAAAAAATTCAGTCACATTGACAACCCTAGCCAGTAGTGACCATAGCTGGCGTGACATGACTCCTATGCGCCTCAGCGCCCAACCCACCCACGCACAATCATTAATTTGCTAGCAAATTGTGTGCGTATCTGTTCGATTGCAACTCGAGATTTCCATTGTTTCCGCGAGCAGTAAACATAACTAACCGACGGCACGTGTGAGCTGCTTACCCTCGCATACACAGGCGTGGTATAATCAGCTTTGTTCGCCTTGCCGCACAAGCCGAGCGTTGGAATGCCAACGGAGTTTACGTACACGAAGTTATAAGTTTTTGTTTGCCCTCGCACCATTTTTTGCGCTGCTCCCTCGCGCAACTTACAAAGGCATTTGGTGAAGTGATTTTCCTTGTTTACCATCAACTCGCTTTTATTCATTCCTTCTCGCAATTGCTTCAGCACACTTAACGGTTTGCTGTGCGCTCGCTCGCCACATTTATAAGCATAATTGACAATTGAAATTAATTAGATTGTTTTTGTTGCATTCGCAGCTCAGCATCGCTTAAGAGTTGGAGTCGCTCTTGTCGCACTTTTTGTTGCCTACTTTTAAGCGCCTTAACTCTGTTCCTACTCAGTTCGCTAGTTCGTTTCCACTAAGACTGAAGTTTTTGTTTATTACGCTACTCTACTTGGCTAGGGTTTTTCGTGAGAAATTTTTCTGGTTTTTATTTCTACTTTCCTCTCTCACTTTTTTGTCTCTTCTACACCTCTTCATATTAATGATAGCGAGTTGTTAGTCATTTGTGACGTCTGCATGTCTTCCTACTAATAGCCTAGCACTCATTAGATAAAACCTGATAAAGAAATTAATTGAGAGAAACAGCGAAAAACTTTATTTTCAATTCTTTTTTATTATTATAACTGAAGTTGAGCTATTTGCGCAATTTTATGAAATATGGCAACTATTTTTTAGAAAGAACCCCTTTAAGACTAAATTAATGTTCTTGAATGTGTAAAAAACTCTTTGACAGCTCGTAATGGTTTTCACAAAGACTTGCTGGTCTTCTATCAAGTCCCTTTTTTGGACTTGCCGAGATCGTTCACAAGCTCATTTGTTTTATTGTATGTTCAATGGTTTCCAGTTGGATCCAAGTGGTCTGGGACTTACTGACCCACTTCGAATTACATCATGTTGACATTAAATGCAAGATAACCCACATTTCTTCTATCAAAGTTACTAGGAATCCTGCTTGTTGTGAGTTAGTCCGCTCAAGCTCCCAAGATTTTTCTCCATCTAGTATCTGATATCGTCGACTATTCAGAATGGAATATGTCTGTTCATATCAAAGAAAATAGTATATTTATATTATAATCTGAAACATTTTTCTATAAAGCTTCTTTTGCAGATAGTTGAGAACCCTTTGGTTTCTAGGTTCTTCTTATATGATCGAAGAATTTTCTATTTTCGAATTTTGCGAAATTCTTTCGAGTTTTTCTGTATAGAAATGCAGATTTTTTCCAGTCACAAGCATATGACTCTGGGAATGCTGATTCTTACAACGTCACACAGGGTGTTATCATCTGATTGAACTGCTGAAATCGGTCTAAAAATACTTGTTGCTTCATGTGAAGTATATCAAGCAGTTAGACTTCCATGGCGTCAACATGAAGTTGTCTTATCATACTAAATGAGAGATTTAATTTTAGAATTAATAGAAATTCTTCAGTTTCAACAATGTTGAATCAACTGCTTGTCTTAAATTATATTTTATGAATATGTTCTTCTACAAACGGTTGTACCCCAAGTGCTCACACTCAAGCAAACGCTTCTACTTAACAGCCTCCCCCAGCAACTCATGTAATATTACTCATACGATACGTTGTACCAGATACTGCATCTACTGCATATATACTCGTCCCAGTACGAGCAGCAAGCAATATGAAGAAAAACTTTTGCAAATACTTGCAAATCATTTCGTTGCTCACGTGTAACTGAGCCGTGCGTGAATCACGTGAGCACAGAACTTTCACTCAAACACTCCTCGCAGAGAATTAATACGCAAAGCGTGACTAAACATACAAATACAGTGCGAGTGAGAGATAAGTATGTGTGTGTGTGTGTGTGCACCAGCATCAGCCGGCACTCCTCGACAACGAGCTGAATTAAAATATACTTGAAGCAATTCGCTAAGCAAAGATAAATTTTGTATATATCACCTCCCATTTGTTGAACACCTTCCGGCGGATATTAGCAAATACAACATTTATTTAATCAAATTTAGATGGCAAGTCGAGTTCGTCGTTTGTCAAACAGCATGCATGCACTACGAGTCGAGTACACTTCAAGTACAGAAGTGTGTGTGCGTGTGTCAGTACGTGGGAACTACACTTGTGTTAACGGTGTATGTAAGCCAATGCAAGACATATGTGCCATGCCACTAACAGGCTAGATACTCTGGCTGTGTGTGTGTGTGTGTGTGTGTGTGCGTGTGTTTGTGAGCTCTCGTTGTAAGTTATTTGCATTTCGATTCGATTTGAGCACGCCTTTCAATTTGAGAATCACTCAGACGTGTCCTGTCACCCAATCGTTGACTCTGCCACTACGTGCATGACAATGATAGAGTAGCTAGCATAACAACAACAACGGTAATAACAAAAACAACAATATCAACAATAATAATACAAACAACAACAACAATCATAGCAACATGAATAATAACAGTAACAACAACAGCAAAAATGTCTGCAATAATAACAACAACAACAATAAACGATTCCAGCAACAACAACAACATCATTAATAATACGAATTGCAGCGCAAACATCCTGCATACCAAATGCAAAAAATGCAAAGCACTCTGCACACATATCGCCAGCATATCTTATCTCGCATTCTTGCAACACACACACACACAGTAGTGGCACTTAATAAACACAGCTTACATTAAGTCTACGTAAAAACGTAGACAAATGTTGTTGCATGCAAATCTTTGCTTTTGCCATATTCTGAGCACCGATAATCATGATCAACAAAGTTATGAGCGCTAAAGAATGTCGCACTCTCGCTATCCCTCTCCCCTCCCTTTCCCTCTCTCACAGCGTATCATTTGCATATTGCCGACTTGTAATCGATATCAGCTTGCTATAACGGTTGGTAATAATTAGACGCCCTGCCGTAACTTAATGATTGCGTGCACAACGTGCAACATTATGTGGCACTAAAAGTAATTCGCACTCTCTCGCACCTACACACATACATACACACACCTAAAATGCATAAAATGCTCATTATACTAAATACTTAAGGGTCGGCCGTAAAATTTCTCTGTTACCAACCTTAAGCCGCTGCCTCAAATAACGCACAAAAGTCGTAAAAAGCATCTAAGAATTTATGGAAATATGGATGGGCGATGACGCCGGTACCAACATCATCTCCCTTCACTCTGCTCTCTGATGAACCTTTATTTTAATAGACGAGCAAAAGTATTCGCAGGGACACAGTCACACGGTGCGGGGCGTATAAATAAGAGTGCAGTAATGCCATCTAAAGTCGGCAATGACCGTTAAATTGCGAATTATTGACGATTGATGGCTGTGGTCGGTCGTCAACTGGCGGACGGTGTGTTGTTGGTGTGTGTATGTGTGTGCGTGTTAATTCCACGTATTTAATACTAAGACCGATTGTGTGGTCCATTAAATGACCGCCAACACTTAGCTGCATTCTATGGCTGCTTGAAGCATTTAACGCTCACGCTCAATAACAACAGCAACACACGCACACGTACACACATTAACAGTTATAATTGTTTGTCGTTAAAAATTTGGAATGTAAAACGCCTAAAAATGCGCTATTATGGAATTTTTAATAGCAATTTATGCGGGCATTTACTACATGCTTGCCTTTTGCGGTAACAGCTGCCGTTACTTCGAAATACTTGCAAAATAATTAAAATCTAACAAAAAATGTCAATTAAAATGTTGCAGCGAAAGTACTTAAGTAATACCGTTAATTTTGCAGTATTCAATTAAATCGCATCTGACAAAAATATCAAAGCGCACTATATTTTATATTCAACGCGTTATGCTCTTTCAAGGTCTGCCATAACGCATGCACATAAATCTTCATTGCTGTGTGTTAACCTTCGTGTTGTTCGTAGACACGAAGACACTTAGAGGCGCCCATGAGTGAAAGCGCTGAGAACAGTGGGCACACTGACATATACAATTGAAAATAACTTACTTTCATTATGTCTTAATCGTCTTATCTAGAAAAGGAAGAAAGTCTCCGGAAAATAGGCCATATTTAATTAAGAAAGCATTTTAAAACACAATTTCCTTTTTTTGCACTCTACATTGGTGTTGACTTCTCTTTAGCGAACTTTCTTTCTGTAATTCTAAGAAAAAGTAAAAGTTGAAAGGCGTCTGATTCGAAGAATGTGTACAGATTCAAGTTCTCACAGTTCATAGATCAACATTTCTTATTTGTAAAATTTTTGATTCAGCGTTTGAAAAACTACGCTACTCTCGTAGCATTTCATTTTACTCTTGCTACCGCTCTCACTTTGTCGAGAGCCACAGCATAGTCTTAGCACATACTTTTACATTGTTATGCAAAAGCTATGCTGTGGCTCACGACAAAGTGAGAGCGGTAACGATAGCATAGCAATAATTCTAAAAATTTTGCTGCTCCTGAGTAATAAATGAGAACCCTGGTTTGATTCACCCTGTACAACAATAGTATACTCTCACAGGGTACGATAGTGCGACGTTGTGCATGGACAATGGGCGAAATCGGTTTACAACCACGCCTACTTCCCATATAACACAACTTGAATATCCAACTGATCCGTTAACTGTACAATAAATAAACCTATAACCAATATATATTTATATCTAAAAAATTTTCAAATCGGACTATAACCTTTCAAGGCCCCAGATATCGATGGATAATTTTTAACTGGAAATACTGGTAAATCTCACATTTGTTTCATAGAGATTCAAAAGAAAAATGTTCCTCATTATTGGTGATAAAAATGGGTAAAATCGGGTCAAAACTTCCTCTAACTTCATCATTTTAGTGGACTTTATGGCGCATACATATTTGGTTCTAATTGTGTAATATCTTCACCAAGTAAAATTTCGAGAGTATAAAATTTTCGTTTAAATCGAGATCCTCTACATTACTTGCAACTTCGTTTAAAAAATTGAGATCCCCCTGTGAAACTATATTTTCCCGTTTTTAAATCACATTTTTATAATGTCATAAATCTACGGTCAGGCTGCCTTAAAAGAACTCCTACATGCGTTCTCGAAGCCTCTAATGTCCCGTTTTATTGCTCGCTTCGAACACTGTGCAGCAATAATATTGCAGTTGCGAGAAAGGAGATGATGTGCCAGCAAATTTATATTCTAACGAAACACAACTCAATTTAGCAGAACCTTCGCCAAACAAGACACACAACATTTGCCCCAAAAAGCACACGAAAGCCACACGCCACACGCCACACAAACATGCAAGTACGACAAAGCGACTCACGAAATAAGAATGGAAATTAAGCTGCAACTGCACATGCAACGGTAAATTTGGCTACTCTGCTTGCTACAACTTTGTACCTTGGAGATTTCCACTGCAGCAAGCAAACGAAGTGTGAAGCGAAGAAAAAGAAAGAAGGAAGAGTGCGATGCGAAATCTTTGTGGGACTTAACGGTAAAGCTCGAAATTTATTTGAGGAAATCCTTATCGCCGTTTGTATTAATGAAACCACCAACCACACAGCTGCAGCGCTGGGTGAGCAAAGGAATGGTGCAAGAACAAAAAATAAAAATAAAAAACTCGACGGTCATCAGTGGAGCGTGAAAATAATGGTGTAACCCTTTGTTGTGCTGCCGCAGCCGACACGAGCACGTAAGCGCAGCGCAAACGAAGGCGCCAATAAAACAGCATTCAATGGATATTGCTGTGGAAAACGCTCACATTGACCTTCGCGTTTATGTTTCGGTTTCACTTTGCGCTGCGAAATGTCTGGCTGCTTTTATTTTAAACACAGCTGTTACAAAGGAACTTGGGTGTTGCATGCGATTTCAGCAGCGACGAATTTGGTGTTAACACGCTTGGCATGTGAGTATGCACGCTGCTGTGCAGGCTGAAGGCCACAAATCGAAGCGTTTGATTTATGATGTGCGCGAAATTAAGCGAATCATTGCACGAAAGTGATGAAATGAAGGCGCAAACGCTGCGGTGTGCCGTTGTGGTCTAAATAAATGAAGGACTCAGTCACATTTTCCATAAAAAGACACAATTCCTTGAAAAAAATTTAATTTTTTTTTATTTTTTAACAATAAAATCGACAGAGACGAAAGAACTGCTTCTGGGTATATTAAGTTTGTCACGAAGTTTGTAACTCCCAGAAGGAAGCGTCGGAGGCCCTATAAAGTATATATATAAATGATCAGTATATTAAACTGAGTCGATTTAGCCATGTCCGTCTGTCTGTCCGTCTGTCTGTATATATACGAACTAGTCCTTAAGTTTTTAAGATATCGTTTTGAAGATGTCATTTTCTCTTCAAAAAGCTGCTCATTTGTCGGAACTGTCGATATCGGACCACTATATCATATAGCTGCCATACAAACTGAACGATCGGAATCAATGGCTTGTATGGAAAATTTTCGCATTTGACGTGGTATCTTCACGAAATTTGACATGGATTACTGCTTAAGGTAATAATATAATCTCCTCAATTTTTATAGCAAACAACCCGGCTAAAAAGAATTAGTAAAATGTTTTCTTGTTTTTTACTTACTTCTTCTTACGTCTTTAGATTTCCTTAAACACATAGTTACTAAAATAAATGCACCTGTGAAGGGTATATTAACTTCGGTACACCCGAAGTTAAAGCTTTTTCTTGTTTTCTTTTAAAAACTATATAACCAACGGAAGCCGTCTCCAAAATTGTTTAATATTTCTATGCTTCAAATACAGCTTGACAGTTAGACCAGCTTAAGTGGGTTTTAGGTCTCTCACACGCTCTTCCATTGCCGCATAAGGCTGTGTATCGGCCGTGCTTACAATGATTCCAATTGGAAATCGAAATATACAAACTAATTTAACGCACTCGTGTAGGCTTCACAATCATATATATTAGTTATTATTCAGCTGAATCGCTTATTAGAATTCATAAGCTGCGTTTAAATGCAAAATCACGCAAATCAGCCATTAGCAGATCCAACTAAACGCACAGAGCTGAGAGCACACCCCTGCGTATAAGTAACCTTGGCCACTACCCAACTGAATAAATGTGCGAGATTTTCTTTGCAAAAATCACCAAAAAAAAAAAAAACAAATATTGGAATTAACGATGGAAAAGGTGAACGAACATAAATTTCCCTACACCTACGCGCTGCCAAACTTATTTAGTAATGGCCAAATAACAACCGATAATGTGTGCGCATATTTATAAGGGTGTTGCATATATGTGTTTGTGTGTGTGTGCTGAGCAAAGGCAAAATAAAATACTGCTCAATAATAACCACAATTCACCAAAGAGTTCATACTTGCGCAACAAATGCCACATATTTGGGCCATTGATTGTGCAATAAACAAATTTTAAGCAGAGCTCAAGCAGAGATACACATGTACTTAGGCGCCTGTGATATCCTTGTTCGAAGCAGCAACGTCTTGCCGTCTTGCATTATTTACTGCTGCTGCCACTGTTGCTTTCCACACACATACACACGTACACTGGTAAATCCAAAAAAGTACAGCAATAAGTTGTTACAACTGGTGTGTTAGTAGTCTACGGCAGACATGAGTCGGCGTTTGTGTGTGAACAATCCGCACGCAATGTGGCCATTATGTGCTCATTTTATACGTCTTATTACATACGATTATGTCGCAAGCATTGCGTTGGCAAGACTAAACGGAGGCAGCAGTTGTATAACAGCATATGAGGGGGCGTGGCGGGTCAAGGAATGACCAGTAGGGCTTATGATGACGCTGCAAATGGATTTCGTTAAGCACACTGCCATGACATATATATGTGTATTATATATATATATAGTATATACACCCATGTAAACACATTTATATTTATGTATTTCTACACACACACACATACAAATGCTGCAAGCAGCAGCACACAGCTTGCAAGCGCATAATCCTTGTGTGCGCTGCTTTCCCCATTTGTGTGTGGATCGTTCGCCAGATACCCAATAAATAATCCTTTGCGGCCAAATGGCGCTACACAACCCCTCTCATGCTCAACACGTGCCACACTCAGCATGCTGCTTTCGTTTTCATTCAGTGAATTTCGCATTTTTCGAATTTTTTCGATAATTTACGTATTGATACGACAATTGGTTATGGTTGTTGTTACTGTTGTATTATTATGCGATTGCTGTAACACTTCTCGCACATGGCACACAAACAACACAGAAACTTCTAGTACTCCGCTGCAACTCTGGTCGGTCGGTTTTGCATGTGTCTGTTGGTATGCGTCTGGCAGATTCTTAGCCCAAGCATTTGCCGTATTTGCAGTTTTGCGTAATAAATTTTTACTTTTTCCACAATCGTCCTTATTAATGCGATGGCTAAAGAGCATGTGACTGTCATCGGTTGTTGATGTGCATATATATATATATATATCGATTAGATGGCTACGCTCGTGGCTATGTATAGTATCAACAGCTGTTTATGCCACACATACTCCTCCATCTCGTATAAGCGTTCGTCTTCTGACTTGATTGCTCGGAGAGGAGTAAAACAGCGTTTTCTTGTGTTTTCTAGTAACCCTAAGCGCTGAGTAGCAATTGTGGTAGTTTTCATGCCAAAAACAGCGCAAAGCTACTGACCGCAACACCAAAACATTTCACTGTAGAAGCGGCCAAACCAGCACTAACTGACAAAGCCAAGCCGCCAACCGCGAAGTCGCCGTGGCGTTTGCATAACCTCAGTTTTCTTGTGGAACTGCCGCTGCTGTCAGCAGCATTTGGACGCAAACACACAAACATATTTCGCACGCAGACACAAGCGAAATTGGCGCATTCTGCTCTTGAGCCGAGCTTAAGATGAGCAGCTGAGTGCGCGCGCCATTTGTAGCAGCTGTCAACGCTGGGCCCAAGCTGCTATATGCCGTTATGCGGTCGGATGTTGCGGCCTGTGCGGCACATGTGCTCGGTGTCAGCAGCAGCATGAGGTCAGTGGCCAAGTCGAGCAACATGTCATCGTCATCATCATCGTCATACATGGCACTTGTGCGCCTCTGTGTGGCTGTGTGAATGTGTGTAAAAAATATTTGGTTCGGTAAATATTGTGCGCTCATCTGTACTTGTTCGCATGTCTTCATTAACAACAACAACACACATGCGCGGCGGAAGTTCTGGAAAGTGTCAGCGCCGGTGCTGTGTGTTTTGCAATTTGAATTTGCTACAGGCGCACTTAAGAATAGATGCTTAAGAGAGAGAGAGAGAGAAATTTGTATGCAACCAACGAATAGTTCGAAAGTAAAACACGATTATGCATTTGATTTTGTTATTCTTTTCTTGAATATTATCGGATCTGCTATAAAAACAATTAGTTAATAATAATAAACAGCGAATAGTTTACCATATATGTTTATATAATTAACGAAACGAAACCTTCTCGAATCCTTGAATTAGTCTTAATTTATCCTATCAAGATCTTTATACCCCTATTTTCGCACTATCTCTTGGCCTTATAGCCATGTGCGTATATTTCAACGAATAATAAGGGCCATGCCATGCACCCCATCCGATGCCTTTCCCATATGCTTTGTGAGTACCTTTCAGATACTCGCCATTTAGCTCACTAAAGAAGACAATAATATTTAGGCGAAATACTTTAGAATACTAGCGAATTGATTTTTACCTGTAGTGGCATGAGTTGAACCACCAGGCACCTTTGTATTTCTCCGCACAATTTTCGCCCCAATTATCATTGTCCTGATCGTATGTACTGAACTTTTGTCCACTGTGATAGAGAAAAGAATCACCTGCACTTCCAGAATATTTTCCCAAAATATTCAATGCGTATTTTTCGGTCCCATCGCCCATAGCGAAAGTCTCGTAGTTGGCGTACTTAACAGTATCGTTGAAATCACGCAATTCGATTTGTAGCTCATTGAGTTGCACTTGCGTGAGCGCATGCAGTTTGTCAAGGCCAATCCAGAAACTTTTCTCCATGTTTCCGAAGCCTGTCTTGTAATCGTTCCAGTTGCGATAGAAGTCGATGTTTTCGTCCTGTCTACGCTGTATCAACAACCAGGGGTCACCGCCTTTGTGATCGAGTAAACAGTAAACGTAGAAGGGTCGATCCTCCCAACCCTTTAACGGTAAGCGTATTTGGTAGATGTCGCTTTTAGCGTTCGAACCAGCAAAGCGCACTGCCTCCACACAGTTGGAAGGTAAATGGCTCAGACTCATCGAATCGCTTAATAACTGCGATGAGGCGATGCTCAAGAAGAGCACCAACAACGTAGCTTCCACCAAAAATATTTTATTTGGAATGTTCATCTCTCAAGCTTGTTTTGAACTAGTAACTTGAATGTAAACGCATCTCTATTTATACTCTAGTACTTTTCTTCCTACGTGTTTCAAACAGACATGAACTATATTGGAGAACTATATTCTTTGAATTAGGGGATTCTTTGAATTTGAGCTATATTTTAGAAATCGTCGCCACTGAGTTAAATATTTAGTTTCATTGCAGCATAATTAAAAATGTACAAATATTTCAATGTTTCACAGAGTGACAAGCACGTGCACATGTGTGTGTGTGTAGATTTGTGTATGGTAATTCCAATAATTATTTCAATTTCCATATAAAAGCAATAAATTTTCGATTCTGTCACAATATGTTGCTCAGCATATGATAGTTTTTCAGAAAGATAGATTTATAGTACATACATATGTGTGTAAGTGTAAGTTAAATTTCATGCAGAGAATCACAGTGAAAAATTGACATGGCACTGAAGAACATTATTGATTGATTATGCAGAGACTTTTTGAAAATACAAGATGGATTCAAAGACTTCTTCGGACAAACGGTGTATAATATATAGATAATAAGTATTTATAAAGCTTACATGATCAAATACAAAGACAACAGCTTCCTTGAAGGAATTCTAAATTTCTAACAGCCCAACTCAAGTTTTCATCACAAGTTTTAATGATTTAAAATTTTTAAATCATGAAAATAATGAAAATATTCTATTGAAATAGGTATCTAACTTGACATTGTTCTATATTTCTAGTAAAAAAGTGTTAATTTAATGACCATGCATTGTGGGATTCGAACATAAATCCCTCACGATCGCTTTGAGCTTAGCTTCTTCGCGCTTATCATTTGTGTCATGTCGAAATTAGAGACCCTATTGCCTTAATCACTGTTTTGTTATGATTTCTATTTGTAGCATTGTTGTCAGAGAACGTAATATATAATATAATCCATATACGTTCTTTGTCGATAGTAGAGAACGTATACGTTCTTTGCAATCGATCGTTCAAACTTTTGAATACTAGCTGCATACTTTTAGGCGTAACTTTTTTCAGTGCTACTCAAACTTTTGATCGCATTGTTACAGTGTCTCTCAAATATTCTAAGTTTCAGACGCCATTTCAGTCACTAAAAAACATTAAAATATATATAGAAATATTTTATATAGAATCGTTTGAAAAATGCTTAAAATCTCCTTGTTTTGAAAGACATACATTTGTATGATCGGATGCATACGTTTAATTAATTATACTGTCAAACAAACAGAGGAATTCTTAGCTCTTAAATGAGGCTTTATCAGCAGTAAATGCTGAAAATTTTACTCTAAGGTAAAAACTGCAAGAAGCGGTATATTACTGCATTCAGTTCCATCTTTCAGAAGCAAGTAATGTAGATATATCTATAAATACCGACTTGAGAAGCGGTTTTTTTGCTAAAAGCTAGAGCGAAACTTCGGAACCATCCTTCAGATTGGACAGAAATATTAAAATGGTAGCATACTTTAGATGTTATCATATCGCTTTTGATTCAATCGCAACAAGTAGAGAACCGAGTGAAAGAATATATATATATATATATATATATATATATATATATTGAAACCTTTAGTAAATCGCCTCTACTTTCATAAAATTTTCGAGCATTACCCATGTCGGCCAGCTTTTCAAGCTTTTCATACTCACACATTTCAGCCTCTTTCTTTTTACGTCTGCAAATGCGTCTCGCTTCCCTCTTCAGTTCTCGATATCTATCCCACCCCGAACGTGTTGTGGTCGATCGCAAAGTTGCGAGGTAGGCAGTCTGTTTTCTCTCCACTGCGGAACGACAATTCTCATCGTACCAACTGTTTTTTTGGCGTTGCCGGAGACTAATTGTTTCGGCTGCAGTGGTACGCAATGAGTTTGAGATGCCGTTCCACAGCTCCCTTATATCGAGATGCTGTTGAGTGCTCTCAGAGAGCAGGACTGCAAGTCGAGTAGAAAATCGTTCGGCTGTCGGTTGTGATTGCAGCTTTTCGACGTCGAACCTTCCTTGTGTTTGTTGACGGGCGTTCTTTGCTGCACAGAGGCGAGTGCGTATCTTTGCTGCTACTAGATAATGGTCCGAGTCAATGTTTGGTCCTCGGAGCGTACGCACGTCTAAAACACTGGAGACATGTCTTCCGTCTATCACAACGTGATCGATTTGATTGCGCGTGTTTCGATCAGGAGACAGCCACGTTGCTTGATGAATTTTTTTATGCTGGAATCTGGTACTACAGACAACCATATTTCGGGCCCCCAGAACCAATAAACCAGTCTCTGGTGGACATCCTGTATCGCAAAACACACAAGGTTCAAAAGTGGCTGGGCGTAATCTTTAATGAGGAGCTTACAATCAAACTTGAATGTCTACATGTAAAATTTTCTGAAACGTAATGAGAGTCAGAGCGAGAAAGAGAAAGTGAGATGGATATTAAACCGGATCGGAAGTAGGGCGAGATGATACAACAATAGGAACAACGTACTAAATGTATAACAATTTAGACCAACACAAACACAGAACCGAACAATGCCAAACTCTGTCAAAATGGCTTTAAAGATCATGAAATTTATAAAATTTAGAAAGTCTTCTTAAGACAGCAATACGAATAGTTCAGTAAACAAGTAAAACAGGACTATGTATTTGATTTGCTGATTTATTTCTAGAACGGGCATTCTCGGTTCTGTTACAAAAACAAGTCATGGAAAAAGATAAAAGATTTTTTAGATATTCATAAATGAACAGCGAATAGTTTATATGTAAATTGTTGATTTATTTCTATTCCTTTTCATTTCATTATCTTGGCCTGATTGCCATGTGCGCATATTTCAAGGAATAATGTTCACCGTGCCATGAATTCCAGATGATACCTCTGCCGTCGTTATCTTTGTTAGTACCATTGAGATACTCGCCATTTAGATTACTAAAGAATAGAACAATAAGATTTACGTGTTATACATTAGAATGTTAGCCTATTTACCTCAGATGGCATTGGCTGAACCACCAACCGCTTTTAAGGTCTTCCGCACAATTCCCATTCCATTTGTCGTTATCCACATCGTATGTACTGAACTTTTCCCCATCATGAATGCCAAGCAAGGAATCGCCTGCACTCCCAGAATATGAATCCAAAATATTCACGGCGTATTGTTCGTTATCATCCCCTATAGCAAACTTTTCATAGTTGGCGTACTTAACAGTATCTTTGAAATCATGCAATTCGATTTGTAGCTCATGGAGTTGCACTTGTGTGAGCGCATTCAGTTTCTCCAGGCCAATCCAGAAGCTTGTGGCCAAGTTTCCGAAGCCAGTCGTGTAATCGTTCCAGGTGCGATAGAAGTCGATGGAATCGTTCTGCCTACGCTGCACCAACAACCAAGGATCGCCGCCATTGCGATCGAGTAAGCAGTAAACGTAGAAGGGTCGATGCGTCCAACCTTCTAACGGTAACCGTATTTGGTAGATGCCGCTTTTTGCCCCTGTACCTGCGAAGCTCACTGCCTCGACGCAGTTGGAAGGTAGAGGCTTCACTTTCCTCGTTTTGTTCAATCCATCCGTCGAAGCGGTGCCCAAGAAGAGCACCCACAACGCAGCTTTCATCAACATTTTTTTATTTAGAATGTTCATCTCGTATGCTGGTTTTGCACTACAAATTCGAATATAAACGCATCTCTATTTATACTCCAGCGCTTCTTGATGAAGATTTTTGAAATTCGGGCAGTGAGCCATAGAACATACATACATATATGTCATTGCAAGCAATTATCTCTAACTTGCGGGCCAAAGATAAGAAACGCGATTATGCAATGACTAAATAAACAAAAGAAATTCTCGTTCACCTTAACCGTAGTCTACAACATAAAAACCGTTTTCAAACGCACAGTCGACTACGCCGCAGTCTGATACCAAATGTGACCTACGAACTGCTTTGCCGCGTCGCCACTATCTGCACTTAACAAAAGCAAAAGCAACAAAAATCAATCTGACACATGAAATAACCAAATAGAGGCGGACATATGAGCCCACAATAACCGAAGAATATTTAAATGTGTGTCTTGTTGTGGAAATTAAAAGCAAACAGACACACAGGAGAACCACCAGCGGTCCGACCGACCGGCTAGCAGGTGCGGTGTGAAGGTCAGACGAGATATGATTTTGCATCTTTTGTGTGATGGTTTGTGTGAATAACGCGCGTTGATGGGCTGTAGCAGACGCTGATGACGCACATGACACTTGCACAATGAACGAAAATGAAAGCACAGACCGTGCGACGCACAAACGAAAGTATGATTTACTCTATATACAAGTGACAGGGTACTTCGTTTTGGAATCGCTGAAAATGAATATTAAGATCAATTCGTAATCTACAGATAGTTTATTTCACGATAGTCCGTATTTGTTTTGACCGTCCTTTCGAGGTTCTACTGCGCGATCCAATATCCACGAACTTTACATCAAAGAAATCGCAAAAAATGAGGCTGACCCATGAATATGTGGTTGCGCCACAAATAATGGCGGCGATTCCCGAGCATCTCGAACATCATATTCTCATTGGAACACCTCGCAGACATTTCATAGCATTTTAACAGCGATATTTGAATTGCAACCCTGCGTTTTAGCGGTCATGAACGGCTCCAGTGTACGGTTGTCAGCAGTTGCCGTTAGTGGTTTAACAAATGATTTTATTTGAGTGTAACACACCACTGTTTGCCCCGAAATACATACGAATGTTGATGGGAGCTCGGCTGGTGTGCCTTCATTACACACATGTGCTACATATGTTAGCTGCGTGTTGCTCAAAAAGCTCTTTTGCCAATGCTTTTACCCTCATCTATCCACCTCCTCTCCCCGTATCGTATCTACTATACACTTCAACGTCCCTTTTCTACACACAACTTTGGCCCACTGAATGTAACACATTTCGAGTGAGTTAACTTTCCCGCGCGTTGGTCCACATCCACATTTTTGTGCTTGTTGTATTCGCATTTTTTTGCTCTGGTCCTTTTGAAGTTTTTGCCCAGTACGGAAGGACCACAGGTGGTCATGGCGAATTGATGTCAAGAATTACAATTACCGAAAGTCAAGAGCGTGCAGTGGAAATTAATGAATACGGCGGCACATGGGCCAAGCGGCCATGATTAATGAAATGCCAGTTTGGGTTGGGTGTTTGTGGGGGATGCGGTGTGGCACGAATATGACAGGTTATGCAAGGCAAATCATGTTTCGGTTCATAAAGCGCAAACAAGAAAATGGCAAAAGTGTGTTTTTGCATTCTGACAGCCGTCGTTTGTCTAACGACATTTAAATGTTTTTTTCATAACTTGATTAAAAAAATACGAGAACACAAGTCCAAATGACTATGATATTAAGTTGTACTTGGACGGCATAGAAACTTACACACCTGCTTTGATTGCTGTTATTTTTTTCGTTCTAGTTACTTCATAAGGGTATACGAGTTTTTAATTTGCGCGTACTTTAGAAGTTTTAGGAGAGAATGAGGAAGTTTAATGTATTTTTAACTTTGATATAATCGACATATACTCAGCTAAGGACTTCGAACATGAAAGCATCTTGTAGAACCTGGAAACTCGTAACCTCGAAATCGCGATGACCACACAACTCTTTGCACAATGACATCAAGTGATTGAAGAGCTTTTGGGTCCTTATTCCTATATGTAATCAACGGCTGGTGGATAGGTCTTTTTCTGAAAAAGCATATTTTCAGCGCTATCTCAGTAAAGTAATTGTTGTACATGGGGATTGGAAAACCTTCCACCGAACGTAGAAAAGTCAATCCATCTATATCTAATCGATTAACTAAAAGCTTTACAGGGGTATAAGTTAAAAATTTGTATTGTTGCCATATTTAATGTCGACGGGAACCTAATAACTCTAATTCATAAAATAGAGCGAAAAGCCCTGTCTAAGATCTCGAAATGATAAGAGAAGAGTAGGCGCTATTACGAAATCAGCTGAAGCAACCACACAAAGTGTGAACTAGATTTTTAAAATTTCTCCGGAATTATTTCCGAAAATTGTTGCCTATTATCTATGCATAGAATATAAAGAACGCCATTAGTGGAACAGAAAATAGACGCTAACAAATGTAGAAATGAAAAGTGTCTCACTGAATGATTAGTACATCATATATGTGTGTGTGAATGTGTACCAAATTCCAGGAATTTTATTTTTTTCTTCAAACTATTCGATTACATTAATCTGCATATGTTTTTTATAATAAATAGAGTGATTATACCAGAAATAGAGCGAGTGCGCCGACTGTTTGCTTGATGACAGGAGATATTTCGTCATGTCCTCATTCACCTCCAGACCCATTCGCTTCGCTTCCTTATCCATGCGGGAAAAAGCTGTACTAACGGCGCGATTGTTGCTTCCGATGATATCAATTATAATATCATCGAGTATACACCAGAAGCTGTACACTCTTATAGAAGATTGTACCTTCTCTATTTCGCTCTGCAGCTCGTATAATATTTTCCAGCATCAAGTTAAAGAAGTCATACGATAGTGAGTCACCTTGTCTGAAACCTCGTTTGGTATCGAACGTCTCGGAGAGGTCCTTCCTTTCGGTGTTGCTCAACGTCAGCTTACACAGCCGTATTAGTTGTGCGGGGATACCAAATTCAGACATCGCGACATAGAAAGCTCCGTTTCGTGCTGTAGAAGTAGGTTTGCTAATGAGAAGAGTATTTTGTGTAATTTCAGTATAACATCAACTGAAAAAAAAAAAACAAAAAATCAAACAAATCTACATTGTAACAGCGACAAACGAGGAAGGTGGATCTTAACGGTTAATTGCGACCTTAAATAAATTCACGTTATATCACATTTATTGGCATAGGCTGACTTTACTTTTACTTAGCTCTTAGCTGAAATGCAGACTTGCTCTCGCATTAAATTTTGCAAAACAATTTTTTTTTTATAAAAAAAGTTTTTCAGCTACGAAAATGTACTAGCTAGATATTTTATGCCAATGTGCGCAATCTAAAATGATGTGGTGCCCATTTGCCGCACTGCAGCCATTACTTACGTCTGCAGGCACACGCACATGCAAATAACTCTTCCAAATACAAGCAAGGATGAATGTCGACAACTTACACGAACAAATTCGAACACTAATATTTCAACTCGGCAACCAGCAATCGATTGAGTGGCGGTGTCTGCATTTATCGAATCTCTGCGGAATATGAGAAAGTATACAGTCGTGGTAGCCGCACTATTAGGCTCAATAAAGGATCTATGGCTTGTAAGGAATTGCATGCATTTGAAATATTGAAAGAACATGAATTCTAATTTCAAATATAGCGCTTGGGCAAGTGGAAGGGCATGAGCGCTGAGATTGTAGCAATGTCTATAGAAAGCTGATTAACTGGTTACTGGAGACACTTATATTCAACAAGTCCATATTTCTAATTTGACTACCTCATAGCATCTCTTTCATACGAAAAACTGACGAAAAGGAATTCTCAAGCTTATTTGGTATTTCATGTGCTGTAGAAAGTAGGCCCACACTGAGAAGAATTTGAGAATTCGAGATATTATTATTCAATAAAAATAAATATTATTCAATAAAAATTAGCTGTTAGCTGCGAACAGACAGATAAACTGTCCTTGTACCTATTATAATCAATATATATATATATATATATATAAATATATTCCAGCGAAGGAAAAAAATCGCATATAGATTAGTTCAGCTCTTTAAACCCTTCAGACTTTAGACTTAAACAGAAAAGGACATATTATCCTTATTGTTGTACGTAATTGAATTAAGTGTTTAGTCCTAAGTGCTCTCGGCAGACGCTCCAACAGTGCGTGCGCCAAATGACCAAGAGCTTAAAGTCGAACTTGAATGTCAATATGTAAAATGTTTTAAAACTTCAACTAACACTTTGCTTTCTGCCAAAAGCTAAACTATGACAAACGAAAACTAAGAAGAGGACGAGAGTGAGAGTGAGAATAAGAATGAAACGCCCCTGTCAAATGAGAGCGCTGACATAAAGTTCACACAAGCTGGAAGGAAAGAGAGTGGCTACCATTTTGAAATATCAAACGAACTAATCACTTTATTGAAAAGTTCTGCTTTTAGAGCATGTCACAAACAAGTCCATAAACCAGCGGCAAAACCAGCACACGTAGAAAGAGAAGTGAGGTGTAGAAATCGATATGCTAGTGTGAATTCCACTTTGAGTTACAAAGAAAGCGACAGTACAAAAACAACAACAAGCACAACAATTGTGTAAATGGAGAACCCACAAATAGTGCAAAAGTAAAACAAGCAACAATGCATCCGATTTGCTGAATCTGTTACAAAAACAAGAATCTGTTACAAAAACAAGCAAGTCATGGAATAAGAAGGTTTTTTAGATATTCCTAAATGAACAGCGAATACTTTATATGTAAATTGTTGATTTATTTCCATTCCTTTTCATTTCATTCTCTTGGCCTGTTAGCCATGTGCGCATATTTCAAGGAATAATTTTCACTGAGCCATGAATTCCAGATTGATATACCCATTTAGATTACTAAAGAACAGAACAATAAGATTTAGGCGTTATACTTTAGAAAGTTAGCTTATTTACCTTTGGTGGCAAATGTAGAACCACCAACCTCTTTTAAGGTCGTCTGCACAATTTCCAGACCAATTCTCATTGTCTTGGTCGTGTGTAGTGAACTTTTCCCCATCATGATAGTTGAGCAAGGAATCGCATGCACTCCAAATATTATAAAACATAAAAAATAAGTTTCGCTTAAAACTTCTAATTTAAACACGGGCTACCGAATGTATGAGGTTTATTTTCACATTACTCAGAGACATATGTATGTATGTTCTCCATATAATAGTGTTGTGAGAGCAACAACGTAAAATACGTTAAGAAGCGTGAAATAGCTTTTTAACCTTCTCCCGGGATTATCTCTGCGAAATTGTTGCTATTCTCTGTGTCCAAAATATCAAGAATGCATTAGTGGCCTTTGACGTGCATTGTGCAAAATAAAAATATAAAACTATTTACCCTAAGGCAGAAAATAGACGCGAGCATAATTGCTTGATGTGTACATATGGATGCGCAAGTGTTTCGCCGAGTGATAAACGTATACATATATAGTACTTGCATGTTTGTATATTTTTATTAATTTACTTTGAGTTTTATATATCGGCATGTGCAGTTTGATAGCATCATAATAAATTAGTGTGCTCATCTACATATATATTCGAAATTCTAATAATTTTATTTCATTACAGGAATTTTATTTGATTGTCCCTACTAAGGCTGGAAACTTACACTTTCATGCAACCACTCTAACAGCATTACTCCACATTTTTTAGCAAGAAATTACCATATTCAGAAAGTAATACGCTCTCAGTTGGGATTCCATTCACTTTACTTTATCTACTTTTGATTTATGCGCCTCAAAAATATTGAAAATATCCATTTGAATTTCGCGTTTTTATTTATTTCTTTAAAAAATAATTTATAAAATAAAAAGGCTTAATTGTATGAATGAAGTACGTTAATTAATTAGTAATATATTTAACTTAATGGAAAACTACAACATTCTACATACACATACACACAAAAACATATATATAAACATGAATATATTACAATTTTTTTAGAGCAAATTTGTTGCGTGTCATTTATGATTTATAAACTAGAGCAGCAAAAAGTCGGTTCAAACGCATACAATACAAACACAAACACACAAGAGCTACTATGCTATTATACAATGATAATATCGATCATAAAGCGAGCGACATATATATATATATATATATATAATTTTAACAATTTTTGGCACATAACTGACTATGTTACTTCGTTGAGTTTCCCCAATCAAAGTGGAAATGGTTTGTACATGTTTTAAGTTTTTTCTTTTATATAAATTCATTAACATTTTTACAGCTTAATTTATTTACAATTTCATATTTGTTAAATATTTAGTTTTCAATAAACAAATTACAAATATTTGGAAATCTCTATTTTATTTGTCTCAAGCGTCTTAGAAGTCTTTGCACACATCTTTACCCAGTAAAAATGGCAAAAACTCATTTACACATCAAGTATTATCCACAGCTCCGTTTGTAATACTGAACGCACCCACCTCCTTGTCATGGCGTGCGTATACGCGGCAGCCAATCGACGCTAACGGCGCGACTCGGTCGCGAAAATGTGTCTGAGTCGGGAAAACACAAGCGTTGATTGTATTAACGGAACTGGCATCTGTTGAACCGAGGAGTCAGCGACTTCTGCGGCCTCCTGCCCTGAGGCGCTCAAACCCCCAAGCGTCCAACGCGCAACATGCAATTGCAACTGTGTTGCATGCAACTAACAGCCGCTCAGACGAAACTCTCCTGACGCGTCAAATTGAATTTGTGATCGCCTTTGCCACTCGCTCCACCACCGCCAACCTGTTCGGCAGCTAGTTCCTGCTTTTGCGCCTGCAGCAGTTGGCGCGCCAATGCCGAGATGTCTCTGCCGTGGCTACCGTCCAAGGACCATGCACCGTTCGCGCCACCACCGCCGCTGCCAATAGACATCGCCTGCCGGAAGAAGGCGGGTACGCGATGCTGCTCCAGCAGTTCAATGCCCAGACTGGATTCGTGCACCAAGTGTGTCAGCGTGTGCAGCACGGCTTTGATGGTGCGGCGCTGTGCATCGCTTTCGGCGCGCGATTTGTAGCTTTTATAGAACTCTGTTTGATATACGCACGTGATGAAATTTATGATGACGCCATTGGCCAAGTGACTGTGGCACTTCTTGTTCGCCGACATGTTGTGCAACATCGCAACGATTTGTTCCTATAATCAAGAAGAAGAATAAGAAGAATGAATTAGGATAAGTCCCAACAGCTGATTGCAAATATACTCGGAAACAACTAAATACGCATAAGATTTCACTCGTACACACACACACTCTTAAATGCGCACAAAAGGCTTAGTGCCTACGTCGCCTGCCGCAACATTGAAAGTGAAGAATTAGGTTGTGCCACAAAACAAAATGAGAAATCCATTTGATTCTAAAAGCAAAACGTAGGCTGAAGAAAAATTGCTTTACAAATACGGAAATAAATTTCACCAACCCCGAAAACTTCCCCACACACACACTCAGTTGGTAACAGGCAGCGGCACCAGCGTTGCCGTCCACAACCACCCAGCCGCCAAAAAGCTCATCGGTGTCGGCACTAAGCTAAAGCATTTTGTCATTTCGAATCTCTGCACGCGCCACGTGAAGCTCAGCTAGTTTGCCTGCCAACTCGTAACCCGCTCCCGAGCGCTTGTGGTTGGTTTCTTCGCCCAACAGTCACTTCAATATACCATTTGAGGAAATGTTATTTGAAAAGCTTTCAATAAAATTAGAAATTGCATTTTTAGTAGCGTCTGACTGACTGAGTGATTTATATACTCCAATCGACCGACCGACGCAGCCTACAGCTGTGAAGACCTCACGCTCTGCGCGATTCGGCATCGATTCATGTCATTCGTCAGTTCAATGTCCCCACACAGCACACATTTGGCACGGAACGTTGGACGATTTACGAGATTTTTTAGTTCTTTCTTTCTTTCATATCACTGCTCATTGAGATTTCATGCTGTTCGCCCTTCTTATCGCAACCCAGTCTACATCTCTTCAGTGACTCATAAAATTCACATTCTAATAGTAAATTGATTTCGCCTTTTGTTTTTGTTTTTCTCTCTTTGAACTTGTATTCTTTTTGCTGATAATAAATGATTTCATGTCCTGTTGAATTGGGTGTTTCATTCCGTCACGCTTTGCAAAGGAATGGTTGGGGAAGGAGGCTTTGAATGGATATTTGTTTTTCCATTGACAATTCGGAGGCTCACATCTTTTACTTATGAAAATTTAAATATTTTAAAATAAAAACTCTACAAGAGCGATTGGATAAACCTGACTTCAAGATTATGGTATCTTCTTTTCTCCCTCATATTTTTCCCGTACAACCTAAAGGTTCTTAGAACCTCAAGAAGAGGTGACGACGGTGACGACATTTTCGTTCGGTCAAGATTTCTTATCACCGTAAAATTTAAAGAGTCAGAGAAGACCTAGTCAGACAATTCTTCTAATTTGTCTTTAGTCTTCTTTGAAATATCCAAGATGTTGAATTCCAAGCTCCACAATTCTCTAAACTTTCCTCATATCATACAAACACATCCACTTTTAGTAAATTCTCTAAGTCTCAAATACTTACATAAAGGAAAATGGACGCCTCTTCGCCACGAGTCTGCACCACCTCGATCAACTTAAATATGGCCTCGTTGGACATTATCGAGTAATGTGACGTCACCTCGATACGACTGAGATTATTCAAAGCCGCGGCACATAACAACAGCGTCTGTGCGCACGCAGTGCTTGTTATCAACTGTGTTAGCCCCTCCACAATGATCTCTGCACATGCCTTAAGGCCGTCAACGCGATGTTCCGGGCCGTGCCAAGCAGCAGTGATTTGTGTGAGCAGCGAGACCGCCTCGCGTCGCTCAATATCGCCGCGCTTCAATTCGCCTTTGCGCTCCTTACCAGGCACCTGTATAATGTCGCGTACGATTTCAATGCCGCCGCAAGCGCCCAACTGCGCGATCGCCGCTGGTGAGCAGCAAACTGTAGCGAGTGCACGTAAAGCTTGCGCGCGCACCGACGACAACTTACTCTCGAGACAGACGATGAGTAAGGCACGTACGGCTTCGTTCTGCACGAATGCATCCGTGAGTGAGGCGAAACCCTCGTAGTCGATGTTCATCAGCGTCGCAATCATGTTTATGTTGGCACGCAGCATGAGATCACACTGACCCTGTTCGACACTCTGTACGATGACGCGCACCATCTTCTCGAACAGCTGACGCAGACTAATCAGCAGGTAGCGCTTCAGCACGTGCAGATCATCCAACAGCGACTCTAGATTGATGTAGTGTTGACGCTCGAGTGAGTAGCGCGTGTCTTTTGTTATTATACGTATCTGCTCAATATTCTCGTCATAGCGCTTGCGATCGGCACGCGACTCATTGAAGAAGACGGCGCGCCGTTCGAGCACCTGTGTAAATTCTGCGACATTCTCCACCAACTGTTCAGCGCTAGAGAGCGCTGCGTGCAGTGTGGCCTCTTGCGTGCCGGATAATATACGCTCTACTCGTTCGAAATCCGACTGCATTGAGAGCGCGCGCTGCTGCAACTGACGTATCAATTTGGCAACGGTGTTCGTTGTTATCGTCAGATTCTTGAATGCCTCCTGCGCTATTGACTTCGTCTGCAGTGTGGACATCACTTCGTGTTCATACGATGAACGCAAGTCATGCAGCCAATGCTGCAAGTCCGGTGTGTGACCATTCAACAATGGATTATCATACTCATGTGTGACATGGCGGAAAGACATTTGCGTCCACGGCTTCGCGTTACTCTGTTGGGCGGCTTTTGGTGTGCTCGTACTGCCCAGGAAGCGTTGCTGTTCGTTGCCTTTCAGTGGCGACAATGTGTTATCAATATCGAGCGCATCATACTTAAGCGTATTGTTGTTGCTATCTTCATTGAGAGCGCTCGTAATTTCACCACCGGCGCCCAGCACAACCGTCTCATTGTTGTACGGCTTTGCGGTGGGCGTTGTGGCGGCCACACCAAGATAGACAGTTTCATTGTTGTAATCTGGCACAATATGCAAACGAGTACGCGAGCGATTTTGTTCCGCTGAACGGTCAAGCTCATCAAATGAATTGCTGTCTTTCACTACGCTGTCGGCGTCGCGCTCCTCGTCGCTGTTATCTGTGTCGTTGAGTAGAGTGCGACGCTTGGTGGGCGACAATGGTTTCGTGAGCTGACGTATGATGCGGCGACGTCGTTTCGGTTGTTGTTGCTGCGCTTGTTGCGGTGCGGCCACGGCCAGTCCACCGTTCGCATTGGCATCGTCGAAATTCAATTTCTTCGCAGCACTCACAGCCTCATCCATCAGCAGTTCATCGGCAGTCAGGCATGTCGGCAATTGTGTCGTTGTTGAGTCTTGTTTCGCGGCTAAGGCGGCATCCAGTGCGGCCGTTGTGGCAGGTGAACCGGAAAATGATATACGGCGCGATACGTTCACCAGCGGTGAATAGAATTCCGATTGGCCTACGCGTCGGATGACGGTGGGAGGTGTCTCAACCGCCACCGAGCGCACCGAACTCGGCGAGCTGACCGCACTGTGTGAGCTGCCCGTCGATTTGGCGCTGGGCGAGGAGGGTTTCGACGAACGTCCGCCGAGACTGCGACCACTGTGCGACTCATCATTGTCAGAGAAACCGGAATCCTGCAAATATATGCGAAACATGGAAATGATTGCTGAGATTAGTAACAACGAATGTGTGAAGCTTTTTGGTTTAGACGACAAGAGACTTATTTGCAATGGCGTACATCTTATGATGACATTTCACTCACCTGACTTCGTAGACTGCCAGGACTGTCACGTTTGCCCCACGACAAGCGCGAGTTGTTGTGCTCGTCCTCGACTTCCTGTATACGCGACAAATTGCCGATGTGCGAACGAAAGCTGCCCGTATCCAGCGAATGATATCCGCCGCTGTGGTTGTTGTAATTTGAACGCTGCGCACTCAGTGGTTGGGTCTTTTGTGTGAAGTAAGAGCCATAGTAGAAGCCGCCGCTTGTGAAACTGGTGCCGTTGCCAATGGAGGATGCGCCGCCAGCGGCTGACGACAATGCCAAGGATGATGGTAACTGTTGATTATCGGAGCCCCACCACACCTTGCTGTAGCTGCGTTGGAAAGCCATTGTTTTGTTCGTGTTGTTTTTTTTTGTTCCGTTTGTTTTAACGTTGATTCTGCAAGCAAGCGAGGAAGTGAGAGTTAGTGTGGCTCTAGTGAGTATAGGAGTTTGTAAGGGGGGTAAAGTGTTCAAAATGTTTGCATTGAAATAAAATTAAAATTGATATGGCATCACACTTAGCACAATTTATGCTCTCTATAAGTATTAGTGTAACTATGTACAACGACACTGCCAATTAAATGCGCAAATATACCGTTATTTGCCGAAGTACTTACAAGCCCACACACGCATACAAGCCACAGTTACAAGTATAACTTACAGTTACACTATTGATGTTGCAACAGTTTTACAAGCACTCCACAACACTGCTCTACACTCAACTTCGATTCCACATAAATGCACACACACGCACACATTTGCAGTGCAAGCGTCAGCAACTGCGGCAATCGCAGTTATTTAACGGGAATTACTGCAAAAATTGACATTTTATTGGTTTCCACTATGCACCGTTTCGCTTGCCAGCGGATGGAGTGGCAAACGGCAAGCCGATCATGGCCGAAGTAATGGTTGTGTATGAGTGTGTGTAAACAACCGCAAACGACTGCGGCAGCGACAAGAGTGAGGAGCAATTTGTATGTGTGTAAGTGTGGGTGTGTGTGCTTAGGCAGCGCTATTACGCAGTAGACATGGCACATTGATTGCTGCCATTTACGAGTATGAGCAGTTGAAAGAGGTCAACTAAGGTGTTTGACTTCTAATGGTGCTTTATAACTGTATTCCTGAGCCGATTCAGAGCTGGAGTGCGCTCATTATAAGTGGAATGTAGCAGTTATTTTTTTGGTGATTATGGGACACTTACTGTGTTGTTCGATGTTGTAAAATATAATTGAGCAGTATTTTGTAAGGGTTGCCATCTGTATGAAAATGTTAAGTGAGTAAATTTTTAAATAAAAATAAGTTCTTTAATATGCTAAGATACTAAAGAAATTTCATATTTAAAAAAAAAAAAATTTAAGTAGTGTTGCCACCTATTTGAAATATTAAAAGAAGGAGTTTTTATAAAAAGAAATATAGACAAACATTACATTCAAAGAAATGTATTAATATCCTAAGAAACAGAAGATAAATTTGTTTGGTGTAGTGTTGCCATCCTTTTGAATTTGTTTCCTAATTTAAAGATTATTAAGTAAATTGAATACTGCTATTGCTATAAATGTAAAATACAGCAAAAAAAATGTTTTCCCAGAAAAGAGTTGCCACCTGTTAAAAAAAGTGTTGCCTATGACAAAAATAAAAACAGACATACAAAACAAGATTTAATATAGCTGACACTAAGCAACTTAGTCAGCTCAAAATTAAAAATTTCATTAAACAATGTTGAGTTCTTTCATGTATTTTTGAATAATTTGTTTTTCTTGTTATACACAATATTAAATATAATTAAAATCTATTTACAAAACACGTATTAAAATTCTAACTACACTGAGCAACATTAAATTGTCCCTTTAACAATTTAATAATTTCAATTTCCTCCATTTCCTCAGCTTTGTGCATTTCATTTTAAGCAACAAAAACATTAAAATATTATGAAAAAGAAACTGCACACCAAGCAATCACAATATCAATTTTATTATACTATTGTGCACACAAACCTATTTTTTATATTGCAACGCATTTTATTTGCCAAGTGTGTATGGGTAAAGAGCTTAAGCGCCGTTTTTGCGCCGCTCGCCAACACGTGTGCATTATGTGTATACTTTTTAATTTGTAATATATTTTAAACAACATTGAATGTAGCGCAATGTAACAATGTAACAATGCAACAATGCATAACCGCATAAACAAACAACGGTTGCATTTGTGTGTTACACACCAGTTACACACGTACGGCACTACTAGTACGAGTACGAGTACGAGTATGGAGATTGGCGTTACGTATACGCCATGGTGTACATGATGCGCGCTTACCAAAGGTTGGCTAGCCCAAAAGGCACACACATAAATACCCACGATTGTGTGTGTGTTTATAATAACAACAACAACAACAATGCACAACGCTGATTGTTGCCATATTGAAATATGACACAATTTTAATTTCCGCAAGAAAAAATTAAATTTCCGCTTTTGCGTTGGCATTTTGTTGTCTCTTTGGCAATATGAATAAATAATAAAATTATTTTAAAATGTAAACAATAAGCAAAAAGTAGTGGCCGAGCATTGTATGCCATATAATGTAAAATAAAGTAAAAGCATTAAACGTAATCAATGAACAATGCGCGTGTGTTTATATGTGTTTATATGTATTTATTTATTTTTTATTAGCCTTTTGTGCGTACACAAACACATCAATTTATAAATGTGTATGTGTATATATATATATATGATAAAGGTCGCGCGTGCACATTGACGGCGCGCTGAGGTCAACGCTAAAGCTCTTATTTTTCCAACTAATGCGCGCGCATATGCCGCATTGTATTTGTTGTTGGCAAATATTACAATGTTTCATATTTAAACGCGAAATCAATGTCAGTCAGTGCGCAAACAAAAGCAAAAACAAAAAATGTCAGCGGAAAATGAGTTTCTTTAGGCTGTTTGTATGGAAAAAAAAAAACATTTAATATTTCCAAGCGATTGCGAGCAGATTTTTTTAATAATAAATTGAAGCAAGTGAAAAGCTTACTTTATTGTACTGTATCAAGAGTTTAATATAATTTAAAATTTTACTTAAAAACCTCTTAAACATCTGGCAACCACAAGTTTTTATAACTGTAAATCTTTCAAAAAAAATTTCAACTTGCATTTAACACAGATTGCAATAATCAAGTACATCTTCATTGCCGAAAATTGCACAAAATCACAATAGAAGCAAATTCTGTGTGCAGCACTGCGTATACGTAACATTTCAGGCAAAGCTGTTGTCATTGCACAACTTCAACAAAATCAATTGTAATTCAACACAAATGCATATGTCACACACGCATAACGGTGTTAGCACTTAGCACATGTGCATAGAATATGCGAAACATAAACAGTGCAAATAAGTATTTATTTATTCGACTGCTGACTTGACTGCAAGCAAATAGATGTGTGTGTGTGTGCGCCAGAGCCTGTTTAAAGCATTAAGTTGCCGCAAATTCGAAAGGCACTCAATGAATCTTCGAAATGCCGACAAAGTCACTGTGGCGAAATTGTGTGAAAATCCCAGCAAAGCAAATGCTCATAAGCAGCTTAAAGCGCATACCGGGCGTCATGCTTCTGGCAAATGGACGAGGCAAGCTTTGGATGCTGGTAATAATTTAGAGTAAATAATTTTAAAGGCGATTGCAGAAACAGAATTTGGATTTTTAGGAACATTTTAGATATTTTTTAAATAAAAGAAATTAAAAATAAATATTCTTCTCATACAAATAAAATTTAGAAATATATTTTTAAATAAAAACAAGCTTCTACATAATATTTAACCAAAAAATAATTATTTTAGAAGCAAACAAAATTGAATATTGAATTTAAATTTTTAACTCTTTAAGCATATTTTTGGCCCTTCGCATCTATTTTTATGCGCAAGTGCAAACAAATCACATGCAATTATCTTCAGTTTGCATTTAAGTGGCGGTCGACATTACACAACAGGAATTTCAATTTCAATTTAAATAAATACAATTATCTCTCAATTGTAACAAATCAAATTAACGCCCAGTATTGGAAAACATTTAATTTCCATTTGGAATACATTCGACTTCTCAGATTTGAAAGCAAAAATTATTGCGTAATTGAGCTAAAAGCACGTCCATATGTTTTACACATATCAATTTATGCCAGGATGTATGTGTGTGTGTGTGTGGTGGAAATCTGAGGAAATTAATTTCATTTGAAATTTAAGCTGCTGACCACAAGCGGCAAACGCGCTCCGTTGAAGCCACTTTCAAATGTGTGTATGTGTGTGTGTATGCAAAGTGTATAATTCCGCAGCCACTTTAACTAAATATGGCCTGCTTGTAAATTTAGTTGTTGTTTTATTGTTTGTTTAATATTTGATTAGGCATAATGCGGCTTAACACACAAATTTTGGCTTGTTCATGTAATTTGGCACAATCGAATAAGAAATTTTCATAATTAATGTGAACTGCCGACTAATCAACACACAACAGCTCACATTGAACACGCGCACAGACATACACACATACAATAATATAAATCCATTTATGTGTTGTATGTGTTGGCGGCCAAAAATGTGTTCATATTGATTTAGTTTAGAATTTGTGGCAGATTCCACAAATTGAATTACGGTAAAGTATTCAAATTTTATATACAACTGTTTGTATGTATACGTCTTTGTATGTGTGTGTTGGTGAATGAACATGCCTTTTGGTTGCGTTTAAATATTTGTTAAGATTTGCATACATTCTTAATAGGTTAAACTGAAATGTTGTCTCTTTGAGTGGAATGTAATTATTGAAGACATCAAAAGTACCAGGAAATTAATATTTTAAAGTAATTATTCAATTTAAATAAAATGCTTAAATACCGAGTACTGGATACCGGTTATCAAATAACAAATACAAAATATCCAATAATAAAACCAAATATCGAATACCAAATGCCATATTTCGGATACCAAATATCAAACATCAAATATCAAATATCAAATATCAAATATCAAATATCAAATATCAAATATCAAATATCAAATATCAAATATCAAATATCAAATATCAAATATCAAATATCAAATATCAAATATCAAATATCAAATATCAAATATCAAATATCAAATATCAAATATCAAATATCAAATATCAAATATCAAATATCAAATATCAAATATCAAATATCAAATATCAAATATCAAATATCAAATATCAAATATCAAATATCAAATATCAAATATCAAATATCAAATATCAAATATCAAATATCAAATATCAAATATCAAATATCAAATATCAAATATCAAATATCAAATATCAAATATCAAATATCAAATATCAAATATCAAATATCAAATATCAAATATCAAATATCAAATATCAAATATCAAATATCAAATATCAAATATCAAATATCAAATATCAAATATCAAATATCAAATATCAAATATCAAATATCAAATATCAAATATCAAATATCAAATATCAAATATCAAATATCAAATATCAAATATCAAATATCAAATATCAAATACCATATTCCAAATACCGAATACCAAATACCGAATATCAAATACCATATTCCAAATACCGAATACCAAATACCGAATATCAAATGCCATATTCTGAATATTAAAATACCACACACCCAGAATTACAAACGTAAAGTTCCTGGTTTGAAACATGAGCTATTACTATAAAAACTCCAAATGTGGCATCAGGCTGGTTCCAATTTAATGAAAACCCATTTGAAATGTTAAAACAACTTCGATTGTGAAGAAAAAAGTGAGTTTTTGCAATTTACACTAACAATTAACGTGGCAACGTGTGGACAGCGCCACAGTCAACTGGCAATCAGCATTTTGCCGACATTTCAGCGCATTTTTCATTCAATATCTTCATTTTTCGGCAACAGAAAAGAGGAACAGACACAAAACAACAACAAATGGCAAAAGTTGTTGAAAAAATACTTAAAATATATATTATATATTGAAAACATCAGACAAATATTTATATACGCAGCAGATGTGCGTGCAGATAAAGCCGTGTGTGTGTGGCAGACAGTGAAATGTAACGTGCCATTGGCATATGTACCGTTAACGCAAAAAACCGCTAACAGCAATCAAATTACCTTACATGTGTACAAACACAAAATGGAATACGACTGACAGGTGGAAAAAATATAGATTTACGGTTACACCGATATATTGGATGCCAAGCACAAACACACACACACATACACACTTGATGTAGGCAGCTTTATGTGTGTTGCTATTGTTTTTATAGCCCCAAATGTCAAGTCTCATTCGCTATTAATTGACAGTCGAAGCAGAAAATATTACCAACAGCCAGTCAGCCAGCCAGCTAACGAGCGGTAGTGGGGGGGCGGTATGGCGAAAAAATTGAGGCCAATGGCGGTACATATTGCCGTGCTTTTTTCCGCTAATATATTTAGCGCAAAGGTAAATGCGTGCAAAGAGTCACATGTAACGATAATAAAGTTGATTGCTGTGAGTAAACAAGCATATGGTTTGTGCCCACAGCCATGGCTACTGAAAAAACCAGCGACTCATACATGTAAATGTGAATGTATGTGTGTGTGTGAGTAAATAGTAGATTTCATTTGTGTTTTTGTTGTTTTTCTTTTCTTCAATTTCCATTTTTAATATTTTTCGCCGCTTTTTCTTGGCTGCCATGAATTGTAGAAACGAAGAGCTCATCGCTCTCTCGCTTCATGAGAACGTCATTCAATTACGTTTCTTTAAGCATGAAAAGAATAGTTAATATTTTTAAATAAATTTATTTTAATTATTTTTAATTATTTTTATTTATCTGTATCAGCTCAATCACAGTGCATGCCAACCGCATCAAAATAAAATCACACATTTTTCTTTTGCATCTATTCCGATTTGTCGCAACAAAGAAAGTATGACAACAACAACAAAAAGCAAATCTGCGTAGATTTCTTTTATTTTGCCAATCAAATAACTATAATAAATCCGCTCTTATTACTCAGTTTGTGTGTGGGAAATTGCAATCTGTTTCTGCTTCTTTTATTTTGTAGCAGTTTGCATTCAACCGAATCGAATTGCTGACATACTTTTGCCGCACACGGTAAATACCATACAGCAATGGCATAGCTGTATTTTTAAGAGCACTTTGTTATGCATATTTGCATTTGCATGCTGCAACATATGCGCTCTTAAATTTATACAAATTTGTTGAGAATATAAATATTTTCGATGTGGTCTATGTACTATGCAAAAGGGGTAAAAGGTATGAGTTGTTGGTGGTTTTTCTTGTTATTCAACAGTGTGATGTATTTGTATTTGTTTTTTTTTTATCTGCGAATGTGTGCAATAAACCTGGACTGAAGCGAGCAAAGTTGAGTTTTTACTTAAAATGGAATTTATCGATTTAAATACCTAATATCAAATATCGAATATTAAATATCAAATACCGAATATCAAATACCGAATACCAAATACCGAATATTAAAAACCGAATATCAAATACCGAATACCAAAAACCGAATACTGAAAATAATTTACCGTAAACTAAATATCAAATACCGAATATCAAATACTGAACATCAAACCTCAATTACTGAATACCAAATACTGAATAATAATACCGAATATCAAATACCGAATACCAAAAACCGAATATCAAATACCAGTTACTGAAAATAAATTACCGTAAACGAAATATCAAATACCGAATATTAAATTATCTATCAACCAATTAGCCGTTATGCCTTTGTGGCCTGGCAGTCAGTTAGCTGTACACTTAAAAAGAAACGGATGTTGCAACAAAAGTATAAACAAGCAACAATAACAACAAACAAACAAGTAGAAACACATAAAATCCCATAAACGACGTAAATCATAACGAAACGATGAAGTCAATGGGGCATTTCAACGAGCCACAGCTCCCGCTTGCAGCGTGTGCGCGGCAAGATTAATTAAGATTTCAACACTGTTATTGGCATGTGTTGAATGGTAGCCGAAACACGCACGGCGGTCAATGAGGTGTAATCGCCAGCGTTTGTACGCTTCCGATATGTGCGATGCCGCAACATAAGATAGCCGAGAATTCATTGCAAAGCTGAAACGTACACAATAAATAAGGCATTGATACTGCAGCAGCTGTTTATATGTGTGTATGTATGTGTGTGTAGTGTATGTATGTTGTTTTTGTACGCTTTAACAGCAGTTGTTATTTGGTTGCACGTGGCAGGCTTGTTGTGGTCGCCGCGCCTACAACCATATATATGAGCGACAACGAATGCGCCGTGGCCAGTTATCATGCCGCCAGTCGCACGCAATATCAGCAGCAACATGGTGGACCGTAATGACATACACCGTTATATACTGCGTACTGCCAAATTATAACGGATTTTATTATCGAAGAAGAATAAAATGGCAAAGGGATGGGGAAATGCGAAAATCAATGTTTTATCGCAACAACAACTATACATACTGGCTCAAACTCACTCACACACACCCACATCCATCCGTGTTTTACTTTCTACTTTGCCACTTTTCAATTAATATTTACCGCTCTATTATGCTTAATGATTATTGCGCTGGCAACCAGTTGTACAAAAGCAATATCAATCGGCCACTCAGCGCAGCAGCCACACACACACACACAAGCAAAGGTGCTTGAGCATGAGTATGTTGAAAACGCCATTAATTTTGTTGATTTCACGCAGAAATCAGCCGATATTATACGCCGCAAAGTAGTTAAGCGTTCGCGTCAGTGTGTGTGTGTGTGTGTGGCATTCGAAATACTACAAATTACAGTCTGCACGCGTTGCCAGCGTGCGTGTGTGTGCATGCATGAGGTCGTCGTGCGACTGGGCGTATGAGTAACATGTAAAATAATTTATGCGCGCGGCCCACATACACCGCCACAGCGCACACGCGCGTCCATGCACGCATGCAATTTGCAACTGTCGGTTCGCATAATATTTTCCACTTTTCGCTTGAGTCTCAACACAATGCCACTTATTATTGAGTTTCCTCAATTACAAATATAAAAGTGTGAGCGGGGGAGGGGAGGGGAGGGGAGGGAGAAAAGTGTGAGCAAAACGAGAAAAATGCTGAATGAAAGCGTTGAAGGAAAATAAAATAGTTTCGTTGAATGCGGCTGACCGACACACAATCACACAATTGACACAGCTTTATGACGAAGCCATATCCTTTACAGTTGCGTTTGTGTAAAAGCAACGCTTAAGCGCGTCACTGCAATATGGCTTTGCCGGATATGCGGCAATAATAAAAATATATTTTTTTTAAATTCTCTGTAAACAATTGCATAAGAAATAATGCAATAATAATAAAATAATAACGCCCAACAATTGAGTGGAAACAAACTGGCGATAACTCAGCCAACAATACCGAAATGCGTACATATATATTATATATATGAGTAACAGTAAAAATGCGCAATTTTTTATCGGTTTTTTTTTTGTTTTTTTGTGTGAAAAATTACATTCATTTATTTATAGCATATGTATGTACATAAAAATATAAAGTTTGCGTTTCATGTCGGTTCGCTGTGTTGTGTAATACTATGTTCATAGTAGACTCTTAATCTTGCTTTACAAACAACAATGTGAAATACATTATAAATAATTAATATTAGAACTAAAAGTTGATAAGTGTAAAGTAGTTAGTTTATCTCTAATACCAGTGGTTAATCCGTTAGCCAACTTTAACGAACGCCTTACAAGCGAAAAGTCATTTGAAAACGTTCTTCAATAACAGAACTCTGTATCACCGCAACAATTAAAATATATATATATATAGATATGCATTTTTCCTTTCAATATACGCAGTTCCACTGCGCTTTCGCCTTAAATATGTATGTAACGGTATATATATTTAATTATCATTATAAACGCTCGCATTGGTCAATAGTTCTATGAAATTAAGGTCAACGAAAAGTAAATGTTCAAATAATATCAGTGATAGCCACACATAACCGCATAAAGTAAATAAAGCAAATATTGAAATTAATACTCAAGAAAATATATATAAAGCTTAGAAGTAGTTTGCGTTTTTTTTTCGAATCTCGAATCGTAAGGCAGCAAGCACCAATTTTCGACAACTCAAATCATTAGCCGAGTTTTTCAAGCAACTTGAAACGAGTGGCTTCCTCGAACCGAACAACAGTTATCACTGCTCGCGCTTGACGGCTGCGGACTTTGCGTACATTTAAGAGCTAGCATAGCATTAATTCTAATAAATAAGCGATTAGATAGAGTAGTATTAAGCGCACTTGGTATATGATGGCTGGCATTGGCGCATGCCACGCTCGATGACCACCCTCTAGACGGTGGACATTTGTTCGTTTAATTGCAATTTGTATATTTTAAATCATATCTTTTCTAATCACACTGCCATTCTCCTCACTACACGTACTTTGCAGCAGAGCCGCCCCAAGGGCGCTGAACTCAAACGCTCCGATTTGCACTCATCTGACATCGTTCAACACGAGGGTGGTCGTGTAGGTTTGCGATTGCACCGCCTTCACGAGCGTTGTCTTTCGCGTCATTTGCTGTGTACCGTTAGCGTTGATTTCCTCGGTACTACTCATGAGCACACCCGTCTTGGTGTTGACCAGGATGCCATTGTTGTCGCCGTCGTGCACGTGCACTGGCGCGTCTTCAATGCAACCGACGGTGGTCACCTGCACGTCGGTTTTGGAGAGTCGCGGCGATCGTGCACGTCGTATGGGCGAACGCGCGCCACTGCTGGACGCTACCTCATCGTCGCTGTAGTCGTCGGTGGCGCTGCTAATCGCGCTGCGATTTGAACTCAGGTAGGAGGGTTGCGGCGCCAAGTATGGACGTCCGCCACTCATCGCCGAGTTGCGGTACATGCCGCCCGTGGTGGTGGGTGTCGCGGTAATATCCTCTTCGGAGATATCATCGAAGGCCGGTGGCGGCGTCGATGAACCGGACAGCAGCGGTGGACGTGTATGCGAGGCTAAATTCTGTGATGGCGTGCGTTGCGGTGTGCGCAGCGTGGTCGAGCTCTTTCGCTTCGACGGGGAATGTTTCAGCGGAAAGGTGGGCGTCTTCTTGAACACAGTTTTACCCATGAAATTTTGGAAGCGTTGCGCGTAGAAAGACGGTCGGCACACCGACACAGTGTCACCGTTGTAAATGATGCTCTTGAAGGTGTGTTCGAGTTTCTTCTCCAAACGATACGATTGTAAGATATCGATTATACCGATGTAGAGGATCAGACGTTCATCGTTCTCTGAACGTGCAGGTATACCACCGGCTGGCACATCTTCGTCCTCCTCCATGGGTATGTCCATGTCGGCTGTGATCGATTCGAGTGCCGTAGAATGTGCCACCAAGCGCTGACGATTCATGCTGCGCGAGCGATTCAGTGCGGCACCAGCCGACTGTAGCGCTGTGGTTGAGCCCGCATTCATGGTTTGATCGAAGTCGGGCGGCTCCGGTGCCTCGCGCACTTCGTCGGAACGTTGCAATTTGGCGCGTGCATTTCGTATGCGTTCCTCACGTTTTTCTTTTTGCGCCAAGTCCAGATTGTGTATGCCCACCAACAGCGAGTAGTCCATTATCTGGAAACTCTCCAAAACCATACAATCTCGCTGAATTGTCTTTATGAGCGCATTATATTTATCTGTTTCTAGAAAAATGCCATTCGGATGATGTTCCATGAAGTCCAAATCCTTAAAGGTGGGACTGGCTTTCTGGCGTTCGGTTTTCGATGCCTTACGACGAAAAGTGGAGCCTTTTAAATCATATTTGGCGTGCATTTTAATATCTGACGGCAACAAATTGTTCATCGCCACCAGACGCACATTCTTTGCATTGTAATGGAAGCAGTAAAGGCCGAAGAACTTTGGCAGTAGAGTGCGCGGATTCTGCGACAGATTCATGTAGTAGCCCGGCAGTAGTTTTTGTAAAAATTCACATTCTTTCTTCTGCACTGTCTTTATGATGAACTCGTCGTCGTCGGTCAAATAGAATATTGAGCCGGATGCGCCGGGATTCGATAATTGGCGCAATGGTGAAGCACACATCGACATCAGAAAATCGTCGGGTGCTATGCCGAACAAATCGCGAAAGTAACGAAAAGCAATTGGCGCATAAACTTTGAAACGAAATTCGCTGTAATGATGAGCTGGTGTTATGGATGAACCATCTGGTGGGAAGGCTATTGTTTCCATTTCCCAAAAGTCTTTCATGAGCAGGTCCCGTTTAGGTTTGCTAGCCAAACTGCCAACCGTGTGTTGTATGCCCAGCTGAATGGAGCCCATTATTTGCTTAGATTGTATGCGTTTGTACGTCACTTCGCCACCTTCGTCAACGCGCCGATGTCCAATTTTCTTCTCATGTTTACCAGCCGCCGACGGGTTTCTCGATATGCTTGCATCCAGTGTGGAACTGGCGCTACGTAGACGCTGCTGCTGTGCCGCAGTGATTGCCATTTCGGCCTGCATCAGTCGTGTAGACTCATCGCCGCCATGTTCCGCCGCTGCTTCACTATAAAAGTTGCGTGACGTCGATGGCGTCGCAGGTAATATACTATTTACGGTATTAGTGCTTTGATGCACGTCCTGCAGTTGCGTTAAGGTTTCATCAGTAGACAATTTCTTCTCCGGCGTGACAAGGGGCGTTATGGTGACGGTGTTGACAACAAGAGATGACGGTGGTGTGGAGGGTTTCGATGTTGTAGGCGAGACGCTGGCAACTTCGTCAACTGTCGTCGGTACAGTTGAATTTTGCGGATTTACCGTTTCCATTTCAATGGCATCCGCTGTGTCACCGGTTGCCATACTGCCGAGCATATGTTTCGTGTTGTACACGTGTTGCTGGTCTCTGTGTTGCTACAGAGCGTCAGTTAGAGGTCTGAAAATTCGTAAGAGAAAATCAAAATTGGCAAACCTACTTTGCAGTAAATTCAAAAGCAGGCAAAAAAGTTGCAACATTTATATCAAATTTTATTCTATTAAACTTTTAGTGTTTTGGCCTTTCTCAAAAACAAATAAGTATGATGAAGCTACTGACCGAGAAGCAAAACATTTGGATATTGTCTGCCTGTGGAGAGGTCACGTATTCAACCGGGTGCACATGCATGCATCTGTGCACAGCCGAAGTCGATCGCTACCATGTCACCAGACAAGCCAATGAAGCATCACAAGCAAGCACAAAAACTTTTGTTGCGCATTTCTCTTTCAACTCAAAAACGCATGGAGTACATGAGAGGCAACAAAATTGCAAAGGAAAATATTCAGCTTAAAATGCTAGACGCGTACAAGTGCAATGTCGTTGCACCGTTTATGGATGTATGGTAAGGTGTGGTCGAAGCATTGTCAATCTCGTGCGCACTCACCCACTACATTGCCCGTCTGTTGGATGAACAACTGTTTGCAATCACAATTGAAATCGATAATGTGTCATCATTGATTATTGAAATAAAGTTCTAAACTCATATATAAAATATTTTAACGAATGAGGTCCAGTTGGAATTAATGCATATATAAAAGCGAAATTAAACATTTTAAATGAAAACTATTGGCCCTCATCTGGCCAACGCAGAAACAAATTAAGTATAAATAAAAACAAATACAAAGGTTATGCCTATGATATGTATGTATTTACATAAGTGTGACAGTTTTTCTGTGCAGCCGCTCTAAACATGTGTATATATAACGCTTGTTTTGGAGCACAAGTATAGCAACCATATTTTTAAATGTTCATTTTAAATGCTTTTGTCAAAACAGAACGCTGGCATTGTACATGGAAACAGACAACGCTACGTAAGAGCCCAAAAGCTATTTTTACGCACAGTTGGCGTTTCAAGTGATCAACATCTGAATTGACTGTGAATCAGATGGAGAAATTTCTGATTATTATATAAAAAATCAAAAACAAATATGTTTGTATGACTATGATAGCCAGTGGTTCGGGAACATTTATGTAAGGCATAACAAAAACGTGCTACACAGTAGATTATCTACTCAATTGAAGGAGGAATGAATTGAAGTCAATTAGCGTTGTGTACTTACACATATGATTATTGTGCTGATTTATATACATATATGTACATATGTAAGCTATGAAGAGCATTAAAGCATACAAATATTTTTTTTATTGAACATTCTTATCATAATAGCTAGGTAGAGGCAGTCGTACGTCAATAGCACTAATCTATCTTCCTGCTTGACTTATCAGTATTTTCTGTGCATTCCTCTTACGTAGCAGATATTTTATCTTTAATTACTAGTCGCCTATCTCACTACATGACATTCGTCTGTACATCAAGGCAGCACTGTATAGACTTTTGCCACTTAAATTGTGTTTTAAGTTGCTCACTAACCATTGAAATTACAATAAATATATTACAATTAAAAGTAATAAAAAAAGTTGGTAAGAAAATTTTCGATTTAGCTTTGTAGTTAGCTACAAACGCTTTGAGCTTTCAATAAACTGGGCTTATGCACAACTTTGCTTAGCACATTCATTGGCATTGGAAGTATGTCGTCATTTCGTCGCATTTTTATGGAATTCACAACTTTTCACCTTGACTAGCGCTCGGTGTATTGACACAAAAGCAAACAGCTGATATGATTTTAGCATAAGCGTTTGCAATTGAAACACATACAAATACACAAACAAGTGTGTATATATATCACGAAGATAATGATTAATTAAAATATCAATTGTATTAATCATCCGTCAAAAATACGCTTGAAGATCGAATAAACAAGATGATTAAATGTTGCAACTTTTTCGTACTGTTTTCAATACTACTCACAATGTGAAAATATTCCAAAAGTATCCGTAATTTCAACATATAAGTGGTTTCCAAATGAAAAAACACACTTTGTGTCGCCCACAAACGTAAAGAAATTCAAACGCGAACAGTTGAGGATCGAGCAATGCGTTCACTGTAGATTTTTATTTATTTAAAATTTTCCGGCCTCTTACAACAGAGAAATCGGCGTAATGCGCGTACCACCATCTGTTCCGACACGTACACAGCAGCAAACTCTTACGGTTGTGCTCCAGCACCAATTCCCAATTTAGCACATATTTCACACAATTTTGCTGCACGTTAATAATTCCAACATTAATTTTCGCAAGTAAAAATTAAAAGAATTTTTCTCCACCTCTTTTGCATATAATTTTATCCGCAAAATCAATCCAACACTTATTCACTTCTTATTCTATTCCAAAGTCGTCTGCGCTGATGAATTTTCATACAATTGTCAACGCGAATAGTCAACGAAGTGTAAACGAAAAGACATGATTGACATTCGCATCGGCCGAACGCGGTGCGAGTGAGAGAGCTAGCACTACTTACACTGTAGTAATATGAATCATAGGCGCAACTACTGTGCAGGGCGGCCTCACACGGCGGTAATTAGCGATCAGTTACATTTCACATTTCCAGACAGGGTGATGACTCCACAAATATTTAATTATTCGCGAGACTAATTGAAGAGATTGTCGGTGGTTCACATGCGTATAACGTATATGGCGTTATATTTATATATAAATATGTATGTATATATAAATATTTATTTATTACATATAGATATAAACCGTTAAATGCTAAATTATTGACGCTGGTTCTTTTTATAACTCCAAACCCCATTTTTTCACAATATTTATAAGGAATATGGCAGCTCTACACAAGTTTGAAGTTAGCGGAACTTCCGTAAAAAAATCCTTTTTGGTATTAAGTGGCAGCATCCTCTGCGTCCATCTTTTTAAATTCGCGATTGTTTCACATTTGCAAATAACGTTAAAATTGTATTAACTTGAAGTGTATTATTAGTTTGTTTTAAATTCAACCTCATCAAATTGTCATTTTTCAATTAGCCAAGAGAAAATGGCTTTATATACATACTTACACTATCAACTAATAGACTTGCGCTCGGTAAGTCCAACGGCAAGTCTTTGCTGTCATTTTCATTTTGCTCCAAAGAAAGCGTAGAACGTGCACTAAGTAAAAGCAATTAGAAAATAAGAAGGTGCTGAGTGACCTATCTAAATTACGCCATACTCGTATTGATGTCATTAGTAGCAACACTTGGGTGTTGTTTTTTGTGGTCGTTTGTGCTTTGTGGTTTAATGACTCGCTGACCATAAATAAACCTGCAGCCAGTACTTACAACTAAACACGGCGACAGCGCTAGCTTTAGTAGTACTATGAGCGAATATTAATTGGATATTGGCAGGCACTTGAAGCTCCAACGATTACACGAACGCTCTTTAGCTTGGTAATCCACAACGCCGCTAAGGAACAGACGACCTAAATACTCAAGTGTTTGTTGGTTGGGCGAACAAACTTCTTAATTAAAATTCGATGGGCATGCGCATTAACCAAATTAGTTATATTTTGCGTTTAAGTGTACTTGAATAGCGGAAAAAATAATCTAATAGATTTTAGTTTTTATTTTGTTGTTGTTTTTTTTTTTTTTAATTTTTACTTTCAGCGTTTTTAATTTCCACGGCTAAGTACGCAATTACTGCAGAAGAAATCGTACGACCATGCTTACTTGTTTGGTAGCTGCTGCTCGTCCTCGGCTTGTTATTAAAATTGTTGTCATTGACCACTCGAATATCTGCCAGCTCATCTACACGACAAGTGCGTAAATTCGCAATTACCACAAGCTAATTTGCAAATATCCGTATTTTTAAAATTAGTTACAAAAATATAAAATTCCATTATTTCAGTTCCTCATTGCCCCGCAGCTCAAAAACAGGTTCTGTATGGCAAAGAACTTTGTACATCACCGCGCAATGAAGCACATCTCCGCCAATGAATATTATGGTGGCTGTGATGATTAAGCTATACTTAGTGTGAAACAACTGGTTGCTGTAACCACAGAGATATGCAGTGAGTGTCTACCGAAGTGGTTACTTAGTGCACGCTGAGGGGGAGCAAGTGATTGCAGCTGAGTGACCGCATTCGGTACGCCGAGTGTGTCATCCCGTACAGCTACTACAGAAACAACAACTGAATATACAGTAAATATTTATTGGATGTTTACATAATTGTCACCTCCAATCGCCTTGTTTCACTATTTCTAGGTATTTTCATTCTGTTCTCGTACACTTGCTCATACACATTGGCAGATCACGTTTGCAGTAGCAGCGTTATGATATTTATTGCCTCAAAGCTGACTACCGCTGGTAACTTTGTTATTGTTGTCGTTTATCTCCTTTTTACGCTGCTGCCATCTTTGCTGTTCTGTATATGTGTATATGTGTCAGTAAGATTTTGAATTTACATAAATTGTTTTGCGCTTGAATGACTGAATTATATTAAGCTTTAATTGCGCTTCTGCTGGCATTTTGTAAGCTATTGAGATTTTAATTATTGTCGATTTATAATTATTGCAGCTTTGAAGCATTGAAAGCACGAGTAGTATTAGCTGTAAGATATTTATGGAAAACCTTACGTGTTGATTGTCGCAGGTGTACCTAAATGAAATGCACATTGATACTCATATAGAGATATCTATTACTGAGTAATCCATAATTGTCGAATGTATAAAACCCAATTGGAACCCATTTGAATTATAAAAAAATTTATGATTTCTAATTTCTTCTTTCTTTTCAGATGAATTCTATACCACAAATTGCCTATGGTATTAGAACCTATAAAAAGTTTAGTAAATATAGAAATTATAGCAAAAGCCAATGTACTCGTATACTGATAGACTTATTGTGAAATACTTTGGGACAGCCCTATGAGGGGTATTTATTTAATGGTATACAATTTGAATGTTTAATTGAGTCACTAGCGTCTGCATATGTACAATGTATTCTTTTTAGACACATGCTTACATAAATATCTGACTTTATATAACAATGTATGGCGTCGACTGCACGTGCTTAATGGAGATAGCACTGAGTATAGAAACCCAATTGAAGTGGAAAAAGTTAATACACTTTAAAGTGCAGCTGATAAAACAAAAAATACAAGAAATAAAAAGAAAAAAAAAAAGCAACAATACATAAGTAAGTACCCAGCCGGAAGTTGTCACTTAAAGTTAAAAAATCATTAAAAATGGTTCTTACACTGTTTATTGGTTTAGCAACGATGAATAATGAATGACCGACGACATCTATGGGTAAATGCTTTAAATGTGTCAGATAACTTGTCGCTAAAATCACTGCGGTCCTTTACAGACCCATTTTTCTATATTGTTTACTTATTTTTAATGGAATGACAAGAGCAGAGAATTTATTTTCGGTTTAGGCATTCTCTACAGACCAAAATTGCTGCTGCATCAAATTGTGGTTTACGTTTTTACAGAAAAGCCCAGCTGACTATTTTTTTTTTATTTTATTTTACTTTCGGTGACACATTCGGTGCGACGTACAGTTCACTGCTGCGTTTGAATTGTGTTTTCTTTTATTCATTTATTTTTCACATGCCGAAAATGGCCGAAGTATACACAAATGTTTCTATTTGAATTGCTTTAGACTTTTGGTCAGCAACAATTCCGAACTATCAGTTGGAGTTCGTAAATGTCATTTAAGCACCACAAATGCCAAGAAAAAAGACCAAAAATACCTCAGAGCAATTAGTTTATATTTTATTACTTGCAGATAACTAAAATAGACACATTTCAAAGTACAAACATTTGTTGCGATAAATTGGATACGGTAAACTTATTTTAGAAATAACAATAACTGACATAGAACAGAACAGTAGCGAAAATGGCAGAGAAGAAAGTGGCAAAGCGGGTAGAAAATGCTACACAACAGCGGATTGTTGGGGCTTATGGCAAAAGCGCTAAAACAAAAAAAACGAATGTCGTCCGTTGGGTCATTGGCTTCGTGTAGTGCACTGCTGACCAGTTCATATTCAAGTTAGACAAAAATCAGCAACAAAAGTTGAGTTTAAATACGCCGAGGTGTCAGCGTTATTTGAGTGCGCACTGAACGGTGGCACTGACCGTGCGCTTTCAACCGCAGCTGCATAGAGTACCGTTGCATGTAGTTTTGGTATCTGTCCATGAGCCCACAATCTGTTGCTGCTGCTTTTCCAACAATTATACGCTAACTGTACCGCATTTGGACGCATAATGACACTAATCATAATGACAAAAGGTTGTCAAGACGACGTTAAGAAAGCCATTCAGCAATTGTTGTTGACTGCTGTCTGATGCATCAGCTGTTGATTATGCGTCCACTGAAATCCGAGGCATTACAGCTGCTGCACACTTGAGGAGTGAGCTACTTGCTTAGTTAAAGAAAATTCCAAGTAAACGCGTTTAACGGTGTTAGAGAGCTGCTTCAGAGACGATAAACGTTCCGGGTGGAGAGGGGTGGGCGAAGTGTACACTATCTTCGCTTTTGGTAGTGATTGGTCAGCACGTCAGGCGTGTTGGTCAGCGCTGACAGTTATGGCCAATCGTCACTGCAATTGTCGTGCTCGTAAATGCGCATCAATGCGCACACAATTGTCCATTAACTTTAGTTGCTGCCATAAGTCTAATTGAATTGAAATAGCATTTGCGCTTGTAAATCTCCACAAAATTATCGCCACTTCGCCATAAATGCAATTCAATGAGTCAATGAGTGTCGTTTAAACGCTACCGAAATGGTCACGATAATGTAAACGCTGTCGCATTTAACTTGCCACAGTTCGCACCATTTCAATGGAAAACTAAATGGCGGTTGGATTTTATTAAATTATTGTGTGCTTTTTTATCATTTCTGCTTTATTGTTATTGTTGTGTGTGGATTTGCAGGAAATCGCATTTATTTAGTTGTTGGTATTTGTTGAGGCCATTTGTGTAATATATAATGTTATGCGCGTTGTTGTTGTTGTGCTTGGTGTAAAATAAGTGTTGCAATAATTGTGTCAATCGTTAACACTTTTCCGCGCTTTATGGCACTTGTGATCAGACAAATGTATACACATTAGGATGGTTCTTCGAATTAATGAAATCATATTTTATATAATCTTCTCAAGATACATATGTAGTCTATATAAGTTGGCTTAGTTGAGTATTGGATGTAATTCCAGATATTTTAACCAAAAATTATAGCTGAAGCACCTCCACCAACTCATAAAAATATATGTTGAATATATTCATGTTTTGGTTAGGTTTCAGAGATCTTCCTCGAGACAAGTGTCTTGATAAATACTACTTTATATCGTCAAAAATCATAATATTTTTGATTGGCCGAGTCTGTAGTCATAATTCTGTATTTGACACACCTTAACCCTTAAGTATTATTTTAGTACAAATATATGCGCTTACATTAGTTTAAGTGTTGTGCATGATTTTTACGATTTTGCTTTCATTATTAAAAATACTGCATTATTTACCGCATAATTACGGCTTAATTGCTCTGCTTACTTCATTCCAATAATTAATAACGGCATTTTTATATTGCGTAATTTTAAAGCGTCGTATTTCAATAGATTTCCAATTAGCAAACAAATATAAATTTATTTTTAAAGCCCACTAAGGTTATGAAACTATTAATTCCGGGATTAAATTGATGTATATATATGATGAAATTAAATTTTAATATATAATTTACAATAATTTAATAATAAAAAATATTAGCGTCCCAAAAATATGAAATAAATATTAATAAATGTTGTGCTATATATATTTTAATTAAGAATTTTCACTTTTACTTGTAATATAAGTATAGTAAACAGACATAACGGTTCAACTATCAAATTGGATATAAGTTTCATAATATATATCTATATACAATTTCTTACTAATTACAATCCAATAGTCAATAATTCCATAATCATTCTCTTCCTACAGATGTTTTATGAATGCTTATGTATTGGAGACTTGTATGTATGTATGTGTAAAGTACAAATGAACGGAGAATCCGCGATTTGTGGCGCTTACGCATACCCATAGCTACATAATTAAGAAATGTGTATTTCCAGCAAAGTCAGAAATGAGTCACAAGTGATATTGATAATCCAAAAGTCAGGAACACAACAAAAAACAACATCACCTATGCGCACACAAAGAACTTCAGGAATGTCGCACAGACCCCAGCACACAAAGAAGACTACAAAGCGAGGTTTCAGCGCATAATTACCAATAATTACTGAGTCTAACATTGTTAGCAAAAATATGCGCCCACAATTGTCGTCACCCAACAAGTAAGTAGAACAATTTGCATTATGAATTTATTTTGACAAATTGACAGTGCCAATTAAGCCATAAATTATAGACAAGCCAAAGTAACCAGGTAGTTATTGTTTGTTATTATGTACATATGTACTTATTATAGTCAAGGCTTTTGGCATTTCATACTTCGCACGTAAGGTACCGTTACTTTTGTTCGGAAACTTTCTCAATTAGTACTTTCTTTTGTTTGATTTTTAAGCACTCGCAATTGTAGAAAGAGATAAGCAAAATAGAGCTTAAAACAATGGACACTCACACGTTGGCAAATTGATAAGGTTTAGAAGTATTTATTGAGCAGAATTTTGATATACTTGTACAGCGGTGGGCATGCAAATGAGGTAAATTTTAAGTGACTTTTCAAAATTTTCATTGAAAATTTAAGAAAATTATTATTCTGACTCAAAGTGCTGTCAGAAGCTCAAAATGATGGCTAAATACTTTACTACAGAGCTGCCAAAGCTCAAAAACTCTCAAAAATTCCATAAATTTGTTTAATTCAATATAACAAGTATTAAATGCGGAAAATTATGATTCTGAAAAGCAAATCTAAATATCTGATGTTCACTTCTTCTGAGTTTCAAACTTCAACTTTAAAAATTGTCAACAAAATTTTAAATTATTTTTTTGTGATTTTTCAATTAAAAGCACTTAAATGTGCAGTCAGCAATTTCCGCTGTCTTTAAGCCGTTAACAGCCAAAGCTCACTTACCTAAATTGCTTCCACAGGCGTTGCACTCTTGCAGAACACAGTGGAACTGTAATGAGTACACGTAATCCAAATATGTTTGTATTCAAAATCGATGTATCGTTTCGTAAACCGTAAAAGGCGGCGTGTATCCGGTGCAAAAATGTCAGTAGCCAAAATTATTGGCACTTGCGGTTAAGAATGTCTGCTGTTACAAAGTCAAAAGCTTTGTTTTCTTTCGTACACTTTTTAGACGCTTTCGTTTGTTTATTTTTTAATTTTTTCAGAATTCCACTCACTTCTTTGTAGTATTTTGTTTTGAACTGTGTTTTTTGCTTTGTATTGGCTTTCTTATTCAAAACACGCACCAAACGAATTGTTGTCAACTGTGATTTTCTGCTGCTGTTCCGATGTTTATTGTTGTGTTTTCATGTCACACCACAATTACTACACTCGTTAGCAACAATTAGTAAGTTCCACTTTGACTTGAAGCTTTAATAGCTGAGACACTACTTTTGTTCAGTTTTTGTTTTTTTTTTTCAGTTCAAACACGAAAATTTGTTTAATATAGTAAATAATGGTTTAAGGTTTAGAGCGTGATACTATTTTTGTTAATTTCTAAAATAAAACTGGTCCACCACTTATTCACTTTCATTCATAAACATTCCGTTTTGATGTTATTTTCTATTTTTATTTTCGCTTAGAGTTCAGTTTTCTTAACAAAATTTGTTTACTTCGTTAAACCCCCACACGTCATCTGTTCGCGCCCGTCTCTACCCAACTACTGCCGTTAACTGATATTCACGTCTTAAACGCCACGATCATTCTGTGTCTCTCTGCGCGTTACACATCTGCTGTCTACGTTGCGGTGCGAGTCAAACGCGTTTGTTGTCTACAATTCAGAAAAGACTGCCAATAAGCCACAGGTAAACAACTTACAGCTGCGCGCTCACCGTGAGCGCTCTCGCATGAGTCAAAGCAGTGAAAATGAGTCGAAGTAGTCAAAAGTATGCTTACATTGAGTAGCAATGCTAACGCATGAGTCATAGCGCGCTTCTAGTGACTAAGCGCCGGCAGCTGAGCAGTTAGCATTCCTCACTCGAACTCCGTGCGCTCACTGAGTCGTTTGCGCGCTTAGCTAGGCGCTCAAGATTACTTAGTATCCACTTTGAGTGCCGGCTTTATCAGTCACCCAGTCATCACGCTAAACAGCTGTGCATGAATAACTGAGAGAAAGAGAGAAGAGAAGTCAAGAAGAAACAATACTGCACACCGGTCGCTCCGGTTGGACTGACGGTAAGTGGCGCGTTGCTTATCGGCTGCGTCTTTGGCCGATATTGGTAGGTGCTGTATGTGCTAGTTTCTATGGCGTGTGTTCAAAGTCGCGCAGCTGTCGTTTTGTGCCGTCAGACGTTAATGCGCTTCCTACTCGCCGCACTGCAACCCCCTTATGCTGTGCCGTGGCTGTGTACATTTGCCCATAAGTGACTCGTTCCACATAATGCACCGCATTGTTACATCGTGTTATATTTGCTATACGAATATACATATATGTATGTATGTATTTATATTCGTGTGTATGTGTGTGGCACATAAATTCCATTTAGTTGACGGTATTTTTATTGCTCTTTCATATGAGCATTGTTGTAAGTTGTTGTTGGACACCGCGCAGTAGCGCCAAAATAACACAACTGCCATTTTACGCTTGTTTGTTTTGGGTTTGTTGAGTTTGCGCACGCGCTCTTCCTCGGCCCAAACATCCCTCGTGGCGAGAGCGTTGCACTCAGCGTCGATTTGACACCTTTGCCGGAGCGCCGCTAGCCCGCATCTGCTGCAAACAGTAACGTTCACCAGATGCTCAGCGCGCACACACGCACACCCATCAGAGTCATTATCCACCGATGTCTGTATGGATTGATCATACAGCCACCGGTGCGCATGCGTCGTTACCGTTGCTTTGTTGGGTGTCCCGCACGAAGGGAGGGGTAGCTGATGTTGGTGTTGACGAGCAGCCGTAGCCACGAAGGGTGCTTTGTGTGTAACGTTTATTTTGCATTTGTGGCGACGCAGATGAATCAGTGGTTGCTATAATCCCATTGCTTAGAATTCTGCTGCTGGGCTGCTGGAAATCGTGTTTTGATTCTTATAAATAAAAAAAAAAAAAGTTCAATCATTGGGTTCCAAATTTTAATGTACTCCCCAGTAGACATAAAACATTCACTCTCAAACTCCACCAAAAAAATCTTTTGTGAATGCAGAAATGAAGAAACCTGAGCTTGTGTTACTTTGCATAACCAGTTCGTGTCTTATGCATAGACACATTTCTTGAGGTAATTTTAAAAGCATTCTTCTTTGTCTGTACAAATACCGTTATGCCTATTTTAAAGAAACTTGTCACGTTTCTTTCAACAAAAGAGCTTTTAAAGCAGGTTTTATGGAAGCTTTTGGTAAGCATAGATAGCTAAGAAGCTTTTCAATGTATTGAAACTCATTTTAGATGCTTTGTCGATCTTCTCCAAGACGTAATGTTTCTCGAAAACTTCATAAAATATATATGAGTCAACCTTCTGATCGACATACGTGACCCGAAGTCAGAAACTCAATACACTCAATAAGCCTTTGAAGTTTCTAAGCTGCAGTGATCTGATTTGTTTGATCCTGCTCTCTCAAAACTTGAATCAAGATCCAAATTCGATGGGTTCTGGCCGGGATTAATTCAACGAGGTTTTCTGTGTAACTACAAACTCTTCTATAAAATTGAAATATTATCGGACCTTGTTCTGTCCCTCAAAAATAAATTGACTAAATCCTTATAAGCCCCTTGTAACTTAAACTTTTTGTAGCGTCCAATCATAAGTCCATTACTAAATTTAACTAAAACTCACACAATTTATTCATAACCAAATAAAATTATTATTCTTATCACCTTCATTTGGAGTTAACAATTTGGCATTGACCTAAAACACCACCCTTTTCCCATTTATTGTTTTAATGAACTTATCGGTTTTTGTGGCGGTTCTGTCGCTCGTCGGCGCTTTAGTGGCAAAAGTCGATTGTCGTGTTTCATCACCCCAATGGAATTTCGGTTTTATGCATTTTTTGCTTTCAAAAAAGATAAGCAACGATGTTGAGTAACTTACACTTGAGCAAATAGAAACAGTTATGCGTGTATTTGCATTGCGATAAGATAACTGTTATTATATTTTGTTAGTGTTATGTTGGCAACTCACGCACAAAAGCTCAAATAGTGGTTGGGGTATTGAAAGTGAAGTATTGATTTCGTTAAATTGACGAAATTACTCGGAAGTGTTCTATATTGGGGATAATTTCAAACAAATCGCTTACTACACACATACAAATTTGTATTTATAATGATAAGATTGTTAATATATTATCTTGTATTTTTTTGAAGGGGTTAGTTTCACAACCGACGACAAAAGGTCTGCATTTTTCGATATTTCGTGCTTTAAGAAATTAATTTTTGTTAAGTAATGGTGGTTAGGACTGTCGTAAGAGGGAGATAGAGGGAGTTCCAAGAGAGATTAAACTCATAAGCTATAAAAAAAAACACCGGTAACGCTCCGAATTGTTTGATTAACCATGCCAAATCTTCCAACAAATATATTTTCTAATTAGATTGTTGTCAATTTTGTATAAATTTAGAATCATTTCCAGGCATAATTTAATATATAAGAGGAACTATGGAAATCCTGAACACATAAATTCTTATTTTACTCTACAAAAATATCTCAATTTTATTCAAAAATTAAAATTTATAATAATTACTGTATATTTCAGAACTTCTTTTCAAACCTAACCAATTACTGACCAATATTTTTGCTTAAAATATGATTTATGTGTGAAATTAAGTCTTCATCAACATGTCGTTTATTAAATTCAACACACACAGCAAATAAACTAACTGCATTTAGCATATTTTAAGGCGTTCGAACGCAGAGAACCACTACTTTGCTTTGCCATGCGTGCCACTGCATTTGACTATTTTGCATACAACTATATACATGAATGTATAGGTAAATATTTAAATAATTTTGCATTCAAATAACATTGTAGAGAGTCAACTCGATGACGAATGTAAGGATTTGTCGACTGTGTCGGGTGAATTATCCACTGAGTGGAGCGAGCATAAATCCACAAAAATCGCTCCGGCTTGGCAGGGCATGTGCATGCAGAGCATTACAAGTCAGCAAATCATTGTGAACACTAAAGTGTTTGTAGATTGATGCACTGCTTTAATCCCTGTCAAACATTCCACACACACACACACAGACGCTCTCGGGATCTGTGCCACATGCACATTTGTATTGATGCTGTGATGCGTTCATATATACTTACTTGGAAGCCAAGCCATGCCACTGAATGTGATGCTTCAGCATGATTCGAACCGCACGGCGTTACACATAAAATCCATAAAAGCGAAAATAAAAAATGATTTATGTAGTTCAAGTGTTAGGCAGTGTTGGGTAGCCAACATGCCAGCGAAGAATCAGCGGTTGAGAATTGTTGCGCTTTGGGTGCAGTTATGCCAACACTGGTTCACGTTCGCTTTCTCTCTGGTGGAAAAGGGAATATGTGATTTTTTAATACAAATTTTGTACTAAATTGTTTTTAACAGGAAATTAAAAAAAAAAATTGGTAAAAAAAACAGTTAAAATTTCATTAGGCGGTGTGCGACTTTGCTAAAAAGTGCCTATATGTAGGCAATGATTTTGTTTGAACACAAAAGGAAGGAGAGAGAGATAGCAATAGTTCAGTGCACTCTCATTATTTTATATGATTGTAGACTAAGTTTACATACTGAGAGCTCAAGATCTGTACTGTAGGTCTCAGCAAGCCTCTGAAGATCTAACGAAGGATATTTTAGGTTATTTTACTCTCTACATCGGGTAATAAATAAAATGAAGTTTTCCTGATATTAGTCTGCAAGTTCTGCAATCTCTTTACAAGCTGGAATTCAAGTTCGTGATTCTCTTTGGAGGTTATTCATCCGAAGTGAGTGCTTCATAGCACCTTGAGTGTTGAAATCCGAAAGTTTTTTTTTTAATGCAAGCTCGATGGCAGTTTATGGTCATACAGTGTGATGAATCCGTTACTTTTGATGCGATCTGCAGACCAGAGTTTCCATATTGAGATACTAGATTACTCCTCGATTGCTTTACTAGTAATATTCGCATTTTCACTGCAAAGTAGTCAGCCATTTAGCAACCTCACATCTATATTTATGTATGTATGTATATGAGTGGGGCTGTATTTGAGGTATCCACTCAGATGCATTCAAATCGGGCATTGCTGCGACAGCTTTCGTGAAGGGAGCAAGCGGATTGACACAGTTAAACTGCCGCACACGCACTCGCCCACTCACACAAAGAGAGGCATGCGTACGCAGCTCTTTGCTAGCATTGCAAAGCTTGGCAAGTGAGTATAAATAAATAGTGAATGCGAACACGTACGATTGCATATTTGTAAAAACCATAAATACAAATTTTTTAAAAGATATAAGGACATCAGATAAGCAGCGCGCCGAGGAGCGCCGACGAGGAGTGAGGCGGAGTGGAGTGGGCGATGTTTGCACGAGCAGTGAATTTGTGCCACAACAAAGTGCAGTGCATGCAAACTCATTGGTGATATGTCAGCGCAATAAATTTATATAGAAAACGAGAAGACTAATGGACGCTGAAGTAAATGAAAATTCGCAAAATAAAAAAAATATGAAAAACAAAATATAAAATCAAACAACAACAAGCACATGCAAACAACCACGTGCTTGTTCCTGTTGTTGTTGTTGTTGCACACATTAAGCTTCAAATAAAATGTAACGAATGTAAACTCATAAAAAAGGCACAAATAAAATGAATGCACTAAAAGGATATGAAATAAATATAATGGCGCGCAGCGATAGCGGCAGAGGTTCACGCGAGGCGCGGAAGCAGCGTTGATATCCAGCTCATAGGTATTCATAGACGACGACAGGAATTATGTGCCCGCGAACAACTTATTTATATGTTCTGGGCATGTTCTTGTTGTTGCTTGGCGCAGCTGTGGCAGCTTGACGACAAGAAATATGGGCGAGCAAGTCGTGATTGGACGCGACTGGCATTCCTAATTTCTAAGTGGCGCTCGATATATGCAGCGAACAGGCAGCAATTTACTCTCTGTTGTCACTGTTATTGCTGTTCTTATTATTGTTGTTGACAGCATTCAATGCAATGCGGATAAGGACAAGGCCGGGCGCATTGGCAAGCGCCGAACGTGAAGACGTTGCATCACTGAATGCACCGTTGCATATACACACACAATGACACCCATGCTGACAGATATCACAACAAAAGTGCCAAATAAACAGACTAATGAAAAAGCCGAAAGGACGACGGCTGAAGCAGCTGCATTCAGCAGCATTCCAATGCGCCTAAGGATGATGCCAAGAAAAAAGTGGCATTTCTTCACATATGAGTTGTCAGACTGCCGGCATGAATGCTCGAGTGAATGTGTGTGCGCGTGAGTGAATGAATGGCTGACTGACGGGGTGACTTATTTGACTGGCTGCTTGCTCGTACAAGGCACCGTTGCCAAGCAGCGGCAGCAGAAATCAAGATTGTTAGGTAAGCCGTCCTTTGATATGAATTTGAACATCCCGAGTTTCTTCTTCTTCTTCTTCGCTTACTCTGTTTCTTATTAGATCCTCAGCGCCGGCTGCCTGCCAACAAGAAGGGTGCTCATTGGGCTCTATATGGGTACATAAATAGGTATAACGGCATAATTTATGTGTTACGCGAGACACGTCGGAGACGTTGATGATGACGGCGCGTCGCCCGGAAACGCGCAGTGCTGACATGGAGGCAATGCCTCGCTGTAGCTGCAGCTCTGATTGTCGCTCTCAGTTGGTTAGTAGTGGCAGCGGAATGTATGGCACTGTTGTGTTTAACAATGGCAGCGCGATTTTCTCATGTAATTGCATACCTTCGTACAAGTATACATACATACATATATACATACATATATATTTATTTACAAACATTTTATTCACAAGACGTTTGTAATTTAAGAACACGAAGCACGAAATTGCAAGCGATTTTAGCATGAAAAGAAATCTATATGCTAGTATACAATGACACAATGCTGAGGTCATTCAACTAATAAACTCGCGTTTCACCCTGTGATCAGCGTAATAACAGTTTTCCATTATGAATATTGCTGTGTGACGGTTTTAATATTTTAAATTGCGCTTTTAGAGTTGTAAACAAATGTTGATTTATGATTTAAAAAAAAAAAGAATGCACACAAAAAAGAAAATATGTACATTCCTAATTGTACAGGGTGTGTCAGCATTTATTTGTATATAGTGTATATAGAAATTTGACTTTTACTTACTAATAATCGAGTTTAGAAATCTCAATTTTGTACAATTTAAATGAAGAATGTCAAAAATTTCAAACAGAATAATATAGACGATGTAAATTGATATCGATAAATATTGGCACATCATATCAAATGAAAGAATAAGGTCTCGTGAGGGTACTAGTTTCAACAAGGTGGTGTCCCATATTGCACTATTAATGAAACTGTTTCAATATTATTGCAGAAACCATCGAATAATCTCCAGATTTTAACTTCAATAGTCCAAAAATATAAATATAAAAACATTTCAAAAGACATTTTTTTATTCAATATTTTCATAGCGATATAAAAGATAGTACACCCTGTACATGCATATTAGATGGTGGTCAATATAGTTTGAGAAATTAGCGCTCCCTTAAAATATATTTTTATATTCTTAAGTGAAAAATAAATATTTTTAAATGAACTGAAAAAATAATAATTGAGACAGTTCAATTTCCCTTACTCGAATTACCATAATCCACAAGAAAACTTTGAGTTAAAGAGACTTCCGAGTTACGGAAAAACTCGGGGTTGGCCTTGGACTGCATTGGAAAACTCAATAGAGTGTGCAGCAACAACAAACTAACACTGTTCTGGGTACCGGGACACAGAGGTATACAAGGCAACGAACTCGCAGACCAGCTAGCTAGGAAAGCCGCGGCCACCAGACCGGTGGGGCCAGAGCCCTTCATTGCGGTTGGTCCGCAAACTCTGAGAAATGGACTACTCGAAGGCGAATTAGAAAGTAGGAATCGCTACTGTATTCGGCTGCAAGGACTGCGCCACTCAAAACTGCTCCTAGGGGGGTACAACCGCAAAAGATTCAAGCAACTTATTGCGCTCCCAAGAAACAAAATGAGACAACTAGTGGCACTCTACACTGGCCACTGCAGACTACGGTGTCATCTGAACAAACTCGGGATCTGCTCTACGGACCTGTGCAGATTCTGTGATTTGAAAGCGGAAACACCTGAGCACCTACTCCTGGAATGTCACGAGATTGCGGGTTTAAGGAGGAAGGAAATGGGGTCTCTATATCCCCAAAGGGAAAGTATTGCGACCACCAGCCCTGCAGTGTTGCTAAGTTTTCTTAGAGCTACAGGACTGGACGGTATTCTGTGATAAATAGGAGAGGGCACAATAGACCGTAGGTCGCAGTGCGATCCTCTAATAAATCTAATCTAATCTACGGAAGATTATTTGTATGAAATTTTATTTTTATTGCCATTTCAAGAGTTCGAGTTATGGAAGTTCAACTGTATATACATTTATCAGTCTAAAGAAGCACTTACTTTACCGATCTGGTAACCTTCACAGTTATTGTATTTTTTTAACTTTCTTAGGTCGAATTCTAATATGCTTAACTGCGATATGTGCCAGGAGCTTAGAACACAGATCACTCAACGCCATTCGAATAATATTTATTTCCCGTTATTGATCGCAGTTCTATATATTATGCAAGATGATTGTATATATACATATTTCTAATCCAAGCATTCCGCCAACTATGAGTCAGCCAAAAAACAATGCACAGGAAGTGTTGCTGATTGGATTTATGGCCGCGTTTTAATTTATTATTTGCAATTCAGCAATTTATGTAATGCATATACACATAAATCTATAGCATACAAGCAGAATGCACTGATAAAAACAGTATGAAAGTAAAAAACAAAAAAAGGTATTTGCGCGCATCGATGTCTATGTGTTTTGTAAATATTTATGCAACTGAACTTGACACCTTTTTTATGTGCGCTTTTTTGCCATAAGTAGCGTATTCAATTAAACTTTGCGGGTTAAAAAAAAATAAAACAATTAAATTCGCATTCAGCAATTTGCAGCAAACACCAAAACGACAACTGAACCATTTCACTTCCAATTGAGGGTTGCCAATTTTGGCGCTGTCATCAATTGCTTGAGCGTTTTTGCCCAAATATGGCTTTGTAGCTTCCAAAGCTGCCTACGGTCAATGTCGGGCGCTTAAAAGTAGCTTGTAAACAGTTAATTGTGCTTTATTTTTCTCTTCGTACTTTCACTCTGCACTTGTTCGTCCATGACAACAACATGTGAGATGTCAAGAAGTAATATGTATAATTTACCTGGTATTTCAACTTAAAAACATGCATATGTGTTCCCTGGCTTGGCCAATTCAATGAATTTAAAAATTAGATTCTTTATAAAATTGTATCAGTTTTAAACTCACCCTGACAGACTTTCAAGAAAAAAATCTAAATTTAAACAAAAGTTTGAGTCCAATATTCCAAAAGCTTTACGGAATTCACATTAGTCAAAAGTTTTCATGTGACGCATGACGCCTTATCAAAATGCTCTTCCTTATTGTCTACAGCACACTTAAAGTATAATTAAATACACACAATCCACGAAATTTTTATTTGTCAGGCGATAATTGCCTCTGTAGGCTTGACAATCTACAATCGGATCTCAAATGTTCGCTTCAAAAGCAACAAAGTAAAACAACAACAATTGCTGATGACCAACAAATAAATCACTTTTATTTCACTTTTTTATCTCGGATATAATATTTATAAGCATTCGCAGAGTCTTAGAGTCATACTGGAGTTGCTTTAGCTGGACAAGTCGCTAAGCAAAGAGCGGGAGGGAAGAGAGAGGCCGCAAAAGTAGGAGTGTTTATTTCGTTGAGCTTTTGTTTTATTTTTGTGGCATCATAATTCATTATTCATCAGCGGCGGGGGCTAGCGATTACCCGTCACAACTGATATACTCGTACAGAAAGAAAATAATAAAACCAAAAGACGCCAGAAGAAGCATTCTTAGTAGGACCAACGCATGGAATAAAAGTAAGAGTAAAATTTATGTAGATAAGCAGCAGAAGAATGACAAACAGCAATGCATATAATTATATTAACCGGACGGAATATCTCTCTTATATACATATGTATGTATATACCAACGTACATATGTAAATATACATACATATATACCGCTTGCAATTGTATCTGAGTCATATTTCTTAGCGAATAATCTGCGTTTTAAACTCATACCGAAGTCGAGTAGTTAGCTTGTATGGAAATACGTTGGAACAACATTGCCTTTGTGATGAGAATATTGTGTGCTCTCTTACATATGGGGCATATTGGGAGATCTATAATAAAAGTATATTTTTACTATCATCATATGTACTAGTAGAGCATATATGATTTGCTCACCTAACCAAAAAACTCGCCTTAAAGAACCACGGTACATATTAGGGTCACATGGAAAAGGTCAAATATTCAATTAAGTGCCTCTCAGAGTAAGGATTCAGTATAGCGCCATCTATCAAATTATCAATATTTTGCAATTATTATAAAAAAATTAGAACTGTTAAACTGTTCAACAGTCTAATTAATAAATAAACCGAACATTTTCTCTTTTAACCGAACTATGTATTTAGATAAGTTTCAAATTTCATGATATTGAATTCCCCTTCACTCGAAGCCTTTTACTATTATTATTGTCAGCAAGTGCTTTGCGCAATTGCAATAGAAACCGCCAAGCAAGTCGAAGCGTTATCATTCAATATCTACTTACAATCACCTGTGAGTGGCATGTGGACAATAAAACTGAAATCGATAAAAGCAACAACAACTAATGAAGAACTAAACAAATATGCGCCGTGGATACAGTTAACAAATAAGTGTTGCAAGTGGAGCGGCCCACCAAAGACGAGTGTTCGCCTTTTATTTCTAACGGCAACAAGTCCGCACTCGCCTCCCCCACACTGTGGAAGCCAGTGAGTAGCCGTCAAACGCCAATCACCTCTGAAATGGAAACAAAAACACGAAATTAGCAGAGCGCAGACGAAACACAGCCGACATTGTGGCAAAAACAGCAGACAGCCTCCACCCACCGCACAAACTCACTTTTTGTATTTTCGTCTTTTTTGCGCTTGAATTACACGAAAGTCCGAAGTGCAAAGCTACGAGAACATGGTCAAGTCGGGGCTGACTGACGGGGCGGGGCAACGCGCAAAAAGGGGGCAAACGCGTCAAATTAGATAAAAATACCTGAGTGCTGTAGCTGGTCGAGAAGAAGTAGCCACCGAACTTGAGTGAGTTAAGCGCTAGCGCTTTGGCAGCATCACTCAAAATAAATAAATTGGGATTGAAAGCCGGTGATTTGGCAGACTTGCAACGGTCCGCCGCTTTAAAATATATGCAATTCATTTGCTGTTACTCTTGAATTTTCCGAGAGATAAAGTGGTCTGTAGTTCTTAAAGCACATTTTTTCGTAGACTAATTTGAGTTCTTCAAGTTTTTCACTTTACTTTTTTTCCAAGAGACAAAGGCCTGCTAATTGCTAACATTTTTCTCTTACGTGCTTTCGTACAAATTTACGCTTTGCTGAGCGCTTTAAGTTTAAGGCTTTTGCTGATTCACAGCATTGCTCATTGTTATGGCCAAGGCTGTTTGCTAACTTAGTTGGTTAAATAACCGAGACGCAGTCATGAATGCTCACATGTGTGACAATTTCAGAACACATTGACATACGAGCTTATTTAATTCATGGATATACAGCAGCATATCTGTGTAGATATCATTGAAGACAAGGTCAAGAACACACAAATTCGAATGAAGGCGTCTTTATTGCATTGAGAGAGAGGCAAGAAAACTATAGCGATAAACTTTAGAAAAATCAGACAGCAATTCCTTTGGTTGTCTATAATTAAAGTTTCTTAGTTGCTCTTTAAAGAAGACTTAACCGAAAAGCCTTTCAGTTTCTTTCAAATTGGAGAAGTTGAAATAAACTGGGTTGCTGTTGTTCTGGAACCTAATAATTTTGAAAAGAATTGACAGTCCTTAGTCGCATAAAATTCCAAATGTGTTCCGATTATGTAGACTTGACTGTCTTGGGTCGAGCTCATAATAGCCGTTCCATTAGACTTCCCTAAATATATCTTCTAATATAGAGTGGTTTAAATGGTTATAATTTCCAGAGATGTATCTGTCAAACCAGCTGTCAAAGTGAACCCATTGACAAAGGAACAAAAAAATTTTAAAGAGACTCTCCAGTTCACTGTCTGGTGTGATTTGCATTACGAAGGCATATTTTTTCAAAATGAAGATGGAGTCCATTGAGAGCACTAAAAGCATAGAATTGGTGACTTTTGGGATCTCAACTTCAATGTGAATCGTTAAAGTTCAACTCCCAATTCAACCAACTACATACGGCAATAAGCCATAGAGCGCGTGAAACCACCTTTTTGTTGGGATATACCTTTGGTGGACCGGAAATGGGTTTGTCAATTGGCCACTTAGATTTTCATCCTCCAAAATGAATGAGTCTGTGTCGCTTCAGACATATTCCCGAAAATACGGACAAATATCAAGTACCATGAATTTTACTGTTTTATTTTAAATACAATTCTATACATCCAAAAACTCCGCTACAATAATACCTTGGCATATAATTTTTCTCCTTTTATGCCCCACTATGCAAGAAGAACATCTAGCACGTGGCTTACTGCATTTTAAAGAAGCATTAGCGAGCTACAGTAATGTTAAAACTAAACTATATACACACATGCCTCCTTATGTAGCCCGCATGGCAGCAACTTTCGGCGAGTCAGCTGTATTTACCTCGCTTCCAAGCGCCGCATCGCAAGACGTAAGCGGAACTTGTAGCACACACACACACCCAAATGTATGTGTTTGCTGCAAGAAAACTCACATACCACCAGCAGAAGTCGAAGAAATTCGTTGAAGCATTTTAATACTTCTGTATAAGTATTCTTGCGATTGCGGCGCTCTCTGCCACGGCTTTCACAGTTGATTGCACCGCATTCCAAAGTTGCATTGTGACAAGACTAACAGCAGTTAGCTGGGCGCTTGTTGCACCCCGGGCGCATGTGCTGTCTGGCATATTGTTGCGCGCCGAGGCCAACCACCCCTTAATTTCGTTTAATTTATAGCGCGAAGAAGTAAATGTCGGAGCAACTTGAGGAGCTGCCTGAGGGGATGTACATTTAGTACTGCGATAAGCAATGTGTGTGTGCCTGTGTTTCAGCGCATTATGGCATTTAAATGCATATGAGCCAACGGCGCTTAGAAAACTTCATTTCACTATGAGTTCCAGGCAAGTAATATCAAGTTAAATGTATGAAGCATACACACATATATATATTTAGTATATGATGAGTTAGTGTGTGAGTATCTGAGCAACTGCGCGCTCTTTACCTGGCGAACAGTATAAAATGCTACATTTAACTCCATACTGATAATTTTTGCCAAGTCTTACGAAGGGTGTGTATTGCTTTCGATGACTACCTGGTCATACCTGGAGATAAAGGGTGTGTTACTATCACTACTGCACAGAATATAGCAGTGAATAATCCATTGATGACGTCACTTTAGCTAATACTTACAAAAAATACATAATTATAACTCTACGTACACGGTTAGTAAACCGCTAATGTGACAAGTTTCGACTATTTTTTTCTTCCCTCATAACTTTTGGATAAATCTATCAAATTGCATAACACTTTTCAATTTTATTCATAGACAAATTCCGTTCATTCGCATTAAATTCATAAACACAGCAGTCAACACCACTGCAAAACCAACAGCAAAGCTATCAATGGTACTTAAACGAACTTGCGCCGAAACTAATGGTGGCTTGTGACCATAATGCAGTACCGTGAACATGCCATGGCTTGTCGGTATTGTTAACCTATCCGATTGGTCGAAACACAGATCCATTAAATCAGCCAAATATTGCAGGCCGAAATTGAAACAATGAAACAGTTTTGGCTTCATTTTAATCAGTTTTGTTTTGGCGCATGTCATCGTCATATTCCTATTGATATCGATCATAGCGCAGTCGTGCATGTCTGACTTGAAGAAGGTGATGAGATAATCATGTTTTGCCTGGCTCATAATCTTGTAAGGCGTTCCGACTTTGGTCAATTGATCTTTGTATTTGATTTTTATATCTTTCGTTATAATTCCATTGCACACATTCACCCAGGTTGAGTTCAGCAGAGACTCACAGCCTTCCCGGAGCTTTGCCGTATGTGTCAGCTGGCACAGACAGCAAATAATAAGCAGGAAATATGCGATGCCACTATTCATTTGGCCGTTGGGTCTGCTCTTCATAAATAAAAAAATAAAAAATGAAGAAAATGAATATTTCGTGTTGGAAACTGAACTTTTGTCAATGATTTGAAGCAAACAATGTGGGTATGGGTATATAAATTTACGGAAAAAGTACTTTTTCAACGGAGGCGGGTAACACTTAACAGAGGAATGTGGTTTAAACATGTGACTTCTGTTGTTATATTTTGAAGTAATTCGTTAGAGAGATACGCCAAAACCTTAGTAAACACATAAAAAGTGTCTTTGAGGTATTTGAGTTAAAGAAGAAGAAAGGAATTATAGATTTGAAATTCTAGTCCGTCCTGGACCGCTATATTTCATAAGACTATGATCCTAACTTCTTCAAATTCAAGTTCCTTATACTATTATAATTTCTGATTGAGGAGTTTAAAAGTCAAATAAGCAGCTTTTTGTTATATAGTTAAAGGCGATCAAAACCTATTTTTGGCGGCATTTTTAACCATAAGTGAGGTGATTTTGTACTAACGCATTCTCATATATTATTGAAACCACAATTAAAATTCTGAATAGCGAACACCCTGTATACCTGTGAGTGATCTCACACACTCAACAAAATATTTTTATTTGATTCATTGATTTATTTACACACACTCATATATATATATACATATATGATTGTCAAGTCACCCACACCAGCATAGCGACGATTACATAAAGCAGCCATTTCGGAGTTATATCGAGGGCAATTGGCCCCCCTTCAAGTGGTGGCGTGTAGGCATAGTGCAGTGCCACAAATTTAAAAGGTACTGCAAGTAAATTGTAATCTGCTGGGTCAAAGCATACTTCCATCAATTCAGTTACATAATATAGATAATAATTAAAACAGTAAACCATGGAAGGCTTTATCGTATAGTTGCCGTTTTTGGCACAAGTGGCCACCAAATTCTTGTCAATACGAAGCGTTGTACAAGTTAACAGAAATGAATCATAGAAAGTCACCAGGAAGCCCGGGATACTCGTTGAGACCAGTACTTTGAAGGGCGTTCCAATGCTTGTCATTTGATCTTTGTACTTGAGCTTGATCTCGCTTGTTATAGTTCCATGGCACACATCATTCCACTCAATATTTATCACTTGCGGACAACTCTTATCCAGTTCTTCACGCGCCCCCGCAGACAGCATATTTAAGAGTATTATGTTGTAGAACGTAATTATATATCGCATTTCGTCGTCTCTAAAGTATTTTATAGTATATTTCAATTCGCCTGTCTTCTTTTTATGATATTGAAAACGAATTTCTAAATGAAAAGCAATGACAAAGTGTTTTACTTGAGGATCCAAGTTGTCGTAAAGTTTAGAGCTGACTTTTTTGGATTCACATTTAAGATGGTTGGCAACATGTTTAAGGCACCTTGGTCGGTCCAAATCTGTCACCATATAGCCGAATCCAAAGATTGAGAATGGTTTTGGGGAAAGATAAATATAGATTTTTGGTAAATAGACCCTAAAATATGCTTTAAATGTTCGAGACTACTAGAGTAGTATCGTCATATGCTGGCTGGAACACCTTTTTAAATACTTAGTAAATACTTTTGTCCTCCGCTCCGCTGACTTCGTTGAAGAAAGTTAAAAATCGGCAATTCAAACTGTACCTTCTCCTCACTTTGCTCCCACAATCGGCGAGTCTACCTAGTGAGAGCAAACTCCAAGAACCAAGAACAGTTGGAAACCTAAAGAATACACATTGAGGTAAAATCATCTATCACATTCATTAGAGAGATCTGCAGACATCTTTGTAAAAATATAAAAAGTATGTTGGAGATATTTGAGCTAAAGAGAAAATGAGATATATATTTGCAGTTTAATTTCAGTCTGTCCTCCGTATTTTTCATACGACTAAGATCCTAAGTTGCAGTCTTTACTGAATGAAAGGTGTAGAAATTTAACTGAAGGAATCTAAAACTTAAATTTAAGCTTCTTAATTCATAATAACTCTTGTTTGGAGAGTTTAAAAGCCAACTGAGCAATATTCGGTTATACAGTTAAAGACGATCAAAATCGGCTTGATTAAAGGGTTCATTTTTAACCAAAACGTCAACTCGCGATCTCATTCTTCTTTCTTGATACCACAATTAAAATTCCGAATAGGAAATACCCTGTATATTTGCGAACGATCTCACACACAAATAAATATTTTATGTCATTAATTAATTTATGTATATATATATATATGTAAATATATGTATATTATTGTCAAGTTTGTTTACATCACCCACACCAGCATAGTGACGAATATATAAAGCAGCCACTTTGGAGTTATATCTAAGGCAATTTTGCCCCCTTCAAGCGGTGGCGTGTATGCATAGTGCAGTGCCATAAATCTAGCCGGTAATACGACCGTATTGTAATACGTTGCGTTAAAGCATACTTCAATCAATTCAGTTACATAATATAGAGGATACTCAAAACAGTAAACCTTGGAAGGCTTTATCGTATAGTTGCCCTTTTTGGCACACGTGGCCACCGAATTCTTGTCAATATGAAGCGTTCTACAATTTAACAAAAATGAATCATAGAAAGTCACCAGTAAGCCCGGGGCTTCTTCCTTTGAGGACAGTACTTTGAAGGGCGTTCCAATGCTTGTCATTTGATCTTTGTACTTGAGTTTGATCTCGCTGGTTACAGTTCCACGGCACACATCAGCCCACTGAACATTTTTCAATTTCTGACACCTCCTATCCAGTCCTTCACACACGCCTGAAGACAGTATATTTAAGAATAATATGATCTTGACCGTGATTATATTTCGCATTTCGTAGTCTCTAATACATTTTACATTTCGAGTTGGCTGTCTTCTTTTTATGATATTGAAAACGAATTTCTATATGAAAAACAATGACAAAGTGATTCACTTGGGGCTCCAAGTTGTCGTAAAGTTTAGGGCTGATTTTTTCGGATTCACATTTAAGATGATTGGCAACAAGTTTCAAGCACCCAAAGGTTAAATTAGAGGTGCCATATCTCAACGCCATACTACATAAAGTGCCATAACTAAGCCATAAATAAAGCTATGGAAATAAAATTTGGTGCAAAGGATTGTTCGAGGAATGGGTATATTTTGATGTAATTTTTTTGGGAAAGTGGGCATGGCCCCGTCCCCCTTCTAAGTTTTTTGTACATATCTCGTAAACTACTAAAGCTATATTAACGAAATTCTCAGCAGTCGTTTTTTCAGATATTTCTTTATATAGTCCAAAAATGGAGGATATCGGATTATAACCACGCCCACCTCACATACAAAGGTTATGTTGATAACGACTAAAAATGCTTTAATTCAGTAAGGGAAAACACCAGAAACCTTAAATTTCATTATCAAGAAGGTACTGAAGGGATCCACCCAAATTGGTATACAAAAAATTTTAAGTGGGTGTGGTTCCACCCACTTATGGGTGAAAAACCATATCTCCAAAACTACTCGACCAATACCAGTGACATTTGATTTGTAATATTTTTCTTGCATCTCAATGATATGTTGTGAAAATAGGCAAAATCGGTTCACAACCACGCCTACTTAATATATATACCAGAACTTTGATCTGAATTGTTGACTTTACAATATATAAAGTAAGCACTAGTGAAGATATCGGTACAGAACTTGCATAAATACTGAATTTATAGTGTGGCAGCCCATTTCTAAAAATCGACTTCCAACCTAATATTAGAGATGAAGAGATGCTCTCAATGTTCAAGCCTATGGTTGGCCGGAAGATCTTTTTAGAAAGTAAATACTCTTGCTCTCCGGCACGCTGTTTCAATACCAAGTATTGCTTGATTCCGTGGGTTCTAATCTTATATTTCAACGCTGTTGGTTCCTCAATATGTGTTGCCAAAACTTCTCTGGTAGAAGTGTCTTATTTTCTCTGGTCTCAGGGGTGCATAGGATACTTCGCAGTTACTTCGCAACTTCAAAGAGTCGCACATTTGTCTAAAACTACGTGTTCTTCATGACTCAAAAGCCGATTTATGGAGAACCATAAAGAGTTGAACCGTTATATATGACAGCAGGTGGGCATAGTTTTCCTTAAAAGTACAGCATTCCTCAAAATAGTTTACCACGCCAGACATAAAAGACTGTGTCTGTGTAAAAACCTAATTCTCGGTTGTATGTATGTCAAAATGTATATACGAGTATATATGAGTCAAAGTAGCAGCCGCATAAATGTAGTGCAAAATATTCGCCAGACGTGGCATGTGTTGTCAGTGGCATGCCACAATGTGCTGCTCGCATTTTCGCATTTTCTGTTCGGGCAGATAGCAAAGGAAAGCCCACATCTGTAGAGCACATACACACACACGCACGAGAAAAGGTTGAGTCGGAGCATTCCAAAGCGCCGATTTGTGATGTAGGTGTGGTTGGTTGGGCGGGCGCCTGCTGTTATGCACTGTGTTCATTGCCTTGTAAGCATGCGGCCAACACTGCCACACGCACATGCCCATGTGAAAAAGCCTTATAAATGAGGAGCGAAAAGAGCAATGCTTTGCCCGACATTCCTTTACCGCGCACGTTTGCCAGAGTTTTTCTTTTCGTTTCTTCTTTTTTTTGTTTGCACTTCATATCTCAACTTTGCCTCGCAAGTTCGTGCGTATACGCTTTGCTCACTTTTTGGCGCGCATTTTTACAAAATGTTACTCTAGCGGTTTTGTGCGCCAAGTTACACGCACACACACACACACATACAGCTGCTGCAGCCGAGGCAAAGACATTGAAAATGGCAAAAGTAATGCGTGTAAAATAGTAAATTATGACGTTGAGCAAGCTTAAAATGTAAGCATACTTTTGTGGGCCATGCGAAAGCCACATGTGTAAACAAGTAAGCTAACGGTGCGAGTATTCGTGTGTGTGTGTGTTTGTTAAAAGTGGGACATACCCAGCTGCTTGCGCGCCCAACTACTATTTTGGACTACTATTCAGCCACACGTGAGTAGTTAGCAAGAAGCTGGGTGCCATACTAGATAACAAATTATGAAAATCAGTATAAATCAATATAATCAAGGTCACCTAAAAGTAAGAGAGTGCAGAGAGAGTAAAATTAAATGTTTATTGAAAATTGAGGTTATAAGAAATATTTGAAATTTCGTCCCCTCAATATAACAATAGCGTATAATTTTGTTTGGGTTTAGAGAAAATCGAGTTTAAAGTTTTTGTCAAATCAGAAATGAAGGAAATTTTTGAACATGAAATTATACACCATTTTTTCCAATGACATTTTGACCCACTTTGTGGAAGTAGAATTTGACGAAATTTTGACCAGACATAGAATCAATGATGGAGATTCTAAATATTCAATAAAAATGAGCACATACGCTATTGTTATATTGAGGGGACGATTTATAAAGAACTGTTATCCTCAAACAACAACTGGGTAGCCGCAAAGTACCGCAACTTCACAGCAAAGTCGCTAATTCGCCACTGCAATAACTTGTACTTTGCTTAAGTTTCGTACAACCCAAGCAGCGCACCGCAAGAATTCACCATAACCTGCTCCGGAAAACTTAAAGTTCCTTGCACCGTTCAGCAGACTTACTTATGCGCATATTTTCTCGGCATAAATAAATAGGCAAACCACTGCTTTGCTTGTTAGTTTGCAAATAAGCATGAAATGCCATTATTATGGCAAAATATGTAGTGCTTTCGGTTGTGGCGCCTAAATATATGCTACGCGCACGCAATAAAACGTAAAATTCATAACTGCGAATGTAAATTCTATCAAATGTACGAGTACTATGGAACTGCATCCGTTTTAAGCAACCGGCAACTCGGACTCGCACTCTCCAACACACATACATATACAGATTTTATACTTCCCTGTGTCCACGAATGTGAATAAGCTCAAAACGAATGCACAAATCCAGCAGAAATGCAATTTCAGCGCGCTCATATGTTAAATTAGTGTAAGCGCTTTAGCGGCGAAATGCATGCGAAACATGGCACCAACACACACTGGCCCTTGGCAGTGAAGTGGCAGAAATTTTTCGGTGTGGAGCATAGACGAAGCTGATTCCAATTTTTTGACTGAGTGGTTATTATTTCTCTATCTCTTTATATCTCCCCGTCGCACGTATGAAAAGTATTCAAAAATGATTTGTCCCGATGAAAGCTCATCGTAGAAAGCTTAAAAAAGCTCCATTAAAATAAGCTTTCATTAGTTAGCTTAATATTTGTTTGATAATCTACGAAATAATCATAGACCTTACTTAAGATCCACTTAGGTTCGGTTTTAGGTTAAGTTCAGGTTGATCATACAATTTGTAAAATAATTAAGGAAGACCTAGGCAGGCAAGAAAACATCGTTAAGGAATAATTTTTCAAGAGGAACGAAGATTATTCCATTAAAATAATCTTCTAGTGATAATATTGCCACAACTAATGACATATTTGTGGTTCCTTTTTACCGTAATTTCGGTCTTATAGATCTTATAAACTTCCCATACGCTTTTAAAATTCCCCTCATATAAATTCCCTCGATTTCAAGATAATTTCTCTGGCGGCTGAGAGAAAAAAATGATTGGTAGCTTTCTGTTGTGTTTCTAGAAGTCAACGACGTAAAGTGTAAACTTGGACTCTGGAACCCGATCCTTGTTAAAAGTTATCCTAATATTTGGAATATAGAAAACATCGCCGCTTGTCTGAATCATTTTCTGAGCAAATCAAGTATTTTTATCTCCCTAAAGAACGCTGTAATATATCTATGTGGGTTGTGGAAATCCGCTTTACCCCCTCATATTATTACCATAAACAACTGCAGCTTATGTTACCGCTAACTGCCATGTATATTGTGTGACCACAAGCCTTAAAAGCAAGACTTGTTTGTGTGTCAGTGTGTGTGTGTGTGTTGGAGAGAGCTCGCTATGCCCCACATGGTCCGTGCAGTTGGTGCATCTAGATGTGTCCTGTCGTTGCGTTGCCTCACATTTCATTCCATAGCGTAGATTATCTCAACTTCCTCGTGTTGGCACTACACCTAGTTTGTGCGAATTAGTGTGTGCGAAATGCAAGTAAATTCATTAGAAATTTTTGCTAAAATTTGAAATTATCCCCAGCATTTATTCCGCAATGAAAATTCTACAAACGATTATAATTTTACGGGCTGTCGTAATGTGAAGCGCAGCTCGGCATATTTGCCCACTTGCCCACACTGGCATAGCGCCATGAGTGTGTTGCAGCCATACAAATGCTAAGTTTATTTGCTTCTGGTTGTACATATCATGTTGGTTGGTTGGCAAAAGTTGCGTTTAACGAGCGAAAATACATTAAAGTTTGTGCGACTTTGTTGACGTGGAAAGGTCCACTAACTGAATTAGTGTGTTAGGCAAAGTATTTGTTCAGCACCTTTGTGGTGGGGAAGGGGCATGGTAGAGACTCTTATTGGCTTTGCATTTAAAAATTTAAAATGCTTGCAGTAAGAATGACAAATGCGGCGTTTGAAAGCGGCTGCCAAAGGTAAATATTATAACGCAGAGCACGATAGAAGGTTTCACTACCTCTCTAATTGAACTCTCTCCGTTTTTTGTTGTGCTTAAGCTCCACTCAACCTTACAATATTCTCAGTAGAGAGGCATTACCAACCGTATGACTGCAAAGCATTCAGCGTCCTCAGTGTGACCTGGAGCCTCTCCAACATTATGCGACATACCAAAAAAACAAAATGTTCAATTTTAATGTTAACTCAACTCTTCTATACGGTTGCGAAACATGGAATCTTGCAAGCTCCGACATCCCTAAAAGCTCAAGTTTTTATAAGCCGGTGCTTTCGCAACATTTGCCGTATTTTCTGACCTGCCACCGTCTCTAACACGGACTTAATGTCACGTAGTACCAAACATTTCAGTGATCCGAAATTCTCAAAAGAAAGTAGGCCTGGTTCGGTCATGCTCATAAAAAGCAAGAAAAAACGTTTACTTCGGCTGTACTGAAGCTAATATACCCTTCACAGGTGCATTTCTTTTAGTAACTATGTGTTTAAGCAAATCTAAAGACGTAAGAAAAAGTAAGTAAAAAAAGAAAACATTATACTAATTCTTTTTAGCCGGGTTGTTTGCTAGAAACATTAAGGTTATATAGTTAACCGATTTGAACAATTTCTACGGAGATTATATTATTTCCTTAAGCAGTAATCCATGTCAAATTTCGTGAAGACACCACCTCAAACGCGAAAATTTTCCATACAATCCATTGATTCCGATCGTTCGGTTTGTATGGCAGCTATATGCTATAGTGAAACGATCTGAAAAATTTTTTCAGAGATTAAATTATTTCTATGAACAATAACTCACACCAAATTTCGTGAAGATATGTAGTAAAATGCCGAAGTTTTCCATACAAGCACTTGATTCCGATCGTTCAGTTTGTATGGCAGCTATATGATATAGTGGTCCGATATCGGCAGTTCCGACAAATGAGCAGCTTCTTGAAGAGAAAATAATATCTGCAAAATTTCAAAACGATATCTTAAAAACTGAAGGACTAGTTCGTATATATACAGACAGACGGACGGACGGACAGACAGACGGACATGGCTAAATCGATTCAGTTCAACATACTGATCATTTATATATATACTTTATAGGGCCTCCGACGCTTCCTTCCGGGTGTTACAAACTTCGTGACAAACTTAATATACCCTGTTCAGGTATAAAAATTTGGACATCGAAATACCTAAGGTCCAAGAAAGATGAGCAAAAAAAGAGTCAAACTACAAGGTTGAAATAAATGGAGGAATCTCATTGTGGTTCTTTGTTCTCCGCCTTATATATTTATATATGTATATGTATATATCTCCGAACTAGTCGCAGGAAACATCTCTCTCATGCTCTCATTCAGAGATAGCTTGTCACAGATCTTTCTCAAACGAGAGTTGTGGGATCTCGGTTATTGTATGATATAATGGTTACTATGTACCTGTACCATATGCTTTATATATTGAGTTTCTAAAACCCAAGAAACATTGTTTTCTAATAATCTCTAGACAGAGTTAAGCGTATCTGCATTCAATTCTTTTTAATTGTATCGCTCAAGTATCATTGAATTAGAAAACGAAAACAAACCAAATGTTATTCCCGTATAGCCTTTTAGGTTATGTTATATATAAAAATATATGAGTATGGTAAATTTATTATCGAAAGCTACAAAATGGCAACAAAAACAAACAAACACCTTCAGCCGCACGTGTAACTGTAGATGCGCTTATTTGTAATCAAATATTGTAATAAATTCTTTGATTCCCCCACAACAGGAACGCAATGTGCGCTTTGATAAGAAAGTTGAGTTTATCTTTCCAGGTAACTGAACTTCCCGCTTTAGTTTTCAAGTGGCAATAATAGCATTACGTATTCAAGCAACAACAACAACAACAACAACGAGGGGAATGGCATGAGGAAATATATTTATAAACTTTTATGCCACAAAATACTTTATTTGCTTTCATCGGTTGCATGGCGATAGGGTGGAAGGAAAACGTGCTAATGTGGAGCGTGTGTGAGCTGTGCCTTTTTGTTTACTTTGCGATATCACAATGAAAAGTTTAGTTTATTTCAGAATTCTATTGCGGTGAGGTTCTAAAAACTTAGGTGTGATTATTTGTATTGCAACTTATTTGGTCAAATGACTGAAATACTTGTGAGAAACTATGTTTACTGTTGGAAAATGTGCACTCTCTCTCTCTCGTGGTGCTCTAGTTACACTGCACTTTTCAATTGTATTACGTGTGGGAAATGAAATGAGGGTGTGCAGTTTCGTATTCCATTTAAAAGGTGTGTGTATACGAATATAAAAATAAATAAACATATGTGAGGAAGCTTACTGCGAGTTATAGATGAGTATTTAATATGCATTTGTGGGTAAGTCTGCCGTAAAGTGATATCACTTAACAAATAAATTAAAGAGAAATTTTAAATTTTTCAATATTTCTGGAACTGATAGGGACATATTTGGCGGCTGCTTATCGAACACTTAGACCTGGAAAAGACGGCTCTAAAAGTAACACATGTTTTGAAAATTGATTAAAGTCAGATTCTGTTCTCAGAATACTAAAGTTCTCAATAGACTTTTCAAATCTGTTTGAAGTTTAAGTTATTATGAAAAACAGAAGTTATGTTCATACATAACCTTAGCTCTTAACTCGAAGGAATGTATGTAAAAAATTTGAAGTGCAGACGCTAATGGTAATTGTTTGCTAACGAAATGTTTCAGAGCGTCTTAATATTTGCTATATTTTTTCATAAGAGGCTTCCGTCCATTTAAAAAAGATCTGTAAACCGTTAAAATTGTAATTATTGGGATGAGTTTAATCTTGTATATATTCATAAAAAGTTCTACTAGCGCATATGAAACTTCCTTCAGATAGAGAGAGAGAGAAGTGGCAGGCCTCTTTCTCGGTAACGTAAAGGTATTTCGATATCCGACTTGCCGGACTTATATCGGAACATCCGGAAACTGCAATGCCAATGAGTTAGCTATAGCGGGCACCCTTACCACAGATCCATACAGATGAGAACGAATATGTACTGTCCTTCAGGATTGCAAGCGATGAGGCTTAAAACCTCAATTTCCAAAGTTGTATGGAGGAAGGCGAGGAGCACAGACTGAAACCTTGCGAACTGACTGGAATTGATATTAGCCATCTTAAGAGATTGACAAGCGCTCGTCGATATATGACATCTTTCAAACCCTATCTTGGGGTTTTTAACAACAAAAAAAACTTACGCGGCTGAAGACGGCGGCATTATCATTGCAATGGGAACATTTGAACTACATCTTAAATAATGAAATAATATGCCGCTCACTTGGGTCCCTTTACACGACTTGTGGACACACAAAGAAATTTTTTAGTTACTCAGCCAACTTCCATTGTATAATTCAATAAAAGAGGGGTCCTTTAAATTTATTTCAAGTTTCTATGTAATTTCCGATCGCTTTCACTTGTATTCTTCTCGTGTATGGTCTTCATTCCTGCACACTCACGTGCCATAAAACCAACGCCGTGCCATACGGAGGCCGTCATTATTGCGGTAGACGCATAATAATGTGCAACACTTCTATAAATAACGGAAATATTCATAGTGCCACACCGGGCGGGTGAACACAACGGCACAACAATTCATCAAGTCGCATAAAATACTCACGCACACACACACACACATGCACTCACGTAAATGAAGAAGCGACACGTTTGCTGCCGCTGTGGTCATCCTCTGCTGTAGATCCTTGTCTCGCTGCTTGGTGCTTGGGTTCTTGGTGTTTCATTACAAACGTAATTCATTTCAAAGTCCGCTGCTTTTTTCGATTGCCACGCAGGGAGCCTAAACGCATATGAAACACAGAGGGAGAGTATGCAACACAACAAGCATACATTAGAAGGACATGCTCGAATGCGTTGCTCGTGTGAGTGTCTGCGAGTGTGTGTGTGTTTGTGTGGCGTTTCGCATAGTTCACTTTTCATTTCATTTCATTTACTTTTTTTCCTTTTTCGTGTCCTTTTGTAAGGCGCTGCTGTTCGGTGCTGCCACTGTCATGCCTGATGAATTACAGCGATAGCAAAGTAACTGAACAACAACAACAACAACAACAACATGAAATTGAATGAATGAAAAAACGCACCGACATTAAACACAAAAAGGACACACTGTCTGATTGAGCGCACTGAATGGGCACAGGATGAGTGGCCGCATTGAGTTGAGTTTATTAATATTTATACACTGTGTGGCATGTGCCACATGTAGATCACATCAAGCACACAGACACACACGCATGCTCCCATTTAAGTTCCGAAAATTGCTGCGGTGAGCGCGCCGAGCGACAACAAAAGGAAATTACAAATAAAATTAAAATATTCGTGTGTCCGAAAAAGGGACCATCATCACCAAAAAACACACACACTTACACGCCTTTGAAATGTTTCCACGCGGTGGGGCAGCGTGTGTGTGGCAGCAAAAACCCATGCTGGCAAAAAATCTAAAGTTTTTCCGCCTAACCCCCATCAGCGCTTGACAGCAGCTTTTTGTTGGCGCAGCTTAGTCTGTAATGCCGAAAATCAACTCGAGTTGCGAGCGCCAACGGTGCATTAAAATGAGCAAAAAGCCGCAACTTCAAAGTAACTAAATTAATGAACGGAAATGAGTAGCATGCGAGAGGAGAACTGAGGAGACAAATAATGCAGAAGCGTGCCACTAAAAAGTTGGGATCACCTTTTTTCACTGCCATGGCGTTCGTCATGTGTATTAAGTGCTGTTGAGTGCATTAAGTGCAAGAGAGCCTTTGTTTTTTGTTGTTGTAATTTCCGTTGTAATTATTGTTGATGGTAATCGAAAAATATGGAGCTCTTTCTTTGGGTCCAAAAAAAAAAAAAAAAAAATATTGAGTACTTTTGGTATTGACTTTTTCTGAAGTATTTGGCTCTTAAGGCGATTGAAAAATTATGGAGAAGCTTTTTTTATTTTGGGATTTGACCTATAGATTCTATCCCTATTTGGGTAGAGCTTAGAGATCGGTAATACCCATTTCTTATATTGGCATTCCAAATATATTCAATATAACTCAAGTGATCGTTGAGCTTCACAGCAGCGAGCTTCGATATTAGGAACAAAGATGTATGATGACAGTGACTGGCGTAGACACCGCTTACGCGGTTATAGCCGCGTCCACAACACCGCGCCACGCATCTCTCCTTTTGGCAGTTTGCTGCCAATTGGTAATACCAAGTGAAGCCAGGTCCTTCTCCACAATGTCCTTTCTTCCTCGGCTTCCACCAGCGGGTACCGCATCGAAAACTTTCAGAGCTGGAGCACTTTCGTCCAATCGAACAACATGACCTAGCCAGCGTAGCCGTGAGGGACTTGTAGAGTTTGGTTTTTGTTCGTCGAGAGAGGACTTTACTTCTCAATTGCCTACTCAGTCCATAGTAGTACCTACTGGCAAGATATCCTATGATATCGATATCATCGGCGTACGCCAGCAGCTGTACACTCTTATAGAAGATTGTACCTTCTCTATTTAGCTCTGCAGCTCGTATTATTTTCTCTATGCTCTAAGTCACTCAATATTATCGTTGTAGTATTCAAAAAATGGCAGAAATTTTCAATGATTTCGTAGTTGTGAATGAAGCAACTTGGACCAAAAACTATTATTGAGAACGTCGATATTTTCGACCACACACACTTTATATTTTCAGGCTTCTGCTGTCTTCTATAACAACAATTTTTTTTTTAATGATCAAATACATCATTTTATTCTATGCTTTCGCGTTATAAAAAGTTACTGATTTATAACTTCTCCTTTAGGTCATTAATTTTATATTTACTATTGGCGCACTCTCTGCTCATGTTACGTACGACCTTTAATCCATTGGTTTATGGCATTATCTAAATGTGTTGTAGAAAAGCTTCGATTAAATGTGCTGACTGTCAGCGGCTATCAATGTACTCACCACTAATGCATACGACCTCAATAAGTTCATCTACTACACTATATTAGTGCGATTATAGTCTGCTTTTAGGCGTAGTGGCTTTCAATTTTTAATGAACCACAGTCAACGCTGATTGGCTTGTTGCGCTCACTTTACGACACTCTTTGCACACACAGAGTTTATGAAACTTTAATAAACAACACACATTGTCTGCATTTAAGGATGTTCGAATTGAATATGCGCCTAAATGTATGCGCTGTAATGTGTATGGTTGTGCCTTGATTCGTTGCATATATTGTGTGTTTTGTGCTTTTCGCATAATCGTATGCGGGTCACTTGTGGCTTTTGCCTACTCGTGTTTTCTTTTGCTTTAGGAACACTATGAAAGTTGTGGCCGAGTAGTTCGGGTGCGTGACCAACACTCGTTAGATTGTGGTTCGTGCCTTGATTCAACATTACCGCACTCAATAAGAAGTAGCCTAAGCAAAGCAGTCATTTATATATTCGAATTGCTGATGAAGACTAAAAGTCTTTATGTCCGTTTGATTATCGGGAAGCATATATCGGTCCGCCACAAATAAAAACCGAAGTTCGGCCTAAGCTCCGCCAGCTCGCCAGCGCTATTTCATTATTTATTCATCAATGTGCGCGTTTGTTTCGAAGAAGGTCTACCTAAAAGGCGCTTTTTGTATTTCTGCATTGGCTTAACTGTTATCGCATACACTTTCGTTGGCTTACTTTGTTCTTGTTGTTTCTCGCGTTATCTTTGCGGCTCGACTTTCTTTTTGTTCTGCTATTTATCTATTATTTGCGAGTTTCAAAGGTCTGGCTGACAGCCACCGATTGCCCACTGCCCACTACCGCTTCCAAGCTCCGCCGCCGGTTGCGGTCAGTTATGCGGAGCTACTAATGCACACTGTGTTATTTACGCTCGAGTACCTCCATACATATGCATACCGTTATATTATTTATGTATGCATACATACATATGTACACAGTTTGCATGCGAATGAGCGCGCCTTTGTTGCGGCAAAGCCATCGGCTTTTTGGCTGTTGCTCGCAATGTGACCTAATCAGGCGTAGCCGAGCGCTGTCAATGAGGCAGAAATTTTTGATTTTACAGTTTTGATTAATGGTGAGCGGCAAACGGTTCTTTCTACTCAATACTTTTCAGCATTGTTGTTGTTGCATCCTTATTATGTATCCTTGCATCCTTGTTATTGTAAATATTTTTGCGTTTTATAAAAGCCAAACAGGCTTTTCAACGGTATTTGCTCTGCCTTACCACGCCATGTATTGTACGCCATTTAGTTAAAGGATTATTTATAACGGTCGTACATGTGCCTAGGTGCTGAGGTGGGATGATGTGCCTGCGACTAGATAATCTCGCACTTGATTGAGCATTTAAAATGCCAATCATTCACCATTCAGGTGTATTTGCCTGAAATGATGGATTTCGCTGATAAGTACACCACGATAACTGTAAAAGTATGAGAAATATAAACATTTTGAAAGCATTATTATGTAGTAGGGTCTTTAAGATATGTCTTGCATGCTTTAATAATTTACTAGAAATATATACAAAGCAATTTCAAAAGCTCCAAAGAATATTTAATCAAATCCACAATTGGTTTCTTTTAGATGTTGATCTCATTATAAACTATTTGCCTGAAATTCAGTAAAAATTTTAGACAGAACTTACCTCAATTTCTTATATTTTTTTAAATTTAAGAATCCATGAATCACCTTCTTCATTGATTTAAGAACCCTAATTGTAGGTTTAATCATACTATCCTGGTTTCATTATAATACACCTTATTCTAGAAGCCAGGAACCAACATAAGGTTGGAGGCAAGAAGCTGATCACAAATATCTAGCTTGCTTGGTTTATGTATCTTAGTTCAACTTTGTATGTTTCTTATAAAACCGCCTATAAAAAAAATTATTTTAACCTCGCCAAAACTTAATAGGTTTATCTAGGTCAAGATCTTGGAGATAACTAATAGGAGCTTTCTTTAAAGAGGAGCTCAAGAATATTAAAATAAATGTATATTTTTGATGAAATCGAACCATTTTATGAAAAGTGTTATTAAGAGTGATGCGAAATTTTTCTACCACGGATATCTACATATATTCTTGAGCTCCTCATCAAAGAAAGCTCCTATTAGTTATCCCGAAGAATGCCATTTTCTGAGTGATGGTATCTGATGAAACGGGTTTACGTCCCTAATATGTAAGATTATTCGGCACATTCCATTTCATATGATTTTCAGACTTTTTATGGTGGACTTTGAAATTTTGAAATATATTTTTGCTAAAAACAACCTTACCATGGTGCTTGTATTCAGCAATATCACTATTTTCGAACTCTTGCCTTCACATGTGTATGTACCTAAAATACATATTTATTCAACATATGACATCGTCTGCCTAATATAGCTACCCTAACGCCTCACTACAATATGGAAATACGCGTTTCATCCAAAAGCAATTACGTTCTAGTAACGTCTTCCCAACTGCGCCGAACGCTTTAATTGAAGAGCGCAAACAAGTCTAACGAACGTTATGAATTTATCGGCACAGCCGGCTTCTAAACTAAATGCTATACCTGCTATGTATTTATAAATACACTCACAAGGGTGCCGTTTCACCCCTCTCACAGCGCGAACGAGCGATTTTCAAACGCAACGTTTCCTAGCGCAGGAATCAACAAAGCAGATGTGGCTACAAGCTACATATGTATGTGATGTCGCGTCATGAACAACAACAATACTTTTTATTCACTAGCGAGGCGCTTCGTTGGCAACAACAACAACAACGTGGTGTAACACTCAGCTCAATCAGCGCGCATTATGCTTGTACAATATATGGAAATAATTATATTGCATATCCTGTGGAAATGGAAATGAGAAGTGCGCTTGCTCACCAACACACCGACACACACTTACATAAATACATACAAACATGCATTCTAATTGTGCGCTTCAGCTGCGTCAGAAAGACTGTTCATGCTCTCGCCACCCCTCTACTGTTGCTCTGCCACTACGCGTATGTGTGTGTGTGTTTAGTTGCCGGTTCGCCACCCTTTTGAATTGAAATTACTTTGCTATTCGGCGCTTTTGTTTAGCCTTGGCGGAAGTGCAGCGATTGTGTCATTTGTTGTTTGATTAAAGATTTGAAAGATTTGCGTGTCCTTTGTGGTCCTTTATGCACTTGCATAAGGCCGTTAGATGTCAGCACCATACAAGCGGCGTTTCCTCTCTGTTTGTCTATGCAATTATGTATAAGCGCGAAGGTAAATTTGCTCGAATCGTTTGCGCGGATGTGGGAAATGTAAAGTGCATGGTCTAAATTTCCGGTTGGAGATTTTTTTACTCACTTCTTTCCTTGCTTGAAACGGCATGTAAATTGAGCGCTTAATGTCAGCTCGTGTGGTATACCGAATATATGGCAATTATTTAGTAATGAGATATCCTATACGAGTAATTACAGTTTTATTCTCGAAATTGATTTTAATCGTACGAGACTTAGAGCTATTTCTCATTAGATAATATTGCGTTTTGTCACAAAGTTTCCTACTCAGGAGTAGTTGAATTCGATCAACAATAGCCCGGTGTTTTTGTATATATTCTTCCTAATGGTAGCTATACCACAGTCAAGCAATGGAATTTAATAGAGAGAGTAAGTATTGTAGAGAACATAACGACGGGTTTCGACATCAGTTGCATACAGTAGACAGACGAACGTTGATAGCGGTTTAAGCACGCTGTTAGTAGGTTCAAAATTTTTTTCCGGAGTACGGTATTACACACCTAATAAGGAAGGAAAATACTATATCAGTCTATACCGACGGGTCCAAAATGGACTCCAAATGCGGAGTAGGCACAGGTGTATACTCCGATGATCTTAACTTTTCTCGCTCCTTCCGTCTACCGAACTTGGCTAGCAACTTCCAAGCGGAAGTACTGGGCATAGAGAAGGCCTGTGAAGCTCTATTGGCTAACTACCAGAGGATACAAAAAGCAATAATTTATACAGATAGTCAGGCGGCGCTCCAAGCCTTGTCGACGCCACTGACTAACTCCAGCGTAGTCCATAACTGCAAGAAGGCATTGAGCACTCTGAAAGACAAAGTACAATTAGACTTGGTCTGGGTTCCCGGCCATAGGAACATCTTCGGTAACGAAAAGGCAGACGAGTTGGCAAAAGCAGGAGCCGTTCTAGACCAATCCGAAGCTGTGCCAATACCATGCCCGCTAGGAAAGAATACAACAAAATATAAAATAACTAAACAGATATGTCCAAAATATGATAAGACTAGATCTGGGGTATTATTAAATAGGTCCAGGAAAAGTATTTTCAGACTTACAGCTACTCTAACGGGTTATTGGCCATTTGGAGAACATGCTATGAAAATGGGCAAACCCTATAATAACATTTGTCGAGGCTGTGAACTAGAGGGGAATAAGGTAACAATATTCCGCTTTCTCTGTGGAGGACACTTGGAAGCCATCAGGCATCAAGCCTTGAATGGATGTCCACTAAAAGAAGCATATCGGACGTAAGTAGCTTCATCGAAAACACAAAGTGGTTTGAACGGAAAAATGGAACGGGATAACAGTAAATTATAAGGTCTACGAATAGTGCATCAAAATGGCACATCTAGTGCTAATTGGGCCATATAATTATATGGCTGCACTCCTACCTACCTACCTACCTACAGTGTTACAAGATATTTTTCTCTCATTAAATAAGAGAAGTTTACTTCGATGTGGCAGTCAGACACTGATTAAATTTAAGAAAATATTAAGAATATATATGTATTCATAATCTTCATTGATTTTCACATATTTCCAAAGAAACTAATACCATTTCAATGTATGACAGGGATCTCTTGGCTTGCTATGGTAAATTGAAATGGATTTTTAGGTTAGGCTGAGCCGTAGAAAATAACCTGATATCAAGAATTTGTATGAGCTCAGATTTTGGAGCATTAAATAATTTATTTTCTAAATAAAGTGAATTTTTAACTTCAGTGATAATGCTTTTACTAAGCTTTAATCACTAATCACTTATATTTTGGATCACTTTCGCTTCATAATTTCTCTTAATTCTTCCTACATATTTGGTATACAATTAAAGCGATCACTGAAGCAAAATTCTAATAATTCTTTTTAAGTGTTGAGCAAAGCACATATTATTCAGAAATCAATGTATCACACATTTAAAAATCTCTGGAGACCTTCAGTTGTGTAGCCGTCCAAGAGTTGAGTTGCATTGAGATTTTAGCATTCTTTATCAATGAACAAATTGAGTGCGCCCATACATGCCAGCAGTTCACTATAGGCACAAATTGTATGCAAATAGCAAATGTAACGGTATTTGGCAATAGCCAAGTCCTCCATGCACTAACAACAACAACTGCATATATAGCTGCGGGATATTTGGCAAACAAAGTAATACAAAGTGGCAACCACAATTCAACAAAACGCAAAACAAATTCCCTGAAATCTCTCGGGTGTAAAGCAACAAGGAGCATAGGAACACATTTTGGATTTGCATGAAAAACAGCAGAGAAAAACGCACAAAAAGTAGAAGCTATTAGAGCTGGCATAGGAGAGAGAGAGAGTAAATTCTTTTTGCCATCAAGTTTACAAAGCTCTTCACACAACTTCGACAGCTCAACAGCGACAGTATGAGGCATACGAAGTTAAACCGATGCCGACATTGAACAGCAGTGCCACATTTAATCATTACCCAGGCTTGATTACTGCAGTATCAATTGACACACTCACACATGCTTTTATTTGCTGATGTTTGCGCAACAATGCCACACGACTGCTCACCACACAACACAAATACTCGTGCAAACGTGTGTGTGTGTGTGTGTGTGAGTATGCAAATAGTAATGTGCCTATTTGTGAGTAAATATTTGAACTGTCGGCTACTCATATGCACTGTTGAATGCTCAAGAGACTCTGTGTGTGTATTTTTGACTTTGACTCGGAGCCATTTTGCATGCATTTTGTGGCAGCTTGCGAACAAAACCCGATATTGTTGCAATCGGAATAATATTGAGTTGCCATGCATTTGCTTGGACACTGCTGTTAATCAGCTGGAATGACAAGTGCGGTTATTGTGACTCATTGTTGTGTGGTGCACTCTGACGTACTGTTTACAAAATAGTAAAAAATAAAACCATTTTTGACAGAGTTGCCAGTGTTCATATATATTTCGGAATATGATTTATGTTCCGTTATTGAATTAGCCTGCTTTGTTATTCAATTAATTATCTTAATTTTCATCGAGCTTTTATCCACATGTAGAGCTTTCAAGTTCTAAGTGGTTTATGATGTCCAAAGTACGCAACGAGCCAGAACCAGTGACTCAAGTCGACCATTATATGATTTGATTTACATTTAAGAGTTTTTCGAGCTTTTCAATTTAATTTTAATAGAGCATTCGTCGAGCTTTTTATTCACAGGGTCCATGATGTCGAGAATGCTTAATAAAGAGAGAATCAAAGATAGTTCTTTATGACCCAAGTTGTCCTAGGTTTATAGGTCTACTACCACGGACCTCGATATTGAGACTTTTGTCGAGCTTTTGATCCACATGTAGAGCTTTCAAATGCGAAGTGGTCTCCAATGTCCAGAATTCGCAATAGAAAGAGAACCGATAGAATATAACTCCTTCTAATATAAGACAGACATCCTAGATTTCTAGAATTAAATTGAGCTTAAGCCCAGCTTTCTTAAAATATATCTCCTATCTGTCATTAGTTAAAAAAGCTAAAGATAACAATGAATCTGTATTGCTACTGCTGCCATCATAACAGCTCTTCGCACATTTATTTATTTAATACCGTCGGAATTGTTGTTTTACAGTGGCGTATGAAAAGTTGCTCCTCAAGACAAACAGTAATAACTGACAGCGAACTTAAAAAGTTGTTCATTAACTCAACTTTTCACAATTTCGGAACTAATTAGCCCAAAAATTTAATCTCACTTGAGCTACTCCCACACATATGCTCTATGACATTAAAAGAAGTTTAAAGAAATTACCGTTGTACTGCAGCCGACAATGTGTGCAACTGCGCTCATATAAACACGAGCAGCTCTACTGATACACACACACCCACAGGCACACAGAGGCACAGTGATTGCGCTGCAAGTGAAGAGTGAAACGCATTAATTAATGCCATTACGCGTTGCTCGTGCAAAATTCAAGAGCACCCAAAATATACACCAACACACACATACATACCACGCTGCTGTTACGCAAGAGTGGAAAAGTGTCGGCGCTTGCTGGCGAAATAAACAGCCAACGGCAAATGTGCAACCTTCAAAAGCGACCGCAACGATAGACAGACTAACCGACTGACAGACTGACAGACAGCCAAAAAGCTCAGTTCACTAGCGCTAGCACGGAGCAAGCAGCCACACCAGCCATGCCCCGCGCCTCCTGGGTATAACCGCAATTTACTACTTTACTTAATTAAGTCAGCGTTTAAAGGGAAATGCGGGAAATGGAATCACTCACTGCCCTGCCACTGCTCCATGTCACGTTGTGACTGCCACCTCTCAGTGCAGTGGCTTCGAAATGTATTCGGTGTGAAACTGCAGCTCCGAGCTGCGCTGCGCAACAAAAGTGCAATGAGTCGTGTGCTTTCAACTCATGCATTCATGGGGTATCTAATGAGCGGAGGCAATAATGGAAATTTCATCTGCGTCGAGTAAAGAGTTTTATCAAATATTTAGTCACAATGCATTTTCGTAGGTTCTTCGCTTTAAGGACATGAGAAGTTTCGGTTCCGTCAACTCCAACATAAAATAATATTGTGAGCGACAATACCAGAATATAAAAAAGTGACTCCGGTTTACCTCTGAAAACTCAAATTCAAACCTCTGTTGCCAACTTTAACCTCATGCAACTCCATATATGACATACCTTTGCCATATAAATAGCATTAATGAACCTGCAGATTTCACCACTTAGTTTGCGGCACACGAAAGGGTTAAAGAGTATTAAAACTTCCCGCAGCATCATGTTCTCGACATGTCGCACACACACACACCTGAGCATCACCCTACCGCACCCACAAAAGAGCTCTCGTTTGCAGCTCCATAACACAGCGCTGCTGCTCATTTTCTTTGGCGTGTTTTCGTAATGATTGAATTTTTAAAATTTAATTAGCTTTGCGTGCACTTTGACGCCTCCTCGCAACGTCTTCGGTTGCTCCTTTGTAAGATGCGTGTCGTAGTGTTGCCATGACGATGATAAAAAATTATTTTTTGGTCTATAATGCTGTTGAGGAGTTCGTAAATTTATTAAGCAAAATATTTTCTCTTCCGTTGCGCCCAAAATATGTATACTTGGAAAGCAAGTTTTTTTAATAAAAATCTTGAATTGCCTTAAAAGGTTCATTTTTTGCTCATATTATTTCGTGGTGCGGACGAGTCTTATCATTATCATATTTGAGTTACCTCGAGTGTTTCCAAATGGTTAAGCTTTAAATGTGAGGTTAGAATCTCTTCAGCAATATATCTTCAAATGAAGACATTATTTTGGGTTTGCAAAGTCATTGATGAGAAATTTGAATTATTCCATTCCATAACATAATTCTTTCAAGTCGTTTAGATAAAATATCATCAATATGGACTGAAAGACCAACTTTCGTGATGAATTGTAAGATTCGTTCTAGTCCACTAACCCAAACTCAGTTTTATCACTTGGTTCTCGTTGGTTGAAGAAATATATGATTGTAAGTTGAATGCTGAAAACTCTTCGGTCCAAAAAATTTTAAATATTGGGACCTTAAATCATTTTTGAAAGTGTTTTGACTGCATCCTCGGCACTCTCACTTAATCGCCCATTATAGGGTTCACTTTTTCTGAACGTACAAATATTATAGATATTTTATAGCTGGCAACTCTGTTAGATAATTACTTAATAAGCGCAAAAACCTGAGGTGAGACTGCTCCCGTGCGTCGCAATTAAGCTTGTACACAGTGTTGAAGAGCATGAGAAGCAGTTTTTACGAAAGAGCGCTCATGCCTTTGAGTTTCGTTTCAAAAACCAATATACCATATTGCTAAAGGGTGGATATGTTGGCAGGTAATCGCATTGGCTTAAATTGGCTTTTAACAATTTAATTTCTTCTAAAGAACAAAAATTTATATTTTTAAATGAAGAGAAATGGTGAGGATACAATGATCCGAAGTCGACTTTGTTGCGTGCATTAATATTTATTTTATTTTACGATTTCTTTTCTATTAAGCCAAGGTCTGTTATCATTAAATCGCCAAACATAATCTGGGTTCTCCTGGAAAATCCCTCATCCTTTAAACTCTCTTCTCCTAGCACATCGCTCTTCAATTAATCACGAGCACAAAAAATAGAGATTTTTTCCAATTCATTACAGTTTCGTTTCGAAGAATGCAAATATTAATTAATGCAATATGTAATTGACAGGCGCAAATTGGGCGCCGCGCACCGCCTGCTGCGACATTAAAGTCCGACATTAATCACCAATTCAATTTGCAGATTTCAGTGCGAAAATAAATCATAAATTTCAATTTAATTGTCTCAAATCGCTTGAGCGGACGCACAACTCATAACTCATGCAGAGCCAGCTACCGAGCAACAAGTGTGAGCGCAATGCCGACCACTTGCAACGAAGGCGAGTCCTGGCCAAACGCGACCAAATGCACATTGCCTGCTAAACAATTCATTGCCGTCGTGTTTGTGCTGTTGGTTTTGGTGTTGGCAGTCGAAAATTAGTTTGAATTACTTTCTATGTGCTCGCCGGTCAACTCCACGCTCGTCCATTTGTCTCTATGGGCATTTGTCATCCAGCGAATGCTGTGTTTCATTGCAACGCGTGAGGGCCGTTCGTGGCGCACTGCTTAATGACCACAACGACGGAAAGTCGCCGCGTCACATGTGGAACGGCGGTGGAATGGGGGAAGGAATGGAATGTAAGTACATATGTGGCGTGTGGCGACCTCAGGCACAGTTATGCTTGTGTGTGTGTAGCAGGAGACTCACCTCTGCTTACTTAGTATTACACGTGGCGCGTCGCTCCAAGTTATGAGTTAATTAAAATCCACTTACTAGGAACACTTGCAAATAATAAATGACGCACACTTCTAGAACACGCGCTTTTGTCACTGCTCTTACGCTCGTTTACATACAGACAAGCGTACTTTTGTACTTGCCAAATTTGGAAGTATGGGTTTGTAGGTATTCCGATTTCTTTTGAGTACTGAAGGAACGTTACCTGAGTCCCCGTATAATAGATGATTTGATGGTCCCGATTTTGTATTACACCACCCAATATATAATGTGCCTTAAATCATTTGTCAGACGAGCTTTGACCTTCACAATACGATTTTGAAAACACATAATTATTCTTTATTGTAGTCAGCCAACTTTAAAGTAAAATTCTATTAAATGGTGAGATTTCTGAGGGTAAAAGAACTAAAATTTTTTTTTGGGTTTGTGATTTTATTTTCTGTATAAGAAAATCCGCATCAATTGAAAAATGACTCTGCTTTTGCAAATCTTACTGTTCTCGGCTCACTCTGTGGACCGTAGTGGATCTAAACCAATAATAAGATAATGCTCTCAATGGCAACATTAACATTTTAGTCAACCAATTTAATTCGAATAAGTCTTAAAACTCCATTTATTTTCGCAATATGCCTAATTTATGAATTTTTCGCGTGTTTCTATATAAACCCACAAATATAATGATACTAGCGCCACCTAGTATTTACACTCTCTTACCGACTTATGACGCTTTGATATATGTTTATAATAAAACGGAATAAAAGCTTTCATTAAGCACACAGCTTTCACATTTCTTTGCTGTCTCCACAAGTTTCCTACTTATTCACCTGTGATTGAGTCATTTTGTACTAGGTCCTTATTAATGAAGAGACTTCAGTTTTTAAATTACCATCTTCTGAATTCACTTTGATTTGACTCCCAAAAGATTTTAAAGTGTTTAAAAGTCTTCGAGCCCTTTCAAAGATTTCTAAAAATTTCTTCGAAACATAATTTATTCCTAATTAGCAGTCTTATTCGAAATAATTTGGGTAGAACTTTAGAAAGAAACTCATTTGTATAAAAACCTCATGGTGGCAAGTGCTCTCGCAGTCTTTAAATATTGATTATTCTCCCACAGTTACAATAAAGTTTATGCGGCATTATTTTGACTACTGGAACTTTTTACTGTTCTATTTTAGCGTTACTCAACACTTAATTACCAGCTACTAAGTATATCACATTCTAATCAAAGTTCTGCAATCTCATGTTGCCACATGGCGTAAACAGATTTCATAGCCATTCGACGACGCTTAGCACATATCCCGGATGCCATAAAAATTTAATTAATTATCCAACTCACACACAAACACGCCAACAACAACAACACCACCAACTAGTTGGAAAAACTGCCGAAAGTACTTATGTACTTTTGCAAAGTGCAAACACAAAATGCAAAGCCATCAAAGATATGCGCGAAGAACAAAGAAAAAAACAACAGTGAAAGCAAAAACAATAACAATTATAATTAAATAAGCGAAATGGCACAGGAGAGCATGAGTGCGTGTGTGTGTGGGTGCGGTGCGGTGAGGAGCGGGAGCGCGTAAAACTTTTTAGCAACTTTTATTCGACGACGGTTTACGAGCTCGTTAAACACCGCGTAATCTCCGTCAGAAACTATGCGCAAATCTCCGCAATTAACAGTGAAATTTAGCCAGTGCCCGAGCAGCGGCAGACACGCGGGTGAGCAGCCAGTGAAATAGTTAAGATGCGACAATCTGGCATGCGCTGGACTACTGAACCGCGGCGTTGTCCCGACGACGCTCCAGGCGCGCCTGCTATGAATATAAACAGCATGTCACGCTTTCCGCCCAAAGCGGCGCTATAATTAACCGCAATTACACAAACGCGCCGATATACAGACTCGTTCATACAAACTCATTCAGCGGCATACAATAGTACTATGTCTTGCGGCAATTTGACCCACTAACCGAGGTAGCAGCGAATGAAGTTTAATATGCGGAGCGCTACTTTTTGGCTGCCTCAGCGGAGGAGAAGCCGCGCTTTCGTTGGGCGAAAGTGTTCTTGTGACGTTGCGGTTAGCTGTGGCGTGAAAGGTTTAACATCCGCTTCCGTTTCCGTTTTCCAACGCAACCGGAAGCAGCGCAACGGGTGTTGAGCGCTGGTTTGTGGTTTACCCGCCAACAAATATGCGCTCTTTAACTTCGCCGGGTTGGTCAGCGCCGCGCCGCGCGGCAACTGGGAAAACTTTCACTGCCGTGCGCCGGGCTGAATAGTCAGGCGGCAAAAAAATTACTTAATTAAAATGATTGACTGACAGCAAAGTTTTTCAGCAGCGTTGGTGGCGATTTTTCGCAAAACGCAGTCTTTCCACTGGCGCGCTCTCCTGCTCTCCAGTCGCCAACGCCGTTTTTATCGCTATGCCTCATCGCTGTCGGATATTTTAATTCTTCACGCCTGCAGTGTAATCCTTTTATTTATAATTGTTATTGCTGTTGTTGGTCGTTACGTGTAAGTAGTTGTTTACAAATTAGCCGCAACAGCGGGTGGCGGCAAAATATTTTTACTTTCGCTTCAGTCGTCCCAAATAGTATTTGTGGCATGCTGCTGATGAAGTGATAAAGAAATTAGAAAAAAATTGTTTTTTTTTTGCTTCGCGCGATTATCTTCAAGAAAATCGCACTCACTGTCGGTAAGTACTGCAAATGTAAACACTTGGGCTTCTTATCCACAGAACGCGTTCTCAAAAAATGTTAATACGAATATTTTAAAAATTTTGGTGACATGATGCCACTTTAGCCAGTGGAAATTCTTAGAGAAAAATTAGAAAAATCTAAAATACTCACAAAAAGGAATGAAGAAAGCTGAAAGCAGTTCTTGGCTAGATAATAAACTGGATTTAGGTCTGTTACGTTGGCCTGATCGTCGTGAGAATGTCGAGTTGACTTTACTTCGGAGTGGCTGTAACCTCAATCTGAGGTATTTTTGCTACCAAAGGTCAACCACATTTCACAGCATAAAAATTTTCGGGTCTAGATCGTACGGGTTCTGACTACGCCAAAAAGGGTTCTATAAGATTTAAACTATTTGCATGTCTTCGTAAAGTATGCTTAAGATCCTCTCTTGTTTTTTCTTTTGTTAGAGATTTCTACCAACTTTAATGCAGTTCTTTAAGTTACTTTAACGTACTGTGTTTTTTTTTCTTTAATTTCTCACAATGAAAACTTTTGCGGGTTATGCGATATGCACATAACCGTTAGTACTCAGAAAGTACCACAATAGTAGCAAATAACACACACAAAAGACTATCCATAACGCAGTGTTAGAAAATAATGAAAACGTGCAACGCTGCGAAAAGGAGGAGCGTAACGGTTTCAGTTATAACGTTCGAACGGAAAAAAACTGTGAGTAAATTGTGCGGTCATTTTTGTGCGCGTATTTTTTCAGCAAAGCAAACTTTTTTTCTCCCTCTCTTTCCCCCTACTTTTTCCCTCTACTCTTTGCCACTTTCATTTTGTATTTTACACTTTATTTTCATTTTCGTTATTTTTTTTTTTTTTACTGGCACTTCGTTCTCGGCTGTCATGTCCTGCCATGTTTTGTGTGTCCATTCTAACTGTTTGCTTGTTTTCGCTGTGTTAGTTCTCGGTTAAAGTTGCGTTTCTCTTTTACTGACAACTGAAATTGTTGACAGAGATGTTTGTTGTTGTTGTATGCTGCTACGTGTTGTTATGCCGTGACGGCGTTTACGTTGTTGTTGTTGTCACTATTATGAATTAATTTATGTTTCCATTTGAAGAACAGTTTGCATAATCTTTTGAAAACTTACTCAAGTGCTTTCCAAGGAAATTAATATGAGAGAGTATGCTTTCCGCTTCACTGGCGTTTGTTGCATAGTGAAAGTTGAGCTTTGGGAAGGGAAAGCTTTGCACAGCTCCTGTTGGTAGTGCAGTAAAAATATAAAGAGTTATCTTGTCATAGATGTGTTTACCTATTTACGAATGACCACTGAGGTCGTCAGTGTTTTATAGCATCATAACGGAGATTATAAATTAATTAACGAATATAAATATGAACATGAAATTTCTAAGCTATGATTGGTATTCCTACCTTTCTTAAGAAAACAAGCATGCTTTCATCTTCGCCTTGTCTTGAAAGAGCAGACTTCAAAACATTAAATTATATATATTTGAATTCGCATGCATTCTTATAGTCATACATCAATAAATAGATTAAATTCAAAAAAGAACCGTTCGATGAAACTCTAACCTTTCTATAATTCTTTACGATCTTTGTTTTTATAAAACTCAGAGTCCTGATATACTGGAACACAGTTTGGGTAATAAACCTTACCTTAAATCTTTCCTGAAGACACTTCATATTGTTCTTTCAACAAACCTAACCTAATCAAACGTGGTAAACTATGAGACCTTAAATAACACATACAATATTTTTTGCAGAATTTTACGCATAATATTGACAAACGCTGTAATGCCGCAGAAAAACACTGCACAATATCAGACCGACCACACAATAAAGCATACTTTTATGCGCGCACAACTCCATCTCTGTGTAATAGCATCCTGCATTGCATGAGACTCTCCACTCCCAAACTAACTCGTCGTTCAGTCGTCGCCAATCACCCAACTTTCGTGCTTTCGTGGTGAAAGTCGTCGTCATCCGGGGACAACGTTGAATTATCGTTTGACTTTCGCAAAATCACAAAGTTGCAACATGTCCTGAATTTCGAAATTGATTCCTGAGCGCATCACGATTTCCCAACTAGCATTGTAAATGAAGCGTGCAACGCGTTGCAGTCAATCGCAGAGAAATCACGCAAAAAGAAAGCTGAAAGAGGAAATGTGAAATGTGAAAGCTGTCTTCTTCGAGTACCTGGAAATTATCACAGGTTGCATTCGCAAGACTTACGCGACGCGCAACTGTGGCAGATACGCAATATGCGGTCGACCAATTCAGTTGTCAGTGTGCGCGTGCGACAGTCAGTCGATTGACTCGTGTCGCCCAGTCGGTTAGTCAGTGAATGAAACTAATGTCAGCCGAAGGGGAGTGAAGTGTAGCAATGACTAGACGAATACAAGCGAAATGCAAGGAAATGTCTTACAAATCGCTCTGAAATGTGGGTGGGAGGGGCAGAAAAGTTTCTTGCGAGCAGATGTGTGGCAAGTTTGGCAACTGATATGCACTGAAATAAGCGCTGGTTGGCGCATGATGAATGTGCTTCACTGTGTATGTGTATGTATCGGTGTCGGTATGTAATTCGAGTTTCATATCTCATGGGAAGTGCCGTTACACAAGTACCGCCAACAAGTTGTAATACATAAGTGAAGTTTTTGTGCTATTTTATGGATAAAACAAAGTTTGCTACATTCAAGTGGCAAGTTATGGCATTAAAATAGTTTAACCACGAAGCATGAAAACGCGATAAGATGGATATGCGCGTTGACCTATAAACTCGCATATAATCGTACTTCCCAGCATGTACGCATTTTTTGTGCAGTTCTGCCAATATGTTTTCATAAATTGATAATTTCCAATTTATTAGTGCGTAATGTGGCAGCACTGGCAACTAAATATATGTGTGGGGTTTAGGCGACTACTATTGGGTAGATACATAGATCTATTTTTCGTGGTAAGCTTGTTGTATACTAATACTAATAGTTTCAGATATGCTACTGCCGCTAGATAGAATCCTGGGCTCCTTTATTGATTAGTAAAGGTGAAAAGCTTACGCTCGATCTCCATCGTGATTGGAACATGTCTTCAGAATAAAATATTTATGTCTTAAAAGAAATCAAAACTAACAAGGACAAGAAGTCCCTAAAATTATGGAAAAAAACTTGTAGGAACTAATCTTTATATGAAGATATAGTTTAGTCCTGTCGAACAGCTAGTAAGAGCAGAATTAGTAGTTCGAAAGATGTAGTAGCCAGGAACGAAGCCTAGTGACGCGATATTCTTTTCAAGACTTCTATAGAATATATTGTCGATATTTACTATTAGATCTACTAGAACCCATTCTAGATCTGTTATGAACTTATCCTAGGATTCGTAGTTGATCTAGGTCTATTGTGAATCTCTTTTGTGAAAGTCTCGCGGTTTTAAGTTTTTCAAATCATTGCCGGACTATAACTCTTAAAAATTTATATCGAACAAAGTCTAAGCATCCGTAGTACAAAAATAGATAATCATACCGCGATCCAAGGAGTTTGAAGTATAGTGAGTACCTTGGATTGATTAAGGATGATTCTTAAAGTCAAAAGCACTACTGATCACTATCTATATCCGTGAACCCTTCACTACTACTGATCACTCTCTATATCCGTGAAACCTTACAGCCAAAAATATTGACGCGTTTAAATCGTGACATTATTTCATTTGTTAATTCTCCAATTTAACTGTACAAATACTTGCTGTGTGGCAACTATGTAGCGTTATCTACATATTCATACAGCTATATAATTTCAAAACGGAAACAAACTATAGTACCGAAACACCATTACCTGAGAATCCATCTTCGACAAAGTGCGGTAATAGAATTCGCTTGTCGCCCGTCTGTATAAATAAGATTGTGAATTTTAGATTTAGATTTTCAGACACGAACTTAATCAGCGAATGTAACGAAATATTTCAAACGAAATTGAAACAAAATCGCAAAATAAATGCCAACGACGATGCAATCGATTTGACACAGACACTTTGTGCGCTCGCCAAAGGAATTAATGAGAGGTGGCGGTGGTGGCTTGAGTAAATGGCTGGATGGTTGAATGGGCGACTGAATCGGAATTGATAAAATGTTAAATGGCTGTCGCTTGGCCAGAAGGGCACATCGTCCGGTCTCGGGGTTGCCACTTAGTATGCGCACAGTCAATTACATGTCGCAATAGGGGAATTGCAAGCAATTTGTTGTCAACATCAGTCTGTGCAACTCTGTATTGCAGCTCGAAATACGCACAAATAGTTGGTGAGGAAATTGGTATGTATTTTCTGATTGATTGTAGTGAAGACGGATTGTTAAAGGCGATTGTCAGTAGTAAATATAGTTTCGAGGTTGCGATGTGTATCGGATAAAGTAGTGGGTTTAGGAACTTAGCAGTTAACCACAACTGTTTGGACTACAGTTCATGAGATGATGAATATTACCGAAACAACAATTTAATAATCTTGAAATTTTTTGCAATTCTTTTTCCAACTGTCCGTCAACAATTTATGTCCTTTAATCGTTTACATTTACGCCTACTTTACTTAAATGCGGCTTATCAGGGGATTATGTCTGCTTGAGCAAATACATGCACAAATGCATAGAGGGAAGTGTGATGAAAAATTTTTAATCCTTAAATAAACTCATTGGTTCCTGCAGTTTTTATGAAACATAACTTTCAGTACAAAAATTAGTTTTTCTTTTTTTTTCTTCTTTTCAATAAACCAGGAACGGGTCTGGAGATATCCCTAACTCTTTAATTATTATAAGAAAAGAAAAACGACAAATTGCAAAATTGTGCTTTCTGCAATCTTCCCTTGATCTTCGAGAAAAATAGTATTCTTTTAGATTTGTGAGTACGAGACCAACTCTGCATACTATGCATCCATGCTGAGATAGAGTTTAGCTCGGGTCTGATTAATTATTCTCAATTATTGACAGGGCTACATATTATGTTGTCTATGAGCCTAAGTATAGACCCACTATTTCTGATAGAAACCCAAGGAAGCTCAACTCATATATATATGAATAAGAATTAAGGGTACTCAGTATGTATGTATGTATGTATGTAATTGGCGTTGAACTGTTTAGCCGGTTATAGCCGAATCGATGAGAGCGCGCCACTCCTCCCTTTCCTAGGGCAGTTCGGTGCCAGTTGGAGATTCCAAGTGTAACCAGGTCGCTCTCCACCTAGTCCCTCCAACGGAGTGGAGGACTTCCCCTTCTTCGGATTCCTTCAGAGCTGGAGTGTTTTCGTCCATTCGGACAACATGACCTAGCCAGCGTAGCCGCTGCCGCAGCGGCATCAAGTTAAAGAAGTCACACGATAGTGAGTCACCTTGTCTGAAATCTCGTTTGGTATCGAACGACTCGGAGAGGTCCTTCCCAATCATGACGGAGCGTTTGGTGTTGCTCAATGTCAGCTTACACAGCCGTATTAGTTTTGCGGGGATACCAAATTCAGACATCGCGGCGTAAAGGCAGCTCCTTTTCGTGCTGTCGAAAGCAGCTTTAAAATGTGTGTCGATCCACTTTTCACGGGTCTTCTCTCAGTATAAGGAAGTTCTTTTTCAATATTTCACAATGGAATGTATCTTAAAGAAAGTATTACTAAGTTGTACAATTTTTATATTTTTTTTCAAACAATTTCTAATAGTTAATGAATGAATGACGATTCTCCGAATACTTAGTATGCAATACTATGTACCTAACCTAAAAAAACCATGGTCAAAGAAAATTCAGAATTTGCCAATTTCTAAACAAAAAGCTTTTGTATTTGGATTAATTTTAATTCGAAGATTTCAATGAGTTTGCGATCATTCATGAATATTCCAATCGGCTGTACGCACAGATTGCAAGCAAATCACTCTGCAAGTCACAGTTACTTGCAGTTTTCCAACTTGTCGACACGTTACTTACCACATTTGTGGCTGGGTGTGTGTGTGTGCGAGGAAGAGTTCTCGAAGTTGTTACAAAGGTGTCGCAAATCCAGATGAACTCATTTGAATAGCAACACGGGTGTGAGTTTTCGCACCATTTACGCAGCGACAATCGCATTCAGCAACGGTGTTGCAGCAAATGCGGTTAGTGTTGTAGCCAAAGGAGTGCTTAACCCAAATAGCAATCAGCTTAAATTAATAAAGGCAAACGCCCGAGCACAAATGTCGAAGACGAATGAATGAAGGATTGCGAATTGCATATGCATGAAGCGAGCGGCAACAACACACCGCCGTCGACGGATACGAAACGGGCACAACAACAGCAAAACATTCAAGAGACACTTTGCACACGCGCCAAATGGTAGGGAACCGAAGGGAATTAATCTTATGAGCGTCCGTCCGTCGGTATGCCCGCGCCTGCTTGCTTGCTTGCTTGCTTGCTTAGAGTGCGACGTTTAAGAATTTAATTTTTGTGTCAATTAAATTCGAAGAAGGTGTGGCTTAGATTTGCATTCATTAACACCTAACGGCGGCGCGCTGCAATAGCACAGCCAACAACAACAACAAGCGCATTTAGCCAGCAGAAGCCACAGCATGAATGGGAGGATATGCAAAATATATACGAGTACAACTACAACTGTGCGGTTCGCAAGCATGTACAAAAATAACGGTTGTATGAATGACAGAAGCAAGGGGAATGAATGGAATTAATCGTTGAATGGAAGTGAAATGGAAAATAACACAATGTTTTGCAAAAATGGGTCATAAAGGAGGGAAACCATGTTAATCCCACTACCAACAACAACAACAGAGCAAAAACCTGTAAGTAAATGTCATCAGTGATTAGTGCGGCAACGGCACAGGGTGTCCAGGTCGTTCGGTAAACATAAATGCATAAAACATAAGCGGCACAAAGTGTTGGGATTAGGATAACAATAACGGAGCAGAGGGCGCGGTGTGCTGTGTAGGTCGCTGCACAACAAATGAATAATTAAAAGCAAATATACTATGGCAACAACAACAACACTAGCTGTCGTGCCACTAGCGTGAAGATTTAAGATAAAAAGCATGGAAAATGCAACAAACAACAACAAAAACTAGCAACGAACGAACGCATTTAAATTCAAATCTTAAATGCAAATTCTGTTAAGAATGCACAACTTGTGGGGGACAAAAGCGCATGAAGTTAAGCGAGAAATCATTGCAATGCAAGCTACAATACAATTTGTTTCTGTATTTATTTTTTCGTATGTATATATGCCCTGTAGAAAAGCTTTGTGAAAATGTATGAATTTGGAGAAACGTTGCCAATTCTTAAAAATAAAAAAGTGTTTAGAGGCATGCAAATAAACCATCTGCTAATTATGTCGTTATATTTGTGTATTATTCTGATCTATTTTATTTTATTTTATTTTATTTTATTTTATTTTATTTTATTTTATTTTATTTTATTTTATTTTATTTTATTTCATTTCATTTTATTTTATTTTATTTTAATTTATTTTATTTCATTTCATTTTATTTCATTTCATTTTATTTTATTTTATTTTAATTTATTTTATTTCATTTCATTTCATTTTATTTTATTTTATCTTATTTTATTTTAATTTATTTTATTTCATTTCATTTCATTTCATTTCATTTTATTTTATTTTATTTTATTTTATTTTATTTTATTTTATTTTATTTTATTTTATTTTATTTTATTTTATTTTATTTTATTTTATTTTATTTTATTTTATTTTACTTTATTTTATTTTATTTTATTTTATTTTACTTTATTTTATTTTATTTTATTTTATTTTATTTTATTTTATTTTATTTTATTTTATTTTATTTTATTTTATTTTACTTTATTTTATATTATTTTATTTTATTTTATTTTATTTTATTTTATTTTATTTTATTTTATTTTATTTTATTTTATTTTATTTTATTTTATTTTATTTTATTTTATTTTATTTTATTTTATTTTATTTTATTTTATTTTATTTTATTTTATTTTATTTTATTTTATTTTATTTTATTTTATTTTATTTTATTTTATTTTATTTTATTTTATTTTATTTTATTTTATTTTATTTTATTTTATTTTATTTTATTTTATTTTATTTTATTTTATTTTATTATTATTTTTTTGCTCTAAATTTCCTACAGGGTGCACACACTTGCATGTCATTAAGAGAGCACGTGCAGTCGTAGGTGTTGCCATGGGCCACACTGTATTCTCTGTATTTTTAATCGATGCGAAAAGGATTGCACTAAGCAATCCTATTATCCTTTATGCTTAGTCTTTAGATACAATAGCTCAGAGGCTATGCAAGTAATGGTCAGAAAAAGTATCTAAATTGAAAAGCAACAAAAAGTGTAATTAAGTTTGTCTTCTTCCGGCAACTGAGCTGATTTCTGTTGTGGCTAACGGTTTATTTTGTTGTTGAACGGAACGGATTTGCATGCATTTTGCAACTCGAACTCACATTAGAGACTCGAAGACTTATTCAGAATGATTTGTGTATAGCATTACATGGAGAAATGCCTTTTCTTAAACCGTATTTCTTTTATGAGTTCAAAACTGTTTTGAAATTTGCTTCTAGTACGAATTTTTCGCGACACTATTATCAAAAGCATGTAAATTGAATTTTTAAATTATTTAGCATACATTTAGGGGTATACATATATATAATAATATACAAGTAGCAACCATTCAACCCACTTTACGCAAAAATTCTAAAACCGCAATCTCATTTCAATATAAAATATTTGCACCTCCTTAAAGCATAGCGTTTCAAAATCCGTTAAAGACATTACTTTATATTTATTACATGCTACATTTGCTGCAAGACTAAACCGATTAACGTATTGAATTTCGGAATCAATTTAGCTCGTATGACAATGTTTTTGCTGCTCTCTCCCCATGTGCGATAAGCTGCCGATGTAAACCTACACACATAGGTATGTATGTACTATGTGGCATGCATATTGCAGAGCTCCCTAAGCGTGGGTTAAACGCTGTCGTGCTTGTTCTCTGTTTGCGGCATTATCTATGCATGCATAATCCCGGCGGAGCAAACTGCTTACACATGCGAGATGCCATCGAGAGTTGAATGAAATAAAATAAAATCAAAGATACAGCAAGAACAAAAACGGTTGCCAAAGACACGTGTGTTTGTATGTGCGTGTGTGTCTGCATGTGTGTGTGTTGCAATCCGCTCATGTAGTAAGGATAATGCATATGCGTTATAGTTGTTATTGCTGTTGTTGTCATAAATGCAAGCGCATATAGAGAATAAAAGTAAGCCATAAGCCTTCAAGAGTTTTAACGCAAACACACACACTCGCTTCCATGCAACTACAAGCGACCGAAGTAAAGCGAAAGCGAAACCCGAAAACAATTTTTCAAATATGGATTTGCATTTTTCGCCCATTTATACGCAATTTGCATATGCCACAACCACAGCAACAACAACACCAACACCAATGCCACGGCACAACGCAATTTTCTGCATGGCGTTGCAAGTTGTATGCTGCCAAACGCAAACACGCACACACACTCACGCACGCATTCAAATCCATAGACAAGTACTTGTTGTGAGTTAACAAACAAGTAAGATGATCTAGTTTTTATGCTTTTCTTCTTCTTCGTCTGCTTCTACTTCTACTCGCTTCTTTTTTCCGCACACATTTGTATTTCTTCCGGTGCTTACCTGTTACAATGGCTTGCAACACGCTCACTCCACCGCTTGCCACATGCCGCATGCCGTGTAAGCCAGTATGTCTTTATTCAGCACACTTGTACACTAATGCCACCGTTAAGAAAACACACACAAACACACACACTGAGGTATATATACATGTGTAGCTGTAATTTGCATACCGTTGCTTGTGTTGGTCATGCGGCACGTGTGTGTTGCAGGTTTATTAATCCTTTTGCACATAAACAACCGAAACGGCTTCTTTAGAGCGCAGCTGTAGCTCGTTGTAGGCGTGTAAGTAAATTAAAATGAAGCCGAACCATCTGGGAAATTTGCAATTTTTCATTTTCTTTTCGCTTTGTAACATAAATTGTTGTTGTGTCGTTGTTGTTGCTTTAGTCGTTTCACCTCCATTGTTTTAGGTGTTGCTTAACGATCGAATTGTGCACAAGTGCATTGAGTGCGCACGTTCTTATTGATGGATGCTTGCAGTTTGGAAGCAGCTAGATATCAGGATCCCGACTTTTCGGTGCTAGAAGTTATGGTTTTCAAATTTCAAAGAACAGAATTTTGAGACTGGCAATTTTACGTTTCGAGGTCCCGACTTTTTGCGACAAGAAGATTTATATTTAAAACACAAAAAACATAATTTCTTAAATTTGGGATTTTTAAACTTCAGGATCTCAAATTTTCGGGACCAAGAATTATAGCTTTCATATTCAAGAACATAATTTCGACATCCACGATTGAGAATTTTGGGATTTAAATTTTGGGACTAGAAGTTATATTTTTCAAATAAAAAAAACAGAACTTCAAGATCCCCAATTTTCGGGAATAAAAGCTATAGTTTTCAAATTTTAAAGAACAGAATTTCGAGATCCTAAAATTTTCGGGACTTAACGTTATAGGGTTTAAATTTTAAAGAACAGAATTTCGGGATCCCTAGTTTTTGGGACTAGAAGTTATAATTTTTAAATTTTAAGGAACAGAACTTCGAGATCCCATTTTGGGGACTAAAGTTATTGTTTTCAAATTTTAAAGAACAGAATTTAGAAATCCCAAATATTCTGGACTTAAAGTTATGGGGTTCAAATTTTTGAGAATATCCACTGAGTTTCGGGAATAACGATTTCGGGATTGCCGAATTGCGGGACTAGAATTTATAGTTTTCAAATTTCAAAGAACAGAATTTCAGGGTCTTGACTTTTCAGGATTAGAAGTTATAGAATTAATTATTTAAAGAACAACATTTTTGAGATCTTGACTTTTCGAGATTTCATTTTTAAGAAACATAATTTCGGTATTAGAGATTTTGAATTGCGGGATGAGACTAAAATTTTAAAGAACATAACTTTCTGGATTGTAAAAATTACATTTCGGGACTAGAAGTTTTCATATTTTAATGAAGTTCGTAGTGCAGAAGACAAAAATTTCATAATATTAATCCCGATTTTCTGGGATCCGACACAAGATTTCTAACACCCCTGTACTTTCATACATGCATAGATGCACTTGAATACCCTCAGCTGCACCTCATTCATATGCTAAAACTGCCGAGATCCTATGAGCTCTGCCGTGTGTCGCACACTTCCTGCTTATCCGTCGCTTCATGAATGAATGCAAATCAATGGCATTTTTATAGTTTACTCATGCGGTTACGTTGTGTGCTTGTGTAAAAGTATTTGTGTGTGTGTGTGTGTGTAGCTTGTTTTTTTTCGTATGGTTTAGTCAGAATTTTAGTAGTTCTTAGTGTTAGTGGGATTTTCATTGCATCAGCAGTATCAGTGGAATGAAAGTGAAACCTCAGCGGCTTGCAGCTGGAGTGTTGCATTGAGCTGAGCTAAGCCACATTGAGTTGTTGGATATGCAAAATTGTTTATGTTTGTTACGCCAAGATTAGCAAATAAAAGCGTAGGTAGGTGGGTATGTCGGTAGCATGGAAAAGTGAACTACAAAACTGTATCAGAAATGAGTTTCAATTCTTTGGTACAAAGCAATCATACGAAAATCTTTAATTTCAAATTTTAATTTTAATTGAGTGGAGCTTTAAAGAATAGATATTCCCCACAAAATCTATGTAAATATTCCGTAATAATATCGTCGCGTAATCGAGAAGACAGTTGGAGTTAGAAGTACGCAAAAGATTTCCATCACAGATACCTTTCCATTCAATTATATCTGTCTAATACCGCTCATCTAACACCATTTATGATTAATAATTATCTCAATCGTCTATATGATCTTGTCCTGAGATACTTTCTTATGTGTATAGTGAGTCTCTAAAGCAGTTCAGGACTTTTCATTTTTTTATCTCTCACTGACCCAATACTTCTATGAGAAAACATATTGTCTTGATTGCCTTAACATAAATTCTACCATATATTTGCCTACAATTAGGGGCATTGTTGATTACACATACCGAATATATTCTCAATAATAAAAAAGAAGCAAATAATAATTTATATTAATATTAAAGTAATATTGAAATAAAAATATGCTGAAAATAATCATTCTGATAAGACATTTAGTGAAAACAATTATCGACTAATAGAATAATATAGTATACCTTTTGGCTTTAATCGACAAATTATTATCAAGGCCTTTCTGAATTATTGTAAAATAACTTTCATAATATGGAGATGACAAAACAATTCAAAAACAATTATTTTGACTAAAAATTTTCGGAACTCGTGAATTAAATTTCAACCACAATCACCTGAGCACCAGTCTGCGCCTTTAACAAACAAATACGCCCTTCACTTAGAACCCAACCTAAACACCACTCCCGTTTCTCACTTCGCTTTAATCAACGCGGCTTACTCCGCCCGCTTTTAGCTTCGGCTAAATGCTTAAAAGCCCACTTTGAGATATGTAAGTGAATTAAATACACCGTTACTACCAGTTTTGAGGCAGAGCGCCTGAGCATATACAACAACAAGCATTGCTTCCTGCAGAGGCAGCAACACAAAAGTGTTGTTGTCTGTTATGGAAAGAGGCTATCTAACACCCAGCGGCACTGTTGGAAGTAGTAACTAGAGTTAAAGCAATAACAAAAATAAAAACAAATGCAAAGGAAAAAGGACACAGAACAACAGAAAAAATGACTACAGCCTCTAAGCCGTCGGCAATTGCTGGAAAAACTAGGCAGCACTGACAACAGCTGCGTCCGCGATGCCATCGTGTAAAGCGCAACAGTGCAATGCAACAGTGTCAGCCGGAAAATGGCAAACGCAACAAAAACGCACAAATTTCGAAAAACCCGTTAAACGTAATGCTTTGCTTCTGCCACGTTCCAGACTCGGCAACAATAAAAAGTGGCAACAAAGCGAGCTGGTTTTAGCGCCGGTGCATGCAAATGAATGAATGGGATTTTAAGTGAACCGAAAATGTTCCGATGTACTTTTTTTCGTTTCCGCTTTTTTTTTGTGTTCGCCGAAAAAAATCAACACCAAAGTCAAAGCAATAAACGCGGCGCAATAGATGAGCGAACGGGGCGGCAGCTGCTGCCAGCATTGAGTGGGTGACAATGGCAACGCGAACCGGCTTTCGGTTTTCGTGCGAATTTAGTACAGCCAACAACAGTAAAGATGTCGCAGCTCAATGGACAATGCAATGGAACATGTGGTTTTCGTCGAAATATTGCGTAAAAAATGCGACGCCAAAACAGGCGGTATGACTTCCTCATGCGTTAGGCCGCGTAGTGGCCCACACAACCATAAATTGCGTCGGGCCAATGCACGAAAAACAGCTAACAGCAGTGCGCGCCTTCTGGGCCGCGCTGGCACGACACAATTTTGTTAATGTGTGTGACGTTCCTAACAGACAATTATTCAACGTGTATATGCATATGGCCAGTGGGCTTGCTGTTATCTAGCCAACGCTTATTGACTTTATGGCGCGTGCGCTGAGGCCTTCGCAGCTGCGCTCACGCCACACGATGTTATCGTTGCAGTACTGACCCTGAGGGGAATGTTTTTGCTAGTGAAAGATAAAGTTTGGTATTTTCTGTACACATTCTGTAGACAAATTGAAGAGGAATTTTCTTGAATTTTTCACGCCGCTGTGACTTTTCATTGTTTAAATGAGAATCCTCATACTCATGCTCCATCTTTTCTAGCTTCTTAACAGATCTTACATTTAGTTCTCGGTTTGGAAATTTAGTATCAAACCCGAAGAGCCCTGATAACCTTATTTAACTTTTTAGACATTAAGCATACTTCTTATTTAAGCGAGTGTCAAACGAACGCTCCACTTAGATTTAACAATTCAATAAAGTATGATTTTCCTGCGGGGATATCACGCATAATAACTACCGTTATACCAACAAGTGACACACCGTCACTGCTGACCGCGCTCCGCGTTGCCTGGCGGTTTCACCTCTATTTGCTGTACTTACTCTAGTATTTGTCGCCAGTCGCGTGCCGATTGTAGTTCGGTGGTTGCATTTGCACTGACTCTCGCGGGCCTCCTAACGCTGTTTACCACCTGCGCCCAAAGTCGCTAACGCAGCGGTACACACCGGTCGCCGCACCGCGCCATGCACACGGCTCAAACTTTGTCACGGTCGACTGCGAATTGTTGTTGCTGTTGCTGTGGCCGGTGCTGCCGCTGTCAACTCGCCTCCGGTGTGCACCTAATGTGTGTGTGTGTGTGGCACGTTTCGTACGCGTGGCCATGCGGGCACACATGACGGCAGTGACGGTGGCAATTTCAAACCCGCTGGCAACGCGCGGGCCAACGGAAGCGCATGGCACGTTTTGTGAATTCACTTTTTAATTAATTTGTTGGAAATGTTTTCATGCAGGCGCTGCATTTTAGGACACAACTCAAAGCGACAACTCGCCGTACAAGCGTAATGAAGTTGTCAGGCGAGCATTTTCAAATTAAATACTTTGAAACCATTACGGCCAAGCAATGACAGCAGAAAGCAACTTTAATAGAACAACACAAGCACATATATACTATACATTTGTATATACATATAGATACTTTTATATAACCGATTTAACTCAATGTTGCAACACTTGCTTTTATAGAAAAGTACACGCATCTATTCTTGGTCCGTGTGCAATAATTTATGGAAAGAGGTTAAAAATACACACGTGCTGCCATGACAACATTTCTTTGACGCCAAAAGCAATAACAATAACAGTAGTACCCACATTCACACATCATCAATAAAACATACAATTTTCTATTGCGAAAATGCCAGAGGACAACAAATTTTTATTTTCTGTGTGCTGCTGCTTATTCTTCTTCTTCCTCTTGTTTACCTTTGCTGCACAAGTTTTGCTGGTTTTGCCTTTTGATATTCAAGCAAATGTCAGAATGCACAAAAAAAATATTTGCACAACCTTTTGACTTCGAATACCATTTGTCACTCCCGCATTTGCACAGTGACAAGTGACAAGAGGATGAATCATTTCCAAGTAGCATACGAAACTTTGCTTTAACCTCTCTCTTACTCTGTCATTTGCAGTGAGTGGGTGAAATTGATTTAAGCCATTTCCAGGCTAAATTATTAAGAGTGCAATATACATATGCTCATGAATTGCAAAATTCAGTATTATTTGGTAGAGTTTTAGTTAAGAAGTGAATTTGAGTGACCTGAAGACTAACCTATTAATATACACATATGTGAGTGTTTCTCAACTGAAATACATTTAAGAGATTAATGAAGAATTTTTTACTATTTTCGTATACCGACTTCTGTCATATTTAAAAATAAAGATGTTCGGAAGAACCATGCATCAGTACTCTCTGAAAATGAAGGAATAAGAAAAGCAGTAAATACTTTCGTGGTAACTGTTCGAATTATTTATGAGAGACCGTTACGGTAAGTTTATGAAGTTTTTATTACGGTAAAATGCATAATACTTCATTCGACTAATACCACATATGGTAAAAAGGTGTTTTAAGACGGTGTTCCAATGGACTTAATTCTTGGAGTCATAAAGCTCTGTTTTTTTCATTTGTGGTGATAACCTGATACAAAATTCATTACATCAAGTCTTCTGCTAGGGATTTTCATCGTTCGAAATTTGTAATCTTCACATGACCAAATTGAGGTTGATCCCAAACCTTTTTGAGTTGGCAACTGGACACTTTGAACGCCTTTGTCTCAAACCCGTATTTTTCAAACTTTCCTCCATCGCATCTCAAAAACGGGTTGGCCGAATGAAACAGATGTCTACCAAAAGTCCAAGTTTTGGTATATTCACTTAATCGTAGTGCTTTCCATGCATTTAAGGGGGGTAAGGTTTGACAACTTTTTTTTCATTTTTTTATTTTATTTCTGAACTATCAACATCTCAAGAATATTGTGTTAAAGTTTTAGGTCATTCGGAGAAAACCTAACGAAGTTACAGCAGGTTGAATAACGGTACCTCCAGCTACCTGCGCTGAGTGTACAAAATTTTGAATCGATTTTCCCAAATATGTCATTTTTAAAGTCGGTGACCAGCGTACAGAAAAAACTACTGCATCGATCGTTTTGAATTTTTGAACAAATATTCTACATATATAAACATAGCTCTCGAATGACTTCGAGTTTTTCCAAAAATGTAATTATTAACAATTTTACAATAACAAATAGGTCGATTATTTCGTTTAAAATCGTCATTTTGGCTTGACAATGGTACCAAAAAATTGAAAAATTGAAAAATTAAAAAAAAACTCGACGTCAATTGAGAGATAAACTAATAAACTAAAAAAAGTATTTTGATTTTTTGGTTTCGGATGATCCAGTGATGCTGTAGGCTGGTCACCGCACAAAAACTTCTTTTCGAGGTGCCTGCAGAGATCGACGATAAATCCGTTATTCCTCGCTATTTTTCAATAAAACTTCTTTTAAGTATCCTTCAAATTTTGTACTTTCATATAATAATAAGTAAAATAAACCTACAGCAATAATTTTTTCTAAAAAAATTCATGAAAAAAGGTATTTTTTCGACGAAACAAACCTTACCTCCCCATTAAGCTTACTTTTTTCTTTTTCGATAAGCCAATCAGCCGGAATCGTGGAGGAAGTGGGAGCCCATTTTTTCGAGGCGTGGCCTGTAACTCATGTTCTACACAATATTTTTAGCTCAAAATTCATATTTATACTGTCGAAATATATGTTAATAAATGATAATAAACTTAAGGTTCTATCTATTCTATTTACTGGTCGTTGAAAACAAAATTACAAAAATCATTAAAAATCAGGCCGACCCCCTTAAATGAACTTATTATGTCAGAGTACAATTCTCATATATTATATATGTATATATATATTTGGCGTAGAAACCGCTTTAAGCGATTATAGCCGAATCCACTCGCTCCTCCTTTTTGCTTTTTGGCGCCAACTAGAAACACCAAGTGAAGCCAGGTCACTTTGCACTTGGATATCAATATCATCGGCATACACCAGCAGCTGTACACTCTTGTAGAAGATTGTATCTTCTAATTAGCGTTTAATAATAATTAAAGAACAATCCAGTATGAATTTCACTCCTAGATCAGTGATTCAAGTGATCAATATTAAATTTAGTTCACATAAAAACTCTCCTTCGGCTCGCACTTAAATCAATTTGGGGCGATTGCACTGCGCCACCTGCCGCTTAAAGTGCAGGAATTCAACGATTTTTTACATTCTTAATTCAGAAAATAAAGTTCAACACCGCCAAACTTGAATTTTCCCCTTATTCCTTCATAAAATTCAGTGTCTCGTAATAATTTAAAGAATCCTTACGGCATTCCTTTCATTTTTAATGAACTTAACTGCAAGTCAATTGTCATATTTTCATTTTTACAAGTGTCTGCCGCTGATTTTGGCAGCCAAATTTCAGACTCATAAAAATGCAGCTTTATGGCTTTGTTTGTACACTTTTGGCAGTTAAATCGTCAGTGGCAGTGGTGTGGGCGGTGTCCTTATTGAAATTTGGCAGAAAAGCAAAAAATTAGTGCCACTCACACAGACACACTTGTGTATATTCGCCCTAACTGTGAGAAAATATACATATTTAATTTAATAAAATGCATAAAATATAGCCTCTCATCCGGAATGGCGACAACTGGTGATGCAGAACTTTTGTGTTTCAAGCAACTTAAACGGTAACTAATCGGAGCGTATAAATAAAAACAAATGTGTTGAGTCGTTTGTGCCTATATATTTCATTGGAGAAACATTAAGCTTTGGGAACATTGAAACGTTGATTTGAACTTAGCAAATATAGTATACCTAAAATATACAACTGTGATCCAAAAATTATTAAAATCGGTTAGTATTCTTCCCCTAATCCCTATAAAGTATTGAACTTTAAAGAAGATTTGGGCCTCCCGATGGAATTCCTATCATATACAACAGCGTTTGCCCTTCTGTTTCAGCTTTGGAACCTTTTCAGGCTCCTTAAAGTCGGTTGAAATAAAACAAAATTTGCTTCAGCAATTTCCACAACTTAAGAGGCATATAAAATGCGAAAACAATTACTTTTATGATGCCTATCAATTTATGCAAATTCATGGAGTAAATCCATGCTCAAACCTGCAGTCAATTTGATGTCCAATAAATGTTCGTAAAACATCCTTCAAAAACTTTTCCACTGTGAAATTGAATTTTCATATTTATTTACATGTTGCATCTTGCTTCCGCTTGCATAAACTAATTCGGACACATGCAACAACAAGCGCACACTCAACCAAACAGGTGCACGAGCGCCATACTCGAGAGATATTCGTGTGTGTGTGTGTGTGTGCAATAAATTGAAATTTTCTGCATATCATCTTTGCTGTTATGATGTCATAACTTATTTGCCGCACCATCAAAACAACCACTCACTCACCGAGCGCGAGCGCTCATGTACTATTCAACAAGCCAGTAATGCCGTTATATCAAAAATGTTGCAACACAACGTATCGACGCACTTCAATGCGAAGTAGTTGACTGCGCTTGCAACTATTAGAAAACTGCTGACGGAAATTGAATTCGGAACCGGCGCTGGACCAACTCAGCCAACACACACACGCACGCGGTTGCACATATGCAACGGCAAAACTTATTCACTTTGGTAAGTGCTTGAGCCCCAGTTTGCATCTTCCTCGTAAGCCGTCACTGCAGTTGTTGCTGTGCGACGGACTTCAGCCACCAACGGTTCAAGCGTAGCGTAACGAAGTGTAAAAAGTCGTAGAAGAAACTTTCATCGCCGTCGCAGTTCAGCTTCCTTAGCGGTGCATCTGTGTGCCACTTCTACATATGCTATGGATTAAAATTACTTTTTCCACTTTGCAACTTGTTCTTACCGTTTACCCCTTGACAGCTTTCACTTGATTTGGCGCTCTTCTCATTTCCAGCGGATGAGAAGAAAAAAACTTTGACTTAACTCTGCACGGGCAGTGGGACATACAAGCGAAAGAATTATCAACTCAAAAAAATTAACTGAAAACTACTTCTTACAACAAATATGTGAGTTCCATGAGAATCGGTTGGTCCAAAGTGAAGCAGTGGCTCTAGGCATTTATTGGTATTTCACGTCGCACTTAACCGCAATTGTAAGCACTCCAACCCAAATCAATCAGCGGCCACCATCTTGAATTCGGATTGCATCTAATTTGACCTGATTCTCAATAAATCCCCAGTAGTTTCGCCGTTCCACAAGTAGCGGCCGAACCCAAGCGCTAAGTGAATACTTTACCCGCTTGATCTGTCCAGCAGTCGAGCAGTAGTATGGAACCATTGGAACCAAAGATTCTTCTACAACTTTCCTCCCGAAAATCCTAATAACCGTTTCAACGACTGTTTTAGATACTAATACTGGTCCAATGTCATGTACTCGTATATGAAATTAGCTTGTCGGATATTATTTCATTTGGCACGAAACGATTTAATATATTCTAAGTACCACCAAAAACCTCTGTCGGGTAAGCGAATGAAGACTAATCTTCTGGAATAATGTGGTACTCATTTACACAATGTCTAAAGTGAAATCCTTACTCAGGTTCGCTATTGAGTCCAAGCTGCACCAATATCAAAGAATGCTGAAAATTCTTTTTTTTAATCCGGGTTCAACGCAATCTTCTGAGATGTATACTGCTGCGCAAAGTGAGGTCATTCGCGGTACGCAACTTCCCTTCAGTCTACAAAAGGAACATTAAACTTTTAAAGGCGAATTGAAATGAAGTTGCGAAATTGAAGAAAGACTTTACACTTTCATTTACGATGACTTCAAACTGCAAGTAAGTTTGTTTCCATTGTAAAATATTTAATAAAATTAAATTTTCCAAATTTACACACCAACACACGTGACCTACTACAAGAATATCGAGGACTTCGGTAGCCTCCATTACTTTCGTACGATTCTTTTCATTTCCAACGACGAGCGGTTTTAATTTTCTTTATTTATCAGCCAATCAATCAGCTCATTCAATCTCAGCGACATAAAACGTCAGCAAGTCTTACCGCCGCACAAATATATGTACACACCGGAGAACTTTTACTCTTGCACTCCTTGAGTTTGAGCGCTGAAAGAGCCTCCTTGCTGACAGAATATACATATATTTATATGGTGGGCATGCATGTGTGTAGCGGTAATTTGCAGCGCTCGTGTATCTGCGTGTGTGTGCTCCAAGGCAGCTCGAAGTAGTGTATGACACTCTTCAGCGCATCAAAGAGACCAATTTCATTCCTTCATAGTTAACTTTTGCAAACAGCAAAAAAACAAAAAAGTGTCGGCAAATTGAAAACGACAGACCAAGTTTGGCCCCTGTGAAAATCGCACAGCTTTTCGGGCAATTCAACTATTAAAAGTACATGAAGGTAATTTCTAGAAGCTCTGCTTTCACCTTCAGATACTGCCACACTTTATTATTATTAGTTTTTCTCTTTTTTCTCCACAAAACTATCAGTTTGCTAGCTTCCGACTGACCGTATGCCTTCACCGCCTTCTTAATGCATATGAGTGTAAGTGTGAGTATATATGTATGTGCTGTGTGTGTGTGTGTATATATGAAGAGAAGCACTTTGTTATTTTGCCTCAGCGCTGACCTCTCCATTCAGGAAATGCTGCCAAGTTTGACATTTTACTTTTTGACATTCGAATTTGGGATTAAAGTCTTGCACCATTACTAACTGTATGCGTGTTTGTGTAGGTATATGTATGTGTGTGTGTGCATGCACAAATATTTTCATAAGACGCCTGAGGGTGTGCGCAGTGAAGTGCAGTGAGGTGAAGCTCGAGCAAATAGAGTGCAATTTTTGTAGTAAAATACAAACTCTTTCTTCTATGCAGTTTTCGGTTTCTTAACCCATTCATGGACATAAGACATTTCAGTCTTTTGGGACTTTGCTCGAGTTGCTGTCACGTCGTCTGCTCTTTAGATAATAGAAAACCTGCAATGGTAGGAGATTATATTATACTCGGTTTGATGTTAAAGTTCCGTGCGCCGACTGAATTGAGGATTAAGTGGCTCAAAGGGTTAAGTAACTGAAAGGTAGTGAATTGAAACTAGGGTCCAGAGATTTTTTTCGCAATAAAAGATAAAAAATTGTAATGCCAATCGTTTCTCAGCGGTTACTGTCAATCCTTTTTTCTCACAAAAATCTCCCAGGTTCAGTGAGGTACTAAACTATTAAGACCGAATTTCTTCAAAAAGGAATGAAGTCCGACCAACCATCCAATAAAGTTGTAAGCAATAATTCTTTCAAAAACATAAAATCATTTATATTTTTCCGCTTGTCTTCTCCGATATTCCAAATCCGACGTGTTCTTATGAGAGCACTAAGAGGTTAAATCACAGCTTTTACACCAAAGAAGACAGTGGAGTGAAGCTTTGTCGAGTTTCTACATTATGTAGACGTCTCTTATACGCTTACATGCATATACATGTAATCTGTATATTTGGAAGCAAATCCATTACAAGACAGTATTGCAACTTCATTGCTGCAACTCAAACTCAAAGTGAAATAAACTTTAATACATCGTTGTCGTTGTTGCAATATATATTTATTTTTGTTTTTGTTAGCGGTATTTTTTATGCATTCTTTTTCATATTATTGAATTGCATTAGTTTGGCTTGCAGTTGGTGAGGACAGCTGATTGCGGTTTGGGGTCAGAGTTGCCAACTGCATGCAAATCAGTTAACCACGAAGAGAGACGAATTTTTTAAATTCAATTCGAGTGGTTTTAAATTAAATGAATTCGATGCAAGTTTTTTTTGGAAGGGCAAAAAAGTAAGTAAATATATAAAAAATAAAATGTGTGCGGCAGCAGTGAAAAGGTACAGTGTATGGACGGTTTTTCATAAGTCTAGATAGGGCTTATTTATTAATTTAAATCACACACTGGGCTGATATGATTGGTTTGTGATAACTGCAGTGGGGACCTTTTGAAAATATTTCTAGGAATTTGAAAAAGAGTTTGCAGAAATATTTTTTCATGTGCAAATACTGAATTTATTTCATTAAGTTTTTTAAACGGCATGTTGATCATAACACTTCTGCATAACGGTGTTGATCAACAAACTCAAAAAGTTATAATTTCAACAACTTACAATCCATCCTCCCTCACTCCACTTTCTAATAAAGAAACAAACTTTCAAACAAAATTAATCACATTTTCCTACTTGACTCCTGAAATTGCCACGAAACGCCACGAATTCTCGCAAAGTCTCAATAACATTTTGTAAATAATCGGACCGCAAACTGTCGGTAACCTAAAAACTTAAACTTTTTACATTCTAAATATATTTTCATTACCGGCATTACGAGAAGAGCATGCGTAAGTAGCAAAAACTCTACGAAAACGCTTGAAAGTACGAAGAAAGTTCCGCACCACCCGCTTCCGCTCAGCGCCGCAAGTTGCCAGGGACGAGCTTTTTGCCTTGGCAACCGAAAGTGTGGAATTTTAATCTAAGTTCCTTCCAAGCCATTCAACGCTAAAACACATTCACGAAATGCATTTACCAAAATCGCAAACTTTTTCGCATTCATCCACAGTCAACTGCTCAAAACTCAAAACTATGAAATCGCATCAAGCCATCACAGACCATCTCAGGCAATCTCCAGCAAATCTCAAGCAGCGCAACTAACTTTTCCATCACGCAGTCGTTGACTAATGTCACAGGCACTCAGCGCAGCGCTGCGATTCAACATGTTTTCCGCCGGGCTTCGTTGAGGAGCGCGCGGAAGGGAATGTGAGGGTCAGCGCTGAGCAACGGCCGGGTCGGTCGGTGGTGCAACTATTATGCAAATATCAAAAATAATTTCTTTTCAATTTCCTCAAAGTAAATAGCTGAAAGCATAAATTTTCAATTCTGCATTTCACTTGATGGTCCACAGGGCTCCGGCGCAGAGTCGCTGCAGCAACTGGGCAATATTCGCGAGTTGTTGCAATCGGACACCGCCCATAATACAAGCGCGTCTCAGCGACCCCCCGCCCCTCCATCAGCACCAGTGCTTATTAAGCGAGCGCCGCAGGGGTGTTCAATTCGACTTAACCAACAACACCAATAAGCGATGGGAAAACAGTTGTGAAACTGCTGCAGCGCAAATAATAAATTTGCATAATTCTGTACAAACAAGCAATTTGTAGCCAAATGCACACACACACACATGTAAATGCATAATCGTGTCGCCATTCGCGTCCTTAAACTCCCTTATCCGCCAGTAGCGCATTGAAAATGTCGAGTGGATTTCGTGTACTTTGCACGAATGCACGCTGTGGCATGGCGTGTTGCAAGCTATTGTTGTGACACTCGGCGAGTTGTACGTGCTGCTAACACCCCCCGCGCCCCGAACTCCGTCGAGCGCTTACCCGATAGCCGTGATTTTGTGACGTTGTCAGCCTGAAAATGTCATTTTCGTGCAAATTTTGTACTCAAACGACAGCAAAACAACAACAACAACGCGTGTTGCTAATTCAATTATGAGATTACGAATTTTCCCAAAAATTTTCAATAAATGCTGCACGCAAAGTCGTTACAACTATGTATTTATGACAGACCGGCAGTCTGTCCGGAGGGGGGTAAATTGTTATTCGTTTGTCATTAAAAATCACGTCCGACATTTCAACATCAAAATGCAAATTGCTCTTGAGGGAGCGAGTGCAGCAGTAAAATACATTTCGCCCCAACTCGAAGCTTTTGCAAACCCTGCTTTGTTGTTAAAGCTTTTAGCGAATTTCCCGTTAAAAATATGAGCATAAATCAACGAAATAAGATAGAATCCTTATGCGCGAGATATTTTATGACACTTTAGCTTTGAAGAAAATATTTTGTTAAAAATAATTAATTTTCTAAATATGACAATCCGAGCGCCACCTAGCGAGTAATTTTTTTTAGAAGAAGTATCAGCATACTATTGAATATGAATGAGGAGTGATAGTTACAGCAGTCTCTACTACTTAAGCCTCAAAGTCTCTTTTCTATTTATGAGTATTGAGTTAAGTTTGCTATTTAGTCCTGGACTCAAAGGTAAACTCTCGCACTCTTTCTTGAACTTACGGCTAGACATACATAACAGCTTCTCATTCTCAATGCCAAATAAACTACTGCAACAACAGTGAAAGCCTCAGGAATTGAGTAATTTTCACTATCTTCTCCATGCTCTCCAAAGAAGCAACCTATATAAGATCACCCGTGCTTTTAGTAAACAATCCATCGCTTTCACTATCGAATCAGTTCGCATAAGATAGAAATATCTACTTCCTAAAACAAATTGTGCACCAACAACCAATTTTTTCGATTCCCTGCATCTACTTTTTCCTTCGATCCTCTCGGCGCGTTTAAAATATCAAAATCAACCGAAGAAATGCGACCCAAACATGCAAATTCTACTCCCATCAGCGCTAGATGCTATTGTTATCGCTCATTAATGCTCTTCTCGGTCATGTTACTCATTATTCGCCACATATAAATCATGTGCGTGTAATACAAAGTCTACTAAAGCATAATAGAAATGAATAAATTGGTCATAATCCTAAATTTAGCAAATCCTTTGCTATAAAATCATCGAGTTTAATTAAACTCATACAAAATATGACCCTTTATTCACATTTACTAAGCCAAGCATCTCATATATATATAAATGTATGAGTTAATGTTAGCGGCTTAAATAAATGTACAACCCAAAAATTTCCACGTAATCCCAGCAATCTAATGACCCAACTGGAAAGCCATGGTGGTGCGTTGTTTTATGGATAAAAAGAGAGTGGTGTAGAAAATTGGCGGGTATGAGTTTAGTAAAATAATATTTATAGAGTGGACTAGATTATTTTGACTTTATCGCGTAATATTTTTCGGATTGGTGGGGTCTTCAATGGTATATCCACTAAAAGTTTTATAAAACGTAACCTTGATTATGTCTACATTATATTTTATATAAGACTAGACATATGTATCTGTTCCAATCTCTATTGGGGTTTTCTTAATGTGTTTTAATGAAATTGAAACAATGGATATTAGACATTAGGGTGACCCATAACATAAGTAATTAAGCATTGTTTCGGTCCCTTAGAATCGTTAGTGAACTAATTCCAACATTCTAAATTTATATTCATTATTTGATTATCAATGAGAGTATGGGAATTTCATAAATGCAAAAAGACAGTTGCCACAATATTCGGGGCTACGTAACTGGTATAGACCATGTATGCTGGCCGCCACTTTTTACATATGTATTTCCGAAAGTATTTAAGAAATAGTTCATTTCTCCGATATATCCACCGATTTCATTCAGATATTGAGTTCCTTTGAGCTCCGCTTGGGATTGCGATAGTATAAATTTTAAAATTAAAAACCGATTTCTGCGGTCTGCTTTAAAGTACCTGCTCAAGCTGCGAATAAAATATAGCAAAAAATCGAATCATCCTAATGTTTGCAAAACAGATGAGCTCAGCGCCTAAGCGCGTGTGTTCGCTCTAAAACTCGAGTGCTGCTAAAAAATCTGTTTAATGCGAAATATTAAATACATTTTCACCAACTCTGCACAACGAAGTGGGCGTGTGCCTATGACCGGTACTCGAAAGTGTGTGCGGCTCAAATTTCGTTGACACTACAGAGTGATTGCCAAAAATCTATGGCATAGTAGCAAAGCGGTTTTATGACAGCGCACTAAATATTTATGGAAAAATTAGGTAAACTAAGTGGAGTAGGCACGGCTATCGGTGTACTCTCTGGCCGCTTGATATACATATGTGGGCGCATACACACACATATGCAGCAAAAGCCACATTTGGAGTGGCACTTGGCAAAAGCTTAAACAAAGGCTCGCTCATTTGTATGTATGTATACTCCTATATGAGTTTATATAGTAAATTTTATATGGCAGCTACGCGCACACGCGCTGCGCCCATCATAAAACCAGCAATGTTGTTGCCATCAAAACCAAATAAAATATGCCAAAGAGCATGCCCACTTCCGGACGCCACAACAGCATAACCTCTGTGCCGCGTAGTCACTTCTTCTATATATGTACATATACATGCATATGTATGTATGTATGGGCCGCCTGTCGCTCGTCAGCTGTTTGCTGACGCTTATTAAAATAGCAATAATGCATATTTATAAATTATGGAGTGCCTCAACCGGCGAGCGCCCCTCAACGCCTGTCGACTGGCTGGCTAACTGTGCATATTAGTTGAATATTCATATTAGAAACTACTCAAATGCACAGATATGAGGTGTGTCTACGAGCATATACGTATACATAAGAGTATATGTGTGCGTGGCGCTATTTTGTCTATGAAAATGAGAACATTAGGGAGTTCTCTCTATTGAGTCAAGTGTTTACATATGCAGATGTGTGTGTATGTGCGGTGTGGTGCAGTATATTTCGTAAATAATATTCATATGTAATTACGTAACGAATACAAGCTGGGGCTTTAAATTTATTAGGGACCATTAAAAGTTTTGCCAAAACAATGCAAGCGCCACAAACACACACACACACTCACTACACACATAACGTCCCGGTGCCTGAATTTGGTAAGGACGCTCAGCATGGGTGACGCTAAAAATCTGCTTTGGTCAGAATTACTTATTTATTTGAATTTACATGGTATATGGAGTATATTTGAGTGTGTATTTAGGACAATAAAGTTAACTTTATAAATAAAGTATAATCATAAAGATATTATACGCTGGTCGGGGTATCGACTTTTGTTTAGTGAAAGAGAGCACACTATTCCAAGCGGATAGAAAAACAAATGTAATCTTAAGTATTACCGGAAAGCACAGTCGTACCACAATTGATCGAAGGTATGTAAACTTAAAGCTCGAGAGATAAAGCTTCACTACGCGCTGATCAGAGAGAGCATTGTTTTTTAGTGATACTCAGAGAGTTAAACTATTTTTTCAACAAAGAGTGAGTTTTCTTGGATCAACTTATATAGATGGATCCCCTTTAGTACTTGACCTAAAGTCTTAGGCCTTACGCTAAAACCAACATGAACTAAAGGTCACTAATATTTTACTTTGGTTTTGTTAATCCTTTTCGAAAGCTCCTGTATAAACAATTCCAGCCAATTAAGCGCTTTGGGAGCATTACGTAATAATCCGCAACATTTAGAGCTTTAAATCTTTTACGCTTCGACAATTTCAGTTAATAATAACGGTATAATTTCGCCTGTTGCAAGCACATGCCCCTTAATTTGCCGCCACCAGACGCAATTCGCAGCAGTCGGTCAATTGCAATCTGCGTGCTGGCTTCCTTCAATGCGGTTCGCAGCGCCTTTCTTCTCCTTGCCGCTGACTAAAGCAAGCCAAAGAGCTTTGTGAGCGCGTGCTGTGGCACTTGAGCTCTTGGCGGCTGAATTTGGGCCAACGAAAACAAGCGTTACTTGTAAATACTTACTCACATTCATACGAACACGTGGAAACCCGGCCGTTGCATTGTGGCTGTTGCTGGAGCAAGACTTGGCCAACATTTTCGCAACACCAGTACTTGGCGTGCGAAACACACATATTTGCGCCCGACACCACGAAAGAAACACAATACACAACAGCTGTGGCAACAACAGCAAAAAGCTGCTCTGGTAACCATAAATTGAAGTACACGACGGCTTGCAAGGGCTTGCAGTGTGTATGCATGTGCTAGGTAGATGCATGCAATAATAGTGGCAACTACCGGCCATATTTCGCCGTGCAACAAGGATGCAGTGTTGCCGCGCCAATTGCTGCACGTACAGAGAGCCAGCGCGGTGGCACGCCATTGACTACCGCCCCCCTCTCACCTCCTGTAACAGGTGGTTGTGTTGGCTTTTACCCGCTGCGAACATTACCGTTATAACCAGAAGCGTCCGCAGTGCCACACACAACAACAACGGCTGGAGCGCCGCCACAATACAGCATTAAACAAGCTAGAAATTAAATTAAAATCCCCCGAAAATAAAAGGTTGCAGGAAAATATGAGCTGTCAAAAGTTAATTTATAGTAACAGGCGGTCAGTCGGTGTAACGCCAACTCAACCGCTGGAGGGGAGGTCAAGCCATGGTCTGTGTTTGCGGCAAAAGCAGCCAGCTCGTGCGGTGCGGTTGGTCGTTCACCCGCTGCATCAGACGAGTGGGAAAAGGCATCAAAGTTTGTGCAAATTTAAGTGCCTGCATTGTGATTCAAAAAGCTATGAGAAAGTTTGTATGAATTGAGCTGGGGGGACCGGTACTAAAATGTGGCGCAATTGGGTTTTGTTCAGGCGTTCATCATTTCCGAAGAAATGTTGCCTAAATTCATATAAAAAGGAATGTGTTACAAAACTATTCGATTGGAACCGAAAATACAACGAAGGAAAAAATTCATTGAATCAAACCTTTGGGGCTCCGTCCAAAAAATTAATAGTTTTTTAGGTTCATTAAGCAAAAAGCTTCCACAAGCTTTCTAGATTCCGGCAAAACGTTATAAGTAATGAATGAATCGTGCGTCCAGTAAATTGTTCGCTTGATGCTAGTCTCTTCATTTGGAAATGATAATTATCCGAATCTTTTTTCCGAAGTTGAAATGGAAATGAGCTACTGATGTAATTCCTATGGATGAGATTAGCTGAGTTCCATATTTCTTGTTGCTTTGTATCAGTACGAAGCAATGAGATCCTTCTTCTTAGCTGGCGTAGACACCACTCACGTGGTTATAGCCGATCGTCCTTCCTTCTCGCTGTTTCACGTCAATTGGAAATCCCAAGTGCAGCTAAGTTCTTCTCCACCTGGTCTTTCCAACGGAGTGGAGGTCTTCCTCTTCTTCGGCTTCCACTAGCGGGTACTGGATTGAACACTTTCACAGCTGGAATAACCGTACAGCTCATCATTCCATCGTCTGCGGTATTCGCCGTTTCAATGCTGAAGGGACCATATCTCTTTCGCAAAACCTTTCTTTCGAATACTCCCAGTGCCGTCTCATCGGACGGCGTCATCGTCTACGCATCTGCACCAAAAAGCAGGACGAGAACTATGATGGGCTGGTAGAGTTTGGTTTTTGCTCGCCGAGAGAGGACTTTACTTTTCAATAGCTCACTAAGTCTAAAGTTCTTAAACAAGCAATATACATACTCGGAACTTAGCCATTTTCTGGTCTCCCACTAAACAAAAAACGTCTGTAGTCGGGCTCAAGAAATCGGAACGAATCTGGATATATATATTTATCGGCCAACTCGGTGACATTCATACGATTTTTTTGGGAAATACTTCCAACTTGTCTAATGTTCATGAAATGAAATTTTGTATTTCACGAAGTGATGTCTAGTTGTTATTTTTTCGCCGGTTATTTTTTGTTTCCATCAGTTCGATCTCATAAATTGTTGTCAAAGTTTCGTTTGTGAAAATAATCAGAAATTAAAGGGAAAAGCTCAAATAACCTCTCTATGAAGCAGGCACAAAAATCCTAGTTAAAATAAAGTACTCAATGTACATGCTATATGCATGTATATTTCTCTCACTTCACGACACTAGCCTTGGCTGGCTCCTGCGTCAGTTCATGGCCACAATAAACACATCGCTTTTCGCTCAATGGAATGTCACTGGAAAGCAAAATCAAAAGGAAAAAAAGAAAAAAGAACACTGCAAATATTTTACGGCTAAAGAAATATCAATACTTCAATCTACCGTCGCACAAGAAGTATTTGATGGACAGCAACAACAGCACCAACTAAACGGATGTCGCACGTCAACACCGACGCCATTAGTTCGGCGCCAAAGTACACAAAGCAACACAAGTTAAGGGAAACATATGCGAGGGACAGGAGTGAGGATTGCGATGCAATTGATTGAGTGAAAGTCAAGTCGAGCCGAGTCAAAGCCTGTCCATATAGCTCAGCCCTTTCTGGTTCTTTTACAAGTGCCAAAGCAGCTGGCTTCCGCTTCCAAGTGAAATCAGCAGCTGACATGGGTGTGTTGGTGACACCACAAAGTGGCAATCCTAACACTTTAATGACTTTCTAATATGCAACACGAGATGTACATAATTTAGTTGCACGTGGCAAGGCCCTACCTACCCCTTTACCCTTTTACGCTCAAACTCTACCTCCTCCATACTTTTTAGCAACTTATTTACCGATCCACTGAAGTCACTGTGTGTTAGTCAACGCCCGAAGACGTGATGAGAATTTCAATGCCCCATTTGCCTTTGTTGCAGTTGCATTCGGCAGAGGCCTCTCTCACTTGTGTGTGTGTTCTCTTATTTAAGTATGTTCCTAACATTGGCCGTCCACTTGCTGCCTTGGGGAATTGCAAAGTGCAACACGAGCGTCAAGTTACTGCTCCGTAACACAGCACGTAAAGGCCGGACAGTCAATACCTTTAGAGGCCTGTCGCAACTGTAGGCACAACAACAAAACTCTGTATTTCGTATGTGTTTGTGTGGGGGAGCGACTGTGTGTGTGCTGTTGTGGAGTCTGGTGACTATAATGAATAATTTACAAAGGTGTTTGGTGTTAATTTGTTAATTGCTCGAACGTCTACGTTAAATGTGGAAAATAGCAGATGGTAAGCGCCTCATTGTTTACTTAAACACCAGCAATAACATATATTTGCATTAGAACAAAGGATCCTCTCATTAATACGTTATTAGATTTTATTGACAAAAGACTTGCCACAAACCGTGTCAAGTAGTGCGAATAAAAGCGGTCAATATCGATTTGTAACTGCAGCAGGGGCCATTTTGTACCACGAAATTCATAGGAGAAGTAGCAAAGATGTGAGGGAAGGGCTTTTTTCTAACAGAAGAAGAAGTTCTTCCAAACCTATCTTCTATATAGAAAATAATATCACCAGGTCAAATTTTTATTTTCGATAAGTTTAATGGTTTTCGATAGAATAATAGGCGTGTAAAATTGAAATTGTGTTTGGATCCATCTATATATACCTATTAGGGTTATTTAACTTAGGGTTTGTTCGCACTGTTTGATGATCTGAAAGTGATTGGAACAAAGCCAGGGAAGGCATGAAGTTATCTCCTCGAAAAAGACATTCTCACTGTGAGGATTAGCAAAAACTTTATCTTTCAATTCATGTAAGCTCTCAGTTGCATTGCAATTTTCAGCCGAGCAACTGTTTCATGCTCTAATAATTAGCTGAAAACCGGCCCCTACTTTCTTTTCCCGAATTTTTTATTATTTCACTATATTTTGTAGCTGCAGTAATCTATAAGAACTAGTCCCAAACATGGAGAATAATGTTTGTTGAATCAAGCTCTTTCGCATTTCAAACTTTTATCTTAATGAGGAGCTTTCTGGAGCACAAGGACTTGAATGTGTTGTGTTCTACTGACTTACCTCTTTTTGGTACTTCTGCGTGACTTTCTAATTATTCAATCTATGTACTTCAATTAGAGTCTTTGAACTTTGTCTTTAATCTAAAGAGGTAGAAGAGCTTGACTATGTTTACCGAATTATATCGAGAATACTAGATAACTACAAATCTTATTAAATCATAACTCAATAATAGCTTTTCGCCCGGCATCAGCTTCAAAAACTACCAATATGCATAACTGTCAATGGAAGGAATACTTTTAATACCAACAGAGAGTGAGAAATATTGCATGATTTCATTTTCATTGCATATATTTATTAATAACCTGCATATAATTGACCGCAAAAGATTGTGGCAACAACTGGAATACACACATATCCGCATACCACAACCCCACAAGTGAAAAAAATAATAGAAACCAAGTGATATCTATGCAAATAGTTTCCACTCAATTAAGCGCAAGAAGAAAGCGGCAATAAAAGACTTCGAATGCACTTCAAATGTATCTGAAGCGCAGCGACTGTCACACACCAACGGAGCGCCGCATACTACAATGCAGCAAAAAATGACGCAGCAGAAGGGGCAGGCGAGACGGAGCGACCAACAACTTCTTTGAGACAGAGAATAAATACATATACACCACGTCAGACAGTGATTTGTACTGCTATTTAGTTACGCTGCATACGCATGCGCATCCTGTTTAGCTGCGTCGGCACTGTGGCACTGGCACACAAAAGCTAAATACACCGTCTGGGCGCCCGTTGGCTTGCGAGGGTATTGTGTTTACATTTCACGCTTCGTTTCCCAGCGCAAATACACAGATACGCAAGCATACTTACGGGCGCGCATACTGCTTTTTGCCTTGTCGTTTTCGATTCGGTGCGATGTGTGTCCTTCACGTCACAATTTAAATGCAACGTTAAATTTGCTATTGAAATGAAATCGTTCGCATACATCTTCAGCGTGCGCTCCAGCCCCCACAGTCGAAGACGCCTGTGGATTTTCGCTTATAGCCATGAGTCTCATTGCTCGAAATCGACGGTGACAAAGAACTTTCGATTATTTCTGATTGCCTGCACTCAAGGTGGCTCTTGGCATTGTTATACCGTTAAGGGAGTTAGACATTTGGTTTGTGGGGTGCGTGATGTATGTAGATGTCACTTAGGAGAGGTGGTGAAGAGGTGAGGATGCCAGTGTTTGTTAAAGGTAAAGGTCAAAGGATTAAAACTATATTGAAGTTGATGCTTTTAGATGGCGCTCAGCACATTTTGTATGAAACGCTCAGTCGCATCATCGGACTTAGCATTTGACGACACTTCCCCATATACTTCATAGCCTTATTGTACCTCAAAATGCATAATAACGTTACTTTTTTATCGTAGCTGTTTTTCTGTCTCTACAACAACAACAATAACATTAGCAGATTAGTCTTGGCCTATATCGATTCGACAAGTCTTGAAAAGCTTATTAGTTAGTGCACAAAATTAACAAAATTTAATTGAAATACATGCTACCAATTTACTCCCCTCCGAAGCGCTTGCAGCGAAATCATTAATTATCTTTCAATAGCAAAGGACTCCTTAAATATTCACTTAAACTGGAATTTATCCGCGACTTCTGAACGCATAATTTCTGGAACAAAAATCGGCATCATAACTCAGATGTCTGTTTTTGAATAAAGGCAACAACCTTTAAAATGGTATTAAGGCCAAACTTGGAACAGGGAACATCAACATACGTACGTATGTATATTGTGGTGGAAAACAATGCCAGATTGCATAGCGAGGCGCAGCGGCAGATAAAAAAGACAAAAATGTGGAAATTCGCGCATGCCACAAGCGAAAATTCTTGTTTTGGCCTTTGATTTTCCAGCTACTTTGATAAGCACTTCAAAGGATTAAGAGAAGGCTGCTGTTGCAACGCCTGTGTGGACGGGGCGAACAACGCACTTGCCCCACAGTCACATGATAAATTCTTCACGTGGCAGAGAGACATGAACATGGAGTCCGCCAGCTAAGTGGCCAATGTCTTACCAACAACACGGATGGCTTCAAAGCCGCCTGGCATCTTGTTCCAGCGCGGCGTGAGAGGTAGGCCAAGGCGGAAATGTTGCAGACACATTTTGAAAAGGAATTTGTGGCAGAGCACAAAAGGCTCGTCCAACTTTTGCAGAAGTGGATGTAGCTGAGCAATGGAGCTAATTCGCGGTGTCTGCGCAATATCGGTTCTTCTTAGACTTGTATTAGCTTAAAGTTTATAGGAATGGCAGCTGGTGAGCACTGCTTTAGCAACCGCAGTTGAGCAATACAAATACATCGCACAGGAGCGGTTGGCGGTCATTCCTTCTTTCGCAGCGAAGCTGTTTAAGCGATGCGAAGTAAGACCGCCATGTTTTCATATCCAATACCACTAATTAGAACAAGGTTCCAGTTCGATTTCGGATTTCTTTGGTTTGCCTTTGCATAAATAATAGTTTCCACGAAAATACAAATGATGCACAGCAACAACATGCTTCACATTACTTGCGCCCATGGTTCAGCTTGAGAAATGCGCCCCTGTAAAACCGAGTTGTACACCTCCTACATACCGAAACTTTGCAATAACGGTTTATCTAAGACAGCATTCGTTGGTTACAACTCGAAGTTGAAGTTGAAACAGGACAAAGCAATTCAATGTGAACTGGTACCCGGAGTAATATTGAATTGGCAGCGAGGTTAATGTCGTAAGGAAATATACCAGACACAAGTCTGGCCAGCTGTTTTATCTGGGCAAGAGGAAATTAGCGTAAACACTGCATGGTGGCTGGGAGCAACTTCGGTTGTGGTTTCAGGAATGTTAAACTTTACACTTTATTCTTGGAGAACGTATGATAAAATATTCGAAGTTAATTGGACATTTGGATATCGAGATGTGAAGTTTACAAATTTCTTATGTAGTCGATAAACATCATAAAAAAATAAAATCTTCATATTGTATGACATCTAAAATAAACGCTTACATCTTCGAACTTCACCAGCAGAAGCATCTACATATGTATACATATATCACTTTTGTTGACAACTTGGTTATTGTAAAAACTCCCAAAGTCGAAAGTAAAAAGTCAAAAATAAATTACTTGAGTTAATAGAATTTGCTGGAGATAAGCGATAAAGCTAACCTTAGCTGAGTGTGCTTGTCTTTCCGTCTGACAAAAGTCTTTAACAGTGCTTTCTACAACAAAAACAATTGTGCGAATTCACAACAGCAACATCCTCTGCTTAAAAGAGCAGTTTAAGAGAGAGTGCGCGAGAGAAAGATATATACACTCCGCCAATAGTTCTAAAGGAAAACACGAATTTCCATTCGATTTGGTTCTTTATTTCTAGAACATTCTCGATCTGCTACAAAAACGGGCAATTCCTGAAACATGAAGTATTTTTCGGGCAGTCATAAATGAACAGCGAATAGCTTATATATACATATATATTAATTATTTGATTTCCTTTCTGTTGAATGTTTAACGAAATGTATTTCGACTTTAGAACTAAGCTTAATTTATCCTGTCAACATCTTTGTACCCGTATGTCCGCACTATCTCTTGGTCTTATGGCCATGTGCGCATATTTCAACGAATAAAAGAAACCGTGCCATGTTTTCCAAATGATGCCGTCATCATGTTTTTTGTCAGTGGTTTTAAGATATTTGCCGTTTAGATAACTAAAGAATTGAACATTCATTTTAGGTGTAAGATTTTAGAAAACTAGCGAATTGTAATTTACCTGTTGAGACAGTCTCGGAACCACCAACCTCCTCCGAAATATTGCGCACAACTCATAGTTGAATTATCGTTATCCTGATCGTATGTGCTGAACTTGTAGCCACAGAATATTTTCCCAAAATATTCATTGCGTATTTTTCGCTCTCATCCCCTACAGCGAAAGTGTCGTAGTTGGCGTATTTAACGGTATCGTTGAAATCATGCAATTCGATTTGTAGCTCATTGAGTTGCACTTGTGTGAGCGCATGCAATTTGTCCAGACCAATCCAGAAATTTGTCTCCATATTTCCGAAGCCAGTCTTGTAATCAGCCCAGTTGCGATAGAAGTCGATGTTTCCGTCCTGTCTACGTTGCATCAATAACCAAGGGTCACCGCCCTTGTGATCGAGTAAACAGTAAACGTAGAAAGGTCGATCCTCCCAACCTTTTAATGGTAAACGTATTTGGTAGATTCCGCTTTTGGCCTTTGAACCCGCCGAACTCACTGCCTCAACACAGTTGGAAGGTAGAGGCCTCATACTATTCGATTCGCTTAATAACTGCGGTGAGGCGATGCTCAAGAAGAACAGCAACAACGCAGCGTTTATCAAAATTTTTGAATTTCGAATGATCATCTCGTATGCTTGTTTTGGACTAATCACTCAAATATAAAGGCATCTTTATTTATACTCCAGCACTTGAAACTAATTCATACTCTCCAGCCTATTCTAACGAGTATAGTTCACGCAAATGCTCGTAAGTTGATTGTTGGTAATGATAAGAAACGTTTTCTGTTTTTTTTTTTTTTGATTATGCTATGATTATATTGGAAATAACAAGTAAGGTGGGACTAAGTTCACCGTTGTTAAAAAAAATAATAATTAAAAGTAAAATATTTTCAATATAGAGGCAAACATAGGCACTGAGGTGGGAATCTATATAAAGTTATTATTGTTTAGTCTTACAAATAATTAAGTAATGATATTTTTTGGTGGTTGTGGATGACCAAAGCTATGTCTTATGTCAATAGATTGATGGGCCTGTCATGTTTCTATATTGTTTCGAGTTCGGTATTTGTATTGCTAATCCTATGAACCTAAGAACTCCGAGCCATGGAATAGAGTCAGAAATCATGCTTGAGAAATCGAAAAGATAAGAGATGGGTGTGCACTACTGTGAAGACCATTGAAGTAATCACATTATTGACATAATATAAATAAGTTTGTGAAATATAAAAATATAACTTTTGCTCAAAAATTTTAAAATTATAATTTATAAACACTATAACTCAGAAATAACTCAGAATGTAATATGTTCTCCATGCAATGCTGTTGTGAAAGCAACAACACAAAGTGCGATAAGAACCGTGGAATAGCTTTTTAACCTTCCTCCGGGATTATCACTGCGAAATTGTTGCCTTTCACTATGCATATTGCATTTTGCTTTCTGCTGTGTTTTGTATTTTCGTCAATATTCTTATCAATAATGCCTTTAGGGAAACTTTGAGGTACACTGACCAAAACTAAGTCTGTACTAATATAACTCTCAATAGAGGCTTTTATTTAAATCTGAAACAAAGCCGAATAATTAGAATGATTGCAGCATAATGAAAAATGTAGAATTATAGATTGCGAATAATAATTGAAATTTAAACCATCCGATCTTAGATACATATATATAGGTAATTCTATTCATATTTATGCATATTTCGGTAGAATATAACCCGTATAAATTGCCGAAATTATAAATATTCAATAAAGTTTCGAATAATTCTCACACATTTTATACTCTCGCAAATGCAAGGCTCAATGATATGGACCGATATTTGCTAGGAAAAATTCTATACAGGATTCTCGGATCTGTTCCGACAAAATTTTATGTTATCTTTGACAAGATATGGTCCAATTTCGACAATGTTTAGATAACCGAAATATTTACTTTTATTTGTAAGATAAAAACGACAACGTAGTCACCCAATGAGTTAGAAAAATACCCTGATTATTCTAAATGATCGCCCTGTTTTATGTATATGCAACACAGCAGGCCTCAAAAATTAAAATGTCATCACTGGTAAAAATACACCACGAAATTCACCACACTCAATGAGCTACGAAGTGCCGGGAAACAGCTGACAAATGTAAACAAGTTAAAACAGCTGTAGGCGCGTTTTACTGAAGTACAAATTGGAAATAAAATTTTCTGAAATAAGTGCTAAATAGTTTGCAATAGAAATATTACAGTGTATAAAAAAACAACAAATAATTAATTAAGTTTTTATTTATATTTGTGAATAAATTTTATCTATAAATGTATGTGCTAAGAATTCATATAGTCAACACTTGTTGCTAGTGCTAAGAAGAAATTGTGCCATTGTTTTCTTATAAAGACCAAGAATATATTAGCATTAGAAATTAAGTAGCTTTCGAATACTTCAAAACAGTGCAGACATAAATTATATGCAAAATTATATTGTTTTCAATGCATAAATTATGTGTTAAACCTTGTTACTCATTCACTACTCGTTGAAGCACTCAATTTAATTCAAGTTATTAATCGTACATTGCCCTAGTAGTTGGAAGTGTGGCAAATAAAAAGTTGGATAAAAAATCGAAAAAATACTGTTCCTTAATTTACAAACCACATTAAAACCAATACCGCGACCGGCCGTCAATGCCACAGCCAATGTGAAGCAGTTACATCAACAAAAGCGCTTGAAAAGTTTACAACTTTCCTGAAATAGTAAATAGTAACGCTATACTAGTATAACGCTGTGTTCATCTGAACTTTTGCAAAATAGCTATAAAAAATAGCAAATAAAGGACGAGTGCTTGGTTATGTGCAACTGCGTCTACAACAAACCTTGTGTACATTTCTACATATTGTATATGTATAGGATCAGCCATAAAATACGAGTAAAATGCAATTTGTAGGAAAGCTAAAAACTTTTATTTTGAATTAAACAAAATGGAGTTCACAAATATAAGCCGTACACAATCTGTGCAGTAGATTCCACAAGTGAGTTTCACTCAGTTTACCAGCCAGCAGTTGACATCGTATGGACAACTTTCAAGCTACTAACTATTTACTTGCATAATTTTAACTTTTATATGCTGAATTTAAATTACTTCTCGGAAAATGTTTCTGCGCATTATTGTTGACTCTTACCTATGTATGTATATATGTACATGCATATAAACATTTAAAATGTCTTTAAACATTTAAAGTTATCATTCGACAGTTGAAATTATCTTTACTTATTATATTAAAAAAAGATAAATCAGCGCTTTAAATATTAAGCGAAGAATATTTAATTACCGTAATATTTTATATGAAATTATTGGTAACATAAGTTTTTAAACAGCGAACACAAACCGCCTGTAATTTTCAAAAGTTCTGTACTTCTGGCACCAATCGCCTCAAATATTCAGCATAGTAGACTGCAATCCGAAGGGCACTTTACATAATTTGTCGGCAGACATGAATGCGCAATGCACACCATGTCCACCTAATCTGTTTATCTACAAGATAAGCTCTGGCTATGAATCTGACGCTTAATACAACAGTGTATAACAAGCCATACGAAAAATAGCAAGCAAAAGTAAAAAAAAGCGACAATAACAAAATTAAAACTTTCCAATCCGCACACAGACGAGTTGTTTTTTGACAAGTGATATAACTGCGGTTGCAGCTGACCTGCTTCTCCCTACTGTTCCGGCCATTCGCTTATCAACGGACATTCAGCTGGACAACTTTAACCGAGAACAGAGTGAAGAGCAACAAAAGATGGCAGCAAACACCAACATTGCCACAACCGACATCAACAAGCAGGGCGAGCGGCAACAGGACAGCACCCGCATGCCGTTTGTCGGCTCGCCATTGCTCCTGCCAGTGCCAGCGTCATCGTCAACATCAGCAACGCCACAACAAAAGCGACATCAAGAACAATTCTCTGCGAAAATATTGCAAGCGCTACTGGGTATTGTGGCGCAACCGCAAGAGGAGACACAATCTGGCGAGCCGGAATCGGAGGCAGCGCTAAAGCAGCAGTTGCATATGGAATTGAGCCAAATTGAGTTGATCTATCGCGCGGAGGGTAATGCAAATTTGGTGCTAGCATTGCCGCAATTTAAAAAAGTTTTGCGTCTGCCAAAAACGTCGACGCTGCCGACAACTAGCCATAGCAAAAGCAGCAAATATAACAAAATGAAAATTGGTGATACACAACAGCAAACGGATGCGAATGTGGCCAAGGGGCGGCAAGTGCCCGACAAAGAGTGGCAGCAACATCAACAGCATCAACAACAACAACAAAAACAGCAACAGCAAACTCAAGAAATGCAATTGCAACATCAACATCAGCCAGAACAGCAAAAACATCAGGAGGTAGTCCAAAGTGCTTCCGACCCGGCTGTAAATCAAAATGCAAAAGGTTAGTTTTTGTGGCAGGATATTATGTGGTGCGCTGCTGTGTCCTGATGGTGGCGGTATCGACCCGCACAACCAGCACAACGCCATCAACACTATCCGCATTGTTGTTATGCTAACAATATTGTTTGGGCAGCAACATACAGACATACATACACACAGCGACATACACAGCTCAGCATTACAGCATGCTGCGGCATTTGTTGCCTTGCTGTTGTTTCTGTTGGTAACGTAGAAATGCTTGTTGGCAAAACTTGGCACGAATCTCTGACGAAATGTGTTTATTTCATTTATTTGTTATAAAATTCCATTGCATCGCCATTGGTAGCAGCTGTTAGCCGTGCCAGATTTTGCCGTGCACCAAGCTATATACATAAATACTTTGACTGTTGCTGCGCATAGTTTTCATTGCTGGTCATTTTATTGTTGGCTAATTTATTTCAAATTGTAACCACAATTGCAGACTTGACAATGGAGGATTTTGTAGCTTACATCGAGGTAATACGGCAACTACTTGGAAGCGAGTATGTATTCGAGGCAGAGATTGTGCGGATAACGAAGGAGAAGGACATACGGTGGATAAATGAACGGATACGAGCGGATCGACCAGGTGAGTTCGAGGAGGAGGGAGGATTAGCAATTGAGTAGAGACAAATAGAAAAGATAATAATTTGTATGGAGATTTGCTATGTACATACATACATATAACTAATATTAAGCGTTTCGATGCCTTTAAATAGCTGAGTGTATAACGTAATATGAGTAGATTTGCTGTTTTAGTTTGGAATGACTTCACTTTACTTTGTCGGAGTAAAGCTTCCGTGAGCGCCGCTAATACTCAAATTAAGAAGAAGCAGAAAAAGAGTATTGATTATTTTCCATGCATTTTCCTCTATTTAAACATGTTAATTTCGAAAAAAACTCATAATATCTATGTTTTAAGATAGCACACAACAACATGTTATTGTGGCTCTTCAAGAATTTTGTGGAAGACAGGCTGGCTTGACGGTCTTTCACCATCCTTTGTGGATATGCAGAATCGACTGTAGTGGCAACGGTACAAAAAACTCTTAAATGTTGATTCTTATGAAAGTTCTCATCTCAATATCCTACCTACTGCACCATGATCGATTGCACCATTTAGAGCCATATTTACAGAAATTTAGCGCCTAAAACTATGCACACCTCAAAAACTGCATGTAGAGTTTATTTTTGCTTTCATAAAAAAATGAACTACGAAACATATATTGCACATATGTCATTCGTTATTGTTGGCCTTTTGCTGCATCATTCCAAAGCAATACTCTTTTCAATTTCCACAAAAGTGTTATGAGACCATTCCATCGCCCCCCTAGTGTTGTATGCATTTCGCTGCACTTGTACATTTTATTGTGCGTCACTTGCAACACATTTCCCCTGACCGCCCGCCCGCCTGCTACTTTCTGACAGTCATTGGATTTCGGCTATTATTGCTGCAACAACCGATGCGCCAACCTCCCGGCGCCTTGCAACGGGCCATGCAATCGATCATAAAATTCTTCTATGCACTTCGGTACACCGACACGGGCTTCTGGATCATGAGCGCTCAATGCAGCGGAGTCACAGTGTGAATGATTGTGGCATTATTGCAGCTGCACATTGTAGCTTATTGTTGCCTCCCATTCGTTTCAATTTCATAAGGCATTCTTTACGACACAACACCGAATCGAACACTACGGGGAAAGAGGCGCAAGTAAGAAAACGGAGGGAGAGGGAGGGATAGAGAGCTGGAGAATGGTGATAATGGTAGGTGCTGTTTGGGAGACGTTCGGTGCATTCCCAGCTGACTTATTAAGCGTTTTAGTACTCGCCAACCGAACAATGACAACGAACAGATGGTGTTGAGTGTGTCGTGCTGGTGGCTGAGGTGGCGCTCGAGATATACGGCCGTGCTGTGGCGTGTGTAAGGAACGGCCATGCAGCTGAGTGACACACGCGGTTGCACACCTAATATTTCAACAATGTTAACTTTGTTGTGCTAATGCGACGCTGTGTTGGCCGTACACATACAGTCGGTTTAGCTGTAACCATAAAGTAAATGCGCCCATATTGTGCAATATCGTTGTAAAATGCCCATTTCCTCCCACAATGCTATGCATTTCAGCGTTTTCATCAATTGCATTTTTTACTATATTTTCTCTTTATTTTCTTTTCTCTTTCATTTCGGTTTTTATATGCTTTTTTACCGGCGTCTTCCCTCGGCGCGTACAACTTCCCGTTACACATCAACTCTTCTGGACCGGTTGCCGCCACTGCCATTGGTGGCGCTTTTGCAGCTTATCGGCGTGATAAAGAATTTTGTGGGGAATTCGGTTTGTTGCTGCCAGATGCTACACGCTTACCAATAGCATTCGATATTTTACTTTCCAATTTGCAGGTGAGTTTGGCAGCGCTGCCATTAGATGAATTATTACACGGTGTTCAGGTGTAATGCTCCTGCATGGAATTCCTCAGCACCCACACACACACACTCCCCCTACCCCACACATGCACATCTATGTAAATATATCAGCAGCACCGGCGCAGCTAGATTGCATCAGTGTTGCTGTGTTTGTTGGCGCTAGATCCACTCTCAGTGGATATTGATTATAAATACTGCTTTCAGATATATTTTTTGTTTGTTTGTTTGTTGGGATGTTCATGGAACAACACCAATTTCGGCTTCTTTATTGCGCCATTGGTGCAACGTGGTCGTGCAACAGTGGCAATAAATCATCGCACTTGTTCTTCTCTTTAAGCCGGAGTACAGCGGACCCAGTGGTTTATAGTTTGAAATTAAGAAAAAACAAAAACAACAACAAATAGGAAGCAAGATTTTTGTGCACACAAGTGATCGTTAACCTGGTTTAGAAGCGTATTTCGGTGCAACGAGCATTTTAGCAAATTTTTAATGGCTTTGCCGTGGAATGAGTTGGCATTTTATTACACTCCGGCTTAATTCTTTTTCACATAGTTCGGTGCAAACAAAAATTCGCTTTATTGAGCGTTTATATGTTAGAATCTATAAAGTGGCAATTTATGGGCAAATCCAGCAATTTACCAAATTCCAGGTGAAGCATATTTGTGCACAACAATAAGGGCAACGAAACCAGCATTTTAAAATTTACTTGTACTCTCTCTGCATAGAGGCTCATGCAACAAGCCCTTTGAGACTAATGATCAGTTCCAAATTATTCTTTTTTTATTTTTAAAAGATTTAGTACTTCAGAAAAAGGTCAATTATTTAAAATTTTATTTTTAAAAAAAGTGAAATTATTTAATAAAAATTACTGCAATTCCGAGAGAAATGGAATTGCGTAACATTTATTGTTATTGATATAGTATATTTCTTCATTTATCCTGTCAAGCCCTTTGCACCCGTATGCCCGCACTATCTCTTGGCCTTATAGCCATGTGCGTATATTTTAACGAATAATAAGAGCCTTGCCATGACTTCCAGATGATGCCTTTCCCTTTTTCTTTGTGAGTACCTTTCAGATACTCGCCATTTAGGTTACTAAAGAAGACAATAATATTTAGTGTAACACTTTAGAAAACTTGCGAATTGAATTTTACCTGTTGTGGCAGTTGCTGTACCACCAGGCACCTTTGAAATACTCCGCACAATTCGACGTCACGCTATCGTTATCCTGATCGTATGTACTGAACTTTTGGCCATCGTGATATCCCAGTAAGGAATCACCTGCACTCCCAGAATACTTTCCCAAAATATTCAATGCGTATTTTTCGTTCTCATCCCCTATAGCGAAGTTTTCATAGTTAGCGTACTTAACGGTATCGTTGAAATCATGCAATTCGATTTGTAGCTCATTGAGTTGCACTTGTGTGAGCGCATGCAGTATGTCAAAACCAATCCAGAAACTTCTTTCTATATTTCCGAAGCCAATCTTGTAATCATTCCAGTTGCGATAGAAGTCAATTTTTGCATCCAGTCTACGTTGTACCAATAACCAAGGGTCACCGCCCTTGTGATCGAGTAAACAGTAAACGTAGAAGGATCGATTCGCCCAACCATCTAACGGTAAGCGTATTTGGTAGATGCCGCTTTTTGCTTTTGAATCCGCCCAGCGTACTGCCTCGACACAGTTGGAAGGTAGAGGTCTCGTATTGGACTCCTCGTTCAATATATACATTGAGGCGGTGCCCAAGAAGAGCAGCAATAACGTAGCGTTCACCAACATTATTATGCGCCGAATGTTCAGCCCGTATGCCTTTTTCGCACTAATCACTCGAATATAAACGCATCTCTATTTATGCATGAACTTTTGAAGCTAATTTATATTCTCTCGCCTTTTCTAAAATGTACATACATACGTATTTCACGCAAATGCTCGTAATTTGGTTGTTGACAAAAATAAGAAAGGTTTTCTGTTTGTCTTTTGTTTTGCAAGAATTATGTTAAATATAAACAAGTAAGGTAGGTCCAGATTCGTGTGCAGCCGAATATTTGATACTATCGCAATTTGCAAGAATCAAAGGCGGGGATATACATATATTGGAGTTGTTTACAAAATTTTGTCGGAATAGTGAATTGATATTCATCATACTAGTTGTTATATGGGGTCTGGAGCAACTATAGGCACTGAGTTGAGAATCTAACGGAAGTTATTATTGTTTAACCTTACGAGGAATTACGAAACCATATTTTTTAGTGGTTGTGGGTAACCAAAGCTATGCCGAATGTCGATGGAATCCGGTATTTGTATTGCCAATCCTATGAAACTATGAACTCCGATTCTTGGAATAGAACAAAAAGCCCTGCTTGAGATTTCGAATAGATAAGAAAAGAATGCGCCCTGTTGCATAATCAGTTGAAGTAAGATTATAAATTATAAACTAAAAAATTAACTTGAAAATCAAATATATACAGTGGCGAGCAAAACCGTTTTTGCCTTTTTGTTTTTCTTTTTGCCAAGAACAGTGGAGCAAAAATTAAAAGTATGCAACAAATATACATTCTCCGTGATTATTGTTTTTCCTTATATACTTCGGTTTTGCTATGTACTGTTCCTTTTTTACTGTTATATTGCAGAAATTAATTGTAAAATTATTCAGAAGGGAATATTCGTTATACATATCAAGCATTTCATGGGTGGAACTTTGAGGTACACTGAAAATATTAAACTATCCACTGTAATAGATGCTTGTATATGTATGTGCTTCGTGTTGGAGTGTTGATTTACTTTAAAATGGCATGTGCATAATAAAAATATGCAAATCTGTTATAAATAAGCTCTCGTCAATCACATTGTTTTAATGCAGCGTTATAGAAAATGTAAAAATAATACAAGTTCCACTGACTGTTCAGCATATACAGTGCACTCGCGAAAACTCGATCCAATGACAACCATACTTGTTCGTGTTATCGAATTGTTCGAGTCGTCGAATTAATTTTAATTTATTTATTCGTTTTATCAGATTTTTTACTCTCGCAACAAAGTAGCTAAGAAAGTATAATAGTTTCGTTCACATAATGGGGGAATAAAACTTTACACAAATACTGTATATCATCTGTGGTTTCACTTTTGGAAAAATTGTCAAAATCGGACTACAACTTTTCAAGGCCCATGCCTAATGATAATTTTTCACCGAAAATATCGTAAAATCTCTCAGATATGTTAATGTAATTCAGAGGAAATTTTGTTCTTCTTATAGTATGTCTCTGTACCAAAAATCGGGTCATATCTTCACTTAGCTCCCATATATGTACCTAATTATAGGTTTTTCAAAAATACTATGGGCCGAATATATCTGTTAATATGTGAGGTATCTTAGCAAAATCAAGTGAGCGTATAGGCTTGGATACAATGTGCTTTGCTGGTGAAAATGAGTGAAATCGGTTCAGGAATTACCTCAGCCCTCATATACTATATATGATGATTTTCGTTATTCTATTAGATTTTATGCCGAATATATTTATAAATAAATAGCGAGAGTATAAAATGTTCGTTCCATTCGAACTTAGCCTTGCCTTTCCTTACTTGTTTTGTAATGATTTTAATATATATATTTAATATATTTAGTACTTGAGATAAGGTCAATTATTTAAAATTTATAAGAAAAGAAAAAGATTGAAGTTATTAAATAAAAATTACTGTAATTCCGAGAGAAATGGAATTGCGTAACATTTATTGTTATTGATATAGTATATTTCTTCATTTATCCTATCTTTGCACCCGTATGTCCGCACTATCTCTTGGTCTTATTGCCATGTGCGTATATTTCAACGAATAATAAGGGCCATGCCATGCACTCCATTCGATGCCTTTCCCTTCTGCTTTGTGAGTACCTTGCAGATGTTCGCCATTTAGGTTACTAAAGAAGACAATAATATTTAAGCGAAATACTTTAGAAAACTTGGGAATTGAATTTTACCTGTGGTGGCATGTGTTGAACCACCAAGCACCTTTGTACTGCTCCGCACAATTTCTGGACCAATTGTCATTGTCCTGATCGTATGTACTGAACTTTTGTCCACTGTGATAAAGAAAAGAATCACCTGCACTTCCAGAATATTTTCCCAAAATATTCAATGCGTATTTTTCGCTCCCATCGCCCACAGCGAAAGTTTCATAGTTGGCGTACTTAACGGTATCGTTGAAATCACGCAATTCGATTTGTAGCTCATTAAGTTGCACTTGTGTGAGCGCATGCAGTTTGTCCAGACCAATCCAGAAATTTGTCTCCATATTGCCGAAGCCAGTCTTGTAATCATTCCAGTTGCGATAAAAGTCAATTTCGTTGTCTTGCCTACGCTGCACCAACATCCAGGGGTCACCACCGCTGCCTTCGAGTAAACAGTAAACGTAGAAGGGTCTATCCTCCCAACCTTTTAATGGTAATCGTATTTGGTAAATGCCGCTTTTGGCCTCTGAACCAGCAAAGCGCACTGCCTCCACACAGTTGAAAGGTAGAGGTCTCGTATTGGATTCCCCGCACAATATATTCGTCGAAACGGTGCCCAATAGGAAGAGGAGCAGCAACAACACAGCATTCACCAACATTTTTTTTGTATGGAATTCGAATGCAATTTTGTACTAATCACTAGAATATAACCGCATCTTTATTTATATACGAGCTATCGGAAAGCTTAACGATACCCTTTGACACTCTTTTAATAAGTATGTATATAATTCACGCAAGTGATGGATGGCTTTGGCAAATAATTAAAATACAAAGTGTTTTTTATACTCTCGCAACAAAGTTGCTAGCGAGTATTATAGTTTTGTTCATATAACGGTTGTTTGTAACATCCAAAACTGAACGAGTTAGATATGGGGTTATATCTACCAAAGTGATCAGGATGTCAAGAAAAGTTCAAATCCGGATGTAACTTGAGTAAAAATTAAGATATCTTGATGAAACTTGACACACTTGTTTCTTGGCACCATAGGAAGGTTGCATTCGAAGATGAGCAAAATCGGGCCACTGTCACGCCCACAAAATGGCGAAAACCGAAAACACATAAAGTGCCATAACTAAGCCATAAATAAAGCTATGGAAATAAAATTTGGTATGAAGGATCGCACTAGGAAGGGGCATATTTGGATGTAATTTTTTTGGGGAAGTGGGCGTAGCCTCGCCCCCAAATTGGTTATTTGTATATATCTCGCAAACCAATAAATCTATATAAACCAAACTTTCTGCAGTCGGTTCTCCTACGTACCCCACCACTCACCATGAAAATAAATGAAATCGGATAATAACCACGCCCACCTCCCATACAAAAGTTAGGTTGAAAATTACTAAAAGTGGGTTAACTCAGTAACAAAAAACGTCAGAAACACTAAATTTCACATAAGAAATGGCAGATGAAAGCTGCATTCAGATTTTTTACAAAATGGAAAATGGGCGTGGCGTCGCCCACTTATGGGTCAAAAACCTTATCTCAGGAACTACTCGACCGATTTCAATGAAACTAGGTTTGTAATAGTTTCCTTACATCCCAATGATATATTGTGAAAATAGGCGAAATCGCTTCACAACCACGCCTACTTCCTATATACCAGAACTTTGAAGACGATCTGAATCGTTTACATTACAATATATAAAGTAAGCACTAGTGAAGATATCGGTGCAGAACTTTGCACAAATACTATGTTTATAGTGTGGCAGCCCCTTTATAAAATTCGCCGAAATCGGACCATAGGTTTTTAAAGCCCATATATCGAACACGAGGACCTCGGCGCTTCTAACCTAATATTATGGTTTCCAACTTTCAATGGACTTTATACAATATATATGACGAATATGTGGGTCAAATTGTATATTATATAATATAAATAAAGTTAAATAAATAAATTGCGAGAGTGTAAAATGTTCGGTTACACCCGAACTTAGCCCTTCCTTACTTGTTATTTTTTGCTGTAATTATGTTAAATATAAACAAGTAAGATAGACCCGGTTTCGGTTGTAGCCGCACATTTTATTCTATACAAATTTGCAAGAATCAAGGGCGATTTTGAACTATAGGCACTGAGGTGAGAATCTAAGGGGATTTATTTCTGGAATTACGGAAACAAGTATATACCGCTTATCTTATGAATCTGTGTACTCCGAATCATGGAATAGAGGGAAAATCCCTCACTAAGATTAGAGAAGAATATGCTCTACTGCGCCGTAAATTGAAGTCATCACATTAATACAGATTCAATATATGTACATATGTATGTATAACATATAAATAAGTTTGTAAAATATAAAAAATAACTTTCGCTAAAAAATTTGAAACTTATAATTTATATAAAGCTTCGGGGTGTGTCGGGTTTATTTAAAAAAAAAAATCACTGAAAATAGAATATACGAAAGTATAAACAAAGGGTGTGCTTCGTATTGGTGTGTTGATAATAAAAATATGCAAATATGTTATAAATAAAAAACTCGTCATTAAGTCAATCGCATTGTTTCAGCTTTTACAGTGCACTCGCGATAACTCAATCTAATGAAAACCATACTTATTCGAGTTGACGAATTGTTCGAGTATTCGAATGTTGTATTTTAATTTTTTATTAATTTTATCAGTTTTTATACATATTTCCTGTTTAATGATGCATGACTAGTTAATTCAAACATTTTTATTTCTATTTCCATAAAGAATAGAAGGAGCATGTGTATGTAAAATGTAGGCTGTTTTCTAATTGCTGGAATTTATTGTTGATTTATTTTCGACCGAATTCATTGCGGTCTTTTTAACTCATTCAGCAGTTGTCCATTTAGCTTTGCTACGCATGAACTTATATGTATAAGTTGGTTCATTTTCACCAATTGCTTTTTTCAATGGATTTTTTTTCAATCAAGTAGTTGTATTTATACTGTAAAAGTAACCTAATACAAATTTATTGTTGTTGAACGGAACCTCATCTTCGTCATCATCTTTCTGGTTGGCTTAGTTTAAAATACTAGTCCAAGCCCTTCACGAAAGTCTCTCGTTCCAACTTATTCCAAACTCTGCTCAAAAATTTAACAGCATCTCTCAAGTAAATTTTTATCATTGATTCGACCAAATCGCATTCATCGGAGAGAATGGCTGCCAACAGAGAATTTCTATAATGTAACTTTGTTATGCTTATTGCGTTTTAATCCATTGGTTGGATCAAAGGAGTGAAATTCGGCGGTAAAGACAACACTATAATTGACCCATCTTCAGACTATGATTCATCCTCTTTTGGATGCGAAGGTGCGTTGGACAATTCGATTGATCTCTTTAAAATAGGATTTCACCTAGTTAAAGAATATATTTATTAGAGGGTATCCAGTTTGTAGTCTAGTGTAGTTGCCTGGCCTGCGTTACAAACGAAAAGTGAAACTAATTTTGGAACTGAGCTAATGTCATCCAGGCTGACTTTGTATTTTTGTATTCCACTGTGAAGTTAAAAGTGTTTAAATAATCTAGAATGATCTGCTCTTCCAATTACAAGTAATTTAATTTTGTGCTTTCCAGTAGCATTGGCACACATCAAAAATATGTATGTTACACCTCACTTTTTTCAGATTTGTTTCCTGGTGCCTGTTTTTTCATTCTAGAAATGTATAGTTTTGCCGAAAGAAGCTTCCAATGTAGCCCGGATTCAGCTACGTTATAATTTTGTACAGGACATAGTCCAATTTCGTGAATTTTAGCATGTAGCTTAGTTTTGAACGGCTCCACTAGTACCGGTCGCGAAGATAATTTTTCCTCTGCCCTTGAAATAAGGCGTATTCCATGATGCTTTCGAAAGTTTTGACGGCATCCATCGCTGGCTAAAAACCTTGAACTGTTCTTACTTAAGTCGGCATGTAACTCCTAACGGAAGTTCTGAAGCACAGATCGTTTTACGTTTTCCAGGACCTGATAGAGTATTGTTAAAACATTTAATAATTTGTTTTTATTTTTATACAATTCTAATAGTGGGGTTAGCAATGGATAGAGCTATAACACCTTAACCTTATTTCAGCCTTTTATGCTAAGCTCGATTCCACTCCTATTGTCCAATTTAAGTAACGGCTCACATGCATTTCAACCGAACCAACTTTAGCGTAGAATTTAATGCTTCTTGCAACAGAGGATTGGCAATATTAGTCGTTGGGAATTGAAATACCAGCACAAGAAGTAGTTTTCCCTTAAGTTGCGGTAAAAAACGTTATTGTGGCACTATTGCAATAATTTTTATACTCCTCCAATATGCATATAGGTTGTATGAGTATGTAACGTCTTTTGTAAGGACACAGGATAATAAAAAAGCTCCATTATCCAAGTTTTTTTATTATCCCTTATTCGATTGCGCATTAACATTTTGAGCGCCACCATCGTGTGCAGCCAATTGAAAGCATAATAATTATTTTCAATTTGAACTTGCCGGCACTGTGGTGCAGCGCGCCAGCAATGCGAACTTTTTTGCTCATATTTCTGCGATAACTGAAATTTATGCTTTTCACGCATATGTGCTTGTGTAAGGGTGTGTGTGTGTGTGTGTGTGTGTTTGCTCGTTTACTTTATGCATTTTATTGTTGATATTGTACTTTCCACCAGCAATTTTACATTTCACAACAGACCTACAATGCGCGGCAATTAACAATATGTTGTTTATTCTTCTCCACTCTTTCTCATAAAAAAAACACGGAACACATTGCAAACAAAAACAACAACAACAAACAAATAACGCCATAAAAATGGGCATAAAATAAAACAACAAAAACAAAAAAACGAACGCAATCGAAGGCGAAATGGATCGGCGACACATACGCCATCGAAATAAAACCGAAGCAAGGTTGGCTGCTGCCAACTGTGGTCGTCAACAATTTATTGGAGTTGCAGAAAAGGCCAGCGCCGGCTGAGCAGCAGCAGGAACTCACGGGAGCGGAATGGAGGCAAGCGTCAGCTCACAGTCACCACAGCGCAAGGTGTCGCTTCTGTGCGATGCAATTTCTAAAGGTAAGGCGAAAGTGCCAACGACAAACGACAATTACAAAAAAAATAAAAATAAAAGAAAAAGTTGATGAGCAGCAACAACGAAAACAACAGCAGTTGAGGCTAAGTAATAACGGTTCAACAAAACACCGACATACCGCAGCATTCCGTTTATTTCGCTTATTCCGTTTTTCATGGCGCGCGATTGCATTTGCACCGAACGCGCCACGTGGTATGAGCAACATTGCGGCTGTCCGCCCGCGGCCGCTTTTGCGCCGGGCGAAATTGTCATTGAATGCGCTGTGCTTTATTGCGCCACTGTTACGGTTATTTTGCGCTTCTGCTCCGCTGCCGCACAGCATTTCTTATGCAAATTCAGTCGTTGAACCGCAAACAGATTCCTGCATTTTTACTCCGCTCTTCCGTCGTATATTTTTATGCGCTTGCCTTTTGTTGTTGCCGGCTTGTGTTTGTGTGCTTTTAATATTGCTTTTGTTTTCCTCGCTTTGCTGCTCGTTTTTATCGCCGCCACCATTTTTTGCTTTTGTTCTTATTTCGTCTCTCTCTGCCTCTCTCTTCCCTGCAGCTACACACGGGCAAAATCAACAGGCGAACTTCTTATTGCCCGCTGGCGTTGTTTTCCGGGTAAGTTGTGCGGCATCTGTTGGATTTGTTTTCTTGTTTTTTTTTGTTTTCTTGTTTTTTTTTTTTGTTTTTTGAATTACCCATAAGCATTATGCGAAAGTACCGAAGTATTGAAGTATGTGCGTAACCGGCTTTTGATTGTAAATTATGCCACAAAGTTTTTGTTGCGCAAACTCTTCATGCATAGTTTGCGTTGTTTCCATGTATATTTGCTCTAATTGCAACTTCGCAACTGATTTCATTTGCAATTCGTTCCCTAATCTCCGCTTGCTGCCTTATTTGCTTAAAGTGTTCCAGCGCAAATGGTTGCCGCACTCGATGCTCTGTTCCGGTGTCCGCAAAATAATTTAAGAATATTTCGAAACGGTATTTTGGTATACGATGGCGAAAGACATAGCTACGAAGACTTGGTGCAGCAGATATTTCCTGGGTAAGTGCGCTTTTTCTGTTTACTTATAATCTCATTATGATACAGGGAACTCATCTGTAACATTATAGCTTAAGATTTCTATAATTTCTTACAACAAAACCAATGCGTTGAAATTTGAATTACATATTTATAAAGTAGACGCTACTATTCTGTGGGTTCAAAGCGTCTAAAATGGGTTGAGATATTTGCTCGATGTATTTCAACAAGCAAAAGCTGTATGTGAGGTATATATCAATTTTACAAAGAAGAATATTTCAAGATTGTGGTCTGAAATTTAGGCTGGTTATTCAGAATTCTTCAATTTTATTTTTGGATCTCCCAAACCCTAAGTTTGGGCTTCGAAAACATTTCAGTTTGAGTCATAACTGATGTATTCCCCATCATATAGACCATGGAATAGGATGATACAAGTGCTATTGAATATTGTTCTTGTATCGGGTTTAAAGTCATTTCACTAGATACCTCATATTTCGTGAATATGATCGACAGTGGTTCTCCCTAAATGTATGTAATCATAAAAAACCGTCTAGTCGGTCTAAAGTTTAAAAATGCTGAGATGAAAAAGCCACAATCTTGAGTATATGCACCAACTAACTCTCCGAAAATGACATCCGTAAGAAAAATTAGTTATAATCGGTCCATGAAATCCGAATAATCCCAATGCTGTTCCGTACTTCATATTTTAGTTGAGTACATACATGAAACTCTTTATCATGCGATTTCTTTAACCTGATGCTGAAGAAAATTATAAGAGCCGCTGAGCTAAATAGACAGGATACAATTTTTCACAACCATTGCTGACATATGCGGGTGATATCGATATCATTGGCCTTAACAAATCGTTGGCTATCTCCAGGTTTGCTAAGGAAGCGAAGCGAATGGGTCTGGTGATGAATGAGGACAAGACGAAATGTCTCCTGTGATTAAACAAACAGTCAGCGCATTCGCGTCTTCACTCTCATGTTACTATTGACAGTCATAACTTTGAACTTGTAGATAGTTTCGTCTACCCAGCAATTAGTATCAATAACACCAACAATGTCAACCTCGAAATCGCAGAATCACTCTTGCCCGAAGATGCTACATTGGGTTGAGTAGGCAATTGAAATGTAAAGTCCTCTCTCGACGAATCAAAACAAAATTCTAATAGTCGCTCATTATTCTCGTCCTGATTTATGGTGCAGAAGCGTGGATGATGTCGATATCCGATGAGATGGCATTAAGAGTTGTCGAGAGAAAATATCAGATGGAAAACGATTTGGTTTCTCTTGCAAGTTGGCGCCAAAATGCGAGACATTCGGTTATGATCGCAGAAGCGGTGCCTACGAGACTTATCACCTTTTTGGGAAGCCGTCGTAAACCCTATTTCTAATGCGATCTATCTCTATTGTTCAATGCTGTCAACAACAACTAATGACCTTCCGTTGGATGACGTCGATGACAACATCAGATTCCTAATACTAAATAGGGTTACCTCTGCAACAACAACAACAAAAGCAAACAGTAACTTAATGCAATCTGATCCTTACTTTCCTCTTAGACTGACTTTTTTCCAAAGAAACTTGAAATCAAAATTATTACTTAGGCAAATAAATATTTTAAATTCAGTAAAAGTTCAAGGCATTGTTATAGTACCGTTAAAAGCGTACGAACTGCCATCAATCAAAGCGACGCATTTTCACTTGCCACACATACATACATATATTTTGACACACATTGCCACATATTTGGTCTCTTTTTTGCGTATTTAAGTTGCAAATAAATGGAACAGCCATGGCGGCACAATTACATTTGCAGTTGAGTGCGCCCACAATGGACCGACTGCACACACACATTCCGTTGACCACTTTTGTTAGGTGCTCCATTTTTTGTTTCCATTTGCGCTCACTGTGTACGGTGCGCCAGAAAGAATTCAATAAATAACACAAACTAAACAATTCATTTATTTATTCAACCATTTTCAACCTCTCCACATTCTAAATAAATATTTTACAACATTTTTCGCTTTTGTACACCACTACACCCGCGCTCTGTGTACTTCACCCGCGCCCCCTGCCCCGCCACTCGTGCAACATCCGGCGTTGGCCCCCGATGGAATGACAACACCTTTTCGCGCGCTGGTCCGACGGTGGCCGTCAACGTGGCACATCCATAACATAACATGACATTGCAATGAAAACTGCAATTCTGCAACACTAACAACAACGAAAGCAACACAAATTCGCAATAAAATGTGAAAAATGCCGAAAAATGGCGAAAAATGTTCAACAGCAGCCAAATAGAGCTTTTAAAAGATTTGGTGGTGGCATGCCTGCTGCGGGACTACACTTCAAACACCAACAACAAGAACAACAAGAGCAGCCGTGACACCGAAGGTAGCAGCTGTAGCAGCGTTGACATTGTTGAAGTAGCCAAAGCTGCTGCTGGTCAGCCACACTTAAGCGCTGCTGCGGAACAAAGACCAACGACGGTGGGCCAACAGAGCGCGGACGAGGCGAAGAAGACCGAGTCGAAAGAAAGTAGCGTAATGCCAGCACTACTAACAGATGAGGCCCGTGGGGCGGCAGGCGTTGTAACGGCGGTGGCTGCTGCAGGTTCTCCGACGCCAAAACGTTCACGCAGCAAGACGACGACGACGATGACGACAAGGACTGACACTGTTGCACTGGAGACAACTTCGCAAGCACAAATCACCGAAGTGGAAACGCTGTGCTTACCGGAAAATTGTGTGCTGCAAAAAATTTTGCATTTACAATTGCTGGCCAAGGTGAGGAAACGTTCCGTTTAAGGGTGTGTGCATGTGTGTGTGTGTGTGTGACTTTATTTAAATTTGTTGATGTCGGTGCTGGTGTTGTATGTGTTTGGCACACCAGTGTGGGATTTACACACAACGAGTTGGTGATTTTTCAGCAAACCAAGTAATGAAAACAATGGGGGGGAAGTGTAAAGCAAAATAAAATTAAAAATGCCACCGAAAAGAAGACCAACAATAAAAGCTACCGAATAAGAGACGAAAATATAAATAAAAATTAAAATGCAACATTGTTGGTAGACAACACAGCATTGCATTGCATCGGCGGACAGTCAGAAAAACAGACAGGTTGGCATAAGGGGTATGACTTGTCGGTAAAAAAAAACTAACTAATAACATTGGTTCCTCTAACTTCCCACATTTCAACAGTACTAGCGTTTCGCTTCTAAACACACACTCACAGTTAAGCTCTTGAAAGCCTCTTGACAGACTTAAGATCGTAACTCAAATATCTGCAATGAAACCCCTTGACACAATAAAATCTGGCGGACGAAAAAAAAATAACAAATTTTTCATTTTGAAATCTCCGAAATAGGGGCAGACAAAAAATTTCTCCGAGTTACTCAGTCTATTTCGAACGATTAACGCTGTCTCCTGGGGACTGATTCATAACGGTATTTTTTCTTGATTATTTAGTGCTCCGTCCATCCAGTATTTTCTTACGTAATTTGTATTTTGCTTTCATAACAAAAACAAAACACTGAGAATATTCGCTGAGTTTGCGCTGTGTAAGTTTTGTTTAGAGCTCAGTACCAAAGCGTTAGTCATACCCCATAAAAAGGTACTTGTTTACCTGAGTTGTTCGCAAAACGACAAAATGCCACTCAAGTGGTTGGCCGAAAAGTGTGCAGCTAGTAATTTCCACTTGGATGCCGGCCAAGGTAATGGGAAATGAAAAGCCGCCACGACTTTGAGGCCACCACGACCAAATAAAGCAAACGCTGGCACATGCTTACCACAGTACATACATACACATGTAGGTGTGTACACTGGTGTGCAAAAGTACACATATACACATGCGTGTATATGGAGAAGTCATCGTCAGCACAGTCCGCTTATTCGGCGCTTTCGTACAGTCCGTGTTTGTTTGGACGGCTTGTCAGCTTCGTCTTCACGCTGTCGGTTGTCGGTTGTTGGCTGACTGCCGCCTTTGTTTAAGTTATATTTAAGAGTGTCGTCAATACTTCCGCTTGCTTTCAAGTGACATTTTTATCGCATTTCTCACTCAATCCATCTTCCGTTCGCTGCCACTTCGCCGCGCCTGCATACCGCAGCACCACATGTCCGCCTTGCATGCGGCCGGTTATGCGCGTAAGTCGGAAAAATCATACGACGCCTTAAAAGCCTTGTTGCAGCGCTCAAAACAACAACAAATTGCGGGAAATGCATTGCAGGCCGTGGAAGCATACATGCTGGGCGCCACAGCGCTGGACTGCTCGATAATGCTGGCATTTCAGGAAATTTCAATGCGCGATCCTTCGCCTTCACAGTCGCCGTAAGTAGAATGTTAATCGTATGCAGCTGCCACCGCGTAATTAATGACATATTTAATTCACTTTTTTTTTTGTTTTTGTGTGCGTTTCAGTGAAATGACAACAGCCGCCTGCTCGCTGCCGAGGCATTGCGTCGTAATGCCGCGCCATAAAAAAGCCTTCCTCACCAAAGTCACGCTGGTCGACTTGGATCCGAAGCCTGATAGTCACTTGTGTAAATACATTAAACAGACGTCTCAAGCCCTCAACTTATTTATGGCTAGCAGTTCCTGATGGCCAGCATGGGTGTGCGTGTGTGTGCGTCCACAAGACAAAAGGACACGTCGAATCCTGCAGTGAAAAATAAAAGGGAAACTCAGCATAAATTTAACGCTCCGGAATGTAAATACAAATATGTTAATATATTTTCGCTTTTGTATTAATGCATGCATCATAATAAATGCAGTGTTAAATTAAAAGATGCACTCCGCGCGAAACCTTGCGGAGTAATATTATTGCATTTCAATTTCATATCCAGACTCAATTCCGTTGTGCTAGTCCTGAAAATATTATGTGTGTATAAATTTAAGCGCGCTCTTTAGTTAACTTTGGGAAGGTGTTTGGCGCAGTTTATTGCCGAAAGAACCATGCGAGAAGCCATCATAACCTACTTCGATTACAGGCTGTTTGATAAGTGAGCAACAAATAAGCTTTAAAGTCACCTAAATTGGTCCGTTTTATATCATGAGTTTTAGTGATGTCATTCAAATTCACCACTATGGTAAATTTCTATTTTTATTTGTTTACAACTAGGATATGATTATCAAAAATAATATTCGTGGTAAACAACGAATGACTGGTGGCATCTGGGCGCACCCTGAAATGAAAATGTATGCGAAGGTAACTCGCTTTACAAAAAAAATACATACATACATATATAGACTATTTACGGTTAAGCTTTCGCAATCAAATTTCGAAATTTTCCGATCTTCGAAGTTATTTTCAAATTTTTAAAATTTCCAATTTCGAAAATCTCCAATTTTAGAAATTATTTTCAATTTTTGTTCCGATCTTCGGAATTTTCTTTTAAAATTTGGAAATTTTTGAATTTATTTTCATATTTTAAAATAAATTTTTTAATTTCAAAATTTCGATATTATTCAATAATTATTTTCCTATTTCGAAATTCTCTAATTTTAGAAATTATTTTCAATTTTTGTTCCGATCTTCAGAATTTTTTCAAAATTTCGAAATTTTTGAATTTATTTTCATATTTTAAAATATTCGAAATTTTCCAATCTTCTGAATTATTTTCAAATTTCAAAATTTTCCAATCTTCGAACCTAATTTGGAATTTGTAAATTCTCCAATCTTTGAAATTTTTTTCATATTTTGACGTGTAAAATTGTTTCAACTCATATTAAGTGAGAGTATCAAAAAATATGACACTCTTTCAACTTCATACTGATTGTAGGGTGAACAGCTCACTTGCTGCAGCTAACTTAAAAAAACAAAACATACATACACACCACAGCACGTCAGTAAGGCACTCCTTAATTAATTTACATGTGCCTGCTGAGCTGAAAAAACGGCATAAATAACAAAACACCGATTGCCATGCAAAGTGTGAAGGTGCCGGGCCGTGCCCTGACAGGACAACACTAGAAAGTGGAACAGCCAACAGACAGCAGTCGCTTGTACGCTGAAGAGTCAACGCACGCGGAAAACTGCTGAGTTTGGAAAAATGTTTAGAAACTTTTACTATTCAGTAAGACAGTGGAAGTCAGCGCAGAAAGTTAAATTTATCCTGGACAATTGTTGTGAGATTTGAGATTTTGTCTCTCAAACGGTTGAGTTTTAGGTAACCAATAGATATTCCAATCGCTATGGGCAATAAAGTAGCCACGTTCACCGAACAACAGTTGGATGACTACCAGGTGGGAATCTCTGAAATTAATAATGAAATTTGGAAAGAGAAAATAGCTTTTTTAACTTCTTCTTTTCGATATATGCTTGCACACTGGGTATCCGAAGGACTGTACATTCTTCACGCGCAAGGAAATTTTACGGTGAGTTTAGCTTCATTTTGAAATGAAAGTCGTATACTCTAACTTTTAATGTTCAAACAACATATTAAGGACTTGGGAGAATGTTTAAGGCACTTGCTTTCAATTTCGGAAACTCTGGTTTCTCATGTAGTGAACACGCAACCCTATCGCATGAGTATAGTCTTTCTGTGAGCAGATTCTCCTACAAACTAATTTCGAAGTTCGTGATTATAACTCTCTACCATGTACAAGTGAGATTCTACTTTAAGTAGTTTTCCAATATCCTCGGAAGTAATCCAAAATTAAATCTCCCAGAAATCTTATTCTGAATTTGGAATAAAACCGAATTCTTCGTTGTGCTCAGATAATCATAGAAAGTGACTTCTTTCAGTGATATTTAATACAAGAAACTATTTTGAGTATTACAGAATGGCTTAACAACACGACCGAATTGAAGTATGGTACTAGCTCATGATAGATAAGTTGCCAGGAGCTCAACTTCGCTTCTATAAATATTTAGCATTAAACTTACCAAAGAGTTTAGAGAAGATCTTGGAGTGGATCTAGCTCTAATTCACACAAAATCTTCAATTAAGTGCAAAGAAAACTTTAAATTTAAAGTAACCAGCTCTAAAATGCTCTGGCTGCCGGTAATATTGGCCGCCTACTTGCTACACCTATTACACAGCAAGGATAACTTTGCACTGACCTCAGCCATTGACAGCGAACTGCGCTCATAATTTTCACATTCACCATTGTTGGCGTGGCGCTGCATTGTACGACTTGCAACATTCCGCAACTCCTTTGTTGTTCACAATGTCCTCCTTCGCCTTGTTCGTGCATTTTTTTATTGCATGCAACATTTCGCATGCATTTACGTTTCCGTGCCAGAAGTATCGCTTACATTCCAGAACATGCCGTCATTATGGTGGTCCTTAGCCGTGGCATGCTTATTGATTGCGTAGGCGCCGACCGGATGGAATGTTGCCAAAAACGCGGTGTTGTTGTTTGTGTTTAAATATGCTTTAACTAATCCGTATGATTTCTTTTCGCCACTCTACCTCTCTGTCTTTTCGCATAGCGTTCACAAGCGTTTTCGCGAGCTGCGTCCGGATTTGGTACCGCGCCAAATGACCGAGGGCCAGGCGTCCAGTGTCAAGGTGCCGTGCGAGTGCATCGAGAAGATGCCCGAGTTGCGCGAGAATCCCTTTCGACGTCGCATCTGTGAGGCCTTTTCACGCGACGGTCAAGGCAATTTATCCTTCGAAGACTTCCTGGACGCATTGTCTGTGTTCAGCGAGCAGGCGCCGAGGGACATTAAGGTTTTTTATGCCTTCAAAATTTACGGTGAGTACGTGGAAGTGTGCGCATTCTTTTGTACACCCCGCATTGTTGTTGTTTATTGTTTACGTTTGCGGCTTTGTTGCGCTAATGGTTAATGCGCTTGTATGTGTGTATGTGTGTGACAGCAAATTATGTGCAACAAAAGCAGTTAGTTGTTTGTTGTTGTTGTTGTATTTGGCATTTTGTCGTGTTTTGTTTAACCACCATATTTGTGTTCGACCGCGCTTGCGGCCATTGTCTAACGTGTGCGCTTTTTAACTTTGTTTTTGGTTGTGTTGGTGTAGTTGTGTATTTGTATGTCATTTGCGTTTTTTCATCTAAAATCTGCTCACCACCACATGTTTACCGTAAGCGCTGCGCCGTCAAGTGGGCGCGACGCGTCATTGTGTTCGGCACTCGGATTTTGGCAGCCGCTACACACCCTCACACACACACACACAAACAAGCGTTTGATTGTATTATATGTTTTTACGAAACGTGTGTGTTTTTGACATTTGAATGCGCTTTGTTTGAAAGTCACAATTCACCGTTATTTGTTTTTTTTTTGTTTCTTGTTTTCTGCAGCTCTTTTGCTTCTTCGTGACTTTCGTGCGGCAACTTTATCACAATCACGACCAGCACTAATATTTACCGCTCTAATTTCTTTCGTTTTATGTGCGCATCTTTGTTATAAACAACGGCACACACATTTATGATTGCAATTGTTTATACATATATATATATCTATGCTCACACTCATATACATATATATATAATTTGTAGTTGTGTATATGTGTATGTTGTCATACAAATTTCGCTTTTGTCTGAGTTCAAGGATATTCTGCATATGCTTCAACTGAGCAACACGATGCAACAAAATTTTTCATATCACACAAATAGCAGTACAGTTATACATAGAGTGCGTCCGTCAGGGCGTATGATGAACATGATAAATGTTGAGTCTACGAGACGTCCAATAAGCAGCCAAGAACAGTCAATTCCTTCGGATTTCTACAGAATTATTATAAAAATATTTTATATCACAACAACAACAATATAAATAAATAAAAAAGCAAAAGTATCTTCGTTTTCCATATCAGCTGAAACCCCTAATTTTATACTACAATTTTAGAAAAAGCATTTGAAGGTTAGGTTAGGTTTTTTTTAAATAGCAAGGAAGAATTCGAAGCTCATTGCATGTGTCATATTTTTTAAATTAGAAAAACATGACGTCTTCTGTTTTAGGGAAACCTCTTAAGGTGTTAGGTACGTTTCAAATTTTCAAAATTTGCAAAAAAAAATTTTTTTTTCCTCTTAAATAGTACAATTTGTCAGCCCGCGTAAAATTCTAAGAGATTTACCAATTGGAAGTTCCGCCTATCAAGCCACGTCAGTACGAATGTAAAACTTTAAACGCATTTATCTCAAAACTCAATTTTTCAAGTCGGTGGACACGATATCTCGAAAAGTTAAGAAGCGATTTTGTTCAAATTTTGCACACATCTTTGGAATAACATTATCTATGAACGCATGCTTTTTTATATTCTCATTATAACTATCCATTTTTCGAGCTAATGTATGCCGAATATTTGACCAGAAAAGTGAGTTTCTTGGTTACAAATCGGTCAAAAATACAAATTTTAATATATTCTTTTTTCTTCGTTCATGAATTAGATTTACCATGTGCTATAGAAATACTTTTGATTTATTGATTTGATATCAAACAATAATGAGTTATGATGTCCAAGGCAAGAGCGTTTCTGTTGGACACTTCATGAGAGGTGAGATACTAACGGCTGAATTTTCAGAAATTTTTAATAAAAATTCCATAAAATACTGTTTAAAAATGTATCTTTGATATGCTGAATAGTTTAAATGAAATATATCATTGTATATATTAAAAATAAATTAAAAAATACGCTGGTTTACAGCCTCTGAAACTCACCAAATTATTATCAAATCTCTGCAACATTCATATAATTAAAAAAAATTTAACAAAAATTAAAAAACGACATATTTCCTGACGGTTAAATTTTTATAGCACAGTGTTGCATGGACAGCATGCCACTGTGCCCATAACATTTATACTTTTGCATATATACCGTTACGTCCATTCATCGTTGGTCATTCTGAAGACTATAAAAGTAGAATAATATCTTTTTGTAACAAGTGCCAGTGTGTTGTTGTTGTGAGTTGAATCGGAATGAAAAATATACTCGTGGCATTGCGAATGCATAAGACAATCTGTGTCGCTAGCGTAAATATTTCATTGCGCAACAAAGTGGCAAGTGAATTTGAAAACAAAAGTTCAACCAAACGCACACAACGGCATGCCGCTGCATGTGGCAACATATGCATGTATTTATGCTCTGCAACATAGCAACATGTTTTGAATGTTACTGAGATTTTAAAGATCAAATAGTTACTTGGCTTTAGCACAGTTTTTGTTGTTTGCTGTTGTTGTAGTGCTGAAGTGCACAAATTGGGTTTAACAAGTTTTAGAATTGCTCTTGCCGAAAAAACCACAATAAAAAGGAATTATATTTGTGCATAAAAAAAATATAAGAATTACACGAAAAAATCTGGTTACTGCGAAACATCTTTCGAAAATGTGCCATCTTAACTTTTCAACATTCTTTTCACCACTTTTTGGCACACAAAGTAGCTTTTTAGAGCGTTAAAGCTATTGAAATCATTAAAATCTCTCTACTCTTTATAGAGGTGAAATTCTCATTTTACTAATAGTCCATATCAACTCACTTCGAGCAGTCAAATTCCTTGGAAGGCCTTCATTCCCATACAAACCCATCTCCAGCCCGCAAGTCCTTTTCCATTTAGAGAAATTCATTTGAGCATTTAGCAAATCGGAAGCAACAAATTATTTATGCAGTGTGTTAAAAGCAATCAGTTTTTCGTTTTGTTTTTGTTTTGCTTTAATCTGCTTTTGTAATGCTTGTATATAACTATGTGTGTCTGTGTGAATATTGGTATTTTCAATTTCCTCTTGTAATCACAACGTGCAAAAATGCCGACGAAACCCATGCATTTTTAATATTAAACACCTAAAGCTAAATAAAGCAAAGCGCCACAAAACAATTTCACGGGCTTAACGTACAAAAGCCACAATTAATTTGAAATCAAAGTCGACAACCAACCGACATCAATAAATTCCTGCAGACGGCAATAGCTTAGACCGAAAGCAACTTAATAGCTTCAATGCATACTATATACTATATGTATGTATGTATGTATATGTATATATTTAATAATATTAATTTAAATTTAATATTTCCGTTTGTGTGTGTGTGTGTGCGTTTTGCATATGAAAAATATATTCGTTGTCATATTTGCATGGATATCTCGTAAATGCACTTTCTATTAAAATCTTTTCTAAGCTTTCACCTATAAAATCAATAAACACTTTGTCAAGTTAAGTTAAGTTTTTGTTGTTGTGTTTTATACAATTTTATGGCATAGGTTTTGGTAATTGTTTACAAAAGCTACCCATTGAGAATGTCAGTGTTCCCAAGCTGAAAGCCTTATTCTAAAATAGGTATTTTTAAACGAAAAAGCTTACATCTTTCAAAGCTTTTTTGCGATTGAAAATTTATGACTTTTTGTCATAAACTCCGAAATAAAAGAAAGTTGTAAAGCAATTGAAAATGTGAAGCAAAATATATGCCTGGATCTAAGGTTGTCATATAGTCCCTTCACGTGTAGGCCTCTGGGTATCTAGCGTAAACTTTTTCATAGTTGAACCATTGGAAAGCTTAAAAAGCTCATTACTCAATTATTTTAAGTTTGCGTGAGAGGGGTTATTACGATCCATAATTACGTCATCACACACAATTTTTGTAAACTATGATCTTCATTCGACAGTAAAACTAAATATTTGCATGCCTGGTTAGTTTAGGTTTGGTTGAAAGACTGATTCATGCTGCAACAAGGATCACAAGGTGCCCAACATGGAGGTGGCATAGACATGGACAGCTGAAACTCTCAACAGAATGAAAGCTCCATTGATCATAACAATAGCATTCTAGAACTAAGATTATTGTTTTTCCAGATCTCTAAATTGTAGTAATTTCGAAATTAGATTTCGACACATTTCGACTAGCCACGAACTAGTTACTTTAGAACCATTGATCACTACAATAGTAGTTAGAATCTTAAAGATCTGGCTCTACATTGTAGTAATTTCGAAATTAAATTTCGGCACACTTCGACTAGTGTGTAACTAGTTACTTCAGGACCAGTGCAATTATGAGTTTTCCAGAAAAGGGAATGCAGCTCGAAGTGTCCTATGTAATTTATTGTGAAAATAATCCGATTTACTCAATGTGCTGTCGTTCATTTCGAAAGTGTCTGTGTGTTTATTTTAATTCAAATGTTATATGTATGTTAGCTCGTGCTATGCACAGCAGCTCATTTGTTTGTATTCCTTCATAAGATATTACAGTTTAATAAAATATGCATATTAAGCGGTAATGCAATTAAATAAAATTGAATAAACTTCCATACAGACACACTCGAGCGCTGCAAGCATGCAACGGCATGCGCCTGCATGTATAGAAGTAGCGAGTGGCACGTTGGTGCGAGGTCTGAGTACACTCGCCGAGCAATAAAATCTCATTGCTGCAGGTAATCACTACAAATTGTAATGCATGCTAGTAGGGGCAAGAAATGAAGAAGATTTTAATGAAAACGACGTTGCAGCTACCATGAACCACTTTCCTGCTGCACAGCACAGCAGCATTACTTTGGATAGCAAGTCGCACAGGTCGATGAGCCGCAATGAGACACAAATACACACACACACACACAGGAATGCATGCTTGTTGTCACACACATTAGAATAAACATGCATACAATCATACTACCTCAAGCCTCCGCACTACTTAACTGCACTCCTAAGCTAACACGCAAACACACACACAGTTACAAATGTATAACCTCACATTTGGCTGAGCACAATTTCACCTGTTTGTTCGTTCAATTCCAACATTCATTTCAAACCTCCACTTCCTCCAACAGATTTCGATCAGGATGGCTTCATTGGTCACGGCGACCTCATGTCCTGCCTCACCACCATGACCAAGAACGAGCTGAGCCCGGAGGAGCATCAACAGATCGCCGATAAGGTGATGGAGGAGGCGGACGTCGATGGTGATGGGAAATTGTCATTTCTAGAATTCGAGCATGTCATTCTGCGCGCCCCGGACTTTCTCTCCACTTTTCGCATACGCATCTAAGACAACAATATAACATATATGACTTGAAGACCTCTTTGCCTACAAATATATAAGCATACACACACACAAATATATATATATATATATAATTTGCATACGTTGTTGTTTTTATTACTATTTTCCACATTCTGTTCATAGCACACTCACTTATATACATATGTATATATGTATTGATGCATGCAAAGAAATAAAACTTCATGTGTCGTTGCTCTCAATTGAATTTGAGTACAATATGTGAAATTCTGAATTGAATGATTGACTTCAAATGGACTACAATGGCATAGGTGATACATTTATGGGGGCATATACACATGTTTATATAATTTATTATGGAAATTTGCTTAGTTTCATTTCAATCCAACGCAGGTGTCTTGAGTTCTTCCTATTTTTTTGTATATATGAAGTGAGTTGAAGCCAAGAATTGTGTGTGATATATTCCGAATTTGATTGTGTATTTAGAATTTAATGGAAAACACCAAAATCTCCCATCGACACGACTTTCAACACTTTTGATTTCTATTCACAAAATAATTCAAAATAATCCCCAGATGCCACATATATATAACTTTTCTCAAACCCCGGCATACAGAGACGACAGTCAAATTCCAAATCACAGATGTTTTTAGTAATTCCATGAAGCTCTTGTATTTATAACCGTTTATTCTCTTTCAAGGAATTTGTAGTTCAATAGAATACAACAAGTATTTCATTAGCGGCAATGATAAGATTTATCGAAATTTATTTCTTAACTCTCGTGATCGGGGATGATGTAATTTTTATACTCGCGCAACATGTTACACAGAGAGTACTATAGTTTTATTATGAAAGTAATATTTGGTACAGAGGATCACACTAGGGTGGGGCTTCTTTAAATGTATTTTTAATATTTCCTCCTATACAAAGGATATTTTGAAAATTACTAAACTCACCAACCGAAACGATAAAACACTAAATTTTACCGAAAAAGTTTCAAAAAATAGCTGCACTCAGATTTAAAAAAATATAAATAAAGTAGGAGTGGCGTCGTTCACTTATGGCTCAAAAACCATATCTCAGAAACTACCTGACCAATTTCATTGAAATTTGGTGCATAATGAAACCAATTCACAACCACGCCTTCTTTTCATATAATACGATTTTGAATTCCATCTAATTCGTTCACTTTATAATATATAAATCAAGAACCAATGAATATAGCTGAATAAAACTTTACACAAATACTGTGTGGCATCATTATGGAAAAATTATCACAATTGGACTATAATTTTTCAAGGCTACGGATATCGAATATGAAGAACTTAGTGCCTAAAGGTAATTTTTCACCGAAAATATCGGTAAATCCTTTTCTTCTAATAGTGTGTCTCCGTACCAAAAATGTTTAAAATCGGGTCATAACTCCCCCTTCTTCTTCTTCCTGACAGGCGTAGAAAGCGCTTACGCGGTTATAGCCGAGTCCACAACAGCGCGCCACGCATCTCTCCTTTTGGCTGTTTGGCGCCAATTGGTAATATCAAGTGAAGACAGGTCCTTCTCCACCTGGTCCTTCCATCGGAGTGGAGGCCTGCCTCTTCCTCGGCTTCCTCCGGCGGGTACTGCATCGAATACTTTCAGAGCTGGGGCACTTTCGTCCATTCGAAGAACATGACCTAGCCAGCGTAGCCGCTGTCGTTTTATTCGCTGGATTATGTCTATGTCGTCGAACAACACATACAGCTCATCATTCCATCTTCTGCGGTATTCTTCGTTGCCAATGTTTAAGGGACCATAAATCTTTCGCAAAACCTTTTTCTCGAAAACTCCTAGTGCCGTCTCATCGGATGTTGACACCGGTTCCAACATCAGGTTAAAGAAGTCACACGATAGCGAGTCACCTTGTCTTAAACCTTGTTTGGTATCGAACGGCTCGGAGAAGTCCTTCCCGTATTAGTTTTGCGGGGATACCAAATTCAGACATCGCGGCATAAAGGCAGCTCCTTTTCGTGCAGTCGAAAGCAGCTTTCATAACTTCCCCTAGTTCCCATAATTAAAGGTTTTTGAAAAATACGGTGGGTGGTTAATATGTAAAATATCTTTGCCAAATTAAGTGAGCGAGTCAGTTTCCTTGTATGTTTGTTTGCATAGAATAATAAGAGACAATTTACATTTTTATTCCATAAGTACGTATTTATTTATTTATTTACATGTACATATTCTTAATTCCCCTCACACATTACTGTAATACATCTTAATTTATTTATCATTAATTTAATTAAGTTCATTTTCATATTTGTTTTTTGTTTGTTTTTTGTTCAAATTTAAGCAGCAATGCAATAGTCAGTTATTGTATAGAGTTTACATTACATCCGTAGCTAGCTTAAATATTAAAGTGTACGTATACATTAAAGTCTATTACAATAATAACTTTTATAACCCCAATGCGTTTTCAGTATCTCGTATTCCTTAATTCAGTTGGCCAATAGCACAGTGGAGTCAACTGCTCATCTTTCACACCTAAAAATTTCAAGTGTGCTATAGTTTGGTGTGTTCAAGTGCGTGAATATGCTTATTGAAGTTGCAAAAAAAAATTAATGAAATAAAAATGGTGTAAAGTTAAACAAATCACATAATTTGGAAGGGTATCAAGGCAATCCAATTAATAAAAAAAATACTAATACTCGTACACGAACTCGTACACGAATGTGTCAACTTATCTGGCACTCCTGGCCCACTGTTTACAGCGATTCTTTTTACATCGAAGTCGAAGCGTTATGTATTTTTTGAACAATTTGAAAGTTGATTGTTGTTGTTAGTGTGGCAGCATCAATATTTTTTATTGTGTGCTTGCTTTATTTCACACATTTGGGTGCACAGAATTTGTGGTAAACATGAAGTTTTAATTAAATCAATTTAAAGTATTATTGCACAAAAAGAATTAATTCAATTAGTTATATCTGTATTTTTTCAACAAACTTAGCATACAACTTTTTATTTTATTTTGTTTTTTTTATTTGATTTATTTGTTTTTTTATTTTATTTTTTTTTATTTGATTTATTTATTTTTTTATTTTTTTTTTTTTATTTGATTTATTTATTTTTTTATTTTATTTTTTTTTTATTTATTTTATTTTATTGTATTATTATTTATTATTATTTAATTTTTTTATTTTATTTTATTTTTTTTTATTTTATTCTATTTAATTTTTTTTATTTTATTTTACTTTATTTTTTATTTATTTTATTTTATTTTTATTTAATTTAATTTAATTTTATTTCATTTCATCTTATTTTATTTTATTTTATTTTATTTTATTCAGGCTACCACCGGGGTCACAGGTGGTGGATAGTGAATATTTTATTTTATTATTATTATTTTTTATTTATTTTTTTTATTTTATTATTATTTTTTTATTTATTTTATTTTATTTTATTATTATTTTTTTATTTATTTTTTTTATTTTATTATTATTTTTTTATTTATTTTATTTCATTTGTATTTTTTTGAGTTCTTATCTTGTTCACAACGCTTCTAATCACACTTTTGGTGCTCACATTAAGCTGGCTTTAAATAATATATTTGCGTTTACTTCCTATATGTTCGCCTGTGCAACTGTAGGTTTGTATAACTCTTATCAGACGCGGTTTTATTGGGTTTTTTTTTATTTCATTTAAATTGAATTAACATTTACTTATCAGCTAATTATATAATAACTTATTTGGAAACATGTATGTATATATGTATGTATGTATACATATAAGTATGTATATATATTTAATAGTTATATGTAAATATAGTTGCTAAGTTTAACTTTAATTAGATAATTTATAATTACTCGTTCACTGCTTTCATTGCATTTCGTATACATTTGTTCTTTTACATATTATAGTCTTTAATTGCGTTATTAATTCGTTAAGTACATACATATATGTATGTATGCATGTATGTATGTATATTTGCTTAAGTACAGTATGACACTTTTAAACAAAACGGAAATTTTTTATATACACTACATTTAATAATTGCGTTTGTAACAGATTTATAAGCTAAAAATCGGAAGAATTTGCAGCTCAAATACAGTGACTCAAAAATTTACACTGGCGTAATGTTGACTGCAACGTGGAATGATAAAATAAATTTCCATATATTCCTAACTAACTAATTGGCTTTGAAAAGCTTTCATATAATTGTAAATGTTTGAATAAAAATCGAATCTAATTTTTCGGTCACTGTATATGAGTTACATATATATTTATATTTACTTAACGGCATTTGTAGGAAATTATTTGTTTAATTTTTCTGCATTCATCAGGCTGAATCAATATGGTTGTCATCGATAAATAAAAACACTTGGAATGTTGTACAGTACTCATTATTCCTACATATTACTACATATATCCACCTTTTTACAACTTCAACTTAGATGCATGTATGTATGTATATTCTCTCATGATACTTACATACAAACAATTGAAATCAGTATGCAGTGCACACAAGTTTTTTTTTTTTATTTGTAAGCCTTAATTCTAAAGTTTGCATTATTATGCTGCAGTTCACTTTTTACGTATACTTCGTTCGATTCTTTGCTAGTCTCTGTGAAAACTATTCAACAAAACAAAAAATAATAATTTCAGCAAAGCACTCGCCGCCACTGTTCCTCTGCTGCGTCCAGTGGCTGTCAAACTGGTGTTTGCAATACCGTTTCTTTATGCTTTGTCCGTCATGCTCCTTAGTGATTGCTTAATATCACCATCCTTGCGCCATTCCACCATCAGCATCCGCTTTGGTCACCTGCTAGAACTCATGATTCCCACAACTGGGAAAACCGTAATCCGAAAAGCTTTCAAAGCTTTTCAACAAATTTCAGTAGACCGAGTTATGGTGTTCGTAATTGTTGTGTGCGGCGGCCGCGTGATGCAAATACGATGGAATCGCCGATGTTGCATTCAATTCGGAGGCGCGTCGTCGCAGCGCGGCTATACTGTGTCCTCGCCAAACATCCTCTTCGCCAACGTTGCCGCCATCTGTTGGCGATTGCATCGATTGGTGACAATGTGCCACCATATGGGAGCCACCATTATTTGCCGTATGCTCTTGATGTTGTGTCTGCGACTGTTGTTGTTGTTGCTGTTGCTGCTGTTGTTGTTGTTGCTGTGGTGGTGGTTGTTGATGGTGATGACTCTGTTGGTGGGCTTGTTGCTGCTGCTGTTGTTGTTGCTGTTGCGGCGTTGGTGGCTGCTGCTGATGATGTGGTGGACCACCCTGTGAAAAGTTGAGAGCACGTGAGTTGAAATTGAAAAAAAGTCCATGGTGAAATAGGTGAGTTTAGTCGATTCATAAACCGTGTAATAAAAAGTATCCTGCGGATGCTTTTACGGCGTTTATCCTGTGCATGCACCCGAGAAGGACATTTTGTCAAATCTCGACTAAAACTCACCATATTCTCCTAAGCATACAAAGTCACCATCTGTTGTACTCACCATTTGGTCGCCGTTCATGTCGTTTGGCCCCGCGTTCGGCTGGTTCGACAGTGGCGGTGTTACCGATGAGCACGAATTGATATTCGGAGGCGTGGTCGTGGTAGGCGAGCCGCTGGCGCCGCAGCTTACGCCACCAACCGTGTGCTGATACATCATCGAATCACCTGAAATTCGAACAAAAGGGTTAAACGTAAATCACTCAAGCAAGCATGGAATTTTTCACGCACCACAACACTTCTCGAAACATACAAACAAATAAAACATACACATGTACATATGTATTATAATTTAAAAGAAAATACGCTGCAGGCGTAGGAAAATCATGAATTCGTCTCCAAATTTTCAATTAGCGCGGGAATGCGAAAGTCAATAAATAGCCACCAAATAATGATTTCACATTCACTCACTAATGTGCGCGAGTGTGTGTGTGCGTAAGTGCTTGTGGGCCATTGTCACCTATAGCCATAGCCGATCCGCCATTGTCAGTGGACTTTGTTTGCATACTTCCAGTTTTCAGTGATTTTTCACTGGATTTTTTCCTTTTCGCTCCGGTTTTGTCAACAGCTAACTGTTAATTATAAAGGCACATAAACGAAGTCATGGCTGGCGGCAAAAGGTATAGGTTTGTTGTTGGTATTGTTTTTTTCATCGATTTTTGGAGCAAATCAAAATGCGTAAAAGTCGTGTCTAAGCAATTCTCGAGAAAACTGGTGAACTTATAAAAGATTTGTCAAATTTGTTAATTTGAAAAAAAAAAATGAAAAAGTGAAGAAATAAAATTAAAAAAAAAAAACTGTTTTGATCCGCATACAACAACATAGTACGCTGCAATTGACTACTTTGCGTCATCGCTAATAATATTTACATTTATTTATTCATTTATTTACTTTTCGTTGTGATAAGTTTATTAAAAGTGATTAAAAGGGTGAATGGAAAATTTGTGGCCTTGCGAAAGGGCATTCCTGCACTCTCGAATTGATTCCGTACACATACAATTAGCAATAGATACACTTGAATAAAACTAGCTAACTCGGATATAATACACTATATATGTATTATAAAAAATAAACTAAACTGTCGAGTCGATTCGAAAAGAACACCCTTTACTTAATGTTATTTTACAAGATTTAGTTGAAATTTGTTAAATTTTCAGTAATCATTTCCACATACCTAAAGCGTTTAGTCCATAATGCTGATAGCCGCCAGCACCCATTGCGGAACCAATGTTAATACCCGAATTAAGACCACTATTTATTGTAGACGAAAGCGGCGAAGATTGATTTAGTTGACCAAAACCTTTGATTTATCACCGTAATATTTGTGTAGGATTAGTATTCAATAGATGAATATTGTTGTTAAAGTGTAAACAGCAGAGAAGAAGAAGAAGAAAAGAATAAAAGATGAAAACAGACGGTTAGTACTTCAGTTAGATTGATTAAGAGAAGCAGTCATTAGCATATAATATAAATTTGCGCATTACTAAAGAAGAATGAGACTCCTCTATTCTACTACTAGCTAGTTGAAAGCACAGTGCACCTGCAGTCATTGGATTCACGCCCACGCCCCAGCGATCGCCGCCGAACATGCCGGTGCCGCAGAGGCCCTCGCCCATGGCAATGTTGGTTATGTTGGCGCCGAATGGCGGCAGTCCATGTGATGGCAGCAACGCGCCCGGTGTGCGGAAGACATTTGTGGTCTTCTTGCGCTTCTTCCACTTGGCACGACGGTTTTGAAACCAAACCTGAAATGAAAAAAAAGTCAATAATTGCACCCAAAATTCAAATCAAATTCAATTTCACTGAGTAGACAGTTGAATTAGTAGGTTGCGGAATATCTGACATGAGCGCAATAATCATATACAAAATCATATATCTAACATATGTACATAAATGACTGCAACACACACACGCACAAGCACATGTGTATGTGTGTGCTGCACAACGCAAATTGTTGAACAAGCTGAGAAAACATAACTTTAATCAAGATCAATTACCGGCTTCAACATGACCAACAACAGCAACTACCGCAACATATTTTACAATAAATAATCACCGCACTTGTAGCGACATAGTTTGCACAAACACACCCACACACACATCGGCACACACACTGAGATGATTGCAAGCGCATACGCCTAACCACATGATAACCATAAACCCAACCACTTGGAGTCGTCGCTCAATCAATATTTTGAATAAACACTGCTAGTCGCCACGCACACGGGTGGGGCAACCATTTGTAAACCTTCGAAGGCTTCGAAGCACACAACCAAGGAAACAAGCAAGCAGAGCAGAGGCGCGCTGACTGCCGGGGCAAGCAACAACTCAACAATCACAGTTACCTTCGCTCCACTTCTTAAACTTCGCAAAACATGGCTACCACCCCAGCAAACACTGCCACAACTACTTATATATATCCTATATATCCATGTAAGTGCCGTTAAAATTGAGACAATCCTTTACATGGAGAGAGATATGTTCATATTACATAGTACATTTGCATGGCAGTATGCATGTTGATGTTGAAGTCACTGTAGGGGAACAGAAATCCGCACAGAAGTGAAAATATTTCTATGGGACGTAATGTTAATAGGGTCCGTAAAATAGTGAATTAAACAATTTTCCAATGTTTAATATTTAGATAACTTCTTTAAGGGTTTCTCAACATACTTCTTCCAATACAGATTATTTTGATAATTACGAAAGAGAGAGAGACAGAGAGATAGAGAGAAAGTTATATGCAACCCACGAATAGTTCGAAAGTAAAACACGATTATGCATTTGATTTTGTTATTTATTTCTAGAATACTCTCAGATCTGCATAAAAACAAATAAGTCCTGAATAAATATTTCCCTCTTGGGTAGTCATAAATGAACTGCGAATTGTTTATTTGCATATTAATTAATTGATTTAATCTCTGTTGAATGTTAAACAGAATGTTGTAGCTCTTTTGTATTAGTCTTCATTTATCCTGTCAAGCTCTTTGCACCCGTACGTCCGCACTATCTCTTGGCCTTATAGCCATGTGCGCATATTTCAACGAATAATAAGGGCCATGCCATGACTCCCAACTGACACCTCTTCCTTCCGCTTTGTGAGCGCCTAGAAGATACTCGCCATTTAGGTTACTAAAGAAGACAATAATATTTAGGCGAAATACTTTAGAAAACTTGGGAATTGAATTTTACCTGTAGTGGCATGAGTTGAACCACCAAGCACCTTTGTAATCCTTCGCACAATTTCCGGTCCAACTGTCATTGTCCTGATCGTATGTACTGAACTTTTGTCCACTGTGGTAGAGAAAGGAATCACCTGCACTTCCAGAATACTTTCCCAAAATATTCAATTCGTATTTTTCGCTCCCATCGCCCACAGCGAAAGTGTCATAGTTGGTGTACTTAACGGTATCGTAGAAATCACGCAATTCGAATTGTAGCTCATTAAGTTGCGCGTGTGTAAGCGCATGCAGTTTGTCCAGACCAATAAAGAAACTTGTTTCCAGGTTTCTTGTAATCATTCCAGTTGCGATAGAAGTTCACTTCTCTGTCTTGCCTACGCTGCACCAACATCCAGGGGTCACCACCGCTGCCATCGAGTAAACAGTAAACGTAGAAGGGTCGTTCCTCCCAACCTTTTAATGGTAAGCGTATTTGGTAAATGCCGCTTTTGCCCTCTGAACCTGCAAAGCGCACTGTCTCCACACAATTGGAAGGTAGAGGTCTCGTATTGGATTCCTCGTTCAGTATGTACGTCGAGACGGTGCCCAAGAGGAGCAACAATAACGCAGTGTTAACCAACATTTTTATACACAGAATGTTCAGCTCGATTGCTTGTTTTGGACTAGTCACTCGACTATAAACGCACATTATTTATACAAGAACTCTTGAAGCTAAATCATACTCTCTGGCGTCTTCTAAGAAATATATACACTTGTATATAATTCACGCAAATGCCCGTATGGTTGTTGGCAAAGATTAGAAACGTTTTTCCGTGGTTTTTGTTTTGCAAGAATTGTGTTAAATATAAACTTACTACCTTATAAGGTAGACCTAGATTCGGATGTAGCCGAACATGTCATACTACCGTAATTCGCAAGAATCAAAGTCGGGGAAATATGCCTAATCCTAGAATAATAGTTCCTAGAATATAATGGAACTAATACTGCTTAACCTTACGAGGAATTAAGAAACCGTATTTTTTGGTGGTTGTGGATGACCAATGCTATGCCTAATGTCAATAGACATGTAGGTCTGTCATGTTTTTATGTCGCATGTTCGTTATTTGCATATCCAATCTTGTGAACTCCGATTCATGGGACAGAACGAGAAAACCTCACTAATGAGTCGAAAATTTATAGAAGAATATGCGCTACTGCGTAGTCAATTTAAGTAATCACATTAATAAAGATTCAATATATATACGTATAACATATAAATAAGTTTGTGAAATATAAAAATTAGCTTTCGCTAAGAAATTTTAAACTTATAATGTGTATAAAGCTTCGGGGTGTGTCGGGTTTATTTCCATATAACTCACAGAAAACTCTAAAAATATGCGAAAGTACGATCAAAGGGTGATAAGAAATGCGGGAATAATTGTTTTTGTGTAATTCATTTAATTTAATTCTTTTTTGCCAAGAACAGTGGAGCTAAAATTAAAATTATGCAACAAATTCTCATATTCTCCGTGATTACACAGCCACAAAAAAATCTTTGTCATGACCTGGAGGTCATACTATGTGTGTCTCATGGGTTTGGAGTCGGTGAGTCCGAATTGAATTTTGAAAAACCGACACCGGATTCGTAATCAGCGACCCCGAAAACACCCGAATAACGAGATTCAAGCGATACCGATGAAGTTTTAAAAACACTGTCCGCCATATTAGTTTTCTATTCTTTCATATCATATCATATGGGTGGAACTTTGATGTACACTAACCATAACAGAATTCTGTCACAAAATATAAAACTAGCCACTGTAATATAATAAAATTTATAATTCGGCACGTGAATACTTTTATTTAAACCAGCCTACTGATTAGTTAGTTTTCAGCATAATTGAAAGCGTTGAAATATACCAGTGCTTCACAGAGTGATAAACACAAGAATTGTATTTTATTATCTATATAAAGCATGTAAGCTTCCGGTTTCTTTTTTCATTATTCATTATTGTTATACTCTCGCAATAAATGTTGCTAAAGAGAGTATTATAGTTTTGTTCACATAACGGTTGTTTGTAACACCCAAAACTAAACGAGTTAGATATAGGGTTATATATACCAAAGTGATCAGGGTGAAGAATGGAGTTCGAATCCGAATGTCCGTCCGTCCGTCTGTGCAGGCTGTAACTAGAGTAAAAATTAAGATATCTTGATGAAACTTGGCACCATAGGAAGGTTGCTTTCGAAAATGAGCAAAATCGGACCACTGCCACGCCCACAAAATGGCGAAAACCGAAAGCACATAGAGTGCCATAACTAAGCCATAAATAAAGCTATGGAAATAAAATTTGGTATGAAGGATCGCGCTATGAAGGGACATATTTGGATGTAATTTTTTTGGGGAAGTGGGCGTGGCCCCGCTTTTTTATACATATCTCGCAAACCAGTAAAGCTATATAAACCAAACTTTCTGCAGTCGTTTTTTTTAGTCACTTCCTAATACAGTCCAAAAATGAAAGAAATCGGATCATAACCACGCCCAGCTCCCATACAAAAGTTAGGTTGAAAAATACTAAAAGTGGGTTAACTCATTGACGAAAAACGTCAGAAACACTAAATTTCACATAAGAAATGGCAGATGGATGCTGCACGCAGATTTTTTTACAAAATGGAAAATGGGCGTGGCGTCGCCCACTTATGGATCAAAAACCATATCTCAGGAACTACTCGACCGATTTCAATGAAACTTGGTTTGTAATAGTTTCCTTACATCCCAATGATATGTTGTGAAAATAGGCCAAATCGCTTCACAACCACGCCTACTTCCTATATACCAGAACTTTGAAGACAATCTGAATCGTTTACATTACAATATATAAAGTAAGTACTAGTGAAGATATCGGTGCAGAACTTTGCACAAATACTATGTTAATAGTGTGGCAGCCCCATTCTAAAAATCTTTATACCATATATATGACGAATATGTGGGTCAAAAAGTGTAGTATATAATATAAATAAAGTTAACTAAATAAATTGCGAGAGTATAAAATGTTCGGTTACACCCGAACTTAGCCCTTCCTTACTTGTTTTTTTTTTCATTTATTTCCTCAAACTTTCGGTACTTAATCTACACTGAAATGTATTTTTTATAATCGAATCGAAGTGGATTATAAATATGTCGACGAGAATTCAAATTGTGATATATAGGAAGTAAGTATGTGTAGTTGCAGTGTGACGTCGCACAAAATAACAGAAGAATGTTAAATTTGTTTGAAACTGCTAGAGTAGTATCCTATAGTATAGAGTATGTGTCTTAAATAGCTGAAACTTCAAAATTTTTATGTGAAATCTTCGATCGTCAATCCTTTTCTTTTTAAAGTCGCTGAACTTTCACAAAAGAGATTTTAACATGTAAACAGCTTAATTCTATTCGCTCTTATTAGTCCACACGATATTGTATGACAACGCAAATATATATATACATATGTATACTATACGCTCACTTCCGCGAACTTCACCGGAAGCGGCATCTATATCACTTTTGTTGACAACTTGGACAAGTTCTACGATTATCCTTTTTGTCAAACCTACGACAGTCGAAAGTAAAAAGTTGAAAGTCAAAAATAAATGACTCGAGTTAAAAGAATGTGCTGAAGTCAAAGTCAAAGTAAACCTTGGCTGAGTGCGCCAACAAATGTCTTTAACAGTTCCCTTACTACAACAAAAACAACTGTGCGAATTCGCAACAGCAACCATTGGATGTCAAATGCCAGAAAGTGGGCACCAAAAATAGTCTTTGGATTTGCGAGTGCAAAGTGACTTTGCTTGTAGCGCTGATGTTTGGTCTCTGGAGGATTTTATTGTTTTGTCGAGGCCATGTCGTTCCATCTGTCTTCATGTGTGAAGCACGCCTGTTTGCCGCAAAAGCTAGACGAGCTGGTATTTCGGGGGTAACGAAGCATATTAGACACTTATATGTGTATGTGTGTGCTTGTATGTCGAAATGTGTTTATTTATTAATGAAAAGGAAACGTTCTGCACTTTCTGAGCTTATATGTGTTGTGTTGCTTTCATATATAAAACATACAATGAAAGGCAAAAATTAAGAAAATTATTCATTTAACTTACTCGTATGAAAAAATGAACTCAAATCTCAATATGCATAATTTTTTTTTAATTTTAGCCTCTCGTTTAAATTTCATGTAGAGATATAATTCTTGTTTGCCGCATTTAAAGGTGCCACAAAAGTTTGGCTGGTCGAAAACTGACTTTACTGCGACCTTGACTTGTTTATTATGTATTCTTTTACGAGCGTGTCGAATGGCTTCGAATAGCATGAGTTTGTATGTGTGTGTGTGTGTCTGTCTGACTTTTATTGTATGTAATTTGTAGCTGTGCGTGTTGGTGGTCTGCCTTTTCATTTACTTTTAATTTATTAAATTAAGTTCACTCCCACTCAAACACACACACTCACGCAAGCGACCTGGCAAACGCTTGTAAACAAATAAAAATCAAAGGCATTTACACTTTGCATAGCATGCATTTAGGAGCATTTTGGGTTTGTTTGCCACAACATGCTTGCGATTCTTTCACACTTCCTGGCACACTTTATTATGCTTATGCAGCCCATCCGCTGCGCTGCCACAGAGAAATTTTATTTATATGCATGTGAGTGTATGTGTGTTGCAAATAGGCAAATCATTGCCTACTTTATGGCGTGCGGCCGCCGTTGAAATTGCCAGCGCTAAGCGCACGTCGCTTGCGCGCAACCACCAGCCAAGGTGGAGGCGTTGAAAGCTAAAGAGGCGTTAAAAATCAGGCGTTTAAATTTTCATGCTCACTGCCTCGCGCCCCTTTTGCCTGCTGGAAGGCCAAATTCACATTTCAGGGTGTGTTCTTTTCACTCTAGCTTTTGCTGTCACGTTTTTGTTGTTGTTGTGAAATGTTGACTTTTTTGTATTGTTCGTTGGCGTTTTATAAATTTTGTTTTGACGCGGAATTCCGCCCTTCCAGCGACATGCATTCATCCCTTCATGAATAAATTATGAAATGATGAGCATGCAAAACACATTAAAGCGGTGGAACGACCCGAATAACGGCAGAGCAAGACATAAATAAGTGGGTATCTTTGTCTCAGCAAATCAGGTCAAATGCATTATGCCACAAACACTGAACACTGAGATTAATCGAAATGCTGGCTCATATCACTTTTTGTTTGCGTGCGTTCTTATATTTCAAATAAAGTTTTCTCTGCCAGTTAACGTTGTTAAAGATTTAGAATTCGAATCATAACTTTTATTGAGTGCCCCTAATGCAGTTCTCTTGTCGCTTTCAATATCAATCGATAAAGATTAATTAGAGAAGAACTTTGAGGTTAGAGGAGAATGAATCCTTGTTACATAACCTGAAATAATAATTTGATTTTTTTTTTAATTTTAAAAGGTATTTTTTTAGACCCGAATAAATTCAAGTCGAGAGGCACAATTGTGGACCATTAAAAAATTAATACCAATCGTTACAAACAACAAATGATCTAAAAATATTTTTTTTTGTTTTTTAGGAATGCTTTAGAAATAAAAAAGAAATTGTCCTGCGAAACCTGGCCTTCAATTTCAACTGCGTAAACAAACAAATAAATATTTATTCCCCCCAAAACGAATACAAGTGCAATCCGTAAATTATACAACATAATAATAATAACAGGTGTTTAATAACACATTTTCATAATGCACAATTAATGTTGCAACATAAAGAAAAGATGACAACAATGAGCACCCAGCAACTAACAACAACACTTTTTCATGTTGTTGTTGTTGTATTACTTATAACAGTGTTTGCTTTTATTTAAGTTGCTGTCTGCCACAAAAGCATATTTTGCCATCAAACACCCTCGGGTATAACGACAACAATAACAACTGCTTCGATGGCAATTTCACCAGCTACATTTGTATATAAATGTGTGTGTGTGACTGCATGTGGCTTAGCCGCTGTACGAACAACCTTGACATTTGGCATCTTCGCACTTCGTTTGTGCGTTGTTGCAAAGGCAATCTGCTGGCTCATTTGATGTGTAGCCCAACAGGTTCATAATATTCCCTTAACCGCCATTAAACCGCATCATCAGCGGCAATAACAGCAACAGCAACAACAACAACCATACACCCAATGTAGAACATCAAATCAAAACACTTCCCTAAATAATGGTGTTTGTTGTTGTTGTTGATTTTTTCAGCACTCGTTTGTTATTTGCGCGCGCTTCCCTTCGGCCTATTCATGCATCTACTTGCAAACGGACGGATATCATTTTCACCCTCTGCTATTTTTTCGGTTATCTGCTGCAATTTCGCGCTATTTCACTTCCTTTATTTGCCAGCGAGCGCGCATATGCCCTGACGCGCCGTGGTGTGCGTGTGTGTCTGTGTGTGTGTATCTGGGCGCGCTTAATGCCTTTCACCCTCTGAATTTATGTTGTGACCATGGTGTGTCCTGCCACAAAGGCATTAGCCGCATTATTGCCTTTTCATGAACTTCAACTTCATTTATTATTCGCTTCAGATTTGCCAATTTGCCGTTTGCTTTGTTGATTTATGTTCTCGCTGCTCGTTTGGCATTTATTCCTTTGTTGTTGTTGTGTTTTCTGACTCAACATTGCTCTGCAGCTAACAATGAGTGCTAATAGTTTTCCAGCCTAAAAGTCAGAAGTGTTGAAGTGGCCTTGGTTATCGCTTAGAAATTCACCTTTTTACTTAAGTAGAAATATATGTTCTTAAAATCATGCTTTAATGATTGAGTATGATTCTTATTAATTTTTTATTAAGAAACTTTGTGTATTTCAAAAACATGTATCAGTTCTATTAAGTATTATTCAAGCCTACCAGAACTTCTAAAAAACATACAATCTTCAAAATCTCTTTCACATTCATTTTCAAATCAGCTTCTAAGTGACGAGAGTCGGTGGTGGGCTCTTTCAGAAATTAATTGTATAATCTCAATCGTCTAATGGCTAATTCATTTTAACATACATTTGAGTTTTGGAGAAAGCAAAACAGCAACATAGTTCTAAATCGGACAAATATAACAACGATCTGCTCTCATTGAAGTTCTTTTTCCAAAGTATATAGGTGTTTAGCGCTCCTGACAGCCAAAGCATCAACAGAATGTGTTTAGTAGATCCATATGGGACGTTGACAGTCTTGTCTCTCTCTCTTTCTATCTGATAATTTGATGATTTTATAGGGCTGTATGATGTTTTTGTCGTCAGCAGAATTAGGTCTATGACTGTCATGAGATACAGTATTCGGCCTAAATTCGGCCAAAAATATCTAAAGCATACCTAAAATATTGGTAGGAATTTCTAGTTCGCTGTGGGTCTAAGGAACTAAACTCTTTATGAAACACTCCTTGAATTCTCGAGACAAAATCTTAAACATGAATAAAGTTAAACGAAAAAGATTTGCATGAAAGACTATCAAAGAATTGCAATGATGTTGGTTCCTCTTGCTAGACCCGCCCAGCTCTCGCTTTCCCAAAATTATATCAAATATATATGACATAGTGAGAATCGCATGTGACTACACAAATATTCGCTGGCGCCGCGCACAAAACATCAAAAATCCATTCAAATTCAAATTCAATTAGCAATTTTCAATAAAATGCGCGAACGCAAACGCGAAAACCAGCAAACCAACAAAAACCACACGATGAAAATGGCATTTTGAAGAGCATATGACAAATGCAATGACAGTTTCGCGATTGCAACCACAAAGAGCAAGTGGTCGAACAACAACAACAAGGCAATGCCTATGTGGCAACAACTGCGGCAAGTGGCACTATCGAACGATGGCCATAACAGCAAACAACAAACAACAACGAACAGCGGCAAAAGATTGACACAAATGAAATTTTGATTAGTTTACAAAGCAAATATGAAATTGTTCATAAGCGACGCCGACAGCAAACACTATATTGCCCACAACTATAATAACTGTATAAAAAATGCATAGCTTTTGCAACGCTGTGCGGCAAGCGCTATTGGCCAATGTGCTCTGCAATCAAAATTCAATTTAATTCCCAAGTATGGCCGCAACACTGATTGCCAGCACTTATCGACTCATCTTTTCCATTTTTCAATTTGTTTCTGATTTACCGCAATTTTTTCCTTCGGCCTCGAGTAGCCTCGTAGCAGAACCGCTTTTCATGCCAACAATCAATCTTCCTCAAAGCTATAATAGCGAATGAAATTGTCATCAGCTTTCGGCAAGCGTTATCGGCTATCAACTGCATTATTACCCGCAAAGTATTGGCTCTGCCTCGACGACGACAGTCTCCTCCTCCGGCAGACTCGTACAAATATTGTTGGCCACTTACTTACTTATGCGATTGAGTTTATGAGTTCACCGCACACGACCATATATCCACTGTCCTTGCTGGCGTTCGTCCTGCTCGGTCGGTGAGCTTGCCAAGCTGGTGAGCAGACGGCTTATCCTTTCGTTTACTTTAAATGCGCATTGAGTGGTTTATGAAAATCGCTTTTTGGCCAATATCTTTTCATTTAGCCGCACATTTTCACATGAAATCTTCTTATTATGTGCGCCTTGGCGTTTGCTTTTATTATTGGACACAATGAAATTGCAAATAAATTCGTGCAAACAATACGAATGCACACACGACGAACACAAGCGCGCCGACGTTAACGGAAAGCAAAAGCTAAAAAGCATTTTTATGGAAACACTCACATTCACTTACGGTGGTGCTTGTGCCGTTGTTGTTATTGTTGTTTGTGCTGGCGTTATCCCCAAATATGCTGAGGATGGAGTCGATTTATTTTATGGTATCCTTTAAATCCTGCTTTACGATCAAGCCAAGCGACACTTGCTACGTTCTCACCTCACTCTCCTCATCCTCCAACTTACACCCCCCACGCACTTGCCGCCGCCATTTATTTCATTTTTATTTTCTTCTATTTGCTTCTGGTTTGTGTTCTCAGTGGCTTTACGCCCACGAATGCGCTGCGTTTCGTGTGTTGTTTGTCTCTTTCCTTAGGGGTTTCGCTCGAAACTTTTTATCATCTCTATTTTGGGATTTATTCTTCTACTTTCGTTTCCAACTTTTGCAATTTTATTTCACTTTCGTGTTCAGATGTTGGCAGTTGGTGTAAGTTGGACTGAAGTTTTTAAGAAAAGCGTTGCTTTTGCTTAGCACGGGTAAAAACTTTGTTATTTTGAAATACTTTGGTATTAAGCCCTTTCTGTCTTTGCTTCTTCTTTGAATTTTTTCGTTCTTTCTCCTCTTTATTTTATTTGTTTGAGTTTTTTTCTCAATCTATTCAAGTTTTTTATCACTCTCTTCCTTCCGAATTGTACCGAAACATTCTTTGATCGTAAAATAAACCGTTAATTTTCTATAAAACACGTTTTATTATACACGTTCTCTTTAGTAGCTGATATAATTGCAAACTCTTTCTATTCAAATCAAAAGTAATATCTTCACTATCTTAAGAGATCTGTTCTCATTAAATGCACGTTCGAATATGAAAAACGGTATTGAGTTCAGTAATTATCGGGTGATCCAAGTAGAGTTACTTTTTCAATAGCCTTTTTTTTTGACAGATCGCGCGTGAGTCGTGTCAAGCTGTCATGTTATTTTTGTTCAGTATTGTTTGGCATTTCATCATGAAGAGACTTACGTCTGAACAAAGTTTACAAATTATTCAACTTTATTACGAAAATTCACGTTCTATAACGAATGTTTTCCGCGCGCTTCGCTCAACTTATGGTCAACATAATCGGTATACTGACCGCACTATTCGCAGCACCATCATCCATCTTGAGACCCAGCATTCATTATTGGCGCAGATTAAATCGAGATCTTCAATTGAAAGCGTACAAAATACAGCTTGTGCAAGAACTGAATCCGATCGACTTTCCCAAGCGACATCGCTTCGCCTAAAGTTCCAAAAAGATCAGACGCTTTCGAGCCAAATTCTGTTCAGCGATGAGGCCTATTTCAGGTTCAATTGATATGTAAACAAACAAAAAAATTGCCGCATTTGGGACGAAGAGCGACCTGGAGAGATTCAAGAGTTGCCATTTCATCGAGAAAAAACCACATCCCACACAGCGCATCAATCAATGGATTTATTGGAAGTACACTTCGGTCTGCAGATAATTTCAAGGTTTGGACCGGTCGATTGGCCACCAAGATCGGGTGGTATCATACCGTTAGCCTTTTTACTGTGAGAATATGGAAAGTCTAAAGTCTATGCTGAAAATCCTGTATCCATGCAGACCTAGGAGCAAAACATTACGCGTGTCATTCGCCAGTTACCAGTCGAAATGCTCGAACGAGTCATCGAATATTGGACTCAACGGATGGACCTTCTAAGACGTATCCACGGACAACAAACACAACCATTTCCAACGGAACCGAAATCATAACCAACCGCGACGGTCATTTCATCAGTATTACTAAAAATTATTTGGACTTCTACAACAACAAATAAAAACTTTTTTTAATAAAATATAAAAGCCTGCGGAATGTTTCCATACACAATTGGTTTCAGCTGCATCATGTTCCCAGACTCATCATTTAATGATTTACTGAAGCGATGACAAAGTCTTGAATTTCTGTTGAGAGAATTTTTATTCCAGGGAAAATAGTCACTTAAATGAAAGAATAATAATTTTTTAATCAAAATTGTAATAATGCCTTCGTGAAGGCTGTAACCATGAATCGCTATTGCGTTGCTTAGAAATCACTCGCTGAAGCGACAAAAGCATCAAAAGCATTTTGTCAAAGCGATGTTTATTGCCTGCTGTTGTTGTTATTATACTTTTAATTTTGCAACATTTTTTTCTCTAAAATTATTTGCGTTCCGAAGAGCAAAGTGAAGTGAACCGAAAGCTTTGCCGGTTCGAAATGAGTAAGTACATACAAACTTAGAAGAGTATATATGTACCACATATATGTATAAGTGGATGGGTGTATGTGTGTGAGTTCCTGCATAAACTAACACACAAGTGTACATATGACGCTCGAGGCTGTTATTCTGACACTCTGTCGCTTTTGCTATTGTTTTTATTGTAGTCGTCAATTGTTTCAGGAATTTCAAATCAAAATCCCAAAGCAGTGATTGTCAGTGGCAACCGGAAGTGCGCTGACGTCTTCTCTCCTTTTTTTTTTGAGGCACACAAATATTTCATGGCTTGGAGGATGCCGCTGTATGGAATGTTGGCAGAATTTCACCTGCCGAACCATTCACAATGGCACAGTGCACAATGGTAGCAACCCTTAAAAGCAGGTGTGTCGGTGGCGGATGCAACAGCAAATCCCAAGCGACATCAGAGAGCCAAAGAAAAACAGCCAACAGAACGCATGCGCACTGCCGTACTGCTGCTCCAACGCTGTGTGCGGGGCGTGTTGCGGGGGGTGGACAACAACATATGCCAACGAAGCTTCACACTCGTGAATTTCCAGTGAACTCACAGAGCTACCGCACAAGTTGTACAACTGCACGGGAAAGTGCATTCGTTGTGAAAGCACAACTGGAAAGTAGTTGGCATTTCCAATTTAGTTTGTTTGCTTACAACTGCTCTTTGGCATATAATTCGAGTTTGCAATTCATATTTTCTTATTTTCCTGCTGCGCTTGCTTTGTAAAAGTATCGCATTTTTATGAATTTCATTGCTCTCCTACTCACTTACTTTTATCTTTGAAAATCATGTTGCCCCCCCCCCCCATCGAAACACCCGACAGCTTGTCGCAACCGCAGCATCGGCCATAGACAATTCAATGAAATTCACCGTATCACCGGAATAGCTGTGAAAATTGCTTCATTTGCCATAAAGCGAATGCGTGCGAGATTTTCTTTATGTCCTTTAATATTCTCAAATGACATTTGTGTGCTTTTGTACCGTTTTGTGTTCATCGTTGATGCGAGAACGTCAGAGATTTGCCTTACAAAGGCTTCACGAATTTATCTTTAACAATTTCCATGCAGATTAAGTGTTTTCTACGTTAAATAATTTGTAGATCTTAGATTAGATTTGACTTTTGACTGTATTAGCAGTTCACCAGCAACGAATATTTTTGTCCGGAGAGAGCTCTTATAGCTATTTATATATGTATATGGTATATGGTCTGAAAGTATCTAGAGATTGAATATCTTGTTGTTTTCCTTGTGGTCCCCGAGTATCAATTATATTGCGGCCGATTCATCTTCGGTAAATATAACATACAATGCTTGCTTTTTTTGAAGACGTGTGGTTTTCAATGAGACAATACTCTGACTAAATTTCAAATTCTAAGGCCTCAGCAGGTGCTACTTTGGACTGAGTAGGCAATTGATCAGTAAAGTCCTCTTTCGACGAACCAAAATCAAACTCTACAAGTCGCTTATCATTCCCGTACTGCTTTATGGTGCAGAAGCTTCGACGATGTCAACATCAGATGAGACGACACTAGGAGTTTTCGAGAGGAACGGCGAATACCGCATACGATGGAACGATGAGCTGTACGAGTTATACGACGATATTGACATAATTCAGCGAATAAAAAGACAGCGGCTACGCTGGCTAGGTCATGTTGTCCGAATGGACGAAAACACTCCAGCCCTGAAAGTGTTCGATGCAGTACCCGTCGGAGGAAGACGAGGAAGGGGAAGGCCTACACTCCGTTGGAGGGACCAGGTGGAGAGCGACCTGGTTACACTTGGAATCTCCAACTGGCGCCGAACAGCGAAGGAAAGAGACGGTTGAACGCCAATCACATGCACATACAAGACCTCAGCGGCTGAGCGAAAAGTAAATAAAACTTTCTTTTCTTTGTTTTGTCAATCCGGTTTCCTTTTTTTGTAACAACAAATCAAAGGTTTAACAAACAATCGACAGTAACACCAAAATCTGTTTGCTAAATTGCGTTTATATAAATGGTTAAATTCACCATAATATTTTCTTTCTCAATTTATAGGAAGAGTACTAAATCTTTTTTTTAGATTAAAATTTTAACAAATATAAATGCGATTTTCACTTGAAAACATTAAATAGACTGCCCTTGACAACGATATTTTAACAATGAACCGCTCAGAAATAGCGCTCATTAAAAAGTCACATGGCGCTCAAAATCGCCGCTCAGTCGCCACCGCTCAGCCGCTCATTGAGTGGAGGAGGCCTAATGTTGAAGTGGTAGAATCGCTCTTTTATTGGAACTGCAAGACGTTCAAGTTATGTAATTAAATTTTACATCAACAGAGTTTAGTAGTCGTTTTAATGTAATCAAAGATTTCTGCTCCAGCGCTACGGATTGTAAATCATTTTAATCAAAGGTCGTGGTTTCAGAACTTTTTTATTTCGTTATTCCGCAATGTTTTCTATTTTTTTGCGAGTCAAGTTTCCAACAGCAACCACAAGTCTATTTAGGAATTAATGGAATATTTCTTTGGATGCCGAAAAATAATCATAAATTAAGATAATTTATTGTTAAAGAAGAGCATGTGGGTGGACATATTTTTAATACATTTTAAAAGAGCTTCAAATCCGCTGCTGAGATACCTAATCTGCCCACTCCACACACCACTTCACAACATAGCCAACCATTAAAACGGAATGCTATCTCATGAAGTTTAAATATGGCCAACGCTTGCCATCTTCAATTCACCTTTTTCGATCTGCACTTCTGCAAAACTTCGCTAAAACAAAGTCAGCAAAGCAGCTCATATAAAATTTAATCAAAATGTCGCTTTCGAGGCAAAAAAAGAACGTCCACTCAAAGCGTGTGGTTGTGTGTTCGAAATAGCTATTGCCAGACTGCGTGAGTGGGGCATAAAGATGAAATATGTTATTTTTATGCGCTCCGCTCATCTCTGCTTAATTTTTTTTTACACAAACAAAATGTGCTTGAATATTAGTCGCTAAATATGTGTGTATGTTCACTACCCATTAAGCAGCAGCCATTCGGTTGGCATTGACGTACGCCCCTTCACCGCCCCATTTGCGGCAGAGTGCCAGCATTTTCCAGCGCGCACCATTTTCAGCTATTTCCAATAAGAGCAACAATATGCAGCGCGTTTTCAACTCGCAATTTTTCGCTTTTCCAATTTCACATTTTCGAAATATTCATTCATTAGATGTTTCTTTTGTTTGGCTGCAATTTGCTTTGAATATTCAACTTGAAATGTGGGCAGCAATAACGCTGTGAGACATTCAGTTGGCAGCACAAAGCCAAATGCCATGGATATTGGTATGCGTTCGTGTGTGTGTGTGTATTTGTCCCGGTCTAGTAGGGATGAGTCGAGTGGTTGTTTAGTTGGTTGTTGTTATTGTTTTTTCTTTTAAGAATGCTTTGTGCTTACGCTTTTTGCTCTGAACGTGGATATGCGTTGGCAAGTGGTGGCGCCCAGTACTGTGCTGTGGCATGAAGTGCCGCATATCCATGACATCGTATTTTAATTTAATTTTAAATGAAAAGCCATTGGAAACAACATAAAAGATAATGTTTTCTTATTTGCCATATTTATGAATATTTGACGTGAGAGTGTGTTTTGAGTTTTCTTTTTTTTTTTTCTTTGTTACTAAGAGATTTTTAAGCTGTTCGTATGTATTTTTGTGTACCATCAACATTTTGTTATTTTAACAGAGTAAATATTCGAATTAATTGAAGGTATATGATATTACAACTTATCATACATACATAGATGCATATCTGAACAGGGTAAAATTTTAAACAATTTTAGAGGATTTTTAAATGTCGCACTATTTTTGTTCAGTCGAAATGCTACGAAGTGCTATAACATAATCATAAATAAAGTTATGAAAGCAAAATTTGGCGTGGGCGTGGTCCGCCTCTTATTAAGGTTTTTGTACACATCGGCTATCGATTTTATTTTCGCAAGTGTTAGACTTCTCAAATAAATATGATTTGCAGATAAGCAAATTAATGGGAATTCCCCTCCATATAGCCAAAGAGAGTGAGTTACAGCACACACCCATCAGCTTAAGATAGACTTATTACATACATATAACATAATATGCCCGGTCACTCTAACCTACAATAGCCGAAGTAAATATCTATATACACACAAAAATTAACCGATTTATTCCTATAAATTTCACACCTACTCCAAACAACGAGCAAACATGTTGCAACACACCCAAAACCAATTATTCACATGCAATGTGCAACTCACGCACACGCACACATACACACCCGTAACGATACTGCAAAAACAAAACAAAAACAATTTTGTAATTTTATTATTCAAACGCGAGGCCGAAAGCGCAAGGCGCAGCCGAAAGCGCAAGGCGCAGCCGAACGGCAGACGAAAAAAAAAATTGCACAACGCTTGCCGTCGTCGGTGAATTAATCACGAAAAATTCATTGTCCCGTCGGTTGTTTAAGACACGTGCTAACCTTGTAACAACAACGAAAACAACAAATATATAGCAAATGAGTGTGTTTATGTGTTTGTGTGTGCTTAATAAACAAACCAATAAATGTTAAACAACCACACAATGGCACAACAGTCTCCGGCGATGCGACTCAGCGTCGGCCAGCAATCTCGCTGCGCGTTCGGGCGTTAAAGTTGCAATTCTGAAAATGATGATAAGTCAATTTGGCAATGTGTGGTGGGTGTTTGCTCTGCTCGGCGCCCAGCTGTGCCGCCAGATGCTGGAACGCCGCTCGAGCTGTAATGGATCAACAGCGATTCAATAAGTTCCACGTGCCGTAGCCACAAAATTTGTACACAGACGTATGTAAATAGCGGGAAGCGAAAAGGGGGAAATATAATGCAGATTTAAATGTAAAATTTGCGACACACACAGTGCTGGAGCCATAAAATTGTCTTATTCAATAGTATAAACTACAATGTTGAACACGATTTGAACATGACCTAGTTGTTTTGTTGATGTTTGGGTATTCTTTATGTCATAGATCGCTAGATATATAGTTTTTCGATTCTAGAAATATACTCGAATGGTGATATGCGCCAAAATTTTTTTCTTGCGACACCTTAAGGAAACCAATACACATCACGGGGTAGTTGGCTTGTAAACTCACTCGTTTACACTTCCAACAGTGCATCGTGCTTACAGCTTTTTTGAAAAAATAAATAATAATAATTTATACTTGCTAATATCGTTAAATACTGATCTTCTGTTGTTCAAGTGAAATCAAGTTCTCACGATTCTGACATAGAACCTAGCGTACGCTAGACTTACGCGAAATATTATAAAATGAGACTAAAAACACGCCTTCTTCTCAAGTAGCGACACTTTTTTTTTTTCAAGATAATCTAATAGATATTCTAATAGAACAATTATCGAAAGAAAATACTCGAATGACCGCTGAGTGTGAACAAATTTTTGAAGTCAATAAAAAATGGTTGTTAATATCTCTTTATCAATTCCATAACAAAACCAACGAGCGAGTCCCAAACTACAGAGTACACTCGAAAGCTCATAAAAGGCAAATCCTGTAAATAAATTCATATAAAATTCGCAAAAAAGTTCACAAAATAAATGTAAAGGAATGCGAATATATTCGATAGATTATGCAAGGGTGCTTACACAAAAAAGATGTATAGCCTAGTACTCTCATACATATTCATATATGTATATATATATATATACATATGTCTGTATATAGACACATGTGTTGAAATACTTTTCTGGAATTATTATTCAGCGTGTGCTGCGCACGAACTTCATTTTCGGCTAAGATGTTCCACACGAAGCTCTACCTTAATATCCTGTCTTTATCCCATCATTAGCTACAAATCCACGCCGATTGATTTAGGACCGTACATGTGTATGCATATTAAGCATGTGAGACAACACATACACACAATGAGGTATGACGCACAACGCACCCTTTCGCATCGAGCAAAAGAGAATGAAAAAAAAAAAAAAAACAAAAACAAAAAATCAAAAATCAAAATAACTAAATTGCGTCAGGGCTTAACACGTAAAATGTGTTAATCATTTTGTAATCATAGCTGCCGATAATATCCTGCCAAATGCCACATCAATGAATATAAACCTACAACAACAACAGCGGCAACTAATGCCATACAACATGAAAAATTGGCCACAATGACAATAAAATTACAACAAATATAGCAATAATAATATGAACAGCAACAACAACAACAAGGACAGAATGTCATTGATAGCCTGCCTGCACGCTGGCAAAGTTAATTTATATGCTAATTTTATTAACAACACAGCAATAAGCCTACACACTGCATCGCCTCTTCCAACCGCCCCCACCATCCCTTATTTCCATTTGTTCTCACACTTTGTGCACTGCACTGGCCACGCTGGCTGCCAGCATGCGGGTAAAGTCCAAAATAAATCCGACAATCTGACATTGTAAGCCTAAAATCAAACATATTTTGTTACACGACGAAGACAATAGCGCTACACGAATGCCCCGCGCACACCCCGGCCAAGCGACGGCAGCAAAGTCCGACAGCTATGCGTAGCAGAGGGCTTCATACCGGGGTGCGCGCATTAACACCAACAACCCAGCCGATTTGGCGAAGTGTCATTCACCGCTTTAGCTGCCCGCCCAACTCTTCCACACACCCCCTCCCCTTGGCGGCCGCCAAACACTGATTTACAATTATTAAAACAATTTATCACACGACAGCACCAAGACAGAGTCCAGAAAAAAGTATATCAATGTGTTTGGCGGCCAAAAAAGACGCTTGGAGTTCGTGCATCTTGAGCTAGACTACACGCGGTGTGTCAGCTCGCATTTCGCATATGTAAATCAAGCGTTTCGCAATAAAATCTCAACCAAATTTATGCACGATCACACGGATTGAGTAGACAGCGGTCCGGAAGCGCCGTAGGGGGTGCCCGCTTAATTGTTTTATGGGCTGTTTAGTTTAGCATAGTTTTAGGCGAGATAAGACACAATTAGCCACCTGTTTGCTGAAGTTCGTAGGCCGCTGCGTTCTCGCTTCTCACTGAGGCGTAAGTGATGCTAAAGCTAAAACACGCAACAACAACAACAACATAACAATAACAGCTATTTAACTGGATTTGAAAGGAAAGTTTTGCCACAAAGTGTCGCACGCTGGCTAACTACTCACGCATGCAGGAATGGGGGTATGTGTGTGAGTATATGTGTTTGTCTGCAAACGGCAGCTTCTTTTCTCGACCCATTAATATGCTTTGTCGGATTAAAATGTTGCCGAAGGCACGCTTCACACACACACACACACGAGAGACACAACCACAGCATTGCCGAGTTAACGTGCGTTGGCCGGAAGCACAAAATTTAATGAAGCAGTAAATTCGATTGTCGCATAAACAACGAGTACAAAAAAAAAAACAACAATAAAACCAAAACACATCAACCCACCCTTGACGCCTTAACACACCGGCGGCGCCACTACCAAGGATAATGTTTTCGTTCACACTTCCTTCCTTTGCGCTGCGAGCTAGAAGCTTCAGTGTGTTCCCAGTTTTTCGTGTGTGTTTGTGTTTTGTGAAAGTCACGAAAAACTGCATTGAAATAGCAAAAGTGCCTGTCGGACCCATCGTAACTTCTGATATGTGCTGCCAGCACACGAATGAGCAGCAGTCGGCCATTAAGTGAGCCAGGCGTCGACATGTGCTTGTGTGTATTTGTTGTTTTTGTCTACTTTTTGCTTGCTGCAATATCTTCCTTTTTCTATAAAAACATCGAAAAATATGTGTGTGGCAGCGAGCAGCTTTTAAGCCAGGCCGACACAAATTTAACTTTACTGCACTGCTGTAAAGCATACAACGACGGCGTCTTTAACAGGAGAAGAGCGAAAGGAAGATGCAGCAGGAAATTTAAATTTCAAGACAAAATGTGTTTTGGGTGCGAAGAATGGAAAAGTACTAAAAACATATAGAAATAGTGTTCTTCAGCTGTAACGGTTATGGTAGCGAAATACATGCTTTATTCAAAACTCGATACCCAAAAAATTTATTTTTTAAAATATTAATATTTTGAGCACTCACAAAAAACTCTCTTACCAAGAAATCGTTAGTTCTAGCTTTATAACAGTACCGTTACTAAGATTCTTCTTACCAGAGTCTCATCAAATCCCTGACTACAAAAACAATGGAAAGAGCAATCACCACACTTTTCACTCAGGCCACAATAAAATTTTAGAACAAATTTGCGGCCTAATGCAACAAATCGGACATAACCAACTAACATATTGAACAACTACGAAATGTCATGTCATGTTGAACATGTCGAACATGGTTGCCGAAAACCGCACCAACCAATCGAAATCAACAAAATATCGGCAAATTGTTGTTGCACGCAGATGACCCGTCTAAGTCAGCACTCAGCGAGCAGAGCAAAGCAGACCTAAAAATCAAAACCAGACAAATAACGGTAACGAACATTAGCAGCAACAACAACAACAACCTAACACAGCCGCGGCTGACAACTATTAACTATTCCAAATCGACAAATATATATATGTATATAGTATATATCGTATTTAGACATGTACGATGTGGCTACCATTGCCTACAACCGCAATCAACTTCGACATTTGTGCACTCGAAACCGCAACATTTTGAAAATGCAACGCTGTCAATTTTGATTGCAAATGGCGGCAATATAACGGTCAGTGGTGTTTCACACGCACGCCAACAAGCTTCAATTCAAATTAGATATGTACCATGAATGTATGTATATTTGCTTTTGCCGTATGGTTTTTGATGCACTTACCTGCACTCTCGACTCGGTCAGTCCGATGCGCATCGCAATCTCTTCGCGCATGAAAATGTCCGGATAGTGCGTTTTCGAGAAGCAGCGCTCCAGCTCATTCAGTTGGGCGGGCGTGAAGCGTGTGCGATGTCGCTTCTGCTTGTTGTTTTTGTCCGCATTCTGCAAGAGATAGAAACGCTGTTGAACGTAAGCCATTTGCAACTTGAGCGATATTACTTGAGAATATCACAATAAATAATAGTAACTAATAAATAAGTACCACTACTGAGCTAAAACAGTAAAAAAACAAAAGTAAAAATATTTTATCTAAAGATCGATCTATATTCTTTCTTCTACTTTTAATCATCCCTATAAATCTAAATGTCAAGAAAGACCGGATGTGAGTGTGGCTTAGAAAACCTTTGATGACTTGGCGTCAGTTATTTCCGTATTACATCCAGATATGTTTTTTAGTTGGTCAGATCTATGAATTGGATAACCATTGGATTTTCAAAAATGTAGGATAAGTTTTCATTCGTTGGGCTTCGATGGAAATACTCTCTTCTTTCAGTCGCATCAACATGAAATTATCTTCCTAATCTCGAAAGTTTAACACGAACCAACTGCTTTACATAAGGATCTACTTTACAAGCAGATTTGTTCCGTAGGGGCTCAATAAATATAAAAATAATTTAGAAGAAGACGAAGAACAATCTAATAATGGATGCACTTGGAAGGATCAATGTCATCTTAACTTAAATTCTCAAGGATTGCTTTTGAAATTATTAAAAAAGTGATTCCAAACTCATACTCTCAGCCCAACTAAGTTTTTAACTACCTTTTAGACGTTAACCTTGTGGTCCTTAATCCTATGGAGCATAAACATATGGACCTTAACCTTATAGATTTAAAATATTTATTAACCTTATAGAATAATATAATTTATATTTGTGCATTCTGCCTTCATAAATAATTCAATTGTGTTCAATGAATCGGAAAATCGAAAGATATATTCCTCTAAATAAAAAAAAATATACTTTGAGGGAACCTTTCACATACCGCTTACTAACGTATTAAACTAGTTTAACCATATATATATATATTTTTTACATACACAAATACAACAATATATTATCATACATAAATAACGGTAAACATAAATCATACAACAATTCATAGGAGTACAACTACAAATATGGAAGAGAAATACACTTACTTTTTCAATTTTTTTCGATAAATTTTCGGTTTGTTTGAATGAATGAATTCAGATTTGTTTGTGCGCGCAATTCGCATTTCGCATTCATTTACCAATTAATAAACACAATACATACGCATAACACAACACACACACACATACATATGCAACGATATACATATGTATGTATATATGTATATGGCATGGTTTGGCAAAGGCATAAATGAAATTCGATTCGAAATTAATTCAGTAATGCCCGATTTGGTTATGCAACAGCAAGAAGGAAATGCAAAGAAAGAAAAGAAAAAACATCGAGAATATGAATTAACAAACATTCAATTAGGTGTAAATATGTATGTATGCATTGAGAAAAAAACGTTTGCACGAGCTCTATGAAATGCACAAGAATCAATTTGATTATTTTTTTAATTTTTTGTTTAATTTTTTTTTTTAATTTTCATTTTCATTGTTTTTGTGTTGCGTTCGCCCGCCGGCATCGCTGTGGCTGGCATTTCATTTCTTGTTGCATGCTCACCTGGTCCTGTTGTTGCATGTTGTTGTTATTGGTATTGTTGTTGTTGTTGTTATTATGATGCGGATTGGGCGTGTCGCATAGGCCGCCAGAGACATGCAACCGTGCCCCGCCGCCAATGCCGCCGCCACCGTTCAGCACCGCGTCGGCCGGATTTTGTGCGTTCGGCGGCAATTGGCCGAAACTATTGACGCCGGCGTGCAGTGCCGTGATTGCGGCTTTGGGTAGATCACAATCTTTGGGACCTGCGGAGGGAAAGAGATAACGATTATTAGTTTCATTTGATTACTTCAATACTCTTATTCGGATATAAGCTCTTACTGATATAATGTTTTAATAAGATAAGCTTAGTTTATAAGACCTAGATTCAACTGGAAAGCTTATACTAAAAACCTAATTTATTATTCTAAGATTAGGAATTAAATATTCTTGAATATCTTAATTCTGCTAAAATTCTCCGATAAGTTAGTTTGTAACCTGTATTAAGTGACGAGACCTATAGAAGCAGCAATTGCACTCCTTCCTTAAGGGAGATTTTAAAAGGAAAAATTATCAACATCCTTTAAGTGTCCTGTCTCTTTAGCACTATATTCAATTTTGTTCAATAATACGAAGCATTTCACGAATCACCTGCTATGTGATCATTCAAAATTTGAGATCAAGGCTGCAGAGCAGTCGGCTATATGGCCTGAAAAGCCATCACCCTGGCCGATAGATCGCCACAAATAAAAAAATATCTATAGTTACAATAGCGTAAGGTAATAACCTCAAATGAAATTGATAACATGCCATTTAATACAATGTAAAGTTCGTATTCTGATAAAACATTGTTTCCCGAAGGAAAGAAACACCGAAACGAAATGTCTTCGTAAGTGTTACGACAAATCTGTCCCCGTATGTTCCGTATCTGTGCCGGTTAAGTGCCGAGTTCTGTTCAGGAAGCCCACAATAGACAGTAACAACATCAATCATCGACAATTCGTGATTTTCTATTGAGTGACCGTACATGAAACATGGGTCCAATGGGTTGTCCACTGAATCGTTGTTTGAAAGTTGTTCAAAGTGTTCGAAGACACAACAGTCAGACCACAAGGTTCAAACCATTAGTATTTTATTTTTGACTATTGTTTCGATTAGACGTCAAGATCAAAGTTGAGCAAAAAATCACTCGCATAGTTACAGTTATCATTCTCCTATGAAATGCCTTTTTTCTCAAAAATAAAAATTCACTTCTATAGAATGTATCTATGCACACAGAGATTACTAAGGTCTGGAATTTAGTAGTTCCTATACCTCTTGCAGCTTTCGGGAGACATTTAGCTTTAAGCACTTCACAATTCGAAAAGCTTTGAAAAGCTCTTTGTGCATCTATCATTAAGTTCTTAAAATGCAAGAGAGCAACCAACAAAATGGTTAGTATTCTAAAAATTTAGCAAAAGATTATTTAATTCGTATCACTAGAAATAACAAACCTTAAGATAAATATGCAAGCAACAACACAATTATTGTGAGGAATTTTGTTAAATCTTAAATTGTTCAACAATTTTTTTTATATTTCGACGAAAGACACTAATATTTTTTGTTTTTGTTTCTATTTTGGAATTTTTGGTTTTTGTATTTTATACTTATTTTTTAGCTAGTTTTGTATGTAGTCGCAGCTCATTAGCGATTAATCGGATATTAACTCATGCATTTAATAGGCGATAGTTAATTGGATTTGCATATATTTGCCGATGATTGACACACGAAAGTATTAGCAACAATTTTTGTTTTTGTATTTTTTGTTGTTGTAAATATTTTTATAGACTCCGAATATAATAGACGAAAATTACACCGAGCGATCACTAAAATCGGCTTATTGCAATTGCCATGCGCCTCAGGCACACACACACATACCACAATCAGCCACCACTATTTCACTTTTGTTTTTGTTGTTGCTGTTGTGCGTGTGTAATGACACAGAAGACGAGAAATCCGTTGAAGTAACACCGCCACTAACGCGTATCGCGCAACACTGAGCCGATCAAGTAAATTGAATTTTTCAACAACCTGTCATTCAAAAGATGCCAAAAACAGTAACAAACGAAACTAAACGAAACGAGCGAATGAACAAACGAAATGCCAAAGTGAATTCACACACAAACAACGGCGACTTTAGTGAGCTGACAGACGGACACGACAGCAGCCGTAAGTAGTTGGCAGCAGTAGCGGCGCAGCAACTGAAAAAACGCTAACAACTTTACAAGCACTTTTTTTATTTTTTGTTTTTGTTTGTACGCGTCGCTGTGTATGTGTAAAATCGCACAAACACACACATGTAAACGTTACAACAATGCGCAAGGAAGATGTGCATGACAGAATTGAATGAAGTTGGAAAGGCCGACAGGCGGCAGGTGAAGACTGACAAGCGACACAGCCGAACGGAGGCGCTCGCCACCAGCTGAGATGGCTGACGGAAAAGGGCGGACGGCTGGCGAACTGACTAGTCACACACACGCGCACGCACATAGATGTAAGGGCGCAAAAGGCAGCAGCGCGGCAAATGCCTAACCCCATCAACGTTGCTCATTGTTTCCATGGAGCTGAGGCTGCTGCTGCTTCGGCGTGATGATGGCGCTGGTAATGACGATGATGGAGGAGGCACAGCAACAAACAAAAGAAGAAGCAACAACATACAAATTGGTATAAACAAGTAACAAACAGCGATGACAACGTTGGAAAAAAATGAAGCAAAAACGGAGAAAAAGTGGGTAAACAGAGGCGCAAAAGGTAGCAAGTCGCAACACAACAACAACAACTACAATAGCAGCAAAAACAATAACAACAACAACAAAGGTGTGTAGCTGTGTATAGCGAATAACGCCAGCGCAATTAGTAACAACAACAGCGAGAGTAACTAAAATGTACAACAACAAAAACAGCAATATTCAATAATAACGTTAAAGAATCAACGGGAGCAACTACACCACACACACACACACACCAAGCAACATGACTCGCGGTGCGGATATAAAATCAGCCACGCCACCAGCAGCGTCAAAGTGGTTCCGTGTCTTGCGAAGAGTTGGGATTTTTTAACACGTACATGTGAGGCGATCCAATCCCATCGCTTGAGCAAACACACACACACAAACAGCCATCGAAGTCATATATGTCTATGAGTGAGTGTGTATACTGTTTCACAATAGCAACAAAAACATGATGAAATCACGCCATCAACACCGTGAATGGCAAGAGCTACGAAGCACTGCACGCCCGCTCGTCAAGTCAGCCCGGTCAGCCAGGCAGCGGCGGGCAACAGCAAATATTTATTTTGTTTGTATCGAAACTATTTCCAACACTCGCTGATCGCTTAGTGAGCCTAGGCTCAACTCTTTTCTGTGACTTGTGTACCGACATAAATACAGATATTTTTGGCATCTGAAGCCATTCGGTGCAGTCGAACGTGGCCAAGTCAAACATTTACAAATCGCTGGTAGATGCGAACTCACGTAAGTGCGAGCGCCTCGGCAGCGTCAAGTCAAGTCAAGTCTTGTCTTTTCGAACCATAACTGTTTCGACGAGGTACATAAGTCTCTTCGACAGGCATTGCCCGGTAATGGTGTGCAAGTCGTGCACAACGAACTACAGAAACATTATTCTTCAAAAGAAAGCGCACGCTAAGAAGATTTGGTTTTTGATGGCATATCTTTCAAATTTAACCCTACAATTTGACTGACACATTACTTTCCGATATTTTCGATTTAATATTTGATGGGTTCTCATTTCGTGGTCAGATATTTCCATGAGGTCAAAGTCTATAAGTTGCTCAGCAAAAAATGTGAGCAGACAAAGACAAAGAGACAATCTCTAAGTATTTTGTCAAAAGCTAAGACTTCTCCAACGAGGAAGATCTTACAACGTCTCACTGATTTTTCACGAAACTTGTTACCCATGCAAAATTTGGTGGAACCTCAATTATTCACTGAGTATACCAAACTAATGGTTATACTCGTCTTGAATCACAAGGCAATAAAACTAATAGGTCGGTTTCGAAACACACTTTTCAGTTGAAGAATTGCCTGAGACGACCTACTCGAATCGATGAAGAATATAAATTCTTAATATTGTGTCAGTTCCCACTCTGTTAATCTTCAAAATTCATTATTCCATTTGAGTTTTTTGTTTTGTTGCATACTGTACTTTTTTTGCTATGTTTCCCGTTGCTACATGACAAATGAATCAAAGGGCTATCGATGATATCCTCCAAGGCGCTCGCCGGACAAACTATGTATGTACTCTTTGAATAGTCTCTCGCACTCGCATCCATGTTGACTTTGCTGTGGAGGTGGAAGAATAGTAAATTGTGCGATTTCCGTTGAAGACACGAGCGTAATGTATTTGAATTAAGTCGGACTAAAGGAATTTGTATAAGCGCGTGTGTGAGTGTAGTAAGCACAAATACATGACGAACTCGTAAGACGTGTAGAAAAAGTCAATATTGACGTCAGTAAAAAGTTGCACCTAAAAGCATAAATGCGCATAAACAATATTCAAGCATGCACATACACACGCATATGTACATATGTATTCTTTTATAGTGAACTCAATGAAATATTGTATGTTTATTGCAGAGTATCTGGATAATTTCATATTAATATTATATTAGATGATTTTGATTTTAAATTTTATATTAAAATTTTTGTAATGCGTATAAGAATAAAATATTCTTTTAAATTAATATTGAATTTGAAAATGTTTTTTTATTCAAAAAAATTATTTTTAATTAACAGTTTTTTTGTGGTTTTATAATAATTAAATTATTTTTCTTTTTGATTTTGCTTTTCCTTTGTTCTTTTATTTTAACATTTTTTTAAATTTATTTCATTTTTTAATTAATTTTGAAAAAATTTGAGAATTTTTTTCTCTTTTAAAAAATCTGTTGCTTTCGATTTCTTCTTTTGTTGTTTCTCCAAACCTTTTATCATCCTTAATTTCACATGCGTGTCGGCATTGTGGCCTTTGACTTCGATTTTGACTTTCCAGGTGCCATAAAATGAAAACGTGTTAAGTACTGTGAAGTCTTAAAATCAATGATTTTTATTGTCTTTAAATTAACTTGTTAAAATTTCGGTAGCTTTTGAAGCTGCTGTATTGAATTTTTGGCTTAAAAAAGTTGTTTACATATATATAAGACACATGTACATAAGTATACGTATTTGTATATATATGTATACATATTGAGCAAAACGTTCAAAGTCTGGGTCTTTCTCTGTTTCGAAAGAGATTTCGTAGATTGTGAAGCAAGTTGAATTCAGTTCAATAAATGTAATAATAAGGATGTTATTAGATTAAGCTAGCGGATACTGTTTAGCGGATACTGCCCACTTATACTACAAAATTAGTCAGAATAAGATAAGATAGACGACTTCCTAAGATACTCGAAACACATAAAAACGTGAGTGCCGAGGTCACAGCATCATTTTGTGTCATCGATATCAGCATTATGGTCATTAACTTCAAGTGACACCTCGACTTTATTTATGCGCATGCACCTAGAGACATGGATATGTCGCAAGTCTTGGCGTCATGATCCATCAGCAGCAGCCCCGTCTCTGCTTCAGGGCGACCACTCACCGCTGGCACGCTGACTGAATGCTCCACACCGCACCGGGCCGAACGAAATCATATAGTGGCATCATAAAATGATGCGTGAATTGGAGTTGCCAGTGAAGTGCTAATTTTTACACCAACAACCAGTCCGGCTACTGTTCATTAGCGTCGCCGCTCCGCCGCGTCTACAGAAACCGCTTTCGTGCTGTCATCTTCGCGTGCATTCCTCGATACTGAGACAATATTTAGCTGCAGTTGCAAAGCAGCGACGCGCTCCCGGCATTCGCAAACCGGAAAACTCATCGCTCATCACTCAACGCTTAGCGCGCAAAACCCATACACATTTTTGTAATATTGCTGCGAAAACAACAACAACAACAACAACAATGTGTCATTTAATGTAAAACTGCAGGCAAATATTGAGCGTAAATAATCAATAAAAAATTTATTTTGTTGAATTGTGTTGCGAATGCAACCGAAAATTCCGAAAGCTTATTGGCGTGCAATTCGCGTTTAAATGGATTTATTCACATTAAGTGTGTGTGTGTGTGTGTATGTAAATGTGTGCGAGTGTGCGAAGTTTTGCAATACTTTTGTTATGTTATTAAACACACTGTGTTCATTCAAATAATCATTAGTTGGCATACAAAAACAAAAGCAAAAACAATTCCAAGTGCTGTTTAGTCAGTTTGTTTAGATTCGAATGCTTAGTGCACCAGGTTATTCAGTTAGGTTATTTTTAATTCCTAAAATTTATCCGAATAGATATGAGGTTAGGTACTTGTATTAATCCCGAAGCGACGCGGATATTTACTCCTTAGAATGTCTGCCCGAGCAAATTATTGATATTATAAGAGGGTGTTCTCAGCGCGTCACGTCCGTATTACGGCGTTAACCATAAGAGTGTTGAGAGTATATTTGGTTTCGAAAGTTTTTTAAAGAGGTCGCGACACATTTGAGCTTTCTGAACCGAATTATTTTGACCGCTTTTCAGTGGACTCGACTCTTTTCCGCTCATTTTGAAAGAAAACGTATGCATTATGCAGTTCTTCAAGGTCACATTCCCTCATATTTCTTTATCGCACTTCTTACATCCTTTTTATTTGTAACAAATTAGTTATTGGTTCCATACAAATTCATTCAACCCTAATTGCTTAGTAAGATACTCGTTTTTCTAAATTTTTATTTGTATTTTATCATGATTTTACTCTATAACCGTTTTTATTTTTTTGTTATCTTTTCCGTTATTATTATTTTACTTCTCTTAAAAGCATATTTTCCGAAAAGTTAAAGTCACATTTTCTTTCACAAATCACTGGAAATCGATTTATTGGCGTGAATGCGCATACATCCTGCTTTGCTTTAGCTTTCTACACATTTCGTGAGTTTGCTTAACTTTGCCGCATGAGCTGCGGTTTCGCATGGCAGCCCCAACCCGCGCCACTGCGCCAGCAGCGTTCGAAGTCGTGAGTTCATTGAGTCTTGCGACTTTTCGCGGTTTATTCTTGAAACTTGTGCTTATGCAGTCCTTCGCACCATAGTGAAGCGCAGTGCTTCTAATGCCCATCGGCGGTTGGCAGAGCGATGGCGTGAAAAAACGCGCGCCGCCAATAAGAAGAGGGGCAAGTGGGTGAAAAAAAGCTTTTCGTCTCTCACTGTTTACATTCGCGCTTAGACACGCACACACACACATACACAACAAATAGTACAACAAATAGTACAACAACAACAAATCATGCGGTGTGTGCGTGTGTGTTCACATTAAATCGCCGCCACTGTTTGCTCGCCACAAAATCGTGATTAACAAATTATGGGTGCGGTGTCAGGTGTGAGTGATATTCTAATAATATTTTGTGGTCGCCATCGCGTAGCTTTCCAACAACTTCGTACTATATATTTTTCGGTAGTTAAATATCATAGCTGACACACACACGTACATATACATACGTATATACATTCGTTTGAATAACTGCTCAGTTTTCACTTTACGTCAGTGGTGCTACTGCCGCGACCGCGTCTTGTAGACACTGTAGCGCTCTCTGTGTGGTTCCAAGCGATCTTTGCATCGCAGTTGGTCTCAAATGACGTTGGAAAGAGGTCAACACGACAAGCGTGAGTTTGTTCAGCATTTTCAATCGCTTCGCTGGCACTCTCGCACAAATATGTGAAATTAGTGCAGCGCTTGACTCTTTATTCCGGTGATGACAAATTTGAGTTGAAATGTTTGCATTTTCATATGTTTGACTTGGATACAATTTTCATTATTATTTTACAATCGCTGTTGATTATTAAATTATATAATTATTTACTGATCTCAAAGGAAAAGAAAAAATGCAAATAAGGCAATTCATACGCCGCATTTTAGAATAATAGCAAAAAAACCTTTCATAAAATTTTCACTTATATATTTTAGAGAAGTTATTAACAACTGATTAAAATCTATATTTTATAGAAACTCACCACTGATCATTATTCTAGTTTGAAACACAACTTTTTATCTAGACTATATTCGAGCTGGACGACCGTCTTTTTCTTCAAATTTTCACCTTTCCTAATAAAATTATAGCTCTATATACATCATGAGCCAACCGATTTTCTACTCTGACTCTCCCAAATTCACTACAATGAGTTTAATTCGTAATCTCAAGAGATTTGAGAGGCATAGAGAGTGAATGAATTTGAGCTTGTCCTTTTCTTCTGAATGGTTTGATATATACCACCCTGTACCTATGTAATTTTACGCCACTAGAAACGTTATTATATACAACTAGATTTGAAAGATTACAACTCCCTTAATATATATTGATAAAATTCTGAGGTCCATTCAAAAATGCTTTCAATAGTTCTTCCACTCCCATCCTGCTAATTGGTGTTCTATTTATTATTTTTATTACATATTATATAACATTTTTTTACCAAAAAAATAACAATTTTTGCCGTTTTTCAACATATAAAAGAATAACTGTTGTCACTGCTAATTAAATGAAGAATACACGAGATCACAACTGATGATCAATATGCCGCCATTAAGCTCTTAAGTTCCGAGGAAATCTGAAGATAACGAAATTAAAGCGTTGTGCAAGAACACCTGCCGACCACACACCATACCATGGAGCCACCTTGTGGATCTATGAAAATGTCGCGCAGCAATTTGAGCCAAATTTTTTGGTGGCAACGCTTAAAAACGCATAAATTATCAGCTGCAACAATTGGCACTGCCGCTGCTGCAGCAACCAAAATGCCGCAGCTGTTGCATCTTTGCGGCCGCGTGCACAAACCGCATAAAACGATTAATTAATTACGCATTTGCCAAATGAGAATTTATAGCGAACAATTTGGGCAATTTTCGAAAATTTCGCTACAAGTGCGGCGCGCGCGGCGAAAATGAAAACGCTCGGGGTAAGTGTGCAATGCTGCGGTAAGCTGGCGAAGCATTTCGCAAAAAAAAAAAAAAATAATAAATTGGTGCGCCGAAATTGCTGGAAAATTTCCAAAATGGCTGATTTGAATAGATAGCGCAAAATAGCGGCAATACACGGCGGTAACGGTAAACGCGCACAGAGCGGCTCATATGTGCACATAACGGTACACAGAGCGACAAAACGGTGCGTAAAATTAAGTCCAACGAATTACAAATGCAATTGCGAAATTAATTTAATTAATCCTTTTGTGCCTGCCAACAGCAGCGACGACGCGACGGCATAAACGTCGTGACACGAACAGACCTGCGGCAGTTGGCAATCAATGGCACTCGCACACACTACTGCCATGCCCATATATTGCCAGCCGGTTTGTTGACGTCATTTTAGTCGGCTTGCTGCGCGCTGTTGCCACTCAGCCGACTGTCGGCTGTCGGTGGCATTAAAAAGTTTTTACATAGAATAAATCGTGGAATTTTCACTTAATACCGACACAGCAACAACAAATGCAGCAAGCAAAATAAAATTGTGTAGCAGCAATTTAGGCGACAAAGCGAGGGCAATGCAAATTCTGCGCTGCTGCTACTCCATACGAAACTCAATTTCAATTGGTGTTTGCGCAATTTCGAAATTGCTCAACATTCCAAAAGCCAAAAAACTAAATACATATCTACAATTGTAAATGAAATGCGATTTGGGGAGTGAGCGTTATGCAAATGACTTTTAATTGCTGGCGAAATGTTTCAGCACATGCAACTTAGTCCACAAGTGCCTCATAGACATTTTGACTGTTGTTGTTTTAGTGAGGATTTGTGCGCATTTGCACCACTGTGCACGCGCTGCTATGATGGTGGCGCTGAGAATTTTCGAAAAACGTAAATTTTCATTGTCGCAAAACCGGGGTTTGTGACTTTGTTGTGGCGGCTGCCGCTTTCGGATCAAAGGATTACGAAATTTATTACCCCAAAATGCGCTGGGCAACAATGGTGCGCCACACGCAGATATGCTCGTATATAAAGTATTTGCTTTCATATAATTTGTCATTAGCAGCAATTCGGAGTAAAATTTGCATGCATAACTGTTGTTAAAACCGCCTTTTCGGCTAATTCCATCTGCATTGCAGCAGCAATTTTTAGGTGAGTGCAACAGTTTTTATGGCATTTGACTACAAATTTTCACATACAAAATTCAAAGTATATGCGTAATTCAAAGTATGTATGTTAGATAGTTTACGGGATATGCTGAAAAAAATATCTCGAATTTACGTTTTTGAAAAAAATATTTATTCATACATCTTCTCTAATGTTGGCGCCTTCAAAATAGTCCACATTCAATATTATGCACTTATGCCAGCGCTACTAAAATCGACGAATCACTTCTGAAGCTCGATGGCCCTTTAAGGTTCTAGAACGGCCCTAAGGTTAGGAAAAGTCATACGGAGCCATGTCTGGCGAATATGGAGGCTGGAGCATCGTTACAATACTGTTTTTGGCCAAGAATTCACAAACAAGCCGCGAACTGTGAGCTTTTAGAAAACGAAAATCGGCAAGCTCATCTAATCTACTATTTTCTGCTACAGGCAAAGCAAGCAAAGCATAGAAAAAAATTTAGAAGAAAAGACCATACCACTTGAGTAAGGAATTCAAATACTCTCTCCTATCAAATACAACTGAGTAACTGTTGTTTCTACATGAAGTGTTTGACAATAGAACTGATCTGCAATATAGCGAGAAGAAAATTTCAATGCTCTAAACAGTAGATTTTTGCCTAGCGAATATTTTAAAATTTCCATTAAATAATTTGATTAATATTCTTTACGGTATTTTTATACTCTCGCAACAAAGTTGCTAAGAGAGTAAATAGTTTTGTTCACCTAACGATTGTTTGTAACATCTAAAACTAATCGAGTTAGGTATGGAGTGATTAGGTATGGAGTGATCAGGGTGACGAGTAGATTTGAAATCCGGATGTCTTTCCGTCCGTCTGTCCGTCAAAGCGAACTTGAGTAAAAATTGAGATATCTTGATGAAACTTGGTACACATATTCCTTGGCACCATAAGAAGGCTGTTTTCGAAGATGGGCAATCGATCGTTCTACTACGACGCCCACAAAATAGGGCGTAAAGTGCCATAACTTAGCCATAAATAAAGCTATAAAAGTAAAATTTGGTGCAAAAAATCGCACTGGGAAGTAAGTTTTTTGAGAAAGTTTTTTGTACATATCTCGTAAACTACTAAAGATATAGCAACCAAACTCTCTAGAGTCTTTTATGTACTACCTTATACATTCCAAAAATGGAAGAAATCGAATTATAACCACGCCCACCTACCATACAAAAGTTATGTTGAAAACTACTAAAAATGCTTTAATTCAGTAAGGAAAACCACCAGAAACCTTAAATTTCATTAAGATGATTAGAAGAGCTGCACTCAAAATGGTATAAAAAATTATAAATGGGTGTGGTTCCGCCCACGTATGGGTCAAAAACCATATCTCCGAAACTGCTCGACCAATTTCAATGAAATAAAAATTAAATGAATTTCGGTTTACAATATTTTCCTGGCATTCTAATGATATGTTGTGAAAATAGGTCAAATCGTTTCACAACCACGCATACTTCCAAGAACCAGAACTTTGAAGTCAATCTGAATCGTTCACATTACAATATAGTATAAAGTAAACACTAGTGAAGATATATTGAAGAAATATTTATTTTTTCAATAATATGTCTCCGTGCCAAAAACGGGTGAAACCGAGTTATAACTTCACCTAACTCCCAGTCTACCTAATATTAGGGTTTCCAACTTTCAATGAACGAATATGTGGGTCAAATTGTGTGTTGTATTAATAAAATTAAGTATATAAATTGCGAGAGTATAAATGTTCGGTTACACCCGAACTTAGCCCTTCCTTACTTGTTTGTTGTAAGAAATGAAACACATATGTATAATAAAAAAAAATAACTGGAATGAAGATTTGGCACAGCGACCATCCAATTATAAAACATTTACCAATCAAAAATCATTTTATATACCTTTAGGTGGTTTCTATACAGTAACAATGGTGTCATCTCTCTTTGGCAAATATAAAGCATCCAAAAAGTTTATAATTTTAAAATTAATGAAATGTACTATTAAAATTGGACCGTATGGCGACTACAAACCATTCTCGAACACAGCTGAAGAGACACAAAGAAGTTCATTTAAATCGGTCCAGCACTTTAGGAGGAGTTCAGTGACATACGCATGCACAGCAGAATTTTATGCATAAAAATCGACTTATTGTTTGGAAACTCAGTAACAATGTACCCTTCTTATAGTTTGTATAAGTGCTTTAGGGATATTAAAATATAGATCACAGTTATAAGCTTTTTAAATTTAATACTTCCTCTTCTTGTTTATTTTTTTTTTTTCAAGCAATATGGTAAAAATTTTATTTCACAGAAGTCAATAACTACAAAAATAATACAAATACTACAAAATATTGAATGTAAATACCATATAGCGTATTTCAGCTTTACTTCGTGTGCCTCTGTGTAAGGCAGCCGAAAGCGATAAATTATCAAATGTAATATTTACAGCGAGAGCATCAAGTGGAGGCCATAAAAATGCAATGCTCGCACTATCGAAAGCGGACACACAAACAGCAGTTATACACCAGAGTACATAATATACAACCTGCATGTGTGGCCATGTCTGTTCGGCCCGTCGAAGTGTTCGAGTCTGTGCTCGAAAAAATATGCAATAAATTAATAATCGAACAAATTAAAGTAATTAATTACTAGTTGAAAAAATGGCACTTGAATTTTATAAAATATATGGGCGACACAGTTCACGAGTCGGGTAAACTGGCAGTAAAAGCGCAGAGAAGTCGAACGGCTGCTGCAGCTAATGGAGCAGTCAACAAGTGCATGTACAGGCAACAACAACCAAAACAACAATAGCAATCGCATTATGCGTGTATATTTTTGCAATTTACATTAATTTCAATACATAACTGTATGCACTATATACCAAATACATGCACACACACACACAGGCGTACATATGTTAACGCTAGGCGCTGATTTTGTCGAAATCGAAAGTGTTTAAAAATCATTAACATTGCGGTAAGAAGAAGTTAATATTGTATAATTTATACAATCAGTTGTAATTTGCATTAAAATAATTTCCACAATTATTGAGCCGAGCAATTATTACAATTAACACTGCCGACAATGTTTGGCTTTGGCGTTATGCGGTGGTAAGTGGGTCGACCGGTGGACGGCGGACGCCCACCCATGGATCGGTGGCATGGTGTCAGACGCACTGCTAAATGGTTGTGACATCAGCAAACAAATCGCCGCTGAACCGGAACGCAGCTGGCAGCGATCAGTTCCGTTTCGATCCATATGCTGGTGTCAGTCATTTGTGTGCATACATATGTAGGTATGTATGTTTGTATTGACCGCCGCTCAATTATCCGCCATTTAGCGTTGATTAAGCTGATTAAAATGCCAGCGATCCTGACCGGCGATTGGCAACTTGTAGATTGGTGTGGGAAATCACCAACACACGCACTACTATACATAGATATATATGTATGTATGTATGTATGTATGTGCGGCGGGGTATACATAAAAAATTAGTTTAATTTACTTGCTGTCTTCGGCGTAGCCTGTTTATTATTGTTATTGTTGTGGTATTGCTAAATTGAAACATTATTATTGATTAGCGTAATTCTCTGGGCGATCTTAATTATGTATATTTGCTTAAAAAAAAATCGAAAAAAGCACAACAGCAAAATAGCAACAACAATCGATCAACTTATACCCCCACAATCGTATTAACCGTTTTCACATGCGACGCCAAACGCATTTGCATTTCGTTTATAAGCCGTTAATTGAGTTCTTTTGAAATATTTCAATACATTTTTCAAATATTTATGATTTTACATATTCGTCGAATAGATGTGTAAATATTTGCTTGCCGACTTACCCAAAACATTGGCGCCCAGATTGTTCAGCATATTTGCTGAAAAGTTGCGTATCGACAGCGCAGACAGTTTGCCGGTTTTCCAAGTAACGTGCTGATTTTCAGTTTGAAATTTCGAACTTGAGTTCGCAGTGGTTTGCTTCTAGCGTATTCAATTTGATGGAATATCGTTTTATGTGTGTGTTGGTTAGTATGTTCGTAGATGCTTCGTTGAACTTTCACAGAAATGCTTCTGTCGTATACATGTTTTATCACAGTTCGTAGGCCGAAGTGCTTGGCGCGACAGCACTACATTTCAATCGGTTTGTTCTGCAATGGAAAGTTATCAAATTAGCACACAGGAAATTATTAAAAAAATATATAATTTTTAAAATTAAAAACAGTTTTAGTGAATTAGAAAGCAATTAAGAGCAATAACATAATTTGACTGATTTTATTATAGAGATAAAATAGTTATGTTTTTGAGAACAACAATGTCCAATTTCTACTAGTTTCTTAAGCTTTCGTATCGAGCAAGTATTTTAAAGCAATTTCAAGCTTTTATTAATGTAATAATTTTAATCTTCTGTCATTAATTGTTAAACCGATCTACTCGGGCCAGAGTAGAGTTATTTTAATCATACTTATAAGCCCATAAACAACTGAAGGTGGAATAAACACAAATAGTTTATTTTGCTTTTTTTTTCTTTTTGTTAAAAAAGTGGATATGCATTGCACCAAGAAGGAAAATTCTCACTTTTTTGTATTACTACTTTAATAATAGAGTTTTCAAGCTTTTTCCAGCATCTTATCATGACCACGTAGGACTTTCCCTATACTTTTTCCAATTTGGGGACTATTCGGAGGGTAACTTTAGTCTTGTTCTGCAATCGATCTTAGTTTACTTTTAAGAGTATTAAATCGACGAACTTTCATATTTACATGCCCCAAGAGCTTTCTGTGTCTCTTTCGAACGTATCTTTAATTAAAAGCACTAAAGCACTTTCAATCAATCTTAAGCAAATAAATTTTTTATATATAGAATTCCTCTGTACGTGTGTATGTCACTCAACTCCTCCTAAATGGACCGATTTGATTGGAATTGTTTGTGCGTCTTCTGCTGGATTCGATAATAGTTTGTAGTCACCAATCGGTCCAATTGAAACAGTGCATTTAATTCATTTAAAATGTGTACATTTGTTTGAGATTTTGGTCAAAACTAAATGGCGTCATTACTGTATAGAATCCGCCTAAAGGTATATAAAATGGTTTTTGAATGGGCAATGTTTAATAATTGGATGTCGCTACTGTCGGTGTACCAAATATTCAATCCAATTATTTTATTATGTGTGTTTATCTCACTCTTTATATGATATCCTAATAGCTTGAAATATCATGCAGATCAACGTCTATCGGGTGCGCAAGTATTATATAAATTCATTTATATTTTTTATAAAGATGATTGAAATACTATTTAACATGGAAAGAATTGTTTTAGAATGTAAATATACTATACATCGCAGAGACAAACACTTATCTTTTATCTTAAATGCAATAGAAAATTTTCTATTTACTTACATAAAGATAACAATAGTTCTTAGTAACCTAACCATTTCTGGACTTTTTATTGTAACTAAATCATATTGCGCTCTCTCTTTGTCTACTCATTTTTTTCTGTAAGCAAACTCGAACAATAAAATCAATCGAAAGATGAAAGCTGCCGTCGAAGGCAATAACAATCCAAGTGTCATAAAAAGCATCGTAAAACTTACAAAGCTAATGAAATGAAAGCACCTAGAAATGAAAGCGGAAAGTAGTAATTAAACGCACTCACCTCGACTTTGGCGAACAATCAAGCTGGTTTTCATAATACAAATTAATTCAATCAAACGTTCATGAACTTCCGGTAATTGCAAAGTGACATAAAAAGAGTCATTGTCATCAATCCGGAGTTGTTAAAAACTGCCACTCGCATTGTGCAGGTATTTTTATTTCTTTTCCCTTTTATGAGTTCACATACGAATTTGATTGTTTGTGAGCTTCAATTCTTCAAAAGTTGTATTGATTTTTAAGCAGAGAAAAAATTAATTTTCCACACACAATTAACTACACGAACGGATGAAACCGATTTCTTTTATCATTTATTATTATTTTTTATATGTCTGCACTAATTTTGGTATTCTTTATGATTTAATTTTATTTTAGGTTTTCACTTCAGTCGTCATTATTTTTATGGTTCTTAAATTAACTTTGTGTTTTTTAAAATACTTTTCGTGTTCCAAGTCATTAACACACTTTCAAAAGTGTAGCAACACTCCTCTTACGTCTGCCTCCTCACTTCGCTCACGCACTCTTTATTTCGTCTGCGGTTAAATCAAGCACTTCAATTCACGGTTATAATTTAATTGGCACATTTTTAATTAAATCCAACAAATACTCGAAACTGCCGCGACGGCAGGAGCAACAACGCAAACATTGCACCGTTCACTTTGCAACACACGGCACTGACTCATTGCACTTGCAACACAACAACTTGAAGAATTGAATGGAAGATGAGCTTGCTGTCTGAGCTGTGTCACTTCGTTGACCCGACTGGCCGCGTTGGGAGCAAATTAATGTCCCTTAAATGGTCATTAAATGTTCGTGTCGCTGTGAACTCCAATCTGTGTGTGTTTGGCAGCGTTGATCTGTGGCCTTTGTGCAACAGTGCAGAAATTTGCCAAAACTAACGGTGACGGTGGATGCACAAGCGCGTTACACTCGGCGAGCGGACGATTCGCATTTAAATCGAATTGTTATGAAATCGAAGCGAGCAACCACTGGCGGAGGCGAGTCAAGCCATTTAGGCAACCCGTCAGCTTAGCTGCGCTGTCTGTCGCCAAGCGTCGAGGGCGAGTTTCAATCACCATCACCACCACCACCACCGTCGTCGCCACCCGTTGAAGCTGCGGCGCTCCTTCCAATTCGCAGTCCTCTCAAATCCAGCTATTCGCTTGAATACAACAATAGCAAAACAATAATAAGACAATCGAGTGCTGAGCAGAAAAAAACTTTAAACTTCAGAGTCAGTGGCGTCGAGCGTAACTTAAAACGGGGGTTTCGTCACAATTTGCAATTACCTTATGCAACCTTTAAAGAGTCATAGATCAATTCTCTGGTATCCTCTCGATTTTATACCAACTTTAACTAACTTTATCTTTCAGCTTGGAAAAAAATTCCTTCCGAAGCACCTTTCATACATTCGCGAATTTGTATTTTCGCACGCCCATGCAAATGTACATTTTTAAGAGCAGTCTACCCCTCTGCCCCTGTACTTGTCCTGTAGCGAGATAAGCGCGAACAGCGCAATGTTTTTTTTTGGCTGCTTTGCCTAATCGCGCGTTAAGGCTGCCATTAGTAGCTACGCCACCATGCACAACAACAACAAGCACACGAAACAAGCGATGGAGCCCGCCGCTCTAGCTCCAGCCCCAACTGCTGCAAGCAGTGAGTATATTGGCAAGCGATTTCCAATATGGAGGTCAAGGTGGCGCAACAAAGACGGCGCGACTCTATGCTATCCAACGGCAACATTCGGCTTAACAGTAATGTCTGTCTATCTTGGGCAATCGCTCAGCGCCAGCCATCTTGACACGGGGTGGGGTTCGCGAGCACCAGCACACACACACGCGCGCACTCACAATCAGTTCACCACTTAACTGTATCCAAGAGCACTTGTCGTCATCAGCATGCTTATCGCATCTATCGTCGTGGCTGCTGTTGCGCTGCCATGCCATCACCGTACGACTCGTTTGCTCTCTGTCGCTCGCCAGTTCGCTCGCCGCTATCAATTATGCATGAATGAGAAGATGCTCATGCGTGGGCGTGGTTTACAATGTGCGCGCGCTCTCCCTCTCGCTTTGGCTCTCACTCACTCCACCGGCCGCAGTTGTTGTGCAGAGTCCATTGTGAACGGTCGCAGTGTATACACCTGTTAGGCAATCGAGTTCTTTCACTGCTTAAAAACAAAAACAAACCGATTGTTACGACTGCAGTTGCTCTCTCCGACTGGAAGCAGTCGACCTGACTTCCTGCTTGTTTGCTTAGTGCAATTGGAATGCCTATACTAAATACTGTATTTTCAGACACTTTCATTACTTGAGTTTTCTTAGCGTTACCGTTATTCGCCCGTTCGTGTTGTTGTGCTGCTGTTAAGAGAACCACATTTTTATTATCTATGAACGTAGACGATTTTTATTATTTAATTGGGGTCTAAGCGCAACTTCAGTTGATGTGTCTAAATGGGCCCAGAGGGTTTCAATTAGGCAAGTGGGGGCAAATGCGTATGGGGTCTATATGCATGGTTTTATACTCGTATATATATGAGTACAGTGTGTCGAAAAAGTTTCCAATAGAACATTGGATTTAGAAATGTTGTTTATTCCGAATGGTCTATAAGAGCAAAATGCTATTTCGCTTCTCAAGGAAAACGTAATTATAAAGTATCTTTTCCAATATTGTAGTTTTGAAATTGAATATGTTGCATCTCACGGAATATATAAGTTTACTGTTACTGTCTCCAATTTGATTGTAAATCTATACTACTATTATAAAGAGGAAAGATTTGTATGTATGTTTGTAATGAATAAACTCAAAAACTACTGTGCCGATTTCAAAAAATGTATTCACCATTGGAAAGATACATTCACCCCGAGTAACATAGCGCTATATTTAATGCAAGAATCTCAACTTTCTGGAAAGAGTTCTCAGGTGAGAATATCAAAAAGATTCCGTGATGGAGAATCTTAATCTGAAACTGAAAATCGTCTTGCAAGGCATTCTCTTCGCATCTCAATCGCGTGTTAGAGAGTCGAGTAACAAGCGCTTGAGGGTCGAGTACGGAGCGTGTGCAGCGTCTTGAAGTGCAAAATATTAGAAATATACAAACAATACAATACATACATATGTGTGGGAGAGTGTGTATAACCTGGTAAAAATGTTTGTTTAAACCCGAGCGAAGCCGGAACGGCCGATGATATCGATATCATTGGAAACAACACCCGCGCCGTTAGTTCTGCTTTTTCCAGACTGGATAAGGAAGCGAAGCTTATGGGTCTGGTGGTGAACGAGGGCAAGACGAAATATCTCCTGTCATCAAACAAACAGTCAGCGCATTCGCGTCTTGGCTCCCACGTCACTGTTGACAGTCATAACTTTGAGGTTGTAGATAGTTTCGTCTACCTGGGAACCAGGATTAACAGCAATAACAATGTCAGCCTGGAAATCCAACGCAGAATCACTCTTGCCAACAGGTGCTACTATGGACTAAGTAGGCAATTGAAAAGTAAAGTCCTCTCTCGACGAACAAAAACCAAACTCTACAAGTCTCTCATCATTCCGGTCCTACTTTACGGTGCAGAAGCGTGGACGATGTCAACATCTGATGAGACGGCACGAGTTTTCGAGAGCAAGGTTTTGCGGAAGATTTATGGTCCCTTAAACATTGGCAACGGCGAATACCGTAGACGATGGAACGATGAGCTGTATGTGTTATTCGTCGACATAGACATAGTCCAGCGAATAAAAAAACAGCGGCTACGTTGGCTAGGTCATGTTATTCGAATGGATGAAAGTGCTCCAGCTCTGAAAGTATTCGATGCAGTACCCGCTGGTGGAAGCCAAGGAAGAGGGAGACCTCCACTCCGATGGAAGAACCAGGTGGAGAGGGACCTGGCTTCGCTTGGTATAACCAATTGGCGCCAAACTGCCAGAAGGAGGGATACGTTGCGCGCTGTTTTGGACTCGGCTATAACCGCGTAAGCCGGAACGGTCTGCTAGTCATTAAATAAACACCAATATTCGCTTTTCACTAAAATGGAGAGATTCGGTAGTCTGAGGTTGGGTATGTTCTAGAAAGATTAATAAAATATAAATCACAAAACTCTTAATATTTATATATATATATCTGGAGAACCCACCACCGGTAGTCACCTTTTTCTACATTTTGACGCTTAGACTAAACCATTTTTCTGCTCTTGCAAATTCACTCGGCTTACATTTACTATCTGAGAACATTACTTAGCGGGATTAGATTTCTCTAGATACCATCGCCAAAAACGTTGTAGGATCCACCGAGTATAGAAGAAGAAAATCGATACGGTCGGGTGAGAAACGAGTGCTAGCAGTCTTAACGAAATTTGAAAGATGAAGCGATCTCTATTTGTAGAATCAAGAAATCAGAGGCTGGAGGAATTGAGATATTGCAATGCTTGTTCATGCTTCATGTGGAGTAATACAAGTTCCAATCGGTAAACATATTTTCTGGCTCTTTAGAGGTAATATATATAAAAAACGGTTATCCGAGAGTTATGTATTGTTTACATATTACATCAGATGAGCTTTTTATTATATATTAAATTTATAATATACTTTGTATTTTACCTTTGATAATAATAGAAATGAATAAGATAATAACTCGGAATAGAAAAAGTATAAAAAATAAAAAGAAAATCAAAATCAAAAAACAATGAGGATAAAACTTAGTTGACACAAGCAATAAAGCGCCGAGGGCCAACTGCGCACTTCAACTTTTTTAATAATTTATTCATACATGGACCCGGCAACTTACAAACATGCAACATCAACATATCTTTGTGTGTGTATGAATGTATCAAAGATAATTATTTATGAATGCAAGCAAAGAATTTACAAATCTCCTCCTTTGAGTAAAAGTGAAAAATTTCACGTGAATTGCCAGAGTTGTATAAACCATGAGGTGTGTATGCGTGTGTGTGTGTTTGTTGTCCTTTTATTAAAAGGCCAAGAATTCATCTCTCTCGGCGTTGCCAAAGCTGGCACGCGCCAATCTCGTTGCTACCTGCAAGTTGTACGAATATGTTGCATGCCACATTCCACGCATTCTAATAATCCAGCAGTTGGCAAAGTTGCTACAGTTACAAGAACAACAAAACAAATAACAACAACATGCAATGTAGACGCACGTACAACACAACCGTAATTCGCACAAGTAGTAAACATTAGTTCGGCGTTGTGCTGGCAACCAGTTGATATTGCTGTAACAATTTCGCCAGCAATCAGTCGCTTTAGTTCACCGTTGCTCCTCTGCCTAAGCGTCAACACGTGGCGGCCTGCTGCCTTTGAACGCAACCAACACATGTAAAGGGGGTGGGGTGCAAGTGGCAAGAGGGGACAATTTTTGCTATTATATGCGTAAAATAACTTTGCTGTTTGTTCTTATTGTCAGCGCTGAAATTATTAAAATAATATATATTGTGATGTGGTCTGGTCTGATTGAGATGAATAAAAGAGTTTCAGGTCTTTTGACCGATTCTCTCTTGGCAAGAAAACCAAAAATTATTTCTGATTTTTTTTCTAATTTTTCTAATGACTTTAGTGATGTCATTCTCAAGAACCTTTAAGAATATTTTAGATAAAATTCAAACAAACCTAAATAATTTGAGGTCCAGGAGCTTAAAAAATTTATAAATTGAAGAATATAGTAAATGACAGAAATATTGTGATCTCTTTGGTCAAAACTGATTTCATATTTCAGATTAAACATATAATATATTCATACTAAAGACTGGGGTTTTGTAATGGTTTCATAAAAGAACTTCCATACAATTTTTAAAATATTTTAGAATTAGCCGACTTAATTTTTAAGTTTAACAAAAACAAAAAAGTTTTAACAAAATTTATATAAATTCGATTTTAGAACATTTCGAATTAGCAAATACGGAATTTGTGATTCCAAAAAATCGTTCGCAATCAGGCACAAAAATATGAAATAATTCGGATTTCATTCACTATAACGAATTACAACTTCATAAAAGACCTGCATATTTGACATAAAAGTGTGATACTCTGATATGAAAATGCAATGCAAATGACTATGAATTTAAGTTTAAAGCCAACTAGGCAAACATATATGTATATGTGTGTATGTGTAGCTGTACATTGCGACCTTTTTTAGGGTAATGGATGGCAAATTCGCACTCACAGCGTTATATACAAGTGTATATATATCAGTGGATGTGCACTCAAAAATATATGTATATAGTTACAACAAAAACAGCAATGGTTAAACATCAAAATGGCATAAAGTCTCAACAGAAAAGTGACTTTGCTTTTAATTGAATGATAGATTACCGGGTGCGTGTGGACAGTTTTGCATGCCAATGGACTTGTTTTAAACGCAAACCTAGAACGGAGTGGAATGTGGGGTAAGCATTAAAGTGGGTTGACCAGAAGAGTCAGTAGTATTGTATGCATAACAAGGAAACCTATGGTTAAACTTTTTGGCTCAGCAACCAGTTCATTTCGAGACCAGACACTAGTGCGCAACATTTATGAATAGATCAAGGACCATCAGTGAATGATATAGTAATAAAAACTGGACAGAAAGAGAGATACGATTAATTAAATTTCAGTTATAGTTTCAAAAAAATAGTTGTTAAAGTAATAATGTTCGACTGATCCATGAGTCATAGTCACATCACAGATCTTCGATCTTTGTTAGCCACTGGATGGACGATCTTTTGAGAAGGTTGTAGAGGGTCTAGATTGACTACTTAGGTCAGGACAGAGATTCGACTCTATTAGACTACATTTGGTGGACGTATGTCTATGCCAGTCAAGAAGATGTCAAGTTTATAGTCCATGCTGATAAAACAGCTACGGCCGTTCACTTGAAAACCGAAAATAGAACTGTTATTAAGTTATACCGATAGTCTTCGATCTGAAGTCCACTTGCAACCCAGGTTCATAGACTATAGACCCCATTCAATACTGGGTATATGCAACCTTTTGTACTAGAAAGAGAAATTCGAAATATAAAAATCCAACTCAACAAGCAGAGTTTCAAAACAACAACAAAATATTACAAAGAAAACACTGTTAGGTTGTGAAACACTGCAGCATAGATTTGAATTGGGTGTGACCCTCTCTAAAAACGTACAACCAAATATCCAAATGTTTGGTTGGGATGAAGCAGCTTCTTTTTTGTTTTTGTTTTTTTTTTTTTGCCTCTGGCTGAGAAAGAGTGTTTCAGCAGAGACGAATGCGTATAATCAGTCAAAATTTATGACAACAAACCACAGAGTCAACTTAACGCAAATGACTTAATTGGCAAATGACAGAGCATATCTACACCCTTGCCGTGGTGCTGCCAGCAGCGCTCCAAGAAATCCTCTATTGCATGTCTGTGTGCATTGTGTGCTTTGCTATTAATTACCCTTGGCTTTAAAAAGAGGCGAACATTTTTGGGTCCATTTTGGAGTTTCTTTGCTTTTTCAAAATATGAAAAATGCCGAGGCACACGAGCGTAAAGTGAAGAGTGAAGAGTTGTGGCCTCGTCTCTGGACGACCTCATTTACACACAGTTGCAGTTGCGATGCTGCGTCGCTCTGTGATTTTTCACATCACTCGTAAATGTCCCTTAACCAACTCTTGTTGTTCCGCCAAAGAAAGTGTTAAGTTCGTTGAAGTGATTGAGCTGAGCGTTAGAAGGGCGGAAGAGGGGAGGACAAGACACAGAAGCTCATGTTGCCTCTTAGCTCATTTATTTAAGCTTGGCATGTGTACATGAAAAATCTGATTCGCGCAAAGAGCTCCACAAATGGCCTCGGACTAACGTTCAACGGTAATTTGTCTACTTATTCACAGCGGATGCTTGTTCCCCGCCATTTCGTATTGCAAACATTGTTGCATTGTTATATTACTATGAGGGTGTGTGTGTGTGGTTGCCTCTCAGGCCAAAGACGTTGACAACCGCGAGCGACAGCCGAAAAAGGATGCGCCGCCGAGCGTCGTCAGTGTGAAATTTCTTTAGTGCACTTTCATGTTGCGCATTATTCTTATTTAGTTGGCAGCTTTTTGTTAGTTTAATGATTGTTTTTGTTTCTGTTTTCGTCATCTTGGTCGTTTGCGGAAAACGTTCATTGCCTTAATGCTGGCATAGGCAATACATACAATACATGTATGATGTTTATTTCTTTGTTGAAGGAAGGACATGTTTGCAAGTAACACTTTCCTTTTGAGCTGAATTTTGAACAGCAAATTACTTTTTATAAAAAAAAAACTAGAAAATGTTAGATCATTGTTTTAAGCTACATACATATACTATGAATATTCATTTATATTATGCCCTTTTTTCTATGTTGACATTTTTTTAGTTTTTACCAAAAATATACATTTTGCAAACATTTGATCAAAATATTCATGTCGGAGACGATCAATCTCCAAGATTTCATAAACTGTTTATAATAAAAAGACAATTTTCTAATATTTCAATTGATAAATCGGTTTCCACAGGGTATTCAGAAAGCTCCCTCTTGCTTTCTTCAATCATCCCATTTCATTTTCTTTACATTAAAAATCATAAAGTCTAACTAAACGATTTTGCTCAAAATAAAATAATATATATTAAAAATTATCGGTTATTAGAAGAAAGTTGAATTCAAAGTTAATTTGAGACAAAAAATTTACTATTGATAGTAAAAGAGCTAATCTGCTCATGAGCTATTCGTGGATATAGTAAAAATTTTCTCAAAAAGTGGGGAAGTTAATCTCAAAATCAAAATGTTTGGTTTCATAGTACGGAAATTTTCTTCTTTAAAATAATAATTAGTACTTACAGGATATAGATATGGGAATAAATGTAATATATGGAAAAATCTACATCTTTTTTTTGGCGTAGGCGGTTATAGCCGAGTTTATAAAAGTGCTCCATTCATACTTTCCTCTTGTCTTCGTTCACCTCCAGACCCATACGTTTCGGTTCCTTATCCAGTCCAAAAAAAAGAAAACTAACGGCATGGATGTTGTTTACAATGATATCGATATCATCGGCGTACGCCATCTTATAGAAGAGTGTAGTTTCTCTGTTTAGCTCTGCGGATCGTGTTATTTTCTCCAGCATCAGATTAAAGAAGTCAGACGATAGTGAATCACCCTGTCTAAAAACTGTTTCCCGATCCAGACGGAGCTTTTGGTGTTACTCAACGTCAGCTCACACAGCCGTATTAATTTTGTGGGGATACCAAATTCATACAAGGCCGCATAGAGGCAACACCTTTTCGTGCTGTCAAAAGCAGCTTTAAAATTGAAAAAGAGAGATCCTCTTTTCACGGGTCTTCTCCAAGATTAGGCGCATGGTGAAAATCTGATCAGTTGTAGATTTTCCAGGTCTAAAGCCACCTTGTTAAGGGCCTATCAGTCTTTAGCCTTTCACACAGTACGCTCGATGGAACCTTATAGGCGATATATATTTAGGAGGCTTATCCCACGGTAATTGGCACAGATTGTGGTGTCTCCCTTTTTGTGGATAGGGCAGAGTACATTTCTAAAAGCTACATATTCTTCGTAATTCAGTGGTGTATAAAATTTGTCCGTCAAGCTTATATGACAGAGGCTAAAATGTGTCCAGTATTTCGACTTACATAAATTGTATTTATTTCGAAGATCTAACTTTGATCATCTGTTACATAAGATTGGTCTTTTTAACCACCATTAAAGAGGAAAATGTACGTTATATTCTTATTTGATATAGTGTTATGAAATAACAAAACCAATAGGTTTAGAAATAAATTGATGGATCGATGGGAATGGCACAAGATTTCATATAGGGTACAGCATTCACATATTATTATGACAATTATATTTAAAATAATTATTGACTGTTATATAACGCGAAAAGCTCCAACATTTAAAAAGTAGTTAGCAAGTTAAAAAATATCGCATTTTATTCCCTTATGAACGACCTTCTGTAAAATGCTCTACAGCTGGATCGTACACTCAATTACGCATTACTATAAAGTAAAGTAAAATAAACAGAAAATCACATTTATTTGGTAGCGGAGCCACGAAAAGTCGCTAATTAAAAAATCAAATCAGAAAACAAAAAAATAAACAAATTTGTCATTGCCTTTAGTCGCAATTGCACATATATACACCGTATTATATATGTATCCATGTATTGTAGAAGCAGACCAAACAATACAAAAAAAAAACTCGAAAATGTATGAGAGGCGAAACGATTTGGAATTCCTTTGTTATTTGAAGCTAAAAATGAAGAAAATAAAATAAGATAATACATCTCACTTCTGTGTTACACACTCTGCGTTTTTTATTTTTCCTACTTGTTTGCTCAATTTTTTTCTTCACAAAACATTTTACATATTTTTTTTCATTTTTTATTTATTTTAAAAGGTCTAAACTTTTAGTTCTTTCGTGACTTTTCGAGGTGCTAATTGCCAAAACTTGCTTGCTGCGTTTCAGCAAATAAGCGAATGACTGTGGAGTCACCGATTTGCTGGAATCCGTTATGACTCTTGAAACAGCAAGTGAAATAAAATAAGATTGAGACAAGGCTACATGAATGTATGAAGTTCCCGAGCAGTTATCCCGATCAAGATTTGTCATATTGGATAAACTATTTAATGTGACTGAGTGTGAGGTTTAATTTCGGTCTTTAATCGCAGAAAATCACCAGATTTGGAGGTCTAAAATTTCGAAATATCCCAAAGATTTATTTGTATTTGGGAAAAAATTTTCCCTCGATTTACTAAAAAAATTTAAATACTTTGAAGTTTGGTTATATGTATGTTTTCAAGAACAGTTATTTCCTTCTAAACTTCATAAGATAAACTTTGAGGATTTACATAAAGCAACCCAAACTCACTAAGCCCAATTAAGTGCAAGTTTTCCACATACAACCCGCTTGTGTGTGTGTGATAGCCTCACCCCCACTTCGGCAAGCGTTGCCCATGCTCAGCACTCAGCGCGCATTTAAATCGCTCCGCAAAGCCTGGAAAAAGCCTTTCGAATCAGCCAAATCCAATTTAAACGCCGCTCATTTCTTACTTAGCTCCTCATGCAGTTGTTATTGGCGTTGTGTTGTTGCACTTGTTGTTGATATTCATTTCATGGGTTTTCTCCCGGATTTCCACATACATAAACGCGTGAGTCGTGGCAGAAAAATTTCTATTTGGCTTTTGAAGCAAAGCAATTCTATATAATAGTGGCTGTTGTAGTTATTGTTGTTCTTGTTGTAGTGATTTCTTCTTGTGCATTCCATACATGAGTTTCACATAAATCACTTTCCTAAATTCGACAGGATATTGTCTGTTGACATGTTTTCGAGCGAGTAAAGCCGCACGATGTCTTGGCTGTTTGCTGTCGTGCCGCTGTGGCATTGTCCAGAATAATAAAGCTTGCGCCAAGAAGCCATCGTGCCGGAAGAAGCATTGCATGCATGCACCCGCACTTGTGCTTTCATATGTGTTTGTGTGTATTTGCAGAAAAGTAAACGAATTTACTTGTAGCCGCCCAAAAAATGGGATATGGCGCAAATACAAAAACAAATTAGAGCTCGCAGTTGACACTGAAGCACAGCAGACACCCACTTATGCACCGCAACTTATCCGTATTCTTTTCTGTGAAATATTTTAAAATTTACTGTGCAACAATATGAAGAACAAAATATGATTGAAGCTTCATCAAAATACTTCAAAATACCCCAAGCAATGCTCTATGATCCTTTCGAGAGTACTCTTTGTTTCTCTGGTACATGTAATTTTATTAATGTGGTTTTTAATTGTGAGTAGATTACGTTTGGATACAATTCTTTGACATTAATCTCAAACAATTTTGATTGCAAAATTGTTAAGCGTTGCCATCTAAGTATAAAACTTCAAACCGAACTTCTACTTCGAAGAAACCACATTCGATTTGGATTCTGAGAAGAATGTTTATTTTATTGTTTAAATATTGACTATTTGAATGCTTTGATTAAAATCCATTGAACTTGCTTTAAATATCAGTCTAACCAGCCCTAAATGGGTATTCTCCATAGATGCATACCATTTCAAATTTTCTCTTTTAAAAGATAATGGCAAGCTCTTATTACACTCTCGCAACAAAGTTGCTAAGAGAGTATTATAGTTTTGTTCACATAACAGTTGTTTGTAACACCCAAAACTAAACGAGTTAGATATAGGGTTATATATACCAAAGTGATCAGGGCGTAGAGGCGAGTCAAAATCCGAATGTCTGTCTGTCCGTCCGTCCGTCCGTCTGTGCAAGCTGTAACTTGAGTAAAAATTTAGATATCTTGATGAAACTTGGCATACTTGTTCGTTGGCACCATAGGAAGGTTGCTTTCGAAAATAAATAAAGTGCCATAACTAAGCCATAAATAAAGCTATTTGGAATAAAGTGTCGCGCTAGTAAGGGCCCGTCCTCAAATCGGTTATTTGTAAATATCTCGCAAACAAATAAAGCTATATAAACTAAACTTTCTGTAGTCGTTTCTTTTAGCCACTTCTTAATACAGTCCAAAAATGAAAGAAATCGGATCATAACCACGCCCACCCCCCATACAAAGGTTGGGTTGAAAATTACTAAAAGTGCATTAACTCACTAACGAAACACGTCAGAAACACTAAATTTTACAGAGTAAATACCAGAAAGAAGCTGCACTCAGATTTTTTTTACAAAATGGAAAATGGGCGTGGCATCGCCCACTTATGGGTCAAAAACCATATCTTAGGAACTACTCGACAGATTTCGGTATATAATATTTTCTGACACCCTGATGACACGTGCGAAAAATTGACGAAATTGGTTCACAACCACGACAACTTCCCATATAACTCAATTTTGAATTCCATCTGATTCTTTCACTATAACATATACATAAGGAACCAATGAAGACAGCGAAATAAAAGTTTACACAAATACTGTATAATTAATATATGAAATATCTTAGCCAAATTAAATGAGCATATAATCTTAGATATAATGTATGTTGGTGATGAAATTGAGTTTAATCGGCTCAGGAATTACCTCAGCCTATATACCATATATGATGATTTTCGTTTTTCTATTGGACTTTATACCGAATACATGGGTCAAATTGTGTGTTATCTTAATAAAAATATAGCATAAATTGCGGGAGTATAAAATGTTCGGTTGCACCCGAACTTAGTCTTTCCTTACTTGTCTTTATAAATAAGCTAAATTCTTGTAGAAAAAATTTAATTATATGCGTTTGATATCTTTTTCAAAAGCACATTTTTATAAAACACCTTTTAAATATGTACATATGTATGTATGCGTGGATGGCTTGTGTTGAATTCTAGATTTAGTTTGTGTCATGGCTATTTGTTTACGGTCTTGGTTGTGGCATTTATTCAATCGTGAATCCTTGCATCAAATTTACGTCAATCTGTCATTGTTGGATTCACAATTTCTCAATTTTTGTGTCCTTAGGCATCCTGTACGAATTCTCTGTGTGCGTGATTTTTTTCAACAAAATTTTTTATCACCGCATTGACTCCACTAATGGTGGTGAAGTGTGGTTTGACGCTCCATATCCGTTAGTAGCTTAGCCAAGTTCCGCACGCCGAGTTACATGAGTACTCGCAGTGAGAGGCGGTAGATGTCGCGCTGTGAGCTATGCTAATCAAGGTATTTATAGCTTTCACAGCATATTTTTATAACAAAGAAATTGTACCAATTAAAAATATGAATACCAATTTCAAACAAATTTCCTTCCATAAATCGAAAGAGCGAAGATAACATTTAATTATTTTGCAAAACATTGACGATGATCAAAAATTGATAGAAGCCGATTTCGGATTATGTATGTGAAATAGTAACACTAATTTCCCTTCAAATGTTACTTTTACAGATCATATTGAGGTGAACGATGGGATTTGTTTAGCCAGATTTATAACAGATGATGATATTGTCGATATATTGATATATTTCGGACCCGACGAACATGACTTCTAGCGCCTTGGAAAACGATGAGGATTCGGAAGAAAAAATATTCAACCGCATTCCAACAATGATGTAAAACATTTCTTTGCAATTTTACATTTTACTTAATACAACTGACGATCACTACAAAGCACTAAAAAGATAAGAATCGCTTTTCACTGAAACAAATAGCCAAAAATTACAGAATATATCTTTCAAATTATGTACATACGCAAAATACTTTTATGCGAGGTAAATAAATAAAATTATGTATAAATCTATATTTTAGAACGTTTTGAAGTTTTTTTTTTGGATTCTGGTGATTCGAGTTAGGGAAGTTCAACTGTATATACTAAGTATTACTATAAATATATCGGTCAAGAAATTTCCCTTCCCTTAGTGTGCTTCTTAGAGTCGAAATATAAATTGGTTTTCTTGTATTTTGGATAATTACGAATATTAAGGTAATAATCATTTTGAAACCATAAGGAATTAAGTAATATATATTATATTTGACTACTGGTATTCCTTCTGATAACACAACTAGAGTTAAAAGTGTTTTTCAAATTAAGACTTTAGCACTTAATCTCAGCAAAAGTATAAAGGTCTCATATTGGAGATTACATTCATAAATAGGTAGAGAGTAAATTTAATTATTTTCATAAAATCTTTCTTTCTTTTCCCAGACAGATTACTGCTCGCCAAATGTTTAATGAAATAATCCAAGCAGTTAATGAAGTTTGATTACTAATATGTCAATAATCGCAGAAACATTCCGCTCACCACTCCTCGCCCTCTCAATTCAACTCTCATAGCTTATTTATGTAGCAGCAACGCAGGCGCAGCAGGTTGCCTTCCGGTGGCCTGCTTAAGCAAAACGAACGTCGTGATTGCCATGTCGCGTGTAAACCAGAAGCGTTTTTCACACATCCTCAATAGCTGATTGTCTGATCGCAGCATATTTCTGCAATTATGCGCTCAAATTTAATGAAATGTTAGCAAAAGCGCAGATTACCAACACATTATCCGCGCCGCAGTCAGCAGGAGACCAACACACAGTTCTGCATACCCACCGGCCGGGCACCCAAATCCGCTTAAGCACACAAACAAGCTGTGTACACTGTCGTCGCAGCACACAGTCGCATTCTCTCTCGCACACACACGCAGGTTCTCGGCGTTGAGAACAATGTGCGAAAATACATTAGGATTAGCTATCGAGCACCGCTTTGAGTCAATTGTTAAATGAACAACGTCACACCACAAAGACATAAAGACGAGCAACAACAACAGGAAACACACACAAAACACAGCAGCAGCCACTATGCAGCAGTCCTTATGCGCGTCATGATCCTGCCGCACGCATGAATTCACCACAACCACTGCTGCTCATATGTGTGAGTGTGTGCGTGTGTGTTAAGTAAAAAATGTGTGTGATCGGAAGCTGATGTTTCAATTATCCATTGAGGCTGCCAGTAAATGGAAACCGCAACCGAAGTAGCGCTGTTAGTGATCCTGGCACTCCACTCGCTTCACGTACTATTGTGTTGTTGTTGCTGTTGTTTGCACGCATGTAATGCGAAAGGATAATTATTTTGCCTTTGTAAGTAATGTTTTCTACACTCACCGTGTTCTTGTTATTGTTGCCATTCGGTTTTACTCCAATTCATACTGTTCTTCTATTCTTTGGCAGCGCTCTGTTGTGAGCCGAGAGTAATGAGATCCTTATCTCAGCATGTGTCCTTTGTCATCACACTCAGGCGAAAGTGGAACGTTGCTGATCATGAGACGTCTACAGCTATTAGCGGATTATGGGCGTTTACTTCGGTTTTCTTGTTGACAGTTTCCATTCCTCGAAGGCATATGGTGAGTGCTCGTAATATATACATATGTTAGTGTAATACATATAATACAAACAAAGTACTCGATTTCACGTTTTAGAGTTTGTTTTCACATTACTTTGTATAAAAAATCATTTATTTCGCACAAATGTATCCTAAAAATATCTAAATTGGTGGGTTTGGCGGGAAGAAAACAAAAACGCCCATCGAATTGCAAAGCGGAACGATCGGAACTGAAGGCGGGAACTCCACACAAAGATTGAGTATTAATTTCCATAAAAAATGCAATTCAAGATTGCTGTGATTGTTTAAGAACCTTAATTGGCGCTATAATAGTCGAAACTGTTTCCGTTGAGCTTAACAAAACACCCCATCAACTACATATATCAACTCGTGCTGACAACTCAAGCGTCAAAGTTTAAAGAGCTCGATGCTTTGTCTCGTGGTTCGAGAAGTATAAGATATCATGAGTATTTTAATATTTATCTTTCTCAATTTTAAAGAGTTTTCGCCGCTAATTCAAAATCTCAAACGAAAGTAAGTTCCTTTTCGGTTTGTCTTTCTGACGTAGTAGCGTCTTCCCTGTAAGCCATCTTATACTACAATAAATATTTTCAAATAAAGACTGTCCCCATAGGTTTGCAGAGGTCAACAAAATAAACAAGTGTCTTCAGATAAAATTAATCTCACTTTTAACACCGTGTTCTTTAAAAATAGAAAAACTATTTATATTCGATTAATTAGATCCATCTATGTTAAGCCGCCCTAGTTCAGCAAATCTTCCATCCGGTTTTCCAAGATTTGGTACATTATGAATATTTGGACCTCAATAGTCTAAACCTAGTGATGAGGATCAATCGGATCGTCGACTACGATTTTTTATGCGACGTTTAGATGAGTAATTTCCCGATTGCTGGTCCAACTTTTGGCATCGACCTCTTGATAATAAGCTTCAATTGCCAGACATGTTTTCATCCGAGCGCATTTTGTCGGAAGACCTAAATGACACGTTCAGTAGCTGCTATGTTTCCGAAGTCGCATTATTCGTGGCAAGATTTCTCCATAGTCTGGTAATGGACTCTCGAAATTAAAAATTTGGTTTTATTATACTCTCTATAAATGAAATTACACTGATTTTACCGTTCAGCAAATTGGAGTTTGTTTCAATGTTTATTCGTATTTGAAACAGATTCGAATATGACATATTCATATTTAATATTCTTCTTTTATCTTTCAAATTGAATGATTTATCATTGATTTGTCACAAATATTATCATAATCTTAAATAAATCTCTTTTGTGTTTTACGTTTCATTTCGCCACAGAAGAAGTCTCGATTCAGACGCTAATACGAGTATTTCCACAAAAAGCAACTCAATCAATTGCGAAACAAATTTCCGTTTCCGTTTGTAGGCGCAGTTACCATAAAAAAATGAAAAACTACAATTTACATGCGCACATACATATATGTACATAATCAAGCACACGTACTTACATTGGCATTACCAGCAATAGAAATTATGAAATGTGGACTAGTGACTAACTAGTTATATTCGAACTAGTGAAATTGTATCCAGTATTGGTCTGTTGTAGCTTTAGTTGATTTCGGTGTTTTCAGTGCTTATAAATAATTTATGGACATCTTTTTAAACCTGGAAAATAATTGCTCTCATTGGCACAATTTGCAAGATTTCTGTCAAAATCCGATGAGAGGCACCAAGAAATGTTGGTTATCGAAAAAAAATCCATCCACTGTTGTAACAGAATTTCTCATTTTGTGAGACTACTCAGTTTTTACTACGATGATTACAACAATAACTCACTTTTGTTGGGTGTGAATTTGTCCAGGTTACATTTGATTGCACTTTATTACGTGTCGACCCCGTGTTTGGAGAAAGAGGTGCAAAGATGAAATGGAAAAAGCGAAAAAGGGTGTTAAAAGTAAAAAAAGGCAAAAAATGAAAACACACTCACATTGACATGAGAGGCACACGAAAACACACACACACACACACATGCTTGAAGCACAGCAATGCAAAAGGTGCGAAAATGAGAGGAGGCGCTTCGCTAAACCTTCCTGTTTTTGGGGTGGCAAATTAGCCGTGGGCTCAAAACAAAATCGAAAGAAAGGTACAGAGAAATGCGACAAACAGCAAAGTAAATATTTGTCAAAATGACAATTTAGCAGAGAGCAGAGCGTCATACACAAAAAAATACGTTTTTATTCAATAATCTAATATGCATATGAATGTGTGTGTTGTTGTTGTTGTCGCATGTAACAGCCTGTGCCGTGCAAAACTGTGCTTGTAGGCCATTAAAGGTCGCTTCTGCTACTCGCAATGACATTGATCAAGTTGACATTTTCTCTACCTCATACACCCTACACATACATATTCACTCACAGGTATGTGTATGTATGCCTGAGCGTAGGCAAACTTTTTCTGCACATTATGAATGGATGATGGCCTGCGGCACTTTTCGATTATTAACAACTAAAATTATCATTCGCGCTGTGATTTTTCGCCTTCTCGCACAACAACAACAAACTACTCAATACAAATCTGGCCGGGGCGGAAATTAGCCGCAGGCTGTTAGTCACGTGACGCTTAAAATTTAATTTGTACTTGCAGCGCAAAAAAAAAACAATGTCAAAAAGAAGAGTAAAACTATTGGAAAACCTAATTTAGCTACGCGCTGTTACACATCTGTAACATTCTCCTTTGTGAAGTTGTATTTATTTAATTAATAGTTATATTTTATTTTATTTTTGCTGAAATACTTTCCAGTACAGGAAATTATGTAGCTTCTGTTTCAACCGGAAATATTTTCATTATTTATCTAATTTTTAAGTTGGGTTCATCTGGCTCTACATCTTGGTTTTCCTTTAGACGGTTCTTTTTTATAGATGTTGTTCAATATCTTCGACTAGAGGATCTGTTTTAGTACATTTTACTATTATTTCCTCGTCCGGCAAGATATCACCTCTGTCAACTTTACATAAGTCCACCTCTGTCTTGCAACCTTTCATAAGTCACAGCAGCTTTAAGTAAAATTTTTTAAATATTTCTTCCGTTTGGCAGAAACTTTAACTCAGTACGTATTCACTTCCTTTTCTATTTGACAATTACAACTCGTTACTCTTTCAATACACTATAATAGGCAAGCACGAACAGGAAGCAACTGCTTAACTTCAGGTGCCGTCGATCAAACTCATGCCCCGTACCCACTACAGTTGGGTCTACATAAACGAGAGAGCTGATACTGCATCATTTATTAAATTTATTTGCACATGCTTTTCTGCTGCTACAACAATCTGCAATTTAAAGCTCATGATTAAAGTCTAATTTCTAAAGATTTTCAAGAATATTTGAAAAAGATATTGTGAGAGTTTCATCAAGTTACTGGGCAAGAGGAATATGAGCCTACCATTTAATTGTAGCAAAAACTGAGTGCATTTTAATAGTGAAAGACGATTTGAAGAATAACTTTCAATTAAAACTTGCACCGTGACCATCGAATTCCATTTCGAACAATTTCCCGCAACTAATGTTCCTCATAGCAAGGTACTAGTACTATTGGGTTTTCTAAGACGTCCGTTCCAATATCAAATTAACTTGATGTTTGTATAGGAATGATCATCTTTTTCTTTGAAATAGTCAAGACTACATTTCGGTTTTGTGAATTTCTACTATAAAACACTGAAAACGGAAATAAGCGTTCACTCACCTTAATCACCAGGATTGGCTGATAATTTGCCAATTTAAAGTAGTTATTAAATAATTGTACTTAAAACACTAAAATAGTTTTTATTTCAATAACGTTACATCTATAATTTGACTTACATCAGACTCTTTGTGCTACAAGTGATTGCAAAGTACACAAAGCATCAGCTAGCGCAACAGTTAATTTCCTACTCATTTGAGAAAATTCGAAAATTTCAATTTGTGTGGAGATTGTGTTTTCATAGTTAAGCCGAAGCATTTCCTCAGCCAGCTCTATTTCCTACCAACTCCAACTCTTATCACAGTAAATAAACAGGATCCCTCCTGCATCTTAGTGGCGGTCGCCATTTACCATTATCCGCTTTTCTTGGTGAATTCGTTGACTTCGGTGATTTAGAGCCTTGGAAGTAATTAAAATTTTGGCATAACAATTTCGCCGAGTTTTCATTATTGAAATTGCAATGTTTTCACCTTTTTTGCATAAACTAATTACGCACACAACAACAATAACAAGAATGCCGTTGCATTCCATGAAAATTGAGATGCCGAAATTTCCGGTTGCAGTCCGGCAACAGTTTATTATGGAAACTTCATTGGTGCGAATTTGGCGTCGCGTCGTAAACGTAAACTAAGTAATAAAGAATATTAATGACTTTTGCGAAAAAGAGAAGTGAAAAGCGAATTACGCAGGAAATTGATACAATTTTATGAATTCATTACATAAAATAAATGAAAGAAAATCACAAATATGTATTCATGTCAACTTTCCAAAAACAATTAAATAAATTTGAATTTTTACCCGGTGAAGAGTTGAAGATGCCTATTGTATTATCACTGAAGCCGTTAATGACAATAATGCTAACCAGTTTCGTTGATTTGTCAGCTCCCCTTTTCTTAAGCCAGCGAATTTTTAAGTAAGATGACCGAAGGCGCCAGTAAAACTACGGAGATTGTATCGCAAATCCTACTGGAAGTAAGGGGGCTAGAGCTCTCGTGCGCAGAATAGCTGCAGTTACCGTTAATGTAGTGATTGATGTTTGGGGAATCCCTAATTGAGATTTAACAATCCATATCGAATAGTGCTTGGGTTGTGGTTAAGCCCTAGTTTATCGTCGACAACCAACCAGAGACGTATCAGCTGTCAAAATTGGACATATGGGCTGATCCCTAGATTAAACTAATACAACAACGGCCCTAGATAGTCCCAATTGTGTATCTGTATCAGATTCTAAGACCATATCGAATGAGAACTCCAGATCCACCAAGAGGTTTGTAAGTCTTCTTAACTTTGAAATTCTAAAGTCCCATAGTATCTCCCCTTTCAGACAAGGAAAGTAACACCAAAATAAATAGTAAAAAAAATTATTTCAAAATGTTGCCATATCGTCTGGGTGTTGCCGCATAACTCTGCTGCTTTGAATCGCTAAAAATCTCGTTATTTTGTTGCTGATATTTGACACCAAATAACAACAACAACCAGCTTTCAATGGCTTTGAATTGCCCCGAGCAGTGGCACGCCCACCGCTGTAGGCACACATAATGACATTCGTAATATTTGTACAGTTATTATTGAATACCTGCGTAATTGTGTGCTAAGGTTAAATTGGGCGGCGCACGAAATATGCGCAACACACAAACACAGTCACATATGTATGTATGAAAGTGCTTGTTCGGTGATTTGAATTTGCGATTGAATGTCCAAGTGGCTGAATAAGCGGGCGCTGGTGATGTGTTCCGATGATTGCATTATGATTTAGTAAGAGTTATGATTCGATTTTTGACAATTGCCCAAAAACAAATTCAATTGAATTTCCAACTGCAGTTCACTGCCTGAGTGGCGGCCGCTCGGGCGCTGAGCGCATTGGAGGCGGCGATGGCTGGTTGGGCGTTGACCGACCGCAAATGTTACATAAATTGCCAGTTGATAAGTTAAGCGCCTGCGGCAGTGAACAGTAAGTGTGTTGTTGTTGTTGTTATGCTAAAGTGCTTCATTATTCAAATTCAAAATCAGCTCGTTTTTGATAAAAAGAAACCGAAGTGTTTTCAGTTTAGCAAAGGTTACCTCTAATATACTTAATTTCACGCTCAAATTGCTTGTCATCTGCCAACTGGGTGAAGATAAACAAAAACAAAAACAAATAAGTGCTAAATAGTCCACACGACGCGCTCGAAATTAAATTTGTTCAGCTTGCATTTTCAGCATTCTTTTTTCTGTGTCCTTTCGTAGTTTGTTTTTATTTTTCTTTTGGTTGGCATAACATTACCAATACATAACGGTAACAAGTATTTGTCTCATGTCACATTCACCCTAACGCATTAACCTACAGATCCACTGAGGCAAAAAATCGGCTTTCACACGTTCTTCAACTGCGGCTTCATTCATCTCAACACTGGCAGATAATTCCATACACTTATATAATATACATATAACGGTAATTATATGTGAATTCAATAATAGATTTGTGAATTCAATAATAAAGTCCTGTAAGTAAATTTGAGGAGATAATTAGCTCTTGTGTACAAAAATATTATATCATCTCTGTTAACTCAAATCATTCGAGCTCTAGAACTACTGGAAATCATTTATTAATTTTTCAGAGAACCCAAAATGCCTTTTGTTTTCTTAGAGCGATGTCAATTACAATAAAAAAATGTCAATAATTAATTTATTCTTTCTACAGGTTTATATATTCGCATACGAAATATTTGTCTATAATCCCAAATCAATTACGAGTGGGAGAGAGATTTATCAATTTCCAGAGAGTCATTATCATTTAGCCGTACACATTTCCTACAGGGTTCTTATCAACATATACTTTCTGTAACTCTCATTACTACACTGTTGTTTTGCACAACAGTGAACTCGAAAACAACAACGTGTTAATAACAGCGTGTCGAGTGGTGTAAACGATAAGAAAATAAGTCGAAACAAACAAGTAAATAAGGATTTTCCATACTTCTTCATGAAATACTCAACCATAAAAAAATTGAGTTAATGAAATTTGTTAATAGAGCTATGTTGTTGGCTCTTCTCCAGAGGGAATCACACTTAAATTATGAGAGACAGTTCTCTGTGAAGCCAACATTCCTTGATTAGATATTAACACTCGACGAAGCGCCCAGAACCTATCAGCAGAGATTTTTTAATTCTATATTCGCTAGTTCGTGCTTTGTGGGATCCAAGGAATCTTTGTCTCGATCTCGCAAATACGGTATATTCCACAAGAAAGTAATTCCAGCGTGGATCTCGTGGTCTAGAAAGTATTATGTACCGAATATGGTTTTAGACCCATAAGTGGGCGATGCCACGCGCATTTTCCATCATTTTTAATCTGAGTGTAGCTTTCCTCTGCCATTTCTTCTGTAAAATTTAGTATTTCCGTTAATGAGCTAACGCTCTTTTAGTAATTTTTATACTCTCGCAACCAAGTTGCCGAAGAGAGTATAATAGTTTTGTTCACATAACGGTTGTTTGTAAGTCCTAAAACTGTGTAAGCCACAAATTAAGCTATGAAAGTGAATTCTGGTACAAAGGATAGTTCTAGGATTGTTCTCGTAAACTACTAAAGCTATGTCAACCAAACTTTCAGGAGTCATTTTCTTCAGGTATTTCCTTATACAGTCCAAAAACGGAGGACATCACGAGACCTGGAAATGACCTCACTCAAAAATGTAAACAAAAGTATCACGTGACCTTGAATTGACATCACGTGATCTGGGCGGGGTCAATGACCTGTAAACAAAAATATCACGTGATCATGAAATGACATCACGTGATCAGGGTAGGGTCATTGACCTGTAAACAAAAATATCACGTGACCTTGAAATTACCTCACGTGATCAGGGTGGGGTCATTGATCTCACTCAAAAATGTAAACAAAAATATCACGTGACCTTGAATTGACATCACGTGATCTGGGCGTGGTCATTGACCTGTAAACAAAAATATCACGAGACCTTGAATTGACATCACCTGATCTGGGCGGGTTCATTGACCACACTCAAAAATGTAAACAAAAATATCACGAAACCTGGAAATGACCTCACGTGATCAGGGTGTGGTCAGTACCTCACTCAAAAATGTAAACATAAATATCACGTGACCTTGATTTTACATCACGTGATCTGGGCGGGGTCAATGACCTGTAAACAAAAATATCACGTGATCTTGAGATGACATCACGTGATCAGGGTGGGGTCATTGACCACACTCAAAAATGTAAACAAAAATATCACGTAACCTGGAAATGACCTCACGTGATCAGGGTGTGGTCATTACCTCACTCAAAAATGTAAACAAAAATATCACGTCACCTTGATTTGACATCACGTGATCTGGGCGGGGTCATTGACTGTAAACAAAAATATCACGTGATCTTGAAATGTCATCACGTGATCAGGGGGTAACCGGAAATGGAGTATCCGGAACCGGACATGGATAAATATGTTGTCGGAACCGGATATGGGGTAACGGAATATGAACGATGGAACCGGAAATTGGGTAACCGATCATGTGTTTTCGGAATAGGAAATGAGACATCCGGAAACGGATATGGATAACGATATTCCCGGAACCGAAAATGGGGTGGCTGAATATTGATCACTGTAATTGGAAGTGTGGCATCCGGAAACGGAATGAGCCAACCGGAACCAGATATGGGATAACGGATGGAACCAGATATGGTAATGATGTGCCGGAACCGGAAATGAAGCAACCAGAAATATTTTACTGAAAGCGGATGTTCGATATAGAGCGGATGTCAAAATGGCAGGATGTGGAAATTGGACAGGAAACGTCACTTCTCCAGAAAGTGCTTAGTGACGGAAGCAGCGTCAGCTTCAGGGCTGTTCATGGAAGACTTCCGTTTTTATGATATCCGCTTCCGTTATGGGACTTCCGTTTTCTGTAATCGTTATCGATATTGGTGTAAAGTTTTATTCCACTATCTTCATCGCTATGTATCTATACTACTATTATAAAGAGGAAAGATTTGTATGCATGAATAAACTCAAAAACTACTGTGCCGATTTCAAAAATTCTTTTACCATTCGAAAGCTACATTCACCTCGAGTAACATAGGCTATATTTATTGCTAAAATCTAAACTTTTTGGAAATAGCTCCCAGGTAAGGAAATCAAAAAGACTCCGTGATGGAGAATCTTAATCTGAAACTGAAAATCGTCAAAATATTAGAAATATACAAGCTCGCTTCATAATCCGATAGAAAGATATCAGACACCAACGACTAGAGGTCGTAATCAAGATTTAGCTCATTACAAATAAAATATAATTTCATGCTCGATTTTTTTTTCATTTTACTTTTTTAAATGAACCCACGCAAAAAACGGGAAGTACATACATATGTATAGGAGCATGTGTAAAAATTTATAACATTTGAAATGTTTGTTTAAACCCGTGCGAAGCCGGAGTGGTCGGCTAGTAAGTTATAAAAGTTGTACCAGAAAAATATATAGTCTTTGGTCCATATATAGCAGATTCGTATTATTTTTCTCTTTTTATTCTCTTCTTTATATATATATATATATATTTGGCGTAGGAACCGCTTTAAGCGATTATAGCCGAATCCACCAGAGCGCGCCACTCATTCCTCCTTTTTGCTTTTTGGCGCCAACTGGAAACACCAAGTGAAGCCAGGTCACTTTGCACTTGGTCTTTCCACCGGAGTGGAGGTCGTCCTCTTCCGCGGCTTCCTCCAGCGGGTACTGCATCGAATACTTTCAGAGCTGGAGTGTTTTCTTCCATCCGTACAACATGACCTAGCCAGCGTAGCCGCTGTCTTTTTATTCGCTGAACTATGTCAATGTCGTCGTATAAATCGTACAGCTCATCGTTCCATCGTCTGCGGTATTCGCCGTTGCCAATGTTTAGAGGACCATAAATCTTGCGCAAAACCTTTCTCTCGAAAACCCCAAGAGTCGTCTCATCGGATGTTGTCATCGTCCACGCTTCAGCGCCATACATCAGGACGGGAATAATGAGCGACTTATAGAGTTTGATTTTGGTTCGTCGAGAGAGGACTTTACTTTTCAATTGCCTACTCAGTCCAAAGTAGCATCTGTTGGCAAGAGTGATTCTGCGTTGGATTTCAAGGCTGACATTGTTGGTGTTGTTAATGCTGGTTCCCAGATAAACGAAATTATCTACAACTTCAAAGTTATGACTGTCAACAGTGACGTGGGAGCCAAGACGCGAGTGCGCTGACTGTTTGTTTGATGACAGGAGATATTTCGTCTTGTCCTCATTCACCACCAGACCCATACGCTTCGCTTCTTTATCTAGAAAACGCAGAACAAACGGCGCGGTTGTTGCTTCCGATGATATCAATATCATCGGCATACGCCAGGAGCTGTACACTCTTGTAGAAGATTGTACCCTCTCTATTTAGTTCTGCAGCTCGTATTATTTTTTCCAGCAATAGATTGAAGAAGTCGCACGATAGTGAGTCACCCTGTCTGAAGCCTCGTTTGGTATCGAACGGCTCGGAGAGGTCCTTCCCGATCCTGACGGAGCTTTTGGTGTTGCTCAACGTCAGCTTACATAGCCGTATTAGTTTTGCAGGGATACCAAATTCAGACATCGCGGCATAAAGGCAGCTCCTTTTCGTGCTATCGAAGGCAGCTTTAAAATCGATAAAAAGATGGTGGGTATCGATTCTTCTCTCTCGGGTCTTTTCCAAGATTTGGCGCATGGTGAATATCTGGTCAGTTGTCGATTTTCCAGGTCTAAAGCCACACTGATAAGGTCCAATCAGTTTGTTGACGGTGGGCTTTAGTCTTTCACACAATACGCTCGACAAAACCTTATATGCGATATTGAGGAGACTTATACCACGGTAGTTGGCGCAGATTGTGGGGTCTCCCTTCTTATGGATTGGGCAGAGTACACTAAGATTCCAATCGTCAGGCATGCTTTCTTCCGACCATATTCTACAAAGAAGCTGATGCATGCACCTTATCAGTTCTTCGCCGCCGTATTTGAATAGCTCGGCCGGTAATCCATCGGCCCCCGCCGCTTTGTTGTTCTTCAAGCGGGTAATTGCTATTCGAATTTCTTCATGGTCGGGTAATGGAACATCTATTCCATCGTCATCGATTGGGGAATCGGGTTCGCCATCTCCTGGTGTTGTACTTTCACTGCCATTGAGCAGGTCGGAGAAGTGTTCCCTCCATAATCCCAGTGTGCTCTGGACATCCGTTACCAGATTACCTTCTCGGTCCCTACATGATAATGCTCTTCTTTATACTAGAACTAATTTATATCCATTCTTTACATCAGTAAGTAAGTGGTTTTTATATTATGTTTAAGTATTATAGACTTGTTATTTATCGGAATTCATTTTTTATTAGACATCCTTCTATTTCCTTATAAACATTGCCGATTCCTATAAGTTTACGTTTTTATATGGCATATTCAGTAAAAAAAAAAAACGATTATTTTGAAAGTGTTTATACTTTACAAAAAAAGTAATTCTCCGAGAGCGCCAGTCTCTTATGTTTTGAGTTGATGAAATCGCAACAAAAATTAACAACAATTGAATTGTGAACATTTCATTTGATTACTGCTACAATTCTCCCTTCTCTCGTTGTTGTTGTTGTCTGATTGCGTACAGGAAATCAAAAGCAACCCGTTAATTACAAATCAAACGAAGTTTGACAGATGTCCTCCGAAGTACATCGTGACCCACCAAATACTGCTGCTGTGGCGGATTCGAGCACCCGGCGGCTCTCAGCGTGTGACCGAATAATACCAGCGACGACAAAAGCTTGTTGCGGGACCGACATCGGATAAAATCTGTTCGGAGCCCCTGTGGCGCAACCGTAAATACTCTGGTGCCGCTTAAGTGTGTGCAATTGGCTGGAATAAAAATTTGTTGATTAATTTCCGTAATGTAATTATTATTACGTAAAGCTGGCAATATGTGTTTGTTCGCTGAAATTTTCGTACTTTAACTCAACTAATATAATATATAGCTATAATGTTTGTTATTCAATGAAAATCTGTTCGAAAATTTAAACATAATATAATTCTCAAAGCAGGGAAACCTTGAATACAATGTACCAGGACGTCCTGTTATAGCTTCAACCAAATGCCTTTCAAGATGAATTTCACGAAAGCGTCCCTGGTTGTTTGGCTTCGAGAGAATTTTGTGGTTATTGGAAGTGTTCATCAATTTTAAATTCATTATAGTATTCTAGGGATTCTACTGGCTTATACATACATACAGGAGTTCTCTCTTCAATTCTCGATCCACCAGTGTACCAATCAATATTTATATCTGGGAATAATAGTCAGAGTGATGAAATATCTGCGCTCATTATAGGAAAAGGTGGAGTGGTATTCAGATTAAAAGGAAATCCTTCAGCTCGTTTTCGAATTGAGAGTTACTAAATGATAAAAAACATTATCACTTCGTCTCCGAAAACAGAACTTCTCAGAGAAAAGTACAAATAAACACAAATTTGTGTGAAAATAATTTTAATTTACTTATTTTTTGTAAAGCGAAAAAATTATTTTCAACAATAGCAGCAATTAGATTTTAAATAAATCATTTAGAGCTATTTTCAATGACTGCAACATCCAGCTTTTTTGAAAGCGCCAAATTGTTGCATACAAATTAGAGAGCACAACGCTCACACATTTGCAAGTGCAACACAGATATATGCATGTATGTATGTTTGTATGCATGCGTGTGTTTTTATTTGGGGTTTATTTAGCTCATTTACTTGTTTGTTTATTTAGCGGTAGTTTTCCACCAGCGATTTCAATTATTTTAATTAAATCCAAATTGCAACAGCATCAATTTGTGCACACTTGTATTTACATGACTATTTGGTGTGCATTATATGTAGATAAATATACATATACATATATCACATATGTACATATACTCGTATGTGCTCATTAGTACGCCCACATATGTATATGTAGTTGTATTGACTGACGTACACTCACCGCCAACGCGTGCAATTATCTTTTACAGTTAGTTGACGAATTTCCTCTCATTTGCCTCATTTGCACAGAATTTCATTAATTAAGCGTCCTACGTTTGGCGCCGCCATTGTTGCCAATAAACACAACCGCAAAACACTCGTACACAGTGCGTACACACTCACTTACGAGGGTTGCTAGATAATGTACTTAATAAAAAATATACTTGCTTTAAAGCTTATCGAAAGCTTCGTTACTTATTTCGTGTTTGACGGTCAAATTTTGAGGTTAGTTCAGATAATGTACAGATTTTAGTGAGATCTGCAGAAAAATACTATATAAATATTTTAGGATAATGGAACCAGTTCCGTGATTATTTTATGTAATTCTACTCAAAAAAGCTTTCGATCATTGGAATAATACTGAACGATCCAAATATATCTGAAATATATTCTCTATCATTTGTTCTTCAAATAAATAATTGAAAAGACCTTGTTCCTGAGTGAACTTCTCTCGTTTTATCATCCAGACTTGCCATTTCCATTATTGTTGTTGTAATTAGTTTCCTAACAAACCATCTTCAAAAGCTTCTGTTTCAGTGAAAACTTTCATGCGTTCGCTCTCATTTTATGCGTTCAAGTATGTGTGTATTTGTATTTGAATGGCGTTATTGCCTGACTGCCAGCAAATTTCGTGAACCCACACATCTGCACCTACGTAAATGTTGCATTAATGTGCTTAGCTGATTTTAATTAAATTTGCAAATTCAACCGCACACAAGTTTGTGTCTACTGCTAAACAAATAAATATGTCGACACACACACGCTCACACACAGGCATGAGCACACAAACGCCCAAACAGTTATAATTCCTATACAAATAATATACGATATATATGTGTATAGATATATATGTGTACGTGTGCTTACTCAAATATGCACTCCCACAAGGCACGTCGCCATTTTGACATTAAGTTTAGATTTTCCTCCAATTTGCCCAGTCTTGTTTCTCTCGCAAATCCCTTGACACTCACGTAACAAACCAGGCGTGTACTCGTATGTGTGTGTATGTGCTTCATACATATATATGTATGTGATGTCATAAATTGATGCCAAATCAGCACGTCAAATCAATTCAGAGGTAACATATTGTGGTGTAGATCTCAAAATTTACTCTCTCGTGATTTTCCGTTTATTGCGCCAAGTTAGGCTTCTCAATTTTCCATTATTATCTCTCTTATTATTATTCGGCTCTCTGGGTCCACAATTAATGTTATGAGTTAGGAGATTTTTCTTTTATGGTTTAGGGCACCCTTGAATTATGTGAAAGTCTCAATCGCTTCCGAAAAGCTTGTGGATACATGTGACAAGTTGATACCTTTACGAGAAAAAATTTGGAAGAAAATAAAATAACATTTTAAACATTTTCAGAGATTTTTCATATCCCACGATGGTAAAACCTCACTTAGACCTATCGATCCATATAAAAAGACGATAGAAATCAATATAGAGATCTATCCAGGGATTCAGACCTTAAGCTCAAACTAAATTGTCTAATATGGACACATACCTCAGCTCAATAATATGCTCGGTAGAGAGTTCATGCAGCCGAGTTCCCTTGTCTAAAATTATTTCTTTATAATTATATTTATAAGGATTTAAGCTAATTTAAAATTTATATTTTTCTGTTTTATTCGAAATTTGTAAAATTTATAAAAATTTTGAAATCTCCAATTTATTATGCCAGTTGTTTTTTCGATTCGGCGTTAATTAACCATAATAAACCTTTTTCTAAATAATTGCCACATTCAGACGTCCGTTCAAGTTATATAAGTTTATAAGAGCTCTTTTCACATCCTCCAATTCCAAGCGTCTGTTATCATAGAGAAACCAAGATTTCTAATTGAACTTAATGAGAAAATCCACTTAAATGTAATTTCGCCTTTTGTGCGACCTCGAGGCGCTACTCTGGCGAATTTACTCCTTTATTGCTGTGACACCCACACACACACATATGAGTAGCTTACATACACACGTAGCTAAATTGGATGCGAAGAAACACTGAAGAAGTTTACACAAAGCTTTAACTATACATGTAAGTATGTAGGTATGTATGAGTTTAAGTTAAGATGGCGCGCGTTGCCTTATTCGGTTGTCTTCCTTAGTGGTTAAAGCGGTTATCTTTACAACATTCACACAGCCATAAATATATAAATACATCTTACGACACCCATTTTCTTATGAATGTGATACATGTATGTGTGTATGTAGCCAGATAGAAAAGATTCACGGTTCGACATATACATACATATATAGTCATAAGATCGCTTGTGTATAAGCGCCGGCACTCGTATGGTAATTTGGGAAAATTACATTTAAACGTTGCCATTGTGTATGCGCAGCTTCCTCTTTACATACATTCATACACAAGGACAGCACATGCAGCTCGTATAAATATGTACATGTATATGTATGTACATTTAGATTATATAAGCTGGTGATGATGAAGAAATTCTATGTTTAATTGAGAAAATAAGCGAATGATGGAATTAGTGCAACTTCATGCCGCGTCTTCCTTAGTCTTTTTGAGTTTCCTCCACGCTTTCGCCAACATCTTAACCACAAACTCAAGCAGCTATTCAGCTAACTACATGGGGAGGTCTAAAAGATTTTACGAAATGTACCGGATAGAAGTAATCACAATTCCAATGGGTGATTTACAGTCCGGCGTTTTGTTAAAAATGGTATTTTTGTAAGTATTCAGATTCTTCTGGCCTAAACTGAATAGCAAATGGACTACGGAGCTCTTCCACTTTAGCAAAGTTCATCTTACCCCGATTGTAGGGTTTCTCTTTGGCCATTGTTCCATCAAGATCCACGCTGTCAGATCCAAAATCTGAGCGGATACCAGCTGTAAAAGTTGCCTGGAAGACGACGAGATGAAATCATCTCATCACTTTCTTTTGAAATATACCGTCTTTGAAAGAGCAAGACAAAAATTTCCTGGATCTCACTTTTTTGAACAACCGCGCGAACTAGCAGATATATGTAGAAATGAAAAATCTTTGCAGATTTGTAATGGGTGCAAGGCACTTTATCGTGTCTTAATATCTAATTAAATGGCGCAAGTATCCTGGCTTCACAAACTTATAGTCGTAAGTGTTTTCTCTCTGGGAAACATCCATACAACATAGTCTAACCTAATCTAGGCTACGTAAAAATATAGGTCCATTTCGGTTCCTAGACTCTATTAAGTATCTCTTGGATATCGGTTTAATAACTAGAGTTTAGTATATGCTCTTTCAAAAATCTCAATCTAAGCTTTTAATTTCGAATTTTTGACCTCCCTTTAGTCACATGTACATACACTATAGTTAAGCTCTGAGTAACTAGTTGATTTTTCTTTTCTATTTTGCATTTCAGCTGGCTCGGCGTGTGTCGAACGCCAGAGAAGCTGCGGCAAGTCAAGAAAGTTTATTTGTGCTGGAAATTTGTGGGTAATGGAATTAAATTGCATTCATTAAAAAGATGTTTGCTTTGTATTGTCAGTGTTGTTGTTATTTTATTGCTTCAAATTGTCTTGATTATATATATAAAATGCTCTTGTTGCAAGTTTAGTTAATTAATCAAAACTATTAGTTGTGAATGGATGGCGTGAAAGGAGTTTATATATGCATGTGTACATATTGTAATAGTATGCATGATGCAAGCAAGATATAGAGAGTTTTATACCCAATAGGTGGCTTAGTTGTCGAGATAATATACTTGTGAGGAAAGGACTATAAGAAGAAGAAAACCAACTGCTATGAATAGGACCGCTGAGAGCTGATTTTTGCTAGTGTTTCTTTGACAAGTACTTATTTGGTACATTTGTGTGGTCTCTTGAAATTACTAAACACTCTTAAATCCTAGAATTAAACTAAAAGTTGTTGAATCGTTACATAATAGATATCTTTTGTGCTACTTTCGGAACCTCATTAAATATTATATTTCCAATTGTGATCTTTAACTATTTCTGTATTTAATAAGAGCTTTAAAGCCCTAAAGCCTCTTACATTTCCAAAATCATAATAAAAGGGATTCCAAACTGACAATCATATTAGAAATCTTCTTATATTTATATGTGAAATCACTCATTTTAGAAAATTATTTAGACCATCACCATCTAGATACGACTATCATATTCCCAATTGCACAATTATCACTCTAACAAACTCATTTTCTTCCGCCTGCAACAGCATTAAACACTGACACCACTGACGGCAATGGAATGCAATCAGCCACGGCTACTGTTTAATTAAAAATATTTCGATTTTAATTGAATTTTAATTAAATCAACTTTATAAACTTTGCATGGCTTGGAGCTTTTTTTTGTTGCGCTTGCGTCTCATCTCTTAATTGTTTACGTATAAATTCTGGTATAATTATGCAATTATGCGAACAAAAAATTTACAATTTAATTGAAAAATAATTAAATACACGCCAAACCACACAATCAAGTCAAAACACACACTGCCATAGAAATGGCAGCCACTTGCCTGTCATTAATACGTACACACACACATATAGGTGTATGCATACATACAAACAGTTATTATGCTTAAATAAGCAAGTGTGCTCACATACATACATACAAAGAAACTCACATAAATTGTCGTCACAAAAATTCATTAGTGCCCGAGCGGCGAAGAGGATGTGCGGCGGCAAGGAGTTTGAAGTGAGTGCGCTTTTAAATAAGTTTCCAGCGTAGGTGTGTGAGTGTCTGTGCCCTGTAGTGCAGGCAGCTAGTTAAGAACTACTTTATAGCTATTGCGAAGTGAAAGCCGAATTAGTCAGCTGATAGATTTCGGTCAGGATCAAGTCAGGATCTAGTCATACTACAAATACCTAGCTCTCTAGTTAAATTTATATTTTCTGAAGCAACACATTTTTTTTCGGATTCCGAAATATTTCCGAAATTTCACCAAAAGATTTGTCTCATTCTGATTATTATGTTGATTTTCTTATTAGTTCAGAAGCAATTAATTTTTTTTTTACGGATTCCGAAATATTTTCGAATGTGCACCGAAAGAATTGTTTGTGAAACATTTCCGATAAATTGGTTCATTTAATCGTAAAATTTGTAGTTGCATACTTGTATCTTTACTCATATCTAGTTTTATGCTTCCCTGCAGGGTTTCTACTCTTTAATATAAATATTGATAAAGTGTGTGTGTGTATAAATTTGTGATAACTTTGATCACAATGCTATGCAGCAAGAGTTTATAGCATATATCATTAAATTAATTAACTCATTAACAAAAATTAAATTGTTTGCAATTCTTGCTTCAGCTAGTCTGAGCGCACATTTATTCACACTTTTACCATATACAAGTACGTTGATGCGCTTTGGCGCCTGGAAAATCACTTGTAAATTTAGAAAAAATTAAAAATGTTGTTGATTTTAAATGAATTAAAAAATTTATAACTTTAAAACTCAGAAATATATCCGATCTAGAATTGGTATTTCTGCAAAATTTCTCAAAATTATCCGGGGAAAAACTTCTGCCGCGATAACAATAACCGAGTTAAATCGCACAAGGTCCATCGAAGTTTACACAGTAGGATTGATCATTTTGGCGGATGGCCTGGATGAAGTCGGCATGAAATCATCTCAACGCATTATTCTTGAATGTCCTGCCTTTGTGAGAACAAGATGGTTACATTTTCAAACAACCACGTGAGTAATCAAAAATGGAACTAAAACATCTAAGCAGATTTGTGATAGATTCAAAGCGCTTTTTTGGGACTTAATGTTCAACTAAAGTAGTTTTTCCGGTTTCACAATGCACTATCCTAAAAATTTCAAGTGTAATCCCTCCTTCTTGGAAATCCGTTATAGAACCTAACCTAAACTTCAATTCTTCAATCAATATAAGTTTTATGAATAATTATATATCATACTTATATATTTTATATTAATAGAGTATTTTCAAAGATAACCACTATTTTTATTATTAACTACAGTTGTCTTCAGTCCTCTGTTTTCTTGAATTACGAAACAATTACCTGGAAGACTGTATTTACACAGCCAAAATCATTATTTTCCCTCAAAGAATTCTAAACAAGTTAAAATTAATTCTCAGATGTAAAAACATATACATATATACATACATAAATGCAATTCACTTACTTATTACGACCAAACACTGACAACATCAAAAACCAATTAAAATCAATTTGGCAACCAACAACCGCACACCGAATTTTCAACTCATAAACTCGAACACCTTGCATCGTTTCCTTTTCCAATTAAACTCCACCATTTTCCATTAATAAATTTACATAGAGACAAACTCACAAAGCGCACACACACCTGCATACGAGTCTCTCGAACTGACTTTGTACAGTAACACACACAGACACACACTCTCATATATGTATATATTCCGAGACATGAGCATGTGTGTGTGTCAATGAATATGTTTCGTTGGTACAAAGCTTCGCCACACAGCATTTATTATTGTCGTTTCTTCCTCACTGCTGCCTCACTGCATGCTGCTTCTTCTTGCTGCGGCGCTTGCCGCCCGCCCGCTCACCACGTATTTCTATAATAAAATTAAATTAGAAGACCAGAAAATTAAATCATCAAAGCACGACAACCCGAGCAACTGGCTTAAAAAACTCGACTCCAACTGGATGTGTGTGTGTATGGCTGTAAATAACCACGGTGGGGAATGAGTGTGCGCGGCCAAACACATTAAAAATGGCAACCTTTTGCATTTCGCTCTCGTGAATGTTTGTTTTTGTTTTTGGTTTTTGCGACGCGAGACCAGCGAATATGTGAAATTTTCGTTCGATAGCAACGTCACTTTATTTAATTTCCAGTACCCATTTCACACACATACATATGAAGTCCGGTTGCTCCCCTCACCAACCGCCCAACAAAACTGTTTTGTGGCGCTTGCCACTTCGATTTCCCTTGCTGGTCATCATACACACATATGTATCTGTATGTATGTATGTATAAACACAGACACACTCACACATCCATATGCGCAGCACTTCATCATCATCGCTCCTTTGACTTGCGTGAACGTTTTTCATTAAACTTGAATGATGACCAAAGCATCCTCGTGTGTCCATTTAGCGGCAGCAACAACATCAGCAACGACGCGGGCTGGGTGATGCGGGGGAGGATTGGGCGTTTTACTGCCTTCTCGGGATTGGTTTGGTTTGACATTTGGGTAGTCACATAAATTAAATTCCTTCATCAACTCAAACTCATTAAAAAACAATAAAGTAACGCCGATTTCTCGTGTTGTCTCTGCAGTGCTGTTTGCCTATGTTGTTGTTGTTGTTGTGCGCTGGACTGCAACAGCTGCTGTTGTTGGTTTAGTGCGCAAGCGCGCTCATTGGACGTGAGCAGAAATGCTCATGGCGAACACATGAAGTCGGTGCGAGCAACGGAGACTGGTTTAGGCCACACCTCCTGCGTTACAAATGCACACACATGCGAGGCAAGTCCACTGACAGGGTATTTTTGTGGGTAATTCTATAAAATACTGGGAGAATTTGGTTTTTCGTGTAAACCGGTTAGCAAAAAATTTGGAGATGCACTGAAAGCTAAATTTTGTGCTACACTGAAGTTGGAATATTCGTTTACGAGTTCAAAGGCGAAAAAATAATAAAATTAAACTGATACTGCCCTCATTTATATGGATCTATTTTATTTTATTGCACGGTTGCTTTTGACTTACTCAATATTTTATTTTTCGTAAATTTTTAAAAACATTTTGTTTCAAAATGTTTATGACATTATTTACATGTTATGGTAAAAAACTCAGGCTTATCTGGGTTTAAAGGTTTGTTGTTCTGAAGTACTTCTAAGCTGTGTTGGATACAAGGACGGAACTATATTGCTTCACTAATGACTGCATATGTTATATGTATATTTATATGAAATATTATATTTGCCTCATTGAGGTTCAACTAACTGATAATAAGTGATTGTTATGAAGTCAGGTAGGTATATTAATTATATACTCGTACATATTCGAAATTTTTACTAATTTTTCACACAATCTAAATTAGGATGTGTGACTTCCACGTAATACTCCGCTTCCATATAGTTTAATTTAATTCGTAAAATCTTAGAGTTTTTAATTAGATATATTTTAGTTATAAAGGCATAAAAAGTTTTTTTTGATAATTTACCACAGTGGTGCATAAAAGTAGAGCCTGTCTCCAGGCCTCTTATTCTTAATCTTATTTTAGGTAAGTCATATATTTTTGAGCTAAGACAGATTTTGGTTTTTCAGGTGGCATGATAGTTATTGAGTCTATAACAATATTCGCGCGGTTAGCTAGAAGATGACGTAACTTGATTATTATACAATTGTTCCAAGTTAAGCCAAAGAAATGGAGGAAGACGATGTTATAAATGTTGCTCAAACGCAATAAGTCGATTTTGCAACGGTTTATGACTGGTGATGAAAAATGGATTCATTACGACAGCCCGAAATGCAAAAAATCATAGGTAAAACCAGTCGAAATAGCCACATCAATCTCAATCTTCATTATGTCAAGTTCACATTAGAGTAGGATATCAAAAATTGACTTGATTCTTTCTTTGGCGCCAAGCGGCCGTAGTTATTATGGAATGGAATCCACAGAAAGATTAGAAAATCTTATAGCTTTGGATGCGAAATGCGAAATACTTTGAATATGCTAATATGCTTAACCGTAAAAATGTAAAAAATATCCTCACGAATATAGTTATAGACACGGAACTTTGCTGATACTATGTATACTAAATTAATGCCACTTTTGGTTGTAATTTTATAACTTAAGAACGGGCTCACTAATCCAAACCAAATGTTTAGACTTTGTTTGCACTATTTAGTAGATGGTTTATGTGAAATTTGCACATAATCGGTCGAGCGGTTTTTCCTTTATAATAAAACATTTTTTTGTTTGTATAAATGAATTTGTTGTTAAAATAATTTTTTTATTACTTCATTTTATACGTAGCTACCGGGCCACCAGTATTAAAAATAAATATCGTGGAAAAAAATCTTATGATATCTCTGTATGTATATAAAAAATAATAATTTTACTAATTTGCTTAAAGCCACACAAATAAACAATAAGTCAAATATTGAATCAGTTTTTTCTAAATTTGGAACTCTTTTTCATTTATGAAAGCAACAATTTTTAATTGAATTTTCAGTAGTTATGATTAAAAGGATACTTCTATTAGAATTTAGCAAATAGCATTTACTTCATAATAATCACTTTTCTTTTTTATTTGTCCATCTTCTTTAATAAAGTGCCTCAATAATAACATTTTTGTGTATATACAAACATATAAGTTATATATCAGTGTGCGGTCTTACGTAAAATTGCAAATAACATTGTATTTCGTGCTTGCTTTTTGCGAAATGCAGTTACGTCGCATAATCAAGATATACAGTAAGGATAAACATTTGATGAAATTAACCAATATCCTGGCATGCAGCTCCTGCAAAGCAAACGATATTTCCTTGAAATCTTCATTGCAACTACAGCGCAGTGCAGCGATGTTGTTTTTGTGCCGCTCTGTTGCTTTGCTTTTCTGCTTTCCAATTTGTCGATTTGTGTTGTTGTATTTTTTACGTCCTTCCTTTTGCGATTGCTGGAAATGGGTAGCACGAAATTGAATTCAATTGAATTGTATTGAAGTGTAGCGGTGAGGATGGCTCAAAGGATGAGCGTATACCATAAAGTGAAAATATTTACCGCAACACACCAACAAATGTATGTGCATATGTATATGTGTAACAGTTACAAATACAGCAGCGTTCGGCCAGCCATCATGCAATGTTTTTGTTTCCGTTTTCTTCATCCATTTGCTGTCATCTTTTTCGGTTATTTTGTTGTTTTAGTTGTTTTTGTTTTTTTCCTGTGTGTTTTCATCTTCCCAATCAAGCAATAAAAACAACAGCGGCTGCCCACAAACATCCCCTTTCGGTAATTGCACGAAAACCAGGCATTCAATTCAATTCAAACCGACCACACACATATCCAAACATACAATCACACACTCATACACGCTTTCGTTTCGTTTTGCTCCGCTGCTCGGCTCATCCTTTGGACTCGCGGACTATGCTGCTGCTTTCTGTCTGTCTGCTTGTGTGGCTGTCTCTATATCTATTCACGCAGTCTGTCTGTCCTTTGACCGCTCCCCACTCACCTCACCTCAAAGCTCACATTGTGTGCCCCCTCTTCCACTCACCCCCCGCCAACCGCACGCACGCACGTACGCTTCCAACGCTGCGAACGCTTCTAAACGGTGTGCAAATATCTCAATTATCTTGTCTCGGCTCTTGGCCAACTCGCTGCTCGTTTATCGTTTATTGCACAATAACAAAATTAAGTGCCTTTTAAGCCACACACGCACGCCCGCACACGGATGCCCATGGAAGCGCACGTGTTTGTTGGAATGTTCGCACTCGAATTGGAGATTGAAGCGAAGTGAGTAGCGCTGAACTATTATGAACTTGTGCAAATGCTCTGAGCCACCACGAGTGCAAACACACACACACACACTTTCTGTTGCTGTCGTTATTGCCACTGCCATTGTTGTTGTTGCTTTGATGGCGCTTCATCAAAATCACAGTTCATTTGTGGATGTGGGAGCGGGACACACAATCGCTCTGCACTGCCACCACTTAGCAAGACCAAAGCCTGCCTGCCTGCCTTCTGCTTCCTTCCGCATCCTTTTCATTCAATTGCTCACTCTCCACCAGCGCTGCTTACTTTGCTGATTTATGTGATTAAGTGTTTTTGTATCTTCATAAAATTTACTCTCTGCCATTACAGCAGCAGCTGCAGCATGCCGAGTCGCACGACGAATTATGCGACGCAGCGCCATTGCGCCTCATCAAGCGTTTTTTGTTTGTGTCCATGGACTGCCGCTGCCAGTGCCAACTTGAGGGTTTCACATATTATCCCCGTAAGTACTCATTGTTATCCTGCTCCTAATGAGTGGAGGATTATGTTCGAGAGAGCGCGAATGTTACGCTCAGCTGTTGGCAGCTCTTCGTGTGTGAAAGTTTCAGGCTTATTAGTATTTGGCATATTATATGAGGGGTGTGAAAATGGAAAAGAGTGAAAATTTCCCATTATTTTCGACACTGATGCTTAGATGAAATCCGATCGTGGCCACGTGCTTAAACACTTCAATTTATTTACTAATTAGTCCGGCGAATTATTTTTAGGGTCATGTGAAAATTACACACAAATTACCCATTCTTTTTTTAATTAAGGGTAATTTTGATTACAATTTGGGTAATTTTTAATTTCTCATGTAAAATGTGAGGCTATATTAGTAAAAGTGAGGTTAAAAGTCTAAAAAAAGAGTATTTGTGAATGAAATAATGTTTTTTCAAAATCTAATAAATAACCCAGCGAAAATTATCTGAATTATATTACATATTTAGAAAACTTTATTATACATCATATACATATAATTTAATATATGACTAAGTTACGATAGAGAAAGTCTGTAAAAATGAAAGAAGAAGTTCAATTTGTTCAAAACACCAGTTTTCTATGTAAATCCCTCGATAATGATTTTAATCTCTTTGATTGCTAATCTTTCATTAGATTTTAAATAGAAGAAGATTTGTAGCCTCTTTTACAGAATAATAATAAGGCTCTGATTGAGGTCAGTCATAATTTGGTCACGAATTTATATAAAACGAAGAAAGATGTTATCTCATTAATTCTTAATTATTGCCATATTCTATAATACTACTACATCCCGGTTTTCTACACTCCAGAAAAACATCGTTTATGTACTATCTATCAAAGGTTTGTAATTTCCAAGAAAGGAAGAAACGAAAGAGTTTGAATCAAAGCGCGTATTCCGAGAAAATGACACTTTTTCCTAGTAAGCTGGCAAGCTCTCAATAAAAATATCCTTTTTCTTGTTCATACACCACTATGAAAACTAAGGGAAAATATGCGTATGTATTGGTGAGCGCAATATTACTCTAAGCCCCGCCTCTCGCGCATTCCACACACCACAAAGCGAACAAAACCAATTCAATGTACCCTGTGTGTATGTGTGTAACCTCTACTATGCCACTCAACCCTCCAAACCAGTTCCCAATTCGATTTACGAGCATTCGAGTTTGTTGCACGTCTCACACTTACAACAATCAAGCAGCCAACGAACCAACCAACCAACCTGGCGTACGGTACGGCATAGCACTCTCGAAAAAGCGTGTCAGCCTAGGCAACCTGAACGGCCGTTTGTTTATTGCCACCTTTGCATTGTGGCGGTGTACTTCACGGCTGCATTCGAGCTCCGGCTACCTGGTTTTACGGTTCAACAGCGCGCGACATTCGTACTCTAGACGAGGTAACGGCGCGTCCGTGTCAAGTTTGAATTTACGGTTACGACGGAATTTTGACGGTTTGACATTCACCCGACAAAGCAAAAACAAATATTTGAAACAAAGTCGCCCACGTGAATTGGTGAGGCGAAAAAAGCGTCGGCATTTCATTGCTTGCTTATTTTAATAAACACTACAAGGCAGCTTTGAAGTGAGCTTTTGTCGAGCTTTCCAAAATCAAGTGATTAAAGAAAGTGATGCTTTTATAGGAAAAAAATTAACAAAAAAGTGTTTTTGTGAAAATATGAATTATTTTAGTGAAACTTTGTGAAATGCAAAATAATTAAACTTGTCTAAAGCAATTTATTTGTGTGAAAAATTGAGCTTAGAACTTGCAGATAAATCCAGGAGAAATTATTACTTATAATCAGCGGAAAATGGATATAAAAACTACACCACCACCCACACTAATCAACTCCCGTTCCACTGCAACGCCGCCTGCCAACACCAGCGCCATTTCGTCGGCGCCCTCCTCTCCAACCGCCGCTGTGGCCACATCCACGGCCGCCGGCGCTTTGAGCAATATTGCCGCGCTCGGCACCATGTCCAGCGCGCAGAAACAGACTTTTCAAAATATTTTCGAAAAGCTAGTTGCTACCAACGGCGACGCAGGCAAATTTGCACCCAAACAACTCGAGAACTTTCGTCATTTGCTGGAGAATGTGCGCGATTCGAAGAACTTACAGCTGATTGTGGAGAAATTCAAGAATTTGGAACAGTTCGAACAGAACTTTTTAAGCGGCGGCAATAATAACTCGGTGATTGCAGAAGGTATTGCTTATAAGAAATTTAAATTTAGAAAAAAAAGTTTAAATTCTTCATATTTCTTAAGCCTTAATTTAAAAGCTGGATGTAAGTATGTTAGTACTTATCGCCCGTTGCAGGTATTCGTGTGAAATACCTTTATAATTAGACAAGTTAAGTGGTCTGTTTTCAAGATTAAAGACTAGTACACTCTTTGAGCCATATTTGTTCAAATCTCTACCTAATTGAAGTGACTTGAGGCAAAAGTCTAGATTCTAAAAGCAAAGCAACGCCCTCATTCGTACATACGTGGCTATATATCATACATTTTTAATTCGCCCTGGATTAAGATCCTACTCAAAAAAGCCCGAGAACTTTACGATACCGTTTATGATTGTTTTTTTTTTTTCAAATTTATTTAAGAAGATAGGAATGCAATACCCAATAATGGTCAGTTGTTATCGACATTGGTTGAACCTCTCGACACTATCTCTCGGAATTAAAGAATATAGAATTAAGGCAGAAAGGTTATATATAGACCTTTCACAGGCGAGTTCAAACTAGTGGGATCCCTCATTATAAAATCATATATCATATAAATATTGGTTCTAAAGAAATCTGAAGCAATTAACTGTACAAGAAATCTATAATTTGTTTATCTACTATTAAGGGACTGGTGTTCCTTCGTGAAAGCAACGTCTAAATAGGCGAGCTAAATGCAATAATTTAGGACATTAAGACACCTATTCGAGGTTTGCTAACAAACATTCCGAAAATCATAGTTTTTGCCAACATCTCTTTATGCATGATCGTTTGTTTCACCATTCTCAAAGATATGTGAAAGAACTATATTCTAATATTCTCATCAAGAAAACTCTATGTATAAAAAAACATTGGTAGACGACAAATTTTGATAAAAATCGGATTTCTTTCATAGATTCCTTGTATCCCTAAAAACCAAAAATGTCATATTTAAGGCAATTAAATATTTTTTTTCAACTCCTTATTGCTTGTAAGTAGTGTCACCTGTCGAGAATAGTCATTTAACTCGAGTTTACATGCAACTTTAAGACAATTGTACACATAAATCAGACATTTACTAGTTCGTATTAACGAGATCAAAGTTTTCGAGCAACTAATATATTGTCCTGAAATCTAATTGGGTTTTCCATTAAAACGCCATTATGCTCCGCATAAACGCAAACAGATATGGCCATTTGCCGTTGTCCACTTTTCCTAAGCAAAGCAACTTTGAATGCAAATAAACAAATTACAACAATAATAATAGCCATAAAATCAGTCTGATTTAATTAAAGCAAATGTGTGCTGAACACGCTCACCGAGGCTAATGCGCAAATATACAGTCAAAATAATAAATATAAAAAAGTCGAGAAAATCGCCAACACATGAAAGGCAATGCACACCTGCAACCTTAATTGAATGCAAATTACACGCAACAACAACAGCATGCTTACAGCAAACAAAAAAAAACGAAGAAATTGCAATAAAATTTGTTCACAACTTTGTTGCTGTCCATATTTACAAACATACATATTTAAATAGAGCGAAGAGTAATATACGCGCCCAACACGGTGACCTGATAAAGAACTCTTGTTGTTGTTAGAATTTTTCGATGAATTGATTGTGTTTCGGCATCCATATTAAGCGCTTTCTGAAAGTAAAATTATTAAAAATAATTTAATAAATTTTGCTATTAATTTAGCACCTTATTCTGTAATAATCTACGCAAAATTGTTTACTCTCCTGCTTGTTGTTGTTGCAATCACGGCGTAACTCCATGCATTATTGTCACAACTAAAAGCCTTACTGCGTGGCTATTGCGCTTTATCTCAACGTCATATATTTACCAACAATTTAGGTCAATAATTAACAATTTAAACACGCTCACGCACACACATAGAACTAGGCATTGACTAACGATGACGGCCAAAAAAGATTTAGCAATTCACATTCCAGCGTTAAATTAAGTTGTCTCGAGGGGAGAGAAACATTGGGTAATTGTGTACAGCACCGGTTCGTTGGTGGTATGAAAATTACTGGAGAAATAATCCTTAGAGAATGAAAAACTAAAATATTTCTGGCATAAATAAAAAATAGTATTTGTTTAAAAAAAATTAGTATTTTTAATTGAAATTATTACACATTTGTGCTCTAGTAATAGGTTCAAATCATTTACTTTTATTATGAGTACTTATTTAAAAAAATAATAAAGTAGTTAATTTCCGACTAAGCTAATTTTCATAAGCATGTCACTAGTTGTGTAAAATAACACCCGTTATATAATTAATTACTGCAGTCGAACCACTTCTTTTCACCACTGGGAAGCGAGTACTCGCCTGCATTGATAGCAGTGACACAACAGTGTCTGTAGGCCGCCATATTGCTTTGCCGTGACATGACAAGCTGCGCCTGCCTGTCATGACAAATTGTCATAAAAGTGATTTTTAGTTTTTGATAAAAGTGCAACAGTCGGCCGCCAACACCAACAACAACACCGCCAACTTGCCACATTTTCATCAACTCAACTCCCACTTGTGTGCGGGATTGTTGTGCAGTTGCTGCAACGCATTTGTTGGCATTCGTGCGGCGATTTGCAGTTCGGCGCACGAAACGATCGGTAATTACGGTGTTTACCTCGTTAAAAACAAACATGTCGCCAATAAATGACAACCAGCGCCGCCACCTCCACCCCCACTGCCACTGCCGCATAACTGTGCAAGCACGCATTCAAATCTACAAGGATGTGTGTGTGCGAGTGTTTAGAAGCATGTGAGTGCTACTTTTTTGTAAGGTGCAAACTCAGCTGCAGCGCTGGAGCGTTGGTGATGGCGTTGGAGTGCACTTTTAATGCTATTAAAAATTGCTTACAAATTTATGACAGGCTCGTGCACTTAATTGCATACATTATTTTAATTGTGTAATTCCGATTTTTTAATTTAATGGAAATTGCATTCAAGTGACTTTCACTGGCAGCGCAATGTCGGCTCGCTTGACCAGCGCTTGCTTATGTATTTGGGTGTGTGCGTAGGTGCGCCCAAATGTGCTCAGTTTAACAAGTTAAGTGCGAAAGAGGTGTTTTAGGCTTTCAAATTAAACTTGAAAATATTTTCGAAACTAATAATCTTGCATGTAGTGTGCAGAAAAATGTTCGATAATGAAATCTTAATTCTATTTAATTAGTTTCTTGGTGCAGAAGCTTGGACGATGTCAACATCAGATGAGACGACACTAGGAGTTTTCGAGAGGAAAATTTTGCGCAAGATTTATGGTCCTCAGAACATTGGCAACGGCGAATACCGCAGACGATGGAACGATGAGCTGTACGAGTTATACGACGACATTGACATAGTTCAGCGAATAAAAAGACAGCGGCTACGCTGGCTAGGTCATGTTGTCCGAATGGACGAAAACACTCCAGCCCTGAAAGTGTTCGATGCAGTACCCGCCGGAGGAAGCCGAGGAAGGGGAAGGCCTCCACTCCGTTGGAGGGACCAGGTGGAGAGCGACCTGGTTACACTTGGGATCTCCAACTGGCGCCGAACTGCGAAGGAGAGAGACAGGTGGCGCACTATCGTCGATTCGGCTATAACCGGCTAAACGGTTGCAACGCCAATCACATACATACAATTAGTTTCTTCCTCTTTAGTTAGTTTCCATACGCTTTTAAGTAAGCTTTCACTCTTATCTCTTGTTTTGTCAAAGACAATGAAAAATGTGCAGCGTCTGCCAGTCTACTCCTCCATTTGTATTCCACTATATTCAAATGCAATCAAATATTTATGTGGAGCGGTGTGTCTGGATAATAACATACGTTGAATAACATACTACAAACGATCTTAACTATGAGAAATACGATCCGTTTTGAGCGAAAAACCGAACGAGAAAATATTGTCACACAGTGAAATCAATCGGCTCCTCTTCAATAAAGTATTGTGTTTCCCTTCGTAAAATAAAACAACTCGAAACCCACTTCCTTTTGCGTCACTTTAGACGTATGGATATTATGTCCGCTGGAAGTTTAACATTGTTTCTAAAACAATTTGTCTCAGAATATGGAAGAAACATAATTCTGTCGTGTGATAATAGGAGGTCTTGGAAAAGTCAGTAAATAATTGCTCCCAATATGTACGAAGTACAGCGAAAATCAATACAACCGATGGTAACCTCATCCTACTAAACATTTATGGTTTGTTTCGGGATCGCACAACTTTTAAGAAAATCTTCAAATGTTTTTCGAGCAAATTGATATTCAACTTTTTAGCAGAATTTAATATATGAAAATAAATTCAATTAATTTTCAAATTTATATTTTTCGATAATATAATAATAAAAAAATTCAATAATTATATAATATTTTTGGAAATTTGTAATATTTTAGATGCTGATGTCACACTGAAGGACACCTCACGGAAATTTGGCACAGGCGGTCAGGCCTTAACGCCACGCCACACTATAGACGCTATATTGGGACTAAAGAATCGCAGTGAATGTGGGGAAGGTAAGTTGAAAGCTCGCTAAGCTTTTATCTGATTTAAAAATAGATATCTATAAACAAACTCATCTATCAACAAAATATGAAGGCAATAACAGCTGGCTTTAAATCACACTTTTATTAGAGGGGGTTGCATGTTTCAAACTTCGTACACAACTTCGTGAATTACAAACGTCATGAAGCGCCCACAATTGTCGCTTTTAGCAATTACAGTAGCGTCAAAATAAAATAAAAATAAAAAAAAATCAAATACAATAAAATTTGACAGGTGGCATCACGACCAGGCACCAAGTCAAAATTGCATTATAATCCATTTAAATCGTCTGCTAATCCCAAAAGTGAGAATAAAAAATGCTAAAAAACATGAAAAAATAATAGAAATGACGTCCAACCAAAAATACATTAAAACTTTGAAGAAAACAGCGTAAACTTGCAAGCGCTAAAAGCCGTTGGCAAATAACAAAACGCCAGCAAACGCCTACTCGCGTGAATTTCGCAAACAACGGTAAAACAAATGCACACGAAGGATAATGAAATCGGCTTAATCCCTTTGCGAAATCGCGAATCACGAAATCAGCGCAAGGTGACGTGGGACGAACGCTTGAGCTAGCGTTCGCCTTTCTTATCAGCTGTCGTGCATCTAAATCCGCTAAATTACTTTCCGAAGCGCAAAGCGAAGGTGGTGCCGCATGACGCTGATGGTGTTTAACAACCAATATAACTGTTAAAGCGCTGAAAAGTGAGGAGCGTCTACCGTTCCTCAACTCCTCCAATTGCATACCACTATCTTCAAATGTATACCACTATCTTAATGTGTAGCAGTGTGTCTGCGAAGAAAGCTTTAATTTGAAGTTATTTCCTTGTGTAGACGAAAACAAGTGTTAATGTGATTTAGTGATTAGCATTCCAATGTTTATCTTGATAAGCCATTGTGGCACGAGGCAAACCACCTTTAAATTTTTTTAGTTTCAGCTGACTAAGACTAAGAAAGTTTATATTAGTTAACTGCATTTATAGATAGAATTTTTGTTAAAAATAATTACAGAGGAAGAATAATAATTTTACGTAGCCAAAAATCTGAGAAAATTGTTTTATTAAAAAATACATACAATTATGTATTCGGTAGTCTCTTCTTGTCTTCCTTGCCTGTGGTTTCTCTCAGTATGTCACATGATATTTTAAGGAGGATTGACCTGATTAATTATACAATAAGTATCGAAAATCATTGGGGAAAACCCTGGGCATCACTGACTCCATACAAAGCTTTTCTCGAGAGATATAGGTTCCTGACTAGAAATATATTTTTTTTATCGTAAAAGAAATTTTTTGGAAAAATTTGCAGAAAATATTATGAGATATGTATGTTTCATCTTCCTATATTTCTTATCAAATAAATATTCCACTCAGCTTCTCTCAAATATTCTCTCATTCTATCTTCCTTATTGGGTAACAATAGAACTTTCATTTATAAATATTACTGATCCATAAATAAGACATTATGTACGCATATACAATCCTTTTCTTCAAAATTATCTCCTTACATTGCCTAAATCCTCCTGTCAAAAAAGTATATATTTATAGATCTCTCATACTCTCTTAAATCATTAATACCCCTATTTCTCTATATATTTATATATTTGCAACACCTTTGTATGTATATATGTATCGATCAGCGATGGCGCACGCCCAACAAGCAAACACCGCCTGCATACAGACAGACAGCTCGCACACACACGCCGAACATTTAATTAAATCTTTGATTGTGTTTAATAGATGGGGCCATGTCCTTTGTGCAATTAAATAACCTGATTCATGACGCAAATGACAGTAATGAAACCAAATTAATGACATGCCGCGCGGTGACAATTACAAATGTGTATGTGTGTAAACAGTTATTGGTTGCGCATAACAGCTTGTTAGTTACTGTAATTTACATACGTACCTAGATATGCGCTCTACTAGCTTAAATTACGTTTGAATAGATAAAATAATAATAGGTTCAATTGTTACTGCAGTTAATTGATTACTAGTTAATTTTAGAACAGATTCGAAGGATTTACGCTTTCAAGCTAGAGTTGAGCTAGCAAGTGAGCTTTTTTCATCCCTTATTTAACAAAAAATAATAATTAGAGAAAAACATGGAAATACTCGATTTTTGAAAAATTAAATTATATTTATCGTTTTTGATCAAACTAAATGGTAAATCAAAATTTGACCTAATCGAAAATTCACAGAAATCGGGCCACGTAAATTAAATATTCTAATATAGTTCTGCTTGCTAGTACTAATGTTAAAAACTAGCACGAATTAGCTGACATTTTAATTTTAATAGATATTAAATTATATATACGTACCGTTATCATACTAAAATGACGACTCGTTACGTAATTTTGAGGTTTTGAGGTTATGTGTCCTCGTCTGTAATGTGAGGTCACACAATTTAATTACTTTAATGCAAACTTCGCTATTCAATCAATGGCGGTAATTAGTGTATATTTATAAACAATTAATTACGATAATTATTGCATTGTTGTTGTTTCTCTCTATATATAAACAAGTATATAGCTGCAGATATATTATACTCGCTAGTTGATCAACTACATGGCCAAACAGACAACCTGGCAGCCTTCACTTGAAAAAAATTAAAGCTTTAAATTAATTATGTTTTAATTACAACGTTAATAAGCCACGTCATTACCCAACGTGCAAGAAATCAATAATAACAACAACCTTCCAAACAATTATGGCGTGCGTAGCGCTTACCACTTTTACGAATGCGTGAAGGCTTCCAACTCCATTCCAACTCCACAAGCGCACTCGGATTGAATTTATTTAATGAAAATAGCTTTTTATAATAATTATTGTTGCTGTCATTATTTGTGTTTCTTCTACACAAATGGGTAGATTCTAAAATCAATTAAGCGCTGCGCACTACGAAAATAAAAGTCAATTAAAAATGGCTACCGTAGGCGGGCATGTGCATGTGTGTGTGTTTGTAGTGGTCACTCAGCTGAAGCTGGGGCGTTTAAAAGCCGTTGCTGAGACGCGCCTATCACTCAGTCAATATGTGGCGGAGTCGTCAGTTCGCTTAAGCGGTCAGTAGGCGTTTCCAGTTGTCATGCTAATTGAGTGGATGGCTGCCAGCATATCTGCACATAGAAGCGAAATTAATCGAATTACTTGCAATTTTAATGAACCAACAAAAGCGCTTGCATTAACTCGCAAAAACACAGAACAGCAAATGGGACACAGCGGCGTATGAGTGTTGCGAAATGTCATAATTGACAGTTGGAAAAAATCACAGAACAAATAAAAATTAATAATTTCGAGTTAGAAAACTGCACACTCATTCATTACACGAGTTCATTCAGCCCGCTCGCACCGTGTGCCATAAGCGTTTGTTGGAGTACGCAGCTACGCTTGCTTAAGACAAATCAGACGACAATCACTCGGCCCAACAGTGTTGCAAACTGTTGCAAATACAATTGAGTGGCTCACAACAACTCGTTAATAACCTCATTAAAGGTCTTAATGACCTGGCAAATCCGTCAGCCGCAGACAAATTAAAGCTTAACACGTGAGTGGGTAGCTTGAGGTCGGTTGAGGCTCACTCTCTGAGCGCCTTAAATGGCAGCGCAAGATGCTGAGTGTGCGATTGTGTCGACTGTAGCTCGCTTCAAACTGTCAAAAAGCATTTAAACTGACAGCTGATGCCTAAAGTACCAATCATACATACAGACATACTGCACACATTAATACGCTGGCTATTGGATGATGTGCTGGTATAAGTGCAGACACCCATAAACCACTTCAGGTGGGTAAATAGCGAGCACAGTGAGGAGATTGGAGACAAAAGAGTCAAATTTATTTCTTTAATTAAAGAGTTATTATCGAAAAAAAATTAAGTTTCTGATACCTGACGTAATCAAAATAGCTATTCTAGCCAATTTTGTGCTTTAATTTGACGTCAATTTCACGGCGGCGCTCCGTAACATGACTGAGGATTTGTCATCTTGCATAAAAGGCCTTTCATAAACAGTCTTTCTATTATATATTTTCAAAGTTAATTGCTTTAGCGAAACATTTCTCTCAGGATTTCATTTGTTTGTGAAAAAATATTTATTTGAGAACCAAATTATTTTAAAGGCTTGCTTATTCTGTTAAGGTTATTTAAAGAGATCTCGACTTAACTGTAAGATCTCAGTTTTTCCAAATTTTATCAATTCTTCATACTATACTTCAGTAGTGACATATACATACAGGCATACATACATGTAGTTGGCGGCTGTCTCTTTTCCTTGACTTCTAACCATATGTAGTCCATCGAATATTTGATAAGTTGAAAAAATATATATACATACATACATACATACATACAATACAATCAAAAAACATACACACATATATTTAGGGCTCGCTAAGTGGCCGCGCGCTTCATTGGACATCATTAAGATTGAGATAAATGCATGTTTTCGGAGCGATTGATGCGGCATTAAATTGAGCTGCAATAAGAACATTAATGAATTCGTAAATATGTATAAGCGTGACATGGACATTGGAATCTGACGCCTACCGGACAACAACAAAGCCTAAGTACAACTAATTCGAATGCTGGCAATGCATAAAGAGAAATAAAAAATCAAAAAAGAATTGGACTAAAGAGTGTAGAAAATCCTTGTCATGATTGACATTTTGTGTCTGATTGCCCGGCTCGTTGTATTGTTGCCACGAATTGCTATACATATGAACATATGTGAGGGCCTTTTGACTACCTCATAAGCCAGCGAGCAGCTGGATACGAGGGGATCTCACAAAACAGAGACAAAGCGGAGTTCAGAGCTCTTGAACGGCTACCACGACCACTTCAAGTGCATTGATCTCGAGCGCGTCGGGATATTTGTACTTTGCTGCTAATAATCAAAATTTATACGCCCCCCAGGTGGGCTGTTGTACAAATTAACTACTGCTACTGCTGCGCTTTCATAGCTGGTAATTAACAAATTTGTGAAATGAAACAACACAAGACGAGCGCAGCGGCAACCGAAATTAGTTAATCAACGAATTGTTTGGAAAATTATACAATTTCTATTATTTTAATTTTTTTTCGGTTTTTGTTTTCAAAAAAACTTGCACAATAGGTGTAGCGAAAATTTTGGTAGCTCAACTGGAAGCTTAACCCAGTTACGCGGGGTTAAGCACTCGACTCGGCAGACAATCAAACATCTCAATTCAACACTAATTCACTTCACGGCACCTCAAACAGCTTGCCTAATTTTCCTCTCTTCGCTCTACGTCCGCCACTCTTTTAAGATAATAACAGTAACACACCGAGTGCGCATTCGCTCTTTTCGCGGCCCCATCGTGTGGCTGTGACTAATTGGTGGAAGCCCACACTGATCGCAAAACAATTACCTCCGCACGATTGACTCGCTCAATTACTGTGGCTCGTCGTCGTTGCTTTTCGCGGTCCGAAGAAAGCCAGTGAAATAATTTGTAAGATTTTATTATGTGAGTGCTACAAAATTAATGGAGTAATCGACAGCTCAATTTGTAGTGTAGTGGAACAGCTAAATATTTTACTTTAATGTAGTCTTTCATTCGCATTCGTTTTGGTGATTAAAAGCGTCAATTATGAGAAATGGGAGAAAAGTGAAAATTTCTAAAAAAGAATGCATGCGAGTATGGCTAACGGTACTTTTAAAGGCATACTCGACAAAGATTATTTTAGCGGTTGTCTGTTGGCACTTTAAGCACGTGTCTGCCGAGAAAATGGTTCTCAAAATAAAGACTAATTCGGAAAGGCTTTTGGTACGCTCTATTTCTTGCATAAATGTAAGAACATCAAAATCTATCCAGCAAAGTAACATAAATTCTACCAAAACATCTATCCAGAGGTATATATGTATGTATGTAAATATTTTCTCAACCTCATTACCGACAATCATACTCTGATAGCTTTTATAGTCAACCATTAACGCCCACGCTAATTATGACTACCAAATATACCTCAAATGACTCTCAAAGTACATCTAATATTACATTGTTTTATCAGCAACAGACAATCGAAGCACAGCACTTCAATCATCTTCAGCGATCATTTCCCTTGATCTACATAATACAAATGCAACACAGCCAACATTAGCTTCGATAATTCCCTCAATTTGTTTGAGAACACAAACAAATGCCACAAAACAATCGTTAAAATGTCTTACAAATTGACATTAATCGCGTCAAAACGATGATTTTGCATTTCTCCCCGCCTGTCTACGGTGAGAAAGAGTGCACCTTTCTACGAAGCACAGCACTTCAATCATCTGCTTTGCAACATCAATTTGACGATTACTTGCAACAAGTGGAAACTGCTCGCCGCAATTAGGCCAACTGCAACAGCGACTATCGCCTATACACATCTTATTTATTTCGTCTTAGTTATGACCGGAATCGTGTCTCTTGTTCCTCAACATTTTCATCTCATGTTTCTTCTGATTTTTTGCTTTTATTACGGCCTTTTCAATTTCAAAGGAAGCGTTTCTGTGTAAATGGTGGAGTCGGCGCACTTAATTGAAATGCTATTAGGGAGTACTACGAAATGTCATGGTTGTCATGTTGAGGGCGGAAGGCACGAGCTCGCTTGCATAGACGAGTCGTTCAGTGAAAGAATGACTTTGACATTTGATATAAATATTGTGTTGTCTGCGATCAAATGCAAGCAGTAAATGAGATCTCAGACATTAGTTTGAATATTTTCAAAGGAAATCATAACCTACATACATTACTTTTTACGAATATACATACATATCAATAGGCTACTTTAGAGAAAAAAATGTTTGTGAACTAGCGACCATTAGTCACATTATCCATTTTCTATATCAGCAATAGTTGGCAGGTTACTCGTTTTCGATACTTTTATTTGTCAATCCATAAAGGATGATGAGATCTTCTATAATCTCACTTTCCAGCACTTTTTCTATGTTGTCAATATTAGCAGAGTCCTTATCGCAATGTGTTCGATGATTCCATTAAAAAAGAAGGAATCAATTATTTGACTCTTAAATGAGTTTTTTCAAATCCGATTACCAGACCTGGTTCTATCTACTCACGCACGTGAAATAGATTCAACAAATCCATAAGAAATGCTTCCGTTTTATTTGAAGATGGACTACTCCGGTCGGATATCTCGTTCACTTATTTGAGCGCCAGTTCATTAGCTTCTGTGATAGATTTTTGCAGCCCTCTCTGCAATGAAAACGCAAATTTCTATGAAAATTTGCGTAAACTTAATTAAATGGCCATCAACAACTTTCGCGATATTGGAGAATGCCTGAGGCACTTAATTGCATTTCATGGCAACAATTACCTTGAATAACTGGTTAAAATGAAAGGTTTTCAACTTAAATGAGCAATGTTGTTGTACTTTCATACGCGCGTGTGTGTGTCAGTATGTGAGTGAGCGCTTCACTGATTATAGAGTAAAGAAAGTCACATTGGGAAGAGTGTGTAAATCAATCAAAGAATTAATTTACATTTCAACTCAAATTACCGTATTACAAGTCAGCGTTACAGCCTTTAATATGTGTGCTTGTGTTGTTGTGCGATCGGAAACAGCAATCTATAATCGCCCCGACCGCCGATGCCGTATAAAAACCAAACCGAAAATTGCATTTAAACACATCAAAATGCAATTACTCAACACAACGTAATTATACATTTTTCAAAACACTAATTGGACTCACTGTGCCAGCAAGCCAACCGCCAAACAAGCGCTCACACTCGGAGCCTCACACACTCTCCCGCAATCCGCTCGTTACACATATCGTTTGCCACGGCGTTTTTAATACAGTAAGTAGTTTCAGGTAAAATAAATCCATTTTCAAATCGTTGAAGTTCCAACATTTCGCCGACTTGCAAACCCTCAATCCTCAGTGGGCGATACCGTTAGCAAACGAAACAGTGTTGTTGGTATCGAGCTTACGTCGTACCCTCCACATATCATTAACACCAGCCACCCGCACTCACATGAACGCCGCTCTACACTGCCCCCTCTCTCCCTTTCTCACCTCGTTGACTAACTAGGGGACTCTCGAATTGCCCGCGCTGCAGCAGCTAATGACTTCCTCGCATGTCACAGGATATTTTCCCTTGGCAAATACCGAAGGAATGGATGGTTAGTACATACGAGGAACTCACTCTCTCGCCCGCGTCTAAGTGTTATGTGTGTGTGAATACTTTGGCATTTCTGCTTGGCGAACGAGGTCGTTTCGTGGGTGAGCATTTAAAATAATGCCGTGTGGCAGCAGCAAACGGCATTTAAGAATTTTTATTGCGGCACATTGTAAATATGACGCGACTAATTGAATGCCGTTTATTGCCAGCAGTGCTAGAGAGCTCCTTTCAACCGTCCGCCGCATGGCTAGTTAATCGCCTGGGTGGAAATACTGATATATGAACTTTTCAGCGAAAAGTTTTTGTACAGTTGCTCGGTCGCTGATTCCGTTACAAATAACAAGTTTTTTTTTGTTGTTGCGCAACATATGATTAGTGACATGGTGAAAAGTTGCACATATCAGAGGGTCAGAGTAGTCAGGGGAAAATGGTGCAAGTGGTCAGGCAATATGGATCTTGAATTGGGATATTTGTGGGAAATGTCTAATTAAATTGTAATTACCAGTTTTACGCTGACTGCGCAGACAAATTGGAATTTGAAGTTATACAAGCTGTTAACTTTGAGTGTATGGTGACTAATGTCCTTTGAGCGATGACCTGATGTGATGAGGAACTAAAAGTAGAAATATGTATGCATGTAGATTATTCGCACAGTTTTCATCTTAAATATAGTAAGTGAAGATCTCAGCCTAAATCAATAAAATTGTGAAGCCTTTAGCCCTTTAACTCTTCCCTGGATGACCCTTTTGACTTTCTAGAAATTCTCGAGTTATTCTAAAATAAATATGTTAACAAAAACAAAATTCATTTCAACACAATAACTCAAGCACTTGTTCCCTCTCATTCACAGTTAATGATGATGCCACTGATTTACGCTGCAACATGTCGCTGGCGCATCTGCGCAATATGGATAATCACATGGCTTCAATGCTGCAACAGTCCACACACGGTAAACATGCCTCATTCCCCAACATGCAGTCATCGCCCGCACACCATCATCAACATGCTGGTGCGTTGCATTTAGGCACACCGCCACCGCCACAACTCCACACCGGCCCACATCACCCGCACCACCAACCGCTCAACTATCACAGCGCAATGATGAGTTTCCCGCATCAGAACATTGCCAGCGCTGGCGGTGGCGCCAATAGCCATTTAAACTATCCACCACTCGAGTCCGGCAGCACCGATTCGGGCAGCACACGCACCAGTCCGTCCATGAGCAGCGGCGATTATCTCAATTCAATGCATCAAATGGTCGAGGCGAGTCACTTGCAAGCGGCGCTACATCACCATCATCAACACCCGTCGCACCCGCATCATAACTCACCAAGCGCCGGTCCACCGCCACCGCCTGCGCCACCATCACATTACAGCCACCAACAGCATTTGGCCGCTTTGGCAGCACACGCCCAGGCTCAAGCACAGGCACACGCGCAACAGGAGCAAAAATTCGCCAAATCATCGTCGTCACCGCCGACAATGGCTAATCAGTCGACCGCCGCTTCGTATTTCAGTCTCGCCAATGGCTCCAGTGCACTTTGCGGCGGCAGCAGTGGCGCTGTGACAGTTGGCGGCAGCAATCATCACAACCTGCTCGATTACGACGAACGCTCCATGTCTTCGCTCTCGGCCAGTGGTGAGATCGACGCAGGCGATGAGGACGATATGAAGGATGGGCAAGGCGACATGTCGGGCACGATTGATGTTACATCGCCGCAGTCGCCCGCTGCTCTCTCACCTTCGCCGTCATCGAATTACAACAATGCTGTGGCGTCGGCTGCTTCTCTGCAATTTGGCGGATTAAAACGCAAATCCTCCGTTTCCTACTGTGATGACTTGGATGCCGGCGAGGCGAACGAGCCGAAATTGGCCAACGGAAATGCTTTAGAAAACTATGCAATGAAGAGTTTCGAGGGGATACGTGCGCGCACTTTCGAAGAGGTGCAACAGCAGTCATTAAATGGCAGTTGTAATGTGTTGGAACAACAGCAGCAACAACAGCAGGCTCAACAACAGCAGCAACAACTACAACAGCAACAGTTTCAGCAGCGTCACATGGACGATTATCGCTTGATCGGTGGCAACGGGTCCGGCGGTGATGGCCAAGAGCGGCTAAACGATGCCGACAGTGTGGTGAACGGCAGCTGTGCATCCAGCGAAGACTTGAATCAGACGAACTCCAGCGAACAAGGCGAAAAGATAACTTCCGGCAGCGACGATGAAGGTAATACACGCGTTATGATTGTTGTTTGTATGTGTATTCAGTTTCACTGAAACTAATTCGCTTTAACAGTAACTAATTTACTTTAAAGCTCATAAAATATTTCCAATTTTCAAAAGTAATATAAAAATTGTCGATCTAGAGTCTTCGTTGAGCTTTAGACTAGTTGTGAAGAAAATAAGTTGTTAAAAGCTTAACTTTTTAAGACCCCTTAATGAATATACACTCATCACGCCTACGATTATCAGATAAGTTCTTTAAACTCTATATTTACAATTATTTTTATTTAATATTTCAGCTCAAGATGACAATTGTTCCAAGAAGAAACACCGTCGCAATCGCACAACTTTCACAACATATCAACTCCACGAACTGGAACGAGCTTTTGAGAAGTCACACTATCCGGATGTGTACTCACGCGAGGAATTGGCCATGAAAGTCAATTTGCCTGAAGTCAGAGTTCAGGTAAGCTACAGTTCAATCGAAATTAGTTAAGACTGGACTCAAGTTAAATTTGATTCCAGATCAGATTAGAACCGATTATTTCCAGTTACTTTACTTTACTTCAGACATTTAAAAACATTTCCTAACAATTTGATGCAAGCTTCAACCGTATAATTCGTTCGAAGTCTCACTTCGTAGGAAATTAGTTAATTTCCGTTAGTAATTCATTTTAACAAAATACAAATAACGAGACTATATATACATACATTCATATGAGCGCCGTTTATCCAATTAAGTTTTTTGACAGTGATTTATGGAACTTAAAAGCTTTGTAAAAGTTTGTGGTTAAAAGACAAGTCCCGTTAAATGCAAATATAGTGTATAACTGTATGTATAAGCAGAGTACTGTTTTCCCCAAAAATGTAAATAACCACAAACCACCGAATAAACTGACAAGTAAAGGCAAATAACTGTAAAAATATGCATTTCTTATTTGAAATTTATGTCTCAATCGCTTAAGACAGCCAACCGATTGCTTGCGCAACGTATGACAGACGAGGGGAGACCCACAAATTAGGAGTTAAATTGTAAGCTCACCTCATTGTGCACGTAACTCGTAACTCCATAACTCCGTAACTCATAAGAAGCGCGCCAAACTTTTAAGCAAGACAAATATGGGCAATGAAAGTAGCGAGCGAGTCCTTGCCGGCGGAACGATGAACTTGTTTGCGCTTGTCGGTGATTGTGGTAACGTCTACGGTGTCGCCTTCGTTGGTGGTAAATTACGGCAGAACCTCATAAATTCCATAGTGTAGAGTGCAACATAAAAAACACGCACGAAAAGCATTTGCCTCATATTTATGTTCCTTTCAGTTTTTTGGGGGAGAACAAATGATATTAAGCTATCCATGTGTATGAGTGTGTGTGTGTGTGTGTTCTTGGAAACCCATCGCTTAAAAAGCCTAAAAATGCAACCATGCAAGGAGTACATAAACCGGAGATGAGTACTCACTTTGCATGGCTGCTTTGCGAAAGTTTATTATTGGAAATATTTGGATTTTGATTAAATTATGGTATTTTTGTACCAACAGCTTTGAAACGACGAAGTTTGTAGATAGAGTATTTTAAGAAAGCACAAAGTGAAGTAGCTGAAAGCTGGTGGAATCAAGAAACACCTATGGTAATATTATGGTTCAAAAGAGATAATTTATAACATCAGAAATCAGAATTCTCGCTTCCCTTTTGGTAAATAATTTCATCGCCTTACATACACCTTTTTTGGTATTTAAAAACAAAAACTCAGAAGCGTTCGATATTTTAGGCTAAAACAGACTCGTAACCATCTAAAATTCTTTTGTTAGATCTTTGTTAAAAGTTCTGATCCCGTTTGTGTTTTGCGACTTGGATTTATCCAATGCTGAATATAAAGCCCGTAGCAGAAGATGCATGCTTCGGAATATTGCCAGCTATTATTTTGAAATTAGTCGGATAAAATAGACACCAAGACCAAGTGGTATGCATCTCTGACTATTGCGCCATAGCGAAAGGATTCAATAATGTTAGAGATCGCGATCCACTCATAAAAATAATGAGGTTTTCATGACGTTTTTTCAAGAGATTGTTATAGTTTCACATAGCTTCTTAGTAGAAATTAAAAAGTACTCAAAATCTCACAATGTCTTTAAATAAAAAAAAAAATATTTGGAAAGCTACACTTTATGATTAACCCTCAAATAGAGATATATTGTATTTTTTATTATCAATAATTTGCAATAACTAAATATATATTTAACTCATCGCTTTATTGTTTTTAGAAAAATATGAAGTTATTCTTAATTAAATTTGCTTGAAATATATTTCAAACCAGTCACCTGAGGCCATTGCTTTATGTATGTATATATCTGCATTTGACATTCTCGCAAAAAAATATATATTTTATTCGAAAAGGCCTCAGGACCGCTAACCCGCGCATAGACTATCAAATTTCGTGATTTGACAAATCATTTTTATTGACTAAACATTACAACAAACAACAACCACAGGACGTAAATAAAAATTGTCACCACACCAACACAAGTCGGCGCAATAAAAATGTCGTCTCACTTTGTACGCTAAAAGTTGAGCGCCTCACACGCCCCCTCCGTTAGTCCCCCGCACGAAGTGGCAAACAAGCCGGAGCCAAACGCGACGGAGTTGGCTGGTGAATTTTTAGCCACTTTGCGCTCTGCTTCACTTCTTACTACCCCGAACACCTTACTCCTCGCAGACGCAGACGACGAAGTCAAAGCAAGCGGGAAACTACTTTGACAATAAGATAGAATCGTCAAATGGAATTGCAGTGTTGTAACTGCGTTTTGGAGGCCGCTGCCAATGAGAGGGGTTGGGAGCAGTTGCTGGCGGCCGTAAAAAGGGGTTGCGCTGCGCCGCGCTGCAAATTGGTGACTGCGAGCAAATTTTTCGTCGTGAATTGAAATTTCATTTGAAATTTCATCACGTGCACAATTGGTTTATCAGCAGTTATAGATGGCGCTTTATGGCGTTCGGCCCCTATGTGTCACTTTGTCAAATTGACACGAATTCAAATTGTGTCAAATGCCAAGATGCGCCGCGTCGCACAACCCTTTCCGCAGTGAGGTGGTTGTTTGGCGGCCCGTTCCAGCGCAAAGCTTGTAAAAACCTCAAATCGCTTTGCGGTTAAATGGAGGGCAACAACATGCGAGTGCTGGTGGAGCCTAGTGCGAGGCGTGCGAGGGGTGAGCGAAGGGGCGTGAGGCAACGGAAGCGGTCTCATGTCGTTTAGGTATTTTACTTGCATTTGCCTGGTTAAATTGCTTCGGTTTAGTGGTTTGCGGCCTCGCATACATTGTTGGTTTAGATGGAAATTTGTTTTGATTAAGTTTCGTTTGGCCTCTGCCCTCTCCCTAGCCAAGCTGTTGCCCTCGTTAAGCGCACATTTGTATATATGTACAAACTTACAGCGCTCACTTCCTTTTTGCGTTCGAAATCAAATGGAAAACTTTTATGTGCTTACAATAATATTCGTTTTCGTTTCGTTTTCGTTTTCGAAATCACATTCACATTTTCATATATTTTTTTTTGCTCCACACTTTATTGGTATTGTTCTTGTTGCTCTTTCTGTTGTTGTTGTTTGATATTTGTATTTTATTTATTTATTTGGTTGCAATTGAGTGCGGCTGATTGTCGTTCCGTTAGTTGGTTTATTCGCTCCGTAATAGAATTGCTAAATGTTAGTTTAAAAAGTTTGATTGGGTTTTTTGTTGCGGTAAATTGCATTTCAATGAGTTGTTAGTATCCTTTTGGCATTGCCATTGCCTTTGCCTTTTCACATTGACAATAGTTTGTAATCTAAATTTAAATGGACACATTTCATGGCTTTGTAAGTATTTCGAGAATGCACACACCTCCATATTTATTTTTTTATGTATGTGTAGATGTATTTGCTAATGATATCGTAATAATATGACATCAAGTCTTAAGCTTAAGCCTTGGGAGAAATTCACCAAAGTTTGTGTTTTATGACTTTATTGTAGAAAGTGAGGACCAGTGATAAAGGGATGTCCAACTTATTCCAGTGTGAGAGCGCCTCAAAATAAACGTTTTTTATAACAATTGGCATTATTTCCAGACCAGACAAAATACAAATTTTTGGGCATTTAAATTAAAATTCCCAACATTTATTACGGTCAAAAAATATTTTATATTGAATTTTTAATATAAAAATTACATATTTAAATTTCTTTTAGCGATATCAAGGTATGTTGAAATTGCTTGTTTTCGAACTTTCAGTAATAAATAAGGTAAATTATCACTTGTCAACTGACAATTGATAATTTTTTTTACAATTTTCCATGAAAAATTAATTTCCCGATGCTGCATATCATAATAAATGTCTTTACCCTCTTTTAAATTTCGCGTTTACATTTATATTTATTGTTTTAAGCTCTTATAAGTAATCTTTCACGGCGGTTAAAAATGTCTCTGTCGTATAATTTTTTTAGCAACATTTCAATCTGGCCGTTCCAGCTTCCCAATTGCGAAACGTCAAAACCTCCTCCATCCAGTCAACTCTTAAAGTCGAGGAGGTTTTGACGTTTGATATTGCGCTCTCACTTCCAACGATACGAAAGTTGTACATCTCTTTATCTCTGGTGAGGACCTTAGAACAGTTAAGAGGTCTGATTTTGAAAATTTTTAAGATATAATTTCTGACAGAATTAAACGTTACAGCATGATAAAATAGATAATATAGTGAAACGTTTAATCTTTCTTGAGACATAGTAGATCCGAGTTAGAAAGAGATTCGCACAAATAAATTTGAAACCTTATGAAGAAATAACCTTTCCAAAAACCCAAAATTGGCACCTTTTGAAAGTGAGCGTCCATGACGACCGCACAACTCGCCCGCAGCCCTAACAAAAATGTAACTGAAAGTTATGGTTATGAAATGATTATATATACGAGGTAAAACGCCGTATATTAAGCTTAGTGGAATAAGTATCTTTAAGCTTTTTGGCAAAATATACGCTAAAGAACTTTTATAAGTTCACTGAAATCGGAAGTCTTTGCCAACATCGCATCCATCGACCATACTCTCTATCTCTTCCAAAGTAAGTGCCCACTTAATGTAGTTGATAAGTTGTTGATTATGAGATTATCTAAACCAGCTTTATTTGAGTGTCTACTCCGACGAATATCTTTCACCAGATATCGTGGTCTATTATTATATGCTAAACGATTAATGTTTCATGAAAAGCGAATTGATCTTAAAACGAAGACTCACAACGATCCCTACTTACATTCCCTGGCGTAGTTATTGGCAGGAACCGTGTTAGGTATAGATTTTTTTGGATAATAACTATCGCTAGATCAAAAGGGAAGCTGGTGATAAACAGTACCTCGAACTAAAATTATTTAATAAAATTATGAACAATATTTCAAGACCCCTTAGAAACCCAAATAATATAATTGCGCCATTACAAATCCACATAGTAAATGTATGCTAATTCCCTCCTTCCAAAGGCTGCATAACTAATTCGAGCTCCTTCACTTAAGCACTCCCATAAATATACATATGTATATGTATTGACATGCATGTGTGTATGTATCCATATGTGTAAGCAGTTATGAAGAATTATTCAATGAGTATAGAATTACAAAAATTTGCTTATCGCAATCTTTACGATTACTTTTGTTGATTTCTAAATGTGATGCATATAAAATTTCAACAAACACAGGTAAACGAAAAAAACAACAAAAATTGGACAAATCGAAAATAATTTATTGGTATGTAAATGAGAGCACCAAAAATGGTGATCGGTGAATTGGGTATTAGGGAAAATAAAAGTCAAAAGTAGTAATAAAAGTAGGCATGAGATTGACATATACGAGTGCATTCAGAATTACATACCGACTTACATACGATACACAAATGCATATATGTAGATACATATGTATGAACTAATTTATGTTCGCATGAATATTGGAGATTGGTTGCGCTGGCGTGACATGTGCAACACGCCACACATTATATATCTCAGTATATATTCAGTTGATAACTCAAATAGTGCCCCGCCACTAACCACAACTACACTCACCCTCACATACATACATATTCAGGACATAAGGCAATCAATATGACAACGCAAAGGACAACTCTAAAAAACAAAAAACTATAATGAAATCGAATCAGTAAACAAATAAAAAAAACTCAATAAAGTGAATGAAATAAAAAATAAATAAATATACGATAAATAAAAATAACAATAACGGCAGGAGAAATTGTATAAAATAGCGAAAAGCAATAGCGAATGCAATAAAAATCTATTTTATTTGTTAGTGAAATGCCATTTTTATTTGTTTTTGTCATTTTAACGAGATAGATAGATACCTGTGCGAGCAGCCAACAAACAACAACGACAGCGACATATTTATATAATATATATGTAGATATATGTATGTATATAATATACATCCTTGAACACAATTGATTGCCAGTCTGCATGTGAGTGGGTGCCTGTGTGTCTGTGGGTTGGGACACTTTGGAGGTGACGTATGTTTACGTTCTTCTTTGACATATTGACACTCAACGTCTTACTGTCACACTTTAAATACATGCATGTGGAAGGCATAGTTGTGGCTGGCTGCTCATTGCCGAAGTGGGAGGAACACAATTTTTATTTGACAGTTTTATGCTATGATTAAATCATTTTCCTTTAGCATTGTAATTGATAGTCCCGGTGTGTTTATTGGTTTGCCTTGCTTGCCTTCACATTTATTTGCAGAAATTGTGTCTCCGCAAACCAAGTACAGTTAAGAAAAATTTGTTTAACATTAATTTGTTTATTATGCACGCACGTCTAGGACCATATAAAGGTTTTGATTTATTTTTTAATTCGCATTAGTGAAGACTAATTTATTAGATATTACGTAAATTGCACTTTGCGGTAACAACCAGTGTCAGTCTGATTCCTACTGAATTTCGTATGTGAATATATAAGCATATTTTATTTATAATATATTTTTCATTATGCGTATGTTTTTATGTACGTAAATATCTTCATAGTAGCTACATTCACTTGTGCGCCACTGACTTCCGCTTTCACAAACCGCACGCTTTGAACGCGTTGCTTTCTATTCAACACTTTCTAACGCGATTCGATACAGTCAATCAATCTTTTGTTGCAGTCTTTTGGTTTTGTATTAATTAACTGTAATTATCTAGTTTTTCCAATGCATTAGGCTTTAATTAACCCTTTCACTCACACATTCAAACGCATAAAGAAGCGGACACTCACACATATATATATGGTATTCTTATGCCTTCATCCAACGAAACATACTGTCGAACTCCCACATTAGTCTGTCTGTGGCTAATTCAGCGTGTGATTGCATTCTTAAGAAGCTCCAGTTCAACTCCATGAAACTGAAACTGAAGATTAGCAGCGACCTCAAAACTGTCAGCTAGCTGTAGAAGCATACTCGTCCACCCCTTAACTATTTGCTTCTCTGTCTATTATTATTATTATATTTGCTCTTCATCTCAATCATCGCTAATTCTCTTTCGCCAATCTCTTAACACTTTTTTACTCGCTCTCATTTTCGCCATTCGGCTACGGAGGAATGTCGTAAAAAAGTTTCATTTATTATCTGCTTGTCATCTGCGACTGAACTATTTATTTTCCTGCATCTTCCCTTACATATTGTCTCCATCCGCTCTGCATCCTTGAGTTTACCGCCTGACAATCACAAGTGTTTATGGTCACACCATAAAATGATTGGATTATCCTTTGCTGAGACAAGTAACAAAAAATTGTGCTCGTCACGGTTAATTATGACCGAAAAACAGTTCGAAAACGTCAGTCAGCCAAAATCCGGCACTTAATATGAAAATTAATGCTTTGGAGTTGTGATAGAAGCTTTAGATGTAGATTTTTTTTATCTTCAAAAGTTTGCTTTCGTAATCGAAAGATCTCTTTAACGCATAATTAAATATCACCTTTGGATCTAACGAAAAATCTTTCATTTTTTAACTTATCTGAGAGTGGTGACCGTCTTCAATATGGAGTCTCGAAACCACATAAAATACCATTTATTCCTCGAGTACTAAGTGAAGTAAAAGACAGTTCGTATGTTCAATCCTTGAACGTTGTATATGCCGATTCAGTTTCTATATATTTGAAATTATTAACAGTTAGAATTCCATTGTAATACAAATACCTTTATATATACCACTAAATCATTTTCATGTATGCTAATTTGCCCAAAACGACCACAAACGGGCAAATCTCTCGGGTATTTTCAGCTAACTGGACTCAGGCTAGCGCATTTCTGTAGAAGAACAACAATAATCATTATTACCTAAATGTTTTTGTAAGATCCCCATGGGCTTACAAGCAAATGTTTCCTAACAATATGTTCTATTAACAGAATTATTTAATGGAAGACGGGGAGACCACAACAAATGGTGTGATAAAATTGGTTATAAATAGCCACTTGATGATTTAATAAACACAATGAAAGCGATAATTTCGAATTCCAGTGGGAAAGTTGTGACTACTGATTGGAAAATAGATGCAGTTAAGTGAATGAAGTGGTTGTAGGAGTAGATATTTGGAGAGTGTGATGGGGAAATATTATTTAAAATCAATTCGAAAAATTACTGTAGCGTTTTTGTAAGACATTTGGGGCGTTATTAATGAGATATTTGGGGACTAATAAACAAATATAATTTGTGGCGTAATAAAATTAAAAATCTATTAGGCTCACAGGTTAAAATCCTCACGTTGATCAAGGCTCCAGGCAGAAATTGCCAATTGATAATAAAATATTAGATAGTCTAGATTAGTCTAGATTTCTGACTAACACTAACAAATTGGATATCGTGTATAGATAAAGTTCCTTACACTTACGAATAATTTCAACCCCACCGAATTAACTTGTTTGGTTGAATAAATGGGATCCAATATTTCAACCAAAGACGAAGTAGTCATGAAGGATTTCCGATAAGTTTTACCTCCAACGACTGGGCGAACAAGGAGCTCGGACCAAATGGATCTTGTGAATTGCCATAGATGAGAGTATCTATGTAGTTTGTGTGTTTTGTGAAAATTTTTTATGTAACCCGAAAATCTCTTTGAAACCATGCCTTCAATCACATTACTAAATCTAATTATAAATAGGCAATCAATCACGTGTCTACACCAAGTGAATACTTTAGCTGAGCACATGTATACCAAAATATGGGTTTCAAATTTCACATGAGCTTGCACCGCCGCTTCGTCAACTGCTTTGAAGACGGACGACTTGCTCCTTAATTCTAACATATACATACATGTGTAAGTGCATATGTAATAATGTTCTTAGAGCGCTGCCAGACAATAATAATAATACTAATAATAATAAATAAAGCGCATGTAAACAAAAATCTCAATAATCAAACTGTCAATTTAAATCAATCCAAGCTTAAGTTGTCAAAAATCGAAACGAATCAAAAACGAACGCACAAAGCTTGGGAATATCAGTAACCTGACACATTCGAACACACACACACACACATGAAGCTTTTCAGCTAAAGGTGAAATAATGCTAGATTTACATATGTATATAAGTATATAATGTATATAAGTAAGTGAATGTGTGTGTGTTTGTGCGGCAGATTTTCTGAGAATATTTACATGCGTTTATGAAAAGTGTCACCGCAACAAGAATATTTACTCAAATCTGCTTATTATTTAACAATTGTTGTTGTGACACACAGCGAGAGGATGAGTGAATCGAAATTGTTGTTGTTGTTTGCTTATAGCGCGCACTAATTACGACAGCCAAAGCCGATTATGACACCAAACGGAATGTTTTGAGTGAAGCTAAATGGCTAAGCGGGTTATAAATGTAACAACAACAGCAACAAACGCAGTTAAAGAACGAGTAAAAGTAACGAGCTGCCAAGAAAAATGTAAATTACACCGAAACATAATTATTATATGGCATTACATACATACATATTCAAATATACAAATATGCACCATAAAAGGTAGACCGTGTTTGCGCCCCACACCGCTTGCCGAACATTTCCGTTTTCAATTAATTTCTCCCGAAACTTTTCCGCATTTCTTTGGCACTTTGCGTTCTATGAACAAATATTTTTTATTCTTTGAATAATTTATGAAAACCAGCCAATACATACAAACACACACACCCGTTCCTACTACTATTCTATACTAATGGGGCGCCAGCTTGTTATTTAATCAGCAGCGAAACTGGCGTGCGCCGAGAGAATTATGATGTGCTAATTAATCACTTCCCAATTTTTGGTGACTCAATTTAGCCGAGCTTTGCACAAGCTCGCATAAACTAGAACTAGCTATAAATAGGGAATAAATCATAAAAATATGTGTGACTTTAATAATGTGTGCGTTTGTATGTATGTGTGTTTGTATGCATTTAGTGCGTGCCCCACGAATTTTCCGCTTTGCACGCAAAATAATTAAAACATCAACTAAAACGTCAAAACAGGATGAAGTTTTAATTTATGCTGCGGCGCCCTTCACTCCTTCACTCCTTCACCCACCCAACAACCGCTGAAACACATGGAAATAAATATACAAAAACAATGTTGCACTAACTCACTTTGTCATAACAAATTATGCATAATCAGCTGGCAAGCGAGCTGCTAAGCTCGTTAGTGTGCGGTGGTGGGGTGCTAGCCGTCTATGAGTCCGTGCACAAACCATCACCTGCATTCATAATTCACCTGTGAGCACTTTAACAACTCCATCAATTAGTTGGCGTTTTTTTCTTTGTTTTTTTTGGCTTTTCATGCGTGCGATACAAAGGAGCGAGTGAAACAAGCAAGTGGCCTTGATGCCATGCCATTACCTCTACCACTTTCCTTATTTAAGCGGCTTTAATTAGGTTCTAGCTAATATAACTGTAAAAGTTTAGTTACGTTGTGTGCCTCCATTATTCGATTGCTTATTCTGTGTTTAACTAATTGAAATGAGAAAGTAGCGTAAGGGGTGGTAATTCGTTGACACCACTAGTGTATGAAGAAGTTAGTGAAGGATCTTGCTCAGAATAGTTTAGTCCTAATAACCTAGACCTAGTCGTGAATAGTTTAGTAGTTCTATGATAAATCTAAGAGAATTTTTCTCCGTCTGTAAAAGTCACGCACAACTCTCTCGTTATCCACGACCGCAACCAACTTCAAGCATTAGTATTTGATACTCATATTCATAACAAGAGCCTTGACTCCATGGTTCTCAGTCAGTTTACAATTTTTGTCATTAATTCGATGTTTAGATTTCCAAAATCGTATTAAATAATAAGAAAACAAAATTATGAGTAAACCTAAGGCAAGTGAGAATAATTTCTTCGGAGGACTATAATCAAAATCTCAGATCAATATTTTTTATTTAAATCAAACTTGCTAACATACAAAAAAGACAACGATTTTGGATTTGTTTTTCAAAAACGACATTTCGGAGAACTATTAAACACTAAAATTGTCCATTGAAATGTTTGTAAGAAAATTTCTATTAAGCACTTAGACAAATATTGAGCAGTGATCAATGCTTACAAAAACATCATTGACTTCGTTCAAAATTATTTTCGAATAAACATACAGCTATGAAATCCCAAAATTTACTGTCTAAACTACATACTCCCCTCCGTTTAGAAACACCATACTGCCTTAACGCGTCAGGTGTCATTCACCGCCCCGTGAAACAAGTGTGAATAGAAGAGGAACAAGTGTGTCATAATGCATCATTTATTCAATGTTTAAACAAACTTAAGCTTGTAAATGCCCATTTACTAAGTAATTTGAAAAGAAAAAAATAATAATTTTTATTACGCACAACGACTTTCCACCCCGACTCACTTGCCTCAAGAGGTGTCCTGCCACCAAGCCGTCAACACATTCGCCCTCAGCAGTTGCTTTTATTAAATTATGAATATTATTCAATTTGAGCGCTTAAATGCGTCATAATGAGTTGCACATCTGTTGTTGTACTTACACGGTCGCACATAAATATGTTGCACACACGCAGACATACAGCATTCGAATGCTTGTTTGTGTTGTTGTAATAATGTTGTTATTGTTCATATTGTAACTGTAACTGTATGAATGGCTGTTGACAGTGTTGTTGTAGCAACCGTTCTGCAAAAAAAAACAACAACGGTGTTTATATTTAACACCGGTGTTTATATTTTATTGAAGTGTGGCAGAAGTCAGAATTTGCTCGCGTTGTTTTGGCAACAAAAGTGAAGTCATTGGAATTGCATTATGAAGAGCACTTGTAGATTTTGTGTTGCTGTTCTTATTGTTGTTGCTGCTATTTATTTGTTGTTCGCTCATATTTCGAGTCAGATGTCAAGTGGGTGGTGCTTCACTTTGATTTTCTGATTCTTTTTTTTCCTGTTCTCCCCGTTTGTTTTTGTTAATGTTGCGCATAACGGGAAAATTGTTAAAAGATTCAAAATTGAATTAACCAACAAATTGGATTTGTGCTCTGATTTTGAAAGTGATTACTGGTGACTTGGAATAAGGGTGTTTCATTGATGGTTATCTGATGAATATGAGATGAGTTCATATTTTGGAATAACATTGCATTAGTAGACGAATTTTCTATCGAAACGTTTTGAGTGAAGTTTAGGAATACAATTTAAGAGGAAATACACTTTGTTTGCTTATACTTTTAATGTCCCAAAAACGGGAGTTGTTTACTCATCGCAAGAGTTCAAGATTCGACCATCTAAACAAACATATAGTAGACCAAGGTTTAGAGTAAAATAAATGAGTTCAATTCAAAGATATTGTCTTCTGTAAAACAATCCCCACATTCTCTAATCCTTAATATTATTTAAACTCGATTTAAGTGAAGACTCCAAATTCCTTTTTCGTAGATATTGCATAACTCTGAGGTCTTGACAAATCTTGTAGAAAAGTGTGTAACACTTACACCCCGATGTTCCAAAAGTCCCAATGTTTTATATACCAATCTACGAAGTTTTAAATTTAAAGACGTATTTTCATTTAAACCTTTTATTATATGAAAGATGGATCCATTGGAAAATATCGCCAAGTCTGCGAAAACATGCTAGAGTATCGCTTCTTTCTCAGACACCTGACCCAGATCTTCCTAATATATTGTCACAAAGTCTTTAAGAAGGCTAACTAATAAAGGTTAAATTAAATGAAAAGTATTCTCGATGACCTATATTCTGAGCTCAGTGAATCTGCAGTAAACAACTAATGGAATCCTTATTGCTTATTTATCTTTAATTTCCAAAGATAAAGCACTTCTCCCACTAGATTATAAGGAAATAATACAAAGTGCGCCACAATTATCCCACATTATAGCGCTCAGTAATAAACCAAATAATAGAGCTGCTCCGCCTACTGCCAAACCCGACTTGAGCAACAAAGCCTAATTGTTAGCCTTCGCCTTAGTTTGAGACTTCTTCGTTTTATCCCTACAATTGCCTACGCTTTGTGCGCTCCGACAACCATAATCGAAGGTCAAATTCGTGTCGCAATTAATTAAAACGCAATACGCGCAATAAACCAGCCGACGCGGCGGCCACAAAAGAAAAGCTTCACAATTGAACGCCCGCCCGCCAAACGCAGGGCAGCGGCGGAGCAGAAGGAGAGCAAGTTTTAGCGGCGGTATCTTCAGTACTTTGTAGCGGCAAGAAGTCCTTTTCAGCAGTTTTTTCCGCCTATATCTTGTCGGCATGCCACAATGGCATCCAATTACAGACGCGTCCTGCGCGCTTCATGGTTCCCTCCCTCCCGGCCACTCATACCTACAGAGATGCTTATTCATCCATCGTGTGTTGTATGCTCCACTTCTTCGCGGTTAGGTCTCATCCTTTTGTTCGCTGATAACTTTACAGCGCTTTGTGTCCTGCAGCCTTGTACAAACAGCTGCTTGTTGTTGTTGGTGGCTGGTGGTGGTTTCCAGTTGCATACTCAGCCTAGAATTACCAACTTCGCAGAAAGTAGTCACACACTTTTCACGATGGTGTTTCTTCTGTAAATGCGAGCGTGTGTGTGTATAGATGAGAGTGAAAGAGTATGGGTGTGTGTGTATGAGCTTTGCTTACGTACTGCCGTAATTGAAGTTGTGAAGTGTGCGCCTCTAACTGGGCCAATGCCTTGAAATGCAATCGCTTGTCTTCAGACACATATGGGTGTGTGTGTGTGTATGTGACAATCATCGTTGTTCATTTGACAGTTTTTGGGCCTCAAGCATTTGTTTTTCTACTTTGCGAGGTAATGAAATGAAGTTGAGCGGAATTGAGACGCGACACGTGATGTGGATTTGTATGTTCACGCTTGGAATGTCAACTCGAGTTATTCGAAACAATTCTTCTAAGCTACTTTGCGCGTCTTTTTTGATTTCCCATATCGACTTATGTAGCCGTGGCGGCGGCTAATTTCTAAAACAAAAATTCAATATTCACTTTAGTCTACTCTTAGTGCAACTGTGTTCTGTTACCGCCTAAACCCGTAGTTATGTATAGTTTTTTTTTTGATTTTTTCACTGCGTTCCATATTAAAATATATGTATTTACCAACAAACATACGCACTTTATTGCCGGTGTATTCATTTGCTATGCAGAAATCCACCTTGAACTGTTAACACATTTCACAGTAGAAATCAAAAATGAATATCGTAAATCACTTCATCCCCCAAGCCGGCCACTGCGCCAGGAAGCAAGCAAGGGATCACGCCAAACATAACCTCACTTGACATATGCAACAATAAAAGAAACAACAATGACATTAGAAATGCTGAGCGCAAACATACGAGGCACACACGCTTCACCGTTACATAACTGCACAATCGTAACGGAAGAGTCCGCCGTTGCGTGCGGTAGCGTCGAAAGTCGAAACTCTCGAGTGGGAAACTTTTCCGACGTCAGCCTACACAATGAAGGCAAGCAAATAGAAATACAAAAAAAACGGACGTGCGTTTAAATGCCAACCCCCTGAAATACGGTGAATTTGTGTGGTTTTATGCTTTTATGCAGTCGTCTCCAGTGTTCGTGTGTGTGTTCGCGTATGAATATGAAGCGCACAATTCGCAATAAAATTACATTTTTTCGGTAGATTACACACGAAATTACATTTGACAGATGAAATTAATGCACTCACAAATAAATATCATTGAATTATGAGCAAAAAAACAGAACAACAACAAAAACAGAAATATATGCGGAAATAATCTACATAAATTCGTTATGCAAAACTAATGCTGCCTAATGATGATGTTTTCGTTGTTGTTGTGTTTTATGAATTTTGTTAATCTCCATATTGAGAGTGGTGTAAACGTATGTCTCTGCGTAACATTGATATTAATTGACAATTAGGCCCATTGTCTAGAAAATTTTGTGATCTAAAAGTGATAGGTTTTACATAGTACTAAGTTGCAAAATGAAATTTTTGAAGAAAGCGCAAATTTATGACTAGAAAAGTTATATGGAAGGTCTCCGCGAGAAGGTCTACAACGAGATTGCAAACCTCCTTCGGTTCTAGCTCCAGCACCGGTTAAAAAGTGGAAGAAGTGAAGGTCATAATGTTGAAGAATCATCTTACTATTATTAGAGACTTTGCGGATAGCATAGGTATCTCAGTTTGTACATAGTTTTTTTTTTTGATACTATATTTCGTGGAGGACTGTTTCCAAAATAATTAATTTTGGTTGAATGAAGGGTCCATACAATTTAAACAACCTATAATATTCAATAAAATTTCAAGGTTTCTTGAATTAATTAGAAATACAAAAGAATCAGTTGGCGCAGAAACATACAAGCCTTATTGCCTATAATAATATGAAGCTGTGCGTCAAAAATCAAGGCCAAGTGCCTCAGTATGGGAATTATATGCTTCTTTCCAGAAACAAAAATATCCAAGAAAGAACGATCGTGGTATCCAACATTTCTCGAGAATCACAAAAACAAAAATCCGCTAAATATAATATTTCCACATCATAATTTTATATATTTGTTTCCACCTTTTTACTGCAAGTTGCCGCTCAGAGTTCCACACACACACACACCGGTTTTTTCAATGCCGCCGACAACAACGTCAGTCCGGTTCATGCATTGTGCTTATTACATTTAATAAGCAAAGCGGCACATGAGCAAATATGAGTTTTTATTTACTCAGCTCTTGTTTGTCAGCTATTTGACATAAGTGGCCTTATTTATAATAAATTACGGTTTTGTGGTGAAAACAGTAGTTTGGACCGAGGGTGTAGAACAATTAACACATTTTGCACCTTTTCACATTATTTCAGTTCAAACATTTTCATTTTCGTTAACTATTTGCGAGGGGGTGTATGAATGGAAAAAGGTAAAAAATAAAATAAATTTATATGTATGTACCGACTACTGTGGGTTACTTCTTTTGTGTTGCTGAAATGTGGTATGGGTAATTAATTCTGTTTAGTTGACTTATTAGATAGGGTGGTCCATATCGAACATACTCGTTATTAATCCGATATTATAATATTTAATACAGCAAAAACCCGAAAAAGCACAACTTTAGCCGATCTAATATATACGAATAAAATAAATTTCGGAATTCTAAATTTAATGTATATATTGAGATTTTATTTGAAATTTTTCATACTTTATTGAGTTCCATATTCTTGAAATCTGTAAACTTTTATCTATCACTTCAAAAAGCCTAAAAGTATGTTAAAATATTTTGAAATACAGTGGAACTTCCATAACTCGAACTTCTATAACTCGAAGTTCTCCATAACTCGAACTCTTGAAATGGCAATAGCAGTCAAATTTCATACAAATTTTATTCCAAAAATCGCACTTTTCAACCAGGGGATAATAAAAAATTAAAATTTTACGATCGATGCAGTATTTTAAAAGAGATCATATGGAGGCTAACAAAAAATATTGATGATATTATACTTTTGGATTACATAAATCGTGTAACAAAGGCATGGGATACAGACGTCAGGAGCCCAATAGCAAAGTGCAACAAACCAAATTACAGAATACATGTTTTAACGTTTTTAAATAAAACTTTTTGCGAAGTAAATAACTAAAACTGTGGGTAAATTTATAATTTACAGCTTTTTGAAAAATTAATGTTTTAATGAAAATTTCTATAACTCGAAGTCTCTTTAACCCGAAGTTTTTTGTGGACTATGGTGATTCGAGTTAGAGAAGTTCCACTGTATTAGGAATTTTTGAGATTTTGTGTGAACAAGATTTCTTGAGGAACCGCCCTAATACTTCTGCAAGCTTATTTATTCAGTTCTAAGTATTCGGAATTTTATATCAGTCAGTTCCGAATGCTTTTGAACATCTGTTCTAAAAAGGCCAAATTAATAAAGAAATCATAAGCTGTCACTATTTGGCGTATGGTTTAAGGTTTAATTGTGTTTAATAATAACTAAATGAATATTGACGCCTTTGACCTTAAGAGTTACCGTTATAATTAAGTGAATGTTAGAATAAGAAATATAATAAATTAAATATTAAAAACTACGAGTTGGTTTTAAAGTTCAGCAGTATTCGTCACTTCAAAATTCATACAAAATTAACTTAAATATTCAATATTATAAAATATTTAAATTATTTTTTTATTTAATTAATTCTCCGTACTCACTTTCCCAGATCTTTAGGGAGTTTGCACAACTATTAGGTAAATAAATCTAGAACAAATCAATAAACTATTATACATTTTATTAACCATTACAATGTTCTTTATATTCTATTTACATTCCATCTTATTTGTTGCTTGCTGCAACAGCTTCTTTGTTTCCTTTGTGTGTATTTGTGTTGTGTTGTTGTGCCAGCCGATTTAACTGCTTATTAAGCGAGTACAAATAGAACGCCCAGTGTCACAAACAACACCAACACCAGCCAACTACCAGTTACAAGCAAACTCTGTAAGCGGTACACCCGAACGGTATTGCCACCTTCCGGTCGTCGACGGCCACAGTGCCAGCGCCTGTGGCAGGCATACGCCTTTGAAGGAGCTAATTAAATACATGACGACACGTGCTGCACAGCGCAAATAGTCAACATATTCGCCTTCTTCCCCCACCCTCGAAAAGCAGCACAGTTGCGCGCTGATTCTTATTATTCTCTATTATTCCTTGTGTTTGCCAAAGTAGCAGATTTCAGCTGCAACAAAATGTCAACGTTGTAAAGTTAAATGTCAACCGGCAGCAGGGAATTGTGACAAAAACAATAAACTGCAATACAACACGTCGACATCGTGGGTGTATGGGAGGGCCAAGTGAGTAGCTCAGTGGCTAGTCCGGCATTCGGTTTGTGGCAAGCGCCGTGATTGATAGGACTTCATTGTTTTGTGAGTCCCTTGAAGGTGGCAATTTGCCGAACTAAATATTTTGGATTCTTGTTCCATGCTTATTGTTGTTTTTGACAAGATGCGCGTGTGCCGCTTTGTGTTACACCATAATTACGTGGAGGAAGAGAGTGCTTCACACTCAAGGCATATACATAAGTATGTATATTAATACCGATATTTTCGATTACAGTCTCGAACATTAGCTTTTTTATTTTTAAATAAGGCAAACAAAAATTGTATTTAAATTTTTTTCAAACATTCTTTGGAAGTTTTCGAAGTTTTCTTCGACAGATTGAAGACATTTTACAGAGGGAAAAGCGAATGGTTCAGTCAAATCTTAATTTTTTATTTACAGAAATCAAGTACGAACTATTTTAGAGCTCTACTAAGTATTTCATTTATATAAATCTCATTTCAGTTTAAAGCTAAGTCCACCTTCAATCCCAATCATGATTTGAATTAGCTTTTTTATTTTCGAATATTTTTTCTAACATTCATTAATCAGCAGCATAAACTCTTTTCTTTACCTGCTTCCCTCCGGAGAAGCTCCTTGTACTCCTTTGAGTTTTGTGAATTGTGTGGAAATTAATATCCTTGTCGGCATTTAAACTAATTAAAACATTTCATTGGCATTTGTTGTCTTCATTAAAGAGCTAAACAATGCTGACATAAACAACAAGATAAAACAACGAAAAAATGAAAGCCAAACTCACAGGATGTGTTTTGTTGGCGAAAAAGCCGAAGCCGACAACGGGCGGAACTAAAAATTAAGCTGTCGCAAAAGCAAAAGCAGAGAAGTTAAACTAATGCCGCAAAACAATGGATCCAAAAAACTCACTAGCATACAACAACAAACATATGCAAACATTGTTGTTGTCGTTGTACTCGCCAGGCCGATGTCATGTCATAATTCTCTGTGAATGAAGGAGTTTTGTTTATAATTATGACAGGAACCTTTCATTTGCCCGCGACCCACCGCTCGTCTCAACTGATTGAATTGGCTTCACATACACTGTCACACACATACACACCGCCAGACAGTCGCTTTCTGCGCGCGAGCGTTTTGCTTACCTGGTCGCCGGCGCTGTCACCGAAGTTTTGTCGCTCCGCAAATGCGCGTCCTGTAATTATAACTGCGGGGCACTGCACTTTTGAGCAGCAGCGCCATATGCAACACACTCGCTCACAACCACACACACATATTTATGAATATATGTAAATATAGATTTTTGTTATTTTAAAATATGAAAAGCGAACGCAAATGATTTTAATTGAATTAAGCCTTTCGTCTGTCCTGTCAAAGCGCCCTCCCTTCGGTCTGCTTTCGCTCTCAGCGTAGTTCACACAGTTAGGCGCCGCTATCAATGTCCTGGAACGCCGCAGGATGTCGGCGCGCATAAAAATCTCGCACACAAGCAGACATACTGTGTGTGCGCTTGTGAATTTATTATTAACATAACCCAGTAATTAGTTCTCTTTTGAGCACATATTACAAACCAACGGATATCCACTTTTACATGTGTACATATGTACTCCACTCAACCGTTACTCAGTCGTGTTGCAACAATTTTCTCCTTGATTAGATCGCTCTGATAAGTCGGCCCACCTGTGGTGTGTTGCGGCGCTTATCGATCGAACGGTCTGCACTTTTATTTTAAATTAATTTGTTGGAAACATTTTTCTCTTTTTTCGTTTTTTTTTTCGGTTTAAGTGGTGTTGTTGTTTAAACGTTATTGCTGGAGTGAAAGACTTACAAAAACAAAAATAACAAAACTTGATTGAATTGCACTTTCAATCGTCGACACAACATTAATAACCCGTTATTATATTCACTTCGGCAATTATCACAGTGGTGGCACTGACGAATATAATTTCATTCCGGAAATATGAGTAAAATATCACAGGCATTACTTTAATTACTAGTATTCTCTAGAAAGGTATTATAGAAAAATTAACTGATGTAGACTCTTTCATCGATTTAGTTGTGCAGATATATGATTTAAGTTACTGTTACTAATTGAAATTAGATGAAATGTTACTTCTTCCAACTAAACTCATTTGAAATCGTGTTGGGGAACTCAAAACGAGGCTATTAGTGGATGTTCCGATCAAAGGAAATTATATTTGTACACATAACTACTTTAATGTACCAGATCATGGTTAAGTGGATGTGTTAAGTGTTTTCGCGAATAGATGCTATTTCTGAATCTCTTGAAGATGTGCACCGAGAGAATCAATAACACTATACAACACAGTACCGCAAAAGCTAGTTCTTTCTGTCTATTCGACCAATTACATTTACATAAGTACAAAAAGTATATTTCCAGTTTTTCGAAGTTGGCTCCCAAAATCGATATATTTTCACTCGAATTTTGAAAATAGCTGTTTACAAAGTATTATTATTAATTACAGGATGCTGCTACTAAAATTAAAGTTTTTCGAACATCCAACATTGACCCCTCATAGTATCTGTGATATAAGTTTGAATAGGAAAGGCAGTTTATATAAATATTTATAACTTTTTAATAAAACATCCTATAATTAATAATAATGATTTTTAATAAGTTTATTTTCGTTTGCTCCAATACCCTGCCTAGTGTTGTACAGTGTATTTTATTCTTTGTATAACATATTACCGGAAACTCTAATCACTTCAATCAATCGAACATTACTAATATTAATCTACTGGTTTTAAACAGTTTCAAAAAGAAATAAACTGACTTTTAGTCTTTAACAAAAGCTCCAGAACAGAAACTATAGCTAAATATGACCTATAAGCCTATATAAAATCGCCATATTTACTTTGAGAACTAATTTTCATTTATAAATTAATTGAACAATAATGTGATATCTTTTTCCCTTTTTTATTTATGTATATGTATATAAAAATACTTAATCCACCATATTTTCTAAGCTAATCCTCAAATCTCATTTCAAAACAACTTTTTCCACCATTGAGACTTACCATGTTCTCTGATACAATATATAAGGGGCAACGTGCTAGCACAAATATCGGCAAATTAACTCAATTTCCAATGACAATTATTAACTTTTTAAAACTTGGCAATCCCAAAAACTTCAACTTTCAACACACACTTACAAACTAACAGTATATAATGATGTACAGTTAGCGCTGTGGGACTGTGACTGTGAGTTCTGGCAGCGATACCAAAGATGGCGAAAACGAACTTCAAACTGATTTACCTAATTTGCGCACCACTTGGGACTCGGGCCACTGCAACAACACCAATAACAACAACAAAGTGAGACCTTTTTTTAAAAAGAAGAATGAAATTAAAATGGAATAGATACAGTGTCTGCAAATGTTTTCTTTATTGGATTTTCTTTTTCTTTTTTGGCTGCATGTTGAAAAAGTAAATTGGCGGCGAGCGAGCGACCTGGCCAACAAAGCCAAGCTTTACCAAGAACTACACCAAAAAGAAAGCAGCGCCATTTTAATCGCAACCGTTTGCAGGCTATGTAAAGATGCATCTCTCTATGTATGTGTGTGTGTTGTTGGTGTTGGCGCTGCTGGTTTTACTAGCATTACAGTTGCTGTTTGTTCCTGCCGCCTTGCTGTGCGCACATTTGTGTTTGTGAAGTCGAAACGTTTTTATTAAGCTGGAACTCTTGTGTGTTAAAAGTCAATTTTCCAATTTGCAAACTGTCAGAAACATTCGAAAAGCAATTTGTGTTCTTCGTTCGTTCGCTCGTTCACTCGCTCGCTGGCTCGATTGCTTGCCACCGCCGCACACGCCCTGCACCCAACGACATGGTCGAGCACGCAGTTTGATTTTTGTGAAACACCACACTTTGTATATATATTGTGTACCCCCCAACACTCCCCCTTGGCTCACCTGGTCGCGTTGTTAACTCACTTTTGAATTCGCTTGATGTTTGCCCTGCCAAAGCGGTGCGTCCCCTCTGCAGTCGGCTGACTTCAATATTCTGGCTGGCCAGCAATCTCGAAAGGTGTACAATTCAATTACAACAACAATAACACACGTAATATAAAAGCATACAACATCATCACTGGCACAACAACAACAGCAGCAGCAACATCAAAAAGAAACATAAACGCAACGAAAATGGAGAAAATACAACGAGAGTGCGTAACTCGGTGTCCACTTGCACAGGAGGGGGGTGCTGAGCTACGCTAACACGGTATAAGGGGTGGGGAGGCTAACATTGGGATGCCCCTGGCAAAGAAGTTTTCCAATAAAATTGCAAACTTTGAAGCGTATAGAGTGCGCACTGTGGAGGCAACACATAAAACCAACAACAACAGCAACAACAAACAAGTATCCAAACAAACAACGACCCAAATTGCTGGCTGACGCCGAGCGAAGTTTATGAAAAAGATTAAAGTTGAAAAGTGGTTGACGCCGCCATTCGAGATGCGTATAAATAAACTCACTTACCCTGAAGAGAGTGGGGGGTGCGTGGGTTGACTGGTGGAGACGAGAACAGTTATTAGGTGGAGAGCAGAAGCTCATCAAATGAGAATTAACTGCGCTGAGCAACCCCAATTCTACAGATTACAACAAAATGAGAGTGCCGGCACATGAGAGCGAGAGCTTTGGCTTCGTGAGCATCTCTGCATGTCTGCACCACCGTTATTCGCACTTTAACGGATATTGGGCCGTAATTGTGGGTGGTTGATTGGCGTTCGCTGGCTGGGGGATGTGGATGATTAAAAGATGGGCGGTATTTTAAGTACACGCACCGACAGCCTCTCACTTATTGTGCTCGCGCTTCCAAGTGTGTGTGTGTGTGTGTGTGTGTGTGTGTGTGTGTGAGTAAATATTTTGTAACTGTTGTGTTTATTTTCATTATGGCGCGCCATGAATGGAAATTACAAAATTGATTTTGATGATTTAATTAAAATGAAGAAGCACAAACGCAAATTATAACAGGCAAGCAGAGCTGACGTGCTGCGGTTCGTAAGAGGAGGACCGGATAATGTGCGTCATTAAATATAAAAGTGGTGAAATTGAACGCTAATAGGCGTCTAATTTTCGCATATTTCCAAATTCGATTGTTTACGATTTTGATTATCCGATATGTGCAAGCCGTGGTGTTGATGAGGATTTATGTGGTTTTACAACACAGGTTCGCATAACGCTATGTTTCTTCAAGAAATACAATAAAATATTCGTGGATTCTAGTCTAAAAATGGTTAATATCTTTGTCACCAGTTTTTGTTGGGAAGAAAGTCTTAAAAGTATTATCAATAAGGATTTTCAGAAAAATTTTTAAATTGTAGAGATCATTAATTTGACGACCCGTGAACACAAGACAAATCTCGGGTCTCAATGTATTTTATATTATCCAAGCAGCTATAGTACTTCGCTATCGATTCTCAATATTCCATATACTCATATCATGAAATCGGGTTCCGTGGGAAAAACACTAAGAAAGCTTCAAATATTTTATATTCATTCCATGTAACTTTTAATATACCATGATTGTAAATCTATAATTGAATAATTTTCTCTCATTATTAAGAAATTTCTCTCATCATTAATAGGGTCTGCCGATAAACTCACCTGCTTGCCTTAAACCTCCTTTTTTCCTCCTTTTACACCAACACCTACTTAACTTCGTCCACACCTGCTTTCCGTGCTCGAGCACCAACAGCATCTGAAATTCAATTTCCATCATTATAATTCCTATTAATTCGCGTAAATTGTATATAATTACTTTGTGCGCCAGTCTAGGACCGCGCCAATCGCTAGGTGTCCTGCTGCTGGCTGTGCGGGCGGTGAGAGGTGCCTTTTCAGGGTGACGAGTGGTTTGGTGTGGTATGCTGTCATTCACAGTGAATTAAAGTTAACCACTGTCTCTTTTCCACGCTACTTTCTCTCTCTCCCACTCTTTCTCTGCGTTACTAATTCTCTTGGCATTGTAGCAGCAATTTGCACAAACCGCCAATTCGCTCTCTCATTATGCTGGAGCGTACCAATTAGTAATATAAGTATATTCTACATGTCTGTCATTTTCAGAGCGTTGCCAACAACAACAACAAACCACCTACCCATCTTGGCCTTGTTTCATTTTTGCCAACAACATTATACTCTGCTTTGTTGTTGGTCGCCTAAGTCGCTCCATAAATCTTACAAACTCATTGTTACGATAATTCTAATTAGTGCCGAAGCACTAATTGAATTTTATCTTCTGCTCTTTGCTTGTTACTCACTCCTCTGGGCGCCCCTCTAGCCCGCCCTTTGTGTTTATTTTAAGGTTAGCACACTTTTTCCATTGCCTCCATTTTCGTTATTAATGTCTACATTTTTTCCTCACTAATGAGCAACGCCGCCATTTTGTTTTCACTTGCGCTGTTGTTGTTGCAATTAAGCTCGTTGAAGTGTAATTAAGTGCGGGCGTTGCTTTGTTGTGTGTGTGAGTGGCAGGTCCACTTGGTTAATGACCATACAAAATAGGAGATGGAAAATATGGAAGAACCACAAAATGGTGTCATCGGTCGGTTATTTATTTGTTGCTTTTTGTTAGTGGAATCTAACTAATGCATTACACTGAGAATATATATGAATACTTGCAATAAAAATATTAACTTCGAAATTTCTTTATTTCAGGTCTGGTTCCAGAATCGTCGCGCTAAGTGGCGCCGCCAAGAGAAATCGGAGAGCTTGCGCTTGGGTCTCACGCACTTCACTCAACTTCCACATCGGTTGGGTTGCGGCGCTGGCGGTCTTCCAGTCGATCCATGGCTATCACCGCCACTTCTCTCCGCACTGCCAGGTAACTATTAAGTCATTTGTCAAGTCATAATTGCAAACCAATTAGCATTTCACTATTTTTTTATTCACATTCAAGTTTTTCTCTATTCACATCCAACTTCGTCCTTCGGCAGGTTTCCTTTCACACCCGCAGACCGTCTATCCCAGCTATTTGACGCCCCCACTTAGTTTGGCTCCATCCAATCTGACCATGAGCAGTCTGGCCGCCATGGGTCATGGACCGCACGGCCCCGTCATGCATCCCGGACACCCTCCACCACCCACCGGACATCCAGGCGGCCCACCACCACCGCCACCACCCTCGCACGCCGGTCATCATGTACAATTGTCACATTTATCACCACATCTGTCGCGCATGTCGCCACAGGCTTTGGCCACAATGCCACCACAGCTGAGTTCATCAACTGCAACGTCAGTTACGTCATCATCTGCCGCGTCGATGTCATCAGCGGCGTCAGCGAATGCAAACGCACCAGCGTCCATCCCTCCGAATGCAGTGGGCATGCGGACAGCACTTTCGCCGCTAGCAACTAGCATGTCCGGTGGCCTGCCACCACCACCACTGGCATCCATGCCGGCCGCATCGTCTGTCAGCGCTCTCAACTCACCGTCACAGCGCGCCACACAACCATCAGCTTTGGAGCAGTCACCGCAAAATCTCACCACAAGTACCGACGCGAGCGAAGCAATGCAAGGCAGCGGCAGCGGAGGTCACAACAAGTGCAATGCAGTCGGCATGGAACTGCTCGATGTGGGGCGCGACAGCCCACCGCCAGGCCATGCGCTGAGCAACAGCACAACAACCAATCCCAGCAGTCGGCAATCGCCGATTTCGGCAAATCAACCGCAGACAGCGGATATACGCTCCAATTCCATAGCGACGCTGCGCATCAAAGCAAAAGAACACTTGGAAAGCATCAATAAAGGACTGGCTATGGTCTAAGCGCCCCACCATCACCGACACTCATCCACATTCTACTATTGATAGACCGCAGAGTCATAGAGTACCGGATACACACACACGCTTTCTATTTTAAATTGTATTTCTAATTGATTTGATGGATTGCAGCGATTAGTGATTTTAATTAGTAAATAATTGTCGTATTTTAATAGAGATCGAATGTAAGCAACAACAATACAAACACAAACACAAATACAAACAAATAACACACACTGACAAATGGAAAATGTGTATGAGTAGCATCTAGATAAATTTTATGATAGCATACTATCTATTAGGAAGCCTCTGTACCATCATTATATGCATTAATGCAGATATATTACAATTAAATGCATATAAATTGAATGCTCGAATCAAAATACTCAATTAATATATCGCTATCCGTTTAGTTTTAGCTCCCACAGTATAATTAAAATTAGTTTTAGTAGAGTAGAGTAACGGAGAGGAGAGGAGAGCAGCTCGCAAATTTTGTAAATACTAAATGACCTTAGTGAATTAAGTATGCATTTTAGCAGCGTCTACAGAATGTAGTCATCAATGTATGTATGTAGTTACCACGAAAGCACATTCCACTTACTTACTAATAATGTATAGCTAAAACTAGTGCGTAAATAAATTCTTGAATAACAGCAAAACCTTTTCAATTTGTTTTTCTTAAATATTTGGAAATCATAAAGGGCGCTAAAATTTTAAGTAGTTCCCAAGGACGTTGCTTCATCGGCATCAGATAGCAACTTTAGAATTAGATCTCTAAAGCTTATATGGGTGCTACATGAATCCAACGAGAGAAACGTAAGTAAAGCCGTAGAATTCTCGGGAACATGTCATCAATATGACAACAACTATTCCATAACGCCCCTCTGAGGATGAACAAGTTTCTCCGTGATCAGTTATGGGGTTTGTTTATCTAAAATTGCAACTGTTTAATTGTTTACAAAGCTTGGTCCAAAGAAGATGGTAAGACTACGATTGATCCAGTTCAGTTCTGATCCAGTTCTTTTTACAGCTAAATACACTCATATAATACCTTTTCATCCATCGGAGTAAACCGTTAACCGTTGTAAGGAAGTTCTGAAATTTTATTAACGACCTGTGTGTTTTATACTCTATCATGATTCACAAAAGAAAAATGTAAAAAAGTCTAAAAACTATTTGAAATAAGCGCACAATTCTGAGAAGATTCAAAAATGGATTATTAAAGTTTTCAGCTTAAAATAGTAAATAAAAGTAGGTCAACCCCCAAACGAATTTCAGACCCAATGCACAGTGGTCACTTTACTCAATCCAAGCCCTCGCCTGCACAACACTTTTCACATCGGCGGCTAAAACCAAAACCAATCAACTCAATTAAATTCGCAATAAACGAAATAAAAAATGCCGAAATAGAAAATCTAGCCAAACGAAATTGTGTTAGTAAATTGAAACGGAAGTAAAACGAAATTGAAAATGGAAGTGGAAATGCATGCAGGAGACAGTGCGGTTATCGCACAAACCAACGAACGAACAAAACGAACGGGCGTTGGATGCTCGAGTGTGTGGAGTTCAGTTATAAATACCATAAATATGTATATCCGCAGTGCAAATTGCAACACATTCATACATATCTAAATCTAAAATACAGTAAATCAATTTTATCTCGTTCATTTGATTGTTGCATCCGCCTCGCCAGGCACGTCATTAAATTCGTTTATGAGCAGCGAATTAACAAATTGGAAATGAGTGAGTGGAGGTTAATTAAGTGATTACGAAAGCAAGTTGGAAAGTTCTAATCGGGTGGGAAAATGTGTTGCTGTGTATATTTTATTATAAACACTGTTGATTTAGAAAAAGAAGAAGAGAAAACCTTTTCCCATGTTTTAACATTAAAGGTTACCAGTATTCGAAATATTGTTCATTTATCAAGTGGATTTCAAGAACTTGTGATGCTCAAAGCTTTCTAAGATTAGGTTAGATTTAAGAGTTGATCCCTGTGCTACTGGAGAACCCATTTGGTCAGCTAAAGCCAGTTCTTTGTGATACCGCAAACTCCTTAAAATGGATGCCCAAGACAATCAAGTAACGGCAAAGCGCTTTGAGCCTTTTACGAATTTGTACTGGTAACTAATTTGTAATCGGGACAGTTCAACTGGTTCTCCGAAATTGGTCTTACCAAGATGTTTCAGCCGCAGTCTTGCGAAAGCTTTCTTTGTCCAGGAGGAAGTGTCTTGATGTCTCAAACTCTCCTTATTCTATGCAACTTTGGCAATTTGCATCCATTAGGATATTTAGTAAGGACTTTTATTACAACGGCGAGCTAAATCTTACAAAGGGCATACAGCTCAGTGGATTTCCTGCCATTCACCTTAGGCCAGAATGAGCTCGCAGTCGCACAAGTACTGATCCAACGCGGAGAGGCATGAGGATAGTGGGGCACCAGCTTATTCCATAATCAAGGATCATCTTTTGAAAAATTAGGATCTTGCAGATTGGTTATTATCCGAAACATTTATGCATTACATTACATCGAAGATGATTTAATATAGTGAAATCCATCACGCCTTAATCAATACGCCAGTATTAATTATAACTTTCTCGAACATGAACGAAATTAAAATATATTTTTACAAAATATATATGAAATATTCTAGTATTTACCGTTATACCGCCAACTCGGGTTCAATTAAAATGACTAAATTTCAAATAAACAAACTACAACGAATAACCCAATTAGTGTTTTATCGCTGAAATAAATCTCTTAATGCATAGTTGCTACTACAAATACAAAGCGGCAACAACAGCAAACGGCAAATGGCAAATTAAATGACTTGCAAGTGAAGGTGAAACAAAAAACTGTTGACACGCTAAAATTAAATGCAATTATAACCGCAAATGAATGATAAACAAAAACGTAATACAGGATAATTAGATTGAGCGAACATGACGATAAAGGACACCGCAATTATGAAGCTATTAAATGCTAATCAATTTATTGTGCATGAACAGCGACCAGACCAGTGGTGGTTGGGGGCGGCGGAAAGTGAAAGTGAAGGAGTGAAGAAAAAACACAAATACAACTAGTTGCAATTAAAATAATTCTAAAAATTAAATAAAAAATCCAAAAAAAAATATTAAAATAGAAATATCTTGTTCGGTAGAAGAATCGCGTAAATAAAGAATGAAAATAATTGGTTTGCATACAACTAAACAACTATAGTTATTAGCAAGAAAATTGACATTTATGCGGGAAAAATTTGTAGCATTGTAGCTCTCATAAAGCACTGCTGCAAAGCCCATTTGAGCTCTGACCTGAAATTCTTTGTAAACACGAAATGTCAAATTATTTTCGAACTAATAAAACCAATCTATTATTCCTTAGTTTTTACTGTGAATTACTTTTTTTGAATTACAAGTTAGGTGCCTCTAAAAAACTCTTCATTAAACATACTGTAAGAAATCTCCAGTAAAGCTCTGGTGATCGAAGCGCAAGTTTTATACAGGTTTCCATATTTACTTTTAATTCCCTATAATTAGCGACGGTGGGTCCGCCGTATACTCGCTTCGACTGCCGTTATCACATCCGCGAAATCAACGGTCAGCACTTAAATGAATGAACTATTACTTGGCCTATGAATTATTGCTCTTATTAGGGCAGCAGGAAATGTCACATTACGTTTCTAATATAGCGAAATAAATATATATAAGTATATATCCGTATAAAAACGTTTCAGAAGCAATATAGACTGTGAAAATTACAAACCACTTAAATTCCTTTCTGCTAATCTTGATTAAATTACATATATACATATATGACTATGTGGCCACACAACATTTTTTATGACAAATTGTTTTTACGAGATCATGAAATCTCAAAACACTACATATATGTATTTCTATTACAACAAAAAAATCTAAGAAGTCAAAAGGGTGAAAAAAATGAATTTACCTTGCTGATAATTACCGAGCATTATACGTTTCACTTTCCACCTCTTTTGTGTATATGTATGCGCATATAGTCATATAGGAGCATGTCCTTTGGCACCCCTCCAATAGCAGCAGCCTCTTGCCTTGTACTCCATTTATTGCTGTTTCGTTACAATATCGTTAAATATCAATACTCTGGTCGACTTTACATTTTTATTCGCCCTTCAACAGCCATCCCTTTATTTATATATTTATATACTGTATGTATGAAGGTGTATCATTGTGTGCGCACATTGCTTTACTCTGCGTTTGGTGTTCACATCGTTATGCTGTTGAGTGCCGGGCGATGCTTATCTACCCTATTCAGAGAAATTACTTACAAATTGCTATTATTGTGGCTGTGGCGTATCGGACGCGCGAATTGAACTGAAACCCTAAGTATACTATTAGTGTGTTTCCCAGTTGTTTTGAAATTCAAAATTTACCTTGCAGCATAAACGAAATAGCGAAATAGGCAGAGTAAAATTTCAAGAAGCAGCAACACTTTTACTCAGAAAATTTGTACGTTGTATTCCTCCACTCTTCCGGTTTTCATAGTAGCTAGTTTACGGGCGCCATCTAGCGTTCGTTAGTTGCAGTTCTTGTTGACTACAGTGGGTAAGAGTTTTGACTGCGAAGCACAAAAGACAAATCCAATAAATAAATCAATAATAAAGCTATGAGAATTGACTGTGATTTCTATATGTAGGAGCTTTATGAAAAATGAAAAGTTCACAAACGAATTTCGAGTGAAAGCTTATTCCAAATTTAACTACGATTAACGATGGATAAGTAAAATAGACATAGGTAAAATTGATAATTTTTTTTGTTTTTAAAAAATAATACATTGAAGCAGGAAGTGTGAAAGCTGCATAATTCCATTTTTAAAGAGTTAATTTTTTCGTTTTAGTATTGAATTTGATTTATGCTTAAATATAATCCTTCTATTTCCATATTTCCATCAGAAGCTGTTCTAAAAAATACTCGAATATATTTACAGATTACAGATTGAAATCATTTACGGAGAGTCTTTATACAGCTACGAGCACATGAAAGGTAGCAAATAAATATTTAAAGAATCTAGAAAACGAAAAGAAATTTAGAAAAACTATTTTATCAAGTTAAAATTCAATCAGTAATATTTGAGAAAAAGAAAATATACAAAGGCTGTAGACCCATCTCATATCAAATTTGACATGATTGGTCTATATTATTTGTTACTGTAAAGTATATATGTTTGTTATAATTATATTAGGAATTAATACGAATCGCTACCCATTCGGATCTTTGCAGGCATTCTTAACAAAGGGCGATCGAAACACTCTTAAAACAATATAACATCGCTCAAATTAGTTAATACATAAAATTAAAAATATGTTATTGACTGAAAATTTTAAAAAAAATTTAAAAAATATACAAATATACATTTAATAACCTGATGACCAAAAAGTAATTGCTAATTTGTCTATTGATCTAAAAAAATATAAAAAAAATGTTAAGAAAAAATTTAAAAAGGAATAATTAAAAATTGTGGTTTCAATAGTAGAAAATTGTTTCATTAATAATTTCAAACTTGAAATGAGTTGCTTGAAACTTGGTATTTTTGCTATAAAGTTATTGTGAATATGGTAATACTATTTTATAGAATCTTCTTTATCCCACAAATTCACCGAGGTGCAAGAGATCATAAACAACATACTTCGTTCGAGTCGTTCGCCCGCCAACAATAATTATAGAACCTATGCCTGAAAATCCTTAAATAAACCATAAACACCTATCACAAGATATATCGTCTCAACACATTTTAGTGAAGGTTTAATTTATGAAATACCAAACCAAATCCAAAATAGCTCAGTCAAAAGCGGTCGGTCAGCCGGTCGAAAATCAAGAGAATACCCAATGTTTTCTTCGACTTCCATTATATAGTTCGAGATGCATTAATTCTGAAGAGATCACGCGCAAATGAGAATACTACATACACTTGACCATTTTGAGAGATCAGCGAATGTCTTATAATCGAAACTGCTTGAAAAATATAAGTTTTTAAATATGTTTTAAATATATATGAATGTACGCACACCTATAAACACAGAGCTTCTGTACTATTAGGTTAGAACAAAAAAATAAATTACTGCACAAGCATCTAAGTGATGATATACTATTCATATGCACATCAATATATGTATGTATTTACATATATAATGTATGTGAGTGTGTAAGTGTGTACAGTTGCAGCATCACTTGTTCGTCATCACCTGCCGCCGTTCGTTGCCATTAAATTAATTTACTTATGCATTTACAAAATTTTTGAATTCCTCAAATCTGAATGAATCTCTGCTGCACATGAAGACACAAAGGAATGCTCCCCAATGAATAAAACTTTTACAATTTAATTTGTACACACACACACACATAGGTATATACATATGTGTGACTGACTGACTGTTGACTAAAAATACATCGTAAATTTAAAGTGCACAGCGTCATTATTGAAAATGAAAACAATTCCACCGTGCCACCGTGCCGCCCGCCACAAGACGGATGCCTTTGCAGCAGACACAGTAAAGAAACACACACACACAGTCACACAACCGCAACAAAGCTTTACATGATTTTCTCTTCTGCTTTTATTTTGCCTTTGGTTTGTCTGTAGTGTAAATAAATTAAAATTGTTGACTCATCATGGCGAGTAACGGCGCAAGCAACTTATCTGGTGGCAGCATAAAAATATATTAACGCCATATAAGGAGCTAATCCTCGCGCGCAGCCAATCTATGGCCAAGTAGAGAACTAAAGCAGCGGAGCACATCTGCACTGCATCAAAATCAAAGAGTTGCTCCCCCACCTCACACACTCACTCACTCACTCGCTCAGTCGGTGGCTATTTTTAACCGCAAACTGAAATGCACACACACTCACACACGAGTACACCGAGCAACATGTGAGGGCGCACTGAGCCAAGGCAGCGCGCACGCAATGGGAAATGGCGAGGAAAGTGGCTGCATGACAAATGCAAAAAATGCGTTGAACTTGAAAATGTAAAGATTGCACGCGTGTAAACAAACGAAAAAGGCAAAAAAAACTGTAAAAATAACAGCTAACTGCACACAGACAACGCAGCCGACCGACCGCAGCGAATGAAACCGAAAGTGAGGAGCTTGCAAAAGAGGCGTGAAAGTGAATGAAATGAAATGCAAAACGGCAAACTCAACTTCTGACTTCGATGAAAAAGGAAATGCGGAAAATCCACACAGCGGTGAAATTTAAGTTTGAATTTCGTCGAGTTGTCGCACTGTCGCCGCTCACTTCTTACGAATGACAGCCAGCCACTCCAAGTGTACGGTTGGTGGGAGCGCAAGTAGATGCCGCCGCTGTGTGTTGGCCGAAAAACAACAGGAAGCTGACGGCTAGGCGCACGGTTGTGTAGTGATCCAAAATTTTTTTGGCAACTATACGCACGAAAGTGACGCCTAAAAATAACAGCGCGAAAAACCACTGAGCGATCGTCGAGCGGCCAGCGGAAGTGAATGTTGCGGCGGTGGTTGTGGCGGTGCTACGAAGGCCGCACACCATTCATGGCATGCACATATCTACACACATGTAGATTAAGTGTTTTTCGGTGATATTTTTTAAGCAGTGAATGTATACACGCTCATCATGGTTGCAGAAACTTAAGTAGCAATAACAAAGCAAAGCAAATTACTTCGATAAGCCCCAAAGTTATTTGAAATATTTTTCACCAAATTATTTAACTCACATATGTACATACAAGATCTTCACTCATAACTAAAATATGTAAATTAATGATACATTTGTCAAATCTCCAACCATCAAGCGCTCTTGTGACACCACTAACGTGCAGCTTTAGACCAAAATTTTGTAAATACGGTGAGCCAGCCGTTAAACAGCATCTCATTGCTCTGAAAAACAAAACTTTTTTTTTCAAAAAAAAACTGTAAATATTTTCGACGCGCACCATACAAGTCCGCTGTTTAATTTTATGAGCAATGGATATAACCTACAAATATACATAGACATGTGTATACTATACACTCTAAGAGCAAAACATAAAAATATCGGAGTATCAGTATTAGGTTTATATGTGTGTATCTACACCGAAAAACGAAAAAAAGACTATTATGTAGGTTTATGTGTATATTAATATGTTGGATATACATACATACATACATACACATATTGTTTGTTGGAGAATATTTTTAAATAATTTCTGAATTTTTGTAGAAAATGTTCGGCCAACAGCAATGCAACTCGGCTTTCATTAGCGAGCGCGGTAATAGTGAAAATTTGAAAATTTGGCATCAAAGAGAATTGGAATTTGTGTAGCAAACTCACACGAGAACACTTATATGTACATACATACATAGATCACATTATATATATATGTATATGTATGTACGGATTGTTTTTCGTATATTGTAGATATTTTCATTTCAATATGTTAAATTTAGTTTTTTTGATAAGTTTTCCTTTTCCCTTGGATTGTATTTAGTGGAAAATATGAATATGAAAAAATATATATTTTTTTTATTTTTTATTCAACAATGGCAGCGCAGTGGTTTATTTGACGCTACGCTTTTGGCTATATGAATTTATGTATAATTACATAAATATATATACAGATATAATGTAAAAATATTTACTGCTATAATACGATGTTGACAATTCTTTACGAAGTTGTTGGCACGATTACCTTTAGCTTATGTTCATATATAGCGCTATTAATTCATTCATATATGTTTATATACATATATATGTATATTAAAAAATATATACACCTATATGATATTTATCTTTATTATTGTACGTTATTTTTGTGCACCTTTTTCGCCTTTACACACACAAATAGTGTTTAATTTTTTTTTAAATATAAATTTTCTAAAGCGTAAAGTGTACAGCAGTCGCGTATTTGTCATACCAAAAACATTTCGAATATGATCATTTAGCCATCAGATGTTTCCGTCAATCTGTGAAAATTCCTACGCTGTTGGTGTTAGTTCAGTTTTTAGAAATCGATGAAATGTTATAAAATTAGGTCTCGTTAAGAATAGCTCTCGTGCTGTGTACTACAACGCATGACACCTTTTTTGCATTTCCATTTTTACCTAATTAGTACGCAGTTGAGGAATTTCGCTATGCGTGTGACGTAACGAATGATGGCATGCAGTTGGATTAATTTAATTACAAATTTAAATTTTATTAGTTACGTGCATTGTTTGTAATAAACTCTTAAGTAATATATGTTAGTTTGAAACATAATACACTATATGAAGGAACATATGTAGAACAATGTCATATTCATAGGAATACAAAATTTATATTTTTCACATTCTACTCATATATTTACCGTTAATATACACTCATAGATTTTTAATAGTATACCAGTATAATATATTCTTCTTCTTTGTTGGAGTTATTAACCCCAAAGATTTCATCACTGCCCTAGAAGTAATTATCTTCACATACATATTGACACATTTCACCGGTGATGATTGATCATTTCATCTTATCCGATAAAGGCCCTGTACATTGATAATTTCAAGGATGTATGAGTAGGAAACTCGTATCTACATTTTTTATAAATCTTGTTAGAACAATTTCACAAATCCACCGTTAACTAAACCATATTATAACTCATAGAACAGTAATTACTTTTATTAAAACGCTCCTATATTGTGTTTTTTCCCTTGTTTAAATATGCTCTGTTGGTACTACAATACGGTTTTGGTATTTAGAAACCTAAATAATCGAAAATTATAGCCAATTTAGAAAAATCTTACAATCAAATTAGTCATAAATTTGAAGTTATAGATAATTTCGTCTACCTGGGAACCAGTATTAACAGCAATAACAATGTCAGCCTGGAAATCCAACGCAGAATCACTCTTGCCAACAGGTGCTACTATGAACTAAGTAGGCAATTGAAAAGTAAAGTCCTCTCTCGACGAACAAAAACCAAACTCTACAAGTCTCTCATCATTCCCGTCCTACTTTACGGTGCAGAAGCGTGGACGATGTCAACATCCGATGAGACGGCACTAGGAGTTTTCGAGAGAAAGGTTTTGCGCAAGATTTATGGTCCTGAGAACATTGGCAACGGCGAATACCGCAGACGATGGAACGTTGAGCTGTATGAGTTATGCGACGACATTGACATACATAGTTCAGCGAATAAAAAGACAGCGGCTACGCTGGCTGGGTCATGTTGTTCGAATGGACGAAAGTGCCCCAGCTCTGACAGTATTCGATGCAGTACCCGCTGGTGGAAGTGGCGGGAGAGGAAGGCCTCCACTCCGTTGGAGCGACCTGGTTACACTTCGGATCTCCAACTGGCGCCGAACTGCGAGGGAAAGAGAGAAATAGAGCGCTATGTTCGATTCGGCTATAACCGGCTAAACGGTTTCTACACCATTTACATACAAACATACATTTTAAATCTAACCCAATACCTAATATTTTGGAGACCAAGTCCACATCTCATTTACCACTCTAAAAACAAAACTAAGTTAATTAATCCATCTTCTTGTTTAATATTAAGAATTGTTGATTAAAATTTTCTAAAAATTAAATTTGACGACTTCGACAAATTTACCAATTTTATAAATGTGATAAGTGTATATAAATAACTTCCTAAAGGATGGATCTTGCCACCTTCTGTATGAGTCATGGTAATAACGGGGGACTGTAAAACATATGTAGATTTTTTAATACATCTTAGGCGCGTTTAAAATTTTACAAACTCCCTTAGCATCCTTAGCGCGATGATCATTTTACTGCAAAATAGGAATGTGCGAGCTACTTTGGTAAATGTAGAACAGCTCATTACAGAAAAAATCCAAAATGATAGAATACTACATGACACAAGATCTATTGTTTATTCAAATAAATATTTAAAATAAGGAAGCAAGAATCGAAGAATTGAAATTGTCTCTTAAAAGTTTTAGTAATTTCCCCCTCAGGAATGTAAAGTCCACTTGTTTTTATTGTTTTTTCTTAATAAATTAAGTATATTATTTAACTTAAAGTTGCATAATACTGATCAATATGTACCTACATATATTTATATATTAATTCATGACTTTCCTCTCTATTTTTACAAACAAATTATGACATTGTTTACAAACAAATTATGACTAAATAAGCTAATAATTATTTTCAGGGTTACTACCGCGCAATTCATAGGTTCTATACTTATCAGAATAACTTATGACGATTTTTCTTTCTGAGATACTTGCTATAACTCTCTGTAGAGAAAAAATTAAAACATTCTGGGGTACTTCTGCTATAAAAAAGCTTGTAGTAAAAATTAATTGGAATGGACCTCCATATGTTAGTTAACATCAAGGCACACATGGGACAAATGAAAATAAACTGAGCCAGTTAACTAGAGTTATAAGCTATAATTTTCTATTTAAGGGTGAATTACGTAGTTTGACATTTTGTGGAGAAATTATCTAGGGATTTAGTAGAATAATACCTGCAATCAGTTGATTAAACTTAAAACTAGATTATACGATTCAGCATTGTGAAATCTTCTTTGAAACCTTACTTTGTAGCATAAATATCCAATTGAACAATTTGCAATGATTTAGTCACACGTAAAAGTAATTGTGGCAGACGTTTGCGAATAAACAAAGCCCGAAGTCATTTAGCCATTTGATCGACGACAGAATGTTTATTGCACACTGAACCCTCTAAACAGGCGCATAAACACACACATACACACCTCTACATAGTGAGCACTTTTACATAGATTGTAATAATAATAATAATGAGGAAGCTCATTGCTTTACTGGTCTCGAGAAAATTGACAAAATTGCTAAATCAGAATTTAATAAAATCACCAGAATAAACACAAGTCCCTTATGTGCATAAACAGCAAAGTCCACATACGCATAACAATAATGTTACAACCTCACACACACACACGCGCATACACCAAGTCTCGCATGAATGGTCCTTACATTGCAATTTGTTAGATTTTTAATAAGCCAACTGTAGGAAAACATAGTCAAGGATATATTTTGTTAGAGCACGTGCGGCAATTGAGCGATGTCGCCACTGTTGACGCTGACGCCCCCCAAAACAAAAACAGCAACTACAACAACACAGCATCGCCTCTCAAATGCGTATTATATAAAACACGGCGCTCGCTGTCACCGCCATGGCCACCGCCACAGCCACAGCATACCGACGAACACGGCAAGGACATTAGCACGCGTACTTAAGCAAACAAAATAAAATGGATCACATTAACCCAACCAAAATGAATAAATTCCACGCTTTACAGGATGAAATGTGCGTGGGTTGATGATGTTTTGCTCTTTTGCCAGTTGACTTAGCACGACATTGGCCTTGTTTTTTGCTGTTGTTGCGCCTCTGTGATGCTGTCGTTCGGTTAGAAAGGACTCCCACACACACACACCCATCGGTTTTTCGCTTTGTGCGTTTATTTTATTTCATGTCGTTCCCTTCGCTCCAGCGTTCATCCTTTCATCCACCCTCTTTGCCATGGTGACGTGGCTTTCATCAATTCACCGCTGGTTTCGAGGAATTTTTATTAAGTTGCCATTTACTTTATTTGGCGCACTTCATCACCAATTGTGTGAACGGTTTACGCACGCGCATGTGTCTGTGTGCTGGTGTGAATGAGCATCAGATTTCGTGCAGCCTGCGCAAGGGATTAAACAACTCAATTGTTGCTAATTGGCGGTGAGAACGCTGATTTTTGTACGATTTACGAATAATGACTCATTTTGCTGAAAATCAACTGAGAAAATTTAATTGTTCGGAAATGGAAATTGAATTCGAAATCAAAATTTTTAATTTTAATTTTAATTTTTATTAATTTAAGTCTAAAATAGAAATCGAATTTGAATTCGAAAATGGAAATCGAATTCGAAATCTCAATTATTTCAAATGTTAATTTAAAGTTTTTTCTATTAATGCCTTTCTGAAGAGGCATGACCAATCTCCGATTGTACTTCCGTATATAGTATATGGAAGATGTATTTTATATCATATCTGTAGAAAATTCTAATAACTGTAGAGGGAAAAGTAAAAAATAAATAAAAAAATATAGAAGTAAAATCCAAACGCTATTCGATATTACTAGGGTAGGGCAATATCGAAAAAAGCTTGTGGAAATTTTTAAGCTCCAACCTTTTCTGAACCAAAGAAAGCCAGAAAAGGCGATAAAAATAAAAAATAATTTTTCATTTATGAAAATATGATTTTCCAATACGAAATTCGAAATTTAAATTTCTATTATTTTTCAAATAATTTATTTCCTTGAATAATTATCTACAACTTAAAAATTTCCCTTTAACACGCACATAACCTAAGGGGCCACGAACATAGAAAATTAGTTTGAATTTCCCATAAAATCTCATTTCCCAAATTTATTGGATTTCCCTTTTAAATGTCCCGTGCTTGTGCAAATATTTTCACTAGTTCCAAATAATCACAGTCCTGCGCCAAATCGGTGGCAGGCGACCACAAATCCCCACAACAACACAAAACAATCAGCAGTTCAAACAAATTGAACCGAATGAAAATTCAATTAAAGGCGCTTAATCGAACATTCGCTGGTCCAGGCGTTGAACCTCAATCCACACAGCACAATGGAAATCCTGCATCGCACTAATCAGCGAGGCAACGGTCAGCTACTTCGTAACGTAAATAAACAGCGCATTACTCCTATGAATAGGGGGAGTCCTATGTTTATACTCGTATGGTAGGCATTTGGTTACAATAAGCTAGTAATGACAATAACAAAAACAAGAGCATTCAATTGGAGTAGTTAGCACCCTTTCATTATGCTTAATCCACCACAAAGTGGAATTCTAAAGAAAAATGCTGATAGCAGAGTTTGAAGCAGCTGAAAAGTACTTTATATCTTCATCAAATGTGATCATTAGGTCTTATTACCAGTAAATAGTTAAAAGTATTAAGGACTTTAAAAAATCTCTTCATGGTCAAAAATTTGGAGTTTATAGGAAATTTAGATTATTTTAAATAGTATGGTTCTTGAATTTATGATATATACATATAAGATCAATTTTGATCAAACCATTTCTATCGACAACTGAACATGTATAGACGAAAGTGATGATAAAATATAGGGCAACTGCGTTTAATTTGAGAATCGGCGTATAAGTCATGGAAAATAATACATTAATCGGCAACTTGTAAGGGTTGCACAAAGCACAAATGATAAATAAAAATGCATTTGACTTTTAATCACCGAAGCACCAGCATAGAGTCTTATCTAATGCTCTATATATAATAGAAAAATTTGTCGATATTGTGAATGTTATTTGAACTGAGTGGGTATCTAATTTGAAGAAGCATTCGGAAAAATGTTGTCAAGCCCAGAGGGATGACTCTTAAGATACAGACAAAATCCAAATCTATACGGAATACTTGTTCATATGTATTATGTTGGTCCTGTTCGCTGTTTCACGATTAGATCATTAACAGATTATTCACTCATTTCACACTTTCTGCCTAGAACTGGAGCGGACCTTGTAAGGGATCTTTCAAAAGCAGGTTGAATTTGGAAAAATAACTCTCAAATATTATGAAATTTTAATAGAAGACGTCTTCATGGTTTCTATATATTAGTTCGTCGAACCAAAATCATATATTTAGTTTGATAAACAATTGCAACATCATTATATCCATAGATGTTGATTCAATGCAAAAGTAAATAGGAAAGCCTACTTGTCTTTCACGTTTTTAATTTCAAAAAATAACGGGAATTTTTTAATTTCAAATTGTCTACAAGTCTAATTGTCAAAAATCGAGTTTTAGAAGTGTTTCGATGATTGGAAGAACCACTAAGTGCATGATATCGAATGGGTACTGTTTTGAAGCGACAACATTAATAAAGACGATTTTTTTTTTTTTCAAAATACGAAAATTCCCGAAATCCCCTCATTTTTCGAATTCGCGTGAACAGGCTGAATCCTACATGGTCTTTCTTCTCTTCGGTTCAGAACGATGAACGTTTTTGAGATACTCGCATAATAAGAAGCAGGATGAGTAGTAATTCCTTGATTTGCACATTACACCAAGTTTTTTTGAGTAAAGAACCGCACAAGATGTTGTTTATAAGGCTGATATTTAAGAGCGTCAAGAGATTATAGAGATACTCTTAGTTATACATAAAAGCAGTATTCGAATATATAATATATAAATCAGCGAATTTCTCCGATCACTGACACATTAACAATTTTAATTGAAGACGAGTTCAGCACATGTTTAGAAACCGAATTATAATAAGGGTTCTCAGATAGGAACTTTTTCTACACTCTAAAATAAATGCCGCTGAATGAAATACCATTAGAATCCATTATGGTGCAGAAAAAGGGGATATACAAATGATTTAAGGATTAAAGTATCAGATATGTGCTTTTCACAAACGGAGAGATTTAGTTCTTTAAAAGTTCTGTAATGCTGGAGAAACAAAACATTTTTCTTTTAGCTCTAAAAATGCTCTCCTTCAATAAATCAGATTATATTCTTTAATTTTTGGGTTAATACGTATATTTTCAGGATAGATTTCTTTTAGGGATGATAACATTATCTCATTACATTACATAATCATACATGTACTTATATATAAAACACTCAAGTGTGCTAATGAATTTTAAATTGACGGAAAAACAATATTGCTAATAACAAAAGAAAAGAAAGGAAAGCAATCACTTAGCCACACCTTATTTAACACATTACGCCTCGGCTATAATAAATAGAAAATTTTCACTATACTGAGAGTATTTGTATGTATTATAGACATGCTGGAGAAGCTTTCATGCTCAATTTTCTACACTAGAAGCCAATAAATTCTATATTTATACAGATTCTTTCCAGAGACTTTTAGAATTAAGCAGGTCAATCGGTAAACAATTGCATGCGTTTATGCGGATATAAATTGAAATATACGTATGTGATTTTGGGTGCATTGAAATGTGTCGAGGGAGAGCATTTAAATGTAATGCAATACTACCATATAAAGCTTTGTAAAACTTTCAGATATTGTCATGGCTTATTTCGAAACTATCTACAAAATTATGATTAGATTTACGCTATAACAATGAAAGCTCGGAAAAACTGAGTTAAGCAAATCTTTATAGGTGAACGACATGAAAGTACAGTTTATCTAGAACTCCGTAGCTAAGTAAGCATGATGAACGCGTAAATGCAATATTGAGAACTCTTCGAAGTTGGGAGATAGATCAACAGGTTTCCAGCTAATTTTTCTTTTCATAAGTTTTTTGTGTCATAAAGCAACTTTTTGTACTTTTTGGTATTACCTAGAAGGAGTTTCATACTAAAAAATGCCACAATAAGATAAAAATAATTGAAATTTTGGAATGTAGTATACATTTCAAATTTACCAAACACTAAGTGCCCCCTGCATGTATGTATATATGTGGCCATTTAAAGCTGAACTAGTTCCACATTTAGGGCTGATCATTTTAATTATAACGCATGCAAGCATAAATAGTTCGAGAATGCAACACTTCATTGTACATAAAACTACTGGAATCATTCCATTTGCTCGATTACAGAATCAAAATCAGCAAAAGTATGTAAACATGCCCCACTTAGCAATCCAAAAATACTTACACACCATGTACAAGTGTTATATATAGAAGATATATGTATATCTATTTATGTTATTTCAAGCATTTATATATGTATGAACATGAGACTGTATGTGTTGGTGGATTTATATACGCACATATATATAAATATAGCCACTCAAACATATGCATCCAACTATATTTTATTGAACTAAAATTCCAGGAATTTTTTTGGTTTGTCCCAAAATGCTGGCACTTAAAGGAAATCAAGAGAACTTATTGTCCTGAGAATTGAAGTGCGACATTCAACATGTTGCTGCAACAGTAGATGGCCATGTAAACAACTGGGCCAATGTATGGATGTGCGTTTACATATGTAGATGGTATATGATTCCAAAACAGAACATTTTTTATTAAAGCACATAAAAATATATACAAAAGCCTAATAGCAAACAACACAAAAAGTCGAGGTGGCAACATCAAATGCGCAGAGGGTGGCAACATGAAAATTACCAAAAATAGAAATGTACAATACAGAAAAAGGCGCCAATAAATATCATAAAATCAACAAAATAAGCGCTGACCACCTTGCCTCTGCAACACATATATGTACATATATATGTATATGTATATAAATGGTTTTTTGTCTTTTTTTGATATATATATATGAAAATACGCGTAAAATTCCAACATAATGATACATATGTATGAACAGCAATTTGCTACGCCATACAAATGCAAATTTAGACGACGCCTGTGCGTGGGGGCTACAACGGTCGAACGAGAGAAATGCTCATACGCAACGTGAGAGCAACACCACAACCAGAAAATATGTATTTTTTAAAGATTTTTGAAAAATTAAATGTTCGAAAATAGAATATTGAAAATATTTTTGTTTGGTTTGAAAAGCGACAAAGCGCTAGCGATATGACACTATGCGCGCCGCTGGCGTACGCGAGCGAAAGCGAGATAGCCACTACGTTAGAATGCCCTCACATGCCCCCCACCACATAAACAGAGTATGCCATGAATGTGGAAAAATTAAAGAAAACAAAAAAATGTTTTCACAAATTTTAGATTGAGAATAAATTTGTTAACTAAAAAAATATACCAACGTCGTACCGCACGGCAGCACCCTCCTCCAATCTTGAGCGCGCAAAGCGTCAGGCGTTGTAGCGTTGACGCGGCTGCCTTGCCTTATACGGCGCTTTTGGAGCGCCTTCAGTGGAGAGCCGAACCAATTACCATGAAATATGCACACACTCTCCCACAATCATACGCGATCATGCCGAACGACAACGAACGAACGGCAAGCGAGCGCACATACACACGAAGTAATCGTGACGGCACAATAGCTTCGCCAACAAGCCAATACATACCTGGACACCCACACACACACGAACGAAAAACATGTACCGTGCCGAGTGGGGGTGCCATAGTGCGCAGGAGCACGATCGGTATTGCTAACTCGCTCGGGTGCGCGCACTTCGTTTGCCATCCAGCATCACAGCTACCAAGGCGTACATGTGTTTGTGTGCCGCCGATGACGGTGAGCGCGGTGTGATCCGTCTATTTTTAGTGGCGTTGAAAAATCGTAAACACAGCGTATTCCTCGCGTCATTCGTTGGTGTTGGTGTTGCTGCTAAGGCAAAGCACCTGTGTGTGTGTGGCGGTGTGCGGCGGTGTATCGTGTATGCTGAGTTGCGGCGGGTGTTGGCGGCGCGGGGCGACTAACGATCGATGTTGCCGAAGAACTTTTTTGGATTTCCTAAACGACGAAGATGAAAAGTGTAATTTTATGTTGATTGGTATAAAACCGACTGGTAGTAGCCAAGGCACTTTAGTCAGTGAGTAGTGTTCCAAAGCGTACACATTTGCCATATTATTTGATTATTTCTTCTTGCTCGTGGTTTTTTAAACACAAAACTCAAACAAAATGTGTGACGATGAGGTTGCTGCTTTGGTCGTTGATAATGGTGCGTTAACAATGGATATTAGCTGTGCACACTGTTGTTGGTTGATTGGTTGGGTGAATCTACCCAATCCACCAGCACCAAAGCACAAACAATTGGACTACAGTTTGAAGGATTTACGACGGCAGGAGGCGAAGATACGAGAATGGTGTAGTGAAAAGTGAACTTATCAGCAGTAGTATGAAATCGAAAAGGACAAGCAGAAAGAGCAATCACAAAAAAATATTTATCAAATCTCCAGTGATTTAGGACAAAACATAGTCACAGAAATAACTAGTCACAAAACAAATAGGGCGTTGGCATTGACCAGCATTGCATAGTGTGTTCAGTGAGACCCCCACTGTGGGATCGTGCTTTATTTTAGTTGAACTATACCAGTTCTCCATTAAACTTCATTGAAATGTGGTAATAATACCAACAAGTTGTAGCAAAGAATGGCAGGCAAAAGGAGGCAAAGCAAAGCATCGAATAAAGTGTTAGTAAAGCAGATGTTCTATATAATTTGAGTAACGCTAAATATATATTTGAATGAAATCAAAATTTAGATAATTGAAAAGATTAAATATTTAAAAAATTAATACATTGAATTAGTTAAAAAATTTCACATTTGTTACTAAAAATAACAGCACTTAGCGAATTGCAAACAGATGACACATTTATTAATCAGAACAATAATAGCATAACTAAGAACTTCAAAAAACAGTATTAAATGTAGGGCGATTAAATATAGATTTGTATTTTCCCAAATAGAAAGATTTCGGAACGCGTATTTTTTAAAAATACATTTTGTGAGGTTAGATTACTACATTTTGAGGCCACTTTCATGTTAGTCCCTATGACATAGGGGCTTAGTTTTGAGGCGCTGTCACGTTCACTTCTACCGCACGTTACTTCGTTTCCCGTAGCCCGTTTTCCTACGACAAACAACATTTGGCGAAAGCATGGTGAAACTCTTACTAACGGTCGGTTTGTATTTTTCATTTTTTAGGCTCCGGCATGTGCAAGGCCGGTTTCGCCGGTGATGATGCGCCCCGTGCCGTCTTCCCCTCAATTGTAGGTCGCCCACGCCATCAAGGTGTGATGGTTGGTATGGGACAAAAGGACTCGTACGTCGGTGATGAAGCTCAATCCAAGAGAGGTATCTTGACCCTCAAGTACCCCATTGAGCACGGTATCATCACCAACTGGGATGATATGGAAAAGATCTGGCATCACACTTTCTACAATGAATTGCGTGTAGCCCCAGAGGAGCACCCAGTCTTGTTGACTGAAGCCCCATTGAACCCAAAGGCTAACCGTGAGAAGATGACCCAAATCATGTTTGAAACCTTCAACTCCCCAGCCATGTATGTCGCCATCCAGGCTGTCCTCTCCCTGTACGCTTCCGGTCGTACCACCGGTATCGTTTTGGATTCTGGTGATGGTGTCTCCCACACCGTCCCAATCTATGAAGGTTATGCCTTGCCCCATGCCATCCTCCGTTTGGATTTGGCTGGTCGCGATTTGACCGACTACTTGATGAAGATCTTGACTGAACGTGGCTACTCTTTCACCACCACCGCTGAGCGTGAAATCGTCCGTGATATTAAGGAGAAATTGTGCTATGTCGCTTTGGACTTCGAACAAGAAATGGCTACCGCCGCTGCCTCCACCTCCCTGGAGAAGTCTTATGAACTTCCCGATGGTCAAGTGATCACCATCGGTAATGAACGTTTCCGTTGCCCAGAATCCCTCTTCCAACCTTCATTCTTGGGTATGGAATCCAGCGGTATCCACGAAACCGTCTACAACTCAATCATGAAGTGCGATGTTGATATCCGTAAGGACTTGTACGCCAACATTGTCATGTCTGGTGGCACCACCATGTACCCAGGTATTGCTGATCGTATGCAAAAGGAAATCACCGCCTTGGCCCCATCCACCATCAAGATCAAGATCATTGCCCCACCAGAGCGCAAATACTCCGTATGGATCGGTGGTTCCATCTTGGCTTCCCTCTCCACCTTCCAACAGATGTGGATCTCCAAGGAAGAATACGACGAATCCGGCCCCGGCATTGTCCACCGCAAGTGCTTCTAAGCAGTTACTTCTACCAGCTAGTAATACGCTTTTACGTGTTCGCGCTGATGTGGCTATTGCATTGTTCTACGCAATATTGTGTCTTATGATGCACTATCACCACATTAGCTATAACAACAACAACATGCCTTCAGAGATGCCCGCCCATTCGTTTATTTATTTATTTGCATAAATGTTGTCAATACCAACCAATGGTTAACTGGTTCCAGATCGCAAATTCAAAAAACGGACTGAACAACTCACATGATGTAAAAACAACAAAACAACAACCAACAACAAATGAACCAGATTTATGTTTTATGTTCGTCATTTAACAACTTTACCGTTTCTAAATATGTTTCGTTTCATTTCGATTAACTGTTGATTTTGCTTATAGTTTTATGAAAGCATAATGAACGCATTATTGTTTTAAGGGTATTTTTGCCACATGTAAAATAATGTAATGATTTCTTATGTAATTAAATTAAAACAATTTATAATTATTTATAAATAAAACGACTTTTTTAGACTTAATTTTCCATATCAATGACTTTATAGCAGAGTTATGGTCAAACAACAAAGGGGGGGTTGAGGGACCGAGGGATCAGGCACAGCACTCATCACATATGGGGTTGGCTCTCTCCAATTGTCCATTCATTCATGTTGTTGTCTTTATTTTTGTAGCGCCAAAAAGAAGCATTGATAGCAATGGAATCATTGAAAATATTTGGATCCCTCCACTCTTCCACCACCCCCACAATTGTTTCGAAAGCACCGATCATATTTCCATGCGCAAGCTCCACGCATCCCGCCCACACCCACCTCCCCCTCCACTCGCTTTTTCATAATAAACGAGCTTTCGTAGTGTTGCATAACAGCTTCGGGCATTGTTTGGTAATCTTGTACGAATATAAAATTTGTATATATACTATAGATCCGAGTAAAAATATTGCTTAGCGGTTGGCTATTTTTGGAAGCCAAAACGTTGCGTTGGAACACAATCGAGTAGCTGGTGCTCGTAACACGGCCAGCAGGTGCCAGCGAGGCCAACGTCGGAAAAGCTCTCTTGCGTACATACATCAATGGGATTGCGTTAGCAGAAACACCACACAGTTATTGGGGTTAGCAGCTTTTGTATTGGGGGCTGCTGGTATTTGCTGCGGTACGTACAAGTATTTATGGAAATGACATGATTATTTATTTTTACCTCGCCTAATCGGTTCGGGTTCATATATGTGCTCGTTGCTCGCGCTTCGATCGGCCGAGAGTTGAAAAGCAAAGGATTTACATAGAAAGGTATGCATACATAAATGTAGAAGCACATATTTATATATTTTAAATTTATTGTTCCGCAGTTGGTATTGCGTTGTGTACTCGAATTTCTCGAATTTCCACACACAAATATGCGCGTATACATACATATTTTTGTTTCGATATCATTTGTTATTATTAGACGCTATTTTGATCACGAAGTATTGCTAGCATATATCAGAGCACGCATGAACAGTTTTTCGGTAATCAATACAAATTCCAATAATATTCGAAACGGAATTGAAATTTAAAAGCAAATTGTTTGGAAATAGCTTCTGGGATACTTTATAACAGAAGATATTTTTATTTAATACATTTCCCTCTTATATTTCATATAATCTGGCAATATGAACAATAAATCATTCACTAAATATCTAGTTAAGAAATTGTAATCGAATATTATTTGATTTTTTTTTTATTAAATTACAAAAACAACTTGTATAGTGAATTTGTCGATATAGAAAAATAACTAAATTGTATTTTATAAAAATCTTTAGGGCCAATTATGGATTCCCAGATGACGTTCGATGAGTTATTGAGGGGTCTGACTGATTTTTGTGATCCTTCCCATATCAGACACACACTCGGTCGTAGAACAATGCCAGTCAAGGTATGTTCTCTACAAGAGAAGTTGTCTACGGTAATCTTAAAGTTTACTTCAATCAGATCGGAATCTATCGAATTATATTTACCCTACTTTATGTTTACTGGCTTTAAAACATTTAGTTCTCACCAGCATAAATAAGCAGTTATTTCAGAACAGATTAAAAATTTTCAAAAGCTTTCCTTTCGCAAAAAATGTCCAAGTCGAAAATGCTTTAAGGGGTTACATGGGTGAAAAAAGATGCTTCCGCGTTGTCAGTATAACTCCTGACAGGATCATCCAAAATGAAAAAAAAAAACAAAAATAAGTGTTTTAGGTAAGACATAATCTCGTGCTTGAACGAAGGAAAGACAAAAAAAGTGAATATTGGAATTTTGGCAGAAATTTTTCCAAAAAAAAAATAAAAATTTCGTTCAAATTTACTTGACATTTTGTTTTTTTTTTTAAATAGTTGTAATTGAAAAAAAGTAAAATTCTTCGTTCAAGCACGAGTAAATTGTATCTGAAATACCTGTTCAAAATTTTATCAAGATCGGTTGAGTAGTTGACTTGAAAACTTAGGACAATATTCTTGAGATGTTGGAGAAATAATAAGCCAAAAAACAAAAAAACGATTTTTTTAATTCCACGAAACCCCTTAAAAGCTATTTACCATCAGTGACCCATATTTCACCCTAAACTAAAAACTGTACGAAAAAAGTATTTAACAAAAAAGACCTTGAAACACTTAGATCTTACAGTCAGCGGCTAATTTTTTAAAGAGACCACGCGTCAGCATCAAGACATTACCCACTTTCCTTGACCCAAAAGACACAAAGCTACTTAGTACATACATAGATGCTAGACTCATTTATTATTTTTCGTCTGCCAATATTTTAATTACTTATCAATTCTGCGGCTTCGTCGCTCACATTTATTGCTTAGCAGTACATATTCATATATGTATGAAAGTATTTTTCTATTATTCAAATATATAATAAATATTTTTCTCTATATTTAGATAGCATTCATTTTTGAGTCGAACGTCATACATTACAAAACTATAATCATGTACATATAGTTATACTCAAATAAAATTACCGCAATATTTTCGGTGCATTTAAGCACTCTTCCTCGAATATTAAAAGGTCGTTAATTCATTTTGCTCACTGCATTTTGTTGAATGAGCATGCATCGTAATTTGTTAGCGCATGTTTGTTGCTTTCACTGTGGCAATTTGTAAGTGTTAGCCCAAGACGATTTATCAGCAGATGCATTTGGCTAAAAAGAAAACAATCTGAAGAATATGCATATGTGCATTATTTCGTCAAAAGCGCATTTGTGCGATACAAATTATCAACTAAATGACGTGTTAAACGCGAGAGGAATGTCGCTCATTCAACTCAATCGAGGTTAAGGCATTTTGTTCTTGTAAAGGAGGTTTTTGGCCACCTGCCAGGTGTTGTAAATGCCATTTGCAATTAGTTTCTGGTTGTGATTTGGTTTGACAAATTTCTGCGATAACTCAAAAGAAATTCAAAACTTTCAGCGAGTGAAAATAGAAAAAAATTGATAAATCTTAATTTAAATGTAGTTTGCATAATGAAAATATTACTTAAGTACGTAAATGGTTAATTATTTTTCAGAATCATTTCATATATACAAATATATAATATTAAATCATAAATCTGTCAATAATTTCATATAAGCCCCCAAATTTAACATAAATTTAGGCGTTTGTATGTATCATGTGGACTCCCCACGTCCTTATTATTCAGGCATATGGTCAATTAGTACCCGTCGCCTTGAATATTCGACAAAGCTTTCCACGTCATTACAGTGTCCACACACACATATTTATATTCATATCTACGCATACGTATGCGGCTGCACGTCTCAGCACACAACTCAAAAGGCTTGAAGTGAATTTTTAGAAATCAGACTCTCCATTGTTTTCACATCAATTACCATCGATGAAGTGATTGTCGCTTGAATGCTCAAGTGCCAACTAGCCAAATTGGCGGGTGTACTGCTGACACACACAAATACATACATATGCACACTTGTATTCGTGCTTGTAGCTTCCCAGTGAAATAAACTAGTTGTTCACTACTTTGGAACTACAGCGAACCGCTTAACTGACTCGTCTACTTTTATACTACCATACTAAGAATAAGTATTTTTATGTATTACTAGAAAGAAACCAATCGCATACAAATATGAAACTCATGCATAATTGTATAGAAAAATTTATATTCTCTGAAATTTTTTTATTTGAGATATATTGAGGTGTGTTCAAAAAATAATGGGAATTTGTTATTTTTTTAGTATTTATTATTTGGCTGGCTTATACCAGGCACTTCTTCCAATCATCGAAATTGATGAAACCCAGATGATTTCTGAAAAGACCAGTTCTAATCAAGAAACTCTGACTTTATCTTTAGTTATCTTTCTTGACTAGTTTGGTGTTTCACTGCTGGGTTGTTACAGAAAGAATCCACCCTTCTTCTTCATGATTTTTGTGTGTTTTATGATTTCATTAATTTTTCACAATTAAACTCATCTCTTTTGGATGCAATGCAAAAAAATGTCCCGTTATAATTGTTTAATGAAATGTAAAGTCACACCCGCATAAAATCTGGTATAATGAGTTATATTAAATTTGATTATTAACAAGTAAGGAAGGGCTAAGTTCGGGTGTAACCGAACATTTTATACTCTCGCAATTTATTTATTTAACTTAATTAATATTATATAATACACACTTTGACCCACATATTCGTCATATATATTATATAAAGTCCATTGAAAGTTGGAAACCATAATATTAGGTTAGAAGCACCGAGGTCCTCATGTTCGATATATGAAAACATATGGTCCGATTTTGGCGATTTTTAGAATGGTTCAAAGTTCTGCACCGATATCTTCACTAGTGCTTACTTTATATATTGTAATGTAAACGATTCAGATCGTCTTCAAAGTTCTGGTATATAGGAAGTAGACGTGGTTGTGAAGCGATTTGACTTTGGATGTAAGGAAACTATTATAAACCAAGTTTCATTGAAATCTGTTGAGTAGTTCCTGAGATATGGTTTTTGACCCATAAGTGGGCGACGCCACGCCCATTTTCCATTTTGTAAAGAAATCTGAGTGCAGCTTTCATCTGCCATTTCTTATGTGAAATTTAGTGTTTCTGACGTTTTTCGTTAGTGAGTTAACCCACTTTTTGTAATTTTCAACCCAACTTTTGCATGGGAGGTGGGCGTGGTTATGATCTGATTTCTTTCATTTTTGGACCGTATTAGGAAGTGGCTAAAAAAACGACTGCAGCAAGTTTGGTTTATATAGCTCTATACATTACATCCAAATATGCCCCTTCATAGTGCGATCCTTCATACCAAATTTTATTTCCATAGCTTTATTTATGGCTTAGTTATGGCACTTTATGTGATTTCGGTTTTCGCCATTTTGTGGGCGTGGCAGTGGTCCGATTTTGCTCATTTTCGAAACCTTCCTATGGTCGTTACTCGTAACTCGTTTAGTTTTGGGTGTTACAAACATTTGTTACGAGAGTATAAAAAATGGGACTCATTAAAAGTTTATTGAAATAAAACTTTGCATGAGTTGGTATTTTCAAAAATTTTCATTCATCGATTTTTCGACTTCATTATATTAGTCATCAAAGCGATTTGGGAAAGTATACAAGTTACCTTCTTTGAGCTAATAAACCAAAATCGAGTGTCAATAGAACAAAGAAATATTTGGCAAATTATATTCAAATAAATATTTGGTCTAAAATCACTCGCCTCTCACACACATACACTTGTAATTCCAATGATTGTACGAAAAAAACGAGTTAATTCGCCTTTAATTTGAATGATTCCGATTTTTGACAAGCGTAACGAAGCGTTCACAATTTGCGTTGAAAATTAAAATTCACTGCCTACGCGTTGCAGCCAAATAGCACATTGCAATGCGCTGTTACAACAACACAAAAGAGATCCCGTCGTCACCCTTGGAGCCGCATCGAAAAGGGATGATTGCTGTGTCGTTTGCATAACGGTGCTAACTTTTTGCAGGGGTTAAAAATTGATTGCAATTTATGCAATTTATGTGCAAATTTGTTTGAATAATAACGACAACAACAACAACAACAAAAGCAAGAAGAACCAACAACAAAGCCGGCACAGCATGAAAAATAATAAAATTAAGATAATCGCCAACTAATTGATTCTAATCGATAAAGTGGAAAGAGCCTTGCCGGCGATTATTATTTTTTCGATGGGTGGTGTTTGATGATGTAGAATTATGGAATATTCGGATAGGTAGTATGAAGCCTCATATGCATACAATTTTTTATAAATATATGGTTATGAATACATAAATCTTTTTTTTTTCTAATGAAAAAAATATAATAAATCTATCTTATTTGAGGCACGTTTATATATTTTTTGCAGATTTGATAAACTCTTAAACAACTTTAATATTTTAAAAATCCTTCATTCTTCATTTTCAAAATTTTTCAGATCTAGCTTAATTCAAATTTTTTTAAGGCTATGTGTGATTGGACTACATGTTCAATTTTAGTCAAATAAAAGTTAGTACGAGGTTTCTAATCAGAATTCAGTGTTAAATATCGAAACCACTCTTACAAATGTTATTCAAAATTGCCTACAATTCCTCGTCTTTGTAACTTCCAAAGTTTTCGATCAATTTCCTTATGAGTATTTATAATAATAGACCATATAATAAGACTCTATCTTACACTCTGATCTTTCACTTTTGCTTCTAAATAGGGTCTATAATAACAACAACTTTCGAAATCATTGCTTAGGTTAGGTCGGACTGTGCTCCAATATTCTTTTTCTTCTTCTTGACTGGCGTAGACACCGCTTACGTGGTTATAGCCGAGTCCACAACAGCGCGCCACGCATCTCGAGGCTGTTGCTTCCCAAACCCAATGCACAACCGCATAAGCGGGTTTCGACTTCTCACTTTAGATCGCCTTAAACGGATGTCTGTTGGCTCCCCAGAGGATACTTAGTCTAAGACCGGTGGTCGTGAGCTGCTTGAACCATACGCAAAAGAATCGTTACTGGCCACTCCCAAGTGGATGACAGTCAGAAACTTTCCTCACTTACGTGAACTTCTACATATGACTCCATCCTCCAGCTTCAATATTCGCCTTCGAAAAATAGACTTTATCTAACTATATATGTTATGTATATGTTGAAAATTCTGTTTCGGAAAGGTTCTCACACATATTTGAAGAGATAAAGAACGATGAAAGTTGAGTTTCCGAAGTGGACCAAATTTTGGTCTCAGTAGGACTCACGACACTGTAATATTTCTCAAAATTACACACTGATGTCACAGTTTATAGATAAATTTCAGGTTGACATAGAAATATCAAGGTACTTTTAGCACATATTCGAGAGCTCATAAAGTCCATACTTTTTAAACAAATTAATTTCTAAAATAATATATTTCCGCTGTGACTTAGAGTCAGCGAAGTGTTAAATTCGTGCTTAAGAGGATCCATTACCGACCAAATGAGGATAACAGTATACAAATATTTGACAAAGGAGCATTGTGTCGAGGCGTTCAGAACGATTCAAGTACTCATGGCACATACGTTCGTTTGTATGAATGAATGTATGAACGTAGCTAACCATAGTAGGCTTGGAAAACAGAGAAATCCAAGTAATTCTCAAGCGCACTCGAAATTTATTTCCATTTAATAAAAACATTCAAGTGTGTCTCACTTGAAAGAGCCAACAAATAAGAACAACAAATGAGTGCTCATGCTAGTAAAATAGCCAGCACAAAGCCGCAAATACGCTCGCAGTGCTGAGCTATGCTTAAACATATGTATGTACGTATGTATGTATGTATGCTGTGGGTGAAGTCACCGACTGCAACGGCTGTAGCACACTCGGGTGGTGGGTATTAACGCAAGTGGTCGGGACATGCGCACGCTAACGAAATGGAAATTGTGCGTAAACAAGCGGCAGGCTTGAAAGTGTTCCACACTTCAAGGACGAAAGTAGAAAGCAACAACAAAAAACACAAAAGACACAACAAAGCATGCATTGAAAGGATACTATTTTTGGCAAATTAGCGAACATTTAAAAATTAAATCAGCCGTGTAATTTGTTGTTTGTATGCAGCTTACCGAGCTGCTTCACATAAATATCTATAATTGCGACCAAATAAATCCCTACATTGTGCGTGTGTGTGAGCGGCGAAAGTACCGTAAGTGCTGTAAAGGTATGTTCAGTGAAAAGGTAAGAAATCAAAGGAAAAATGCTGTGAGAAGCGTTACATTTGTCACTTCGTGCAACACCTTGCCGACACGCACACACACACGAACTCACCTTTGTGTCATGTGTATTTGTTGCTGGTTGTTGGTTGTTGGTTGCTGGTGTATTTGCTGCTTGAAGCAGCTCATTAATGAGCATTTAAGTAACCTCTAAATAGCCGCATTATGCTACTAATTTAAAGGCAAATGAGTTTTTGGCTTTCTCACACGTGAGTGCCTCTTCGAGCCCATTGAAATGTAGAAGATATTCCATAAGCAGAGAATCAATTGTCATGGCAATGCTTACTCGTACGGGTAAAGTGTGTGAATGCTAATGGCTTTGAAGTGAGATATTTCGCACAATTGGTACGCTTCATGTGCTATATGTTTATGAATCGAATTGAATAGGTATTCTTAAATATGATTTCACATGTAGAAAATGACTGAGTCTAGTAAACTACGCAACTTAAGGTGCTGTGCAATCAAATAGCAATCCCTAGAATATAAGTTAAGCATTAGAATTTCACTTTACTGACACATTTTCCACTTTCTCTCTTCTTAAAAACCACTTAAATCAAATTAGCCCAATTTTTCATATTTCATATTCTCAAATATTACTATGAAATTAAAGATTCATTAGCATTAAATATGTTTATTGTCAATTCAATTCACCGCGTATGCTTCAAAAACTCACAATTTAAACCTCTTGCAACAATTATCAGATTACACCCTTCCAGTAGCCGTTTCTATTCAGACACCAAAAGTATCATTTTCATACAACCATATTGCACTCATCCACAATTGCTAATTATTGCTGTGATACCGAGATAAGCATATTATTAACCGCCGCACAATTTAAAACTCATAATCCATCAGCGATTTGCCGCTATAAATGTGGTGAAATTTACATATGAATAGTACCGGTGCATAGGAAAATGAGCATAGAAACATTTAAGCATAAAAAACAGCGACTCTAACCAAATTGAATTTTACATTTGTGTTTTTAGAGGTCTATTTGAGGTCTATAGGCATGTGTGCTCTCTATGAAACTGTCGAATAAATGTAATACATAGATTGTCAAGTACAATGAAGTTAGCAGTGACATGGATTATATTATCAATTTTAAACTAATAGGGTTGACATACTTTAGTGAAATATTTTCGGAAACTCTTACTTTAGCCTTACACTTACCCAAATTTTGCATTCTGCATTCATATTTAGTAAAATTCATAAAAAATAAGTAAAATATCTTAACAATTATGACTATATTTAATAAGGAGACTGTATTTTATAAATTTTTTAAGACTATTTTTTCTACAAACACACAATCTTCACTTTCTCAAAACTCCCACTTTAGTATTATACTCGTATATTTATTTAGTGTGAAATGGTCTATTGACTATATATTCTATAGTTTAAGGCAGTAGTCTGCTTTAGAAGCCGAAAAAACTTTACTATATTAAAACTTAAAAAACAATATTTATTATTAAAAAATATTGAAATTTTTTAAGGTTGTAAGTATTTTTCTGGAGCGCCTGGAGTCTGCACTTATAAATCGGTGTCTGTGATGGAGGTCGTGCGATGCATCTGAAACAGTCGAACCAAATTTTTTTTTTAATTTTTATAAGTTAATTTTCTTTATGAACTAAAAAAATACCGAAGAAGTTATAATATTCCAAATTTTTTCGAAGTTTGAAAAAAAATCACATTTCTAAGAAAAAATTGACTTTAAGTTGCAAAACAAGTAGTTTAAATAATACTTTTGTCGAACATTTTTAGTTCAAATAGAATATAATTTAATACTGAAGCTAGATCACTTTGGTTGTTTTTTCGATCGGACATATATTCTTTTTGCTAGCGCCGGCACCGTTTTCTAACACTTAATGAAAACTCGAGAAAACGCGCTTTAAAGTCTGCCTAAGCATTCGCACCTGTTCGACGCTCGGCCACTAAAACTGCTCTAACTTCGAAAATATGTCGAATTGGCCTCTGGAATTTTAAAGACATATTCTTGGATAGTTTTGGAAGAGATTTAAAACAAAACAAAAAAATCGATTTTTTGAAGCCTGTAAAGCAGCACTTAAGTTTCCTTTAAGGCTCTACTGACCAATATATGTATTTGGTAAACTTTTATCCATAAAATACATAGTTTTCATATCCCCGATTCGTTTGACATATTTATGATATTTAGAAATTATTTTCACATTTTTTTGTATCGTAAAAATCTATCAAATTTCCGACAAACACATTATTGCTGGTTTGGAAAAATATATTATAAAAATATTACGAAATCATATCCTGTGTATTTAAAAATCAATGATCAAGGATAATGAGAGCTCAAAGTAATTTTCTAATATGAAAAATCTTCTCATAAAAGTCATCAACAAGATTATGAGCTGAAATCGTATAAAATTTTTTCGGCACTCTTCAGCGTAAATATTAGAAATAGCTTCCTCTTTTGTTACACAAGTCAAATTTAACAAGAGATACGACAACTGGTGCTTATTTGAGACCTCTAATCTAAATCTAGCGAATCTGTCATGGATCTATCTACTATTTATGCTAACAGAAATACAGAATCATTAGAAATGTTGTAAAAACATTTTGGAGAGCGTGAAAGAAAGTTTTTTTTTTGAGAGATAGCACATTCTTTACTCCTGTGTGAATGGCTCAATACAACAAATGCTTCATAATTTTCCATGAGATACCAGATCTTAGTTCCACACAACAAGTTGCTTAAAATCCAAGCCAAATATATTTCAAGGAGCAGGGTGTAATTTCAAATTATCACTATTGGAATTAAATGACACAATTCCATTTTGTTAGGAGTTTCTAAGTAGTTTTTCGCGCACACAAACTGTGAATTCTAACAGCTGTTTTGAATGCACTTAACGGCATTAAGTAAATCATTTTCCTGTTATTTATTTATTTTTGTTGTTTGCAATTAACTATGATACGGGCAGGTTGGTGTTTGCTTGAAAATTCGGGGTCATAATTCCACATAGTTTCGGAAGTAAACAAGCATGCAAAGTAGCTATCAGACTCAATGGCACAGTGAGCATATCGCACCTGGCTGTCATGTCACTTAGTCATACAAATAACAGCAAATACAACAAATAGTCATATGTATATATGTATCTTCATATATGCCACGCATACCTTTTCGACATAGCCTGCAACCCTATTTTGTTGAATGTGAACATTCATAGCGGTACGTAATACTCGACGTTCCTATGTGTGCATTGAAATTAGTGTCTGTGTATGTGTGTGAGTGCTTGCTTGCTCGCATTTGATTTTAATTTAATTTCCGTAACTTTGTCTCAATTTGTTTGCATTTAAATACTGTCATTTTGGGGCGGAAACATCCACACGCAAGCAACAACACACACACACATGCACTCATATGTAGATGACTCTGTTGATAGACTAGTTCCCAAGGATATAGTTTCTGTATAAATATTTACATAGAGGAGCACACACACACACATACACACACCTTTGCTCCTGAGCAAGGCCTACCGTTAGCGCTGGTTCGCTTTGGTCGCATATCACTTCAACACCTTACAACTCGCTCGCCGCCCCTGCCTTGAGTCCTTTTCCGTTGTTGGCAAGCCTTGCGCTCGAACGATTTGCTGTTGTAGTTGCGACATCGCGTGCATTGTTGCTTCAGTCTGTGTTGCACTATCAAGTTTATTGATTTAATTACCGAGCTCGCACATTCGCCCGGCCGCCTGACAGGTGTTGCAGCAAGACTTATGTTGCTAATGTAAATTAATTGCTTTTATTGCCAGTTACCATTGTCGCCAGTTTTATTTATTATAAGCATTCCGCTGTCTATGGAATCTATGGTTGTTATGTCGCGTTGTCAAGGCTGAGAATTTCATTTCCATAAATTCGCATTGTCGTTATAATTATAGAATTTTTACAATTTTCTACTATATTTAGCAGCAATTAAATATGAACTGATACTTTTTTGTTTAAATAATTATTTTATTGATTTATATTATAGTTAAAAATGCCTTCTAATTCTAAATTGAAACCAGTGAAGAGAACAGCAATACATCCTTTTGCTCACCCTATAAGTAGTAAGCATCTACTACGCAAATAAAGAGATTTTGTTTTATAAACCTAGTCAGAAGTTCTACAAGATGCGTTAAAAAAATAACGGTAATTTTCGTTTTTTCTTTAAGTACCCATCTTCCGCTCTCGAAGCACTTCTCAAACTCCATTTCATCTATGCTTATAAAACGACGGCCCTTTAAAGTTCTTACATGGAGGCTGGAGCAACGTTACAGTATTGTTTTTGGACACGAATTCACGAACCAGCAACGAAGTGTGAACTTTTACCAAACGAAAATCGACAAGCCGCCAGCTATTCGGAGGTAGTTCCATGATCTCGAAATAATCTTTCTGAAAAAATTGTAGAACTACTTTATGGACCTCTAATATTACTGTATATATGTTGAAGAAATCGGCGTTTGTTTTGTCCGATTGACATTTATGTGTCATCTGTCATCTTATCTGACGAATTAAGAAATAACTATCAAACCAAATATATATATATATATATAAATGATATGTAATCATACCTGTCAAAATACAGTTAACAACTGACATTTGCATTTTCACTTTCCCCTCTTCATAAATCTAATCTTTCTTCTTCCACTTTTCTATTCATTTCCTTTTCACATATTAGCATCACTTGTATTTTCCTCACTCCACATCTATTAGCATTTTGAGACGCGCACTTATTGCAAATTTTTGATATTTTCCCCCCTGAAATACGCTTCCCATGCTTGCTGTCCCCTTCCGCGGCTCAGTCGCTGCCTTCGACGGCAATTATCTCGCTTGATTTAATAAACTCAATTGGCCTCTTAACCAAAATAAGTGCCTGCTAATCGTTTGCTCCGCACTCTTTTGGAAATCAACCGAACAACAACAGCAACAACAATGTGCGATTACCAACGCCAATGACAATGAAGAAGCAGCAAAGTCGAAAGGGCCGAGAACCGAAGAATGACGTCGGCGCAACTTTTTGTCTTCTCGCGCGCTTGGCAGCATTTGCTTCCGCTCCTTTTTACGCTCTTCTCAATCGCTTTGGTGTTACAAAAAAATGTTGTCACCAGTTCCATTGTGAAATCAATAAAAAGCCAACGGAATACATACATATACGCGAACGCCGAAGGAAAATCACCAAATGAGCTGGGAATTAAAGAAAATCGGAGAAAATGACAATTGCAAATTGCTGTGACACTCACTTGCCGCCTGCAAACAGCAGCCAATTTGATTTGCTCAAGTGCCGAAGAGGAGGTGAGGAGTGCTAGCGGTGATGGTGGCGGTTGCGCGCCTCATTGTCCTCGGCCGGAAATAGGAAGCGCACAGAAAATTGCAAAGTTTGAGCAATGAATTTCATTTCAATTCATTTTATTACATTTATTTGCCCCCCACCCCCATGGCTTACGCGGCCGCTTCGTTTATTCCATTCGTTGCGCTTTTAATGTGGCAAATTAATTTCATTTCATTGAATGCGACGAACCGCAGCAGAGGTGGGGAATGTGGCGCGAAGACGTTGCGACAAGTTGTGGTGCAGAGAGTGCGAAGTGGGTGAGAGGCTGTGAAAGTGGGGCGCGACGCTCGAAGATGTCGAATGGTTGCCACCTTTTATGCGCCGATTAAAATAAATGCGAATTTCCGGCGACCCGAATTGCCCGCTGACAATTGGTTTTGTTAATGTTTTGTACTATTTTCACTTCTTCTAAATGCATATTCGTACATACTCGTACATAAAATTCTCGGATTTGTCGAATTTTGTTATGCTCTTTGTTGCTCTACTTTCACAGTGGATTGTAATTTTATTTGTTGAAAATTGCAATAAGTGAAAATCTGTTGATGCAAATGATTGCATAAATTAGGCGCTGTTTTTGGGAAATGCGTCTCGTGTTCGTGCCGGATGTGCGCGGAAATAATTAGTGAATTTTTATGGCTATTCCTATATTTGTAGAATTTTCTTAAAACCAGAAACATGAATGGGATACTGAAAACCGAATCCATATGCATTTTCAAAAATGCTTTATGGGTATGGGTATTTTTTTATTGTGTAGAACTTTAAATTATTTATAAATGAAATTATAAATTATCCATTTGATCCAAAACCATTTTGCCATCCTTCGGGAAAGAGATTGATTCCATGCTCATAAAATACCATCCATTCTGTCTTTAATATATAATATTTCTGATTCTACAGATACATAAGAATTCCTCTCGACAAGTGGCCACATCGGCTAGCTTGAAAAAATTCCAGTCGAGAATCCCAATTTTCGACCAACTCTCCAACTCATACTACACCAAATTAAGTCTTGGAGTTACGACAATCACATTCGGTGGGAAAGTTGCACTTCAACAACTTCCACTAAGAGATACCATACTTCATATGATGAATTCTTCGAAGCAAAGGACGTCTTCCAAAATAATGTAGAAAACATAAAAATTAGACTTCGAATATGTGGGAAATGTCTCTCTAAATTAAGCTAAATCTATCAATAGCTTTACCGGAAGATAATATTGCAGATTTAATAGATTCCGAAAGACTTTAAGCCATATATTTCGATCAGAAATATTAAAATACACCCGAATTCATTCTTCCTTACTTCTTATAAAATTTGATAAGTGAAACATTTTCCGTTAATGTGATAGATTAACATCACTTTATTCATTAAATTGAGAGCTAGCCTTATATAAAACCTCTAGGTAGGTATGCCTTTTGGATCAATCATTCTTCAATAAAACGAAGAAAATTAAACCAAATTGTGCTCAAATTCCTATTTTTTTTCCTTTTCTGACTTGAAACCCTTATTATCACGAAATTAAATCTAGCAGAAATGCCACTTTAGCAATTATTAGTTCATTTAGCGTAAAATCCGCAACACACCACCACACCATTACGAAGCGACTCAGAGAAGCGGTCACCAAAGGACATTGCTATTTTTTTAATCACATGTCCAGCTTAATGTTGCAGATAAGAATTGCGAATTATTTACAGCCAATAAAATGACAGAACCGGCAACTATGGCAGCGGTCCAAGGAAAAGTATCAAATGTGTCTCTTGATCTCGATCAGCTGCTGCAATAACAACAAATAAAAGCAACGCAGCGATTTGTGGAGATTTTCGAAGCGACGCTCACCACAGACTACTGCAATGCAATCCACACCCATTTTTTCCATTTCATTTACAACAACAATAACGAAATGCTTGCAGACAGCCGCTTGAGTTGTTAGCGATCGCGAAAGGTAGCAAACGGCACGGATCGGCATCTTTTGATTTTGTTTTGTTTTGGAAAAGGTGCACACTGTCAAAGTATCAGCTTACAGAACAGCGCCGCATTGCGCCACGTCTCAACTACCCTCCTCTCACATGCTCCGTTGTCTCAAACGGAAATCGGCATTTGTCTCTTTTACTTGAGCGTCTTCTGCTATGCGTCCATGAGTGTGTTTAAGTTGTTATTTTAAGCCACTTTAGAAATTGTTGCAATTTCGGATTGAGTTCTGCGGTGCTTCAACAATTGACGGCAATGTTTTCCTTGTCTGGTTGACTGGCAATTTGTATCGTTTAAGCAATAATAATCGGTTTCACTTTCTACTTTTTCTCTACTCGCTGAGGAAATGACATTCGATATGCCACTGCCTCTCTAATAGGCAAACAAATTGCCAACGGTTTTTTAAATTGCTTGTTGGTATTGTTATTCGGCGGCGAGATTTGTATCGTTGCTCTTAAAAGTAGGCTGTAATTATCTATCATATACGCCTGCATAAATATGGAGTGGTTTCTTTCAATTGATTTCATTTTAGTAATTTGCTTAAGAAAAAACAGTATTTCTTAAGTACAAAGCGCTTTTAACTATATTTATGAGACTAATATTAGTCAAAACATATTTCCATTATTTATCCTACCAAGCATTCTTATGGCTCTTGTATTAAGTATATATTTTATTATTAATCTATTATCCGTCCAATTTTTCAATGAAATGTGAATCAGCTCTGATCATATTTTCTTAGAAAAACTAAACATCGTTTATTTATTACCTTTCTCAGCTCCAAACGATCTCTAAACATCCGTCTTTTGATTGAAAATAAAACTTTTTGGAACATCCAGAAGATTCATTCCTTTTGTGGATCTATAAATACAATTAAGTATATCGTTCCAGTCGTTCACTGATGAAAGTCATTCTATGATTCTAAGTTATAATATGTTCCACAGCTCATTAAAATTCGAGATATCTTATGATGGATCATTTACAGTCTCTCTTCGGCAAGTTTTATAGCAAGAGATTTGACTGTGATTTTCCATTTCCTATAAACTAATTTTTCGCCATACATTGAATATACATATATATATAAGTATATTCATAAATATATAGTAAGTACTCAATAGAGAAGCTTGTGCAATGACGTATTCATGCTACCGACCATTGATGTTTCTCTCAAGCCTTCCACCATAACGGTATTATTCGCTGCGCATTCTCATTGCAAAACGTATCCTCTTTCGTAATGAATGTTTCATTCAAATGATGAAACAAGCCCGTAATTATTTCGTTGACAACTTTTTGATGAATTAAATAATTTTTAAGTGAGTTCCCACTTAACGCGCCTTCACACAGCCAAGTAGGACGAACAGCGCAACGGAAAACGAGTACATTTACAAATACCAGACACAAGTAAATATTCTATACAACAGACACACATTACACAAGTAATGAGCGAAACGTTACGAAATGAATGAAATCTGCTGTAAGCACCTTTTGAGCGGATTTAACTTGTTTAATTACCGCAGTATTCAGCGAAAATTCATGCGAGAATTGTGAAAAGACAGCGAAGATTTCAAATTATTTTGCTTTGCTCTGCAGTCATCAATGCAGTCACTGCCTTGAAACGAATAAAGATTTCATCCGCATTTTGTAATGAGTAAAAACAAGGAAATTAAATGGCGATTATTCATGTTCATGCTGTAGATTGTGAGTTATTAAAAATTTCATTTTTCATATTAAATACAAATTTCATTTAATTTGATACATTATTCATTCGTACTACCCTTTATGCTTTACGAATGTGCTCATACATGCGAGAGTTATGATTCAATTTTAATGCGCTCAAGTGCCCTCATGCAGTTCCATTGTACACGAGCGCATAGGCGTTGGCATATTTGAGAATAATGGGATCATTGAGTATAGTAATAGATATATAATGTATATACTAGGCATAGAGACTAAGGAGAAACAAGTAAGGAAGGACTAAGGGCATTTTATACACTCCCAATTTACTATGCAAATTAAGAACACAAAATTTGGCCATATATTCGACATAAAGTCCACTAAAGAACGTAAATCCTAATATACACTTGGGGCGGGGATAATTCATGAACTGATTTCACTAATTTTCACCACCAAGTTACATTCACTTAATTTGGTAAGATATCTCACATACTAACCGATATATACGATATAATATTGAAATGTCTAATATAAGGTATGGAGGAGCTAGGCGAAGATATGTCCCGATTTTGCCCACTTTTGGCACAGAGCAACATTATTAGAAGAAAAATATTCTTTCAGAATTTCTATAAAGTATCTGAGAGATTTACCAATGTTTGGTCCATATGTAATGGGATAATCATGTTCGATATTCGAGGACTTGAAAAGTTATACTCCGATATCGACAATTTTCAAATGAGAGATCGCCTGCGAAGCGGAAAAAAACATATTGGCTTAACTTCTATCAAATATATGTTTCCACCAAGACACAGGTTGTAGAAACTGGGCTTGGAAAGTGGGTTCTATCTATCTTCAAAAACCTGTATGGCACTTGAAAATAAAAGTGAATCCTTATGAAAACTAAAATAATCGCAAAATTTTGAGAATTAGTATTGTAATTGAATGAAATTAATATTACCCCCACCACCAATCACAACAACTACGCTACTGTTCGCGGAAATGAGCGCAATAGTATAAGTATTGTGACACATGAATGCCGACTGAGCCACTTGACGTGAATTTCAATGTTGATTACACATTTTAATAATCGAAAATATGGCAAAGAACGCACTAAATAATGAAGGAAGCCTCTTCAAGTGCCGCAAATACACCTTCTGTTACAAAAAGTGAAGAAAGAATCTAACAAATCCACGTTGTACGAGTATAAGAGTATGTGTGCAGACAGGGCAGCGGCAACCCTTCTTCCAATTCCGTGCAGCTTTTGACAAGAAGGAAGTGAGTGCATTATTGAGTGTGAGCACATTTGAGGCCACTTGATAAATTTCATATATTTGTAGCCCGCAGAGCGCATTCGTTTATTACATCACCTCTAATACACACACACACACACGTGAGAGTGCTTGCACGCAAATGTGCGTCCAATAACCAATAACTCACATTCGCACGAACATTCGGGAGCGCGTTACTCTGCAATTCTGTTGCTTTTCGACCTCCTGCAGCGCCTGTGGCATGACAGCCACTAGAGTGCCGATTCTTCAAATAAAACGCTGAGCTACTTGAACTTATTGAATTTTCGGCATTACCTTCGTATGCCGGCGCACTCTACCCCGCGCAGATGGTGCAATGGGCAGCAGATGCATACACGTATATCCAACAGCTCCAGTTCCACCACTCACCGCCTCGCCGATTGCATAGGAGCGCGAGTGTGAGTGTGTGTGTGTGTGCATAAACGCTTTGCAAGTTCATGTAGCCAATCGAAGTTTTGTGTATACAATTGTGGCCTTTACAACTTCCGCTACTTTGCGACCGCTAAAGGATATTTGAATGCCGCTGCTGCTCCTTTTGCCATTTTGCCAAAACGTCGCCATCTAGACTTCGTGCAAGAGCAAGTCGCGCTCACTCACTTGATTATTTGCTTATGGAATTTAATTTTGTCATCTTAGCGAAAATTGCGTTTTCTACAGCAGAATAAATGAAATCAGTTGGCGAAAACATACACTCACACACACACACACACGCATGTCCCATACAATCCTTGCATTCGGAATGTCATCAAAATGACTCCATCGACAATTCATACGAACAGCAAATACGCTTACGAATACTCATCGTCGGGTGTACAAATACATTTTGGCGAGTGTTAATATTTGAATTAACTGTAATATGACGTGACTCAAATATCAACACGTGATCACACTTAAGCGATGATTGTGTTAATCTGAGCACTGCTGCCGAGGGCGTGCATAGAAATGAATGCGCTCAAGAGTAGGAATATTAAATTTATTTTGTTACTCTTAAGAAAAGACTCTGTGGTATACGAGATCAAAACTATTTTAATAAAACTTTATGGTAGGTGATGTCTCATATATAAAAAAAACCTTTTAGGGAGAAAGTCTTATATACGAAGTATATAAAAATAACAGAAATTTTAATTTTTTGACGGTTTATTTTTCCGACTAAATTAATGCTTCAGAGTAATCCCCATTTGATATTATGCACTTGTGCCAGCGCTTCTTCCAATCGTCGAAACACTTCTCAAACTTGATTTTTGGGATAGCCTTTGGCTCTACGAATATAGGAGAATGTAAAACGACGGTCATTTAAGGTTCTCTTTATTTTTGTTCTTTCTAAGTTCCGGTGCAACCGAACATTTTATACTCTCGCAATTTAGTTCTATAGAGTTCTTCATGCTCGATATCCGGGGAATTGAAAAATTATAGTGCAATTTCGACAAATTTTCCACAAGTGAATTCAAAATTGAGTATATGGGAAGTAGACGTGGTTGTGAACCGATTTCGCCCGAGCAATTCATTAGATATGGGTTTTGACCCATAAGTGGGCGATGCTGCGCGCCTTTTCTATTTATTTTTAATCTGAGTGCAGCTGTCTTCTGCCATTTCTTTTGTAAAATTCAGTGTTTCTGGTGTTTTTCGTTAGAGAGTTAACGCACTATTTTTAATTTTCAACATATCCTTTGTATGGGAAAGGTCCAATTTCGCTCAATTTCGATACCAACCAACTATGATGCCAAGGAACATGGCCAAGTTTTATCAAGATATCTTAATTTTTACTCAAATTATCGCTTGCACAGACGAACGGACAGACAGACATCCGTCAACTCGTTACCCTGATCCCTTTGGAATACATATATAACTCTATTACAACCCACATGCATAAACACTTTTTCACCACGAGTTAAATGATCTCCTCGGATAGAATATACATATTTTCTTTACGTATGTAGACGAGTTAACTCGGATGCATAAACGGATTTAGAGTTAAGTTGAACGTCAAATCAGCTGATTTTTTGTGCCGGTGTATATTGTTTTGACAAATTGCATATACAGGGTTCCCGTAATGCCAATTTTTCGCTAAAAATTTAATTATTTACCAAAAATTCTATCAAAATTTATAATACCTGGCAGCCCTCAATTTAATTCAATTCAGAATTTACCTCGAGTAGAGTATTTGCCGTTTATGCTTATAGGCTTTACCCATGTAGAATATAACCGAGTAGAAATGAAGCATAAACGTAGTATATATCCAACTCTTTTATTTTTAGGTGTTACAAACAACCGTTATGTGATTATACTCTCATTCATTATACTCATTGTTTCGATAGTTAAGAAACCACACACTCTCTAATATAACTCCGAGTTCCCTCATATACAAATCAAAACATTTATGTACGAATATGTCTACCATACTAACAAATTTATGTGGATCCTATATTTTTAGAACTCTTCTAAATATTAAAATAAATATCTACAATATGAAAAATTGGGGCTTTATAGACTGCACATCTCTGCTGATATCCAATTTTTAATGAAGATTACTAATTTAATTCCCTTTCACCTCATCCTCATCACAAAAGCATTTTAAAGATAACTTCTAAACCTCTTCAAATATTGTAACGCAATTTTCGTCCTTTCGCTTCAGTTACCCAGCGTTGCTACTTTTACCTATTGATTCTTTAAGCTGCATTTTGAATCAATTTTTCCCAGAAATACTTAATCCTTTACGTAATTACAACGCATAAATATGTATGAAGTAGAAATACTTGCGATACTTGTAACTTTCACATTTCCTTATTTTATATCCTTTGCGTATCGCACATTCTCCAGCTGTGCGCTTGAGCCAGCAAGAGTGGCTGCCATCATTATCGACGAATATTTAATAATTCTGCTGTTCAACAATTAAATAAGACAGCATTGTATTTAACGCTGCGTGAGTCCTACATACTGGTTTCCGTCTGCTTTGTGCTCTCCTTTTCAAGCATTTCTCATATGGAAGTTGCAACATTGAATTTTAAACTTTACGCTTCACACGTCTTTCGCACATTTTTATACCTGGTGAGCCATATTGAAGTGTAATTTCGCAGTGCTTCACTGATTTCTGTAATAAATTGGCTCATTTTTAATATTTCTCGTTATTAACCGAAAATATATCTATACTTATAAGATTTAGTCGTATAACTTCATTCAGTTCTCTTAACACAAGAAGAGAGCAGCGACAGATGAGAGTGCTTTGTGGCATATAAGCCCTGCAACAACTCAGAAATCGTTTCACAAACTGGGTACTTGTGTTAAAGACGTCTCAAAAGGTCTATTCTCTATATAGTTCAAATACCTTGAAAGACATATTTGATAGATAATAATGAGATATAATGAACACTGCTCTTGAGTTTGTTCTAAAAAATATACATGTATTAATGTTATCTGAAAAATCAGCAAATTGAAATAAATTGCGAGAAAACAGATGCTAATTTCAATCGAAGAATAGTATCTGAGAAAGATCCCAAAAACAATTCCTTTAAAACTACAAGTTAAATCCTAAACACTTACATACAAATATTGCTTTTGAAAATATATCGATTTGGACACCAAATCTCAACAACTTCAACATTATCCGACGAGACATTTTTCATAAAAAGCTCCATTCAGATACGTTTACAAGAGTTCGTGTTTTTTGCCGATGATAGCGATGCCTTAATAGAGATAATGAGTAGTTCCATAAAGTGAAATTATAAGTTATCTGAAGTAATAAGCTTCATTCCATTGTAATCATCGTAGATTTGTCTCTAAACTGTTCCATTTTACACTTCAGATTGCGACTCGAATAATTTGTTTTATATAATCTTCAATGTAAAAGATTAATGTCTACGGAGTGGTCAGAAACTAGGAACAGTCTGAGATCTTTGGAAGTAGAAATGTATAAAGTGGCCCACATCGTTCTATTTTGATTGTATCTTTTACTAGTACTCTAAAAAACATATTAATACTCGAACTGAGTCTGAGTATTTGATGATTTGGGTAACATGAAATCTAAAACATCTAGAATACAAAAATTTTATACGGAAAGAACCACTGAATCAGCAAGACTTTTGGAACCTCAATCATTGAAAGGGCGGCTTCGCAACAGAGGAAATATAAAAGAAATGTGTATTACTGTGTAAAGTTTTCATTTTATTTTATTCAGTATCCATATTATTTACTCTTTTCTATAATAATATTTAATGTACAATAAGTTTACTCTCTTAATCATTTCATCATATTTCTTATAATTTAACACTACTTTATTGATTCTCATTCCTTGGTTATTTTAAAATATACAACATAAGGTTCACAAAAACCACAAACTAACGAATTTCCGAAGCAAATCACATAAGATAACTTATTTGATTTATTTATTTATAATTTTAAATAATTATTTATTTGTTGCCTTCCTTAATGGAGCTTATCAAACATGCCATAAATGAAATCAATCACATATGAGAATATAATTATGGGATTATAATTACAAAAAGTTGTTTACAAATATATAAATTCGCTCTCAAGAGATATTTTCTAACCCACACACATTAAGTATGGGCATAATTTTGCTCACACGCGCCCCAGTCTTTATCACTTTCACTTCGACTTTCGAAAATTAAAAGCTACAAACTCCTACATGCTGCATATAAATTATTTATAATTTTATTTATTTACAAATTAATATTTCTCTGATAATGTCTGTTCACGTAACTATACAGATCTACTTAAGTATGTGCAGCGTGAAACAAATAACGATCTGCCACTAAACCGTGACCACCACCAAATGACCGCAGCTGCTTCAGAGCAAAGTTCAGTCCTCACTTTTGGTCACCACTGAGACGGGCGTCGAGGCGCTGCTCGCCACACTTGGCGCCAACGGGCTTTTGGGCGAGGCCGCAGCCGAAGATGTGTAGGTTACGCCGCCCGCCACTAGCGAGGTGGGCACCAACGAGACAAGCCCTACCTGCGGCTGGCTGGGTGGACTGTCACGCGGACTATTGCTGCATGGTGGACTCACTTGCGCCGCCGAGTGTAGTGACAGGTTCTGTGGATAGCCAGCAGCGAAGATGCCATTCAAATTGCTCAGACCCATGTACTGCGAGAGGAGTGTGTGGAAGTTGGGCAATTTGTAGTGCGGCACAAGGCTGGGTGGCAACAGTGCGGGGTTGAAGTGTTGGTGTAAGGCAAAATGTGGGGGCCAGAACTCGGGTGGCAATGTGGCCGGATGGCCGGGTATGCCGTGTGGAATCGGTAGGCCGAGTGGAAAATCAGGCAGACCTGGAAATGCAAGAAAGAGAAGTGTGTTCATTAGTAGTTGTCAAAATACGGAATTGCGTGCGAAACTCAAAAGGCGATAATTGAATTAATACAGAAATTTCGAAAGGTAAATATTAAAAGTCATGACTTAAGTACTTGTTAATTGCAAGCGTAATTAAAATAACATTAGCGTAAATTTTTTTATAAATTATACTTAGGAAACGGTTTTCCATGATTAATGACAAATATGAAAGTTAAGCAGAAACTACTAAGGAATTATGTTGATTTAATAAAAATAATTATGAAATACCAACCTTGATCGGGTAGCAAATATCCGTTTTTATCCTGATTCATAAACTTTTCGCGCTTTCGCCACTTGGCACGACGATTTTGAAACCACACCTGAAAATGAACAAGAAAATAATTTTATTAATTTAAATAGTCAAAAGTAAAAAAACGAATATTCATTTCATTAACTAAAAACTCGCAATTATTAACTGCATTATTTATGTAATTGCCTTGTCGAATTTAAATAGCAACAGCCCTCCAACTAATGAATATTCCACATCTGCTCTAAAGCAAGCCGACAAGGGCGCATATTCGCACGCCTGACCACTTTGCCGCCAACGCCATTCAACCTTCTTTTCACGCCTTGGTGAGGTTAGCTGGGGCAGCAGTATTACCTAGCATTACAATAGAATCCAATCGGAAGTCAGCAGCTCCTCTGCTTGTCTTCAGCCAACAACCCTGCATTAACCCCAACGGAGTCAAACGCATTTTCGCATAACCGACCCCGACTCTCAAATTAAGCTGACTGAGAAGAAAGTGCGCGGTTGATGCCACAGCCCAGGTTGCATGCAACTCTAACCGCCAGAGTTGCCACATCAGGTGTTCAGACAGTTGCCTATGGTGAAGCAGCAATCCATTTTGGCAAATTATAAAGAAACAGCAACAACAAGAATTATGAGCGAAAGGTGAAAGACTACCAAATGACCATCCAGCTCTTACCACCTTTAGGGGCTCGTACCTTGTTGAGACTCACAAACAATTATTAAATGCAATTTGCAATCGTGTTTATGCCGAGTGCGTCCAATTTAACAACAACAAATTATCACTGTACATACATACAAAGCGTATGTGAGAGCAAAAGAGGAAGAAGAGCGGGTTTTACCAATGTCCTTTTATTTTTCCTAAAACTTTATGAGATCTCGAGCTTCAAGGCCTTGAGTTCAAGCTGAGACTTCGATCGATTCGTATCGAACCTAGACTCACTCATACTTAACATATCTGTCTCACAAACTCAAATAAGTAAGAATCTTAGCCGTCTTATTTGCCTAAATCAAGTTCCAAAATTTAAATTTAAGTACTTCATATATAGTTAAATGAATGCATCCATTTACATCCATCACCTTAACTCACATCCGAGAACGCACGAAATTATTCGCAAATGTCCTTCTAGCTCAAAGCTTTTATCGAACTTCTGTTGACAGTCGAATTTTGGATTCGGTGTGGGCGTGCATGGAAAACATTTCCGTTAACATGCATGCTGCTGACAGAGAGCAATTTTCTCAGCGCCGAACGCTCACCACACTCACACTTGGATCCAGCGACTTAAATAGATAAATGCTTAAGTGCCCAGATTCTTTTGATGCACTGTACGCAAGCCTTGTCCTGTGGCTGGGGCGTGTCTGCGGCGAGTGTGTGGCTGGCTGTGTGTGTGTGGGTTGCTTTGCTAAACGCTTGTTGCGGTGGGGTATTAAGAAAATTAATTGTTTGTAAGCAAATTTGCACAAAGCCAAGGACCGCAAAACGGCAGCGATCAGCACCTCAATGGCAGGTCAGGTCAGAGAGGCGAAAACAACGAGGATGTGTTGCAAAGTTCAACAAAGTCGGAAAATTTCAAATTGACAAGAAGTTGATGAACTCGCAAAAAGGGGGAGCAGAAGACATGTAAACCGATGAAATTTTAAACACAATGCCCAGCCAAGTGCGAATATTGAAGCTTTCAGCCGGTATACGGGTATTTAAGGTTTAATTTCAATAAGCGCTACGCCTCCCTGAGGACAGACGACAAGCGAACGTCGGCAGCTGCGTCGACTGTTCGCCCAACAATGGCGGCGCAGCAATGCGAGAATAAAATTAGTAATGATTTCCTGGCAATAATTGCCCTAAATGCAGCTATTTCTAGACGACAATGCTGGCCAAATGGAGGGTGGCGAGAGTGGAGAGGCAGAGCAGAGTGTGGCAGATATGTGCAAAGATGATTATTGTAATGATGAAAATGGGTTCGTTGACAATGAGCAACATTCTAGCTGTTCTTAGGGCTCACTCTGGCGCTCAAGTATGTGTGTAAGTCATTTTGACTCGTCACGTGGGTGTGTATATAAGGAGTCTTTTAATTGTTAAGACTGCTGTAATGGCAAGTTAATATTTGTATCATTTTCTGGCACTGAGATGAAACGAGAAACATAATTGTGCTAAATGCTTTGCTTTATTCATTTATGCCCAGAGAATAGTCGGATGTGTAGACATGCTTCCGGGTAATTATGTCAGCTGTGGCATTTTATGCATGCCTTCATTTGCTAATGTTGCAAGACGAATGTGTTTAGGACGATAAAATGCAGCCATGAATGAGCTACAGTTACTGCATATAGCATCAACTCGTTGGAAATCGAGGGCGCCTGAAAAGCTGTATATGTTTGAAGTCGCAGCCTTTCTTCATTTCATTTTATAGAAATTATTTCATTATTAAAATTTTATTAATATTTAATTTTAATATTTATTTTTATTATTTTTTTTTGTTCCAATCGAGCCATATTTGCTCATATCCATATCACCTAAAGTCCTCACCAAGCATATTTGTACAAATAATTCCGCCGTCACTTTTAATGCCAATGTAAATCAATGAGCTTATCAATAGCTATTATATTTTAATACAAATGAACATATGCTTTTTTTGTTGCACAACAACCCTCTCAAAGCAGAAACGACGAAAATCTATATAAATTACCCGATACTAAACTAGTTACCAGTCAGTTACAAGCGCAAATCCTCACATACTCCGGTCTTCATGTGTGTGACCAATGCGATTGTCTCAATTCTACACACACACATACATACAAGCATGCTTTTATAAAAAAAAAAACAAAATTGTTGTCGATTTAATTTTTTCTCACTCAATTTGCCGGCAACCAGTCAGTCGGCGCTCGTGTCCTTCCAAGTGCATTAAATCCGAAAATAATTGCCATCTTCATGCCAACATGTTGTCCGTGCCAAGTCCATGTGCCCTTTAGAAAGCACACACACACGCACACAGTTGAGGATATACATATGTATCTATGTATGCTACAAACCCGTTGAAGGCTCATCAGGCTTGATTCGATGACAGACAGCCAAACAACAACAGCATGCACATATGTTAATATGTATATACGTTTATGTGTGTATGTATGTATGCATATAAAAAGTGCGGTACTTGTTAGCGATTTAGTGACTACTAATCGGTGTATTTAAAAATGCTACAACACGCTCATTTATCCTCATACGTTCAGTGTCCATATTACAAGTATGTGTGTGTGTATGTGCGGGTTATGTAAAAGCAATTGAAGTGCGCGCGGGTGTGAGCGTGTACGAGTATTATATGCGATTTTTAATTTTTTTTCACAAAATTGATACTATCAATGACCAATTTAGCTAACAAACGGATTTGTTCCAACAAAAACCAGACGAGCACACACCCAATCAAATATATATATCATAATTTTTTCTAGCTACATAAGTCCTCAAACGTATTATAATCTCAACAAGAGCGAGTTGAGGATGTACAGCAAGCTTTTCAAAAAGGTATCAGACACGAGTACAACAACACATGTAAACATATACTTACATATGTATGTAGGCATGTGTACCTGATAAATCTCTTGGTTTGTTTTTTTGTTTTTGTAATAGCACTAAATCCGTTTTTGTTAATTTCGTACACAAATTGTTCAATACACCGTTATCGCACTTTGTTGTTATGTGTTTTTTATTGCCGTCATTATTGTCATGTCATTAGGGGAAAGGAGATTGCGCTGATTGATCATCATCATCAGCGAAGGGTGGTGCTGTGGCGTATGCTCAGACACTCGCTGTTTATGTTTAATCTGTGCGCTTGTTGGGTCAAATTAGTGTAAAAACAATAACAACAAACACTCAATAGCCAATTTAAAAATGCCCTTAATGGCACTTCAATGAAGCTTGCGACTCATGCCCAACTGTTTGCGTCGCTAAAAACTGTTTGAAGCTGAGCTGACCGATTAATAGAAGTTGAGTGTTGATTTGGATGATATCACATGGAAAAATTGGACTATGATCCCTCTGATAAAAGTAGTATATTATGTGAAATGGTAAATTTTTTTTAAGGTTTTTGAGTAAAAATTTCAGGAAAAATTTGAAAAAATAAATGTTTGATACAATTTATTTATGTTTTCGTTCATTGAAAAATAAATCTATAATTTTATGCGCATAAAAATCGATTTCACATGTCAATCAGCGCCCTTAACCTCCACCAAAAATATGGCGATATAAACGCCGCGACCTTTTTATTGCCTAAAACTCGATCAAAAACCTTTCATCAAACAAATCAATGACACCGTTCACTAATACCCAAATGCAATCGAATGTAAAATCGCTTTTAACAACTCATTGCAGCACTAATGAAGGTGTGTAAAAGCAAGGAAAGAGACACCCCTCGAACTCCCTGACACTCAACATAAACGATTTGTACAACATTTGAGTAAGCGTAGCATACATGCAGGCGCATCTGGGATAGTTTTAAGGCACCACCCCAGTACCCGTTGACTGCAAATGTTTTGTGTACACACAAAACGATTTAAAGTGTTTTAACGCTATTTACTAATGCGGCACAAACACACACCGAATTCGTGCCACCAGCAACCACTACAAATGAAATCAAAGCAAAACACACCAAGTTGCCAGTAAATTAAATTCTCATCAGCGCAAAAAAAGCGAAAGCTATCAACAGCTTTGCTTTGGAGAAACGTCGATATGCTGCATAGCGGACGGCGCGTGCAGCATGTAATCGTTTGAGTCGACAACAACAACTGTAAGTCGCTACTTGACTGGTATTCTTATGCAAATTACGGGAGAGAAACACACACAAACACACACATGTGCAGTTGTATGGCAACGGCGCGCAAACGCTCCCTATTACAGCTAAAGACTCAACAAATCGCCACAATGATGCACAATGCTCAATCCGACATTTGAATTAACAGTTGAACTGCTACTTACTTCAATACTCAACTCATTCTCATTCACACACACACACACATATATATATATAAACAGGCTTGCATTCAGTGTTGTATGCGGCAGTGCAACATTTGTATTCGTTACGCTTGATTGTTGCAATTGTTGCCATTGTAATTTGCATAATTAGCAACATAATTGACTGGTGCTTCTATGGATATATGTATGTACAGTTAAGTGCGCTACTTGACAGTGTTTCCCACTCTTTCACACCCACACCAGCTTATATGCGCTTAATTGTTGCTAATTAACCCGTTAATCTGGAAATTGAATTGTGAAAATAACTGCAAAACAAAAGTAATTGCTGAATTGAGAGCCAATAATTATGCCGTCAATTTGTAATTCGCATTGTGGCAAGCGATTAACTGGCTTTTAATTTCATATGTGTGTGCTCTGAATGCTGTATTATAATATTTTCATAAAAATTCTTTAAATATCTCATGAATGTTGCTTTAAGTTGGTACTCGAAACTGGATAATATAGAGCAGCAATTCTTTGTAGTATAAATATAAATAACGGGAATTTTTAAATTTAAATTTACTCTATCATCAATCGACCGATTTTTAAGATTGTGGTAATTTTGGGAAGGTAATAAAAGCAGATCTTATTACGGTATGGAAACCAGATAGTGTGGCTTTGAAATATGGAAGTCTGAGACACAAAAATGGCAAAAATTCTTAATTTTTCAGGATTTCAAGCTCCTTGCGCAACCCCTAAACCTTTTTTGATTGACCCAAAACTTTGTTTAAACTAGTTTTTGGGCTAGGTTGGTACTCGAAACTGGATAATATAGAGCAGCAATTCTTTGTAGTATAAATATAAATAACGGGAATTTTTTAATTCCAAAAATGCAATTGTCAAATTATTTTTATTATATTTATTAATGTGAACGAATGATTTTTTTTTTCAAAAAATTCCCGTTATTTTTTGAACACACTAAGCAGTCTCTTCACGCAAAAATATGTTTAAAATAGACTGTTAACGACTAAGTTCCAGCAGCTGGAGGCTAATAAAATTGTTACTTCACTATTAGAAGCTCAAAATCACAGAGCACTCATAATTTCTTTCCTTCACCACTTATTTCGATATTACAAAAAAAGTCTCTCATGCAATCTTTCCAAAAACGAAAAACTAATACCAACAACACCAAAAACATATTTAACTATCAGTTATCGCCACCAAAACTAATGCTTGCCCTCTTGCAAGCATCTCATCATCCACTTACAATCAAATTGACTCACGTGATCAGACAATTCAGCACCCATTAATGCAACCATTATAAGTGATATCAAAAGTGCTTTATTGCAACAATCGCCATGGGAACATCAGTACGAAAATAAGATACAAATAAATTCTACAAACACACATATGTAGAGTAGAGGCTTATAAAAAGCAGCAGCGTGCAGCAGCTGCCATTGTTTGTTGCTAAAATGCGCTAATCCGTAAATAATTACGAAATCAGATAACAATTCTCAAGCTGCAGTCAATTTCATCATCTACTTCTATGTATGTATGTGTGGCTTGTAATAGCTAATAAAATCACAATTCATCGTCTATTTACCTGTACACGTGCTTCGCTCAAATCCAAGCGCATCGCCAGATCTTCCCTTGTGAAGACATCCGGATATTGTGTCTTCTCGAAGGCGCGCTCCAATTGATGCAACTGAAATGTTGTGAATGTTGTGCGCGATCTGCAATGAAATCAAAAGAAAATAATTTAATATTATTGTTGTAATTGTAGTTAGGACTCGAATAAATGAAGTCATTGTAGAAATGAAAGAATTTGTGTCTGAATGTATCAAAGCGGCCGCTTTGGTAAGACGCGCGGAAGCTAAATTTAATGCGATTTCTTTTCACCTCATGCAATTCGCATACAACGGTATTCGAGTTTATTATTTAGAGATCTTTAAGCGGATTTTAATTTGCCAATAAAAAGTATAGAAATAAACCTTTGAAGTTAGTTCGCTTTTTTTGAACAATTTAGTAAAGTCAATGGAAACAATTTTAACGAAGCAGAAGAAAAACAATTTCAAGGGGCACAGCTTCTAAAAAAAGGCTAAATGCTGCTTTGAAAGCAATATGAAGATTCTAGAAAAATATATTTTCGAAATGATGTTGTACAATGCTTACCTTCGAACCTTACGCGGTCGCTCCATGTCGCCCAAATCGTGTCCGCTATTCAGACTATTCGACAATTCATCATCATTATCCACATCGAGACCGTTATCCATGTTTGTTGGTGATTCTTCACGTTGAGCCATATGATGACTGTGATGCAGCGAATTCATGTTATTCATATTGTTGTTGTTACTACTACTAGAGTGGTTGCTAAGATTATGATTATTCATATTATTGTTGTTGTTATGTAGAATATGTATTTGATGGCTATTCAAGGATTCGGCGGAATCTGAAAAGTTAAAAATGAAAATTTTGGAATTAAAAAATAATCAAACTATGTGAAAAATATAATTTATTAAAAACAAAATAGTAAAAAATTAAAAATAATATAAAAAATTATTAAAAAATAGAATAAAAAATATGAAAGTATAAAATAAAAATATAAAATAAAAAAATATATAAAATAAAAAAAAAATATAAGAAAAAATAATAATAATTCATGTTCTGTCTTCAATATTTGTATTCAACAAGGCTTCACTGTATGCCATACACACGCATGCATGCAGACTTACTTAATTCATTGCACACCTTTTCGGGGTGGTTGCGCTTACATAATTCATATTAATAGCATTAAAAACAGTTTAAATAGCTAGTCGACTAAACATTAGCGTTTCTCATTGCTTTTTAAGCACATTCAATAGCCGCTTACTTTTGCTTACGCACAGTCTCGCACCAACCCACTTTTCCGCCCATTCCATGCCGAAGCCGAGTCGACTCGACTATAAACAAACCAATTCAAACCGACTTCTCAGCACCGTTAAACAATTGAAAATTTCTTCTTCAAATACTTCACGAAATAATTTCCAAACAATAGCAACAACAAGCATTCTGCATGACTTTGCCATACAACAAAATCCAAAACACACACAAACAACTACAAATGTTCTTCCATGTGTTTGTGTGTGTGTTTGTTTGTTTGGATTTTTCGCCAATTGTGCACTTCTTTGCTTGAATGCGCCGCTCAATTCGCATTTTCGAGCGCACATACTCGTATACATATATATTTACCGCTTATCGGTGCAAATTTCAAAATCAATAAATCAAAAGAATTTTTTCGGTAAACACACACAATTGCCAAGTGTGCAAACAATGGGTTAAAAAATTGCAAATTCAATTCAATAAAAAGAATTAAAGCGTAGCGTTTGCTGCCACATTTCCATTGAGTTTCAATTGAATTTGATTTGAAAGAGAAAAAGCCCATTCAAGAGTGTATTTAAGTATTTTGGCTACCACTTAGCCAAGTGTGTATGTATGTGCTGTGTGTTTGTATAGAAGCTTCATGTGTGTTTTCCATGCCTTCTATGTATGTACGAGTGTGTGTGTTCGCCAGGGTTTAAGCAGCAATTTCCTGCGCTGGCAGCATTCACCAAATTGAAAATTCGACTTGAGTGCGAATTAGATTTCATTCGACTTGACAGCATTTACTTTAGAGTCTCAAAAAGAATTCAAGGATATCCAATAAATCATAAAAAATATTTATTTTTAATAAAATTTGATAATTGAAGCAATATATGTTTTCTTTTAATGTCAAAATGAGTCATAAATTCATTCGAAAACACAATGCTCCAAAGAAAATTAAGCGATTAACTGAACGCCTGAAGATATGCTATAAATATTCGTAAAGTAATCAATATTAGCAAGACACAACCACGTAACACTATTTTTACCTTTAATTGCTGTATTTTAATAATACTCATGTTGGAAATTTTATTAAAAAGTATAATTTCTTTTAAGTACAGTTTAATATTTTCTGCCTCAAAATGCACTCGTAATTGCACTTGCTGTCCCATTTTCAAAAATAATCCACTAAAAGCCCCTTTTTGGTCTTTCATAAAGCATCGAAATATGCTGTTGCCCATTGCTGGCGACTGATCAATCGAATATTCAACAACAGTTACGTGCCACAGCCACAGTTTCCTCTTTAGCATGCAAATTGAAAATGCAGGTATTGAGTGTAAACCACATGTCATACCTTCGCATGAGTCGCCATTAACTCAATTATTGATATGGTTGACCATGAAATGGATCAGCTTAGTGCCATAAATAACTGTTCACAAACACCATCAAAGCATTCACTACACCTACTCAGCACTCAGCGTTGTGGCTCAATCAATGGAGCAGATTACTAAACAAAATGCCATCAATTTGGCTAAATATTTACAGATAAGCCACTCAGTATACATATGTATATTGCATGATGTATGTATGTGTAAACAAACTCTCCTGAATAAAGCTAGCTTTTATGAGCATGAGTGTGTGTGCGGTTGCCAGCAATATCACACTCGAGGAAAAACCGCAGTGTGTGCAAATATTTTGGCACCTTTGGCTGTTTCAACTCCAACATACAACGAAAACAGCAACACGTAAGTGAGGTTATATTAAAACTGGCGGCATCTCACATATATACTGTGTATATATGTATATGTACGTATGTATAAGCTTAAACACACATTATTTGACTCATGGCGGCGTTAGCGTCAAGTCCTTTTGATTTTATGCAAATTTTATGGAACCATTTTGAGCTGAGTAAAAGCGGCCATGCCATTGCCTTTAATAGCAGAGACTGTTGTTGTTGTAAATATTATCGCATAACGTAGTATTAGTGGGTGCATTTGACTGAAATTGTGGGTATACGTTAGATGAGTTTACAAAATTTTATTTTATAGGAGTTGAGGTACTCACGAAGTGTAAAAGTTTACGAAAATTAAAGCTTAAAAACAAATAAAAGTTCAGAAAAGCTGTCTGTAAATCTCAGCTAGATCGATTGTAGAATATAACAGTAAGATTTTATGACATCCGAAAGCTAAAGAGAGCTTTGAAACTGTTTGAAATTTAAAGCATTTGAAAATCAATATTTCGTGCAATTATTGAAAAAATTTTATTATCCGCATAAATATCTGAAAATCAGAATATCTAATGGGCGTACTCAAATCACCTTGATAGGCTTCCTGTGGTTCAACGCATGGGTGCTGCAACTAATTATAGCATGTAATGTATACTTTAAGGCGTTCGAACAGATTTTTTGCGAATTTCTCAGCGCAACAATAAATTTCACTCGACCCACCACGCCGCAGACATCCCTACTAATAATAAGCGTAATGTAATGTTTCAGTTACAAATTTGCTTCGGGCTAAATATTTATGTGTGCCTCGTTGTGTCGGGAATACGAAAATCGTATAATGTCACCGCGGGACATCGGCGTTTGGCGTTCGGCAGCGCAATGCAATGACGTCGCTCCGAGCAGCGGGCACTTGTGACCAAACAAATGGCAATACTAGTTTGATGTTGAGTTAAAGCCTACAACAACAACATAGTAATTGCGTGAAATTGCAATTCAATTACAACAACACGTACAACGATTGGCATAAAATTAAGAAATGTTTTACTTTTCTATTTTGTGTTTCGCTTACTCACACGCCCATCTAGGCTGGTATTTTGTTGATATTTACCCCCGTATTTAATTCGATGATAAGTAATTTGATGCCTACGAAATTGCCACTCACTAGCTAGAATGAATGAAATATAACAACTATAGGAGAGTCAGGATTGAATATGTTTTCATTGAAGCCTCGTTGTGCTGAATTCAAGCAGCAGAATTTGCAATCATACAGTCTCTATATAAATACACATTTCTCGTCCTTTTTCGCTCTCCGGTATCCCGCTGTGCGTACACGGCAACTCTGCCGTCGCAGACATATCGTTGAGTTGTGAAAAATTATTAATTTGAGGCTCATTAAAATTTGATTACACGTTATGCCATTGAACACACTTTCCGAGGGTCGTCAACTCGTTTTATTTGTTTGTGGGTATGTACGTGAGTCTTTATTAGAACGCATTGATCTTATGACAACTCGCAGATCGCTCGATTGTAACAGCTTGAGTTTTACAATATTATTGCCAAAATGAGATTTGAAATTTAATTGCGCTGTTTACATTCTTCTGAGGCGTTTGCGCTTAAATCTTAGCTATGACGCAGATTTCTGGTATCAAGTAAGGCAGAACAAGATATTGCTCCTAATGTCAGGTTCATCCTGCGCTACAAACTGGAGTTAAAGCTTTTTAGCCACGTCTTCACAATGAAGCAGCGCTTAAGAAATTAAGATTTTTATCTAAATTAGTAATTTTTCTGAAACAAAATTGACTATTGTTCTGAGAATTTTATCAAAAAACACTAAAAACATCATTAAGGCGAGCTAAAAACAGTAGACAAGTAAGAAACTATTGACTAAGCATATTATTTAATCAGTACTAAATGCCAATATTGCCCATAAACTCGATTCTTTGACATTTAATATTTGGTCAACAAAAATACCTAATTTGCTGCTCCAACCAAGGTCCATATTTCCAGGAAACTTTTCTAAAAGGGATTATAAATATTGCTATAAAAGCAGTCTAATATCTCCTTTTTGATATAAATATGCTCAAAACTGTTTTTAGTTAAAGTTAAAGTAAAACTAGTTTGTCCGTAAAAGCTTCAAACTAGAACTCGTTCAAACTAATCAAAATTAACAAACTCATAATTTAGTTAATTGCAGAGTCTTATAAATGAAACTTAGGCTATGGATACTTGATAATTATTTAACATAAATTAGATAAGCATATAGACTTTAGCCATTTCCTAGGACCTCAGTTTTAATAGATGAAGCAGTAAGAGTAAATAAGTATAATATCAAGAAACAGTCGCTTTCTTGAGATATTCGGAAGCTTAACAAAAAGCAGCTTACTAAGCTGTGCCCACATTTTATTACCAACAAGTTTACCCAGAGCGATCATTATATTGATCTCGCTGTAAATTATAAAAAAGTAAAGCGACGGCAATCGGAAGGAAAAGTGCATATCACTGGAGCATATAGCTTCCAGCTACATACCTTACCATAATTTTTGCAGAGAATTATCCGAACATTTTCAAGAATTATTGAAAGAAACTCAAGTTGTTTTTAATTATAAAAGAAACAATAAATTTCATTTTATATTATAAAAAATAATATAAAAAATTCTATAAACTCACCTCTTCGCTTCGTTTGTGTACCCAAAATTTGATCGATGCTGTAGACAGCGCGTGGTCTTGAGACGGGTCCTTCCTGAACCGGACGCATAACGGGAGCCATGATGGGATGTGACGTTGTGGTGGACATCATTTTCGAAAAGTATTTCTGCTTCTCAACTTGACACTAAAACTTTGCACAATTCTCAACTCCGTTAGATATTAGTAACCGATCGCTTGGTTCACCGAGGTTCTTTCACGTTTAGTAATAAATTTACTAACAATAATTAAGTTTGTTAATTGCACTTTGTAAACAATAAGATATAGGCTTGTTTGTATTTTCATCAACATAGATTATTCACAATTAGTTAGTTGCACACTGCCGTTATACACACGTTGCTTTTGTGAAAATCACATTTCCCGCGCGCACCACATATAATTGATGTTACGACCAACAACCACCGACTGACACAACAACCGCCTGGACTTTGCTATTTGAGTGCTGCCAAATTGAATGTGTCGACTCGACCGAGCGGGCTGGCGGCAAGTGTCTGAATGAAACGGCATCACGGCGGCCACGGTGTAGAGGTCCTGCGATGCGTTGCCAACCGTTGACAGTGAGTTGTCCTGTGAAATGTGCTGAGACAAGCAAAGCACCCTGCAGCGCGTTATCTCTTTCGCACTTGCGTGCTGCAGCGAGCGTAGGGTAGTTTTCCGGTTCTTGGCCATTATGTGCAATGGGTTTGCAGGTAGGCGCTAAGACACATTAAGGGGTGTTACCACACTCTCGCACACACACACACATACAGCGCTCACCAAGCAACTCACACCCAGTCAAGAGAAGCATCAACGCCATTGCGCTCGTGCGGGAAAATGAGAAAACACACAAACAACAGACAACAACAATTACAAATGTACGCATTCTGGAAAAACAAATTGTTGAATTGGCTTTTGACTTATTTTCCATGGTGATAAAGCCAATGCGTTATCAATCACTCGCTACAATTACAAATTTACAAAGCGCTCTGTGTGCTCTCACTTGCGTTTTTTTCTCTCATTATTTGGTGTGCATAACGAAAATTAACTTGATTTCACTTCACAATCTCTAATATCTAACGAATTAAGTTAGTTACAAGGGGGTTCTTACAATTTGGTATTCTCTCTACTTAATGGAACATGTGTGAGTGGATGGAATATGAGCAAAAATTAATAAAAATAACATTACTATTAAACTAATCTGAACTACGATATATTAGGGAATAATTTAAAAGAACTTAGTTAGCTTTGGGGAACAAATAAAAACCTTTTGCAAAAGCAGTTCCTTATTTACTCATGGTGAACCAGCTATCCTTATAGATTTTTTATTTGTTCACTGTCTTCTCTATAGAACGATGCAATCATCCTAAATATATACATTTCCCTTTCACTTTGTTTGGAATGACGTATAGGATACAATTTCTTTAGATTTACTTATTAATTCAGTAAGAAAAATATGATTTCTTGCCTCTTTAGGCTAACCGCACACTCCTCCCCTTATTGGCGATTTATAAAGCTTTTTATTTGTCTGAATTCACCGAAAAATCATAAAATCATATTAACATGCCGCAACCCGTTCCAACAACTATAGGATCTACATAACCGAAACGCACCCAGTAGTTCATCTAAACTATTTAAGAAAATATTTTCAGCCGTTTCAACCACAAGAATCACTCTATATCTTTGAACACTGCATTCGACTTTCTTCTCAAATGTCTAAATGAACTGTAAAAACTTTTGACATGTGTTCACTGATAGCTTAAACCTTAATTAATCTTACAAATTTCATTAATTTACAAGAAAACCATACTTTTCTTTATGTACTCGAGTCTGCTCATGTGGGTCTCGTAGTTTAAGAAGTGAGAAATTGCGAAAAATCTTAAGTTGAAAAGATTTAGTCGATGAAGAGCGCCCCAAAATACTAAGAGAACTTGTAGCAACGAATGTTTAGACTTCTGAGAAGCATATATGTATATTTTTAAGAATTTCATACTTGGACTAAAAGAAACCATCACCGAAACCGAAACCTTCCATAATTTCTGAAAGAACTAAATACAAAAGGAATTACTTCTCATCCAGTTTGCACTTTCTAGATAGACTTTCTCTCAAAGAAATTCGATGTTTTAATGGGGTTTCGATCGAGCCTTTGGTGGGCTTTCTTGATATTTGTTAATGATTAAAATAATTAAGATAAACTTTATAATATCTACAGCACTCCCTAAGGTTCGACGCTGCCTGTCGTGGGTCAATGGATAACAAAATAAACTCTCTAAACCTACTTGGTTAATCTTAGTTCATCACTTTATTAGACTGATAATTTGGTTTTACCAGCTAAAGGGCAATGCGCTAACAATCTCTCCACATCGCCTTTAAGAGTATACATTGAGACTCACTTGTACACCAAATCCACAACTACCGAAACCACGAAATTGTGATCTTTATTAAAGGCACAATACTTTGAGCAGCTCCTATCAAAACAAAGGATTAACTAAATCGGCGACAACGAACAGCAACGCTCGATGAGCTCAGACAAAGACTACGCGTCGCCTGCGATTAGCAGAATTGTGTGTGTGTGTGGACGCGAATTGGTCCAAGAGTGCGTGTGTGTGTGCGTTAGAATCTTTAACGCATACAAAGGAGCACCTCATCTAATCTGGCGTGTTACAGGTGCGGTAAGCGGAGTAATTCGCTTACGAATATTTACATAGTTGCGACCTGGTAAAGCGGATCAATGCATCCGAAATGAGACGCAGTTACCAAGGATTAGTGAAACGCTTTACTATAATTAGCCATTTGCGAAAATTAAGTGTCTACACGCACAATAAGCGCTGAAAGGGTCCCCTGCTGTGTTTTTATTAAGGTAGGAAATATATTTTTTTGTTTGATTGTTTTATTTTATTTGAAAATTACGCAAAATTGCATATTTTACTTTGTTTCCGGAACTTCATTTAGGGGATAGTATTACTTCGAGTGTAATCGTTTGTAAAAGTTTGTTTATTTAACGGATACAAAGAGTATATCTTGATTATACAGTTACTGCTGCGATTCAGCAGTTACATCTGTCCTCCCGCTATAGAAAATGAAACACCAGTTTCAGGATCGTTTTCTGAAAAAACCAAATTTCAAATATACGACTCTTGATTCAAAATATTTAAATATCTATTTGCTCTTAGTACAGTTCAGCTCGCCGTAATGGATACTGACGAATGGGCCTAAATGACAGTTGTAAAAAGCCAAAGTTGCATGGAAGAAGGGAGATTGAGACATCGAGACACTTTCTCCTTTATTGTCCAGCTTTCGCTAGACTGCGGCTGAAACATCTTGGCAGGACGAACTTCGGAGAGCCAGTTGAACTGTTCCGATTACAAATTAGTTGCCTGCATAAATTCGTAAAAGGCTCAAAGCGCTTTGTCGTCTCTTGAGGAGTTTGCGGCATCACAAAAGAACTAGCTTTTGCTGTCCAAGTGGGATATCATATGGCACAGGGATCTGCACTTTAACCTAAATATCTAAGATCAATATTTTTCACTGCTAAAAATCACTCCCCTAAAATCATTTCAGTTTATCAAACGAGTTGAAACTGATGTAAACAAAATCTGAACTTTATTAAGGGCTATAAGTGTATTTAGTTAAAATATAACTTTCATCTATAATTCCGGTAATTAAATGCATTTCTATAAAGGAGATTTTACTTCCTCCATTTTCAGCAACTCTCTTATTATTTCCCAAAATGGTACCGTGCCTGCATGAGAATTGATAAAAGTGTACTTTAAAAGGCTAATTACGGCCATCTTGATGTCTTGTTTGAGGTAATTTGATAGGCAACCCTCCATATCATTAACCTTGTTAGGCATACTTAAATACACGAAAACTCAATTGGCCATAGCAAAAAAACCGAAAACATTACAAAAATATGCCGCGCTGTCGAACGCCATCGACAAATTTGATGATACCAATTAAAGCGGCTTTAAAAGGCCAAAAAATGCAAATCATCCCGAGCGTCCTAAAACTAATGCAAATGCATTGAAGCGGGTGTCGGGACCAGAGTCGCCAGCTGCACAATGGCGTAACGCAATCCTAGAACAAGACGCACACACATACACACACACAGATACATATAGAGATATTGAGAAGTCTATGCGCTCGATTGCTGCCGCTAGTAACGAAAGTAATGATTTTGCATAAATTTGTGAAAAACTACTTAAGAACAAAAGCGGCCTACATTAGATTTAAAATCATTAGCAGCTATTAGCGATATAATGACAGGTAAGAGTGCCGCAGAGTCGCAGAGCCGCAGTTTCAAAGATAGCGAATGCCTTCGGGTGTGCTAAGGCGTACGAACAACTATCTACAACTGCAACTTTGTATGGATGTGTGTGTGTTTGTGTGTGAAAGCAAAAAGCAGCAAGTGAACATGCAACAATGGAGAATGGCAGCAAGCTATTGTCCTTTCCACACACTCACTGCTTGGGTATTGTGTGGACAACTCGGCCATATAATCCTTGTGCAGTTTAGTTCGAGTCCTTAATTAATACAAAGCAAAGCGTTGTGGTTTTCACAAGAAATTGCGCCGCGCAAATACTTGCACAAGTAGCCCAAGGTAGCCCGGCGTCAATCTTACTAAATTGTGAATTTCAAGAAATTACCAATATTTTGCAACCGTATTGAGCAACGCCTGCATTGTTCTGTGCTGTGTGTGTGCTCCAACAATGGCCATTCGCTGTGCGGCTCTTCAAAGAATTGTTTGTGCATTGGATTACCGCAATCGCGTATTGCACATATTTCAGGCATTTATGCAAATGTCGGCAGGTAATTACATAAGAATCAGTAGCGGTACACATTAGCATTTGCATTTGAAAGGGTTTTCGAAACCTCACTTTATATAACCATACACTTGCAAGTCAAATACCTACGTTACATAGTTAAATCACCTGTCAGCAAGGTAAAGGTATTCGGTCGCCTATTAAGTCAAATTATAAACGGAACTGCAAAATAAAATTCACTAATAGTTCGGTAATGACAGAGTTCTATCAAATTATATATATATTTCGGGAAAATCATGAAATGAGCTGAAACAAATATTCACCGCTAAATTCAAACTTACATTATAGAGGTAATAATAACTGAAACATCGAGTAATATTAAATAAAAATACTGTCATTTCGAAAAACTAACATTCAATTTCCTTCTCAAAATGGGTTTTAAAATTTTAAAAATATTATTATCCAAAAATATCAAATCGATCCGAGTGAAATTCTAAAGATAAGAAATTTGGAAATTCCGCCCATGACCATCGTCAGTCTGCATGTAAAACTTTAAGCGCGATTATCTCAAAACTAAATTTTTCGTATAGGTGCACATGATTTAGAATACTAGTTAATATATTATCTAGTTAATACATTATCTAGTTAAGGACCGAAAGTCAATTTAATGGGTTTGCGATTTAATGCTTAAAATTTCTTAACATAGAAACAGAAACATAGGTACAGCCAAGGTGGAGTTTACATAATATATATGGAAGATAACAGTGAATAAAAATTTTAAAATTTTATATTAAATTTGATAAATAATTTACAACAAAATCGGATTTTAACATAAAATTCAAAATTACGGATTTCGTGTCCGTAAATCTAGTGTAAAAAAATTACCTTAATTTCAATCTTTGAAACCCACCTCACCCCGTAAGTGTTATGTCAAAATCGATATAAAGATAATTTCTATTTTTTTCTGTCAATTTCACAGACGCGTTCAAAAACTATTAAGATCACTCCAACTAGCCAAGTTAAAGCTTTAACTCACAGTTAACACACGTAGCTCTCCAGGCATCATCTTTCCACCTCTAAGTAATAATACATTACACAAAAAGTTCTAAATCCTTAATAAAGAGAAAATAGGAGTCAATCATTTTATACAACACTTATGAAAATTGTATGTTTTTTTTAAATATGTGCTTCAATTAAAGACGATCTGCTATAACAAGTTCCTGATTAAGGCTCGAAAAATCTAGAAAGTTTTATTAAAAAAGTAAATTAAATAAAACTAAGGGAAACAGCTTTAGTTGTCTCAAAACTATATTCAACCATAAACAGGAACATTAGAACTCTCTGCTACAAAATCAAATCGAATCAAATTAAAAATTCCTAAAGATAACCACAATAATATGGCTATCTGATGATCCGTCACAACCGAATTCTCCGCTATTCACTTAAATTATAAAACATTTGTTCTTAACTTCATTGAAACACTTCAGATTATTTGCTACAATATTGAATTAATTTGAAATGTGTTTAGTTTTTGTAATTTTCACACTTCGTCATTTTTTTAGTTAATATTCAAAGAGTGTAGCAACCAGCATTACTCGCTCTCATCGGTCTTAATAGTCGCCGTGACGTCATCGACTCAGGGAGCATGCGCTCTTGCTGCTACATTCTCATTGGATGGAAATATTACCTCAACACCTCCACAGTGCTAAGCACACGCACACTCAGCTAGAAACGGATAGGTTATTGTCGTCGTCTGCCTCACCTTCATGCTACCACAAAACACAGACTGCTCTACAGGTATGCTGCGGCTGCCCACCAGTCAGCCCCCCTCTATCCCATATCAACAGCATACCATCTCTCAGTTGCGCACGGTGCTGGAAGACGTGCTCACACCGACGCAAATCTCGTTTCGCTTCTTTTGGATTAGTAAACAGATTGTAGTAATTTAACCTCGTAATTGGGTGTAGGAGTAGATGTTATGTGCGCTAACTATTCTTGTCGTCTGTTGAATGTGTACACATCAGAGGATGGAGGGGGTAAATGTGAATAGATACTGCACATATGTTTTAGATGATTTAATTATGTTTAAAATCACATAAAATGTAGATGTTTTTGTAATCATTTAAGCATTGGAATATATTAGATTGGATCATTCATTAAATTTGGTAATTAAAATGTGTTAATATTTAAATATTTTATTTCATAAGTATATTTAAACTTTTTGTTTGTATTCATTGACTAGCTGGACAGTGAGAAAAAATAATAATTTCCGTGATCTGAATTTTTTCTCGAAATTGCCGACACGCTTCTTAGTAAAGTGTTTTATTAGTGAGAAAATTGCTTTGTTCTTATCGGCCTAAATCGCCGCCCACACATTGTAATCTGTGAAAACAGTAGTCGCCGGCGTGTCTACAGAAGCTACGCCTCAAAAAATATCCAACAATTGTCAGATGGTCACTGGCGAAATAGCTACTTACGTGTGAACACTTTCACACCTATACATATGCATATATAGGTGTGTTAAAATATGTGAATATGAGCATATTGAAGTGTTACAAACTAACTGCTTAATTTCACACATTTCAAAACGGGTCACAGTGGATCATTTTACACTTTTTTCTGGTAAATTTCAAACTCAGTTTGTATATCAATTCATTTACGCTATACTAGATTATATTTGAGTATAGCTCCTAGATGTTAATATAAATATGGGCGATTCTTCAAGTTTTGACCCTTTCATTGAATATGGCAAGTATATCTCATTAAATACCTTACTCTTATGCCCAGTTTTTTAACGTAAGATTAACGATGAATTATAAAATATTTCCTGAATATATGAAAACAGTATTAAATTGGGGTTCAAGAGAGATTTGAGAACACTTAAAATGCACTATTCAATAAAAATGAAATATGCTGCTACTGGAGACAGTTATCCGTTCACTTTGGTTTCGGCCTAGTTCGGCTGCCAACATTTTCCTTCGATAAAAATACATATTTAACTGTTGTCGAGCATCTATCGATTTCTTTCGCTTCCTTTTAACAGATTTCTTTTAAAATCCTATCGTATTTCGCACTTTTAATTAAAAAAAAAAAACTACTATAGGTTAGGTTCGATGGTTATTACCTAAAAGCAAACACACTTAGATTATTAAGGGCAGTCCTTTGTGATGCCAAAAAAAATTGACCGCCACTTAAATTTAAGAATCGACAAAACGCCTAGAACCTATCACAAATCTGCAGAGGTTTATTACATACTTCTATATCCGAGATCTATCAAAGGCGGTGCACTCTAAAGGCAAATGTTGGGAAAATTGTACCTCATCCTCCTCCAAGCAGATCCTGCAGTTAGGTTCGGTAAAATTTTCAGTTTGACCGGGTGAAACCCGATAAGACAGTGACAAGTTAGAACTCCTATGAATAGGGAAAGATTGACCTACTTGAACTGTTCGTTTGACCTCTTGCAATTTACTTTGGATCGGAAGTATCTCGCGTCAGAACAGGTGGTAGTGAGCCATTCATCCAGAAGCAAATTGCAAGAGAATAGTAGGTGATGTTCCTACTTGCTCCCATTACACCGTAGGTGAGACCGACGTGAAAAAAATACTATACTACTTTTAAAATTTTTTTTTTTAAATAAAAGTCACTTCAACTCCGAACAAAATTGAAGCTCGATTAAGTTAGATTCAAACCTAAAATGACTTTAATATTTAGGAAGTTTGCCAAAAATAATATGTGCAAATTAAAAAATTTAGTCAGTCGTTTTCATAAACGAAACACTGTGCATCGTCGAGTTGTTGCATTGCTCGGAAACTGGCAAAAAAGCAGTCGCCATTGTGCGGTTGTTTGGAATTTATTTCACTTTCTTTGCGGTGACACTTTCAAATGCAAATCTCTTTCAAATGTTGTCCTATGATCCCGGCAGTGTTATTTGCATTATTGTGTTTGTTTTTTTTTTTTTGCCTTACACTCTTTGAAAGTAGCCTTACTTACTTTCGCTGCCCTTCTCCTCCCACATACTTTCCGTTTTTATGCTGCACACAAAGCCGAGCTCACATATCTTCTCGCTGGCATTGTTGTCCGACATTATTATACATTTTTCCTATTTTCTTTCACGTTCAATGTCTTATTTGTTTGCCATTTTGGCTGGTCAAGGAGTCGCATTGTCTGCGGTGCACAATTTTTATGTAACTCAAGTGGCCAAGCACACACACACATCTTCATACATACAAATGTTAAGTATTCCGCATATACAATTGTATGTGTGTGTGTGTGTGTCCGAAAGGTGACAAATGAGTCGAACGGCCACACATGCATTCACCTAACCCAAGTGCTCACCACCGACTCATTCATTATCGGTCACATGGCACGCCCACTCACATGAAGACTATGGCAGTGTGAATGCCTTTCCACAGAAGTCCACAAGCCGTTGGAGTCGTGCCCAGTTGGCAGTTGCTACTGCATTTCCGATTTCTTCACACTCTTCATGCATGTTCGCATGTGCGTAAATTACCAGTGAAATGCGTCGGCTTTCGGCAGTTTGGCTTTAGTCCTCTTGCTAATTTGCCGTACTAATCTTCCAGGCGCTCGAGCACATTTGTTCGCATTTCTGGTCATTTGCAGTCATTTGCATGCATTGAGTTGACGCTTATCAGCCTTAAGTTTGTGTCGGAAATCTCTTCATTCTGATTTCGTTGCATTGTTTCGAACACACATGGACACACACACATATGAATGTGGTGCAAGCGATTAGCATCAATGTCTTTTGTAGTGGTGCCTCTGTCCTTGCTGCTCATTTCAAATAAAACAATTTTCACCAATAAAGCCATCATCAGCTTACTCTTTGCTCACACTTGGGTGTCAATTTACTCCAGATTAGCCTAAGATTTTGTATAGTCTTGGCTTTATCACACATGTAAAATATTTGAATAAGGTATAGTATGTGTATGGAATATTTGCAAGTGTGGACTCATATGCATAGTTTTTTATTGAAAAAGTGTGTCGATTTCCACGACACTCACTTTTGTGAAATGTGATAGCATCTACTAAGATTATTGGTCGCCTCCATTCAGCTTCCAACACCTGGGCACTTCTATTAAATTTCCTTGAAATGCATATATGTACATGATGTTACAATCGAAGTACAGTATATGGATTTAAAATTCCGAAGATCTTATCAAGTTTGGAGTTCATAAATATTTAATCAAAGCACTCGTGTACATATCCATATACATATATCATCGTAATCGTAAATAAATAGAATATCCTTTTAGAGATAATTAATAAATTATGGCTAGGAGAAGTACTGAAACGATTTTATGCATTTTTAGCACCAGTTCTCACGGTTATCAGGAAAAAGATACTCAGCTTGTTTCATAAAGATATTTTATATACAAATTAACTGATATTTTCCGTATAAAGTCATAGTCACGCTTTGCCAGAAGTCGCATCAGAGTTGCCACAGCAATATTACTTATTATTAAAGACATTTAAAAGATTTTTGACTATGAGTTCTTATATATTATTCTTATATCTATATATTAGTTATATCCAATATTCTTTAAATTAAGGAGCAAACAGACTTCTACCATATTTTTCAAACAGGATTGCTTTCAAGTTATACTGGTATTTAGTTCTACTAATACTCCACTATTGATACTTTCCAACCTCTGTGATCTTGTTTGCTCCGAAGCCATTCCAATTTATATATCTGATGATCTGATGGTATCCTATATTTTCTCCTTTTTATAAAGCAGTCTTTCTAAGTCTTTACAAAACTATCAAACATTTCTTATAGTGGCTGTTAGATCCCTTTTGTTTCTTACATTCCCATATTTGGGCCAAATTTTAATGTTTCTTTTTATTTTATTTTTTTATGGTTTGAGTGAACACTATTACATCCTACTCAGATTCTTCATAACATGGCACAATCGACAAAGCAATAAAACTATGGGATAAAAAAAACTAAAGCGATTACAAGTAGCTCATTGTAACCGCAAATATAATAAAATATGTCATAACGATAGTTTCAAAGTACCCATACAACCCTATAGATATATAGTCAAATTAACGGCAACTAGATTAAGAAACTTTCTTCACATATCTACCCTTCAAATACTTACGAACCCCACCGACGAGTAAGCAGCAAGCGAAATTAATCTTAAGCACATCAGCAAATAACCCAATAACTTGTAATATCCATTCCCACTAGACACGCATAACTTTGCAGTTCATTCCTTCACTGCGGTGTTCAATAAAATTCATTAATATTTGCCACAATTTCCATACCCCACTCACCTCGTCATCAAACGCCAGCACCCCAGCATACTTCAGAAGAGCGTTTGCTGGATTTTTGCTTTATAATCTAATATAGCAAAGAGTTTATTAGTAAACAGCATTGCTGCAACTGGCAGCTAGTTACAATAGTTTCTGCCCATAAACCACTCAGACGCTCAGCCAGTTGTGCGATGATTTGGGCGCCCTTCTCCTACTCTATCGGAGTATCTGAATAACTGTTGCGCATCCCTTTGACGAGCTGTTGCGTCAGCGTATGACTGCAGGTCCCGCAACCGCACACACCGCATACAAATATCCTTCGCTCAACTTGTGTCTTGAATTTCGGTTTAGCATATTGGAACATTTATTATGCCCGCCGGTGTCGACGTGTTTGTAAATATGTAGCCTGTCACATGCCGCACGCCCATCGACGATGGCAGCAATGCCTGTGGACCAAAATGAGCAAATTCACGTATTCGGACTGTTTGACTGAACAGACTGTGAGGGGAGCGGAGGGTCGTTGGGCATATTGAGTAGTTGATTTGTGCGATTGATATTGTATGTTTATTGTATTATTGTATTTTAAATAATTGATGAATATTTCAAGATAAGTTTTGTTAATTTTAATATCCAGAAATAAGGCATTAATATGAAAATAAAGAATGAGTAAGTGAAGAAGTGTTAAGCACGGTTGTACATTTGATACTGTCTCAATACATAAAGTTCAATGGCAGGAAAAGAATTTAAATTTTCACTTCAGTTATCGCTTGCTTGTTTAGATGTACAATCAGATAGGCAGATATCCGGAATTCAACTAGTCTCGTTCTCCTAGGTATAGGTGAACAAAACTATCATAGCCTGTCCATCATATTTCGAGAGTATAAAATTCATGAAATCTACATACTTAAGAAAAGCTGCTGAAGAAAAAGAGAGAGACAGAGAGAGAAAGAAAGATATATACGAATAGTTTGAAAGTAAAATACGAACATGCATTTGATTTTTTGATTTATTTCGAGAACACTCTCGGATCTGCTAAAAACAGAAGTAGAAAGAATATATCTCTTTCAGCCAAACATCAGCAACATGATCAACGAATAATTTATTTGTTTATTAATTATTTCATTTAATTTCTGTTAAATGTTAAACGAAATGAGTTACGACTTTTGAATTAGTCTTCATTTATCATTTCAACATCTTTCTACACTTATGTCAGCACTATATCTTGGCCTTATAGCCATGTGCGTATATTTCAACGAATAAAAATGACCGTGCCATGAATCCCAGATGATACCTCTCCAATTTGATGTCTGAGTGCTGTTCAGATAATCGCCATTTAGGTTACTAAAGAAGACAGGAATAATATTTAGACAAAACACTTTACAAAACTTTCGAATTGCATTTTACCCAAAGAGGCACCTATTGTACCACCAGCCACCTTTGAAATACTCCGCACAATTCGCAGTCGTATTATCGTTATCCTGGTCGTATGTACTGAACTTTTGGCCATCATGATATCCGAGCAAGGAATCGCCTGCACTTCCAGAATATTTTCCCAAAATATTCAAAGCGTATTTTTCGTTTTCCCCGCCTACCGCGAAACTATCATAGTGGGCGTACTTAACGGTATCCTTGAAATCATGCAATTCGATTTGTAGCTCATTGAGTTGCACTTGTGTGAGCGCATGCAGTTTATCCAGACCAATCCAGAAATTTGTCTCCAAGTTTCCGAAGCCAACTTTATAATCATTCCAGTTGCGATTGAAGTCGATGTGTCCGCTCTGTCTACGGTGCACCAACAACCAGGGCTCACCACCATTGCCATCGAGTAAACAGTAAACGTAGAAGGGTCGATCTTCCCAACCCTTTAACGGTAAGCGTATTTGGTAGATGTCGCTTTTAGCGTTCGAACCTGCAAAGCGCACTGCCTCCACACAGTTGGAAGGTAGAGATCTCGTATTGGACCCATCGTTCAATATGTACGCCAAAGCGGTGGCCAAGTAGAGCAGCAACAGCGTAGCCTTCACCAACATGTACGAAACGACCATCTCGTATGCTTTTTTGCACTGACACTCGACTGTTAGCGAATCTATATTTATACAAGAACTCTCAAAAATTCTATTCACTCTTACCTCTTCTAATAAGTACATATATAATTCACGCAAGTGTTCGTATTTTGATTGTTGGCAAATATGAGAAACGTTTACTCTTTGTTTTAATTATGTGAAATATAAACAACTAAGGTATACACAAACTCGCATATGCCCAAACATTTTATATTATCTCAATTTTTAATCTCTCATGCTCTGCTAATTACCTTAATGAAGATTTAATATATAACTTATAAAGAATATTATGAAATATAAAGAAAAACAAGTAAGGAAGGGCTAAGTTCGGGTGAACCGAGCATTATATACTCTCTTTATTCATATATTTTTATTAAGAGAATACACAATCTGACCCATATATTCGGAATGAAGTCCACTGAAAACCAATAATCCAACCAAAAATAAGGACGAAGTAATTCCTGGTCTTATTTCAACTACTTTCGCCACCAAGCTACATTCTATCAAAGATATTACGTTCAGTTAATTCTGCTAAGACATCTAACTATATAGTATACGGTATAAAGTCCACCGAAAGTTTGAAAATGCGAATATGAGGCATATGAAGGCTAGATGATTTATTGACTTGTTTTTGCCCATTTTTGGCACAGACGAACACTGTTAGAAGGAACACATCTCCTTTGAATTTATTTAGAATATCTGAGAGATTTACCGATATTTTCAATAAAAAATTAGCCGCAATCTTCAAGGTCCTCATGTTCGAGTCATGTTCAACATAACTTTTGTGTGAGAGGTAAGCGTGGTTATCTGATTTCCTTAGATTTTTAGACTGGGAATCGGCTAAAAGAAGCGATCCTAGAGAGGTTGGTTGATATATATTTAGTAGTTTATGAGATGAGATGTACAAAAAACTTTTACTTTGCACTTTCTAAAAAAAATTACTTTAAAATAGGCCCCTTTCTAGTGTAATCCTTTTATTTATGGCTTAGTTATAGCTCTGACGGACAGACAGACGGATTTCGTCATCCTCATCATTTTGGTATATATAACTCTGTATCTAACTCGTTTAGTTTTATGACTTACAAAAGAACCGTTACGTGAACAAAACTAATATACTCTCTTAGCAACTTTTGTTGCGAGAGTATAAAACCAGACAGATATATAAACAAAGGTGTGATAATAAAACTAGAAAACAGTTTATTTATTAATTTTCTTTTCCAAGAATTGTACCGTCTTTGTTGTTCTTTTATATTTCATAAATTAATTTTAAAAATATTTATTAGCCATTATTCAAATTAAGAATGTCATTAATGGGGCGTTGCTGTACGTGGTGGTACAGTGGTGATTCACTTTAAAATTTATAATTCTGCATCTGCGTGTAGATGAGTACAAAATTCTAAGAATTATTTCAAATTCATGCAAAAGTTATAAAATTGTATAATTTTTTTATTACTTGAAATTTTTTTCAAATTTTCACATTAATCTACACTGAAGTATATTTATACTCTCGCAACAAAGTTGCTAGAGAGAATTATAGTTTTGTTCACATAACGGTTGTTTGTAACACCCAAAACTAAACGAGTTAGATATAGGGTTATATATACCAAAGTGATCAGGGTGAAGAGTGGAGTTCAAATCCGAATGTCTGACTGTCCGTCCGTCCGTCCGTGAGGCCCCCAAGTAGCGAAGTCGTTGTCTTGACAATGCAGGGCAGGAGCACAGAAGATGCTTCATTGTTTCTATTGCACCTTGCTCTTGACATTTCCTGCAGTCTTCCCGATCCGTAAGTCCCATTTTGTAGGCATGTGCCGCCACCTGTGAGTATTCCCACCAAGCTCCTGCAGTCCCTTCTATCGAGTGACAGAATGAGTTTGGTGTATTTCTGGTCTACGGCTTTACACATGGCTTTAGCGGTTTTACACCTTGGTATATTTGTCCACCGTGTTAGGATTCTCCTTTTCATGCCCCTGTCCAGATCATCGTACAGACAGTGCATGGGTTTGCCAATGTCGGTCGCGTTTCCGGAAGACAGTTTTACGCCCCTCTTGGCAATTTCGTCAACAATCTCGTTGCCTTCAATGCCTTTATGCCCTGGCACCCAGTAGAAGTGAAGACAAGTGTTCCTAGCAGCCCTCTCCACTGCCACCCTGGTATCCAAAACACTTTTGGCCGAAATGCAAACCGAGGTTGTTGCCTTGATTGCAGCTTGACTGTCTACGTAGGTAAATAAAGCTATGGAAATAAAATTTGGTATGAAGGATCGCACTATGAAGGTGCATATTTGGATGTAATTTTTTTGGGGAAGTGGGCGTGGCCCGGCCCCCAAATAGGTTTTTTGTACATATCTCGGAAACCAGTAGAGCTATATAAACCAAACTTTCTGCAGTCGGTTTTTTTAGCCACTTCTTAATACAGTCCAAAAATGAAAGAAATCGGATAATAACCACGCCCACCTCCCATACAAAGGGAGGACCCGGTCAAGCGCTGCTGTTGCTAAGTTATAAGGTAGATTCTGAAGAATTGATTGATATCTTAGTCTTACTCAAGTTAACTACTACTAACTATCTCACGATCTATGGATCTCCCTACATAAGCTATTGCAACTGTCACTATTGCTAACAAGTAAGAAAAGGCTAAGTTCGGGTGGAACCGAACATTTTATACTCTCGCAATTTATTGAAGAAATTTTATTAAGATGACATACAAATTAACCCATAAATTGGGCATAAAGTTTAATAGAATAACGAAAATCGTAATATATACTATATGAGGGCTGAGGTAATTCTAATATTAACCAATACATATATGCGGAATAAAGCCCACCGTATTTTTGAAAAACCAATAATTAGGTATATGGAGATTTTAATATTTTTTTTTAACAGAACACTATATTTCCTATGAATTACATTAAATTATCTGAGAGATTTACCCAAATTTTCGGTTAAAATTTACCCTTAGGCGCTGAGTTCAACATGTTCGATATCTGGGGCCTTGAAAAGTTATAGTCCGTTTTCGACAATTTTTTCACAAGTGAAGCCAGAGATGATATGCACTATTTGTGTAAAGTTTTATTCCGCTATCTTCATTGGTTCCTTATGTTTACATTATAAAGTGAAGGAATAAGATGGATTTCAAAATTTAGTTATAAGGAAAGTAGTAGTGGTTGTGAAGCGATTTCGCCCATTTTTTGTCCGTGTTATCAGGGTGTCAAGAAAATATTATATACCGAATTTCATTCGAATCGGTCGAGTAGTTCCTGAGATATGGTTTTTGACCCATAAGTGGGCGATGCCACGCCCATTTTCCATTTTGTAAAAAAATCTGAGTACAGCTCTTTTCTGCTATTTCTTCTGCAAAATTTAGTGTTTCTGACGTTTTTCGTTAGTGAGTTAACCCACTTTTAGTAATTTTCAACCTAACCTTTGTATGGGAGGTGAGCGTGGTTATTATCCGATTTCAACTAGTTTCATGGTGTGTGGTGGGGTACGTAAGAGAACCGACTGCAGAAAGTTTGGTTTATATAGCTTTATTGGTTTGCGAGTTAAATACAAATAACCGATTTGTGGGTGGGGCCACGCCCACTTCACCAAAAAAATTACATCCAAATAATATCCTAATGCAATCCTTTATTCCAAATTTTACTTTTATAACTTCATTTATGGCTTAGTTATGACACTTTATGTGTTTTTGCTTTTCGCCATTTTGTGGGCGTGGCAATGGTCCTATTCCGCCCATTTTCGAACTTGATCTTCTTATGGTGCCAAGGAATATTTGTGCCAAGTTTCGTCAAGATATCTTAATTTTTACTCAAGTTACAGCTTGCACAGACGGACAGACGGACAGACGGACGGACGGACAGACATCCGGATTTCAAATCTACTCGTCACCCTGATCACTTTGGTTTATATGACTCTATATCTAACTCTTTTAGTTTTAGGTGTTACAAACAACCGTTATGTGAACAAAACTATAATACTCTCGTAGCAACTTTTGTTGCGAGAGTATAAAAATTATGGTCCATGCTTCCTTACATGGCAGATACTCGTAGAACTATTTATTATTATTTGTATTCTCGTATTGTATTCTTCAACGTGGTAATATTGTAAAGCTCTTATTATTAGCTGAAAATGGTCCGAAATAAATGTAAAAATAGAAATCTTTTCGGCAAGCAAATCAAGAAATGCGGCAGATGTCATAATTCATAAACTTGTTGAGAGAGGGAAAATACGTCTTCTGAATTTAATGTTTAATTTCAATCAAAATCACTGAGGTCCTCTCATTCCTTATATTAGATATCCAGTTTTTACTTCAGTTATCGCTTGTTTAGACGATAGAAAGAGATCCCGAATGCAACACATCTCCTTATCCTAATCACAAAGTCGGGTCTACCTTGATTGATTAGCTGCAGGTGTTAGAAATAACCTTTAGATAAACGAAACTATTATATCTCGTGCGTTGTGGGAGTATAACAATCATAAAATCTACAAACTTAAGAAAAGCTTATGATTATAAGCTTATGAAAGAGAATTAAAGATATATTCTACCTACAAATAGTTCGAAAGAAAAACACGAATATGCTGATTTATATATTCTGATTTATTTCGAGAACATTCGCAGATCTACTACAAAAACACAAAGGCACAAATGATCAACGAATAGTTTATATGTATATTAATTATTTAATTTCATTTCTGTTGAATGTTAAACGAAATGAATTACGACTTTTGAATTAGTCTTCATTTATTATCTCAACACTGTACACTTATGTCATCTCTATCTCTTGGTCTTATGGCCATGTGAGCATATTTCAACGAATAATTGCCGCCGCGCCATTTTCTCCAGATGATGCCTTTCCCATTTGATTTATTGTTGTTATTAAGATACTCACCATTTAGATTACTAAAGAAGACAGGAATAATATGTAGGCAAAAAAACCTTTAGAAATTTGCGAATTGAATTTTACCTGTCGTAGCAGTCGTTGTACCACCAGCCAGCTTTGTAATCCTCCGCACAATTCAAAGTGGAATTATCGTTATCCTGGTCGTATGTACTGAACTTTTGGCCATCGTGAGTACCTATCAAGGAATCACTTGCACTGCCAGAATATTTTCCCAAAATATTCAATGCGTATTTTTCGTTTTCCCCGCCTACCGCGAAACTATCGTAGTGGGCGTACTTAACGGTATCGTTGAAATCATGCAATTCGATTTGTAGCTCATTAAGTTGCACTTGTGTGAGAGCATGCAGTTTGTCCAAACCAATCCAGAAATTTGTCTCCAAGTTTCCGAAGCCAACTTTATAATCATTCCAGTTGCGATTGAAGTCGATGTGTCCGCTCTGTCTACGGTGCACCACCAATCTGGGGTCACCACCATTGCCATCGAGTAAACAGTAAACGTAGAAGGGTCGATCCTCCCAACCTTTTAATGGTAAGCGAATTTGGTAAATGCCGCTTTTGGCCTCTGAACCTGCAAAGCACATTGCCTCCACACAGTTGGAAGGTAGAGGTCTCGTACTGAACTCCTCGTTCAATATATACGCCGAAGCGGTAGCCAAGAAGACCACCAACAGCGTAGCCTTCACCAACAATACCAATGAAGTGACCATTTCGTATGCTTATTTGCACTGGCGCTCGACTGTTAGCGAATCTATATTTATACAGGAACTCTCAAAAATCCCACACTCTCGCTTTTTCCTAATAAGTATATAATTCTCTACATCGTATATACCCAAACATTTTATATTATCTCAATTTTTAATCTCTCATGCCCTACTAATTACATTAATGAAGATTTAATATATAATTTATAAAGAATATTATGAAATATAAAGAAAAACAAGTAAGGAAGGGCTAAGTTCGGGTGAACCAAACATTAAAGACTTTCGCAACTTATTTATTAAATTTTATTAAGAGAACGCACAATTTGACCACATTTTCGGGATAAAGTCCACCGAAATTTTGAAAATCCGAATATGTGTTATATTTGGACTAGAGGAAATATTGACCTGATTTTGTCCATTTTTGACACAGACGACCAATGTGAGAACGAACACATCTCATATTTGGCCGATTCTTAGCCGATTCTTTCTACTTCTTTCGGATTATGCTAAAATACATTTTTTTTTTTCTTTTTTGATTTCTTTAGAGCATAAAATTTGAATTCCTAAACTAACAATTCATCATGGAGAAATCATCATAAAGAAATTCAACAATTTTGGATTAATGAAAGGTTTTATTTAGCACTGCTAGAAACATTCGATTTATGTCAAATATGTACAGTTTTGTTTAAAGTTGTTGAGATTTTGAAGATAATGTCATAAAGTCACTATTATAAAAGCATTCTTAATTAGGTTAATTTATTTTTAAAAGTTTGCTATAGACAGGGTCACGTAATAATCACTTGGTGCTGGCCTGGACTATAATAAGGTGCATGGAAAAGAACCTCTCAAACAAGCTTCCGAAGTTTCTACTGAGTCACTATCACTATTTGCCGCCTTTCACAATGTGAGATATAAATGACAAAAGTCATCTCTTTGAAAATAACGGATTCGTTTTACTACTACGACCTACTATTTTCGAATATTGGCCTTAATGCTCATATTTGTCCTTAAGGGGTAACCCATGAAAATTATTAAATTAATTTAAAAAAATAGTTCCCCAACTGCTGACATAATTCCGGCCGAATGAGTAACTGATACACAAAAATTTAAGAAGGTTATTGAAGTTATATATTTTCCTTATACAATGACCTACGATTATTAAAAGATATCAAATATTAACAAAATGGCGTAGTTCTGAAAAAAATTTCGATTATTTAGTTAAAAAATGGTCGTTTTTTAAATGCCAAATTGACAATTTTCAACAAATCAAAAAGATCGTAGGTCATTGTATAGTAAATATATTCAAGAACATTCAGTTTAAATTTGAGGTTGATCTGTTGATTTGTGAAAAGTCGTTTCGAGAAAAACGCGTTTTAAGTTTCGACTATAGCGGCTCATACATGTGAGCGATTGCTCTTTAGAACGCTGCCATTCAAAAACTATTCAAGATACGACCTTACCTTTCACAGGATATTTTTGAAATTATAAACTTTCGAATAAGCAAAAAATAAAAAATCGATTTTTTGAAAATGTCACACCGGTATATCCCCTTAAAGGAAAACAGCTATATTGCTGATTGCAGATTCACTTTGAGAAATCGCGAATAACTTATTTGTTCTATCAACACACATCTTATAATAATAATTTATTTAGTTTTGAATATTAATTAAATCACTAAACAACTTCATATTTACATATGAATTGAGTTGTTTACCTATTTTGTGATGTTATTTGTCTTTGTTTTTATTTTGTTACTATACTATTTTACTAAATAATGTTGTTGATGAAAGAATCGGCATCGGCATCGGCATCGGCCGATTCTTTGCCAACTGGCCGATTAATCGGCATCGGCATCGGCCAAAATTTTAGTATCGGTCGGACACTACAAAATATCTATGCGCAATTTTCGATTCCGAAATCTTCACCGATACTTAACATACACATTGGAAAGTGAACGAATCCGTTAGGTGAACAAAACTAATATACTCTCTTTGCAACATGTTGTGAGAGTATAAACATTTTGGCTCATATATTTGAAGCTTATAATTTATATAAAACTTCGAGATGTGTGGGGTTTATTTTTAAATAACAGACAGATATGCGGCAGTATAAACAAAAGTGTTATAGGAAATGCGGAAACTGTTTTTTTTTATTAATTTTCTTTTCCAAGAATTGTACCGTCTTTGTTGTTCTTTTATATTTCATGAATTAATTTTAAAAATATTTATTGGCCATTATTCAAATTAAGAATGTCATTAATAGGGCATTGTTCTACATGGTGGTACAGTGGTGATTCACTTTATATTCATATGTATAGATCTGGATGTGCATATTTTTATTTAAAGCCTATATATATAATATGTATGCGTGTAGATGTGTACAAAATTCCAAGAATTATTTCTATTATATGCAAAAGTTATAAGATGTTTGAACCTTTTTATTATTTGACATTTTTCTTCAAATTTTCACTCGCATGAAATATATTTTTATTTAAATACATATAGGGCCGGTCAATCGCTGCTGGTATAAGGTAGATTCTGGTTAACTACTACTAACTAACTAACTCACGATCTATGGATCTCCCTACATAAGCTGCTGCAGCTGTCACTATTGCCAAAAATTAATGGTCCATGCCTCCCTACATGACAGAAACGTGTGGAAAAGTGTGGAATCGTGTGACAGAATATGCGACAATACCTCAAACCGTTCAGCAGCTAAAAGCTCAAATATAGCGGATTCCTTATTAGCCTAAAAGCTTTTCGCTATACGAAGATGTTTGTAGAACTATTTATTATTATTTGTATTCTCGTATTGTATTATTATTGCAAAGCTCTTTTTATTTGCTGAAAATAGTCCGAAATAAATGTATAAATATAAATCTTTTCGGCAAGCAAATGAAGAAATGCGGCAGATGTCATAATTCATAAACTTGTTGAGAGAGATACATAATCTGCGGTTTGCCACATTTTCGCTACAGACGCGTATATATTAATTCGCACAAACAAAGGCCAGCATACTTGACTCGTTCAATATTTAGTGTGCTACAACCCTGCGGTGTCAAAAATCAATTTCAAACAAGTAAGGAAGGGATAAGTTCGGGTGTAACCGAACATTTTATACTCTCGCAATTTATTGAAGTTATACTTCTTATGCGAGTTCGGAACAGTTGCGATAATTGTTGCGCAACAGCAACAATATGCATAAACATACATACATGTACATGAATGAACATGTTTATATGTCATTGAACAAACACACAAACTTCAAAAGCAATGTTCTACAAAAACAACAAGCGCCAAAAATGTATTTCGATAAGTTTGTATGCTCATACATATTCATACATATTTACAACAAGCCGATTTTCTACCAACAACGCAATGTAGCGTCGCGCAGCCGGCCATCAATTTTTCAATTTATTCAAATTGTATTTGAACATTTACAATCAATTTTTCATTACATAAATTCGCAAAATATTTTTTTTTCTGAGCAGATCACCACAAATTCTTGCAGAGAATCGCAATAGTTATGTTTCTGTTGCAAAAATTACCCTCATATCGTACCTACATATTTGATTTGATTTGTTTATTGCATTTAAAGTTAAACTAGTATTTGCGTTATAAATAAAATAAAAGATTTTTTTATTAAACACATTAAAAAATAATTGTTGTGAAAAAGGTATTTTCCTCTGAATTATCTTATTTTTCCTTTATTTGAAGATTTATAAATATTAAAGATTAGAATTTTAACATATTTAATTTTAACCGAAAATATTCAGGCAACACAGGAATAGTGTCATAATGAGAATGAAAATAGAAGCAGTGAGAGAGGGAGAGCAGTTCAAATGTCAACGTAACTTAGAGTTCTACATTCAACAGACTTTCAAGTCAAGTCATGCGTTCGGTAATCAAATACATGCAAGTCCCATTAAACGCATCTTTTATGTGACAGTTCTCAAGTCTCTCTAGGTCAAGTCAAGCATGGATAACTGAGTCATCATCATCAGGCAGTCTTCATTTACTTTCTTTGCAAATCGAAAGTCTTTTGGTTGGTGACATATTCACATGTGTATGTATTTTATTTCAATAAAATTAAATTTTTCAAATTTCTTAAGGTTGTGGGTTCGAGCCTCACCCGGGGCGTTAAATTTTTTATTTATTTCAATAAACATAAATTTTTCAAATTTCTTAAGGTTGTGGGTTCGAGCCTCACCCGGGGCATTAATTTTTTTAATTACTTCAATAAAATTAAATTTTTTAATATTCTTAAGGTTGTGGGTTCGAGCCTCACCCGGGGCATTAATTTTTTTATTTATTTCAATAAAATTAAAATTTTCAAATTTCTTGAGGATGTGGGTTCGAGCCCCACCCGGGGCATTAATTTTTTTATTTATTTCAATAAAATTAAAATTTTCAAATTTCTTGAGGTTGTGGGTTCGAGCCCCACCCGGGGCATTAAATTTTTTATTTATTTCAATAAAATTAAAATTTTCAAATTTCTTGAGGTTGTGGGTTCGAGCCTCACCCGAGGCAGTAAATTTTTTATTTATTTCAATAAAATCAAATTTTTTGAAGTTATAGTTCTTATACGACTTCGGAAAAATGTGTACGCATACATATGTATAATTGTATGGTTGCGCATTATTGGTTGGTGGGATATTCACATGTGTATGTATATGTAAACATATTCGCATGTGTATGTAGAAGCTGAAGCTATGGTCCGATTTCGGCGATTTTTAGAATGGGGCTACCACACTATAAACATAGTATTTGTGCAAAGTTCTGCACCGATATCTTCACTAGTGCTTACTTTATATATTGAAAAGTAAACGATCCAGATCGTCTTCAAAGTTCTGGTATATAGGAAGTAGGCGTGGTTGTGAAACGATTTGGCCTATTTTCACAACATATCATTGGGATATAAGGAAACTATTACCAACCAAGTTTCATTGAAATCGGTCGAGTAGTTCCTGAGATATGGTTTTTGACCCACAAGTGGACGACGCCACGCCCATTTTCCATTTTGTAAAAAAATCTGAGTGCGGCTTCCATCTGCCATTTCTTATGTGAAATTTAGTGTTTCTGACGTTTTTCGTTAGTGAGTTAACCCACTTTTAGTAATTTTCAACCTAACCTTTGTATGGGAGGTGGGCGTGATTATTATCCGATTTCTTTCATTTTTGGACTGTATTAAGAAGTGGCTAAATGTATAGTCTTGGCTTTATGTGTGGCCTAGCCATAATTTACTTATCTTATGAGTATGTGTATGAAATATTTGCAAGTGTGGACTCATATGCATACTTTGTTATTGAAAATGTGTGTGAATTTCCACGAGACTTTTGTGAAATGTGATAGCATCTACTAAGATTATTGGTCACCTTCATTCAGCCTCCAACACCTGGACACTTCTATTAAATTTCCTTGAAATGCATATATGTACATGATGCTATAATCGAAGTACAGTATATGGATTTAAAATTCCGAAGATCTTATCAAGTTTACCACGTGGAGTTCATAAATATTTAATCAAAGCACTCGTGTACATATCCATATACATATATCATCGTAATCGTAAATAAATAGAACAGAGGATGTTATTTATTCGATATCAAATTGGAAAATCACCTTTTACCTTTTAGAGATAATTAATAAATTATGGCTAGGAGAAGTACTGAAACGATTTTATGCATTTTTAGCACCAGTTCTCATGGTTATCAGGAAAAAGATACTCAGCTTGTTTCATTAAGATATTTTATATACAAATTAACCGATATTTTCGGTATAAAGTCATAGTCACGCTTTGCCAGAAGTCGCATCAGAGTTGCCACAGCAATATTACTTATTATTAAAGACATTTAAAAGATTTTTGAGTATTAGTTCTTCATATATATATATATCCAATATTCTTTAAATTAAGGAGCAAACAGACTTCTACCATATTTTTCAAACAGGAGTGCTTTCAAGTTATACTGGTATTTAGTTCTACTAATACTCCACTATGGATACTTTCCCACCTCTGTTATCTTGTTTCGGTGCTCTGAAGCCAGTCCCATTTATATATCTGATGATCTGATGGTATCCTATATTTTCTCCTTTTTATAAAGCAGTCTTTCTAAGTCTTTACAAAACTATCAATACGTTCAATGGTTGTTAGTTCCCTTTAATTTCTAGCATTACTATATTTGGGCCAAATTTTAATGTTTCTTTTTATTTTATTTTTTATGGTTTGAGTGAACACTTATTATCTCCTACTCAGATTCATCATAACATGGCACAATCTGCAAAGCAAAAAAACATAACAAAAGCCAAAACGATTACAAGTGATTTGAGTAGCTTATTGTAACCGCAAATATAATAAAATATGTCATAACGATAGTTTCAAAAGTACCCATACAACCCTATAGATATATAGTCAAATTAACGGCAACTAGAGTAAGAAACTTTCTTCACATACCCTTCAAATACTTACGAACCCCACCGACGAGCAAGCAGCAAGCGAAATTAATCTTAAGCACATCAGCAAATGACCCAATAACTTGTAATATCAATTCCCACTAGACACGCATAACTTTGCAGTTCATTCCTTCACTGCGGTGTTCAATAAAATTCATTAATATTTGCCACATTTCCATACTCCACTCACCTCGTCATCAAATGCCAACATCCCAGCATACTTCAGAAGAGCGCTTGCTGGATTTTTGCTTTATAATCTAATATTGCAAAGAGTTTATTAGTAAACAGCATTGCTGCAACTGGCAGCTAGTTATAATAGTTTCTGCCCATAAAGGCGCTCAGACGCTCAGCCAGTTGTGCGATGATTTGGGCGCCCTTCTCCTACTCTATCGGCATGCCCACTGAATAACTGTTGCGCATCCCTCTGACGAGCTGTTGCGTCAGCGTATGACTGCTGGTCCCGCAACCGCACACACCGCATACAAATATCCTTCACTCAACTTGTGTCTTGAATTTCCGTTTAGCAAATTTTGGAACATTTATTATGCCCGCCAGTGTCGACGTGTTTGTAAATATGTAGCCTGCCGCATGCCGCACGCCCATCGACGATGCCAGTAATGCCTATGAAACAAAATGAGCAAATTCACGTATTCGGATTGTTTGACTGAACAGACTGTGAGGGGAGCAGTGAGTCGTTGTTGGCTTCGATGGGCATATTGAGTAGTTGATTTGTGCGATTGAGAGTGTACGGATATAGTATATGTATTTTAAATAATTGGTGGATATTTCAAGATAAGTTTTGTTCATGTTAATATCCATAAATAAGGCATTAATATGAAAATAAATAATGAGTAATACAAGTAAAGAATTTTTCCACAAGTGATGTCACAGCTCAAATACAGTATTTGTGTAAAGTTTTATTCCGCTAGCTTAATTGGTTCCTATTGTATATATTATAAAGTGAACGAATCAGATGGAATTCAAAATTGACTTCTATGGGGAGTAGGCGTGGTTGTGTACCGATTTCGCCCATATTATTATATGCCGAATTTCATTGAAATCGGTGGTTTTATCATTATTAAAATTTTTTATCCAAACTTTTCGTTCATACAGCAATTGATTGCTTTCGACCAAAGTAATTATGTGGATTCGCCCATCTACAATATCAACTTTCCTATAGTCAGCACCTCCGAATAAAAACCTATTTCTCACTCATTTAGTTTTAGATGTTACAAACAACCGTTATGTATGTGCAACATGTTGCGGGAGAACAAAAATGTTGCCGGATTTTACCCAAGGGGCAACGGAGTACAATATTTACGGGAAAATACGCCTTCTGATTTTAATCCCGAATGCAACACATCTCCTTATCCTAATCACAAAGTTGGGTCTACCTTGATTGATTAGCTGCAGGTGTTAGAAATAACCTTTAGATAAACGAAACTATTATATCTCGTGCGTTGTGGGAGTATAACAATCATAAAATCTACAAACTTAAGAAAAGCTGCTTATGAAAGAGAATTAAAGATATATGCTACCTACAAATAGTTCGAAAGAAAAACACGAATATGCATTTGATGTTCTGATTTATTTCGAGAATATTCGCAGATCTACTACAAAAACACAAAGGCACAAATGATCAACGAATAGTTTATATGTATATTAATTATTTAATTTCATTTCTGTTGAATGTTAAACGAAATGAATTACGACTTTTGAATTAGTCTTCATTTACTATCTCCACATCTTTGTACACATATGTCAGCACTATCTCTTGGTCGTATGGCCATGTGAGCATATTTCAACGAATAATTGTTGCCGTGCCATTTGTTCCAGATGACGCCTTTCCCATTTGATTTATTGTTGTTATTAAGATACTCACCATTTAGATTACTAAAGAAGACAGGAATAATATGTAGGCAAAAAAACCTTTAGAAATTTGCGAATTGAATTTTACCTGTCGTAGCAGTCGTTGTACCACCAGCCAGCTTTGTAATCCTCCGCACAATTCAAAGTGGAATTATCGTTATCCTGGTCGTATGTACTGAACTTTTGGCCATCGTGAATACCTATCAAGGAATCACCTGCACTGCCAGAATATTTTCCCAAAATATTCAATGCGTATTTTTCGTTTTCACCCCCCACCGCGAAACTATCGTAGTGGGCGTACTTAACGGTATCGTTGAAATCATGCAATTCGATTTGTAGCTCATTAAGTTGCACTTGTGTGAGCGCATGCAGTTTGTCCAGGCCAATGAAGAAATTGGTGTTCAAGTTTCCGAAGCCAACTTTGTAATCATTCCAGTTGCGATTGAAGTTGATGTGTTCGTTCTGTCTACGCTGCACCACCAATCTGGGGTCACCACCATTGCCATCGAGTAAACAGTAAACGTAGAAGGGTCGATCCTCCCAACCTTTTAATGGTAAGCGAATTTGGTAAATACCGCTTTTGGCCTCTGAACCTGCAAAGCGCACTGCCTCCACACAGTTGGAAGGTAGAGGTCTCGTACTGGACTCCTCGTTCAATATATACGCCGAAGCGGTAGCCAAGAAGACCACCAACAGCGTAGCCTTCACCAACAATACCAATGAAGTGACCATTTCGTATGCTTATTTGCACTGGCGCTCGATTGTTAGCGAATCTATATTTATACAGAAACTCTCAAAAATCCCACACTCTCGCTTTTTCCTAATAAGTATATAATTCGCTACATCGTATATACCCAAACATTTTATATTATCTCAATTTTTAATCTCTCATGCCCTACTAATTACATTAATGAAGTTTTAATATATAATTTATAAAGAATATTATGAAATATAAAGAAAAACAAGTAAGGAAGGGCTAAGTTCGGGTGAACCAAACATTATAGACTTTCGCAACTTATTTATTTCATTTTATTAAGAGAACACACCATTTGACCCACATTTTCGGAATAAAGTCCACCGAAAGTTTGAATATCCGAATATGTGTTATATTTGGGCTAGAGGAAATATTGACCTGATTCTGTCCATTTTTGACACAGACGACCAATGTGAGAACGAACACATCTCCTTTAAATTTCTATACAAGATTATATATTTTCGATTTTTTTTGTGGTCCTATTTCAGTGATTTTTATACAGGCTATACTACACTAGAAACAAAGTATCTATGCACAATTGTTGTTTCCGAAATCTTCACCGATACTTAACATATACATTTTAAAGTGAACAAATCCGTTAGGTGAACAAAACTAATATACTCTCTTTGCAACATGTTGTGAGAGTATAAAAATTTTGGCTCATACATATATGTATATGAAGCTTATAAATCATAAAAAATGTCAGGATGTCTGGGGTTTATTTTTAAATAACAGACAGATAGGCGGCAGTATAAACAAAGGTGTGATAAGAAATGCGGAAACTGTTTTTTTATTAATTTATTTATTAATTTTCTTTTCCAAGAACTGTATAGTCTTTGTAGTTCTTTTATATTTCATTAATTGATTTTAAGAATATTTATTGGCCATTATTCAAATTAAGAGTGTCATTAATAGGGCATTGTTCTACATGGTGATACAGTGGTGATTCGCTTTAAATTCATATTTGTAATTCTGGATGTGCATATTTTTATTTACAGCCTATATATATGTATGCATGTAGATGTGTACAAAATTCCAAGAATGTGGAATGTGGAATAGTGGAATCGTGTGACAGAATATGCGACAATACCTCAAACCGTTCAGCAGGTAAAAGCTCTAACAAAGCAAATTCCTTATTAGACTAAAAGCTTTTCGCTAAACGAAGATACTCGTAGAACTATTTATTATTATTTGTATTCTCGTATTGTATTCTTCAACGTGGTAATATTGTAAAGCTCTTATTATTAGCTGAAAATGGTCCGAAATGAATGTATAAACAGAAATCTTTTCGGCAAGCAAATCAAGAAATGCGGCAGATGTCATAATTCATAAACTTGTTGAGAGAGATAATCTGCGGTTTGCCACATTTTCGCTACAGACGCGTATATATTAATTCGCACAAACAAAGGCCAGCCAACTTGACTCGTTCAATATTTATTGTGCTTCAACCCTGCGGTGTCAAAAATCAATTTCAAAAAGTTTCAACATTGAGCACTTTTTGCTTAGTTTAGCTCACACACACACGTTGGCTGGCTATGTGGCACAATTATAGGCAATTTGTTCGAAATGAAATTTTCAATTTTTCTATTGCATCGTTGCATTCAACGCTCATTCACTTATTGTCGAGCTTTTCATTTTGGGCAATTTGTGCTACTCAAATAAACAAAAATGTCTATTATTTGGCCTTTCTCTCTCTGTGTGTATGGGAGTAGGTGTATGGGACTTGCAACGCCCTCAAATATGCAATGCGACGATGATAAAAAACGTTTGAATAACTACATAAAATAAAAATCGAGCAGGCAGAACAAAGCTCAAACCGAGATTGGCAGACAAAGTTTTAATTCGCGTTCAGGCAAGGACAAATAAAAATGGAAAAACCAAAATAATTCCGCTATTCCAAATACAATCAAACCACATATGTATGTATTTGTAGGTAGGGGTTGGGCATTGTGTGCTTTTAGGCGCATACGTTTATTGCATTTAGCGCCGAAAAAACGACAACAAAAATGAAATTCCACAAAAAAATATTTGAAAAAAAAACGGCATGCGATGTAAAAAAAAAACAAAACGTTGCAGCGACGAAATGCCAAAGTCAAATAAAAATTGCACTCGCCACAAAGCTGCGGCCGCACGAATCCACAACGAACACCTAGACTGTGGGGGGTTTAATTTGTTTCATTCGCTGCAAAAACGGTTCAAACGGTGCAGCGCCCAGAAACAAGCAACGCCATGCAATGAAATTTCGATTTTTATTTTTTTTTACTTTCGTGTCGAACGCGAGTCAGATTTTTCATAAATGTATGCATTTTCCTTTTTTCAGCTTAAAATTTTATTTCGTTGGCAAATAAAGGAAATTTCGCTCACCTCCACTCGCTGCATGCATACATTTACACCAATTACTTGGCGTTGCTTCATGTGTGCGGATGTGTGTGTCGCTCTGCGCTCGAGCATCATTTGAATGCAATTTTCCACGCTATATTACAATAATTTTTTTCATATTCACTCGCTCGTTACTGTTGTTGCTGTTGCCATTATTGTTATTATTGTTGTAACATTTCCTTTTCATCAGGCGCAGTTCGTTGTTGCTGGCAGCTAGCTTGAAAGCTGATAAGCCGCTTCAATTCGCGTCAGTCAGATCACAGTTGTGGCATCTCCCGCTGACTCCCTACCCACGATATGGCCGAAAACCCGCACAACTTTCAGACGCACACAGAGAGAGATCTCTAGAGTGAGTCGCAAGTGCATATGTGCTCGAGTAGCGGCCAGCATGGCAGTCCCGTTGCCGCGTCCTTTGGTCGGGTGTGAAGTGGGCACTCATTACATTTTATTACTATGGCATTATGCAGTTTTCATTTTTGTAATTTTTTCGGGTTAAAAAATCAACAATGGCAGCCGATTTTAATGAAATTTTTGAACAAGTTTCGTAATGAACACTCATATGCATGCCGACAGACAAGCGCACAAGCGCACTGGCATATAGCGGCTATGGGTTCATGCATAAGCATGCTAGTAGGATACGAGCTGACTTTGGCGCATGTTGCATGTGGTGTGTGTGTGTGTGTGGAAGTCGACTCCTCGCTCTTCATAGGCCCCAACTCGCATTTGCATGCATATGAAATTGCGAAATTTTCTACTTTGGTTTGGATTTACTTTAACAGCGACAACCACATTGGAACCCACTTGCAGTGGAAGAGAGAGAGAGAGAGAGAGAGATGTTTTTGAACTCACGTAGCATCTTGCTCAAAGAGTATTTGAACTTTGTTCATTTATCGGAATAAACATCTAAAAGATTTAAACTCTCTGTCTACATTCAAGAGGAACTCATGCCGAACAAACCGATTTTAAATAAGTATTGGCGATATCAGATCCCAAACCTGGGAATATTTTTTCAGTTATAAACGACTTTTTAATCAATATCTTGTACTCTAACGGAAATATCATAAGATAATTGGCCGAATCTTATTCTGGACAAAATTATAAAATATTCTCTCCAATCCCTCTTTAAATCAATATTTTGATTCAAGATTCATTACACATCTTATAGTGAGCATAAAGAGAACAAAAATAACATAAATCTCCAAGAAAGCCTCCCGAACAATCTCTTATAAAGGGTGATTTTTTAAGAGCTTGATAACTTTTTTTAAAAAAAAAACGCATAAAATTTGCAAAATCTCATCGGTTCTTTATTTGAAACGTTAGATTGGTTCATGACATTTACTTTTTGAAGATAATTTCATTTAAATGTTGACCGCGGCTGCGTCTTAGGTGGTCCATTCGGAAAGTCCAATTTTGGGCAACTTTTTCGAGCATTTCGGCCGGAATAGCCCGAATTTCTTCGGAAATGTTGTCTTCCAAAGCTGGAATAGTTGCTGGCTTATTTCTGTAGACTTTAGACTTGACGTAGCCCCACAAAAAATAGTCTAAAGGCGTTAAATCGCATGATCTTGGTGGCCAACTTACGGGTCCATTTCTTGAGATGAATTGTTCTCCGAAGTTTTCCCTCAAAATGGCCATAGAATCGCGAGCTGTGTGGCATGTAGCGCCATCTTGTTGAAACCACATGTCAACCAAGTTCAGTTCTTCCATTTTTGGCAACAAAAAGTTTGTTAGCATCGAACGATAGCGATCGCCATTCACCGTAACGTTGCGTCCAACAGCATCTTTGAAAAAATACGGTCCAATGATTCCACCAGCGTACAAACCACACCAAACAGTGCATTTTTCGGGATGCATGGGCAGTTCTTGAACGGCTTCTGGTTGCTCTTCACCCCAAATGCGGCAATTTTGCTTATTTACGTAGCCATTCAACCAGAAATGAGCCTCATCGCTGAACAAAATTTGTCGATAAAAAAGCGGATTTTCTGCCAACTTTTCTAGGGCCCATTCACTGAAAATTCGACGTTAGCTCGTTAGTAAGTCTATTCATGATGAAATGTCAAAGCATACTGAGCATCTTTCTCTTTGACACCATGTCTGAAATCCCACGTGATCTGTCAAATACTAATGCATGAAAATCCTAACCTCAAAAAAATCACCCGTTATCTGTCTCATATCTCTATTCAAAGTTAGAATTCCATTTCCGGTTTCCAACCGCAGCTCACACCGCCCTACTTGTTTCTTTCTGTTTTATATAGCAGCATTGGGTGCATCACTCACTTTAATACCTACTTTTATGTATTTTTGTGAAGGTCCATATCACCCATGAGCATCCAATTATTGGCTTTTATAACTAAAATTAAAATTGTATTTGAGTTTGGCTTAATGAAAGCTCAATAAATATTTTAATAACATAATATTTTGGCAGAAATATTTTTTTAATTTACTGAACATTACTGCAGTATTGCCGCATTTCCAAGTTCTTGGTCACATACCTTTCATAATTGTTCTAGATTACTAGTTATCAAGTAACCGCTAGTAAAGCAATAGTAATCCAATTTAATATTTCTTAAGTAAATGGACGAAACAGTGAATTTGAAAGACTACAAAAGTGGTAAGTCGTGGTTTCAAGAACCCAAAAATGTTAATGCTTTTAGAGGTCGCCAGACGAGGTTTCTTTAAACCTATTTCAAATCCGATAGCTCGATAAAAAACATGATTTTCAATTGACTGCATTACTGTCTAGAATCTTTGCCCTAACGACGCTGTCAACAGCATAACAACACCAGCCGGTGCATGCAGCACAATTTAGTTGACGTGACTCTTGCTCTTGCCGTCGTCTTATCTGTTTTTAGCCGCCGCTGCTGCAACTGATTTTGATGATGATATCGTTAACTTTTGCCGACAACAATGAAAATTGCACAAGTAATTACCCTAAATAAGGATATGCTAAATGTGGTTAAATATTAAGGCGCCCCGCTGCTGTGGTGAGCAACGGGACCCCACACACACAGCAACATTTGGCTTTTAATGCGAACCTAATAAAATAAAAGTTGTGAACAGATTCTCAAGTGCTTGACGGTTGACAAAAGCACAGAGCTGTGATGGAGACAAGAGGTGGAGGGAAGGATTATATGGCTGCCAGTGTTGGTCCTTGCAAAGCAAGACTCGATTTGTTTGTGTGTGTGTGTGTGTGTGGAGAGCCAGGCGTAGCACAGCTGGTGGCGTGCTGTGCTTGAAGAATTACTTTCGTAAAATAAAATATGATATTATATTTCATTAAAGTCTTGTTAACAATGCGAATGCGAGCTGACTCACACACATAACTGTGTTTATGTAAATGCAAAAAAAGGAGAAATGCAAATCATAATATAAATAGTAATTACGTCAGAAGGACAAAAGCCATCACTTGCAGGAAATTCATACAGCTTTTTACATTTATACATACATACGCACACACAGTATTTCTTTGTATTAGCAATTTAATTGCTGTTTTAAAACGTATTAAATTCCCAACGTATACATGAAAATAAAGCAGGTTATTGCCTTTGACCCGCTGCTCTCTCATGCTTACCATCGAATGGTTGCCTGTGCGCTGGTGGAGACTTTGCCTATGAGCAACAATAATATCGTTTTCCTTCAAAGGGTCATTCCTAAAAGTCATAAACAGCACGGAAATGCATTAAATTCATTATTGAGCTTGTTGACATTTTGCATTTTCACATTTTTATTTATTTTTTTTTTATTTGTTTCACATTTCTTATATGTTTCATGCACTTCACTAAATGCGGGTGCAAAGCACTTAGTTGATAAGTGGCATTGGCGGTGGCGATGGCGGTGACTCGGTGCGTCGTTGCCATTATTGCCACTTTTACTCATATATTATTCCATATGCATTTAATAAAGACTCTAAACTTGCGCCAATGCATTAACCTTAAGAGCTTTCATTATACGTGCGTTAGGGTGTGCTCGGACTGAGAGGCTTCCACGATTGTTGAGTATATTTTGTTTACTCTGATATTTCTTTAGATTTGCAGAACTATCCGAAACATTTTTTTAAACGAAATTATATTTACTATAACACCAGTTAGCATGCCGTATGATGAAAGCTTTAAAAGTTCATAGAAATGTATATTAAGCTTTAAAAGCTTTCGACAAAAGACTGATTAAGCAAAAACTTTTCTCACTAGATTTTAACTAAAAATCTCTAATAATTATTTCATTTTAAAATTAATCTCTGAGGTAATTATGGTCGAATAATAAAGCGAACTACATTTACAGAATAGATTTTATTTGAAAATCTGACTTTTTCTATAAAGATGATTAGCCTAACGTTATGAATTCATAATGGAATTCCAGCAAATGGATTAAAATGACTGGCAACACAAGTTGTTGGCTAATAGTGGCTTGCAAGTATATTAGCTGAAAATTTTCAGCATAAATGTTAATGGAAAAGAAAGTAGATTGTAGCTAGCAGTGTTTGAGTCAACTGCAAACAACAAGAAATAAGAAGAATAACAATGGAATTGAGTGTATAACGTTCTTATCGGTGCTATGAACTCGCAAAATGGATTGAAACATAAGAGATTTATTGAGGCACACCATGGAAAAAATGTGGTTTTTCGCTTAAATTAAATCTAGCACTAGTAATTTATAATATACATTCAAAATTTCTAAGATTTAAGAAAGTATAAGATTTCATCAAAGAGCCATAAATAATTGTTTCATTCCGTGCCAATTAAACCTTTGGTTATCTATTCAACTGTTCGGTACTTTTTCAAAAAATAACGGAAAAACAAATTTTTTCCTCTAGACTTTACGAGATCAAAAACAATTATGAAATTCCTTTTACTACCAAATATGTTTTCCTTATTTGTATATAAATTGTAATATCGTTTTCCTACTCAATAATCTAATATAACGCACAGATCATTTTCGCCACAACATATCACCAGCTCAGTGCCATCGTTTATCAGTCTCGGGGAAATGCGCAATCAAATATTCTAATATATGAATTTCTACAAATATGAGTTTTTTTTATTTCAATTGCCTGCTATTTGTCATTCACTTTCATGCTTCTTCGGCGAAAACCGAAGAGCAAGCAATAAAATTTCAATAAAAGTGAATGTTTTCCAAATTAATTCCATACCGACTTCGTTTTGTCATTTCCTCTGCGGCGATGCAGCCGCCCATTTCCTACACTCATTCTACACTCTAGTTTTCCTCTTCAATTCACTTGATTACAAAGTAATTTATTGGCAAAACAGCAAAGGCAGAGAAAAATCCCGATAGAGTAGTACATACAAACAGAGAAAAAGTTGAAATAGAAACCGTCGAGCGTTGAGCGAAGTATCGAAATTCATTTTCTTTGTGTATTTTTCGATTCCCAGGCAACTGGATTAGGACAATGAGACCCTGCAGGAAAGTTATTACATGAGGATATAGTTCTTTGAGCACAAAGTTCTCGCCCATAAAAGTCATGGCGTACACATTTTCAGTGCATTTTCCGTATGTAGGACTTAAATTACAGTTGAACTTCTCTAACTCGAATCACCATAATCCACAAAAAATCTTCGAGTTAGAGAGACATCCAAGTTACGGAAGGTAATTTGTATGAAATTTGAATTCTATTGCCAATTCAAGAGTTTGAGTTATGCAGAACTTCGAGTTAAAGTAGTTCCAGTTATTTAAGTTCAACTGTATTATATTTTATAATAAACATATATTTTCGATCTTTTTGTGAAAGGTAAGACCTTAAACATTTCCTACAAGGAATATGCGAGTAGTCTTTCGATTTGCAAATAAAGAGGGTGATCCAGAAATTCTTAAAATTTAATAATATTACATAAAATAATTTGTGTATTAATTATCTGCGCGCCGAAATGTAGGCAACATTTTCAAATATGCGAGAAATATTAAACATTTTAACTTAACTTAATTTAATATTTTAAAAAATCTTTGCAGACACTCTTCGATCATTTATAGAAAGAATATAACGTCCCATAGCACCTAAAAATTCTCATCAATCACCCACCCACGTTAGATACGTATCCGAATGTCTGCAACCAAATTCTCACTCTAGCAATTCTTTTACAGTTCACCCGTCTGTGAGCACATACAGTTATATATCTAATAACCTCATATCCGTCTCAGTTGTGTCTCCTGCGAATACTAATCACGCCAAATACCAAAAATCAACAAACAAATGAAAAAAAAATTCAATAAAGAAGCAAATCCAAAGTTAACAAAAAGAAATACGAAGTCAAACTACAAAAATTATATCGAATTCAGCCGAGACTCAGCCATTGCGCAAACAACAAGCAAAGCGGCGATGGGCACAAGCAAGAAAGTCTGCTGTTTTTGCCACAGATGAGGATTGTGAGGCGTGTGGATGCAAGGCACTGATACTTTGCAAAACTAATTACAACACTCCTTGTTGCTAAGTGGGCGTGACCAGCGACGCAATGCACGCTCAAACCGAACATTCCGCCAGTCGTTAACTACACGCAGCCTAAATACGTACCCTCCTCAGCCTCATCGCCCAACTCTCTCTTACCTCTGTCATGGCACCCATGCGACCCAGAGCCCCTTTCACAGCTTTTGGTTGCGCATTTCACACTTTTATTTGATTGTGTTTGCGTAGAATTTCGTGGAGAGGATTTAATTGCGAATGCTGAACGCGTATTTTCGACTGACAGGCACACAAAAAACGAACCGTTAAAAGGTAGTAAAAAGAGCAAATGCAAAAAATAATCCTGCCACACGCTCGTGCAACCACTACTCACACACTCACGCCGCCATTGCTGGCTACACCCCAACAACAACATTTGCAGCCGCAGCAGCAGCGGCAGCGACGTCGTCCTCGGCAACGTTCATTTCATTCAGTGACTGTGTCAACATTTAACTCGAAACTCGAATAAAATTAATTATTTTGTCAGTCAAATGTCGCTACCCGGAATTGGAGGATTACATTTTTTCCACCCACCCAAGTCCGCCGACCATCAATCGCTCAACCTCCGCATCTGAGCACTGTTCGTCGCCTGAACTGTCGTTTCTTTTGTGGGTTTCCTTTTATTAATGCTGGAAATAAGAAAACAAGTCCATCGCTTTGCTCTACCGTCTCTCTCTCTCTTTCTCTCTCGACCAGCTTCCACACCCACAAGGTCAACCGTCTCTATACTTATCAATATTTGTATGTATGAGCTCTTATGTGTGCTCCCTTTCATGGCCTGGTTGCCAAGTTGTGTCAACACAGACACCCGCCTACCCACACTCACACCGCCATTTAACCACCGGCATCCATCGAGTTTCGCCACAACCACCCAAGTTGCCCCGAGGTTAAGTTATTTTTCGCAATTTAAGCGTCATTTGTCGTTGTAAAAATCGAGAAAAAAGTCACTCGATGGCGAAAAACATATAAACAAAGTAACGAGATCCGCACAATTTCGGGCGACAAGCGATTCTTCTCTGCTGCATCTCAACTAATCCGTCGTGTTCTCGCGCACTGTTGCTCTTCATGTTCGCGTTGTTGCTTCCTTGGTTATAATGGCTGTTAGTAATAGTGTTTTTGTTGTTGTTGGTCTTGTTTGGAGTGTTGCATTCGATTGTGCACACCTTAACCTCATTTCGCTGGAGTCTCACACTGCGGTCACTTTGCTTCGCCCTTAACAGACAGAGCAAAATGAAGAGCCAAAACAAGCAACACGGTCTACTGAGCTTTTTCTAAAGCCAACCCCAACCAAGATGACTGGTCAAAGCGAAGAGCAAAACTGAAAGTGATAACCGTTATAACTAGTCTGTTACAATAACGTTGAAATGAAGCGATAAATAGATTTATGAATTTGTAATACGCAGGGTTGTATTTAATATTTTTAATAATCTAACATCCGCATCTCGTCTAAATGTTTTGACAATTTTTTTTAATCGAGTTGTCTTATATCAAAGTCAAATTTGTAGAAGACATTCTTATTGCTATAATTTCTGCAAGAAATATGATATAATGACAGTTCTTGGGCGTCTAACCAAAATTTTCTTGTACTCTTTTTAATAAAAATATTTTCTACATTCCCCTTCAGTTAATACCTATTATAGGTCTCTGTAGAGACGCTCTTCTTTGAATTAAAAATGTTTTCAAGTTCTCAATCAACTATTGTCGATTTCCATAGTGCTGCAGTTACGATTTACAGAGATCGGAACCTCGCGAATAGCTAGGCGACAACTAAAATGTGTTGAGACGCTCAAAATCCAAAGATAAGGGCTCATATCAGGCAAGCTCTACTCACAGGAACTGCACAAAAATGTTTCCAGATTGTCGAAATATAGTTCCAACAGTACCTGTTATATCCGTAAGATACTAACCGGATTCCAAAGCAAGAAAAAGTTAACATAAATAATCTTCAAGAAATATAAAATTGATCACTGACGAAGAAAAAATATAGAATCAAACAGGAAAATTTAATTTTTAACGTAATTGAAAGAAACAACTCGTGAAGACTTTTTTCAATTATAACATTCGGTGAATGTTTTGTAAGAATACGTTTTTCCAAACCATGATGAAATAACTTGGATTCTTAAGATTAGAAGATACCGAATCTGTATGACCAGATATGCACCCATTTTTTTTTTTTTGAAAAATTATTGAATACCATTTGAAATAACCCTTCTATTCTTGCTTTGAGGTGAACCCTACCAAATTAGCTAATATTGAAAAGAAGCCGCCAAATGGAGATATGCAAAACTCCAAAATCTGCGTTATAACACTGAGTTGTGTACTATAATCTCCATATGCTCCACATATATGTTTTTTTATCATGTATGTATATCTATATTCGCTAACACATTTATTATCAACTACTATTTTCTTTGCTTTCATGTCACACGTCAATCGAATTATGGCATTATTTGTGTACTCGTACAAATTTATCATAAATCGATCACATCGGCGAACAAGCGCTTTTCCAATTAATTGCAGCGTTATTCTTTCAATAAAATTGTTGCTGCATTATACATACACATAGCACACCTTCATTAACATTTTGATTACATTATCAATTTGTCGAGAATTTACCACATTAAGCAAGCGATATCACTGACGCACCCCTCCCCCACAAACGGCATGCACACATTTACATATGAGAAAAGGATAGAAAAAGGCTTCAATATCGCCGCATTAACCACACATTTAACGCGGCTCACATTTATTATCAGCTGGCCACACAGGTGTGCTGGCAACTGACTTTTGATTGTATGAATATAGATGTGTGTGTGTGTGTGTGTGTGTGTGTGTGTGTGTGTGTGTGTGTGTGTGTGTGTGTGTGTGTGAGTGAATCGTTTATCACCACAATTTCGGACATTTATTCGATTGATAATCTCCTTGAATAGCAATTCATGTCAGCACTCAACACAAAATATCACTTGCATCAATACAGGCACACACACACACACTCACACACTTGTATGTATTTGTAGTTGAGTTTGTGTGTGTGTGTGTGAATGTATATCCTTCAAATGAGCAACTCAATTGGTACTTCAGTGTTAACACTGAATTTATTGCATTATTTTGACAATTCTAAATATATGAATGTTTGTATACAAATATGTATGAGCTGTGGTTGTTGTTATTAACGTCAGCGATTGATTTTGTAGCGCAATTAGCCACGTGCTATTTGAGTGTAATAAATTTTATTATGAATAAAGTGTCGAAAATTGACGCGTGATTGCTCATAAGCTGTCCAATACTACAAATTTACATCATTTATACATATGTACACATATATATATATATATATATATGACAAGCACACTTGTTGGGGGCTTTAAAAAGATAATACGCACCATATTATCAGGCAATCATTATATTTGCATATACGTACATGTGGTTGTGTATGTAAGAGTATATGTAATATCATTGAAATTTGTGGCATTTAACATTCGTGCGCTGTAATCTCGTGCAGTTAAGTGGACGCGCACAGCGAGTCGATAGAGTCAATAAGTTTGCTTTAATGAAGCGATAATGAACTACTACATAAAGCCAACACTAACGACAACCAACAGCCGACAATTGTTAATCGCAGAGCAACAGAGCAGAGTTAATCGATGGCAATCGAAACCAATCAACGTCGCGGCGTGATAATAAAATAACCCATATAATTGTGGTTGGCAGACATTACACTATGTTAAATGGGTACCCGGTAAGCTCCGGTAAGGTCTTTCAGAGCAAGCTTATGTATGTTACTGCTAACCGTTAAGTCAACTAGAATAAGGGTAATCATTATATAGAGTATATGGAAACTGCGGAAATTCCTAACCTATTTCAGAAAATTTTTACCTTTCATTATATTAAAGATTTTATGTTCACTTACTTTTCTATGATAACTCACGTTTTAACCGACTTATACGGTATGAAGACCACTAGAAGATTGAAAATCTGCTTATCAGTTATATGGGGGCTGAAAGCATTAACCTGGTTTTGCCCGTTTATAAGGAGCACATCTATTTTGAATTTCTTTCGAATATCTGTGAGATTTACCGATATAGCCATAAACATTGAGATCCTCATATTCGATTCGTTTTCATGAAAAATTATAACTTTAAATATGACTTAATATGACTCTTTATAGGTTTTCGGTTGTAGAGTATAAAAATATGTATATTTAATATGAAATGATGTATTTTCCAACTGGGATTGAAAAATTTTCGTCACTGTTGACAGTCATAACTTCGAAGTCGTAGATAATTTCGTATACCTGGGAACCAGTATCAACAACACCAACAATGTCAGCCTCGAAATCCAGCGCAGAATCACTCTTGCCAACAGGTGCTACTTTGGACAGTAAAGTCCTCTCTCGACGAACCAAAATCAAGCTCTACAAGTCGCTTATCATTCCCGTCCTGCTTTACGGTGCAGAAGCTTGGACGATGTCACCATCAGATGAGACGATACTAGGAGTTTTCGAGAATACCGCAGACGATGGAAGATGAGCTGTACGAGTTATACGACGACATTGACATAGTTCAGCGAATAAAAAGACAGCCGCTACGCTGACTAGGTCGTGTTGTTCGAATGGAAGAAAACATCCCAGCCCTGAAAGTGTTCGATGCAGTACCCGCCGAAGGAAGCCGAGGAAGGGGAAGGCCTCCACTCCATTGAAGGGACCAGGTGGAGAGCGACCTGGTTACACTTGGAATCTGAAACTGGCGCCGAACTGCGAAGGAAAGAGAAGAGTGGCGCGCTCTCATCGATTCGGCTATAACCGGCTAAACGGTTGAACGCCAATAACATACATACATTGAAAAGTTTTCTAGTACGTGACCCACCCCCAGTACACCCAGAGAGTTATAGGTTCAAATCCCGGGCATTTTTTCATTTCCGAGTGTATCCGTGGCATGCAAAAACTTCTCATAATAATATCTGGCGATTCCCAGGTACCACGTGTTTACGAGACCAGTAACCTTCGTGAAAATTTCAATTTTTAAAACAACAACAATCAGTTTGGGTACTTTTATGCCTGAATATATAAGTACAAATGCATGTACAATTACAACAACGCAGTATATCCACACGCGCAAATGTTGTTTGATTAAATTCATTGTATGATTTCTTTAACAATTTCATTTGGAGGTCGGTTATATTAAATTAGTGTCATAAACCACAACAGCGTTGTGACCGGTTGTGCAGCAAGCGAAAATTCCCACGTTAAACAAACACACAATGACAAACACATACACACATACATACTTAGTAAATACATAAGTTAGTGTGTGTGTGTTGTAGCTTTTTTATATTTGTTGTCATTTGCACAACACATTTATTATTAACGATGTTATATTAACAATTTATTAAACAATTTTATGGTGTTATCGCAATTATTGCGCCAAACACACACTCACATGCATACAAGTACTCGCATATTTATGTATTTACTATGTACTTATGCAGATATTAAAGTAATCAGCTCTCATCCCACAAAAGACAATGATAAATAATTTGCAAGCAACAACACACATATATGTATGTACATGTGTATGATATACACACGTTTATCTATTTATTTATATATGTATTTTGCGTTGATTTATAGCCATTTGCCGGCGTTGGCTGCGTTTTATCAGGCATGATTCGGCGACATAATGAAATTTCCATCGCCCATTGGCGTTTACTCAATACATTAATGATATGCCGTCGGCTGATGCATTTATTTTCGACACAAATGCAAATAAATTGAACATTTAATTTTAATAATATTTTACAAATAAAGTAGTTAGGAGTTGTTGTTGTAGAATTGAGTGCAATTTAATTCAGAAAATTCTAAAATTACATGTAATTGCTTGTAGAAATCCAGTCATAATGGTTAGAAGATAATATCTTTTTTAGTTTTTGAAAAGCTCTCATCGTAGATAGGTAGGTAAAGTATGTGACATACGACGCTCTTAGGCCTTTAGGTGGCCCATTGTAACACCGCCGGGACTAGAATTCTGTCACACTAATAAGTTTTGCTATTTCGGAGACATCGTCCAGAAAATAGTAACCGGTCCTTGTCTTTCTTTTCCTGTGCAATGCCATGCAATCACATATAAGATCTTCTACAGTCTCCTCCTCTTCACTTTTTGGCCGCTTCTACAGTAGTCATTATACGGTGTCCCTCGAATGCCAATTAGACAGTGTCTTGTTCATACTCCTACTAGAGTTCTTAAGTCGGACCTTTTGAATCTCAATACACCTATTTCATTCAGGTCACGTTTGTCCGCTTATTGAGCAAGTCGTGGATTGTTTCCACCGAGACTCGTCTATGTATATGACATATTTGTCAGTTAAATATTACCGTTGTCATCCGCTTCACAGTTTCCTTGAATTTCCCTGGACACATTGAACACATTGCAGGTGTATCGTGAAATGTCAGATAGTCCGATTAATAGCTCAAGGCATTATTTCACTATCTTCGATGAAACTCTAAGAGGCTTTAGCAATCTCAAGGCCGCCTGGCTAACTAATGAAATACATATATACATATATTTCTTGTCCTTAGCACCTTCTTTGTAAAATAGAGTAGGTTTTCTTTGATTAAAGAAGTCTCTGCTTGAAATAGGCTGCAGTGATTTGGTAGTTGGAATGCGATTTTGATGTATGATTTTCTGAAAAGACGTCACCTACAAGCAAACCATCAAACAAAATGGATTAAATCGATCCATAAGAGTATGCGTGAGTCTTTAATATAACGCCGATAAGGATTTCGGATATAATTTTTATAACTTTTCGGTTATTATTATTGTTTTTGCTGCTTGTGAGACAGTTTTTGACCTGATGAATGATACAAGTTGTCGAATACAACCTCACTTCTAATAAATCGTCACAATTTAAATTAAATAAAAAACTCAAATACAACAGTTTACACTCACACAAACAACTGCAAATACCTGATAGATGTATGTATATTACTTAGTGTGTGAGAGTTAAGATTTCACCGCATAGGCCTGGTCCCATGCGAATATACCGCGCTTTATGTTGATCAACGCATTCGTTTTGCATTGCTGCCTAAAAATATGCAACAAAAGCGGCAAAGCCACTGCACTGCAAATATGCAATGCGCTTCTTCGCAAGCCGATGCACATTACTCACCGCTCGCCGCTCACCGATTCCCGTTCACCATTCACCGCTCGCTTTGGTGAATGTCCTGATTATGTAAGTAGAAAATTGGCTCAAATTATGCGCCGTATTATGAAATTATCAAGTGCATTGTTTACAGCGAAATGTAATTACGGCAATTGTAGGTACCGTTACTACTTTGGCGTAACGCAAACGCCCCCTCCATCTCTCTTCTCTGCCTCACTCTCTCACACTCTCGCGACGGGCAAATGCCAACAATAAAAACATGAAATTATTTGCACATCACTATGAACGAGTAGACAATTATACTAATGTATATATGTATGTGTATATGAATGTATGTTTGTATGTGTGCGTGCGTATGTGTGCACTTGTGCGCGCTTACAAGAGAACAAACAGTCAACCAAAAGAAGAGCAAAGCAAATAATGTAACTACGCGCTGAGTGCCTTATGCAGCGTGACGGTAGCTGGCAGCCAACTGCTACAACAACAACAACAATATGAACAACAACAACAACAACAACAAAACCAATGTTGTTGGAATGAGCTTAACAATGCGCTAATAACGTTTATTAAATGCGTACGAGATTTTAATCATCTCCGCTGCAGCATACCCCTCCACTCCTTCACCCTACTTCACCCTCTTACCCCGCTCGCCACGTCTGCACAGAGCGATTTTGCTATTTATCCACCGCCAATGACAAATTATGCAAATCCTTGTGAAGCACATTATATGTAATGCCAACAACAACAACAACAACAACAACAACAACGACAGCAACGGCAGCAACAACATGTAGTAGCACAATTGAAAATTAATCGTTGCAAATTAAAATGATGACAATGTCCCACATTACCACAGCCTCCCCCACAAATTGTTTGTGATTGCATGACTGTTTATACATACAACTGAACACATATATGTATGTATGTATGTTTGCAAAAGCGACTGTATTCTTTGCCTGCGTATTCAGTCGCATTCGAGTGACATTCAAGAATTCAGCTACTCGCAGACTGGATTTACTGACTTCTTCACTTTTTTATTTAACTTAATGATTAACGCTTAACGAGTTGCTATTTAATATTAAATTTCTGTATTAGATACAAAACTTCCACCTCCCCCATCATTCCTTCCTTCCTTCCATGCGCACACTACGCATGCGGTTCTGGCGGAAAGTTGATGTTATGTTCACCATTGAGACGCCCAACATCGCGTGCCTGCTGCTCCGCCCGTCGTTCCTCTTCATGGCCATCGAGTCCCAAGCCGATGCGTTCGATAAATTTGGCAGCACGATAACCATGGGTCTGTGAAGTGATTGAATACACATATAAATATATTCCTTATATCTCCATTAAATAAAATCTATTTACCTCATAGAAGAGCGCGCGTCGTTTCTGGCTCACTTCCGGATCGAAATCCCATTCGGTGCGCACATGCGTTATGGGCTCACCAGCTACATTATTCTGCAGAGTCTCCGTTATTAGGCGCGTTACGAAAGCTTCACTGCGCGGCAAGATGGCGAGCAATATAGCAATTGTGACCTGAAAGAGCGATGGAATAAATTGAGTCATTATTACTTTGCAGTGGCTCAATTTCTATTAAACTGGGCTATGGCGTATGAGTAATTTTTTGCTACAAAGAGTTACTGTAGAATAAACAAGACGACTTATATTTAGTTAGGGACGAATTCTATCATATATTTAGTCAAATTTGCCGCCAAGAGCTTTTGTGCTTTTGAAGAGCTTTTGATAAGGGACGTTGCCACTTAAAGTTAGAGTCAACTGCTCTGTACTCTATTTAGTCAAATTTGCAGCGGGTTTCCTCAGCTTATCCATATTCAAGCTCCATTGAAGGCTTAGTTGAGTTTGTTCGTCAAGAGCATGAGCTTTTGCGAAAGGGACGTTGGCACTTAAATAACCGGCGAACTTTTGCACAGTCCGAGCAATGATTTGATGCACAACACTTTAATTTAGACACTTGGAAGTATTTTCTGAAAAAATTGATAGCAGATTTTAAGTTGAAAAACGGCATCACAGTCCACTCGATGCGTTTGCTGAACGAGTAAAAATCAAGTTTGTCGTTTAAGTCTTTCGTTTGGCTTCAGATCAGCTGTTTAATTTATATTTTTTCACAAAGATACATACATTTCACTATCTTTGTTTTACATATGTAAGTGTATGTAATATTTTTAGTAAACCAAAAAAACTTACAAGCACAAACTTAAAACGATTTATTAACATTTCAACTCAATTATACCGTAAAAAAAATCAAAAAACTTGAAACACTTTTCGCAATTTGATCGCTCAAAACTCCATTCTGCGCCAACACCAAACGCCAACTAATAAGCCAATGAAAATTACTATTTTAAGCATTCGACCAACTTCGAATTTAGGAAATATGCGCGCTCACACATAAGAGTTGTAACAACAACAGTAAACAACGCTTGTGGCATATTTGTGCGAAAATCGAATTTTGAGCGAAAATTTAGAAGATAACGTCCATAAAAAAATACACAACACACACAGACATACATAAAAATATAAACGGCATAGTTGTAATAAACAGACAGACATATTGAACACAGCTTTAACTCTGAATACAACACAGTTTCATATTGTGATCAGATTCAGATTGGCTTTCCAAGAGCATTACAGTAAAAAATTCAAATGTTTGCACTGGTTATAAATATTGCTCAATGAATATCTTTTGTAAAACTCGACTTGAGATTAGCTGCCGGGAGCACCTGTTACACATGCGCAGACCAACTTTGAGCTCAGCTACTCATATCAGCGCCACAAAACCAACAACAATTGTTGCAAACTTGTTTTAATGTTTATTTAGCTTATTTGTCTGATTTGTTTATTTAGTTGATGGGCTGTAACGCTTGTGCGCTCTCTCTCCTCCGTTGGAAAGTAACGCTCATTGTTGACTTACTCACTTACATATTATTTTTCTAAGCTTATTTTCTATTATTTTTCTAAGCTTATATGGCAAAGCAAAAGATTTGCAATAGGAAGCATTTAGTAATTGCTCAGTTCCTAGTAAGCACTCATAATTTGGGTTAAGCTCAAGATATAATTTCATTTTTCAGTTACCAAAACAATGCAATCTTTTTGTTGTTTTTACAGCTTTAAACTCTTTATGTATATGTATGTAAGTGTATATTTTCAAGTTCAATCGACGCATTTAAAAATGCCTTTAATAACATCAAAAGCTTGGTCGCCGACTTGTTACACTTTAGGTTTTGACCCGCTAATGAGCAGCGTGTGTCCTCGCATTGCATTAACTCGCGTCTAATGGAGACCCTGAGAGCACACATTCATACACGTTGTAAAAATACTTTATTATTGTGATATCTGTCAATGCATAATGTTTTTCAAACTGAAAATGACTAGCAGCACGCTTTTGATGAGTAGTCTATTTTCCTATACAATAACGGACTGTGGTACAAGGTTGCTTTTCAAAATGAAATAAAAAAATTATTTACTACTTTAATTAAGAAAAAATGCATATAAAATGTCAAGGGACTACTTCAACAATTTTAGGACCTAAGACAACTTGTAAATTCACTTTTTCAAGATCTCGAATAAACTGAAAATATTTTTAGAATAATTTGTACCAGTCTTACACTTTCGATGATGTGTATTTAAAGTTTTAATCTGACAAGAAAATATATTTCGAACGATTCCAGAACGATTACGAACTTTTTTCTGACTCGTATTTGATGATGAGTCATCTTACTCAACTCGGCTCAAAATGGTCTGTTTGCTTTCCGTCACGCAAATTCCAAATGTTGACAACAATGTGCCAACTCAGAAATATTTAGACAAAATAAAACAAATCACCTGAATCTGGCCACTTTGCTTTGTCGATTGCATAATGCATTATAATGGATCTTTTTTCACGATTTTCAACATACAAAACGAACAAAGTCTTCCACTCTCCAACTGTTGTTGTACCACTACTAGCAAACGCACTATTTTTGTGTTATTTTTTAGTTCAAATTTGAGTTTGCGCTTCAAGTCTTATATTTGGAGCCACTTGCTGGCCTCTTTACCGAAAAGGGCTTCGATGTAAAAAACCTGATTTCCTGCACGTTTAACAAGCTTATTTCGCATGCTCTCTGTTACAGCTCACACTCGGTATTTCGCTCTTTAACTGACATGCATCTCAATGATGAGCATTCAGTTATTTTTATTCATATTGACTTGGTTGCAAAATTTCAAATATGACCTCGTAGTAAGTGAAGAAGTGTATGGAAGTGGGAGATTTTGATTTTGGGCCATGGCCATTTTGCGCAATACTCATGATTTGTGCACGCAAGAGAGCCGCACTTTCACTTTCATTTCACTCATGTTGATGATCACAAAATGTTTGAGCAAAAGCTGGGAAAGATTTACTTGAGATTTTTACTTTCCGTAGCAGTTAACCAAATGTCTTCAGCTGCTCCAAATGCATAATTTAGTCTGATTTCAAAGGCATATAGGTGGTCTTCCCATTATCCGAATTCATTTCTTGTTATGAAGTTCTTTGGAGTATAATATGCTGGTTCAGCTGTCTACTTTGTAATGCAAACCTTTTGTCTGGAACGGTCTTCATTTATAGCCATCATTAAGAAGATAGTTATATCATATACGATGTCTTGTTGATTCTTTACTGCTTTGTCCGTATATATCAAAGCCCCACTAATCTACACTTTTATTTATAATTCCTTCATATTCATAAACCTAACGTATGGAAAAATAAAAAGTCGAAATTTCAAGTATAACTGATCGCGTAGCTTTCAAAGAGCTATTCGCTGAGTTTCGCTCTCACCTTAACCTTCTCTTTGTTTTCTTCACATTTCCACATGCATCTCTCTTCAAACTAAATAAGCTCGGCACAATCAACCAGTTAGCTACTTGGGGCTCATACTACTAACCAACATAACAACGGCGGCGACAAATTTAGTAACCAACCTGACGTGCAGGAAGACACTGCCAAACCAACAAAGCGAGTTCCAGACGCGACACCGAAAACCAAGAGTGCGAACGAAAGAACGAAATTACCACCGATTAAGGCGGAAGTGAGGCATAATTTTCAAAATTGTTAAAGACGTTTTCCAGAAATGGCGAAATTGGTGGCAATTTTGTTGCATGTAAGTGCAGTGTGAAATGTGGCAATTAGCCCTAAAATGGGCGCAAGCAAACTCGCATATCTCGAAAAAAAAGCTGCGTGATTTCATATTTATGCATAGGGTTGGGAGTGAAATGGGCGGATGTTAAGTAGGTCAGCGATCGGCGCAATTGTTGCATAGCATCCCATAACATAGCATGGCATAGCATAACATAGTAACATATGCATAGACGCATAACTCAGTTTAATGTGTTTTTAATGGAAAGGTATTCGAAAAATCTCGCGCCTTTTAGCCGAACTGCTGTGTTTTCATTTTTGACATAATTTCCACATTCGAAAGCACACACTGAGCCGAGCTTGTTTGTGCGCTTAAATTGGCATAGCCATAGCGAACCGCAGCAGACCCGCAGTGCACCGCCATCTATGTACATATGTATGTATGTACGATACTAACCAACAATAGCCAAACAAAAATAGTAAAAAATAGTAAGTGAGCAAACTATGCGTTCGCCATGGTAAATGTGTAAATAAATACGTGCTGCGGCCTCTACTGCCAATTGTCACTTTCGAAAACTGTTTTTGTTTGAGGCGTTGCTTTGCGATGCGTTTGGAATTCCAATTTTGTTGGTTGGAAAAAGCCAACATAAAGCTTTGTGTTTCTCCAAGTTTCGCTGTGGCTTGAAGGGGCTCCACGCAAAGCCGCTATTGAGTGCCGAATCACGAATTATTTTTAAACAACCCAAAAGGCTGCGGCCAGCTTAGGTGGTTGACAGTTTTTTAGGCCAACACAAAGTGCACACAAATTAATCTAAGCATACAGCGGAGGGCATAGAAATGTGTGCAGCTGTCGAAGGCGTTTATCAAATTCAATTTACCAAAAAAAAGTTGTAGTAATTTAGCTCGGTAGCTATTGTTGATGAGAGCGTATGTATTTTATAAATATAATAAATTGTATATGGAATATGAAGCGCGAATGTATATGGAATATATGGAATTTTGGCTCGGAACAATTCCTTTGACCAAAAGAAAGCAGAATTTTCTCTCAAGATTTTTCAAAAAATTTCTTTATACATATTTACCCACTTCATATACGTATGTATGTAAATTAAAGGTAACATTAGGTAAAATTGCCAAAGCAATATGCTCTTTCTATTATGGCACTATTTTTATGTTCGCAACTGTTTTTATGTTATTTATGAGTCTGCATGAGCATTGAAATTACACCACTTCGCAATGAACCTTGAAAATAATAGTGAAACATTTTTTTCATAATTTCCAAAATCTCACATATGCAAGCATATATATACATGTATACATGGATGCATGGCTGTATGAATGTCTCTATGTTCATCTGTGTTTGTTAACTGAATTGTCTCTTATTTTAAACAACTTCACCTTCTCACGGTTTAGTGCACTTTAACTTTTTCTTTGAATATTAGAGATTCAGAAATATGGCTTTAATAACCTTTATTATATGTACACACATACAAAACATACATATGTACATATGTATACATGGATATTATAATATTTACTACATAATTTTTCATGACATTAAAATGAAGTGATTTAATGTCATGAAATGATTTAACAAATGCGCTAATCTTCAAATATATATTATATAAAAAAAATATGTTTAACAGTTTATTACTTTCATTTCTATAAATTTCCCTTTTTTCATTGCACTTCTTATTTCCCTTTTTAGCTGCTTATGTTTATAGTTTGTACATGGCAATTTGGTTCCGCCACTGTGCAGCCGCGTGCTCCCAATTTCCAGTACTTTGAGCGGTAAGCAATTTCAACACAAAATAGTTAAAAAAAAATTTAACAAATAAAATGTATATATATTACAGTCCCAAATACCGTTATCCCTACTATGACGAGAACGGACGTGGAAAACTACTTTATGGCTACGGTGGTCCGGATTTGTATCAATACAAGACTTACACTCCTCTGGAAGGCATACATTAGTCAATTTTACCAACTTTATTAGTTCTTAATAATAATTTTAAGTTATTTAAATGTCATAAGTTTGTTCCATTTTAATTTTACTTCACTGTTGCATTACACTCAAATAAACCTATGATATAAATTAATGAATCCACATAAAAAATTAATCACTTTTTCTGTTTTTTTTTTCAAGACACGACATAATTTTAATTATTTTTTTAGCAAGTAGTCTGATTTATACACATTACAGCACTAATTTATGGAGTAGTCTTCACACAATTCACTGACACAAACACGTATTTCTTATTCTGATCACTGGGTGATAAAACTCACCACGAAAAGCAACGGTTGGGTATTTATTACATCTAGTTAAATCTAAGCAGCAGTATTTTCAAATAATTAATGAAATCACAAAAGGGGCACAATTCCGATACTATGGCGCCGCGATCTATTTACACCGTTGGAAAGAGGACGTCCTCCCGATTCAAAAATATATAGGGTAATAGGTACCGCAGACGCCTAGTTTTCGAGATAAAAAAGGTATGAATATTACTTACAGTACATATAAATATCTAAAAACATAAAAAAACATTAAATAAATATTTAAAAAAAAACTTTTGAAATATAAATTTCAATATGCATGGCAGCGCAGCCGTTAAAATTTCCCACTTCATAATATGGCAGCACTGAATGTGGTGAATGTTTTATTCTACAACAAAAAACAAATTTGTTTTTACTAGTGCTTGCACATTTTATCAAAAATAGTTTGCAAATTAAATTTATTTAAATAAAAATGTCACGGAAAGAAGCACTCTCGCAATTCATAAATCAGATACATGGACGACCTGTGGTGGTTAAGCTAAATAGTGGTGTGGATTACCGCGGTAAGTAAACTTCATGCTGCACTGGACACTTGTTTAGCTATCCTGTACAACTGCCGGTCTTTGTTCCAGGTGTTCTGGCTTGTCTGGATGGTTACATGAATATTGCGCTCGATCAAACCGAGGAGTATGTAAATGGGCAGCTCAAAAATAAGTATGGCGATGCATTTATACGCGGTAACAATGTGCTATATATTTCCACGCAAAAGCGGCGCGTATGAGCGTCTTAAATGAAACTACATTTTTCGCAAAATCGAAACAAAATAAGTTTTGTACTTTAATAATACTTAGTTTAAAATAAATAAGTAAATTGTAGTAAATAATTGGACATAGTTTTGTACTATTTAATGTTAATTTAGCGCGTGGGGTAATATGGTGTACCAAAGTCGTTCGGAATTGCACCTTGTTGCTTTAACTGTTGCAGTGAGTAGCCACGACCCAGCATATCTACTAAGTTAACACCACGCTTACCATAGCGACGTTCAAAATATGGACGCCATGCACGTCCGAAATGTGGATTAAATGGTATTTCACTCTTTTGTGTAAAAGGCGATGTACCTAAAAACAAGTGTTCTATATAATCCAATACCGCCTTCTTCTTCTGGAAATGTTCTAGAAAGAGATTCGCCTGTCCAGCTGTTTTTGGATTCTGTGACGGTAAATTCCGAAAGTATTCATAATTTGCCAAATCCAAATTTGATAGATCAATGGTATCGATAATGTCACGCAGTAATGCTTGTGCGCTTTGTTGTTGCAAAAGTAGCAAACACTAAATAAACGAAAGATTTTCTAATAAATCTATTTCTGAGTCATTTAAAATTTATGTTTATAATTTTACCGCCACAAACGCTATCGCGCCAATATGTAGGAATTTCGGCATTTTGCTTTTGAATTAAACTGCCTCTAACAGAGCACTGATTTAAACTGATTGTTATAAAAATCAATTGATTACGTGAAACCTTTGGATTCAATACTGTTATTTATCTTATTGCAAAATTTTCGAAAAATTGTTGCAAAATGCATTGCGCAGCCATTACAATATGCGTGCAATCCCACCTGTCCACATTATTTGCAACACACATTGACCGGCTCTACGTAGAGTGTACACATTTTCATAATTAGTATTCTATACACGATCCATATGACGTTTTCATTGTGTTATGCGGGAGTACAAAATAATATGTCTTCGATTAAATTTATTGTTTGTAAGCTATGCTCCCCAAATGGCACACAAATAAATATGTACATATGTATGCACGCAACCAGTAATCCAAATCAATTACATAAATATTTGTTATAATTTATATTTTATAAAATTTTTTTTAATTGAGAAGTTTTATTCATATTTTTGAATTAAAAAAAATACCATAGCTAAAATATATATAAAATAGTCTTATACCCTTATATGTAATTATAAATATGTTGCGATATACGTGTATGAGTAACGGCTAATGGCATAGTTTTATAATATAATATAAAATATCACATATAAAGTCCCGCAATGCAGACTTCAACAATCTCCATAAAATTACAATTTGGCTTAATTAACATAATGTTGTATATAAATATACACATATAGTAACGAAGTATTAAATTCAAAATGGTTTTCGTAACACCAAAAACGTAATACTGTGTCAAACTCCCGTGCTGTGATCAGTTCCTATATTCAGCAGACGCTCATTTTGTTATATTCTTCTCTCTCTGCTGCTGCTTCCCGTCTTTCCCTTTGACTCTTCCTGTACCGGCAGATAAGTTCGGGAGCCCAAACCAATACTACCAGCAAGAGCAAAATATTTTGCGCATGCAAACACAGTATATACGAGTGTGTGTAATCACGTATCCAACCAAGCAGTTGACCAACGGTGATAACTAGTACACCTTTGGCGATCATATTCAAACCCAAGCCACCTGGTAGTTTTTCTGGTCGACAATGGCTTGAAATTGTTAGATTATTATTCAGCACTGTGGCTGATTTTGTCATGCCAGTAAAAATCGACATCACAATAATTGTAGTCATGTCCATGGATTCGGCAAGCGCTAAATGAGAAATCGAAGTTATTTCCTGTTCGACATAGTAACGAAGTAAACCAAACACCTTACCTGCACGTGAAATAAGTAAGCCCACGGTGCCCAATAGGAAAACAAGACGATAAGGTATTTTTAACTTATCAGTGATGCAGGGTAACAACAGCCGACATACGATATCGGCGCCAGCCACTGTAGACATGCACGTGGCTGTATTGAAGGTCGAAAGCCCAACCGAGTACTAAAAATAATAGAAATTTAAAGAGTGTAAATGAAGGTAGCTACAAAGTAACCAACCTGCAGGAAATGCGGAAACAGCATAGTGAACTGAATGGTGGATGTATATACTAAACCCATGCCAACAATGATGCTCCAGAAAGTGGTATCTCTGAGTAATTCCAAATCCATAGCTTGCACCAATCGCTGCGTGACGTTATGGCAACAGTGCTCACGAGTTGGACTCAAATGAGCATTTGCTTCTTCTTTTTTCATCAAGTTATTGGACTCAGCTTCGGTCACTTTAAATTGTGGTGGCACTGTTTTGTTTTTCTCATCATCAGTTGATAACAATAGACGTACATGTTGTCGATTATTATGTCTAATTGGAGGAGCCAGTGGTTTCAGCAGCGCAGCACCAAAAAGCTGTAATGAATTGATTGTTAGAAGGCGAAATAAGAAGACATTTACAACAAACTTACGCCAATCAGTGAAAATAGTGACATAGCAAGGACAGTGACTTGAAAACCGTAGTAATCTAGTAGTATGCGTACTACATGCGGTACAGTCACCTGACCTACGCCAGAACCAGCTAAAGCCAGTCCCACGGCACGACCTCGCTTTGTACTAAAATACGAATTGATAGACATAAATGTGGATGGTGTTATTAAACCGAGTCCAAGTCCAACCTACGAAGGAATTTTGAAATTATTAAATATTTATTTGAAGTAAATATTAAGAATGACTCACAAATACACTGTAGCCAACAATGAAATGCCAACTTTCTGTCGCGAAGGCACAAAGGAACAAACCAAACGAAACAAAAAAAATCCCAGCCGCTGCCACATTGCGCTGCTTAAAGGTCTTTATAGCCGGTCCAATAAATAAACCGGAAAAATTTAATGTCAAACTGCTTAAATTTAAAATCAGCGCAGCGGTGAATGTGTGCTCCTGCATACTTTTCAATTTAGCACCGAACAGCAAACCGAAAACCGAGTGTATATATTGATTTGTCATCTAAAACACAAAATAGTAAATAATGATTATGAATATATAATTTTCTACAAATCGTTTACTTACGTTTATCAATGCCACAGCGGCTACAATCACCCAACCCCGACCGCCATCCGGCACAGTTGTGCTCATCTGTGCAGCTTCCATATTACTATTTTTATATTATTATAAATCAGAAGTCTCCTCAGCAACGGACACACTGTAATGTTATTTCGACCGTTTTGCAATTATTTTTTATTTATAAGAGCCGCGACTGAAATGAAGGAAACAAACATAGGTGAGTTAAATAGCATCACTTATTGGGCGATATAAACACTTCATTACTATTTACCCTGCAATTTTTTGTATTTACTCAACCGATAAGCGAATCTGTCTCACAGATAAGATATAAAGATACGTGATAGGTTTAGCAACATGAAGCGAATGCCCATGAATCGTTAATCTACTATATTTAAGATGTCATTTGCACAAGTGAATGTACATATGTATGCGTCAACGACTATTTGGACAATTGAATTAATTCTACGCTCAACAACAGGATGTGAGAGTAAAAAATTGCGACTAAATTATTATCCAAATTATATTTACATGTGTATTAATTTGACCATTCGACGTAAATGTAATCTAGTCTACACAAGTGTACACATATGTATATACTTTACTATTTTAAGAATTGAAAGCCTTCTCGCGGCAATATTTTATTTTTGAATTTACACTTGTACATACATGCATATAAAGTGTTGTACATTTTTTGCTGTATGAAATATAAGTGTAATGTATGAAGCCATTGTTTTTTTAATTTTTTATATTATCACTGCTCTTTAATTTACACCTTTCCCCACTGGTAATTAATATAAACAATAATATTCTTTTGTTTACACTCACTGCTTCCGTAGCATTTTCATAGCATTTAATTATTTTTCTTTTTGCCATACCAAAAATAGAAAAAAAAGGTAAACACGGATTGCCAGACGTCGCAATAATTTTATTTATTTTACTTCAGTGGGTTTCTGATGTTTATAGTTTTTCGTGCTTCTATTGGACATTTGAGTATACTTTATTTATACATACTAGTAGTTAGTAAACCCAAATTTGGCAGAATTAAAAAATATTTGTATTTAATTTATGGAACAATTCAATTTGCAGAATGTTGTAGCACATCAGCGAGATGAATTCTTAGTTCTATTACTGAAATATCGTATATACTAATTTGCGCGCCATCTAACGGTGGTGAGTTAGTGCTTATAGCTTATAAGAATGGAGGACGGTATTTAAAAAAATCCGTTTAATTGTTTGAAAATAATTTCCTTATCAGTTTCTTGAAATATTTAATAATAGCACTTACCTCACCCAAGGCCTTTACCTCTTAATATATATATATATATAAATATGTAATCAATACTTATGTGAAAGTTCATGTACTCTCGATTAACCACTTCAATCCGGTTAATCACTATTTGTTACACTTTGAAATATATAAATAAATCAAACATCCCAGCTGCCTTTGGAAAACGAGCTGGGTAACGTGCAATAGTATGCCGCGGCCACAATCTGCGCTTAGCACCTAGGTACAGATGTATGTATGTTTATACATTTCGTAGGATGACCGTTATCAGTATTAATTATTGCAATAAAGTACCGTATATTAAGCACGGTTCAAAATAAATATGAAAAAACATAAAAACATCATTATTTTGACGAATGGAGCGGCACAAGTGGACGGATAGACTGCACAAGTCGACCGGGTCCGAACGAGTGCGTAATCCAGTTGAAACTGGTTTTGAAGTGGATTTGAATATTACGACGACGACGACTCTTATCAGCAAAGTTTAATTTCTGTTTTCTGTAATCAAATAAAACCAGTTTGAAATGACTAGTCATAGTCTGTGTTATAAGTTTATTTACTTTGTCCCCAGAAAACTTACAAACATACATACTATTACTAGAAAAATCGGGTATTTTTTTGGGAAGTGAAGATAATTCGTACGTGACACCCAATTAAAGTAATTGTTTTCTACTTTGCGAAATCAGTCCAAGCAGACAAAAAAATATTTGTTTACTTAAATTTTTGGGGTCAGATCTTAGGGCAAGAAATTGAATGTAGATCACATTGGTTCAGTAAGATCTAGTTTTTTCCATTTAACGGGATGCAAAAAAGCACAAATAGGACAGTAGTAATAAATACTTAATAAATACTCTGTATAAATACATACATACAGACATATTAAAGTAGAGTTACATTTATTTATGAAACCCCCTTAGTTTTGCGCATACCTAAATGGATACTGCTATTTTTATGAACGCAACTGTAGTTGTGATGAAATTAGGAAATCGTACGTTATGTAAATGTCAATAACTGTAATATTTGAACAGTTCAACAGATTTTGTTTATTCTAAAATTTTGCGTTGTTGGTGTAGGAATATAGTTTTTCGAAAATAATATTAGTTTAATCTTGACATGCATATGCATTCTTTGTTTTCCCCTTGTAAATACTATACTAAATAGCACTAAACTGAAATTTGTCTGAAAACTGTGAAAGCAAAAAGGCTTTTTTGATAACTGTGTTATTAAAAAGTTTAGTCCGACTCGTTCGAGCTTTTGCGTTTTAGCCTGTGTCTCAAGTGATTATTAACGTATATCCGTCTCTAAAGATAATATCACAGAGATAAAAAAGCTTTATTATACAATTACTGTTTATTCAGCGTAAATTTATCTTCTCCTAGCGAGAACTATCATATCAACTCCATTTAGACGTTGGTGCAACCAAGACAAAAAATCAAAAAATTCAGGGGTTTCCAAACTATTAACACATTTTAAATAAATATTATGTAAAATTGTAACTCACTTTGTACTGCCGAATATCACTTTTCCAAATCTAAAGAATGTAACTCTTCAATTATATATGAATGTTTAAACACTTTCTATTAAGAATGCTTTTCGCTTCGCAGTTGCGAACTGAATGAAGCATATTTAAGATTGCGGCATCTTATAATGTTGGCGCATAGCGCACGTTGTCATTGTTTTGTAAATAAACTCATCGCTCGAAAAATTTTGCTAAATATAAGCATAACTTCAAAATAGTATGTTTTGAAGAATCTTCCTCATATGAGGACTATGAAATTTGCCAAAAACGATTAAGCTGGCTAATTAGTGAAAGCTTCCTGCAAAAGCTATACTGTTTAATTTTAGACCATATAATTTTCTTTTCGGAAAACCTAATAGCCTTCCATACAATTATATAAGTAATAAAGAATTGATTGTCTCACACATGAGAGGCAATAACGGTGTACCCAAAGTATTAGGCCGAAACTGCATAACACTTAAAAGAGTATGAATTTCACAGCAATAGTGATAAATCTGCTACTTTTTTATTAGACAAAATTCTACTACTTCCCAAGAAGCAACTCTGTTAGGAACACGTCAGATTTTCCCCAACTGAATCAATTTTCTACGATATGTAATCTAATAAGAATTCTATAGAGTTACCTAATTTTCAAAAAACATTTTTTAATTAATTTGATTTCTTTTGTTTTTGCAATAAAATTGTTAAATTATTACTTTTTAATAACTGAAAATAGCAATATATTTATATTTATTGGAATTTTTGTAGCCTCTTATGTTGCTTTATATGCATTCACTACATTTGAACAAAAATGCAACTCTTAATTGAATGGATTAATCTGGCAACTACCGCCGCCGCAAAATCTTTGGCGGCGCTGTAATCTTTTTGTTACGCTTATTTCGCTTTCATTGTGGATTTCGGTGCGCGACTGACGAGAACTCTAAAAAATGGGCGAAAATCCAATCGTTGTGTATTGAATTGAGGGCAGAAAAGTTTTGCAGATTATCGTGAAAACATTTGCTTTAGCAAACGACTAAAGTCAAATGCAATTATTACTTCTATAAGTGCGCAATCTATTGATATTTGCAATTAATACGAAGTTTTGGGTGTTGCACTCACAAAGCGAGAAATTAAAGAAAAAAATAGAAACTAGAAGAGGGGTGAAATCGCGAAGCGGAAAGTTCCAAGTTGTCGGTGGAAGTGGAAAAAAGCAAAGTAGTGACGAAGAAAACGCGAAAACAAAAAAGTACGAAACAAAGCAAAAATTAAAATATTTATAGAAAATATCGTCAATTAAATACTAAAAGTATTTGAAAATATACCTTAATTGGAATGCTGTTCGCATTTGCAGTGCAAATTTAACAAAAAGAAGACATTTATGTAAATCACATAAATTTTTCGTAATTTGACATCGAAGATGGGTACAAAAGAGGAAATACCTGGGAAAGTGGGCGCTACGCCTACATCAACGAACGTGTCTGCTGATAATAAAAACTCCAATATAACAAATGACGCGCATCAAGAACAGCAAACACAACATGTTCAACTTCCAAAAGCTTCTCCAGCGCCGCCAGTGATCATTGTGCCTGCATCTCAAACAACTACTGCAGCAACTAATGCCGCCAAGAAAATTAGGCGTGCTTTCTCTATGCCAAGGAATCCTTTCCGGTGGTCGCGCAAATTCAAAACTTCCAATTCGACAGCAGACAATGGTAGTAGTGCTGGTGGCAGCAATTCTGCGATATCGTCTTGTGTTGGTGGTGGACGTGGGCGCGCCGGTAGTATCGTTTCACTTAGTAGCTACGAAGCCATTTGTAAGGACACTAATGGTGGTGCAGTAAGTGGCGCACGTGAATCTAATACGAGCGGTAGTATCAAAAGAGATGCTATTGGCAAAGTTGGCGAACAGAAAATAGTGAATGGTAAACCAGTTTCCTGTGGAAATGAGAGCAACAATAACAGCGGGACCACCAATACAAATCGTGTTCTAAGACGCTCATCTTTCAGGAAATTTCTAAACCGTATTGCACAGCATGTCAGCACGTCAATTAATGTAGGGGTAAGTGCAATAATGCTTTCCACATTTATATGTTTTTGACAATTCCGATAGTTTGAATTGGTGCAATAATTATTAAAACATGAAACTATTTTAAATAATATTTTTTGAAATTGGGTTAGTTTTTACATTTTGTATAATAAGATTGTTTCACCAGTTTGTTGGGGCAAATCAGACAGTCGTGGATACGATATAAGTATTTGTTTGAACTCTTAGTCTCAAAACAAATGTCCATTTGGTGCTTCACTTATGGAATAAAACATACATATGTACATATGTATGTATGCCCCCATAATATACACATACGCGTTTTTAGAATGTCTGATGCAATATTGCAATGGATGCCCAATAAAGTGTTTGTTTATTATTTCGCTGCTGTTAGCTCTTCTCTGTTGGTATTTTGAAAGAATCGCTATTTGCTTTTGTTGGAATTTTCCTTCCGGAATGTGTGTCAAGCAGTGACATGACGCAAAAAGGCTTTGGCGCCTCCATTGTTGCAGCTGAATGTTTACATCTAAAAAACGAATGCACTTACAATTGCAAGAGGCAGATTACATTGTTATGTTGGTCTCGACAAACAAACATTTAATTAATTTGAAAGTTTTAACAAATATACAAAATATAAAAACGAAACAAATTAAGATATAAAGTAATTATGTGTTGTAGTGTTGTTGTTTGAATTCTTATTGATAATGCTGTGTGTATGTTATATTATAAATAAATTGAAAGTGATTGTTGCTTTAAACAAACAACAAGAATGTATGTTGATGTGGTATGTACGTAAATTATAATTGCATAAGTCATATATTTTTTTCAAGTTGGATTTTACACAAAAATTCCTAATAAATACTACAGTATGCATCAACTCGCAAAAGGATTATTTTTTAATGCATATTAACCATGCTGGTGATAAGCAGCTTATGATAGTAATTATATTACAAGTTCAATCAATATCGCCTGTGTCATTTGTAGAGTTGGAAATATTTAAAAACTATTTCTGATCGAACCCCACAATGTCCACGTCACTTAGCACCTCTCTTTTGTTAAAACGCAACAAGACTCTTTGTTAGTATTTTGTTGAGCGCTTGGTTGGTTGTTTTGTTTACATTTGTTGTTGTTAGTATTGGTTTGATGATTCACGTCGAAAACATTTCAGCTATCGTATGAGAATACTATTTACTTTCACTCCTACTTGCGCGTAAATACTAAAGAAGCCACGAAGCATGCAATCCGAAGTGCTTTTCAAACAGTTGCAAAGCAGAATTGGTTTTCGAAATTTTAAAAAACTTGAATCAATAAATTTGTTTATTTATATTACTAAACTTTATTGTTTTTTTTGTGTAGTTAAATTTTCAGTGGCTAATGTTAGCAAATGGAAGAGAACTTTTTGAAAGTAATTTTTCATTTTGTAAGTTAAATTTAAATAAAAACTTATTTAATAGAAACTCTTTATCCCCTTCTGAGCATTGGTAGGTACATTCATATATGGTCTTTCGCTTTTCTTCTGCCGGCTGAGCTGTCACAATGTTTTTATCGCTGCCTTCGACTTACTATGCACTTTTGCATTGTTTGAAAAAAAAAATGCTCATATCAACTATTACAAAAACAACAAAGCATATGCGTATCTGGGACGCAACAAGTACAACAAGTGATTCCGAAGTTCATTGCTTTTACTTGTATGCATTTATACATATACTATGTATGTATGTATGAATCTACAAGTAATCGTATCGCATGTAATGCATTTTGCAGACGGCTATATTTTGTTAAGTAAAGAGTTGTTGTGATTTTTCATTGTTGTCGCGCTGAACGTTATACTATATTATATATTCTCGAACTGTAGTTATTTTTGTTGATATTTATTGTTGATAATATTAGAGTTGTGTTATTGTTGCCTGCTTTGTTCCGAACTTCATCTAATTCATGCTCAGCTCAACTTTAATGCTTTATCAAAATATGGAGAGTCACTGTGCCAGCTGATTTTCGGTGTGGAGCAGAACTATCGGAGGTTGCCCTCATCACAATAATTTCAATGCCGTTCTCTATTTATACAAGAATTTGTATTGTGATGTTGTTGTTTGCATTGATTTGCTGTGTCTCCACAAGCAGTATTTCATTTTGTTGACTACTTTATCAGTATCTTTCTTGCCAGTGTGTGGCATTGTTTGTATGTATGTATTGTGCGACGGCGTGTATTTATAACTAATGTCAATATCACAACAATAACAGAATTGGCAAAATGTTTGATTTCCCCCAAAGTCATATTCACATAGGTGTGTATTCACATGGGTGCGTGTGTGTGTGTGTGTGTGTGTACTTTATCAGATCAGTGCAGTTGTTCGGGCGTGAGCAGGCCACATGAAATTAAAAAAATTCTCATGCACTTCTCACCGTCCGTCCTTGTTTGGAGCAGCACGTGCACTCCCCACTCCCTGCTAGCCTGACACAGTACGGCCTCAAGTCTGCCGTCAACGATTCGTTTTTGACTTATAGCTATTTTCGCGAATATCATTATTTCATGCTCATTTTGCCTTTTTCGAATCGCTTCCAATTGAATTCATTGAAATGTTAATTTACAGACTGATAATCGTACTTGTGGACATAGTATTTTACTTTCTGTATTATTGTTGGGCCTATTCATGGCAATTAATGTGAAATTTTACTCGAATTGAATTTAACCAGAGAAGGGGCGAGGAGGGGACGGTTGAGAATCAATCAAATTTTGGGACGTAAGCAAATGGTGATTGTCGAAAATATTTTGTTTTTGTACGCGTTGCACTTGTTGAATTTTTCGCTCAATTTACATATTAATTTCTTGTGGGTTTTTGTGTGTATGTATGTATGTGTTTTAATTTTCATAATATAATTGCCAATATTTTATTTAGTATATTCCTGTTATTTACTTCGTGTTTGTTTTCTTTTGTATTTCTCATATCGTATTAATTGTAGTATGGTTTTTGTGTGTTTTCTGCACACATTTTCTGCTCAGCGTAGGAATTCGTGAGATCATCTTGTTGTGACGTTAATTACTTTTTTGCTTTATGTTTCTCTGCCTACGGTGGCGTTGAACAGTCTGATAAATATATGTACTCTAGATTATAAATACATACGTATACATATATGGTTTTTATGTATGTATGTTGGGCGTTTTAATGGTAAACATTCGCGAGATTGTAATCATTATCAACACCTCTCTCGATCGACTCTCGACTGTGTTCCAAATTGCCAATTCGTAGCTGATCGCAGCTTTACAAACTGAATCAGCTGCAGATGTTTCTGCTATGATTTTGCAATTTTCTCTGTAATTTCTCAACTTTACCGCAAAAAAGCCAGAAGACCAAAACAGCGTCATAAGTGGGTTATTACGTAATATGTATTTTGATTGGAAAACTGGATCGATTTATTCATAGAGGGTGATTAAACAATGAGGCAGGCGGGAGCGAAGTTATTGATATGTATTATAAGTTATAGATATATTTGTACTTGGTCAAAATTATTCATTCCAATTATACAATTTGTAAGTAATCTCGCAGATATATGTATACAACTAGTTATGGAAATACTCTTAAAATATACGTATGTATGTATGTGATATAAGAATATTAATTGTGCCATTGTGATATGTCTTATAAAACTCAGACTTGTTGCTGCCGTGAGATTCCTGTGCGATTAAACCCTCTTCTGTTTTTGTTGTTTTTTAGAAACTCAAAGAACCATTCTATCTTCTCAGCATTTCATAACGCGATGAACAGAAAACCTTTGTGCCCTTTGTGACTTTATGCAGGTCTTCAAGTCCCTCAAAACTATTTTGCGAGTCTTCAATACAGCTTTAGCTAAAATGCATACCAATTGGTTCATGGTACCTTTGCTACACAGTATTCTTCTATTCGTATGTAACTTTACTTAAACTTGAAGAATGTTTCTTAAAAACCCAACATATTTATGATAATAATTTGAATATACATATGTACATAGGTATATGTACGTAGTTATGTAAACCAAATTTGTACGACGTTGTAATGACGCTGATGATGATTTAGCTGACTTTCGCAATGATGTTGTTGACTTCCGTAAGCTTTGTTTGTTGTCAGCATGAAATTTATTTCGCTTGTTCCTTTGCGCTCAGCTTAGATTTTGCATATGAATGAACAAGTGGCGGCAAGTGACTCTGGCTCTGTGCTCCATGATTCCGCTGAGGCCGACATCTACACATTAAATATATTTACATACATACCTTCATAGAATCATATAAAATCTCTGCATATTTGTGTGTGTTGATCTACACTTGTTGAAATTAGCGGCGCATTTTTGCATAAAACCAACACACACACACAAACTCAGAACCCTTTTCCGCTCTTTACTGCCCCTTTTTTCGCTTTTTTGTCTGGCGCATATTGTGCGCTTAGATTTTCATTGGCAAAATTTAACCAGCGGAATTTCAGCGTGTTTATATTTATGCACACATACAATTGATTCAATGAAACAACAACAACAGAAACATATATGCATAACTAACTGTGTATTTCAATGTACACATGTATGTATGTATGTATGCACGTGTAAATTAAAAAGTTGTGTGTATGAGTCTTTCTTTTTTAGAAAGCTCTAAACATTCGCGGCAATGTGCGAATTATTGTGTATTTTGTGTTGAATTCATTCTCAAGGTAAAATCAATTGAGATCAAACTAATTGAAATGAATCTAAATGCCAACAAAACTGACTGCCGCAAAGTGGACAGCAGCAGAGTCCGCCTGAACGGTTCTACATATGTTCAACTGGATGTGGCTGCGCAAATGACGATCGCTAATGCCTGACGTGTACGCCTGCCTATTGTTGTTGTTGGTGGCCGGATGGCATATGGATGTAGAGATGTGCAGATGACACTGTACAGGTTGATGGCGTGTCGCTTTTGTACAACATTTCTATCATATAAATTTGTGCAAAATTACAAAAACAAAAGCGGCGTAAAATTAAAGAATGCGCCAACAAGAAAGGGCGCACAAGTTTTCGGCTTAAATGTGCTTAACTTGGTTAGCCTTTATGAAGTTCGTTAAATGCTGAGAGAGCAAGCATTGTTTGAACACTAGATCAGTGATCATCTCTTAGAGTCTCGAGAGGCATAGTTACCCTATACAAAATGCTTATATTATATTTAATTAGTGGTTATAGTCTGAAGAAGTATGAAATAATTATTTACTTAATAATTACGGTACTCTTTGTACCGAATTGCAACCCATTTTATTCATTAATATATGTGACGGCCTGCTGATCAAAAGGTCGTTGGGAAAAAATAAGCTATTATATATAAATTATAATATTCGAATAGTCAAATAATAGTTAACAAAAAAAAAAAAAATAGAGCATTCTGAAAATACAAAGCATTTTGAAAATTTTCATGAAAAACGTAATCTATTTCGAAAAATAACTTCTGCGAGTTCTCTCCACATTGACAATAGCGGAACGATACGCTTAAGAGCGCGGCTCTCAGTCGCTCCCCATAACCTAGTATTTGACAAACTATAAACACCATTATCACGAACGGTGTGGTGTGGTTTAGAAAATGTTTTTGTTGTGCGGAAGTTGCAAATATTTTACTGCTTCGTATGTGTTCATTTAAATATGATTGTGGTTGTATATGTATGTGTGCGTATATAGTAGATAGATAATACACATGCCGAGTAAATAATTTGTGTAGCGACAAATGACAATGATGCGAGCAACTCGTAAATTTCTATTTTTCCACACTCTAAACTTATGCGAGCTATTTTAGGCAACTATGACTGGAGTACAATGGTCTGATAATTTCGCTTGGAAATTCAGCGAAGCCACTGATATTCGCTGTGCTACGCAAGCGACGGTGCTGTGTGTGAGAGGTGTTTAAACAGATGTGGCCAGTGCAACCTGTTGATTTGAACTAACCTCGGAATGGGAATACGTTGACACCACTTAAATGTACATTTTTAGCAGCTTTGTTGTGTCAGATTTATCTAATAAATTGTCGACTACTAAAATATTCAAAATAAATTGCGCAGCTACTAACAGACAAACAGAAATGTATACGCACTCAGACTAGTTGGTACACGTTGTGTAGTGTTTAGTACATACATATGATACAGACCCAAATTAGTTATCTTAATTTAGTTTTAATGAGAGAATCATGTCCATAAAACGGAAATAGCAACAATGTACATGCAGAAAACATTGTTTTCTTGTTGATTGTAATGATGAGGTGCCATTTGGAACTGGAAATTTTTGTAATTTCTGCAAATTATAAAACTCTGAGAAAATTAGTTTATAATTACATAATAATTTTTGAAATAAAAAATGGTTTTATAATTGTAATAATAATAATTAGACAAATGAATTTCTGATACGACTCTGCGAAATAAAATATTATATTATTATAGAAAATTCTTTTACTAAAAGCTCTATTTTCGAATTTTCGATTCTCACAGAGGAATCTCTCATAAAAGTTCAAAATTCGTACGCTCAGAGATGTCCGCAAATTTATAGCGATGACACCGTCTAACGAAGCTGCGATTCCATATAAAATGTATAATTTTGCTGTTTAGTCAAAGCGCTATAAAGAGACCAATTCCCAGTATATTGTTGCACCTGTTTGTCGTCTATAAAATTTTAAATGACTCTCTGTATTTGACTGATTAGAACAGCCCTTGATAGATTATGACAACGTGCTTATCACAATTTGGCAAAATGATAGATGCAAGCGCCACCTACACATGACACGCACAGCAAACAACAATTTTGACAATTTTTATTGCAAAGAATACACATATTTTGTTATAAGCCGACCAGAGAGATCAGTCTACTCTGTAACCCTAATTTTCTTTTTTTTTTTTAGAATAAATTCCATGAAGGTTCACTGCAACCTCATTAAGTTCATGATAAAATAATTCGAAAATGGAAAAATATATTTTTAATTGTTTTACTAATTTCTTGATAACCTGCGGATTATATCTATATAATTATATAAAATTGTGTAAATAGGTCGCGCGACCCGTCGTCTGCTGTTTACAAGCAAATATGGCCAGTTTGACTGTCGTGTTGTCTATGTATGTGTGTACACAGAGATATCATTAAAGGTATGAGTATCAGGCCATAGTTGGTGTGTTTACACTTTGATAAGCGTTAATTTCGCCATTCAAGGTTGCGATGTACGTAATTTCTTACGTTAGCAGCTCAACTCTTTTCATCATATAATACCTTTGTGTGAATGCGTGTACATATGTAGATCTAACCTTTTCTCATTTGCCAAACATTTTTTATTTCGAACAATGCTCGGAGTCGTATTTGTTTGCTCGCTACTATACACAATGATTGTATTTGTTGTGAATTAGCTTTGTCTGGGTTAGCGCTTAAGCAAATAGATTAGATGACTAAAATATCACACTTTAAATAAGCTTAAATCATGCCAATTGTAGCGGTTTGAGTGAATGTGCAGACGTACACACCATCTCTGAAGTAAATTCGAAATTCGAAATTTACGTTTCAAAGATATTTTGTAGAAAAAGCTAGGTGTTTGTTTTTGTTTTTTTTAAGTTTAAAAAATTATAACTACTTTTAAATTGTAGAATTCTATATCGTGAGGAATATTCATATTTATTTTTGCACGTGTTTACTTTATGTTTAACTAAATAAATATAAATTAATACATTTAAATACTTTAATCTAATCATAGGATTTGATATGTACATACGTCACAATCACTTGAATTTCGCTTTGAAGAACTGCAACCTAATCTTTATTTGTAAATTCTTGGAAATTCTTTTATTTTTAATGAGATAATGTATGCATTAGAGTGGATCGGAAAAAGAGGGCCCACAGTTATTTGCTTCGTTTGAGGTTATTTCAAAGGCGTTTTAGGCCAAACAAAGTGTTTCGTGTTTTTATTTGTAAAGCGATTTCGAATTATGACAATTTTGGGTTAGTAGAAAAAATCCAAAAATATTGTTATGCCAGAAAGATTCTTAAATATAAAAATACACCAACAAAAAATTGGCCTATTTTTCCTATTCTATTGTGACAGGTCCTCACTAGTGCTCAAAATAAAATGATACAAATGATATTCCTATATATGACGGCCACGTACATAGAAATCGGCTGAGGATCGTCTTTTTAAATAGCTATTAAGAAAGAGTTCTTTAATTGTTGTAGAAAATAGAAAGATAGGAGACACTTATCTATGTATAAAGTCAAAAAGGGTGGGGAAACTTTAGCTTTATTTTATTTTACTTTTTTTACCAAACGAGCACGTGACGTTCGCTGTTCGTGCTACTTCGCTAAATATGATAAAGAATACTTTGCAAATATTTCACATCTATATACATACAGATCGCTATGTCTGTATGTATCATCCTGTTATCGCAAATAATAATGGCGGGGGCATTTAAAAGCATTATTGTATGATCAGTTTTCTGTTGATTCAATAAATTTACATAAACAATTTATGGAATTCTATTAAGTAAATTCCATTAGGTGTCTGATGACTTCAGTGTCTGTATCTGTATAGCGGTTTGAAGCACTTTGCTATATGATAGAAATTGATAAAAAAAATTCCATTCTAACCATTTGTTTATTGTATTCTTCAATTATTGTTGTAATTGTTGCGGTTTTTAGTACTTCTCTAATTGATATTATTTCGATTAATTTACTAGTTTTTTCTTATTTTAATTACATACGTATGTATGTAGTTATAAAAATTCGGTTATTTAACATGTTATTGTTGCTGTTGCTGTTATTATTGTTCGAATTCATTCATACAACATGTTGACATCATGTACGCATTGTCACACCAGTTGTGTATGCGAGTAAATGCATTCACTATTTCACACTACCGAATCTTTTTTTGCGTCGTCGATCTTCATTCATTCATTCACGCACACACAAATATATATATGTGTATAAATACATACATATATTATGTGACTACTTTGTCCAATTTGTCATATTTAGTCGCAACAGCAATGTGTTTGACAGCGCAATGCCAACATTATTAATAAAATAACAACAATAGCAAATCGTCAACAATTGCCGCCGACAAAAGTGACACGAACCACCACGACAACTTCGACAAAAACACCGGTAACCTACAATCGTAATAATGGAAATGAACAACAATCATACTCAATTATTTAGAAATATATGTATGTAAGCGCGTATTTCAAGCAAATTCAAGTAAAAAATATTTTCCCGATTTGTTCATCATTCATTGGTCTCTAGCAAATAATAAATATCACAATTTTTTTTTTGGTTAGGTCAGATGACGAGAAAAGGTCAAGAGTTCACAGAGCAAAAAGCTGGTGGAATGCACTGGCTGGTGATTTCCAAAACTCAATTCTTGATATAGAATAGAAAAATATGAAAAATTACATTTGTTCGATTATTTTTTATCACAAATTGAAGTCTTCAAGAGAATTCTCAAATCGTATGTAGTCTTTACAGGGATGATTTTATAAAAAAAAATTAAAAGTTTATATTTTCTTAATTTTTTCTCGTTTTCGACCCCGCTCACCTCACACCTAAATAAAACCTCCTAAATCAGAAACATCATTTACAGAACCAAGAACCTACACTCGCTTCGTCGTGAAGTCGCTCACTCACGAGTTCGCTACAACTTAGCGCTTGATACTGCAATGTCTCGAAAAAATTGCTTTTGTCAATTGATACAAGTGACAATATTGCTAAATTGCGATAAGAGTTGGGCGTAGTTTCAGTCTTGGGCAGAAACGTTCAGCCTATTAAATGACAAGAACAACAACAACAACTGCAATACCAGCAATAATAGTTGAGCTTGGCGTACTGGGTTGATTGACTGACGGATGGCCTGGTATGCTACGCCATGAGAAAGCTGCACACTTCTGTTTATACATACATAGGTATATATATGAGAATACCTACTGTCTTGGCTCGCTAACTTTTGATTGTCAGCCGTTGATTGTACTGTGAAACGAAACCGCGCCGATTGCCGACCAGAGCTGGGTGCAACGCCTCGAAGTTTTCCAACGCTCGCATAGTGGCACCGATTGTTTACGTTTCATTCAGCAGGCGAGCTCACAACCCCACACACACATTCCGTTTAATTTAGATATTATTTATTTTATGTGTTGTTATTGTTTACTTCAAATTGCTTGTTTTTTTCGCTGAGCATGCTTTAACTCCCGCAGAAGTCGCTATGTGAACATGAACTCCGCTAAATGCTTGCGGTCATTTCTTTTTGGTAATTCGAAGAGTGCTATAAATAAACTTATTAATTAAAGTAATATCGCTTACTCAAATTAATGGGGCAGTCGAGAAAAAAAGAACACCGACGAACCGATGTCTGCAATCCCATTATTACTAACGAGGTGAAAGAAAACGCTTGCAACATTCATGTACATAATGTGTGTGTGTAATGTGTTCTAATGCTTCTTCAAATATTGGAAATAAGGCTTTAATTGCTCAGCGCTAAAATTCATGATTTGCTTACTTAAAGCTATGTACTCAGGTATGCATGGGTATGTATATTCGTGGCATGAGTGAAATTAAGAGGGAAATGAGCTTAGTAGCAAAAATTAATCTCTCCCCGTTCGCTTGCTGGCTCTCAAGTTACAGGTAACGTTAAAGAAACCAACGTCCATGTAACTGAACAAAACATAAATGAGTATACCCTGTAAGGAAAACTAGCAAAATCCAAAATTGGAAGTCAGCTAAATGGGGAATAAAATGAACTCTGAATATTATAGAACTTAAATTGTTCGGAGCTTTTTTGCCAAAAAGTTAAGATACATGTTTTTCTATGAATTTCATGAATTGGCTAGGTTTCAATGACATGAGGCTAACAAAAGTGTTTTATAAATTCTGAACTAGAGTTATTTATTAACCCATAAATAGTACAGATGAGCATGAGTTTTCGATCAGATATTCTCACACTCTCCAAAAAATATTTTACATAATTTTTAGATTAGAACGCGATTGCGATCCTTATAAAGTTTATGTATGTATATTAATCATTATAATATGAAATGAAGAAAAAAACAACAACCAAGACTATTCCTCTCGATTTCTACTTTTTCTGCAATTCCTTTACTTGGTGTTCCTATAGGCATTCCCAATTTATATGTTGCTGCGTCTGTGTAAATCAAAATACACTGGAGATTATTCAGCCAATATCCGCCGGAGAATTGTGAACCGAATTTCCTTAAAGAAACACCAATTGGAAAAAAAACCTGCCTCTGCAAGCTAGAGAACAGGTGGTTTCTAATGGCGAACATACATATGTACCTACAAACAACAGTCTAGTATGACGCGCTTCGTATTTTCGTACATTTTTGCTGATCTTTGTTGGTGGTTGACTTGCGTTTCGCCGCCAATTTGGGCGCTAACTAATTCGTCTATACGCAAATCTAATAAGGGAATTGTAGTCGTCGGAGTCGATTATTAAATTAACGATGTCTGCGCTGTTAATCCGCATTTTAATAATCACGAAAGTTAATATATTTGGTATTTAATTTCTTTGGTTTTGAAGGTGGGCATGAGGTGTAATTATCAAATTTGCGGTTTTATATTTTAAAGTGTTGGTACAAGCAGACACATTTTGTGGTCGTTTAGATTTAAAGCTTCTTCTATCTTGTCTGAATTTGCGTCTCTTTTCGCACGAGATTAACTCAATTTGCATGAAGCAAATGTTTCGTTTCCCCTTTCGTGTAGTTCTGCTTTCACTTCCTTTATTTGAAACACCCCTCTTCTGTGTGTATATGTATATGTATGTGCGAATGCATATATTAATATTTTGGCATAAATTCGTCGTCCAAGCATCGACGATAGTCACCGAAAAGCAGATTTTGTTTGCAAACTTGTTTGTCAGCCAATTTCTAGACGCGATTTCTATGGTATGCTAATTGCCAATGTTAATTATCACACCGTCATTATGTTATTAAGTATGTTAAAACGTTTAAGCTCAATTCGCTTGAATTCCACATGCTTTCGCAAACATCCCATTCTTGATGTTTTTTGCACTAAATCCATAGTCTCGACATCCCCACGTACATATATACGTACTCACATGTACTAAGCGAGCGCTACATTTGTTTGCGCAGCTAATATCAATACATTTGCCAATTTTGCGGAGTCTACCGTTGTTGGGTCAGCGTTGTTTGCTTTCCTTCCTGCTTTTCACCCCACCGCCCCCACTCGAATCGTTACTGTGGCTAATACAGTGATTTGGCTTCTTTCCGGTGAGGAGCGGTTCACTTTCATTGTGGTTCTTAACTTGTTTTCCTTTGCTCTTTTGTATGTAAATGCACTTAATACTTTTGTCAAATATTTGAATAAATTCCATTTTGTGCGTTCGTGGGTGAGAGTTGTTCGCTGTGGTCATAACTAATTTTATAAATGTATTGATTTACTAAACTACATATTAATACGTAGGTAAACTACGCAGTCAACTAAAGTCACGTGATGTGATAAGTAGTTGGGGAAAATTTGAGAGAAATAAGAAAGACCAGAATTAATGTTTATGTTGGTCCATTCAAGAAAATACAAAGATCATACCAGTTCACTATAACAGTGACAAAAGTCATATCCTGAAAAATATCATTATACATTTATTATCAGAAGGAGATTTTATGGCATGCTACGAATGTAAAGTAATAAATAAACACTTATTTAGCTGAATATTCGCTAATGTGACGTCAGTATGCTATTGTCAAACACACTGCGCATTGAGCACTGCTCTCTGTGCTGTTTACTCCCATTTAAAATAGTTATTAATTATAAATTTAACAATTACAAGTACGCCGCATATGTAATCCGATAAATATAAAGCCAATCACAATTCTTTCCTGACAATTGAATTTTCATTTAGCACCGCATTAATGAAGGCATTCATAGTGTCTAAATTTGAATTGACTCGTCAAGTGCTATAATTATAGTGGCAGTGGTTATTAATAAGGTATTATCCAACAAACAGTCGTTGCATTAAAATAATAAAATCAACTGTGTTCCACGTGTTGTAAATAGTTCATTCAACACACACACAAGCACACATACATACCGGCATATGCACTGGATGTACATATATTTGCATACATTTGCTTGCTTGAATATAACGACCAGTGACAATAGCGCCCTCAACCTCTCAGCTGTGTGTAACAACAACGTAGATAATAGTAAAACTCAATATTGGCTCGAATGATTGTTGGGTGATGGGCGTGAATTTTCATAAACTGCACTCGCCATGCCCTCATCACTAACTATAATATGTGCATGTGTATGTAGGTATGTATGTATATGCTGGAGGAAATAGCAACTTGTTGCCAATCTATTGATAAATAAATAAGCGCCTCTAAGCACATATCAATACACACGCTACACAGGTGAGCTTTCCGCTCTATGAATAAACAACACTGCCACTACCCACTAACCGCCCGCCAGCCACCGCCTGACTAGCGGTAAGAGTAAAATAAAAGCGTAATAAACGGGGAAGCTGCAGCTGGCGCTTTTATTGTGGTATAGTGCAGAATTGGGAAAAGAAAAGCGTTCCGGGTGGAGGAGAGGGTTGTTCAATGGGCAGTTAAATGCATTGGCCGGTGCATCGTGCTTCCATATATACAGTTATGTGATTGTGCTTGTTAGCTATTTTGTGTCATAATAATCTACGGTTGTGTGTGTGTGTCGGGCTATTATATGACGTGACTTATTCTATTTCCTTAAGTGTAAATGAGCACTGAGGTCACAATAGTTGAACTTCAGCTATTTTAATTATTTGAATTGCGTGTGTCAGACGTCTAAGCATGAATTGCGAAAACTCATTTGTGCTGTTGTACACTGTGCAACCAAGTTATCTAAGCGATAACATTCTTTATAGGAAACGTCTGAATGTTCTTCCTTTACAAATTATTTTCATTTTAATAATTTAATGGTCAGTTAAGTGTAACAAAACCTTATATCTAATTGAGTTTATTAAGCAATAAATGGTAATTGTTTGTCGCTTCAAGTAAACCAAACTAAATTCTGATAATGGAATCACTTGTACACGTGTACAGACAGTACAAAGGTTACTTTGGAGGTTCAAATAATGTGTTTTATGTTTTAAAAAGTTCTATTAGTTACTTTACACAACTTCACAGACTCAATTAAATACATTAAATGTATTATATAACTGCTGATTCTTCAACGTAAGCGAAAGTCTAGTGTAGTATGGATGAATACTTTTTTTCAATTCCGGTGGTAAAATTCATTATGGTTAATTATACTTTTACTTTGCCAACGCAATTTTTTTCTCGAAGAATTATTATGTTCTCATTCGTCATAACTTGACAATTTCTTTGATAAACATGCTGAAACTTCGTCATAACCGATTTCAGTTTGACTATAAATAGTGTATGTTTCAACTTATTTACTATATCCCTAATAAATACACAGTTTCTGAGTATTGAGTATTAGCTATTATAAAGCATGTGTCACTTAAAAATTAATAAAAAATATTAAATTTATATAAATGTCTATTTAATTCATGAACATTTATTTTTGTGAGTGTTTCACAAGCGGCTGAGTCTTACTAAAGCCAAATTTTCATAGAACAAATTTAAAATTGAATAAAAAATCTAATTTCCCCATTTAATATGCTCATCTTAATATCCCTAATTTATTTCGTTCTTTTGCTCCTTTCAATTACGACGTGCAGAAAGAAAGTTCAGCGCATAAAACAACGGGAATAGTGCCTTTTTACACCGCTTGCTGGCGCAGAAAAAAGGTAGACATCATCATCTGCTTTCTCATCGTTCCCAAACTCTTGATGGCATTTGTTCGCTTCGCCACAATACAAAAACAAAAAATATATAAAAAAAACAGTAAAGAAATAACGCAAAAACGTTAATAACATTTCGCCAACATCAAGCAGCCATAGGTCGCATTCAGCGCATCCGCAAACAATCAAAAATTGGCAATTGGCATATTCAACTTGACGCCCACTAAAGATCGCTTAGTTGCACATCGCCCACCAGCTTAGCTTAACCACATTCACCTTTTGCCTAGAACGCCCACATACACAAACATGTGCATCTTTTCTTCTTCTTCAGCTTCAGCTTCAGCTTCAACTTCAGCTCTTTTTTTATATGTATGCTTCAGTTTAATTTCGACTGCAGCCTTCCAGCAATTTCGCTCTTTGGCGTAAATTATACACGCTTAATGCATTTAGTTTTAGTTTAACTCGGACCGCTTAAAGTTTCTGCTGCAGCTGCGTCAATAATGCCGGGTCGCACAATTGCAAACATAATTGGCGCTTTTCGGCGTGCATTCAATAGAAATTGTCATTGTCATTTTAATTCATTTTTCTTTCTAAGCTCATCTCGCACAGCGGCAAATGCGCATTACAATTCATTTTTATTGATTTCCACAAACATTGACGCTGCGCGATGGCGATGACGATGAAACGTTGTTCTATTGATTAGGTCGTCGTCTTCGGCTTCGACTTTGTGTTCATAAGTTCATTCGTTGCTTGCTTTATTTACTTGCTTTTATTGAAAAAATAAAAATAAAAAACAAAAACTCATTGGCGGCAATTTCGAATAATATTCCATTTCCCCATTTCGCTTGCTTTGCTATAAATTTTCCTCGCCATTTGCCATGAAACATTTTTGCTGAATTTTTTTTATGCCAACGCTATATATACATATATAATATATAAGTATGTATTAGCCAATACATCATACGAAACTCGTTACGAATCATTAATCGCTATTGAAAAAATCGAATTTTTATCATTTCGAAATCTATAAATGTTAATTCATTCTTGCATAATTGCTTAGTATTGACCCGTAAAAGTCAACCAGTTTTTCATACACAAACATTGCAAAAACCAGTTTCAAAGTTACTAAGTATCCAGTGTATGGGCTCACCATGTGCACAATTCATTCTTGAGTTTAGCTTATGCTAAAAGCATAAAAATTATTAAATAATCTAACTAATTGTCTTTTCTCATTTGCTTACTTCCTTCCTACATTCCACTTCGAATTCGACGAATAGGCGAACAAAAACGCCACTGTGTCCATATCCACAACAGCCGATCGCGTGCCACCCATCGGCAACTACCAGTGGCCGGCTGACCAGACACCTGGCGTCATGGGGCTCAAAAATCACGGCAACACATGTTTCATGAATGCAGTGCTGCAATGTCTCAGTCACACCGACATACTGGCGGAGTATTTCGTTTTGGATCAGTACAAGGTGAGTGGTCACCTATTATGCCGTGTTTATGTGTGTGTGTGTTCTAATCTAAACTGTAATAATTTGTTTTTAAGGCCGATTTAAAGCGACGCAACAAAATCAATTCACGCAAATTTGGTACCAAAGGAGAGTTAACCGAACAGCTGGCCAATGTGCTAAAGGCGTTGTGGACATGCAAGAATGAGAGCGATCACAGCACGAGCTTTAAGGTGAGTCTATATCTCGTGTGAATTAAATAGACGTTTTCTTATGCAAATGTTTTACTTGCAGGCTGTTGTCGATCGCTATGGTTCACAATTTCGTAGCTCAACACAACATGATGCTCAAGAGTTTTTATTCTGGCTGCTGGATAAGGTGCACGAGGACCTCAATACGGCTACGAAACGGCGTTATAAAAGTGTAAAGGTGCTTATATTACCTATATTTAGTTTATTAGCTTATTTTACGTAAGCTGTATAAAAAATAGGTTTTTAATTGAGATTAGAATTGTTTTTAAAATAGACTAATATTGATAGAATAGTGTTGTATGCCAATCGCTTCCGTCTTAAAAGGCATATACACCACCTTTATACAGTATTCCTGTGAAAGCATAAAACTTATAGCCTTATAACTTTCTACAAGCGTACAACAATTACTCAGCTCTATTGTTCTTTATTATTGAACGTGATATCTTTTGTCAACAACTATGCATGTAGGGGTTTCCATTAAAATTAATTTAAATTTCATTATTAGAGTATCGAAAGATGTGAACTATTTCCCGTTTTTCCAAACCGCTAAGTTTATAAGCATTACGCAAGCATTTCCTAGACACTGCTCCTTATCTTCTGCATTATACTTATGTGTGTATGTAGTTGCAAAACACACAAAAAATGTGCCTTCAATGATTTTCGCTACCTTCACAGAACCTGTGAGTTGATAGACAAACATATACGTGTACTTACATACATACTTACATGAAATTTATAAGGCATTTTATTATCGGAGAAATTGCGACGTTATTGTTGTTCGTCAAATGCACCGACGGTTGACCGACGAATAGATGGCAACCAAGCAGAATGTGGCAGTTAATTTTACAATTCTTATTTACATTCATCGTAAATTGGGCATTTATAAAAAACAAAAAACAAAAAAAAAACAGCCGACAAGTGGAAATGCAATGGGCAGAAGAGAGAGAAGCGAAGAGCAAAAGATTCTGTTGCAATACTCCCGGGGCTGCTTATGTAAACAAAAGCAAATTGCTGAAGTATGTTTATTAAAAATATTTGTGAGTGTCCATATATTTGTGCATAAGTACCTTATATACAAACATTTATATTTGCAAGTTCATTCATACATACACACATAAGTCGATTGCGCTGTAATTGTAAGTATTTCTACGCGTGCTCTTGAATTATTATTATTTTCGCAAAGTGGAAAGATACAATTTACTTAGGCTGTTTAGATAAGATAAACTGAAAAAGGCGACAGCGGCGCTGATAGCGCTGGTACTATTGCCGTCGGACAGTCATTGTGGCATAACTTATGGAAAATGATTAATTAAGAAACATCTTTCAGCGGCATTTTGCCTGTTTTAAAACAAGCTCACTTCATGTTTAACATTATATAATAATTTAGATATGCGCACTGAGACCCAAGGGGAAATATCAATATCAATTAGTAATTAATGTAGAGACAGAAAAGACAGATCTTAGGGAACGTATTCGTATACATAAGTCCGGTTATGATTATGGAGGAATATTTACTTTCTATATTAAAATATACTGCACAAAAGAAAAGTTCCCAACAGTAACACTAAATTCTGCACATGCAATTAACATATTCCAATTCTTTAAAATCATCTAACTTTACCAAATTTATTATTATAATAATAACCATTTCGGTATATTCTTTTTTACCAGAACTCATACGGCCGCCCGGATGAGGTTATCGCCGCTGAAACTTTAGCCAACCACATTCGCTGCAACAATTCGTTTGTGCAGGCAGTATTCCAAGCACAATTCCGTTCGTCTCTCACATGCCCACGCTGTAAAAAGCAGTCAAACACATTCGATCCGTTCCATTGCATTTCGGTGCAGCTGCCGCAATTGATGCAGCAGACGATCTTTGTAACCGTCGTGTATTTGAAACGGGACCCGCGTCAAGTGAAGATCGGTATTAGTGTGCCTACAGGTTCACCAATTGTCGCTTTACGCGAACAATTGCAGGCTGACACTGGCATACAGGGCAAACATATGGTATTAGTTGACATCAGCAAAGAGGGTTTTACGCGCGTTTTCTACGACTCACAACCGGTGGCAACGCTAAGTGGCATCGAAACAATCTACTGCATTGAAGTTCCCGAAGCAAAGATTGCGTCATTAACAGGTACAACAACACCGGCTAAAGTGGACACCGAAAAGTGTGACACGAGTCGGAGCAGCAATCCCAATTCCAATCAAAGTACAGAGAAAAATGCTGCAACAACGGAGGTCATTAAAAATAATTCGACAGGCAGCACTGCCAATGCAACCACGAATGGTGCTAAGAACACCACGAACTCTTCGTCTACTGCCAACACCACTAATGAACTACTCTTGTTAGTGGCGAATGTGCATAAGCGCAAAACGGATATTGAAAATAAAAAGACACCTAACGGCGATAGCTCACAGACACATTCCGTGGAACGTTTCGGTATGCCATTCAGCTTGCTAACAACCCGAGATTGTTCTTATGTTGATTTACAAAAGCGACTATTACGCGAAATGACGCCATTACTGAAACCGGAGGTTTTCTCGAGTGCAAAACCGATCAGTGATATGTTTCAGATGCGTCTACAAGATCCGTCCGCAGATCCAGACACATATTTACATAATGTGGAACATCCATTGCTAACGGAGATGATCGACTTGGCATTATCCGTGCTTTCAGCTGAAGCTGGACCACCGCATATAAAACTTTTATTAGAGTGGACTGAGCCAGACGAATACTTTGTGGATCTGAGTGATACAGTGGTCGAAGATGAGAGTGTGGCTCGTTTGGTCGATGTTGGAAAGCTGAAAGCGACTAATGACACGCCCGTACTTACTTTAGAGCAATGCCTGGAGCACTATACCAAAGCGGAAACCTTAAGCGCCGAAGATGCTTGGCGCTGCCCACACTGTCAGCAATATTTACCGGTGGTGAAGACACTTGGTCTGTGGTCACTACCCGACATTTTGGTCGTGCATTTCAAGCGATTCCGACAACATCACGAAAAGGGTGCCAATGCAGCCAAACTCACCACTATGGTGAAATTCCCCTTGAATGCATTCGATATGTCTCCGCATTTGGTGCGTGGTGTGGAAGAAGAGAATGGCCCGCGTACAAGTCTTAGTGCTGCAGCTGCCATGGATAATGGACCACTCTCTCGATCAAATCCATGGAAAAAGTCTCGACCAGGAGATTCGCGTTCCTCAACACTTAGTTCGCGCGATAACAGAGAAACCCGTTATGATTTGTACGCAGTATGCTATCATCAGGGCGACACTCTTGAAACGGGTCACTATACAGCCGCGTGCAAAAATCCATATGACAGGCAGTGGTATAAATTTGATGATCAGCGAGTCTCTAAAGTACCCGACACGTCAATCGAGGAGGAGATTATTAATAATGAGGCTTATATGTTATTTTATCAGCGTCGTGTCGGAGATGCAGCTGAATGCTCCGGCTCTAGTTCGAATTCGGGTGATCATTGGGTTTCCCGAATTGCACCACCACCCAATATGACAGTTGTGGAAAAGATAAGTGCTGCGGAGGAAAAAGTTATCGAAGAAGATATATCTGAAGATAAAAAGAACATCGAAGAAATCGCGACCACAGCCATAATAGAGCCATTACCAGAAAAACCCGAAGAAAAACCAATTGATATACCTAAATTAAAGAAAGCTGGAAATGAAAACGAAATCGTTGCTGAAGGTAATACAATTTGTATAAAATTTACGCTTCTTTTCTAATACACTTTATTTACAGTGAAAATAGAGACATGCCCAATGGTTGTGAACAATGAAAATATTTCTGTCGATATCGAAACTCTCGAATTTGCTGATTCAGAATCAGTTGCGCTTGACGAAGATATACCTGTTATAGGCACAAATGAAGTCAGCGTTTTGAAGACATCTAGTATACTAACACCAAATAAAACAGTAGAAACGGTGAACAACAGTGTTGGCGAAAATCAGATCTTTGCCATGGACGAAGACTGCCAAATTGAAGAAAGTTCGTCACAGGCAACAGTAGAACCCTCAACGAATAATACAACTACGCAGATCAAGTCACAAAAATCGCCGTTAACGCTACCGAAAACAACGACTGTGGCAGATGTAAAGGCGGAGCCAGTAGTTTCTTCCATAGCGTCAAATTCGCCAATTGAAATCACAACTACAAAAGTATTAACTAATGGCTACACTAAAGAGGACTCTAAATCGCCCAAACAAAAGTTGAATATTACGCCACCGGTTGTAAATGGTAAACCAAAGAGTCCGGCAACAACTGTCATAGCGACAAAACCAATTGCTGCCGCTATTAATGGCAATCGCGTTAGGAATTCCTCAACATCTTCCTCCAGTTCTTCCTTGTCGTCTCATTCATCGCCACACTCGTTGGCCGTGTCCATACATGGCGCATCGACGCTACAAAATAAGTTCAACGGCTTCACCACAACATCAGCCACTGCGAGCAGCAACTACAAAGAGGTATTGCTCTCGAGCAGTCTGAAGAGTAACAGTAGCAGTATTATTAGCGCTGCAGTGGCAGCGCACACAGCCCACGAATTCCACTTAACACGCCATCAGCCATGGAACGGCAGTCGTTCGAGTGTCTCCGCGCTGGAGAGCGGAACACAAACAAACAATCATCAACACATGCACGGGCTCAATTTACGGCACTCGTTCTCAACGAGCTCTAATTGCAAATTGCGCGAATGCAGTGAGACGCTTTCGTCGATGTTGCGCAATTCGAGCAATACTTGCAGCAAAGATACGCTGATATTTATCGATCAGCAGAATCATCATCATCACCACCACAGTTTAATCGAAGATGACGACGATACGTTCATGGGCAGTCGATCGCTTTGGGTATGTACGCTTTTATTCGTTGTCGAAATGAATTTGAATTGAAAATATTCATTTGCTTTACTTATAGATTTCACCGGTAACGCCACACAAACTAATAACGGTATCGCCCAAAAACTAAGCTGTCGCTCGTTCGCTGCAAGTAACCTACTTTGAGTGGGATATTTGACGGTGTATGCCAAAAGGGTATATGCCATTGAATGCACTTAAATCGCAAGTGTAAGATTTAAGCGAGTTTACAATTACTTTACAGTTAAGCATATAGTGACCAAATTTATATAAATTATTTACATTGTATATATGCATTTGATATGTACAATACGTATGCATGTGGGCTTTAGCTGACATTTAGTTATGTACAAACGAATGTCGCGTATGTATCGACGCCTGAAAAGCGCGCTTAGAGGCAAACAAATGCGAAATGCAAAAAATGAATTAGCAATAGAAAATTTATAAAACATTATTGTTGCGTACCAGTGTAGTGAGTAGGTTGAAAGAAAGTGCAGAGTTATGAAATTAATATAATAAATACTCGTATACGACGTTGATTCCGAGCTGAGAAGCGTTGCAATTGCAAGCAGTTGGCTTATTGATTGTTGTTACAGTTTACACAAATTAAACGATAAATGCAAGGAGCTGTGCAGCAGTAATGCCAGTTCGCTGTATACTCGTATAAATTAAACTTAAGTGGTGAACAAGTAGCTGACATATGGCTTTGCCGAAGCGTGTTAGATTGAATTTGAAAATGAAAATGCAAATGAAACATGATATGTGTGTATAATAACGCGTGAACATGTTAATTATTAGAAGAGTGTAACAATATATTATTTAGTGCTGTAAGCAAAATTTTATAAAATATGTTTATATTAATTATAATAATTATGTAAAGCCGGGTACAAGACTATTGAAACAATAGCATTACGATACAGTTCATAGATTCATAGATATAGAAATGGTTGCTTAGTCTTCTGATTTAGCGAACGGAACGACCGCTATTAGAAAATGAAATGCCTTTTCTCTCCGACGATTTTCAGTGTTATCGCAGTGACTCACAGCGTCATAACCAAAGCATTTGAAATGCTGCTATACATATATACATGTGTGTATATTTGCGATTACAACCTCCCAACTATACTTATAGATAAGCTCAATTATAACTGATTATATTTTGAACATCTTAAACTCAAAGTCACACGTGTGATTTCTGATATTTCGTCAACTCTTCATATACCTACAATTGAACTATTTCGTTTTAAACTGAAGATAAGTAAAAAAAAAAACAATCGTATACCTTTATGTAACAAGTATATATTATTTGGCAGTCAAACTCTGCTATCATAATTACCAAATATTTTTAACTTTTATTTGTTTAATAAGTCTACAATTTCAAGTAGCCTCATTTATTTTTGTTATGGATTTTACACAAAATGACGCAATAAATGCAATACAACTGTATGTACGAACGAAACGAAGTAATATGTAGCTATTACATAGCATTATATATACCAATACATATATATATATATATCTATGTATACGTAACTTAGCACCTTGCAATAAGCTAAAAACCAAATGTAAACACTTCAGCGTAGATTTTAAATTAAAATCAAATATATATACATATATATATATATAAATGAAGCATATAAGTATATATTAACATAAAAGAATATTAAAGACTTTGACTAAACTTTGTTTATAAAATGAGAAAAGTAATAATTAAACATTAATGTATTCATATAACTTTATTTATCAGAAATGCAATTAAAGTAAACGTTGTTAAAAATGATGAAATCTATTTAAGGTGAGATGAATTGGAAATAAAAGTGAAAATACAAGCCAAATTTTGAAAACTGTTTTTCGTATACCGTTAATAGATGACAATTACCTACTTATCACACCTTTTCCAATTTTAAGTATAAACACGTTTCAGCAAAGTGAAGTAAGTATAGGAGGCGTTGAGTAGGGACTGGAAAAGCTCCAAAGTAATAGGCTGAGTATTGCCAACCATTATCTGAAAATGCAAACAATTCCATAATACGCTCATGTGTGTAGTGAAAGAAAGTGCAATTCTACCGCTGGTGGCTTTTGAGCGCGCAAGATCATCAAGAGAATATACTTTTGCACTGGTATCGGAAAGGTGAACCATTCTGTGTCGTAGGCCGCAGCAGCGATTGCAAGATTCTGCGCATATAAAAAGTTAACAATATAAAATAAAAATGTCAACAAATGCCATAGAGCAAATACCTGCTCGCGCAGTTCGTTCGCATACCAATACAGTGACAGTATCTGTGCAAATATCATGGCAATGTAGGCGCAAACTATAATCGCCTGCGCTGAGGAGTCGACCTAGAAAGCAAATTGATAAAATATTTCCGACCACATAAGCCACTTACAATGATTAGCAGGAATAGGAGAGCACACAACAGTGTGCCGAAGGCGAGGAATTCCAAGAGGAAGATATAAGTCGTCAATGAGTTTACGCGTGCGATGTAACTGCAGGAGAATACATACATATATTTAAAGCACTTGTTTAGAAAATACACTGAATTACTCTATAATGCACAGTTGATAGCGTATGCACTCTCTAACATGCTTGCGAATGAGCGGTTCATCGTGCCTCACGCGGTGCAACGTCTTCAGCCGAAACTGTAAGGCCTTGCACATCACAATGCCGAACATGATACAACCGACGATCAAACTTGTGTAGGGAATGTACATGCAACAGCCCATGGGCGTAATTATCATTTGATAGAAATACCAGAACTCGTAGAATGGACTTTTGTATTCGTCCACGCCCGGAATCATGCTGCCGAAGGGCAAAACTTTACACAAACACAACAAAAAGAGAATTTGTGAGTTAATTGCATGTTTATATAATACTCTCACATTCCTAAAAAGGGGGGATCTTACCTCTTTCGTTGACAAAGAACGGATAGAAACCAAAACCAAAGCAAGTGAGCAGCCCCAGAAAGAGATTGCCTTGTGCCATGTATTTTCCGGTCTTGTTGACTTCTGCCAGCAGGTCTTGTATATAAAAATCCTTTGATTGCTAATGAAATTGTGAGAAAACAGTAAAAAATAAATACCCGAGCAATACAGGTTTTTAAAAAATTTTAATAACAGACATGAACCCATTCGCTTGAGTAAAAAAATAAAATATTTTTTCTGTACCCAAGCGAGTACAATGGGACCGAATGGGTTAAAATCCGATTAGCGGTCCCAACTTCTTCAGAGATCAAAACAGATACTTTCATTTTCATCCATACCTTTTTAATCATAATAATCGTGTTTAGCAATTCCGTTATATCAATAAAAAATAACGAATTCAAACCAATTACCCACACTCACCTTCAAGTCAAAGTTAAACTTCTCCAAATCGCTCAGCAACTTTTCGTACTTTTCGCGATCGTACAGCAAAAGGTAAGCCCGAAGTATGGTGTTGAACCATAAAACCAACATGTAAGAATTCCTTATTATGGAGACGATGCCTTCACTGGTGCGGAACATATAGTAGAGCTGTGTGAAAACCAAAAACGTCGTCATCGACAGACAAACATAACGTCGCCAGGTGTGCTCATAGATCAGTGACCAGAAACGTAAGATTCGCACACTCATATGGATCAGTTGAAGATCATCGAACATGTTGCTCACTTTGCTCTCTTCTTAGTTTAGGTAAGTGCTTAAAGTAGACTTACTAGGAACTAGCTTTATTCTAATCGGCTATTTGTTTTTATACGAAAATATGTAACGGTTGTTTGACCTTCAAGGTATAATTTGACTTCAAACAAATTGGTGGAAATTATCATTAATAAGATGGGCGTACTTCAATTAAATGATATGGCGATTTTCATGCAACACTGCGAGAAATGTTCTTAAGTTTTTTTTTTAATTTACGGGCTGCATAACCCCATGTTCGTTGATCTCATAATCGCACTAAGAATACTCGTACTGTAATTTGACCTATTCATCTTACTTTCACTCTTACTTTTTTTAGCGATCTAATAGTTACTATAAAATATATATTTTATATATGGAATACCAAGTATCCCTTGAAAGCCAACGATTTTTCTCATTGTTTTGAATTGGCAAAGCAAAATTGTGCCTTAGGTAAGAGAATATTTTTAGGTATGTGCATTTGCAAGAACAGAATACGTAATAGTGAAAAATTCAAAGTCATGCAATTTAATTCAGCAAATACCAATAGTACCCAATTCAAACAGGACTCACGCGTCAATACCCCCGTGACAGTCATTGTTTCAAAGCACCCATGACCTTGAAGTCAAACATAGAATACTCAACAGGTGCTTCTTTATAGTAACCTATAACGGGAATTACAAAATTCACATTTGGAGAGACCATTTGTAATATTTTTTTATTATGTAAAATTTTCAGCTGGATTCATTGCCTGTAGCAGCCGCTAAGGTTAGATGTATTTTTCTGAGATTAAAAGCTCACACTTCGTTGCTTGTTCCTATTTCCCAAAATAAAGAGAACCTTAAAGGGCCGTCGTTTTACAAGCATAGATGAAATCGTTCAAAGAGCTCAAGAATATCCCCAAAATCCAGTTTGAGTAGTTTTTCGAGGAGTGGAAGAAGCGTTGGCATAAGTGCATAATATCGAATGAGGACTATTTTGTAGGGGACAACATTAAGGTAGACGAGTAAGTAAATATTTTTTCAAAAAACGAAAATTTCCGTTATGTTTTCGTACGACGCATAGGCAATGATTAATATAAGAATATAAGGCGTTCGAAAGTATATATATAAGACGGGTTTTGGGACATATGTTCCAAAAGGCTATAGACTACCCAAATCTGATAGTGATCAGCTGGTGATAGGAGAAGAAATGTAGGCTTCCTTTATTTTAGTTAAAAAGTAGAAAAAACATAAGGTTCCGTTTAAAATTATAATTTGGCGACAAACTTTTAAACAACACTGTCTGTAGAACGAAAACTTAGTGGCTCCGCATTGAGACATATTTACATACATACATAAATATTCCAATAGCGTTTGTAGGCATTTAGTTAATGTGTACTCGTACGCAGCACCAACGAAGAAAGTGCAAAGAAATGCAAGAATTTCTCTTCAAAGCCAAAAGAAGTGAGCGCAAGCGAAGAAAACTCCAGCAGATCAACTTGAAGCGGCCTGAAACACGCCATGGCATTGGCATTGCCGAAGAGACATTGGAAGCCAGCACAACACAACAGTGGCTGATGAGATGGAATTCCATGGCCTCGACAAACGGTTTCTTATTGTGTTGTGCTGTGCGCCACATCCAGAGGTTCAATGTTTAGGTCGCTCATATGAATAATTCAGTTGAGTGGCAGCTTTTGACGGAACTTGTTCTACTTTCTGCAATAAAAACGGAATTGTAAACGCTCAAGTGATTTCAGAAATTCAAGGAAAAGTGTTGAACAAACAACTACAAGAGAGGTGCAACTGAGTTCAAGTAAAATAAATAAGTAAATACATTAAAAAAAAAACAGAATTGGAAAAGTTTTTGAAGTGCACATAACGGAGAATACGGAAATTTCGTGTGATGGATTATCGTTTACTGCTGGTAGGTTACTAAATTAATACACATTTATGACAGGTGAAAAGTATTTTTTTATATTTTTTGTTGTTTTTGGGCGCTTAGAAGTGCAGTAACTTGAATTGGAGCTTCCACTTGTCATGCAGATTTGCTTGCAGGTGTTTGTATGTGTGTGTGTGTGTGTAATTGAGATTTCCCTAACATGTTCTGGTTGTTTGTCCCGTTTTCCCGTAATTTAGCATAGCAACAACAATGCAATAAATGTGCAAGATAATTAACTTTGCACTCTTTCTGCCTTTTCTACTTTCATGCGAGCAGAATTTCTTGGCTGAAGTTCGTTGCTCAACTCTTTTGTTCTAAGACTCTACCAAATCTAAGCAACCTCGAGTACTAGAGACAAGAAAATTGCTTATGAGGCTCATATGTTCAGCTTCGACACTTGCTGCAGACGTGCATTTTGCTGTGAGTTCTTCTTCTTCGCGTGTTTTCTTTACCATATTTCCATAGCGGTATGAATGGCAAGTTCCGCTAGTCTTTGCCAAGCGTTAAATTTTGCATATTCAATAATTACTAAGGTATTAAAATGATAAATAGCTTAGAACTCTTGGCACAACTGAGAAAGAAGCGAGCTTAAACGCGCTTGAAAATTCAAAATGCAAATAGTAAAAAGCGAGTCAGATTCCCGTTATTTAGAAATGTACTCGTACGTATTTAGAACGATTCTTCACACATTGTTGCGTACGCACCGCTCATCTTAGTTATGTTTGACTCTGCTTTACCGATACGCTAATATACATATTTAAGGCACTCAGCATGCCTGTGTATGTTTGTTTGTGTCGTTTAGTGGCACTGCTACACATACTCATACATGCCCGAGATATGTACATATGTATGTATGTATGAAACAGAAATATTCGTAAGATTTTGTATGAGCGCCACGTCTTTTTTGTCGTTGCTAAAAAGTCGGTCACGACATGCCGTTGCTTTCTTTTTGCGTATCTCCGACACCTTGGCAGCCGCGCACAGCGCTTCAACGGCATTGAAAAGTAAACAAATTAATTACGAAATAAACAGTGGCTGTCATTCATTCATTATGGACATTTTGGCAAGCGGTTAACCGTAAGCACACAAACATATATACATAACTAAAAGCTTGTATTTAGCTAAGAACAGTTCACTAACTAAACCATGAAATTCATAACAGCGCTTCTCACCAGCTCCCGCTGTAACTCGTGCACTCGGGTGATTTATTTTCAAAACTTTCATTAATTTTTTTATATTTTTTTTTTAATGAAATTTATTCGAATACCATCTATTCTTCAACCCGTGTGTGTGTTCGACGCTCTTGTAGCATTTACATTTCCATGTTAGTTCAGCGCCAGCATGCGGATGAATGTTGAGAAACAAGCAACAATAACAAAACGTTGATGTATCAAGGTGCTAGTCACCGTGCTTTGCTTCAGCATGCCGCACCGTAGAATCAGCGTGTTGACGTCTGACCCAATTCCGCTGTTTTGGTATGCAAACCGAGAGCAGCATAGTTCGCTTAATGCCGTTGAATCGCCCTGCCGCTCCACTCCATGCGGCTCCCTGTGCACTCCAATGACACAAATGGTGGTTGTGGCGCACGCATTCAAAGAATTAAAAGAAATTTAATTTTGATTTCCAAAAATCCCGTCATCTTCAACGCAACAACAACAATAACAGTAAAACTAACTGTGTTGTTAGGAAATGAAAGGGAAGAAATCAGCTACAGTGTCTATGTAATTATGTGTAGCGTGAAGAAAGTAAAACAAATCAACTTGTAATCACTTGCTGGCCCATGCACTTGAAAGGTCAAAGCGGCTACTGTTTCTACACAGTAAAGTAGAGTTGTAAAGGGGAAGAGAGTTGGCGTACAAGTGGTAGTCGTTGAAACACTCGAGGGTCACTTTTGATTTCACTTACCCATTGAAAAATGTGAGAAAATCTCTAATGGATTCTCGGTAATAAGCTAAAGTGAAATGAAAGTTTTCTTTTTGTATGTTTGTATGTTTGTAGTCAAAAGTGCATTCCTTAAAAAAGCAGTTCAGCTGAAAAGTATTTGTATTATGAAAAAATAGTTTTTGTTAATAATTGAATAACTTGTAGTTATTATTAAGATTGAATTGAATTTCTGTGAAATTTGTTTTCTGTGAAAATTATTTAAATCTCATGACCATCTCAAATTTCATCCAAACTATGTTTGTCTATAATTTTATTATTTTTTATAATAATTAATTATTATATCACTTCGTTTATGCGATTTTGTAAATAATTAATTATCAGCATTTTCCATTAATCATGTACGGTTCACAGCTTTAATTAGATGTAAACAAATCGGCTGTCAATGAAAGAAAAAGTTCATTTGAGTTAATGAATCTGCTGAAAACTGTAAATATCAAAAAGGCGGGCGGGATGTGAAAGTAAAAATTTCTAAAATAAATAAAAAATAAAAATATACATTTTTGTTGCATTTATTTCTGTTTACTACGAATACAGTGAGATCACAAAACTGTACAACAATAATAAAAATAACAAAATGAATATATAAATAAATAAATAAGGAAAGACGTACGTAGTTCCTTCTTCAAAGTGAAGCAAAAAAGTGCAAGTAAAAATAATATAAATTTCTTGTTGCAACAAAAATGTAATTTCTATGCATTATTAGTCACATTTTAACTTTTTCACTTTGATCAAAAGTCACCAACATAATTGGCAATAACATACAACATAACAGTAGTGCTGTGAACTTCAGCAACTAAACAACAGTTAATGTGAAATGAAATTATATACAAACAAACACACACACATACATATGTATGTATGTAATCAGCCATAAATGTCATTTATCTCATAAAATAAACCGCCAACAATTAATTTTTGGCGAAAGTTAGTGTTTGTGTTTATTTTCGTTCGACAGACGCGACGACAATATCATGAGAAAAAAAAAACCAAAAAAGTTCCATTGCAAAGCAGTAGCGAGTATTCCAGTCTTCACGAAACTGAACTCTTTAGATGACTTCAAACACTTTCATTGTCATTGTTGCTGTGTTTTTCCTTTTTATTTTATTTTTTTTTCATTTTAATTTTTTTGTTTATTTTTTGTTACTTTCAACCTGACTACTGTTTTTGTTCTGCTCGAAAGAGAGTGGTCTTAAGTGTAAGTGGAGTTGGAAGTAAAAGCGCATACCTTCATTAATGAAACCATTCATACATACTCCTACAAGCAATTATACTGATATATATATATATAGAGTGGAACTTCCATAACTCGAACTTTTGAATTGGCAATAGCCTTTAGAAATCAAATTTCATACAAATTTCCTTCCATATCTTTAACTCGAAGTTATCCTTAACTCGAACTCTTGAATTGGCAATAGAAGTCAAATTTCATAGAAATTTCCGTGTCCATAAAACTTTTTGTGAAGTAAATAACTAGAACTGTGTATAAATCTATATTTTAAAGCTTTTTGGAAAATTTTATTTTTTAATGAACAATTCTACAACTCGAAGTCTCTCTAACTCGAAGTTTTTTTGTGGATTATGGTGATTCGAGTTAGAGAAGTGTCCACTGTATTCACAAACATTTCACTTGTAGTTCAAAAGTAATTTTATTCCACTCAAGACCGTGAGCAATGTACCGAATAGTCGAATTTGGTCTTTCTATCTCAATATTATAATCGCTCGAACTTTTAAATTACATTAAAAAAAAAATATAGTAAATACATGTGTGTTTATATCAAAAATAGCTTAAGTCCAATTAATAAAAGCAAATTTATTTATTTTTGTAGAAGAATATTTGGATTTGTTGGAAATCTTCTCACTATAGCTATTAGAATTATCGTTCGATAACTGTTAAAATCATGCTTATACTTAATAGTTCTCAAATAATACACTTAAACTCGAGTTTAACTCTAATACAAACACTACACTGAATAATAAGATCGCTTATATTCTTTTACTTTGCAGAAAATTTTCTGCATCTCGCTAATCGCCGTTGACACTTCAGCGCAAACACCAAACGACTATGGCGAGGAACCGCCCGAGGGATACTATGCCTTTGTTGAATCGCCGAATTCTGTACCGCCAAAAGTGCGTCCACCGCCCTACACGCACGTCAGTGTGGACTGCAAGAATGTAGGTGGCAATAAAAAGGCAGCTGTTTCGGTTAACAACATTTGCGGTGATCTCAACAAAGGACAAATTCCACAAAATCCAATGAGACAGAATGTACTCGGCGAACCGTATCCATTGTAAGTTTTTATTGCTTTATATAGGCTGTAATATTGAAAATAAAATATCATTGTAATTGCAGTGAATTGATACGTAATCAGACGCTGAAGTTTTTATCAAAAACGCTGCCGGTGCTTAAGGCCGACGACACTTTGCCCAAGGTGACGCAAATTATACGCGACGAACCAGTCGATCCGGTGGAGAACAACAATATCGATCGTCATTATAATGCCCGTGCGAAACGCGCCACGCCCCCGCAGCCACAAAGCCAACCACGAAATGAGGGTCACGAATTCAGTTATTTCGATCCAGCTTTGGACGAAGAACAGCGTGCAAACAGTCGTGCAGCCGAGGAACGAAAACCACGCAAGTTTTGCGATGGCGGTGGAGTGTAAGTAAATCCCGAAATTAGTTGAATAACCTTAATAATGGTATTCACTTGCAGATTTTGTACTTTATACCGCGCCATCCAAGGCGATACCTCGGCCGCACCACAAGCAACAGCAGAACGTCGTGAAGAAATTGGTCCCATACGTTATGAGGGTCCACCCACACCCTGTCCGGCCAAGGTTGAGTACGCTACACCGGTGTTTGCGAAAAACTATCAGGGCTTCTGGCGTTACGTGGTGCAAATACCGTACGAGGGCTATTTCACGCAAACCGTCGAAGTAACACGCTGCATACAAGCACGCTGCCATTACTTGGACGGCGGTTGTCTGTCCTCACCGCGTTGGGTGAGCCTACTGGTCGCTGAAATTTTCTACCCGAATGCAGAGGAGGCTGTGCCGACGACTTCAACGACCACGCAAGCACCATCCGTACAAGACTTCCAGGCTTACCAGCAATATCTGCAGAAACGAGCTGGTGTAGCCACCGCCTCCGATGGCACCAGTCCTAGCAGCGCCAATGTGCCCGAATACAATCAACATTGTGACGGTCACGATGAAATCGGTTGCTTCCAAGTGCGTCTGTACTACGATTGGTTCCTGATTCCCGGTTCCTGTAAGTGCTGGCGTCCCGACTACTTTGCCAAGTATGTGCGCAGAAAGTCTGTAGCAGATTTGTAAATCTCTCAGCAGAGACGCTATACTTATAGTGGCAAAATACTTACACGTATACGTTATCTGTTTGGAAAAAAGAAATTCTCAAAATATCTCCAATTAGACTTACTTGTGCTTCCTGCCTTCTAATTTAATTTGTAAGCAAAAATGCGGACCGTTGCATTTAACACTTAGTTTAATATTTAAAGCGATTGGTGAAGCTTTCATTCTAAAATTCCTTTCCATAACTATCTAGTTTACAAACTACAAAGTTTATATTTTCCAGATACTAGGAATTTTCAGAATTTTATCTTCGCAGCTACTAAATAACACGTATTCAGTACATAAACACTGACTAATTAATTTAAGCTCTTACTCTAAACTTTATAAGCTAGTGCTATGGATCACACAAAGTTCACAACGGTGGCCACAATTCACAACCGTTAAATGAACAGAATTCGGGATATTCTGATCTAAACTTGAGTATTTGAAAAAGTACACCATTTTAGTTGGACATTATTCTAAGCAGTAATTAAATACTAAAATATAAATATTAATTATTAAATAACTGTATCTTTATCTGATATTCTTATTAACTATAGAAATATAAACACGACTAGTATATGTAAACCAAAACTGTTTTTCATTTTAAATCGTGAACAATCGAGGTAAACTAAAGGTCCCAAATAATGGTGGGTCCATAGACTTTGCACTCGTACATCTTCATAGATTTATGGTCCTCAGAACATTGGCAACGGCGAGAACCGCAGACGATGGAACGATGAGCTGTACGAGCTATACGACGACATTGACATATTTCAGCGAATAAAAAGACAGCGGATACGCTGGCTAGGTCATGTTGTCTGAATGGACGAAAACACTCCAGCCCTGAAAGTGTTCGATGCAGTACCCGCCGGAGGAAGCCGAGGAAGGGGAAGGCCTCCACTCCGTTGGAGGGACCAGGTAGAGAGCGACCTGGCTACACTTGGGATCTCCAACTGGCGCCGAACTGTGAAGGAAAGAGACGAGTGGCACGCTCTCATCGATTCGGCTATAACCGGCTAAACGGTTCATCGCCAATCACATACATACATCTTCATAGTGCGACTACATAGAGCTCTTTGTAAGTTTCTTATTACCTTCAGAGAAGTTCGCTGTATCAGTATCTCATTTGGTTTGTTACATATTTGGACATGGCTTCAATTATACTTCAGCCACCGCATTCGACATATCCCCGGTCGGTGACTCGATTGCTTTTGGAAGGAAATTTGCGCAGTGAAATCAAAGCGCTTTTAGATGCCGTATACGGTGACTCTTCTCCTTTTCCTCCAACCGTCAAAGTTTAGTTTAACGACAACTTTGTCACAGGTCGGCTTTGGATGAGCACGCCAGGTGTAACGAAAAAGACTTCCACGAAGAGTAAAATATCAAAATTTCATGATTTAGTCTTGACAGACTGCCAATTAAAGGTGCAAGAGGCCGTACGGAGTCGGGTGCCACGTTTACTTACTCTGGACAACAAGCTCAATCGTGAGATCACAGCAGAATTGAATACAGTTTGAGCGCAATCCGAAGATGTTTCTGGTTTGTTTCGTTTCTGTCGAGGTAGCATGGTTAAACCGGTACACACATGAAACAAGAGATACAGTGGACTTTACCCAAAAAACCTTCTTCAAAAAATGTGGAGACTGTCTTATCGGCAGGAAAAGATCTTGAAATCGCTAGATGTGAGCTAGCTGTAGAAGAACTAAACAGTCACAAGACTTTATTATACCGAATTTGAATTTTGGTATTTCATTTCCGAAAAATAGCCTAAAGACAATATAGTTGAAGTTGACTAATAAATTGAGTTACTGCCTTCATATAAATACGCGCCCTTTCTGATCACAAGCGAATATGTAAAACGGGCTTGTGGAAACTAATTTCATACATCTTCGTGCATAAATAAATGTAATGTTGTAATTACTGTTATAAATAAAGCAACAAGTAGGCAACAAACTGTGCAAGAGCACTCAATATGTGCATGACAAGCAGCATTAAGGTAAATACTTGTATTAAGATTGTTCAAATAACTGTGAGGCATAGATGAGCCGCGCAGAGTAGAGCCCATGCACAATGCGCTTCGGTTCCCATTATGTCTACAGTTGCACTGCAATATCACATTTTCGCACAACGCGCATAGTTCCCAGAGCGCTGCTGCAACAGCTTGCACACGATGCGCAAGAGACAAAAAATATGTAAATATGCGCTGCGCGTTGCACGACACACGAATTGTGATGTAAAGGCAATGCAGGAGTATGTGTGAGGAAGGAAAAAAACAAAAAAAAAATCATAGCCATGATAACAACTAGGAAGAGGGAAAAAACTAGATACGGTTGCGCTCACAGGTAGCCGCAGCGCCAGCGACAGCCACACAATACCCCGCAAATTGTATGCAGAACTACTCAGTAACAAATTCCATCAGTGCAGCTGAGATGCGCGAGCAAACTGTGCGGTGAGCCGTGCAGACATATACCAAACCAGCTTGAAGCGCGTCGCTTTTATTGGACGCGTGCGCGCACATTTATTGCATGCCAACTGTGTTGTGGTGACGCACCGTCGTCTATCCGTCGTAGTCGGCCTTTACTGTCTGCCATTTTTTGCACATTTTTGACGTGATTTGCTTTATGGACTCCTTCCGCTCTTCTACACAGCCAGCCAGCCAGTCAGACAGCCATCCAGCCAAGAACGGTTTAAAAATAGATTAGGAAGCTAAGAACCTTAAAGGCGCGCTCACTGCGAGTGCCAATGGCACGGAGCCAGCCAGAGCCAGCAACCAGTCTTCGCGGGCAAAGTGGCATAGCCAATAAAAGTAAATCGCACCAGCCGATGCTCTGAGTTGGTTGTTTATGACGACGATGGCGGCGGCAGACAGCATAGACTGAGCAGCAGCAGCGTCGTCGGCGGCGGCGGCGCGAACATCAACATTAACAAGTCTGGGCGAGTTCATAGCGCATAGTGAATTTTGACTGCTCGGCGCGTACGGATTGCAATCCATTGCAAATGCTGCGGTGTTCGTGAATTCTAATTGTAAACAAAAATCGCAAACAGTTTTTAGTTTTGAATTTTGAAAATACATCGCATGCACATCTGTGAAATATTATAAAAAATTGTGCACGTGGATCTGTGGGACACTTTATGTGGTACTCGTATTGTGCGCGCAACTTGTTACATAGCTCGTAAGTGGCGACAAAACACAAAAAAGCGGTTTGACAAGACAAGTTCGTATCTTTAATCTTTTGTTTTGTTTTCATTTCAAATATGTACACACTTCTTCTCGGCTAGATTGTTTATGTGGCGATGATAACCAAGGCAACTCGCACGCTATTAAATTAATTGTTACAGTATTTAATTATTGTATGAATTGAAAATCGGAATTATGTTCTGTCGTGAAAAAAGAACGTTTTCCCAGCAATTGGATAACAGTTTTATTTTTTACGGTTAACAGAGTTAATCTATGTATGTGTCAGAGGTTAAAACTATGTATATACTATACTCTGTCTATAGAAATAATGCAATGCTGAAGGATTTATATATATATAGTGAATAATAGAAATACGCTTGTCGAGAGATACCACTGTTAGTGAAAAACTATATTCTGTTGATCAAACTTAGGTTTTGAGGTTAAGAATAAGGTTATTCCGAACATTCATCGGTCGAGTAGAATCATAAACAAGTTCAAAGGACGACTAAACTGAAAAATTGTAAAACACCAATTCTTGGAATAACTGAAACTGGTACAAATTTGACTATACTCTGAGATTTCCGAATTAAAAACAGGACTTGTTTACTTCGTAAAGGAAAATCTGCAAATATTAACGACCGTTACATACTTAAACCTCAAAATAATCCTGGCATAATCTTATTTTTTTATTAATATATAAATATATCTATATAATACAGTTGAACTTCCCTAACTTGAATCCCTATAATCCAAAAAAAAAACTTCGAATTAGAGAGACTTCCGAGTTACGGAAAATAATGTGTATGAAATTTTACTTCTATTGCCAATTCAAGAGTTTGAGTTAGGGAGAACTTCGAGTTATAGAAGTTCGAATTATGGAAGTTCAACTGTATATTTATCTTTGTCGGTTTGCAAATTTATAAATTTCATTTGTGTTCCTCCTTTGTCGTAACAGAATGATCCAGCTATAATGAACACACCGAATAATAGCAAACTCAATGTAATGAACACGAACAGCTGTGTCTCTACATCGGGCAGCCCAATGGACGCATTGCCCAAACAGTTTGTTGCCTCAATGAAAACACTCTTCGACATATTGGACGACCAGCGCACAGGATTTGTGCGATTTTTAGACATTGAGAAAGGTTGGCAAGACGACGGCTGCAAGGGCTTACCACATGGTGTCATTGAGTCGCTTCGTAAGGTTACTCCCACAAGTGGACTTTTGTCGTTTGATCGCTTCTGCGCTGGTCTAAAATTATGTCTGTTACGCAATCAAAGTACAGCGATGAGCAATGGATCTACAGGCGGTAATGATGTACCGGTTCATAATGTCGTCTCTCCAATAAAACCGCCCAGACCACCCTCTGCGCCACTTTTAGATCTTGATAGTAGTGGGCGTGGCACTACAACATGGGTTGGGAACACCACAACTCATACTGTGCGTCCACATAAAATTGTCACTGCACATCGGGCACTCAGTTTGCCACAGCTAAGTCCAGACTGTGAATTGGAAGCGGAATTGCGAAGCACCGATGTTGGTGTTTACAATTCACCACCACCGCCACCGAAACCGCCACGCGCATCCGCTAATACACAGATTGGTGTCTCAAGCTCGACAGTTACACCGCTGGACAAGGCGGAGATACGACATGCTTTACAAAATTGGCAAATGGGAATACTCCTGAACGAAATGGGGACAAATGAGAAACGTAATGCGGGATATATGTACAATCAATTTCCATATCGAGGTTGTGCCGATGGTGGGTCCTCATCTACAACGGATAGCGTTACGGGAAATGTCGGAACCCTACATCCGAAGAAGGGCAATTCAAAACGAAGAGAACCCCGCCGCCATACACTGCAGAATGGCATTGACTATAATATGCTGAAACGCTTAAAACAATTCGAAGAGGAACGCGAAGTATTGTTAACGGGTTTGGATGCGGTGGAGAAGGCTCGTGACTGGTACCTCCAACAAGTAAACAACGTCCAGGAAAAGATTAAATATTTGGGACGAATGGGACACGTTGTGAGTAACTGCATAGTCAAAACTCACATTATTTTATTCGATTAATGTTTATATATATACTTTCGCAGGAACAATGGTCGGAAGTACAGCAGGAACGTCTAGAATTCCAACGTGCTCGTGTATATGAAGTGAATCGAAGTTTAACAGCTCTTGCCGATTGCTGGGAACGTGGAGGATTCCCCTTGCATTTTAACCTTGCTATTAGGCCTCCAGGTAAAACAACGAGTCAACGAAATGTTAATAGTGGAGGACTATTTCAACCAGTAGATCGCCTGCGTCAACAAAATCATAGCCTTACTAATGATGTTAACTTAAAGAGTGACCGAATAGCATTGCTAGAGCGTGAAAAACAATCGCTTATGAGGGAGTTGTACGAATTAAGGCAAAGGGTTGGTTTAGTAGGCAGAGGTTCCGGATTTGTTTCTGTCCTAGGTCAGTCGTCACCTTCATCGTCTGGAGGGCTGGGAGAGGCGGATGTGGTTTTTTAACTTAAAAATAATTTAACTTATTTTGATCTAAATTATATTGATCATATTAATAAAGAATTGGTCAGATGCATATAATGTACATATACACATAACATAAAAAGTTCGCTCATTTTAAACTTGATTATTACTTGCAGCATAAGTTGTATTAAATCACTTCATTATTTATTACATATTACAGAACTATGGTTATTGAGGGTTGGGGAACCGTCTCATATACTTGTTGAGTTGTTTGTAATTCAGGTTTTTGCCAGGTGTTATTATTCCCTGGTTTACGGTTTTCTTTGCTTCGAACTTGGAATCCGCATAGAATTTATAGCATTTTTGGAATTGTTGGATTTCCTTATTGCAGTACTTCTCCACGAACTCATTATCTTTGAGGCACGCGAAGAGGACACCCATCTCCTGTAAACATGCTACATCAGATGAAGAATCTGCCTTGCCGCTCACTCTATTTTTTAACCGCAAAGGCAGAATTTCCTGAAATGGTACTGTGTGTTCTTTCTGCGGCGCACGAGCGTCACGATTTTTATAAGCGAAAACAGCGGTCGGCACACGCATTTCGAAAACCTAAAACAACAAACAATAAAAATTATGTTGGTTAAGAAGATAAGTACCCAAACTACATTCAGAAAAGTGTATTTTTATGTTTAGACTTATCAAATATATACCTTTTTGTATTTATTATATCAGCATGTAGTGTTTTGTAGCTGATTGAGTTTCAATTTATATTTTTTGGTTACATGAACACAGCAATGCTGCCGAGGCGATGTTGAAAACAGCTGACATTTGCTAAATACAGTGAAGTAAAATAAAAAAGTTGTGAGTTCTGCTGAGTTACTTCACAATTACGGTTAATAACATAATTTTCTAATATTGTAAAGCATTTATTGTGATTGTGTTATGGATAAAGAAACAAGCAGCATAGTTATACATGTAAATACATATATATGTATTTTCAAAGTAATATAAACGTAAACAATTTTTTAAACAAATTTAATTTTTCGGGTTAATTTTTTTTTATAATATTTTTTTCCATTTCTTCTGCTCGATTTTTGTGCAAATCAAATTGCTCTCAAGTGCTTATGTTAGAATTTATATAAATGATTTTATTTTTCTTCGAAATACAGAACAGACAGAAAGAAAATGCGTAATAACATTTACTACCTCCACTGTGTTTTAGGTGCTGCCAAAACCATACACTATTTAAGATATGGCAGAACTGCATTCATTCAATAAAACAGACTTGAATGGTTTGACATTACTACGAAAGCGTAGCTTTAAACATATTTGTTTTCATTCTACAGTTATGAAAAATTCGGAAAAATAGTGTAAATATTGAGAAAATAATTAATATAATTAAAAGCGGATATCAATTTAATATGATGAGTAGCGAAACTACAATACCACGACAAATTTCACCTATACCAGATGCTTCCCAGATGGAAGTCGGTTCAGCTTCTGCCGAGGCAGCAGCGTCGTGTGCTTCACCGGAATGTAGCACCGCAGCTTCAACGGAAAGTGTAACTACCGGTAATACCAATAACAAACGACAATTAGCGCGATTCCATCCATATCATGGCGCCAACATTATTTTATGTGAAGACAATACGGTTGCTTATCGCAAAACAAGTTTTGCCGATGCAGTTACGTTTTCAGAGAAACCACTACAACCGGGCGAAATTTTTCTTGTGGAAATTGAGAAAAATGAACGTGGCTGGTCTGGTCACATAAGATTAGGTTTGACACAATTGCTCCCCGATGTGATAGGATCAATGTCGGAAGGCTTGCCACAGTTTGCTTTACCTGATTTGGCTAACTTAGGAACCAGTTGGATTTATCCCGTTTCAAAATTTGAATCTCATTACTTATCTCATCGAAATGGTGCAGGCGGTGGTGTCATCGAAACAAATTCGGTGTTTCAGAATGCTACGGAGCCTGTGTCTGTCATTGAAACGGAGTCAAAATATCGGAGTAAGAATTGCTATTAAATAAGTATGTAGAAAATGGTAAAATGTTAAATATTTACATCTCTATTAGGTAATATATTGGGAGATTCTATTTATGTGCGCACTTCGCGTGGCATGGTTCCAAAACGATTACTGCGCCCAACTGTTGATAATGGCGATGGTAATACAGGTATTTTGCTGACTGACAAGGGGTCACGTATAGGCGTTGTATATGTGCCTACTGAAGCTGATAAAGATAAAGGAGAGATGCACTTTATTATAAATGGAGTTGATCAGGGTCCATGCACAAAGGAAATACCTATGGACAAATCGCCACTTCACGTAGTCATTGATGTTTATGGCACAACGAAACAAATTCGAATTATACAACTTTACGGAAGTAAGCATATATATTTTTCAAAGAGATTTAGTATAAAAAACTAATAATTTTTTTCTATTAATCTCATTTTACTTTTCAGTTGTGTCCCTTCAAAACGCTTGTCGAGATGCAATTCTATTGCACACAAAACGACAAAATATAGAAAAGTTGCCGCTGCCGGAACGACTCAAAAGCTTTCTTCGCCGCAATGACTAGATCCTAAATAGCATATTTCGTTTTAAAATATTATCTAAAACGACAAATGAAAATAGGATGAGGACAGTGTGAAGTGTTGTTAAAAGCTTTTTGTTACGCCAGTCTTTAAGTGTTATGTAAGAATTATTCTCACAAATTAGAAATGTAGAAGATTGGTATATTTTACTGGGATCGCTCTCAAATTCATGTATTTTTTGGTGTGTTGCGAGATTGAGGTGTGAAGATAGGAAGGATGTTGAACATATTGAAAGTTTTGTTTGTTGTTACCAATGATGTGACCTAAACCTATAAAATCCGCCCATATATAAAATGGGCTTAGTTTTAAGAAAAAATATTAACCTACAAGAATATTTATACACAATTATTAATTATCAGTGTAGTAGTTTACGCAATTCTAAGTATTTGTTTAAAGTAAATAAATAATATTAAACTATTTCTTTTCTTTACATAACATATTGTTATTTGCGAACTTTTGAAAGGCAACTTTGCATACATAAAAATATCGCATTCTCTCGCAAACGAATACAAATTATCGCGAACGTTTATTACAATTATATTTTGCTGATTTGTAGGACAGCACGTTACATATATGAATATATATATATATATATAAATATATAATATTTGTTTTCCATTACACAAACAATCGTACTCACATATATATGAATTTATTTTATATATCAAAATATGGCAAAAAATCAATCACAATGTACTAATTAAAAGGTAACTTTTTAATTTTTGAGTAAAATCATATATATTTATAAGACATCACCCTGTATTTATATTTTTTAATTAATTTAATTTCTATTATTTCGTTCAAATAAAGAGCATTTGACGAATCAAAAGTCCAACCGGAAGAGGAAAAAGTTTCATATTATTTTTCTCAATATTAATTACCCCTTTGAATAAAAAATAATTCATTGTTCAGTGCATTAAAATATATTTGTCAAATCGTTGTATGTTCTTTCAGCAGCATAATACATTCCTCAAATAAGTTGTATGTATTTGGTAAGCAACGACACTGAGGTGAATAATAAACAACGGTCATCAGCATTAACATTTTACAATTTATTGTACAAATAGTAATTCGTTATTTTAAATCTAATCTTTTGTTAGGTTAAGAAACGCTTTTGAGTTTTGAAACATCTAATGAATAATAATTAAAGTGATATAATAGCAAAAATATTAACTACTTTTGTTTTGTACGATTGTTAGCTAAAATTTCTTTAAATATTTTCTTCAATTCATCAGCACCGTCTTGATTGGTTTTCTGGTAATTTGGTAGTTCTGACAAACGTTTCAACCAAGCCAACAATTTTGGAAATTTGAACTCATCAATTGGGGCGACATCGTCAACGGAAGTTATTGTTGCAACACAACAAAGGTCGGCAATTGTCAAATCCTCGCCACATACATAGGGGTGTTCTTTTAACATTTCCTCCATGATTTCGTATGTTTTTTGAATATAGGCGATTTTATCCATAGAGCAATCGGTTGAACCGTAATATAAAATCGGTTCGTAGAGAAAACGCAAACGTGCAAATAAATGTCCAGAATCGAAGTGAAGGCGTGCATTCACTTGTGCACGTTTTACCAGATCCTTTGGATACAATTTGTCATCTTCTCCATACTTATCCACCAAGTAACCACAAATGGCATGCGAATCATATACCACGTTTTCTTCGTCAATCAGAGTGGGAATGGTATGTTGTGGGTTCATTTTAATGAAATCGTCCGTTAGATGTTCGCCTTTTAGTAGGTTTACTGGGCTATTGAAACAAAAGTTATTGTTTTAATTAATAAACGAACATATTTTATTAAATTTATTCCTCTTAATGCTTACCGTAACTCCAAATCAAGGCCCAGTAAATTTGCTGTCAATAAAACAGCACGCGATGGCGGGCTAAGTGTAGCATAGTACAAAACTGGTTTTGCCATCGTTAATTTTCTAAAAAAAAATAAATAATTGTATTAAATTAAATAACAATACTAATGATATGAATACATCAATATTACGCTATTTACGAATAATAGATACATATTTAGTAATAAAAAATAAGTAAATTTACGAATTTGACGACTTACTTAAATTTGTAACGGATGACCGTTATTAAGGTGTACTTATATAAGATCAACCGCACACTAACTCATTATTTAACTACATTTAAAACAATGTGAAACAGTCAATTTAAAACAAATTGAACATTTGAAAGCTCTCGTGCATGCAAACTTTTTATATGTAACCACGAATGTAAACATATTAGAATACAATCATATAAATACATATATACATATGTATATGTAGTCATATTACACCTATGATAAACAGTGAGGTAGGTGTGCACGAGTGTATTCATTTTACAATGGAATAAATACTATAATTTCGCACAAAGCATTTACTTTGGCTGACATATTGTTCTTCCTAAACATTCAAACATTCACATGAACTACAGATAAAAATATTGTATATAACAAGTTGGAGCAATCAAATGCATAACTAATCTCCCATCAAATTATAGCAATGCACATTTCCTTTTGTTTTCTAAGTTCATTTTAGTCACCTATTCATTTCACTTTGTTCTACAATAATCAACCGAATTCAAAGAGTGAAAGAAAAACAAAAAACTGTGGAAAATTTTGATTAATTAATAGTTTAAGTACTTACTCTCTGCTTGAACAAATCACTGAGCTAACTACGTTTTGCGATGATCTTCACTAAATGAGCGCACTGAAGAGACTGAACTTCCATAAACTCAGTTGTCTGTTTTTCTGTTACGGCTAAACCCAGACATATAAAGTAATATCGCTGAGAGTGATCAAAATATTATTACTGATATACATTCATTCAAATAACATACAGATGCATATATGCGAATAAGGTGCTGATAGAAACTCAACCGGCGTAGAACGTTAACGTTATGTCATCGAAAACAAAAAAACAATAATAATAATAAAAGCTTTGTACCATTAATATTAGATTTATATTATTAAAGTGTCATGTATAGAAATATATAATAATTGCAATAGTATTTATTACCTACTCCCAATTGTTATCACTGAACTTATAAATATAAAATACACATTTTTTTGTTATATGAAATTTTAATTTGTTTATTTGTATAGTTATGTTGTACAACAAAAAAAAGTATGCAAAATTTTTGAACAGAATGAAAAATAATATTCGTCTTATATAATATTCTTATTTTACTTAATAATTACGTGTATAGGGTTTCGGACATACAAACACTTTCCGTTAGGCTCTTTCATGGACTCTAATGCAATTTTTCAGAGCTTACAATGTCATTTGTTTACTTGCACAATACTATATTTTGTTTAGAGTATTCATCAATCGGCCTGAGATATGTTTTGTGCCGCACTAATTAAAGTATCGTGGATATCTTTAGCTGATTGCACATGTACGCGCACAATGTTGAGATAAGTAGAGTATGTCATAGGGCCACCGGAATTGTCTTGCATGTATGGTTCCATACGAGCTGGCGTCACTGCACTCGGCAAATAGTGTTGTGCAGATGATAACTGTTGCATACATTGAATAGCTGTTTTTAAATGTAACTCGATTTGATCGCAATAAGCATAAAAGTCTTCGAGATGTTTTTCAAATCGCCCAGCATGTGATGCTGTGTCGCGTTTAAGATTATCTGCTAAATTGTGTTCTTGCAATGAAAAGGCTCCAGTACGTAAAGTAAGAAAAAGCGACTCGCGTAAAGGTGAGAGTAAACTCTTGACCTTTAGGATATTATCCATTTTTTCAGCTTGCTGTTGTTGTTGCTGCTGCTGCTGTTGCTGTTGTTGTGCAGCATTCGATACTTGCGCTTGCATTTGACCCTGCATCTGTTGCTGGGGAGAAGCTTGCATCATGGAAACTGGCGAAACCCCAGGCTGCATCATTTGATTTGGCCCACCGACTTGTGAAATGTTCATCTGCTGCATGTTGTGCATATTCATGTTGGGATTCATAGTTTACTTTCCAAATTGTCTCCCTTCAAATAAAATATTATATTTTTTTGTTACGACTTGTCCACAAACTTTATTAATTGTATACAATTGATTATCATCTGTTTTGTGAATTTGTTATACTAAGGATGGAAGAATAAATGGAGTAGTGTAATAAAAATGTAACCGATTTCTTATCGGTTATCGATTTTGTACCCTCCGTTGTACATACTGCGTATAAAAAGGAGTTCAAAGTTAAATGAACGAATTTTATAGTTAAATTATATATTTTTTGCTGGGAATTTTGTATTCATTCTCATTTTTCAATTAAACAATTGTGTTCATGTCAATTTCTTCAAACACATCATGCAATACAGAAGTTCCAAAATGTTTCGCTGTTTATTGCTTACCTTTTAATATAATTGGCTGTGCAGACATGTTAGTATGTCCTCGATTGATTGTTTTGGTTTTGTAGCGCGATTTGAATTTGTGTGTGGTTGAAATATATTTAATAATTTGGTACAATTATATTATAATTAATAAATTTGAAAGTACTAAACTTAAATGGGTGACTTTCTTCAGTCTGAACTAGAAAAGGCTCAGCAATGCCTCTTAGAAACTTATGAATTGGCTGCATCTTATGGGGATAATGGTAATCTGTTTAGTTGTCGAAAAAATGTAAATTGTATATAATAATGTAGTACTTTATAGAGGAAAAGGATACAAGCAAATATTTGCAGTTGATGGAGGAAATATGCCAAATTAGAGAAGTCGCAATTCGTAACGAAGACGCTTTGAAAGTGGCCATGGAAGAACGCAGCGTCGCAGCTTTTGAGTCGGCTTTTCGGGGGGCAGTAAATCGAGCTGAGAAAAAATTTCAAGCTAAAAAAACTCGAGAATATAAAAAATTTGCTAATCGTTTGGAGGAAGCATCCAGAAGTGCCAGTAGTGATACTATACCATCAAACAAAACTAAAGACGGCGCTTTAGTAGAAATGGACATGCAAGTGAACATATACGATCCCATAACAAAAAAACGAATGGTAGATCCTGTGAAAAATACAATCTGTGGACATATATATGAGATGAAGAGTATACAAGACGCAATACAAATTAAACCAAGACTTCGGTATAAAATATAATCCGTTTACGATATGATATATACGAACCAAATTTATTTTTATATTTCAGCTGCCCTGTTGCTGGCTGTGGAAATAATCAGTATATCAACATGTCGCATTTAAAACCGGACAATGGACTAAAATTACATCTACAACGTATAGCTGAGGGTGAAAACAACAACGATAGCGACGACTGATTCACTTTAATTCACTTGTTATTGCCAAATAGAATAAGAAAACATCTTCAGAAATTCGTTCGTGTTTGTTGTATTTTTCCACATAAATAAAATAAAAATTACACTTCTATACTTAAAGAAGACGGAGACGACAATTTGGCGCACCACATTGACAGTATAATACTTTTCCGGGCACAACGCCAACTTCATAATTATAATTCCAAGTTAGTTCCGTACCAGCCCGAATATTAGTGGAGGAGAAGAATGCTACCCAAGGGAATCTCAAATCATGGGTATCGACAAAAACGTTTTGTACGAAAAGATTGGGAGAACATGAGTGCTGTAAATAGAGCATAGGTCACATCAAGTGTTTGCAATAAGTTTGATGAAATTGTAGTTACATTAAAATAGCGTCCCAGATTTCCTATGGTTTTTGCGTCCATAACATAGCAGGCCTCATCCTTTCCAAATAGGGCTCGTATAGATCTAAAGTAATTGCATATATTAATATTATCGCATATAATTGGCCTAATAAAATATATTAAAGCTAAAATCTTACGATTCTCGTGTGGAGTCTTCATTCATGTCCGCGTTGGGATTAAAGTTAATTACTTGACGTTCCTGTGAATCTTCGTCCGTGTTTTGAGTCGAACTGCTACGTGTGAGTTTTTGTGCCTTATTTTTAGCACGTGTTAAAAACGATTTACTTGGTGTGAACTCGTCATCGTCTTCTGGATCTGGTGCATATGTATCCTAATTATATATGAATATAAAATAGTGACGTTTGATGAGTAAACATTATTATGTTTATATACAAACCTCCTCTTCCTCGATCTCTGGCGGTTCAACATCCGATTCGTACCCTTCTTTTATTTGTTCTGCTACCTCTATATAATCTAATTCTGCGAAGTATTCGTCACCAGCATCTAGACCGCCCTGTCGAAATTAACATTGATACAATTTTTCTATATTCTAGTTGTTTAAGCAGGTTATCTTACTTCATTTGCTTTTGCTTCCGTTAGCAAGTGACCAGCATATATGCACACAAAGCTGCCTCTGGGTACATCGTTTATGCAACGTAAGCCCCAACCACGGTTTGATGTTTTGAATACCTGCAGTTTCATTGCTAAAGATTGTTGTGCTACACGGTTTAAGCAATTTGCTTTGCATTTACACCTAAATAGAATTAGAATACATAAATATGACTTTGTGACTCTTCATGTGTGAAGAAATAAGAGAGTACTGACCTTGAGTTACATTCGTAGATTCCTGTTGGAACGTGCTCATATAAGCGCTTATATTGATAACCGATTTCTGCCACTGGCGTATTTGGGTTGCCATACTTGGCGCCCGCATAAGTGAGTTGCCAACACGAACATTTTTCTTTATCCTGCAAAGAGAATCGTTTAACGATTAATTTCTTATGAATTACAGCCTAATTTAATTTAGCTACCCACCGAGCAGTCTCCGTCGCAATCACAACCAACTAAAAATTCAGGATCAAGATTGAGATTGACACCATCCGTCGGTATACGTTGGGCGGCGTATTTACACTCCGGCGGCAATGTATTATCGTAATAATTCACTAAGGGTATTGCCATTTTTTCTTGGCCCAAAGATATATCGCGCTTTTGTACAATAGCCGATTCGATTACATATTCGGCCAAACAGCTGGTCTCATGGTGGAAGTCGAAATTATCAACATTAAGTGCGTTATCTGTTGCACGGAGGTAACGACGCACCTCCTCCATGTTACGCATGATTTTACCACACGGTCCACGGTAGGACACTATTTTTTTGTTCTTTAAACGCATTATAGGTCGCTCCCAACCAGAGAGCAATGGCTTAGACAATGGGCTGTATGCGCTAAGATTATGCGGAATTTTGAATAAACACGATGAGGAACATTTATGTGGGCGATATGTTAATGGTGGCAAATCTCGTTTAGCCGTATAGTAGACAACCTAAAAACAGAAATCATAGAATATGATTGTGTCACATATACAACAGTGCAGCTTACTTTTCCTTTCGGCTTGTTTTCATCTTCAAGATAGATCGTGGAGTTGTTCAAATGGCGCACTGTGGGTAATGACGACGTATGAGATGGCGTATTACTTGATGTTGTTGATTCTGTTGATAAGCGGCTTACACTCTTTTTAGCAACAGCACGTGGCTCGGTGCTAGACACACGTTCATGTTCACGTTCGCGCTCCTTTACTTGCTCCTGTTGCGCTGTAGTTGCCTCCTCATCAGCAGTGTAACGTATAAATGGTTCAGTGCGCTAATACAAAAACACATTAAGCATTAAACAGTCTGCGAAGCGTTGCTAAATCACAGTAATATATTTACCCTGGCCAGTCGTGGTAAAGGAAGCGTATCCTTTTGTAAAGTTTTCTGGTACTCCTTAAAAACTGGTCCCAAACGTAGTGATCCTCTATAGATCCACTCCGTATGACTTTTTGGTCCCTCAAATTGCATTTGTATTAAGCTGCAATCAATGTCTACAACTCGTGCATAAATCCACTTGCCATTTGACTCTGTGGTCATGCTTTGTCCTTTCTGTGTCTGCACCATCGGCCGGTTGATTGAGTATTGTGTAAGATATTTTTGAATAAATTCTCGAGATGCCGGATGTACGTCCTCCCACACATATTCAGAAACATTACACACCAAACGAACATCTTTGTGCGAAACATATTGGGTGTAACCATCATCGTAGAATATTAAATATCTGAAAAAAAAAATAAATTTTAAATCCATAAATAATAAACATAAATATTTGCAGAAAATACCGATATTTGTTGTTCGGCTTTAAAGGTTCGGCAATAATTCCTGGATAAAAAGCACTCTGTATCATCATCTTTTCTTTGCCACGCGACAAGGAAGTGGCATCGAAGTAAGCAATTACACGAGATCCTTCAGAGCAAAAAGTTCATTCGCAAGGGTTTACGAGTATATTGTGTAATATTTACCTATTGGAAGACGGACTTTGGGGGGATCGTAGTAGGCTAAATGCTTCGCCGAGACAGTTTTCACCATCTGATAGTGCAGTTTTAAAAATTTAACTTTATAATTCGGCACCTTTGAAAGCGATCCCAAAAGTGAATTTGATTCCACTTGCTCAATCACTTTACAAGGCACCCAACTGGCTATTGCCTTATTCTTTACCGCATAATAAACCTGGTTAATTTCGATAGGCAGACGTAATACTTCCCCCATTGGCGGGCAAGCCTAAGAAACAAGCATAATTATTAAAATTAGTCAGAACTAAATAGAATAAATTACAACTTACTGTGACCTCAGGGAACGTATATGGTAAGTTAGTATTCAAATCTAATGGTTGGAATTGACGCAATCTTATTTTCGGACATTGGTAAAGTGTGCTGTACATCTGATCGGCCTTTTTCTGTAATGACCGGAGTAATTCATCATTTAGGTTAGACTCCTCTTCCAGTCTACGGGCACGTGTCTCCAAAATTGTCTTCGACCAAGTTAACTGATTTTGTATTTCCAAATTTTCAAGCACTTTTTTAATGGAGCTTTCAAGTTCGGCTTCTATTAGATCTAAATTCGCTTGGGAAAATGATCCTTTTGCTAAACAAAAAGATAGTAATCAGCAGTAAATGCAGCGAGTTATTTGTTTATTGCAATTAAATTTATTATATTTTTATTTAACTATTTACACACCTGTTTGAATTTCTTGCGTTGTAGACGTTTCTTCATCATCGTCACTGCTATCTGTAATTTCCACAAACTCAGGGCCTTGAATATTAATATTTTTCAAAAGTAAAGGCTGTTTAGCTTTTAATAAACCACAGTACTCCTAGAAAATGTTTTAACGCAATTTAATATTTTTCCCACAAACAAACAATTTACTTACCTCGTATGTGTCAAGCGCACAGTCATAACATTCTGCGCACACATATTGCTTTTGGCTTCGTCTCTTCTTTACTTTAAAGTGGCTCAAAGCGAATTGGGGTACTATGAAAAACTGTTTGTGGTTTCTAGGACAATCGTGATTGATACACTCCTGATTGTAAAATACTTCAATCTGTTCTATATCGGCTGATTGGCGTGCCTCTGGTGGTAATTCAGTTTCCTTTAATAAATCTGGTTCTGCAACTGATTCTTTATTTAATGTGTTCTCTACACTTGTGCTCTCTTCAACGTTATCTTTAAGGACCCTGTTATCACTATTTTCGTGAGGTAATGCATCAACATCTTTTTTAAGGGTAGGCGGAGTGGATTTCTGATCAATTACTTTTTCTTTCTGTGCCTCTTCTTGCGGATTTTCATCTTCATCATCATCGTCTATTTCGATTACAGGAATATAAGAAGCACTCCTTGTTTCCGTTATTTCCACATCTGGATCGTCATCAATTTTTGCTTCTTCATTGTCATCATCTATTTCAATGATATTTCCAGGTGCACACTGGTTGTGATCAATTGACAAATTTTCATTTTGGTTTGAGTTGCTGCTGCTCTTTTCTATAGTTGCCTCATTAGATCCAATTGCGGCTGCTGGCTGAACGTCTCCCTCTTTAAATTCATTTTCGACTCTCTTTTCATGTTCGGAGTTATTAACTTCGTAAGAAGTTAAAGGGACTTCTACGTTTGTTTCATTTGGCGAAGGAGGTTTTTCGTCAATTACAAGTGGTGATTCTTGACTATCCTCGTTATCTTCAAGCACAGCATTGGGACTACCAGATATTGGTAAACTATGAGTGTCTACTTCCATAGGTTCCATTCGATCATCACACTTTACTTTAAGCGATTCACTTAATGAAGCTTCTAATACTTTTTCTGAATCTAACTGTTTATCGTTTGTTTCCATAGAAGGTGAAATGCCAATTAAATGATCAGCTAGCCTATTTTCTTTTTCCACACGAACAATTTCATTATTTTTTGATGCTCCATCTGTTTCTTCCGTTATTTCTGTTACATCCATATCTCCACCCTTCTCAGAACAAGTAGCAGCATGTTCGCTTGATCCTTCTATTTCCAATTTTTGTATGTTTTGGTCTTGTGTATTATATTCTATAGCTTTATCACTTACTCCTTTACTAAGATCGTTTATATTTTCAATTGAATTACACTCATTTTTATGAATGATTTCGTCCATTTCCACATGTAGATTTTCAACATTTTTTTCAATGGCTATTTTATTTTCAGTCACATCTTCTAATAGGGCATCATTTATTCCAGATTTTCCAAGTTCTGGTTCTCTATATTCAGACATTTTTAGCGTCTTTTTGTGTTTTTAATTTGAGTATTTCACTTTTGAAATATTTTTAAATTGTATTATTAGCAAAACCAAGTTCAGGGAAAAATAAAAGCGGTGTAAACAAATGTTATCAAAGCGTTGCCACATAACTCCGTAGTAAAGGTAGCTAAAGTGTTATATACACCGTCAAAAATGGAAAGCAGTTTTGCAAGAGTCCAGAATTAAATTGATTTTAGTGCCTTTATTACATATGAAATATACTTTATATAAGGTTTTTATATAAATATAATACTAGTATAAAAATATATAAAAGAACGATGAGATGTACTGAAGTTATTTAGGAATCTCATCTCAATAATTTCGATAACGTCACAGAAAATTCTCCAACGAATACTCCAACTCTCGACCAACAGCTCTCATCTCTATGAAAATGTATTGGAAAATGCTGTCGTGAAGTAATGATCCAAGTGTAATAGTCAAATTTGAAATAAAAAGTGAATACTATCATCAGTGAAGTTAAATGCGAGGTTCAGTTGAAGTGAGAATTTATAATTCTTTGAATGAACTGAATAATTACAGGTCAAAAGAATAGAAATAACTTAAAAACTTGATACATATTACAAAAAATAGCGGAGGGTAGAATAGAGGTGTATGTCAGAGTTGCAATGCTGATTATAATTTGTGATTAATGTGTAACAATTTTCTGAAAATAAATAGCTCGATATATTTGATGAATAAACTTTCCTTAATTTTTATTGACAATTGTGCTTAAATTGGCAATATTAGCGACTTGAATGCAGATATTATTTTAATTTCATTGTAATTCGAATTATATTTTATACATTTAGATTCCAATTAGAATTTGTTCGCATTCCAATTCAAATTGGACCATTTCAGCAACTCTATAGAAGTATATAGGTATATAAGTGCGTTATGTGTGTTAGGACAAAATCGATTTACAACTGTCAGAATTTTTCTGTTTATCGATTTTGTGATAAGAGAATTTTGGAAAAGTTTTCTTCTTGAATGAACAGAAGTATCATCGTATCTTCATAGTCGTCCTGATTAATTTGCCGTTGAAGTTGTGTTGGATTGCGAAAGAGTACACTGGATTTAAATAATGAATTTAGACTTTGCGAAATTGTGTGGCAAACACGGTGCCATTTATGAAGCATATTACAAACAGGTACGGAGGAGGGTTGACATGGAATAATTTGTTCTGTTGCGTACAACCGCTGTGTGCAGCGGATACGCCTATTGATTTTTACTTATACTTTTGTCGTGTTAATGGTTTAATTTGTGTTTGTATTGTTGTTTTCAATCTTCGTAAATGTGTAGATTGACCCAAAGGGTTCTGGTGCTATAGAAGCGATGACGGCTGCGAAATTTTTAAAAAAATCTGGACTTAGTGATGTTGTGCTTAGCCGTGTTTGGGATTTGTCCGATCCTAATGGAAAGGGGTTTCTGGATAAACCTGGTTTCTTTGTTGCATTAAAACTCGTGTCACTGGCTCAGGCAGGTCAAGTGATAAATATGAGTAATATATATACAGAAACAGCGAATCCACCAAAAGTTGTAAGTAAAACATTTCTAAATACTATACAAAAAAGGACAATTTATTATTATTTAATGGATTACACAACTAAATGCATGTTTATCATAGCACTAAATACTTTGAATTTAATTTATTTCTAATTATAATTTTACCAAATATATTTTGAAAAATTAACAAAAAATATTTAAATTGTCATCTATTTCTTCTTATAGGGTGATATCCCAAAAATTTTACCACCTCGCATACAGCCAGTTCCAGTGGCGAGCGGAGGGATTGTAAGTGGCGATTGGTCTATTAGTGTTATAGATCGTTTGAAATATGAGCAACTTTTCGAGACCTTAAAACCCATGAACGGAATGTTGGCGGGTAACAAAGTCAAGGGTGTGCTTATGGACTCGAAACTGCCTATGGATACTTTAGGAAAAATTTGGGATTTAGCCGATCAGGACAAAGACGGTAACCTAGATAAGCATGAATTTATCGTTGCTATGCATCTAGTTTATCAAACATTGGAAAAACGAACTGTGCCGGATGTGCTACCACCAGAATTGCGCAAGCCAAATTCCGGAGGTGGACCACCTCCAAAGCCGGCTCCGCCAATTGTGTCAAGCAATTCTGCAACGATGCCTCGTGCCCCAAGTGGTGAAGGATTTGGGGATGGTGGTTTTGTGGCTAACTTTCCCAAAGATATAGCACCTCCTCCAGCTATACCACCGCTGCCTGTCGCGATACCAACAATGACACGTGTTCCACCTGTCGGTGCAAGTGGTGTGCAGTCACAACCACTTATATCAACCGATCCGCTTATACCCATCGGCGCGCCACCCTCCGTAACAGCTAGTGCTGATTGGGTTGTTAGTCCAGCTGAGCTGAAACGTTTCGAAATAACATTTAGAGATTCAGATCGAGATAAAGATGGGCTTGTATCGGGGCTTGAAGTGAAGAATGTGTTCATACAATCGGGAGTACCTCAAAACTGTTTAGCACACATTTGGTGAGTATGAAAAGAAAATCGAATTAAGTAAAACTAAAGAAGCTGAGCAATTATTAACATTTTGTTTAAAAAAGTTTTAAGGGTTCGGTTTAAATGTTCGATTTAATACTCGTGAAAACGATCTTATTTAACATTAATATATAGTTAGCAGGTCAAATGTTTTATCATGCAATTATTGTGTTTTCACAGGGCTCTTTGTGACACAAACCAGTCAGGAAAATTAACTCTTGAGCAATTCGCTTTGGCTATGTGGATGGTGGAACGTAAACAGAAGGGCATCGAGCCACCTCAAGTACTGACAGCCAACATGGTACCACCGTCTATGCGCAGCATCGTATCTGGTGTAGATTTGCAACCACAAGTAAACCGAATTCAAACATTTTTTCTTATTAATTACTTCTATCGTATATAATTCATGAACAGGAACCTAAACCGACTTATTCTAATCCTGAGCTAGAGATGATTTCTAAGGAAATCGAGGAGCTCGCAAAGGAGCGACGTGCTTTGGAAACAGAAATCGCACAGAAAGAAGCAGATATTCGCATTAAATCAGGAGAAGTTCGTAGCCTACAGGTTAGTAATACGTGCATGCATTTAAAACTAAAAATACTATTGAAGAATACTTTTGTTTGCAGAGCGAATTAGATACATTGTCAGCAACTCTAAAACAGTTGGAAAATCAACGTGGTGAAGCACAGAAACGTTTGGATGACTTGAAAGCACAGGTAACTGCTGAATGCATAGTTTTAATGTATCATTTACTATATTGAAAGTTTTAAGCTCGCTTGCTCAAAAAAGATTACATATAGTTTAATAATTACATACATTTTATTTAAATTGGAATTTATTAATTTTTATTTCTTTCATATGTGAAAAAAACATAAAAATTGCTGCACACATTTATCTTATTTTTCTTCGCCGTACGTGTGTGCCTTGCATTATGCTCCTCATTTCTTTGCACCCTCCAACCACTTTTACTACCAAAACATTCGCATCATTGCTCGAAATTGGTTGAAAATTAACAAAAACATACTCATTAGAGCATTGACTACCAGACGGTACTACAAAACATGACTTTAGATATAGCTCAGTTAAGATTTCAGGTTTGTTTGATTTATGATTTTCCCTATGATTTGTTTTTTGTTATTGTTTCGTTCATTTGGTATTGTTTACCACGTTGCTCACACTTTAAATGATCTGTTGTTCTTGTCACCGTTTTATTGATTTAATTTGCTTTTATGACTTTGATTGTATGTTTGTTTAGCACAAAAAATATTGCCCAATATTATAACAGACACTAGTGTTTGTACGCATTCCACATTATCTAACATGTATTTGTACATTGGAGTAAATTAAATGTATTTGTTTACGGCACGACTGTATGGAAAAAGTATATTTGTAGTTTGCTTAAGTTTTTTATGCCTAAACCAAAAATGTAAGGCTTCATTACTTCATTATAGGTGACCAAAATACGTGATCAATGTCAAAAACAAGAGGAAACTATAAACGAACAAGAAGGTGAACTAAATGCAAAACGATCTGAGTTGCAAAAATTAAAGGACGAGGAGTCAGCGTTACAAAAGGAATACGATCAGAATAACCGCGAACTGCAGAAGTTAACACAACATTTACAAAATACACAATTACAAATTAGTTCGGTATGACCAACTAATTATACTGTTATTTTCAAAAATAAATTAATTTTTCACACACCGCAGGTACGCTCGATGGTAACACAATTGATGGAAACTCAACGTCAAATGACTGATGCATTGTTGATGTGTCGTGCGGCCATCTCAAATCAAGACGCTGAGTTAGTATCCGAGTATCAATTGAAAATCGAACCCGATTTCAATGAGGCGCGCCAAACACTCGAAAAGAAAATTGAGGAACCGAAAGGGGACGATCCATTTGGCGAAAATAGCACTGTAGAATCAACAACGAAAGCTACAAACGGATTCGCCAGTAATGGCTTTGGCAATGACCCGTTCACAGCTAATAGCGGCAGTGCAACAATTGGTCGCAGTGGATTTGATGACAGCTTTACGGCTACAAGTGGATTCGGAGATAGCGGATTCGATGGATTCGGGAGCAATAGCGGCTTCGGTCAGCCCACGAAGGATCCGTTCGGCGGCGATGCTTTCGGCGCAAATAAACCTAGTAATGCAATAACGCCTGAGGTGAGTATAATATTCGAATAAACGTAGAATTTGTTGTTATTTAATATTTATAATTTAACTATTAACATTATAGCAACCGGGTAAAGATGACTTCGGTAGTGATCCATTTGCTGCGTTACATGCGCCTACCGGCCAAGGTCAAGTGTTGAGCCCAAATGCCCAAAAATCTGGACCACCACCGAGGCCTGAGTCGCCAAGTCCAGCATTGCCACCAAAGAAATCGAAGGTGCCACCACCGCGTCCAGCACCACCTCGCCCAATGCAGGTTAGTTAGACGAAAAATTGTGAATGATAAAAGTTATGTTAGTAATAAATCTAGAGCGTTATCTTCGTCGTCTTCATTTGATAGAATAATAATTTTTGAAATAGATTTTAAATTTTCTGCACTGAACTCTTTCTTATTAATAAATGTGTATGTAATATTGCAGGGACCGGCACGACCTGCTCAACCAGCTGCGGACGCATTCGGTTCTAATACATCTAGCGGAGGTGGTGGTTTTGCTGACTTTGCAGATTTCGACAATAAGGTTGGTAACAATTTTACAGTACGTTGGGATCGTTGGTAATGCATGCATGCCACACACTGGCACTAACATATTCCTTAGACATAATCCCGAAATCATTTTTTGTCCTTAGACCTAACATAAATAACACCATGTTTTATAGTTATCAAAATTCAATTTTGGTTTATTTTAAGTAGCTGATTTTGTTGTTAAGTTTTGTTTTTTGTTTATAACACCATTTGCTAACCAATAAAATTTGAAGTACAATTTTAAGTTAAAGAAACAAAAAGGTAATTTACCAATTTATTTTGATTTATAGCATGAACAACTCATTACGAAATTCACACGGCAAAACTATTTATTATCTTTATTTAATTGTGATGAGGCAGTCGTTAATTACACACTTCTGCACCAGTGATAGAATATATACCCCTTAAAAAGTTGTTTTCATCGTTTTTAATTTGATTGTTCGCTTGCAAATGTCTTAGTTGTTGTGTTAATTTAAACAATGCAAAGTTGTTTTCAAGCCAGCGTTCCTAATTCATTTTTGTAGTAAATTCTTCCACCATTGTGTTCAACTTACCGATAAAACTAACAGTGCGCTTCCATTTTCTGAAACTCTATTTGCAGTGAACATCATATTATCAATCACGTTTATATAAATATTAAGTAAAAGTTATTTAACTATAAGTGTTTTTTCTTATCAAAACAAAGAAGACAAAAGATAAACCATAACATACGAATGCATACCCATTAATCCATATATCTATTATACTTAGAAAATGAAGGAAATGAATGAGAAACATAAGATAAAGAGTCGTTAATATTCTTAGTTAATTTAAATATAAATTATGATAAAAAAGCATAAAATCGAACAATTCCAAAGCAACTATAGGTAAATTGTATTATGAAATGAATAATGAAAATAGTATTCAATATTATCATATTCCCACTAATACTTAACATATTACACTCGTTCACGTACCTAACCAAATATACTACTGCTATCCAATGGGTAAAAGAGAAAGCTTCAATGCTTCGTTTACGTGTTGTAAGGGCCTCTACATATTTTTTAGCAATCTTATGCCGACTAGTTAATAAAGAATTGAGTATGTGTTTATCCAAATGCGATAGAATCGCTTTCCTTAACCATGTACTGAAGAGAAAAGGATTTGTCAAAAACACGAAAATCAAACATTCCAGGCTTATATGCAAATCAATAAACGAGCATATGAGTCTTCAAAAAGTTTAAATTTGTTTAAATTGTTACATTTATTTGCCTTAACAGCATTACATTGCATAACACCATAACATTAACAGTAACTACTCTAATATTTACTTATATTAAACTGTGTTGTATTTTGGCAAGATGCTTCATTACATGGTTAAATGAGGATTTATCACGTTATTGTTCATTAATTAATTGAAAATTAACAGCTAACCAATTAGTATGATTTTTAAACTACTTAACTTTAATCGTTAAATACTAGTATTGTGAAAATTATTATGCTACAATGTTGAAACGAAACAATAACTATAAAAAATTTTAGGTCCTCTCTCACACTATATCATTGAAAGCATACACAAATACTGTTAAAAACAAAGTATTATACCGATATCATTTAGATTTTAAAATATGTAGCATACAGTGTGAAATGGAACATATTTCAATTATTAATAGTATATGTGCAATCGAAATTGTATTAACTATGCTTTTTAAGCAAAATTTCGGCGAATTTTTTGTATTTGAAATTTTCATGCATGATAATGGTATGAGAGATGAAAGCGAGATATTATGTTAGAGCTATGTTTTAACAAAATCTTGTACATAGTACATAACATAAGAGCCAACACTCTCGTCTACACACTTTTAAGGCTAATTATTATCACCATTATGTTATTTTAATATATTCTTTGGGTCACAGTTGAGTCTTTTGAGATCAGTTTACACATAAAACATTATTCCGAGATTAAATGTATAACCGACATAGGACTGTCAACTCGAATTTCGAAACATATTACCGAAATCATACGCAAATTTTGTAAATTGAATAGAGCTGATGGCCCAATCCCCCTGTGTTTTGTATTTCTATTTAACAAATTCAATTTAATTTTCTTAATACATAAAAGTATCCCTCAATTTCAAATATGAAAATTTACGCTCAATGAGGGGTGTCAATAGTTAAACGGTACTATTTCATTACAGACTTTGTTACCCTTACTACTCACCACTTTTGCGTTTGTTTTGCATAATTTTCAATAGCTTTTTCTTTGCATTCTTTTACGAGTGGTATATACATAAAAAATAAAGTATAAATCCGTATGTCTTTGAAGGATTTTCAAATTTCGAAATGTTTTTTTTTTATTTTTGCAAGAGTAATGTAGATGTTCATAGCGCAGCATGAACTCTGCATATTCATCAAAATGTATTTGTATATACTCGTGTTTTCAATAAAACTGTACAAATTAATACTCATGCGTATATAAAACAAAAACGAAGACCAGTAATCATTTCGCATATTCGTAAATGTTAAATATTCAAATAAGTCTATATGTATGTATATCCTTAAATCCCATTGGTCATACATGGAGGAGCACACCGTATTTTTCATTGCATCTGCACAATACCTTGATTGTGTAAGCAAGGATTTATCTAAGCGTTGAAGACGTTCATTACTTATTATTGTATTGTATTGTATGTTACAAAACGAACTATAGCCGCATATTAAAAACATAGAAAATAATAATAAAATGCCTACATAAATATATAAAAAACAAACAAAAAAAAAAGGAAAATGGAATTATTAAAAGAAATAGCTTATGACTATTACAATGGCATAAAACTAAAATTGATGATTTCATTTCACCAAATATTGAGAGAAATAAAAGTAATTAATGCAAAGTTCTGATTCACCTTGGTCTTCTTATTAAATCATAAATTTGATCAATACAGTTGAATTTTGATGTATGTTACAGCGTTGTTTCACATATTGAATATTTTAGTAGTCATTTGAAAATCTGCATAGTTATAGAAATGGCTAAGTAGGTCTGTACAAAAGTAAGTAAATACAAAAACAATTTCCTGTGTATGTTATGGTTTTGGAGTTTTAAATAAACTATTTATTTTCATTTTAGTTCATCTTATTCAATTTAATTTGTATGTATTTATGTTATAGTTTATTTTGATTGCACCTTGGATTATTTGCTAACTTTTAATTTTGTAATGTATAACGTGTACACACATTTATATAAAATGTCTAATTTTATTTAATTTCATTTATTTAATTTAATTTTTTCTTTGTTTTGAATTGGTTTTGTTTCTTTTGTTTCATTTCATCTACTCAAATGCACACGCGCTCGTCCACATGCACATCCAATGGCAATTGAACATCAATTTGTTTTTCGAATTTGAATATGGCTTCAGGTCTCGAGCATTCCACCGCCTATAACATTCCCTTCACAATTAACATCTGCACTCGTGTCACATAACAGTACAAATAGCAACAGCAGTAGCTCATTCGATATGCCCATAATTACAAAGACTGTCACAGCAGTCTCCACCACTGCATTCGCATCGGTTTCAAGTTCATCACCACCAACATCAGTGTCTACATTAACGGCAATTGCAAACAATTCCAACAACTCATCTACAACGTCCTCGTCTATCACTGATAACTTAACGCGTTCCATCACACCGCTGCAACAGACGTCCGCTGTTACGTCTCTGTTCGTGAGTAAACCGAGCGAAACGGTAGGAGCTGATACACCCGTAGAAAATGTGCGTCAAAGCCGAGCATCTATTATTAGTGGGCCGACAGATTTTTCAGATGATCCCTTCAAGGACTATCGCTATGAGGATCCATTCAGTATTAAAGACCCATTCGCGGATGATGAAGATATAGATACGGATCCCGAGAAGATTTTTAAGGACGATTTTTCAGGTGATATATTATTGATTTTTAGTTATTAATTATTTTTCTTTTCTGTTTATTTTATTCAATGCAATTATGAATTATACGATAATGATTTTACGATATAAAACATTTTTGTTTTAGACGATGATAAGGGCAAGGCCTCATCCACAGGTTTTACAGTAAGCAGCACCAATACACAAGCCTTTGCAGTTGGCAATAAATCTGCAACTCCATTGAGTGCTGACTTTCTTGATCAGTTCGATGCGTTCAATTTGAATCCTAGTCCTGTACCTTCCCAACAGTCTTCAACATCGGGCGGGTTGACGGGCATAGGTTTTGGTAGTGGGGGTCGGAGTAGTATTAGTAGCTCAAGTAAGAAATCGAATAGCGTTACACCCATTCCACATGCAACAGCAGGTGTCGCTAGTGGTGACGGCGGTAGTTTATTTGATGACTTTGACAATTTCGATGCATTTGGAGCTACGAAATCAAAACCAACAGTTCCGCTGTCTTCGTTGGGTGATCTGGAGGACGCTTTCAAAAGCAGCAGCTCTCACGAGCCCACAGCCAAGGAAAATGATTCCTTCTTCGAAGCATTTAATGATAATTTTGATAACAATTCTAATCGTGATACGAAAACAAATACGATCACTGGCAAGTCCAAGACAACCATTTTCGATCCCTTTGGTGACAGTAAGACAAATTTGGATGCATTTGATGCCTTTGGCACTTCAAAAAGTAGTGAGTCAACAGTTGTGGATCCTAAAGGAAATTCGGCAATTACCAAATCATCGAAAGTGTTTGACGACTTTAATGACAATACATTCGAAGATGATTTCTTTAAGATAAAAGACAGCAACGCAAATGCTAGCTTTGATGCAAAGTTGACAACAACACCGGCAAATAATGCTCAGACTAAAGATGATAACTTCGCGAAATTCGATGCGTTCAGCAGTAGTCATAATTTCACAAACGATTTTGATACTGCTTTAAACAATTCAAAGAATTTAACTCATAATGAGGAGACAAAATATTTTTCGGCATTTGCTACAGATGCACTAGGAGCAACGGCGTTAACGAAAGTACAAAATGTCACAACTCTAAGCAAAGTCTCAAATCCGGATGTAGCTCTTGCTGTGGGTGGCGCAGGTGGTGCGGGTGGTGAAAATGGCGATAAAGTTGCAGAGAAATTCGCTGCCGACTACTCCAAAGCCGATACGTTCGATTTGGACTTGCAGGAGGCGCTTAAACGCAGTATGCTGGAAAATTAAGAATTGATATTAAAACTCGACATACCACTTTGTATAATTATTATTAATTTCAATGTATTTATAACTTTATATATTCCGCTGTTATAAATATATTGTAAAAGAAATAGTAATACTATAGTCCGCCATAACTAAATGGAAATTAGACATATATAATTAGGAATATGGGCGTGGCCCGTTAAACGATTCACTTAATGGTGATAAAAATCTTATTTATATATCACTTATGATCGCTTTTGCTCAGATTTTGTACTCATAATTTTATTTACATCATAAATAATTATTTTACACTTTAAAAATACCTGTTAAACACCTTTTTTTTTGCATAGAATTGTATTTGTGTTGAGTATCATATTATATAACTAGTTTTGTAAAATTTGTCTCTGGAAATCATTATTCATGCGTTTAAAAATTGTATTTCGGATTTTGAATTTGGATTATTGGATGGCGACGAATATGTCAATGTTTGTTTTCAAAATAAGGAACTCACATACAATCCTAACGTAATCCATTTCGTACAGTACAGTCTTTAATACGCATATTTTGATTTTCAACAAAGAATTATATCAGAATTCCATAACTTAAATTTGTATTATTTACCTTATAAATTATTTTTGATTAGCTATACGAAAAACTTATCATTTACATTAATATTTATAATAAAATGCAAAGCATGCTTATACACACATAAACATACTAAAACAATATGTTTAAAACTTATGAGGAAAATATATAATGAGAAAAACGAAACGACTGAGATAGTAAGCAAAATTGGAGAACAACAAAAGTAAGGAAAGGATTTAAATAGGACTGGTAGGAACCACAACAGGCATGAAATCGACTAACGATTTAGTTCAAATAGTCCATGTCATTGTTCAACAATTTTGTTGTTCTTCTGTCATTTCAAAATATGTTGTCACAAATTTTTAAACAAAACCTGAACTAGAAACCGGTTCTAGAGACAAAAAAGTTCACACCACTAGTTTGAAGTTGTTTTTATACTACATCAGCTGATTTTGTTACCGTAATGAATTTTGATAAGCAATAAAGGGTGGCACAAATATTTTTAAACATTCTATTCTTAAATCTTAAGAGCCACAATTTATTAGAATAAAATATTCTGAAATTTATTTAAAAAAGACTAAAAAAACGTTTGCTATTTTAGACAATCAAATGTTTTCAACGTTTAAATTGTTGTGTCAAATTTCGTGATTTTTGGTAATTGCAGTCACCCTGCTGCCAGCGCAACCACTAAAATGTTGAGAACTATTTCGCCGATAGCCAGCTGAAATTTGCAAATATAGTTTAGATTTTAATTTTAGCCAAATTGTGAAATTATCTAGAAAATATTGCAAAAATACACGAAAAGACGAAGATACTAACAACTTGTCTCGTGGCGAAATTAGACAGTACGTTTTTGAGGAGCGTTGAGGAAGATCGTGTTTTATTTAACTTATTGGAGCGCTATAAAAAGGAATTGGACATGGCGACAGCCAAAATATCCACATTTACACCTAAAAACTATGAATATGATTGTACTCGTAAATGTCGTTACGTTGAGCATGCAAATCGAATTACTGCAGCGTTAACCAAACGTTCAATTGAAGACGAATACCTTGGGGCATATATTGCAAAGACCTGCGCTAACTATACTGATATAGTAGATGATCTGGTAAAGTCAACGTTTGAAATATGTACTTTTTATTTACGTTTTTACGATGATTTTTTTATTTACTTCCAGGGTCGATCCGCAGTGCATTTGGCCGCATCTGTTAATCGTTATGCCATACTCGAGTGGTTGCTTAATCAGGTATGCTTGATTTTTTTGTTTATAAACATACATATGTATAGTAACGAAACTATATTTTGAATATTAAGGGAGCCATCATAAACAGTCGTGATTATGAATCTGGAAGTAGTGCTCTCCATCGTGCAATCTATTATGGATGTATTGATTGTGCCGTTCTTCTTTTGCGTTACGGCGCTAGTCCAGAACTTTTGGATGATGACACTCGTTGTGCTTTACAGAATGTTTGTCGAGCGCGTGATTTTCCTATTTTTGCGTCTGTGTAAGTAATAACATATACCTGTATCGGAGTTGCTTATGCCATCAAAGCCTTAGACCATTATTATCATATTTTTTTTCTAATTGCAGACCCAGCAGCAACGAAATATTAGTTTGGGGAACAAATAAAAATTATAATTTGGGAACGGGAAATTCGGAACCGACAAATACGCCACAGTCGGTTGACTTCTTTCGCAAGGAACACATATCAATTGAAAATGTTGCTCTCGGCGCTTACCACAGTTTATTTTTGGATAAAAAAGGAATACTTTACGCGGTGGGGCATGGAGAGGGTGGCCGTTTAGGTGCATGTATATGCTGAAATTTGTGGAAATTATATTTTAATTAAAAATTGCCTTATACCAAAATAGGAAATGGTGTTGAGCATAGCCTTGCTACACCTAAAAAGGTGAAGATTCCCAAAAAAAGCTATGGAGAACGTATAATATGCATAAGCGCATCTCGAAAACATTCGCTTTTGCTAACAGATAATTCTGCAGTATTTGCCTGTGGCTTGAACGAGGATAAACAATTGGGAGTGCGAGACGCGGGTGACAAATTATCAGTTTTTCGAGAAGTAATAACATTGCGTGACTTAAATGTTTCTGGGCTGGTGCGTGTAATTGCCAGAGATTTCCACTCAATCGCCTACTCAGAACAAAGCATTTATATATGGGGCACTAACCACGGTCAAATGGGTATAGACGTTGATGTGAAAACTGTACCCTTACCAAAACAAGTAAATATAAATAATTTAAAAATAATGCTTGCAATAATACTTAAATTATTTTCAGTTGAAATTACCATTGAAAACGAATATTGATTTTGTTGAAGGCAATAACTCCGCGACTGTGGTTTACACCAAGGAAACAAATATTTTATTATACTTCAATGGCAAAATGCGTACAATCAAACCGCCGAAGTAAGACTATTTTTAATTTCATATGAGCATCTGATTGAAACAACCTGTATTTAATACTTATTTGTAGTTTTGAAGCTTTGAAAAGCATTTCTGTTGTTGGAGGTGACATCGTAAAGTCTGGTAAAGGTACGGCTACCGCTTTGAAATTGCTTATGCTTACGCAAACAAATGTCATATTTCTTTGGTATGAAATGACTCAGCAATTTTACAGGTTTGTACAAATTTCTATTTTACAGTACATTCATTACAACGCACTAACGTCTGCATTCTAAACTCCTTTTAGATGTAATTTTTCGCATATACGCATCTCACAAATCGATAAAATCTTTTACAAAGCCAATCAAGTGTTCATACTTTCGCAAGGCGATGTCTATAAAGGCAAATGTCAACAGGTTCCAGTACCGACTTATATGACAAAAAGCGATACTCAAAAGCATCCCTCATCAACGGCTAATATATGGAGTAGTTGTGATCAGAATCGAACAGAAATCTCTAAAGAACACATGATACGCATTGAGCTGCAACGCTATGCAAGTGTTGATCGGGCCGTCGATATATTCTGTGATGACGATTTCACATCGTTTGCTGTTTTACAGGAATCACATTTGAAATATTTCAAATTACCCAATTTAACGCATGAAGAATACAGTTTCAAAAAACTGTACAATGAAATGGACGAATTCGATACGGTGCATGATGTAGTGTTTCATGTTGACAGTGAAACGTATGCCGCGCACAAATTCTTTGTGTTCGCTCGAGCGCCTGGTTTGCGTGATATTCTCCAATCTTATGAAGATGAACATATCTATCTGAATTTCAAATTAATGACTGGCAAGATGTTCGAATTGATGTTAAAATATATATACACAAATCAATTTCCAAATGAAGATGGTGAGAACAAACAAATTTGAATATTACTTTTATTTTATAATGAATCTTTTCATTTCCTAACATAATTTTATATATTTTTTCTTTTCTACTGTAGATTTAGATAACATTCAACACAGCTTAGGTCCAGATTGTCCAACAGAGCGTGTCGATATTTGCAAACTGTTTTTACAATTCGTTGAAAAATTCAAAATTCAAAATTTAGCAAATTTTCTGCAAAGGTTCGTTGTTAATCATATATCTCTAATTGTGGCTATAATTAACGTCTAAATATTTATTTTACAGTTTTATACAGAAGTCTCCGTTCTATCTACCACAATTAGCGGATAAATCTAAATACCGTTTCAGTCGCCTTTACCACAGTGAATTTCCCGAACTTTATGATGTGCGCATTATTTGCGGTGACGACGTAGTCATACCCGCGCATAAATGCATACTAGTTGCTCGGCTTGAATACTTCAACATGATGTTCACACACACCTGGGCTGAACAGAGCACAATCAATTTGAGCACAATACCACCGGAGTATATGCGCCCTATTGTGGAGTTCTTATACAGCTCTGATGTGGAGCACTTTCGCAAGCAGAACTTCTCCGAAACATTCTTATTTAATATGATTGTGTACTGTGATCAATTCTTTATAGAAAGTTTGCGTAAGGTGTGCGAAATGTTGATATTGGACAAGATAACTATACGGAAATGTGGAGAATTCTTGGATTTTGCTTGCGTGTATAATTGTGAAATATTGAAGTTGGGATGCTTGGAGTTCATTTGCCAGAATTTAGCACGAGTATTGAACTACAAAAGTTTGGATGTGTGCGAACCCGAAGCGCTGAAGTATATAAATGAACATTATAGAAAAACATTTAAGGATGTATTTGACTATCGTATGATAACACCTGATTCAGATGCGGTGGATGATGAATTGTTATTAAGTTTTGTGGATGATTTCCGAATCGATCTGAATTACCGTATGGATGAAGACGAAGTGAGTAATGTTTTATCAAACCTGTGGAGTTTCTTAAGATATTAAGCTACAAATTATTTTTGTATAACACACCAAAGTACAAATAATATCTACTAACTCTATTTTATTAATTATTTTTCCTAGGATGCTATGAATAAATCGACCAAGCAAAAGTCTAAAGACGGCAAATATAACATGAATGCCAAACGTCAATATGAGCTTGAAGCAATATCTTCCATGCTAGAAACAATAAATGTGAATGAAAAAAATCTGAAAGTAGCCCAGGAATCAAAGGCGACAAAAGAAGCTTCAGAGGCTGCGGAAAAACTCCAAGCCGAGGCACGAACTTGGATGAAGGTGGCTGATAAAAAAGAACAAAAGAAACGTCAACCAGTCGATCTTGCGCCCAAAGTCAATGAGTTGTTGAAAGCAGACGATACACCAAAAGTTGAATACGTTTCTCTAACTAAGACGAATGGAGAGAGTACAGCTTCAGTGGCAACTAACAACATTTTAAAAACGCCTGAAAAGTCTTTAGCTGAGGAGCACACTGCAGTCACTCCCAACAAGGGATACAGCTTGAATTTAGCTGACTTCACAACACCACCCTCGCGTGAAAAGCTCTCCCAGAAACAACGCAAGCGACTCTCTTCGGAATCGACTACTTCATGGCGAGCATCGGCAACACCGAACAGCAAACCGGTTAACGTGCCGGCTTTGCCGCCGAATGCTTGGGGTGTTGTCACACAGGCTTCTCCAAGCGCCTACTCCGTTTCCCCGCCCACAGGCAGTATTGCCGACCCAAGTTCGTTTGCGAATATGATGCGAGGCGGCGCAAGCACTGTGAGTAGCAGTAGCCCGGACAATAGTTTTTCACGCATTTTAGCCGATGAACGGAAGCAACGCGATAACTACGAGCGCTTGCGTAACAAATCGCTCGCGCTGACGCAAATAGAAGAACAGGCAATAGCTGAGTTACGTGAATTCTACAATGTTGATAATGTAACGGATGAGCAAATTACAATCGAACGAAAGTCACTGCCAACAACCATGAATTTTGCCGTCTGGCAACGTCATTAAGCCGATAACGGATCGTAGAAGTTTGGAAAAGTGAGATTAAAGGTAACTGCAAATGAAAAGCCAGTGTACAGACCGGCACATTTATATTTGCATAATAATTAGATATAATAGTTATTTTTGTTTTTTTATTAGCTTTACCATTAAAGCTATTATTCCTAGCTTTAGGTTTATTTTATTTTAATCAATTATATTATAGACAAACAGCGTTTTATATTTACATATGTAAGGACTACATAGTTAATAAATATTTCAATCAAACATTTTTAGGTTAAATATACTTTTCAGTTTACAACAAATTCTTAAACACACAACAAAGTACCGTTATGAGGCATTTAAGGCTACTTAACTTTACAATAAAGTACATTTTGAAACCAAAACCCCCTTAGTTGTTAATGAAATAACTGAAAAGCTTAAATAATAATAAAAAAACAAAAACAATAATACAATATAAAAAAATAAAATATTTTCCATATAAATTAAAAACATTCTTTGCGGAATGCAAAGCCATACTGATCGCATTTATAGCGTAGTGTTTTGCCAAGTTGCGGTGGACCACAGTAGAATACCGTCACCTTGCCCTTCTTCTGCGCCTGCAGCTGTTTAAAGACTTTATCCCAGTTCGGACGACCGGCATTTGTGCGTGTCTTCAGACCAGTAATGAGATCCCGCTTGCCCTGAAACCAAGAGAATACAATTATAGATGAAACAAAGTGAAAGTAAAACGCTAACCTTTTCATGTAGTAAATCTAAAGCCAGCTGGAGTCCAACTGCCTTCATATCGGTGCGCTGAAGTGCACTAGTTATATACATGTGCATATCGAGGAATCTGAATAAAGAATGAAAAACATTATTATCTTCAAGTAAATTCACTTTCAAAATATAAAATTACCTCTCCATTGGCCCGCCCAACTCTGCCTGTTCGATTTCCAGCTGTGATAATAGATTAACAAACCACTCGAATGAGCGCTGATCGCGGTTGATCCAAAAGAAGTCCACTTTACGCAGATTCATCACCGTTTTCGGTATGTCACTAGCCCACTCATAGTGACAACGTGGACAGGTGTGTCGAGCCTTCCAGTAACGATGCATTATGGATTGCAAAATAGATGCGAACGGCGTGACACCGATACCAGTGCCGATGAGCACAGCATGTTGAGCACCAAATATATGACTCGACGGCGCACCATACGGTCCATCGATGAAGATCTTTACACAAGTAGGAAAAAACAAGCCGTTGTTAATATCTTCGATTCACATACATATATGCGTTAAGCATATGTGTAAAATAGTGTTCAAATCCCAAACCTCTAATACGCCAGCGTCTAATGTAACCTTGCTACCAGAGTTATGGTGGCCCTGTGGTGGTAGGCTGCCATTGCTACCGTGATTTTTGATGGATGTCGAGAGGGAACGCAAGAAGGTCGGTCTGCGGAAACGACCAACTTTAGTTCGCGATGTTGGATCCTTGGGGTGGGAATTCGAAACATGATTTTGTACTTTAGTTAGTGTAACAATTCATGGCCAATTGGAAATTTAGAGTGATTGTTTAAATATCCATATGAACATATATATGATTGACTTGTAGATTTAATACCTTTGTCACTTATTTAAAATTAGTAAAAAAATCTTAATATCGAAAATAAGCTAAGCTTGGTATATTTTGAAGAATGATATAGAATTCATTAGTCTTTAGTAAATTTTAGTGAACTACTAACAAGGTGGTCTATGTATAAGGATTCTACTACTTACTTCCAACGGCTTGGAAACGGTGGCTTCGGAGACCTCAATTACCGTGCCGGTGGTCTTGTCTACTCCATTTCCTTGGTGAAAATAAAGAATTTCGAAAGTAGATATATTTTTAATGATTTTTGGACATTTTTTTCCGACTGATCCTTACCTTTTCCTTCTTCGAGTTCTCTGTATGTATCCTGGCTGCCTGTAATGTAAAATATGAACATTTATTAAATGTGCAATGTAATCTTGTGGTTAATGCATTACCTCTTTGTGTTGTTGTAAAATCTGGCTCGGATTCTTCTAGACTCGGTGTTCTAAAGGCAATTATTGTCGGCTTATTGCGCATGTAACGAAAACTCTGTGCAAGCGACTTATTTTGTGGACTCAAATAGGCTAAACCTCCGCTCTGGAGTCGCGCACGTCGGACACGTGATTCGTCGAAAGACCTTTCCGATTCCGAACGACCGAGCGCTCGTAAACTTGAAAATTGTGGAAAATACAGATCTCGTCGAAACTTGACACATTTAATAATATATTTTGACACTTACGCTTTGAGCCGTTCCTTCTTTTTAGACTTGACGGCTATATCTGGTAGCGAGAGACTCTTTTCGAGCTGTGGTTTACGTGAGTGTAACTTCTGTAAACGTTTGTCCAGTGGCTTTTGTGCTGAGTCCACTTGATCGCCTACAAAACCTTCATTCCAGTGGCCATCCGTCTCATTCTTCGCAGGCACATCTTTGCGTGAGAAGGTACGTTGTAGTGTTTTCTTAATACTGCGTATACGATCTGCGTGTTTTGTTGGCCCACCGTCGTTCTCCATACGTGCATTGGTGTTTTCAATGGCCAATTTCGAAGGTTGCTGTGTGTGTCGCGCGGGTTTGAGTGGAACATTTTGCATTGGACTTTTGTCTTTACTAGGTACTAATACAGAATCATTCGCACCGGGTTTACCATGTAAACGTGCTAGATTTTGTGCAAGGAAATCGATTTGCGGCGTTGCGGATGTTTTTGTTTCGGTTTTGTTGGTAATACGCACAAGGTCGGTGGGTATCGCATGTCGATGCTGTATTATTTCGCCATTTTGCAGTTTCTGCTGCTCCTTCTCGAAATACTGGTACAAACGATTGGTCCACTCGCCTACAGTGCGTATGTGCAGCCACATGTAATCCTCTTGTTCCGGTGCTGAACTAATTGTGAAGGGATGCCATTCATAGTTGGCAATAGCCGGTATATTAACAAAGACATAATCACCAGGACGGAAATTGAAGTTGAATGGACGTTTGATTACCAAATGTATGACTTTGGATGGTAAAAGTAAACCGGAACTGATGTAGGTTTTACCATGTTCACTTTTCATCCAGACAAATCGCAATATACGCTCCACAAAGTACACCAGCCCTGGCACCAAGAACCATTTCCAGAAATTTGGACCATGAAACAGTAGCAGAATCCAAAATGGTATATAAAGCAGATGAGTCCAATAGAAGACTTCGAAGGAACCCTTGCGGCGTACGAATGGCTGCGAGCAAATGAACATTATAAATAGAATGATTAGCAGAGCTAAACCGGTGGGGTTGGCACAGCCCGGAATGAGACCGAACAGCCCTGGACGATCGGTTAGCAGCCATTCGCCAATAGTGTAGTGACCAGCATTGATTTTCGGATCGTTCACCACAATTATAGAGAAATTAAAAAGATGTGCGATGGTGTGAAGCAGACTGAGGATTGACACGACAATGCCCGTAAGTTTGTGGAGATAGATGTGGTTATCCAGTGGTAAGTACGACGAAAGACCCTGTGAACGCAGATATGTGAGTGAATGTCGCAACATGAGCACTAATATCCAGGCGCAATTGAAATTCAAACATTGTCCTGCAGAGGTAAAAACGACAATTAATGTATTTTTATACCTAAGAATCTATTGCGACTAACCACAAGCACGCGCAATTATCACAAAACCATTGCTCGCTCGATATTGAATGGCTCGTGAGATGAAGAGGCATACATTTATGGCAATGTAGATGTAGAGATACGAAACGAAAGCTTGATTGTTTTTCATGTAGGCCAAAGTGAGTTGATGTGGCTTGCCACAGCGCAAGCGCGGGCATTTCGACTTTGGTTTCGGATTCTCCTGCGTCATGGGCACAAGCCAACGATCTATGCTGCATATCAATGGAATTACTTCAATTATTGTGTCAATAATTATTAGGTGTGAAGCTTAGGCTTACGTTATACTGAGATTCTCTAATAATCCACCATGTTTGCATATTTGATTTTTTAAAGCTTCATAAGTGATTTCACCACGATTATATGGATCCGCATCTTCAAACATAGCCGTTGTCAGATCTTCAATCTAAATAGGTAAACGTTTGATAAAAAATATTCATTTACGACCACTTAGAACCCTTACTTGTTCTTCGGAGAATTCCATACCATTTTCATCCATGCAGGCGCGTATCACATCATGCAATTCTTTATGCTGTATCAGCCCGTCACCTTAGGACAATATAAATGTATTTAAGGAATATATGTAAATATATATTATAGAACTCATCGTGTACTCATTGATTTGAGCACTCTCATTCAGAAATACTTTCTCTAAAATAGATGTTCCAGGTAAGGATAAAACTTCGGTATATTATTTATTATTTATTTTGTTAAAAATATCAGCTCAAGTCTATAATTGCCAAACCATAATTGAAATTTATATTTAGGACATGTCTTCAAGGAGTAGATTTAGGACTTTTAGATTTATAGAATATGGTCTAACTTACAAAACCAGTATTTTTATTGGTGGGGCATTATCTTATTAAAGGTGGAGAATTCTGAACTGCCGTTTCCAAGTGAAATCCCGAAAACTCCAATAACACTGTTAATGAGTTCAACTTCATATTATTAACCTATGGAGGATCTAACAAGTTTTGAAGGGCCAATGGATTTTATGAGAAGTTTTTTCTTAACAGAAATTTGGTCAGAGGTTTAATATTTTATATTAGAATTCCTCTGCTGAGGTTAGAACCCTCAATCCGGACATATGGCAGACAAGAACTTACTGAACTCTAAACTGATTACGGTCGTAAATTTTCAAATAAAGTTCATCGTTTTCGCTCTATGATTCACCAGACTTGTTTCTGGCCGCCTACCAAATAAGATTTGATTTGAGAAACACACTTACCATCGATATCGTATACTTTGAATAGGAAACGTATTTTATCATCCGCTGACTGGCCGGAGAATTGATGTATAGCATCAATGAACTCTTGCAATGATATCGAACCGGAGTTATCCTTGTCGAAAATTTGAAAGACACGATCGGTAAAGAATGGCTGAGTTGAGTGACATTCACATACAACCAACGAATCAACACACCATTCACATCAGCAAGAAGAAAGGCAATGAAAAAGAAATAAATTCAAGATGTATAGTCTAAAAATGCAAGGTAGTTGTTGCTAATTTCTCACGTTTTTCGATGTGACTATCTTCTGGAATTCTTCGCGTCGAATCTCCCGTTCATTGCCTACAGTGCTGCGAAATAGTTGCTCCAGACGCACCAGGGAGCTCTTATCAAAACCGGTGCGTGGCCTAAGAACGTAATGGGAAAAATAAAATGCGAGGCGGCAAGTGAAGTTGTTGATGTGTTAAGTTGATGCACTCACAGAGGTACATACATAATTGTATGCAAGTGCTAGAGGTAAATATTTGCGTATGGTTGGGCAGACAGACATGAGTGGCGGTCAGTAAAGGTGAAGAAAACATTTTCGGTTAGTTGAGCTTGTGTAATAAATTATAGATTAATTAAAGATTGCGGCTATTGGACGCTGACTGATTAATGGAGCGGCGAATCGTGTGCTTATTGCGCTCACGGCCTCAGATGCTACAGTTACACCTTTGCATACACTCGTACGAGTACACAGTGCGCAATGCATCTACCACGATCATGTAAGCGAACAACTCTTTTTTTATTTGACATTATGGAAATGAAAGCCGAAAGCGAGCGAGTGAATGTTTCTGCATTAGATTTTGCATTTCCATTTGCATTTGCTCTTGGCGTGGCGTGCTAATCGATTTGTTTGCAATTTGTAAGTGTTCAGCACGCACCACATTCGCACACTCGTGCGAATAGCTGTAATAGCGTCAAAATGTGTTGCACATTGCCAAATGTTGCGCTAAATATTTGTTTCGCTTGCAATGGGGATCTGGCGTTCTGTCTGCGCCAACGCTTTCGCTGAAGTGTGGCCGTGGGATACTTACCGTGAATTGGTCAGGTGTGAAATGAATTCCATTATTTGATTTGTGGATATCAGATTCGTGCCATCGACATCGATCAGACGGTATAATTTATCCAGAATCTGTATGCGGAAGAAAGAAGTAAGTCGTATAGTTTTTTTGGTGTCCTTGAGCTTTGTAATTATGGGTTATAAAAATGTGTAAATTATGGGCTATAAAAATGTGAGCATATACAGCACACGTGGGATACTTCAGGTGGATAATAAAATAACAAGCAATCAATTTACTTACACCACGCGCTTGCCAAATTTCTGTAAAGTTTTTCGGTGTGATCTTACTATTTTCGCCACAAATCACATATGCCACAGACTCGAGTTGTTCGGCGAAATCCATTTGTCTATCATCACTGTGAATTGAAGCAAAACATTGTATTTAGAGTAGAGTAGGTGGTTGTTTGTAAATAATGTATTCCATTTAAGCAAACAATTTACTTTTAACACAAAATTTAGCAAATGAGTAAGCAGCAGACGTCCTACATGTTCTACAGTATTTGCAACGTTAGCTTTTAAAAAATATTTTTATATAAAGCACATGTGGGTATCCTCTTCTGAGGAAATTGCTTACACATATTTTTATTTTATTTTTTTTAATTATACGTAAATATATGTATATGTATAGGAGTAAGTATTGTATTTTGAACAATGCCTTGATTGTTTTTAAAGATGTCTTTCTTAAGTTGATTCAACCAGTGCTGAGATTTGTGTGAATTATTCCTTTTACAATGATGTTTTGAGATCCTACGACATCTTAGAAAACTTGTAAGATGCAGGCATCAATCAAAATAAAGTAGTATAGATGCTTGTTTCAGGTTTAGAGAGATAGCGAAAACTAGTAAAAGCTCCTATAGATCTACTCAATATATTATGGTTCGACGTTAGATTCGTAAAACTATTTCAGTTGCTTGTAACCACAAGATCACAATGTGGATAACTGTAAAAAACCCTCTTAATGAATTTCTTTCAATATCGAAACTGAAATATCTACTCTAAGGAAACGAGCCATCAGTCGATCGAGGCCATAATAAAACTGACTGAGAGAATTCAATAATAAATTCTGGAACGATATGCTTGAGTTTATTAATTTTTGATTAGAGATCCTGAAAAATAATGACATGAGAAGTTAGTTTGAACAATATTTTTTTTACTTATATTAAAAGTGTCTATTGAGGATTCACATTTTTACCCAAAGGCTTCTTGCTTTTCGGATTTTGAAATATTTTTTACTTTCAATCAAGGCGACTAACTGGAAGTGTTTGTGAACATGTACACATATGTTGATTAATAAAGCAACTAAAAGTTGAAAACAACAACAAAGCGAATAAAGGTGTCTGGAGCGCATGCACAGGTCACGGAAACTTATGTTTTTGTTGTAAGCAGTAGGAGGAAGCCGTGTGGCACGCAGCATTGTTGCGCCACGAATATGTGCCCGAAGCTAGAAAGAGCGCACAAAGACACAAATACACATGTATATATATTGTCCACAGGGTAGCGCTCATGTTGTTATTTTATCACAACTTTTACAGGCGCGTTAATACTTGACACCAAACATATGTAAATCAAAAGCAGCACTTGTACAACAACATATGACAACGACTTGCACACAATTGTTTATAATTACCAAGAATCTGCGTATGTTGAGTCCAAAGGACTGCATGAAAAAAAGGTTTTGAAGTTAATTTAACTCATAACAATATATGTACGTGTTTAGTCTTAAAAATTTGTATGAAATTATCAAATTCTTATACTCACGTTAGACGACCTTTCAAATGTTCAATCCAACGATCCTGCACCAAATAACCGTTGCCTTCGAGATCGAAGAGATGGAAAAACTTTTGTTGGAATTCCTGTTGGGAAAAATGAAAATGCAATAAAATAAATTACTTATAAGTTGTTTTATATAGTAGTGTAATAGATCTAGATAACGCTAAACCTATTTCCAGAATTAGTTGCAGTGAACTAAATATATTTCGAACACCTTTGCAACAGACTTCCACTAATACAATGTTGACTATTTGCGAAGAAAAACTACATTTTCTCCGAATACTGATTGAAAATACCTAAATTCTATATAGAAAGTAATATGCGAGTCTCGTACAAATGTTCTTGGATTATTTTAGAACCGCCTTAATATGCACAGATAGAAGTGTCCGTGCACCTTTATACCGCCTACTATTTCGCGAATCGAACATAGGGTCTGCCGAAAAATATTTCCATAAACAAATCTACTGAAGTACGTTCGTTTGATCATATCTTAAATTTATTATACCATAATACGCAAAATACTATATACTATAATACTATAATATATACAAAAAATGTGTTTAAATACTTTTCATTTAACTATGTACTAAAGAATTTTGCAATTTTCTTTTAACGTTTTATAACTTTATTTGAAATTCATGTGAGTACTATTTATAAACGAATAAATTTGTATTTTATAAGAGTTCATTATAAAAACAACAATTAACTGAAAAGTGATTGAAAGTTAGAATAATGCAAATTCAAGTTACATGTAAGCTCCTCATTATGCACATGAGACAAACACATTACTAGTTACAAGTTACTAAAATATGCTAGAAGCAGCAAAAGGCCGGTTGTTAATGCGTTTTCCTGCTAATTCACTCCATGTGATATATGATTATAAACAAATGAAAAACTACATTCCAGTGAAATTAATCTATAAATCTATTGTATATAATTAGTATGAGTCCCATGCCCAACTGGTCTTTTTGGATCGTCTTTTTCTCATTCCAGCAACTAGTATTTTTACTTAGAATTAGAGGTCTATAGATAGTACGATATTAGACTGTTGGGCGATTTTTCCTTATCTCAGTTATCAAAAGAATGACTGTTGGAAATGTGTAATTGAGATTGAGTTCTACAGCTGAATAACTGCGTGGAATAATAAAATCTTCACTGCCTGCCTGTTATTTGAAAACAGATCTCAAAGAAGCGGCACTACTGACCTGACGTGTATAACTTTTATTTTTTTCACAGTGAAAATTTCATCGAATATAATCATCGCATCATAATATATCATTACTTATCCTCAAATGGCATACCCCTTAAATGTACGTAATCAGCAGCTTTACGGAACTTTTAGCATATGCTTAACTGTTTAATGATTTTACATATTTGTTAATAAAATGATTACAGGTGAATATAAACAACGATTAATGCAAATATTTTAAATAATTTACATTAATTACACTGCCTGCCTGTTATTTGAAAACAGATCTCAAAGAAGCGGCACTACTGACCTGACGTGTATAACTTTTATTTTTTTCACAGTGAAAATTTCATCGAATATAATCATCGCATCATAATATATCATTACTTATCCTCAAATGGCATACCCCTTAAATGTACGTAATCAGCAGCTTTACGGAACTTTTAGCATATGCTTAACTGTTTAATGATTTTACATATTTGTTAATAAAATGATTACAGGTGAATATAAACAACGATTAATGCAAATATTTTAAATAATTTACATACTAGAGATAATATCGTGAAGAAGCTAGCTGATTAATTGCATGATTGTATTGACAGGCTTTTCATTAGTGAAAATAGCTTTTGTGTTTTAAAGTCTGCTGGAGAACTTTTGTTTCATTTAATAAGTAATACACGTCAATCCCACCCTCTAATATACAATGTTTGTCTAAATTTTTATAAATCGGCCGTCAGAGTTTCGTTAAAATATTTTTTTTTTACTTTCTTTTTACTTTCTTTCTAGACCGTTAGACGAAGCTGAAGCTGTAGCTGAATCGAAAATTCCTGTTATTCTGAACATATCAATAAAAATTGAGGTGTAAATATCTTCATCTCAATCCGCTATTACTGCTTAATGATTGCCATACTTGTTGTCATCAAATTTATGGTGATTAAAAATAAGTAAACAAAAATTGAAATGAGGGCCAAAATGAGAAACCTGTTTTAAAATATTTAGCCACCGCTTAGCGTAACCCAAAATATTTATTAACCGGCTCTACTGTTTTGAATCCCTGCAATACTGGCTGCTCTTCGATTTCATTCATTTTTGTTGTTTTGTGACACATATCAACCAAAAATTTACATTATTAATGCGTAGAAATGTACATACATATCTATATGCTAATTTGGGCCGATTACATTCATAAAACACATACATGCATGTCGCTGTATTGAAGAAAACCTCGAAAAACGAACATCTATGTGACCTAATTTAGCAAAACAATAAAAATCGATATCAAATTAAGGTGTAGAGCAGATCTACAAGGCGTTCGAGTTGCATAAAGTTCAACTATTATCAGTCGTGGAACTCACCTTTTCCAGCACCAATTTCCGGAATGCCTCGCGAGTGTGCTTGCCCTCGGCGAGCAGTGCGCTGCACTCGGATATGAGTAGCCAGCGTAGTTTTTCACGTCTCGCCTCCACTTCCATCGCGCTGGAGTTCTTATCTAAATTGAGGTTGTAGCGGTCAATGTATCGGGCCACGTGAGATTGCTCTTCGCTTATCTCTTCCAATTGTGCCGAGGTAGTTGGTTCCGCCAGCTGCACGTTGCTGAGGGAGGTGGTAAATGTTTTCCTTGTCGCTGACGCGGAGGACGGGTCTGCATTTGCAGACACTATTGATTGTGTTTTGCTTAGTGGGTTGTGCAGTTGTTGTTGCTGTGCTATCGTTGTTGTCGCTTGTTCAATGTTGTTGTCCAATTCAAGCACAGCAGGTGATACGCTAACAATGTTAGCTGCTACTGTTGTTGTAGCAGTTGCGTTGATATTAGGTAATTTATGCACTTGCACCTTATCAAATTCATCGCTGATATCTATTTCTTGCGCTCTCACATTTGGCACTGCACCAACGCCGCCAGCAGCTCTGTCGAGGCGCTTCACTTTCTGTGGTGGCTGCCGAAGATTTATTTGCTTGCTGCTTGTGCTGATCTCATTGTGGCTCGTTGGAGGTGGGCTATATGACTCTGGATGGCGATCTCGAGCGCCGTGCAATTGCTCCAGATATTGTGCCGCCTGCAGCAGCACGTGATTTACGGCGGTTAGCTCCTCCTCGGTAACAGAGCTGGGCGCTGTTAATTCACTGTTGTTGTGATTGTGGGCCTCGCTACTGTCATTACCTGCACCGGTTGTGGTGGTGGTGCTGGTTTGCGTCGCGGCGGGTGTTTCACTGAAAGGCAGGTCATCCGAGAATGAAACCTTCTTGGGTGATCGCGTTGGTGTGGGCGGCACCTCCAGCGATTTAATGGAGGACACAGAGCCGCGGGGGTTCTCATTAGAGGTTTGATTCTTGAGATTAGAGTCCATTTTGGAGATTTCAATGTTTATCTCAGTGTAGGAAGGTATTCTCTATTATTTTATTAACACATTTGCACTAGAATAATCGTTTTGAATATATGTTTTTAGTATCAAGTAGGCCTCATCGGTGTAATGCTGAGAACTGTGAATACAATTTATTTCATTTTTTATTTTTATCTAATTAAATACACATTTTTTTTAAATTATCATAAAACATTTTTTTTAATTTCAATTATTTTTTTTACTATAAATTGATTGATCAGTAGTAAACTAGATTAATCTTTGTCTGTACATTTATTACTTTTTAAAATCATTTTTAATTAATTTTTTTGTTTTCCTTTCGTTTAAAATATGTTATTATTTTTTTCTGGGAAATTTAAGTTTTTTAGAACATCATAGCACTGAATTTAATTTTTAGGGGCGTTACTGGCTCACAATAAGCGCGTAAAGACTTTTCGAATAAAACTTCGCTCACATTGCATAAAATTGTATTCGTTACCAAATTCATTACATAATTAATATTCATACAAATTCACTACAAGTGGCACTAGTAAAGATTAAGCCGTATCGAACGTGACTTTTTGTGAATACCGTACATTTGTGCCTCGATCAGGGTATTTCGTTTGAAATGTTTACGGTATTATTAAACTTTGCTACGCTTCTATGCTTGGAAAATATTCGGTTTCGAAAATATTATTGCACAACTAGTTACATTTGAAGATTTAATTTCTATTTCGTCATATGCGAACTGCCAAAAATTGACAATTCACTGCGCGTCATTAATTATTTCTTTTTAAGATCGTATACCGATACGCCTCATGTAATTTGTTATTTTTTGTAGTTTAAACTTTCTACGTCACTTTGCTTAATCTTCAAGAAATCCAAACATATTTGTTTTTATGAATAGTTGTCAACATACAGCGATCGTAAATTGAATGTGGGAGCCGAAACAGATTTTTTTGCTAATTAGTTTTTTGAGATGACAACTGAGTCGGATTTTCAGAAAACCTTTGTATATGTTGTTGTTTATTAATTTTTTTTAATACTTTTTCCATAACACAAATATCGTCAGTTCTAAAATAACGGCGTAAACTTTTTCAAAACGAGAAATACTCAGCACAGCAAAAATTGCCAAAAGGCATCGGATAAATTTCGTACGGAGAATGTTGTTTCAAAATTCCTAGGCCCTTATTATTTTTATTTTGTTTTTCATGAATCTTGTTGAACTCGTACAAGTTGAAAAATTGTCTTATAGCATTATAGGCAGTTCCTTCATTTAGTGAAACTTGAAATATTTTAAAAAATCACTTAAAACAGTATATTAGTTTTGTTTTGAAGATCTTTTTTCAAAAAGTGAATTTAAATTTAAAATTTTATTTTCAAAGCTTTTTTTATTTTAACCGAATTTAACTAGTAGTCTCAGAAACCTTAAATCAATTATATATATGCTTTTTCTACTGGAAAATAACAAGCAAAGGGTTTTAGATTAAGGATTCTAGATTAAGAAGTACAAAGTTCAAGTCGCAATGAATATCGTATAAAACTTGTAATTTTCAAAAAAATTGATCGTCTGCAATGAGATCAACTCAGCAGAGAACCACTCAATTGATATCAACTTGACATTACAGTTATTTTATAATCCAATTGTGCAAAATATTAAAGCTGATTTTCAAGTTAAAAATATTTCACAACGTTTTTGATTTTTTTTAATATTCATATTTTATGCCACGCAAATATACACAATTCTTAGAAGGCAAAGCAAATAAAAAATTATTTTTGTAAAGGTTTTATTGTGGTTCAAAACGTGTTTAATTTTGATTTACATAACATCTTTAGACTTTTAAAACAATAAGCACCAAAATTACAATAATTTTTTTGAATTAACTTTCAGCTTTTCTCATTTTAGAAAAATCACTTTTCAACGTATGATTTGAAAATTTTCAAGGTTAATTGCATTTCTTTAATAATTTTATAACATTTTCACATTTCATTTTCACTTCGCGCTTTTCGAAATTTTTGTACGCACTTGTTTGTAACGGCTGCCGTCCTTGGGCAGGATGTCTAGGAACAGGTTTTCGCCAATATTGAACGCACGCACATCATCTAATTGCTTATGTATACACAGGCCTAAAACGAAGCCAAAAAGTTAAAAAGCGAAAACCGAACAAACACAATCGCGCACGTATTCAGCGCAACTTGCGGACTCGTACTGAAAGTGAAAACGAACTCACAATTCACAATTCCACCGAGCAGCAACGCATATGACGGCGGTGGCTGGGGTGGCAACGGTGATTCCGGCCCCTCAATAAAATCGCACACACGCGCTCACTAATGCAGACGCCACGCAATACTTCACGCTCAGTTCGAGTGAGCTCAGCACTGGCGTTCGAGTGGAAATGCACTTCGCATGCAAGTTGCAACTTCTTGCGTTCCACACGCATGCAACGCTGACTGCCGAACTCAATGGATGGATGCTGGCTGCCAGCCGATTGGACACCAACACGACTCGACCGGAGACTTCAAGGAGCCAATCGTTTGTTGATGCACGATTGGTGCACGTCGTTGTCGCGTTCGTTCGTTAGCAATCGCATAACATTGGGACGCATGCGCCTTCGCCTGTGCGCTATTCGTATTAACACGCGATGTAGAGTGCAAGGTGAATAACAATTAAACAAAATTGTATAAAATGCGTTGGCGCGGGGATTTAAAAAACACACAACGAAAATAAAAATTACTTGTTGTTGTTGCGCTATGTTCTTAGCTGTTTACGGTTGTTTTGATAATAATATTATTAAAGCAAATATTCGTAGCGAAACGAATTGCTGCGCTGGATCCGGCGCGTACTGGCAATTAAAACGTACTGAACGTCCGGTTGTCGGTGAACTACCACTTGCCTGGCAGTCAACACGGTTAGAGCAACAAAATACGAGCTGTGCGAAATTGGATTGTTTCGTTAAACGCTTTTAACTGTTTCACATTATACACGTACATAAACATAGCGAAGTTCTCGTATTGATGGCGGTTTTAATATATTGTTTTTGTTTTCTAAATTTGCTGCGTATGGGTGCTTTGAAGATTTTTGTTTCTCAATAAATTTTAGTATTTGTATTGAAGGGTCGAGAATGAACAAGTGTGTGTGCTAGCTATTTGCGATTCAATAAAGGTGAAATTAAGAAAAAAATAAACATATAATTTAAAAAACAGTAAATACTTAAAATGGAACAAAGAAAACTAATGTCGTGTAATAAATTCTAACTCGTTTATTGCGACTCAATTATAAATTTAAGGGTTTCTCACGGCTGCATTTCGGGGTTTCCTTTGAATAAAATATGAATTCTTGAATGAAATTGAATGAAATTAGTTTGTATAAACAAATGGATAATTTATAATATTAACAGCAGTTATATTCGGGTTAGAAGAAGAAGAAGAATTTTTAGTAATTATTATCCGTGAATAGTTAAAATAATTTTCAAAGAATGTAAGCTTTTTTTCGATTTGCACATAAACTCTTAAATCAATAGTTTTGTTTTTTTTTCTTAATAAAATCAAAAATCGAGTTTTAGAAATAATTGAAAATAATTTCGAAAAATATAAAGAAATTGTTTGGTGCAAAATCGATTTGATTAGAAATATTTTGAAGTTTTGCATTTCTGTATCTCCAAATGGTGATTAAAAATGAAGTCAGAAGTATTCCATTCATACGAATATACATACATACATACATATGTATGTTTGTTTGTATACAATGAAGTAATATCACTAGACAAGATTGATTCATAAATCGAAAGTTTAACCTACACACATTCATCGTGAGTATTATTAATATTTTGCTATACATATGTGTGTATGTATGTATGAATATCTGGTTGTTCACTTCCGAGTAATGAATGCTATTACGTGCCAATGCTTGTTTATGAAATTGTTAAAAATGTTTAAAAATCGACACATACAGACATACATACAGACGCATATTGTACGAACAGTTTGTAGTCGCTTGTAATAATTCTTATTGCCGGATTTTTTTCTTGCTAAATTAATAAACAATTTATAAATAGCCGTGTACAGCTAATTAAACATCTGTTGTCCAATAATTTAGTTGCTTCGAAGATATTTGTATCAGTTACGCATTGCATTTTTCCCACAAATTCTTGTGGTAACTATTTTTGAAATTCAGTTGAGTTGAATTATTGTTAAAACTATAAATTTTGCTTTTCTATATCGCTGCTTACTTGTTCACTGAGTTGCTTTGATAAGGCGTTTTTTTATGTTTTTGGCGGCGCTTAAATTAACATTTGGTAATTTGTCGGTTTTGACGTTGTGTAATTTAGAATTTGTTTATATCTCGACACGCTCGTTTGCTCTGCCACTGGCGGTTGGCTGTTTCTGCTACGTATTTCTAACTCATAAATTTATTGACAGGTATGCACACATGACTAAATATTGAACAAGTAAGGAAAGGCTAAGTTCGGGTGCAACCGAACATTTTATACTCTCGCAATTTATTTAGAGATTTACCTATATTTCCGGTGAAAAATTACCCTTAGGCACTAAGTTTTTCATGTTTGATATCAGGGGCCTTGAAAAGTCATGGTTCGATTTTGACAATTTTTCCACAAGTGATGTCACAGCTCAAATACAATATTTGTGTAAAGTTTTATTTCGCTTTCTTTATCAGTTCCTTATGTATACATTATAAAGTAAACGAATCAGAAGGATTCAAAATTGAGTTATATGGGAAGTAGGCGTAGTTGTGAACCGATTTCGCCCATATTCCACCAGTGTAATCAGGGTCTCAAGAAAATATTATATACCGAATTTCATTGAAATATGTCGAGTAGTTCTTGGGATATGGTTTTTGACCCATAAGTGGGCGACGCCACGCCCATTTTCCATTTTGTAAAAAAATCTCAGTGCAGCTTCCTTCTGCCATTTCTTATGTAAAATTTGGTGTTTCTGGTGTTTCTAACCTTTGTATGGGAGGTGGGCGTGGTTATTATCCGAGATATTTCATTTATTACCTGTATAAGGAAATGGCTAAAAGAAACGACTGCAGAAAGTTTGGTTTATATAGCTTTATTGGTTTGCAAGATATATACAAAAAAACCTATTTGGGGGCGGGGTCAGGCCCACTTTTCCAAAAAAATTACATTCAAATGTGCCCCTCCCTAATGCGATCCTATGTTCAAAATTTTATTTTCATAACTTTATTTATGGCTTAGTTATAGCTCTTTATGTGTTTTTGGTTGTCGCCATTTTGTGGGCGTGGCAGTGGTCTGATTCCGCCCATCTTCGAACTTAGCCTTCTTATGGTGCCAAGGAACACGTGTTCCAAGTTTCATTAAGATATCTCAATTTTTACTCAAGTTACAGCTTGCACGGACGGACAGACAGACATCCGGATTTGAACTTTACTCGTCACCCTGATCACTTTGGTATATATAACCCTATATCTAACTCGTTTAGTTTTAGGACTTACAAACAACGGTTATGTGGACAAAACTATAATACTTAGCAACTTTTGTTGCGAGAGTATAAAAAAAAAACTATTTTATTCTGTGCAACGTGTTGCGAGAATTCGAAAATATGCATGTGCAAATCGCTTTGAATTTTGTTTTTATGTGGGATGTAATTTAATATGGATTAAAGTGAATACTTAAAAAAATATAATTTAATTCATAAAAGGCATTAATCTATTGGTTTCTCTACTTGTTTATCATGTCCAAATGATACCAAAATTTTCAAAAAATATTGCATGATTTAGTTTTATAATTTCTATAAGCTTTGTTTTCTTAAATCGATGATCTTCGAGGAATAATTTTGATTTTTTATGATATAGTCTGCCATTTTAAAAGTTTTTAAGTAGCTACCAGTAGGTCATACACGTGTGGGTTCAATTTACTTTTTTAATTGTTGTATTCGCTACTTATGAGTCAAAATTAATGTTGATTGCACCAGTGCACAAGCTTCGTAAAACATTCCTTTGTTTTTTGCAAGCCAAACAAAAAAAAATGGTTCGAACTCATAAAAAGGTCCCATAAAAGTTGTTATGTATTTTAGTATGAACTGGCTGCTGGAATAAACAAAAATACCATTAAATTAACTGAACAGTTTTTCTTATGGAATAACGAAATGTCTACCGTATAGAGTAAACATTTTTAGCAGCCGAAAAGTACAAATTTATAAATCAGTGCTTAAAAATGCAGACAGTCTATGCGCAGCAGCATCGACACACATAAATCGTATGCCAAAACAATTATAAATTAAAATATAAATCACATACAATAAAGGCCGAAGGTGTAATAATTTACTCGGAGTCAACTAATGGTAAATTTGGCAAAGCTTTCGTATTGGAAATGGAAGCCTTCTCACCATAGTTAATTGTAAATTTGAAAATTTTCCACACTAATTTTGTTTAGTATGGAATGTGAATGAATATAATTTATTTTATGGGAAATTGATCTAATTAATTGAAAAAAACTAGAAATAACCGTCGAATGAGATCAAAAATTCAAGTACGATCGCAAACAATTGAATCCAATAACTTTTCAAGAATCAAAAAAATCGTGATAAGCACTCGACTATGCAGTCTACACACCCTATATGTGCTCACCAACACTTTTACGCGAGAGTGTGTGTTCGTTTCGCCATACGCTAATGTGTTTGCGTGTGGATTTCCGGTATGGTCTGGTGGGCAGTGCTAACGAAAGGCAGCACATTTACACTTTCGCTTTTGGTTTTTATGCTGCTGAAAAAACACCTACAAAAATATTTATTTAACTGCTGGATCTCGAAGCACGCAGCACCATGAGCTAAATCGCCAACAATTTCGGTGCTCCGCATTTACTTAAGTACATACCTGCGCGAGCAAAGCGATATGTAAAATAAAAATCACAAAATAATCATGATATCAAAACATTCAGAATACAATGTAAAAAGGCTTAATTAATAAGCAGCAGCAGCAACAAAAAAGATAAACAAACAAAGTACAAAAGAGGAAACCAGAAATGCCTGTGTTGAGTTGTCGAATGAAGGTCAGCATGCCTCAGCCCTGCTCTTGGCGTCAACACTCACCCAATGCAACGCAGCGGCGGCTTGAAGCACACACCAACACACATGCGCGTTGTTACAGACAGACAGACAGCATCTGACGGTGTTTGGTACGTTTGGGTCGTTGCCGTCGCTGCCGTCGCTGCTAACCGCGCGAAATCAAATGTCGTTGAACTTTTTTTTATTGATTTGACGCAAAAGACGCAAATTTACTTTGTGCACTATCAAAAAAAAGGTATAATAGCAACAAAAACATTTCAGCCGTACTTTTAAGTAGATATTGTTAGATGAAATCCGTGCAGTCATAGCTTTTGTATAGTTTTGGTCATGATTATTACCCGCATGTTGTCAGCTCGAATGTTTGTATGTTTGTATGTATGCAGTTACTGTTGCCAATACAGATATTGATACAAAAAAAATAGATATTGTTGCCAATACAGTTGGTATTCTGCTAATCCCAACTGATCGCGTTTCACCGCATCTTAGCATCGTTTATGCCATTTATGGCGTTTCGTCGATTTCAGCAACTCATTCGTGTGATTCGTTTCGCCTCGCCGTTCTATTGAGTTTTTGTATTTTTGACGCACCGAATTCCGCCACTTATTTGAAGTGTTCGAATTTAAATTTCAAGTGGCAAATGCGGACATTAACTCAAATGGCTTGGCGGCTAAATGGCAGGTTGGGTGATGGATTTTATTGTGTGTGTGTGTCTATTTGCAGAAAGAATAACAAACAAACAGCGATTTTCAAAACAATCGAACGGCTATGTGTTTTAGAGTTGTTAATTATGGCATAAGTACATATGTATGTTTGTATGTACGTACTTTATTTATGGCAATGTATCGGCAGATAAAGCTAAGTAATGAGCTACATAAGATAGCGCTATGTTAATCAGTAATTAAACTGGACAACATAATTCTAGAAAAAATATTAAATCTAATTTATTTTAAATCTTTTATTAATTTATGTTTTTATATTTGTGATTTGATTACCGCCAAGATCATAAAGAAAATGGTTAACTTTGAAAATAATATAATTTATTTCTTTTGATAAATCAAAGTGTGTGAAAGCAAGCATTCCAGCTGTTATGAAAAAAGATCGCTATTTATCATTTTCATTTTTTTTAAAGCACACCGAAAGAAACGATTTCTCTCTAATGCTAAAAGAACACGTGTTTGAATAACCCAATCGGCATATCTAAAGGGGAATGAACATTGGCGATTCTTCGCACGCTTTATTGATAATAGACGATTTCATCTGTTAAAAGCACACACTTCCTTGTTTATTTCTTGAATTCTTGGCCAAAAACAATGCTGTAACGATGCGCCAGCCTCCATATTCGCCAGACATGATTCCGAGTGACTTTTTCATATTTCCAAAAATAAAGAGAACCTTAAAGCGCCGCCGTTTTACAAGCATACAAGAAATCACTGAAAGAGCTAAAGGATATTACAAAATTAGGATATTACAAATTAGTTCGTGAAGAGTTTCGACGATTGGGAGAAGCACCTGCATAAGTAGATAATATCGAATAGGAACAATTTTGTAGACGCCATTTTTAATGTAGCCCAACGGATAAATATTTTTTCAGAAAAATTCCCGTTATTTTTTGAACACACCTTGTATGCTGTTTTTTGGTTTCCTGATATATGTCCAACGATTCTCAATAAGATTAAGATCAGTGGAGCAATCTGAACACAGTCTATTTTAATCAAACATGCAATTTGGCATCTTTATTTATAATATTGTAACGGAACTATACTATAGAGACACACCTCTGTTTCAAGATCTGCATCTTTCGCATACTTCACCTTGCATTAAAATTTATTTTAGAGAACACTCGAGCAAATCTTTGATTAACTACAACGTAGCATAAAATAAAAAAAAAAAATGTTGTCTGGTGTAATTAATTTTTTCCAAAAACAAAAAACTTTTTTAAGTACCCTTAGATACAGCAGAATACATACACAGAAATGTTAGCAGTTGATTGGCATTTAGAGTGTAGCAACTTGTGCTAGAGACGTTAAAAAAATAAGAGCACAAATGGCAAGTCTGTAATTTTACCCAAGTAAGCGTTGAATTATGATTTGCTACAACATTTGCGTGCCTGTACAGAAATCACAAGAAAAGGTGAGTTCACAAACAGCTTCACATAAGTTAAGTGAGTGCGGTTTTAATTATGTATCGTGCAATATCACATAATACAATAGCATATCGTAGCGACCTTAAGCAGATATGATATGTCATAATGTGGTTTTTGCCCTCATACGTTAATTCGTGCCACTCGAAAGGATTACCCGTTGCGTTTTCAGGGTTTAAATAAAAAACGCATAAACACTTGATACTTTGATGCACGAATTTATATAAAATTTGGTTATTGTTTTCGGTAAAAATGTTTGCCAAATCACTGTAAAAATAACGGCATCATGTTATTGAAGGAGAAACTGATGAAGGTTCATAGATGAATTCGAAGTTTAATAATTTGCATTACATATACATATGTAATTGACACTAATTTTAATATGACGGTTTAATTACTCAAACAAAAAAATCTTCAAAAATATTTTGAAATGCAAGCAGATATCTCAGAACTCGCGGCCTTGTAGCCTTACCCATAATTGCTGAACATAGAAAAGGCGGATCCAACACAGCACCAAAGCCTAACAGTAACTTAGCACATGCGTACAACTCAATTCATGTCAATGAACACGTGTTTGTGTTATGGAAAGTGATTAAAAAGTCAAGCCTTAACAATTTAAGATGCCGAGTGTGTGCGTATGCTGATGTTTATGCGAAACGAAAACTATAAAAAGTAGAAAAATACAACAAATAACAATTGCATTGGCACATATATGTAGGTGATGCACACACACACAAGCGCATTGCAATATATGCTGTTGTTGGGGCCACGTATACGCCGTGGAGTGCATGCATGCAAAAAAAATGGATTACGTTAATTTGAATTTAATGCCGCATTTACGACTGCCCAAGAACGTACATACCCGTACTAGCAATCAGTGAAGCTGGCAACATTCAAAACAGCATTTTATCAACGCGCTGTGGCAGTAAGTGTAACGCGGCGCGTGAGCTCCACGCATGAAAATGCAATTATGTGTCGTTCAATTGTGTTCAAACGCTGGTTGGCTGATTGGCTCATTTAAATGGCCGCCGAGTGGTGGTGGCGGCGACTAGTGCTTCGCACCGGTTCCACAGCCTGTAGTTGCAACGAATGAGTGCGACGCGCAAGGCTAAACGCATTTTGCTCAAATAAAAAAAAACTGAAACAAACACAGAAAAAAAACTTAATCCACAACATTCACTTTGTCAACACGCACACCTGACACTCGGATTATATACGTTATATATTTATATACGGTACATAGGTGCCCGGCAGGAAAAATGATGTTTATTTTAAATTTATAGTAGATTGCTATTTTTATTTCTTTAATGTATGAAATATAGTCTGAATTGTTTTGGAAAGCGCTCGCAGTACTTTTTATGCTTTTTACTCTTGGCAAAACGAGGTTAAATAGATACGTATATCAAATTTATTACTAGGCGAAGTGATTTCCATATCTCTTATTCATCCATCTATTATGGCGGAACTAGGTCTGTACCTTGAAAATATGAGTAGATATTGCATATTGGTGGGATAGACCTTTAACTTGATATGGAAATCACTTCATGTTAAGAGCCATAAACGAGTGGGATTATTAAGACAATATGCGGGATTTATGATTTTTCGTACCAAAAATATTTGACGTTGATCCAAATAATCTAACAATCTACTAGCCCTTCAAGATATGATCAAGTGTCTATTTTAAACACATTTATCTTTATGTATAAAATTCTTCAGTACTTGTGAACTCTTCCTCCGGCTGGACCGAGTTGAATGCTATTGTGCGTTTGGTTCAATTTAAATAGTGCATTGAATTCATTTTATATTTATAAATTTTTTTGATGTTTTATATTGGCCAAAACTAAATGACGCTGTTATTACTGTATTGAAACCGCCTAACGGTATATAAAAATTGTTTTGGGAAACAATTTTTTTGAAATGTTTTATAATTGAATGCCGCTACAGTCGTTGTACCAAATCTTCAATCCAATTACATATTAATTCCAATTATTTTATTATGTGTGTTTCATTTCATACTTTGCTTAATATCCTAATAGCTTGAAATATCATGCAGGACAACGTCTGTCGGGTCCGCTGGTATCCTAAAAATTGAGAGAGAGTTATTAATGTTCTGTTGCAGTCGAACTTGGGTCTTTTGTACTTGTTCATCATTATTGTAATAAACATATTTTCTTCAGTTCGAATGATGGACAGCTTGCTATGGATTTATGATTACATAAACTTACGGATATTATTATACAAATATATTGAAATTAAATTTTGAATTATTAATATTTATTACAAATATTATTCATATTTAGACGGTCTAATAATCAGTAGTTCATTTGAGCATTTGATCAGGTTTACTGGTTCACCTTAGCGACTTTTCCAATAAATGAGATGTGTCATATGTTTTTAGTAATTTCATTCGTACATACATATTAAAACTAATATAAATACATATGTATATCACGCAAGTGTAAATACGCACAAATGTGGATACTTTTCCATAGAGAACAAGGTGCATTTCCATTCACTCATTAATAGCCAAATCCACTGTAGAGCGGTTTATATGTTATATTTATATACTTATGGCATATACGCAATTCAGTGTTCATGCGCGGCATTTTCGTCATATTATTTTCTGCAGTTTATGACTATATATGAATATGTACATGAGTATATATGAGTATATACAAATATAAGTAGAACCATTTCAATTATTTATACATTTATTTATTATACACACGTATATGTATATTAGTATGTACATACTTAGAGATAATATGACAATGAAAGTCAATGAAATCGTAAAAACAATTTTAATCTTGTTGGTGCATTAACAGTTTTGTTATTGCTGGCATCGCAATTTGATTGTAGTAGGTTTAGTACGAGATTCCCCCTCATATGATTTGAAAAATGTAGATTAATAAGGTCAAATATTTAGTTCTTAAAGGAAATGTTCTCGTAAAATCTATAAAACGTTTTGAGAACTATTAGACATTATAGGTGTAAATATTTTCGGTTAGTAGGAGAGGCCATAAGTTGACCAATATCTTTTCATCAAATGACTTGAAAATAATTGTAAAGAAAATAAGTAAAAATATTGTTCTCCAAATCTTTATCCAAATAATTTTTGTAACTAATTAATTATACGAACGAAATTATCAAACAATTTATGTGTTTCAATAACAAAAGGACTGAAAACCGGCAATGGCAGGGTACTATCAGTTTTCAGCGGTTTAAAATTATCTGAAGGGCTTTATCAGTTCAGGGCTTTATCAGGTCTCAGATTCATGTCCTGAGGAGTGGTTGGGCCACTCTCCATATATCGGCTGCTCGAGGAACTATAATAAAGTTCTCACTAATGTTCACACAACCTCGCATGTTACTGTTACATTCGTTGTTCTTCAAGCTACATATTTATTAGCCTCTCAGCAGAAGTATAACGGCTTTATACTCCAATCAACAATAAATTGTTTGCAAATAACACCACATTAAATCATTTAACGCACGCATTCGTTGCAAAATAAAAATATTTGTACATTAATCACCATAGTTTATTCCATTTTTTAAATATTCCTTTCATTGTTTAATGACTCAAAATCCGTTAAGCTTCATCTTAATTGTCTAGTTGGATTTCTTTATTATTATAGATATATTTTTTTAACTCACCGAAAGTCGTTCATTTCATACCATAAATGACGATCATAAATTCTGTGGTCGAATAACAAAAGTCAAAATGTTTGAATGGCGGCATAGCAAACGAACGCACGAAGGCACGAACGATTGCACTAACGAATGAGTGAGCGAACGAAATGTGTCAGTTTGAGTAAAATATGAGCCAAACTGCCAAAAAGCATTAGCAGGGCAAACAGCGGCGAGTGCTACCAAATGTCACGATCAGTCAAATCGGCAGATATCTAACGGTAAATGCACATACTCGCATGGTACATATGATAATGCCTGAATGTGTTTGAGTGCGTATCGCACCGCTAAATTATTTCTTTTATTTTTACGCATATTGCAAAGGTAGATAGCCAAGCATTGGATCGGTGCTGGGAGTTAGACCGTGCATAGGATCGTCAGCTAGTTCTGTGGGCAAATATATATATGTACATATCTTACGGTTGTGGGCGGATTTATTATTGACGTGGTTGTGAGCTACTGATTTAATTGGAATGGAAAGTGTGATTTGGAGCGCAAAATATGATTCAATTCGATTTTTCGGCGCAGAAAAGTTTTATTATGTACTACAAACTCTCAGATCTAGAAAAATATTTTTTAATTAAACAGCGCGTTCAATAAACATTTCGTGCAACTGGTTATTTATTTAGCAAATAATTTATAATGACTTCATCAAAGCGCCAACGAAGACATCTAGTGGAGGCTTTTGGCAGACAAGTGTAGCGAACTGCAACCGTGCACCAACACCAGCCATCATCACAGCACATACTCGTACTGTGTGCCCCAATCTAGACAGTTGCCGCGATAGAAATTTATAAGCTGCGCTACATGGGCACTTGGCGCAACCAGCGCGCATGCGTAAAAATCCGCAAACGCAGCGAAAATATTAAATGCGAATATGCGAACAAATATGGTAGGGCTGGACTGTAGCGGGAGACCGAACGCCGCAACTACGACAAAGCCACGACGAAGTCGAAACTACAGAGCTGTTACTTGTGACGGAGAGTCGCTTAACGAATGTATCTAAAGAAAATATGCACCGTATGCGTTTGGCAACTGTTTTGGGCATTGCACCACGTAATTGGCAATTATTGCACGCCTGCCAGGCGGTCAGCTGTCTGGTAGACACACAACAACTCCACGCCGAGCGTACTGGGGAATGCGTGTGGCTGCGAGAGTGCGCCGACGACGGGTGGCACGCTAACGCACGCCCCACTGCATACAGTGGACTCGGCGTTGGGGGTGTGTGTGCGTCCACGACAATCGACACAAAGTGCCACAGCGGGCGCTTTTGTGGCACTCACTGGCGGCTACGGTACCGACAAATGCTGCATGCTCTTGCCAGCTGCCACAGTGACGGCCGTTGTCTACTTCTTTTGTGGCGCTAGTGTAACGTGTGGGCGTGCGCAAATTGAATGCGTACACCGAAATGGAATACCAACAATAAAAACAACAAGAAGCAGGAAAAAACATCAATCAATCGATGCACAAGTGGGAGATTGGACGACGCAGCGCGCCAGGCTTAGGTTTTTTTAGTTGGAAAAATACTTTTACCGGCAACTGTCAGACGCAGACTCGGTAGGGTGCAATCATTGTAAAATTTATGTTTGGTGCGGTAATCAGCAATAATATTTCACCTTAAACGTATGTATAGTATACACCAAGTCGCTAATCGATAACGTTACTTGAAGAGTGTTGGCTCATGCAGCAAATGAAGTCACTAGTTTACTCCTACTGCGTTAATGTAATATTATTGTTGTTGCGGCTGTCTGTGCGTCTGTCTGTATATGAGTGTATGAAATGGTGCGTTTGTATGCGCCAATTAAAGGCATTTTCCTCGTTTGAGTCGTTGATTTGCTCTACTTTAGTATATTTCTGTTTTAAAATGCAGCGCGATAAGCCGCTGCACGCATACACTCAGCTGCTGGTGACACTAAGCGCATTCATTGGAGCTGAGGGAGTGGTTTGACGGAGCATATAAATGCACATAAATTGTCACTGATTGTATAGGGTGCACCAAAAGCCAATAAGTCTTATATAAAACGACCTATTTTCTTGTTATATTTGGATGAGTGTCTGTTCCAATTTTTACTTTAACTCTTTATATGAACCACTTCAGATCTTGACCAGGCTGTGGACAGGATTTAGTTTAGGTTCCCCATAAGCGACGAAAAAAAGTGGGGAATTCGTCGCTCTGTGCATATTGTCTTGTCTCAGGACATTTGAAGGTCTCAGTTAGCTACTGCAAAAGTGCATGTCATGGGTCAAAAGACTATACCAGCTTATATTTTGATTGCATTTTGAGAGTTTAGCCACCATTTCGGGGTCGCTTTCCTGGACGCTTTGCAATCCGAGATAACCTCCTCTTCCTAGCAAATAAGATACTGGTCTTTACTGTTTAACAAATGAAATTCTATCGAAAATACCTTTGAGATCCAATTAAAAAGCGTTTAAAATAACAGCCTTTTGATCTAAGCTACATTAGACTTACCTGGTCATAAGCTTCTTTAATCCTAATTATTGTAATCCGTTTAATTAATTTTCAACTTTATATTCCTTTCCGAGACTCTGAACTGCATTCCAATATAAATTTTATCATAACTCATTACCGAGAGTTATCAATCACGCTTTGGTAGACTAGGTTTTGCTCATTGGCGCGTTTTCAAATCCCCGCTTCGCTTGATGGTGTTACAAATAATGCGTCAAATTTAACCCACAAATCGCTATAGAAAGAAACACCGACGCGTAATTAAAGATTGCAGTGGCGCAAAAAATGCGAAATTCCACACAAATCAAAAGATAAACGTAATAAATGATTGGATAAAAGTGATTCGATAAAAACGCATTTGCCATTTTCGATTCGTTAAGTTTTTTGAGTGTAGTCGATTTTCGCACTTCCAAACTTGGGCGCAAACAAATTGTTGCATAGAGCCATGACAGAGTCTGAACTAAAGTCGTCGCAGTCAAAAAACTAATCGTGAATAAGAATGTGAAGTGAAGTCTTGCCTGAGCGGCAGTCGGCCGATAAATTTGTTGCTGATGTGTACATATGTATGTCTGCAGACGCGATAGGTGCATTCAATATATATATGAAATACTGGAAAGAAATATGAACGCTTGAGGCTAAAGGCCAGGGGAAGCGTTAAATGAAGAGGTGGCGTGCAGCATCGTCGAAGAAATGCCGTTTATGAAGTCATTCATTGCAACATTGCAGCGCTGCGCTTCACTGCACTGGCTGCGGATCTGATCGGCACAGCTGCTGCAAAATTTATTATGGTCATGTTGCGCGCCGCGGATGCACACAACTCTTCGGCGGTGGCCATAAATGGGCAGAGGTGTGTGCGTGCCGGCATGCGTGAGCGGGTGCGTGAGAGCAAATAGGAAGGATTATGCGCATGCGCGCTTACTGCAAAGCATACCACAAGCCGCACTTACCAATCACCGACCGATCGGCGGTGAGCAGAACAAACGGGCTGTCGATCTGGCTGTGTGTCTGTCTGTGTGATTAGTACTAATTAGCAACAAATAACGATATCAATCGCTAACACAACAGACATACAATAGCACACAGCCAGCCACCAGTGAATTTATGGTCAACCGACTGATCAGCAAAGTGCGCCTGTGCGCTTGTGCGTGTTTCCGATTGAGTGTGTTTGTTGTTTCTATATTTGTTGAGTGCAACCGCAAAGGCAAGTTGCCGGCAAAAAGCCACAAGTAACGCTAGTGCGTTTCATATTTTGCAGAAAAGTGGCAGCAGAGACACTTTTTCGCTTTTAATTAATGCGATTATGTGACAATTAGTTGCGCCAAAAATCGCTTTGCGTCAATATGTATGTACGTTCACACGCGAAAATTACCAAACCACAAACACTTGACGTACAAATCGATACTCCATCGCTGCTCCGATGATCTATCGATCAAACGGTTGTTTGAATGCCGGGCGATACCGGGGCTGTGAAAATTGTATACGCTCGCACGGTCCACTTAAGGTTGGAATTTCTTAATTCAGCGGAAAAAATGGTTTTAATTATGGCGCATGATTTGATTTTGGGATTGTTTTTTTTTGTTTTCAAGTTTGCCGCTTGAATATGGCGCGTTAATTGTCAGCCACGATGAATACTTCGAGTGCCACTTCAAATGCCATGGGATCAATGTCTCTGCAGATGTGCGATGTAACACATTTTTATTAGAAGTATAACCGATAAATTTGATAATACTATAAGTACGGACACTTTAAAATGGAATTTGATATTAGAAATAGCGGATGAGATTAAACGGACGATTTGTTGAGAGATCTGATTTACTTTCGCAAACACTTTGTTGTCCCAGTTAGCATGTGGCTTAGCTTATAACCAAAGCTTAGATTATACCATGCTCAAAGCAAACTTTAATATTCTCAAATAAGAACTAATATCTTCAAAAATCTTGACCTTGAAGTTTCCGATTTCCTCACTGTCAAAAGCTGAATTCATATATAAACTCAACAACTATTGGTATAAACCAGGGTTCATACATATTGAGTTTTCAACGCTGGAAAACAATCAGAACCTGTGCAGTAGCGATGTCTTTCTGACTGATGTCGCTTAGGAAGACTCATTTCGCCGCAATCATGGTATGCTTACTGGTCATTGTCCAATGTACACATGCGGTGAGGTTAGGGATCAAACCAGACGCTAGCTACCAAAGATGCTTGAAGGAAGGCGAAGTTGAATCATCCAAGCACTTTCTCCTTCAATGTCCAATATTCTCCAGCTTAGGCTAAAACACCTCGGTAGGCACATTTTCGGCGAACCCAGCAAAGTGACTGGGTTTAGGCGACTTAAGAACTTTACAATATTGTCCAAGCGCTTTGTCGAACCATAGGGATCTTGGTGATCTGTCAAGAGTATTTGGGTGTTAGAAGGGACAGTCGCCTAAGTAAGACTCTCTACAGTTGCGAAGATCTACCCCTTGACCCAACCTAACCTAGTTTTAAACGGGATAACCTCTATTTGGTGTGCTAGTGCCTAAACAACTTCATACCAAAAGCTATGTGCATCTAAAATGATTTCGAAATACCAAAGGAGGTCAGATTCTTTTGTTTTTCTAACAACCATCAAAATTTACTATGCTAACCAATTAAAAATATAATGTTAATATTTTTAACCTTCCAGAAAGACCTTTAGTTATCATCAACGGAAAACAATTGCTAAACCCAAACGAAAGTCTGCTTTATCAAGAGTATACTTTGACAAAGTTGTAGACATGATTTCGTTGTGTAATTAAATCGACCATGCAACTAACAAGAATCGGCTAAGCTTTAGTACTATTAGACAACGTACAACATTAGTTCGAGTGTTAGTGAACGTCACTTGTGATTTCCAAGAAGAGAATTTGTTAAAATATTTTCACCATAATGGGTTGGTTGACATGCACTGCTGAAGCATTTGACATGCATCTCCAGAGAATACGAGTGCATAGCCGCTGTAACAAGGCATACTCGTCGTGTTTGTCAACAAAGTAGCTGAGTGAAGGCACGTTGCGCTGCCCAGAAGAACAGCGAGGCGAGAGATCGCAGTGGGGGCCAATGTGCGTGCTATCACATAGAAGTGCGCTGTTGCTGGCTTTCAGTTGCAGTGCGACAATTTGACAACTTCAGCTATTATATGACAACAAAGTTAGGTACATGTAAGCGAAGACAACAGTCAATAGCTCAGCGGTGACGTGTCATTTCATGCTTTGACGGCTTATTGTTGCTGCTGAACAGTCTTAGTCGGCTTTGTGACTAATTAAGCAGGAATGTAGAGCAGCGATTATGAGCGATGACGTTTCACTTTTGAAATGCTTGCCAGTCTGTAGATGTGCTGTCATTCACGCCCACACTTCCAACAGTTACGTAACTTAATGTTGGCTCCATAAGCGTCTCACTACGTGTATTTATGTACTTTGATGCAGCTGCACTGTCAAGCGGTTTGAACAACAACAGTGCGTCTACCAATCAGCAAGATTGGCAAGCTCATTGATGGATTGCATGTCAATGGATTGTTTGATGTATGCATGTGAGTATGTAAGGTCATGTGACATATTTTGTAATGTGTGATTCTGCAAAATAAATAAGAATTCTTCACTAATGGTTCATTAGAGTTGAAATATGCTGCTTTGAACGTTGGTCTTTATTTTGCTTCAGCGTATCAGTCTTGTTTCAAGCCAAGGAATCATTCGTTGAGAAAGTGGTAGACTGACCACTCAAAGCATTCAGAAGAGTTTATGTGGAAATCAGGTGAAAAGCTTTTAGAATCGCTGGAATTCAGCTCAAAGTTGGATCGCTCAGAGATGATCGCTAGGCATCTATATGGCGTCGTACAAGAGTCCGCTGAGAAAACTGTAGGCCTGCTGTGAGTATCAAACGGACACAATTAAAACCAGTTCCTTTAGAAGAAACCACAAAGCACTTTGATGTTCCCATTACTACTGTCTTCTCTTGTATATTATTTATATAATATTTAATTTTTCAAGATATCTAGAAGGTTTGAAGGTTCTGATTCAAGCACTCTTGGAAAAAGTTGGTAATCCTCTAATGCGTATCTTCGTCTGCTGCGACCCACATGCAAGTGGAAGGATGTAATGTGTCTTTCCAGCACACTTTCAACACACATATGTATCTTGCAAAGATTTACTGTCTCTTCCCTAATGATCGTAGTGCACGCAATCACCATAGAAAGTGGCCAGCTTATACTAACGCCGCTTAGCTAACATGAGCATGATTAAGGCACATACGAACAAGTACAAAAGTACGACATAGATTGTGAATAGATATCGTCCGAAATATATACCCGCAGCAACGGCTTAGCAGACAGCCCGACAGATGCATGGACAGTTGGACATGGGTGTACAATATTTTGTGTAAGCATTTTTTGTGCAGCGCGATAAACATCGCTGCTTGTGTATGGTGTCCATATTTTTTGTGGCATGCCAAGCGTGAGGTGCCATTTAATTTGTACCAATGCTGATCGCCGTTGCTGCGATCACATATCAACGCCAACGATTGTGTTTCGTGCGATCGCTGCCCGGCCCGATGGACCGATATCGGCGTTTCGATCGATCCACGGATCGATACCCAGTTCGTGACCCATTTATTATTATTATTTTTTTCTGTTTTAATGTCGTTTTTGTTGTATCCCGTTGCATGTGTTTTTGTTGGTCTTGCAAAATGTTGTATAGTTTCCATGTTGTTGTCGTACGTGTACACAATTGTTGCAAGTACTTATCGCATAAATTTACTCAATGTTTGATCTTGATCTGTAAATCATTTCCGACATTACAACACGTGATTGACCACGTTTATTCTGTTGCGAACTGAAAGGAATTAAAGAAAACTGTGTATGCTTACAGGATGTGTAGATACTGGTAGTGTTTGTTAATGTGTGGATATCAACAATAATGCGTGGCAACTGGGCTGCTAAGGTTAGAGCAGTTAGAGAAGTGATATTTAATATTATTTAATAGGTTTTCGTGGGAATAGTAAAACGGTAAACATATGTAGATGCCATCGTGAGTCAACTGCCGATTATAACGGTTATGCAACTTTTCGATACCATTTTTGCAGAACGATTGATCTTTTGCTTCAAAATAGTTAAAAAATTGCTGGTGTCGAATTCGGAGAGTACGTTCTAATGAACTGAGAGACGATGTATTGCAATGTCCATAAGCGCTTCGTTCAATACGATCTTCAATTTTAATCAATTTCTGGGCGTTCACGGAGTTCCGTGCTTGTATGGAATTTTGACAACTTTTGGAGGGTTACTTCGCTAGGTTTTTTCAGTCATCAGCCAATGCGTGACTGCATCTAGAACCCTAAATACAAGAAATCCATTCATTACCCACAGATTGGAGTACCTCAAGCTCTAGTTTACTAAAAAAGGATTGTTTCTTGCTGTCGAAAGTTGGATTTAGAGAACCAATTAATTGTGCCCATCTAGGACTTGGAGTCGGTCGGTTGTTCTTCTCTATAAAATCTCTAGCATTTTCTTCATCTTCTCTACATATTTACATACCCAAATGACAAATTGCAGCAGAAGATTTGTCTGCGCAAGCGGCTTCCCACTCAAGCCATAAAACATTGTCTGTTGTCGTGTTAATTTGCAACATTTTTCAAAGGCACTGCCACCAGGCAATGTACGCGCAGTACTTGAGGCGTACATGATACAACTCGGTTGAAACGTAATCGCAGACGCAGCCGGTAGCTGCATAATAACAACTTGTCCGCAGTTGCACGCTTCTAGCTTTGCATTTTTGTAATTCCTTTTTTCGGGTTACGGGATTATTGTTATGCCACTATGTATGTTTTTGTTGTAATATACAGATTTTGTGCTTCGACGGCGTTGTTGTCATTATTCAAAATAGTTTTTTTTACGAAACTGTGTATTTGTTGTTTTATTGCCTTATAGTTTATTTGCTTGCAGTAATTTTGCCTTTGAGCTAGCTCTCAACCACGCTTGACAACACAGTTTGTCAAAAGTAATCGCTCCTGACAGTGAATGCAACGGCGGCAGCGCAATTTTGGTGAACTCACTGTGCACGAGTACATGCCACAACCGCCGTCCGGCTGGGATCTGCTCAACACGCGCCCGGCGGCCGGTAAAAACACAAACATTTGAAATTTCAGCAATTTGTCAGTCACTCAACCAACTATTCAGTCAGTTAGTGCGAAACGGTTCGCCCGTCCGTTCGCCTGTCTTGGCTAGAATGTCATTTCCTTTTGAAAATTGGCGCAGGCGACGGAGCTCTTTGACATTTTGGGTGGCCTGATTTATTAATGTGTGTGTTGTAATATGAGAATGTGAAGGGTGGAGAATATTGGAATATCGACATTGGATACCGTTGCAAGTCGTTGTTGAAACCTGACAAACTGTCAGAAATGACAGTTGCAAAACGCTTGTCACAATTACATAATCTAGAACTCACTGTAAATGTTATCTATCGGAAGATAGCGAAATCGATAAAAAACTTCTAGTTTTCTGTCAGCTGATATGCTGATTTAAATATATTATTTTGACAAGGAGTATCAAGAATCAATGTACACATATATAGGTCTCTAACTACCCAACATCTTTCAATGAACCGAAAAAGGTTTACGCTTAAGACTTTTCATTGAAAATCATTCTCTTGGTCCTCTGAATTCTAGCTCTTCTTTGCTTTAACAACTTTTTAGTCCAACTAAAGGAATTAAAGCTTTAAATTCATTTGTTTTCATACTTAAGGGCCTTTAAGTCATGTAATCAGCATAAACTTTTCAAGTACATATCCAGTTGTGGCGGTTGAAACTGTTGAATTATCTTCTTTCTTTCATTCCACAAAGTGCAGAAGTAAGAAGACGAGGTCTTTATGTAGAAGTTGGCATTAAGAGGCACTTGACAGCTGGCGTTGAGCGGTACACACGAGTTTAACGAAACGATCAAGGAGTAATATAATGCAGAAATATTCAAATGAAAGAAACAAGTTTCAAGCAAAGCTCGGGCAACATAGTCCCATTAGGATGAGTAAGGAATTTTTGCAACAAATTATTTCGCATACATAAATAAGTAGGGAATTTGTAAGCATTCATTGAACCACTGCTAACTTAGGAATGGAAATGTTTGTTGTATTAATCACCTACTGATGCACTTGAAAGTACAATTTGCAATCGCTTTGAATTTCCACTTAATGCAATGGCAACATTTTCAGACAGTTTGGCAGACAGCAATGGCAATGAATGCGTTCAGTTAATTAAATTTCTCATGGAAAAGAATTTGCAATTGACCAGAGTTTTCGTTCGGTTAATTGAGAACTCTGGCAAATGCCACAGCCATCAAATCGTGCCGGCTGACAGCTACGATTAACGACTTTTTAGCGCCATGCGAACGGTGGATTGCGTTTACAAGGCGTATGCTTCATTTTCGCCAAACACCTTCGACAAACTGTCGCATGCATACAGCCATGAATTTAATTTATAAGCCGGCCGCTAATTGTCTGGTTTCGCCCCGCCTTGGTGATTTTCGTGGCAACAACTTCACGCCGACCACTTTGTCCAACGGCCTAACCAAAATGAGTTTTAACAGCCGCATAAATCGCAACCAAATGCAGCGTAACGATCCCGTCGACTCGTCATAAATGCATGGATTTGGTCAGACGCGCCAAAAATATGCGCCACAATGCTAAAATGGCTGTAGCAGCTAATAGCGAGTCAACCTGATCCGATCCACTGCGATCAGCTGTGTGATCCACGTTCCTCCAATCGTCAATGCGGCTTTTTGTGGCATGCCAAGTGAAGCGTGGAATTGTGGGATTTTCTAGCTCATTACTGCAAATCAATGTCGTGTCCGCTAACGAGCACTATCCACCACAAATGTGCGACGAGTGCGATTTAATGCGCAAACATATTCTCGCATAACTTTTTACGTGCGTACGGTTATAGATGCGATTTTGTCTCTGGCGCAGCACTTAATGTGTTGACAGCTTATGTGGCTGTGACTGCCGGTTAATAAAAAACAACTTTTATTCTTTCAAATGATGATGATCTTCACAAGAATTTTTATTTTTAACGCCTATCTTGCCTCAGGCTATCACCATTACGATGTGGTTGTGTGACTGCAGACCTTGGTTGTAAGGATAAATTTGGAGATTTATAATTATTAGATTGAAAAGGCACCGGTTAGTAATTGATCTCATTTCTCCTCTTAGAAGGCTGAACATATCTTCTCTTCACAGGACTATGTTACAGGATCAGTTTTAAAGGGTTCAATATGACATGAATCGGAATCAAATATCAATTATTTCCTGGTGTATTTCAACGAATACGCCGACTTCATTCAAAAATTGTAAGGGGTCGTTTCTTTTCTGGTATTTGTAAACTAATATACCTAGATCGCAGAAGCAAGGAAAAAATAATTTCTCAAATAGTTTGTCTTTTACCTTTGCAGTAAATAAAAAAGTAGTCTTCACATTAAATAATTTATTTTTTATTATTTATAAAATATTTCAATTGATTTGCTAATTACTCGTATAACTCTTGCACATTAATACATTAATTATTTGGCTTCAATGATTTCGTTACTGCCATAATCCAGGTGCGATAACTGAACACCCTGGTGTAAACACCAGGAAAATTGGAGCGAGCGCAGCCATAACCAAAGGATACAATACCATACTGTGTGCCTTGACTTGTCAGAGCGCCACCCGAATCGCCCTGACAGCTATCCTGTTTTGGCGCATAAGCACATAACTGTCTATCGGTAACTTGACTTACACCACGGTATGAAGTTGTACACGTCCTTTTAGTCACCGGGAAAACATTAACTCCACGCAAATATTTCGTGGGACGTGCGCTACCCTCGGCTAGTGTACCCCAGCCACTGATAAAATACGAATTTGGCTCGTGATCGTATGTCGGCAGACGGGCGGCTTGCACATTTCCATTTAAATTAAATGGTCGACCTGTACGCAACAAGGCGATATCATTAACCGAAGATTTAGGATTGTAACTACCATGATATGTGACGCGATCGATAATGCGCAACTGACCGCCTTGTTTGAAATTGTCAGAGCCTACGCGTACCGCATGCCTTTTACTGACATTCCCGTAGACGCAATGCGCGGCGGTTAGTACCCATGATGCGCTGATAACAGAACCACCACAAACGAAAGTATTTGCCTGTATTACAGCCGCCTGCCAGGGTGCTTCGCTGATCGAGATCTGGCGACCGCCAACAATACGATGATCGGTGGGCAATAAAAGGTTGGAACTAGAGATGTTACCATTGGTGGGCAACTGGCTGATTATAGTAGAATTGGTGAGATTAATAAGCGTTACGACTGGTGGGGCTGTATCACTTCCCACTTCTATAAATTCCAAACCAGCATCCTCTTCTTCGCTATTAGCATCCGTCGCACAGCGAACGAAGGCACAGCAAGCGAGCAGAGCGAGAAGCGCTAACGTCCGTTTCATCTTCGTTGTAAAATAGAACTGTTTCTTAGTTTTCGCTACACGCGTTTTGTTGACCTTTTGCTGAGATACCTAGACGGGTTTGTCTTCATATGCTTTGTAAGTTCGGTTCGGTTACACCTCATTAATATGTTATGGATTTTGTTTTTGTATTTATGGACTGTTTGGATTGTATTCAATCGTATGCAAATCTAAGCAAAGAAAGAGGAGAAAGCGTTTAATTAGGTTAATAGCTTGCTATTAAGAATTCAAGAGTTCAATAAATTCATAAGTTTGTTTTAGCAAGAGCATAAATCTAATGAAATGTTCGTTAGTAGAGTTAAACAAACCAATTTGTCAATGTTTTGTTATAAATGTTATATGATATTCGACGAACACTACTCGATGTATAAAGACAAGGAAAACAGGTTTTCGCCAAACTTATTCAGTGAGCACATGAAGCTTTAGTTACGATGTAGAACTTCCAAAGTTTATGTTATGTTATCTCCTTATCTATCCAATTTTATAATTTTAGACTTCTGATTCCGTATCTTAAGAAGAGCTCAAAACTGAAGTCGGCGATTTTTTGGAAGAGAGAACGAGAGAAATTGTGGATTATGAGAGATATAGAGGTAGAAGTGGAGTTTATCAAAAGAAGGCCCCCATCTTGATGGATATATTTTATGAAAATTTTATTCCAGCTGTCTTCACAAAAACTTCCAGCTGGAGAAAATAATTCGGAACCGCCATATTTCGGTATTTGTTGGATCTCTCTCATAACTCTCTAGGAACTTTGAATTAGGTAATTTTCTAGATGATGTTTCACTCAGTGAAAAGATAACTTTTTATCGATAATTTTTTTGAGCATACATTTCTTTTCGAATTTCACCATAGGTATCACACTTTTAAAACTAATAACAATAACACAAAAATCATTAATAATATTTGTATGTATACTACAACAACAACATTAAATTATTTTATTGCTCAACTTTTACAGAACAATTAATTAGGAAACGTAATTAAGTGAAAATGCTGGAGGCGAACATACCACTCGTTCGAATGGAAAGCTCCAGCTGCGCTCCGTTGGGACTACAGACACCAAGCAGCAACTTAGAAGCGATGTTGAAAAGCGAAAAAACGGGTGTCCTGCTGTGCTTACAGTGAACGGAAAGAACAACCACTGGAACACAGCACTTGTGCTAGCTGTAAATGTCGGACAGCAATCGAAAACGGGCGAACGACATCGGCATTCAACGGCAGCAGTGGCAGTTGCTCGAATGAGCTTGTAATTAAGTTCGGTTTCCAGTTGGCGATTCGACTTGTAATACATGGCGAAAAAGAAACGAAAATATGTTGTTGCCCAAACACACAAAAACGGGCCAAAACAGCATTGCAGTTGGAAGAAGAATAAGCATTTCATTTGCTTGCCGACAGCGCGCACAGTAGCCGCAAGTTTGCAGCAAACATGCCAGTCACAGTTGCAACAACAGTTCTATTAGTTTGCTCCACCTATTGATAAACCCGCAGAATTCCGTTTAATTTAGCAACTCACCGGCCGTCGCACGATTCTTTGTGGATCACTGGAAACATGTTAATCCATTGGAGTGCTATCGTTGCCGGATGCGCGCTACGCTAGGAATGTGTGCCTGTGACTTGACATTTCGTGGCAACGAGCGTGCAACGCGACATGACATTTGACAGTCGAAATGTCCGCTGGCCACTGGCCGAGATCAGTGTTTCACGAAGAGGGCACAGCGTCGACAAGTTTCGACTTTTCAATTGGCAATTAGAAATTGGCATCGGGTAACTAACTACTTTTACGCCACCTTATGTGAGAGAGAGAGTGTACGAGTATATGTGTGATTATTTGCACTTCTTTGTAAGGCGGACATAGTGCTTCTGGCATTTACAAGTTGCCACCGTTCGTTGCAGGCGCGACGCGACGCGACATTAGTGCTGATGTGACACAGCGAGTGGCAGAGTGGCAGTTGCAACATGCACTTTACATGCATTGCGCGAATTGACAAGATGGCAAGATACGCGATGCGAGCTGCAATTCAACTGAACGGGGAATGGTAGTAGCGGCCACAACGTGAGCGCCACAAATGTCAAATATCAGTTGATGACAGAGCCGATTTGGAAGATAACACGTAAGCATAGCGCTGTGCACTCGTGTTGTTGCGATTTAAATGCGATAAACTTTGATACGGATCAGATGGGCGCCAGTAAGGGACTCTTGAGAGACATGGCATGTCAGAAGTAATGATAAATATTTAAGAAAAGATGTTAAAGCTAAAGAATTCACTGTGTTTTAGATTTTGTTAATAAATCTTTACCTATATTTAATGAATCGCAGAAAGTTTCTTTTCATTTAATGGTTAATAGTTTATTCGATTTGTAGATATCACGGATAAATACTCGATATTTAGTTCAAACTGCATTAAGTTTAGTCGATGTAGCTTTAGTAGTTTGTTAGACATGTACATTAAATCTTTTGGGGCACGGGACCACGCTCACTTTAAAAAATTTAAACGCCCTTCTTGCTATGTTTCTCCCTACCAAGCTTATGTATTGTAGCTTAATTAGCAATTTGTATCATTGTATTTTTCGATTGACGTAATTTTTTGAGCGTGGCAATATTTCGATTTCGCCTATTTGTAGTACAAAGAAATTTCCAGTTCTAAGTTTAGTCAGACATACGAACGGACAGAAATACATATGCAATTCAATTAATCTAACAGGTGAAGAGGTTTCCCAAGAGGGTTCTCATTATTTTAAGAGGTGCTTGATAACATCAATAAGCCTTTATATGAATTGGTGATTCGGTCTTGGTTTCTTTCAACGAAAAATTACTATTTTTCTTAAATCGGTTTCCCGTCAGCAGGAAATAATAATAATCAGATCCTCCATAAGTCCATAACAGAACACTTCCACCTACCTGCCATAAAGCTTGTTAACTATGAAAACGCCCAAATGTGGAGCAACAAGGTAATGGACATCCACTACAGATTACTTTACTGCATTGCATGCCAGTTACAAATCAGATTGCATTAGTCTCGTTATGGCCGCAAATTCTACAAGAATATTAACAACTTAGAATTCAAGAAGAGCGCAAGAAATTAATATGAAACGCTGTGGAATTTACCACCACAGCGATTACTATGTAGCACGTAAAGCCTGTAATTATTGGTGAAAAATTATTTCAACAGCGGTAGCCTCGATGGAATTTGTAATGCGCAACGCTGCGATCGCTAGATGCTGCAGTTGCTCTTCAAATGTTAATTTGTTTTTGCGCGCATGTGGCTGGCTGCAGTAATTCTAGACATTACACGCTGTGACACACGCGCTGCCGCAAAAGCAACCGCAAGCTCAACATACACCGGACGCCTGCAGATTTCATAACACGTTCCGTTGCAGGCGTGCGGCCGAAAGCTTTGGACCATACACAAGTGTATGTGTGCATTTATGCATACATGGTCATATTTTAATCTGTAGAACAAGCGAAAATGTTGTTGCTTATGAAGAGATATTTTTTTCGCAGATGCTTATCGTAATAAGATGCACATCAGCACCACCAGCAGCAGACGCACCGGCAGCCAGCACAGACAGCGTCAGCTAAGATAGTTAAGCATCAGTTACATCAGCGGTTAGCAGTTGCAGCTGCGTTTCTATTGCCTTGTTGCATGCATGCCTACTTGTTGCAACATATGCTGCATGACACTTACTTGCGTGCAGGTTGCCAGTTGGTGCACCAACCGACCAACCATAAGTTTGGTGTCCAATGGGATTTGACGGGCGGCCGCCGGTTAGTTAGTTAGTTAGTAAAATAATGTGTGCTCTGATGTGGCAACATGGCGTGGTCACTTTCATAACGACACATCGTCGCTCTGACAACGCTGGTTCAACACATTCAACATCAGGTACGCACAACTTGACAATCTTTTGGGAATTCGACTTCATTGCGAGTTGTGTTCTGTTATTAAATATTGACATTTTATGAGTGTTGACCTCAAAATTAATGACGATGCCCATCAGAGTCGTTGCCCGTCGCGTTGGTTGAGTCATATTTGTTACAAAAACAAAATCTGATTGGGTTATTTTGCTGGTCAAACAGGTAACGAATTCATGTTATTAAATGCAGTTGGAAGAGGTTTCTTCGAATTTCATTCCCGAACAATGCGCCGAGCTAATTAGTTGATATGAGGTAAGTTTGATGCGTCAGTGACTCATTTAGCAGTAGCAAGAATAATTGTTTAACATTTTCGAAAAACAATGATATTATGACTGCAGTCGCGATGATGAGTTCGCAAGAAAGGGCCTATGCCGTGGGCCGTGGGCCTATTTCATCTGGTTAAGAATGAGCCGGTGCTTTGTAGTGCTCTAGCGTTCTAGCGCTGAGTCAATGGACCTCACGGGAGTACGGTAAGCGTTGGTTAACAACAAGTACCTGCTAGGTTACTTATGGCACAGATAGGTTACTTATGGAACGCCAGAGGTCCGCTGAAAGAATGGCTCTTAAAAAATTCTGTCGGACGCGTACTGGGTGGAGGAAAGCGAGGTGAAAACATTTAGTAAGTCGAGCCTTCACAAGACAGGGGTTGAATAATATGAAATGGCGAAGACAGAGAAATGGCAGCAAGAGATAAGTCACAGAAAATTTCCGAATGACGAAACGATCGGCGATATATAAGGATCTTTTTAGGATCTATGGCTAGGAGTCTGCTTGGCATCACATTGATTTGGCGCCTTTAGTTGTCATAGTAGAATCCTTAACATCACTTCCCGTGAAGATTATCTCCTGAAACCTAACTAACCTAAGGATGTGGTATATACATATTCGACGGAATTTTATCAGATTTGACTCGAACTGATGACTGTATACTCCATCCTCGTATTTTGACATTTCCAACATTTATCGAGCACTCGGAAATTCACGTTGACAACTCTTGTTTGCTGACAACCAATTAAAGTATTGCCTGCAAGGGGATATTTAACGAATAACCATAAACCCACAGTCATTTTACGCACTCGCAGGCGACTGAAATGGCTGACAGAGCTATGAATATTGTCTGTACTTTTACCAAATTCCGAAAATAACGGTATGTAAATGTATGTGTTGGCGCTTGCTAACCTCCAGGCGAAAGGAAAATATGACAAAATTACTATTTGCAACAATTGTTAAATACGCCATCGAATACTGGGCTGTCTCAGCACACCACAGATAGCGGTTTACGCGGTGGGTCTGTTGCAGCAACTAGTTATATACAAAGACATTTACATTACATACATAGGATTTACATACACATGGCTATGCATATTTCAAGCCACTTGTCAAACGATCGATTCTAATTTATGATTTCCTTGGGCGTTCGAAACTGGTCTGCCACGACGATTTGTGGCACTGTGACAGCGGACAGTTGAATATGCAACAAAGTTGAAAACCCCGAACAATAAAAAATTAAAGCACAAATGACATGCGAGAAACGCCAAAGCTGTCTGAAGCTGTGCTGAGGACAAACGCAGATAGGCAGTGAATGCTGGGGCCCTGGGCCATTGAAGGCTTGCAGTGCCACACATAAAAAGGGAACACATTTGTTTTTGGTTGGCTTTCCTCTGCCGTATGAACTCATGCCAGGAGAGATTTGCATAACGTTGCCACATTGCGGGCGTTGTTAATTTAATTCAATTGCCGAATAAAACAAATAAATAAATGGTGGTGTGCAGCACAACAACAAATTGTGAATGCATAAAAGTCGACATTTACGACGTTGCAGGCGACGCTCGCACGCAACATGACCGTTTGCCACATGGAACGGCGGGGCTTCTGACCTGTTGCTGCGTGTACGCGTATGCGGTCAACATCTGTGTGGCTGCCGAAAGTGTGCCGCCAGTCAATGCCCTTGTTACCGCGCACACAGCCACACTGCCACTCATGTGCGTGTGTGCATATGTGTTGTTGGCCTGTCGTCAGCGTTGCATTTGCATTTCAGTCTGTGGACCACCCTGCTGCCGACTGATGGAGAATCACGTCCACCAGAACCAGTTCATATTCTATCAGAGATTTGCATTAGCCAGAATGTAGCCAACCAATTAAGCTGACTTTCATGCGGCTGCTGGTGCTGCCTGCCAACGCAGCATCTGTTGCTTGCAAATGACCGTCAAATTGAAATGGCAATACTTTACGCAATCGCTTGTCTTCGGCTGCCGCCCATTTTCCATGCAATTGAAATTCCGCGGAACCAAGACGGTGGCAGCTGCTTCTGCTTCTGCCTATGCATCTCTGCTTTCTACCGTATCGCGATCAATTTAATTTACTTGACTGCTACGATTATGGATGCGGCAGAATGCGACAGAAAGCAACACTGCGGCTTGCGGCGTGCAATTCGAACCTCTGGGGGCAACGTAGTCCGGATCGAGACCATGGCATAAGTGGCATTGCGACATATTTGTCTCCGCACAATCAACCATTCACCGTATTTCCATTTTGAATTCATTTTCACAATCATTGATTGCCTGTTTGTCTATTTAGTTTTCGCTATTAATGATGATCTCTGCCGTCTGCGGTCTGCATTCGGGTTTTTAAAGTGTGAAGCTTAATCAGTGTATTTGATTGACATTCCCGATCGCTGTCAATTGATAGCACAAAAGACAGAACGTTGCAGGATTACCCTAATGAGTTTTTGGGCATTTAGCCAGTTTTGCTGAATTCGTTAAAATTATATGCAATTAACTCTATATAAAGATAATTCAGAGATTCTCAATTGCGTCGCCACGCCAATGATATTTTACTGTTACCAACTTCATACGTCTTAGATGGAATGATATGTGCGCCGAGACCGGAGATATAGGCCTTGACCTTGTTCATTCACAGAGTTATTTACTTTCTTTATACAATTTCAAGTCAGAGCAGACTCTCTTTGGTGATATCGGATTATCCCACGGTATGCGTATATTTCTTTTCACTCCAGTTCTTTCGGTTTCGTAGGTTCGGTCTCTGTGAAGTCAGAACGGGAGATGGTAGTCGTATTACTTTAGAATTACGGATAGTTGAACAACATTATGTCTTGGAGAGCGAAGCCATCTGGATAGATTACAGAATTTGGAGCTCTCACTATATACCTGAAAATGTGGATCGTGGGATGGTGACTTCACATCCCGGAAGCGGGATAATGTAATTATATATTGGCATTATTCTAGACTCTAGTCTAGTAATGCCATCTGACATAGTACAAATACATATTATTCGTATTCCATTTGCCGAAAACCATTTCCAAGTGTTTGCTTTTCATCCGCTTAATGAACTCGATTCAATATTTCAATTGTATCTCCATCATAAATTACATTTAATCGCTTTGCAAGCTTTCAAATATTCGTAACACATTACTTTAGTTCCCTTCGAGCCAAAAACTTGCAACGAGCAATGGAAAATAAATTGTTGCCATGAATTTGTGCAACAGTTGGCAGGTATTATGTACGGAGATACTCGTACACAAACACGCCCAAAGATAGAGTTGTATTCGACACCAGAGGAAATTAGAATTGCAAATTGTGATTGCGACGCTTCAATTGCCAATTCAAATAAAGTTTAAACACTAAACGGCTTTTATGCAAATTAACGGCGAATAGACGAAACCGCGTGCTGCCGCCACCGCAACCGCCACTACAAACCACGCTACAGCTCGAGGCGCGCACTTTAATTGAACAACAAGCGAAACGGGTAATAAAGAGAGAATATGAAAGAAGCACACACATAAAATGCAGGAAACGTTGCACAGTTGCACGGACCACAAACGCAGTCTTGTTGACGATAAGCGCACTACGCAGCCAACCAGTCGCTTGCCAATTAAGCGAACGGAAATTCGTTGCAGCTACATTTGGACTCGGGCTGTCTGGTCGAAAATAGGAACACGCAGGTAGCATCTGCAACGAGCGTGTATAATACGCGCCATGCATAACGCGCGTAACGCGTCGCACTTGGCTTGGCTTTTTAGCGGCATTTGTGGCAAAGGCGACAGTAAGCGTATTTATTAGCGGCAAGGCATTTGAATAGGCGCACATCTGCCGTTTCGAATTTAATCAGTGCCGCTTAAAATGCTAATCAATGTCTGATCATCATTAATCTTCGCGGCGTTTGGGATGGCAGCGCGTGCGCCAACGCCACTTGTCTTGTGCGGCCAAAGTGCGCCGATTGCCGTTGCGGTTAGGGATGCTGGCGCGCGCGTAGTGGCAACAACAACCATTCACTTTTGCGCGTGCAACCTGTAAACAGTTCTTAATTGTTATGCAAATCATGCGGCGGGGAACTCACCTGCCACAGCTGCCGAGCCACCATATTCGCTGTCATTTATTTCATTTCACTGCGTCCGTGCGTTCTTGTTGTTCTTAAGTGCTGTCTGACAGCTCTCAAATGCAGCGTGGCTTGCTGCGGTCGCGGCTGTGGCACAGCCTTCAAAGTTTAATGAGCAATTAATTGCCTCGATCGAATGCGGAAATGCCGCGGCAGCGAGTAATAAGAAATGGCAACATCTGAAAGCAATCGATACCAATTTGATGGTAATATAAAAATTGCTTTTTAATACGCAAATGTCAGCCGTTCGCGTATAGGCAATATCATTTAAGAAAAAGTGAACGAGTTCGAGTTCTCAGCAAACAACTCACTTTACTGACCAGTTTTCACTAAACTAAAGGCGCGAGCGCTGAGTATCCTTAGCTGGCGGGCACTCCTTTGTTCCGGCGCGGTTTGACCAACGGCCGTCCAATGCTAGCCGCTTGCACACATCGCTTGCCGCTTACCACCTAAACTGACATTAATTTATGTCGTTCGCACACCGGGGATATTCTCCGGCCGGTATTCGTTGTGACCGCAAGAATCGCGCGCCCACGCATTCGCCACTCACGCCGTCGTCGGGCGCTTTCAAATATTCCGCACATGTGACACTTTTGCTGCCAGCCGCACCTAATTCTCTCGTTCGCGGTTGTACGTATTGTGCGCATGCGCGCTGCATTTATGAAGATGTCTCCACGTTGCAACGACACTGCGACGTGGAAGTGCGCGTCCGCGGGTGTCGCGACGTTAGTGTCGTCGGCATTTTCTGCATTGCAACGCGCCTATTAAACGAAATGACATGCTACGCAATTCCACATAAGCCTGTGCGCGCAACGACACAGCGGCGCGTAGGCAGTGGACATATTCTATTACAACCAACACATTTGCGCCTAAGTATACCGTATGTGACTCGCGCTTTATTTAAAGGCAACAGACAACACTTCATGCCGATCGCTTGTTCCTTGAGGATTTTGGGTATTGTTCGAATGCTTGTGGCGCTTTGTCGGAGGTAGAGAATGTTGTAATGCATGTAGTTAATATATTTCCAGTCAGACGCGGCGTAAAAAAGTGCAAGCGTTTCTTTTTTACGAACAGATGGCAGTGTTGTTGTACTTTTGGGGTCTTAAATTAAGAGTATTTCAGATATTTTATGCTGTTCTGCAGATTAAATTTTTTAATATAAAATACCAGTATTTACTCGTATAACTCTTTAACGCTTAAGGTTTTTATTAGCGGGTTTGATATCGATAAGGAAAACAAGCAGATTTTTGAAAAATCTATGCGAAAGTTCGGATATGGATGAATACGTTCCCTCGGCAGTCGGGTCTACGTGGCTAGATCGGATCCAAATGTATATACGTTCAAGTATTGTCCACCCGTCGGTATTACAAGGTCAAAACAAAATAACAAATTACAGCTTAGCAATAACTTCATCTCGATCAGTAATAGACATAATTTTTGGAATTATCGGGTCAATAGGTTGGCACGAAAAATTGCTATTCTTCACTTCGATGAAGATCTTCATGATCATATTGAGGAACTTGGTCATATTAAAAACCAAAAACAATTAAAATGCATAAGTATAAACAAATAAATTCATACAAAAAGCTACTAACAACGCTGAACACTGTTACATTTCCAATCACTTCACCATCTTTTAAGGATTAACACTCACGAAATGGAATCTGATTATTGCGCCGCTAATAACTTGTCCGATTCCAGACTAAGAAAACATGTACAAATCTTTATAACAACCATATTACAGCCGCAGCAAAGGTGTGAATATGTAAGTATCTGAGTGAGTGCTGAAGTTTTGCTTACCCAGATGGATTCCCAGCTTTCTTTTTGCGACTGAACCGCGGAGATGACATGGAACATGCATTAAGGCGACAGCGACACTTGAAATGCGGCAACTAATTAAAAATTAATTACCTCACAATGCCAGATAGCACTCACGTGGTTGTTAGGGATGTTGGTGGTTAGGAGTAGTGAGGCACGTGGGTTGACTTAGGCTGCGCTTTTTGTAAAATATGAATACACACTTGTAATGTGACAAAAGTGACGGCTTAGCTGGTTACAATTTTGTGATGTCGATCGTATGTTTATTAGCTGTGAAGAGTTGTGTGGTTAGGTTGTCTACATGATGGCAAACACTTCTTTCAAGGTGGAAAAAAAGGGGAAATGATGATTAGATTCCTAGGAAGTTTGATGAAATTATCGACTGATGGTCAAGAGTATTTTGAAAGTAGATATGGAGGTAGAGATAGAGATAGAAAGGTAATTAATTGTAAATACAAAACTCTCAGACCTAGAGCTATTCTTTAAGCTGTCCATAACTCCATAGAATTTCTAAGTATCTGTGACTTACTGTCATATGTCTAAACTCAATATATGTGTGTTCAACCCGTTGGTTCATTTGTGCACCTGTCAATTGCAAAATTATGTTTACTTTGTTAAAAATGATCAAGATAACTATGCATGCAATACGGTCATTATTCATAAAATATTGTGTTTATTGACCTGACCACTTTCTTGCACTCCCTTTGTATGCAGGTATGTGACTTAACAGCTTAGGTTTTGTGTTTTGCTGCTCTTCTCGACTGATCAGCTTCTTGTTGACTATAGCTTTTGCGTTGATATTGCTTTTATACATATATCTATATCTTTGGCTTATTTGCTTTGCCACACCATTAAATAACACAACAACAAACGAGGCTTGTATGGAAACAGGATTCATATAAATCGAATTCACAGGTGGACAGAATGCACGCAGGTGCACGGTGTTGCATAGCCCACCGTCGAGCACTCCGGGCATTCAAAAGGTAATTGAAAATTAGCCTTCTTTTGGACAACAGATTCTCATGTGCTCATTTTACCATTCCCGCGGTGTAATTGAGATCGAGTCGTTGTGGCAAGTTGCGTTAGTTAATGGACATGCGTTGCATTGCAGCCAATCTGCATCTCTCTTATGGGAACGAAGAATTTTTCTTTGCTACAGAAAGTAATTTTGTTTAATATTTTTTTGCCAAATACATTGCAATACATTGTATATATATTAATAACATATTTTTATATAAAAATTGAACTAATATTGTTAATATATAAATAACATTAATTTATAAAAATATTCAAAATTTGGATTTTAATTTTTTATATTTACGATTGAGTAAGATCTAAGATTTATTTCAATATTTTTATATCTCAGCAGTAGATTTTTTAAATTTAATTTTTAAATAAGCGTTTTAAAACTACTTAAAGTTTTACAGCCACTGTATCTGTAACCTTTGCTTTAATCGCTTTGTTTTGGCAACCCTGACTAAAAGTCAGATGTCAAAAGCAAATAAAGTAAAAACAATAACACAACAAGAAGTGCAGGATTTGTTTGGATTAAAATAAATAAATATTTTTCAAGTCGATTTAACAAAATACATCTAAAATGGGTAAAAGACAACATCAAAAGGATAAAATGTAAGTTAATCATTTATCATCATTTGAATGTAGTTAATTATTTGTCGTATATGACGATAGGTACCTGACGTACACGGAGTGGTCCGAACTTTATGGCGGCAAGAAAGTGGAGTCTGCGGAAAATGAGCACATCAAATTCAAGCGCCTTCCCTTTGATCATTGTTGCATTACGATGGTACCATTCGACACTCCCTACTGTGATGTTGATGGCAATGTTTTCAGTTTGGAGGCGATCCATGCATTTATCAAAACATTCAAGGTAAATCCCATTACCGGCAAATCACAAGATGCGAAAGTTTTGATAAAGTTAAATTTCCACAAAAACGCTGATGGTGAATATCATTGTCCAGCACTATTCAAACCTTTTACAAAAAATTCACACATTGTTGCACTTGCCACAACCGGCAATGTGTACTCATGGGAGGCGATTGAACAGTTGAATATTAAAACGAAAAATTGGAAAGATCTCATTGATGATTCACCATTTCAACGCAAAGATATTATAACCATACAAGATCCGCATCACTTGGAAAAGTTTGACATCTCACGGTTTTTCCATATACGCAAAAATATGCGTGTGCTCTCCGAGGAGGAGCAATTGGAACGTAAAGATCCCACCAAACGCATAAAAACAATGAATTTGGAAACCAGAGAAACATTAGCACAACTGGAGAAAGACTATCAACCACCGGAAGAGGCGCCAAGTACTTCCAAGCGCACCGCCGATAAATTCAATGCAGCACATTATTCTACAGGCGCAGTGGCGGCAAGTTTCACTTCCACTGCCATGGCGCCTGTTTATAATCATGAAGCGGCTATAATTGAAGATGATTTAGTGAAATATGAACGTGTAAAGAAGAAGGGTTATGTACGCCTGCAAACCAATTGTGGACCTTTAAATTTTGAATTGTATTGTGATGCTGTGCCTCGTGCTTGTGATAACTTTATACGTCATTGCAATGATGGTTATTATAATGACACCAAATTTCATCGTTCAATACGAAATTTTATGGTTGGTTGTAATGACTTACTTAGAGTAAATATATTTTAACTATTATTGAATACATTGTAGATACAAGGAGGTGATCCAACTGGAACTGGTACTGGCGGTACATCGATTTGGGGTAAAAAGTTCGATGATGAATTCAAACCCAACCTCTCTCATTCGGGTCGCGGAATGCTCTCAATGGCGAACTCTGGTCCAAATACAAATGGATCGCAGTTGTGGGTATTGATTACATTAGTTTGAGAGAAATATTCCATAAATATTGCTTCCTTCACAGCTTTATAACATATCGTTCCTGCAAGCATCTAGATGGGAAACATACAGTTTTTGGGAAACTAGTTGGTGGCATGGATACTTTAACACAAATGGAAAAAATTGAAGTGGATAATAAGGATCGTCCAATTGAAGACATAATCATAGAGTCTGTACAAGTATTTATTGACCCATTCAAAGAAGCTTTAGAAGAATTGGAAAAGGAGCGTGCCGCAGAAATAGAAAAACAAAAGCAAGCCGCTGCTGAAGTCAAGAAACAGAAACGTTTGAATGAACCGCTGAAAGTCTATCGACAGGGTGTTGGTAAATATTTGAACTTAACGGAGGTGAAAGCCAGTGGTGCAGATAACACTGCGAAACATGATGCCACAAAAAAGAAGCACAAATCTGTGGGTAAAGGAGCATTCGGAGATTTTTCTACATGGTAGACTTAGTTTTATTCATAAGATTAGAATTGCTATATAAACGACAAGTTAACAAATTAACTCAATTTTTTATACCTTAACTAAAGTAGCAACAACACTGTTTCACGCCTTCTCATCGGTGTCACTAACTGCTTGCTCTCGTTCTTTCCAATTCTTTTTCATTTCATTTAATTTCTGTTGTCTACGCTTGCGTTCCGTTGATTTTTTAGATTCAAGAATTTTCAATTGTGCCGCCACAGCATTTTCTCCATTGTAATGGGCATCCAACTTTTCTAGTAAAAGTTTACGTGCTTCAGTGCGGTTCTTAGAGGCCAGTCGATGCGTGTGACATTTAATAGTTATGTTTGTTGGTATGTGTCGCAAGAAAACACAGTTGGAAGTTTTATTCACCGATTGTCCACCTGGTCCACTGCCACGCATAAAGTCTTCCTCTAAATCGGCCTCATTTAATTTAGGATACTTTGAATAGTCTATCTTGCTGTTAGTGGTTTTAAGGCGATAGCAAGTGCCAGTTTCGACAACATTGGTGGGCAGCACATTGTTACGAGCTGCAACTACTCCTATTAGTCTTCGCAACATTGCTACTGTTGAGACTCTAATCTACCTAATCTACAGAATGCGTCCCTTACGCAAAAGCGTTTCGCCGCGCTAAAAATAATTTTGTAAACATGTTAGCCGTGTCATAATTGTGGGTAATACATTCATTTACCTTGAAATTGAACTCGATCTGCACTGGGTCGCTTATGCCACGACCCTCCTTGAATTCGCGTCGTATGCGACCCAAGAAGTAGTTTTTGTCTGTCAGTTGCAATTGATTACCGTAACGTATTAGATGCTTGTACAGGCGTAGTATCTGCTGCTTAGAAGGCTGAAACATTTCGTTGTTATTTTCCTGTTTTATTTAATGTTTTTGTAGACGTAAAGAATTATTCACGTCTGTGCGTTGCATGCTCGCTTGAATAATAAAACAGCTGTTTCGAACTATCAGCTGTTTCACATGTCTCCAAAACTGTGCACTGATAACTGAAAATATCATTTGCTCTCAAACTACAAATGCAGTTTTGAAAGCATGTGCTTATTAATATGTTGGCTATACATTTGAAATTCTTCGCGATATTACAGAACGTTTCCTGGGTTTAACCAACTAGTAGTTTTTGCCGCTTCCTTCATCACTGCGTTGTTGCTGTAATACATTACTCATTACTGTTTTTTACCATAATTTCCGGCAACCTATTCTGATATCTATAGTCTTTGCAGATATCGTAAACTTTTTTCTTCTCTATATTTTATGTACTCGTGTGTTTACAACCTGAATTTTTCTAAAGTCATCATTGAAATCGCTTCGTCTTTATTGTCTATATGTAGTCATAAGTGTTCTGTCTATAACGTAAGTAATAACCCATAACAATGCCCCCAATAAGACATACCACAACTTGGCAGTGCCGAGACTTCATAAACTTTACAAACTCAAAGGAATTCAAATTTAAATTCCGCATTTCAATGGGCTTAAGCACTCCACACCATCTTTTACTTACACAGTCTTTAACTCGGCGCAGTCATTAGGTCAGCGGAGACCTCAGAGCCATCACTTTCCGTTGGCCACAAGATCACTGCTTGTCAATTTAATTGGACATTCTGGACAGCATTGCAAATGGACTATTCACAAAAGCAGGTGACTTCGTACTACCAACATGCGTTTGCCTACCGATAATGGGAAGCTAAGTGCATGAAATATGTCCATTTGTATTAGTTGTGATTATAATCGCTGGAAAGTAATCTACCACAGAATGCGCGAAAGGAAGTGCCAGTACATAGCGATAGAAATGCACGCAAAGCCAATCTCTAGCAGCGATCGGCGATACAGCGCTTGTTAATGAGACAAATGCTCGTCACAGCATTCAGCCTCAATGAATGTTGACTGCGACGACCATTGGTTGCCTCAAGTATTTTCGTAATGCTAATGCTGCCGCGGTAGTCGCTCAGCGGAGATTACCACTGAGGTAATTGCCACTGGGCTGACTGCGGCTGCTGGAGGTTTACCCGATAATCGCGCACTTTGATGGCGTTCGCTGAAGTCTGAATGAATGGCTCGCTGAGCGTTGCAGGTTTTGCCACTTGCCAACCATCGCGGTGGAGCGCTGCTGAGCGCTGGCAGCTGCAATCGATAAATGCCTTCAATTATCGCCAATTCATCTTCTGGTGTGGCAAATGACCGTTGCGGACATTTTCGCTTAATTGGTCGACATGAGTCGGCATGTTGCGTCTACATATATGTATATACATGCTGTGGGCATTCGATCAATGGCTTACGGCAATTGTTTGTACTTGCGAGAGATTAAAATGTTTCTTGAAAGTTTTCGACGGTTACAAGTTGTAAATTTACATGTCGGCGGCGTTAAGTTGACGGGCTAATGGGTGGATGCGCTGTGGATGCCTTTCAACGCCCACATACATTTCCATTTACGATATGGCAAATAGACAAAGCTTAGAAGAAAATGCATCGGTCAATGTTTTATAGAAAATCTTCGGATTATAGTATTGATTGATTGCGATCAGCTCTCTGTTTACTTATTTTAGCAGTTGAAAGGGTTCAGAAAAAACTATTATAGCTTTTAGTGCTTAAAACATTTAAAATTCATCTGGCAACAAATTATATGAATTTCGTCTGCATTTTGTCCAAATATGTTAAAAAACTTAAGTCGAGTTAAGCTAAAGTACATTTTTTTTATTTCTAGCTAAAAGTTATGTACGGAATTATAGTTACTTTAACGTAATTTAAAGCATGTGATACCAAATTTTTCACCTTGGTAAAATTCAACATCCATATCCGAAAAAGTTCCTCCAAATAACTGAAAATATTGCATCAGCTTAAGTAGACTTAAGCCATTTTATACAAAAAAACGATTAACGTAACATCAAAAGCTCGTTAAATTCATGCATTCATAAATGTACATATGTATTTAAGCGAATGCTAATGCGTAAAATCGCCAAAATGGCGCAAATTGTCAAGCCTACTAACTAACTAACGCCATGTTCGAATTGCAAGCCAGCAATAGTTGCACTTAAGCCGTTTAATAACTTTTGACCACTTGTGACTATGTATGTATGTGTTAGTGCGTAATAAATAAAAGTGCGACAGAGTTTGCTATTCAAAACGCACGCAACAACAAAAAATTTGAAATAAATGACAGCAAGCAACCAATCAGGTGCATTGGAGAGATTTTTTATTTTTACTAAATAAAATTGGAAACCAAATTTAAGTGAAACCAGTCCGAAAACCTGCTGAGCAGCGATTATGCGTTGAGGCCTCAGTATTACATATATTTTAAGTGTTAATTTTTTATGGAATTTTTGCTTAGTGGTCACGTGTGAAAAGAAGCGGATAAATGAGCTAAAATCGCTAATAAATATAAATTAAATGTATATTGTTTTTAATGGATACCAAGGCCTAATGTGATATTCAAGTGAATAGCGAGTTCATTAAATAAAAAGTTAGTTTACTAACTGAAAAAATATGGTAATTTTAAATTTATTTTTACTAATTTTTGGCTTAATTTTTTCTTTAAATTTATTTTTAAATTTTATATAGAATGCATGCAAACTGTTTGATTCAAACAACATCTCAAAACAGAGCACACAAAATTTCTGAGTCACATCTTGAGCTTAAAAGAATTACAAAGCTTTGCATTGCTGAATTTCCCCTCACTTGCATTCCACAAAACCTCGTCTTTTAGCTCAAACATGTTTTATTGCAACTGTGCGGCACCTGCAACGCGTGTGCAACAAGTTGTAGTTGCATTTTATCGAACTTCACGTTTGATTTGCTTATATCGGTTGTCATGATGGTGTTTCTTACGTAATGAATGCCGCGCATGCGCACAGTTCGCGATGACAAGTGTTATTTGTTTGTGTCAAGGCAGACGAAACGCGAGCAAGTGAACAGTTATCGCATACTTGCTTTCATTCTAATCAGCCAAAGATAGTAGACACTCCTTCCCGGTTGGACAGGTTCGTTGGAATCAAAACATATTTTTCATCATTTTCGCTTTTTGGTGACGAAAAGTCACGCGATGGTTGATGGTGTATCGCTGTCAGCAACTGCGTATATTCATTTGCATCGTTCGCACCATGCGTGTTGCGTGCTGCTCCAGCAAGTCTTTGAACTTAATCACAGTGTGTCAGTGTCAGGAAGATAGAAGAAACTGTCAGAAAAAGATGCACCAAGTTTTGTCACGATTTGATACTTTCAGTTAAGTTATAATGGAGTATACTTCTACTTATATATGAATTTCGGTACAAACATTTATTTGTTTCCAATCCGAACCAAAATAAATTGCCTATATCTCTCAGCTGAGAAGTCTCTGAACTGGGCCCATAGATTTTTCTGATGCCCTACAAGAGTAGAGTTCCCAAACTCTTACATAAAAAATTATAAATATCTTTTTCGAGTACAATATTAATAAGTTAATCCTTCCAATAATGGTTTCTGTCAAGGTATCTCTTTTAATTAGCTTATATTTTGGTATTCTTTCATTTGTTTGATCTCTCAGTCCACAGTGTGTTTATTTATTTAAAACAGCACCTGTCGACCTATATCTAAATTGAATAACTGTTGTAACGACTACTTTATATTCTCAACACTGTAATATCTTATTCTGGCTTCCGGTCTAGACCCTCTTGCTACACTGTTCTCTGTGCAGATAGTTAGTAACCACTTGCGTGTCTGCGCTAACGGATAGCTTCTGGCGACTGTCAACTGTCCGACCAATTACAATTTTTAGCCATTTGCCAAGTCGTAGAGTGGAAATTTCGTATGAAATTGGAAAATCAATCACGCGACATATACTGACACAAACACGACATTAAATATCTCAGATTGCATTGCTAAGCTACTCTTATACGAATGTTCAAAAAATAACGGCAATTTTTAAATTTTCAATTGTCCAAAAGTTCAATTGTCATAATATTATTATTTTTATGATGTTGAAGTACGATTCAATTACCATTAATGTATAAATACTTTTTTCAAAAAATGAATATTCCCGTTATTTTTTGAACACACCTCTTCTATACTCACAAAACGTTCATATTGCCACAATAGAATTTCTTGGTTAATTTAGTGTTTAGTATTTAGCAAAACATAAAAATAACGATCTACAATTACAATGTCTCCAATGAGTGAAAATTTTGTATCAAAGTTGTCATATTTCACAGTTTTCTTTTATAGCGTTTCGGCAATCAGTAACAGTTATTTAGTTTACACATAATCAAAGTCCTTAAATATATCGATATTATGTTTCGTCACCAGATCATAGAGTTCCTTCATTTGGTGAGCTATTTCACGGTCGACCTCCTCTCCGCCTCGTCGCAGAGTGTCCTCTCTTATTTCCTCCTTAGTCAACTCTCGCAACAGCATTTCTTCCGCCGCAACATTCGGCTCCACCAATTGCATGAGGAAATGCGACGCGATACTGATGCTGTAAGGCAAGAGACGCCTATATTCGCGCAGAAGCGATTCACGGCTGCAAAAGAAATGATGAATAAGATTTTGTAGGTCTTTTGTCGGTTTATGCATTGTAGCTATAGTGTATATTATGTCATACCTCAAATAATCAGGTATCCGTTCCTCTTTAGTATTCTCCTTGAATGCTTTGACCAAATTTGTGTAGTACTCATTGAATATTTCGTCGAAATGCCGGTAACGCACAGCCTCATACGTGGATAAGGATAAGAAGGTGGCGAAATCTAACATTGGCGAGGAGACTCGCACCGTTTGCATATCGAACATGAGCGCATCAATTGGCACTTCAGCGCCCTGTTAGGAATATTAAAATATAGATGATATCGTTGTTTATCACTACGGGTTACTCACATTTACGTCGGCATATTTGAAGGCTATGTTGTTGCGCAGATAATCGCCGTGACATAGTGTTGCTACCGGTTCTACCGGCGCCACCATTTTTCGCCCAAACAATATGAACTCATGGATCATTTTATGGTAACGCTGTACGAAACTCGACTCAATTTGTGGCTGATACTTTCGTGTGGAAATCTCTAGTCGTTCAGCGCTAAATATATTTATCATTTTCCATTCCGGATGCACGTCCTCCACATTGTAACGTGGTTCCCTCAGCGACTGTGATAAGCGTTTGAACTCAGCGGGGTTTTTGTGTTTCAAAGCGAAACCGGTGCCATGAAAGGTGGCCAACGTTTTTACTAAAAAAATAAATTTTTTTTATGTATACAGATTTTGTTTCCAGAGTGATAACCGATTTCTTCTCTTACAAGCAACAAGCGCATGTTCCAATGAGAGATTGACTTTCTGCTTGGTCACTCTGAAATTGTCGGCGCCAAAATCTTTTAGTACCATTGTGGCTGAACAGCTCTGCAGATCGCCGTAGTAGAATCGTGGCACATTGAAACTATGTCCGGTAAATTCTTCTAATGCGGGTAGAATATTGTTGTATGCTAAGATTTCGTTACTGAAAAGTGCACCGAATTGTATGGCGTCGAATGTCACTTGCGGCAGCTTTGGCGTTTTCTGTAATGGGATTTTGCAATTAATGGAAAATAATTCTATCGTACAGAGCTTAATGAACTATATTATTTCGTGCAAAGAGTTCAAGTGGTTCGCTAACAGATGCTCTACATTTTCCTCTTCCTTTGAAATTCTCATTAGACCTGACATCGCATACTAATCGATGAACTCTGATTACACCTCTGTGTCCATAAACGGTACCGATGGATATAGAGAGGTTTTAAATATAAAGGGTTGAAATTGATCTAAAACTATCCAAACAGTACTTGAAATGTAAAGCTCAGTAAAGTTGGCGCTACGTGTTAGTGGGTTTTACCCAAATTAGCGCCACCATTCGTATTTAAACTTCCATTTATCATTAGTTAATCGAGAGTTTAGACTCTCACATTGTTTCCGTGATAGATTATGTATTAATACTATCAGCAGGAGATAAGCATGTCAAAGGACAGACATACATGTACGACTAAGCAAATGTGTATCTTCGTACTACTTTGTATTAAAACTCATTATGATAGAAGGTTTTGACTAATTTCTTTATCTCTTTCAATGTTTATAACACGGATTAGTTTCTCCTAACAACAAAGTATCAAAACAGCTGCCTCTGACAAACATATTCATAGAGTGTAAGAGTATATAGCTCATACATATGGAAAGTGTGCTATTCTAGATAACAGTGTCATTATAATCGCAAACATGTGTGTGGAAAGATTTAAGTCAGACAACTCGTTGATTTTGATATTGTCTAACAAATATATTTGCTTTTCTATTTTCTAAGGCAAACATAGGCCTTTACGGAAATATGGCCAAAAGTGAAAGTAAGTAGACTTTTACTTTTATCGGTACCGTTATCAAGTTTGATACTCCTTTTCCAAAAACGATTTTGCAAAAATTTCTGTAAAAGATATTTTGAAATTTTTTATATTTTATAAACTCATTAGGCGAAACGATAGCGTCTTTCAAAATAAGTCAACAAGACAATATTTCAATTCAAGCGAATTAACCTGTGTGAACATGGCGTTATGTACAAATCCGTAGTGTTTTGGTACTTGTGCATTTACCTTATCATAAAGATCAACGTTGTTCACAGATATAAGTGCCATACTATAAACCACATACTTTATACAATTCATAAGCACTTGAAGCTAACTATAATTTTTCAATCGTTTTTTTAAGTTTCTATTAGTATTGGTCGCAGTTTTATCAATTAATATTCATAAGCCTATAAGCTGGATCGCATATACTATTTTCAACAACCACAGTTTATAGCATTTAAGGTTCGATCGATGATATACGGGAGAAACTTAAAGGGCCGTTGTTATACAAGAGTAGAAGAGAGAGCTAAAGACTATCCCTGAAGTAGGGTTTGAAAAGTGCATCAACGATTGGAAAAAGCACTGACATAAGTACATGATATCGAATGGAGACTATTTTGAAGACGACAACATTAATGAATCTTTAAAAGAAGAAGAAATCGAAAATTCCCGTTATTTTTTGAACACACCACGTACTTGATTTTTATAGATATTTGATCCAGGAATTAAAAGAGTGAATTCTTTAAAAAATATAGAAAACAATTTATTATTCTGTATTTTTTCACTAATTTTATCTTTGAATAACAATGTAATAAGATTTTATTTCGTCTAATAGTGTCCCATTATTTTAAGGCCATACCTAATAAACATCTTCATTTATAATGATTGCCTGAAAAGGCACTTAAGTCAAATCATGAATAAGCAAAGTTTTCAATTTACTCATGAGAACTCTTCAGACTGACGCCCAAGATTACAAAGTATACATATACATACATATCTACATGTAATTGCTTATGTAAACAGCTCTAAAAATATATGTGATTGCCGACACGCTTGTTCATATTTAGCTTGCAATAAAATTCGATAAATTCATGTAAATACTGCCTTACATACAAATGTCAACAGCAGATTGAATGCAACTTTGTTATTTTCGCAATATTTGCCTGTCGCAATTTCCTGTATTTATTTGTTGTTGTACTACAAAAACTCTTAGGTGTTTATTGCATCCACAAATCGGTACATGCATCCAACGTGTCCTACCTTTACAATGAGTGTGGTGGTGCTGGGACTTTTATCGCCTTGCTGCAGCTTTATGATGGCCCGATAACAGGTGGTCAACATGAAAGCCTCTTCGACGCCAATATATTTCAGCTGTACATCAAGCAATTTCACATTGCCGGCGTTGTCACCGTCAATTCTATTGTCGGTCTTGAAATTTTTATTCTCCAAAAGTCGCGAAAATAGCGTACACTTGAGCCACTCAATCTCCACTTTAGTTCTGTCGTCGAGTGTCGTCGTCATTTTTCCGCACAATTTCACAATTCTAAATTCACCGCTAAAACTTTACGCGCGCTCCTAGTTAATATCACACTACAACTGAGCCAGCTCGGCGAATATAGTGAGATATTTATTAAAATATTTTACATTCAATGTCGAAATAATTTACCTCACAACTCGGCTGGTACTTGATTGCAACGAATGAGCGCGTATATAAATGATTGTTTGCAGTTTATTCGGGAGATCCATTCCTTTGTTGAATGTACGAGTGCTTCGTGTAGAATACTGATTAAATGCATGTATGATAATGTAGTGAAATGTTCTTTGGTCTCTTTTAATCATTGTGAGAGATAATTGTATTTACTAGAGTGCTACATTTGATTGAGACTCAAAATGTTTACGTTACATGTGCGAGAGTTGTAAATTGAGAGCCAAAATTATACGTTTAATTACAGTTTGAATAAAAACTTTCGTGCAGTCAATTGAATTTTAATCATTCTCAAAGTAAATAATAAAAAGTCATCTCAGGAGTATTTGAAACAACAATATAAAAGTGATGGTTGGGTATGACGAATTATTGTAGTTGTTAATTTTCATTTTTAGACAGGTTTATGATGCAAACAAAAGTACTAGGTGGGTGGTAACAGTTAACGCGGACCACAAATCATTGGAAATAACGGAACTTGGGATTGCCGTCTTATCACCTTTGTTAATCACCCGAAAATTCAGATACTGATATGTTGGATAACACTGATTCGACTTACATTTGGTAAAACTATTCGAGCAAGGGATTCTTGGATCCATTTTTTACATCATTAGATATGAATATCATTATATACCGATATCGCCAGTTTCAGGGCGTAATCTGTTATTATTAAATATTAATTTATTATATTATCAAGTATTATTCTCCAGTAGAACCAATCGGTTGTTACAATCTCCCGAATGCAGTCATAAACTTTGTACTAAATTCATTCATCTTTTTTAATATACCTTATCATTAAACTGGATTGCCTTATATTTTCGCCAAAGTATCAAAATATGTTCCGCGTTAATAATTTGATAGCAATTAGAAACACTTATATTTGTATAATATATGTTTAGCAATACGTACGTATTTAAGATACGTAATACACGTAATAGTTAAGATAGTCGCACAAACAAGTGTGAGTAACAATGAAGTCTAAAATTGATCAGATATTACTGATTTCGAGATCAGAAAGCATTTTACTTAATTACATGGAGAAATTTTATAGAGCTTCGATTTTAGTAGAATTTATGGCAGTTTGCGTAGCTGTCTTTTGAAAACTCAGTATTCAGAGAAAAACAGTGCTTTATTTTTAGCATTGCCCCAAAAATCGCACAATATACCTCCATTATGACTGCATATACTTGTATTTGTGGAAATATATATTAAGACTATATGAAATAATAATAAAAAGACTTTAAGTCTTTTGTTTATTATATAAAAAGAAACAGAATATTTTTAGAACAAATCTGTGTTGAAACATTCCATATTTCTTAGTTGTAGTTTTAAAACACTGACTCGGTTGCTCGCTGTTTGCGGGTTCTGAGTTGAAATCCAAGTTTATAAATAATTTCGTTCTCATTCGCTCTTCGGCGAGTGTTGTTAAATCAACACTTTATGTAACACATATGAAGTATGTGACATATATGACATATATATAATTAGGCGAATTAATTCATTAAGAGGTTATATCAAATTTTCTACTCATGATTTCTACTCATAATTAACATATAATTTCAATCCAAAAACCCTCAGATAATGTACCCTGAAGCAAGCGACGAAGTACCTCGTGGCGGCATACTTTGCGTAAACACTCGCCTAATGTGCCACAATCGAATAAATCTCCAAATTCTCAATAAAAAAATAGTCATAATTTTACATTATTTATTGCCGTCATTATTCAATTATTTCGCTATATAACAGTAATATTAGCCGCAATAACCGTTATAATGCCATACATTTTCATAATAATTTATGATCCTTCAATTGATTAAAAAAACTAAATCTGCACAAGGCCCACAACACATAAATCAATGATAAATCATTTTTCTGCTGCGCTCACCAGCACTCCAGCTCTTCAGCGCTCTGACTCATGCGTTGCTATTTTCTACATAAAAGGATAACTATTCACGGCTTATTGCATTTGACCGGGGATTTATGGGCGCAACAATCAGCGTGAAATAAATCAAATCTCTGATTTATTTTTCACTTATTGTCTAATAAACAGATATTGCGAATGCGACGACTTGCGGCAATTGAGAGTAGAAAGCGCTGGGCTATTAGGCTGCTGGCTCTTTCTAAGTGCATAGTGTGTTGGCGGCATAGGGTTGCGGAGGTTACAAAGTGTGCTGATGCAGTTGTTGACGGTCAACACGCCGGTGATTGCATGGTTGCTGAGCTGGCAGCGCGGGTGCTTGGGTATAACGCAGTCTATAAACAAGCGAAACACTTGTTTGCGATTATTATTTTTATTTTTTTTTTTATTTTGTGTGAATGTTGTTGTATTGAAGAGTATGTATGTCATATGTTATGTGTTCTTATTCATTTAATATTTCTCGGCAGTTCAGTCACCCAGTTGTAGGTTGCTGCATGTGCTAACTGTTTGCTGCTTAAAAGCTGTAGACTAAAAGCTCACAGCCTGATTGGGTTACATGGTAGCCGCTTATGATATCATTTTATTATCTGCTATTATCTCTCAAAACTCATCGTCTTGGTGAAATCTCAGAAGATTTAGAAACAATGCTTGATTATGAATTCTTGGTCCAAAGGACATACATTTTACAGATATTTTCCTTCATATTGTGGTAAGCATCTTGAGATGAAACAAAAGAGGTATTGAATAACGTGAACTATATTCCAGTTTATCTTGTTATGATGCTGCTTATAATAAACTGTCTTTAGAAACTTAAATGAGATGACAAATAATTGAATTTGATTAACGATTTCATATAAATTCTTTGTCCATATAGTAAGATATCCATCAAAATGTATTAATTTGTAGTGAAAACCATCTGCAACAACAAAGTGCATTGAGCTGGCAATCAAGCGGCCTACATACATACATACATGTTTAGGCTCGACAGGACCAATCTCATTTGAGATGCATACGTTGTCAAAAGGGTCACGCATATTTTGTAAGCATATGTGCATTATTGTAATCGGTCATTATTGAATTAAATCGATATGTTGGGCTACAACTCTACACATTCACATACGTACAATGGCTGACTATACGAAATAATACTGATGGCTTGTGTTTGTGGTTATGTGGACGTGACATTAGACTTGACAGTGAAATGACTCAGCAGATATTGACTAAGTGTTACTAAGTAAATTCGCATACCCAGGAGGAAATTTCAGACTTTCTTAACACTCCTCGGTTTGTAAGGTTTCTTAATTTTATCAATTATTTGTCTTTTTTTTAACAGGTGGAAACCTTATATGTTTTTTTTTGTCCAAATTAAAAGTCCAAATTTGAAGTTTAATAACAAAAGCTTGGTTTAAGTTATTAAGGTATTAAAAACTTAAATTAAAACTATTTTCAGTATTTCCTACATGGCACTCACATCGTTCGTTGTTATTATTCGGGTCTTCGCGTGGGTCCGGAATTTAATTTCAAACTTTGCTCGCTAAACAGGCAAACGTGCGCGTTTAATCTTATCAGCAATTCAGTTTGACACTGACAATAATATTCTTATCGATGAGATACATATGTATGTATGTGTTTGGAGGTGGATTCGAGTGGGTTGTGGTTGTTATGACTCATTGAAGTGTTTTTATTTGCATATATACTATCATAATAATATAGTTTTAACAATTTCTAACATGATAGTCTACATAATGAAATTAATTTAATTATTATTGTTGTTATTAAATCAAAAAGGAGAGACAAGACAAAGTTTTTACCTTTCTAAAATAAGAAGAAAAAACTTTCTTATCTTTTTATACTTTATCTCTCTGTAGAATTATGTTTAAGCTAATTGGATTAGAAATTTCCTTTATAGTCTACCATGTGTAGGCATCCGCCACAGGCTTTATTAAATAAAAGATGAATATTCCATACATATGAGCTAATCACTGATACATATGTAATCATACATATATACATACACTATTGCTCATTAAGCATACATTTAGTAGAAAGCGCATTAACTTAAGTGACACCAAGCATCCATCCACTTAATCAACTTTGTCCACCTCCTCCTCCTTCGACTGCCTATTGATGCACGTGCTCTGTGTCAAGGTCTTTGCTTCTGTGTCTATTAACCCGCTGCTTTATCAGTGTCTCCAATTGGTTTTTATTTTGATTATTGTCTTTCTGTTGATATAAACGGCGAAGTAAACAAACAAATCGTTCCCAATCTCTTAAGTTATTGGCGAAAGAGAGTTGAGTATGCGAGAGAGCGTTGCATTTGTGAGCTACATGCGCTGTACGACCTTGAATACTCTTCGCTGCTCTTCTTTGCTCTTTACATGAATGAAGCGAAAAAGTTACGAATTTGTTTGAGAGTATCTTTGTTTTTGTTTTTTAATATACATATATAATTTATTTTTAGAAAGAAAACATATTTAATTACAGTTACATTAACAGCTATTTTACAAAAAATTTCCTTTTCAAAATTTGTAGTTTTTAAATTTTCCTGCATGAAAGTGACTAAATCTAGGAGCATTCCTAGTTCCTTTAAAGACTGAAAATTCAAGCAAATCCCATTATTCCTATTCCATTATATTACATGCGTCTACAGGAAATAATGTAGTCTAAAAATGGATCAGACTTTGAATTGAATACAATAAATTAGCAACAAAGTAAAATTGAATTCCCACACTGAAATGTTCAATCCATTCAATTTCGCCAAACAAAAGCCAGCCAGACACAGGGAATGCCAATCTATCATACAGCAAGAGGTCAGTAGACGTCGTCACGCTTGCCGCTTCAACACTGCTGGCAGCCGGAAATTAAATTTCCTTGGCGGAAATTTATTCAAATGCAAAATAGCGCAACGTCGCGCCTTCGCTCTTAAATTTCCGCAGAAATGCCGGTCTCCGGCATGACAACTTAACAAAGTGGCGAAAACAAACAAGTTGGCAAAATCAAAAATCAAAACAAAGCGCCACAACTTGCAAAGATTGCGGCGAAAATGTGGAGCAGCAGAGGCCACGGCCAGACGGCTGGCGAACTTATGCGGCCTATTCCAACGGCGCTGGTAGTCAGTTGGCGAATGCTCGCCAAAGTGGTCGGTTGTGTTTGCGCTTCGTGAAATAAAATCCGCTTGGCATCTAACGGTGTTGGAATCCATACATATACAGATGCCATGTATGTGTGCGTAGTAATCGTGTCATAACGGTAGATGGTGTTGGTGATAGTTAGCAAGGCGAAATTCGCACGCTCCCCCATTGTGCAACAGCTGTCTGGGTCATTGGCCGGCGGCGGCGACACGACCAACTTGTGACCAACTAACCCGACCAACTTTAAGAATATCGATTTTTGTGAAAAGTGAAGTGAAATTTTGGCGCCAGCCAAAGTGCATGCGTTCCGTTTTATGCAAATTGTTTGATCAAGTGGTGAGACAGCGGCGTGTGGCACTACTGTATGTGGAATTATCGCTCAGTAGCGGCGCGTAGCGGGAGACCGTCTTCCGTGCAATTGTGATTGACGTAGTGTGACGCGCGTAGTGACTTCTCGCCCACGCTTTGGCGCTCGCGATAACGCTATAAATATGCTTGTGCTATTTAATAAAAAAATATGAAATTTAATCATGAAAATATATATATGTATATATACTAACCACTGAATATGCATGTGAGCTCAGCTAATACGGCATACGCTTGCCACTTATCGCTTGCTAGCTAGTTAACGATACAAAAAGGCGACAAATTACACGAGTACGCTAATACAACAGCTGGTGCAACAGCTCAGCGCGCTCAGTATGTGCTTGTACATGAGTGTGCCGCATTGGATTAGCCTGGAACGTTTCGCCGGTGCAGTCTACGATGGCGCCTCGCGTCTAATTGAAGTGTCGGTGGTGTTATTTCTACTCAATTGTCATAGTGACAAGTCCGCCTCGGCTGCTACACGTGGCAAGAGTGCTGATGCACTGACAGCCGCTGCCACTGGCACTGCCTCTCGTGCTGCTTCAAGTGCCTCCGCTGAGGCTGCCGTTGCCGTCGTTGGCAGCGATTCGACGTCGCTTGTGTTGTGCGCGGATAATATTGCCGACAAGTTGATGGCAACAAAAGTGTCAGCACCCACAATTAGCCACACAGTTGTGCTGGAGCAACCGCGTGTGTAGTGTTGAAGAAGCTGTGTGTGCGCTGTGATTGTGAAAGTCTCGCGGTGATACTCGTAAATATTTAATGTGAAGTAAAATTGGAAGACAACAGCAACAACAAAAGAAAGTTCTGAATTCTTCACACAATTAATAGATAGTGAAAGTGAAGTGTGTAAAGAGTTATTAAAGAATATTGTTGTAGTGATTATGAAAAGCATATTCATAAAACTTGTGAAATATCAGAAATACAACTAATGTCAGAAAAAAAAATATTAATTAAAATTAGTGAATATGTATAGCAGTGCTTGAATTGGTTAAATATAAATAATATTTTTTTATAAAGCAAGCAAAAATAAATAAATATATTATTAATAAATAAATCAAAAATAATAGTGTAACCTGTGTGATAAAATTTTCTAAGCTGTTTATAAGATTAATCAGCAGCTGTGAGGTAATTATAAAGCAAATATTCCATAATGTGTTTGTGTATGTGGACTTCCATTGAACTTTGTGATAAAGACCTAAGAAAATATGCGATATAGCGGCAATTTATAGAACAATTTTATAATAAAAATTCTGCTGCTTTAATGGGTAATACAAAATAAACTTGTGAGTTATCTTTGGATGAGGTAGCGAGTCATTTAAAAAAGAATTATGTTGACCTACTTAATTCTCTAAAATACGATAATTATAAGCAATTATCGTTCTACTAAATACAACACCTTAAGCACGGTGAAATGTTAAAATGCATTGGAGAGAGAGATAATGTCTTAAGTTCTTTTAAAATATATTCAGACATATTGAAAATATTGCAGTGAAAGAGAAAAGTAGAGAAGAAGAGTGTGTGTGATAAGATACTTCACTACCGAATTTTTAAATATACCCCCAAAAATAACTTAGAAATCGTGACAAAATTTCAAAGGAAAAAATTATGCAGAGCAAAACAGTTCAGTAAAACAAATAGGTGTTTTTGCCGACTTTGAGATTTTTTACTTTGCCGGATTTTACAATATTCAAAGCCACTATTACATCAAATAAGCTGTAAAAAGCTTAATCGAAGGAAATAATAATTGTGTAACCAAATTCTTGCGATGAAAAAGTTTTTCAGAAAGTGTCTCAGCTGGTTAGAGATGGTTTAAAATTAATAACAAAAAAAAACAACAAACAAATAAAAAAAATTAAAAATTATATATAAAATTTCACAAATCAGCTACTTTGATCCCCAGACGCAAAGAAGCCCTCCACTATGAGTCTTTGACATATCGAAAAAACGTTTTAATGAGTGCTCAATGCAGTTAAGAAGTGAAATTATTTGAGTTCTTCTTCAAATTTAAAGTGGTACTACAATCATTACAATTGACAGTTCACTAGACGTGAAACGAGACAACAGGGTTCTTTAGCGTAATTAGATTTAGAAAAGTGAATGTTTTTATGAACGAATTTTATATAAAGCCGATATGCAGTTTCTTAAAAAATATATATTTATGAATCTCTACAAAATGATATCGTTGTGATATATACGGGTTGGAAATTATGTTGATACATATAAAGGTCCCTGAAGTACGATATCATTTTCAAGTGTATTTATTGCTTACTTTGTCTGTAACAACCGCCAATGTCAGGATTTCTTTAATGAGCTTGGCAATTTTCGTTGGTTAAAAGATCACATTTCATTGTATATTCATAAATTATTTGCCAAAAACAGTACTGTAATGATACCTAATCTCAATATTCGCCAGATATGACACAGCGTGATCTTTTCAGATATCCCTATTGCAAATTCGTTTACGAAATAAAGTCTATTCCCGTCTGCCTTTAAACTGCAAAATGTGATCCCATCGCTATTCTGATCAATATCGACAATTTTTTTTCTAATAGCGCTTACCCGTTTCTTATCAATTTTTAGTCGTTCAGCTTAAAATTAGTAGTCCTTTTATGGATAACCTTAACCACAAAGTGAAGAATTTAGGCTATGTTCTAGCGGAAATGCAGTCGCCAAGTAAATATTTTAAGTAATCATTAGCAGGATTCCTAAACAGTTTATTTATTGTTCATGAACGAGGCACTCACTCAACTATTTTTTGGAATTCTTGAAGAGATACTAAAACTGACATACAATTTTCATATAGCTTTCGAATGGAAGTAAATGTATTAAACTTACAACATTGCTTCCGTCGTTTTTTTTTTTTTTTTGTAAATTTTAGGCTTTTTTCACTTAGGACAGCCTCACCGTACGTATTCGAAAGCATTCGATGAACCTCAGGCGCACTTTTCTTGGAATTACAAAAGAAAAGCAAAATTTCCCGCAAATGTCGAGAATTCGACAGTTGAGTTCAGTTGAGAATAAGTTTGGGATGCAAACAGATCTCTACAAATATTTTGTTGGGTTTATGTTGACACAAATGTCCAAGATCGATATAAAAAACCGATTTAATCGACCAGTGCTTGACCCTAGATACATCTATTGGAAGGCGGAAGCAAAGTTGTAGACCTAATATATCGCAGGGAATGTTTATTGAAACCACTAGAAGAATTTTCAGCAGAAAAAAAATTATTTATTTACCACCAGGAAGCCATTAATGCTGTCATTCAAACAACATTTAAATGGAGTTCATTTACATATAAATTAGTCATCAACATATGCTTATATGCTTTCTTCCTTTTATGATTGATTGCGTCGATTACAAAGTCAAATCCGCCGCTGCCAATTACATGTGGATAACGCGCGTGTAAATCGATTAAATCTTAAAGAAAGCAAACGTAAATACATTTACGCATTTACATATTCACACGCTTACGTGAATGAGTACGAATTCTCCAGTCAAAAAGTGCTAATTGAAATTCTGTGTTTGTGTGCAAATACACTTAGCATGCGCTAATTGGCGAACGTGTGAGCTCTGCTCTGCTCTCTGGTGCATACTCCAATGTAATATTGTGTATTCAGATGTGAGTGTGTACTTAATAAATCAAGCTGGTAGCGCACAATTACAATTAGCATATGTTTATTTGGTTCTTTTTGTTGTTGCTATTACTTAATACACATTGAATTGAGCTCATTTAGACGCAAGTGTTTAACGTCACTGTTGTCACAATAAATAAATAATAAAAAATAATTTATTACCGATTCGAAATTATTCAACTTAATTTACTGTTGCAATATTTATAGCATGATGCTAAATATTATAATAAACATTTAATTAAATCGCAAATATTTTCACATTTTATTTGGCAAATTGTATTGTATGCTCATTAAGCGAAAATTTTAAATTATAAATTTCATTTCGAATTAATTTATCGTCCCAAGTGCAATAAATTATAATGTACACCCATCGCAAACCGCCCCCGCTGAGAGCTTAAGTATCAAGCAGCATTCAGTTAAGTCATTAATTATGTTTATATGTGCGCTTGTGTTCAACTATATTGCCGTGTATAAAATATATTTGGGGAAACTCTGCACGAGCACTAGGGCGCTCGAAGACCCTCTCGAAGAAAGAAAATGCTGTAAAATATTACGGTTTATTTGTAGGAGCCCAGCAGAGAACCGAGGGCACTCAAATAAAAATGAATTATTGAAGATTAACTCACAACTGTGCACTTGTATGTCATAAATTAACATATACAGCGGAGGAAAGTGCTCACACACAGCGCTACACCGTGGGTTTGAACACGAAACATTTTTAAATAACTTTATTTGGGTTGATTCTATAAATTTACGTGCGTGCTCTCTAGAGAAACGCGCTAATCCATAAGAGAAGGTGATATGTGTTTCTTCAATTGAACTTTTCATCTTAGAGAAGGCCTCCTTTCAGTTGGTATCACATTGAATATTTTCGGAATTTGTGATGCGAAACGAATTGGTTTCGACTTCGAAAACTAACGGTTTACTTAATCACAATTTTAGGCATATTAAATATAATTCCCTGAGGGATTTATGAATTTTGAATGAAATATTTTTTGGTAGTCAATTTCAAACACGAAATATTAGTAGATACTTATTAAGGAACCTCTACACTGCTTCTAAAACTAGTATTTGATTTCTCCAATAGATATTATTTATCTACCATCAAAATATTGTGCTTCAAATCAGTTTAATTTTTCAATATTTTTTTCCAATATTTTTTGTGCTCTTAAATCCCGTTGCGCGCAGAGACTGTGTGTGAAAATGACAAATAAAGCGCGCGTGGTAATAAATATAATCGAAAAAGTTTTGCGGTGGCGTGAGATGAAAAAACTCGGCACTTCTGTTTGTTTGTTTACTGTGAAAATTTTTTCTCATTGTTGTTATTTATTCGCGAAACGACAAAAATTTGTCACCTAAGTATAGCTATTTTTTACACTCGCATAAAGACAAATGGAAGCGCTAATGCATATGGCACAAAACTGTCGCTGGCAGATGCTTTTTACGAAGTTTATGAATAAGTCTAAAAAAATTAACTTCTGCCTCGATTGAAATATGGTAAATTCAAAAGTGAAATAAATTTAATATCGCAAAGCGATAATATTTTGATTTTGATTTTGAAATTGGTTTGAAAATATGAAACTAAACTTTGATTATTTTAAAACCTGAAAACAGTAAATTGAGGATTTATATACATTAGTGACATATTATGAAATTCATGTATCTATCATCCTAGATAACCGTAGACCCTGCGGTGATATAACATTCGAAACGAGCTAGAGTTATCTATACTCCGATATATACCCAAAAAATATTTAATTTATATTTGTGATAAAAATCACCTGATAACTAAGGGATTTCAGACAGCTATAATTAGCCCGCTATAAGACACTAATAGCAATTTTACTTACTTGAATTCATTATTATAGGGGTCCCTAATTGTATGCAGAAGTACTTGTATTGTTTACATACAAGCATTGCCTATATTTAGGATGATGTTTAATTATTTTTATGGAAAGAGTTGAGAATACAATAGTTATATAATTTTAAAACAGCTTAAATAGGAACGATAATATTCTTCAGCGCTCTGACTCATGCGTTGCTATTTTCTACATAAAAGGATAACTATTCACGGCTTATTGCATTTGACCGGGGATTTATGGGCGCAACAATCAGCGTGAAATAAATCAAATCTCTGATTTATTTTTCACTTATTGTCTAATAAACAGATATTGCGAATGCGACGACTTGCGGCAATTGAGAGTAGAAAGCGCTGGGCTATTAGGCTGCTGGCTCTTTCTAAGTGCATAGTGTGTTGGCGGCATAGGGTTGCGGAGGTTACAAAGTGTGCTGATGCAGTTGTTGACGGTCAACACGCCGGTGATTGCATGGTTGCTGAGCTGGCAGCGCGGGTGCTTGGGTATAACGCAGTCTATAAACAAGCGAAACACTTGTTTGCGATTATTATTTTTATTTTTTTTTTTATTTTGTGTGAATGTTGTTGTATTGAAGAGTATGTATGTCATATGTTATGTGTTCTTATTCATTTAATATTTCTCGGCAGTTCAGTCACCCAGTTGTAGGTTGCTGCATGTGCTAACTGTTTGCTGCTTAAAAGCTGTAGACTAAAAGCTCACAGCCTGATTGGGTTACATGGTAGCCGCTTATGATATCATTTTATTATCTGCTATTATCTCTCAAAACTCATCGTCTTGGTGAAATCTCAGAAGATTTAGAAACAATGCTTGATTATGAATTCTTGGTCCAAAGGACATACATTTTACAGATATTTTCCTTCATATTGTGGTAAGCATCTTGAGATGAAACAAAAGAGGTATTGAATAACGTGAACTATATTCCAGTTTATCTTGTTATGATGCTGCTTATAATAAACTGTCTTTAGAAACTTAAATGAGATGACAAATAATTGAATTTGATTAACGATTTCATATAAATTCTTTGTCCATATAGTAAGATATCCATCAAAATGTATTAATTTGTAGTGAAAACCATCTGCAACAACAAAGTGCATTGAGCTGGCAATCAAGCGGCCTACATACATACATACATGTTTAGGCTCGACAGGACCAATCTCATTTGAGATGCATACGTTGTCAAAAGGGTCACGCATATTTTGTAAGCATATGTGCATTATTGTAATCGGTCATTATTGAATTAAATCGATATGTTGGGCTACAACTCTACACATTCACATACGTACAATGGCTGACTATACGAAATAATACTGATGGCTTGTGTTTGTGGTTATGTGGACGTGACATTAGACTTGACAGTGAAATGACTCAGCAGATATTGACTAAGTGTTACTAAGTAAATTCGCATACCCAGGAGGAAATTTCAGACTTTCTTAACACTCCTCGGTTTGTAAGGTTTCTTAATTTTATCAATTATTTGTCTTTTTTTTAACAGGTGGAAACCTTATATGTTTTTTTTTGTCCAAATTAAAAGTCCAAATTTGAAGTTTAATAACAAAAGCTTGGTTTAAGTTATTAAGGTATTAAAAACTTAAATTAAAACTATTTTCAGTATTTCCTACATGGCACTCACATCGTTCGTTGTTATTATTCGGGTCTTCGCGTGGGTCCGGAATTTAATTTCAAACTTTGCTCGCTAAACAGGCAAACGTGCGCGTTTAATCTTATCAGCAATTCAGTTTGACACTGACAATAATATTCTTATCGATGAGATACATATGTATGTATGTGTTTGGAGGTGGATTCGAGTGGGTTGTGGTTGTTATGACTCATTGAAGTGTTTTTATTTGCATATATACTATCATAATAATATAGTTTTAACAATTTCTAACATGATAGTCTACATAATGAAATTAATTTAATTATTATTGTTGTTATTAAATCAAAAAGGAGAGACAAGACAAAGTTTTTACCTTTCTAAAATAAGAAGAAAAAACTTTCTTATCTTTTTATACTTTATCTCTCTGTAGAATTATGTTTAAGCTAATTGGATTAGAAATTTCCTTTATAGTCTACCATGTGTAGGCATCCGCCACAGGCTTTATTAAATAAAAGATGAATATTCCATACATATGAGCTAATCACTGATACATATGTAATCATACATATATACATACACTATTGCTCATTAAGCATACATTTAGTAGAAAGCGCATTAACTTAAGTGACACCAAGCATCCATCCACTTAATCAACTTTGTCCACCTCCTCCTCCTTCGACTGCCTATTGATGCACGTGCTCTGTGTCAAGGTCTTTGCTTCTGTGTCTATTAACCCGCTGCTTTATCAGTGTCTCCAATTGGTTTTTATTTTGATTATTGTCTTTCTGTTGATATAAACGGCGAAGTAAACAAACAAATCGTTCCCAATCTCTTAAGTTATTGGCGAAAGAGAGTTGAGTATGCGAGAGAGCGTTGCATTTGTGAGCTACATGCGCTGTACGACCTTGAATACTCTTCGCTGCTCTTCTTTGCTCTTTACATGAATGAAGCGAAAAAGTTACGAATTTGTTTGAGAGTATCTTTGTTTTTGTTTTTTAATATACATATATAATTTATTTTTAGAAAGAAAACATATTTAATTACAGTTACATTAACAGCTATTTTACAAAAAATTTCCTTTTCAAAATTTGTAGTTTTTAAATTTTCCTGCATGAAAGTGACTAAATCTAGGAGCATTCCTAGTTCCTTTAAAGACTGAAAATTCAAGCAAATCCCATTATTCCTATTCCATTATATTACATGCGTCTACAGGAAATAATGTAGTCTAAAAATGGATCAGACTTTGAATTGAATACAATAAATTAGCAACAAAGTAAAATTGAATTCCCACACTGAAATGTTCAATCCATTCAATTTCGCCAAACAAAAGCCAGCCAGACACAGGGAATGCCAATCTATCATACAGCAAGAGGTCAGTAGACGTCGTCACGCTTGCCGCTTCAACACTGCTGGCAGCCGGAAATTAAATTTCCTTGGCGGAAATTTATTCAAATGCAAAATAGCGCAACGTCGCGCCTTCGCTCTTAAATTTCCGCAGAAATGCCGGTCTCCGGCATGACAACTTAACAAAGTGGCGAAAACAAACAAGTTGGCAAAATCAAAAATCAAAACAAAGCGCCACAACTTGCAAAGATTGCGGCGAAAATGTGGAGCAGCAGAGGCCACGGCCAGACGGCTGGCGAACTTATGCGGCCTATTCCAACGGCGCTGGTAGTCAGTTGGCGAATGCTCGCCAAAGTGGTCGGTTGTGTTTGCGCTTCGTGAAATAAAATCCGCTTGGCATCTAACGGTGTTGGAATCCATACATATACAGATGCCATGTATGTGTGCGTAGTAATCGTGTCATAACGGTAGATGGTGTTGGTGATAGTTAGCAAGGCGAAATTCGCACGCTCCCCCATTGTGCAACAGCTGTCTGGGTCATTGGCCGGCGGCGGCGACACGACCAACTTGTGACCAACTAACCCGACCAACTTTAAGAATATCGATTTTTGTGAAAAGTGAAGTGAAATTTTGGCGCCAGCCAAAGTGCATGCGTTCCGTTTTATGCAAATTGTTTGATCAAGTGGTGAGACAGCGGCGTGTGGCACTACTGTATGTGGAATTATCGCTCAGTAGCGGCGCGTAGCGGGAGACCGTCTTCCGTGCAATTGTGATTGACGTAGTGTGACGCGCGTAGTGACTTCTCGCCCACGCTTTGGCGCTCGCGATAACGCTATAAATATGCTTGTGCTATTTAATAAAAAAATATGAAATTTAATCATGAAAATATATATATGTATATATACTAACCACTGAATATGCATGTGAGCTCAGCTAATACGGCATACGCTTGCCACTTATCGCTTGCTAGCTAGTTAACGATACAAAAAGGCGACAAATTACACGAGTACGCTAATACAACAGCTGGTGCAACAGCTCAGCGCGCTCAGTATGTGCTTGTACATGAGTGTGCCGCATTGGATTAGCCTGGAACGTTTCGCCGGTGCAGTCTACGATGGCGCCTCGCGTCTAATTGAAGTGTCGGTGGTGTTATTTCTACTCAATTGTCATAGTGACAAGTCCGCCTCGGCTGCTACACGTGGCAAGAGTGCTGATGCACTGACAGCCGCTGCCACTGGCACTGCCTCTCGTGCTGCTTCAAGTGCCTCCGCTGAGGCTGCCGTTGCCGTCGTTGGCAGCGATTCGACGTCGCTTGTGTTGTGCGCGGATAATATTGCCGACAAGTTGATGGCAACAAAAGTGTCAGCACCCACAATTAGCCACACAGTTGTGCTGGAGCAACCGCGTGTGTAGTGTTGAAGAAGCTGTGTGTGCGCTGTGATTGTGAAAGTCTCGCGGTGATACTCGTAAATATTTAATGTGAAGTAAAATTGGAAGACAACAGCAACAACAAAAGAAAGTTCTGAATTCTTCACACAATTAATAGATAGTGAAAGTGAAGTGTGTAAAGAGTTATTAAAGAATATTGTTGTAGTGATTATGAAAAGCATATTCATAAAACTTGTGAAATATCAGAAATACAACTAATGTCAGAAAAAAAAATATTAATTAAAATTAGTGAATATGTATAGCAGTGCTTGAATTGGTTAAATATAAATAATATTTTTTTATAAAGCAAGCAAAAATAAATAAATATATTATTAATAAATAAATCAAAAATAATAGTGTAACCTGTGTGATAAAATTTTCTAAGCTGTTTATAAGATTAATCAGCAGCTGTGAGGTAATTATAAAGCAAATATTCCATAATGTGTTTGTGTATGTGGACTTCCATTGAACTTTGTGATAAAGACCTAAGAAAATATGCGATATAGCGGCAATTTATAGAACAATTTTATAATAAAAATTCTGCTGCTTTAATGGGTAATACAAAATAAACTTGTGAGTTATCTTTGGATGAGGTAGCGAGTCATTTAAAAAAGAATTATGTTGACCTACTTAATTCTCTAAAATACGATAATTATAAGCAATTATCGTTCTACTAAATACAACACCTTAAGCACGGTGAAATGTTAAAATGCATTGGAGAGAGAGATAATGTCTTAAGTTCTTTTAAAATATATTCAGACATATTGAAAATATTGCAGTGAAAGAGAAAAGTAGAGAAGAAGAGTGTGTGTGATAAGATACTTCACTACCGAATTTTTAAATATACCCCCAAAAATAACTTAGAAATCGTGACAAAATTTCAAAGGAAAAAATTATGCAGAGCAAAACAGTTCAGTAAAACAAATAGGTGTTTTTGCCGACTTTGAGATTTTTTACTTTGCCGGATTTTACAATATTCAAAGCCACTATTACATCAAATAAGCTGTAAAAAGCTTAATCGAAGGAAATAATAATTGTGTAACCAAATTCTTGCGATGAAAAAGTTTTTCAGAAAGTGTCTCAGCTGGTTAGAGATGGTTTAAAATTAATAACAAAAAAAAACAACAAACAAATAAAAAAAATTAAAAATTATATATAAAATTTCACAAATCAGCTACTTTGATCCCCAGACGCAAAGAAGCCCTCCACTATGAGTCTTTGACATATCGAAAAAACGTTTTAATGAGTGCTCAATGCAGTTAAGAAGTGAAATTATTTGAGTTCTTCTTCAAATTTAAAGTGGTACTACAATCATTACAATTGACAGTTCACTAGACGTGAAACGAGACAACAGGGTTCTTTAGCGTAATTAGATTTAGAAAAGTGAATGTTTTTATGAACGAATTTTATATAAAGCCGATATGCAGTTTCTTAAAAAATATATATTTATGAATCTCTACAAAATGATATCGTTGTGATATATACGGGTTGGAAATTATGTTGATACATATAAAGGTCCCTGAAGTACGATATCATTTTCAAGTGTATTTATTGCTTACTTTGTCTGTAACAACCGCCAATGTCAGGATTTCTTTAATGAGCTTGGCAATTTTCGTTGGTTAAAAGATCACATTTCATTGTATATTCATAAATTATTTGCCAAAAACAGTACTGTAATGATACCTAATCTCAATATTCGCCAGATATGACACAGCGTGATCTTTTCAGATATCCCTATTGCAAATTCGTTTACGAAATAAAGTCTATTCCCGTCTGCCTTTAAACTGCAAAATGTGATCCCATCGCTATTCTGATCAATATCGACAATTTTTTTTCTAATAGCGCTTACCCGTTTCTTATCAATTTTTAGTCGTTCAGCTTAAAATTAGTAGTCCTTTTATGGATAACCTTAACCACAAAGTGAAGAATTTAGGCTATGTTCTAGCGGAAATGCAGTCGCCAAGTAAATATTTTAAGTAATCATTAGCAGGATTCCTAAACAGTTTATTTATTGTTCATGAACGAGGCACTCACTCAACTATTTTTTGGAATTCTTGAAGAGATACTAAAACTGACATACAATTTTCATATAGCTTTCGAATGGAAGTAAATGTATTAAACTTACAACATTGCTTCCGTCGTTTTTTTTTTTTTTTTGTAAATTTTAGGCTTTTTTCACTTAGGACAGCCTCACCGTACGTATTCGAAAGCATTCGATGAACCTCAGGCGCACTTTTCTTGGAATTACAAAAGAAAAGCAAAATTTCCCGCAAATGTCGAGAATTCGACAGTTGAGTTCAGTTGAGAATAAGTTTGGGATGCAAACAGATCTCTACAAATATTTTGTTGGGTTTATGTTGACACAAATGTCCAAGATCGATATAAAAAACCGATTTAATCGACCAGTGCTTGACCCTAGATACATCTATTGGAAGGCGGAAGCAAAGTTGTAGACCTAATATATCGCAGGGAATGTTTATTGAAACCACTAGAAGAATTTTCAGCAGAAAAAAAATTATTTATTTACCACCAGGAAGCCATTAATGCTGTCATTCAAACAACATTTAAATGGAGTTCATTTACATATAAATTAGTCATCAACATATGCTTATATGCTTTCTTCCTTTTATGATTGATTGCGTCGATTACAAAGTCAAATCCGCCGCTGCCAATTACATGTGGATAACGCGCGTGTAAATCGATTAAATCTTAAAGAAAGCAAACGTAAATACATTTACGCATTTACATATTCACACGCTTACGTGAATGAGTACGAATTCTCCAGTCAAAAAGTGCTAATTGAAATTCTGTGTTTGTGTGCAAATACACTTAGCATGCGCTAATTGGCGAACGTGTGAGCTCTGCTCTGCTCTCTGGTGCATACTCCAATGTAATATTGTGTATTCAGATGTGAGTGTGTACTTAATAAATCAAGCTGGTAGCGCACAATTACAATTAGCATATGTTTATTTGGTTCTTTTTGTTGTTGCTATTACTTAATACACATTGAATTGAGCTCATTTAGACGCAAGTGTTTAACGTCACTGTTGTCACAATAAATAAATAATAAAAAATAATTTATTACCGATTCGAAATTATTCAACTTAATTTACTGTTGCAATATTTATAGCATGATGCTAAATATTATAATAAACATTTAATTAAATCGCAAATATTTTCACATTTTATTTGGCAAATTGTATTGTATGCTCATTAAGCGAAAATTTTAAATTATAAATTTCATTTCGAATTAATTTATCGTCCCAAGTGCAATAAATTATAATGTACACCCATCGCAAACCGCCCCCGCTGAGAGCTTAAGTATCAAGCAGCATTCAGTTAAGTCATTAATTATGTTTATATGTGCGCTTGTGTTCAACTATATTGCCGTGTATAAAATATATTTGGGGAAACTCTGCACGAGCACTAGGGCGCTCGAAGACCCTCTCGAAGAAAGAAAATGCTGTAAAATATTACGGTTTATTTGTAGGAGCCCAGCAGAGAACCGAGGGCACTCAAATAAAAATGAATTATTGAAGATTAACTCACAACTGTGCACTTGTATGTCATAAATTAACATATACAGCGGAGGAAAGTGCTCACACACAGCGCTACACCGTGGGTTTGAACACGAAACATTTTTAAATAACTTTATTTGGGTTGATTCTATAAATTTACGTGCGTGCTCTCTAGAGAAACGCGCTAATCCATAAGAGAAGGTGATATGTGTTTCTTCAATTGAACTTTTCATCTTAGAGAAGGCCTCCTTTCAGTTGGTATCACATTGAATATTTTCGGAATTTGTGATGCGAAACGAATTGGTTTCGACTTCGAAAACTAACGGTTTACTTAATCACAATTTTAGGCATATTAAATATAATTCCCTGAGGGATTTATGAATTTTGAATGAAATATTTTTTGGTAGTCAATTTCAAACACGAAATATTAGTAGATACTTATTAAGGAACCTCTACACTGCTTCTAAAACTAGTATTTGATTTCTCCAATAGATATTATTTATCTACCATCAAAATATTGTGCTTCAAATCAGTTTAATTTTTCAATATTTTTTTCCAATATTTTTTGTGCTCTTAAATCCCGTTGCGCGCAGAGACTGTGTGTGAAAATGACAAATAAAGCGCGCGTGGTAATAAATATAATCGAAAAAGTTTTGCGGTGGCGTGAGATGAAAAAACTCGGCACTTCTGTTTGTTTGTTTACTGTGAAAATTTTTTCTCATTGTTGTTATTTATTCGCGAAACGACAAAAATTTGTCACCTAAGTATAGCTATTTTTTACACTCGCATAAAGACAAATGGAAGCGCTAATGCATATGGCACAAAACTGTCGCTGGCAGATGCTTTTTACGAAGTTTATGAATAAGTCTAAAAAAATTAACTTCTGCCTCGATTGAAATATGGTAAATTCAAAAGTGAAATAAATTTAATATCGCAAAGCGATAATATTTTGATTTTGATTTTGAAATTGGTTTGAAAATATGAAACTAAACTTTGATTATTTTAAAACCTGAAAACAGTAAATTGAGGATTTATATACATTAGTGACATATTATGAAATTCATGTATCTATCATCCTAGATAACCGTAGACCCTGCGGTGATATAACATTCGAAACGAGCTAGAGTTATCTATACTCCGATATATACCCAAAAAATATTTAATTTATATTTGTGATAAAAATCACCTGATAACTAAGGGATTTCAGACAGCTATAATTAGCCCGCTATAAGACACTAATAGCAATTTTACTTACTTGAATTCATTATTATAGGGGTCCCTAATTGTATGCAGAAGTACTTGTATTGTTTACATACAAGCATTGCCTATATTTAGGATGATGTTTAATTATTTTTATGGAAAGAGTTGAGAATACAATAGTTATATAATTTTAAAACAGCTTAAATAGGAACGATAATATTCCTATATTACAGTATAAGAACACACTTCCCACTAGCCTATAGCATTTTTTCTTTCCACTTTCAATAAGCATTGTAAATGTGTCAAGGATATGTCAAACACACACTTTGGCGCCACGACAGTTTGCTTTTTTAATTAACCATCGGATTAAAATTGAAAACATGATTTTGTAATAACCCACAAACACTTACAGTACCTGACAGGCTTGCAATGAATAAATAGGAGCAAAAGTAATTACTCATATTTTTTGGATAATTAATTAACCTTCACAAAGCACAAGTGTATATTCACCAATATTAACTCAATTATCAATTATACGGGTTATAGGCTACGGTCGGTACACCACAATAGAGGATGCGTCCACAATTTAAATTAAATTCGAAATATCGTTTTGAATTGCTGACAATGATATCCAATTTAAAGCAAAGCAATTAAAATTGAAAAGCGAATAACGGTATAGGTGAAACTGTGGTGAAGGAAGAAAATACGATGAAACGTGAAAAATGTGTACCAAAGTGAGGTGTACTTGGTGAATACGTTAAAATTCCGTTACATGCGTTCCTGCGTCAGTGGAAATACGCCAAACAGCAGCAACGAAATTAATCAGAAATGCGAAGGAAAAACGCAAATTATGTGTTGAAGTGCAAATAAATTGGAATAATTTTAAAAATTAACATTAATTGAAGCGCGTTACGACATTGACAGAGTCACGGTTCGAAGGCGGGTTTTAAATCGAATTGTGTACAGTGATTGGGTTTATCCTTTGTGTGGATAAAAATGAGAGTTAATCGTACATATTACTGATATCAGTACTTGTAATGAATTCTCTGCGGATATTGAATTTATTTCTATTAACTCAGTTAAACACAATTTTAAAGGATAATTAAAAAAAAAGTTTTATAGGGATTTGCTGTTCGCTATAGCTTTTTCAAACTCTACTCTAAATTCTTTTCTTTGACATTTATACTTTTACTCGTACTAAAATTAATATTTGTAATAAATATAACCGTTTGTTTTGTTTTCCCACTGTGCGCAAAATCAGCCATTTCCTTGTTTCCTTACAAAATATGCGCTTTCGCAAATGAATTCCTTATGCAAATGAGCCGTATCAGGGGTTTTCTGATTTCACACCACATCTCCTGTAGCTGGCCGACACACTCTGCGGTGGTCGCTTTGTCATTGAGTTTGTCTACTTGTTGTGTTGGAGTGTTGGCGTCCTCAGTTGCTATTTGTCGCTGCCATCAAGAAGAAATCTTAATAATCAATCAAATAATTTATCCGATTATCATCCCTCTTAAACCGCTTGTGTCAGCGTTTCGTGGGTAAAATTTCTGAGAGTGATTTCGAATATTGCTATATTCTTAGGAGCAAATTGCATTGAATTTATATTATTTTAGTGTGACTATACAAATACAGTTTTTAATAAAAATTAACGTACAAAATAAAAATTCACATAGAATTATAAATTTTAAAAAATATAAATAGTTTCAAAATAATTTTGATATTTTCCTCCTAATTTTTATTAGTTTCACAATCGCAGTAAAAATATGCGTACCATTGCTTTTTAAGACGACTGTATACTCTTATTGTCTCAAGATACGCACCATCAATTCAAACGCGACTGATGAGGACTTCGTGTGAAGAGGAAACCGCCATAACAAGTGGTGTCAAGAAATATTTTATATCAAAGATCATAATAATGAATCGTTGGCAAACCGCATTGTTATGCACAGCATGGCCATAATTCGAAGCAAAAGGTATTGCCGTTGCTTTTGTTAATGTTGGCCAATGGCAAACTGAGTTGGGAGTGATGAATTATGACATCGGCTACTCGGCAGGACCACCTCACAACCCAAAGACCGCAACGCACAAAATTCGTAAGCTTGCTAGCGTTTCTTTTATGAGCCAATTTTCATTTTTTGCCCATTTTATTGGGTGTGCGCGATATAAACGAAGGGTAACTTAATTTTGTTTGCTTTAATTAAGCAATAATAACTGTGAACGATGGCCAAATGGCACGTTCCAAGTAATAAAAGTAATCGTAAAGCGTGGATTTTTTTTTTCGGAAGATGAAGATGGCATTTGTTGTAATGAAGAATTGTTGCTCCCAAAACACCGCTTATGGTGAAAAAAGGGGCTATGACTCTTTTATGGTTTGAGGGCATACAACTAATTGGTCAATATTTGGTCTTTCAGTTGCTACGTAAAACCTTAGTTCATCCTCATTGACAGCAGGCATAGTTTTGTGCTTATTTGATTCCTGGAAAAAATCTGACAAGCAAGCTTTATGAAAGCTGCCGGATGCTGTTGTCAGCACGGTTGCAAGGTAAGCAAAGAAACCACACAGGTGAAGGCTCAAATCAGAGTTCTGCCAACGATTGCAATATTAAAATGTGCTGGCATGCCACAATTGCTCGCCTGAACACTTCATTTACAGTTGATCACGTTCGCACTGGCTTCGATTACATTTTGCACTTTCACCTTTAACCCCCATCCCCATGAGGCCGCGACACCGCATGGTTTCATCTGTTGACTCGTAGTGAATTGTGCGCTCATATCCGCTAAGTCGCAGCTTCCTCCCGCATATTCACTCCAACCGAGACCGACTGCGGTAGCTCTCAAATATTTAATGTAGTTATTGTAGAGAAGGGCGAAGGATGGTGGTAGATATGTATATAACGTGACTGAATTCACACGGTGACAAAAGGGCTGGCCCTCAGCAGGCATGTCACGCAAATGCCGGTGGTTTTAAAGTGCAAACAGAAAGTGAATTCGCGAAACCTCATAAAAAGCTGAGATTTTATTTATATTCCCCACTGCGGCAATCCTTATATCAGCCTTTTTCTCATTTTGGAAGCCCGCTTTTGTTGTATGCATTTCAACAGAATTTGGATTCTTTACCTGTAGGATGCAAGTGCGTTGGAGAATCGAGAATCTTTGCCGTTGTTTGTGACACCCGGTCATGTGAAGGTGTTTGTTGTGAAGATCTAAAAATATATATTTAAATTTTAAGCGCTTTAAACTCCGAATAGCTGCACATGCAGCATGCACTGTGTCATTTATATGCTGAATAAGAAGGGTTCTTACAGTTTCCTGAAAATTGAATAGAACCACTGTTAAGATTTGTTGTTTCGAAACAGTAGAAAACCATCGAAAGACTTCAGGCCTTGAATTCTGAGTCATAGAGGTATCTAGTATGAGGTTTATATAGGAAACAATGCAGCTTGTGAATATGCTGGATATTTTTGAGAAGAATTCACATTTGTTTGAGAAAGTTAATTCAAAGATGTAAGTATAATAAACTTTTCAGATTGGAATAAGAGATTTTAATATCCAAAATGGTAGTTAGTAGTTTTCTAATCAACAATCACATAAAAGACAAAGTATCAGTCTAGTTATTTATTCATGCAATCCGACAAAATTCCAGATGCAAAACAATAACTAAAGTGAATTTAAAATGCAAACTTACAAAATGCGCTTTGTATATGTATCTATGTATATAACAATGGCATTTGTGCAATAACGAGCGAGCAACTCCAACTAGCTACAGTTCCCAATCCGTTCCTGCTGCCATCAACACACCGTTGCATGAACGACAGCAACTGCTGTGCCAGATGTAACGTGTTTCATAATTAATTGCTTCGCTTGTTTTGGCAACAGAAAACGAAATTACATGAATACATTTGCTTACTCTGTCAACCGTGGTGTTGCATACTGCTTCTGGCACCTTTCAACGGTAAATGTGATGCAGTTAGTTGGCAACGCGGATGCAACACTCGTCAGCTCTCCGTTAGTTCTTTGTTTTTATGAATATGCTGACAGCGGAAGACAACTATAAGCGATGAGTGGGAAATGTATATGTGTATGTATTTTAGACACCTAATATGTTCCTCCAGTCAGGACACTTTCACAGGATTAAAATAGTTTCTAGGTTTATAAAATTTCCAATTAGTTTAAAACGTTTATATGTATGTAATGTTGCCTATAAATTGCCTATAAAGTAATTTTATAAATATATACGATTTATTTTAAATTTTAGTGAAATTTTAATTCTCTTATTTTCAGATCTTTTATAGTTGCAAAAAATATTTCACCGATCGCTTCGAGAAGCAAAAAAGAGACTGAAATAGTGCCCAAAGCAAACTGCGGCAAAATCAATCCAAAAACAACAACAATACATAGGAGTACAATAAAAAACGAACGAATAGTATCGAAACTGGAAAAGCGAATTTAGTACGCGAAAATGTTTCTGGCAATAAATCAAATGAATGGGCAGGCGGCCAAAAGGCGCAAAAAGGAGAACAAAAGGAGGGTGGCGGCAGCAGAGGTTGCACGCGGTGGCAGTGCAACAATGCCGGCAGGTGAAATACCAGCGGAAGCAGAGAGGACAACACCAACAACAGTAACAACACAACAGCCACCACCTTCATCAATTGACGCAACTGCATCGGCGGCTAGCTCGACGGCCAGTTCGACGGCCAATCTCATTGACGATATTCTGCTGGATATTGTAGCCGAGAGCACGACAATAACAGCCGCTGCAAAAACTACCAAATCGACAACAAAGCCGTCAGCGGAGGAATTGCAATCGACGGCAAAATGTAAAAAATGCCAACATGCGCTTTCAAATAGTGAGCGCCGCCAGCAAAGCGATCAGTCGCGTGACGAACAGCAGCACCTGCATTCGAAGACCTCCGCGCTTTTCCAGTCCCCCTCCAATTGCCGCTGTGAATGCGATTGTGTGAATAAAAGTTTATACAGTTCAGCAACGGCGTCCTCAACCTCAATCACACCCACGTTTAACCCGCCAAAGCCTTCATCGTCAACGCCACCTGCGACGCTGCCCACTTCATTGTATGCGGTGTATATGTGCCTTGGTACGCTCATGCTGGCCGTGGCCACCCTATCGGTGCTCTTCTACTCGCATGTGCACTCCATCGGCAACGGTGATAGTGAAAGAATTAATGGCAAAATGCCAACGGCGACGATGCCGACAGACGCGCATTTGAATTTGGCGGCATTCCGGGAGCAATTTCAACGTGAGTTGCTCGCATCAGAGCATGTGTTGCGCGGCATAGTGTCACAAGTTCTGGACCAACGGGAGGGTAAACAAAATGAGCAGGCTCCAAGAGAATACAATGTCGTGTTTGGTGGAGCTGAGCCGATCCATAGCCAACAGCAACGGTAAGTAGTGAACCGGAATACCACTGAATGAATTTAATGCACATCACTGGCCGGGTGCGTTCAGTCTGCAGGCGATGATTAATTGCATTTGCAATATACAACAATCGCCCACTTATGCTCCATTTTACTACGTACGGTACGGTGTGGTGGACGCCAGCTCTTGGGAGATATTTCTGCGTGACTAATTTGATTTTTACTCATGGCATGGTTGTGCTGGTCGTGCATTGGGCTACTAATGGCTTATTAAAAAGCTATCAATATTGTGGGTGGAAAATGGAAAATTAATGCTGCTAAAATGAGTGACTGATAGAATTTTTTTTTGCTGAGTGTGCCATAAAAATCAGCAATTTGTAAAGCTCTTTTCTGAGAGCTCTTTACCCACTTTAAGAACCATAAGCAAAAGTACATACATATCCAATTTTGCTAATGTGGTGGTTTTCATGCACCAATTATTTTTTTAATAGTTCCAGATTTCTAATATTTTGAGGAAATTTTAAATAAATTGTTACAATAATTAAATTATTTCTTAAACTTAACACTTAATTCATTCACCACTCTAACTGAATATAAGAAAGAGAGCGAGAGAGCACCCTCTATCGCAAAAGTCGCAAAACTATTTGTATGAGTTTGCCTCCATAAGTGCCTTAAAATAGCATCAAGTTGCGTGTTTTTCTTTGCCTATGCCAAGTTCAAGGTGAAACCGCTCATCCAGATAGTCTGGAAAATAAATGACGCAACTTTCGCCCGGCACGCACCTCACTCCCTGCCACACAGTGACGCGCTAATTCAAACACGAGCGTCTCTAACCTCAACATTAATGTCGGCGAGAGGCGAATTCTCGGCAGCAGCTCACGCATATTTGCATTTAATTGAATATTTATGCCGGCAAAAGTTTTTGAATAAATTAGGAGGAATTTTAAATTAAATACTTTAAAGCGGAGGCAATTGTTGGAATGGTAATTGTTAGAGACAGTTATTTCAAAAACACAGCTTATGGTGAAGGCTAATTTTAAACCACTGTAGAGGATGAACCATATTATATAAGGATATATCTAATTATCTGTAAAACTCGTCTACAATTTTCGGCCAACCCAAATTTTATAGAACCTCTATTGAATTCCTTGGCACGTTTCTCAAGCAATCGTAGAGAAATACCATTTAAATTATATTTGAACTTTCAACAATTTCGTTGATGTTAATTTCCAGATGTCATCTTCCACTGCGCGGGTACAATGCCATTATGCCACCAGTATCCACCGTCTTTGTTGTAGTTTACAATTACGACAAACTTTTTGTGCCTTTTATAACACACATATATGTATACTATTGTTGTTGTTTTTTTATTAAACCTTTTTTTCATTTTCCTTTTGCAGCGCGACTCGTGCGACGGCAGAAAAGGCCGCAACCATGCTGGCTGCCGACGGAACGCTGGTGAGAAATGAGCGTAAATATGTAGGACATGTCAGACACGTTGCAGACACCCCTGCGCCCGCGAATCATGCAGAAAGCGCTGCGGAGCAGAGTAGCGCCAGTCCTGTGGTAAGGAGATTACGTCGCGACATTACTTCGTCGCCAGCTTCTATGCAATGTAAGTTCACTGAAAGAAGAAAGAAAGAAAATAGAAAGTGCTCGCTCAGGGGAATGTGGGCGTTAATAATGATGCGCTATGCAAATGAAAAATGTTATTTATTTATTTTATTCTTCGCTTGCTTTACCTAAATTTATTTATGACGATTCTTCTCGATTTTGTTTGTGTTATTTACTGTTTATGAAGCTTTATTTTTCTCTGAGTGTATAAATTATATTTAATATTGTATTTAATAATGATGCAACCATAACAAGAGATTGTATTTTTTGCTGACAGTTCTCGCCTTAAATACGATGCATATGTAATTATTTAATAGTCTTAAAGCTGATATATTGCAAAGTGAAATTCCAGAAGCAATGTAAGAAATGCTCTTTGAATGGAGAATGCAATTAAGAAGCATCTTATTTATAGTTCCATGCATGTTACGTATACGCAACGGGCCACAATATTTTCTTAAAAATATTAGTAAGAAATATCAGATATTTTAAATTTGTTCGATGTTGTTGCTTGCTTTAATACTTTGCTATTTTTATAGCCTTCTCTATTTGATCTCATAAATATTTATTCCGTATATGCACTATATAATTAAGCTTAAAATTCTGGGCGCCTAGTTTCAATGTGCCTCTTTACTGCTTTTACTCAACTTCACATAACCTTCAAGTGCAACGGAATTTTCGTGCTCAGCGTCAACAAAAAACTGAATTGAATACCGTGATTTTATGTAGGGTAAACTCATTAATCGTCTTGCATCGAAGCTGTCTACTCAGCAATAATTCTGCGTCGCCGAGTGCTTAAAGTATGCAACGTCATCAGGCTGAAGCAATTTACAATTCGAAATTTTATTGCTCAACTCCTTTTTGCACCTTAATTTTCCTGATTTTCCATCCACCCGGTGCTTTAACACACACACACTTTCGAAGGTCGACGCATTTTCTGCCATGACTCTGCTTTGATTTCCTGTGCTTTTCCATTTTACACCTTTTTGCTTTCCGCACCATTTTTCCTTTTTCAGAGCGTAAAACTGAATACTTGAGAATCGCATTTACTCGCTTTAAACTCCCACTTACTTGTTGTTGTTTTGTTTATTTTTCTTTAGCCGATCCCTTTATCGAATTTTTCAATCCGGATCACCGCAAAGTGCTGGAAGAGCAGGATAAGGAAATACGCAAACGTACTGGATTGAAAGGAGCCGCGCCCGGCGGTGACGAATGGATTTACTTAAACACCTACTGTCGAGTGCCGGTAAGTCAGAGTATCAACGCTTAAAAGAAAAATTGTTAAGCATTTTTAAAGCGCAAAGCTATAACTTTAGCTTATGATGGCAAAATAACATTCTATATTTCACTTTTAATAGGAGAAAATCATAACTGGTTTCTGCAAAGGCACCCAAGACTATTGTCCGCCTGCGCCTCAAGGTCCACCGGGTCCAGTAGGTCCCAAAGGTACGACGGGACCACCTGGACTGCCCGGAATTCCCGGACCAAAGGGGAATCGCGGTGATGTTGGACTACCAGGACCGAGGGGAGTCGATGGTGCGAATGGTCCGATTGGACCACGTGGCCCCAAAGGTGATATTGGTATACCCGGTCGTGCTGGTCTCGACGGACGTGATGGTGTACCTGGTGAACCGGGTTTGGATGGTGTACCGGGACGAGCTGGTGCCGACGGGATACCCGGCAAAGATGGTCTGCCCGGCTTGGATGGTCGAGACGGTCTGAATGGCAAGGATGGCAAAGATGGTGCTGCCGGTCCGAAGGGCGCTCAGGGCCCACCAGGAGAGCGAGGACTGAAAGGTAATTGAGAAGAGGAAATATAACTTTTTTTGATTGAACATTTTAAATATTATATCATCCCTATAAATTTGAAAGATTTAAAGTAAAGTGCATACTGAAAGACGACAGAGAAAATTGAGGGTACCTATGTTCTGTACGAGCATACGGAACGTGTATACGGTATTTTTATTATATACTCCTTTTGTCAACACTTTGCTTCGAATTGGCGAGTTTCCTTTTTGTGTTTTCATTGACATTTACAATTTCCGTTTCCCTCGTATATCATCCTGATTCAGTCACTGTAGCAACCACACCTACCATTTCACCAGTATGCCAACGAAGTGAGCTCACTTCTAACTCTTGAAACTTTTGCCGAACTTTAACCAGCTGAGTAATTACACATTTCCCTGTAAAAGATAATAATATAAAGCGAATTTTCTCACTCAAACCAACATCAGCATTGACATTAGTCCTTTTCCGGTAACTGAAATTGCTTTTTCCGTTATTTGTTAGGAATTATTGTCGGGCGTTGCATAGTTTTAGGGTTCCCAAAATGAATATTTGAATTCATTACTTCCTTAAGGCGTCATTTAGAGCACTTTCATAGTCCACCGTTACTCTATTTTTGTTTCAATTTATTTCTGTCGCCTTACAGAGTCGGCCAATTTAAGTTTTTTGCCTGCGTGTCCTTGCTACACACTTACACATATACTTGGTGCATAGTGAGTTCGATTATTGTTCCTTACATTTTTCCTTTTGTTTATTGCTTTGGTTGGTACTTTCTGTTTGTGTTTGTATTTGTTTGTTTACTGTTTTGCAATTCCTTCGTTCTTTCGTCTACTACGTCGCTGATTTGTTGCAGTAAAAGTTTTGAGAACGTGGTCGAAACTTATTCTGCAATCTAAAGAAGTGTTGATGGCGGCTAAAAGTATGCTTCATAAAAAGAAATTGCTGGCAGAGTGAATTGAAAATGTAATTTAATTTTGAATAAAAGAGTTGCCAAGGCTCTTCACGTCCTTGAATTTGCATATCGAAGTATTTACAGAGGTTTTTAAAGAGTTTGTACTTTAGCTGGGTTGTTTTTGGATTAAAAAATTTCATTTTTGGTGATTGCTTAATTAACGAGATTGCGAGGCGGTACAGTACCTAAAAGGCTTTCTTGACGTTGAATGTTCATACTGTAGAATATATTACTTATATATGAAAGGATGAAATCAAGTCTAACAGATTTACAATACATCCGTAGGTATTGCTGGACCCCGTGGTCGGCCGGGAAAATCTGGAAAAGATGGTACGCCAGGAATTCCGGGAATCAATGCATGGAAGGTGCAGTTATTAAATGGCAGTTTCTCCAATGATTTACTCATTCCACCATCAATTGCTGGTGGGTATTTGCAAATTTTGATTATTATTAAACCCACTTGTTGTGTACAAAACAGAATAAAATGCAATCTATTGTCATTGCAGACTTGAATACGCCGCACATCGAACGTTTCGTTATCGTTGAGGAAGGAAAGACACTGAATTTGAGCTGTGCCGCCAGTGGCAATCCGATGCCGCACGTTGAATGGCGACGCGATGACGGGCGCACAATTAATATTAACGGCGTCGAAAGTGAGTATAATCGAGTTTATTACAGCTTGTATAAGTGTGGAGAAGCCGCTTTTAATAGGAGAATTTCCATGAAATGCCGCTGGTCAAAAGCCGACGGCAGTTTAATTTGAATTTACCTATGATTTCAACTGCGCTCTTTCATAGTTGACTATTTTAAAGTTTATTCTTATTAAATATACTTTTTATTAAAATATACTTTTAGCAATTGCTTTCATATCTGTATTTCGCTTTAATAAATGAAATATCTTCATTGTTAATTTCAGTGTCGTCGGTTAGTGGGCCTTATTTGAAATTTACGAATATCACGCGACATCAAATGGCTGCCTACACGTGCTATGCGGATAACGGTCTGGTGCCAGTGGCGAATGCCACCTTCCTCATTCAGGTTCACTGTAAGTACAATCCAACTAATGCCAGTATGAATTTGATTAAAATGTTTTAAAAGTTAGTGTTTTTGAGCACTAAAGTGTCAGTCAATTTTAGATGAATCATAAAAAGTAGACATTATTTTTGGTGAAATTCAGATTTAACAAGTAAGGAAGGGCTAAGTTCGGGTGTAACCGAACATTTTATACTCTCGCAATTTATTTACTTAACTTTATTTATTTTATATAATACACAATTTGACCCACATATTCGTTATATATATTGTATAAAGTCCATTGAAAGTTGGAAACCCTAATATTAGGTTAGAAGCACCGAGGTCCTCATGTTTGATTAATGGGGCCTTAAAAACCTATGGTCCGATTCCGGCGATTTTTAGAATGGGGCTGCCGCACTATAAAGGTGGTATTTGTGCAAAGTTCTGCATCGATATCTTCACTAGCGCTTACTTTATATATTGTAAAGTTAACGATTCAGATCATCTTCTAAGTTCTGGTATATCGGAAGTAGGCGTGGTTGTGAAGCGATTTGGCCTATTTTCACAACAAATCATTGGGATGTAAGGAAACTATTACAAACCAAGTTTCATTGAAATCGGTCAAGTAGTTCCTGAGATATGGTTTTTGACCCATAAGTTGGGGATGCCACGCCCATTTTCCATTTTGTAAAAAAATCTGAGTGCAGCTTCCATCTGTCATTTCTTATGTGATCTGGCGTCTTAGTGTTTCTGGAGTCTTTCGTTACTGAGTTAACTCACTTTTAGTAATTTTCAACCTAACCTTTGTATGGGAGGTGGGCGTGGTTATTATCTGATTTCAACTAATTTCATGTGTGTGGTGGGGTACGTAAGAGAACTGACAGCAGACTGTTTGGTTTATATAGCTTTATTGGTTTGCGAGATATATACAAATAACCGATTTGGGGGCGGGGCCACGCCCACTTTCCCAAAAAAATTACATCCAAATATGCCCTTTCCTAGTGAGATTCTTTGTTCCAAATTTTACTTTTATAACTTTATTTATGGCTTAGTTATAACACTTTATGTGTTTTCGCTTTTCGCCATTTTTTGGGCGTGGCAGTGGTCCGATTTTTGCCCACCCGAAAGCAACCCTCTCACATTCCCAAGGAACGTGTGTTCCAAGTTTCATCAATCATCAATTCATCAAGATATCTCAATTTTTACTCAAGTCATCGGTTGCACGGACGGACAGACGGACAGACGGACAGACAGACTTTCGGATTTTGACGCGTCTCGTCACCCTGGTCATTTTGATATATCTAACTCGTTTAGTTTTATGACTTACAAACAACCGTTATGTGAACAAAACTATAATACTCTTTTAGTAACTTTTGTTGCGAGAGTATAAAAAGCATTTATGATAATCTAATTACGTCTGAAAGTGAATCAATTTAACTTAACAAACTAAACTTTCGCTGAAAAAGTGGACTAGTGAGCGTATTAAGAGTTAAAAAGCCACACATACATATTTCACTTATTCACTCAAAGTGTTTGTAGAAAAAAATTTCATTATTTACGCAGGATATAAGCTGAATTGGAAAATAGGGTGGTGTGAATAAAAAGAAAATTATGTATAATAATTTTTTTGGTTCATAATATTTTTTATAAAAATATACTACAACAAAATGTATCGTCAAAAAAAAAGTAAAAAAAAAAATTTGTAATTTCCAAACTTTTCACTTTTCGCCATAAATTTCAACACAAATATTCTTCATATTTATTTTCTATGATATACGTGCAGTGCACAAACGTTTTAAACTAAAATATAAATTCTCTCTCTTCTTCCCATACACTTTCTATTTACAGTTTCGCCAATGATTGCCGTGTACCGACAGATGATTTATGCTGAGTACGGACAGAGTGCAACGCTTGAATGTATGGTGAGTACGACAATGTAGATAAATATTAACACTTTGTAGGGAATAAATATTTTTCCATAACTAAAATAAAATATATTTTGAGGTTAGAAAGTGGAAAAGAAAATTGGAAAAGAAAATTCCTCTGTTTTTCATATTTTTGTATGGTGAATTGACAAGAACGTTCGGAAGATAGTGTGAAACAGAAGAAGCATTTATGAAGGAATATATTATAGCGAGTATAGTGCTTTATAGGTTTTTAGTGTGTTTTGTGGTCATAAAAATATAAAATTTAATTTTTCTCCTGGGGATACTCGTTTTCCTCATACTTGTTAGCCTCACTCATTAAAGTGAAAACACTTCTCTTCATTATAATTTATATTATGGATTAATTCTCCTTTTGTTTATTTTGAGCGTACATTGGTTTATTTACACAACAAAATATCACAAAGTGGTATTAATGTAGTTTCTATGTAATCCCTTAGTTGGTATATAAAACAAGAATAATTTGCATTTTATTTCACATTGGTCGCATGTTATAAAAACTAGGAAGAAAAAAAAAACGCAAATAATTTAAATTGTATTGAAAATGAGCAAAAACGTACGTGTTTTTCCAAACGCATTACTATATATATCACGAAATCTCCCGGGGAATACAGGGCGTATGAGTAATATTAATGTGAATGTAAATTCCATTTAACTAAACAGGTGAAATAGTTGTAGCAACAACAACAAATATTATCCATATATTATATATCCATTATTTACCTTTCGACTAATCTCTCTTGTGTATCTGTGCATAATTACGCATGAATTACAAAATAATTTTACCATTTACAGTGCAAATATAAATATGAAATTCGATTGGCTTCCCCACATTAGTGCTTGTTTTCTATTCTATGATTGTTATTTGATTAGTTTTGACTGAAAGTGGCGTTATTGCGGTCATTTTATAATGATTGTGGTGGATTTTGTGGGAGTTTTTGTGTTTTTCGTTTAATTTGCTTGTTTGTTACTAAGCACTGAAATTGTGGAAATTTAAATTTGTATTAATGCGATGGTATTTTACATTATTTTGAATAAAACTAGTTTATATTTTATTCAGTATTCGAACTACACATATATGTAGAAAATGTTTTGGATTTCAATTGAAAATACAAAATGCTGAGGGCAACAGTTTTACTTATTTTACATCAAAACATTCCATTTGGTTTTCCAGTGTTACCCTGCAAATCAAATATTTAAAGCAGTTCTATGACAGCAGCATCCTCGTTAAATAAAAATAAAATAAATTATCTAAATTTAATTAACCTAATTTTTTAAGTGAGCTCATTAAACTCAATTCACTCTTCATTATTCAAATAAATGTCACACATCAGTCATACAATTCACATAAATGAGAAGGAAAGTGTGCACGCTTTACAATTCAAAAGCTACAGAGTTGGTGAAAGCTCGCAAAAAGTTCACAAAAACATGCCTACTCCTTACAAAGTAATGTGGCCAATTTACCAGCACGCTTAACAAGAAAGGCTAATAGCCATAATGACAGCATCAACATAACAACAACAACAATGAGAGCAACAGCCAGCTCGGCTAAAACCTTATACAAAGAAATTGACAACTTGAGCAAGCATAAAAACAAAACGACAAAGGCGAAATTAAGACGACAGAGGAATGAATTCACATTCCACAATGTAAAGGATGAAACATTAGGCTAGTCATAAATTATAGATGCAGGATATTTAGAGGATTTTTAATATTTTTTGAAATAGATACAATAGCATTTCGGATAACCGGATCAATGTATTAAACAAGAAACTCAGTAGGAAATGAAATTGTATCAGTCGGAGCATTAGTTATGGAATTACCCGCGTGGCCACCCCTCTATTAAAAAGTTCAAACACATATGTGTGTACCTGTGCGTTGAGAAAAACATTCAACGCTGTCAGCATACACGAAGAAAATCTAATTAGTCGTGACAAGGTTAAACGTTCTTTTCAGCTTTTATTGCTTCATTGTCATTGCATTGCCGCAACCACTCCAGACATTCACAACTCAACTGTTGCCACTGCCTATAGCCAACTGCCACTACAAGCTACGTAAGCATTTTTTTATTTCTTTTCTCTGCGTTTTGCTGCTTGTGGATTACTGTCTCTGTTGTCACGATGTGATTGTGATTGCTTGTGTGCTCTGAGCACAACTTGTGGATTATTGTGCGCCCCTTCGGAGACCATTGTCGGAATTTTTGTAGGTGTTTATGTGTCCCTTTAGAGAGTTCTTCATGCAATTGTTTACCTGTCTATCTTCTTCGTTGCTTTGGAGGTTTATCCTTTCGTCTGATGTCTCCATGTTTTTGTTTGTATGAATTTGAGTGTCGCATAAGCACCGTTTCGCTCCGTTTTTCATTTATTACAAGAAATAAAATTAATTGTGTCGTCAAGTACGCTGTTGGAATTTGTTCTATGTCTTATTTGACATGCACCCATGCAATCATGAAAACGGTAAATGTGCTAATACTCATCTGAGACAAGTGTTCATTTGTTGCTATGGCAGGTAGATCTTAATTAGTCATATATGAGTTATTTTCTGGGTAATTAATCTCAAGGTTTGGAGAATTGGCGAACATAAAATGTAAATTTTTTATAAAATTATATGTTTATGTGTGTGTTTTCTGTTACAGGTGGAAGCTTTTCCTGAGGCGATTAAGTATTGGGAACGTGCTTACGATGGGAAAACGCTAGATCCAGGCGATAAATACCGAATAGAGACATATACTGACAGGTAACCACTACAAATACACCTACATATATAATGAATTCACTAAAATTTCTGCAACGAATACACCAAATATTTTTATACTCTTTCAGCTTCAAGACAACTATGCGTTTGACCATCACGAATTTGCGCAAAGACGACTTTGGCTACTATTACTGTGTGGCACGCAATGAAATGAATGCAACCATGGTCAACTTCGAAATCGCGCGTAAGTTAGCTAACCAGATTTATGGCCGCATAAAAGGCGGAAGAATTGGCTATAAACATTGTGTGTGATTTTTTATTTTCAGCGCAAGATCCCAACAGCGAGATACCGTATGTAGGAAAGGAAATTAAATTCTATGGTCAGCGGCCACCGGAAAGTGAATGTCCCATGTGTGAGCAATGTCCAGATCCAAGGTAAGTTTATTGGCTAACAAGATTGCAAACAACCAAAAGCAAAAGCCAAAAAAATAGCTGAGTGAACCGAAAGTGAATGGCGTTGAGTGTAACAGTCATCCTTTGAGCATCATATACTCATACGCTTTATTTGCTTCATCGTTTTCGAGGGTGGGTTTTATGGTCTTTTTCGTTTTGCCGTTTCTATTTCGTGCTTGCAGTTGCAAGTTTAAATTTATGTACTATCATGTGCATGTACATATGTTTGAGGATACAAGTTGCTCAGTGGTGTAGACGTATGGCCACGCGAACGGTCCTTTTTAATTAAAAATCACAATTTATGGCTATCCATTGACTCAAAGTGCGCTGGTATATGATGGCAGTTACCGTTATATCTGCGGACTGAAGGCAAATTCTCATATACATACATATATGTACGTACGAGTATATACATTTTGACATATTCACTGTTGATAGATTTTTCTCTCAATACATATTTATATGTATTTGTATGAACAAAACTTCATTTTATCACCTGACGCCGCTTCACCATTTGGTTGGTGTTGATGTTTTTAGAAAGTCCTACCTGAGAAAAAACATAAAAAAAGTTTCCCCAGTTAATTTTGTTCGTCGTTTTGCTGACTCTCTTGACTATGGTCAGCACACATATATACAGAGACTCGTGATAAACTCACATTTGCATGGGTTTCCATGGATCCTTTCTGCTCCATACATTAATTTACATAGCCACAAATAATACTTTAACTCCACCATTTTGTGTTCCAACTGTTATTTTATTATTTCTTTCCCACCTGTTTTCGCTCACAAGGGTTTTAACGGTTAGCACATGCCTATCTTGGTCGCTGACCACCGCTGTGCCACTCGTAAATTCAATTTACCGTTAGCACAGATCTTCCTTTTTGCTTTTTTGTGCATTTTCTTTCGATTCCATTTGCGTTTTCCAACTCCACACACTCACTTAAATCGGCTTATTAACACCTGTTTGCACTTTTTCTTTCATTGGGCCATTAAATATTCATAGCTTCTCAATTATTTCCGATAATTAATTTTATGCTTTTGACAGCCTGTACCAGTGTAAGGACTCGATTAATTCGAACTTCGAAATTCTACCCACCGGAAATTATAGCTATCCAGGACTGCCCAAGAGACAAAAGAGTGAGTTCATAGTTTTAATAAATTGTGATTTAATTTATGTCAAGAATTTCAACTTTACCATTAGTTAAATTAATTAGGAAATTAATTAATTTCGCTAGCGATTACTCATTATCTTATCCTTCTCTTCCCCATTAGGCTGGTTATTGTACGCAGTTGGTAAACCGGTGTTCCATAAGTCAGTCAACGAGATTTACGGTTGCTGGTTACGAGATCCAGTTAGTTCTGCGGATATTGACCATGAGAAGACCTACGTCACTGAAGAGAACGATACGCATAATTTGTACGAATATCCAACGAAGTTGAAATATCGCATGAATTGGTCGCCACGTCGCAAGTATAATATTCCAGAGGGTTTTCAAGTGAGTATTACTTGATTATGATATTATCTATTACTATTAGTTTATACACTTTAAACATAAACAGAGCAGCTAAATTATTTACTACAAACCGAAACATCCGATTTCTTGATTTTCTTGTCAATACTTAAATTGGTACTCACATAAAATTTAAAGCATATTGTGAATCTTTTCAAAATATTAAGATAAGAATGCTAAGCTAAGCCATATAGCACAACAAAATTTTAATTCCGCAGTGAAATATTTTTGAGAGAAATTGTCAACTCACACATCTGCGACCAACGAGTGGCTAACTTAACATAGCCAAATACATATGTTTATATATTACATATATACATATCGGTTTTCACGTGCCTGAGCGTGTGTTTCTCTGACTGCATCACACACGGCTATTGCATTGCCACGTCACTTTTTTATTTGAATAAACTTTGGACTTGTTTGTTGGACAAATATTTTGTCGTTTTAAGTGTATAAATGTGTATATCTGTGAGTGTTGTCGAGTGCTTCTCCGAACTTAGTTTGCACATCACACTTTTCTGAGGCAACATAGTGTTTACGATATGGTTGAATGTAAACAACAATAAATTTGACAACAACAACAATCTCAGCGTCAGTTGTTCTCTTGCTAGTATGTGAGTAACTACATTTATATATAGATATTTGATTACAAATGAACATGCAAAGTGGAAAGCAGATAGATAGTGTCACAAGTCAGTAAGTGAAGCTTAAGCCTTACACACCTAATTATTTTGCCAATATGATGTTAATTAGGATTTATATATAGTTTAACTTAGAGATTCCTTTATATATGTGCTTATAGCCTTTTTGCAAAAAAGACAGTCGGTCTTTTTCATGGTTGTTTCATAATTGTTTTATTTGCTTTATAGGGTAATGCTCATGTCGTCTATAATGGGTCATTCTACTACAATCAATTCAATACCGATCTGGTCGTTAAATTGGACCTGGCAACTATGAAGAAAATAAGTAAGTGGGCTCTTTGGAAATCCTAAACTTAACACTAAACTCTTAATTCATTTTCATCAAAACTTTCAATTGAATGAAGAATAAAAATGATTCATGTTCGTCGTACATAAACCAAAAAGTGCAACATTTCTTTGGTAATCTTTTTATATATACATAGAACAGAGCTTTTTTATATTTTTTGTACATACCATATATTTCCATTCATTCAACAATCATAGTGCTCTGTTCTGTTTGGTCTTATTCATACAATGGAATTGTTTGTGTATGCATTTATTCATTTAACTTGTCTTTTCACTTTACTTGTTTGTTTGTTTGTATTGCCATTACAGTTACTCCTTTACCATATGCCGGCACCGCTGTTGGCAATAGACTATATTCCACCGACCACAATTACATGGACTTCAACGTGGATGAGGTTGGCCTGTGGGTGATCTACAGCACTTATGACTCCAACAATACGCTGGTGGCCAAGGTGAGTGCTTGCTTGAACTTTTATAGGTGTGTATATACACATATGAGTGTTTACAATGACACCTCCATCTGAGCAATCCCAGCGAACATTAAGAAGATAAAAAAATCGATAAAAAATATCTATATTTACTTCGATTTGAGGTTGAAAGTTTGTTAAGTTTTATTTGGTTGTTTTTATATATTCAGAATTTTCTAGTTTTGAAAAGAATACAATTCAATTTAAGAAAAATTGTTTGGAAATACGGTAGATAATATATAAGATCTTTCAAATAAAGAACTTCTCTTTTAGCCCAATTTTTATCGTACACCCGCGTTTTTGCGATTTTCCGTAAAGTCTTGGATTGCTTCTGAACCCAAGGATCTGTTGGTGTTCGGTTGGTTTTTTGGGTTATTGCAATGCCTATCGCATGCTCGTCTCTAACAGACTCTTATATACTTTCACATTTTCTTTCACAGACACCTAGTGAAATACATTTTGATTGTCACTTTTATTGTTGTGACATCACTTCGAACTCATGAGCATGCACTCGAAGCATTAAGTACTACAAAGACAATTTAACTTCATTTTTGCTTCTTGCGAGCATAACTGACAGGTGTTTGGAGCAAAACGTGCTTGCCATTGTTGGCATTGTGCCATGGTTACTGACAAGGCTCTCTCTTTCAAGGTGGCATACGCTGTTATTATTTGCGCCACTTAAAGAGTGTGCTCAAGTATGAAGTATCTTCTCTGTGAAAAGCAAGTATTGTACAAATTGCTTATAGAAGTATACTATATTATTTGTCGCGGTGTCATATCAAACACACAATGGCATTGCATTATACAATGAAAATGGAGTTTTTGACTTCGGTCATCACCTTACGGTTCTATGCTATAAGTGCAACGAAAGTGCTTTTCTGGCACCAAAGAAAGCTTTAAATAGTAACTTTTGGTTTCTATATATTTCGCTTGATCTCTTTAGTTTTCCATTACACGTCTTGAGTTCCTTTCATCCCTCTAAAGTTTGTCATTTTGTTTCTATTGAATACGGCATAACCAAACTGCTCATATTTATGTAACGATATGGAATAATATCAAAAGACCACTCACCAGATACCTGCACATATAATTGAACTGCATCAAGTCTCTCCATTAAAGTACTTCAGCTCTTGCATTGTGCTACTTTTCTGATACTTCAATGGCCACCCTTGCAAAAATATTACTTCTGCACATTTTCTTTCTTTTTGTAGTTCTTTGTTCTTCTTTGCTTATCTACTTGGAGTATCTCCAAGGTTCTTCTATACGAACTCATCATATTAGTCATATGTAGCCAAGGAAAATACGCAATAAAGTAATGCATGAATAGAGTAAGTGAGATTGTAGCCAAGCACATGAGTATTGCGGGCGAAGGTGCGCCAAAGGACTAAAGTATGCCATTATGCGCTCTAAAGCATTCGGAAGGAAGTGCACTTAGGAAGCCAGTGAATTTCATAATGGTAATCTGCTGCGCAATTTTCCATTTTCCTTGCGAAAACATAAACGGATGTAGACAATCTTGTAAAAAGTAAATATAATAGTAGACGGCTCAAGTGGGTAGAAATACACATATGGTCAAGAGAGGGATCAAATTACAGCAGTCTCCAGGCTTGTATAAGCTTTGAGTTTCTTTATTTATTAGGAGGAAAAGTTTAAAAGTAGGTAGTTTTACGCAGGTGTATGAGGAATACAAAGAAAGGGAAGCGATGCTATCAACAACACAATTTTTATAATTCGCCTGAAGTTATAATATTCGGTTTCGTCCATATTTAACCCTTTCTTACTTCTTTTATAAATCTAAATAATTAATGTTTTGCAATTTTCTTCCAATAATTTCAGCTCGACGCGGACACCCTGAAAATGCAGTACAACTTCAACATCACACTGGATCATCGGAAATTCGGCGAAATGTTCATCGTCTGTGGTCATTTGTATGCGATTGACTCGTGCACGGAGACAAACTCGCATATACGCTACGTCATCGATTTGTATAATGGAAAATTGCTAAATGTCGACCTGCCATTCTCGAATCCGTTCCGCAAGACAACCACTGTGGGATATAATCCACTCACTGTGGTAAGTATGCACAGAAGCCGATGTCGGTTGATTTGCTTGTGTTTCCTGTGTGTATATGTGGGAGTATGATTGATGTCTATACCAATCTTAATTAACATTTGGTGATTAAGTTGACCAACACAAAGAGTGATCCAATGTGATGTTTACTTAAAAATTTTTATTTCATGACATTCTTAGGTTAGTTTTTCTGAAATAACTTGTGACACTAACGCTGTGTGGACTTGGAACAAACTAAATGTTTGAAGAATTAAAAATAATTCTAGTTTCGAGAACGATATTTAATTGTTGAGAAATAGTTTTTGAAAATTTAGCTTTTTCTAAGCTTCTCTATAATTGGTGAAATGCTGTCTATTTTTAGACAAATAGCTTCGAAAATACCATAACAGTAATAAAAGATGAGACCTTGCCTACAATTACTCGCAACAGTGGAGAGTCTCTGATCTGGTAAACTGTGAATTGACTTGCTCATGAACCCGCTCTGTGTACTGGAATTTCATTACGAGTATATACGAGTATGTGTGTGAATTTGGAATTCTCCGCACTGTTGCAGCCGACGGCATTAATGAAATGTGGACGGGCTGGCAACCGATTTCAAGGGAAGCTACGTGCACAAATGTAATGCGAGCGGCATGTGTCGAGCACCTTGCGGATCATGTCATTAGTTTACCTGCTGGAATTTGCCTTCCCATCCGCAATGCTGTTGTGCTCCACTAATTATGGGGTCGATCAAAGTGACACCATAATTCGTTAGTGGGTGATTAAATGTCACGTCACGGCTGTGCCTTTGGCCGTAATTTCAACCTGCTGGCGATACTTGGCACATGTGTTTGTTGTTGACATTGTCCCATTGCCATTGCGTAGCTGAGCTTGTCATGTAATGTAGCATAGGTGTATTCCGGCTACTGCTGCCGTTGGTCAGTAGAGGTTAAAGTGAATATTAATTTATACGTCTACGTACTTAGTTGGACAATTTGATGCGAAGCTTCATGATTTTTAAATGTGAAAGCCCATTTAACGGAATTTACCAGGCATGGCACAGAGCAAGAGAATTAATTGTATAATTTTATGTGCAGGTGAAATAAGTGTTGTGATTGCAGATATATTTTATATCAACCTACGAACACGTCGATCAAGCATTAGCTTAGTTGTTTATTTAATCATATTCCGTTCATACACAAACCTTGGTAGGCATTACATTGTCAAGTAGTCTTTTATAAGCTTTTTTTTTCTAAATATAAGCGATTTTCTTCGTCACGATTTTTCTGTGCTATTACAATAATATTTTAAAGAAAATTTGTTCACTTTGTTTCGCTTGTTTCTTTGTCTTTTAAATGTTACGTATACGCACCGATGGACTTTGCTCCATTTAAATGTTCACTACTACAACCATTCTACCACATTCCGTTATAAGCATACAAGTTATGTATAAATATCTCAATCGTACCTCCGTTCACCATAAAATGTGAATGGCGCCACTGCCTGGCAAGTTGCGATGCTACAATAAATCATTATTTCGCCTTCGAGTATGCTGTTCATTTTGATATGACGAACTACTAGAATAGTGTAAGAGTATATCGTAAAATATATTACGATTGCTCCAAGGCATGTCAACATTCACTGTCGTTATTTTTTAATGTCTTCCTTTCGACAGCCATAATTACTTTGCCTACAAATATGTCCACAAAGCGTAATTATGAATGAAATTACAGAAAGTAATTATGTTAAAGCTCTTTTGAGGCTATACACTGAATGTTCTCAATAATAATTTCTTACTGCTGGATTTCCTTTTATTTGACATGGCAAAGTCTCATCAAAGTTGATCAAATGAAAAAAGAATAGCGATTTTTGTGATACAATGATGGATGCATTCAGTGATAAAAGCAATGCCGCCGACAGTTGTTGTCTTTTCATATTGTATCAATAAAATTAAATTAATTCTTCATATTTGTGTTCGTCCCCAAAGGTAATATTTAGCCAACATCTACTAATTCGATGAAGGTTTAAGCAGAAACAAAAGTTATTTGCCGCTGATTTTGTATCGGCCACAGTAATATTGAGTGTATGTGTAAGTTCGAAAGTTGCATCACTCAATGTCATTGCATTCAACTCATTCAATTTATTTGATAGGCTCTGCCTTTACCACTGATTGATTCTTAATGATGTCGATGATGTCGCATTTGATATCTCTTGTTGCTTTTATTGATTCGAATATACTTTGTCAAATAGGAAACACTAATGATTGATATTTCGGTTGATATTTTGATAAGCAACATGTCTTTCACTTGATATCTGACTGATTGTATTGCCTTAAAAGTAAAAAAAAAATGATTTCTCTTATTCGTACATATTTTATATAAATTCATGTTTGGAATGCCTAATGGTTGCTATTCATAAAAAAATAAATCTATTTATTCTCATCTACAATTCACAGCCAAATTAAAGAGTAAATATTTATCGCCATACAGAAAAGAAGAAATATCTGAATATTTTCCCAAATAGTCCTTCCTTGCATTATCTCATCAAAAATTTCTTAATTAAATGAAGCTGTGTCGGTGGGCTTGTAAATAAACTTTGCTAACGAACCTTTTACAAATGGAAAGCAACATCTGAGAAAAATGAAAATACTAAAATAATATCATTGAACTGATGAAACTGTTGCTGCTACTCCAACACATGCAATCATAAAAGGATAAACTAAGCTTTACCAACATCCTTACAACCTTAGAACTTTAGAGTTTACTAACCCATGTAAGTGATGTGCAAATGCACGAACATATATTATTTGCTTATGAATGTGTGCCATTAAGCTCGCCTGATTATGCTGTTCATCATATATGAATGCAGTAAATATGTGTCTGACTTGAGGAATTATTCTACCGAAATGTATCACCTCAAAGTTTGGCAATTTGAGTTACGGACTTTCGACATACGTTATTTGTGTAGTCCTCTCTCCAGTTCGTTTACTTTTATGCCCGACTTGCTTTATGCTTAATATGTGTGCAAAAGGTTCGAGTGAAAGAGATTTTTATAAAATTATGATACTAAAAGGACACAGCGTACTATGAAAGGCACAATGCCATTTATTATTAAGAATTTTTCTTCTAAATATTCATTAGCATAATTTATACTCTGAGCAGTTCTCTCTTATAGCTCTTTCTTTAAATAACAAAGCGTTAACATCGTCAATATATCGACAAAAACTGAATTTCTTGCGCTTTCGTTCGTTGCTTAAACCTTTTCTGTGCATTTTTAACAATTTTCTCGCCTTTTTACCTGCTGTTGTAGTCATTGCATGTGAAAATATATTAGTCTACCAATTTTACAATTTTATATTCTTATAGCTCTTTCTTTAAATAACAAAGCGTTAACATCGTCAATATATCGACAAAAACTGAATTTCTTGCGCTTTCGTTCGTTGCTTAAACCTTTTCTGTGCATTTTTAACAATTTTCTCGCCTTTTTACCTGCTGTTGTAGTCATTGCATGTGAAAATATATTAGTCTACCAATTTTACAATTTTATTGAATTTTCTGCACTTGCTCCTTACTTACTCACTTCAATGACTTTCCGTATGCAATTTGTGTGCGATTTATTTTCTTCGAATGTATATATATTGCCTTCTTACACTTGTGTGCTATACGAATATGTGTGTTGCTAGCTACATGAAGATGCAAGTAAGTAATTTTGCAGAAAATTTATTTACCGTGCAGCAAATGAAAGGCGAATTGATTTCTTTTGTCATGCAAAATTACGTATACGACGTGTTGTACATTTTGCTGCCTTTGTGCTCTCAGATACATAGGTGTATGAGGTAAATGATTTTAAATTATATATTGTAATCAAGTTACTGCGTATTACGTGCAAGTTGAATTTTTAAGTTTCGAAAAAGTTTTGCATTTCTGGTGATGATTTAGAGAAAATGGCTTAGGTGTTTTGATTCTGTTTTCTTTCATGTATTCTGGATGCAGTTGAGGTGTTAAAAATGTTGAGTAGACAGTATGCTGACAGTACGAAATTCGAAGAACGTATAGTTAATTTATTTTATGGATTCTATCGTATTAAATCGTGAAGCCTCATAAACTATTAAAATTCACGACAGGCGCAGGCATCCTGAACGATGACTACTACTCAGGGAATAAGTAAAGGCACTCCATTCTGGTATCGCAAAGGACCATAACTGGTCTATGCGGGGCCGGCAGGCCTACCAGACCAACCGAACCTAACCTAACCTATCGTATTAAACTAGAAGAGCATTCGAAGAGCCTATAGCAGATTTTTCATCATTAATATTTACTTTCTCTGGCTTTATCTTTGAATTTTCGCAACTCATTTGAAATATTTTTATAATAAGTTGAATCAAACTATATTTTTAGTCCATAACATCTAATTTGCTGACAGGAAAAGAGAAAAAGATAAAAGTTGAAAGTATATAAATATTCAAACTGTTTTAATTTAAAAATATACATAAAAAAATATATCTAAGGGCTTATTCTTATCGATTGTAAGGAAACTTCAAGTATATTAAAATAAGTTTTTCATATTATATACTAAAAAGCACATGCCTTTGCGCTTAGCTCACAACTATTTTTCTTTTATTCTCTATTTTCAGGAATTGTACTCGTGGGACAAAGGAAATGCACTCACATATCCCATACGTTATCGCGAGCCTAGCCTCAACAGTGACCGGACATAAATAAGCGCCACCAAATGAGGCAAGCAACGTACGTCTAATGCAACGCGTCCCCGCTCCACATTGTGCAGATGTGAAAATACTAACGAACGGAACAATACATAACATATATATATAAATATGATATATATTCGTATATAGTGGGATTGGCGCAATGGTTGGTTGCAAGGGAATTAAAATTGTCGCATTAAATATTAAAACATTAAAATGTGTAATTTGTAGGAGATAAATAAATAAAGAGTCACTAGTATATTTGTTTTGTACGACTAACACTAATTGTAAGCTGTAAAATATGCAAAAATAGCGACTAATTCCTAAATCGAGCGATATTAACATTTTTGATTTATCTCTGTAAAGTTTATATGGAAAAGCTGGAAATGTGGGATTAGTAAATTGATAAAATAGCGAAATAGTAAAATAGAGAAACTAGCATTAATAATTAGTAAGTGAATAATATTAAATTATGAATACTAAAAATTTGTGTGTGCAAGTACATATATAGTGATACATAAATGCTGTATTTTTATGTAATAGATTAAAGTGTAGGCAACCACAAAGAATTTATAATAAATTGTATAAAATGAATTTGATTTGTTTTTTAATTGTTCTTGGTGTGGAATGTGGTTGTGGAATGTCGTGGGTCTAATGATGATCCAGCTACTCCTATGAGGTAAGCGATGGTATCGTGCACGTTTTTGTGGTATATTCTACTGACTTTTCTACCCGGTGCTCGGTGCTCGGTCGTGTTGTTTTTAGTACAGTAAACAATTGTAGCATATTTTCATGATTCAGCGCAAAATCGCCTGACAAATATTCAAAATATTTCTGTGGTATTTCGCATATGTTCACCATCGCCAATGCGCCGCATATTCAACAAAATAGCAAACACGAGGCAGCACCTAAAGTTGACAGCATATTTGTTTGTATGGCGCTGCGGTTAGATACTGATTCGATTGCACTGCCGTGGGCATAACAAAACAGTCGCGCTGTGTTTGCTTTCCTGCATTAATATCCTTTAGTTATATTAAATTTGATATTTTGCGCGAAACTCTGCTTGTGTGCTTTGGTGGGCCGGATGAAGGCATGTGATATATAACATTTGCTGGATTGTTTGTTTAGATTTTGGTGAGCAGTGAGCCGAAGGAGGAGCGGATGGATTAACAGAAAAAGTAAAATTAATTTATAGAATTTTTTGTACTTATTTCATTGGATTTGATCGATATAGAAAAAATATATGCGCAGAGCTGGCTTAATTAATTCAACAAAATATATATATCTGCGATTGACCACAAAATTGCGGTAAACATTGTGACAAGCGGTAAACATTGTGAAAGAAAAACAAGCTTATAAAAAATGAAAATTAAATAAATATAAATGAAAGTCTGCATAGTTTTTCATGAAAACCTTATTTGTATGTAACTGTATGTGTGTCGTGCAGCATTATTTGTGGTTATGCCAAAACATTTGGCTCTTCTGTTGCTGTCAACTCTGCGGTTTTGTTCGAGGTTATGTTGTTGGCAGCTCGATTGCTGCTGTACTGCTCCACCAATATTTACTTACTCGCCCGCTTTCCGACTTAAGCAGCTTTAATCACTGTTAGCAGTTGGTTAGCATGCTGCCGTATATGATTAAAAAACTTTTGGAAGCCTTATCCAAGCACATATACATATTCAACTGCAATGTTCTTACGCCTTCATATCCAACAGGAAGCTTTTCAGCTACATTCTCGCCGGTGTGAATTATTAAACTTTGCTGCAGAGCTGCTGAGAGTGGCGAGGCGAGGAGCTGAGCAAAGTTGAAGAAAATAAGCGAGTGAGTGAATTTCATTCCAAAGCAAATAACTTTTTCCAAGTACTCATTTGTGCCGCTTGGGGCAGCAAATAATAAGTTTGTGCTATAAATATATGGTGTTAAGAAGAGTCTAATTATTATGTTACCATGCTTGTGTTTTTGTTTGCGAAGTCTCTCCTCACTTTCTGGATTCTGGATATGCATGATTCTTAGAAATATACTTCTACATCTTTTTTTTGGTTGTGTATAACATCTGAAACTCTGGCTTTAACCGTTTCGTCAGACTACTTCAGGGACCTCAGACCTTCAGAGCTCAGACTTTTAAAACTTTAATTTTATTCAAAAAAGCGAACAACATAAATTCGATATTCTGGAGCATATCCAAAATGGTTAATTAAATTCCACAAATATCTACAATGTACAGTGTGTAATAATATAATATATAATATGAAAATTAAGTATTTATTAATAAATAAGTGATCGAGAATGCTTTGGCAGTGGTTATTAATAAAAATGATTAAATTTCACAGAATGCATTTGAACAAAAATATTTCGGTTTCATAATTACCCTTCACTTTTTTAAACAAAGGCGATTGTGTGAACTCAACATAAGTGATTTTATTGACACTTAGAGTGCTCGAATTATTGCCGCCACAAATGAAACTGACTTTTGCATTGTGTAAATATTTTTTGTTTGAATTCCCAAAAATTATGGAAAATTGTGAATTTATTCATATTATTTGTTACATTATACACTTATGCACATATGCTTTATTGACATTTAATAATTGCAAACAATAAAATGTATATTTCCATTGCAGTGACTCCATTTGACTGGGGCATTTTTGGAATGCGTCCAGTAATGTGCTCAAATGTCGCTCATGTTCAAATGAAGTGCTGATTAAATTTACCAAATATTTCACAATGGATTAATTGTTGGTTTTGTATAAAGTGGGAATTTAATTAAACAAAAATATTTGAAGCTTTTTGTCGAATGTATGCTATTGTTATTTGTTTAAAGATATCGCTTCAACAGAATTTAAATTGAATTAAATTTTGAGTAATTCCCTTTGCATTTAAATTAAATTCGTTTGATTAAAGTTCATATTCCTCAAAAAGCAATGAGTGAGATAAATTTGTAACACGATACAAAAAACATGCAAGTGTTTCGCTATTAGTATTGTAAAAAATATATATCTGTCAGACATCTACCCATTTTTATTCTTTGTTTGACTTTATTTTGTGAAATGCATTGAAACACATCCACCAACCAATAAATAAAGCAATTAAATCAGTGTTGCTTTGATTTGACAGTGTATAAGAGACACATATTTTAAACATTTTTTATGCCTTTCATTGTCAGCCACATTGTCTTCGCATAAAATTTGGCAGCTAACGATATTTAAAATTCATATTTATTTTAATTCATCGCTTTGGAAGCTGCTACGTGCGAATTTTGACACTAACATTGCCACTTTGTCGGTGGGCGGACCGTAAATCGTGAGAATTCTGATATTTTATTGCATGCTACAAAAAAGAAAAACACGCATGCAATAATATTAAATAATGCGAAGTGACAAAATATTTATATAAGGTAACATTTGTACAAATTTGTACTATTCCAGTGGTGAATCATACGTAGTAACACGCTTTGTGGCCACAAAAGCATGTGAAATTACGCAACACATGTATGAAAAATGACTATAAAGCATAATAAATGTAACTAAAGAAAGCTACCGTAAAATGAAATTCTTCTTGTTTAATATAATTGAGAAATGTGCACATGTCACATTTTTTAAAGCAGGAATGTTATTAAATGTGCAATTCCTGGCTTCTTGCTGTCTTTGTGTTGCTGCCACTTTGTGATGAAATAAATGTAATTAAGTTTAAAATCATCTGCTGAAACATCAATTAAAAAACGAGAATTTAAGGTAAAATAAAATCTATCTGATGCAATTGGTTATCGTTATATTTGAAATTTAAATAAAAGTAGTTGGCATTCCAGAATGCCGAAATTTCGGGATCCCGAAAATCTTACCGTAAACTTACATTTCAATATCTTCGCACTAACATGGAAATAACTCCATAGAAAGCCTTTAAATAAATCATACTGATTCTAACCTATTGATACCGTAATTCAATGCTATTGACCTCTGGCCAAAATGTAAAGAAACCCCTGTCAGAGGTCCTCGACCAAAATGTAAACAAACCCCAAAACAAGTTGGTGCGTGAATAACCCCAAGAAAATATTATAATTTTCGTTCTGTATTTTGCTGAATATCTCGTTTAATTTGTGAAATAAATGTTTTCATGTAGTGGCATTGAAAACACAAAGAAATTGATGAAATCGTCAGAGGCATAGTAGAGTACTTATTCCGTCAAGGTATGGAAAGCTACTTACCAACATCAGTTCTTCGCTTCCAATATGCGTTGCATTGCAATAAATATTAATTTCGTTTTACCATTTCCACTATACCCTTCTTTCGCAACTCGTACCCACCATCTTTCTGCGAGACAATTGTTTCCTCGTTTTATTGCTGCATTATTTCGCATTTTTGCTCTTAAAATTTCATTTTCCATTTCAATTTCGCATATTGCAAAATGAAGATTGCCATAAAATGCAACTGTAAAGTTAATAATAAACCGCAGCGTTATGAGAGCGTCCAGCTTTTTGAGGCGGCAATCAAGTTGCGTCGAAGCTGCAGCATTGCGCTAGTTTCATTTAGCTTAGTAATAAAAACAGTTTTCTGCGTAGAAAGCGGGAAGTTATGCATTGAGGGAGTGTCCGTTTTCTCCCCACTCTCTGCGGGTATTCATAAAATAAGTGCTGTGGCCATGGTTTTCGCTAGACAATAGGAATATGTAGTTTATTTCTGATTTTTATGGCACAAGCACTGCTTTATCTAGTTTCTACTTCACATATTGCAAGTTTATGGATTCATATAGTTTAGGGGAAAGGAGCATTCTTTAAGTGCCCATCACAGAAATGATAAATATGTTGGGATATAACAAAATAAATATATTTCATATAAACTTTACATACTAACAAAAATTTGGAAATCTACAATATTATTTAATACGGGATAAAGTGCAAATCATAATGAGCGGAGCATCAGCTGGCATCAGTTTTTGTTTTAATTGCTTTCAAACTTTTCCTTGAGTGCATTGCTCTCGCCTGTTGATTCTGGTGGAACTGCATGATTCGTGATTCCTCTGCAATAATTGCAAGAGTTGCCCACTTTAACTAAAATTTAAATTTTATTATATTATTCAATGCATCGGTGGAGCATAAGCAACAACAAACATAAATGCACCTTTCTGCAAATATATGTATATAGATGGGAGAAGTTAAATAGAAGTGTGGCAAAGCTGAAAAGGCAAAAATCAAAGTCAAAAAGTTCTGTAGCACTCACCAACAAACTGAACTGTGTGTGTATCGTAAGTACTTTTGTTTTTGTTTCCATGTCTACATTCGCACCTTCATAAATGCTTTTGCTGGCCATTGAAAGAACTTTCTACTAATTAATACTGCAATTAGTAATTTGCGTTGCACATAAATTGATTATTCACGGAAATGGAAATGGGAGAAATTTTCTAGACAGCATTGAATGACTTTTTCTATTTGTTCTATATTTTTTCCATACATTTAGTTATTTCTGTGATTGTTGTTTATCATGTGCATATTTCAAATGCACAGTAATAGTGTGACCTTACAAATGAGAGAATAATAATTGTGTAGAACATTGTTCGCTAATTCGCTCTTCAACAATTTGCTTTGGAGGTAAGAGATCATATAATTTGAAATAAAGGCCTTTAAATATACTATGGACTCTTAGGCATCCTTTCATTTAACTTGAATGTGGGATTAAAAATGACTTTCAATTAAAGCAAGGCTCTGGCTTACGATTTAACTTAAATTCAGATAGAGCTAAGGCAACATTATCTAAACGGCAGTTGGATGGCTGAACAGATATTTATGAAAGTTTCTTCGTTTTTAGAAAGGAAATTTTAAAACGTATTCTCTTTCTTAATCAAATATTTCTTTATTTACTGAAAAATGGACAGAAGTACAAATCTAATGCTATTCTACGAATTATTCTTATCCATATCATATTGATATGGTAGCTGATATTGCGTTTATTGTGTGTTTTGGTAATTTCTGTTGAATGAAACTAAACAGAAATTCTCAAAATTCATGAAAACAATAATCATTTTACTGTTTTTGACAGGCAATTTGCGTGTTTCTTTACCTTAATAATTTCAGTTGAAATATTCGGGGAAGCCTTTCTATATTCTACTACTTTTACATTTTATTGGACACATTGTACCGTTAAATATTTTTCAACGAATTAATTATAAATCAATTTAAAGTTTGTTGAAAAGCTTTTTACCGCTTCCCAATTCATTTGCAGTGGCAAAGATAAGAAATCGCGCACACAAAAGAGGCATGAAAATGGAAAAGTTTGTTGCGCACTTAATTTTTCTTTTCCCTGTCAACCAAACCAACACAAAAACTGGTGGATATATATATAAATATATCCCACTGGGTGTCTTTCACTTGCAGCATCCAGAATTTATGATAATAATTTGTTACGAGGCCTTAAGCAGCCACTGCAAATGAATGAGACAGACAGACACTGCAACGAACAAAGTAACAAAAGCGTAAGGAGACACTAAAAAGCGCAGCATGTCGCAGGCTCTATTTAGCGTGCTCTCTCGGCCAAGTTTTCATGCAACAGCTACTGTGTACTTTTTCTTGTTGGATTTTTTGTTGTCACCCGTTCATGGTCACAATTTTGCAGTTCGCTTTATGTGTTTCCTTTCTTTTAATTTTTTTAGCAATGGAAAGACTTTCTTGACGCCTATCTATGAGCAAGCCACAATAGTGAAATGCCGTGAAGAGCTCTCCAAAGTTTGTAAGAACGAGTGCTGAGGAGCACTTGATGGTGCTGCAAGATAGGCGGATGCGTCAAGTACATGCCATGCTGAGTTGGGTCAAGTAAACTTTAGAACTTTACGACGTGGATGACCACTGAGTGTCATTGGCACTGCTGCATGAGCACTTCGGAATGAAAGCAACGAAATTTAAAGCGGTCGAAAATGTGGGATTAGTGTATAAACTTGAAAATGTTCTTGTTTTTTATTCATTAAACTTCATGGCATAAAAGTGTCTACAAATACACGTAGAAACGAGCGAGAAACACTGTAAATACCTGCGTACAATAGATTTGAGCCTCAAGCGCTGGTTGTTAAAGCTTTATTCATTGTTTAAACTTCTTTTCTTTTTATACATAATAAAGCGTGTATGTTGTTGCAAAAATAAATTATTATGCTTATCTGCCGTTTAGGTATTTTTAGGCACAAATTGTTTGCCTTTTGGCATACCCATAGTATTTGTGTTGTTGGGCGCATCTTTTACCTTCATTGCCTTTGAACTGTATAAATGTCCGTTTCGCTGGCTTCTCCATTATTTAATAATAAGTAATTCGTATTCATAGCCCCTCCATCTACTCTGTAGACATCACATTAGGCTCATGGGGTGCATGTGTTTCACATTCCTTTATTGGCGTAATTTTTGGCGTTTACACACTGGTCTCTTGCTGGCTCACGGTCGGTCGGCCAATGAATATTTTAGCCATAAGGTGTTGCCATAAAAACAACTTTTTTAATAACGACTTAATGAGCACCGCAGGCCCGAATTACTGGTTAGGCGGCTTATTCTTCGCACTTTTCGGTATTTTTACGAAACGCTCACTTCGCTGTGGTGCCCTCATTGAATTTTGGTATTTGCAGTCATAAAATTTTCACCTTTGATTGCTGACCGCTCAACTTTGTTGTGTGTTTTTCCGCCCATTTTTATAATGAGCGTAGCCCAGCTCGCGGCAATAAGCAATATTTTATTTAAAAAGTTTTTCGAAACAACATTATAAACACGTCGGTGCAACATAATTAGCTACATGAAGATAAGACCTTGTACAAAGTGTAAACTTTTGCAATATTTAAGCAACACGATAAGGAGCTCATGGTAAACAAATACATACAAACATACAGCTCGAACATTGCATACCTCCTTGCACATATATGTGTACAAAGTTCATGCCCTGAAGTGCACTTATGCTTATGGAAGTTAATTAGAACTTTTCGTTGTGCGAAATGGAGGCAAATTTAGTTTTGTTTGTGTAACGCCTAAAAGTATACTTTATATATGAAGCACGTGTGTTTGCCATGCAATATAATGCAAAAGCAAATGTTCCCTATATTAATAGTAAATTGTTCTTGTATTTTCGATTCGAAAAACTGGTACAACGAATTCAATCTTGGCCGACGCTCGCTCAAAGACGAATTCCGTGAAGGTCGTCCAAAAACAGCCGTTGTGCCAGAAAACATCGATGCCGTACGTGAACTGATAATGCAAGACCGTCATGTAACATACCATCAGATTGAGGCATGCCTATGTATTTCTCCCACCATCATACATTCGATATTGCATGAACACCTGGCCGTAAAAAAGGTTTGTTCTCGTTGGATCCCACACAATTTGACAATCGCTCAAAAAAAGGCTCAAAAAAAGGCTAAAAAAAAAATGCTTCGAAAATTGGTTTGAGCGCATGCAAAAGTGTATAAATCTTGATGGAGAATATTTTGAAAAACAATAAAACCATTTTCGTTGATAAATATTCCTATTTTCATTATTAGGCCAGAAATAAATATAGCAGCCCTCGTATGTGTATATGTGAATGTGAAGGAATGATGTGTATGTATGAGATGCTCGCAGCAGATAATTTATGCGCCAATTTCCCTATGCATCTTCATTAAGTTATTACTTTTGCTTGCTTTAGTTTTGTTATAAATAAAGAAGTACATATTAACTGAGTTATGTTAAGAGTGGTTTAATTATATATTCATATGAGTACTCACAAAAGATTTTCTTATAAAATATTGGGTTCTAATTAACGAAACATTTTTGTTTTGTGTCTTTTATAAACATAGACAGCAAAACAAATGTGGACAAAAGTGAATTGAATATGAGTGTTGAATGTACTCGTTGATATTTCTTAGCCTGCAACACAGTGTCATATGTGCTTCCCTGAACCATCAATGTAAACAAACAAAGACGCAGGCGCCTAAGCTCGAGTAAAGAGGAAAATAAGGTAAAGCAAGTAATTCAGAAGAAATCATTTTTGCGAAATGAATTATGAGCCTAATGCGACTAAGCGTCTGTGCGCCTTTTGTATGCTTGTTAAGGCTTGATTCTTTGTGTAAACATTTGCATTTCTGTTTGCTCAAGACAAGGGACAATTTATTTCGTAAATTTACTTTTCGCTCATTGTATGTGAGTCGTGTCACATGTATGAAAAAGGTTTTCCTTCAGAATATGGAAGTGAAAAAAGTTGTACTGAGTGCATTTCCGTCCCCAATTGTCAAGTATACGCCGTGGGTTAGTATTTAAATTGGTATGTTGCATTTTAGTTTTGCACTTAATTTTTGCGCAATGAAGCTGCTCTTTTTTTGCTATTTTAAATTATCCTTAAATTGCCTTCATTTGATTATCCACTTTTGCACTGCTTCACACATTTTGCCACATCAAGTACTCAAAGGATACTAAGTTCTTTAGCTGTTATTCTGCAGCGAACTTACTCTATTTTCTTGAATTCGCTGCATTCTCTCTTTGTTCTCAATTTGCTCTCTCTCTCTGAGTGTGAGCGCGCCTGACATTATACTGTATACATCGTTGAATTCGCCGCAGTTACTGCACGTGGCTTTGTTTTGTCTGCTTGTTTGTGGTGACAACTCGAAAGTAGGGGCTGGCAACATAGCTAATTCATTGGGACATATATTTACGTTCGGCGTGAAATTGTTGACTTTATAAGTGGCTGCCATATCAAATTTTTCGTCTGGTGCACACATACATATTTGACTATTGCAGGCGAATGTAAATTTTTTGGGATAAGTGGAAATGTGTTTGACTTACTTAGTCATCCGTGTTTGTACGAATATAGGTATAAACAGTTATGTAACTGACTGTGTGTCACTGTTTCTGGTTATTTATCTAAAAATATATAAAAAAATTAAAATTAAAATTCCAATGCAAATAGATGCATGTTATTTAAACACAAAAACCTTGAGCTTTTGAGTATAGGTGCTAGGAAAAAAAAATAATAATATAAATCATGAAATTTTATTATAAAAATCATTAAGGTTGTGGAAAGAAGCAAAACCAATTTCAATGAGTCCAACAAAGAGAATTTTTGGTATATATATCTATTAGATATACTTGTTTAAAACATATAAATATTATCTCATTTATTTGTAGCCAATAACCTTTTCGCTTTATTTGTTTTGCTCTTCATTCTTACCAAAATTGGTTGCATACAAACAGGCGCACAATACGGAGACAGCTGATTAGACGGCGCAACCAGGAAGTTACACAAAGTAGACCCATGAGCAGTGTTAAGGCTTTAACATTTTATTTATTTACTAGGACTTTACTATGTTGCATGAAGAGTAGAAGTCTGTCCACAGTAGGTTGTTTATTTCTGCTGTACATATGAAAAGTGACAGATGTTGGTAGTTGTAATAATATGGCAGATACAAGTTCTTCTATTGATTTTGAATGAACAATTCTTCACTTCACTCGCCCTCGCCTATTAAGCTATGTTTCAGCAACTTCAAATGTGTATGTAAAATATATAAGTTCATTTAAAATTGAACGAGACAAGGAATAGTAAATATGAAGCAAATGTGATGATATCTAAAATGAAGACAATTTAAGTGTGTCTAACTGCCAACTTTGTGTTTTCTATGTACGATAAAAACAATTCCACATTTCCATGCAAATGTTTGTTATGGAAATTCCATAAAAATCGATCATGCAAATTCTGAACTGTGTCTGTAGACATACAAGCAAAACGGAGTAAGCTTCATTGTGTATATTTAATTCAATAATATTTAAGACAAACAATTTCAAATAATTTACTACACATATGCCAATAAATGACTATTGTCGTTGTTGTTGCTCCTTCATACAATCTATAAATACACACTCCTCTCTGCGCTCTCCCGTCAGCACTTAAGACCAACTTTGACACTGAGGTGGCCCAGCACAACACAAACGCTTTGCATAATTTTTATGATCGGCCATAAAATGATATTCAAAACATACTATTACCCTACATAGAAAATATTTTATTGCTTCCAATAATAATATTGTACAAATGGACATGGAAATATTATTCGAATGCTGACATTGCCGGAGTGCTTGCTGAATGCGGCTGTGTGTTTAAAAGTGGGCGTGTAAACGCAGATGCTGCCTCGAACGATTTCAGGTCGCCAAACCGTTAATGCCAATGTCGTTGCTGCTCTAAATATATGTTAACATTTGCCTTTACGGCATTACTTCCCATCTGCTTTCTATGAGTTTATTGTCCTTCTATGTAACGAATATATATATGTATGAAGGTATTTGTGTGTTTGTGGTGTGCCTCAAATACTTTTCCAGCACTTTATTGCCGTGTTACTCAGGATGTTAATAGATATTGTAAAAGCAATTCACTGCCACGCTGCGGGATATATTTTTGTGGGTCTACTCCAAGAAGGCAGACAATGGAAGTGAGATACTCATTGCTTTTAATTCTTATAAAAATGTGAAAATTTGAAGAGCATTCTATAGAACTTCTCGATTTGATATCAAAAATTCAGTTTCGTAAAAACAGTGAGTTTTTTTATAAAATATTTTCTTAATAAAATTGTTCCTTCTTACTTATGACTTATTTTCCTAAATTAGAAGATCTTCAAAAGTTAAGTATTTAAGACGAAAATTCCATGAAATCTCATCTAAATATCATATCACATCTTGTTAGATCACATCTACATGTCAGTTCACATCACACAAGATATCTCATTATACTACATCACATCATCATCGTTTTGCACTTTCCCAAGAATATAACAACAAGGCACATCATAGCTCATATTATCTATATCACACACGCACATCACTTTACAGTAAATTATATCACATTCCATCACTTACTATAACAACAGATATCACATCGCTAGTTAATAGTCGATGTGTGGTCATTCGGCTCATTTCACTTTCCACTTCATTTTTATTACTCTTACTCTTTTGGATAAGTCGAATGTTATTTATTTTATTCGCTCAATACCTTTCGTTCATTGGTTCCTTCATTGAGGGCAATCGTCATATAAATATACATGAAAAGGCATATGGTCTGCGGTGTGAAGTTGTTGAAAGCTGAAGATGGCGTGCGAAAAGGCATTTAGTGCAAGAGTGACTTTGTACTCAGGTATTTTATTCTTTTTATTTATTTTACTTTAAGCACTTGGCTTTTATTGCTTGTTGTCCTATATGCTATGCTGTTAATCGTTCATGGAACGTTACTTTCAGAAGCTATACTTGTACACAAGCTATATGAAACGCAACGCACTTTATTTAAGTAATTTGAGCAATAAAATTTTAGTAGAATGTATTATTTTCACGTTACTTGCCCAACATAATGTGCTGTTTAGTGACCGCAGGAAAAATAATTTGACTTACAAATGGACTTTAGAAATTGCAAGAGATGTTCAGCTGAGAGATGAAGGAACATAATCATTGATTAATACTTAGATAATTAAAATATTTATTTTTTATTTTAAATGTTGCAGATAAATTATATAGAGGGATCTAAAGACCTCCGTGAAAAACATTGATAATATAAAAAGTTTGTTCTCCTGAGTTAAAAAAAAATACTTTACTTTACTTTTATGGCTTCAGCTCGCTTTAAAAACATTTAATTAAATATTTACTCTTTTTGTTGCATTTTTAATGCTGCATAATTCAAATAAACAGACATTTATCAGTTGGACTGTAGGACTTATTACTTCTGGTCATTGCCTTGCCTTTCACGCACTGGTTTGTATGTAATCCGCTTCCGAATAATTGCGATATAAATATTGTTGACTCTACAAATATTTATAAATGCCAGGCAATACATCAGTATGCAGCAATTATTAATTTTTGTTTATATATTTATATGTATATGTACCACTACATACATACGCAAGCAAATATGCAAACAACTATGTATGTACATTAAAGCTAAGAACTTGGTAAAATTCATCAATGTTTGTGTGGCGTCACATGGTGAGTTTAATTAAACTCTCAATGTAAATCACATTTGTTGCAATCGGGTTGTGCCAATTAAATCCACATTAATTGCATTACAACATGCTGAGTCCAAAGGACCAACGGCCTACCGAAATATACAGCTACTTCATGTGTATCATCAATTGTATATTTGTATATGTCGTATGGATGAGCAATGTGCTGCGAAAACTTTTAATTAAAATTTCTATTTTTTGAGGAAAAGTAGCTTTTTCAATACTAAAAACCACTGCGACTTGATTATTTGATATAATTTACTTGTATATATTTAGTGTTGAATGCTGGTGATAAACAGTAACACTGAGTCACTTTTCTTGAAATTATTAATAATTTAATTTATAATCCTTGGCGTCTTTAATTTATGATTACTCTTGGTCTCTCATACTTTCTATCGACAACAATGCCACTTCATTTACTAAAGTATTGAGATTTAATAAATCACAACAAAAATACAATTGATAAACATTAAATACCAGATTACATTACCACACACAGACGCTTTCTTCGAAACATAGTCCGTCTCTTGATATATTGCGCTCACTTGCCCTTGACCATCTACTACCACCACAGGTCTGTGGAAGCGATGACCCGCATCTGCTATCTGCATAAATGTGAGTATTCGCTTAGAAGGTTAATAAATATGCCTGTCGATTATTGCACATATTCACACTTACCTCTTATATGTACTATATATTCATACACGGATATATATCCATTCCGTTGAGCATTATCAATTTGCTCCATTGCCCAAAATCCGGCAACAATGTTTAATATTATTGCTATTGTTGTACATATTTATAACTGTTGCTTGTTTTGCAGATTTAGGAAATTTGTGTACAAGTGCACATACAAATACAACAACTCGTGGCTGGTTGATCTAAGTTATCACCGTGACACACAACAACAATGTGACCAACAAATTTTATGGTGAAAAAGCGATTTGGTTGCCAATTATCTGAATATTCGGATATTTGTTGTTACATATTTGTTATCTGGGCTCATTGTTGTTGTTGTTGTGGAAACTTGTACAAAATTTATATTTTCTTCCTGTTTCCTGGGAAGACGAACTCACTTATTTATAATTGTATTACTACAAGCTGCCAGATTTCGAGTGAGACAATGACGCATGGAAACACATCTGTTGATTGCATAATTATCTCGATAATTATACTTCTTGTGTGATTTATTCATTTCATATAGTTAACTGATTATTATATGTATCAGAATCAGCTAAATTGCATGTTTATGGGACCTCATTATCCATATTCATTTAAATAATGTTCATTAACTAATTCACAACTCTCTAGATATCCTTTTGGTGGTCCAATATAAATCCAATCATACATATATTGTAATGGAATAGAATTCAACTCAAAATAAAAAGACTAATCTTCTAAAAACTACAAGTGTGATATGCTTGCCAACTGTTCCACTTGCAAGAGTTCTAGTTCGGTTGTTGTTGTTGTTGGTACACACGTACCTTTGTTTGCTTTTGTTTGTAAATAATGTCCAAACAATAACGAAATCAGTGTAACTTACATGAATGTGCTGAATGTGGTCAATTCGCTTTTTACTTTGCGAAATTTATTGGTAAAGTTGCAGCTTCTGAAAACCATAACGAATGGTAACAAAGTCAAACTAAAACATGTGCTAACATAAAGATGAGCTTACCTACACATACATTGTTATAAATTGTAACAGCTTCGCATACTATTCCATATTACAATGTTGCAGTGACCTTTGTCATAATTAACTATGCATTACTACGGCTATTTGTGCTGAAATCCTGCCGGAAAACCGCCATCTAGTGTGGGTGCTGTTCCACACACCTGCAATATTTGTGAATTAGTTAGTAATTACCACGATAGGTGATTTGAGGGGTTTTAGATAGTTATAGGTATCGAAGTATATACAATTTACCCATGTTTTCTGAAATGCGAATGTCTAACATTTAATTAAAATTTTCGCTCAAATTCAGCCCAAAATAATCTTCGGAGCACAAATTTTCAACAAATTATAATTAAGCAATCAACTTCATTGCCTTCTCAGTGTTGCTCGGATAAATAGTGTAATTTTATTATAATCGTCTGAAATGCGACCACGTAAACTACAGTTGTATTCGAGATCACTCATACGACATGGTGTCTATACATTAATAAGGATTGATTAACCGACATAGGAAATTAACAGAAATGGAATGCAAACTTCCAGATAAAAACTCAATGTGCCTATGCTTATATTGCACGATTGCCATTACATAAATAAAGTGGCATCTGTTGTTTACCCTGCCAATAGACTGTATGAGTGTCAAGGTAAATTAATAGCATTTAGCTGTTTGAGTTAATTAATTGCTTGTATGCCATTTATATCCGATATTCAATAAAAAAGCTGTTCATCGGAAAGCAGAAAATATTTTTTTTTATTTTTCTCCTTTTTAATGGTTTAATTGCTTTAATTTTAATGCAAATGTTCCATTTCAATTGGTGACTTTATTATAATTACTGGCTTGGAAAGAAATTAGTTTCATAGAATGAGTAGACAATTAAATGGCGGCTAGTTAAGCGCATTCAAGTAATTTCTTAGGGCGAGTCTACTTTAATACCGTTTATTACAATTCCCAATCGACGTTGCCAAAGGAGATATTAATGCAACACACCCAGTGCGATGGAATTACTGTAGATTAGGCACAAATAAAGCAAGTGGATTAGGACTACATTTAATGGGCTTATTACACGAATATTTTCTAACTAAATGCTGGCTAATTGACTCAAACACACTCTTATAATATGAAAATGTGTAAGGAGATATACAACAATTTATAAATCGGAAGTTAGCTAATATTATATACAATTAACTTTAGCGAAACAAATATGTTTCAATGGCATACTGATAGCTACGAGTAATCAACTAATTATCCATATGTGTGTATGTAAATAATAAATTATTAATTAATTAAGCTGATTATATAACGCGCTTCATTTAAGTTAATTTAAGCAGATACAAATAGTTAAGTATTGCTACGTGCATATAATTGTACATATTATATACTAATGAAGGTGGATTTCTGCAACTGGCAGCCACTTGAAATTCGCACGAGTATGAGTTTTAAGCCTGAAGCGCCGTAAACACTTGGCATTCTCGCGCAATTTGTAAATTAACTGAATTTCAAGTACTTAATGAACAAAGGCATAGTTGAAATTCTTTCATTATATTACTGGCACTTCAAATCATACACAAGGCTATCAGTTAGGTCACGCGAATTCGCATGAGTATAATTAATATATACAAGATATATTATATTATATTTTGCTTCTTTTATATTTTTTCGCCTTAAATATTTTATGATACATTCACCTATTCACCTTAGTGCTATTACAATGGCTGTATCTTTATATATGCGAATTACTTTACTTTTTGTAAAAAAGAAAAAAATTCCTGAGCCAAAAAACATGAAAGCAATTACCAAAACTGTCAACGGCGCAATAAAGATAACACGGAAATTAAAAAACACAAAAGCGGACCTTTTCTGTTTGTGTTGTCAAGTGTGGCAATTTCATAGCTTTGTCTAAAATGAAAGCGAAAAAAGAAAACAAATTGATGTAAAAAAGAGATAATTAGTGCGATGGCTCGAGTTTTGATATGCGATCATTGTAATATTCTATATCTATATTCTATATCAGACGTAAACGCACTTTCTAAAGAACACTAAAATATTCAATAAAAAGGAGTTTTCTGTATAACGGAAATGGAAATCACCAAACAACTACTACATGTTAGGCAGCACTCTCTCGTACAGCGCCTATAAGCACTTTTAAGTGGTTTGCCAAAATTGCATCTCATAAGTTGTGATTGTTAATTGGTGTGTGCTGGATGTTAACATGACTTACACACAGCCACCTTTTTGCTCACCAGTAACTGTACTAATAGCAACAACATGTGTTCATATTAAGTTGGTGCTTGTTAAACAAGTTGTTGCAAGCGACTTTTGCAGTTAACAAGGTTGGGTGAGCTTCTGGAAAGAGCAAAAGCTGGGAGGGCAAGTTAGAGTGTGTGATCGTAAAGGTGTTGCAAGTGTTAGCTTAATTGCGCTTAAAATGCAGTTAAAACTTAAGGAGGTTGTAACTCTGAACTTGAATTTTGAATTTAACTACCACTTGAAAAGCTACCTCACTTGAGAAACACATGGATAATTTATAAATGTAAAATTAAAGAGTATTTTATTCAAGACTACAAAGTAAAGACTTCAAAGTATTTTTGTATAAAGCAGATCCGGTAATTCAGTGATATCAATTAGTACGGTCAAATAAATTGAAACAGCTGAGAAGGTAGTTGAAGGATGTCAGAAGAGGTAGTAGCAGCGAGAAAAAAATACTAAAACCAAAAGTAATCAATTAAATACCAAGATCTGCATAACGTACTACTTTAGCTGTCATGTAAAATGAAGTGAACAAACTGGAGCTCTGCTGATGCACAGTGGTGCCAATCCATAATAAAATGAATAAAGTAAAAGTGAAGTTGATTAATATATTATCGAGATAATATTTAAACAATTTTTCAACATAGCATATTTTAGAATATATCTAAAAAATGTGGCTTATATTAATTAACCTTATACTCTTATGCCTGTAATACAGATTTGATGTTTATAAAATTCCCCTCCTTCCTTATTTTGCAACTGATTTTAGATTTATCACTTTTCTCTCTATGTGCGTTGTTGCGTAATGTTTCGGTTGGGTGATTAAGTCTCACTGTCAATCACTTAAGCGCTAAAGCAACAGGAACAATGTTAACTAATTACAAAATGGCAGCCAGTCAAGCGTTGAGAAAATGCTGAAAATTGAAAATGCAAAAATCGCTTTAGATATTGGTAGAGTAAGAAATAAAGGAAGAAGGAGAGAAATACTGCAACCTGGTGCACTAAAATGTAAGCGTAATAAATTACAAAGTAAGCGACTGCAGCTAAAGGCAAAAATAAGCGAGAAGAGTTGCAGCGAAACGTCTGCGCAACATCAATAAATTGCTTACTTTCTTTCTTTAAAAGCACTTCATTTCACTTTTATTGCCATGCAACGCTCGTTTTTCTCACAGTCTCAGTTACAAATTTGTTTTTCACACCTTTCTTCTTCATTGGTTTTCTTTGTGAGTTTTATAGCAGCTGGTAGTTCATTATAATTAGTCAAAGAACTTCCTTATTTTATTTGTTTTCCGGATCTGTCTGTCTCTAATAACTGCAGAGATTTTGAGATCAGGGATAAATATCTGCTACTGAAGAATATATTTCCCCATCGAGCTACTATAATTGTGACTTTCTTATTTAAGAAGCTTTATTCATAACTCCTTTCTTATTGAGATATCACTACCTTTCTTCTTCTCCCTAAAAAATCAAATATAACTTTACGAACATGGAATATATAAGTGAAAAATGTGTTACGTTTACAAGAAAGCCAAATTGAATTCGCCATCAAAATTCGCCGCCAGCAATTTGACGATTAAGCGGAGTTCGTCGACAAAGTGTTGATGTAGCGCGTAGGAAACTGCAGCAGCAGAACTACTTGAACATTGCTTGAGCAAACATTTAATGGACCGGAAGTTGCCACGGATTCGTTTAATGCTTGCCACAAACTGCCGAATAAGTGGAAATAATAAAATAAACCAAATAATGGTGGAAGTGGCAGACGTAGGAGAGAACGTTGAACAAAAATATTTTGATTTCATTCGTCCCTTGAAGTGTTTGAAGCTAACTTTTGCTGGCCATTGCGATGAACATTGTCGCCATTGCAGTAGCAATGTACTATCATAATAATAAAAGACACAATTTTTGTGCGGACTTTTTCGTACTGAGAAATTTCGATTAAAAAAATTGCAAACTTGTCTTTTGGTATTATTATTATTAGAAATATTTTTTCTATTTGTGGATATTTTTATGGTCATCTGAAGGTGATTCGTAATACTTGCGCAATCTTACATAAGCTACATATTTGTTGGTACTACAACTCGAATTTGTATGTATGTATTACAAAAATGAATATATAAAGTAGTCTGTGGAGAAATTCACCACAATTTGTGAGAATGGCTATGGTATACGCTAAGGTGTATGTACATAAAGAAATAGAGAAAGAATCAGCTCAAGGACAGCTGAAAATGAGTTGACCTTGAACTCGTGTACTTATCTATGGCATAGAATTTATGATGCAATTGAGATTTGTTGTGCTTCGCTAATGCAAGAAACCCACAATTTTTGCAGAAATTCAATTTGTTTTAATCAAACAGACATTATCTGTCAAGCAGTTTTCGGAGACATTTCACATCAGAATCTTGTCAAGCTGCCTGTAAATAATTCGGCTAGACAATAGACACTTCAGCATAAATATAGCAATCAAAAAGGTTAAGATAAATTGTATCCCACTGTTTGTTAAATAAAGAAAAGCAAGTGAAGCACGTTCCCTCTCGTAGAAATTTTATTGAGTTCACCAAACTTTCCTATTTAAATTTAATGAATATTTCGGAAGTTCTTTTATATTGCAAATATAGTAACCGAAAAAAAATGTTATCATTTGTGGTCGAAAAAATCATAAGCATGGTTTTACTTGGTATTTAATTTAATTGTTTATCATTTACATGGTTTTCGTAAAATATTTTTGCAATAATAATTACTCTAACGGTGAGTGAAGTCTTCGTATATTATATATAGAATTTAAAAGGATTTAATTAAAAGCTCGCGCAAGTCAAGGTAAAACAAATACTTTAAATGATTTGCTTCTGTTTGTTCTAATGGAATTGGTTAGATTTAACTTAATTCGACCCTTTTTTGTTCCTTAAGGATCAGGACATACACCTCTTTCGCTTTAACACCTGAACCTTATCGAATCAAATTGGCATTTCAGACAGTGGTTAAATATAGTATGGGTCTCCAGTCTCCAAACACATGTAAAAGTTATTCAAGCTATTCACAGTCGATTTTGCAGCTGTAGACGGTAGACACAATGCTGATAAATCACATGAGTAACGTGTTTTCAACAGATACATATGAATGTGTGCGCGCTTAATACATTTGAAAAATGCTTTAGTCATTCAAAGGCTGCAGACAGATGTCTGCAAGAGTTGGCATGAAACGGTTAAACACATGACTGGTGAAAGGTAAAAAAAGAGAAAAATTCCCCTTCTCATCGCCCATGCATATGCAAATGTTCATTCTGATCGTAGCATATGTTTTATGCTGGCAGAAAGTGCAACGGAAAGACGTATGTTACTGACAAAATAGGCATACGCTAGCTAAAGAGCAGCCGGAAAAACGTCAAAGACTGAATTTGTAATTTATTATACCCTTGAAAGATGAAGTTTACAAAAGTTGCCAATTTCTTTCTAGCCTTATTTTACGAATGAATGAGTTTGAAATTCGTGTTTATATGAGAGGAAAAGTTTCGGGTGTAAGTATTTTTGATATATGAAACGTATGATACTTGTGTATTACACAAACATATTTACTTACATAAAGTTTTGTTATCTCTTGTATCAGAACATGCCGGCATCTACTTATCTTTGCAACTTTATACAAGCGTCTGATGGCGGATATTGCTTTTGCCTTTTGAATATTTTTAATTCAACGCTTTTAGATATTTAACGACATACCTTTTATGTTGCAAGTAATGAATGTATTTGTCGGCTTTCTTACAATGGAACAACTGAAAATCGTTCCGGTATTACTTTACATGCAATGTTGCGTATACGCCATGTCGTATTGCTGTCGGCTTTATACTAAACTTTTTCTCGATCGTAAAATATTCGTGCATTTATGATAAATCTTGGCTGTATTATTGTTCAATCATGAATAAAACTGAAATAACAAATGTATTAAAGCGTGAATAGGAAAATTATTAATTCTTTTGAAAACATCAAGACATTTCTAACACCGCAGCAGTTTAAATGAAATATTTCTAATAAATTACTTCTTTTATTTTTTCGATTGTGTTGAATTATAAATATTCTTATTCATTTGGAAATTTTAATTGACTATAAATAATTTTAAACCACATTTATTTATGAAAATATTTTAAATTTGGAAAGGAAGAGCAATAGTGCTTCCTTAACGGGAGTTCAACAACAGGTCCGTGCGTGCACAGGAATTAAAATTGAGAGCTTTACATGTTGTACATGCGAAGTGCGTTTTTTGTCCAATCTGGTACCCTTGTTTCTTGTTTCCATTTCCATCGTTAACCTTAATGAATGTGCAGCAGCGCATGAAAATCTAATCTGCCAGGGAAAAAACTTTATTTTTTTGTACCTTCTACAAGCGCAAGCGATTTCCACTGACAAACTCTAATCGCCATTAATTGAAGGCGAGCCTGTTGGTACAGGCACAAACTCTCGTGTGCATAAAGAGCGAGCAAACTGATGGCTGCTTTTACACCACAATTTGCACACAAGTGTTTCGCATTTGCAACGATTTTCCCTCCACTTTGCTAGTGTAAGGGCCACTGGGTGAGCGGGTTATTACACAGTTTACTATAAATTTTTGCAAGTGTAGGTGGAGTACCAAAATAATCCTAATTAGAAAATAAGTTAAATTGGTTTTGGTAATTAATATTCTTCAAAAATTGTAATGAATTTTATAAAATCATCTTACTTTGATAAAGGTCTAAATAAAACCTAGTAGTCCTAATATAAGCAGAATTTAGGTTGAAGGAAAATTTATGAGAAGTTGTCTGTTGTAAAGCTCTCAATCATTAGTAAACTTTAATGGAGGCCCAGCTGTTTCATATATTGCAGTCAAGTCATCGTTTTGCGGTGAAAGAAGAAAGAAAGTGAAGAGACATGCAGTGCATTATGGCTTCTATGCACATGTCCACCACACACATATAGAAATGTGTCTATTCATGTTATGCGGTTTTGCGTTGAACTGGTTTTGTTAATGACAACAGCTGTTGCAGCAAAGAGCAGCAAAATGAAATGTGGTTGCCGTTACACTAGCAATAATTATGCCAACGGAGGAATTTCGATACAACATTTTAGCACACTGTATAAATGTTGCGGTGGATGTGGAAAAGTGTTGTTGCCATTAAATAGTTGAGATGGAATTCTGTGGCAAATTAAATTTTAACTGTTAGATATCACAAACAACAGAGTTGTATGATATTCTTAATTTTACCAATTAATTGCAACCAAATGGACAGGCGTTTCATGCTTTTATCGTTCATATAAATTTTCCTCGGATTGATCAATAACAAATAAGTTTAGGTCGCTTACAAATCTAATGGCCATAAAATGAAAGCAATTGCTCTCTGCTCACAGGTTCATATAATTCAAGTAACCTCTTTTTTGTTTGTGATAAGTCCATATTGCTAGAAGAGATAAAAACACTTACGCACAGATCTGTTGCACTAGCTATTGAAAACAGAAGTTGAAATTCAATCATTGTACAAGTAATTCAAAGCAGCAACAAACAATTCAAAGCTCCGCCCACCAGACTGACCTAGACTAGCCAAATAACTGACCCTTCAAAAAACAAAAACCATGGACAAAAGCAGATATTTGACAGAGATGTGCATAAAAACATATGCATATGTCGCGCGCAGTAAGATGGATGGATATGTGGGGCACCAAAAGTAGGCAGCTAAGGAATTTGCATTTTGTTGTTGTTATTAAAGATATTCATCTGTACAGTAGACACTTTTAGAGCCTGGAACCAATGATACTCAATAGCAATACCAGAAACATCAAAGAGGCCGCACAATACCGACAAGAAAGCTAAAGTAAGTGACACGAGGCAAATACGAGTATGAGTTTTAAGAATTGAAACGAAGCTTTGTGGGTTTGGGATTGAAGTTTTTTTATATTCCATACATTATGATTGGGGTAAAAGTAATTTGCGAGGCGAAGCGAATATAAATTCGTTGTACAAAAATGTTTAGATTTTGCTTTTCCATGTTGTACTTACAGTCTTAGTAACCAAATTTCAATTTAAGTCTAGAGACTAGTACACAAACACATACAATACCGCAAATGCTAGCAAAAGCTACAAGCGACATTGCGTTTCACCGTCATAAAAGAGGCAGCTTGCAAAGCGCTGTTACTCCAGCTCACTGACATAGCCACGTTTATGTATGCTTTATACCTGAATTGTTTGGAGCTTAACAAGGCATGCACGCCGAGTTTTTCACGATGCAATTTTGGAGGTCCCATCAAAACGTGCGGCAATAGCAGCGAGAACATTTTAATGCCTGCATTCTGCTTGTTTGCATGAATAAGTGGTATTTTGGCAGCGTCTGCACGCATTTTGCATGCAACAAAGCAACGGTTTTACGGTCGTCGTTTCGGTTGCACAGTGTTTGCTTGCACTCACATGTATAAGTATGCAGTGTATATGTAGGCAGTGCAAGGAAAGTGGCAAGTGTGGCAACACTCTTAATCTCATTTAATTATAAATTTGCACTACGATTCGGTAAAAACGGTAAAAAGTAGAAAGAGGGAATAATTAAGAGAAATTGAAAAAAAGTTCAGCGAATTGCTTGCTTCGATAGCATAACATCACCAATTTAATTGAATTTTCACATTAAATTTGAACAATGTGCCAATTCTTCTCATTTGATTAGCAAAATTTCCATGTACCAATAATTCTGCCGAAATAACACCCAATAACGGACGAACGCCTATCTTTAATGTAAAAATGTTTAATGTAAAAATAAGAAATCGTATTAACTGTCAAGCCCTCGACATATTTATTTTCTTCAATATAAATCTTATATTTCTTAGACGAGGATAACCCACAGGCACAAACTTGTGCACTCGCGCATTTTAAATATCATTTGATTTCAATTCCCATTCGTTATTATATTGAATTTCATTAAACGCGAATAATATTCTCAGAATTATGCAAAGTGCCATTAACAACTCAATAAATAAACCTTGAGGCAGTTGTTTTTAAAATATTGTTGTTGCACCACACGAAGCTGAAAACACTTGAGGCACACAACCATACAAAGCTAGGCGTATGTTAATTCACACATACACAAATTTATCAAATGTTTATTTGATTTTCAAAATTTTCAATTTTCAGCGCATCCACAAAGTTTCATCGGCGTTGAAGCTGAGCAATTTCACTTCAGACATTTTAACCTTATTTTTCTACATTTGAGTTCTGCACAAAATATCACAGTCTGCCGCATGATTTCGAAATGTTCAATGATGTTCGTGCAGTCAGAGATTGGTATTGATTGATAAGTTGCTGGCTGTAAGTTATATCCGAAGCCGAAACGTTAGAGAGAACGGCAGAAAATTCAGTTATCCTTTTGACAAAAATCACTAGGCGTTGCAGTCCATAGTGAACTTTTCAAGCTTTCCATCTTATTTGTATTTTTTCCACAAATTTTCAATACAATAAATTCTTAATAGGTTGCTTTCTAATCGCATTACCACAAATCAAAGCCGATTGACAATAAGAGAAGCAAATAATAAATCCCCAACTCACCTATATACGAGCATATATATGCAACGCCATTCACAACAGAAACTGAAATGCTGTCAGTATAACATTCTAATGAAAAGAAATTCATAGCAGAAGCCCTACTAATAGGGCAGGACACAGCAATCGGCCAACAGTCCTTCAAATCAACAACAATGCTTAAGTTATGGCACAAAGCATCAAACACCAATTGCAGTACATATATGAGTATATAATTCGATACAGATATTTGAGTAGTTTGTATATTTATCTACTTTATTGAAGCCGCCTAAATGTGTGCTACGTTCAAATTTCATCAATATTTTCTAATTGTGGATGTGCATAATTGCTTGCTATATACATGAAGAGCACCAAGGGGTACAGTAGCTGGATGTCAACTCTAAATACGTTTGAGCTTCAATCAGTTCTCTTTCTCTTAATTCATTACAAAAGAAGGAAACAAATTGTGTTTTATTATTTCACTTTTCTTGTAGCTAACAACATCACACATACGCATTTAAAGACCGTCAAACTCTTAGGATGCGGTTCATTAAATATTTACTTATTTGGGAACAAGTGCAAGATTTTGCTTTTATTTACTAACACATACACGAGTACACCTACCACCTATGCTCCAACATAAAGTGCACAAAGTTTTGTTTTAAAGTTGACTAGAAAGTTTTATTTACTTAAGTGTTTTATGGTCACGGACCATTGTTTTTGTTTACTGTGAAATATACTGTAAATGTATGAAATGTATTTCTTCCATGGGTGAGTAAATATAATAAAAAGTAAAGAAAAACTTTATAAATAATACTGGCAATATTAAAGTTGTAAAAAATACTTTTTTTTTGCTGAACCACTCTGGAATTTCACACCTTTGTTTGGATAGAATTTCTTAAGCTTAAGTGAATATTTCTGCGAAAAAATTCCTTTGTAGGCTTCTTTGCTTGGGTGTTGAGGTTTACCATTGACACTTAAACACAATTTGTATGCTAAGCTATGTAATAGTGATGGACGTCTTTTATGGAATTATCTTTCCGGAACAATATGCAAGCCGGAAGCGAGCACAATTTCCAAATTTTAAGAGTAATTTTCTACATTTACGAACATGTAATGTGATACACAAGTAAAAGTGTAAAATGGAAAATTTGTAAGCTCTAGCACTTCATCTTATGTAGATATGTATATGTAAAATTGTCTCTACTTGTAAGTAGCATAAACGTCTTGAGTAGTTTGGGTCTTTATTTGACCATTGAATCGAACAGCTATAATCGATGATTCAAATTTGTTATCCATATTCGTAGTATTCAATCTTTATGACTCAAATCTGAGGATATTCGCTTCATAAAATGCTGTCTATTGTAAAAGTCGTAAAGTTTGGCATATCATTTTCTTTCATATTTCTTTACATATTGACTTTCAGTACATTCAGTTGCGAAGGGTGACAAATTTATAACCGTTTTTATGTGCAATGAAAGAGTTTTATGGAGCACGACGTAAAATTATACTGTGCAAGAATACATAAATTTGTAAGCTATAAATATAAATAAATAATATGCCACTAAATGCATAATAAAATGTAAAAACTTGTGTATATGTAAACAAATATGTATATAATGAGTTAGAGTCTCATTTGCAGGTTGGTTCCACAAGGAAAAAATATTCATAATTTAATATTAACAAAATATTAGCTGATCATATTTAAAACTTGACCGAGATAACAAAAATTTACCTCTCTAATAGATACAATTCCATAAATATTATGTGACGATTTTGATAAGTATGGGTCCAAAACAGACAAGACTGAACTGCCGCAGTGAAGCACGGCGTGACAACAAGGAAACGATGTCTTCACTGACCAAAAGATATCGTATTAAAATTGATGAAGCGCGAACATAAAAAGCATGACCGAATTACATTAAACTTATGGTAATCGTATTTTCAACGAGCAACAGTAAAACACCATGACCAGCTATCAAAAATTTATGAGCACAAACATATATATTTAATTATAAGCATGAAAATACGTGCGAGCGTTGGTGAGATGGAGCAAAACAGGAAACTGAATTCTCAAGTGGGGTAACAAAAGATATCGGAACGTGACGAACAATCATCATGTGAATATAAATGACAAAATAAAAGAGAAGAAAGTGTGAACTTGATAACTTTCGGACATTCTATGAAGCAGATGGTGGCATTTGTTGATTTCCGTATCCTCATTGGACAGCTACGACAAACATAAGTGAAAATGTACGAAAAATCATTGTCATGTGCAGGCTATTGGGCTACACTCACTTCACTGTTCCTGTATGTACATGAATACTCGTCTTGTAAATATTGTGCTTTTTATGTGTTATTTTTTCCACATTATATCTTTTCCTGTGGAAAATCATTTTTAGTTTTTATGAGTCATAAAGCATTTACTTCAATTTCATGCTCGTTTTCATTTTTTATATGTAAGCTACATATATTTGTTTGAAGTCTCGTCTTCTGAATAGGAGGTGTGAATACTTTCCTATGATTTCTTAAGTATTTTAAGATATGCATATAGATAAAGTTTTTATTAGGTCCTTTTGAATCATTTAACTTGTTGACAGGACAGCATTTTCATTCATGGATTCTTAATAACGATCGTATGTATAACACACCTTTTATATCCTGAGGGCGCTGCGCTGTATCGCCTTTATTCCAGTAACATTTTTCCAAACATACAAACAACTCCACGTACAGGCATTTGAAAACAGCAGGAACACACACACATGCATGTACTTATATATAAATGTAGAGCTGCTAGAATAACGGTAGGGCTTTTATACATCTCTTTAGTGTATAAAACAAAATCTAAAGATGAGTTGATCGCCAGTCTAGTTACTTTTCATAATGTAAGTGAAGTTAAGGGTTTGAAATTGCGGGATTGAGAAGAGTAGGTGGAATATTGTGGTTAAGCTTATGTACATATTTGGTTAAACTCAATACATATGTAAGCAATTGGGCCAACACTTTATGGGTGTATGCGTGTGCGTAAGCGTGACTGGTGTTGCTGTCAAACTCACGCGACGTGATTTCATAGGCCTCGGGCCAAAAGCAGAACACGAATCACGTACATGTGTGAACCTTTTTTGTTATCGTTATGGTTCAAATGTTTACCCACATTCACGAGCACATATAACTTTCGTGTGCAATTTTAATGGAGTTATTAGCCAAGCAATTACAAGTTTATTGCCGGAAGTGTTGCTTTAGTCTTTACCTTCTAAAATTAGTAAGTACTGTACGTGTTTAAAATGTTCATGTGTCACTTCAGCGGAAAAGTCACACGAATGTAAAGTTTTCCAATTAATTTTATCTAAAGTATGTTTTAATTTATGAAAAGTTTAGTTAGTTAAGAGTTTATTCAATTTATTTAAATTAATGTTTCTTTCTCCGATATTTTAATGCGGGAGACAGGTCCCATGGCAACTATGTCACAGCAATGTACTCATTGTTTTCAAATAATAGTGGTACTCATTTAACGTCGCAATAATATAAAAATTGTAAATTTGCAATATGGCAACACAAGTTAAATGAGCGCTCTTCGGCAATTTTGTGGCAATATCAGCTGATTGTGAATTAATTGTAAGCATGCCATGAATGCCACAGAAAATGGTCTCGCATATTTGAAAGATTGTCGTAAAATAAAATGCATGTAAAAATTAACAGCTGTTTTACGATATTGTAATTTTGCGATGTTGGCATACGTTTACGACGTTAAATGAGTACCACTACTGTAATAAGTCAAAAAAGTGGTTTAATCGCAATTATTACACATATAATGCGTATCATGTGACCTCGCATCATAGCGCAAAATATCACATCATATCAACATATCAAATCTCACATTAACAGATGATTATTATGGAAATACGAAGTGAAGTTAATTATTCGGCAATGAACTTTGTAATCTGACCCCACAAATTACCACATGTTATGTGATGGCATTGTGTATTCGCCGTTTCTCCGCTGTCCTCTTTTTCTTCTTTTTTTCGTCGCTTTTAAGTGGATGTAGATGTCAATCAGTGAAAACGTTTTCAAACAACAATAAAAGAAACAATTTGCGAGCAGTTGTTATTAGATGAAGATAAGACAATACGAGTTGGTTTATCATTTGCCGTTTAATGCGTTGAAGCGTGGTTAACGGTCAGTAGGACATTATGAAGGCCATTAAAGAAGAGCATTTACACTTAGGCGTTGATGTGTTATATATAGAGCTTTTGTCTTGGAGAAAGCGTGCGATAAAAGAAAAATCAATTGAGGGAATAGGCAACAATATATTGTTTCTGTATTTTTACATATACATATTTGGCTATCGAAAACGTAAAATTTACCATGGAAAAATTAAAAATGAAAGAATAGTTTGAAGAATTAGACTAGGCTTAGAATTATTATTATGGACTTCTAAAAAATCTTATGTGTGCAAAAAAATCATTTTTGTTTTAACTTTGATGATAGAAAATCAAATTTTTCGTCAAATTAGGATAAGTTACTTGGAGTATTTTTATATTACCATAGCGTTTACTGTAATTATTAAAATATTTGATATTGCTGCACTGGTTTTGATTATTTTCTTGATTATATCAAATAAAAATATATTATTATTAGATATATAATTAAAATAATTGTACCGAATTGTTCTTTATGACGGGGGCATTCATTGATTCGTTGAATTTATTTAAAACTCTTTTAATTCGCCGTCTTTCTTAAAATATGATATTACGATAAATTTATTTGATCTTACTTAAAGTAAATAAAGCATTATTAAGCAATTATTGACATAAATGAATGAGTAAAAATGAGATATTACACATTGCACTTTTACTTGTAAATGACATTTTATAGTAAAAAGGAACATACAAATATATAATAGTTCACTCACGTTGACTGTTGAAAACAAAACAAATAAGAGTGCCGAAAGGGCTACTGAATAAAATAGTTATTTGCTTGGTGTAAATAAGGCCTGTGCAGTGTAAACAGTGAATTCATTTAAAAAGACTCGCAAATGGCCCGTCAGATTGAAATCACAGCAAGCTTTAAATGGTACTCAAAATATTTACTCACTACTGAATTCAGTGTGAACCATGCTTTATTAAAAAAAATATTTTTATTGCGCGCTTATTGGCGAATTTTTATTACAACATATTTTTTTTTAAAGAACACTATTCAATTTAATTAATGTAACTTTGAATTGAAAATTGTCAAGTTGAAACTTTCCTATATAGAAAACTGAGAAACGCAACGCAAATATTGGATGTATGGGATGGGCACATAAATGAACTACCTTTCAAACGCACCACAAAAGAGGATACAGCCATAATTTAAATAGAATTTGAAATTCCATTTTGAATTGTTGACAATGATGATCCGATTTAAAGCAAAGAAATTAAAATTGAAAAGCGAATGACTGTATTGGCGTTGGTGGTATATACGTGAAGGAAGACGATGGAACGTGAAAAACGTGTACCAAAGTGAGGTGTAATTGGTGAATACATTAAAATTCCGTTACATGCGTTAGCGGAAATACGCCAAACGGCAGCAAAGAAATTAATCGGAAATACGAGGCGTCGATGCGAAGGAAAAGCGCAAATTATGTGTTGAAGTGCAAATAAATTGGAATAATTTTAAAAATTAACATTAATTGAAATGCCTTGCGCTTTTGAGAGAACGGTGGTTCGGAGGCGATTTTAAATCGAATTGACTACTGTGTACAGTGATTAAGGTTACCATTTTGTTAGTAAAAATATACGTTGATCTTTAAAACTACTTATTGTACTTTTGACTAATGCTTACCTATGTGAAGCCACATATACCAGCTAATAAAGTTTCAATCCATTTTAAAACATTGGCAGTAGATAGAAATAAAAATTCGTGTGACAATTTATAAAGAATCGCGCTGTAAGGTATCAAGTCCAACTAATAAATTGCAATCCATATATTCAATAAAACCTGTAGACAACTATGGATTCTACGACGCCTACATTTTGATTTTACTCTCATTAAAATCTCGCACCCTATAACACTAATAATATCAATAAAAATAACATTTGGTTTTGTGCAGCCATCCCACTGTGCGCGAAATCATCCTTTTCGTTGTTTGCCGGTTTCGCAAATGAATTTCTTATGCAAATGAGCCGTATCGGCGGTTTCTGCTTTCTCACCGCATCTGCTGCGGCTGGCCCACAATCTCTGCGATTGCCGCTTCGTCATGGCGATTGTCTTCTTGTTGAATTTGAGTGGTGGCATCCTCAGTTGCTATTTGCCACTCTCATCAATAAGAAATCTTAATAATCAATCAAATGAATTATCCGATTATCATCAGTCTTAAACCGCTTGCGTCAGCGTTCACACGAGAGCGTCAAATTTGGGAGAGCAATTTCGAATATTGATATTTTCTAAGGAGGAAATTGCATTGAATTATTATTACTTTTGTGTAGCTACATAAAAACAGTCTGGAACACAAACGAACGTACAAATTAAATTATGCACTTGAAATAAAAGTAAACAACATTGTTATAGTTGACTGTGTGCTATTACTTTTGGGGAAGACTGTAAACACATATAACTTACGTATTTTAATAATAATAAATTCGCACCATCCATTCAAACGCGACTGATGAGAACTTCGTGCGAAGAGGAAACCGCCATAACAAGTGGTGTAAAGAGATATTTTATATCAAAGATCATAATAATGAATCGTTGGCAAACCATATTGTTATGCACAGCATAGCAATAATGCCAGGCGAAAGGTATTGCCGTTGTTGTTATTGCTGGCGAAAGGCAAACTGAGTTGGGACTAATGAATTTTCTACTCGGCAGGACCATCTCCATTGGCAAGCCAGCAACCGAAGACAATATGAATTGGAGACCGCAACTCTGAAAATTTGTTAATCTTATTAGCGTTTGATTTATGAGCAAATTTTCTCCTTTTTGACCATTCTATTGGGTGTGTACAATATACATAAATGAAGGAAAATTTAATTTTGTTTGATTTAATTAAGCAATAATAACTGTGAACGATGGGCAAATGGCACGTCTCACCCGATGTTTTATGGTAATTTTAATCAAGAGGTTTGGGAAATGAAGGAAGAAGATGGAGACTGATGTATTGTAGAATTCTTTCTCTGTGCCACGATAAAACGGGCTTAGTTTCATTTGTTTGGGGTTTCGATTGAAAAATCAAATGGAGTTATATAAGAAAAATACCGAATACTTCCTATACGCGTTGATCGCGTTTTTATTGAAATCGATTTACTTGTGTGGTAACACCTTGACACTTTAAATTAGTTCGCCGTGAGAGCTCAACACTGCGAGGTTTCATCTGTCGACTCCTAGTGCTTTGTGGGTACATGTATATTCACAGCAACCGACCGCATGATGCGGGCTTTCAAAGGATTTAATGTGGTTATTGTAGAGTGGGCGAATAATGACACGAAGTAGAAGGTATCTGAATTCGTACGGAAGTACTGGAAGAACAGGATAAAGAAATATGCAAACGTACAGGTATGAAAAGGGTAGTAGGAAAATAATATAGGAACTTTCTCTTCCATCAATTAAAACGACAACTGATTTATACAAAGCGCTTTAAGTTTATTGTCCGCCTGAGCTTCTAGGTCTGAATTGCCACTCTCACACCAGCATTTTGAAATTTGTCCTTTTCTGGTAACTGAGGTTACTTTTTCCGTCATTTGTTGAGGTTTACTGTCGTGTGTTCCATAGTTTCAGGCTCCTCTAAAACTGTGTTCCTTAAAGCGCAATTTAGAACGCTTCTATTTTTAAATTTTCCTGATTTGGTTCCGATTCGTTTTTGTATTTGGTGTGTCCTTGTTAAGTTTTCATGTAAATGTATGGCTATATTACACAATGAGCTCTATTGTTCATTACATTTTCCATTTTGCTTATCCTTTTCTTACTTTTGTTGGTGTTTTCTGTTTGTGTTTTAATTTTTTGTTTATTGTGTTGTAATTTCCCTATTTCTTTCAGCTGCATCTTTGATTTGTTGCCGCAAAAGTTTTGAGAACTTGGACGAAAGTTAGTCTGCAATCTGAGGAAGTGTTGATACATATTAACTGGCGGTTTAAAATATGCTACAAAAAAATAATGGCTGAAGGAGTGAATTGAAAATGTAGTATTATAATTTTGAATAAATTAGTTTTTTTTTGTTGTTTTGGTTGCATAGAAATTCATTGCGTAACATAATGTAACAAAGAGACTTCCTGAAGCTGCATTTTCGGACTGCACAGAACTGAATACATACGAGTGGAGTATAGCACTCACATATATCTCTTTATTATTTAATGCCCTTAAACGCTATTTTTTAGTTCACTTTCAAGCAGACATATGAAATATGCGATGCAATAAATTGCTGAACAGTTAGACATAACTAAATAATTCTAAGCGCTGTGACTTTCCTTCTCCATTATACTTAATTAAGATTATAATTGGATCTCTTATTAAATTGGCGCTCGAATATCTTTCACAACAATGCTGCCATTCAAGATTTCACTTTGTGATTTAATAGTGTGGTCTTTTATAAATTATAGATCTCTATGAATACACATACTTTCTGTGAACTAATTAATCGCGGAAATGCTTGCGGTAAATACAAATACGAACTAAGCTACATAAATATCGTGCAAATCCATTCAAAACTAAAACGTAATCCAATCTATTGCCATCCATTGTGGAGGGAAAGGCGCTGAATCTGAGCTCCGCGGCCAGTGGCAATCCAATGAAGCACGTTGAATGGCGACGCGATGACGGACGCACAATTAATATTAACGGCGTCGAAAGTGAGTATAATTGAGCTTGCAAAAGCTTGTGTAAGCTTTGATAAGCCCATTTTAGCGGAAGAATTGTCGCTGGTTAAAAGGCGTTGACAGTTTATTTTATAATTAAATCAAAATTCAATTTCGCTCTTTCATAATTGGCCTATTCAAAGTTTATTCGTATTATAATTATAATATGTATAGACTATTTGTAATTATTTATTTACTAATTATTAAGTATGCTTTAATAGCTTAATTAACTTTAAAAACTTAATTAACTTAAATTCACTGTAAATGCAATCGTTTAAAAAATTTGAGCCTTAATTGGCAGAATATTTTAGTTGAATTGTAAAAAGCAGATATTATTTTTTTGTTGTAATTGAGATTAAATATTAGCCTATCTAAAAAGTGTGATATTTATGAAAACCTCAGTTGGCAACCACCATTGTATAATTTAATTGGCAGTTAAAATCATATATTATTCATTGTAAATACATAAGCTGAATTTCCACTAAAAAGTGGGCAAGTAAGCACATGTTCAGCATGCATCCAGTCATATAGAATTAAAAAAATAGTTCATTACCAGTAAAAAAAACATAAATTATGCATAGAAACAAGTAAATATATTTGAAAGAGATTTTGTAATTTCTAAACGTTTCACTTTTCATGATAAATTTGCAGTCGAATATTTTTTTATAATGTATTTATAATTTATAATTGAATTATATGCTATTCACTGACGATAACATGTTTTTCAATTGGACCCTTTTTACGAGAATTCGTATTTTTCATTAAAAATTCTGATCGTTTTTTCATGATAATATATGTGTGGATTAATTTCACTTCGGTTTTTGTAAGTGCACATTGGTTTAATTGCACTATAAAGCTTTATATAATGCATTGTAGTTTATACTTTACATAATTCCTTAATATATTAATTATATAATACACGTATAATGTGCATTTATTTCAAATTAAATCAGAATTATAAAATTTACAACAAAACATTCAGAACCAGAATACATTGCAATGAAAATGAGCAAACAATTGCTATAAAATACCACAAAGCACGTTGATGATGTCAGGGCGTATGAGTAAAGTCCGTCAATATTTGGTGGGGCTAAATGAAAATCCTCTCCAATTGTTGTAACAACAACAACAAATAACAAATGTATTAGTTAACCATTATTTACATGCAACTAAACTACATTGTATATCGATGCATATTTACGCTTGAACTACAAACCAATTTCTCCATTTGGATTGACTCTAATACAATATGGCAATTGCAGTGCAAATATAAATAAGGTTTTTGGTTGGCTACCCAAAATGTTGATTGCTATTTGATTAGTTTTCGCAGCCAGGAAGGCTAGCGTCATTATGTTAATTGTGGTAGATTTTGTGGGAGTTGAGTTTTTTTTATCAAAATAATCAAAGCAATTACTCGTCAAATAAATATGAAATAAAATGCCTAAATTTAGAATTAATCTAAGTAATTAAGTATCACTTCATACTCTTTTATTAAAATTGTAGTTGAAACATACATATGTTTATTGGGAAATAAACTCAACTTATCACATCATCGCTCACAGTTTCACTTTCTCTGTATTTTTTATATTTTCACGCCTTCTACTGAAGTCACTGCATGAGAAAATGAAATAGTCTACGAATTTCACAAATTTATTTAATTTTCTCCACTCTTATGTAAGGAGACTTTACTCAATGACTTACTAGTATTCAATTTGTATGCAATTTATTCTCCGAAAGCGTATTGCCTTCTTACACTCATGTGCAAGAAGCGAAGGCATATGTATGCATCTCTGCGCTACACATGAAGTTGCAAGGAAGTAATTTCTTAGCAAATCTATTTACCGTGCAGCCAATGAAAGCCAAATTGATTTCTTTTGTCATACCAAATTACTTATACGACGTGTTGTACACTGCAATATTAAGGATAGAAAATGAATTACTTGTTCATATATATATATATATATATACACTTATTGTATGTGTGCACTTTTTGTGCAATAAATTGTAGGGAAGGCATCTACAAAGGGTTTACAGTAAATTGTATAAAATATTTTGAAATGGAATTCACTTAATTGAAGTGATGAACGTCAATTGGTGGTGTCGCTGGTGCTGCCGGTGAATGCAGTTGACCATTCAACCATCCAGTAATGTGGTGTGCGACAGATATATGTGATATGTATTATTGGCTTTGTTTACCGTCGATGATTGTGTAAACACACACGGGTGCTCGGCCATGTCGGCTTTGGTTTAACAAAATACTTTTAGCATATTTTCATGCTTCAGTGTAAAATTTCATGATAATTTTCTAAATACATTTGCAATATGTACATTTACAATGTATTTTCACCGCCAACGTGCTGAATATTTAATAAAATACCGCGAAAGAGACAAATTTGGCAATATTTTCGTTTGAATGGTGGTCTGGTCGCATTCGAATTTTGGTTTGCTGCTACAGGCTTCACAAAATCGTCTATCTGCTTTTGCTTTGCAGCAATAGTATCATTTATTTATATTAATTTTGATATTTTGCACGAAATTTTGTTTGTTTTTCCTACAGCATGATATATAATATTTGCTAAACTGGAGTATTTGTTTAGAATTCGGTGCAAAATGCCAAAGCAAATATAATATCATGGAATTTTAATGAAATATATTAGGAGTTCTGGTCTATAGTCAAATCTACTCTTACCAGTTAGAACTCTGAAGGGTATGAGATTTGACCCGTAAAATTTTAATCAATATATATATATATGCACATTTATCTTAATTAATTCAAAAAACTATTAGCGGCTGACCACACAAGAGAATCCAGCAAAAAATTGAATGTAAGAGTTGCATTGTTCTTCATGCAACTTATGTGTGCAGGTGTGTCTGAATGTGTAGTGAAGCTCTATTTATGTGGCAACATTATTTCTGTTACAACAAAAACATTTGGCTCTTCTGCTGCTGTTGTCTCTGCAGTCGTGTATGGAGGCTCTGTTGGTGGCAGTTCGGTAGCAGTGCTATATACATTTACTCACTTTCCAACTTCAGCAGCTTTAATCGCTGTTAGTAGTTGGTTAGCATGCTGGCGTACATGATTAAAAAACTTTTCGACAGCTATCCTCATACATAGTACATTCATACGATTATAAGCCCGAATGTAGCCGCAGCGAGTTATTAAACTTTGCTGCAGTGCTAAATAAGAAAAATTAATTTTTGGTGCACAGAGCGGAAACTTTTCACACGCATTCATACGCGAATAACTTTTTACCAGCGCTCGTTTGGGGCATCGCATAATGAGTTAGTGGTAAAGAGTGGCTAATTATTATGTTACCGTATATGATTTTTGCTCTCCAAAGTTTTCCCTTTCGCGGACGATGCAAAAAAATGTTTTTTGTTGGCTAGAGAGAAAATTTTCGACACATACAACAATAAGCACTTTTTATATTTTTGAATAAGAATCCCTTCGCCTTTTATATTTATTTTAAATGAGTGGCAAATTTAATCCAAAGGCCATGAACATTTTCCACAATTTCTTCTTTTTGTTTTTACACAACTAGTTAAAATTTATTTTTTAATATTTATTTATGTTCCCGAAGTTCTTTAAAAATATTCGGTCTTCCGTTGACTCTTGTTCAATATTATAGATTTTTGGAATCTAAGAAATTCATTGTAAAAATCGCTTTGCTTTTGCCAATTTATTTACGTATTTAATTTTGAAATATTTCAATTATATAATGGTTTCAAAATAAGGCTTTATAGAATTTATAATTTATGAATTCCGTCACGATAAAATTCCGTAAATGACATCAGTTCAGTATCGGTGTGCCATAATACATAAGTAAAATATTATTAATTAAATAAGCAATAAATAATGGTTGTGACTGAGCAATTTGTATTGAATTAGTCAAAATAATTCAATTTCATAGAATGTGTATGAACAAAAGTGTCTCTATATCATAACTACCATTCAATTTGTGTGTTTAATTGTAGCTATGTTGTCATTTATTGTTTGTTCCAACCATTTGCGCCCAACAGCTTAAGCTGACATCTGCGTTGTGTAAATATTATGAAAAATCGTGCGAATCTATACAACACAATATAGTTTGTAATTTAATACAAAATATACAATTTACTATAGGTTATTGCACACTCTCAAGCAAATAATAAAATTCCTATCTCAATAGCAGAGCCTCACTCATGTTGTGATGATAATGTGCTTGAAATTTAATTTATTTAATATTTTGCAATAAATTACATGTGAAATTGCGTACAGTTGGAGGAAACAGATTTTGAATGTTTGGCTTTTCCATACAATAAATTAAATTGCGTGTAATGTTTTCTGGAATACGGAGGAACTAAGTAGATTTTTAAGTTAATTATTTTTTTAAATCAGGAGAGTATTTTATATTTGATAACCGATGACCAATGAAAATTTTCGAGCAAATATGGGTTATATGTACATATTATGTACTCATGGAGGTATACCCAATACAGCACTCTTTTAGCGAGTCATCAGAAGCGATAAGTAGAATTTAATGTGAACTTAAATTTATATGCAATTGAAAGAAGATGAAATCATTATATAGAAAAGGCCATCTAGCATTGGCAGACGAATGAGGGTTCACTTGATTCTAGCATAGTGTATGAAAAACTCTTTAAAAACAAAAATGTTCGCTTCGATTATTAAATGCACTCATCAACATCAGTTTGTCGCTTTCAGTATGCGTTACATTGAAATAATTTTTAATTTCATTTTACCATTTCGACTCTGCAACTCGCACACACCATTTTCTACCAGACAATTGTTTTCTCGTTTTATTGCTGCATTATTTCGCATTTTTGCTCTTAAAATTTCATTTTCCATTTCAATTGAATTCAATATGAAGATTGCCATAAAATGCAAATATAAAGTTAATAATAAACCGCTGCGTTATGAGAGCGTCCAGATTTTTAAGTTGGCAATCAAGCTGCTGCGCTGCACTGGTTCCATTCCGCTTACTAATAAAAACATTGACGGAGGGTAGTTTTTCTCCCCATTAGCTGCAATTTCCATAAAATTAGTGTGACTTTCGTTCAAGCATATATAGCACAGAGCAAATCATAATGAGCATCAGCTGCCTCTACTTGTTGTTTTAATTGCTTGCAAACTTTTCCTGGAGTGTATTGCACTCGCCCGTGGATTCTGGTGGAATTGCAACAACAACTTTATGAAATACTATATAGTTTTCCAACTATCCTCACTTACTTTTGAATAAGTTTACTCTCATTTGTGTTGACCACTTTAACTGAAACTCAAATTGAATTTAATTATTCTATGCGTCAGTAGTGTGGAAAAACTGAAAATCAAAAATCAAAGTCGAGAAGTTGTGCAGCAGCACTCATCGACACACTCAAGCATCATCACTTTGAAGCGCCGGTGTGTGCTATAAGTGCTTTTGTTTGTATGTCGGACGTTGCAAGAACTCTCTGCTAATTAATTCTGTAAATAGTAGTTTTGCATTTCACATAAATACATAATTCATGGAAAGGGAAATGAGAGAAATTTCCAGACATCCTTGAATGCCTCTGGTAATTATTTTCTATTTTTAATTGTGTGGATATGCATATGCTAAATGTACCGATATGTGTGTGACCTTATAAATAATGACCTTACCAAGGAGAGATAACTATAGAGTGCAGGATACTGGCTGATTCTAAAAATGTTATTAATTTTCTGTAGAAGCAACAGATCTAAAACTTGTCCTATTTATTTGATATTTTTATCTTAAAATTAATATTTAGTTTACTGTACTTGACAGTCTTTTCGCTTATTTTCAACATTAAATATTCTCTATGGTTCTATCTTTAATTTCGGATATTGCTCATTCATAGCTGAAGCCAGGGCATACAAATAGGAGACCAAACAAGCAACCAATCGGCGGCTGGCCGGACCGCGTGACAAGCACACAGCCGCTCGCTTCACAAAGGAAAGCCAAGAGGAGTCTTTAGACTTAAATATTTTATTTATTGACATGTTGTTGCCCATTTTATTCACTGCCATATGCACAAGTAGAGATCGTTGCTTTAATACATATGTTTTGTGTGTGTACGTGTATGTGCTTGCTGTTGCAGTACCCATTAAGCAAGGTTGTATGCATATAAGAAGTCTGGCGAATGAATGTTTCTTCTTTCTGTCTTTGTTCGTATCAAAATTGGCAGCTGCTGTCAGTTGCAACTCTTCTACAGCTGTACTTGTACACATATCCTCAGCTTTCTTTTGAAAGAACTTCTTTTCATTTTCATCACTATTCTGCGGTAAAGTTTAGTTATTCTAGTATTGGTAATTGAAATTGAAGCTCACATCTATGATGGCTATAAGCGGAATATTGAGTTTATTTGGATCACTTTTTGACTATGTCGGAACCATTTTTTTGCTACAAATAATCTGCACAGAAATATAATTAGAACCCTCAGGATGATATACTTAGTCCTTTAATATTCACCTCCCAACAAGTACCCTTTAAATTGTACCAAATTATATATAAACCCTTATGAAAGGTTATATCTTATTAGATTACTAATTGTTTTTAGAAGCTTTTAATGTTATTTAATTGGTTCTACTGTTTATTTCGTTATAGCGTGACCACAAAAAATACAAAATAACTCACCCGCATGTTGTAAAGAAATTGTTATCTTTTCTTTGATGTCTACAGAATAATTGCTTTGAATGAACTCATTATTGACTTATTTACCTTTCCTTCAATCTCCATTATAGCTAATACAATCAAACAGACGCATAGGTCAGATTTGCGCGCCATTGTTTTCTACAAATAACCGCGTGGAGCTTCAGCAATCTCCTTTTAATTGTTGGAAACAGTTAATTGATTTTTCATGTTCTTATAAATACTCTTACTTGTTAGCGGCTTGATTGTGATAACCTACCTGAGCACAGAGACACGCAATTGTCATTTACAGAAGTTTGTCACTTCTGGTCCAACTATTAGTGAAGGAGTCCGGAAACGCTTTTCGCCTTCAATTGATTGTCAATTAATACTAAACTGTGTGTCCACTCGGCTTTTGAAAGGACATTCTGCTTCATTGTGTTGCTCTAAGTGCTTCCGAGTAGGTTCAGTGTCATTTATTTCATTCGCACAGCAATCTTAATTTATTTTAGCGATAGCAATTGTCTTGAATGCCTTTGCAGCACACAGACGCTTAAATAAAGTTTATTCTATTGCAGTAGGTGAAACAGCGGGCATGGTGAGGCAGTAGTCTGACCGGTTGAATAAGTTAGCTATATTTCAATAGTTTTCTTTTATTTATTTTTCTTTGAGCTCTTTGTTTTTATTGCTTTCTGGTCAATGTGTTATGCCGCTAATTGACCGTAAAGCATTGCTTCAGCCATTGAAACTGCGTAGCAATCTTTATTTAATGGATTATAGATGATTTGGTGTCGTATTAGGTGATAACAGGCACACAGGGTGGATATATAATGTTTTCCTAAAGTGTTAAGGTGGTAAAGTACTGAACATGTTTGAATAATACATTTAACAAATCCATATATTTATTTCTATTACTACCACATCCCCATAACTTATAAGGTCACAATTAATAGAAGATTTATGGCTTTAATTGTTTGCCAATGTAACTGAAATACAAGTTAAATTTCCATTTGCATCTCATAAGCTTCCAATGGTAGATGTAATTAATGGCTGCACTCTAATTGAAAATGATGTTTAGTTTAGTGTTCAAAGGATTAAATCATTTCCTAATAACATGTAGATAATGAGATTATTATAATTGCTGCATTTTGTGCAATTGCATTCTGCATCAAGAAATAGTACGATATTTTACCATTAAATCTATAAACTCATTAGTTACAAATTCACAGTTTTACATACTCTGTGTATGTATGTAGCATATATATTTCGCAGTTATGACGATTTATCATCATTTGTATTAAATACTTATATACAACAGATTATCGTAATAATTGCTTGTGTTAATTATTGTCTAATTTTACACATAAAAAGCTTTCAATAAAGAATATAGAAAACAACGGGATATTAATTTGCCTTATAGTTCCGTACTTTTGTTTTCACCTTCGCACTAAAAATAACTTCAAAATATTACTTCTGCTGATTGAAATAATAATTTCGATAACATGAGTTCCTGTGGAGTTTATTTCCGGTGGCTTTTAGATTTATATATTACAAATTACATATTTCATAATTGTAAACCAAGAATCAATAATATAATTAACTGTAATGATGCGTGCATATATCAGTGATATGTAGATTTTGTTTGTTGAATTAATTATTTATCAGCAGCGGTCAATCAACATAATTATGGGCTCTCATTACGATAATGATGTAAGATGCATGAGGTGAGAAACGTATTGACAATCGCGAAATTGCAATGAGTTAAAGTTAAAGTTTTTTGACTTTGAAAACATACGTCAAATGCCTTTAACTGTTGAAAATCAGTGCGACATGGCGTATACTGCTTTTTTGTCGTGGAGTCTTACCGGTTTGCATATAATTCGTTAAAGCAGCAAACTTTGTGAACTCCAATTTATTTTCCTAAGTTAATTAAGATTGGTATGGACATCCCACACACAAGCAAATCAGCCGACAGCCACTTACCGTAAGTGGATTATATCCCACAGTGGTTGTCTTGTGGAATGAGATGTACATAGTATGTACGAAATGTTTACAGTGAGTTCTCATAACGAATAGAGATGCCCATAGCTGATATAAGCTTAAGTTTTACTGTCACTTCGTCTTTTCACCTTCCGCCTATTCAATATTCTATTTACTTTTTAAAAGATTGTCTACATCCGGTAATGTTTTTCCAAGGAAAATGGAAAATTGCGCAGCAGATTACCATTATAAAATTCACCGGGTTGTTGAGTGCACTTCCTTCCGAACGCTTTAGAGCGCATAATGGTGTACTTCAGTTCTTTGGCGCATCTTCATCCGCAACATTCATGTGCTTGGCTACAATCTCACTTACTTCATTGCTTTTTTTCCTTTCCTACAAGTGACTAATATGATGTGTTCGTGGTGGGGAACTATGTAGAAAGGCGAGTAGATAAACAAAGAAGAACATAAAATAGAGTAAATGTGCAAATGTAATATTTTTGCAAGACCAATCACTGAAAGTAGCACAATGCAAAAGCTGAAGTACTTGAGCGTAGGAACTTGATGCAGTTCAATTAGAGACGCAGGCATCTGGAGGATGATCTTTGCGATTATTGCTTCCTTACATAAATATGAGCAGCAGGAGAAATATGTATTAACTACAAGGGTAATGATTTTTGGTTTGTCCAATCATATTTTACGTGCAAAAAAAAAATATTCCATTGCTCGTACATTATACAACTTTATGATGATGGCCAACATTTACCGATTTGAACGTCGTTTCTATACCATTTTCTCAGACAAGCGCAGGGAATGTTTTACCAAATATTTACTCAGAATCATTATTAATTCCATCAGCCTTGGTATTTCGCTTTCCTACTCTTTCATCCTTTGAAGGGCTGTAATTCTCTGCCGAAATTCGAATCAACTGGAAGAGGCTGTCAAAAGAATAAAATTAATTGTCCGAAATAAGTGAATAGTTATGAATATTTAATGCCCCAATGAAATAAAAAGCGCATGCAGGTGTTAATAAAGCGATTTGAGTGCGAATATGGAGGTGGAAACGATTTTTCCTTAAGCAAAATGGAAGCCATTGAAAGTGAACAACAAAAGCAAATAACAAAAGTGCAAAATGAATATAAACAAAAGGTAATTTGCGGGAGATCAGTGCTAAAGGTAAATTCAATTTACGAGTGGCAGAGTGGCAGTCAGCGAAGGAGATAGACGTGTACTAACCGTTATGACCTTTGTGAGCGAAAACAGTTGGAGTTAAAATTGTATTTGCTGCTATGTAAACGCGGTATATTTATGTGCATAAGAGATTCATGGAAACCCATGCGAATGTGAGTTTATCTGTGTGAGAGTGCAAAATAACTGTGACCGGTGTATTAAGTAAACTATGAACTAAATGGATTTAACATGAAACCATCCCTCCGAAAAGGATGAAGCAAATAAAACGTATGTGATACGCAAGGGTGACTGTAACACTCAACGCCATTCACTTTTGGTCCACTCAGCTCTTTTTGGTTTCTTTTGCTTTTGTTTGTTTGCCATCTTGTTAGCATTTCATTTCCTTTCCTACATACGGTATCTCGCTGTTGAGATCTTACGCTGAAAATAAAAATCACAAAATGTTTATGGCCAATTCTTGCGCCTTTAATGCGAGCATACATTTGTAGAATTCAAAGTTGACCAAAGTTTCATTTATTTAATTGCGTATTAGCATACTGTGGAAACGTAAAATTTTCGAAAATCAAGTGGGGTGAAATTCACACAGAAAGGTGTGATTTTAAATATATGTACTAATTAGGATATATTAACACACACATATGTGACTAATTAAAATTTCTCAGCCATGACAACAAAAGAACAATTGCCTCAGATAAGTACCAACATCATTTACCGTTTTAATGAGTAAATGGGTTCATGTCAAATAACACATAAAACGAATTCCAGGAGAATACTTTACAACACAATTAATTATATTTCTGGTAATAAACGTAAAACTGTGCGCAAAGGCGCTTAACGTCGCCTGCTCACCGTGCAAACACCTCGAGACATCGAAATACACAGAAAGGTTAAACCTCCAAAGCAAAGTAGGAGGTAGGTAAGTAGTCAATTGCATGAAGAACTGTCTAAAGGGACACATAAACGCCTAAAATTTAAGAAAATGGTTCCAGAAGAGCGATAGCGCAAATAATCTACAAGTTGAGCACAAAACGAGAATCATAGGCAACTTGGCAACAGAGATATAAAGCCTTGTACCGTGTCACAATTAATTAAATTTCTTTAAGTGAGCTGAAGTACTATGTGTTCTTCACCTGCACTGTATGTCTGTTCCATAATTTTACATTTATATACACACATGACAATTGTCGTGGTGCACCTTTAGTATTGTCTTGAACATTGTGGGATGTAAGTAAGTTGTCAGCTGCGAATTCATTTCTCCCTTGTCTTAATTTCACTTTTATTGTTTTATTTTTATGTTAGCATGTTGTCAATTTCTTTCGTTGATGTTGTCATCACAGATATTTACTCTTATTGTTTAGGATCTTTGTAAATTATGTGTAACACTTAGCAAGGCGTACGCTTGAGTTCATGTGTTCGTCTATGTTTTGTTTCGGTTTCGCTTTTTTTAAATACATAAATAAGAATTTTCGAATGGCGGACACACTTTCATTCTCATTTATAGGTCATTTATTTGACTAATTAGGAGTGAATTTGGATTAGTGAACGTGATTAAAAAATTAGGTTGATTAAAAATTTTGACATTTATATTAACATAAAATAATGTAGTGCTGTTTGGATCGTTTTAGCTTAGCTATAAACAACCATCACTTTAATGTTTTTTTCTGAAAAATTTATACCAAACCAAGTCTATTCTAATTTATTCTCATCACACCATAATTATGTGTAGTTGCAATATAATTTAATTTTGAATACAGTCAGCAAATTTATTCTTATTCAAGGATAACGAATTTAATAAACAATTTGCTTATAAATTTATTTGAAATTGCGCTCTAATTAAATGCAACATTTTGCCAAAAGCCAAATCGATGCCTTTTATTGATCATAATTTTGCCCGGATTAACCAAGTTAAATGCCCCGCATTTCGATGTTTAAAAATAAATAATAAAATTTAGAAAAAAACTCATTAGACTCCACAAAATCTACCACAATTATTATATAATGACCTCATCGCTGCCGCTGGTAGCAAAAACAAGTGAAATGGCAATCAATATTTACAGATATAAAGATAGAGCACCAATGTGTTGAACACAACAAAATTTCATATTTATATTTGCCCTGTAAATGAGCGCCAGGCTCAACCGAAATTGCGAAATTAGTTTGCAATTCAAGCGTAAATATGCATAGAGATCACAAACGCAGATTAGTCGAAAGGTAAATAATGGATATGTATATTTAATATTTGTTATTGGTTTTACAACTATTCGCGTGGGTTTAATTTGATAAAAGTCTCATTAACACCCTGAATGTTACTCATACGCCCTGTCGTCGATTAGCACTGTGGTGTTATACTATTTCTGAATAGTAATTTTGATAATTTTGAAATAATTTGAAATAGCATGCACATTCAATTTGTATTGTGTAATAGTTAAGGGACTGAATATAATTTGAAGTGTATAATATGTGACACTTTGTTGTGGAATAAACACAATTTAACTTAAAAATTTAAGCGTAGTTCCGAAAACAAAGTTAACTATTATAATTGTATTACCAAATTAAGTGAAAGACTTCAAACTATTAACAAATGCTTTTGTTCTGTCACAAAATATGTAAGTTTCCAAAATGGAAACATTTTTTTCGTGTTTTACTTTCTCAGTATTTTATCATAAACGTTGTAATAAATCTTAGTTTCTTTTAATATTTGATTTTGTTCTGCATTAATATTGAGAATTACTTATTTCTTACAATATATTAAAATTTTTCTACTTCGTCGAACTCAACATATATTGAAACGTGGCGCTCTGTCAGTACTCAGCATAGTGATTTATGCTGCAAAGGAAAGTAGAGAGAAAATGTATATTTTGGTTTAATAAATTCTTGATCGACACTAATCATTTTACACAAATATATTGGAAATAAATGCAAAATATTCGTTGGAAATTATGGAGAGAAGTGAAAAGGATGGAAATTATAAATGGTTGTCAGTAGTGATTTTCATATATGTCACTATTTTTATATAGACTTACAAGACTAAGCTACGTTATAATTCATAATTCATTGTCATTTGATGTCGATTGATCTTCGTGAATTTCGAAAGGGCCCGCTTATTGACGACAATGAAACAGCAAAGGAAATGTACGCTCAAATCTTTAAGTACGAATCAAATCAAAAATTTATCTATACTACTATTATAAAGAGGAAAGATTTGTATGTATGCTTGCTATAAATAAACTCGAAAACTATTGTGCCGATTTCACCATTGTAAAGCTACATTCACCCCGAGTAACATAGACTATATTTATTGCTAGAATCTCAACTTTCTGAAATTATTTCCCAGGTGAGGGTATCAAAATCCGTGATGGAGATTCTAAGTCTGAAACTGAAAAACGTCTTGCATGTCAATCTCTTCACATCGCAATCGCATGCCAGAGAATCGAATAATCAGTGCTCGCTGCTGCTTGCTAAACAAAATTTCAAATCCTGCCAAGTACGCACTTGAGAGTCGAGTACGGAGCGTGTGCAGCTGCTTGAAGAACAAAATATTAGAAATATACAAGCTCGCACTATGGTGTCGAGCTCTGTCTGCTGGTATAATATAATTGCAGTTGAAACCGAAGTCAACGCTTTTTAATCAGCAGCAATTTTGCGTAAGTCCTCTTATTGAAATAGGCTCATCATTCCGTCACATCGCTTTTAAATACAAATGATGATTATAAACTCGATTATACTCACTTTCGGCGCCGTCAATATTAATTGTGCGTCCGTCACCGCTTTGCAATTAAACGTCGATTTGCCACTGGCTGTACAGCTAAGATTCAATGACTTGCCCTCATAAAGGATTACGAAACGCCTGATATGCGGTGCAATGGCAATTAATTGGATTTATACTTTAAGCTTAAATGGATTTACATGTTATTTAAGTAGTTGAAAAGCTATTGTGCACTTATTTAGCACAAGCATTTCGGCGATTAATTAATAGTTTTTATTATAAAGTGTAATCCTAAAGAACTTCTTGTTGTTATCATCATGTTATGGGGGTGTGTGGGAAAGCGAAGGACATTCGAACGTATGATTTATAATAGATGGAATTTTAATCTTTGTTGTATGTAATAGAGTATGAATGCATTAGTAAGTCATAACCAAATCAAAGCGTATTAACACGAGGAGAGAGAGGAGAGCTTTTCATTATATAAACATGCGGTTAGAGTATTACTAGTACAGATCTTATCAAATTTTATCCATTTATATAATTTATATCCACTGTATGAAATGAAATAAACGTTTTAAATCCATATATTTTACTTTAGACTATAAGGCTTTATGTATTTTTAACATCGTGTAGATGTAGTATCTGTACGCCATCGCGTATACGTAATTTGAAAGAGGCTGAAATAAAACGGTTGTATACTGAATATTGCATTCAATGTGCATTTCCTACATTACTTCTGTCTGTCGGCACATACGCTGAACCTGTCAGATGTCTCACGCTTGAAGTAGATTTACGCCCACGGCAAAGCGTTTCGCAATAAATCAGTTTATACGACTTTTAGATATATTTGTGCTTTTAGCTATAGTAAAGTGCTATTTAGTTATAATAAAACACTGACATAGAATATCTATCTGTAAATAAATGCAGATGAAGCAAGCTAGAAAAAAAATAAATTGTTTAGAATTACGAACTTATTTTGCATAGAAGCTGGGGCTACGTAATATCGCAACGTAATCGTTCCATATTTTGTCTTCCCAGAATAAATGATAAATATAAATTAAAAATAAGTAAGAACATTGCGAAAATGACAAAAGGTTAACTGTTATAAGTATGTTTGCATAGAATATTATTAGTTGATTCACACTTTTCAGTCTCATCTTCAGGACACGCCAAATAAACCGACAGACCGTCTGTTCGATGATAAATTTATTGCTTGCACATTCAACCGGATAATTGAGACTGAGTGACTGCAAGTGCCGCGATTTGCATATAAGTATTATAAATGCACACAATAAACACCGTTATTAAGCGTAGCCCCAGACCTACTGACACTCACACCGGCGGTGTTAGCAGGAAGTCGAATGCCAGCGAATCGTTATCGCCATTCACTTACATCCTGTTCGTAATGAAGCCAACAAGCGCGCAGAAATGCTAACGCAGCGTCGAAGTGTGATAAAAAGTGTTAAAAAAGGAAGGCGCTGATAAAAAAACGAACAGGCAAATGAAAATAAAATCTCAGCTTTTTATGAGGTTTCACGAATTCCTTTCCATTCAGTTTGCGTTTCTGAAACCACTGGCATTTGCTCGTTGTGCTTACATAAGACATCGCATTTGCGTGAAAGCCAATACTTTCGCATCATACGCCGTGCGAATACGGCCACGTTATCACCTCCCTTCGCCACCCCGTCGCCATATTCCTACAGAATCCTTTGGATTTCCCGTTATTTCGCGCCCTGCCACCGTATGTCGGTTGAAGGCTCAGAGTGGCAATCAGGTAAATCGCCAATGCCAATGAGAACGTGATCAACTGTAAATGGAGAGTTCGGATGTGCATTTGTGGTGGAACAGTAAATTTTATTACTGCAATCGTTAACAGATATCGGATTTAAGCATTCCCCTTATTTAATACTTATTTTTCACTATTTCTTCGCCTTGCAATACATTGCATGTATTTATTGTGATAGACTGCTAGGCAAATAAGTTGGGTCTCGAGGCGTGAAATGTTTTGATTCACTCTTTTAATTTAATATTTCCACTTCCTACAAAACATATGTTCAAAGATGAACTTTGTCTTAAGTGAAGTAAAGAAGAAGTTCGGAGTAGAAAATTTAGCTAATGAACTTATCTCTAAACCAAATGGCAAGTAATGCCATCTTTATATTTAAAGACGAACTGCCGGCACGGTGTCAATAGTGCAAAACAGCTGGAATGATATTCAGAAAGAGAGATGCAAGGATGAATGATATGAAGCTGCGCGCTAATAGACATAATTATTACCATTACTTGGAGTGCCAGAATTTCAACAGTTAGACTATTTCACCATTATTTTTGCTTTTCATCTCGATTATCTGTGTAAAAACTCATGTATTCGTAAAGCAGGTGAGACGTTTAATGAATAATAATATAAAACATTTAATATAAAATGCTCAAACCATTTCGACACTGGAAAATAGATAAAATATATAACAGGAAAGAATTACAAATACATACATATAAATAAAATACTGTGAACAAAAACTGCCGAAAGTCGAAACAGATTTTCCATGCAACGTTGGTCATTCGACACATTTTTTGTATAAAATTTGCAAGTTAAATATTCAGGCAAAATGAAAATGCACCCACACATAGAAATGTTCACACAGATTTTTGTAAAAGAGGATAATACCAAAAGCATATTGGAAATATTTTTTTTTTAGTGTAAATAAAGCCCGAAAAAGCTTGCCAATGGTTCATCAGTTGAAAATCACAGCAGGCTTAAAACGGCCCGCAAAATATTTACTCGCCACTGTAACTTTGTTTATTTATTTGTTGATGTGAGTTGTACAAAACGGTATACATATTTACTTTGAGTGAGTCTAAAATGCATTTGTAACCAATTTTTGAAAAGAAAGTGCATCAAAATGATACTAAACTGAAGGGAAATTTACAAATCAAAAAATGAATAAACAAGAAATATGTCGATGTTTGTTTAAGCGAATGAATGAAGTCGAAATTAAAATCAAATTACCTTTTTAAATTAAATAATTTGTGAAGAGCGCTATATCATCGTTGCCGCGCAGTTAATATTATTCCATAGCCTCCATAAAATATCCTAGCAGTCAGCTAACTATTCAAATTAATCAGCTTAAGATTAAGTTTTCGCCGCAAACTTTGAATACCCAAACGCGCTGCTAGCGTGAAACTACTTTGTTTCACTGCAACCATTTTCTATAAGCCTTGCTGTTAACTAGCGCTTTAAGCCGCAATCTGATGCGGTTGGGAAAGATACCATGGAGCTGTGTTGACCAACGACAACAACACTTAAATTAATTAAAATATGAACAACAGAGTCTACAAATCCGCTTAAAGGCGCTAAAGATTTCATTCACACCACCGTTTAGTCCTTTCAGTGCTTAGTTGCTGCGAATTGACGCTGTAAAATGAAACGCTAGAAGCGGAAGTTTTAATTTCTTTGGTCAGCATGTTTCTTAAATGGCAATTTGGATAGTTTTCTCTTGCAACGCAGAGAGGTTGCAACAGTAGAATGGTGGAAGAAACTGTAACGTTACAAATTGCAAATTCTAAAAATTTACCATCAATTCTTCCTCTTCACACCTCCGGTGTGTTGAAAAGAGCTGAAGAGAGAAGAAACCCGAGTTAATTTCTGTTTTCATATAAACTGTTACAAAAGTAAGAGTCACATGCACAACCAACGAACTCCTCAATATCACTTGGATATATGTGTAAAGTGCGTTGTAAAATTCAATAAAAATCAAAAATAAATAAGTTTTCTGGTGTGCTTCGCTACGACAATACTTAAAGCCCCTTGGGCTCAAGGTTTCAAAACACCGTTATTCAGTGTCTTAGTGCGATTGTTTGTTCACAAGGTTTTATCGCTGCTTTATGTTGAGTGTGCTTGCAAGTAGTTACACAACAACAACAACAACGTCCATAAAATTCTTTGTAGGTTTATTTATTATACGCTTTAAATGACAACGCGCATAATTTCAGCGGCATTATTTATGGTTTTTGGAAAATTGTTAACGATAACGGATTTCACAAAGGAACCCAAACAGTTTAGAGGGTGGAATCGTTGTCAACGGATGTCCAGTATGCTGATTGGCTCATTCTGTTGTTAAGCTAGTCTTTGTATTACATTTTTCTATTTACTCAGAGTTCGACGAAAAGGGGTTTCCTGTCAAAGAACTTTACCACTAGTTAATGTAATGACCTACACATTCACAACTACAAGAAGTGAATATAGGGAGCTTGAAATGCCTTGGTTTCTAGGCTACCACTGCCATTACCCTCATTAGTTCTTATCATTATTGCCATAATTGGGATTTTTACATACTTAAATGTGCCAAATTTAGCGTAAAAACTCGGAAAATAAGTTTGCAATTCCGTTAGCTTCAGTTTGCAAACTGTTTGTGTTAACTCAAGTGAAAGGGACTGGCATCATTTACTATGAACTTTGTTGCTGTTGCTTTCTCAATGGGACTATCTACAATTTTCACATTAACATGTAAAGGATTTGTGCTTGGTGGCCAGCAATTTAGGTAGCACGACTTAACATTTACCCAGCTAAAGCATATACATATGTACATCTGCAGATACAAGTGTATTTTGGTATGGAGATATGTATCCTAATATTGTGAATAACTAGTTCAAATTGAGTTGTTTAGTCTTACGTGAAATACGTTATATTCACGCCAATGCGTATTTAGTTTCTGAACAATTTTCCAAAATTTGTTTTGGTTTAAATTGATGCATTATTCTATTAACAAATATTTCTTCATGCTTCTCTTAGTTGTATATACGATATTCATATTCTAGGAAATGCAAATGCACATACAATGTAATCATATTGTCTCAATTTTCAAGCTACGTCTGTGAAATCAAATTGTACGGTTCATAGAACGTAAGCAAGAATTGACTACGGCATCTACAGCACAAAACAAGAATATTGACCCAAATAGAGCGGATAAGCCATGCATGGTGTGAATGATAGATTCCACAAATTCTCTATCTTAGCCTATTTGTTTGGTACACATTGGTGGAATTTTACTTGATGCCCATGGGCTTGGTATCCTTATTTGCATTCAAACTTTTTCCAGTATTAAAATTTCTACTGTGAGTGTTGAAAATTACAACGAACTGCTCTAGGTATTTTGTGTTCTACAACTCTCAATAATATGACTGCCCAGTGATATTCTACTTCATAAATAAATTATTTCCGCTTTTGCATCATATGTGCATTAGTAAATATTTATCTGTTGCACATACTTGTATGCATAGCTGTTCATGGCAATGAAATCATCATTTATAAAGCATCCATGCCTTCCATTTCAATCTCCCTTGGTGCAGCAAGCAAATAGAATGACGACCAATATCTAATTACTGCCTCATAAATTACTCGAGAATTGAATGAACGCACTTCCCTATAGAATACTAAGAGTAAAGCACAGTAAAGTTGTGACATGAGTCACAACATGTACATATTGAAAACTGAAAATGAATTTGCTTTTATGTATAAAATAATCCTCTTGTGCTACTGGAATGAAATCGTATATTTCAAATAGAACAGTCTTCCTGGCTTGGGTAGCCTTTATAAGATATGCATTTATATATTTACCATACGTTAACCAATTTAGATTACGCTCCTTCGTTTGGTTGGTAATAAAAATGCTTTGTAATACAATCAAAATGGAAAAAGATATTACTTTTAATAAATTTATATATTTTTCGACTTAATTATTGATTAGTAATAACATGGGTTCAAAATTATCTACTGTATTCATATATCACATACCTTTACCTGTGCTCCATGGCGTCTGCGTAACATTTTCAGCTATACTTTGCCTATGTGTTATCGTTTGATATACTTTCACATTTTATATAATATACTAGCCGACCGCTCCGACTACTTTTTTACACAAGCTCCCATACATATGTACTATATGTACTTCCCGTTTCTTGCGTGGGTTCGTTTAAAAAAGAGAAATGAAGATAATTCGAACATGAAATTACGACCTCTAGTCTTTGGTGTCCGATGTCTTCCTCTCGGATTATGAAGCGAGCTTGTATATTTCTAATATTTTGACGATTTTCAATTTCAGACTAAGATACTCCATCACGGAGTCTTTTTGATACCCTCATCTGGGAACTATTTGCAAAAAGTTTAGATTCTAGCAATGAATATAGTCTATGTTACTCGAGGTGAATGTAGCTTTCGAATGGTGAAAGAATTTTTGAAATCGGCGCGGTAGTTTTTGAGTTTACATTACACACATACATACAAATCGTTCCTCTTTATAATAGTAGCTTACATACATACCGATGAAGATAGCGGAAAAAAACTTTACTGTTCCGGCACACCACTCCCATATCTGGTTCCAGTTGGCTCATTCCGTTTCCGGATCCCCACTTCCAGTTCCAGTGACAATATTCAGCTACCCCATTTCCAGTTACGGCAATATCGTTACACATATCCGTTTCCAGATGCCCCATTTCCGGTTAACCAATTTTCAGTTCCATCGTTCATATTCCGTTACCCCATATCCGGTTCCGGTAACATCATTTCCGTTTACGGATGTCCCATTTCCGGTTCCGGTAACATCATTTCCGTTTCCGGTAACATCATATCCGGTTACCTCATGAGGCCACTGACCCCACCCTGATCACGTGATGACATTTAAAGATCACGTGATATTTTTGTTTACAGGTCAATGACCTCGCCCTGATCACGTGAGGTCATTTCAAGGTCACGTGATATTTTTGTTTACAAGTCCAGATCACGTGGTGTTAATTCAATGTCACGTGATATTTTTGTTTACATTTTTGAGTGAGGTCAATGACCCCTCCCTGATCACGAGAGTTCATTTCAAGGTCACGTGATATTTTTGTTTACATTTTTGAGTGAGATCAGTGACTCCACCCTGATCACGTGAGGTCATTTCAAGGTCACGTGATTTTTTTGTTTACAAGTCCAGATCACGTGGTGTTAATTCTATGTCATGTGATATTTTTGTTTACATTTTTGAGTGAGGTCAATGACCCCACCCTGATCACGTGATTTAATTTCAAGGTCACGTGATATTTTTGTTTACAGCTCAATGACCCCACCCTGATCACGTGATGCCAATTCAAGGACACGTGATATTTTTGTTTACAAGTCATTGACCCCGTCCAGATCACGTGGTGTTAATTCAATGTCACGTGATATTTTTGTGTACATTTTTGAGTGAGGTCAATGACCCCACCCTGATCACGTGATTTCACATCAAGGTCACGTGATATTTTTGTTTACAGGTCAATGATCCCACCCTGATCACGTGATGTCATTACAATGTCACGTGATATTTTTGTTTACAGTTTAATGACCCCACCCTGAACACCTGATGTCAATTCAAGGTCACGTGATATTTTTGTTTATAGGTCAATGACCCCACCCTGATCACGTGATGTCATTACAATGTCACGTGATATTTTTGTATACAATTTGGAGTGAGTGATTTTTGCCCATGCCACTATTACCGCAATACAAGTTTTAACATATCTAAGCTACGTCAACACTTAAATAAATACACTTGAAGGACAAACAATAAATCACATTTTACAATTGTCAGCCCCGAGAAATGTTAGTAAGATAAAAAATACTTATGAAGTATATTTCTGTAAGAAGTGCATGGAGGTTGATAAAAACCTACAGAAATATTTGATACTGTGGAAAGAATAGATTGTAATAGAAGAAACTACAGGTGGATAAATTATACATAATTTGAATAAGAAAAATGTTGCTAGAGAAATATAAGAATTAAGATTCTATTGCTGCTACATTCACTCACTCATCTCACTCGCAGTGTATATGCTGAGTAGATCTCTGCAATTTATGATACTTCAAGGTGATATTTTTGTACTGAGTCTTGTGTGCCCAACTAATTTAACATCTTTTGTTAGCACCCTGACACCATCGTCTTCAACCGTCAGCTGTTTTTACTTTTATGTAACAGGTGAAATATTACTTAAGCAAGCATTTTCGTAATTTGTTAAGGACACCTTGAATGTAGCAAAATGTTCTAATACATAATAAAATAAAAGCTCTTAAAGAGATGAAATTTTAAGTCAAAATGAAATCTGACATTTTTTGATATACCTAAGTGTTAAAGCCATCATTCCTTGTATTTTTACATTATTCATGGAAACAGCATCACATTTGAATAGAGATTTTCATATGTGTACCTAACACTGCAATACAGAAGGTTTAGCATATAAAAATGAATACTATGTGTAATCATGTAAGAGAAGTTCAATGTTAGAAAGAAGCTGTTAAATACGGAAATAATATACGTACATATGCGTATGATAGCTCGCTTAGAGCAATGATTTCTCGCATGTCATCTACCTCACTCATATCATTTCTTACATCTTCCTTAGTCGCTCACTGAGCATACGGAAATCATCAAATGTCCCTGCATCATATAACTCCATTCCTGAAAGCGTTCTGGCCAAGTTCACTTCTTTTCTTATTTTTCCTTTTTATTCATTTTTTGCCATATTCACATGCTTAGTAGCGCTATATTTTTGGTCACTTAGCAGACACTTATTTTACATAACTTTTTTATGAATTTCGATAAATATGTATTTTTGTGACAAGATTTTTTCGTAAGGCCATGCCATTTTCGTTGTGATCATGGCAAATGCGATTACCATAAGTTTAATGTAATGTCGGTCATGATTTTGTTATGCTTTCGTTTCATTGGTTTTATTGTTATGTGGTTTGGTCATCGAAAAGACGACACGATTTAGCAAGGCGGCTTATAATCGGGACATCCTATAATCTCTGATTGTGTTGTTTTACTGGATATCGAGGTATTATGGAATAATGTGTGATTAAATACATTTCATGCGAACTATTTATAAAATCTATGAACATTTGTTAATAGAAAATTTAAAATATTTTATTTTGTTTTATTGTCATTAGCATTTATTATCGAATATCATATATTTCACACAATAACTAGTTCACTTTATAATTCGAACTCATAACAAAACTTTAATGATAGTGAAGAGATTATTTCGCGAATGGTTAACTGCTTCAGGTCTCAGAGTATGTAATCAAATAACACAAAATTCCAATATCCGATCATATTACATAACATTCGCTTGTTCACAGATATGCAAAGCTTATCCACACAAGCACCCGTTCGTAGCAATCAATTGAGCCATATTGAAATTAATTGCATTTGCTGTATGGAAACAAAGTGTTTTGTAAAATTTACGATATGCAGTGCGATTTGTGTTGGGACTTTGCTGGGGTTAATTACGAATTTGGGTCCTAAGTCAATTGGCAATACAATTTTGTTACACATTTGTTGCATGCACCTGAGTGTCGGGCAGTTACCAAAATACTCAAGAGCTTTATGCTGCTTATATGTTTGTGCAGGACTATGGCGCACACATTGTGAAATGCTTTGTTCTTATGTCTTGAATCATAGCTTTGTACCAGCGTGTGAAAGCTCGCATATGGGCATTCAAAATAAATCACCTCAGAAAAACAACAAATAATTGAGAAGCTTTAGGTGATTGCGAAGTATGAGTGCAAATTCCGCAACTCTTCGAAACAGTAAAATTAATTGCTTATTTAAAACGAGTACACGCATGTACATATGAACATTGAATTATTTAACATATTGAGGTATTTAAATAAGATCAGATAAGATAATTTCAGATGTTAGCTGAAGGCATGTGTACATTTTGTTATTTGACATTTATTTTTTGTATACTCGATTTTCGGCCTATTAGAGAGAATTTTATAGTATTTCCCTAAACATTTTTCCATAGCGATAAAAAAACGGAATAATGACTTATTTGTTTAAAATATTCCGATCGTGATTGAGATCGAGATTGTGAAGTTACACAGTTTGATTTTAAGAAAACCTGTCCTTTTCTGCAAGCTCTAGAGCGTTCTGGTTATTTACACATGTTTACATAAACTTATATTTGGCTAGGTTTCTTCATTCAACTGTATAATACTATAAACGTACAACCACTGAAAAACAATTTCCCGATAAAACGTGATTTTACATTTCCTCAAACCGTTAACTAATGCGCGAAATCAACAACTGCTGTCTCTGACATATTTCCGACATCAGTTACGAACTTTTTCAGCTGCTTGCGCTAAATCCACCATTTAATTCCCAATTAAGATGATACATGAAACTTGTCTACGTGCAGCCAGGTGTGTAACAGGTGAACTCAAATGGTTTTGGTCGCCACAGAGAGTGGTTTCCGCAGAATTCCGTTCGCTACTTGGTGAACCGCAAACACAACAGCAGCTGTTATTGACGTACATATGTTTGTTAAACTAGCGGTGGTTGGTTGATTGAAGGAAAATGGTAAAGTTTCACAGGTAAATCTCACACGTCAAGCACACAAGCGAAAGCAGAAATCATAATAAAACGTGTATATAGGGAGAAATGATGAAAGCTCTGCGATGCTCAAATACTCCTTCCTAATGTGACCTAATCTCATTTGAATTTTTTTAGATCGAATTAAGCAGAAAAAACTGTACTTCGCATAGCTTCCACGCTCATAATTTTAAAACTTTGTTAATGTTATTTAAAAAGCTTTCATTTTACTTCTTATTCACCCACACACAGGCGATAACAAATATTGCACCTTCTTAGTTGAAGTACAATGGTCCATAACCATAAAGCATTTTGACGCCATGGAGAAAACTTTCTAGTCGAGTTTGAAAAGAATCTTTTTGCATTTTAGGTAGAAGCAGAAGTAAACTTAAACTTATATATTACATGTCCGTGAGTTAGTGCATATAAAAGCTTTCACTTATTCGCAAGTAAATGTTTAATGAACCGCATGAAAGTTTGGCAAAGAAAATTAAATATGATGGAGCAGCTAAGAGCAGTGAAACAATAAATAACAATTCTATACGCTTTAGTGTGTGGCATTTAATTAAATATAAAATTTATGAGACTGCAAGCAAAATACATTTAGTGTGACTAATTGCATTAGTTGACAAGATCTTAAGTATTTTTAAGTTTTAAGGCACTAAATAAAGATAAATAGCCACCATAACCCGATTAGTGCAGGTTATTCCATTTCTAAAAATGTGTGCAATGGCTTCGAACTTCTCAGTTGATTTTAAACTGCCACCATCTAGTTTGAACTCTCGCAAATTGACATTCACTTTGTTAACGGTCGACACGCAAACTGATGCCCAACACTAACAGTGCGATGGCCAATTCAATTCACAGCAATTGCTGACATCAATTTGGCGCTCAAGCTGTCAGCAACAGCGCGAAAGCTGCTAGATAAACACGCGAAGTGTGATGTGAAGAGGAGATAGAAAGTCATCTAGCTGACATTTATTCCAACTAAAATATATCAGGCACTCTTATACTGACAGTCGAGTTGACTAAACAAAAACGAAGTGCACTTGCATGACCTTGAATATATCAGTTTCCTTTTTTATTGAGCGCTGGTAAGTATGTTTGCTGAATTTAAAGGAAATTCAATTGATTGCGAATGAAAATATTTTTATTTTTATAAATTCGTTTTTTGTTATATAAATTATGTTAGAAAATCTTCAAATCTGAGAAAAATGTATCTGTCAAAAGTCCAATAAGAGAATGTGAAGCTACATGGCACTATATTTTTATAACTGTCATGCCTCAAGCGTTTTCAGCACTATGTCGTACAGCAACAATAATTCGCAAAAAACTGCCTCAAGATTTATTTATCATGCAAATGTCATTGCAATTTGTATATCAATTGGAGGAAGCAGATTTTAGCAGCGCTCTCTTGTAAGCAGATAGTATTTGGTTCCCTAGTTCATCGAACATTTCAAATTCACACGAAACGAACCGAACCTTGCCTAATACACACTTATCATATTTCCTCTTCTGCTTATCGCACACGATCACAAATTAGCTTCCAAACTAGGCTGAAGTGGATTCTACGAAAGTGCACTCAGAATCTGAATACGCAAATCGCTCTGGTAGAGAACAATTAAGAGTGACGAAGGTTGTGGCCGCATTTATACGCACATCCACACAAACACACATGAAATGTATCCATGAGCACAATTCAGAACAATTGCATGGGTGAGCGAGAGCATGTTCTATTAAGCCGAACCAACGACCGTAACATTGTTGCTTTATTTGCACGCGTGCAGATGCTTCCAAAATGCCACTTATCCATGCAAACAACCAGAATGTATACAGTCAAATGTTGTCGCTGCTATTGCACCCACGCTCGTTTTGATGGGACATGCCGGGTATTGGGACTCGACTATTTTTGGAAATGTCTGGTAAACCACGGCTTGTTAGACTCTAAACATTTCAGGAATAAAGAATACATAAACGTGGGATGGGGTGTGATGTAGGTCAAAAGCGAGGTTTCTGTTTTATTTACCGAATACACAGCGTCGCTTGAAGCTTTGGCTGGTATTGGTGGTTTTCGTGGTATAGGTTTGTGTATAAGTCGGTGCATTTCAATATACTGGGGAGTTTCGATTTTCAATAACGTTTTGAGTGCTTTCTCTTTCTGTGTGCCTTTAAAATGTTTTGAATTGCCATGCTGATATTTTGAGTTCAACTTAAATGCATTCTCCATTTCACTCACATACTTTCTAGACCATAGTCCATCCTCCATTTAAGCAATCAAAGCCAAAAATAATCCAAAATCCTTCGGTCTGTTAATCTGCTCTAAGCACCTTATGTGGCATCATCAATTAAAAGAAGGAGTATCGGACAGTTGAAAATACTTCAACATTTCTCAGAAATAAGCATTACTAGGTACGTTGTCTAGTACACAAATACGTTAACTGCCGGCTAACTGAAGAAACCATTCCTGCATATTACAGCGGCAAATCAAAGCACTAAATGAGTTTAGAATACAATGCACATTGTGCACCGTGAACAGCTTTACTCATTCTAGAGTTCTTAGGCACTTGAAAGATGCCCTATATCATTCTACATTTCTTTAGAGCATAATTGGGTGGAAGGAGTGGTACGAAATTTTCAAATTTGGACAGAATATAGGTGAGGTCGTGGAGTCTAAATAATATATTAATTTCAACTGCTAAATTTTCAACTGCTTTGAAACAATGTGGAGTTCTTGCTCTATTAATCTAATAAATGTTTTATGTGATACGAGTATACAAAATTAAGGACGGATTTGCAGGATTATTAACTACATTAAAGTTGAAAATAATATTTAAGTTCGCCGTTGGTTATAGGTCAACTTGAACTTATATATTTGTGTCTTTAAAAGAGGTGATTAAAAAATTAGAAATAAAATTTCTTTATCCCATTGGAGTATCTAAAAATAAGGTAACATATAAGTATAAAATTTCACTTCTATTGAGTCCAGCTCGCTAAAAAATATTTGAAAATACCTCCTACAAAAAATACTTATACGCCCCGCCGACGGATGATATTGCCAATTAGTCCAACGGAGCAGCTGCCATGTTGTACAGTACAATATGCGTATGCATTTTTTTGAAAATACACATTTTTCAATGTTACAAATAATTCCGGGAATTTCTCTTTCATTTGTATGTATTTACTATCCCTTTAAGTTTTTGTGCTACGTTATTTGTGCGTGCTGCAGGTTTCATGATTTATAGTCCGTTACACAACAACGCCACAGTGTCCACATGGCAGCTGCTAAAGCGGAAAATTACAGTTGAATAAATATTAAACATGGTTGCTGTGGTAAAAAGAGCCATAATAAAAAAGTTGCGAATATATCGGAAGAAGTTTAACAGCCTATGGTAACTGCTAGCTGACAAATCATGGGAAGGCCGGATTAATTTTTTTTTATAAATTTCACAGTATTTATGGGCGTTTACTTAAAAAGTATCATACCAAATATATGAGTAACATGCAAAAATATGCAGTAGTAAATAAATACAAAATAATACTCTTTATTAAAGAAATATTTATATTTATTTACAATGGAGAATTGCTCACAATTTTGACTAACAATAAATATTAAATCCCAATCACCGCACGGAATGTATAAAATCAACATATTTTCACTTCAATAACATCGTTCAACCTCCCTCTCTTCTACATAAATCCAACCAAAAATTTGATTGATTTCATTGATTCCGCTTATTCGGCAGTTTGCGTCAAGTCCTAAACGAATAGTAGTAGTCAGTAGTAACTTGCGGTCCATTAAATTGCCGTTCAAGCGCTGTCACTTCGCCGTCAAATTGTTAACGGCGCATTTTGGTGGTGAATTCAGGTTAGCTTCTTGCAACAAAGAAATCATTTGATTTTCCTTTAAGAAAGAGCTATTGCAGTGTAGAACTATTTACGAATTATACAAAAAGACGCTTATGTAAAGAAAGGTGTGAAAAATAAATCTGTAACTAACACTTTGTGGCAGGTTTGTGGTACATGGTACTAAAAGCAAAGTGTGCGGAAAGTGATGTAAAAGAAAAAAATGAGTTTTTTATTATTGCAACGCGTATTTGGCTCCGCCAGTAACTTCCCACTTTCACCGTCTGCTACAGTTTGCTTCTTCAGTTGATTACTTTGAATTTATTTCGTTTACATTTTAGTGCACCATATTGCAGGTATATATAATACGAGTTCTTCTTCTTCTTTATGTCCTTATGCTACAATCGATATCTGCATTCATATCAAGATTCTGAACAGGTTTAAAGTGAGGCTTCCAATAACAGCCACTCTCTCAGTATTCAGTAAGTTCAGTATATTAACGCACTTCAATTAAATAAAAAATGTTCGCACAGTAATTTTTCTCTCGTCGGTAAAGTTTCCAACATCTTTAACATAAACTGCATTTTGGTCTCAATTAAGGCAACACATGTAACATTTTTTCACTTAAGCGAGAAGGAGTTGGTAATATTATATTATGTGGTGATTTTTGGGCAATCGATATGAAATTTTCGGTATTCATTTTTTCAATATTTTTTATATAATTCTCTTAGTGTTCAATTATATTCATTATACAACATTTTAGAAATACATTCTTGACTTAGTTTCATTACTAAACCGTTCTTTGTAACCTATCTTCTTCTTCATTACTAAACTCGTGTCGCATGAATTATTTTGAATAGACCTTCGGCCTCTGCACAATGTTAAATATGAGAATTTGTATAATCACGTGCAGGCTCATTTAAGCGCTCATTCTATGAAATAATGAGTCATGCTTGAAAGAAGCCTAACAATACAATGCAAAGAACTTAAACCCGTTTGCTAAAGGTTGGTGGTGGTGTTACATGGTTACTGTAATGTTGCCATTTTCCTTTTATTTAATTTTTAACAATATATTTGAAAAAAAAATAATTCCTGACAATTGTTTATATGATTACAGATATTATATATCGCTTATAAGTATCACTCTTCATTTAGTTACCATATTTTATGGTTGTGCATTTTTCCTTGTATTTGAAGAAACAAATTCTTGAAGGTGCCCCACGGCGTATGATGAATAAATTGAATAAAACGGAGAATTGCTTACAATTTCCTTTGTGTTGTATAGGCCACAAACTGTTCACATACAGTTTATCAAACGCACAAGTTGTAATAAAATGAATAAATTTGTTAGAGTCTATTTGATATACTGTTTCAATTGCTGAGCGTGATATAATCTTCATTAAGGCAAATTATATATCCTCTTTCGCCCTTTCAATCTGTTGCTGTGCCATTAAATCAATTAGCTGACTTGTTATTAGCTCAGAAATATTTGCATAATATGCTCATTAAATTGAGCCCTTATCTGCTTATTTGTGTTGCATGCAAGCATCCTTTGAGGCGTCGAAGGAGTGAGAGTATCCTTATTAAAGATTAAAGTTCGTTTGTCATTGCTTTAATGTGCTTATCTGCTAATTGCAGGGACATTCATTTGGAAAATTGCTGAGCTAATTTACTGATTTAGTGGGAAGCTCATTCTGGGAAACTCATTTCTCTTCAAGCAAGCAGTAAATGTTGCAATGAAACCAAAAAACGGAAATGCTACTTTAGCGCTGTTCCTGGACTTAAACGAAGCGGATTGAAAGCAAAGGTTTTCTGTGGGTGAGCTTTATGCAATTGCATTGAAACTAAAGCAATTTGTTTTAATATTGGAAGAGGTGGTCAGCCTTTAAATTTTCCAGCTTTATTTTAATAGTTGCTGAAAAAAGAATTTAATGTCTTTAGAACAGTGTTGCGCTTTTTAAAGAGAAAGAGCAGCATTTTACCTAAAAGAAAAACCCTATATTTAAAAAAACAATAATCGCGGAACTGTACATCAACGCACATATGTTTGACTTTTCTATTGACTATTTTTATTTGCCAATTGCTCAGTTTGCATTCACAAACAAATAAATGGACGTGAAATGCATGCTTTCAAGGCCAATTGTAACTGCGGCCACTTCATGCTCTAGCGCAAAGGTGGCTATGTATGTAAGTGGTTGCCATAGTTGCCGTATTCAAGTGTAAATATTGAGAAACGTATGTACGCTTGCCTCAGTTCACAGTATATTTTTTGTCCGATTTTGGTTTTGTCGCTTTTGCTACACTTGCATTGATTACACAGGGAATTCCATATATAGAAAGTGCAGTTTTTTTATTGCACTGAACAACAGTAGAATAGCAATGTATTGAGCTTTTTACATGTGCGTGATAACATACATTTAGACATCCATCGAGCTCTGGCGCTATGAAATATGTACAAACAGTAGTAGTTGGTGTAAAGTCAACACAAATTGACACTGACGTACAGACTTACCGCATATAGTGTGTGTGAAAAATTGATTTCTATGTTCTATGAATGGCGGGATAACTATGTGGTACTGAGTAACTGGGAACGCTACTTTGTATGGCATTTTAAGCAATTTTTATTTAAATTTATTAAGTTTGAGTCTGAAAGTGGAAGTTATACTTGTTATTTCTCAACTTCAGAGACTAATAGAATATGATTATATGAACTATTTAAGATATGCTTAGATATTTTCCCGTTCCGGACTAATTAAAGTGATTTTAATATGTTAATATCGATGATAATCGAATGATATTTATTTATTTTTTAATGTTTCGCGAGCCTTTAACTCTTACAAATTGTGAGAGCATCTAATGTTCGATTTCAACCAAATTTAGATCTTAGTTACATATTGTTTAAGCTTGGCAACTGTAAATTAATTAACCAATATTCCGCCTTTCATGTTGCCCAGAGTAGCACCCGCGCATATTTAAACTGTCATACCTACATTTCCAAAGCACCGTGGTAATGCATAGTTCAGTGTGGCACGTTGGGCGTTGCAACATTGTCCCATGAAAGGCTACATGCAACTATAACATTTTATGGCAGTTTGTGCATGTGTAGCTTGGCGCATATGTTTAGTTTTGCAATGCCTGAACGAGCATAAAATTGTTGTTGTTTGGTTTGAGTGGCACTTTAAAAATGTTGCTTATTTATTACCAAACTGTTGTCAGCAACGCCCAGCCACTTCACTGTTCTTTAGAGACCAACAACATGTTATAAAATCCGGAGTCTGCAACTTTGCACATAAATTTCTCCAAGAAAGAAGTTGTTTTGCACTCGCGTGTGAGAAATCCTGAGTCTGTTTTTGTTACGAGGTCATGTACTAACTGCAATAAAAAGCGTTGAAATTTACATGTAAAATTATTTTGTATTGTTTTCGATATCTGAAGTATAATTGAATATAATCTTCTCTCTTTTGCATTGCCAGGAAGTGTTACGTATACGCCCCACTCATTACTCGGTCTTAAATATATTTCACAATATGAATTTGGAGATTCTGATTTGTGGGAGCCTGTATACTAAAAAGAAAACAAACAATGAAGTTGCCATTATTAGACTTTTATTGTTCCCCAGACAGCATAAAATAACGATGTAAATTTTGCAGAATACTCAGCAACAACAACAAAGCTAAATAGCAAGACGACAATAACAATGTAGTTAGCATTAGGATAATTGGCAACTAAATCGTTTATAAGAACATAATATTTGTTGGCATTGTTATTTTTGTCACGCTGGCAACTTACAACACCAATTATTTGATATTGCTGTTACTAGTGTACATGTACGCATCAATAAGTATAAATATCAGCGTGTTTGTGCACATAAATTTCCCAAATCTGCAAAACAAGCAACAGTTAGAAATATGTCCAACAATAACAATAAAAAAGCAAATATGCGTTGCTGAATTTGGACGCCTGATAATTCTCAATGGAATGAAAATATGTATATATATAGAAATATGTGAATATGTGCAATAATAAGCAAGCATATTTGTTAACCTTCTGAGCAGATATTCACATTTGAACAAAAGTAGGATGCGGGTCACCACTTCTCAAGATCTTTAGGCGTCGTGGGCGGTCAAGGGTGAGTGGTCGCGGCATGTCACACGTGAAAATATATTGTAATTTAATAGATAATCACAAGTTGTTGCCGATGTGAAAGTGAATTATGGAAAACGTATGTGTGCGTTGCGGAAATGTAATAATTTATGATTATTAAATGTGTTCTTGTTGCTATTGCACTTTCGTAAATGAAGTGGATGTGTGTCTGATATAATTTTAAGTTACCTGGGGGGATCGTAAATCAAAAGATGCCATGATTATAAATCACATTATTAATAAAAAGCCATTTACAGCAAAGCCACTCATCTGATATTACTGACTATAATATATTGGTTATAATGGAAAGTAGATTTTATCTACTATTTAATTTTTATATTCTCTACTAGTGATATTGAAGATAAGATATTTCTTATGCCTATAACTAATTGCCGTAATATTGCATATGTTCGATTTGTAAAAAAGGAAAACAACATATCTTTTAAATAAGTCATTTACGCTTCGTTAAAAGGCTACTGTTTTAATACGACAACTTTCAGTTAAATAACCACACAATTTATATCGTTTCTCATTTACCATTAAAATTAATTTGCACTACTGTATTCATCCATATAAGGTGGTAACTACCTCAATTAAAACAAATGAAATATTTTCGCAGCTGAAGCAAGTTGCATGTCATTTGCGCAGTTAATGTAAATTTCATTGGCGCAATCCGATTGCAACAAATGTGATTTTTACTGAGCTTTTCATTAAAGTGATCATGTGGCGCCATGTCAGGGAGCAATACAAATACACAGATGTGGTTATATCGAAATAATTGAAAAATCAACATTACTTTGATTCGTAAATCACACGCAACATTGTGTGCGGCCATGGAGCGTGAAGTGCAAACTAAGTGTAGTGATAAATCGTCATCTATGGTTGTGCAATACAATTTGTATATATTTATACATAAGTATTATGCATAAATGGTGCATATATTATTCTGATAAACAACACAAAATATTATGGAATGCGAATAAAAATATGTATGGATAATATTTCATTCAAAACTGAAATTTGTATTACAGTATGTTTAAAATGCTTGTCATAAGACATAAGTAAAGTAAAATATATATGTACATATTATTTAAAACTACAAATTCAAATCGAGTATCAATTCGTTGAAAAAATTTTATTTCTACCAAAGCAAAAAAATTATTTCTATATACAAGGCGCAAAAAGAAACGTGCGTTCTGAAAACACTCCTATTCACCCAACCCAATTGACAAAAAACCGAAAAAGCGAACATACATTTACACTCTTATATGTACCGCTATATAAGAATTTATATATAAACAAATATATGTAGAATAGACTTTCTCCACGCCTACACCACACCTGGGCCACAACATGCCAATGAATAAAATATTCAAGTCTAAACACTATTTACAGGTTTCCTGTGTGAAACGTGCTGTTACTCACATTTCACACTGTCTGGCCATATGTCGTCTTATGCCTCGGTTGAGTGTTTAGCGTTGATGTGCAATCAGCACAGAAATGTTTGTCTATCCCAGAGCTCTACATGCATATAAGATGAAATAATTTTAATGTTAAAGCTTAAACATATACGAGTCTTCAAATAAATATATACGTAGATTCCTCTTGACCAGGGTGATTTCGCATCCTCTGTAGTTTGAAATATTTTCAAATATTTCTAATGATGTCAATGATGTAAATGTCATGCATATTCAAACAATTATTATATGCTATTGAACTTCAGTTTATTTTTTATGCCTTATATAAGGAAAATATATAATTAAAGTTCTCAAAATATCAAATAAAGTAATAAATAAAAATAAAATTTAAAAAAATTCGACTAGTTTCTATTTCCTACTGAACTCTGTCCACTTCAATTTACGGTATTAGTTAGTAGAAAATAGAAGCATAAGCTTTTGCAACTCACAACCGGGGCTTGCAACTTGAGAGTATAGATTCTAGTAAGCTTTTCTGTTGTTACTTACTCTACACTGATGCATAGTAAAACAAAATTAAATTAAAATTTCATTTCAAGGGAACAAGTCTTTCAATTATTTCAAACTCTTCAGGTGCTCAAACAACGCAGTAATTAATATAATATAATCTACAATATAATATAATCTACAAATAATCTAAGCGTTGTTATTGCAATTCTCCAAAGGTTAGCAGGCGAGTGGAAGACTCTCAAGAAGGAGTTTGTTGAAAGTAATTAAGACAACAAGTGGTGGTAGTTGGTGCTCAGTTTATTGCTTTACATTTGAATATTATAACTTAGCATAGGAAAGGTTATGAGAATTTCAATATTGAAGACAGACAAGAACAAGTTGAACAATTGGTGTAAAGAAACATATAAAATGCACATCCCTACAAAAAATATGGTTAATCGTTGTTAAAAAGGTACTAGTTAGACTCCCAGCTATGCTTTCAATCCATGCGTTCTCATAAAATTTTTATATTCAAAACATTCATAGCGCCACAAACTATTTTTTATTTAAAAATACACAAGCAGAAGACATAAAAACAAAATAAACTATATCTCAAGGTGGACAGCCACCGGCATATTACAAACTGCTTTTATTACTTGGCTGACAGCTGTCATAAAGCTGCGGATTTATTATTAACTTTATAGTTGCATTTTATGCCATTCTCCATATTGCAGTGTGGGAAATTGAAATGGAAAATGAAATTTTAAGAGCACAATTGCGAAATAATGCAGCAGTAAAACGAAAAGCCATTTGTTTTGGAGAAAAATGACGGAAAGAGAAGCGAAAACAGGTCAGAGCGGAAATGGTGAAAAAATTAATATTTATTGCTCAATGGAAACTCTCGAATATTTTTTAAGCATTCCTTTCCATAAGGTAATGGGAGAATAAGAAAATAATATCTGAATCTTTAATGAGTACGCTAAAGTGTTTGTAATTACTTTTAATCTATCATATCTCAGCTTTTTCGATCTGGAAGCTTCTAAAGATAAAGGTATTTCTTAGGATCTCAAACTATCGGGCTCCTGCAGCTGAATTCAAGTGTAAACCACTATCGTAAATTGTTCAATAACGAACATTCTTTAAATTGGGTTTATTGTGTGTACTTTCCGCTCGATACTACGAGCATAATTATCATATTAACTGATATTTAGCCGCCACAACTCACCTGCATAATCCTCACCACACAGCCGGTCTTCGCAATACGCTGGCGCTTAGCACCGAATGCTTTGGCTATTTAATTTAATCAAAAGGCATAAGTACATACCAGCATCGAATGAAGAAGTAGCAGCATGCATATTAATACTAAGTCATGGCACGTTGCCTTGTAATGCTTAGCGATTGCTCGGTATATAATATAATACAAATAGTGCTTTGGGTCCGTGTCCGTGTTGTTACTTATTGGAATTTCGTGTGTGGATCAGCAAGTGCGCGCATAATAGTCAATAATTAATGAAATTCATTAATGCAGTTCAAGAATTTCACGTCGCGAACGTGCTGGTTTGCTTACTAGCCAGAATGTGTAGCTAAATTTATTTCTATTACATTTCTACATTAAAGTAAGTAATAAATAAGCTGTAGCTGAAACAAGTGTTTGCCAAAATAAGTTCAACTTTATATAGATAACCTATTTCTTCTATAAGTTTTGTCTCGTGAGTCATATTTTTAACATTTTTTTATTTAATTTTACTTTCCACATTCATTTTTTTTTTTGTAGCATGCAATAAAATGTGTGAGAAATCCCATGATTTACGCGCCGCCCAGCGACAAAGTGACAATGTTAGTGTCAAGATTTCCACGAAATTAAAATGAATGTGAAATATAGAAATTTTGCAGCTGTTGAATTTCATACCCATGAAATATGCGAGCAAAGCGAGTCATAAAAAAATATTTAAATAATAATATGTGTCTGTTGCGCACTGTCAAATCAAAGCCACACGGATTTAATTGTTTTATTTATTTGTCGGTAGATTCGTTTAAATTTGTTTCATAAAATAAACGAAATCCAATAAATCACATTAGCACAGCTTAATAAAATAGTATTTTAAAAATTTGTCTGCAGGATGATTGTGAGCTCTTGTTATATCATGATATAAATTTATCTCACAAATTGTAAATTGCATGAAAATTTTGTTTAATTTTCCGAAAATTTGTCGCCTTTAAAACGAAATATTAAGTATCTTTTTATTTTATTTAAATAAATTCACCCACTAATATTTTAAATTTAATTAAACTAAATTCTTGTGTTCTCCGAATAGGCGCAATTTCTCACCTAATTCATTGAAAATAATCAAATAATTTAATAAATTAAATTCCAAGCATTTTATATGCGTAGGGGCGGCAGCACGAAGCGCAGCATATTTTAGCGATGAATGCATTATATAGTGTCAATGGAAATTGAATTTTATTGCTTGCAATTACTAAATAACAATAACAATAAATCAGCAATTTGTGTGCAGCGTACCAAACACGGTATTATAATATTATAAAATAACTAAAACGTAGAAATGCGTATAATTTAGCATAGTTTTAGGCGCTCAACTGCAAAAAATGATAATTAACATTGTGCAAATGTCAACAACCATGCACTTCACGCACACTCGCTTGTACATAAAAATATAAATAAAATGCATAAAATAGAGACATTTCAATACAAAAACGCTCTTTGATATGAAATTAAATAGTTTCAACTAAGTGAACATAAATTGTTCTGTCACATGCAGTCAATATTATTTATGTATCTATGTGCTAACATGTTATGACACTTGGTAATTGCACCTTTCAGAATTTAATTAACATGTTTATTGTGTTTTGTGGAATTTCTAAATACTTTAGTAAATAATAATTGTTATGTTGCTGAATGTGAAAATATATTGTGGAGATGTAAAAACTATGAAAATTATGTTTTCTTTTCAAATTTTATTAAACAAGGCTACAGTGACATAAATTGACAAATAAATTTATTAAAATATTACTAAACGTTTTTGTATGTCGAACGAGATTCCAAAACTCTTAAAAATAAAATCCATTTCAGGGAATTATCAACACGAATTTCTACTGAAGCCAGAAAGAGACGTAGGGAAATATCAAAAGAAACACCGATATTTCATTACATCGGTCTCAAAGGCGAAAATTTTGAAAAGAAACGCGCTCTCATGTTCGCATGACAATTAGTCACTTTTTAGTGCTCCATATTTTTAGCACCAACTCGTTAAGCGCTTGCCACAAACTGCATAAATGAGTACTTGGAAAAAGTTGTTCGCGTTCCTTCACAAGAGAGTTAAAAAAAACTTTACTTTCCGTGTCAACTATGATTCTTTCCTACTATGCTCATCTCTTTGCCCCACCACACATGAGCTCAGCGGCAGTGTTTTATGTTTTTAGGCAGCTAGCCTGTAGCTCATAAGCTCTCTGTTGGTTTGGATGGCGCAACAACAACGCAGTTGTTTGTATGCATGTGTATAGTTGTCGAAAAGTTTTTTAATCATGTTCACCAACATGCTAAACCACAGAGCAACAGCGATTTAAGCTGCTTAAGTCGGAGAGTAGGTGAGTGTGCAAATGTTTATGGCGCAGCCACAACCACAGCAGCAACCGAACTGCCACCAACATAACCTCCAAACACGACCGCAGAGTCAGCAGCAGCAGAAGAGCTTAATGTTTTTGCAAAACCACAAATAATGTTGCCATACAAATAAAGCCTCACTTCTCATACAGAAACGAGCATATGTATATGGGTATTATGAAAAATTGCGCAACTTTTCCAGAAAATTTTCAGTTACAATATATTTCATTGTGTATTTTCACTTCAACATTGGTTAGCACAGTTATGTGGTAATTCTAAGATAATTTGGGTAACTAATGAAGTCAGAAAAACAGTTTAGAGTCCAGAATTTATCACGATATATCATGCTAACCTCCTTCGTATCTTCTTAATTATTATCTTATTTATTTTCAACGTCGTTGATCTATCTCTCGGTATTACTATTCTATCCATACACAGATCTCTATAGACATAACATACATCGCTTGGTAAAGAGCTTAACCACTCATAACTGTTATATAATATTTCGTGATGTCACTACACCAGAACATAAATCCGCCCGAAAATAGAAAACTGAATGAAGGTCTGAACTCTACCCACTTTCTTTTTTGTAAATGATTTCTATCAAAATTTAAACAAATAATAGGATTTGATGAATATTATTATATATATTCCATGGCACCACCGAACTAACAAAAACGCACAAACAGTCTTCCATGCAAAATTTCAAATTTAATAAAACTAAATAATATTAATGCAACAACGGAATTCCATATTCGACAAGCCCGCGGCAGCGCAACTCTATTCGAATCTCGCCAGACCATCGTTCAAACAAATACATTGACAAATAGCTTGCCGCGCGCCGACTTGAAATTAGTATTTTGTTGTATATTCACCACATTCCGAGTAAGCATTACAATCCATTGCTAACATTTTGTTCAAAATTGTCATGAAATTTTGCGCTGAAGCATGAAAATATGCTAAATGTGTTTACGATGGCAAAACCGACAAGACCGAGCACACATGTGCATTTACACAGTCATCAGCGGTAAACAAAACCCATAATAGAGATCACAAAAATGTTTCACCCACCACACTGCTGGATTGTTAGATGGTCCACTGCATTCACCAACAACACCAGCGGCAATGTCAACTGATGAGTATAGTAATTTGTTGAATTTTCTCAAATCCGTTCAAAAAAATTCATTATAAATTCTTTGTGATTGCCGTCATTACAATATTTTTAACATAAATTTGATATTTAATATTAGTACCATATTAATTGCTAATGCGTTATTTAATTAATGAACTAGTTCTGTATTTTGTTGTAGTTTTCCATATAAAATTTACAAAAATTTTAAAATATTTAATTTCGCTAGATTTAGGAATTAGTTGCTATTTTTGCATATTTCACAGCTCACAATTAGTGTTAGTTGTACAAAACAAATGCACAAGTATTTTAATTATTTATCTCCTACAAATTAAACAGTTTAATATTTTAATATTTAATGTGACAATTTTAAATCACCTAAAGCCATCACATTACATATTTATTATGCGTGTATTCTGCTACTTTCTATTTTTATATCTCCACAATGTAGAATGGGGGATTTGCTTGCATGACTCATTCGGTGGCGCTTATTTATATCCGGTCGCTTTGAGACTAGACCCGGGTCTCAGTCGGATCTAGTAGAGAGTCAAATCCATATATGAGCGTATATTGTTTTATGTAAATATATTTAATTTATTTCAGTTATGTCTCATAAGCTTCGTGGTTGGCAAGGCATAACAAAATACAAACATTTATTTGTCTTGGCGTGTGTCTACAGTTTAATACCTAAAATCGTTTAAAACTCTAGCAGCTTAAAGGATTATTTTACATCAACATTCCGCTCTCCCGTCTGCCGCATACACAATTCAACATAACAGTTGCGTGCAACAAAGTGTGACAAGCCGCCTAACGCTATTACTATTGTCGCTTTGATTGGAATTGGAATTGGGATTTCGATTTCAATTCTGTTCCAGTTCAGCTGAGTTTTGTTAGCATGTCTAAAAGTGGAGTAGCATCAAAAGTAGACAATTTATAGAATCTGAAAAAAGAAGCTTAGGCGCTTACTGCATAAATTTGGAGAGAATAAAAAAACTAAATCAGCGAAAATTAACTTTTTATGGTGTTTATTTTCAGCAATTTTGTGGCTTTCGAGTTTGATTATTTAAGGAAGCATATGTTATTAAAGGTAACCAGCTTACAATGTGCTCCTGAATGTTCAAAAAGCATAAATCTTCCATTCTTTCGCATAAGTAAATGAAAAGTTGGTAAATAGCAAGTGCGAAAAAAATATGTAAAGAAGTTGCTGTACAAAACTTAAGTAATAAGTTTGCTGCTTTTAACTTTGGCTTATAATTGTCATTTGGCTCTTTAGTGCTTTGTCAACTTTTACTAAGTGCTATACTTTCCTCGACTTTGTTGTGTCTTTTTCATTCCATATATATTTCTTAGCGTGGCATACTCATAACATGCCAGATGGAAGAGAAAAATCTTGTGCTCTCAACTTAACAGCTACTAACTACAACATAATTAAAATATTGAATAATATTTTTTTTTTACTGCTACTGCAAGACACTTTACTTTTAAGGCCAAGCGTTGAGCTAATAAAGCATTTCCGTTTAATTTCATTGCAACATTCACTGCTTGCTTGAAGTGAAATGAGCTTCCTAGAATGAGTTTCTTACTAAATCAGTTAACTAGCTCAGCAATTTTCCGACTAATTCCGACACTGCAATTAGCAGATAAGCGCATTAAAGCAATTTCCAAAGGCAAACCTACTTATTCTTTAATAAGGTTTCTCTCACTCCCTCGACACTGCAAAGGGACCTGCATGCAACTCAAATAAGCAGCCAAGGACTCAATTTAATGGGCTTATTATGCACGTGACATTTTAGTATTATTCAAATGAGTTGTTAAAAACTTAGTTTGCCAAAATGAATTCGTAAACTAACTACAAGTAGCAAGGTATTACTATTAATTCGGTTCATCTGATTTTTTTACAAATTACTTTTAGGGATACAATTTGACCAGTACAACACCAAATTTATTGTTTGCTATGGTTTTAATCCTTTGTGGAAGGCAATTCTTTACCAATATCGAATTTGTTGCAGCTTTTGTATCACAACCGAATTATACGAGCAGCATAAATTGAATTGTTGTTTGAAAAATGCAGAGCGAAGCCTAAAACTTCGAAACAAATTTATTATTTCCTGTCAGCGAGTCAATATCAATAAGCTTTAAAGAAAAGGAACAGCAAAACGAATACACAATTTATTTTAAAAAGAGTCTACGAAAAAATATGCCGAAGACCGGACCTGAAAGTAATTACGGAGACTGTTTACGACACCTTGACAGGAAACAAATTGTCATTAAGCCTTAAAAGGTGGAATGAAAGCGATTCAGTTGTGTTGTGCAAGCGAAAGTTTGGTTGTTTTGCCGCAAAATTGGCAACGAAAAGAATACAAATTAATGGCATAAGAGTGTAAAAAATAAAATGTTTAATCTTGAAAATTTAAAAATGGAAAGACATGGCGTGGAAAAGAGAAGTCATTTTAGCAAAACTTGATGCTAACGCTTTGGCAAACACAATTTTTGTACATAATGTTCAACTTGTAAAAGTTAAATTGTTACTGTATTTTTCATAGAAACAGAATATACAAATATTCCAAAACATTTACAACCTATTTGTATTTAATTTCCTCTGTTAAAATCAATTTATTTGTTCCTGTATTTTATAAATGAAATGTAATTATTCCGAACACATAAATCAATTAATATTTCACACAATTTAACCCAAATATACAACCTCTCTAAGTCTTGAATATTCAGCTTCAAGCATTTGTCAGCAGCAGGTGTAGGATAGTTTGGAGAAATGCAAATGCCGAAAATATTTGTTTTAAATATTCCATGCTGTACATTGCCAGGTTTTAAGTTACCACTATAAGTGGTAGCTGAACAATGTGGTGTAAATATTTTTGGTAAATTCAATAAACTCGGCTTTCTCCCACACATAGATAAGTTTGTATCATATTTTGTGAAAAATGTATATTTCGAGAATTAAATTTGTAAAATTTCAAATTTGGGGCTCATAAAGAGGAATAAACAGTAGGTACTTCTATATTAATACAAAATGATTAAATACTTGTTGAACTACATGTCCTTCACGACTAACAATAATTTTTTTTGCATAAAAATACAGTTTTATAGTTGAATTTCCAACATTTATTAAAATTGTATTTTTTTATTTTTACAGCTTGGGAATGTAATTTAAAAATCGCTCATCACCACTCCAATAAATATGAAATAATTGCGGCTGAGATTGTGGTTGTACATGATATTTAATAAATTTTTAAATATTTTTCTTCATCAGAATATTTGAACTTTCAGCTGCAAATATTTTTATTGCCCTTTGCACAGCATACTTCGCAAATATTTAAACAGTAATGATTTACAGGGTGTTTAGTTTGGGGAGAGTATATATTCATATACTCATAGAAATGGATATGCTATAAAAACAGTGAAGCTATTCATTAAACAGTTTGTACAGCTTTTATTATGGAATAAACCAAATTACATATAAGTACATACAACCACATATAAAATAGGTAACGAATATTATTATAAAAGACATGTTTAGTTTTTTAGTATTTTATATTATATGTGCCACCCATTATATTTAAATCTGAGAATGTTGCATGTAATTGAATCCTTTGCTTAGTCCAAAATTAATTAAAATTAATAAATACTTTCTTGCAATGGGAGGTTATTATAGGCTTATTGAAATTTAATACAATATTCAGATATTAAATTGATTTAATTGAAAGTAATATTTAGCCTTTTATTAAAAAGATTTGCCAAATTTAAAATATGTATATTTACCTGAGAAATTGGTTCACATCTAAGAATTTAATAAAGTAAGATTGTTGTAAGATTGTAAGATTTAATAATTTTTATTTGTATTTATTATTAATTTAAAATCAAATTTGCCTATCTAAATATTAGCAGATATGTATTTACTGCAGACAGTATTTACCTTGTAAAAAAACCAATTGGAAGGCAAGAGAATAAAATGAAGGATTGTGAACAAAGATAAACGGGAGATAGTTATGCCGTGAGGAACATACTGCACATTTCAGTCTAACTTGTTTAATATACATATGATTATTGATCCAATACGCAAAAACCATAGCGATGATATTTCCAGTTTAACATGACTTGTATGGCTGAAAGCACCTGAAGTAAATTTAATTAAACTTGAGAGGATGAAACACTGCCTTTGTAGCAGTGCAACTGTTGCAAGTACAATTCAACTGTTAAGTCTTTCTTGAGGCAATTGTAATACAAGCGAGTCGTTATTGTGAGTGGATTGTGTTTTCAACATAACTGTGAGCATACTCTGTATATTTGTTGTAAATAGTACAATTACTATGTTCTATTTTTAATGACTAAATGGTTATTTTATGTTAAATCTATGTGTACAACAAGTTTTAGTTAAGGGATCAGAGATTTATTTTATGTTTTATATATCTATTTAATCTTTCTTCTTCTTTTCTTAAAATATAAAATTTAAGAAAAATGCTTAAATTCCACTTGTTGCCAGCTTAAAAATCAGAAACAGCAAATATGGATTAATAGTTGACAATCTCAAAAACTTTTAATGATTTAAGTCCGCCTCAAACAGATGTGACTTTCGAAATGTTAGCTTAGCATTGACATCGGGTACTGCAAAACTCTAAACAAACTTTGTATATATGTACATATATATAAGCAAAAACACCTGCTCCCAACCGGCCGCAAATGTGTCTGTGGACTCTCAATGTATTTCCATTGCTTTGCAGTTTTACTTGCAATTTATTCGAAATTGTGACTTTTTACTCACATCTTTCCACAAATTTTAACCAATGTACTACATATGCAATCTACATACCTATGTGTCTGCAACTTTCACATGAGTCTATTTACATAGTAGCTTGGCAGCTCTGCTGGCACTTTCAACGTTTCAACCACATTTTAACTACAACGCCAAACAAAATTAAACTGTAAATACCCACAATCTCTTAAACAATAACTCTTTTTCAAAAATAAATTCAACAACAGCAAGTGGTTGTGTTTATGGGGGAATGTGTGAATATAGATTCTATGGAAGTTAAACTTTTATCATTTCACATATACAATTATTTTTCACGTTTACGGAAGTTACAGACTAAACTTAAATCTAAAAAGCCTGACCAAACGCAATAACACCAGTACGTCGAAAACCTTAAAATCTGAACTTGAAATTCATTTCACATCAGCACAAGCACTGCTAATGTTCGACATGTTCCGATCAATCACTTGTTCATTCAATGATTTCATTTCCCTCCATCAATGTGTCCATGGATGCAGTTATTTTCTGTTTAAACTTTCATTGATTGCATAGGTATTTCTGGCTAGTTAAGCCAGTGATACGAGGTCTGCTATATATATTTCTGGCCTAGGCAACACTAAGTGTTGCCAGGTGCAATCTGACATTTCCATTGGAAAGTTTGTAATTTTTTAGCATAACATCACTCAGAACGTTTTGCCATTTAATCTTCAATTGTTTTATTTACAGGGAATTAAAAAATTCATCTCGGCCAAAAAATGGAAAAAACTCGTGAACATTTTCGTGCGATCATTTTTCACAACTTTCGACGTGGATGATCGCGACAAGAGTGCATCGATGAACTAAAATCTTTGTATGGCTATGAAGCACCATCCTATAGCACTGTGAAAAACTGGTACAACGAATTCAATCGTGGCCGACGCTCGCTCAAAGGCGAATTCCGTGAAGGTCGTCCAAAAACAGCCGTTGTGCCAGAAAACATCGATGCCGTACTTGAACTGATAATGCAAGACCGTCATGTAACATATCTTCAGATAGATGCATACCTATGCATTTCTCCCACCAGCATACATTCGATATTGCATGAACACCTGGCCGTAAGAAAGGTTTGTTCTCGTTGGATCCCGCACAATTTGACAATCGCTCAAAAAAAGGCTCAAAAAAAGTGCTTCGAAAATTGGTTTGAGCGCATGCAAAAGTGTATAAATCTCGATGGAGAATATTTTGAAAAACAATAAAACCATTTCCGTTGATAAATATTCCTATTTTCCTTATTAGGCCAGAAATATATATAGCAGCCCTCGTATGAGATTTATACTTATAAGTACGTTTGTAGGTCTCCTCTCCAAGATTTTGCACATTTTCAAACAAGTTGCCATTGAACAGTGTTAGCCATTGACTTTCGTAGTGCTTAAGTTTGTGGCAGTGCACAGTGGTTCCGCCATAGGCCAAAAATCAAAAAATTCATCTCACAATTTTTCAACAAAATGTATACCGATGGCCTCTAAATTGTCCACACTTTCTATTTGCAAACCGGGTTTTCCTAAAAATCTAACGGTACTTTCTAAAAATAGAGTTAAATGCATGAGCAACCGGATTTTTTTTAAAGCACATCAGAATTTTTTTTTTTAATTTCGCAGAAACAAAGGACTTCCATTTGTTCTGGTAATTGTTCAGGTTAACGAATCAAGATTATTTTTATTGCATTTTGAAGCTAAAGGTATTTACTTTAATTTGTGAAATTAATTAAGACTAACGATATTTGTATTTTTTGTGAAATTAGTGTTTTATATCACCTATATTTTTTTTGATCTTTTTTCTGCGTCTTCAAGGTGTTTACATAAAGTTTTAATTGTGTTTCCCCGCGATCCCCCTTTAATTGTATTTTATATAGTATTTCGCAGAGTCTTAAGGTAATAAAAGTGCTAAAGTTGGGTGCGGAAAGTTGCAGATTGGGCTAAGGAAGCTTGGAAAGAAGGATAAAGCGTCTTTATTTCAATCTGTGTACGGTTTACTAGAGGATACATCATAAGTTTTTGTTCTAATTATAATGGCTGTTGAACGGCAGTGAAAAAATGAACTGTACTAAATTGGTTCATAATTTGCTTTTTCCCTACATTAATTTTTTATATGATATTATTCTTATAGGTGGAATATGGAGGTTGGATGAGGGAAACTATAACGACAAATCATGTTCAGCTTTTTTCTCGCTTTCTTAAATTTTTTTCCAAAGCCTTACTGAAACTTTTGACGCTCCAACCATGGCCATGAGAAATATTTTTGCACATCATTGCCATATAATAGCAATTACTGTTCTATGGGAGCTATAGGACCTAGTAGTCCGATGGGGCTAATAATATATATTTAAAATATTTTTCTAGATTTTTGGTGAAAATTTCATAGCGATATCTCAACGGGAAGTATTTATGACCGCGCCTTCATACAAGCTGAACCACTGTGCAGTGGCTCTGCAAATCACAGCAATGCACTGATTTATCTACAAGCATTTACACGAGTTTGCTGATGTAGACAAGTTCCTGCAACGGAATGCATTGCCAACGGCATTCATGTCATTTGAATGCATGACATGCTGGAATTCTACTTCAAATGTGGTTTGATCCGATGTAGCAGAAGTAAGGGCCTTTAGGAAAATTATTCAGAACAGAGCTTGTTATTCCTCACGGTTTTCACCAAAATTAATTAATTAAAATTGAAATAGGCTTCATACAGGTGACAGAAGTTTGGAGTTTTTGATTTCTGGTGAACTCTTAGGAATCTAAATTCCAAGCATATTCTCATATGCATCGTATATGTAATAAAAAAAGCAAATAATAAGTGGCTTCTACCTACTATATTCATTCATAAAAATCCTAAACTCCTTGAAAATTAAACCTGTAATTTGAGCAAAATAACCTCAAATACTTTACTTTACATCAATGTTCTCAAATATGCTATATACACACATCTTCAAATATGTAGGCGACAAAAATTCTGACAGTCGCAATATATAAGACAAATAAAATAAGAATCTAATAACTTAAAAGGCTTTATATGTAAAAGTGTCACATAAAGAATAGTGGCAACAATTCTGAAACAGAAGTATTTAGGTAAATAACAAACAAAATAAAATGAAAGATATGCAAAGTGGAATATTTTAATGAAATGAGTTATGGGCTGATGACTGTTAAGTAAAGGGCCTGTACGGCTATTTGTATGCTACTGTTTGAGAACTTTGGAAATCTTTGAATTATATTTTCTACAAAAAGCAAATACTGGAGAGAGAAAAGAAATTCATTCGATCTGCAAAAAGCTTTGGTTATCTATAGTTTAACAAAAAGAAAAGTAATGCCGCATTAAATAGTAAGGAAAAGAAATCCATAATAATTTTATATAATCAATGAGAATTAATTTAATATACGTAGGTTCACCACTATCGAAATACCAATAGACTATTTATGCTGTTGCAGCTTATGCACAAAAAATACTCTCATGGACTGAAGTTTCGCTTCACTAAACACTAACTAAACACTTGTTCAATAAGTAATAGCATCAGGCAGCTCGGCTATCTAATGACCATAAATTGGAAGCAATTGCGTGCGCAAGCGTTGTATTCACACAAATTGAATAACAATTTGCTTTGTTTGCAAAAAGCACACATTTATAGAATAGGCGAATAGGTCTGAAACATATGAGCACAGCTATGTTGGACTGACAATTCAAAACAGAAGTTCAAATTCAATCATTTTGCAAGAAATACTGCGCCAAACAATGCACAGTTCCGACCACCGGAACTCAGCAAACTGACCCTCGGTCAAAGCAACAATGGCAAAACAACACAATGGGCGTAAGCAAACAACAGACCTACACACAAAGAAACATTTTTATTTTCTGTGTGTAGTAGTAGAGGCGCCTAAAAGTAGGCAGATTCGAAAGTTTGCGATTTATAGTTGTGTTTATTTGCCGTCATGGGAAGCTTTCTTTATTGTGTGAATGAAAGACAGCTGCGATTGCCTCAGATGAATTGGACATATGGATTTTGTTACAACAACAAAAGCAGTCAGTGCGGAAGAATTTGCTAGGGAAGACACCGGAATAAACACCTCTCAATTCTTCTCTATTAGACATCGAAAAGGCCGGACAGCGCTGACAACATACGTAAGTAAATGATTGTGCTATTTAAAAGAGATATATGTACGTAGTCGAAGATTTCTTCAGTGAATGCATAGACTGAAGGTTTAATGTCGAAAGTGTCAAAAAATATATTTTCTCTTATTATATACGAATATGATTAATTATTAGCAGACTAAAATTATTATTTTTTTTTTTTTGATTTAAAGCAACCAAATTATTACTTCTTTGAACATATAGTTTATCCTGTATATCTACGTATATCAAGCTCTAATACTCAAACCAATACCATGATACCAGCTTCATATTCGCTTGCACCCGCTTATGTTCCAGCACACTCACGTACCCTCGTTTATGCATTTTTTATGATTGAAATGCTTAGAGCTTAACAAGCCGTCCTATACACAGCGTTTCCAAAAATTCTGGTTGTTTGCATGAATAAGTTGAATTTTGGTAGCGTCTGCACGCGTGCAAATAAAGCAACAATTTTACGGTCACTGTTTCGGTTTAACGGTACAAACATGCGCTCACCTACACATTTCTGCATATAGACATTCGTGGGTATTTTTGTACCTTTGTGTGCGAGTATAAATGTTTTGTGTGCTCGTTTTACAATGTTGCAGCATCCTTTGCCACTTTTAATTATTCATTACCACAGCGGTTTGCCTGTTTAGAACTCTTTCGTGGTGCTGCGTGTGTGATTGTGCCTTCGCGAAATTCACGTCTGCCTTGTTTGGAAGCTAATTTGCGATTGTGTGCGATAAGAAGAAGAGGAAGTGCGAAATTACGAGCATAGCGTGTAATAGGAAAAGTTGCATGAACATTTACGCGTTTCCTAGCAACTGCGATAGGGAATTTTTATATTATATAGTTAATATTTCAATTTTGAGCAAAATAGTGAGGTATAAAGAAAACTCGTGTCCCTGGAACACTTTGCTTGTACGGCGAGTTCATTGTATGCACTCTTATTCAGACAAATATTTATTAAATACTACAACACATTATTTGTATTCAAGCAAAAGTTTTCCTTAATAACGATTTCGAAGGGACTATGAGAGCCATAAATGCAAGTATTTCATTGAATTATATGTTTATACAATATGTCTGTAATTTTAATTTGATTAAAAGTTCCAAAAATCAATAATATGGACGAAATAACGAAAAATTGAACACGAGTGTCACCTACATGTATGTGTATTTAAATGCCAAACTCACTTCACAACACACCTCTTTGCTTCATTTTCAACTCGTATTTCTTACACGTGCATAACCGACAGGCACAAACTTCTTCACTCACGAATTTTAAATATCATTTGATTTCATTTCATATTCGTTGGCATATTTAATTTCAGCAAGGATAAGAAATATTCTTCGAATTATGCACTGTGCCATTAACAAAAAAATAAATACACCTTGAAGCAGTTGTTTGCGTATTATTGTTGTTGCTCAACACGATGCTTAAACACTCTGCTTTTGCAGCAGAATTATTCGATTTTCAAACATTTCAATTTTTCGTAATAACTTCAGACATCATTTACTGGCTTTGGAATAGATAAATTTCATTTCAGAGTTTTCTAAAGGCACATCAGATGTGTACTTGTTACACTCTAGCATATAAATAAATGAGAATAAATGTACGCACATAGTTTCTTTTCATATATTAAAAAAATTCAGTGCTGGAATTTAAAATCTTATAGTATTCATGAATGTAAATCAATTGCAAGACAAACTGCATTTCGTCCTCTTCGTTCCTCTAATCAACTCGACTTTCATTCGAAAGTGTGCTCAATTTATTTGTGAGAGAATAAAAGTCAGCTCGATTACTTTCATCCTCTTAACATCACACTTCTTGTTTCTCATTCTCCTTTTGGGGTGTTGTTTGCTGACAGTTTGAACGCCAAATTGGTGTTAGCCTGAAATGAATTGGCCATTCCATTGTTAGTGTTGGCCATCAGTTTGCCTGTCGACCGTTAACGAAGTGAATGCCAATTTGCGAGAAGTCAGCATCGGTGAAAGAGAACCAAGAAATGCGAACCAATTGCATAAATTTTCGAATGTAAATTACTTACACAAATCTATCAAGATTTCCGCTTGTCATCATCTAGAGAGGTGGATTTTACAGATAATTGACTTTGATTAGTTAAATTTAGTATGTTTCGTTAAATTGGATGTACCAATTTAGATTTTATAATTCACACAAGTGTAAGTACTAGAATTTGGTACTGTAAATACTAGGATCTGTTCTAAATATTTTTTTCTTCCCCCAATTATGTTTGGCTGCCTGCTTGATAATTCAATGATAATGAATTGAACTTAATTATATGCTTTGATGGAGAAAGTATCAATGTACTTAATATCATTTTCCTTTCCAAATTCTTATTTGTATATAAATACTTGACGGTCATACAAAACAGATTTTCAACTAATAAAAAGTAATTCACAGTAGACACTCAACTGACTTCCGAACCAAAAAACAATGGTTAAATTAGGCAATTGAAGTATATAAGGCTATAACACCACATAAGTTCATATGTGTTAGTATTTCTATTTTTTTAAAGAAAAGAGCACATTAGTAAGCCTGCAGTTTCAGAGTCGAGACTCAGCACCTGTAAGTTCATCCTTTTAATTATTTTAATTCCGTTGAAATATGTATATATTACTCCACTGTAATTATGAATTGTTTGAAGTATTTAGTCGCTCAGACTAGCTCAACAATTTCAAGAATAATTTGGTCATTTTTTAATTAGGCAAGAGCATGCAAGTCATTTGATAAGCAAAACTCTCAGTTTCAACATTTTTAACGACACCAACTCGTCCGCTTTCTCTCATTCACTGCGCAACGAGCCAAAAAAGCAACAAGTGGGGAATAAGCGTGAAATTTAATGAGCTTTGTTTGCAAATTTTTGTCTAACCCAGTATTTTAGGTTTATTTATGTTAGCACAAGGTAACTTGTGTGCTTTTAAGGACAACGAGGTGTTCTAGAAAATCCTGTGGAATGTTGTTTATAATAATACCATAAATTAGATAGGTTTATTTGAAACGGCGCTAAGCCAAATGTGAGTCGCAAATTACCTCGAAATTTTAATTTATAAACTTTCTTCCAGTTGAGCAGATGTATGAATTTAGATCCGCTTTTTATTTTAGAAATTTATGTTTATAATTTACTAGCAAGCCATCGCATTAGGCACATACTGCTATATATTTATTATATCTACTGCTGCGCTATTTTTCTACTTAATCTCCCATAATTTGAAATTTTTGCATTTAAAGTCCATGAAGCTAAAAAATCAGTGGAAGGTAAACGAGCATACGCTAACAGTCTCAATAAAGTTTATTATCCAGTAAGTTCATAAATTATAATTTTTAATTAAATGCCAATGAATAAAGCTAATAATTTGGTTATAACCTCACATTTTTAGCCGCTCCATCGTCTCTAGTTTCTCTGCCAGTCTTTTATAATATGGTTCGTTAAACATTTACTTTTGAATAAGTGTACGCTACTTTATGCATTCACTCATGTAAAAAGCATTAAACTTATAACTTAATAAATTGTATAGCCTTAAACTCTGAAAGTTTCGAGTTTTTGTTGGAAGTTTTCTTTATTTGGCGTTAAAATGGTTTACGCCATGGACTATTGTTGTTCTGCAGGGAAAGTGTAAAATTAGTTTTCTACATGAGTGTGTCTAAATGGGGACAGAAGCAAAATCTTTTTAAGTTATAGGGGCATATCAGATTAAAATTATCAGACGAAGATCAACGTTTTTTTATACAACGTTTCCATATTATTCGACAAATCCCAAGTCATTTATCAATTATCTACATAGTTGTTATGCTATAGGATTATCTAAGGGACAATTTAGTGTAAAAACTCGTAAAGATGTTTCCTGACTAAACGTGGATCTATGAGACTATGAGAGTTTAACGATGAGGCATAAAAAATATTGTACGTTGAATATGTCCTAAGTCCTGAGGGATTTCTTGCCATGATACATCACTCAATAATACGAACAGTTTAAAGAAATTTTGTTTATGTTGTACTTCATATACCAAGCCCTTACATACAACAGTTAGCCAACTACCCAACTTGCCACATATTCATAGGTGGCTAAAGCTGTGGTGAACAACTAGTAATTCAGGCATGCACGGCATTCGAGATATGCCAATGAAGCTTTCTCATTTCCTCTTCATCAACCAATAACAGTTTGTATTTACATGTGCAAACACATACTAATAGGTGCGAGCGCCAATATGGTAAGAGCTTAAGTAGCTATATTGGCACAAAGCTCCTTGCGGTTAGCCAAGAAGTGAACTGATTTCAGCGGCAATTACTCCACTGTTACCTCAAACAACCAACTGGATCACACAGACTAATTTGAAGCCACTGCTTGCACATCTGGCTGCGCGGAGACATGTTGCATATGCCAGCTTAAATGAAATTAAATGGTGGATTATGTCGGAACAACTGAAGTTGAGCTGCAGTCGTCGTTTTCGTGCATTGCCAAGCGATGGTAGTGTGAAACCACATTGTAGGAAGAATACAAAAATTATTTTGGTGTGTGTATGGTACTGAAATGAAAATAAGTTTTAAAAGCAATATTCCTTTTTCCATTAAAAGCTACTCATAAGCCAAAACAATGAACATAATACATAAAAAAATATCTTTTTTTTTAGTTTAATATTATATTATTTTAGTCTTTATAGAGAAACACAAAAAATATTTCGATTAAGCATTTTGCCATAAAGCCCAAAACAAGAAAATCTTAAATAAACAAATAAAACTTGTTTACACTCCCAAAATAATCGAACAATCTACAAAGCAAATTTAAAATAAGTTTGCCATAAAAGAAGTCCTTTCATCGAAACTTAAATCAATTTGTATGCGAATTTGATGACCTAAAGTTCTATTAATGGTAGTCATTCATGTCATCAGCATTCCGGACAAAGCACAAGCCGGAAGCAAATAGCAAATTTTACGCTTTACGAGTGTAAATACATACTCGTACAGGTGTTATGAGCTTAAAAGGGATCAATACTAAACTCATACATCATAATAAAAGTTATGTGTATGCCAAAAATTGCCATGCCAGCGAATTTTCCCTTAATGCAAGCCATTGGTCACAGTTGGTTGTTGGTTGACGTGTGAATATATTTAAAGAATTAAATTTGATGCTAGTTAGCCTGTAGGGAGGTAGCTGAAGTGATTTATTTTGAATGCCTATTGGCAAGCTTTCACACACTATATCCAAGCCATGCTTTCGGAATTCAGACAGAATTTAATCACACCCCTTGGTTTAATGGCTTACCACTGCAGCATAGTGATTTTGAGAATTTTGAATGGGCTGCAGGTGCATGCAACAAATGTGTAACAAAATTTCAATAACAATTGATTTAGAACCAAAATTAGTTATTATGCATCGCAAAGTGCTAATCGTAAATTTCAACTCATACAAAGCATACTCGGAGAATATCATAAATTTTGCAAAACACTTTACTTCCATGCTACAAAAGCAATTAAGTTCAATATGGCTCCAGTGATTACCAATAATGTTTGAACTGGTGGTTGTATATATGTATCAACGAACTGCGTTTGTTATTATGGGAGAACTTTAGATTCATTTACATGAGTTGGTTGTGGTTTTCATTAGGTTCCCTGGTATTTGAGTGGCAATAGCTTTACTAATATTGGTTTTAGTTATTTGGATATATTGGAAGCCGGCACAAAACAGAACTCGCTCAATGGTTGCTCACAATGCCAGTCAATACGAATGTAAACGCAAGAAGCACCATTGAATTTATGAAGCACTTAATAATCGTTAATGCAACTTTTCTATGGGAAAAAGTATAAACAAAAGGTAAAAGCAAAAAAAATGAAAGTGTAAAAATCCGCGAAAATTGCTGTGCCACTGTACTAGTATTGGGAAGCTCTGCATAAAGTTACACATGCAACTGCCTTCGCCTTTCGCTGAATTTATCAATGTATGAAAGTTGACTTTTGTTTGTTCTTCTTTTCTCTTGCACTGTTGGTGGCAAACACACGTACACGACCACCATTGAATTTTCCCATTTAAAAACAAGTTTGTATACTACACACAGGAAATTGAAACGAAGGCGCAAAAAAGAACAGTTTTAAATTAAACTTCGAAATTTACGACACTCGCTGCGCAAAAAGTCGATTGGCAGTACAAAAAATAAAGTATCTTTCTTTAACCATTTTACATGCTGTTTAATAGATCTAAAATAAATTGGATTTCTGTTGCGGACTGTTCTTAATCTTTTATTCACAGCATTAATCCTTTTAACTTATCAAGTTAGTTATCTTTTTTTATTTGCTAAATAACATGGTGTGGCTGATAGAATGCTTCATATTTAAATTTTTTTGCTGGCACATATTTTACATTCGTCGTCCTTATACTCTTACAAATTTAGAAAACTTTAGCTTGCATAAATCTCACATAAGTTGTTAGAAATTGCTTTTAGAAATGGTGCTCACAAAATGAAACACAAATAAGACTTTTAATCCTTTGATTTACTCACAACAAGTGCCACTAAACCGCAAATTCAATTACTGAAAAATTTAATTATACTTTAGATTTGCTGTTTTTGGAAAATGTATATTCAGTATCTAAAAAGGTAAAAAGGAGGTCTTAAATTCAACCCTTCTTTTTTGCTCTCAAATTGCTTCACTGCTTTTGAAATGTAATCGGTTAACAATTCAACTTTATTTTGTTGCATGTTTGAGTGGCACACAAGCAAGTTAACCTTTTCCACACTCGTCTTCCATTTTAATATAGTTTAATTAATTTACATTTACTTCAAGTGCAATCCAGCCAAAGTAGAATTTAAATTGAATTTTAGAAATTATTATGGCTTGCCGATTTTCTCCCCTTTTTTGTGGCAAATTTATGGTAATTCAGTGTTGTTTAACAAGAGCAGAAAGTTTAAAAACTTGACCCTGATTAGCTAATGGGATTTATGAAAAGTTTTTTTTTATTGCAGAAATATGTTCCCATCGACTGTTGAAGATTTACATTTGCTTGTAAATTGCAATTTCTCGCTCGGCATAGTTTTTCATGCCAAACAACAACCTATTTCTTTTATATATAATTGTTAAGTATACGCCATGGAGTGCCAATGACACTGGTTCGATAAAGACACACTTAACGGTTTTACTATCCAAATCGAAAATATTAATTTGTTATAGTAATTAGCTAAGTATAATGAAAACGAAACAGAATAGGCAGGCACTGTTTTAGGGCTCGTTTAAGACTTTCGACGTCTATAAAAATACTGAATTAATCGTTACTATGGTTCCCGTTATTTACTCCTTAGGAACCAAGACGTAAAAATATCTCATATCATAGAAGTTGTTTTCGAATTGTGTAGTCATTCGAATGGCTCGTAATCAAAACTTTTCTGCTTTTCGCAAACAACTAACATACATAGTTAATGATCTAACTTCTAGTACTCTATGTGTGCAAGTATACTTTGCTGAGGGCAATCTTCAACAGATACGCCGTTTTAAAACTGCAAGTAACGGGAATGACTGGCATTACTCAAATAAGTGAAGTGCTGGGATTGGTAAGAAAGTGTATTAACGACGGCAACTGGCAACGTCAGTAAGTACACGGAATGTGAGGCATTTTTGCTGTCATCTAAAGTTGTTCGAAAATTGTATATACTGTGTATAACTAAAACGCATGGCTGTTGGCTTCGCCTGGAGGGCTTTCATGCTTGTCTTTCGTACGCTTAAAACAAAATCTGAAGAGTAAAATACCAGCATTGCTTGTTTTTGTAATGTCAGCAAAGCAGTATTTGAAGGGTTAAAAATGGAGGCAAAAGGTGAGAGAAGGTGGCATGTTAAGCAAATATTTGGTTAGACTTAAAACGCATGCACGCAAGTGGGTCGCCATTCAATACGCATGTGTGTGTGTGATTGTGCCAGTATGACTAGTTTTGCTGTCAAACTCACACGTCGTGATTTCAAAGCGTGATAAGATGTAAACAAGAGTGTTTTCTCCGGCAGACAGCAGAACACAAAGCACCTACATATGAGAACGGCTTTTGTTTTTGTTTTGGCTAAACTGTATGCATCTATGGGTCTTACATGAAAACACGCATAACACGTGCTTTGCCAAGCAATTCTAAGGTGATTGCCGGAAGCAATTCTCTTTAGTCTTTGTCTACCAAAATTAGTTTGTATTAAATGGAAAGCACGCTTTCAAAGAGACAGAAAGCGTGTGGAGCTATTAAAATGTATCCTTTGGACAAAATTTGTGCAAGTAATGAATGTATTCCAATTATTTTTAGATATTCAAAGTGAGTATACGACATTATTTTAAGCGTCGAAGTCAATTTAATGAAAACGAAAAATAATATCTAATGCATCATATGACATCAGAGCTTTATCATGTCAAATCATACATCTCACTCTCTCACAACAAATAATATCATATCGCACCACATCACAGAAAGTCATAAAGTCCATCAAACAATATAACTTGACAGAAAGTAACATCGCACCTTATCACTTTACATAAAACAACATCATATAGCATTTCATATATCATGACTTAAAGCCACTTTAGATCACCAAATAATGTTATACATATCCCATAGCATTACGTTACATCGTATCAATCATATCACATCAAGGAAGTTATATTACACGACATCATATCATATGAAATTACACTATATCTCATGATATCATATCTGATCAAATCACGGAGAGTCTTATCATGTTATATTTCAGCTACAAATCACATCGATTCTGTCACATCAAAATGAACCAAATCATATCATTTCGTCACATCACTCAATGTCCCAAGTTATCAGATGATACCACTTGCAACATCACATCATTCATATAATACAGATTACCAAGTCACATCCCATCAGTCATATCGTACTGAATGAAGTCAGAGATGTGTTTTTATGTGATGTGATGATATGATATGATATGAATAATTTCCGTTTGAAATACTTAGGAAGCATTTTAAGCAAAAAATTAATGTCTTAGTGCATACCGTACCAACAAAATTGCTCAATCAACCTCTCCCATTTTCATTTTAATTCAAATATTTTCTTCCTCCACGCAATTTGAATATCCTTTGAAATTCGTTAACGTATTCAATTTTCCGAAACGAATAAATAATGTCCCCTAAATAATGCGAGCTGCCACTTAAAATATTCAATAAATAAAATTTAAGACGGTTTGTAGGCAGTTTTTTGTTGTTGTTGCGACTATCTGCGCTCGAAACTCAACGCGAAGCAGCGATAAAATCATTTGTGCAAACAATCGCACTGAGACACTGTGTAAAGGTGTTTCGAAATATTGAACCCCAAGGGAACTTAAGTTTGACTGTAGCGCAATACTACAATGATGAAAGCAGAAGTATTTATTATTGATTTTTATTGAATTTCGGTGTACAATTGCTTTGCTTTGCTTCCAAAGTGTGTGTGTATTTCAAGCAGAATATGTTTTTGTATTTAAAATTTATGAGCTTATGCAAAATGATTTTGGGCGGCTGTTGAGTTTCCGCAACACTTGAACAATAGCGGCTGCTGCCTTCCGTAGACTTATCATTGTGAAACAATCCATTGATATGTATCCTTTGATTTTGTGGGAGTTGAACGAATTGAAAGTTTCTTACTGTGAATTAATAAATCAATGGAGCCATGGATGTGGGTATAATAAGAGATAGGCAAACATGTGGGTTAACTCAACGTTATTATAGGTAATTGATGAGGAGTTCTTAACTGAATTGAATAAATAAATATTATATACTGAAAAGATTAGAAATATTCTAATTTAATATTTTAACCATTTAGATTAAGGAATCAGAATATGTTGTATTATTTTCATATTAGTTCGACAATAACGGTACATCACACAAATGCATAAACTGTAGAGAGACGACAATAGTGCACACTCAAATTATGTGGTTCAAATGCAAATTTACAAATCCTATTACGTCGCATTTGCTGCCTTAGCATCGTGCAATTACTCGGCTAAATTGTGAAATTCTTGAAACATTTGTAACAGCTTCAACCGCTCCTTTTGCAAACTGAGTCACTTGTGCCAGCGCTTCCTGCCGTTCGGTTGTCGGAACATTGTCCTATACTCATGTGACAAACACACTCGTACGTATAGTACATATACATAGTACATCTGCGCTCTTGCAGTGTGATAAGCAAATATGAATGTCAGCTTTTCTCTTGTTGCAGCATATCCCATCATTTGCTGCCTCGCTTCCTTAGCAAATGTTATCCTTGGCAACAATAAGTTGAAAATTGTGCGCACACATGGAAAACGCATCGACTTCAAGGATGTACAAAAAATAAAAAGGATTTCGCTACAGCAATGCGACGCTAGCGAGTAAACAGCAACACTGAGCGGATTGAGAATATTACGAACCTAATAGTAGGTGAGATATGGAATTCACCCAAAACGCTAAACTATTTTGCTTACCAATACGCAAATAATTTTAAATTATTTTTTCATTTAAATTTTCCATAAATTAAACTAATAACCACATTATCTTATAAATAATAATATTTTACAGTGTATCATTGCATTTCTATGTGCTCTTTGAAAATTTCGTTTTGCTTGACAATTTGCAAATAAATATGTTCAACTTGGTTGAAGCTGAACGGTCGTAAATTTTTATCATCGCCTCAAGCGTTGTATCTCTGGCATTTTGATAATTTATTTCTCTCAATCTAAAACAATATTTTTAATAAAACGGCAAATGGAGCGCGTATGTTGTCATGTTCATTGAATGAGATGAATTTAATTTCTAATAAAAGCATGCATCTGGCTCGATTATAACAGGACTTCCTAACTAAAAAGTTGCCGAACAAAGTCTACGAAACGCTCATCCATTTAACTCTAGTTAAAGTACAATCCATTTAATTATATATATAATTTTTTCAATTGTATTTTCAAAGGACAAATGTTTTCTCCGTCCACCAAACTGTGGTTGTTCCCACTCTGTGGCGCCACTTAGCACATCTACATTGCTATTGATACAACGTGCTGACGAAATTAAAACTTCCGCTTTTAATGTTTCATTTTATTGCGTCAAACCACGACCGTTCAACACGGAAATGGACGAATGGCCAGACTGTGTGGGATAGATATTCAGCGTTCTTAAGCGGATTTACATGCTTTGTTGCACGTTTTTTGGTATTTAGCAGCAAGTTTTGCAAAATTTAGTTGCAGTGGAAACGCCGGCTGTGAAGGCTTACACCCTACAGCTTTCGAGTCTTTAAAGTTAAGCTGATCTATTTGACGAATTAGCTGGGTGGTTGCTGATTTTAGAATGTGAAACGGATACTTGCTTAAATAATAAGCAGCATTGTGGCTCAAATATTTTCTCAGTTTCTATATAACCGCAATAGCAAATGGATTTAATTCTAACTCTAATTTTTCAGGAGTGTTGACATCTGAAAGCCTTAAAGAGATTACAATCCGAAAAAGGAGGCAGTTGGGACATTAAAATAGTAATAATTTAATATACATTTAACTATAAATTTAATTCACATTTATTTGCATTAATTAAAGTCTTGTTAATGTACATTAATAAATGAGTTAAATGAAAAAAGTACATAAGGTATGCCACCCTGATTCGAGTTGTGAGAAAATATTTTGAACAACATTTGAAGCCTATTGCGATTTGTATTTGACGAACCATTTACGACGCTTTTTATTTTATTCATTGCACACGGCAGCGAGTATTTTGTTGCTAAAATGGCAAAATTTAATGCGAATTTTATGCAAATCTTTTATGATCACAACAGTCAAATGTGTCTGACTTCAATGCGCATAGATAAGGACCCCAGGCGCTTAAATTTATAGAAATGTACAAAGATATGGTATGCGCAGCGCATACGAAAGTAAGCCTTAATAAAATAGAATTAGAATCGGCTGAAGCCATTAAACTAAAGTTGGTTGGTTGAACCTAATTTAAAGTAACAGTTATATGCTAACATTATTGATGTAGAAAACAATTACTATATGTTCATATGTAAGTACGTATATGTTCGAAGTTTCTATATCTGAGGAAGAGAAAAATACAACGAAAGTAATTGTCTGCTCTTCTATACCCACACATATGTATTAGTGCAAAATGCAACTGATGCACCCAAATTATGCACCGCTTCAGGGGCCAGCATTCCATTGTTGTTTTCAAATTATCTAAAGCACTAGCAAAGCTTGTGTTGGTTCACTTAAGTGCAACGGGTCCCACAAATGTTATTTAAATAATTGCCCTGTAACTCGCACATGCGAAATTTTTTCTTTCGTAAATAGCCACATTCATCATCCGCCTCGTGGTCGACATGACGCAGTATAATTTATTTGTTGGAACAATTTGTTCACAAAAGAAATAAATTTAAAATTGTGGCCTTTTATTTAACTTTAATAGTTATATTTTGAAGTACCATAAAGGGAATATATGTAGAAGCAAGTAAAATTAACATTGGTATTAAAGAAGCTGAAAATTGATTTTATGGCCTTTAATGCCAAAGGCATTGGCAAGCTACGACAAAGCTATCTCATTACATGTTAAAGGAAATACGCGCAGGGAGAGACAACAACCACAATAAAGATCATGTCTTTCTTAACTCCAACGTCTAACTGCACATTTGTTTCTGCTTTTACTAAAAAATTTCAATCAAATCTTTTCAAATATTCTTTTTCTTCGGCTTTATTGTAACAGTACAATGGTTAAATTATTTCAACGAAATAATTATAAATCAATTGAAAGTTAGTTGAAAAGCTTTTTACCGCTTCCCAATTAATTTGCAGTGGCAAAGATAAGAAATCGCGCTCACAAAAGAGGCATGAAAATGGAAAAGTTTGTTGTACACTTCATTTTTCTTTCTCTGTCAACTAAAGACTCAGAAAGGGGTCGTTATATGTGCTTCTTCCGCTGGGTGTCTTTCACTTGCAGAATTAAGAATTTATTGTAATAATTTGTTGCAAGGCCTTAAGCAGTCACTGCAAGTGAATGAGTGAGGCATTCACTGCAACCAACAAAGTAACAAAAACGTAAGGAGACACTTAAAAGCGCAGCGTGTCGCTGGCTCTATTTAGCTCTCTCTCTCTGCGCCAAGTTTTCATGCAACAGTTGCTAAGTACTTGTTGTCATGGTATTTTTTATTGCCGCAACGTTCATGGTCACAATTTTGCAGTTCATTCTGCAAGTCTTTCCTTTCTTTCTTGTCGCCTATCTATGACTAAGTCACAATAGTGAGAAGCAGAGAAGAGCCCTTCAAATTTAGTAAGAACGAATACTGAGGAGCACTTGGCGGTGCTGCAAGATGGGCTGATGAACATGTACATGTTCACCCATGCTGAGTTGGGTGAAATAAACTGTAGAACTTTACGATGTGGATGATCACTGAGTGTCATTGGCATTGCCGCTTGAGCACTTCGGGATGAAGCAACGATATTTAAAGCGGTCGAAAATGGCATTTCATAGTAATGTAGGTGTAGATTATTTAACTGATCTTCAGTGAAACTTGAGTTCACAATTGTTATCGTATGTTGTTGTTATGTGTAAATGAAATAACAAATGGTAAAACAGATTTTAGCTTCAAGCGCTGGTAGTTAAGGATTTATTCATTATTTAAATTTCTTTTCGTTTTATACATAATAAAGCGTGTATGTTGTTGCTTAAATAAATGTTTATGTTTATCTGCCGTTTAGGTATTTTCTGCATAATTGGGCGATCCATTTAGCTTCATTGCCTTTGAACTGTATAAATGTCTGTTTCGCTTGCTTCTCCATTCTTCATAGCCCCTCCATCTACTCTATAACACAATATAATGCTCATGGGGTACATGTGTTTCACCTTCCTTTATTGGCGTAATTTTTGGCGTTTACACTCTGATCTCTTGCTGGCTCACGGTTGGCGGCCAATGAGTATTTTAACTGTAAGGTGTTGCCATAAAAACAATTTTTTTAATAATGACTTAATGAGCACTGCAGGCTCGCGATGTTGGTTAGGCGGCTCGTTCTTCGCACTTTTCGGTGTTTCTACGAAACACTCACTTCGTTGGTGTGCCCTCATTGAATTTTGTTATTTACAGTCATAAAAGTTTCACCTTTGAATGCTGACCGCCGTTTTTACCAGCGTTTTTATAATGAGCGTAGCCCAACTCTCGGAAATAAGCAATATTTTATTTAAAAAGTTGACTAAAACAACATTATAAACATTTCAGTGCAATCAGTGCTGCTAATTTATGCGCCAATTTCTCTATGCTTCTTCAAAAAGTAATTATGATTCCTTTTTTAAGTTTTGAGATAAATACGTAAGTTTATATTAAATGAGTTATGTTGAGGACCGTGTAATTGCTATATTCCTGTGTGTACTCCCAATAAATGTTTTTATGAAATATTGGGGTTTAATTCAATAAATTCATCCTACTTCCTGGAATTAAGTTGGTTTGTGAAATCTTGTAATAAATAAAGAAAATGTAGGGTATTGTTTGTGTTGTGTGTGTTTTGTATTGTAGTGAAATTTATTAGCATCCATTCGATTTATCACCTGTATTTCATGAGTCTGAAAAAGTCTCTTTTCCATAATATATTTTAGTAAATATTAAGATTTCGACTTGCCTAAAAGAGTATGACTAGTCTTAATGTCACAACACTATATTTCCCAGCAGAGAAAAAAACAAGAAAGGCTGCAGAGATATCGCAAAAAAAGTTGTTGCTAATAACAAGAAGCAACAGCAAAATGGAAATAAAAGGAGAAGAAAGATGAAAATACAACAAAGCAAATGTGAAAGGGAAATGAGTACAATGGTTGTACGCTCTTGTTCACGTTTCTGTATCAGCAATGTCGTGTCACATACGCCTCCCGAACCTTCAATGTAAACAATCAAAGACGCAGACGCCTAAGCCCGTGTACGAGTAAATATAAAAGAAAGGCAACGCAAGTAAATCAGAAGAAAACATTTTAGCGAAATGAATTAAGAGCTTAATGTGACTAAGCGTAACTGTATGCCTATTTGTTTGCTTGTTCAGGATTTTTCGTCTAAACATTTGCATATCTAATTGCCCAAGAGAAGTGACAATTTAATTCGTAAATTTGCTTTTCATTAATTTTGTTTGTGTGACTCCACAGACTGTCCATTGCACGTGTTTACATTGAGAAAACGCTTTTATTGCCTCAGCGGGACTTCTACGCTGTGTTTGCAAAATTGGGCTAATTTGTTGGTTAAGGAAGTTTTTATTTTAATTTAGAATTACAGGTAGACGTAAAAGGTTTTATATCATAGTATGGATTGAAAAAATATCCTAAGTTGTACTGAAATCCTTTAGTCCCCAATGGTGACGTATACGCAGAGGGTTAACGTTGATTACATTTAATTTTTGTTCTAATATTTTGTGCAAAGAAGTAGCTCTTTTGCTGTTTTTAATTATTCTTAATTTGTCTTCATTTAATTATCCACTTTTCCACTGCTTCATACATTTTGCCACATCAAGTCCTCGAAGGATACTAACTTGAGTTCTTTTACTATTAATCTACAGCGAAATTTCGCAATTCTCTCGCATTCGTCGCTTTCTCTCATTAATTGTGCTCACTCACTTAACGCATTTCTTCTCAATTTACTCTTTCTGAGTATGAGTGCGCCGGACATTATGCTATGTATTTTGCTGAATTCGCCGCAACTGCTGCACGTGGCTTTGTTTTGTCTGCTTTTTTGTTATGATAACTTGAGAGTAAGGACCGGCAACATAACAGAGTTGTTGTGGTATACATATGTAAGACGTACAGCATGCAATTTTTGACTTTATAAGTGGCCGCCATATCTGATTATTCGTCTCTTCCACACATATTTGTTTTCTTAGTTTTAAATACGAGTCTAAATAGTTTTAAAATTGGCTGTGGCACGTCTGTGATAAATAATTAAAAAAATTATTTGAAATATTTAAAATATAGATATATAATAATATTTAATTTCTAATTTCCAGGGGAGCAGCAAAAATAACCACCGAAGATCGAAGAGAAAATTTGGTATAATATATATGTAGGAGATATACTTGTATATAACATATAAAGGTTTTCTCATTTATTTTTAGACAACAACATGTTTGCTTTCTTTGTTTTGCTCTTCATTCCTACAAATCGTTGCATACAAACAGGCGCACAAACATCCATCTAAAGGTCCACAACACATAGTCAGTTGGCTAGACAGCGCAACCAGCACATTTCACAAAGTAGACCCATGAGGAGTGTTAAGGCTTCAACATTTTATTTATTTGCATGTTGTGGCACATTTTATTCAACGCTGTTTACACGCGTTGATATTCCGTATTTGAAATTCGTAGGTGAGCTGGTAGTTTATCTGTTCCATTTCATACTTATCAAAAGTGATAGCAGCTGCCAGTTGTAGTAATATTGCTGTTACATGTACTTGGATTCTCTTTGAATGAACTATTCTTTATGTCCTAACAAATTGATTGAGAGAAGAAATAGTAAATGCAAATCGGATGTTAAGATACCTACACTGAAGATAATTTAAGTATGTCTAACTGCTTCCAACTGTGTATTTACTATGTAAAAATAATTCCACATTTCCATGCAAATATTTGTTATGAAAATTCAATATAAATCGAGAAAGCAAATTCTCAACTGTGTCTGTAGGCACACAAGCAAAGCTGACTGAATAAGCTTAAATGTATATATTTAATTCAATAATATTTAAGACAAACAATTTCAAATACATAATTTACTATACAATGCCACTTTATGACTACAGTTTGTGTGCGTGTTTCTGCCGTCCTACAACTTCCTTCAATTTATAAATATGCACTATACAGCACAGTCGTACTTGTATTGTGTTCTCCAGCTCTTCAGGGAAGCCTTTACCGCTTAGGTGTCTCAGCACAGCACAAACGCTTTGCATAATTTTTATGGTCGGCCATAAAATGATATTCAAAATATGCTATTCGCCTATATAGAAAATATTTTATTGCTTTCAATAATAATATTGTACAAGTGTACATTGAATTGAATAATTCGAATATTGGCATTGCCAGAGTGCTTGCTGAGCGGGAGTGTCCGTGTGTTTGAATTTAGGTGTATAAACACAGATGTTGGCTCGAACCATTTCAAGTCGCCAAAGCGTTATTGCCAATGCCGATGCTGCTTGAAATAAATGTTAACATTTGACTTTACAACACATCTCCCCTTCTGGTTTCTTTGTGTTTAATATCCGACTTGTTATTCAATGTATGTATATATATATGTATATATGTACATATTTGGGTGTTGGTGGTGTGCCTTAAGTACTTTACCGTCATTTTATTGGTCTGTCATACAGGATATTAATATATATTGTAAAAGCAATTCATTGCCACGATGTGGGATATAATTTTTTGGGCCTATCGCGAGGCGAACAATGGAGGTGAAATACTCTTTATTTTTCCATTCTAACGCGTTATATTTTCTAAGTTTGATGTCAAAAAATTTTTTTAAATATTTTTTAGCTTAAATTATCTTTTGTGAACTACTTTTTCAAAATTTAAAAGAAAATTTATTGAAACTAGTTGTCTGTAAATGAAAATATGTATAATCTCAATAAAATCTTCAAATGTCACCCATACCATATCACATCGCATCACATCATACAGTATATCAAATAATCATTTTTTATATATAAACAAAATTATAATGTGCAATATGAGCACATATCACATCCCACCACATCCTATAACATCGCATATCACATCGTTCCCTAATGCTTTTCGAGTTGAATTGATTGTCATTTTGTGGTCATCCGGTTATGGAAGGCACCTCACTTCCCACTATAGTTTTTATTACTCTCACTGCTTTTGGTCAAGTGGAATGTTATTTATTTTATTCGCTCAATACTTCACCGGGTCTTCGGTGTGAAGTTTTTGAAGCTAAAGATGACATGCGAAATGGCATTTAGTGGTAGAGTGCCTTTGCTTTGTACTCAAATGTTTTACTTCTTTTTATTTATTTTACTGCAAGCACTTTGCTTTTATTGCTTGTTGGCCAATATGTTGTACTATTAATCGTTCACGAAAGGTTACTGAGCACATCTTTGTTGAGGTGACCTGCACACAAGCAATATGAAACGCAATGCATTTTATTTAAGTAACATTTGCAATAAAATATTAGTGGAATGTGTTACTTTCATGTTACTTTTCCGATTTAATGTGCCGTTACGTGACCTCTGGATAAATAACCTTACAAAGAGACTTTAGAACTAAAGGTGAAATAGGACGAAATTTGTTTGAAATTGAAAAATGCTATCTCTTACATATAGTTGAGTGAAGATGGGATTTAGTCATTTATAATTTGGCAGATAAACTTTATATTAAAACATTGAAATAAATACTTACTTTTGTTGCTTTTGATACTCTGAATTGTATGTAATCGATTTTCCAATAATTGCGATATAAATATTGTCGATTCTATAAATATTTACAAATGCACGCCTGGACAGCTGTATATATAACAGAATATTCATGTCTATAACATTGTGTTGCACATTGACGTGGCGTCACATGATAATTTTAATTAAAGTCTCATTGTAAATCGCATTTGTTGAAATCGGATTGTGCCAATTAAATCTACATTAATTGCATTACAACATGCTGAGTCCAAAGGACCAACGGCCTACCGGAATGTAAAGCTACTTCATTTGTATTATTAATTGCAAATTGGAATACGAATGTCCAATGTGGTGCGAAAACTTTTAATCAAAATTTATTAATTATATAATTTTTGAGTAAATGAAGCCTTTTAGTAGCGAGAACTGCTATTTGTTTACTTCATATAATTCAATTTTATGCATTTAGTGTTAAATGCTGGTAATAAACAATTAAAGTGAGTAACTTTGCTTTAAATGTTTTTTATTAATTTGATTTATAATCCTTGCCACTTCATTTACTAATGGATTGAGAACTATTAAATCACAATAAAAACGCACCTAATAGTCATGAATTAATTAACTTAAAGTAAATAAAGTAATTTGGGTTAAATGCACATAAATGAATGAGTAAAAACGAGATTACACAATGGACTTTTATTTGTAAATAAATATTTTATATTAAACTGTAACTAAAATCCCATCACTCAACTAAATGAAATGACATTTTATAGTAAAAAAGGAACATACAAATATATAATAGTTCATTCACGTTGATAGTTGAAAACAAAACAAATAAGAGTGCCGAAAGGGCTACTGAATAAAATAGTTATTTGCTCGGTGTAAATAAGCCCTGTGCAATGCAAACAGTGAATTCATTTAAAAAGACTGGCAAATGGCCCGTCTGATGGAAATCAATGCAAGCTTTAAATGGTACTCCAAATATTTACTCATTATTAAATTCAGTGTGATTCATTCCAATTTTAAATAAAAAACATTTTTTTTTATTCTGCTTGTCAGTGCATATGTATTTACTACAACAATATTTTTTAGAAGAGCACAATATAATCAATGTATTTTAAAATTGAAAATTGTACAACATTTATTATTTACCGCTTGCCAGATGCAATAAATATAAAACCAGTTGGAAAAATGGGAAATGCAACGACGAAAGAATACAGAATCATTTCCCAATTAACTTCTTCACTAAACTTATTAACTGCGCTGTCAATAACCGAGCTTGTACGCGATAATTGAGATGAAGAGTCCGACAGCTGAAATATACTGAAATCATGCAATTGAGATAAATGTTGTAATTGATATTTAATCACATATAAGCGCGCAACGTCTTACTATTTATGCTGGCTTTTCACTTTTGAGTATCATTCATTTCTCGTTGCACTCACTCCGTCTTTAATTACAAGAGAAATGCTCGATGACAATACTTGCGGTGATTATTATCCTCCATTTGTGTTTCATTGCTTAATCATTTAGCAAATTGGAATCGCTGTGTTAATCCTTTTAATAATCTTAATGTTTAAAATAAAAAAAAAAAATATTGGATTCCATTAAATAATTTGTTTGCTATAAAGGTCGCATTCTCTATCCATAAACATTGTAGAGGTGTCAAGTACATGCCAATCACGCTCATTTACACCGGTGGTCTTTAGTTCAATTAACCATCAGATTAAAATATAAAATATTATTTTATAATAATCCGCACACATTTACAACACCCGGAAAGCTTATAATTAATGCTCCTTTTCATAAATTTAAATTTTTAAATTTTAATTAATCCCCAATCCTCAAGAAATATGTGGAACACACCTATTTGTAATTAGATTACAAAAAAATTTATATTTATCAATAATCACTTCTATATCAAGGGCTATGGCATACAAATGAACCTACTCGCAAACACACCACACATTTTAATTGAATTCGAAATTCCATTTTGAATTGCCGACAATGATGATCCGATTTAAAGCAAAGGAATTAAAATTGAAAAACGAATGACGGTATAGGTGAAACTGTGGTGAAGGAAGAAAATACTATGAAACGTGAAAAACGTGTACAAAGTGAGGTGTAATTGGTGAATACATTAAAATTCCGTTACATGCGTCAGCGGAAATACGCCAAACGGCATCAACGAACTTAATCGGAAATGCGGAGGCATGGATGCCAAGGAAAAGCACAAATCATGCGCTGAAGTGCAAATAAATTGGAATAATTTTAAAAATTAACATTAATTGAAGTGCCAATCGGTTTTGGCGGAACGGTGGTTCGGAGGCGGGTTTTAAATCGAATTGATGAATTGTTTACAGAGATTAAGTTTATCTTTTGTGGGGATAAAAATGAGAGTTATTCATACATATTACTTATCCTTTTGACGAATTTTGTCCTATATGAAATTATTTTAAAATTTGCTACAAGTTTTGATCATGCTCTGCATATATTGTAAATACCTCTTCTTCTTAAATTTCTCGTAACTCAATTAAACATTATTTTAATTCAGTTTTGTAAGATTGTTTCGCCTCTATGGCTTCTTCGAACTATACTCTAAACTCTTTTCTTTGACACCTCGATTCTTACTTAAAATTAGTATTTGCAATAAACGTTACCATTTGTTTTGTTTCCCACTGTGCGCGAAATCAATCATTTCCTTATAAAATGTCTGATATCGCAAATGAATTCCTTATGCAAATGAGCCGTATCGGCGGTTTTCTGCTTTCACACCGCATCTCCTGTGGCTGGCCGACAAGCTCTGCGGTTGTCGCTTGGTCATGAGGTTGTCTCCTTATTGTGTTGGAGTGTTGGTGACCTCAGTTGCTATTTGTCGCTGTCATCAATAAGAAATCGTAATAATCAATCAAATGATTTATCCGATTATCATCACTCTTAAACCGTTTGCGTCAGCGTTTCAAGCACAAAATTTCTGAGAGTGATTTCGAATATTGCTATATTCTTAGGAGCAAATTGTATTGAATTTATATTATTTTAGTGGAAATATTACTATATTATATGTAATAAAAACGAACGTACAAAATAAAAATTCACAAAAAACTATAAATTTTAAATAAAAATAAAAAGTTTCGAAATTACCAACGAAATAAGAAAATAAATTTAAATAATGTTTCGTTTGATATTTCATTCCTCATTATTATAATTTTCTCGATCGTAGTGAAATTATGCGTACCATCGCTTTTAAGGATGACTATAAGTTCACAGTCATAAAACTGTGCCATTCATTCAAACGCAGTTGATGAGAACTTCGTCCGAAGAGGAAACCGCTATAACGAGTGGTGTAAAGAAATATTTTACTTCAAAGATCATAATAATGAATCGTTGGCAAACCGCATTGTTATGCACAGCATGGCCATAATTCAAAGCAAAAGGTACTACAATTGTTATTGGTGGCCAATGGCAAACTGAGTTGGAAGTGATGAATTATCACATCGGGTACTCGGCAAGACCACCTCACAACCCAAAGACCGCAACGCACAAAATTCGTAAGCTTGTTAGCGTTTCTTTTATGAGCAAATTTTCATCTTTTTGCCCATTTTATTGGGTGTGCGCAATATAAACGAAGGGTAACTTTATTTTGTTTGCTTTAATTAAGCAATAATAACTGTGAACGATGGCCAACGTACTGTTTGTAAACATTAAGGTGGAAAAATAATTAAAATATAACGCCTGTTCGTGACTTGATAGTATACTTATTGTGATTGATTCAATATCTAGTTTTCTCTATGCAAAAAATATTTCATCGATTGCTTGAAGGAGTAAAACAGAGATTGAAAAGAGCCCAAAGTTAACTGCGGCCACAACGCACCTTCTTAAATCAAACCAAAAAACAACAACAAACAACAAAAACATTATAATAAAAAAGTGAACGAATTGTATTGAAATTGGAAAGTTTAGTTCGCGAAAATGTTTCTGCCAATAAATCAAATGAACGGGCAGGCAGCCAAATGGCGCAAAAAGGAGAACAAAAAGCCCGCGGCGGCAGAGGCTTCACTTGGTGACAGTGCAACAATGCCGGCAAGTGAAATACAAACGGAAGCAGAAATGAAAGCAGAGGCGACAACACCAACAACAACAATAACAACACAGCAGCTACCACCTTCATAAATTGATGCAACAGCATCGGCGGTAGCTCGACGTCCAGTTCGATGGCCAATCTCATTGACGATATTTTGCTGGATATTGTAGCCGACAGCACGACAATAACAGTCGCTACAAAAACGACCAAATCACCAACAAAACTGAGGGCGGAGTAATTGCAATCGACGGCGAAATTTATAAAATGCCAACACCCGCTTTCAAATAGTGAATGCCGCCAGCAAAGCGATCAGCGCCAACGCGAACAGCAGCACCTGCATTCGAAGGCCTCCGCACTTTCCAAGTCCTAGTCCGGTTGTCGCTGTGAAAGCGATTGTGTGAATAAAGGTGTATAAAGTTCAGCGACCTCATCCTCAAACACACCCACGTTTAACCCGCCAAAGCCTTCATCGTCAACGCCACCTGCGACGCCGCCCACTTCATTGTATGCGGTATATATGTATGTGCCTTGGAACGCTCGTGTTGGCTATGGCCACCACTTCGGTGCTCTTCTGCTCGCGTGTACACTCCATCGGCAGCGGTGATAGTGAAAGAATCAATGGCAAATTGCCAGCGGCAATGACGCCGACAGACGCGCATTTGAATTTGGCGGCATTCCGGGAGAATTTCAACATGAGTTGCTCGCTTCGGAGCATGTGCTGGGGAGCATAGTGTCACAAGTACTGGACCAACGGGAGGGTAAACATCAAGAGCAGGCTACAAGAGGTTACAATGTTGTGTTTGGTGGAGCTGAGCCGATCCATAGCCCACAGCAACGGTAAGTAGTGAACCGTAACACCACTGACACAATTTAAATCACATCACTGGCCGGGTGTGTTCAGTCCGTAGGTGATGATTAATTGCATTTGCAACATTCAACAAACGCTTTCCAAGGGTTCATTTCACCAGCTGCGGTAGTGGAGGATCCATGGTTGTTTTCGTCCATTGGACGTCCTGTAATGGCTTATTAAAAAGCTATCAATATTGTGGGTGGAAAATGTAAAATTAATGCTACAAAAATGATTGACTGATAGTGCCGCTTTTTTGTTGAGTGTGGCTTAAAAAGCAGCAATTAGAATTGGCTATTTCCTGAAAAGCCATTAGATCCTACTAGGATTTTGATTTGATTTTCAGGATATTTTAAATTAAATGTTGAATTTAATATTTCTTAAATATATCAAGAATTGCACAGCTTGATATACGCCGCCAAATCAATATACATATGAAACCGAGAGAGTGAGCGCCCTCTATAGCAACAGTCGCAAAACTATTTGTATGTCATGAGCTTGCACGCATAAGTTCCTTAAAATAGCATCAAGTTGCTTGTTTTCCTTTGGCTATGCCAAGTTCAAGGTGAAACCGCTCATCCAGATAGTCTGGAAAATAAATGACGTAACATTCGCCCGGCACGCACATCTCTCCATGCCACTTAGTGACGCGCTAATTCAAACACGAGCATCCCTAACCTCAACATTAATGTCGGCGAGAGGCGAATTCCCGGCTGCAGCTTACGCTTATTTGCATTTAATTGAATATTTTTGTCGGCAAATGTTTTTGAATAAATTAGGTGGAATTTTAAATTAAATGCTTTAAAATGGAGGCAATTGGTGGAATAGCAATTGTTAGACACAATAACAGCTTTGTAGGAGGCTAATTCTAAAATAATTTTGAGGTAGGCGACATTATAGAAGTATATATTATCTGTTAAACTCGTCTAAAATTTTCTGATCACCCTAATTTTATAGAACCTCAATTGACACGTTTCTTAAGCAAGCGTAGACAAATAACATATAAATTTTATTCGAACTTTCAACAATTTCATTAATGTTAATTTCCAGATGTCATCTTCCACTGTACGCGTGCGATTTCATTATGCCACCACTATCCGCTGTCTTTTGTTGTAGTTTACAATTAAGGCAAACTTTTTGAGTCTTTTATATCAAGCGAATATTGTTGTTGTTTTTCATTTAACCGTTTTATCATTTTCCTTTTATGGCGTTGATGATGATGCGCTATGCAAATGAAAAATGTTATTTATTTATTTTATTTCGCGCTTGCTTTGCCTGTGTTTATTTATGTGTTTTTTTCTTGAGTGGCATTGACTGTTTATGAAACTTTATTTTTCTCTGAGTGAATACATTATATTTATGTGTAATAATTATGCAACCATAACTTGAAAGTTCTCGCTTTAAATTCATATAGCTGTGATCAAATGCATCAATTTACTTAAAATGGCTTAAAACTGCAATACTATTGCAAAATAGCAGAGTGTGAAACTATTGCCTGCGTGTGGCATGTGCCACGTTCTGCTTATTTGAGAATTTGTTGTGACATTCAGAAGTAATGTAAGGAATGTTCTTTGAATGGCTAATACAATTTACAAACATCTTACTTACAGTCCCGTACAAGTTACGTATACGCAGTGGTGTAATATTAAACAAAAATCTTACCAATATTAGTAAGAAATGCCAGACATTTTATATGGGATCCATGATATTCTATATAACTCTTTACTCAATATATGCATTATATATTTAAGCTCCACATCCAAGCTACTTATCAATAAGAGGCAAAATATTCCACTGAAATCACAGTTTAACTGTATGACTTTCTCGTTTTCACTTTGCTTTTCCTCAACTTCGCATATCATTAAAGTATATTCTTGCTCAACGTTAACAAGATAGTGAACTGAAAGCCGTGATTTTATGAATGGGAAACTCATTAATCGTGTTGCCATCGAAATCGTCTACTCAGCAATAATTCTGCATCGTTGAGTGCTTAAAGTGTGCAACGTCATCAGGCTGGAGCGGCTCACATCGAAATTTTATTGCTTAACTCCTTAATTTTCCTGACTTTCCGTCCATCCGGTGCTTTTACACACACACACTTGAGTAGATCGACGCTTTCACTGCCATGACCTGCTTTGATTTCTTGTGCTTTTCCCTTTAACATCTTTTTGCTTTCCGCACCACCTTTCCTTTTTCACAGCATAAAACTGAATACCTGAGATTTGCATTTACTCGCTTTAAATTCCCGCTTACTTTTTGTTGTTTTCTTTATTTTTATTTTTCTTTCGCCGATCCTTTTATCGAATTTTTCAACCCGGATCACCGCAAAGTGCTGGAAGAGCAGGATAAGGAAATACGCAAACGTACCGGACTGAAAAGAGCAGCGCACGGCGGAGACGAATGGTTTTACTGAAACACCTACTGTCGAGTGCCGGTAAGTCAGAGTATTAACTGTTAAAACACGAACTTAAATATTTTTATAGTGCAAAGAGATAACTTTAGTTCATGATAGCAAAATTGTAAATTGTTTGTAAATTTCACTTTTAACTGGAGAAAATCATAACTGGTTTCTGCAAAGGCACCCAAGATTATTGTCCGCCTGGTCCGCCGGGTCCAGTGAGTCAAGGTACCATTGGACCATCTGGACTGCCCGGAATTCTCCGACCAAAGGGCAATCGTGGCGATGTTGGACTACTAGGGCCGAGGGGAGTCGATGGTGCAAATGGTCCGATCGGACTACGTGGTCCCAAAGGTGATACTGGCATGACATGCCATTCGTGCTGGTCTCGACGGACGTGATGGTGTGCCTGGTGCGCTGGTTTGGATAGGGTGCCGAGGTGCTGATGATACACATAGCAAAGATGGTCTGCCTGGCTTAGATGGTCGACACAGACTAAATGGCAAGTATGGTAAAGATGGTGTAGTTGGTCCAAAAGCAGCGCAAGAACCACCGGGAGAGCGAGGACTGAAAGGTAAGTGAGAAGGGGAATTATAGTTTTAGTTAAATTTGAGAGGTTTAAAATAAAGTTAATCCTGAACGACGAAAGGAAACAGAGGGTAGATATGTACTGTGTATATACGGAAGTTTTCACAATTTCAATGCTACCATTGCCAACACTTTGCTACGAATTAGCGAATTTCCTTATTGAATTTGTATTTACGATTTCCGTTTCCTTCGCTTAACACGCTGATTCAGTCACTGTATAGACAACATCAGTTACTGAGGTGAGCTCACTTCAAACTCTTGAAACTTTTGCCAAACTTTATCCAACTGAGTATTTATACATTTCTACGTTAATGTATAATATATAAGACATAAGCTGGCGAATCTTCTCACTCACATTCACACCCACATCAGAATGGTCATTAGTCCTTTTCCGGTAACTGAAATTACTTTTTCCGTTATTTGTTTAGAGTTGCATAGTTTTAGGGTTTTCTAAATGAATATTTACATTTGTTACTTTCTTAAGGCGCCATTTAGAGCACTTCCATGGTCCACCGTTCCTCTTTTTTCTTCAATTTATTTCCATACCCTTTGCCTGCGTGTCTTTGTTCTACACTTACATATGTACTTGGTACATAGTGAGTTCAATTATTGTTCCTTAAATTTTTCCTTTTGTTTATTGCTTTGGCTGGTACTCTCTGTTCATGTTTGTATTTGTTTGTTTACTGTTTTGCAAGTTCTTCGTTCTTTCGTCTGTGGCTCTGATTTGTTTTGAGAACGTGGCTGAAACTTATTCTGCAATCCGAAGAAGTGATGATGGCGCGCTAAAAATAAATGGCTGGCGGAGTGAATTGAAAGTGTAATTCTTTTTTATGAAAGAGTTACCGACGCTCTTTGCGTCCTCACATTTGCATGTTGGAGTGCTTGCTGGGTTTTTAAGGAGCTGGGTTTTTGGCTAAAAAAATTGTTTTTTTGGTGATTGCTTAATTAACTAGATTGCGAGCGGTACAGTATATAAAAGGCTTCCCTGACGTTGAATGTTCATACTGTAGAATATATTACTTATATTTGAAAGGATGAAATCAAGTCTAACACTGAATGATTTTTTTACAATATATCCATAGGTATTGCTGGACCTCGTGGTTGACCGGGAAAATCTGGAAAGGATGGTACGCCACGAATTCCAGGAATCAATGCATGGAAGGTGCAATTAGTAAATGGCAGTTTCTCCAATGATTTACTCATTCCACCATCAATTGCTGGTGGGTATTTGCAAATTTTAATTATTATTAAACCCACTTGTTGTGTACAAAACAGAATAAAATGCAATCTATTGTCATTGCAGACTTGAATACGCCGCACATCGAACGATTCGTTATCGTTGAGGAAGGAAAGACACTGAATTTGAGCTGTACCGCCAGTGGCAATCCGATGCCGCACGTTGAATGGCGACGCGATGACGGGCGCACAATTAATATTAACGGCGTCGAAAGTGAGTATAATCGAGTTTATTACAGCTTGTATAAGTGTGGAGAAGCCGCTTTTAATAGGAGACTTTTATTGAAATGCCGCTGGTCAAAAGCCGATGGCAGTTTATTTTGAGTTTACCTATGATTTCAACTGCGCTCTTTCATAGTTGACTATTTTAAAGTTTATTCTTATTAAATATAATTTTTATTAAAATATACTTTTAGTAACTATTTTCATATCTGTATTTCGCTTTAATAAATGAAATATCTTCATTGTTAATTTCAGTGTCGTCGGTTAGTGGGCCTTATTTGAAATTTACGAACATCACGCGACATCAAATGGCTGCCTACACGTGCTATGCGTATAACGGTCTGGTGCAAGTGACGAATGCCACCTTCCTCATTCAGGTTCAGTGTAAGTACAATTATTTGCGCCAACTAATGCTGGTCTGAATATAAATTTAATCTTTAAAAGTTTTTGAGCACTAAAGCGTCAGTCCACTTTGGATGAATCATAAAAAGTAGACATATTTTTAATGAAATTCAGATTTAAAAAGCATTTATGATAATCTAATTAAGTCTGAAAGTGAATCAATTTAACTTAATCAACAAAACTTTCGCTGAAAAAGTGGACAAGTGTGCATATTAAGAGCTAAAAAGCCTAACAGACATATTTCATTTAATCATTCAAAGTGTTTGTAGGAAAAATTTCATTATTTATGCAGTATATAAGCTGAATTGTGAAAAAAAGAAAAATTATGTATTTTTTTTGGTTCATAATATTTTTTATAAAAATATACTACAACACAATTTATTGTCAGCAAAAGGCATAAATTGCACAGAGTAAAGTGTAATGTACAGAAAAAAGTAAAAATAAATTTTGCAATTTCCAAACGTTTCACTTTTCGCCATAAATTTCAACACAAATATTCTTCATATTTATTTTCTATAATATACGTGCAGTGCATAAACGTTTTCAACTAAAAAATAAATTCCCTCTCTTCTTCTCATACACTTTCTATTTACAGTTTCGCCAATGATTGCCGTGTATCGACAGATGATTTATGCTGAGTACAGACAGAGTGCAATGCTTGAATGCATGGTGAGTACGACAATGTTGAAAAATATTAACACTTTGTAGGGAATAAATATATTTCAGAAATAAAATAAAATGTAGTTTGAGGTTAGAAATGGAAAGAGGAAAATGGAAAAAAAAATTGCTCTGTTTTTCATATTTTTGTATGGTTGAATTCACAAGAACGTACGGAAGATTATAGTGTGAACAGAAGAAGCATGTTTGAAGGAATATAATATAGCGAGCATAGTGTTTTAGAGGTTTTTAGAGTGTTTTATACTCATAAAAATATAAAATTTAATTTTTCTCCTACTTATTAGTCTCACTCATTAAATTGAAAACACTTCTCTTCATTATAATTTATATTATGGATTAATTTCCGTTTTGTATTTACACAACAAAGTATCACAAAGTGGTATTAATGTAGTTTCTATGTAATCCCTTAATTATTATATAATAGCACAAGCTTAATTTGCATTTTATTTCAAATTGATCGCATGTTATAAAAACTATGAAACGAAAAAGCACAAATAATTTAAATTGTAATGAAAATGAGCAAAAACGTACGTGTTTTTATACTTGTAAAACGCATTACTATCAATATAACAAAACTTTCCGGGAATACAGGGCGTATGAGTAATATTAGTGTGATTGAAAATTCCATATCCATACGTTATATATCCATTATTTACCTTTCGACTAATCTCTCTTGTGTATCTGTACATAATTACGCATGAATTACAAAATAATTTTACCATTTACAGCGCAAATATAAATATGTAATTCTATTGGCTTCCCCACATTTGCGCTGGTTTTCTATTCAATGATTGCTATTTGATTAGTTTTGACTGAAAGTGGCGTTATTGCGGTCATTTTATAATGATTGTGGTGGATTTTGTGGGAGTTTTTGTGTTTTTCGTTTAATTGGATTGCACTGAAATTGTGGAACTTAATTTGTATTAATGCGATGGTATTTTACATTATTTTTAATAAAAATAGTTTAGATTTTATTCAGTATTCGAACTACACATATATGAAGAAAATGTTTTGGAATTCAATTGAAAATCAATATTGTTTCTAAATCACAAAATGCGGAGTGCAGCGATTTTACTTATTTTCATAAAGACATTCCATTTGGTTTTCCAGTGCTTTCCTTCACAGCAAATATTTAAGGCAGTTCTATGACAGAAACATCCTCGTCAAATAAAAATAAAATGAAGTGTCTAAATTTAATTAACCTATTTTTTTTTAAATGAGCTCATTAAACTCAATTCACTCTTTACTAATCAAATAAATGTCACACATCAGTCATACACTTCACATAAATGAAAATGAAAGTGTGCACTTTTCGCAATTTAAAAGCTTCTGGCAGTGTAGATGAAAGCTCACAAAACCATGCCTACTCCTTACAAAGTAAAGTGTCCAATTTATCAGCACGCTTGACAAGAAAGGCTAATAGCCATACTGACAACATCAACATAGCAACAACAACAATACACTGGCTTTACAAACATCCAAACAAAGAAATTGACAACTTGAGCAAGCATAAAAACAAAACAACAAAGGTGAAATTAAGCCAAGAGACAAATAAACTCACATTCAACTCGAGGTGTTAAAGGCAATGTGAAGGGTACAACGTAAAAGCAACGTAAGTAGATTCCTGTACGTCGAGAAAACATACAGTGCTGTCTGCATATCAGCATAAAATCTAATTAATCGTGACAAGGTTAAATGTTCTTTGGGGCTTTTATTGCTTCATTGTCATTGCATTGCCGCAACCACTCCAGACACCCACAGCCACAACTCAACTGCTGCCAACGCCGACAATAAAACGTGCAAGCAACGTAAGCGTCTTCTTTTTTTCTTTTTTCTGCATTTTGAAGCTTGAGTACTAGTGTGTCTTGTGGTTTATTGGGATTTCACTCTTCTGGGTCCTTTGTTGTTTATGTGCCACTTTACAGAGAGTTCTTCATTCAATTGCCGACCTGTCTATCTCCTCAGTTACCTTTGAGGTTTATCATTTCGTCTGTTGTCTCCACGTGTGTTGTCGTATGATAATGAGTGCCGCCGTGGCGCTCCGTTGCGCTCAGCTTTACATTTATTACAAGAAATAATATTAATTGTGCTGTAAAGTACTCTCTTGGAATTTGTTCCATGTCATATTTGATGTTGATAAATGAGACTAATGCTCATTTGTTGCTATTACTCGGAAAATTAATCTTAATTAGTCACATATGTATTCGTTTTTTTTATTATTAAACTGAAGGGTTGGGCGAATCAGCGTTTATAAAATGTAAATAAAATGCTTCTCATATGAGTATATGTTTATGTGTGTTTTCTGTTACACGTGGAAGGTTTTCCTGAGGCCATCAAGTATTGGGAACGTGCCTACGTGATGGCAAAACTCTAGATCCAGGCGATAAATACCGAACCGCGACATATACAGACAGGTAAGCGCTACTTGTATTATATTAGAAAAAATAAATGAATTACATATTTATTGATCTACTTTTTCAGCTTCAAGGCAACAATGCGTTTGACCATCACGAATTTGCACAAAGACGACTTTGGCTACTATTACTGTGTGGCACGCAATGAAATGAATGCAACCATGGTCAACTTCGATATCGCGCGTAAGTTAGCTAACCAGATTTATGGCCGCATAAAAGGCGGAAGAATTGGCTATAAACATTGTGTGCGATTTTTTATTTTCAGCGCAAGATCCCAACAGCGAGATACCGTATGTAGAAAAGGAAATTAAATTCTATGGTCAGCGGCCACCGGAGTGAATGCCCCATGTGTGAGCAATGCCCAGATCCAAGGTGAGTTTATTGGCTAACAAGATTGTAAACTAAAATAAAAGCAAGAACAACAAAAAGAGCTGAGTGGTGAGCCAAATAGGAATGGCGTTGAGTGTAACAGTCACCGTAGTCGTTACGCGTTATTTGCTTCATCTTTTTCGCAGGGTTGCTCTTTATATTCCGTGCTTACAGTTCCGAGTTTAGATTTACGTACTATCATGCACATGTGTATATGTATGTATGAGGATATAAGTGTGTATGTGGTGGAAACATGTATCCACGCGCGCGGTTCTCAAATTTTTAATTAAAAATCACAATTTATCGCTATCCATTGACTCAAAGTGTGCAGCAAAGTTAGCTTGTAAATGGTGACAGCTACCGTTATATCCGTGCATTTCTATTGCTGCGCTCAGATCTCTTCTAATCTTATATATGCACATCTATGTAAGCATTTGAATATATACATTCTGAGATATCCCCTGTTGATAGATTTTATCCTCAATACATATATGTATGTATATGTGTGAACATAACTTCATTGTAACTTCATAACTTCAGTGTTTAACGTTGATGTTGTTATAAGGTCCAACCTGAGGAAAAACATAATTAAAATTTATGTGTGTTTTCTCAGTTCACTTTGTTCATTGTTTTGTTTACTCTCTTGACTACGGTCATCACACATGTACATACAGAAACAGATACTAGTGATGAACTCATATTTGCATGGGTTTCCATGGATCCTTTTTGCACATAAATACACCGCATTTACATAGCCACAAATCAAGTTTTAACTCCACCATTTTGAGTTCCAACTGTGATTTTGTTATTTCCTTTCACCAGTTTTCGGTCACAAGGGTCATACATGCCTATCTTGGTCGTTGAACACCGCTCTGCCACTCGTAAATTCAATTTACCTTTACAACAGATCTTCCGCAAATTACCTTTTGTTAGTTTGTATTAATTTTGCTCTTTTGTTACATTTGCTTTTGTTGCCCACTTTCATTGGCTTCCATTTTCGTTTTGCTTAATGAAAAATCCATCTCACAGCCACACTCACTTAAATCGGCTTATTAGCCTGTTTGCACTTTTTATTTCATTGGGACATTAAATATTCAACACTTCCCATCTACTTCCCACAATTAATTTTATACTTTTGACAGAACCAGTGGCTAACTTGACATAGCCAACTACATATGCTTACATATACATGGTTTTCACAGGCATGAGCGTCTGGTTCTCTCACTGCCACGCAACTTTTTTATTTGAATAAACTTTGGACTTGTTTGTTGCACAAATATTTTGTCGCCATAAGTGTGTCAATGCGTACATCTGTGAGTGTTGTCGAGTGCTCCTTTGAACTTAGTTTGCAGATCACACTTTTGTGAGGCAACAGAGTGTTTACGATATGGTTGAATGTAAACAACAATCAATTTGCAGCATCAACAATCTCAGGGTCAGTTGTTCTCTTGCATGCTAGTATGTGTGTATGCAATACTTAATCCAACTAAATCCACATACAGATACATATATGATTATAAATGGACATGAAAAGTGCAAAGATAAGAGTTAGAGAAAAAAGTTAGTGAGTTAAGACATCAACCCTACACACCTAAGTTGTTGTACAATAGGGTGATACATAATTTGGATTTTTATATAGTCTTATTCTTTTTATGGACTCGTATAGCTTTTTTATAAAGAATCACAGTTGTCCCATTCCGTGGTCGTTTCGACGTGACATTATTCATAAAATTATCTTCGCATATTTAGTTAGCACATCTTTTATTTGCTTCGTTTATAGGGTAATGATCATGTCGTCTATAACCGGTCATTCTACTACAATCAATTCAATACCGATCTGGACGATAAATTGGATTTGGCAACTATGAAGAAAATAAATCTGTCATGTATGTATATAGTACAGTACTTTTTAAATTTTATATACATATGTATACCAGATATTTCCATTCATGCAACAACTATCGTACATTTATGTTTGGTCTTATTCATACAATGACATTGTTTGTGTATGCATTTATTCATTTAACTTATCTTTTCACTTTACTTGTTTGTTTGTTTGTATTGTCATTACAGTTACTCCTTTGCCATACGCCGGCACCGCTGTTAGCAAGAGACTATGTATACAATTTTATTGTTGTGACATCACTTGAAACTCGTGAACATGCACTCGGAGCATTAAATACTACAAAGACAATTTAACTTCACTTTTGCTTCTTGCGAGCATAACCGACAGGTGTTTGGAACAAAACGTGCTTGTCATTGTTGGCATTGTGCCTTGGTCACTGTCAGAAGGCGCTCTTTCAAGGTGGCATACGCTTTTATTATTTGCGCCACTTAAAGAGTGTGCTCAAGTATGAAGTATTTCCCATGAGATGCCAAAAGCAAGTATTGCACAAATTACTTATAGAAATATACTATATTGTTTGCCGGGGTGTCCTATCAAATTCATATGGATATTGCATTATTCTTTGCAAATGGAATTTAGGTCATCATCATATGGTTCTTTGCTATAAGTGCAATGAAAATGCTTTTCTGGTTCCAAGGAAAGCATTAAGTAGTAGCTTGTGGTTTGCTAAACATTTCTCCTGTTCCATTTAGTTTTCGCTTGTGTAGCATGAGCTTCTATCGTCCTTCTAAAGCTAGGCATTTTGTTTCTATTTTATATGGCAAAACCAAACTGCTCGTATTTACCTAATGATAGAAAAACACCAAAAGACCTCCCACCAAATGACTGCACCTGTAACTGAACTGCATCAAGTCTCTCCATTAAAGTACTTCAGCTCTTGTATTGTGCTACTTTCCTGATACTTCAATGGCCACCCTTACAAAAATATTACTTCTGCACATTTTCTTTCTTTTTGTAGTTCTTTGTTCTTCTTTGCTTATCTACTTTTAGTATTTCGTCTTTCCCTAGAGTCTCTCTATACGAACCCATCATATTACTCATTTGTAGCCAAGGAAAATAAGCAATAAAGTAATGCATGAATAGAGTAAGTGAGATTGTAGCCAAGTGCAAGAGTGTTACGGGCGAAGGTGCACCAAAGGACTGAAGTATGCCATTGTGCGATCTAAAGCATTCGGAAGGAAGTGCACTTAGGAAGCCAGTGAATTTCATAATGGTAATCTGCTGCGCAATTTTCCATTTTCCTTAAAAAAACATAAACGGATGTGGACAATCTTCTAAAAAGTAAATATAATAGAGTGGATAAAAACATAAAGCCAATAGAGATGAAATAAGAGAGGGGAGAGGCCACAAGGCTTGGATTTCCTTTATTCGTTAGGAGAAACAGTTTCAAGATAAGTCGTTTATCTCATACTCGTTTTAAGCCGCTTTAAAATTATTTTCCAAAGGAAGTGGTGTTATCAACAACACAATTTTTATAATTCACCTAAAGTTATAATATTGGGTTTCAGTCAATGTTAGCCTCTCCATCCGTTTAAATAAATAATGATGTACCTTTACTCTCAATTAATTTAAGTTCGATGCAGTACAACTTCGACAACGCGCTGGATCATCGTAAATTCGGCGAAATGTTCATCGTCTGTTGTCATTTGTATGCGATTGACTCGTGCACGGAGACAAACTCGACTATACGCTACGTCGTCGATTTGCTTCATGTCGACCTGCCATTCTCGAATTTCTTCCGCAAGACAACCACTGTGGGATATAATCCACTGAAGCCGATGTCGGTTGATTTGCTTCTGTTTCCTGTGTGTATATGTGGAAGTAAGTTTGGTGTTCATACCAATCTTAATTAACGTGTGGCATTAAGTTGACCAAGATAAAGGGTGATTCAATGTGATATTTAATGAAAGATTTTTATTGCATGACGTACTTAGGTTATTTTCTCTGGTATTAAATTTGAAAATAAATCTGGGAAGACGACAAAGCCCACAATTAGTCGCATCAGTGGAGAGTCTCTGAAACATCTGGTAAACTATGAATTGACTTGCTCATGAACCCTCTCTGTGTACTGGAATTTCATTGTGAGTCTGCATGTGTCTGAATTTGAAATTCTCCACCGTGTAGCAGCCGACGGCATTAATGAAATGTGGACGGGCTGGCAACCGATTTCAAGGGAAGCTGCGTGCACAAATGTAATGCGAGCGGCATGTGTCGAGCACCTTGCGGATCATGTCATTAGTTTACCTGCTGGAATTTGCCTTCCCATCCGCAATGCTGTTGTGCTCCACTAATTATGGGGTCGATCAAAGTGACACCATAATTCGTTAGTGGGTGAGTAAATGTCACGACACGGCTGCGCCTTTGGCCGTAATTTCAACCTGTTGGCGGTATATGTCTCATGTGTTTCATGCTGACTTGTGACAGCGTGCCATTGTCATTGTGTAGTTGAGCTTGTCATGTAATATAGCGTAGCTGCCAACGGCAGCAGTAGGTTGGTCAGTAGAGATTAAAGTGAATATTAATTTGTATGCCTACAAACTAAGTTGGACAATTTGATGCGAAGCTTCATGAGCGATTTTTCTATTCAATTATAATAATATTTGAAAGACAATTGATTCACTTTGTTTCGCTTATTCCATTCTTTTTTTAATGTTACGTATACGCACTGACATCCTTTGGTCTATCATAATGTTCACTACCACACCCATTCTACCACATTCCTTTATAAGCACACATGATATGTATATTTATCTCAAACGTATTTTCGCTCATCATAAAATGTGAATGGCGCCACTGCCTGACAAGTAGTTCTACAATAATAAAGCATCATTTAGCCTTCGAGTATGCTGTTCATTTTGATATGACGAACTACTAGAATAGTGCAAGTATGCGTCATAAAACATATTACGATTGCTCTAAGGCATGTAAACATTCACTGTCGTTATTTTTTAATGTCTCGCTTACGGCAATCATAATTACTTTGCCCACAAATATGTCAACAAAGAGTAATTATGAATGAAATTACAGAAAGTAATTATGTTAAAGCGCTGTTGGTCTTTTGAAGCTATAAACTGAATGTTCTCATTAATAATTTCTTGCTGCTGGATTTTCTTTTATTTGACAAGACGAAGTCTAGTCATAGTTGATCATTTAATTTTTCGGCAAATGAAAAAAGAATAGAGATTTTTGTGATACAATGATGGATGCATTCAGTGATAAAAGCAATGCCGCCGACAGTTGTTGTCTTTTCATATTTTACCAATAAAATTAAATTAATTCATCATGTGAAGATAACAAATTATGTTTAGTGTTTATAAATATATAAGCGACTTTCATTTAGTAATATGTTTTAATATTGTATGATTTAAATAATCTTTAGCATAATTTATATACTCAGACCAGCTCTCCCATATAGCTCAACCTTCATATATAACAACGTGTTAACGGCGTCAATATATCGAGACTTTTACCTTTTCCGTTTATTTTCAACAATTTCTTACTTCAACGACTTTCCGTATGCAATTTGTGTTCGATTTATTTTCTTCGAATGCATATTGCCTTCTTACACTCATGTGTAATGCGAATATACATATATGTAAGCTTGTTGCTTGCTACATGTAGATGCAATTTTGCAGAAATGTTATTTACCGTGCAGCAAATGAAAGGCGAATTGATTTCTTTTGTCATGCAGAATTACGTATACGACGTGTTGTACATTTTGCTGCTTTTGTGCTCTTGTACTATGAGATTTTAAATTATATATTGAAATCGAGTAACTGCGTATTATATGCAAGTTGCAAAGTTTTTGAATTTTTGCTCATTAAGAGAAAATGTCTCAGGTGTTTTATTTCAATTTTCTATTTTTCTTTATTATGTGATTTGTTTGATTTTATCTCTGAATTTTCGCAAACTTCTTTGAAATATTTGTACAATAAATTAAATTGAACTAAATTTATAAAGAGATGTCATCGCATTTGTTCTCTGGTATTATCGTTAAAAGTTATAAATATGTTTCTGCTTCAATTTGGAGATATTTATAACAAAGTATTTTTAAACTTTTATTCTAAATTATTACAAATTTAAGAACACTTGAAACATAATAAACTCAGTTTTTCATATTATATGCCAAAAGACACATGCATTTGCGCTTAGCTCACAACTTTTTTCTCTTTTTCCTGTTTTTGTAGTAATTGTACTCGTGGGACAAAGGAAATGCACTCACATATCCCATTCGTTATCGCGAGCCTAGCCTTAATAGTGAACGGGCATAAATAAGCGCAACCGAATGAGGCATGCAACGCGCACCAAATGGAAACAAATCCCCGTTCTATATGGTGCATATGTTAAAATATAAACTAACGGAGCAATAAGGGACAAATATATATAAATATGATATGTACTCGTATAAAATTGAAGTGTCACTAATGTTGGTTGCAAAGGGATTTCAAATTGTCGCATTAAATATTAAAACATTAAAATGTGTAATTTGTAGGAGATAAATAAATAAAGAGTCACTAGTGTATTTATTTTGTACAACTAACCCTAATTGTAAGCTGTAAAATATGCAAAAATAGCAACTAATTCCTAAATCGAGCGATATTAATAAATTAACATTTTTCATTTATCTGTGTAAAGTTTATATGGAAAAACTACAAATGTGGAGTTAGTAAATTGTTGAAATAGTAAAATACAGAAATTAGCATTAATAATTAGGAAGTAAATAATATTAAATTAGAAATACGGAAAATTTGTTTGTACAAGTGCAGATTAAGAGATATATTAATGCTGTATTTTTATGTAATAAACTAGCTGATTCCGCAGTCGTTGCACTGCGTGAAATTATTTGTTCTGAAAACAAATTTGAATTTGTATAGTGTTGGAAAACATTTATTTGCGATTTTTCTAATTTTTTTTTCAATGTAACGCAGCTTAATAAACAACATTTTTTGTTTTCTGTTCCGGTGCGTAAATATACAGAGAAGATGATTTTTCAACTCGTGAATGAAATTTATGCCACACACCTCCAGCGACTGTCTTTGAGACCTGTTGATTGTCATCCCAAATGCAAGTCTCATTGGAAACTGAATACGTTTGAACTGAAATGGCAAATCGTTGGAAGTCAAAGAAATTCTTCGAATCAAGCATTCTGCCCCCTTGCAAGTCCCTTTAAAAAACTATTACATTATTCGATAGCTGCTTGAAGATTGCAAAGCATAATAAATGACAAAGCATTATAATGACAAAGAATTTAGACATTTCACTGGATAATTCACAGCTTCGTCTTCATTTTCAACATGATCGATCGATGTGTATGAACACAAATATCCCGGAAGTTGACTTTAAGTCGTATAGATTAAATCATCGACATCGGTATTTTTGACTGTTAAAAATCTGCGTGCACTCAACCAATCGTAGTTACGATAAATTTGGCTAATGTTCGGATTAATATCAAACCATTAGAAGTATTAACCAGAATTTGCCCAGTTCTTTGCAGATCTTCTGCGGTGCTAACCTTTTGCAGGAACACACGCATATTTATGGTCAATCATATGGTTTTCGCGTGCCGCCACAAGTACGATGACTTGAGACATGCGTTCAATTCGTCCGCCGCTGTTGATTTCGAAATAACAGAATGTGTTTGTCAATAACAGTATCATTACGCCACTAAAGCGATGATTATTATTCCACAGATCTTTCATTGTTCTGTCAAGTGCTTCTAGAAAATTGCGCTCATCTTATATATGTTTCACAGATTTGCATTTTTAACTGAAGCTACAGTGTCGTATGTGTCGTTCTTCCAACTGCAAGTAGCGTTGCTGCAATTCAGGAGACGTAATGCCATTTTGAGATCGAATTATTGCCAAAATCCCGTTTTTTACACATTTACCACTGTTTCTTTGCTCTTATTGGTCGTGATGCTATATAGCCTATAGCCTTCCTCGATAAATGGACTATCCAACACAAAAATAATTGTTCAATTCGAACCAGTAGTTTCGGAGATTAGCGCGTTCAAACAAACAAACAAACAAACTCTTCAGCTTTATAATATTAGTATAGATTAAAGTGCAGACAACCACAAAAAATTAATAATAAATTGTGTAAAATGAATTTGAATTTTTTAATTGTCATCGGTGCAGTTGGGGAATGCCATTGGTCTTATAATGATCCAGCTATGAGGCAAACAACAATTAACATTTGCTAAGGCCATATTTATATGTAACTGTATGTTTCAACAACTTGAATCACTGTATGTGTGTCGTGTAGTATTATTTGTGGTTTTGCAAAAACATTTGGCTCTTCTGTTGCTGTCAACTCTGCGGTTTTGTCCGAGGTTATGGTGGTGGCAGTTCGGTAGCTGCTGCGGCTGCGTCACAAATATTTACTCACTCTTTCGCTTTCCGACTTTATCGCTGTTAGCAATTGGTTAGCATGCTGGCGTAAATGATTAATAAAAGTTTAAGACAACCCTACTGAAATACATATACTCATACAACTGCAATGATCTTACGCTTTCATGTCCAACAGGAAGCATTTGCGGTACAACCTCGCTGCCTTCAATTGTAAAAATTTGCTGCAGAGATTTGCAGAGCAAAGTTGGAAAGCTAATTTCATTCCAACGTGAATAACTTGTTTGTGTTTTTCTTTTCGAAGTTTTACCTTTTTTATTGTTTCCTTCCTTTCTGGTTTCATCAGATGAAGTGTCTATTAGAAATGATTGCTGATTTTGATGTCGTCGATCTTATGTGTGTTATTTATATGTATGTAAGATAATTTACACAATGGGATAAACTTTACATATATTTCAAACAAGTGACAACACTTTAAATATTCTCTTTGAATATTTCATATTATACAAGTATGTATAAATCAACAAAAATTGTATTCAAAAAGGCGAACTAACATAAAATATATTCGAAATACTGCAGCACATCCACAACGGTTGATTAAATTCCACAAATATCCGCAAGGGAAATTAAAATAGTTAAATATTTATTAATAAAGTGCTGGAGAATGCTTTGGCAGCGCTGTTTGTTTGTTATTAGTCAAAATTATTCAATTTCACAGAATGCTTTTAAACAAAAATATCTCTGATTCATAATTACCCTTCAGTTTTTCAAACAAAAGCTATTTAGTAAACTCAAAAATCAGACAAACAAGACAATGAATGACATTATTGACATTGTTGAGTGCACTATTAATTGACCACAAAATATAAACTGACCTTTTCATTGTGTAAATGTCCAATTCGAAAATTATGGAAAATTGTGAATTTATTCACATTATTACATAATACACCTATGCACACATGCTTTATTGGCATTTAATAACGGCAAAAAATGAAATTCATATTTCCATTGCAGTGATTTCACTGAGGCAATTTTAGAATACGTCGCGTGCTGTGCTCAAATGTCGCTCATGTTCAAATGCAGTGCTGATAAAATTTATTAAATATTTCACAATGGATTAGATAATTGCTGATTTTGTATAATGTGGGAATTTAATTAAACAAAAATATTTCAAGTTTTTATCGTATGTATGCTTTTGTTGAAAAATATAATTCAGTAAATTTTAAATTAGATTTTGAGTAATTCTCTATGTATTTAAATTAATTTATTTACATTAAAGTTTAATTTCTGATGTTAAAAACGCCGAATAGTGAAATATTTTAGAAAACTCAGTTAATGAAAACAATGATAATAGTTTTTGTTATTCAGGATGTTGGTTTGTCGAAACGGCCCCGAAGCACCCAATATATTGATTTTCGATTTTCCGGTTGATTTTATGCTGAACATATCGTTTAATTTGTGAAAAAATGTATTACCATACAATGACCCTGAAGACATAAAGTGGATTGGCGCCAAAAGTTGATGAAATAAACTTACTATGTAAAGGTTCCCGCCAACATCGGCTTAAGGATTTCAGTGAGCAATGCATAACCAGAAATATTAATTTCGTTTCACCATTCCCACTATACTCTCACATTCGCTTTTCTTTCCATTATTTTCCCACCAGACAATTGTTTCCTCGTTTTATTGCTGCATTATTCCGCATTTGTGCTCTTAAAATTTCAATTTCCATTTCAATTTCGCATATTGCAATATGAAGACTGCCATAAAATGCAACTGTAAAGTTAATAATAAACCGCAGCGTTATGAGAGCGTCCAGCTTTTTGAGGCGGAAATCGAGTTGTGTCCAAGCTTCTGCGTTGCGCTAGTTCCATTCAGCTTAGAAATAAAAAACAGTTTTCAGCATAGAAAATATACAGTTATGCCAGGATGGAATGATTCTGTTATTCATAAAATGAGTGACGTGGTCATGGTTTTCGTTCACCAACAGGGATATATAGTTTATTTCTGATTTTTAAGGCACAACCGGTACTTTAATTCGCTTCTACTTCACATATTTATGGGTTCATATAATTTAGTGTAAAGGTCTTTGAGGACCCATCATAAAAGTGAAATATATGTTAGGATGTTATCAAATAAATATATTTCATATAAACTTTACATACATAGAGCTTTCATATTTAGTCTATTTGAAAATTTTCTTTTGAATGAAACTGGACACAAATTTTCAATCCTCATGAAAAAATGTCATGTTTCTGACAGTCATTTGTTTTTTGCTTTAACTAAATGATTTTAGACAAGCCTTTTCAATTAATCTTCTTCTTTTGCGTTATTGTGCAAATTGTGCAGTTATTTTATTTTTTTTTTTTTTCAACGAATTAATTATAAATCAATTTAAAGTTTCTTGTAAACTTTTCACCGTGCCCCAATTTATTTTGCAGCGACAAAATTAAGATATCGTGCACACAAAAGAGGCGTTGAAATGGAAAAGTTGTCTTTCTCTGTCAACTAAATATACAAACAGGGGTAGTTGTGTGCGTGCTTCTCCCGCTGGGTGTCTTTCACTTGCAGAATCAAGAAATTATGCTAATAATTTGTTTCGAGGCCTTAAGCAGCCACTGAAAATAAATGAGTGAGGCACTCACTGCTCTTCAGGAAGTAAGAAAAACGTATAAATACACTAAAAAGCGCAGCATGTCGCAGGCTCTATTTTTGTGCGCTTTTTTGGCCAAGTTTGAATGCAACAGCTGTTGTGTAGTTGTTGTTATTGTAATTTTTGTTGCCGCTCGTTCATGGTCACAATTTTGCTTTCACTTTAAGCCTTTCCTTTATACTTTTAACAATGGAAAGACTTTCTTGTCCCTTATCTATGGGCAAGTCACAATAGTGAAAAGCAACGAAGAGCTCTACAAAGTTAGTAAGAACGAGTGCTGAAGGGCACTTGTCGGTCCTCCAAGATGGGCGGATGCGACAAGTACATGCCATGCTGAGTTGGGTCAAGTAAACTTTAGAACTTTACGACGTGGATGACCACTGAGTGTCATTGGCATTGTCGCATGGACACTTCGGAATGAAGCCACGAAATTTAAAGTGGTCGAAAATGCCAATGCATAGCAATGTGGGTGTGATTAATTTAACTGATCTTCGGTGTGAAACTGGAATTCACAATTGTTGTTATATATGAGTTGTTGTTATGTGTAAATGAAATAACATTTGGTACGACAGATTTGAGCCCCAAGCACTGGTAGTTAAAGCTTTATTCATTAATTAAATATCTTTTCTTTTTATACATAATTAAGGGTGTATTGTATGTTGTTGCTTAAATAAATCATTATGTTTAAAAGCCGTTTAGGTATTTTTCGTGACAACTTGTTTGCCTTTTGGCATGCCCGTAGTATTTGTGTATTGTAGTTGTTGGGCGCACCTTTTATCTTCTTTGCCTTTGAACTGTATAAATGTCCGTTTCGCTGGCTTCTCCATTCTTTAATAATAAGTAATACGTATTCATAGCCCTCCATCTACTCTGTAGATCACATTAGGCTCATGGGGTGCATGTGTTTCACCTTCCTTTATTGGCGTAATTTTTGGCCTTTACACACTGGTCTCTTGCTGGCTCACGGTTGGTCGGCCAATGAATATTTTAGCCATAAGGTGTTGCCATAAAAACAACTTTTTTAATAATGACTTAATGAGCACCGCAGGCTCGCGATGTTGGTTAGGCGGCTTATTCTTTATACACTTTTCGGTATTTTTACGAAACGCTCACTTCGTTGGTGTGCCCTCATTGAATTTTGGTATTTACAGTCATAAAAGTTTCACCTTTGAGTGCTGACCGCTCAACTTAGTTACGTTTTTTTACCACATTTTGTGTTTTTGCCACCGTATTTATAATGAGCGTAGCCCAACTCGCGGCAATAAGCAATATTTTATTTAAAAAGTTGTTCAAAACACCATTATAAACACGCCGGTGCAACATCGTAAGCAACATGAAGATAAGGCCTTGTACAAAGTGTAAACTTTTGCAATATTTAAGCAACACGCTAAGTAGCTCATGGTAAACAAATGCATACAAACAGACAGCTCGAACATTGCATACCTTATTGCACATAAATGTCTACAAAGTCCATGCCCTGAAGTGCACTTATGCATATGGAAGTTAATTAAAACTTTTAGTTAAGCGAAACGGTGTTAAATTTGGTGTTGTTTGTGTAACGCCTAAAAGTATACTTTATATTAGAACAAGTGTGTTTCCCATGAAATGTGTTGTACGCAGCTGGTAATTTATGCTTATGTTTGGTTGCTTTAGTTTTGTTATAAATACATATATTAACACATACTAAATGAGTTATGTTGAGGGTCATATAATTACATATTCATGTGTGTACTCCCCACAGATTTTCTTATGAAATATTGCGGTTTAAGTAACTAAACTCATCATATTTCCAAGCATTAAGTTGTTTTGCGAATATAAATATTTCAATATATTACATGCCTTAAATAAACTGAATACTCCTAATTCCACAACACTGTATTTCCCAGCAGAGATATAAGGAAACAACAATGACAATAAAGACAACGTAAAAAAGTTCTAGCTAATAACAACAAACAAAACCGAAGTGCAAATTAAAAGGAGCAGAGAAAATCAACAAAATAAATGTGGAAGTGAAATGAGAACAAGGGTTAAGGGGTTTTGTTCTGTGTGTGCTCCACGCCACTGTCATATGTACCTCACGAATCCTCAATGTAAACAAACAAAGACGTCTAAACCTGAGTACGAATAATGAGGAAAGAAGGTTAAGCAAGTATTCAAAAGGAAACCTTTTAGCGAAATGAGTTATGAGGCTAATACGGTTAAGCGTATGTGCGCGCCTATTTGTATGCTTATTCGGGGCTGATTCTGTAAGCAAACATTTGCATATCTGCTTGTCCAAAAAAAGTGAAGATTTATTTCGTGAATTTGTTTTTCGTTCATTGTTTGTGTGGGTCCACAGACTGTCACATTCCACGGGTTTGCATTGAGAAAGCTATTTCAAAGCTAATTTGCTGATTAAGGAAGTTGCAATTTTATTTTAGAGTTTTATTTCAGTATATGAAAACCTCGTCTCCTTTTAGTTACGTATACGCCGTTGTTTAATGCTTGCATTTCTTTGATACAATTTATTTTTGTTCTAACATTTTGTACAATCAAGCAGTTTTAATTATCCTTATTTTGCCTTCATTTTTGCGCCGCTTCACATATTTTGTTACATCAAGTACTCAAAGGGTACTGATATGAGTTCTTTTACTATTATTCTGCAGCGAACTTCTTCAATTTTCTCGAATTCGCTGCATTCTCTCCTTGTCAATTGCTTCCACTAACTTGTATCATTTGTTCTCATTTTCTTCTCTCTCTCTCTCTGAGTGTGAGTGCGTTTGACTTTATGCTCTTTGATTCGTTGAATTCGCCACAGCTGCTGCACGTGGCTTTGTTTTGTCTGCCTTTTTGTGATGATAATTCGAGAGTAAGGGCAGTCAGTGATGCAAATTTAGTCTGGTATATATTTACGTGCGGCGTTAAATTGTTGACTTTGTAAGTGGCTGCCATATCTGATTGTTCGTCTGTTGCACACATACTTGTCCTCAGCTGGATAATTACCATATTTTCTTTTCACTTTCTTAGTGTAAGGTATGAGTTTAAATAGTTTTAAAATTGCTTAGAGCACGTCTTCGTTTGGTATACTATATACAAAGAAGATATACTTGCATATAACATATAAAGGTTTCCTCATTTATTTTAAACCACAACATGTTTGCTTTCTTTGCTTTGCTCTTCATCCCTACCAATATTCGTTACAGGCCACCAAACATGCACCTAACGGAGCAGAATACAGAGAGAGTTTGCTAGACATCGCAACCAACCTATTACAGTACATTTCACAAAGTAGACCCATGAGGAGAGTTAAGGCTTCAACATTTTATTTATTTGCGTGTTGTGGCATATTTTATTCACTGCTGTTTACATACGTTGATATTCCGTATTTACCATTCGTAGGTGAGTAAATAGTTACTAGGTCTCTGATATGTTGCACGAATAGTAGGGGACTCTAGGAAGATGGTTGTTTATCTGTGCGATTCCATACTTATCAAAAGTGATAGTTGCTGCCAGTTGTAGTAATATTGCAGTTACATGTACTTGGGTTCTCTTTGAATGAACTATTCTTTACGTCCTTACAAATTGATTGTGAGAAGGAATAGTAAATGCAAATCGTAAGTGAAGATACCTACTTCTAAGATAATTTAAGTGCTACTAATTGCTGTCAACTGTGTGTTTTCTATGTAAAAACAATTCTCCATTTCTATGCAAATGTTTGTAAGCTTCAATGTACATATTGAAGACAAAAACTTTATTACTATAGTTTGTGTGCGTGTTCCTACCGTGCTACAACTTCGTTGAATTTATAAATACACACTCTTCTCAGCACACTCGTACTCGTACTGCGCTCTCCAGCTCTTCACGGAAGCATTTGTCACTGAGGTAGCTCTGCACAACGCAAACGCTTAGCATAATTTTTATGGTCAGCCATAAAATGATACTCAAAACATGCTATTCGCCTATAGAGAGAATATTTTATTGCTTCCAATAATAATATCGCACAAATGTACATGGAAATATAATTCGAACGCTGACATTGCCAGGATGCTTGCTGAGTGGGTGTGAATGTGGGCGTGTAAACGAAGATTTTGCCTCCAACTCCAAATGTCGATGCTGTTGGAAATATATGTTAACATTTGCCTTTACTTCTCATCCGCCTTCTATGCATTTAATGACCATTTAGTCATTTAATGTATGTGTATACTATATGTACATATATAAGTATTTGTGTGTTTGTGGTGTGCCTCAAATACTTTCCCAGCACTTTATTGGCCTGTCATAGAGGATATTAATAAATACTGTAAAAGCAGTTCACTGCCACGCTGCGGGATATAATTTTGTGGGTCTACTCGAAGGCAGACAATGGATGCCTTAGCAATACTCACAGCTTTTACTTTCTATAAATACTTCAATACTTTCAAGAGAATAGCGTTCTCTAGCCATTGTGGCTTTGATATCAAAAATTCAACTTCAAAAAAAGTGAGTGAGTGTCCTTTTATATAATACTTTATTACTTAAGTTGCCTTTTGTGAACTTTTTTTCTAAAATGTTCTAAAAAAATAAAATTTACATTTTACATATACTAAAAATTTATTGAAATTAATAAAAATAATTGCAATCTGAATATAATCTTTAAATATCACCTACACGTCACAATATCATATTATATCCGTACTACTCTGTGTTTGTCCGTCCGTCCGTCTTTGCAAGCTGTAACTTCAGTAAAAATTAAGATATCTTGATGAAACTTGGCACACTTATTTCTTGGCACCATAGAAAGGTTGCTTTCGAAAATGGGCAAAATCGGACCACTGCCACGCCCACAAAATGGCGGAAACCGAAAATACATAAAGTGCCATAACTAAGCCATAAATAAAGCCATGGAAATAAAATTTGGCATGAAGGATCGCACTATGGAGGGTAATATTTGGTTCTAGCTTTTTTAGGGAAGTGGGTGTGGCCCCGCCCCCAAATAGGTTTTTTGTACATATCTCGCAAACCAGTAGAGCTATATAAACCAAGCCGTTTCTTTTAGCCACTTCCTAATACAGTCCAAAAATGAAAGAAATCGGATAATAACCACGCCCACCTCCCATACAAAGGTTAGGTTGAAAATTACTAAACGTGCGTTAACTCACTAACGAAAAACGCCAGAAACACGAAATTTCTCATAAGAAATGACAGATATAAGTTGCACTCAAAGTTTTTTTACAAAATGGAAAATGGGCGTGTCATCGCCCACTTATGGGTCAATAACCATATCTCAGGAACTACTAGACGGATTTCAATGAAACTTGGTTTGTAATAGTTTCCTTACATCCCAATGATATGTTGTGAAAATAGGCCAAATCGCTTCACAACCACGCCTACTTCCTATATACCAGAGCTTTGAAGACGATCTGAATCGTTTACTTTACAATATATAAACTAAGTCCTAGTAAAGATATCGGTGCAGAACTTTGCACAAATACTATGTTAATAGTGTGGCAGCCTCATTCTAAAAATCGCCGAAATCGGACCATAGATTTTCAAGGCCCCATATATCGAACATGAAGACCTCGGTGCTTCTAACCTAATATTAGGGCTTCAATGGACTTCATACCATATATATGACGAATATGTGGGTCAAATTGTCTATTATATAATTAAATAAATAAATTGCGAGAGTATGAAATGTTCGGTCACAACCGAACTTAGCCCTTACTTGTTTTATTTATTTTTATTTATCGTACTTTAAGCACTTTGCTTTTATTGTTTGTTGGCCAATATGTTATACTGTTAGTCGATCTTGAAACGTTACTTCGCACATTTTAGTTGAAGTCTCATCCACACAAGCAATATCAGCAGTAGCAACTCACTTAATTTAAGTAACTTTGGCAATCAAATGATAGTAGTATGCGTTCATTTCACCTTACTTGCCGATATAAGGTGCTGTTTGTTGACCGCATGACATATAATTTGGTTTACAAAAGGCCCTTAGAACTTTAGCTGAATTAGGTTGAAGTGGGAAAAGATGTTTAGCTGAGTGATGAAGGGAATTAGGCATTGGTTAATACTTAGATAGCTAAACTATTACATTTATAATTTTGCAGATAGAAAGATAGACTTTATAGAGCGATCTATAGAGCTCCGTGCTGAGTTAAAAAATACTTTTTTACTTTTAAGGTCTCTACTCACTATTGCAGCATTTACATATACATATATTTACTTTTTTTGTCGGACTTTAATTCCTGCATAAATAAAAATATGAAAAATGGTGTACGGAATTTTCAAGTACATGTGACGGCCATTGTCTTGTCTTTTATGCACTGGATTCAATTTTCCAATAATCGAGATGTAAATATTGTTTACTCTACAAATATTTATAAATGCCAGGCTGTATATCAGTATGCAGCAATAATTAAAATAATATATATTTATCTATGTTACCTTACATACATACGCAAGCAAATATTACATTGACGACTGTGCATTAAGGCTAAAACCTTGGAAAAGCTCGGCTGAGCGAGCATATAACAGCATATGCATGTATGTGTATTTGTTCTGTATATTGGCGTGGCGTCACATGGTCAATTTATTTAAAGTTTCAATGTAAATCATATTTGTTGCAATCGGATTGTGCCAATTAAATCTGCACTAATTGTATTACAACATGCTGAGTCCAAAAGAACAACGACCACCCGGAATGTAGAGCTACTTCATTTGTCTCATCAATTGTATATTGAAATATGTCATATGGATGATCAATGTGGTGCGAAAACTTTCAATTAAAATTGTTTTATTATCATTTTTTGAGTTAATTCTTTTGGTATCGAAACCAACAATTTGCTTTTTTGATATAATTTACTTTTACATATTTTGCAGAGATTGCAGGTCATAAAACTGAGTGACAGTGTTTGAAATTATTATTAATATGATTTAGTATACTCCTTCTCGCCGTTGATTTATGATGTACCTTGGTCTCTTATCTTTTCATCGAGAACAATTCCACTTCATTTACTAAAGCTTATGACACTTATCAAATAACAGCAAAAATATATTTGATAAATATTAAATACTACATTTGCTTTACACACACGTACGCTTGTAATATAGTACTTCTCTTGATATATTGCGCTCACTTGCGGTGACCCGAAACTGCTATCTCCCCAAATGTGAGTATTCGCCTAGAAGGTTAATAAATATTCCTGTTGATTATTGTACATATTCACACTTATCTCTTATATATTCATATACGGATACATTTTCATTCCGTTGAGTATTATCAATTTGCTCCATAGCCAAAATTAGGCAACACATATTTTATTTTATCGTTATTGTTGTATATATAATATTTATAACTGTTGCTTGTTTTGCAGATTTAGGAAATTTTCATATACACATACAAAAACTCTTGGTTTATGTACTACGTTAACACCCTGCTATATTTATAACAACAGCGTAGCCAAATCGTAGTCACATAAGCGATTTATTTGTTGTTGTCGCTTATTTGTTATCTGGTCTCATCGTTGTTGGGGATAATTTTGTATTTGCTGCACGGGAAAATACAAAAGAGAAAATCTGTAACTCCTTTATTTATAATTATATAGATCGCTAATAACAGCAGATACATGTACAGACTTATCTTCAGATCATTCTCCTGTACTAATAAAGTTATTCGAACAGCCCATGATAGTTGAGCCAAAAGTATCTCTAACATCTTTTAAAACTAACTGGTTGAAATATAGAAAATATATCAGTAGCCACATTAATATCGATTTAAAAATAAGTACAGGAAGAGACATTGATGAAAGCGTAATGGAATTCAATGATGTAATAACAAATGCAGCTGTCTTGGCAACACCTAAAAGAAAAGTTAAGGTTTTTAGAAACATGACTAATAATGAAATAGAAAAGCTTGTAAATGAGAAAAGGCAAGCGAGACGTGAATGGCAGTTAAGTCGTTCCCCTTCTACTCTGCGTCAACTGAAATCGGCTGCACGTAAGTTAAAAAAAGCACTTAAACGCGATGAAGAATACAATACTGAGAATTATATAAAGCACCTGTGTCCACATTCTAGCAAGAAAAACTCCCTTTGGAAAGCCCAAAAGTATTTTAAGCCTCCAGTAGATTCCAAGATGCCTATAAGACAGTCGAATGGTAATTGGGCGCGCAGTAATGAGGAAAAGGCAAATTGCTTTGCAAATCACCTTGAAAAGGTATTTCAACCCAATGTACCAAAAAACAACTTTAAGTTGCCAACTTTGCCCAATATTGCAAACGAGTCAAGCGTGTCTATTAGGACGTCTACTTATGAAATTATCAAGATCCTAAAAGAGCTAAATCCGAAAAAGTCTTCAGGACACGATAATATTACTCCAAAAATGTTAATTGAGTTGCCAAATATTGCTATATCAGTGCTCTCTTTGCTCTTTAATGCAATTCTTGGTTTCGGGTACTATCCAATTTCGTGGAAAAAGTCGCAGGTCATCATGATAGATAAACCTGGAAAAGACTTAACACAACCATCTTCCTACAGACCAATAAGTCTCTTACCATGTCTTTCCAAAATATTCGAAAAAGTTTTACTATCAAAAATGTCTCCTTTCCTCCACGAAAATAATATAATACCAACCCATCAATTCGGGTTTCGTGCTAAACATGGCACAGTAGAGCAAGTGAATAGAATTACAAACGAAATCAGGAAAGCATTCGAGCACAGAGAGTACTGTTCAGCTATTTTTCTCGATGTAGCTCAGGCGTTCGATAAGGTCTGGCATGAAGGCCTTTTATGGAAAATCAAAAACGTTTTACCTTACGAATTGCATAAAACATTGGAGTCATATTTAAGAAATAGGAAATTTACGGTTAAAGTAGCAGATTTTATATCAGAAGAACGAGCAATAAGGGCCGGTGTACCTCAGGGCAGTGTATTAGGCCCCACTCTGTACATAATATATACAGCAGACCTTCCAATAGCTAACAACGTATTGACATCCACTTTTGCGGATGACACAGCCATAGTAAGCCGAAACAAATGCCCCATTAGAGCATCAAGAGTATTAGAGGAGCACTTAACTTGTGTCGAAGAATGGCTAGCCAACTGGCGTATAAAAATTAATGAGCAAAAATGCAAGCATGTTACATTTTCTCTAAGGCCAGAAACATGTCGGACAATTAAAATAAACAATGTGGGAGTACCCCAAGCGAATGAAGTAACTTATCTTGGGATTCACCTGGATCGAAGGCTTACGTGGCGGAAACATATAGCGAGTAGAGTAACTTGCATGAAGTTAAGAGCAGCAAATTTAAATTGGCTTCTAAACAAAAATTCTAAACTTAGCCTAGACAACAAAGTCCTGTTATACAATGCAATCATAAAACCGATTTGGATGTATGGTATTCAACTGTGGGGTACGACCTGTGCAACCAACATTGATATAATTCAGAGATTCCAATCTAAAATGCTTAGAACAATAACGGGTTCACCATGGTACATGCGTAATGAAAATATCCATAAGGATCTTGATATTCCTATGGTAAAGAAGGAAATAGAGGACAGCAGAAAGAAATATATTTCTAAACTTCGTGAACATCCAAACCCATTGGCAAACGCCTTGGTACATTCCAATCAAACTCGTTTAAAAAGAAGAGATCTACCTGCCTACTAAAGAGCAACGTTCTGCCAAAAAGCTCAAACACATTCTTGAGCTTACTTAGTTGTAAATAGATTTAAGATTTTAATACTTATTGTTAGGCTTTAAACAAAGCAGATTCAATAAATAAAGAAATATTGAAAAAAAAAAAATAATAATAATTGTATATAGTACTACCAGCAGGCAGGCTTCGAGCGAAACAATAATAATGCAATGTAATAAGGGAAACATATCTAATTGATTGCATAATTATCTCGATAACGAGATCTACAATGGAATTTAATTATCCGTACTGTTAGGCTTAATTGTTATAATCTACTTCGGAATTAGTAATATTATTAGATTCGAGTGATTTGTATATTTTGTATGATTCACTAATTATAATCTAGTCTAATATAAATCCAATCATACATATATTGTAATGAAATATAATTCAACTCAAAGTCGAAAATAACAAGTTATATTCTCTGGGATTCAGTTCAGAGTAGAAGTATCAAGAATAATATGCATGAGGATGTGTTCTATATCTAAGCCACCTTCAGGTCTGCTAGTTTGGCTGTTGATGTTGGCACCCACCGTTGTTTGCTTTTGTTTGTTTTCTTCAAATTATATCGAAATCAGTGCAAACTACACGCACGAGCTGAATGAAAACGCTTTTTATTCTCGGAAATTTATTAGTAAAGTTGACGCTTCTGAAAACCATAACACATGGTTTGTTGTTGGTCTCTAATGAACAGTGAAATGGCTGTACGTTGCTGACAACAATTAGGTAATAAAAGGCCAATAAATTTCAAAAACTATAATACTTTGAGAGATATGTTGTTTCTCTTAAATAGTTGCTGATGAAAGCACAACCACAGTGACAAAGCCAAACCGAAATATACGCATAATTACTTACTTACGTTTACTTAAGTATACATTGCTATAAAGTGTTCCTGTTCGCATACTAATCCGTAATGTAATGTTGCAGTAATGTTCTAATTTCAATCCCTTAAACAACAAATAATTTTATGAAAACGGAACGCACACTTCCAGATAAGAACTCAATGAGTCCTCTCCTATATTCTCCGATTGCCATGACGTAAATAGGCTGCACGAAATACAAATTAACCTTATGTAGCACCTGTTGCCCAGCGAGTAAGCATTCATACAAAGACAAGTTAATAGCATTTAGCTGCTCCAGGTAATTATTTACTTGTATTCATATTAACAGTAACAACATGGGAGAAAAGGGGGAATGACAGACATTCCTGTGTTGTGATGGTTTGAACTTTTTCAGCCATATATTTCTGTATAATTATGTAGCAAATTACTCGTTGTTGGGGATTAAACTGTTCAGTGTAAGTGACCATACGAGTATAATAGGCATTGCTCCGCCACCAAGCTAGGCTATTTAAGAGGCTGCGGCAGGATTACTTGGTAGCAATTAATCTTCGTTTAGTGCTCAGGTACTTAATTGAATAAAATATATTCTAGTAGCATCCGTATTTCAGAGATGACTGGGTGCGTATTAGAGGCATGCTAATTTCCTTATGCTTATATACTACATTTAAAGGTAACTATATCCAATTTTAGTCTCTGTCCTATTTTACTAATTTAATTGTTTAATTGCTTTAATTTTAATTCAACTGCTCCCTTATAATTGCTTATTTTATTGTAACTGTTTGCATTGAAGGAAATGAGTTTCATAGAAGGTGTAAGTCATTAAATGGCAGCTAGTTAAGCGCACAAGCGCAGTAAAGAAAATAAATAAAGTGTATTAGGACTAGATTTAATGGGTTTATCATGCAAATATTGCCTATTAGGTATGCTGACTAATTGACTTAGATACACTGTGATAATATGAAAATGCGTAAGAAGATATACTACAATCAGAAAATTGCAAGGTAGCTTTTGTAATATGTAATTAGCATTAGCGAAACACATACATATGTTTCAATGACATACTGACAGTTACGAGTAATCAACTAATTTGTATTATTTTCGATACGTGTGTATGCAAATAATAAATTATTAATTAGTTAACCTGATTATATAAGGCCCTAATTTAGGCTAATTTAAGCAGATACAAATATATTGCTACGTGCATATACTTGTACATATTATATACTATTGAAGGTGGATTTCTGCAACTGGCAGCCACTTGAAATTCGCTCGAATATGAGTTTTAAGCCTGAAGTGCCGTAAACACTTGGCACTCTCGCGCAATTTGTAAATTAACTGAATTTCATGTACTTAATAAACAAAGGCATAGTTGGAATTCTTTCATTATATTACTGGCACTTCAAATCATATTTAAGGCCACGAAACTTGCATGAGCGTAATTAGTAAATATTGGAAGATTATATTATATTATGCTTGTTTTTTATTTTTCATTGCCTTATGAAACTTGCACTTTTATATTCACTTTAGTTAGTACAATGGCGGTACCTTTTGCGTCTTAAAGAAACTAATTAAATTATATGCAAAATACTTTAGAATAAATTTGTTCCTGTCAACAAATGAAATTATCTAAGCTTGAGTTGAAAATAGGGATAAAGAAATGTCAAGCTATTTTGTAAAAAATAAAAAAATCCTGAGCCAAAAAACATGAAAGCAATTACCGAAACTGTCAACGGCGCTTTATCTAAACGGGCAATAAAGATATCACGGAAATTAAAAAAGACAAATACGGAGTTTTTCTGTTTCTGTTGTCATGTGTGATAATTTCGTTGCTTAAATGAAAGTGAAAAAAGGAAACAAATTGATGTAAAAAGTAGATAATTAGTGCTATGGCAAAATATTTTGTTCATAAACCAACATGGGTAACGTTTAACGGAGAAAAATTTGCCTTTTATACTGAAAGATAGACAGCAATATAAAAGGATATTTAAACATAAACATAACTCCTGAATAAATGTACTTACTAGAGCTTTGATATGCGATAATTGATTTATTCTATACCTAGATCTTATGAAATAGCAAACGTAAACGCACTTCTAAAAAATTCCATGAACAAAGAATTTTTCTTCATAACGGAAACGGAAATCACCAAAAAAAACTAGTAAATGTTAGGCAGCACCCTCTCGTACAACACCTACAAGCACTTATAAGTGGTTTAGCAAATTTTTGCCTCGAAAGTTATCTAGTTGGCTGGTGTATGGGAGTTGTTAACAGAACCATCATACAGTCACCTTTTTACCCACCAATAACTGTACTAATAGCAACAACATGTGTACATGTTAAGTTGCTGCTTGTTAAACAAGTTGTTGCTAGGTGCTTTTGCAGTTAACAAGGTTGGGTGAACTTCTGGAAATGTATGTACTTTACACTGAAGTGTATGATCGTAAAGGTGTTGCAAGTGTTAGCCTAATTGCGCTTAAAATGCAGTTTACACGAAAGGAGCTTGTAACTCTGAATTTCAATTTTGCATCTACCTCACTTGAGAACCACATGGATTATGTATGAATGTATGATTGAAGTGTACTTTATTCAAGACAACATTGAAAGTATTTTTGTATTAGCATAGACTACTCTATTCCATCAAATGCAGCAGATCCGTTTATTCAGTGATATCAATTAGTACGGTAAAAAAAATTAAGCATCTGAGCTGGTAGTTGAAGGATGCAGCGAGAAAAAAACACTAAAAGCAAAATTAATCAATTAAATATCAAGATCTGCATAACATAATACCTTCGCTGTCATATAAAATGAAGTGAGCAAACTGGAGCTCTGCTGATGCACAGTGGTGAGAATCCATACTAAAATGAATAAAGTGGAAGTGAAGCTGATAAATATATTACCGAGATAATATTTAAACACTACATATATAAGAACATATCTATAAAATCTATTGGGGTCCTTTTTATCTTATGCCTGTAATGCTGATGTAATGTTTATAAAATTCCCCTCCTTCCGTATTTTCCAACTGATTTTAGATTTATCACTTTTCTCTCTCTGTGCATTGTTGCATAAAGCTTCGGTTGCATGATTAAGTCGCGGTGTCAATCACTTAAACGCCAACGCAACGAGAACAATGTTAACTAATTACAAAATGGCAGCCAGTCAAGCGTTGAGAAAATGCTGAAAATTGTAAATGCAGAAAACGCTTTAGAAATGAATAGAGTAAGAAATAAGTAAGGAAGAAGGAGAGAAATACTGCAACCTGGCAGTCTAAAATGTAAGCGTAATAAATTACAAAGTAAACGACTGCAGCTAAGGGCAAAAATAAGCGAGAAGTGTGGCAGCGAAAAAGGTGCGCTACATCAATAAATTGCTTACTTTGTTTGCTTTGAAACACCTTATTTTGCCCTTAGTGCTATGCAACGCTCGTTTTTCTCACAGTCTGAGTTACAAAATGGTTTCTTTCACACCTTTTTTCTTCATTAGTTTGGCTTTGTGAGTTTTATAGCAGCTGTCAGTTCACTATAAGTAGTCGTAGAACTTCCTTATTTTATTTGTTTTTCGGATCTGTGTGTCTCTAACAACTGCAGAGATTTTGAGATCAGGGATAAATATCTGCTACTGAAAATTATTTACTCCATCGATCATTCTTTAAATGTAACTTTCTTATTTAAGAAGCGTTCTTCATAACTCCGCTCCTATTGAGATTTCACTACCTTTCGTCTTCTCACTAAAATATCAAATATAACTTTGCCAACATGGAATATATAAGGGAAAAATTTATTAGGTTTACAAGGAAGCTAAATTAAATTTGCGTTGCAAGAAGCCAAATTGAATTTACCACCAAAATTTGCCGTTAGCAATTTGACGGTTAAGTGGAGTTTATCGACAAAGTGTAGTTGTAGCGCGTAGGAAACTGCAGCAGCAGAACTACTTGAACATTGCTTGAGCAACAATTTAATGGACCGGAAGTTGCCACGGATTCGTTTAATGCTTGCCATAAACTGCCGAATAAGTGGAAATAATAAAATAAACCAAACAATGGTAGAAGTGGCAGACGAAGGAAAGAACGTTGAACAAAAATATTTTGATTTCATTCGTTCCATGAAGTGTTTGCTAACTTTTGCTGGCCATTGCGATGAACATTGTCGCCATCGCAGTGGGGACTAGAAAGCAATGTACTACCATAATAATAAAAGCCATTATTTTTCTGCCTGTGGATTTTTTTATGGTCAACTAAAGATGATTCGAAACCCTTGACCTTACACCAATCTTACATATGTTAGATTTTTGTTGGTATTATAACTCGAATATATATGTATTACAAAAATTAATATAGAACGTAGTCTGTTGAGAAATTCCCACAACTTATGGAGTGGTTGCGAAAAACGCTGAAGTGTATATAAAGAAAGAGAGAATGAGTGACGAATCAACTCAAGGTCAAGTGAAAATAGACATTATCTGTCAAACAGTTTTCGAAGACATCTCACATTATAATATTGTCAAACTGCCTGTAAAAAATACGGCTAGACAACAGACACATAAGCAGATATGCAATCGAAAAGGTGTAAACAAATTGAAATTGAAAATGAAGTGAATAGAGCACGTACCCCACGTAGTACTACTCCCTCATTGCATCGATAATGTTACGTATACGCACGAACAACCAGCACCACAATGTCATTTTGGTTTTGAAAAATGCGAAGATCTTATTGGAACAACCATTCTTAAGTTGTTGTGGTACTTATTAAATGGATTTTAATTCACTTAATTTTTTTTGAGATTGCTAGAATATAATTCGAAATATAGTAAATTATTATATTGAAAACCTGGTTTAATATAGTTTACGAAGTCGTGGTATAAAAATATTTCTAATTATTTGCAACTGTGTCTTCTAATGGAATTGGCCAGATTTAGTTCCATTTGTCTCTTTTGTGTTTCCTAAAGATGGCTTCACCCACTATACGAATTCAAATCTTGACATTTGGATATGTTTGAAATTTACCACTAGTCGCCAGAGGTGCAACATGTCGATATGCAAAAGCACGCATACATATGAAAGTTATTCAAGCAATTCATAGTCGAATTTGCAGCTGCAGACGATAGACATAATGTTGATAAATCCCACGTAGACAAGTAAAAGTTTTCTGCAGATCTGTCTGTGTGCTTACTACATTCGAAAAATGCGCCAGTCATATAATATAAAGGCTGCAGACAGTAGTCTGCAGGAGTTGGCATGAAACGGTTAAACACATGCCTGGTGAAAGTACAAAAAATAGAAAATTCTCCGCCTGAACTCACAAGCATATGCAAATGTTCATTCTGTCAGTAACATATGCTTTAGCTGACAAAAAGTGCAACGGTGAAATGTATGCTACTGTCTCCAATTCAGGCATACGCTTGCCAAAGAGCCGCCGAAAAAAAAAGTCAAAGACTGAATTTGCAATTTATTATGCTCTTGAAACTTGAAGTTTACAAACGTTGTCAATTTCTCTCTACCATCACTTTTCGAATGAATGTGTTTCAAATTTCTGTTTATATGTGTAGAAATGTGAGGAAAAGAGTTGAGTGCAAGGCTTTTGGACATATCAAATTTATGATTTACTTATGTCTGTATGGACATAAGTATGTATTTTACAAGCTATTAAATTCTATTAAATTGGCATTCGCCTTTTCAAACTTTTTAATTCAATGCTCTTGTTTGTTTAGCGACATATAATTTTGAATAATTTTTAAATTAATGAATGTCTTTGTAGATGTTCTTACAATGGAACAACTGTTATACGGTCTGATATAATTTTATATGCAATGTTACGTATACGCCATGGTGAGCTTAAATTTGTTTATTTTGTAAATTTCAAGGATAAGCTCCTATAATAAGCTCCGAACTATGTTTCCCTTAACGGTATTACATCCAATTGCGCCACTTGTGTTAGGACAATAATTCCACTATTTCCAAAGGCATAACTGCTCAACTGTACGTGTTCAGCAATCTAATAGCGAAAGCTTTACATTGTACTTTGTACATGCGAAGTGCGTTTTTTTGTCCAATCTGGTACCCTGTCCTTGTTTTCATTTGCATCGTTATCCTTAATGAATGTACAGCAACGCCTGGAAATCTAATTCGCCAGGAAAAAAAATTTCATTTTTTGTACCTTCTACAAGCGCAAGCGTTTTCCACTGACAAAAGCTAATCACAGTTAATCGAAGGTGAGCCTGTTAGCACAGGCACAGACTCTCGTTTGCAAAATGACCGAGTAAACTGATGGCTGCTTTTACACCACAATTTGCACACGAATGTTTCGCTTTTGCAGTGATTTTCTCTCTACTTTGCTGGGTGAGGTCCATTGGTTGGGTGGGTTGTTACACAAATTATGATTCTGCATAAAAGGGATGTAAGGATATGAGTTTACTGCCCATTGTTGCCACTGCTGCTGAAGTAAAGCAACAATTTTCAAAAAAAAAATTGTAAAGAATAGTGTTGTTTTGCTACCAAATTCGCTTCAGAAACTATAATGAATTTTATAAAACAAAATGGTTTCATAAATAGTTAAATAAAACCCTTCATAGTTGCTCACGAAAGCACCATTTGAGTATGGAAGAAAATTTATGAGACATCGTCTGCTCTAAAGCTCTCAACACTTCGTTAATATTTAGTAAACTTTAATGGGGACCAATAACAGATGTTGCATACACTGCATTCAAGTCATTGCTTTGCGGTGTAAGAAGAAAGAAAGTGAAGAGACATGCAGTGCATTATGGCTTCTATGCACATGTCCACCACACACATATACAAATATGTCTATTCATGTTATGTGGTTTTGCACTGAACTGGTTTTATTAATGGCTACAGCTGTTGAAGTAAGGAGTAGCAACATGAAATGTGGTTGCAGTGTCTATAATTATGTCAACGGAGAAATTCTGATACAATATTCTAGCACACTGTATAAATCTTGTGGTGGATGTGGTAAAGTGTTGTTGTCATTAAATAGTTGAGATGGAATTTTGTTACAAATTAAATTTGAAATATTAGATATTTCATTAAGAAAGAATAAACATTTTACTTCACCAATTATTTATTGATCAATAACAAATAATTTTACGTCGCTTCCTAATCCAATGACCATAAATTGGAAGCAATTGCTCTTTGCTGATATGCTCTTACAAATCAACTGAGGTTAGTAGTTTGTTCGTAATAAGCCCATATTGCCAGAAGAGACAAAAACATTTTCGCACAAGCCTGATACATCAGCAATTGAAAAGAGAAGAAGAAATTCAATCATTGTGCGAGTAATTCAAAGCAGCAACAAACAATACAAAGTTCAGCAAACTGACCCTCGAACAAAATAAAAAATGGACAAAAGCTTACAGTATTTGTTAGTGTGTGTGTAGTAGTAGGGGCGGATATTTGGAGCGCCTAAAAGGAGGCAGTTTTGAAAGTAAAAAAAGGGCAGCTGTTTCAATGCCTGGTAAAACAAGGTTAAAGCTGTGGCATTTATTGGCATAGTTGGGTCTGGAATTAAATTTCTTAAATATTGTATAAAATATGACAGGTTTTGGAGTAATTTGCGAGGCGAAGGGAAAAAATATTTGTTGTACAAAAATATTTAGATTTTGCTTTTCCATGTTGTACTTACAGCATAAGTAACCAATTTTCAATTTTGTAACTGAGTCTAGAGACTAGTACACAAACATACACAATACAACATAGCAAAAGCTACAAGCGACATTGCGTTTCACCGTCATAAAAGAGGCAGCTTGCAAAGCGCTGTTAGTCCAGATCACTCACGTAGCCACGTTTATGTATTCTTTATACCTGAATTGTTTAGAGCTCAACAAGGCGTGCAATACATGGCAACGCCGAGATTCTTACGATGCAATTTTGGAGGTCTCATCAAAAAGTGCGGCGGTTGCAATAGCAGCGAGAACATTTTAATGCCTGCATTCTGCTTGTTTGCATGCTAAAGTGGCATTTTGGCAGCGTTTGCACGCATTTTGCATTCAACAAAGCAACAATTTTACGGTCGTCGTCATTTCGGTTGCACTGTGTAAACTTGCACTCACATGTTTATGCAAAACTGCAAACTGTGATTGTAACAGGTAACCCTATATCTAACTAAAATTTTATATTTCGACAGCATAAATTTAAAACTTCAATTTAATTTTCACATTCTTCAGATTTGATTAGAAATGTTTGCAAAATTCAATATTTCTATAGAAATATGAGAAAATAATGCACGAGCGCTTATCTTCAACGCTTAACGTAAAAAAAAGAAATCACATTAACTGCCAAACGCATGACAAGTTTATTTCCTTCGCATCCCATCTTGTATTTCCGACACGAGTATGACTCGGAGGCATAAACTTCTTCACTCGCGCATTTTAAATATCATTTGATTTCAATTCACATTCGTAATCATATTGAATTTCAGCAAAAGCGAATAATATTCTCAGAATTATGCAAAGTGCCATTAACAGCACGATGAATAAACCTTGAGGCAGTTGTTTGTGAATTATTCTTATTTTTACCACAAGATGTAATCATAACACTCGGGGCACAAATCTACTATACAAATACATATATTCGTTTGTAAATACATATATTGCTACGTGGTTGTTGTTGTCGAAAGTTTATTCAATTTTCGAAAATTTTAAATTTTCCTAACACCACAGAAGTTCATCGGCGTTGAAGCAGAGCAATTTTACTTCAGACATTTCACAAGGCTTATCAGCCCAATTGTTGTTACGCACTCATGATTGTATGTACATATGTGTGATATGTGCTCGTGTGTATGTTAACCATGTTTTTCTACATTCGAACGCTGCAAAAACTTTCACAGTCTGTTGCATGATTTAGACATGCCGGCTCGTAAATCAATGATGTTTGAAAAGTGGGTGCAGCTAGAGATTAGTGTTGACAAATTGCCGGCGGCAAGTTAAAGCCGTCGATTAGGAGTGTTTTTTGAATGGTTTTAGTTTGTAGTTATCCGTTTGAAGAGATTCTCATTTAAAAATTCGTATGCATTTGCAGTCTATATTATACTACTCAAGCTGTCCATCTTATTTGTCTCCTTTTCAATAATTTGCAATAGCAATCAAACCTTGATAGGTTGCTTTCTAATCGCATTACCACAAAACAAAGCCGATTGCCAATAAGAGAAGCACGTATGAAAGCTTCAACTCGCCTATATACGAGTATACACAACAGAAAACGAAATGTTGTCAGTATTACATCATAATATAAAGCAATTTCCAGCAGAAGCCCTACTAATACAGCAAGACTCAGCTATCGGCCAACAGTCCTTCAAATCAAAAACAATACTGAAGTTAATGTGCACATAATGAATAAAGGAATAGCATTACATGTATGAGTATGTAATTCAATACAGATATTTAAGTTGTCTGTATGTATTTATCTACTTTATTGAAGCCGCCTAACTTGAAGTGTAACAAGTTTTTTTTTTATTTACCGAAAGTGAAAAATTAATAAATTTCTTACATGAGCGACGGAATATAAATAATATAGAACAAATTCTTTATACTTAATACTAGCAACATTAAAGTTGTAAAAATATTTTTTTTTTTTTTGTGGATCTACTCGAGCATTTCACACCTTTGCTTAGATATAGGTTTGCTAAAGCTTAAGTGAATAATTCTGGCAAAAAATTCGTATGCTGGATTGTTTGCTCGGCTGGTGAGATTTTTCCAGTGTCATTTAAACAATTTGTATGCTAAGTTGGAAAGATAAAAACTACAGTGATGGACGTCTTTACTGGAATTAGCATTCCGAAACAGTACGCAAGCCGGAGGAAAAGTAAAATTTCCAAGTTTTACGAGTAATTTTCACGTACTTACACGTCCTTAGCTGTTTGGGTCTTTACTTGTTCATTCGCTTGTTCAGCAGTAATCGTTCATTCAAATTTGTTATTCATATTCCTATTATTCTTTATCAATTTTTCTGACGCAAATCGGAGGATATTTTGGAACGCTTCATAAAATGTTGTCTAATATAAAAGTAGTAAAGTTTGGCATATCATTTTCATTCATATTTCTTTATATATTGACTTTCGGTATACTCAATTGCCATGAGGGACAAATTTAGACTTCTTATGTGCAATGAAAGAGTTTTATGTAGCACGACGTAAAAAAGTAGCGTGCAAGAATCCATAAATTTGTAAGCTATAAAAGAAAATAATATGCCACTAAATGCGTAATAAAATGTATGCAAATATTTGTGTATATGTAAAGAAATAAGTAAGTATAGGTATAGTAAGAATTAAATTTGCACGTTGGTCCCAAACACTCACCAATATTCTTTGTTCGTATTTTTAACGTGACCGTGATAGATATAAATCCTCAAATACTAAAGTTGGGTTGAACTTATTAAATTATTAAATTAAATGTGTTGACTTTACTTGAGTATGAGACCAAGACATGCAAGAGCGAGCCGCTTCGATGAAACAAGGCAACCATGTCTTCACTGACCAAAAGATATCACAATAAAATTAATGGAGTGCGAACATAAAAAATCATGACCGAATTACATTAAACTTATGGTAATCGTATTTTCAACGAGCAACAGTAAAACACCATAACCAGCAGCCATAAAATATGAACACAAACAAACACATTTATTTACAAGCATAAAAGCACGTTTGAGAATGCTGAGAGCATTGGTAAGATGGCGAAAAACAGGAAACTGAATTCTCAAGTGAGTTGACAGAAGATGTCGGAACGTGACGGACAATCATGTGAATATAAATGACAATATGACAAAGAAGCGATAAGAGTATTTGATAACCTTCGGACATTGTAAGAAGCAGACAGCGACATTTGTTGACGTTCATTGTCATAAGCAGGATATTGGGCAAAATTCATGTATGTATATGAATATTATTCTTTAAAATATTGTACTTTTTTATGTGTTATATTTTTCTACATTATATACATAATTTCTTGTGGAAAATCATTTTCCAGTTTTTATGAGTCATAAAGCATTTACTTCTATTAAGACTTTTTTATTTTTGATATGTAAGGCATCTTTATTTAAAGTCTCTCAGGGATAGTGATTTAAATAGGATATATGGATACATTCCTAGGATTTTTTAAGTGTTTTAAGATATACATTTACATCATATATATATAGTACATCAAGTTTTTATTATGTTTTATATAAATTGTTGAAAGGTCAGCATTTTCATTATGGATTCTAAATAACGTGCGCGTGTTTCCAAACTAACACTGGTCACTTTTATAGAACAACACTCCATCTACACCATTTCCAATTCTGAGGGCGCTAAGCTTAATCGCTTTTGTCTCACTACCATTTCTCTAAACAGAAAATCCGCACCTACTTGCGTATATATAAATTTAGAACTGTGGTAATACCTATAGGGCTTTCCACTGTTTAAAACAAAATCAGCCAGTCTTGTTACTTTTCATAATATCAACAAAGAAGCGCTTGAAGGGTGGAAATTGCAGGAGTGAGGAGAGAAGGCGATATATTATGTTTAAGCTGATGTAAATATTTGGTTAAACTCAATACATATGTAAGTAAGTGGGCCAACTCTGCACGGATGTATATATGTGTGTGAGTGTAACTTGTGTTGCTTCTTAACACGCGTTGTGATTTCAAAGCGTGATAAGATGCAAACACCAAAACAAAGATGTTTCCTCTGGCTAAAAGCAGAACACGAATCACGTATATGTGTGAATCGTTTTGATTTTCGGTTACGCATATGTGTATAAAATGTACATACAACACACGTGCGCAACTTCCCTAGTGTTATTAGTCAAGCAATTACAAGTTGATTGCCGGAAGCGTTGCTTTAATCTTTATCTTCAAAAATTAGTAAGTGAAGCAAGTGATTGAAATGTTCAGGAACTTCAGTTGAAAATTCACACAAATGAAAAGTTTTCAAATTATTTATATATCATACATATATCTTAAGTAAATTTTAATTTATGCTATTTTTAGCAGCTCATTTTATTTATTCAAATAAATGTTTCTGTCTGTAACATTTTAATACTGGGGCGTGAGAGAAGCCACTGATTTTATCACTTATTTCAGACTCATAAATATTGTAAAAAGTCAGATGATTTAATTAAAATCTATATTTATATATATAAATATTGAGAATATTATTACACATATCATTCGTATCAAGTGACCTCACATCATATCGCAAAATATCACATCATATTAGCACATCAAGTCTCACATTTGGAGTTGAATATTATGGAAAGAAGAAGTAAAATTAATTGTTCGGCAATGAACGCGGAGTGTCTGTGGATGTCAATCTGTGAAAACGTTTTCACACAACAATTTGCGAAAAGTTGCATTAGATGAAGATAAGGCAATGCGAATGGGTCATTTACTTTTATTATACTCTCGCAACAAAAGTTGCTAAAGAGTTTAGCAACTATAGCTATAGTTTTGTTCACATAACAGTTGTTTGTAAGACCCAAAACTAAACGAGTTAGATATAGGGTTATATATACCAAAGTGATCAGGGTGAAGTGGAGTTCAAATCCGAATGTCTGTCTGTCCGTCCGTCCGTCCGTCTGTGCAAGCTGTAACTTGAGTAAAAATTAAGATATCTTGATGAAACTTGGCACACTTATTTCTTGGCACTATACGAAGGTTGCTTTCGAAAATGAGCAAAATCAGACCACTGCCACGTACACAAAATGGCGAAAACCGAAAACACATAAAGTGCCATAACTAAGCCATAAATAAAGCTACGGAAATAAAATTTATATCCAGAACTTTGAAGTGGATCTGAATCGTTTACATTATAATATATAAAGTAAGTACTAGTGAAGATATCGGTGCAGAACTTTGCACAAATACTACGTTTATAGTGTGGCAGCCCCATTCTAAAAATCGCCGAAATCGAACCATGGGTTTTTAAGGCCCCATATATCGAACACGAGGACCTCGGTGCTTCTAACCTAATATTATGGTTTCCAACTTTCAATGGACTTTATACAATATATATGACGAATATGTGGGTCAAATTGTGTATTATATAATATAAATAAAGTTAAATAAATAAATTTCAAGAGTATAAAATGTTCGGTTACACCCGAACTTAGCCCTTCTTTACTTGTTTTTTGTTTGTATTTTTATGCGTTGGATCGTTGTTAATGGTCAGTAGAACATTATTATGGTCATTAAAGCAGAGAACATACATACACTCAGGCGTTTATGTGTTATATATTCAACTATTGTGGAGGATACACTCACGCGAATTGATATACTATATTGTTTCTTACGATTATATGTACATATCTTGGTTGCGAAAAATTATCTTTTCATGCATATTCTCGATGATTTACTTACAACACTATGATTATTTGCTTTTGCTGCTTTGCAAAGTCTTTAGTAGTTCCGTTTGAAAACTGAGTCACTAGTGTTGTCACTTCTTCTATTTCTTCAAGCATTGTGAAGTATGGTGCGCTAGCATAATAACTGCTCTCGCTGGTACTCGTACTTTCATATACCCATACTCTCGTTTAAAATAATAAGCAAATATAAACGACATCCTTTCGATGCGTGCATCGTATCCTACAATTTGTTGTATAACTTCCATGGCAATTGCTATCCTTAAATGAATGTAACATAAATTGAATTAATGTAAAGTTGAAAATTGTAAGATCCTCCTCGGCAGGTATGCCACGGAAGTGGATACGCTCACAATTTAAAATGGATTTCCAAATTCCATTTTGAATTGCGGACAATGATGATCCGCTTTAAAGCACTTCAACTCGAATAGCGAATAAAGGTATAGGTGGAATTGTGGTGAAGGAAGAAAATACAATGAAATGTGGAAAAACTTGTACTAAAGTGAACTGTAATTGGTGAATTCATTAAAATTCCGTTACATAGGTCCATGCGTCAGCGGAAATACGACAAACGGCAGCAACGAAATAATCGAAATGACGGGACATGGATGCGAAGGAAAAACACAAATTATGTGTTGAAGTGCAAATAAATTGGAATAATTTAAGAAATTATCTTAATTGAAACGCCTTGCCTTTACTATTTATACAGTGATTAAGAACAGCCTTTTGTTGTTATAAATAAGACTTGATCTTAAGAACGACAACGAACAACGTGAAGTTCCATATATAAACTAATAAAGCCCGAATCCCAATAACATTACAACCAAATTATGTTTCGTGTGAACTTGTAGAAACTATGAGTTTTATCACGTCTGCTTTTTGAACGAATGGGCTCTCATTCGCATTAAAACCTCGAATCATATAATACCAACAATAGCAATATGAGTAACTTTTTGATTTGTTTCGTTAATTTAATTTTCACTTGGTTATCCCACTGTTCGTAAAATCAGCCATTTCCTTGTTACAAAATTTTCGCTTTCGTAAATGAATTCCTTATGCAAATGAGCCGTATCAGCGGTTTTCAGCTTTCACACCATCTCCTGTGGCCGACAAGATCTGTGGTGGTCGCTTTGTCATTGAGATAGCCTTCTTGTTGGCGTCCTTTGTTGATATTTGTCGCTGTCATCAATAAGAAATCTTAATAATCAATCAAATGGTTTGTCCGATTATCATCATCTTAAACCGCTTGCGTAAGCGTTTCAGGCGAGAACGTCAAATTTGGGAGAGCATTTTCGAATATTGATATTTTCTAACGAGGAAATTTGATTGAATTTATATTGGTTTAGTGTGACTGTGCAAATACAGTTTGGAACAAAAACGAATGTACAAAATATAAATTCATATAGAACTATAAATTAATAATTTTCACAAACGCTGTGAATTTCTTTTAAGGACGACTGTAAACATATATACATAAATATTTTTGAAGTCGAAACTAGAAAAGCGAATTTAGTTCGTTAAACATTTTCTGGCAATAAATCAAATGAACGGGCAGGCTGACAAAATGCGCAAAAAAGAAGAGCCTACACGCGGGGGCAGTACAACAATGTCGGAGAGTGAACACATCGGAAGCAGAGATGAAAGCATTGGCGACAGTACCAACCACAATAACAACAACACAATAGTCACCACCATCATCAATTGATGCAACAGCATCGGCGGCTAGCTCGACGTCCAGTTCGACGGCCAATCTCATTGTAGCCGACAGCAAGACAACGACAGTTGCTGCAAAAACGTCCAAATTGGCAACAAAGCCGGCAGCGGAGGAATTGCAATCAACGGCGAAATTTAAAAAAATATCAACACGCGGGTTCAAATAGTGAATGCCGTCAGCTGCGAGGCGAACAGCATCACCTGCATTCGAAGGCCTCCGCGCTTTCAAACTCCCATTCCGGCTGTCGCTGTGAATGCGATTTTGTGAATGAAAGTTTATACAGTTTAACAACGGCGACCTCATCCTCAATCATATCCACTTTTAACCCACCAAAGCTCCCACCATCAACACCGCCTACTTCATATGTGCCTGCCGGTGCTCTTCATCAACAGGAATTGTGGTGAAAAATTTGATGGCAAAATGCCACTAGCGAGGAGGTGTTTAGTGAGTTGAGCTGAGCCGATACATAGCCAACAGCAACGGTAAGTAGTGAACTGGAACACCATTGAATAAATTTAATTCACCTCACTGGCACAGTTTGTTCACTGGCGATGATTAATCGCATTGCATTCAAATTATGCTCCTGTCGGCCATCATGACGGATGATTTGGCCGTCCATTGGGTACTAATAGCTTATTAAAAAGCTATCAATATTATGAGTGCAAAATGAAAAATCAATGCAGTTAAAATGATTGACTGATAGAAGAATGGTTGCCATAAGAATTCTACGAAATTGTAATATGCTATAATTAATTTACTTCTGAAGCAATATTAAAGAATTATGCCAATTATTATTATTATGAATTATGTTCTATGTTCCATGAAATAAGAAAAGCTTGCCTGAATTTCTACACTTTGAATTATATAATAAGAAATTTATTTACTTAGTATTAAAATCAGAGGAGAGAAGGAGAACTCGTAATAACCTGAAAACTATTTGTCTGTCATGAGTTTACGCCCTTAACTTTCCTAAAATAGCATCAAGTTGCGTGTTTTCCTTTGCATATGCCAAGTTTAAGGAGCGGTTCCAGCTCATCTGCGTAGTCTGAAAAATAAATGATGCAACATTCGCCCGCCTCGTACCACACCTCTTGTCACGCAGTGACGCGCTAATTCAAACACGAGCGCCTCTAGCCTCAACATTGATGTCGAAGATATTCGAATTCTCGGCAGCAGCTCACTCTTATTTGCATTTAATTGAATATTAATGCCGGCAAATGTTTTTGAATAAATTTGGTGGGATTTTAAATTAAATACTTTAAAACGGCGGCAATTGTTGGAATGGCAATTGTATGTAAGTGCCAGTAATCAAATGAGAGTAAAATATATGGCGGAGTTTAATTTCAAAATCGCAATATTACTTCGCCACCAACTTCTATGACCAGTAACTGTGGAGATGGAGGAAAGTGTAGTTTTACATAAAACTCATATTTCTAATTCCTATGTAAAAGACATGTCGAGAATACTATTTTATGTGTTTAGATGTACACATTTATTTAAACGTCAAAATGAAGTAATATATTGTAAAATGCTTTGCTCCGAGCGCGAATGCGCTGCATGAGTGTGGCATGTGGCACGTTCCGCATAAGTGAGAATTTATGATGACATCCAGAAGTAATGTAAAGAATGTGTTATGAATGTATTATGTAATTTACAATGATGCAGCTTACAGTCGCAGGCAAGTTCCGTATACACAAGGGTGCACAAATTTTCGAACTACATACTTCAGTGATATTAAAAGGGTATGGTACATGGTTTAAATATTTTTTTATATACATATTTAACAATGCCTATAAAAGAGGCAGTCTCAATTTTAATTTTCTTATACAGCCTACACCTCAAATCAAAAGTTCAACTATCTTTAATGTTTACTGGCCTCTTACATATATACATATATGTTCATAAAGCAATGCAATTGTTGACATAACGGAATAACAGCTATATCACTTAGAATCTCCTCAATGTTCTGCTCAACGTCAACCTATAGTCAAATGAAAACCGTGATTTAATAAAGGGGAAATTCATTAATCGCTTTGACATAGAAATCGTTCACCTTGCAATAATTCTGCATGGTGGTTGGCATCTTACGTTGTCGGCAGTACGGTTTGATTTGTGACGTTATTGTATTTACATCATTATGTCGGCAGGACTGTTTTGAATTTACACTAGCCTTTTAGGGTCTTCTAAAAATTTATTCAAACTCGTTACATCCTAAATGTGCCATTTACACTTTTGTAATTTCCTGATTCGGCCCAAATCGCTTTTGTTTCTGGCACCTTGCGTATTTTGCTTATCCTTGTATTAAGTGTATTCAGTATTAAGTTGTACATTTATGTGTATACTACATGGTAAGTTCGATCAACACTTACTTTTCTTACATTTGTTGGCGTTTTCTGTTTGAGTTTGCATTTGTTTCTTTATTGTTTTGCAATTGTCCATTTTTTTTAAATCTGCATCACTGATTTGTTGCCGCAAAAGTTCTGAGCACTTCGCCGAAAGTTATTTCACCCGCAGAAGAAATGCTGTTTTACAGTAACTGGAACCTAAAAATTTGCTGAATAACAAATTACTGAAGGAGTGAATAGACTGTGTAATTTCATTTTGAATATTTATTATATTCTTCCATTTGAATCTTTTCCTTTTTGTTTTGCGTTGGATATGAATGTTATTTAGAGATGGCGTAATAAAGTGAAAGTACCGAAAAGGCTTCTGTGCCGTACCGTATAGATTTTATTATATACATATTGGTATTTCGTATATGAACGAACGAACCGCTGTTTTGTAGTTCACCTCCAAGCATAGATATGCATATCGCAGTAATAAGTTGCTGAATATGTATACAAATACAGCATTATTAATTCTAAATTCATTCTAAACGCAAACCGTTTCCGTCTCAATTATGCACAGTAAAGATTATAATTATATATATATTATTGATCTATTATTAATTTCACGCTCGAATATCTTTCACAACAATGCTGCTATTCAAGATTTCACTTTCTGATACTAATACTGCGATTATTTATAAATTAAACAGCTCTGATACTTTGAGTGAATTAATTAATCGGCGGAATGCTTGTGGTAAATAAATAAACAGTTGCTTTGAATATCACGCAAATTCACTGAAGTTTAAGTTTTTCTTACAGACTTGAATGCTCTGCTTAAAGCGATTAATCGTAATCGTTGAAGAAGGAAAGTCGTTGAATCTTCGATATGCGATGCAGAATTAATATTGACATGTATATAATCGAGTTCAGGAAAGCTTGTCTAAGCTTTCAGAAACCCATTTTAACGGGAGGATTGCCGCTGGTCAAAACAGTTTATTTTAAAAGTTCTTCCACATTCAACTAAAATATAATAATTAACATGAAATCTTAATTATTCTTATTAAACTTACTTGTAATATATACTATTTGTAATTCTTCAAATATCTAAGTATGATTTAATAACATAATTAACTTAACTCACTGTAAATGCAATTATTATCTTGATAGGTTTATTTTAATTTACTGATAGATATATGAATTTATATTGGCATTTAAATTTTGATTTTTTGTGATAAATTTCAACACGAATAATTTTTATTTTCTAGTATATGTAATTTACACATGAAATATGACGAACATTTTTTTTCTTTGCACACCTTTTTCCGCATATTAATGTTAATGTTTATCAACTTAATGTTCCGATCTTTTTTCATGCTAATATGTGTTATGAATTGATTTCCCTTCGGAAATTTTAAATGCATATTGCTTTAATTGCGTTACAAAGCATTATATAATTATTGTAGTTTTTACTTTATATAATCCCTTAAACTATAAATTATATAATACAAGTGTAATGTGCGTTTATTTCAAATTATAAAAACTGCAACACGATATCCGCAGCCAAAGAGAATATAAGCAAATAATTACTATCAATACCACAGAGTGCATTCATGACAGCTAGGCGTATGAGTAATATTTGGTGCGGTAAATGAAAATACCAAATGTTGGTATTTTAGTTTTCATTATTTATATTGACTCACATATTTACGCATAAATTACAAACCAATTTATCCACTTAGATGGACTCTATGGCAATATTTACAATATACATTTAAATATGGAATTAGGTTGGCATCCCCATTGCCGTTGATTGCTATTTGATTTGTTTAAAAAAACTGTTTTGGTAAAATTTTCGTCAAAGGGTATATCTCTTAGAATATCACTCGGATTTTTTTGATATTTGTGGACAGTATTTTATACATATTTTACTATTTAATAAGACAAAAGAAATGTTTTTTTTTTTTTAATTTTGAAAATTTGAAACCCATTAAGGGACCATTTGAAGTGATGGACGTCGATAGGTGGTGCCGCTGCTGTTGTCTGTGTGTAAGCGGGTCACACATTTTTGTGGCTTTATTGGCTTTGTTTACCGTCGATGACTGTGTATACACACACGGATGGTCGGTTATGTCGGCTTTGGTTTTAGCAAACACTTTTAGCATATTTTCATGTTTTAGTGCAAAATTTCCTAACAATTTTCTTAAAGCTTTTACAATAGGTTATATACACATGTTCACCGCCAATGTGCTGAATATTTAACAAAATACAAAGCAAGATCGAGCGCGTGGCAGCAAATTTGGCATTATTTTCGTTCGAATTCGAATGTTGGTTTGCTGCTACAGGTTTCACATCGCATTTTAGCTAAACTGGGTGGTTTGTTTAGACTTTGTTGTAAAATGCACAAAGAAGTATAATAACATGGAATTGTAATGAGATATTTTATTATTTTACCGGTGAGAACTGGGAAAGGGTATGACATCTGACCCGTAAGATTTTAATCAACATACATTTATATATGTACATTTAGCTTAATTAATTCAAACACCTGACCACAGTATAGAATCCAGCAAAAAATGCAAGAAAATTAAACAAATAAATGACAGCTTAATGCAAGAGTTGCATAGTTCTTCATGCAACTTATGTGTGCAGGTCTCTGAATGTGTAGTGAAGCGCTATTTATGTGGCAACATTATTTCTGTTACAACAAAAACATTTGGCTCTTCTGCTGCTGTTGTCTCTGCAGTCGTGTATGGAGGCTGTATTGGTGGCAGTTCGGTAGCAGTGCTATCAACATTTACTCACTTTCCAACTTAAGCAGCTTTAACCGCTGTTAGTAGTTGGTTATCATGTTGGCGTACATGATTAAAAAACTTTTCGACAGCTATCCTCATACATAGTACATTCATACGATTATAATAAAGAAAGCATTCGGGCTACAAGGTAGCCACAGCGAGTTATTAAACTTTGCTGCAGTGTTAAACAAGAAAAATTCATGTTTGGTGCACAGAGCGGAAACTTTTTAACACTCATTCATACGCGAATAACTTATTACCAACGCTCGTTTGGGGCGTCGCGTAATGAGTTGGTACTAAGGAGTAGCTAATTATTATGATACCATATATGAAGTTTTCCCTTTCGCGGACGTTGCAACAAAATGTTTGTTATTGGCTGAAACGGGCTTTTTCGACATATACAACAAAAACCAGAATAAGAATTCCTTCGTCTTTAAGATTCATTTTAAAAGAGTCGCAAATTTGTTCCGGAAACCGTGAACATAGTCTTGAATTCCTTGTTTTTTATTTATACACAGCTAGTTAACATTTATTCTTCAGACTTGGAACTTCTTTAAAAATATTCGGTCTTTCGATGACTCTTGGTCAATATTTTCGATTTTGGACTCTAGAAACTCCAATGTAAAAATCATTTTGTTTTTGTCAATTTATTTAGATGTTTAATTATGAAATATTTTAATTGTATCTTATAAAAATCCGCAAATGCCAACAGTACAATTACCGTGTGCCATAATACACAAATAAAATATTATGAAATAAATAAGCAATAGAGAATAGTTGTAACAGAGTAATATGTATTGAATTAGTCAATTTCATGTTTTTGCACAAAACTGTCTCTATTCTATAATTAACTTTAAATTTTGCACTAAAGCGATTGTGCGTATTTAGAACAACAATATTTCATATTGAGTTTTTAATTGTAGCTATGTTGTCATTTATTGTTTGTTCCAGTGTTTGAATGTAGTTTTGTTTTCACTGTTGTTTGCACCGACCATTTGCGCCTAACAACTTAAGCTGTCTGCACATTGTAAATATTTGTATTTTGGAGTCAAGGCCTAAAAATTATGCAAAGTTATGCGAATATAGTTTGTAATACACAATACAATTTATTGTATATACGCTTGCAAATAACGAAATTCATATTTCCATAGCAGAGGCTCCAATTAACTCGAGCATTATAGGAGTTTACTATGTAAATTTCAATATCGCTCATGGTAAAATAAAGTGCTTGAACCTTAATTTATTAAATATTTTGCAATTAATTGCATGAGAAATTGCGCACATTTGGAGGAAACAGATTTCAAATAATTCGTTTTTACACACAAATTTAAATTTTATACATTTTTATGCTTTGTATTGTTTGCTTTAATGACTGCTTATGAAATTTATCACCTACAAATATTTAAAATTCACATTTATTTTAATTTACCGCTTTAAAAGCTGCTACGTGTGAATCCTGCCACCGTCAAACAAGTGTAAGAAATCAGAATTCGTATCGGACAACAGAGGAAATGGAATTAAGAGAGAAAGGAAAGGCAATGAAAATGGTCGAGCAAATATAGGTTGACATAAAATTATGTACTCATGGATCCACATTCACTATAGCACTGATATTTGCATGTGAAGCGAAATTCATTTTTAAATACATTTGAAAAATTCGAATGGCGAACAGTATGAAGCAATTCGCTTTGCGGCCACAAAAGTATGCACGTATATATGTATGTATATTTACAAAAGGAACATAAACGAGAAGAAATACAAATAAAGGAAGCTACGGAAAATGAAAAACTTATTACGTACTTGGGCAATGAGCACATGTGATATTTTATAAGCAGGAATGTCATTAAATGTGCAATTTCTGGCTTTTGTCTGATAAAGTGAAGATGATGTTTCGAGAGGACTTAAATGTAACTAAGAATATATTGATGAGGCATCAATTGCAATGAGAAGAATTTAAAATGAAATAAAATGTATATACAAATGGCACAGGATCAAATGATTATATAGAAAATTTCAAATAGCAATGTCAATTAATGGCAGACTAAAGATTGTGTCAACTGATTCCACCATTAAGTATGAAAATTCTGTCGAAATTTCTCTTCGATTCATAAGTTAACAGTAGCATTCACCAACATCAGTTCATCGCTTTCTGTATGCGTTGCATTGCAATAAATATTAATTTCGTTTTACCATTTCCACTGTACTCTCATATTCGCTTTTCTTTCCATCATTTGCTCACCAAACAATTTTTTCCTCGTTTTATTGCTGCATTATTTCGCATTTGTGCTCTTAAGATTTAATTTTCCATTTCAATTTCGCATATTGCAATATGAAGATTGTCATAAAATGCAACTGTAAAGTTAATAATAAACCGCAGCGTTATGAGAGCGTCCAGCTTTTTGAGGCGGCAATCAAGTTGCGTCCAAGCTGCTGCGCACTAGTGCATTCAGCTTAGTAATAAAAACAGTTTTCATCATAGAAAATATACAGTTATGGGTTGAGGGAGTGATTGTTTTATCATCACTCCCTGCGGTTGTTCATAAAATGATTGCTGTGGCCATGGCTTTCGCTCAACAATAAGGATATAAATATGGTTTATACATGTAAGTCTTTTATGGAACAATCGGTGCTTTATCTCACTCTTACTCATTTAAAATGAATGCGTTTGTGAAGTGAAATATACATATGTCAGTATATAATTAAATAAATATATTTCATATAACCTTTATATATGTATATAACTCTCCATTTACCAAAAAATCAAATCTACAATTTTAATAAGCGCATGCAGAGCAAATCATGAACATCAGCTGCAACCATTTGATGTTTTAATTGCTTGCCGCCAACTTTTTCTTCAGCGTATTGCACTCGCCTGTTGATTCTAGTGGAATTGCAACAACTACTTTCTGAATTATCTCTCGAGGTACCCCCACTTAGCGTCTGCATAACTTTTCTCTCATTTATTGGTGTATTTTAACTCAAACTCAAAACTAATTTTATTATTCTGTTCGTCAGTACGATGTAAATAACAACAAACACCAACTCTACTTTGTATATATAAAAGACGCAAAAATCAAAGTCAAAATGTTTTGCAGCAGCACTCACCAACATCCTTAAGCATGACCAATCGAAGCGTCTGCATGTGTTATAAGTGTTTTTGTCTATTTTTCCCGGACGTTGCATGAACTTTCTGCTAATTAATACTGTAAATAATAGTTTGCATTACACATAAATTCATTATTCATGGAAATGGAAATGAGAGAAATTTTCCAGACATCCTTGAATGGCTTCTCTATTTATTTTATTTGTGTGAAGTGGAAACTATAATTATAATTATCTCATATGCATATGTTAAACATGTATACCGACATTCACTCTGACTCTGAAACAGTGCAGAAAATTGGCTGATAATTAAAATGCTATTAGGCTTCCATAGTGGCAACTGTGAATAAATCTTGACTTATTTATTTATGGGAAGGCAAATACCGAATTAAAGCACATTTGTTACTAAATCACTGTGGAGCTCATTGCTTCAAGGTGTTCTTCGATATCTTTTGATATTTGGGTTATCTATGGCAATGTAGGTGTAACGATTTTGCTGTTGAGTGAAATCAATTATGCTCTGACTTTTTACAATTAATGAAAATAAAATTCATATTTAAACCTGTAACTGTTAACTGTATTTGACAGGTATTTGTTTTTTTCCTATCATAATGAATTTCCATTTAAATTATATTAGCTCCAGTTGTTCCGTATCACCAACGTTTCATTTATATTAATTAAGGACAGTTTTTCTCATACATATTTTTCCACCGATTTTATTATAAATCAATTTGAAATGTTTAACCGCTATTTCTTTTCATTCATTTCAACTGTGTCCTTAGTAAAAATGTAAAATTGTGTGCTTTTCCCGCTGCGTCTCTTTCATTTGCAGCATTAAGAATTTATGATAATAATTTGTAACGAGGCCTTAAGCAGCCACTGCAAGTGAATGAGAGCGTAGGGAGATTGTTAGAAGCGTATTGTTTCGCAGGCTTTATTTAGCTCTCTCTCGGCCAAGTTTGAATGCAACATATGTTTTATGCGTTTTCTTGCTATGTTTGTTATTGTCACTGCGTTCATGGCACACATTTTTTGTGGCATAAAACGACTTTCTTGTCGCCTATCTATGCACAAGCCTCAATATTGAGAAGCTGAGCCTTATAAAATTAATAAGAACGAGTGCTGAGGAGCATTTTCTACTACTATACTATACAAAGGTCTACTCTCTTGCTGCTCCATTATTTTATAATAAGAAATGTATATTCATAGTCCAGCTCCAGCTGTAGGTACAATATAATACTCATGGGGTGCATGTGTTTCACCTTCATTTATTTGCATAATTTTTGGCGCTTAAACTTTGTTCCTTTGCAGACCGGCCGTGCGTCAATGAATATTTTAGCCATAAAAATAACTTTTTTAATAAAGCCCTAATGAGCGCCATGGGTTCGCGAAGCTAGCCAAAAGGCAATTACTTAACGGTTTTCAGTATATTTACGAAAACGCATATTTCAGTGCTGTGCCTTCATTAACTTAATGAATTTGCGGTAATAAAGGTCTAACCTTGGCTTGTTAACTGCTGGACTTATTAAGAGTTGTCTAACTCATGGTAATAAGCAATATTTCTCTTTAAAAGTTTTTTGAAATCATTTTCGTGCAACAACATAAGCTACCTGTATATTAAATTTCTATAGTTAAAACACAAATGATGATGTCGGAAAGCGAAACTTTTGTAATAAATAGTCAATTTGCTAAGTAGCATAGGTCAAATAAATTATTTCTTTTGTGTAGCTATATGGGAAAACATATCCTCCTAAGCGTGTTAACTTAGTTTCCCTAAGTACTCTTATGTTATGAAAGTTAATTAAGAATTTTAGTTGTACAAAACGGTGACCATTTCATGCTGTTGACACATTATTGTCGGCTTATATATATTATTTTGCGTTCTATTTTAACAGCATCTTTCTAGTCGGAATTGATGTTCCATTTACAAATAGTTTACAGCATTAATATTAATTTAATTCACTACAAATGTATTTCTCATCCTCTTTTTTCTCTTTTTTTGCTCTTATAATAAAATGAAATATAAAGGCAAGCTTCTGACACCTTGTCAGGCGGAGTATGCGTACGATACTAATTTTCCTCAAAATAGGCAAAATTCCACAGGTCTCTTAACTTCGCTCTATTTATTTCTCAAAAATAGCTGCTCTCATTTCCTCTTTTCGCCTATTTTTAACTTTCTCCAAGGGCGATAGCGACTTAAAATGTGCCACACATTTCATCGAATTTGCCGTGGCCTATACATATATACGTTATTTGGTTTCGGTTATTTTTCATTCATTTTTCTTTCTGTCTTTGTTCGAATCAGAATTGGCTGCTGATGTCAGTTGCAACTCTATTACAGACACACCTTTACACACATCTTCAGCTTTTCTTTGAAAGAACTATTTTTCACTTCCCTCTCCCTACTCTTGTAAAAGTTTAGCTATTCCAGTGCTGGTAATTGAAATTGAATCTTCACTTCTGTGAAGGATATGAGATTATATAAATTGTATAAGTAATTATTTTAAATTTATATGAAAATATACTAAAATTGTGTGTCTTATTAGAATAATTATTGTTACAGGCTCACAGAGAACTGGAAGCAAAGGGCATATAATCTTTTCTTTGCTGTTTACGAATTAATTGCTTTGAATAAAAGCAATATTTATTTAATGATGGACTCATTTTAACCTCTTTTTATTCATTTATTCATTATCGTTAAGGCAATCAAACGCTGATGACTTAAGACAGATTTGTCGGCCATTGCTTTCTACAAATAGTATAAAAAAGATTTAGTAAACTGCTTTTAATTGTTGGGCACAGTTAATTGATTTTCCGTGTTCTCAGATAAAAGAAGAAAATGATTCATACTAATTGAATGATTTGCTTGAAGGGCGATGAGCGCCTTTTATTGAGCTCCGGAAAGAGCACAAGGAAATTAAAATTCTCTGTTTTGTATATGCATAAAATATTTATGAATTTATTTCTAATTAATTAATTTCATTACCCCCAATGACAAGATTGCTGTCATAAAGCAATACTTATTTCAACTTATTTTGAACAAACCAATTCCAAGTATAGAACCCACAACACCATTTATTTTATACGTATAAATACGTTTCCGATTGTCGACTTGGTTAATGCTGTCAAATAAAATATATTACGTTGATTGAGCCAACTTGAGAAAACTGACACGCAATTGGCATTTAAAGAAATTTCAGCTTCATAACAACAAAAGCAAACACCTACAGACTTTTCTTAAATACTATGTTTTATTTTTGAAGTATATATTTGCCATTTCCGGCACAATTAGGATAAGTATTGAACAAATGAAGGAGTCCGCCAACGCTTTTCGGCTTCAATTGATTGTCAATTAATATTAAACTGTGTGTCCTCTCAACTCTTTGAAAGAACATTTTGCTTCATTGTGTTGCTCAAAGTGCTTCCGAGCAGGTTGAATGTCATTTATTTGCTTCGCAAACATTTATTTTAGCGATAGCAATTGTCTTGAATGCCTTGTAGCATCCGGTCACTTCAATAAATTCATTTTGTCGCAGTTGTTGAAGGCGAAAGATATTGTAAGATATTATGGGCAATGGGATATGGTGAGGATGTAGTCTGGCCGGTTGTGTAAGTGCACTGAAACGTGAATTTCTTTTATTTATTTTTATTGCTTAGCTGTCGATGTGTTATACCGCTAATCGACTGTAAAGCATTATTTTAGCCATTACAGCTGCATGACAATCTTTATTTAATAGAACTTAGATGATTTGGAGTCGACTTAAGTGATAACAGGGCACACAATATGGATTTATAATATTTTCCTAAAGTGTTAAGGCGGTAAAGTACTGACTATGTATTAAGACTGCATTTAACAAATTCACGTAAGTATTTCAAATACCAACACATACTCATACCATGTAAGTTCACAATTAATAGAAGATTTATAGCTTTAATGATACATTAAATAATACATATACTGTTTGCCTATGTAACTGACGACTACAAGTCAAATCTACATTTGCATGTCATAAGCTCCTAATAATGGGCGAAGTTAATGACTTCACTCTAATTGAAAATGATGTTTAGTTGAGTGTTCAAGAGATCTACTCGCTATCTAATAACATGGAGATAATTATATATATTTGGCGTAGAAACCGCTTAAGCGAATATGGCCATGGAGATTATTAGATTATTATAATAGCTGCATTTGTATATGTGGACTTTGCAATTGCATTCTGCATCAAGAAGTAGTACGATATTTTACCATTAAATCCATAAACTCAATAGTTTCAGATGAAATGCCTTACATAATATTGCATGTAACGAAGATATTTCGCAATTATTACGATAAATCATCACATTATCGTAATAATTGGTTATGTTATTTACTGACTAATTCTACTCATGAAAACTTACAATAAAATATATAGGAAACAGCAGGCGTTGGAGGAGAGAAACATTTTAACTATTATTTCACACTCGCAACATAATGCATGATAAAGAAATTAATGCAGAAAATCGGTGCGACATGACGTACTCCTGTCTAAAAACAGTTGTACATATATTCATATACACCATCTTGGCAACATATTTCACATGCATAACCAACAGCATTGAATGATGACCAAAAGAATCGCGGTGACGTGACATTTACTCAGCCACTACCGAATTATGGTCTCACTTTGATGGACTCCATTAGTGAGGCACAACAGCATTGCGGATGAGAAGACAAATTCCAGCAGGTCAACTAAGGACATTATCCGAAAAGCGCTAGATATATGACGCACGCATTGCATTTGTGCACGCAGCTTTCCTTGCTATCGGTTGCCGCTCGGCCACAAGTCATTAATGCCGCCGGCAGCTACAATGCGGAGAATTCAGACACATGTAGACTCGCAATGAAATTCCATGAGCAAGTTGATTTATAGTATACCAGACGTTTAAGATACTCGCCACTGATGAATTAGTCGCATAGGAAAAGCTGTGTCGGTATAACGGTTTTGGCATTTTCAACTATATTTGAGAGAAGCTGATTGATTTGAGTATAGATAAAAGCTCGACAAAACCAATGTTTCCAAAAATGTCAAACAATCAATTAAGGTCTATCAAACTACTTACTATCAAACATCAATTAAGGTCGAATTATTTTAAATCCATGAAACTTTTAGGCCGTCTCAGTCCTCCCAGAGTTAGGTTTACAAAATATTCCCGAAAAAATAACGGCATACACATTTTTATGTAAACATCACATTGGATCACCCTTTATATTGGTCAACACGTTAATTAATATTGGTATAGACATCAAATATACTTCCACATATACACACAGGAAACACAAGCAAATCAACCGACAGTGCATACTTACCACAGTGAGTGGATTATATCCCACAGTGGTTGTCTTGCGGAACGGATTCGAGAATGGCAGGTCGACATTTAGCAATTTTCCATTATACAAATCGACGACATAACGTATATATATGCGAGTTGGTCGTACGTACTCATAGGCACATCTCATCTCTCTTGTCCATATGTTTCCACGCACTTGAGCCATGCACTATTCCATTTACTTTTTAGAAGATTGTCTACATCCGTTTATGTTTTCGCAAGGAAAATGGAAAATTGCGCAGCAGATTACCATTATGAAATTCACTGGCTGGCTGAGTGCACTTCCTGCCTAATGCTTTAGAGCGTATAATGGCATACTTCAGTTCTTTGGTGCACCTTCGCCCGAAACACTCTTGCACTTGGATACAATCTCACTTACTCTATTCGTGCATTACCTTACTGCTTATTTTAGTTGGCTACAAATGACTAATATGATGGGTCCCCATAGAGATATACTATAAGTAGATACAAAGAAGAACAAATAATAGCAGAAGAGAGAGAAAATGTGCAGAAATAATATTTTTACAAAGCCAGCCATTTAAGTATCATTAAAGTTGCACAATGCAAAGGCTGAAGTTCTTGAATGTAGAAACATGATGCAGTTCAATTAGAAGTGCTCCAGAATCTGGCACTCTTTTGGTCTTTTGCCATTCTTCCATCGTTATATAAATTCGAGGAGCTTGGCTTCACCATATAACATATAAACGAAATGCCAAGCTCTAAAAGGATAGAAGCGAAAGGTGATGTAGAACAGGGGAAGTACATAGTAGTCGCATGTGTAATGCTTTTCGTTTCGCTCAAGCTTTCTTATGTATAAAAAATACATTTCATTGTTCGTACATTATACAACTATATGATGATGGTCGAAATTTATCGATTTGAACATCGTTTCTATATCATTTTGTCAGACGCCAAGGCAGGGAATATTTTATCGAATATTTACTTGAATTCATTATTAATTCTATCAGTCTTGGTATTTCACTTTCCTACTCTCTCATCCTTAGGAGAACTGTAATTCTCTTTCGAAATTCGACAGATGGAACAGGCTGTCAAAAGAATAAAATTAATTGTCCGAAATAAGTGAGAAGTTATGAGTATTTAATGCCCCAGTGAAAGTACAAACACAGACACCGATGAGGGTGAGTGTGTGGAGGGGAAAAGGAGTTTTCATTAAGTAAAACGGGGGCCATTGAAAGTGAATAACAAAAGCGCAAAATGAGTATGAACAAAACGTTATTTGTGGGAGATCAGTGCTAAAGGTAAATTCAATTTACGAGTGGCAGAGCAGTGGCCAGCCTCCCTGATTGGCATGTGCTAACCGTTATGGTTCCGATGAGCGAAAATTGGTGGGTAAAGTAACAAGATAACAATCGACAAACGGAGTGCAAAATGGTGAAGTTAAAACTTTATTTGGGGCTATGTAAAATTGTTATTAACCTTTCTTGTTAAGGGTGCTGGTAAATTGGATGTAACACTTAGCAAAGTGAGCACATGAGTTCGTTGAGTTTTTGTTTGCTTTTGCCAAAAGCCAAATCGATTCCATTTATTTATCACAATTTTGCCTTAATTTTGCCCAGTTACCAAGTTAAATGTCCAGAATTTCGATGTTTAAATATTAATAAAATAATATTAAATTAACAAAAAGTTCATCAAAACCCCACAAATCCACCACAATGATTCCACAATAACCGCAAGAGTGTCGCAAGAAGTGAAATGGCAATCAATATTTGAACCTGGAAAAATAACGGTAATGTGTTGAACACAACCCAATTTCAAATTCATATTTGCTCTGTAAATGAGCCTCTGGCTCAACCGAAATTGCGAAATTAGTTTTTAATTAAATATACATAGAGATAAACAACGCAGTTTAGTCGAAAGGTAAATATTATGTTTAATATTTGTTGTTGGCTTTACAACAATTCGCGTGTGTTTAGTTTGGTAAAATTTTCATTGACACCCTGCATGTTGCTCATACGCCCCGACGCCAATGAGAGCACTGTGGTGTTGGATCATTTACTGTGTTATACTATTTCTGTATAGTAATTTTGAATTAATTTGAAATAACATGCAAATTAAACTTGTATTGCGTAATAGTTAAGGGAGTGAATAGAAGTTGAAATATATAGTATGTGATACATTGTTGTGGAATAAACTCAATTTATAGAAAGAAGAGAGAAAATGTATATTTTAGTTAAATATATGCATTCTCTCTACGTTTCATTTTACATAAAATATATTAAAGAAAAAATCAAAATATTCGTTGAAATTCACGGAAAAAGTCATTGTCGCCAGTTGTGATTCTCATATATTTCACTGCATTTAAGATAGACTTCAAATACTTAGCAGATTTGTAATTCATAATGTTTTGACACTGAGACTAGCAAAGGAGAAATGCCAGTGATCAATGTATGCTCAAGTGTATAGATATGCAGGTGAAATCAGAAGTAATTTTGAAATAAACTGTCAACACTTTTTGATCAGGGGCAATTTGGCATAAGCCCTTTTATTAGAATAGCCTAAAATGTCAAATCGGTAATAAATACAAACGTTTACAAACTCGATTATGATCACTTTCAATGTCATTAATATGAGTTGTGCGTCTGTCATCACGTTGCCATTCAACGTGTGCCATCGAATTGCCACTGGCGGCACAACTGAGATTCATAGTCTTTCTGTGCTCAATGATTACGTTCAATGTGTGGCGCATTCATATCTGGAATGGCAATAGATTGGATTACATTTCTATTTTGAATTGATTTGCATGATATATAAGTAGCGTGAAGCCTGTATATATAATTGAGGAAGAAAATGACTGCGTTTAGAATTAAATAATAATGCTAAATTTATATTAATTATAGCTCAAAATCAAAGCGTATTAATGAAGAGACAAAAGAGCTTTGTTTATTTTACTTTAGGCTATGAGACTTTCTGTATTTTTATCATGCCCGCGTATACGGAGCGTCTGTGCGCCATCGCGTATAAATAATTTCAAGGAGGCTGAAGTAAAATTTTTATATACGGAATATTGCATTCACTGTGCATTTCCTCCATTACTACTGGCTGTCGCCATAAATTTACACATACGCAAAGCCTGTCAGATGTCACACACTTGCAGCAGATTTTAGTGCTTCGCTATAAATCAGTTTATACATATGGCTTTTAAATATATTTGTGCTTTTGGTTATAGTACATTGCTAGTATCTTCTCTATAAAGTACTTTGGAATATTCAAGGCAAATGTACCTTGTAAGAAAGGTAAATAAAAAATCACCTTTGTGCTACGCGCTAAATTGTAAGCGTGAGTTAATAAAGTGCATTCCACCTCAAGATGTACTATGCCTTACCAGATAGTATATACAAAGGAAGACTAATCAGCAACTTTGTTTTCAAATATACCGCATCTAAGTGCCTCACCACAGCAACAACAATTCAAATTGCAAAAATCGCATAAAATATATTGAAATTCCATAGGTAGCGATGTAAGAAAGTGTTGGGAAAATATAACAATCTGCAATAAAATAAATATCTATAAATAAATGCAGTTAAAGGAAGCTAGAAATGAAAAAAATATATACGAATTTTTCATTTATAAAACGACTCATTATCAACGTCTACATTGTCATAAGCGTCAACTGTCCGAGTAAGTACTTTCTGCACACAATCAGTGAACTTACGTTGCATAGAAGCTGGCGGCTAAATAATATCACGACGTAATCTTTTTGCCACATGATTCGCGTTGCAACGCACTGCACCACAGAAGAGTGGTATCTCAGCAAGTTGGGTGGCATGGCCAGCATAATTACAGAGTCTCAATGTCGACTAACAACTTTGCTTCCTTTTCTGCTATCGTTTCACGAATTGTGTTGCAAGAACAAATGGTAAGGACAAACAAATTAACAAATAGCAGTTCGTATTCAATAGAATATTTTCCGTTGATTCACACATTAGGTCTCAGCTACACCAATCTTTTCACTTCTATCTACTTCATTGCTTACACTGCCGACAAGCAGTGGGTTCGATGATAAATGAACTGCTTGCATATTCTTTCGGATAATTGAGACTGAATAACTGCAGGTGCTGCGATTTGTACACCAGTATTTTTATATGCACTGTTATTAAGCGTAGCCCCAGACCTATCGACAACCACACCGCTCGTGCCTGCAGGAAGGCGATGTCAGCAACAGCTTTTTCCTCGTTATCGCACTCACTTACATCCTGTTCGTAATAAAGCCAAAAAGAGTGAAAAAATGCTAACACTGCTCCGAGGTGTAATAAAAAGTGTTAAAGACACGGCACTTATATAAAAACGCGCTGGTGAATAAAAATTAAATCTCAGCTTTTTATGATTCCTTTCAGTTTTCGCTTCTGAAACCACTGGAATTTGCTGGCTGTGCTTACTGAAGGCATCGCATTTGCGTGAAAGCCAATCCTTTCGCATCGGATCCCGCGCCAATCCTGCCACGCTATCAGTTTCCTCCCTTCGCCACCTCTTCACCATAATCACGTGAAATCCTTTGGAACTCCCCTTACTTCGCGCCCCGCCGCCATGTGCCATATGCGAGTCAACAGCTGAAACAATGCCCCGTCGTGCCCTTACGCTGCTAGGGTTGTAAAGCCAGAGCGCCAAGGCGTCAAAGTGGCAGCAGGTAAATCGCCAATGCCAATGAGAACGTGATCAACTGTAAATGAATTGTTCAGTCGTGCATTTGTGGTGGGACAGCACATTTTATTAGCAAATATCGGATTTCAACATTCCCCTTATTTAATAATTCTTTTTTACTATTTCTTCGCCTTGAAATGCACTGCATATATTTATTTTGATAGAAATGGATTGCTAGGCATCTATGAATTGAGCCCAGTTAAGCGTCCCAACATCGTTAGTTTATTAGTTTCAACCAATTTTAATTCTACTTTTTTCCGGCTCATTTATAGTCTTATATCCTTTTACATTTTTCTAAATGCTAGCGCCTGCGATCATAAAAAATTTACATAAAATGCCCATTAATTTTTTAAATTTCTAGCGACCTTTTGCAGTTGCGATTTTTTTGCAAACTTTTTATTTAAGTTATAAAGTGAGAGATTACTCTGCTCAGATATCAAAATGCTTTACTCACAGAGATAAGTGTATATGGCAGCTGTTATTAGAACATTTCTTCATAGTAATGCTTCGGTGTAGAAAATTTAGCTAATTCGTTTATCTCTAAACCACAGTAATTCCAATTTGTGAAATTGTTCAGCAATTTACTTGTTTTAATGACGGATATCTTATACTCAAGTAATGCCCTCCTTATAATTAAAGACGACGGCAGTGCAGTGCAGCACAGCGCGAAAGATACTCAGAAAGAGAAATGCAAGGATGAATGTTAAGAAGCTACGCGCTAATAGACCATTAAAAAGCAATTAAACAATTATAACCGTTACAGGGAGCGCGCGAATTTCAACAAATCAGGCTCGTTTCTCGTTATATTTTCAAATTTACTTAGCTAAAATGTTCCATTTCATGGCTACATTTTTTGCTTCTCGTAACTTGCTAGTTGTTGTAAAGTAGCGAATATTCTAACGTTTCCAGTACAAAAATAATCGTACTCTCTTTCAAAAAACCTCACTTCATTCTGATCGTCTAATGAGTAAATTAGAGTATAAAACAAAAACTACAGAAATAAAAGACTTCCACTTTTTTTGGAGTGAGAGTGGAGAGTCAATGATTAATCCGAATAATATGTGGAAAGTAAAGCATAAAACAAAATGTTAAGTGGAGTGATATTCAACAAAAGTGCAAGGATAAAGAGAAAATGAACATTGCTGTGAGTGACATATTGAAAAAAACCTTTATTTTTTTAACATTTTATTAAACCCCGTCGATGCTGGAAACAAAATACGTAAAACCAAAGCATAGATTTAAAAGTACACACATTTAAATCAAATGCTGTGAACAAAAACTGCAGAGTCGAAACAAATTCCCCATGCAACGTTGGTCATTTGACACATATTTTGTATAAAAATTGCAGAATAAATTCCCAGGCAGTATAAATGCACCCGAACATATAAATATGTATATGTACAGATACTCGAAAAAGGAAAACACCAAAATCGCAATTCAAGAACATGTGGGAAATATTTTTTTGCTCGGTTTAAATAAAGCCCTTGTAGTGCTAACAGCGAGTAAATAAAAAAGGCTTGTAAGTGGCACATCAGTTGAAAATAACAGCAGACTTAAAACGGCCCGAAAAATATTTACTCGCCACTGTAATTTTGTTTATTTATTTGTAGATGTGAGTTGTACAAAACAGTATATTTGCTTTGAGTAAGTCTAAAGTGCATTTGTGAATAGAAAGTACATCAAAATGGTATTTAAAAGAAGAGAATATTTTTTTAACAATTCGGAATTCCGAAAATGCCGCTGTTTGTTTAAATGAAGGAATTCCAATTTAAAATTAAAAATTCTTCTTCATTTAATAAACACTTTATAAACACCTCAATTTCACTGCAGCTGCGCAGTTAATATCATTCCCCAGTCTTCTGGTATCATAAAATATTCCTGCAGTCAGTTAACTATTCAAATTAATCAGCTTAAGATTCAGTTTTCGCGGCAACTTTGAATCCCAAAAAGCTGCTGCTGGAAGTGTGAAACTACTTTGTTTCACTGCAACCATTTTTTATAAGCCTCGCTGTTAACTACCTCTTTAAACCGCAATCTCATGTTGTTGGGAGAGATACTACAGGGCTGCGTTGACCACCGCCAACAACACTTTAAATTGCTAAGACTGAAATACGAGCAGAAGCGCTAAAGATTTCATTCACACCGTCATTTAGTTCTTTCAGCGCTTAGCTGCCGCGAATTGATGCGATGAATTGAAACGTTGGAAGCGAAATTTTTGAGTTTTTTTGTCAGTTATAGTCAAGGTAGTTTTCGCTTACTAAGCAGAATAGTTTCAACAGTAGATTGGTAGAAAAAACTGTATAAATGTAATCAAGCGCTGAGTGTAAGAATTCTACTGACTCCATGTTACTCAGCGGCATCCGTGAATACGATGTGCTTTCTACAAGTGTGCACAATTTGCAGCTTCTTGTCGCTAAGGATAACATTTGCCAAGAAAGTGCGACAACAAATTGTAGGATATGCTGCATAAAATGAACGGATTTCGTTCATATTTGCGTATTATACTACATAAGTGTGCTTATATATATATAGTTCCTGTTACTCCTGCAAGGAGCATAGGGCCACAATAAAACAGTTCCAACCATTTCTGTCACATGCCATACGCTTTATCTCGCCCCAACTTTTTCCTGTAGGTCTGAAGTCAGCCTCCAACCTCCATATACACAAATGAAATAAGAGAAACGCTCTTATTATGGGAGCATATTGAAATGTTTGCGTTGAACGGTAGGAAGTGCTGGCTCAAGTGTCTCAGTATTCAAATGAAACCGCTAAAGATTTTACAAATGCTTAAAATTATTCACAATTTAGCCGAGTAATTGCACGACGCTAAAGCAGCAAATGCGTAAAAGGATTTGTAAATCTGCATTTTAAGCAAATAATTGGAGTGTTCGTTAGCGCAGTATGACTGTAAAACTACTAAAGTACATACAACTATTTTTTACACATATGCAGAATGCCGAGTAAGGAGATTAAATATGAAATATATCCAGCTAATTCATGTGAATCATTAGCAACATCCAAAAGCTTAAAAAGTTGCCTTCATTACTCTTTTAATATGCAAAAACTTTCTCTATAAATTCTACTGGTAGCAGAATCTCATGAGGAACTTGTGCCCTCTTTACTTTTCCACCGAAGGTAATAGTTTACCAAGTTCCTTAATAATCTTAGTGAGAAAAATGCAAGGAAATTATTAAAAGCAAATCAAGGACTTACTAATTTTCTCCTACAAGTCGACGACGAAGAACGTGTGTACAATTGTGTGAAATATGAAAGAAGTTTGACTGTTTATTTATCTCTCTCTACAACTAAAAAGTTGAAAAGAGCGAAAGTTTTCGGACTAAGATGGTAATTTGGTGAGAAGAAACTACGTACAGTAGCTAATATTTTTTATCCAATATTCTACAATGTGATGCCTACAAAGAATGAGTCTTATACTGCTCAATATTATTCTCCGTAAAGCGGGAGTTTTGTTTAAAGCAAAGCAATTGTAAAAATAAAATCAAAGATAAATACTCTTGTTTTGCCAATAAGGCTACGACATTAATGAAACTCCCTTGGGCTCAATATTTCAAAACACCTTTTCGGTCTCTGTGCGATTGTTTCCTCACAAGATTTTATCGCTACTTTGCGTTGAGTGGTGTCTGCAGATAGTCACACAACAACAACAATTTCTACAAAATTGTTTGAACGCTTATTTATTGTACGCTTTAAATGACAGCTTGCATAATTTCAGGGGTATTATTTATGCGTTTTGGAAGATAGAATTGTGTGCAAAATAAGCCGTTTGGCCAATTCTGTTGCTAAACTAGACTTTATACTACCTTTTTTATTTTTTTAGAGTTCTGTGAAAAGAGGTTTCCTACTGAAGAACCCCAGCACTAGTTAATCTGACTATACTACTACTCCAGCAAGTGAGTATAGTGAGTTAAAAATGCATTGGTTTGTTAGCTACCACTGCCATTACCCTCATTAGTTGCTACCATTATTGCCAAAAATTTGCATTTTTACATACTTAAATTTACCAAATTTAGCGTAAAAACCCGAAAAATAAATTTAAAAATCATTTTAGCTCAGTTGGCAAACTGTTTGGGTTAACTCAAGTGAAAGGGGCTGTCATAATTTACTATGAACTTTGTTGCTGTTGCAGACACTATGTGGCTATCCGCAACTTTCACATACACAAGTAAAGGATTTGTGCTTGGTTGGTAGCAATTTAAAGAGCATGACTTAATATTTACTCAGCAAGAAGAGCATATAAATCTGCAAATATGAGACACTTTTTATAAGGACATATGTACTGTAATATTATGAATAAACTGTTCAAATTGATTTAGGCTAAGATGAAATACTTTACTTTTACGTAACATTATTCAACGAGTGTAAACGAATTCCATATCACTTGTGTTACATGTAACTTATTTATATTCTATGAAAACTAAATACAAATACAGTTTTATAGAATTATTCAAATGTTAATCAATATCTGTGAAATAGCTCACAACATGTTATGGTTCATAGAATTTAAGCAAGAATTGTCTATGGAATATATCACACAAACAAGATTATTGACCCAAATTGAGAGTATAAGCCCAGTGTGGTGTGAATGATATATTCTACAAATTCTCTATCTTAACGTGTTTATTTAGTATGTACTCATTTGTGAAATTTTACTTAGCCCTCGGGTTTGGTATTCTCATGTGCATACAAATATTTGTTGGTATTAAAATGTCTGCTAAGAGTGGTGAGAGCTCCTACGACCTGCTCTAGGTATTTTGTGTTGTGTACAACTCAAAATAAGATGAATGTCCAGTGAGTTTCTACTCCAATCTTATGCACAAATAAACTATTTCCGGTTTTGCATCATATGTGCATTAGTAATTATTTATCTGTGGCACAAACTTATATGCATAACAATTCATGGCAATGAATTCATCATTTTATAAAGCATGCACTTACATATACTTACCAAAGGTCAATCGCTGTGGATAATGCTCTTTCGGTTGATTGGTAATAAAATTGCTTTGCTATTCAATGAAAATTGAATCATGGCTCTAGAATTATTCCTTGAATTATTTACCTGTGTTTGTGCTCCATGGCGGATACGTAACATTTTCAGATACTCTACATTGGTACACTTTCAGCTTTTGTTATAATATACATTTATGCAAATTGCGAAATTTATTTAATAAATAATATACACGTCAGACTATTATCACCTTTTGGTAATGATTCTATCTAGAAGCAGAATCATATTTCCATATGAGCTGTGAGAATAAGTAAATACAAGTGCCATGTTGGAATGCATTGTGTCACTACATGTTTGCTCATGTCGCTTTTATCGCATCACAAGTTACAGCTACGCCAACACTTGAATAAAAATACTGAAAGCTCAAAGGTCATTATATTATACTTTACAATTCTTACAACCAAGACATTTTTATGAGATAAATAAGACTGATGAGGTGTATTCCTTTAAGTGAGGCTTCATATATAAAAGAAGGAAGGAAACAGAAATAATTGGACTGTATAGTTGAATAAATTATAGGTAATTTGAACACGAGAAAAGGTTACAAGGAGAAAATGAAGAAAGAAATTCTGCAACAAAGCGCACAGCCACTCATTTCACTCGCAGTATACATATATGATGAGTAACTCTCTACGATTTATTATACTGCCCTAATGGCGTATTTTTATGTTATTATATATTTCAAACCACTGCACTTTAAAATAATCAAGTTGATATTGTAGTACTGCATCTTGTGCGACCAACTAAATTACCATCATTTGTTAGTACTCTGGCATCATCTTCTACCATCAGCTGCGTTTGCTTTTTACTAAAGCAAGACACTTTACGAAGTTTCTTAATGAAACTCTAAAAGTAGAAAACATTTTTAATGCATAATAAAAAGTTTAAAAATATTAATTTGAGCTGAAAATTTAAGGGAAAGCCGAACCTGACATATGTCATAAATACCCACATTCCTGCCTGTAGCAACCTTTACACTTTTAATTTTTTTTGTAAGGAAACAACATGACATTTGCATAGAGATTTTCACATGTGTACTAAACACTGCCCTACAGAATTTTAACTCAGAAAAATGCACATGTAATAAAGAAAAGTTCAATGGGAAGAAGAAGATATCCGTATTTGACGGATATAATGTAGACGATAGCACACTTCAAGCAATGATTTTTCAGATGTCATCCGCTTTATTTATATCACTTCTTACATCTTGCTTCATCGTTTACTGAGTCATGTCACTGCATGACATCACTGAATGCCTGAAGGTTGCCAAGTTCACTTTTTGCTTATTTGCCATATTTTCCCCATATTGACATTTTTATTCACATGCTTAGTCGCCGCGGCATTTTCTGTCACTTGCCCTCAGAATTCGGTACATGAATTTCGATAAATATGTATGTATTTTTATGCAAGCATTTTTTCGTGTAGGGTTTGTCGTTTCCCTACTGTTGGTGGCAATTGCGATTACCATGAGTCTAATGTAATGCGGTCCTGATTTTTTTATGCTTACGCTTCCCCAATTTTATTGTTATAGCGTTTGGTCATTGGAGAGACGACACGCTTCAGACAGTCGACTTATTATCGCATGTTTTTGCATCCTAAAAACAAATTTTGAAGTACGAAAGTCATTTTCAATATGGTTCGATTGAACTTAGCTTCAATATTTAAGGTATGCTGGGAGTCATAATAACACTATTTGCCTTCATGTTTTCAAAATTTCCAAATTTGGGAGCCAATTTATGACACCTAATTGCTGATTAATTTGTTTTCTAAAGAAATCAAAATTTGTTATACATTTTCATTGTTATATCGACTAATTATAATAATTTTTGAAAACCAATCACCCGTTCTTAGCAATCAATTGAGCCAATTTGAACTTAATTGCATTTTCCGCACAGAAGCAAAGTGCTTGGTAAAATTTACGATATTATTCGAGTGGGTTTTGTTGTGTGCTGTGCTGGAGTTAATTACGAAATTTGGTCCTAAGTCAATTGCCAATAAAATTTTGTTACACATTTGTTGCATGCACCTGAGTGTCGGGTAGTTACCAAAATACTCAAGAGCTTTATGCTGCTTATATATACATATGTATGTATATGCGCACACACTGTGGAATGCTTTGTTCTTTGTCCTGAAGCATAGCTTTGTACCAGCGTATGACAGCTTGCCTATGGGCATTCAAACTAAATCACATCACAAAAACAATAAACAGTTTAGATAATTTCGGTGTTTATATTTGCTAAGCAAGAGTTTGAATGAGCGCAATTCTTTTGGTTACAAAATTAGTCAATCATTTTATATAGTAAATTTTATTGCTTATTTAAAGACTCATATATAAATATTTCAGCAAAACATAAAATTTGAGATTTGCTCCGGCTTATATATTATACCGGAATGCTGATGTCATCAATAGTTTCCACCAATAGAATTGTCTCCTTAACTTCGCATACAAATTGATTAAAGTTTCGAAAGGAGGAAAGCCTTTTTATGAGAAATTTATTTTAACTTCATAGATTTTTTGAGGCAACTATTAAAATTTATTTTTATAAAAATTTAATAGGATTTTAAGATTAAATTAAATAAATTATTAAAATATTTTATCAGCTTATTTCTTCAACTCAATTTATTCTATTTGCTGAATTGAATGAGCTTATAAATATAACATTTATTAAATATCTTGTTATTAGTTGTATATGATGTGGAAATGTGAAATTATTTGAAAAGTAAAATTAATTTAAGCTGTGGGTGTAATGGTGTGCCCACCGGTTTCTAGCTAACCAACATAAATGAAATCTTCGCATTTTGATGTATTTCAGCAGGCGCTAGAAGAATCCTACTTTCGAGTTTTTTATAAATAATTTCTCCTATAAAGTTATCATTGGATAAGTTTCTATAAATGCCTTAACACACTGTGAACATACCGCCACTCAAAAGGAAGAAAGTGTGATTTTACATTTCCACAAATCGGAAATAATCACTGCACTCTCTTATATACATATTTCCGAACGAGGCATGAGTTGCGAACTTTTTGAGCTGCTTGCGTGAAATCTACTATTCAATTCCAATTAAGATGATACATGCAACTTGTCTACGCGCAGGTGTGCAACAGGTGCTTTCATATCGTTTTGGTTGCCTCAGAGAGTGGTTGCCGCAGAAATCCGCTAGCTTCTTTGTGAACCACAAACACAACAGCAACTGTTATTGACATATATATGTTTGTTAAACTAGCAGTGGTTGGTTGATCGAAGGAAAATGGTAAAGTTTCGCAGGCAAATCTCGCACGCCAAGCAAATAAGCGAAAACGGAAACCACAATACTGTTCCGAATAGAAATTCATACATACTTTCATACATACATTCCATGTGATAAAGCACTGCGATGCTCAAATACTCTTTCCGAATGTGACGAAATCTCATTTTGAACATCAGAGTGAATTTTTGATCTTTTTAGATCGAATTAAGCGTAGAAAACTGTACTTTGCATTTGGGTCTGATTTTCGCCATTTATAATTTTAAAACTTTACTAAAGCTGTTTTAAAAGCTTTTATTTTACTTCTTATTCACCCACACTGAGGTAATAACAAATGTAGCACCTTCTTTGTAGTACAATGGACCGTGACCATAAACCATTTTGACGCCATGGTGAAAACTTTCTAGTCGAGTTTGGAAAGAATCTTTTTGCTTTTTAGGTAGAAGCATAAGTAAACTTAAACTTATTTATTATATGTCTGTGAGTAGAATATGAAAGCTTTCACGTATTCACAAGTAAATGTTTAATGGAACGCATGAAAGTTTGGCAAAGAAAATTAAATATGATGGAGCAGCTAAGAGTAGTGAAACAATAGCTAACAATTTTATACTCTTTAGTGTGTGGCATTTATATGAAATTAAATAAAATTTATGAAACTGTAAGCAAAATAAATTTAGTGTGACTGATGGCATAAGCTGAACAAGATCTTATCTATCTTTAAAATTTATAAAGCACTGGATAAAGATAAACAGTCAACTTAACTCGATTTATGCAAACAATTTAATTTCAAAAGTTTATGCAATTGCTTTGAATTTCTTAGTTCGATTTTAAAATGCCACCACTGAGTTTGACCTTTCGCAAATTGACTTTCACTTCGTTAACGATGAACACGCAAACTGATGGCCAACACTAACAATGCGATGGCCAATTCAACTCATAGCAATTGCTGACACCAATTTGGTGCTCGAGCTGTCAGCAACAGCGCGAAAGCTGCTGGATAAAAATGCGAACTGTGATGTGAAGAGGAGATAGAAAGTCATCGAGCTGACATTTATTCCAACTAAATGAAATCGAGCACTCTTATACTGGCAGTCGAGTTGACAAAACAAAAACGAAGTGCACTTGCGTGGCCTTGACTATATGCGTTTGTATTTTTATTGAACGTTTGCTATGGTATGATTGATGAATTTAAAAAAAAAAATCAATTGTCTTTAAATGAATATATTATTTGTTTTAATGAATTTTTAATTAAATTAACAAAATTCCAATAAAAAAAGTGTGCAGCTATATACAACTATATTTCTATAACTATGTTTTCAGCAACATAGATAACGGGTGATTTTTTTGAGGTTAGGATTTTCATGCATTAGTATTTGACAGATCACGTGGGATTTCAGACATGGTGTCAAAGAGAAAGATGCTCAGTATGCTTTGACATTTCATCATGAATAGACTTACTAACGAGCTAACGTCGAATTTTCAGTGAATGGGCCCTAGAAAAGTTGGCAGAAAATCCGCTTTTTTATCGACAAATTTTGTTCAGCGATGAGGCTCATTTCTGGTTGAATGGCTACGTAAATAAGCAAAATTGCCGCATTTGGGGTGAAGAGCAACCAGAAGCCGTTCAAGAACTGCCCATGCATCCCGAAAAATGCACTGTTTGGTGTGGTTTGTACGCTGGTGGAATCATTGGACCGTATTTTTTCAAAGATGCTGTTGGACGCAACGTTACGGTGAATGGCGATCGCTATCGTTCGATGCTAACAAACTTTTTGTTGCCAAAAATGGAAGAACTGAACTTGGTTGACATGTGGTTTCAACAAGATGGCGCTACATGCCACACAGCTCGCGATTCTATGGCCATTTTGAGGGAAAACTTCGGAGAACAATTCATCTCAAGAAATGGACCCGTAAGTTGGCCACCAAGATCATGCGATTTAACGCCTTTAGACTATTTTTTGTGGGGCTACGTCAAGTCTAAAGTCTACAGAAATAAGCCAGCAACTATTCCAGCTTTGGAAGACAACATTTCCGAAGAAATTCGGGCTATTCCGGCCGAAATGCTCGAAAAAGTTGCCCAAAATTGGACTTTCCGAATGGACCACCTAAGACGCAGCCGCGGTCAACATTTAAATGAAATTATCTTCAAAAAGTAAATGTCATGAACCAATCTAACGTTTCAAATAAAGAACCGATGAGATTTTGCAAATTTTATGCGTTTTTTTTTTTTTAAAAGTTATCAAGCTCTTAAAAAATCACCCTTTACAACAAACATAATTCTCAAGCAATTGCCTTATAAGGCTTATTTACTGTGCTGTTAATGGCACTTTGCATAATCTGAGAATAGTATTAACTTTTGCTGAAATTGAATATGATAACGAATATCGTTGCAAAGTGTATATCAATTGGAAGAAGTAGATATTCGGAACGTACTCTCGTAAGCAGATATTATTCCTTAGTTCCTAGAACGTTTCCAAATTCAAAGGAAAAGCGCCGAACTTTGCCTAATAAACACTTTTCGTACATATTTCTTCTTCTGCTAATCGCACACAATCACAAATTAGCTAAAGTGGATTCTACGGAAGTGCACTCGGAATCTGAATACGCAAATCGCTCTGGTAGAGAATGATTAAGAGTGGCAAAGGTTGCGGCAGCATTTATACGCACATCCACACAAACAAACATACACACATGAAAATACCCATGAATGTCTCTATGAGCACAATTCAGAACAATTGCGTGGGTGAGCGAGAGCTGATAAACCACAACGACGACCGTAAAATTGTTGCTTTATTTGCAGGCGTGCAGACGCTACCACTTATTCATGCAAACAAGCAGAATGCATTCATTAAAATGTGCTCGCACGCTCGTCTTGTTCGGACCTGCTGGATTTTGCGACGCGACTATTTTTGGAAATGTCTAATATACCACGGCTTGTTAAGCTCTAAGTATTTCTGGCATAAGTAATGCATACACGAGGGTACGTGAATGAGCAGGAGCATCAACACGTTACACATCGTAAAATTAATACTGTTGTAATTTGGTCTTATTCATATATAGCAATTTAATTTAAGAAAGAGAAAATAGATTATTAGCCTTTCTTGAAAATCGGATCTTCATCCTTTATATCCAATAAAGAACTCCGGCCTCTTTGTTGTTTATCAGAGAAGAGTTGAGAGCATCATTTGTTCCAGTTTCTCATTGCGTCAACCATACAAATAAATTTCTTCGTGAACCAATTCTTCATCTTTGTCTGCTGTTATTGTTGTAACAGAGAACCATATATCCAATTCAGTTTTTCTTTATCCTCAGCATACACATAGCTGGTCTTTTATTCATGCAACAAGAAGAGTTTCTCATGACTGCAAATAATCACAACAATAAAACGCAAGCTTCCAAATCTGCCGACTTTTAGGCGACCCACCTTTTTCCCTTCACTATACGCACAAACATGCGTATTTATGTATGCCTATATTTTGTTTCCGTTTGCCTAGTGTGTTGTGTTGCCATTTTTGCATTGACCGAGGGTATCTTTGCTGAGTTCCGGTGGGCGGAACTATGCATTGTTTGGGGTAGTATTTCTTTCAAAGTTATTGAATTTCAATTTCTATTTTTAATTGGCAGTCCAAGATATCTGTGCGCATATGTTTCAGGCCTATTCGGCTACTCCATAAATGCATGCAAAGAAAATTGCTAGTTGAATTGTGTGAATTCGTGTGTTTGCATTTAATAGGTTCCCATAGCTTTAATATGCCTTGAAATATTGGTCAAATTTTTTTTAAGAAAAGTTTTTTTAAGAAGTACAAAATTTTCGAATATGGAGATAGTGAGATGCTGGAGTTTAAATAAGGGTATGTGCTACTTACCTCCAACCCGTCCAGATGCTCCTTTTAGTAACATGTGCCAAGAATACATAAGGAAACAAATTTTCAACAGTTTTTAGGGGATGTGGAGTTCCAGTAGCTAATATATTTGTACTAAGTTTTTACTTTACTTCACTGCTAGATTTTTATGTGTGATACGCGTATACTAAATTGGCTGTTTTGTTCGTGCACATTATTTACTCCCTTTAACATTTAGTTCGATATATGAAACGAAGTGTTTATGAATAGTGGCTAATTTGGCTTAGTGTCTCATTTCGGCATGGAACGCTAGTAGCAAATTGCAAATAAAATGTTTGACGATAAAGTTAATCCAAATTGATTAAATTAGGAAACAGCGAAACAAATGAATGTATATAAACATTTCAATCAAACTCTGAAGGCATTCGACACGTTTTTCACACATAATTATGCTTTATCATTTACTACCTGAAAGATGAAGGGAATGTTCAAGCACACCATTGTTACAGGTCGACTTGAATATAGCACATATTTCTATTTCTTTAGAAGTGGTGAATAACACATTTGAGTCCATAAAGAAAGGTTGATGCATAACTATAAAATTTCGCTTTTATTGAGTTTAATTTTTTGTCTCAAAATACATATGCAGTGCACTCGCGAATATAAGTGTTTCCAAATACCTCCAGAAAAAAATTACTCATACGTCCCGCATAGGGATGATATTGCCAATTAGTTCAATGTACAATACGCGCCTGCAGCTTTTGACGATTTACATACAAAAAACTCCTAGCATTTATTTATTATGCCATACACTTTTTGTGCTGTTCATTAATAAGTTGCATGCCATAGGTTTCATGATTTACAGTCCGTGACACAACCACGCCATATTTTCCACATGGAAGCTGCTAAAATGGAAAATTGCAGGAAAATAAAGCTCAAAATTCTCGCCACAAAAAATTGATAAATACTATTAAAAAAGTTTAACAGCCTATGATAGCTGATTGCTGACAAATCATGGCGAACTTGGATTAACTTTTTTATAAGTTTCACGGCATTTATGGGCGAAAACTTAAAAAAATCATATCATATGCGAAAATGCAAATATAAGCCGTGGTAAATAAATGAGAAATAATGCTTTTTATTGAGGAAATAATTGTAACAAGTTTTTCATGAAATTGCTAGGCGCACACAATATTGACCGACAATAAAAATTGTATCACAATCACTGCACGAAATGCATGATATCAATATATTTTTGTTCAATATCTCCCCTCAACCTCCCTCTAACTAACTATTTGATTCGTTTCATTGTTTCCGTTTATTCGGCAGCTTGCGGCAAGCTTAAAACGAAACAGTAGTAACTTCTGGCTCATTAAATTGTCGTTCAAGCGCTGCTCAAGTAGTTCTTTTCCCTTGCTTCACATTGTTTTCCAAAGTCACTTCGCGTTCAAATTGCTAACGGCGCATTTTGGTGGTGAATTCAATTTAGCCTCTTGCAAGAAAAAAATAATTTGATTTTCTTGTAAGTCTCACAGACGATATATTCACTATTGATGTTACTTGCAAAAACAAAAAAAGTTTAATTGAAAAGAGGAAGATATTGATGTGTACAACTATATCTACATTCTTTTCTTAAGCTGATGTGATAAATTATACGAAAAGCTGTTATGTAAAGGAAGGTGTGAAAAACAAATCTGTAACTGACCCTTTGTGGCAGCGCGTAGTATATGGTGCTAAAAGAAAAGTGTGCTGAAAGTAATGTAAAAGAAACAATGTAAGTCTTTTTATTGATGCAGCGCGTATTTCACTCCGCCACTAACTTATTTCTCATTTCTACCGTCTGCTACAGTTTGCTTCTTCAGTTGATTACTTTGAAATTTATTGCGTTTACTTTTTAGTGCTTAGCGTTGCGGTTTTCTTGTTCTTCTTTTTTTTATTCCCCTACTTGTTAAACGATCTCTGCGTTTTTACATCCCAAGACTTCTTCCACACTTGACGGACTGCCATTTTGTGTCGTTTCCAATAGCAGCCACTCTCTAAATTCAGTACTTAAATGTACTTCAATTAAATACAAAAAGTATTTTTTCTCTCGACGGTAGAGTTTCCAACATCTTTAGCATAAACTGTATTTTAGTCCCAATTAAGGCAACACCTGTAACATTTTTTCACTTAAGCCACTTCCCATAATCCACAAGTACAGCGCTAAGAACTTGGCAAACCTTGTCAACCGCAAAAGTCACTTAAGGTTGTTGTTGTATTTTTGAAACTCAAGCACCAAATAGTACAACATGCAACAACTGAAGTTCACTTAACATATGTACGTCTTGTTGCACTTAGTGAGTCTTGTGGCAGGAAAAAGTAAGTAAGTTCCATTAGTAAGACTTGTTGGCATACCTTTAATTTAGTTATACTTATGCTTATAAGAAATATAATCTGTGATAATATTGTATTATAGTATGGTGATTGTTGGGTAATCGATTTTTCGAGACTAATTTTTTGGAAAATGGTCTATATACTACACTTTCTCTGTGTACAATTGCAACACTTCAGAAATAAAAATAATTAAAATATTACTAGACTGTTCTTTGCAATGTTCTTATTCTTCTTTACTCAACTCGCTTCGCATGAATAATTTTGAATTGTCCTACCACCTGCTCAACATTAAATGTGAAAATATAATCACATGCAGGTTCACTCATGCGTGAATATGCGCTTATTGTGCGAAATAATGAGTCACGCTTGAAAGAAACCTAACAATGTAATGAAAGAACTTAAATGTAGGTGGTGTTACATGGTAAATGCAAATTGCAATTGCAACTGTATACTCAAATGTAGCCCTTTTGCATTTATTTACATTTTAACAATACACTTGAGTAAAACAGAGGTTTACAATTTTTTCAGTATTGTCTAAGCAAAAGTGTGCACACGTTCATTCATTTTATTTAATGTATACAATCCTTTTCGCATTATTTGTGTTACATGCAGGCCTCCTTGGCAGTGTCGAAGCAGCGTTAGAAACTTTATTTAAGATTAATGTGCATGTGCTTTATGAGATTGCTTTGATGTGCTTATCTGTTAATTGCAGGGACATTCATTCGAAAAATTGCTGAGCTAGTTAACTTATTTAATGGGAAGCTCTTTCTGGGAAGCTCATTTCTCTTCAAGCAAGCAGTAAATGTTGCAATGAAATTAACTAGCACTACTGTAGTAGCTCAATGCTTGAAGGCGAAAGTTTTTCGTGGGAGAGTTTTCTGCAATTGCATTGAAAATATATGTTGAAAGCGATATAAAGTAAATATCTTTCAAAATTTCCGCTTTAGTTCAATGGTTGTAAAGAAATGAATTAAATATTTTTAGAACAGTGTTGTGCCTTTTCGAGAGAGGAAGCAACATTTAAAAACATAACCAACAAAAACAATATTTTTTTAAATAGTCATGCAACTGTCGACCAGTGTACAGGTGTTTGTCTTTTCCATTGGCTGTTTTTATTTGCCAATTGCTCAGTTTGCATTCGCAAACAAATAAATAAACGAGAAATACATGTTTGCATGGCCAATTGTAACTGCGGCCACTTCATGCTTAAGCGCAATGTGTGTATGTAAGTTAGCGTGGAGGCCATAGTAGCCGTAAACCAGTGTAAATATTGAGTAACGCAGTTCGCTTGCCGCGGTTCACAGTATATTTAGTGTCCACTTTTGCTGTTGTCGCTATTGCTACACTTGCATTCAACATTCTATAGGATTTTTTGTTCATAGAACAACAGCAAAATGTGTGTGCCTGTTCGTATGTTCTTGTTCTTGTTAACATGTATTTAGGCATCATCTGGCGCTATGAAAGGTGTATAAACAGTAGTAGTTGGTGTAAAGTCAACACAAATTGACACTAGTTGTTTAGTTTTTTCATACAAATTTTTGTTTAAATTACGAATATTTTATCACATTTTACACTCCGCAACATGTTGCGAAGAGCTTTCACATAATAATTATTTATTTTTGTTGAAATATTTCGCGAGCCTTTAACTCCCACAAATTGGGAGAGCATGTAATATACGTGTTCATCAAGACTTAGGACTTACTTAACTCTTTTCTAATACCTTTAATATGCCTTAGCATGGCAAATGCAAATTAAGTAACAAATATTTCATACTTCAGGTTACCGAAAGAGCAAGTCCCAGAGTAGCACCCGTACTTATTTAAACATTGACAAATCATGCTAATACTTAGCTATATTTGGCATGTAGGACGTTGCAACATTGTCACACGGCAGACTACACGAGACTATACCATTTTATGCAGTTTGTGCATATGTTAGTAGATGTTTAGTTCCGCTTTGCATGAGCGGGCATAAAATTGTTGTTTTATTTAAGTGCGTGCCATACTCGCATGCGAGCTCGCTGAGTCCTGTATTAAAATGTTGTCGCTGACGATGACGATGTAGAGCAACATGTTTAACAGGTTATTGTTATTGTTATTTCTATACAGCACGAAGTTAATGTACGCATAGTCAAGCTTCAAAATGGCACATTCTACACGCGCACACCTTAGCTCACCTATGAACTAAAGGGTATATTGGAAATGGTAAACTTCTATATTTGTAGAAAATTGTTCCGGATCTGGATCCGAGTTAGTACAAAGAAAATTTATGAAAATAATCCCAACAAATTTTAAATAAAAATATTAAATTTATTCTAAAAACTACAAAATATACTCAAAATAACTTCTAAATAAATTTCATAAAGCTTGGAAAAATCTCATTAACATTTTAGTTCTGCATTTAAAGAAATTTCTGTATCAAAAAATAGAGAGAAGCCACTCCAAGTTGCACTTGAAAAATTCTGTCCATTAATTTCAAAATCTTGTCAGCAACATCCAGCTATTTCACTATTCATTAGAGACTAACCATATATATACCATTTGTTGTGGTTTCCGGAGGTGGCAACTTTGCCCATAAATTTAGCCAAGAAAAAAAATTGTTTTGCACTCCCGTGTGGGAAATAAAATAAGCAACGACGGAATTTACGTTTTAGTTATTGAATCTCATTGGTAGTTGTGTTAATGTTTTTAGGAGTTGAGATACTGAACTGAGTCCCAGAAAGAAATTTTTGTTATGAGATTTAAAAACAGCCATTAAGTTAAAAAATAAAAAATATTTTTGTTACTTTCGATTTCTGCGATAAAATTGAATATGATCTGCTCTCTTTTGCATTGCGAAAAAGGTTACGTATACGCCCCATAACGATTTCTTCTGTCTTAAAAGATGCCGCAATTTGTATGAAACCAGAATAAAAAAAAACAGATTTATTAATTTATTAGATACTTAACTGATTCATTATAGTACTTTAATCTGATTAATATGTGTGTGTAAAGATGCTCCCAAATAATTAATTAACCCTAAACATTAGTAAATTACTAATTAGTAATAGTATATTAATTCTGGAGTAAACATAATAATAAATCACAAGAATGACGGAAATTAAATTCAATAGGAAGTATTGTTCTCAAGATAAGTATTTCAATTAACAGACGAAATATGAGTGATGGACTTTCATGTGTTAAAGCTCCGGTTTACAGTCAATTAAAATTTTATAATTTCGTATGAATGCGTGGACTTTGCTTCAGTGTGAACCTACCTACTAATAAAATATATCAACAATATTCGCCTCCTATTGTTCCCCAGATAGCAGCATAAACTGCCAATGCACTGTGGTTCCTCCCATACGACAAAAATAAAAAAGTCTATGTTTATATATTGGGCTTGGAGCTAAATAAATAGTTGCATATGCCATCAAATTTATGTATTTTGAGTTTGTTTTGATTATTTCTAACGGAACTTCTTGAGTGAAAGCAACATATGTACGGCCTTGCACAGAAGTAAATAGTTGACAAAAATAAAAGAGAAAACAACGTGTACATTCAACTGCAAAAGTTTAATTTAAAAAAGTGTCTAAATAAAAATACTTAAAATGGAAATTAAAGTAGATGGTAATAGTATTATTTTTCAGTAATAACAAGTTTTTAAATTGTGCTGTTGTTTTTAGAATAACAAATTTTAATGAAGTGTCTTTTTGATTCAGTTTTGTTGTTCTTTGTTAAATGTATTTGGAGATTTAGTAACTTTGTCAACCGAATGCAGTGACCGGATTAGTGTGTAAATGTTGATACAAGTATATAGTTTAAAATAGTATTAAGTTCATGTGCAGGGATTTGCAGGTTTCTAAATAAAGTTTATTAAACTAACCTAACTTTTTAATTTCAAAGTGTATTTTGTACATCAAATGTGCGTGTTATAGTATTGGTTTTTGCAAGTATTGTCAATAAACAAATGTAGAATTAGTTGTTGTTGTCTCACTCTCTCTCTCTCTGACATTTTTATTTTTTAAATTTCTTATCGTAGGAACGTCTCATCAACGCATATTTTCTCGCTCCTATATTTTTGAAATTTGGTGCTCCAAAAATGGATCAAATACGACGAACGGTCAGGAAGTTTTTGAAGAAGTTTTTGAAGATATAATCAGAAAAACAGATTTTAAAGGTGACGAACACCCGTTTGATGATATACTGAAATGTGTAAAATATTTATGGAGACGCATTGGGGTGATGTGGAAACAAAACCATCGCGTAAAGTCAGACGTGTTAAGATACTACTCGGATTGGCTCTCTTACAAAGAGGTTGTTACCTTAAGTCTCGAAACTCTATCTTTGCCATCTGAAAAAGAAGAAGCAAAAGCAAGTAAACGTGGTCGCCCAACTGCTGATTTCTCTGGATGCCCCAAACGGACTACGCAACGTAGAATAGCATGATTTTTTTATATGATATTATTCTTACAGGTTAAATGTGGGGGTTGGATGGGAGAAACTATAACGACAAATCATGTTCAGGTTGTTTATTGCTTTCTTAAATGTTTTTACAAAGCCTTACTGAAAGCTTTGACGCTGCGACCATGACCTTGAGAAGTATATTTGCGCATGATTGCCATATAATGGAAATTACAGTTCTATGGGAGCTATAGGACCTAGTAGTCCGATGAGGTCAATTTTTTTACTATATATTTAAAATTTTCTAGATTTTTGGTGAAAATTTCAAAGCGATATCTCAACGGGAAGTATTTATGACCGCACCTTCATACAAACCGAACCACTGTGCAATGGTTCCATAAAATAACAATGTAAATTTAGCAGCATTCGCAGCAACACCAACAAAGCTAAATAGCAAAGCGACAACAACAATGAAACAAAACAGCAGCAAGATAATTGGCAACTAAATCGTTTATAAGCCCATAATATTTGCTGGCATTGTTATTGCTGTCACGCTGCTAACTTACAACACCAATTATTTGTTGTTGTTACTGTTGTACATGTACGCATCAATGAATATAAATATCAGCGTGTTTGTGCACAAAAATTCCCAAATCTGCAAAACAAGCAACAGTTATAAATATGTACAACAATAACAATAAAATATGTAGAACATGTGTTGCCCGGTTTCAGGGCGATGGAGCAAATTGATAATTCGCCCCAAAATGAATGTACATAATACATAAATATTTAGAGAGACAGACAAGTACAATAATCGGTAAGCGTATTAGTAACCTTCTAAGCGAATATTCGCATTTGAACACAAGAAAGATGCGGGTCACCGCTTCTCAAGGTCTTTACGCGTCGTGAGCGGTCAAGGGTGAGTGGTCGCCGCATGTCACGCGTGAAAATATATTGTAATTTAATAGATAATCGCAAGTTGTTGCTATTGTGAAAGTGAATTATGGAAAACGTATGTGTGCGTTGCGGAAATGTAATAATTTATGATTAGTAGATGTGTTTTTGTTGTTGTTGCACTTTCGTAAATGAAGTGGATGTGTGTCTGATATAATTTTAAGTTACCTGGGGGGATCGTAAATCAAAGTTGCCGAGATTATAAATCACTTTATTAATAAAAGTCATTTACAGCAAAGCCACTCATCTGATGTTTATGATAGGTTGAATACGGAAGGCAGATTATATCAATTATTTCGATCCATATTTCTCACATTTTTTTGTCATTTTCACAATCACATATTTTCGCTTTGTAAAAAGTAAACTAACAGAGTTTCTACATAAGTCATTACGGCTTCATTAAAAAGCTACTATTTTAATACGAAAACTTTCAGTTAAATAGCCACAAAATTGATATCGTTTCTCATTTACCAATTGCAATTTATTTTGCACTACCATATTCATCCATATAGAGTGGTGACTACCTCAATTAATACAAATGAAATATTTTTGTAATTTTCGCAGCTGAATCAAGTTGCATGTCATTTGTCCATTGGAGCCAGCGCGTGCTTTGGCGCAGTGGATGTAAATTTAATTGGCACAATCCGATTGCAACACATGCGATTTTCAGTGAGCTTTTCATTAATGTGACCATGTGGCGCCATGTCAGGGAGTAATACAAATACACAGATGTGGTTATATGCTGGTCCATCGAAAATATTTTTAAACTCAACATAACTTTGATTCGTAAATCATTTACATGCAACATTGTGTGCAGCTATGGAGCGTGAAATGCAAGCCAAGTGTAGTGATAAATCACCATCTGTGGTTGTACAATACAATTTGTATATATTTATAGTTAAGAACCATGCATAAATGGTGCATACATTATTCTGATAAATAAATATTATGCAATGAAAATTAAAATATTTATAGATAATATCTAATTAAGAAGTGAGAATTTTATTATTCTATGTTTAAAATGCTTGCCGTAAAATACAAGTAAAATGAAAACGTGCAACTACAACTGCAAATCAAAAATAAATTTGTTCAAAAAATTTGAATTCTTCCATCGAATCTAGTTTGCTTATTGAAAATCACTTAATCATATAGCTGAGTCAAATGCCAATTTGATTATACAACTTATTTCTAATGAGTGTATAAAGCATACATTTTTATAGAGAAACAGTATTCGAAACAGTTTATTTTTTATGTAAATTAAAATGTATGAAATTATATTAAATTCACTAAAATGTCTAAAATATTAATAATGCCAACTAGGAATATATTCACTTCATTTAAATTACCATAAGTAAGCATATACTTGTGACATGCTTGTCTGTTAATATGCAAGTGTTAGGCTAAAATAAACATATTTCAATATGTTTGAAACGAAATTTTACATATACACATACATTAAGCTCCAGTTAATTATTGTAACAGTTCATAAACATTACAACTTGTAGTATGAAGAACTTAGTTAATTAATGTTTTCACAAGAAAAGTTGTAAAGCGCACTTGCATGAATATAAATACAAAATTTTAGTTATGAACATAACTCATCTAAGTGTGTGCATTTGTATTTATAACAAAACGAATGATTTATCGGAAGAGAAAATAGGAGGCACGCATTAATTATCACTTGTGGGTTACATACACACACCAAACCACACAAGTAAGGAAATGTTCCTTGAAAACGTGAAGTCTACTTATAGGCGTCATGCAGACAATATTAAATTGGCCCCACGCTTCGCAATAAAATAATCTTAATCAACTTCCCTACTCATAAGTCTCCTTTTGGGCATTGTCTTAACAGGAATATAGACAAGTATGTATTTGGGTACGGACGGTTATTATATAAAACCCGTGTATCTCTTCACAAGGTGATTAATGGACTAATACATATACATATTGACTGAGGTTATATTATTGGAATGAATACTGCAGTCCGCGTAATAGTTAATTAAAGTTCTGTCTTGTAATTCCTACAAATAATTGTGTTCATGCAAAACGAAATATCAAATAAAGTAAAAGAAAAACAACAAAATTGTATAGAAAACTCGACTAATTTCAATTTCAAGTTGAAATCTGTGTACTTCTATTTACGGTGTTAATTAGTAGAAATAGAAAAGTAAATATTTGCAACTCACAACCTAGGCTTGGTGCTTAGGGTGTACATTTAAGTAAGCTTTTGTTTCCGTTCTTTCTTACTCCGTTCAGATGCATAGTAAAATAAAATGCAATTAAAATTTCATTTCAAGTGAACAAGTCTTTCAATTACTGCAAACAATTCAGGTGCTCCAACTAGGGATAGTTATTTACGCAGCACTTTCAAAATTATATCTACAAATAATCAAAGTGTTGTTATGGCAATTCTCCAAAGGTCAGCAGGCAAGTGGAAGACACTCAAGAAGAAGTTTGTTGAAAGCAATTAAAGCAACAAGCGGTGGCAGTTGCTGTTCAGTATATTGTTATTCAATTGCATATAAAAATTGTATTTAAATGTTGTAAGAATTATAATATTGAAGAGAGACAGAAATACGTAGACACAGCAGTATGAAGATACTCGTAAATTGGAATTCAAATCCCAACATTAAAATATGGACAATGAACTATGTTTCCTATTATAATACAAACAAAAGATATAAAAACTAAATAAACTATATTCGAAGGTGGACAGCCACCGGCAAATTGCAAACTGCTTTTATTACTTTACTGACTGCGCTCATAAAGCTGCGGTTTATTATTAACTTTATAGCTGCATTTTATGGCATTCTCCATATTGCAATATGGGAAATTGAAACGGAAAATGAAATTTTAAGAGCACAATGCGAAATAATGGAGTAGTAAATTGGTAGCTTGTAAAAAAATGTCGATAAAGAACACGAAAATGAGGACTGAGTGGGAAAACGAAATTAATATTTATTGCAAAATCGAAATCTCAATTTTTTTAAACGTCCCTTTCCATAATAAGAAAATAATTACTGAATCTTTAATAAGTACGCTAAAGTGTTTATAATTATTGTTAATCCATCACATCTCAGCATATTCGATCTTAAACCTTCTAAAGATAACGGACCGATTCTCTTAAGATCTTAAACCAACGGGCTCTTGCAGCTGGATTCAACAGCAAACCACTGTCGATATTTTTTGAATATCGATACACTAATTTGGCTTATTGTATGTACTTTGCCCAAATTTAATTAATACTGCGCGCTTACTCATCTTACTGACTAATATTTAGCCGAGGCAGCACATTCGATTAATCCTCCCGGCACACATGGACTTCACAATGTGCTGGCGCTTAGCAATCGATGGTTTGGCTATTTAATTTAATCAAGGGAGCACATGTGCGCAGCTGCCACTAAAGCCCCCCAATGTACATAAGTACATACATGCATCGAATAAATAAGTAGCAGCTTGCATATTAATACTGAATCATTGCATATAGCTTTGTAAAACTGGGCAGACGCCAAGAACATAATACAAATGATGCTTTAAGATCGTGCTGTCGCTTATTAGATTTTCGTGTATGGTTCAACAAGGGTATAGTCAATAATTAATGATATTCATTAAGGAATTTCAAGAATTCCACGACGCGCACGTGCTCGAACGCATACGTGGCAGAATGTGTAAGCAATAGTATTTCTACTAAATTTATATATTACACAAGCGTTTACCAAAATTAATCCAACTTTACATAGATAACGTATTTCTTCTATAATTTTTGTCTAGTGAGCCACATTTTTTGCACTCATATTTTGTCTGTTACTTCTTCCTATTTAATTTTACTTTTCATATTCTTTTCTTGCAGCATGCAATAAAACGTGTCAGAATTCGCATGATTTACGGTGCGCCCAGCGACTGGGTGACAATGTTAGTGTCAAGATTTCCACGTAGCAGCTTCCAAAGCGGAAAATTAAAAGAAATATGAATTTCAAAAATTTTGCAGCTGTTGAATTCCATGTGTCTGTTGCACGTTGTCAAATCAAAGCAACACGGATTTATTTGTTTTATTTATTTGTGAGTGAATTCGTTTAAAATTATTTCATAAAATAAGCAAAATGCAATAAATTTAATTGATAGCTAAATAATGTGCAAATATAAAATATTTCTGCAGGATACTTGTGTGCATTTATTGTAACTATGATGATATCTTACAACTTATCAATTGGAGTGTTTAGGTTTTCAGAAAGTTTATTACTTTTTAAACGATGTGTTGTGCATTTGTTATAATCCAATTAATTCATAAATTGAGCAAATTTAGATCAATTAAATTTTTGAATGTTATTTATAATCGCCCACAGCTATTTGAAAATTTTTAATTTAATTAAAATTCTGGGTTCTCCGAATATGCGCAACATCATTCAATGAAAATAATAAAATGATTTAATAAATTAAATTCCTAGCATTTTGAGCACAAAGCGCCGCATATTTCAGCGAATTGCAGTCACATGCTATGGAAATATGAATTTTATTGTTTGCAATTACTAAATGCCAAGGACAATAAATCTGAGATTTGTGTGCAGTGGACCTAACTTTCACATTGTAGTAATATTACAAAACAACTATGTAATATGTAGAAATGCGTATAATTTAGCATAGTTTTAGGCGCTTAACTGCAAAAAACAATTATTTACTCCGTGCAAATGTCAACAAATATACACTTCAAACCCATTCGCTTGTGTAAAAAAGGTATATAATATGCATAAAATAGAGACATTTTAATACAAAAACATTCTGCGAAATTAAATTAAATAATTTCAACTAATTGAATATAAATTGTTCTGTCACAAGCATTCTATATAATTTATGAATCTCTGTGTTAACATGTTATGACACTTGGTAATTGCACTTTTCAGAATTTAATTAACATGTTTATTATGTTTTGTGGAATTTATAAATACTTTTGTAAATATTAGTTGTTATGTTGCTGTATGTAAAAACATATTGTGGGGGTGTAAAACTATGGAAATTATGTTTTATTTTCAAATTTTATTAAACAAGGCTTCAAATGACGTAAATAAGCAAATATAATTATTAAAGGTGAAATTATCAATATCATCTACTCAAGGCAGGAAGTGAAGTTAAAAAATATCAAAAGAACTGCAGAATATTAAATATGAAATTTTCGCCATCAACCAATATTTCGTTACACCAGCCTCAAAGGGAAAAACTTTGAAAAGAAAGGTATACACATGTTAGCATGATAATTAGTGAGCGCCCCATATTTTTAGCACCACCTCGTTCAGCGCTTGCCTCAAACCCCATAAATGAGTACTTGGAAAAAGTAATTCGCGTTTCTTCACAAAAGAGTTGAAAAACATTTGCACTTCGCGCCAAATATATTTTTTTCCTACAATGCTCAACTCTTCGTCCGGCCATCCCCGTTTTTTGCGGCAAATAGCCGGCAGCTAGCCTATAGCACATAAGCTCCCTGTTGGTTTGAAACGCAAATCAGTTGGATTTGTGTATGTGCATTTTTGTCGGAAAGTTTTTTAATCACATGTACACCAACATGCTAAATCACAGAGCAACAGCGAACATAAGCTGCTTAAGTTGGAAAGTGGGAGAGAATGAGAAATGTTTATGGCGCAACCACAACCGCAACGGCAACCGAACTGCCACCAACATGGCCTCTATACACGATCGCAGAGGCAACAGCAGCAGAAGAGCCAAATATTTTTGTCTAACCACAAATAATTTTGTCATACAAATTATGCTTTACTTCACATACAGAGATATGCATATAGGGCTATTAGGAAAAACTACGCATCTTTCACAGCAAACCTAATTTACAATATATTACAATATGTGTTTTTCTCTCACGTTGTTTACCGCAATTTTGTAGACGATGATGTCGATGATAATTTGTTTAACTAATTAATCCAGAAATGAATGGAAAAGTCACAAAGCGTCAGTTACAGATTTATTTTTCACACCTCCCTTTACATAAGCGCTTTTCGTATTTAGCAGATCAGCATAAGCAAAAGTAAAATAGTTGAATTCTTTATTTAACTCCTACTTTCAGTGTGACATTTTATAGGTCAGTAGTGAGAGAATATATGCCAAACTTAAAAGAAATTTCTTTATTTTAACGACAATTTAATGGACCACTAGTACTACTGATTCGTTTAGTGCTTTCCACAAAGTGCCGAATAAATAGAAGCAATGAAACGTATCAAATATTAAGTTAGGTTTAGAAAAGATATTTTAATTTCTCTTAGAAAAGAGAAATATTTTAATTTCTTACGTTCAGTGCAGTGATTGTGATGCACTTTTTATTGTTGGTCAATATTTTGAGCGTGTAGCAATTTCATATTTTTTCATTGTTACAATTATTTCGTTAATAAAATCGTTAATACTGTGATACTTATAAAAAAGTTAATTCGTCGTTGGAATGATTTGTCAGCAGGCAGCTATCATAGACTGTTAAACTTTTTCATATATTTATTTTTATTTTTTAATATATATCTTTTATTTATTATATTTATTTTTATTGAACTGTATTTTTTCCGCTTTACCAGCTTCCATGTACAACTTGTGGCTTGGTTGTGTGAAAGTCTATAAATTGTGAAACCTGTAGCATGCAATTTATTAATGACGGACAGTACAAAAAGTGAAAGAGATAATAAATAAACACAATTGGAAGGATAATTTGAGAATTTTTTTAAACTCAGAAATGTAAAACGCATACCATATTATACATTGAACTAATTCGCAATATCATGCGTCGGCGGGGTGTATGAGTTTCTTTTTTTTGCACTACATTTATATATATATACTTAGAGATGTAGAATTGTACTTAAGAAAAGCGATATTTTTTATTCACCTTTTCTGTAGGGACTCAAATGGGTTAGAAAAATTTTATATTTTTCATATATCGAACTAAGTGTTAAAGGAAATAAATAAATAATTCAATAATATGTACGTGCTAAACATAAAATTTGGTATACCCGTAGTACATATAAAAAAATGTAAATATGTCTGGAATAAATACATTAGACAGCAAAACTCCACATTCCCGCAAAGCCGTTGAAAATGTATTTTCTCTACGAATACTTTGCATATGCTGGCTGTTTGCGCATTTGGATTGCAGACGGCAGGTGCCGGTACAAAAATTTGTTCAAATAATCGGAAGTCAGTACATCTTCTTCTACATACATATTTAGATCATATTCGAAAATTTTGTACTTACGCTATGCCATTCCTTTTACCCATTTTTGCCTCAAACAATTGAGGAATTATATAATGCATCTTTCAAGTTCTAAATGCTTATATCTGAGGAATGTTGAAGGGCTTTCAACTGTCCGATACCCATTTTTATGATGCCAGATAAGGTGATTAGAGTAGATTAGCGATCGAACGACTTAAGAATTATTTATTGTATCACAATAATATTAGTCATCATCACCTATTACTCCGCTAATTAAACTCGGAGAATGTGATATAACGGAAAAAATAGCACACGAGCACTCAACATCCTATCTTTCCTTATTCTTTACAATTGCATTCTCTTTTAAATTCAGTAATCATACTAACCAGCGCTCAATAGAATTGAGAACTGATATAGTCAAAGCCACGCAAGTACACTGTATTTTTCTTTAGTCAACTCGACCGTCAGTATAAGATTTATTTTAGTTGGAATAAATGTCAGCTCGATGACTTTTTCTCTCCTCTTCACTTCACACTTCGTGTGTTTGTCCAGCAACTTTCGCGCTGTCCCTGACAGGTCGAGCACCAAATTGGTGTCAGCAATTGCTATGAATTGAATTGGCCATCCCATTGTTAGTATGGGGCATCAATTTGCGTGTCGACCGTTAACGAAGTGAAAGTCAATTTGTGAAAGAACAAACTCAGTGGTGGCATTTTAAAATACAACTACGAAATACAAAAAATGTTTGAAATCAAATTACCTGCATAAATCGGATAATTGTGGTTGTTTATCTTTATCCAGTACTTTGAAATCTTAAAAGATACTTAAAATCTTCCCCAGTTTATGCCATCAGACTTACTAAATGCATTTGCTTGCAGACTCGAAAATTTTTAAATTTAATTAAATCCCACAGAGTGAAGAGCATAAAATTGTTATTTATTGTTTCTCTTTACCATCATATTTTATTTTCTTTGCCAAATTTTCATGCGGTTCATTAAACAATCACTTGCGAATAAGTGAAAGCTTCTATATGCGTCTACTCCTAAACATATAAGTTTAAGTTTTGTTATGCTTCCACCTAAAGTGCAGAAAGTTTCTTCCAAAACTCGACCACAAAGTTTTCTCCATGGCGTCAAAATGCTTTATGATCATGGACCATTGTACTTCAACTAAGAAGGTGCAACATTTGTTATCGCCTGTGTGTGGGTGAATAAGAAGTAAAATGAAAGCTTTTAAAACAGCTTTAGAAAAGTTTTAAATTATAAGCGTGAAAATTCGGCCCTGCTTAAATCGATCACACAATAAGTTTAGTAAAAACCAGGGACCGTAACTCTTATGACTTTTATCAAAAAAATCAAAAAATAAGAGTCATTTTTGATTTTTTTTTTTAGATCAAAAATAACAGCTATTTTTGATTTTTATTTTTTTATTTTTGATTTAAAAATATAAAAATCAAAAATAATTCTTATTTTTTGATCTAAAAAAATAAAAATCAAAATTTAAAAATCATACAATATTTCGCATATAGTTCACCTAAAAAATCATGATGGTGTAATCAAAACTTTTCTACGATGTTCCTTTATGTATGAATTTTTTATTAAAAATTGTAAAATAACTCTTATTTCCGGACCCTGGTAAAAACTTTGTTCAGGTGAAAGCTTTGAGTATTTGAAGATCTAACTTTATCTGTCTATATGAACATGGAAGTGCAATCAGCATATGGTGCTCTCTGTATATATGATTTAGTCGCTTAAATTGATATCTTAATGCTAAATAAAGTCTTTATGACAAAAAAAATCACTAAGCGAAAAAAAATATTTTGTTTTAAGTATATGAAAATATATATATAAATATTGCATTGAAGCAAATTTTTAAGTGTCTTCAAATATGTCTTTTTATTATTCAAGCTGGACACTTATTGCACGATTGTATGTGAATTGTGTTGAATAAATAAGTATTTAAATATTTTCTTACATTTAATTTAGAATTCTATTAAATTTTTGTATAAATAAATCTCGGATATTGGCATTTCCTGTTGTATGTTTATATATGTTGAGACCAAATGCTATTAGATTTTCGAGGAATTTGGTAAATATACTCTATTAAAAAATTAAATTATATCCACAAAATGTCATATTTCGCTTACACTTAAAGAGCAACTCTTCAAGCTGCCACTTGATTTAAGATTTATTAGTACCCCTAACAAATTTTGAAAATTTTCCGGCTTAAGTAATATTTCACATGATCTCTACTTGCCTTACAGTTGCAGTAAAAGCAGCTGATGGTAGATAATGATGCTGGAGTATTAACAAATGATGGTATATTAGTCGCAAAAGATGCAGATCAGAAAGAGCAACTTGATTCTTTTAAAGCACAATGGTTGTTTGAAATATATTTTAACATAGGGGAGTATTATAAAGTGTAGAGAGTTACTCATCATATACACTGCGAATGAGATGAGTGGGTGAGCGCTTTGTGGCAGAATTTAGTTCTTCAATTTCTCTTTGTAACTTTTTCTTGTTCAAATCACCTATAATTTATTCACCTGTTGTTTCTGTTATTGTATTGTATTCCTTCAACTGTACAAAGTATTCTTCTTTTATGGATGAAGTCTCACTTAAAGAAATATAATATATTTCATCTGTCTTGTTTATCTTCTCGACATTTCTCGTGGCTGAGAATTGTAAACTTTTGTGCTTGCGGTGTATTTATTCAAGTGATGGTGGAGCTTATACATATATGCTAAAACTTGTGATGGAACAAAGACGGCGTAAGCAAAAATGCAGTGATACAATGAATTATCTACGTAATGTCTTCGCTGCTTAAACTTCCAACTTGATTCTGATACCTACTTATTCTCATTGCACATATGCAAAATATGACTCTACCTCCATTTATACAAGCATAATTTATAACAATTACACTGAATGATGTCGTTGTCGAGGCTGATAATTTTATTTGTATATTATTTATTAAATAAACTGCACAATTTGCGATCATATACGAGTATGTATAGTAATTATTATATAAAAGCCGAAAGTGTATGAAACATGTAGAGTATCTGAAATGTTACGTATACGCCTTGGAGCACCAACAAATGGTAAATAATTCAATGAATAACTCTAAAGCCATTATTAAATTTTCATTGAAGAGCAAAGCAATTTTATTACCAATCCAACGAAAGAACATCATCCACAGTGATTGACCAAAGGTAAATATATGAATGCATGTCTTATAAAGGCTAACCAAGCCGGGAAGACTGTTCTATTTTGAATATATGATTTCATTTTAGTAACAAATAAGGCATATTATCTACATGAAAGCAAATACGTTTTCAATTTTGAATATGTAAATAGGTAACGAATGCGATTTACTCTTAGTATTCTACAGGGAAGCTCCTTCATTCGATTCCCTAGTAATTTATGTGGCAATAATTGGATATTTGTCGTCATTCTATTTGCTAGCTGCACCAAATTTAGTTGCCTCAACAACAAGAGAAATTGCAATAGAAGACATGAATACTTTATAAAATGATGCATTCATTACCATGAATGTTGAAGGGAAATATCACTGGAAAATACATATTATTGTGAGCTGTAGAACACAAAATGTTGTACGAGCTTTCAATATTCTAGCAGAAATTTTAATATTAACAAATATTTGTATGCAAATGAGAATACCAAACCCGAGGGCTAAGTAAAATTCCACAAATGTGTACATACTAAATAAACACTTTAAGATATAGAAGGTATGGAATCTATTATTCACACCATACTTGGCTTATTCTCTCTATTTGGGTCAATATTCTTGTATTTGTATTGTAGATGTCGTAGTCAATTCTTGCTTGCATTCTATGAACCAAACCATTTGCTGTACTATTTTACTGACGCTGCTTCAAAATGAGATAATATGATTACACAGTATTTGTATTTAGTTTTCGTAGAATACAAATATCTTACATATTCTCGTTTCGAAATTTTCCCATATTAGCAGATATATGTGCATGCTTTGCTTGCTGGGCAAATGTTAAGTCGTGCTCTCTGAGATGCTGTCAGCCAAACCCAAATCCTTTACTAAAGTGAAAATTGCGGATAGCCACATTAAGAAAGCAACAACAACAAAGCCTATAATAAATTATGCTAACCCCTTCCACACGAGTTAACACAAACAGTTTGCTAACTGAAGCTAACGGAATTGTAAATTTATTTTTCGGGTTTTTACGCTAAATTTGATAAATTTAAGTACGTAAAAATGCAAAATATGGCAATAGTGGTAGCAACTAATGAGGGTAATGGCAGTGACAGCCTGCAAGCAAAGCATTTTGAACTCCAATATTCACTTGCTAAGTAATATATTTATATAACTTCAGATAAACTAGTGCCACTCAAGTACTTTACATTCCACATTTCGGTACCCTTTTGAAACTGCTTATCGAATTTTATTTTCCAAATCGCATAAAGATTATTCCTGAAATTATACGAAGTGTAATTTAAAATTTATAATAAAGAAATGTTGAAACCTTTTTACAGACAACATTAACGCAAAGCAGCGATTAAATCAAGTTAGCAAAACAATCGCATTGGAACTGTGAAGGGGTTTTGAAATATTGAGCCCAAGGGTTTTCAATATTGCTGCATATAAATACCACTTTGGCAAATTTATGGTTCCTCTCACCCAACTAATATCTAACTAATCGCAACAAAAGCTTTTTTTAACTTCTACGTTGTGGAGAGAAATTAATTTACAGTCGAACTTCTTTCAAAATTCGCACAATTTTCCATATACTCTTCACAGCCAAGTTGTAAGAGGAAATTAGAAAGTTTAAAGTTTTCTTGTACTTTTCTTGTTGAATTTATAAAGCAATTCGTTACACTATTACCTTCCGAGAAAACGTAATGAACGTGCAAGTTGCTCATGTGTCTCTGCAATCAGTAGTACCAGTTAAAGTAAAGGATGTTGCTAATGATATGCATTAATTAGCTTAAATATTCTCATTAAACAGATAAAGTAGATAATTAGGCATTCGAAATTAATGAATAAAAAAATGTTGGTCTCCATCCTTTATACCGTTATTATATATTTTATATTTAGTTTAGTTCGTACTACGCTAGCGAACACTCCAATTATTTGCTTAAGTTGCAGATTTACCAATCCAATTACGGCGCATTCGCTGCCTTAGCATCGTGCAATTAATCGAATAAGTTCTGAAATTCTGGAAAGATTTGCAACGTCTTTAGGGGTACCGTTTGAATAGTGAAATATTGTCCCGTTGAGATAGTGTTTGTACTTTCTTCCATTCAGCTGTTGAAAGCATTACTATATGTTCGCATAACAACTGTAGACAAGAAGCTGTAAATTGTACTCACTTATAGGGAAGCCATCGTCTTCCAGGAAAATTCTTACGAGTACACTCAACGAATTGAATGCAAAATTGTTAAGGCTATTAACAAAATGTTTTGACGAAATAATTTAATATTATTGCGGCAGCTAAGCACTGAAGGGACTAAAAGGCAATGTGAATAAAATCTTTAGCGCTTTTAAGCGCATTTGCATACATTGTGGATCGTATTTAGTCTTAGCAATTTAAACTGTTTTTGGTGATGGTCAACACTGCTCTATAGTATCTCTCCCAAACTTATCAGATTGCGGTGGTTAACAGCAAGGCGTATAAAAAATGGCTGCAATGGTAACAAACTATTTTCTCGCTTCCAGCAGCAGCTTTTTGGTATTCAAAGTTTGCCGCGAAAACTTAATCTTAAGCTGATTAATTTAGCTAGTCAGTTGGCTGGTGGTAGATGTTATGATACGAAAAGACTTTGGAGCATTATTAACTACGCAGCAGCGATGAGATTGCAGTTTTTGCATAGTGTTTATAAAAGCGTTTGTATTCAAAAACTAGTCAGAAATGTATTTTGGACTTACTCAAAGTAAATAAACTATTTTGTACAACTCACATCAACAAATAAATAAACCGAATGGCGAGTAAATATTTTGCGGGACGTTTTAAGCCTGCTGTTATTTTCAACTGATGTGCCACTTACAAGCCTTTTTTTATTAATTCGATGTTAGCACTACAAGGGCTTTGTTTACACCGAGCAAAAAAATATTTCCCACATGTTGTTGAATTGCGATTTTGGTGTTTTCCTTTTTCGAGTATCTGTACATATACATATTTATATGTTCGTGTGCATTTATACTGCTTGGGAATTTATTCTGCAATTTTTATACAAAATATGTGTCAAATGACCAACGTTGCATGGAGAATTTGTTTCGACTCTGCAGTTTTTGTTCACAGCATTTGATTTAAATGTGTTTACTTTTAAATCTCTGCTTTTGTACGCTTTATTTCTTTTGTTGGGGAAGCTAGCAGAGCCAGCGGATTTAACCTTTTTGCAGTAAAATGTATGTGTTTTCATTTTCAAATTGTTTTTCTTATTTTCAATATTATCATTTTCAAAAATTGTCACCCACTTCAATGTTCATTTATTGTTTATCCTTGTGCTCTTGTTGAATATCCTTTCATTTGACATTTGTTTTATGTTTAACATTAAACATACTTCATGACTTCAATGACTTAAAATGTGTTGCTGGTTCAAAATAAATGATAAAGAAATGGTTTGACACCCTAAACCAACATAAAAATCTAAACTATATGAAATAGAACATACTAGCAACGGAAAACCTTAAAATGAGAAAACAAAAGATTGATGATTTTCTTCTTCTTTAACTTTTTCATTGAACGTCTCACCTACGCCGTGTATATATGAGCTTGTACGCAGTTAATTGGCTTGGAAAGCTGAAATAATTTCGCGATCCAAGTACTGGCAATAATTGTTTAATTGCTTTTTAATGGACTATTGAAATGCACCATTCGTTCTAGCATATCTCGTTTTGGGTATCATTCATGCTGTTCTGCACTGTTGTCTCATTGCCGGCAATTCGTATTTAATTATAAGGAGGACATTACTTGAGTATAAGATATCCGTCATTAAATCAAGTAAATTGCTGAACAATTTCACAAATTGGAATTACTGTGGTTTAGACATAAGCGAATTGTCTAAATTTTCCACACCGAGCCATTTCTATGAGCAAAGCGTGAAGAAATGTTCTAATACCAACTGTCATATGTCTATAGCTTATAGAAAACGTTTGCAAAAAAAAAAATAACAAATGCAACAAGTCGCTAATTATTTAAAAAATGTATGGGTATTTTATGCAAATTTTTAATGATCTCGGCGCTCAAATGTGTTTGGCTGTAATGCGCATTGATAAGGATAGTAGGCGCTAGCACTTAGAAAAATGTATGAAGACATACGCAGCGCTATAAATGAGCCTTAATAAAGTAGAATTAGAAGCGACTAAAGCTATTAAACTAACGATGTTTAATCGATTTATGTTTGGCTGCTCGAGAACTTAGATCTTCTGTTTTTCTTTATAGAAAGGGGAAATGTTAAATTAAACCTTAGGATCAAAACATTCCACAGCCCAATTTTTTGCCTAGCAATGCATTTCTATCAAAATAAATATATGCAATGCATTGCAAGGCGATGAAATTGTAAAAAAAGAGATATTAAAAAAGGGGAATGCTTAAGTCCGATATCTGCTAACGATTATCTACAGTAATAAAATGTGCTGTCCCACCACAAACGCACGTCTGAACACTACATTTACAGTTGATCACGTTCTCATTGGCATTGGCGATTTAACTGCTGCCAGTTTGACGCCTTGACGCTCTGGCCCTGCAACCCCAGCAGCATGAGGGCACGACAGGGCATAGTTTCAGCTCTTGACTCAAATTCGATTTCTCGTGATTATGGTGAAGAAGTGGTGGAGAGAGGAAACTGAAAACGTGGCTGGATTCGCACGGGATTCGATTCGAAGGGATTTCACGCGTTTCTTTCAGCATGCAAAACGAGGAAATGCCAGCGGTTTTCTGTACCAGAAGCACAAACTGAAAGCGAAACCTCATAAAAAGCTGTGATTTTATTACAACTCGGCGCGGCGTTAGCATTTCAGTCTTCCATACCAGCTGGATGTAAGTGAGTGACGATAACGATGCACAGCTGTTGCTGACTTCCTGCACCTTCCTGCTGAGATGGACAATGTGGGTGTCGTTTGGTTTGGAACTATACTTAATAACAGTGTTTATTGCGTGCAAATATAGATACTTATAGGCAAATCGCCGCACTTTCAGTCTCAATTATCCGATTGAAAGTCAAGCAGTCAATTTATCATCGCGCCGGTTGCTTGATTATTTAGCATGGAGTGATGTTGAAGCGAAGATATTTGTGTCAATATGATCTAATATGTGAATTAATCAAGAATATTCTATTGAACACTTCTTCCTTTTATCATTTTCATTTATTCTAGGACGACAATTCGTGAAAGAGTAGCAGATAAGGATGCAAAGATGTTTGTCGACACTGATATACCAGCCCCTCCCTTGATGAACATAATGTTACACAGTAATACAGTATTTTATAATTAACATTAAATTTCATTCATTTCAATTTCTCATAATTCCTTAACCATTATTTAATGAAAGTTCAATGTGCACGTTATTGCAAATTAATTCTTAATTATCACAATAACAATACATATATGTTTAAATAAAATAAATTACTATGAGAAGAAGCAAACATTTCGCAACTTAAAATCGGATTATTATCCGCACCACCCATTGGCGACGGTGGGCCGTATATGTAACATCCATATTGGGAGTGAGTTAATGAAAATTCGATTGAACTAAACAAACGCAACTAGTTGAAATAGTTGTAACAATAACAACAAATATTAGATATATTAGTTATCCATTATTTACATTTCCACTAATTTTCGTTGTTCATAGCTGTGATATTTACGCTTGAATTACAAACTAATTGCGAAATTTTGGTTGAGTCTAGCGCTCAATTACAGTGCAAATATAAATATGAAATTCGGTTGGCTATACCGCATTAGCGCAGTTTTTGTAGCTATAAATATTCATTGCTATTTGATTAGTTTTTGCAGCCAGCTGCGCTTTGAGGTCATTATTTAATAATTGTGGTGGATTCTGTGCGATTTAATGAGTTTTTTATTAAATTTTATTTTATATTTTGAAACATCGAAACTATGTATTTAAATTGGTTTAACTGAGCAAAATTGGGATAAACTGATGAAATATATTTACTTTTTTGTAAAATGTGGCATTTAATTGGAGCTCAGTTTCAAATAAATTGAAAAGCATTTGGGAATTAAATCCGTTATGCCTGTATGATATTTTGTTTGATAAATTAGCTGACTGTATTCACAATGACAAAATATTTGCAGTTTCAAGATGATATCACTGAAGAATGTAATTAAAATCGTTTGCTTAATCCATCCTCCGGTCACGGTAATTTTACACTCTCATACAGATAAACTCACATTTGCATGAGTTTCCATGGATCCTTTCTGTACATAAATATACCGCATTTACATAGCCGCAAATAAAGATTTAACTCTACCAGTTGGCCCTCCATCTCTCTTATCTCTCGCTACTTCTTTCCACCTGTTTTCTCATTTATAGGCGTCATAACGTGTTCTGCTTATATCTTTCGCTGACCAACGCTCTGCCACTCGTAAATTTAATTTACCTTTAGCACAGATCTTCCACAAATTGCCCTTTGTTAATATTCATTTTGCTCTTTTGTTGTTTGCTTTTGTTGTTCACTTTCATTGGCTTCCATTTTCGCTTTGCTTAATGAAAAATACATCTCACAGCCACACTCACTTAAATCGGTTTATTAACACCTGTTTGCACTTTTTATTTCATAAGACCATTAAATATTCATAACTTCTTCACACTTATTGCGAACAATTAATTTTATTTTTGACAGCCTGTTTGAGTTGATTCGGACTTGGACAGGAATCCTCTGAAAGGATGAAAAATTAGGAAACCAAAATACCAAGAGTGTTAGAATCAATTATGATTTTGAGTAAAAATTAAATTTCCCTGCGTTTGTGACTGACAAAATGATATAGAAACGATGTTCAAATCGGTAAATTTCGGTCATCATCATATATATTTAATATGTAACTTTAAACGAGGAATTAAATGCTTTTTTTGCATGTAAAAATACATGTGCGAAACAAACAGCATTATTTTTGCTACTATTGTGTATTTTCCCTATTCTATATAAATTTTCGCTTATGTGCCTTGAGACCCTATCATCCCCATAATACTTGGAATTTTGTTTGTAAATTATATGGTGAAGCGAAGCTGCTCGAATTTATGTAACGATTGAATAATGGCAAAATACCACCCTCCAGATGCTTGCAATTCTAATTAAACTGCAATAAGTTTCTACATTCAAGTATATCAGCTCTTGCATTGTGCTACTTTCGTGCTACTATAATGGCTGGTTTTGAAAAAATATTACTTTTCTTTTTGTTCTTCTTTGCTTATCTACTTGGGGTATTGCGTCTTTCTCCATCGTTCTGGACGAACCCATCATATTAGTCATTTGTATCCAAGGAAAATAAGCAACAAAGTTATGCATGAATAGAGTAAGTGAGATTGTAGCCAAGTGCAAGTGTGTTACGGGCGAAGGTGCGCCAAAGGACTGAAGTATGTCATTATGCGCTCTAAAGCATTCGGAAGGAAGTGCACTCAACAAGCCAGTGAATTTCTTCTGCGGAATTTTCCATTTAAATTGAAAAAACAGAAACGGAGATAGACTTCTAGATCTTCTAGAAAGTAAATAGAATAGTGCAAAACACAAACAAGTAGAAAAATGTGAGTAGAAAAGGTGGTCAAAGTAAGTATTATTTGTAGGTATAATGTAAGTAAAAATACTACAGGAGAACAAAAAGTTTTAGTCCATGTTGCAGCAAGGGTCTCCTTGGCCATTTCTCTGTAACCTAATTCAATTATAATAATTTGCAACACGCGCTTGTGCAAAGTAATTGGTATGTGAGGAGGAATAGAGAAGTGATGCAAAATATGCAAATGAACTTCTTTAAGGGAGGGGTCTGGGCTTTTACTTTCGAAAAATTGATTTTTTTTTTTGTTTTATCTTATTGTTTAACATTTCAAGAATATGTCCTCAAAATTTTAATCCGATCTAAGCAATATCCATGAAGTTATTGTTTAATTAGTCTCGGAGCCTTTAACGCTCTAACTCTAACAGCTACGGCTTTAAACGCGTTTTTCTCAAAACTACTTTTTTGAAGTCCGAGCCTCTCCCCCACATTTAGTAAAATTTTTTTTTAACCTTAAGGGTGTTTCCCACCCTGAAAATGGCCGAAATTTTAGTCGAAAATAACGGTTCACACTTTAGATGGCCGCCAAAAATTTCTAAATAAAAAAAGTGTTTTTTTTTTTTGCGCTGAAACCCAAACCACTCCCTTAAAGAATGTGTGAATTTGTATGTGTTTATTTAATAAAAGAATGTGAACTCGCTTGTGAACTTTTATTCATCGACTCCGCTCCACAAGACAGCCATTGTATATTCCACAATCTACATTGAAGCCAAAGTCGGTCGATTTGCTTGTGTTTCCTGTAAATGGAGGTAAAACAGAAAATTTGAATTTAGAGTTCCGTACGATGAAATATGACGGTGACTGTAAATGAAGTATATTTGATAATTAATAACGTATTTGGAGTATATGAATTACAACGAGCGAAATGTCGCAAGAACAAAATTTATGAGAAAATAAATATAATTTCGGGAAGGTGTAACAATAGCCAGTACAATTCTATAGACCAGAGCTGCTAAAATATGTCATTAAAATTCAATGATACTATCTTTGTTTTTGCATTGTATTCTAAACAACCAATCCACGCAAACATTATATGCCATGCCTACAGCGAACTAATAAAACAACTAAAATTGGGAATCACATCAAATATCGAAATTAATAAAACTACAAATATGACATTAATTCAACAAAGCAAAAACAGATATACGCTTTTGTGAAGCCTGAGGCAAAATACCAGCATTCGCCAAATTTGTTGCCACGCGCTCTCTATTGCGTTCTATTTTGTTAAATATTCAGCACTTGGCGGTGCAATGTAAATGCTTTTAGAAAATTGCCAGAAAATTTTGCGCTGAAGCATGAAAATATGCTAAACGTGTTTACTAAACCAGAGCCGACATAACCAGGTAAACAAAGCCAATAATATAGACCACTAAAATGTTTTACCCACCACATTGTTTGATCTTTAGAGGGTCCACTGCTTTAACCGTCAACACCAGCGGCACCACCAATCGAGGTACATCACTTCAATTAAGTGCATTATGTTCGAACATATTTAATACAATTTATTGTAAATCGTTTGTCAAAATTTGTGAAATTTTGTAGATACAACAGTACATGTGTGTGCATACGAGTATATTTACTTTACTTAAAACATATACATATGTACAATAAATAATTTTCTACTCTATAATGTTTCCACTCTGACATCTATCAGAGCTTCAGTTTAATATCATTTATTTATTACTGATGAATGCTAATTTTTCTATTATTATCAGTTTACCTTTCTCTTTTGAAATTTACTCGGTTAAATCAAAAATGAAAAATAATTAATATCGCTCTATTTAGGAATTAGTCGCCATTTATTCATATTTTTCAGCTTACAATTAATGTTAGTTGTACAAAACAATTATAAGTAGTAGTGAGTTTTTTTTATTTGTCCCCTACAAATTACACATTTTAATAATTAATGTGATAAAATAAAATAAATCCCTAAGAGCTCACATAGACCCCACTTCAGTTACTTATATATAATATAATATAAAATATAAAACAAATATTTTTCAAATTTAGTTTGAATTTTTATATCTACACAATGTGAAACGGAGATTAGCTAGCATTTGGAGTACATTGCATGCTTCGTTCAGTAGCGCTTATTTATATCCGGTCGCTGTTAAGGCTAGGCTAGCGATAACGAATGGGATATGTGAGTGCATTTCCTTCCCTAAAAAAATACATAATCCTTTTTAGCAAAGAAATTCAGCTTTTAAAATTTTCAGGTGAAAATTAGGTCATCTGCTCCCCATCACTCATGTATTTATATGCTTACAGAAAGGCAACCAAATGTACAACACGTCGTATACGTAATTTTGCATGACAAAAGAAATTGATTCGCCTTTCATTTGCTGTACGGTAAATAGATTTGCTAACTTCAATAGTTGCTCAGGGATGCATGAGTTCACATTAGTTTCTTGCCTTATGGGTAAAGGTCTGCTTCAGTCATTACTTATGAGGATTTAAAAATTAAAAATTCAGTAATTCTTTCAATGAGATTGTTTACTTCTTTATTCCTTCTCTTACACAATTCACTTTACAATTGGGCAAACAAACCCTTGATGCGAGAGGGACTTAAACTTTTTGGTCTCCTATAGTTTTTTGACTTACATTTTACCTACATATGATAGTATAACCTGTGCATTACATTGACCATATCTTCTAGCCATGTGTTTTTACCCATTTATCCTATTTACTTTTTATAAGATTCTAAGATTGGTTATGTTTTTTTTTTCAAGAAAAATGGAACGTTGCATATTACCATTACTTCCTTCTGAATGCTTTAGAGCACATTATGGCATATGGGAGTCCTTTGGCTCACCTTCACCGGCAACACTCATGCACTTGGTTACGATCTCTTTACTTTCTTTATTCATGAATTACTTTATTGCTTATTTTCCTTTCGTAGTAGATATACAAAGAAGAACAAAGTACTACAAAATGAAGAAATGAGCTGCAAAACCAACCTCTTTGCAAGACCAGCACTGAAAGTAGCATAATGCAATGGCTGAAGTAGTTGAATGTAGAAACTTGATGTTGTTCAATTAGTAGTACGAGCATCTGCATGATACACCCTTGCTATCATCACATAAGTGTAAGTACCTTGTGCTTTTCTAAAATTTAGAACCTTAATACGATGCATTGTAAAGATAATATATGCTCGAAGTACATAAGTGAAAGAAATATATATTAACTTTATAATATTTTTAATTCGCAAGACAAATTTTTTAGATCTCTCTTACATGGCGCAGTTGATGTAATACTTGAGAACTTCAACTAAACTTCATTCTTAAATCGAAGTAACACCTTCTTCATGTTCACTGGGTTTGCTCAGATGGAGGTATCACTGTAAACACTCGTATGCACAAATACAAACAGACATATCTATATATATAGAAGTGAAAGCAAGCCCTCACCTGTAGATCACCCACAGCCAGACCTCATCAACGTTGAAGTCCATGTAATTGTGGTCGGTGGAATACCGTCTATTGCCAACAGCATTGCCGGCATATGGGAACGGAGTAACTGTAATTTATTGTACGAAAGAGAACAACGACAATGATTGCTGAATGCACGCAAATATATAACAGACACATGTGTATGTTATATGCGACGAAAATTAAATAATTAAAAGGCAAATATCTATAAATCCATATGGGAAGCAACTAATTTAATCAAAATAAAATATGCAATACTTCTCAACGTGTTGGTGGAAATTTCGCACTAGTTAACGTTCGTAGAGTTTAATTTTGTCTCTAACTCTTTCATTTCAACTTTTAGTATTCATTTGTATTTATATATACGTAAACATAAAAAGTTGCTGCCATTGTTTAAGCTGCGAAGAAATTGTTGTTGTGATTCTACCTTTTTACAAACACTGAAGTGTCTGCAAATATTTGCAACCACTCGACCACTCTCACACATATACACATTTACAGGAGTACGAGAAAAAAATATTTGCGCAACACAAAGTTTTACGAGAGAAAGTTCTTGTGTAAAAAGAGCGGCGGCAACACAAAGCAGCGTGACATACAACCACAGACATACTATATACTCAACCCAAGTTTAGTTAGCCACTGTTGGTCACAAGTGCGTAAGTTAAATTCACAATTTTACAACTTTTCTGAAAAATATTTCTCTGTTATTTAAATTCAGCTGTTAAATCCTTTAAAACATTATACTGTCGATAAAAAAATCCATAGCCACTGATATGTTAATTTAAGTTGGGATTATTGATGTGAATTAAATTAAATTTCAGTTCACGTGATTATGAAAACTATGAAATTACTCTTTTTTCTCTTTGACAGTCCGGGGCAATTATAATTTCCCGTTAAAGTCATAACATTTCGTGTTTATTTTGCGTAAAAATTTCATTAGAAAGATGTGGTTTCTAGGTATACGCCACATACATATGTGACTAATTAAGATCTCTCAGTCATGGCAATAAATGAACACTTGTCTCAGATGAGTATTAGCATCATTCACCGTTTTAATCACGGCTTGAGTTCATGTCAAATAAGAAATAAAACAAATTCCAAGAGAATACTTTGGCACGGCACAATTAATTTTATTTCTTGTAATAATTGTAAAACTGAGCGCAACGGTGCTTATGCGACGACTCCTCACCATACAAGCAAACACCTTGAGACATCGAAAGGCACAAACAAAAGAATAAATTTTAAAGGTGGCTGAGAAGATATACAGATAAGCAATTGAATGAAGAACTCTTGAAAAGTACACATAAACACCTACAAAATACCAGACAATAGTCTCAGAGAATGAAGGAGCAAACAAGCCACAGGTTGAGGTTAGAGCAGAAGTAGTCCTCAAGCATCAAAATACAGAGAAAAACAAGTAAGGATGGGCTAAGTTCGGGTGTAACCGACCATTTTATACTCTCGCAATTTATTTATTTAACTTTATTTATATTATATGATACGCAATTTGACCCACATATTCGTCATATATATTGTATAAAGTCCATTGTAAGTTGGAAACCCTAATATTAGGTTAGAAGCACCGTGGTCCTCGTGTTCGATATATAGGGCCTTAAAAACCTATGGTCCGATTTCGGCGATTTTTAGAATGGAGCTGCCATACTATTAACATAGTATTTGTGCAAAGTTCTGCACCGATATCTTTACTAGTGCTTAGTTTATATATTGTAAAGTAAACTAATCAGATCAACTTCAAAGTTCTGGTATATAGGAAGTAGGCGTGGTTGTTAAGCGATTTGGCCTATTTTCACAACATATAATTGGGATGCAAGGAAACTACTACAAATCTAGTTTAATTGAAATCGGTCGAGTAGTTCCTGAGATATGGTTTTTGACCCATAAGTGGGCGACGCCACGCCCATTTTCCATTTTGTAAAAAAATCTGAGTGCAGCTTTCATCTGCCATTTCTTATGTGAAATTTAGTGTTTTTGACGTTTTTCGTTAGTGAGTTAAACCACTTTTAGTAATTTTCAACCTAACTTTTGTATGGGAGGTGGGCGTGGTTGTGATCCGATTTCTTTCATTTTTGGACTGTATTAGGAAGTGGCTAAAAAAAACGCCTGCAGAAAGTTTGGTTTATATAGCTCTATTGGTTTGCGAGATATGTACAAAAAACTTAATAGGGGGCGGGGCCACGCCCACTTCCCCAAAAAAATTACATCCAAACATGCCCCTTCATAGTGCGATCCTTCATACCAGCAAATTTCCATAGCTTTATTTATGGCTTAGTTATGGCACTTTATGTGTTTTCGGTTTTCGCCATTTTGTGGGCGTGGCAGTAGTCCGATTTTGCTCATTTGCTCGAAAGCAATCTTCCTATGGTGCCAAGAAATAAGTGTGCCAAGTTTCATCAAGATATCTTAATTTTTACTCGAGTTACAGCTTGCACAGACGGACGGACGGACAGACAGACATTCGGATTTGAACTCCACTCTTCACCCTGATCACTTTGGTATATATAACCCTATATCTAACTCGTTTAGTTTTGGGTGTTACAAACAACCGTTATGTGAACAAAACTATAATACTCTCTGGAAGCAATATATACAGAGAAAGAGTTATATATTCTGAATGAAAGACTGCGTATCTGGCCTGTTTCATTATACAATACCAATACAGCATGACCGTTATCACTAACCTGATACCTTAGAGAGATTATTCAAAGAACCATATTGTGGCACCGTAGATACTGTGGTCAATACGGAATATCTCAGAATCCGATCTGGAAATATTTTTAATCGATTAATGAAACTGGATACTCTTTAAGAGTCTTATTTATAGAAAGACTAAATTTACGCGAATGTTTACGTAAAATGACTTACATAGAACTAACGAATGCTGCACTCTTTGCTTTGTCTTTGGGTTGGAATGTGCATTCATTTCTCTCACGTCTTAATTCCACCTTTGTTGTTAATTTCTTTGTATAAGGGCTAAAACCCTGGTAGCTAGCTGTTGCTAACATTGTTGTTGTTGCTATGTTGTTGCTGTCATTTTGGCTATTAGCCTTTCATGTTAAGCGTGCTGGCAAATTGACTAGAACACTTAGCATGCCGTAGACAAGTGTTTGTTTAGTTCATTGAGAAATTGCTCTGCTTTCAAATATGTACCGAGCACACTTTGATTCTCAGTTAGGTGAAGTGAATGACAAATGGGTGACATTTATTTTAAAAATACTCAAAATTGCTTTGAATATTTCCTTAATACCCACAATTTCGGCGATTTAAAAATAATCAAAATACAGTATAAAAACCACACGACTTCAACAAAATCCACTACTAGTATTACATATTGTCCGCAATAGTATCCGCTGGCTTCTAAAACTAATCAAATACGAATTAATACTAAAAGTTTATAATTCATGCTTAAATCTGCAGATTAGTTTCAATGCAAATAATGGATAACTAATACATTCAGCGTGTTTTGTTTTTGGTAATGATTTTCATTAATCCCACCATATATTCGCGAATGTTACTCATACGCCAAGGAGTCTCCCGCATGCTGGCTGGTGTTAATAGTAATTATTTGCTCATTTTCAGTACAATATAATTTGTTTGCTAAATTTATGTAATAGCTTTTATAATTTAGTTTTAATTTGGAATAAATTGCACATTAAACATGTATTACATAGTAAATATATTAAGGGATTATCTAAAGCAGTAATTACAACACATTATATGATGCTTTGTAGTGCAATTAAACCAAATTGTATTTAAAAATACCGAAAGGAAATTAATCTATAACACATATTAGTATGAAAAACATGGATAATCCTTATTGAAAAGAACTTGTGTGCAGTAATTAGTTGTTTTCCAGAAAAAAATTGTCTATAATCCTTTCATCAACATAAATATAAAATAATCAGTGTAGGAATATAATAATGAAAATGTACAATTTTGTTGAGAATATTTACGCACAGCACTTAAGTTTATGTAGAAAATATATTCCAGAATATCAATATGAAGAATATTTGTCCGGAAATGTATGGCAAAAAGTGAAATGTTTGCAAAATACATATAAACGTATTTACTTTTTTCTTTACATTACATATTTCTTTACGTAATTTATGTTTTTTTCTAGTAATAAATTATTATTTTTCAACTTGCTATGAGTATATGCTAGAATGACTTTGACTAGGTGAATGAGTGAAGTTGTCGATTATAATTTCTTAGCTCTTAATGGGCTCACTTGTTCACTTTTTTACCTGAAATTCAGCTAATGAACTTAAATTGAATAATATATGATTTTAATTGCCAATGGAGGTTTTCATAAACATCATACTTTTTAAAACAGATATTTAATAATATTTATATTCTGAATTATATGTAAGTGAAAGAAATAATATCCGTTTTTTATTAATCAATTAAAATATGCTGCAACTTAAGTGCTTACATTTTTAAACGACAATTTAAATCATTAAAATTTTTATCAGTATATCAGAATTAGTTGATCGCAAATAATTGCGCGTACGGTAGATTTAAGTTATTAAAGCATACTTAGGTATGTAAATAAAAACGTATAGTATATATGTATTATAAGTATGTTTAATCAAAATAAGCTTGAAGCAAGTCATTTATGATTTTGTTGTTGAATTCGGAAGTGATTTCAATATAAACTGGCACACGCTTGGGACAAGCGAAAATTAGGAAAATATACTTACAGAAGCTGTAATAATCTCAATTCTACTCACCTTCGACGCGACGCCGTTAATATTAATTGTGCGTCCGTTATCGCGTCGACATTCAACGTGCGGCATCGGATTTACACTCGCGGCTTAGCTCAGATTCTGCTTCTTGCCTTCCTCAACGACAACGAAATATTCAAATCTGTAATGACATTGTTTTGTATTATGTTTTAAGCTTGAATGGATTGGAATGATATTCAGATAGCTCGAAAGCTATTGTTTACTTATTTGCCACAAGCATTTCGGCCTATCAAGCTTTATAATCACAAAGTGAAATCTTTTAATTAACTAATAATAGATCAAATTATAATCATTATTGTATATAGTTGAGAAGGAAACTGATTTCGTTTAGAATTAATTAGTAATGCCTAACGGTATATTCAGCAACTTATCACTTCAGTATACATATCTATGCTTGCAAATGAACTTCAAAATAGCGTTAAAGGCTAACAAATATTAAAAAATAAATTTGAAAGTACATGTTTAATATCCAACGCCACTATTAAATAATACCCTGATTCTGTCTTTTTTTTATATACAACTACATTCAAACTAAATGAGTTAGTGCATGTTTAATATCACTGAAGTAGTTGAGCACCACTGTGTAAACGTAACTTGCCTGAGGCTAAACTGGAACGTTGCAAATTGCATAACACATTCGTTATATTTCTTCTGGATGTCACCATAAATTTACACATAAGCAGAACGTGCCACATGCCACACTTTGCGGCAGATTAATGCTCGGCGGAAAGCTTTTTACAATATTTATTTTTTGACGTCTAAGTAAATTTGTACATTTAATCATATGAATAAATATGCTAGACATGCAAACTGCATTTTCCTCTAACAAAGCGGTTACAGTGCACATAAGCTGGAGGCGAAGTAATAATACAAAGTAATCTTCCTTTCCACACATCTGGCACTTTCTATATAAATTAAATAGAGTAATAATAAAATATATGCAGTATGTATCTATTTATATCTCTAACCTTTTAAAATATCCCGTATTCTCCAAATTAGGTATTTTAAAATAAACGTCCACCATAAGCTGTGCTCTACAAATAACTGGCTCGGACAATTACCGTTTTAGCAATTGCCTTCGTTTTAGAGTATTTAATTTAAAATAACATCTAATTTATTCAAGGACATTTGCCGACATAAATATTCAATGAAATGCAAATTAGCGTGTGCTGCTGCCAAGATTTCACCAATCGCCGACATCAATGTTGAGGTTAGCGACGCTCGTGTTTGAATTAGCGCGCCACTGTGTGGCAAGGAGTGAGATGCATATTTTACAGGCTTTATGGTTGAACGATTTCACCTTGGACTAGGTATATGCAAAGGACAACACACACTTAATGCTATTTCAAGGAACTTGTGGAGGGAAACAACAAAAAATATGTATCATACATAATGCATTGACGAGATCCACTCAATATGGCTTAGGTTTTTACAAATACTTGATTTTTAAAACTTGAATCATTGAATATTAAAGTTTCCAAAAATGCTTATACCTAGCCATTTTCCATTGTTGATTTGTGTTCAGCTAAATGTTCATTCTGCTATCAGTCAATAATTTTACTGGCATTGATTTTCGTGTTCCGGTTCACTACTTACTGCTGCTGGAGGCTATGGATCGGCCCAGCTGCACTAAATACTTCCTCGCTATTGGCATTTTGCAATTAAAATTTTCACCACAATTCCTGTTGATGAAGAGTTACCACCAGAAAAATTATATCAAAGTAAAGGGTGATTTTTTAAGAGCTTGATAACTTTTTAAAAAAAAAAAACGCATAAAATTTGCAAAATCTCATCGGTTCTTTATTTGAAACGTTAGATTGGTTCATGACATTTACTTTTTGAAGATAATTTCATTTAAATGTTGACCGCGGCTGCGTCTTAGGTGGTCCATTCGGAAAGTCCAATTTTGGGCAACTTTTTCGAGCATTTCGGCCGGAATAGCCCGAATTTCTTCGGAAATGTTGTCTTCCAAAGCTGGAATAGTTGCTGGCTTATTTCTGTAGACTTTAGACTTGACGTAGCCCCACAAAAAATAGTCTAAAGGCGTTAAATCGCATGATCTTGGTGGCCAACTTACGGGTCCATTTCTTGAGATGAATTGTTCTCCGAAGTTTTCCCTCAAAATGGCCATAGAATCGCGAGCTGTGTGGCATGTAGCGCCATCTTGTTGAAACCACATGTCAACCAAGTTCAGTTCTTCCATTTTTGGCAACAAAAAGTTTGTTAGCATCGAACGATAGCGATCGCCATTCACCGTAACGTTGCGTCCAACAGCATCTTTGAAAAAATACGGTCCAATGATTCCACCAGCGTCCAAACCACACCAAACAGTGCATTTTTCGGGATGCATGGGCAGTTCTTGAACGGCTTCTGGTTGCTCTTCACCCCAAATGCGGCAATTTTGCTTATTTACGTAGCCATTCAACCAGAAATGAGCCTCATCGCTGAACAAAATTTGTCGATAAAAAAGCGGATTTTCTGCCAACTTTTCTAGGGCCCATTCACTGAAAATTCGACGTTAGCTCGTTAGTAAGTCTATTCATGATGAAATGTCAAAGCATACTGAGCATCTTTCTCTTTGACACCATGTCTGAAATCCCACGTGATCTGTCAAATACTAATGCATGAAAATCCTAACCTCAAAAAAATCACCCGTTACAATGCGTACAACGAAATATGCGTTGACGGTGAAGGCTTGGGCGGGTTAAACGTGGGTGTCATTGAGGATGATGTCGCCGTTGCTGAACTGTATGAACTTTTATTCACGCAATCGCGTTCACAGCGGCAGCCAGAGTGAGATTTTGAAAACGCGAAGGCCTTCGAATGCAAGTGCTGCTGTTCGCCTCGCGGCTGATCGCTTAGCTGGTGGCAGTTCACATTTGAAAGCGCGTGTTGGTATTTTTTTCATTTCGCCGTCGATTGCAATTCGTCTGCCTTCAGTTTTGTTGCCGATTTGGTTGTTTTGCAGCGACTGTTATTGTGGTGCTGTCGGCTACAATATCGTCAATGATGCCCGTTGAACTGTTGCGTCGTAATTGTTGTTCATGCTATCGCCGGTGCTTTCATGTCTGCATCCGCTTGTATTTCATCTTCCGGCATTGTTGCACCGCCACCGCTTATAGCCTCTGCTATCTGCGGCGTCACATCGGCAATCATGTACTGGCAATGCACTAGGAGTCAACAGATGAAACCACTCGGTGTTGAGCTTTCACGGCGATGTAATTGAAAGGCGAAAGTTCCACGCAGTCACCAAGTAAATTGATATCAGCGAAAACATGATCAACGGTACATAAAGTATTTGGACTTTTCTTTATCAAATCCAATTTTCTTGTTTGCTATACAAAACCCAAATAAATGCAACTACTAAGCCCGCTTTGTGGTGTCACAGAGCAACAATTGTTCAATACATCAATCACCACATTCCACCATTTTTCTCTTACAAAAACGCATTTCTAAGTCTTATGACTAAAATTACCTTATAATATTAAGTCGGATGTGCCATTTGGCCATTGATTCAGTTAGTATTGCAAATTTAATTCTATTGCGCACCCAATAAAATGGTCAAAAAGATGAAAATTTACTCATAAAAGAAACGTTAATAACGTTTAATAATTCTGAACGTTGTAGTCTCGTCGTTGTGAGGTAGTCCTGCCGAGTAGCCGACATTATAATTCATCAGCCCCAACTCAGTTTGCCATTCGCCAACAATAACAACTGCAATAACTTTCGCCTGGCTTTATTGCCATTCTGGGCATTACAATGCAGTTTGCCAACGATTCATTATTACGATCTTTGATATATTTTCTTTACACCACTTGTTATGGCGGTTCCCTCTTCACACGAAGTTCACTGATGCGAACAGTTGAATGAATGGTGAATAATAAATGCTTATTGAAATAGTGATATGTATATGCGTTTATAGTCGCCCTCAAAATTAAAGGTACGCAGAATTTCACTACAATTGCAAAAATTACAATAATTAGGAAAAATATATCAAACGAAACATTATTTCAATTTGTTTTTTTTTTCGTTGGTAATTTCGAAACTATTTATGTTTATTTAAAATTTATAATTTTATGTGAATTTTTATCTTGTACGTTCGTTTCTACTACATACTATATTTGTATAGCCACACTAAAATAATATAATTTATGTATGTTATTGGCGTTCAACCGTTTAGCCGGTTATCGCCGAATCGATGACAAGGAGACAACCTCAAAGCCAAAGCGACAACCGCAGAGCTTGTCGGCCAGCGACAGGAGATGCGGTGTGAAAGCAAAAACTCGTTGATACGGCTCATTTGCATAAGGAATTCATTTACGAAAGCGATGAATTTATAAGAAAACAGGGAAATTACTGATTTCAGAGACAGTAGGACAACCAAGTAAAAATTAAATTAACGAATAATAATAATAAATTCGATTCACAATCCGCCTACGAACCCCGAATCTGTCAATATCGTAAGGCGCTTCAGTTAATGTTCATTTTTGAATATATTCCAATTTCCACTTCAACATTTAATTTGCGCTTTTCCTTCGCATCCATATCTATTATTTCCGATTAATTCGTTGCTGCCGTTTCACGTATTTTCGCTGACGCATGTAACGGAATTTTAATGTATTCATCAATTACACCCTCTTTGGGGCTTCAATTCATAAAGTTAATCTAGTATATCACCTACGCCTATACAGTTATTCGCAGTTCAATTATAATTGCTTTGCTTTAAATCGGATCATCATTGCAGCAATTAAAAATTCAATTCAAAATGTAGGCCTATTCTCTGCGTTTGTGGTGAAGTTCATTTATGTGTCCGTAGCCGTTGATATATGTATAAGTGGTTATTGATAAATATAAATTTGTTTGAAATCTAATTGCGAGTATGTGTGTCTCACACCTTGCTGGAGTATGGAGGGTTAATTAAAAATATTTGTAATCACTTATGAAAAGGATCATTAATTATTTAATTTCCACGTATTGTAAATGTTTTTGGGTTATTATAGAATAATATTTTTCATTCTAATCTGATGATTAATTATCAACCGTGGGTGTAAGTGAGCGTGTTTGGCATGTACTTGACACCTCTACACTGTTTATGGATAGTGAAAACGACATTTATAACAAACAAATTATACAATGGAAATCAATATTTAAACATTAAGATTTACCAGAAAGCAATACAGCCACAGTAATTCCAATTTGATAAACAATTTTACTAATTTAATGGAGAATAATAATCTGATCAAGTATTGTTATCGTTTCATAATTAAAGACGGACTGCGTGCAATGAACTATGGCGCGAATGACACTGAATAGGAAGAAAACAAGATGAATGACGTTCCAAAATGCCATTAAAAATCAATTAAAACAATTATCTCCATTACATGGACGACAAAAAAAAAAACATTTTTTTAAGACTATAATGTTTCATACTAATTTCAGTAGTGAGTAAATATTTTGTGTACCCTTTAAAGCCTGCTGTGATTTGTTGCTCTGCTGACGGGCCACTTGCAGCCTTTTTAAATGAATTCAATGTTTGCTCTGCACAGGCCTTATTTACACCGAACAAACAACACTTTTATACAGTAGCTCTTTCTGCCCTTTTATTTATTTTGTTTTCGACTATCAATTTGAACGAACTTTAATATGTTTATCTATTTTTTTTTGTGAAACGTTATTTCGTTTAGCTGAGTGACGGGATTTTTTTTTACAGTTTATTATAAAATATTTATTTACAAATAAAAATGCATTGTGTAATCTCGTTTTTACTCGTTCATTTATGTGCACTTAACACAAATTGCTTTATTTGCTTTAAGTAAAAGCAAATACATCGATTGCAAATATCATATTTTAATAAAGAAAGTAAATTAGAATGGTTGAAATTCGGCGAAAATTTATTTTAGAAATATAATCATCAATCAATCGCAAAGTTTTTAATAATTACACCGATTTACGCCGTGGTAAAAAATAAATACTCCAAGTAACTTATCCAAATTTTTATGAGAAAATTGTATTTCTTTTATTAAAGTTAAAATAAAAACTATTACCATATTTTGTTGTGCAATAAATAAGATTTCTTTTAAGTCCAAAATAATTCTGAGCTCTATATACCTTATATATATATATTCAAAATAGTATTTTATTTTTAAATTTTTTCATGGTAGTTCGCACGTTTTCGCTACCAATATACATGTAATTGAAAGAAACCATATACATAGTATATATCCACTCAATTGATTTTGCTCTTTATCGCACGTTTTCTCCCGAGTGTATGTGCTCTGATTTAATGACCATCATAATGTCCTACTGACCATTAAGTACGTTTCAACGTATGAAAAGGCAAATGAAACACAATCGCAAAGGACCAACTCGTATTGTCTTATCTTCATCTAATAACAACTTCTCGCAAATTGCTTTATGGTTGTGTGAAAGAATTTTCACAGATTGACATCTACAGCCACTCTTTTGCGAAGAAGAAGTAAGAGAAGGAGTGCATCCGATTACCGAGTTCATTGCTGAACAATTAATTTCACTTCATCTTACCATAATAATCATCTCTAAATATATGACTTGATATCATATCAACATAGATGTGATATTTTGTAATATAATGTAAAGTCATACAATACGAAATATATGTGTATTGATATTCTCTAATACATGTATATATTGTAATTAAATCATCTGAATTTTTATAAAATTCTAAATCAATGTGTCAGTTATTGTAACATAGGTTCAGGATATAAAAATCTGGGACTATTCTCACTCTCGCGCATTCAAATTACGCTATAAATTAAAATAGACATGTTTGTTTAGAAAAATGGTAGTGAGACAAAGTAAACTTAGCGCCCTCAGGATAGAAAATGGTTTAGATGGGGTGTTGTTCCCTAAGAGTGACCAATATTGTTTTGGAACAACACGCTCGTTATTAAGAATACGTAATGGAAATGCTGCACTTTAAATGAACCTAACAAAAACTCTACGTATCTTATTTATCTTACAATACTTTCAAAATCATTTGAATAAATTCCTTCCTCCTAATAAAATTTGGGAGACCTAAAAAAAAAGACCTTAAATATAAAAAAGGACTAAATTGAAGAAAATGCTTTTGTGTCAGAAAAAATGAAAAATACTTTTTCATCAAAAGAGACATAAGTACAAAACAAAAGACATAAAATTCCAAAAAATTTTATCCCCATATAAATATACCTATACAAGGATAGTGAAGTGAATGTATAATTCTGTCCAATACCCTGCTTATGACATTTTTTTTTATATATTTTTCACATTACGTGACTTACGGCTTACTTAAGGATACGGATATCAACAAATGTCACCGTCTACTTTATAGAATGTCCAATGGTTATCAAGTACTCTCCCTGCTTCTTTGTCATATTGTCATTTATACTCACATGATTGTCTGTCACGTTGCGATATCTTTTGTCACCCCACTTGAGCATTCAGTTTCTTGTTATTCGCTGTCTCATCAACGCTCCCATCGATCTAATACGTATTTGTATGCTTGTACGAAAATATGTTTGTATGCGCTCATATCTGTTTGGTTGTTGGTCATGGTGGTTTACTGTCGCTCGTTGAAAATACGATTACCATAAGTTTAATGTAATTCGGTCATGTTTTTTTTACGTTCGCGCTTCATCAATTTTATTGTTATATCTTTTGGTCAGCAAAGACATCGTTATCCTGAGGCGGCTCGTTCTTGCATGTCTTTGTCTCATACTTAAGCAAAATCATCACATTTAATTTAATAATGTAATAAGCTGAGCTTCACTTTAATATTTATGGAATTGTAGCTATTAAAGAATTTAATTTTTGTTATCACGGTGTAGTTATAAATACGGGAATATAATATTAGCAAAATGTTAAACATTATATGACTAGTCTGCTTCTTAATATTCTTACTCATCCTATACCTACTTATTTGTAAATATATACATACAATTAATTAATTTAAGTATATTTTATAACACATTTAGTGACATATTATTTACTTTAAAAGCTCACAAGTTTATGGATTCCTGCGGAGTTTATTTGTATGTCGTGCTTCATAAAATTCCTTCATAATACATAAAAAGGGTTATAAATGTGTCACCATTGCTAACTGAGTGTAACGAAAGTCAATATATAAAGAAATATGAATGAAAATAATATGCTCAACCTTACGACTATTACATTAGTATGCATTTGATGCATTTCTTCCGATTTACTTGAGTATTATAAATATTGTATACTATGAATATGGTTAACAAATTTGAACGAACGATTCAATTATTGGACAAAGATCAAATAAACATCTCTCCAAAATACCTAGCCTAAGTAACTTGCAAGTAAAGACAAATTTTCGCATATCTTCATAAGTTCCAAAGTAAAGTGAAGCATAAAAAGCAATTTCTTTTATACATTCATTAAAAATGATTTTCCTCTCTTAATTATTAACAGATTTAAGCTCAAGTACACAGCAATTACAAATGAAAAGTAAATAAAGCTTACCAGCTACTGTGCTCCTTAGACCTCTTCATCAGCACAGCAAGCGATTCCTATCGGTCAATAACCCATTATTTGTTTAAAAAAAAAATTAAAAGGCCATTACGTTTTTAGAAAAATATAACTTTTTATTTTAAGTGCCGTTGTTCTGAAATAAGCCATTCATGAGCGCAGTGAGCAAATATTCGTATCCACATATAGAAGAATAAATACACTTAAACTCACCTTTCGGTACTTGTTTGGAAAAAATAAAAACAAAAATCCTTACGTTCACAACAAATTGACGGATTTAACTTGCAGTCAACAACTTGTCAATACCAATCTCTAGCTGCAATCACTATTCAAACATCATCGAATTATACATAAGTTGACAGTGTGAAATCGTGCAGCAGCCTATGAAAGTTTTTGCAGCGCTCGAATGTAGAAATACAAGGTTAACATACCTAACAGCATACCTGCACACCTGAGAGCAGAACAACAATAAAGCTGATAAGCCATTTGAAATGTCTGAAACAAAATTGCTCAACGTCAACGTCAGTGCCGATGAACAGTGGTTGCGGTGAAAATTGAAATTATTGAAAATCGAATAAACTTTCGACTGCAACAACAACGTAATCAAATATATGTGTGTGAATATATGTAGATACTGATATATTGCACTTCTTGTGCCTCGAGTGTTTTAACACCGCGTCATGCAACAACAATAATTCACAAACAACTGCCAGAAGGTTTATTTATTGTGCTGTTAATGGCACTTTGCAAAATTCTGAGAATATTATTCACTTTCACTGAAATTCAATATGATAACGAATGTGAAATAAAATCAAATGTTGTTTAAAATGCAGGAATGAAAGAAGCCTGTGGATTATGCCTGTGGGTTATACGCGTGTAAGAAATACAAGATGGGAATGCTAAGGGAATAAATATGCCGCGAGCTTGAGAGTTAATATGATTTCATATTCTTACATTAAGCGTTAGAGATAGGCGCTGGTGCGTAATTTTTTCGTTATTTCAACAGAATTATTGAGTTTTGTAAACTTTCCTAATCAATTCAGAAGAATTGGCACATGGTGCAAATTGAATCAGAAAATTAAATTCAATAGTTAAATTTATGCTGTCGAAACATGTAACATCTTAAAGAAAACATAAAAATATAATATGTAATGAGATATAGGCTTGCCTATGACATTAAATAGGTGACAGCCAAACAATTCGCAGAACTGTTTCCTTTAATTTAGAATTCCCTCTTTTTTCTTTTTACCGCTAAAAATTAGAAATTGGTCTCTCACACCGAATCTTAGTACAAATGATTTAATTATTCAGACACAGAGTGTGGCAATATTGCAACAAGAGTAAACCGCACACTAAACATTTCTACGCACACATCCAACTTTTACCAATGCTTATAACTACAAACATGTGAGTGCAAGTTTACACTCTGCAACCGAAATGACGACGACCGTAAAACCGTTGCTTTGTTGCACGCAAAATGCGTGCAGACGCTGCCAAAATGCCACTTTAGCATGCAAACAAGCAGAATGCAGGCATTAAAATGTTCTCGCTGCTGTTGCAACCGCCGCACGTTTTGATGGGACCTCCAAAATTGCATCGTGAAAATCTCGACTATGCTGGGAGAGCACGCCTTGTTGAGATCTAAGCAATTCAGGTATAAAGAATACATACATAAAAATACATAAACGTGGCTACGTGAGTGAGCTGGAGCAGCAGCAAGATGCAAGCTGCTGGTTTTATGCGGTATTACCTTTGTTTGTGTATTAGTCAGAAGAATTAGTTATACTTTTGAAAATATGGTTGCTGAGACTGTGTAGTACTTTTTCGGAACAACAAAATCTAAATATTTTAGTACATCGAATATATTTTCCCTCCATCTAGCAAGTGACTCCCACGTCTATCAAATGTTATTCAATTTTTATTAAATGTAATCCCTGGTCCAAAAAGATGGTTTTCAATTAAAAACTCTAAAAATGTTTATTTTTTATGAGTTTTTTTTGCGCATTTATGAATGTAAACTGATTTTATATAATTTATTATAATTTTTTAAGCCAAATGAAATGAATTGTTGTACTTCTCCCAAATGAAGTTGCAGCAAATTCATATCCTTCCAACCCTTCTATGTAGAAGCATAATTTGTGTAACAACCCACTAAACCAGTGGACCTTATACCAGCAAATTGGAGAGGAAATCGCTGCAAATGCGAAACAGACGTGTGCAAAATGTGATGTAAAAGCTGCCATCAACTGCCTCGGCCATTTTGCAAACGAGAGTTTGTGCCTGTGCATAGAGACTCACCTTCGATTGACTGTGATTAGTGTTTGTCAGAGGAAAACAAGGTTGTAGATTGTAGAAAAAATAGACGTTTTTGCCTAGCAGATTAGATTTCCAAGCGCTGCTGCACATTCATTAAGGTTAACGATGTAAATGGAAACAAGCATGGGGGCAGATTGGACAAAAAAACGCACTTCGCATATGCAGCATATAAATTCTCACTTTTAACTTGCTAAACACGCTCGGACACGTGGTTGGCGCTGGGCAGTTAGGCACTTGAAAATAAGAGCATTTTGTTCAAACTTTTGCGAAGGTTTCACAATCGGGTACAACACCGTTGTTCCGAATTTAAAGGAGTTTATTCAAAACAAAGAATATTATGCTGTTCTAAAAATATTTTTTCCATTTTCTGAAAAAAATATTTCTGATTTTAAAAACCTTTACAAAGAATAAGCGGAAATTTCACAATTATTTTTAGTTGAATATAACAATTTATTATTGAACGCAGTCGAAGTCTGCAGGTTCATGAAATAAAAGAAGTAATTTATTAGAAATATTGTATGTAAACTGCTGCGTTGTCAGTATCATCCCTATATTTTCAAAAGATTAAACAATTTTCCAATTTACGCTTCTTGCATTTGTTATTTCAGTTTTTCTCTTGTTCTGACTCAAAAGTAATGCAGCCTAGATACATATATCATAATTTACAGAATATTTTACAAATAGTTGTATCGAGTAATACGTGGTATGAAGCCAACAGCAATCCCATATGGCGTATACGTAAAAATTAATATGTAATAATCTTGCAGATCATCTTTAAGTTGTTGAATTGTATGTTAGTCTCCCAAGTCAGTCATTACATTCCGTTTTTTACATATTTATATCCAACAGAATATATAAAAGGGAAGAATTGAAAAGCTTCAAAAGACAGACACAATTTCCGCCATCAGACAGGTGTATAAAGATTCAAAGATAAGTAGATGCCAGCATGTTCTGATACAAAAGAGTGAGTGGATTCGTCACTCATTCTCTATTTCTTCTTCTTCGAATAAACTTCACCGTTTATGTATGTAAATATGCTTGTGAATGAATATGTACATAAGTTACCATATGATTGATATATCCTAAATACATGCACCCAAAACTTGTCATCACATATAAACAAAAATTTGAAACTCAATCATTCGTAGAATAGGGGTATAAAGAAATTGGCAACGTTTGTAAACTTCAACATTCTTTTTTCCGGCAATTCTTTGTCAAACGTATGCCTAGATTGGAGACAGTAGCATATATTTCACGGTTGCACTTTCTGCCAGCATAAAGCATATGTTGCTGGCAGAATGAACATTTGCATATGCATGTGAGATGAGGAGTGGACTTTTCTTTCTTTTTTTGGCTCTGCACCAGACATGTGTTTAACCGTTTCATGCCAACTCTGGCAGACATCTGTGTGTAGCTTTTGTATAAATGGAACATTTTTCAAATGTATCAAGCACACATATAAACATGTCTGCTGAAAAGGTATTACTTGTTTTTCTGTGATTTATCTGCATTGTGCAGCTTCATGTTTGACTGTGAATTGCTTGAATGATTTTTTATGAGTTTGTCTACTTCTGCATAGCAGTTTGTATGCACCTTTGGAGACTACGGTGAAATCAACACTTGTCCAAATTTCAAGATTAGATTTCGTAAAGTTAAAAGGTGCTTAAGTGAAGGGTGTGTATTATACAAATCTGACCCTTTAAATTTTCAAATGTTTCTTATTTCCTATTGGGAGTTTAAGCCACACAAAAAATGTATGTGCAATCATGTGTACGATAAACAATTAAAAAACATACCAAGTTCAACCGCAATTACTCCATAATGAATATTGCAATAATGTTGGTGGTGGAAGCAATTTAAATAACATTTAGTGGTAATTTTCTCAACCATAATCAACTCAATCAACATTACTCGGTTTACATATGTTATGAAAATCGCACTTTAAAAGTTAATTTTGATATGATAATAAACATGGATTAAATTAATTTAAATATTTTGAATTACATTAAAGCCAGACCAAAATATACAAATCGATGAATATTTTGCTTTTCGAAACAAAATGGCTTTGTGTATTGGTCGCCGGTGCGTATACGCAACATTATAGATACAGCAACTACACTCCAGTAATGATACTGAAAAACTGTTAATAATTTCCCAAACTAAAAAATGTCATGCAAGTGAGCTTAATTTTCATAAAATTGAATTGAAAAGTTTCCTTCCCCCACTAAAATTTCCATTGTCGGGGTACGTGCTTCAAGACCTGTTTTTTTTTTTTTTTTTTTTTTTGACAAACAGCGGATATCATCTACTTCTTTTTTATTGCAGGTCTGCTGATGTGTCATATTCGGCTAGACAACATGCTCAGCAAGCAGTTTGACAAGACTGTGATGTGAGATTTCTGCGAAAACTGCCCGACTAAGAATGTCTGCTCCATAAAATCAATTCAATTCGATCAAATTGTGTATTTCTGGCATTAGCGAAGCACAATCAAATCTCAATTGCTACAACTTAAAACATCCTTTACTCTAAGCTTATGATAAATGCACAAGTTCAAGGTCAGTTCATTTTCAGTTGTCCTTGAGTGGAATAAACTTCATCGTTTATTACAGCCATGAGCACAAATTTGGGTGAATTTCTGATACTACCTTATATATTAATTTTTAAAAGATAAACTGACAAATTCGATACCAACATAGAATTAACTTTTGTAAGGCTTACTCAAGGTCAAGTGTTTTGAATTGTCTTCAGTTGACTGTAATCTCAGTAGTTCTGATCTCTTCTCTCCTCCACGCGTTACAACATCACATTGTCTACCAACTTTGCTTAACCGTCAAATTGCTAACGGCATATTTGCCTTGCAAGAAGGCAGATTTGATTTGGTTTTCTTGTAAACGTAGCACAATTTCCCTTATATATTACATTTTGGTAAAGTTAAATGTAATATTTTAGGAAAAATATTACAATTTTTTTCTCTTACTCTACCAATTTCTAAAGCGATTTCTGCATTTTTAATTTGCAGCATTTTCTCAACGCTTCACTAGCTGCCATTTTCTAATTAGTTAACAATGTTCTTGCTGCGTTAAGTGATTGACACCGCAACTTAATCATCCAACCGAAGCGTTATGCAACAATGTACAGAGAGAGTAAAGTGATAAATCTAACATGTTAAATACAAAATAAGGAAGGATTGAAACTTTATAAACATTAACACTATCACAGGTATGAGAGTATAAGGGAAATATTTAAGACACATTTTATGTATATATAATTATATTTGTTATCTTGAAGAATTGTTTAAATATTATCTCGATATTCTAATTACCAACTTTACCCTGAATGTAGTCTTGAAAGAAAGAAAACTACAACATAATTCTACATTAATGCATAATCCATTAAATCTAGAAGGGAGGAAGGTAGTTCTTTCAGTGGTAGTTAAATGCAAATCTCCACTTTAGAGTTACAAGTTCCTCTCACGTAAACTGCATTTTTAACGCAATTAAGCTAACACTTACAATACCTTTTCGCTCATACATGTTACCTGCTTTTGATCTCAAGTACGTTTCCAGAAGCTTACACAACCTTGTTAACTGCAAAAGTTCATTGGACCAACTAGTTTAACAAGCAGCAACTTAATATGAATACATGTTGTTGCTATAAATACAGTTACTGGTGTGTAAAAAGGTGACTGTGTGAAAGTCATATTAACAACCCCATACACCAATCAACTCAGTTACAACTTTTGAGACCCAATTTCGCCAAAGTACTTAGAAGAGCTAGTAGGTGTTGTACGAGAGGGCGCGACCCTAACCTTTGCTTGCTGTTTGGCGATTTTCGTCTTCGTTATGCAGAAAAGTATTTTAATTAAAGTATTATGTTTTTCTCTTTTGAAATTTGCGTTGGATTATTTATGAGATTTCTTGCAGTGTCACTAATTATCTACTTTTTGCATAAATTTAAAAAAACTTCATTTTCATTTTGGGCAAATCAACGAAATTACTACACTTCATAACACAAACAGAAAAAGTTCATATTTGCCTCTTTTTAATTTTCGTGATATTTTTATTACTTTTTAAGATAAAGATATGCCGTTGACAGTTTTGGTAATTGTTTTCATGTTTTTGGCTATGGACTTTTGTTTACTTTTTTTCAAAATAGCTTATACATTTTTTTATCCCTTTTTTACTCAAGTTTGGATAATTTCACTTGCTGACAGAGACATGAATTTATTATAAAGTATTTTGCATATAATTTCATTATTTTCTTTTTATGACGCCATAAAGGAACAACAATTTTAATAGTACTAAGGTGAATATAAATGTGCAAGTATCATAAAAGGTTTATGAAAAAAAAATTAAATTAAATAATATTTTTTAATTACACTCACGCAAGTTCCGTGACCTCGCTGATGGCCTTGTGAATGATTTGAAGTAGCAGCTCGAATGTAATGCCTTTGTACCTAAAGTACTTTAAATTCAGTTAATCTACAAATTGCGTGAGAATGTCAAGTGCTTGAATTAAAATTAAAACACGTAAATAAGTAAAACAGGACAGAGGCTAAAAGGAGATATAATTCCCTCTAAATATATATAAGCATAAGAAAATTAACATGCCTCTCATAGTCTTTTGGACTTAAATACTGGGCTTAATACACATACCCTCATCTCTTAGACACGGATGCTGCCTGAATATACTTCATTCAATTAGTATACCTGAGCACTAAACGAAGATTAATTGCCACCAGATACTGCTGCCGTAGCCACTTAACTATACAAGCGGAGCAATTCATATTAAACTATAATTATACACAAACGACACAGGAAAACAATACAACATAAAATGTTCTGTCATTCCTCCTGTGTCCCCACCAACATGTTTATATATGAGAAAACATTGAATAGATTTTTATATTGAACATCAGATATACAAACATATACAATTCATTAATTTTCTGAAGCAGCTAAGTGCTATTAATTTACTTTTGTAGGAGTGCCAGTTAACGTTGCTTTCAATTTATCCCACTTTATTTACGAAATGGCAAATCATTGAATTATTGTCTGGAAGAGTGCGCTCTAGATACTTAGTCGTATGAGTGATCTCGACTACAACTGTAGTTTAAGAGATCGAATTTCAGAACATTATGATAAAATTAAATCAAACATTTAAATTAAAAAATTTGAAGAACAACACTCACACAAGTTTGCGGCTTTCCGACTAAAGTTCAGCACAAATCAAAGCCCTTCCAAGTAGCTTATGGCGTTTATCACCAAACTGTTGTCAGCAACGTTCAGCCATTTCACTGTTCATTAGAGACCAGCAACATACCATTTGTTATGGTTTTCAGAAGCAGCAACTTTTCTAATAAATTTCCGAGAGTAAAAAGCGTTTTCATTGAGCATGTTGCACGGTTGCACTGATTTCGTTATTGTCTGTAGTTTGTGTACAAACAAAACCAACATGGCTTAGATAATGGAACAAATCTCCATACATACCCTACTGGTAGTTTTGCTGATGCTTCTTCTCTGATCTCAATCCCTGAGGATGGGGCTTACAATACATGTATGATTGGATTTATAGTAGACCACCAAAATGATATCTAAAGAAGAATACATCTTAATAAATTTGGGTCTGAGATTCCATGAAATGAAACTAAGGGTCATTGCTTCCCAAGACCTTTACACAGCATGAGTCCTCAAGTGTGAGTGGGTGCAAAGAAAGTGGACAGCGTATGTAAGAAAATTCAGTAATTTAATTAATAATATAATAATTTGTGATTATATTAATAAGTCTTTAATAAATGAAGTGGCATTGTTCTCGATAAAATGATGTTAGACCAAGGGGAATCAAAGACGCCAAGGATTATAAATCAAATTAACAATAAAAACATTTGAAACTCAGTGTGTCAATATTACTGGTTATTACCGGTATTTACTGCAAAATAATAACAACAATAAGGGGCTTATTTTACTCAAAAAATTGATATTATTAATAAATTTTAATTAAAATTTTTCGCAACACATTGCCAATCCATATGACATACTATAATATACAATTGATGATTCAAATGAAGTAGCTCTACATACCGGTAGGCCGTTGGTCCTTTGGACTCTGCATGTGGTAAGGCAATTAATGCAGATTTAATTGGCACAATCCGCTTGCAACAAATGTGATTTTTAGTGAGACTTTAATTAAAATTACCATGTGACGCGAATTTCAATACAAACAAACATACATACATATGCTTTTACATGCTGAGCCAGCCAAGCTTTGCGAATGTCTCAGCTTTAGCGTACAGACATGTTTGTAATATTTGCTTGTGCGTGTATGGATTTTCATATATAAATATAAATTTTTTTATTTAATTATTGCCAAATACTTCTGTCCAGGCATGCATTTATAAATATTTGTGGAATCAACAATATTTACATCGCAATTATTCGAAAATCAGTTACATACAATCCAGTGCGAGAAATGCAAGGCAATGAAAAGAAGTAAAAAACTCGTCTATGGACTTCGAAATTCCGCTCACATCGTATTTTAATTTTTCCTACATTTAAAACATCACAAAAGTTAATATTTGTTTAAATGTTTTTAAAGCCTGCTGAATCATAAATATAAAAGATATTTTTTTATTTATCTAAGGATTAACCAATGACTTGCAAGTTTGGCCTATTTCGTCTTAAGTTCTGAAGTCCCTTTTTAAACCAAATTATTTGTCCTGTAGTCACCAATCAGCACATAACATCGGAGAAGTATCGTGAAAATAACACATTGTACCAAAATTTTATTGCCAAAGTTACTTAAATAAAGTGAGTTGCGTATGATATTGTTTGTGTGCAAGCAACCGCAACTAATATGTACTCAGTTACGTTTCATGGACTATTAACAGAATAACATATTGGCCAACAAGCAATAAAATCCAAGTGCTTAAAGTAAAATAAATAAATAAAATAAAAATATTTAAGCACTGAAGCAAAGCCACTCTTCCACTAAATGCCAATTCGCATGTCATTCTCAGCCGTCAACAACTTCACACCTCAGAAAATGTGCATTTTAGTGTGTGTATATTACGATTGTCCTCAATGAAATAGCTGAGGAACGAAAGGTATTGAGCGAATAAAATAAATAACATTCAACTCATCCAAAAGTATTGAGAATAATAAAAATAAAGTTGAAAGAGAGGTCCTTTCAACAGTCAGATGACCACAGTTCAGTTCAACTCGCAAAGCCTTAAGCGAGCGATGTGATATCTGATGTAATAGGATGTGATGTAGCGTGTTATCTTGCATTGTATAGTGATTTGATAAGTATAACATGAGCTATGAGGTGATTTGTTTTTATATTCTTAGGAAAGTGTCAACAATTATACAATGAAGATGTGACATAGTATAATGGTATATGTTGAATAATGTGTCGAGATATGGTGATATGATCTAATAAGATTTGATATGATATGCAGGGATATAATTAGAATATTTGAATCATATTCAGATTACAGATATTTTCATTTAAAGGCAAATATTTTCATGGAACTTTTACTGTTTTTCGAAGCTAAATTTTGAATATCAAAATCAAAACGTCTACACATAGCGTTCTCCTCCATATATTGCTGTTTTTATAGGAAGTTAAAGGAAATGTTATTTTAGCATCATTGTTTGCCTTGTAGTAGACACACGCAATTATATCTCGCAGCGTGGCAGTGAATTGCTTTTACAATATCTATTTATATCCTGTATGACAGGCCACTAAAATGCCGGCAAAGTAACGGGTGATTTTTTTGAGGTTAGGATTTTCATGCATTAGTATTTGACAGATCACGTGGGATTTCAGACATGGTGTCAAAGAGAAAGATGCTCAGTATGCTTTGACATTTCATCATGAATAGACTTACTAACGAGCAACGCTTGCAAATCATTGAATTTTATTACCAAAATCAGTGTTCGGTTCGAAATGTGAAATCCGCTTTTTTATCGACAAATTTTGTTCAGCGATGAGGCTCATTTCTGGTTGAATGGCTACGTAAATAAGCAAAATTGCCGCATTTGGGGTGAAGAGCAACCAGAAGCCGTTCAAGAACTGCCCATGCATCCCGAAAAATGCACTGTTTGGTGTGGTTTGTACGCTGGTGGAATCATTGGACCGTATTTTTTCAAAGATGCTGTTGGACGCAACGTTACGGTGAATGGCGATCGCTATCGTTCGATGCTAACAAACTTTTTGTTGCCAAAAATGGAAGAACTGAACTTGGTTGACATGTGGTTTCAACAAGATGGCGCTACATGCCACACAGCTCGCGATTCTATGGCCATTTTGAGGGAAAACTTCGGAGAACAATTCATCTCAAGAAATGGACCCGTAAGTTGGCCACCAAGATCATGCGATTTAACGCCTTTAGACTATTTTTTGTGGGGCTACGTCAAGTCTAAAGTCTACAGAAATAAGCCAGCAACTATTCCAGCTTTGGAAGACAACATTTCCGAAGAAATTCGGGCTATTCCGGCCGAAATGCTCGAAAAAGTTGCCCAAAATTGGACTTTCCGAATGGACCACCTAAGACGCAGCCGCGGTCAACATTTAAATGAAATTATCTTCAAAAAGTAAATGTCATGAACCAATCTAACGTTTCAAATAAAGAACCGATGAGATTTTGCAAATTTTATGCGTTTTTTTTTTTTTTAAAAGTTATCAAGCTCTTAAAAAATCACCCTTTAGTTGAGACACACCACAAACACACAATACTTACATATGTATATATGGTATACACAGATATTGAATAACTAGATGGTCCTTAAATGCATAGAAGGCAGATGGGTAGAAATGTAGTAAAGGCAAATATTAACATATATTAACATATATTTCCAGCAGTTGGCTATAACGGCCTTGGGATCGGAAATTGTTCAAGGCAACATCTGCATTTACACGCCTACATTCACATACACACATACTCGGCAATATCAGCATTCGAGTTAGATTTCCAAATAGGTACATTTGTACAATATTATTATTGACAGCAATAAAATATTTTCTTTATAGGCGAATAGTATGTTTTGAATATCATTTTATGGCCGACCATAAAAATTATGCAAAGCGTTTGTGCTGTGCTGAACCACCTAAGCGATATAGGCTTCTGTGAAACTTGTATAGTTATAGATTGAACGAAGTTGTAGCATAGTAGGAACAACAACATCAGCAATAGCCATACAGTGGCATTGTGTACAGTAAATTTTATATTATAGAAAACACACAGTTGGCACCAGTTAGTCACACTTGAATTATCTCTTGCATATCTTCTTCACTTTTGATTAATATTAACTATTCCTCGTCTCATTCAATTTGTAAGTACGTATGTATATAGTTACATACACTTGAACATATTTACATATAGCTTGTACTTGAAGTTGCTCCCACACATCACACATTTGATGTTCCAGCTTAATGGAAATGACTTTACTTTAATGGCAATGGCGAAAATGAAGAATAGTTCATTCAAAGAAAGTCGAAGTGCAAGTATCTGTAATATTATTACAACTAGCAGCTGCTATCACTTTTCATATGTAGAGATTGCCAGAGATAAGCAATTTGCTGTCGACATACTTTTCCTTTTCATACATTTCCTATTCGACATAGTAGAGACCTAGTATTTACTCACCTACGAATGGCAAATGCGGAATCTCTACGCGTGTAAACAAACTATGAATAAAATGTGCCACAACAAGCAAATAAATAAAATGTTGAAGCCTTAACACTACTCATGGGTCTACTTTGTGAAATGTAATGTAATGTGTTAGTTGCGCTATCTAGCAAACTGTCTATGTATTGTGAGCCTTTAGGTCGATGTTTGTACGCCTTTTTATGTGCAACGAATTTCGGTAGGAATGAAAAGTAAAGCAAAAAAAGGTTTTCTTTGTTGGCTAGTTTTGATATCCTCATGGAAATCGGTATTTTTTCTTAATGAAACATCAATAATTTCTCTAATAATTTTTTTTTGGTATTTAAAAAATATAAAATATAAAATATTTTTTTTTTTTGTATTTATAAAGTCAACAATTTCATGCCGCACGTAAATTTATGCTCGATAGAATTTGCTGTTGCCTGTCCTTACTTTCAACTCATCACAACAAAAAAGCAGACAAAACAAAGCCACGTGCAGCAGTTGCGGCGAATTCAACAAAATAAGCAGCATACTGTCAGGCGCCTTCACTCTCAGGAAAGAGAAAGAGAGAACAAATGCGTTAAGTATGTGAAAGCTCTTTACTATGAGAGAATGCGACAATTGAGAAAGTTCGCTGCAGAATATTAATAAAAGAACTCTGTTTAGTATCCCTTGAGGACTTGAAGTGGCAAAATGTGTGTAGCGCAAAAGTGAGTAATTAAATAAATACACATTGAGAATAACCAAATTTGAAAAATAGCTGCTTCTTTACGCAAAAATTTAGTACAAAAATTATATGTAACTAACAAATTCAAATGTTAGCCCCGGCGTATGCGTAACTAAAAAAGGCTTTTCGTAAAAACTTGCTTCACTTCACATTCTAAAATATAACCTTTTGCATATACGCGGAACTCTAAATGAAGCAACAACTTCCTTAATCAGCAAATTATTCTTAAGATAAAAAATAAAACATACAAGTAACTCTTGGACAATGAAAGAGATTTCTCAATACAAACACGAGAAATGTGACAGCCTTTGGAAACACACAAACAAGAATGAAGGGCAAATTTATCAAATAAATCTCTCTTTTTATGGGCAAGCAGATATGCAAATGTTTGCTTAAAGAATCAGGTCTGAAAATGCATACAATCATAATTCACTTCGCTAAAATGTTTCCTTTCGCATTACTTGCTTTACCTTTTTTTCCTCTTTACCCCGGCTTAGGCGTTTGTGTCTTTCTTTGTTTCCATTGATGGTTCGGGAGCGCACAGAAATGTGAACAATTACGCTAAACCCTCGTACGCATTTCACTTCCTAATTTGTTTTGTTGTTTTTCTTTTTTCTCCTTTTTATTTGCATTTCGGTTTTGTTTGTTGTTATTAGCTAGAACTTTTTTGGGCTGTCTCTATTGCCTTTCTTGTTTTTTCTTTGCTGGCAATAAAAGTACTCAAAGTTACCACTACTTTGCTACTACATTTCACTAAACATACGAAATAACCGGGAAGTATGATGAATTTAGTTAATTAAACGCCAATATTTCATAAGACAAGGTCTTGCGAGTACACACTGACTCTCACTCTCGCTCCTCTCTGCGTTGATAAGTAGATACTTTTATGCCATGAAGTTTAATGAATTTACCAAAAATTTAAATAATACAAATTTAGACTAAGTAATCATATTACTTTTACCCTATATCTTATTACTAAATGCACGTCTTCAGGATAATTCGATATAGTATTAAGATTTCCCAAAACTGCACTATCTAGACGGCGACTATGTTAAAATTAATAGTGTTATTTTGCTTAAAATATCATTTGCAAGTTTATACACTACTCCCACATTGCCATGAATTGTTATTTGGGTCTACTTTCAAATTTCGTTGCTTTCATTCAGAAGTGTTCATGCGGCAATGCCAATGACACTCAGTGGTCAACCACATAGTAAAGTTCTAAAGTTTACTTGACCCAACTCAGCGTGGAATGTACTTGACGCCTCCGCCCATCTTGCAGCACTGCCCAACGCCACTTGTCACAGTGTTCTTACTATCTTTGTGAGCTCTTCGCTATTACTTACTATTGTGGCTTGTTCATAGATAGGCGACATGAAAGTATTTCCATTGCTAGAAAAAACAGAAAGTCATAAAGTGAACTACAAAATTGTGACCAAAAAAACTACAATAACAACAAGTACACAGCAACTGTTGCTTTCAAACTCGGCCAAGAGAACGTGCTAAATAGTGCCTGTGACATGCTGTGCTTTTAAGTTTCTCCTTACGCTTTTCTTACTTTGTTCGTTGCAGTGACTGCCTCACTCATTCACTTGCAGTGACTGCTTAAGGCCTTGCAACAAATTATTACAATAAATTCTTGATACTGCAAGTGAAAGACACCCATCGTGAGAAGTGCACATAACCACCCTTTCGTGTCTTTAGTTGACAGAGAAAGAAATATTAAGTGTGCAACAAACTTTTCCATTTTCATGCCTCTTTTGTGTCCGCGATTTCTTATCTATGCCACTGCAAATGAATTGGGAAGCGGTAAAAAACTTTTCAACAAACTTTAAATTGATTTATAATTAATTCGTTGAAAAATATTTGATGAGTGAGTAGAAGAAATTATTTAGGAAAGGCACAAAGCAAATGTCTATCTAACAGTAAAGAGATAATTCATATTTTTTTCATGAAATTCATATAGTATATTAGTAAAGAGAATAGTAAAGTCGATAAGTTTATTGATTTCGAATATTATGAAGTTTTGAGTCGTACTGGAGACAGAGCTTATCGCTAAAAAAATCAAATTTTTTACTTTTCAATTTTCCTACAGGGATGGTGAGAAACTCTCGTTGTTACTGTCTATTAGTCTGGCGCCGCTGATCAAATGCACGTGTGAACCATAGCCAACATGTGTGGCGACCACGTTCGAATATTCCTGGATACTCGTGGTTTTGCAAGCTACTTTTCCTTCTTTATTTTCGCTGTAAAAATAAATAAAAGTTGTTTCATGTTTTGTTTTGCTTATCCAACGTTTTACGTGTGAATTTATGTTTATTGGGGAAGCGTGTGAAGCAGAGGTCTCTATCTATTCGGCAGTAGGCGTGCATGGAAGTGTGCATTTAGGCGTTTCAGCTAAGATAAGGCATGTGATAGGTGGCATGTTGCTGGAAAAGGAAGAAATTGCCTCCGGGGTTCCCATAAACGTTTTAGATTGTGATTATCTTTATTGTAGTTGTTATCTCTCTATGTGCGTGTTTTCTCTAATATGTTATGGTGCTCCTTTGTCTATTTTGCAGTGGCTTTTATTGTTATTTATTTTATCATTTTCATATACTTGTAGCATTATTTTGTGTTTTTTATACTCGTATAAACAGTTTATAACACCTTTATATAAGACACTTATTAGCTTGTATCTTTTGCACGTGCTAAAATGTTTGAATATTTTGGAACGGAGAATAATCTTTTGAATTTTTCATTAACATTTAAACAAGCTTATAACTAATATTTAACAATTTTTTAAAGATTTGTCGTGACTTTGTACGACTTAGTTCTACAAATATTAAATAAAAATGTTGGGTTCTTAGACTAAAAAGTTTTACTTTGGATAAATATGGTAATGATTTTAATGATATTTTCTTACTGTTACCTAGTATTTGAAATTGTGAAAAATGTAGTTAGTAATAAAATATAATATCCAAAAAATTCACCGATAAATGTTAAACCAACACGTGTCAATAAATATATAATGTCGTCATTTAAGGTTAATAAAATCGATTTGAGGCTTCTTTAGTACTTTTAATTACTTATATATTCCATAGTGGTTCAATAAATAACAATTCAAAAGCTCTTAAATAAAAGGCTATAATTGTAAATATATTTCTATATTTTCTCTTAAGTTAAATTATGAGCATCACGCGGTGGAATTATGAATGTGGCCATTAACATAGGAGAATATTTGCATGTGCGAGTTAAAGAGCAATTATGTAAATTACATATGTGGAACCGGTTGCACTTAAGTGAGCCAAACACAAGCCTTGTTAGTGCGCTGGATAATTTGAAAACAACAGTGGAAGGTTGGTCTCCTGAATGCGTTCTTTAATGTTGCATAATTTGAGTGCAGCACTTGAAAATTTTGAAAATATTTTGCACTACTGTGTGTGAATAAAACAGTGCAGACTTCAATTTTCCTTTTCCTCACAATTTATACTTATCTACATCAAGCTGCTCCCATCTAGAGGTAAAGATATACTCCCACACATTTTTATACAAATATCGGTTACTTTAAATTGGGTTCAGCTGAGCGTAACAACATTTTTAGTTTAATAGCTTCAGCCGATTCTAATTCCATTTTATTAAGGCTAATTTATAGCTTACTTTCGTATGCTTTGCGAATGTCTTAATACATTTCTATGAATTCTAACGCCTGCATTCCTTAGAAGCGCGCGTTACAGCCAGACACATTTGAGCGTTGTGGTCATAAAAAATTTGCATAGAATTCGCATTAAATTTTGCCAGCATTTCCAACTTGTTGCGAATTTTGCTGTTCATTTGCTTTCAGCATTTATTCAAGTGTGCGTGTTAATTAGTGATGAGCGATATTGCTATTTTTGAATCACTGTGATTTCAGTGATTCTTCTTCTTCTTAACTGGCGTAGAAACCGCTTACGCGGTTATAGCCGAGTACACAACAGTGCGCCACGCATCTCTCCTTTTGGCGGTTTGGCGCCAATTGGTAATACCAAGTGAAGACAGGTCCTTCTCCACCTGGTCCTTCCACCGGAGTGGAGGTCTCCCTCTTCCTCGGCTTCCACCAGCGGGTACTGCATCGAAAACTTTCAGAGCTGGGGCACTTTCATCCATTCGAACAACATGACCCAGCCAGCGTAGCCGCTGTCTTTTTATTCGCTGGACTATGTCTATGTCGTCGAACAACACATACAGCTCATCATTCCATCTTCTGCGGTATTCGTCGTTGCCAATGTTTAAGGGACCGTAAATCTTCCGCAAAACCTTTCTCTCGAAAACTCCTAGTGCCGTCTCATCGGCTGTTGACACCGTCCACGCTTCTGCACCATAAAGTAGGACGGGAATGATGAGGGACTTGTAGAGTTTAGTTTTTGTTCGTCGAGAGAGGACTTTACTTTTCAATTGCCTACTCAGTCCATAGTAGCACCTGTTGGCAAGAGTGATTCTGAGTTGGATTTCAAGGCTGACATTATTATCGGTGTTAATGTTGGTTCCTAGGTATACGAAATTATCTACAACTTCAAAGTTATGACTGTCAACAGTGACGTGGGAGCCAAGACGCGAATGCGCTGACTGTTTGTTTGATGACAGGAGATATTTCGTCTTGTCCTCGTTCACCACCAGACCCATTCGCTTCGCTTCCTTATCCAGGCGGGAAAAAGCAGAACTAACGGCGCGGGTGTTGTTTCCGATGATATCAATATCATCGGCGTACGCCAGGAGCTGTACACTCTTGTAGAAGATTGTACCTTCTCTATTTAGCTCTGCAGCTCTTATAATTTTCTCCAGCATCAAGTTAAAGAAGTCGCACGATAGCGAGTCACCTTGTCTGAAACCTCGTTTGGTATCGAACGGCTCGGAGAGGTCCTTCCCGATCCTGACGGAGCTTTTGGTGTTGCTCAACGTCAACTTACACAGCCGTATTAGTTTTGCGGGGATACCAAATTCAGACATCGCGGCATAAAGGCAGCTCCTTTTCGTGCTGTCGAAAGCAGCTTTAAAGTCGACAAATAGATGGTGTGTGTCGATCCTTTTTTCACGGGTCTTCTCCAAGATTTGGCGCATGGTGAATATCTGGTCAGTTGTTGATTTTCCAGGTCTAAAGCCACACTGATAAGGTCCAATCAGTTTGTTGACGGTGGGCTTTAGTCTTTCACACAGTACGCTCGATAGAACCTTATAAGCGATGTTAAGGAGGCTTATCCCACGATAGTTGGCGCAGATTGTGGGGTCTCCCTTTTTGTGGATTGGGCAGAGTACACTGAGATTCCAATCGTCGGGCATGCTTTCTTCCGACCATATTTCGCAAAGAAGCTGATGCATGCACCTTATCAGCTCTTCGCCGCCGTATTTGAATAGCTCGGCCGGCAATCCATCGGCCCCCGCCGCCTTGTTGTTCTTCAAGCGATTTCAGTGATTGCTACTTTTAAATCACTGTGATTTTTTATTGCTATTGCGACCACAATAAAAAAAAACGAATTTATGAGAATTTGTACTCCAATTTTTTCTTTAATTTTTTACATATACATTTCTATTAATTTTAACTATATCCAAAATTTACCTGCTTTTGTAATCACTAACACTAATTAATAAATTTTGGGTACATTTAACTGCTTTTGTAATCACCGTATCCAAAATTATCGAAATCACAACTAAAATTCCTACTGTGATCACTGGACAGTGATTGCTACTTTCGAACTGATATTGTTACAGTGATCGAATTAGAATCATTGAACTGCTGTTGCTACAGTGATCGAATTAGAATTATTGTACTCCTACATCTACTGTGATCGAACAAAAGCGCTGAACTTCTCTATAGCTACTGTGATCGAACTCAAAATACTTAACTGCAATAGCGATTTTAAATCACTGATATTTACAAAAATTGATCGCTATTGCTATACGCGATTTTTCAATCACAGTGAAAAAATCACCGGTAGTGCAATATCGCTCATCACTAGTGTTAATGGGTAATGAAAGGTTCAAATAACAAATACATTACTCATAGATATACATAAATGTTTCAGATGGTCAGTTAGTAGATGCAGCTTGAAAATTATACTGCGCAATGCGTCGAGCACTAATCACAGAGCAAAATTTAAGTAAGGGCGGTCTTCAACAAAAGTGCACTGATGAATAGTAAATGAACAATGAAGTGAGTCAATATCGAAAAATAAGTAAAAACAAATATGACAAACAATAAAAGTAAATAATTCATTGCAAAACTTGTAAGCCCTTCGGCGCTGGCATATATAAATGCTGTTGGGCAAAAAATATAGATTCGGAACATATTTTCCATGCAGCGTTGGTCGTTCGCAGACAAATATTTGATAAAAAATTCTGTTAAATACCTGCTACTCAATTAAATTAAACTATGTTGTATACAGAAATGGCAAGCATATTATTGCACATATTTGTTAATATTTTATAAAAAAGAAAGCAGCAAAATGAAAATTCAATGAAATGTAAAAAAAATTTGTTTGCTTGATGCAATCAAAGCCTCGCTGCTGTTTGCAATGAAAAGCGCAGTAGGCTTCAAGTGGTGCTCAAAATATTTACTCACCACTCGAATCAGGGTGTTTCAATCTTATATATTTTTTCATCTATCTCATTAATTAATGTGTATTAACAAAACTTTAATAAATGCCAATAAATTTTGAATTCATAATTAGTTATTACTATTTTAAAGTCAGAATTTTCGGAGCAAAATCTATTTAAAACTTCCATATGTGTATGACTGGACACGTGCCGTTTAATATTTTAAAGTTAAGGCGAGGTCCAGTGTGCTCTTTAGATCCCAGTCTTTCACATTTAATGCACAAAGTGACAAAGAAAGCAGGAAAACAATTATAGTCGCAATCAATATTACAGATTTTAATAGAATGCCGAGATAGACGTGAACAATCTTATAGAAACTGAGCAAACACTTTCGTCACAGTGCTGCTTCTTATTTAATCTGCTAAATTCGTTTCATATTCTAAAATAAACAACCATCTAGCTAATTCGTCAAATAAATCAGCTTAAAAGACATTTTCGACTTGAGAGCTACCAAATTGGCGTTCCCACAGCAACACAATTGTGTAAATTTTGCTGCTAAATGCCGAACAGCATGCAATAAAGCATGTTAATCCGCTTAAGGGCACTGAATATCTCGCCCACACAGTCTGGCCATTTCCGTGTTTAACTGTCGCGGTTTGACGCATTAAAATGAAGCATTAAAAGCGGAAGTTTTAATTTCGTCAGCACATTGTATCAATACCAATGTCTCAGTTGCCGCACAGAGTGGATACAACCACATCTTGGTAAGCAAAGAAAACTTTGTCCTTTGGAAATACAACGCGAACATTAAACATAAAATGGATTATTTTCGAATTTAAGTTAGGCTGGTAAAAGTGTCTGTAATGTGAGAGACGAATTAGGAATTTTTGTAAAAAAAATATTTCTAAATAAAAAAATTATGAAAAAAATGGTTTAAAGTAGTAGAAGAAATATCAAGCTTCCGCTTGCTTTTATTGAAAATTAAATGCATCTCATTCAACGAAATGACAACAGACGCGCTACATTTGTCGCTTTATTAAAAATATTGTTTTAGATCGAGAGAAATAAATTCTCAAAATGACAGAGACACAGCGCTCGAGGCGATAATAGAAATTTACGAGCGTTCAGCTTCAACTAATTTTCACATTTTTATTCGCAAATTGTCAAGAAAGACGCATAGAAAATGCAACGATGCACTGTAAAAGATTTTGGTTTATATGATGAGGTTGTTATTTCTTTAATATAATAATAGTTAATAGTTTTGGTTGAATTTCATATCTCACAGACTTTTTGGTAAATAATATCATCAATCCGCTCAGTGTAAGCAGTTTACTCGCTTTTGCCGCGTTGCTGCAGCGACATCCTTCTTTTTTCTGTGCATCCTTGAAGTCGATGCGTTTTCCATGTGTGCGCACAATTTTCAACTGCTTGTCGCCAAGGATAACATTTGCTAAGGAAGCGAGGCAGCAAATGATGGGATATGCAGCAACAAGCGAAAAGCTGGCATTCATATTTGCTTATCGCATATGTTTATATATGAAAGTTACAGTGCATGTGTATGTGATTGTAATGTTAGTATAGAATAATATTTTCTCTTCCGACAACCGAACGACAGGAAGCGCTGGCACTAGTGACTCAGTTTGCAAAAGAAGCGCTTGAAGCTGTTGCAAATATTTCGAGAATTTCACAATTTAGCCGAGTAATTGCACGAAGCTAAGGCATCAAATGCGTTGTAATAGGATTTGTAAATTTGCATTTGAAGCAAATAATTTGAGTGTATGCTGGTGCAGTCTTTCTATTTTTTATTCTTATATGTATGTATGTAGTGATGTGCGGAATAATATATTCTGATTCTTTAGTTTAAAAGTTTGAGTAATAGTGTTCAATGATTTCAATGATGTGAATTCTACAAATACTGACTGGATTTCAGATTCGGCATCACTAAGGCTTTGGTGACTTTGGATCTGTCGACTACTTTTTCTTATGAGTTCCAATTTAGTTACACTTTGTTGTTGAAAAACAAAAGATATCAAAATACATACTTTCTAATCCTTACATCATACATTAATTACTTTATTTTTTCAAATCAGTTATGGACGCCTCTCCAATAACATGTAGTAACAGTCAGTTAGCCCTCGTATTTGCATATCTCTAATTATACTCACATCCATGGCTCCATTGATTTATTAGTTCGCAGTGAGAAACTTTCAATTCATTCAACATCTTGTGAATTTCTCCCACAAAATCAAAGGATGTCATATTGCTACAACAAACACATAATAATATACAAATGTATGTCTGCAGGTCTATGGATTGTTTTACACTGATAAGCCTATGGAAGGCAGCTGCTGCTTTTGTTCAACTGTAGCGCCAAGGAAACACAGCAGCCACCCAATATCGTTTTGCATAAGCCCCTAAATTCTAAATACAAAATCATATTCTGCATGAAACATACACACACACTTTGGAAGCAAAGCGATTGTACGCAGAAATTCAATAAAACTCAATAATAAATACTCCTTCTTTTGTCATTGTTGCATTTCACTACAGTTAAACTGAAGTCCCCTTTGGGCTCAATATTTCGAACACCTTTGCAGTCTCAGGGCGATTGTTTGTTTAAGCGATTTTATCGTCGCTACGCGTTGAGTGTCGTCTGCTGATAGTCGCAACAACAACATAAATTTATTGTATTTTTAAGTGGCAACTCTCATAATTTAGGGGGCATTATTTATGTGCTTCGAAAAATTGGATACGATAACCAATTTCAAAAGGATATTCAAATAGATAATGTAGGAAAGCATGTAAACTGAAATTGAATTGGTAGACAAAATACATGAAAATAAAGACACTGACGCTTTCTAAGTATTTCATACAGAACTGTGTTTTTATGTGATGTGACGATATGATATGATTGAAAAGATAAAATTCAATGAGACTTAATTCAGTGCGATGTGATATGTTGTGATGTGATTTGGTGGTCTGTGTACATATATTATGATATGATGTGATGCTAGAAGTGATGTGATAACATGAGATGTGACATTGTAAGATGTGACTTTTTTTATGTAATGTTATGATCTGAATTATATAATAAATTTTGATTTGTTATAACAGAGATGTTGTTATGTTAATTGCAGTATGACATGATAATGTTTTGCGTGATCTGATCTGATGAAACAGGATGTGATACCACTAAATAATATTTTAAAAGTTATAATTCGATGTGATGTGACTTAATGTTATGTGATATGACATTTTTTTTTGGTGTGAAATTCGTCGATCTAAAGTGACTAAAGCATACTTATTTTAAGACTTTATTTGACATAAAGTGTTGTGTTGTGATTTTATGTGATGTGACTATCTGTGGCGTGATATGATATGACGCTATTTGCTGCGTATTTTATTTAAATCACTTTGACTGTCAAACTAAACACAATAAAGATATTCTTTGGTTAGAACTATTTCAGAGACTCACTTTGAACATCGAAAATAATTAGAATATATATTCATTATTTGCACAAATTTTAATCCAAGGGTACATTTTAATAACCCACTTCGCATGCTATCCACTTCAAAGCGTACCTTTCCATTTAATACAAACTAATTTTGGCAGGCAAAATCTAAAGAGAATTACTTCCGGCAATCACCTTAGAATTGCTTAGCAAAGCACACGTTGTGCATGAGTTCCTGTTAAACTCATCCATACATACAATTTAGCCATAACAAAAGCAGTTCACATATCTAGGAGTTTAGTGTTCTGCTTTCACCCGGAAGAAACATGCTTGTTTTGGTGTTCACATCTTATTACGCTTTGAAATCACGACGCGTCAGTTTGACAGCAAAACCAGTCATTCTGGCACACAATCACACACAGAAATACCAATGAAGTAGCGACCCAATTGCGTGCATATGTATTGTATGTATGTGATTGGCATTGCAACCGTTTAGCCGGTTATAGCCGAATCGACGATAGTACGCCACCTCTATCTCTCCTTCGCAGTTCGGCGCCAGTTGGAGATCCCAAGTGTAACCAGGTCGCTCTCCACCTGGTCCCTCCAACGGCCATAAATCGTGCGCACAATTTTCCTCTCGAAAACTCCTAGTGTCGTCTCATCTGATGTTGACATCGTCCAAGCTTCTGCACCGTAAAGCAGGACGGGAATGATAAGCGACTTGTAGAGCTTGATTTTGGTTCGTCGAGAGAGGACTTTACTGTCCAATTGCCTACTCAGTCCAAAGTAGCATCTGTTGGCAAGAGTTATTCTGCGCTGGATTTCGAGGCTGACATTGTTCGTGTTGTTGATGCTAGTTCCCAGGTATACGAAATTATCTACGACCTCGAAGTTATGACTGTCAACAGTGACGTGGGAGCCAAGACGCGAATGCGCCGACTGTTTGCTTGATGACAGGAGATATTTCGTCTTGTCCTCATTCACCTCCAAACCCATTCGCTTCGCCTCCTTATCCATGCGGGAAAAAGCAAAACAAACGGCGCGGTTGTTGCTTCCGATGATATCAATATCATCCTTTATTTTTAACCCTTCAAATACTTCGTTGCTGACAGTACAAGAACAAGCAATGGTCTTTTACTTCTCAGATTTTGTTTTAAACTCAAGAAAGACTAATATAAAAGCCCTCATGCGCTTTAGTCTATACAAAGTGTATACAATTTTCGAACAACTTTAGATGACAGCAAACATGCCTCACGTTGCAAGTTGTTGTCGTTAATACACTTTCTTACCTTCCCTTTGCTACATCTACCGTTACCAGCACTTCATTTATTTGAGCGATGCCAGTCATTCCCGTTACTTGCAATTTTAAAACGGCATATCTGTTATAAGATTGCCCGCAGCAAAGTATACTTGCACATATAGAATACTAGAAGTTAGATCATTAACTATGTATGTTAGTTGTAAGCGAAAAGCAGAAAAGATTTGATTACATACAAGCGATTCGAGTGACTAGAAAACTTGAAAACAACTTGTAACCTACGTCTTTGGAATATGTGTAATCCTCAATATAAATTTATATATTTACATATATGTATATATGTAGGTGACAAGGGAAATTTTAACAATTTCTAAAACTCAATTTAAATTTTATTAAAATTTTTCTTTAGTTAATTTGTACTTGAAGTAACTGCAGTAGCAATGCAATGACACAATATAACTCTATATATTTGCAATATTCTACAAAAGAGCAAATCTAAAGCTTAATCAAATAAAATATTTTCCGGTAATTGAATTTATGGTATAATTGAACTCACAACAAGTGAAGGATTAAAAGTCTTACTTGCTTTTCATTTAGTGAGCATAATTTTTGATAGTTTATCTGAGATTTATGCAAACTAAAGTTTTATTTTTTATTTGTAGGTGCATAGGGATTATTTTCGACGAAAGTAAAAATATGCTTCACCAAGGAAAAATTAAATTTTAAGCATTCCACCAGCTACAGCTAGTGTGTCACAAATTTCCAAGTTTCATTAAAAAACTGTTATTTTCTGCGCCTTCGTTTCAATTTCCTGTATGAAATATGGAAAGTTATTTAAAAATGGGGAAATTGAATGGTGGAGGTGCATGTGTGTTTACCACTAGTAAAGAAAGAGAAAATAAGAACAAAGAGAAGTCAATTTTCATACCTTGATTAATTCAGTGAGAGGAAAAGGCGGAAGGAAAACAAATATGTTACAGTTCCACCGCAACTTTCGCGGACTTTTACATTTTCATTTTTCCCTTTCCACTGTTTGTTTATACCTTATTGCATCATAGATTATTGAGTGCATCATAAATTCAACAGCGATTCTTGATATTCGCACTGCCTGGCATTGTGAACAACTATTGAGCGTGTTGTGCTAACCAAACAACTTATGACTCAGGCTTGAAAGGCAGAGAACTTCAGTAATATATATTTAAATTTTAAAATATATAATTTTCTTTCCAATTACACGAAGGTGTTTATAAACACCTAAGCAGACTCCCAATATAACCAAATAATTAAGACCCAAATTAATAAAGTTATTGCTACTCAAATTCCTGTGAAATTTAATGAAAGCCAAAATGAACTTATGTAAATAAATCTAAAGTTCTTCTATTATATATTAACATACAAAGTTCGTTCATATACTTATAAATACTTATAAATTCAGCCAACCGTTCAACGATTATTGGTAATTACTGAAACAGCATTGAACTTAATTGCATTTACAGCATTGCATCAAAGTGTTTGGTATAATTTGTGATATTCTCCGAGTACGCTTTGTATGAGTTGAAATTTATGGTTAACCCTATGTGAGCCATAATAACAAAATTTGCTTCTAAGTCAATTGTTATTAGAATTTACACCTGCAGCTCATTCAAATTACTCAAAATCAATATGCTACCAAATTAAGCCATTATAACGAGGGTCGTAATACATTTTCTACAGATTTTGTGTACCAAAAGCCTGGCTACGCATCAGCGTGTGAAAGCTTGCCAAACAGACATTTTATATAAATTTAGCTACCTCACTGGCGCCAAATTAAAATCTTTAAATATATTCACTCGTCAACCGAAGGTCAACTATAGCCGAAAGCTTACATTAAGGCTCAATTCCTTAGAATGCCAATTTTTGGCAAAACCCATAATTTGTATATATACTATAACGGTATGTGAGTGTGTGCCACGTGTAAGCAATTTACGGCTTTAAGTTCATCTTAACTTTGCTTCAATACGGTCGTAAACTTCAGAAGGGCAAGCAGACGTATGAGTTTAGCAGCGATCCCTTTTAATCTCATAACACATGTATGTATTTCACTCGTAAAGCGTAAAATTTGTGATTTGCTTCCGGCTTATGCTTTGTTCCGGAATGCTGATGCCATGAATGGCTGCCATCAATAGAACTTTCGGTCATCAAATTCGCATACAAATTGATTTAAGTTCCGATGAAAGGGCTTCTTTTTTGACAAAATTATCTTACATTTGCTTTTGTAGATTTTTAGATTATTTTTGGGTCGTTTTTTATGAGTATGAAAGTTTATATGTTTATTTAAGGTTTTCTTGTTGTTCGCTTTAAGGAAATTGTTTTTGTGTTTACATAAAACATATATAAAGACTAAAATAATATGAAACTAAAAAATATGTTTTCCATTTACTAAGTTCATTCAATGCTATTAGCTATTGCTTTTAAAAGTTATATTTATTTAAGTTTCCTACACACAATAAACGGCTAATGCTCTGTAAGCGCATCGCTAATGAAAGATAATTTCTATATTCCTTCTAAAATGTGGCTTCACATCTCCTCAAAGTCGATTTGTAACGCACGGAAACGACAACTGCGCCTTAACCGCACTTGCTTCGACATAATCCACCAATTAATTTCATTGAAGCTGACATATGCAACACGTCTACCCGCACTCAGGTGAGCAAACAGTGTCTTCAAATTAGTCTGGGCGATATAGTCGGTGGTTTGAGGAGGACTGGTTACCGCCGAAATCAGTTCACTTCTTGGCTAACCGCAAGGAGCTTTATGCCAATATAACAACTTAAGCTCTTACTATATTGGCCTTCACAACTGTTAGTAAGTAACTGCATGTATACTCGTACTAATAGCACATATGGTACTTATTCATACTGTGCAGAGGTATATGTGTATATGAAAGCTGTGAGTGCACTATCACGACCTAAAAAGCAGTGGTTAATTTCTACTTCAATCTCAGAAGGCAGTTCTGGAAGCAAGAGGATAAGGGATCTGATCCAAACTGATGTCAAGTTAAACCTACAATCTCTTTTGAATCTCATTGTTAGACAGTTATAGACCCATAGAAACTTTAATGAATTGGAATTTGTTGAGAAATGTTGCATCGTTGCTTTGCTCTCCCTCTCATGACTTTAAAAATGCGCTCTTTTAAAAAGCTTTTGCTTCTCACCCCATTTAAACACACTCACTCAGATAATAAATTTCGCACCTTCAATGCTGAAGAACGCTGGGCCATGACCATAAACTTTAAAGCACAACTTTCTGCGTTACAGACGATAAAATTTAAATAAGTTGAAACTTATTACATGAACGCATAAAGAAGCTGGCACTTATTCGAAAGTAAATGTTTAACAAACCGCATCATAAAAGACTGGCTGGGAAACCAGAGACTATGGTGCGACTAAAAATGCGAGGTTATAACCACTAAATTTATTAGCTTCATTCATTGGCATTTAATTAAAATTTAGAATTTATGAACTTAGTGGAAAATACATTTTATGGAGACTATTTGAGTATGCTCGTTTACAGTGCGTGGATTTATTAGCTTCATGGACTTATAATGCTAAAAATTCAGATAATGGGATATTTAGAACAAAAATGGCGCAGCGGTGAAGTGAGTTCATATATTAATAGTTCGAGGTAATTTGCGATTCACCTTTAGCTTAGCGCAGTTTCAAATTCCCTTAACGCAGCCTAAACTACAGCGTTAGACAAAAATTTGCAAACAAAGCTCACACAATTTCACGCTTATCTTTACTTGTTGCTTTTTTAACTCGTTGCGCAGTGAATTAGTGAAAGCGGACGAGTTAGTGTCGTTAAAAAGTTTAAAATGTAAGTGTCGTTTATCAAATGACTTGAATGCTCTTGTCTACAAATTGCAAACCTACTCATTTTTGAAATTGTTGAGCTACATAGTCTTACCGACCGAAGTAATAATCCATGTGTATGTGTGAGAGACGATTTGAGTTGCTCGCTTTAAGCAATTATAGTAATAAAAAAGGCCGGCCAAGTGCTGAAGCTCAACTCTGGTACTTCAGACCAATGGGCACATAACTTTAATTGGCGATGTAGACGCAGATGAAATTTGTAACGATGAGGCTGGAAATTCATAGTTTTCATTTTAATGCATTTTCAAGAGCTAAGTTTATTTAAGTGGGATCACTAGCGCTCAATTGTGCCTACTTTTAGGCGCCTTGACATATATATTTATACTACAATATATAGAAACGTGTGAAAATAATATTAGGATCTTTGATATTCTATCATTGTTTTTGGATTAACAAGCAGTCAAACATAATAAAGGAAAGAAAAAAAATAATTTAATTTAGATCCTCTTATTAACATTCTTGTGAATTTTAAAAAGTATTACATCCAATTTACAGAAACACACTGAAATTGTAGTAATCAAAGCCAATTATCTGTAAAATCCGCTATACCTGAACTAGATGATGACAGGCAGAAATCTTGATACGATTTATAATTTACAATTCACAATTTATGCAATTGGTTTGCATTTCTTGGTTCTCTTCCACAATACATACCTTACCACCGCTGATGTTGACCTTTCGCAAATTGACATTCACTTCGTTAACGGTCGACGGGCAAACTGATGGCCAACACTAACAATGGAATGGCCAATTCATTTCTGGCTAACATCAATTTGGCGTTCAAACTGTCAGGAACACCCTAAAGGAAAACGAGAAACAAGGAGAATGTTGTTAAGAGGAAGAAAGTAATCGAGCTGACATTTATTCTCTCACAAATAAATCGAGCACACATTCGAATGAAAATCGAGTTGATTAGAGGAAAATGCAGTTTGACATGCAATTGATTTACATTCATGAATACTATAAAACTGTTGCATTTGATTACTGTAAAATGTTTATTTGTGAAAATATACTACATTCATTCAATTATAGATAATACATATTCGGAGAGTGAATAAAAGCAGCAGATATCTGATGATATTTTTGAATAATGTTTGAAATAAAATAGGTCAGCTTCAACGCTAGTGTATTTCCATTGTTATTACATAAAATTTAAATTTACGAAAATTAAATAAATATTTGGTGAAAGCTGTGTATTTGTGTATAACTGAATTAACATCTATTACGGCTGTAGTGCCTCGAGTGTTCTCAGCATCACAACAGTATTTGACAAACAACTGCTTCACGGTTTATTTATTGTGCTGTTAATGGCACTTTGCATAATTCTGAGAATATTATTCGCTTTTGATGAAATACAATATGTCAACGAATGGGAAATGAAATCAAATGATATTTAAAATGCGCGTGAGAAGGAGGTTGTGCCTGTAAGAAACATGAGTTGGAAATGAAGCTAGTATGTGGAGTGGGTTTGCCACTTAATACGATTCCATATTTTTTTATTTTAACATATTTACATACAAGTATTAAGCGATTTCGACAATATTAATGACTTTTCGGATATTTTTAATCAAATTATAATTACAGACATTTTGTGTGAACATTAAATTTAATTACATTTTTGTATTTATGGTACTTCATAGGTCCTCCGAATTCGCTCTTAAGGAAAATATGTTATTTGAGCATGAATACAAATATTGTATTTTAACATACAATGAATATTTGTTTGAATAAGGTGCATTTAATAGACTTACTGTACTCCTCCTCCTTTATACCTGACATTTTTTCTCAAAAAATTTCAAATTATGAATTCATTGTACTGACATATTTACTAGAGAAACACGTAGTTGCTAGCAAACGCGTAAGATTTCATGCAACTTTTCACATTACACACTTTGCTCGTAATTTTGTACTTCCGCTTCTTCTTATCGCAAACAATCGCAAATTAGCTTCCAAACAAGGCAGACATCTAATAACACACGCCGCACCACAAAGGTATTCTGCGCATGCAAATCGCTGTGGTAATGAATAATTAAAAGCGGCAAAGGCTGCTGCAACATTGTAATACGAGCACACGGAACACTTAAAACCGCAAATAGAGGTACCAAAAGACTCACGAATGTCTTTTTGCAGGAATATGTAGGTGAGTGCATGTTTATACTGTTAAACCGAAACGACGACTGTAAAATTGTAGCTTTATTTGCACGCGTGCAGACGCTACCGAAATGCCACTTATGCATGCAAACAATCGGAATGCAGGTCTCGAGTAAACTCCCTGCTGTTCGCGTTCGTTCGCTGGAGTATCAGGGTGGTGCAAGTTGGCTATTTTATGTATGTTGGAAGTGTTGGCTGATGTTCATGATATTGGCTTGTGTATTAGGGTATTAGTTGATAAAAGTAGATATGCTTTGGTGTTTAATAATGATTGGTATCTCTCTTTGTTTGCTTTGCCTGAGGGTTGGAAATACTTTGAATTGCCAGCGTAATAGTTTGAGTTAAACTATTATGTTCCTCAATAAAAGGATTTGAATATATGATCAAAGAAATCTTAAATCTGGGTACTTTAAAATCAATAAATTGCATTTTGATCTACTAATCAAATATATAATTAATCATATATATATCTATCTATTTATACTAAAGTGTAGGTATATTTTTTGCCACTCTTGACATTTAATTTTCAGCCTTTCTATGCACTTCAAAAATATACTTAAAGTTTCACTTAGATACATATATTTTTTTAATTAATACAATCAGTTTTCGTTGTATTGTTAACGGCATCCGGCCTCTTTCTTGTTTATTAAATAACAATTGGGAGCAGCATTTATACCGGTATATTACCGAACAAATTCTTCAGCACTGACTGCTATTGTTGTTGTAACAGAATCAATATCAATTCATCACGGGCAAGCACAGCTGGTCTTTCATATACACAATAGAGAAAATTCCCATGTGAGCAAATAAACACAACAATAAAACGCAAACTTTCGAATCTGCCTACTTTTAGGCAGATTGTTCACAAACACGCACAAGGAATATATGCGTTTTTGTTTATGTCTGTTGTTTGCTTTCGCCCATTGTGTTGTTTTGCCATTGTTGCTTTGACCGAGGGTCAGTTTTCTGAGTTCCGGTGGGCGGAACTGTGGCGCAGTATTTCTTGCAAAATGATTGAATTTCAACTTCTGTTTTGAATTGTCAGTGCAACATATCTGTGCTCATATGTTTCAGGCATATTCTATAAATGTGTGCTCTTCGCGAACAAATCAAATTGTTAGTGTCCGCCAGTGCACGCAATTGCTTCCAATTTATGGACATTAGATAACCGAATTGTCTGACAACGCTATTTCTTTCTGAACAATAAGTGTTTAGTGAAGTGAAACTACAGTGATGGATCAGAACATGCAGAACCAGTGGACATTATTAGCAATGCTTGTGGAGGGGTAAAATGTATTTGGCAGATATACAGATATTTTTGTAAAATAGCTACAACTCCCGTATATGTTTAAAATATTTGTATATGTGAAATGCGAAAATGTCTACATCCAGTTATTTCCCCCATAAGCACAAACGCTCGCCGTTGTTTATACTTTTTATTTTTGCAAAAGATTTATTGTCCTAGAGGATGTGGGTGCTAACAGTTTAATTTTGTTTGCCGTTGTAATTAAAGTGTGGGTGAAACGTTTAAAGTGCCAGCAGAGCTGCCAAGCTACCATGTCAACAGATTGTACAATGTACATAGGTAGGTAAAGGGTGATTTTTTAAGAGCTTGATAACTTTTTTTAAAAAAAAAACGCATAAAATTTGCAAAATCTCATCGGTTCTTTATTTGAAACGTTAGATTGGTTCATGACATTTACTTTTTGAAGATAATTTCATTTAAATGTTGACCGCGGCTGCGTCTTAGGTGGTCCATTCGGAAAGTCCAATTTTGGGCAACTTTTTCGAGCATTTCGGCCGGAATAGCCCGAATTTCTTCGGAAATGTTGTCTTCCAAAGCTGGAATAGTTGCTGGCTTATTTCTGTAGACTTTAGACTTGACGTAGCCCCACAAAAAATAGTCTAAAGGCGTTAAATCGCATGATCTTGGTGGCCAACTTACGGGTCCATTTCTTGAGATGAATTGTTCTCCGAAGTTTTCCCTCAAAATGGCCATAGAATCGCGAGCTGTGTGGCATGTAGCGCCATCTTGTTGAAACCACATGTCAACCAAGTTCAGTTCTTCCATTTTTGGCAACAAAAAGTTTGTTAGCATCGAACGATAGCGATCGCCATTCACCGTAACGTTGCGTCCAACAGCATCTTTGAAAAAATACGGTCCAATGATTCCACCAGCGTACAAACCACACCAAACAGTGCATTTTTCGGGATGCATGGGCAGTTCTTGAACGGCTTCTGGTTGCTCTTCACCCCAAATGCGGCAATTTTGCTTATTTACGTAGCCATTCAACCAGAAATGAGCCTCATCGCTGAACAAAATTTGTCGATAAAAAACATTTCGAACCGAACACTGATTTTGGTAATAAAATTCAATGATTTGCAAGCGTTGCTCGTTAGTAAGTCTATTCATGATGAAATGTCAAAGCATACTGAGCATCTTTCTCTTTGACACCATGTCTGAAATCCCACGTGATCTGTCAAATACTAATGCATGAAAATCCTAACCTCAAAAAAATCACCCGTTATATATAGCATACGAGTATGAGTAGTAAATGTGGCAACAATTTGTGTGAGCAGAACTTAACAATTACCGGACAAATTGAAAGCTCAACTGCAAAGCAATGCAAATGCAATCAGAGTATACCAACACAGAGTATACCAAACTCCTCACTTGTTTCCGGTTAGGAGCAAGTATTTTTGCTAGCATATATGAGTACGTGCATATGTACACATATTCAATGTTTGTTTGCAGTTTTGCAGTCACCGATGTCAATGCTACGCTAACATTTCGAAAGTCACATCTGTTTGAGGTGGATTTAAATCATTAAAAGTTCTCGAGAGTGTCAAGTATTAATCCGTATTTGCTGCTTTTGACTTTTATGCTGACAACGAATGTAACAGAATCTCAGTTATCTTGAAAGGCATACCATTTGAATCATGTAACCACCTTATGTTTAATTAAATTTACTTCGGGTGCTCGCAGTTTTAAATACAAGTGGTGATAGTCCTGATTTATTATATTATTTATTATATTTCCAATAATTCTTCTACATATACGGCTACAGTCTTAAGGGAACAGTCAACAGGGCGTATACGTAACAAAAGTGTACTCGTGTCAATAACTCTGAAACAATAAGAAGAAAGCAAACATTCAACATTACTTGCAAACAAACAAAATAATTAAAGAAAATCGCATGTAAATGGGAAATTTTGTTCTCCTTCTTCATTTTATTATACATTTTTTGCATAAGTGTTAACTGACTATCCTTCTTCATAAGTAGCAATTTGATAAGACATTGATGCTTACTCGTAGACTGTCTGACGGATAATACATTTAACATAGCAAATTGAATTGCAGAAATCAGAGCGCGTTTGTTATTAGCAATGCACAATCAAATTACTCTGTAGATACTTGTGTTCAGTATCTTCTTCTTTAAAGTAATGTAGGTAGCAAAGAGGTTGTATTATATATGTTCAAGGTCACACTCATTCATTTACTGGCATGAGCCAACACTTTTAATATAATATTAATTTACATTTCATCTCACTTTCAGAAAATCTTTCAATAAATTATTTTTTTAACTTTTTAGTAATATTTCTCATATTAAATATTAATATCTTCACTCAGTATACAAAATAAGGAAAGAGTTTTCATTAAATTATTCAAAAATCCAAACTGTATAACAAAATTTACCTTCAGTAACAATTTTAACAGATTTATTGCACTGTTTGCATTAAATAACGGTACTTATGTTCAATAAAGCCACAATAGTTTTAGTTTTTTCCATTCTAAAGCTAACTATTTGATTCGCTTCATTGATTCCGTTTATTTGGAAGTTTGTGGTAATTCTATTCCCTTGCTTTACATTGTTTCCTAAAAGTCAAACAGCCGTCAAATTGCTAAGGCGTATTTTGGTGGTAAATTTAATTCGGCTTCTTACAACAAAGAAATACTTGGTTTTCTCGTAAATGTGGCATACTTTCTATTATATATTCACTACTGATTTTAAAAACTGTACTATTGGAGCATGGGAATAAACTCTCGATAAGAAGGAAGATGTGATGAAGTTTAAAAAGTGTCGATCGCGAGTTCAAATACATATTTAAAATATAGAAGTGCTTTTCAACTTATACTTATTCGATTTATAATACGGAAAGGCGCTTATGTAAAGGAAGGTGTGAAAAACAAATCTGTGACTGACACTTTGTGGCAGCGAACGGTACATGGTACTAAAAGCAAAGGGTGCAGATGTAAAGAAACAATGTAATCTTTTTATTGATGAAGCGCATATTTTACTTCGCCACTAACTCATTTCTCATTTTCACCGTCTGCTACAGTTTGCTTCATCAGTCGATTACTATGGAATTTTATTACGTTTACATTTTAGTGCACCGCGTTACAGTTTTTTTTCCTTCTTCTTCTTTGTGTTCTTACTCCACTCAGTAGTTTTGAGTTCGAAGATTTTCTTACTGCCATTTGGTAATTAATTAGCATTTTTCCTTGTCCTTTCGCGGTAACTGACATCGATACTTAATCATCAAAACAGATTGTCATGGAAATATATTACGTAATAAAATAAAGTACAATTAAAATTTTCACCAATCGATTTTAATACTTTGTACCATTGTGCATTCCTTTATAGTTTTCTCATCTTATGCGTACTATATATTTTATATGAAGAACATGTGACATCCAGTATCTTCTGACAACCCCAGTATATATACAGAATGGCTTTCCTAATCACAGTCACCTTCTCACTAAGATATATATAGCAAAATTCCAGACTCAACTCTCTGCTCCAGAGTTGCCAACTTCTTTAGCATAAAAAGCATTTTGTTCTCAATTAAGCCAACTTCTGCAAAACATGCACACTTCCATACTTTGGTGGGTTAGTAAAAAAAGTCCTCAACTTCTTATAAACCGCGAGTACTGCGAACTAAGAACTTGGCAAACCTTGTCAACCGTAAAAGTCACTTAAGGTTGCTGCAGAAGCACCAACTTGTACAACATGCAACAACTTAAGTTCCCCGTATATATGCACATCTTGTTGCACTTAGTGAAGCCAGTGGCAGGAAAAAGAACACGGTTGCACACCACAACAGACCAGCCATACAACCGCAAACTGTTTATTAGTGCCTAAGAGGTGCCGCATAACACTTGCAAAACTGTTGGTAATTTCTGCCCATTTAGTGCGGAAAAATACTCATTTTATGCGTCATTTTAGTTTTTCAAGCCTTTAACCATCAGTTGCAAGCAAAGAGAGAGAATGCTCCTTTATTTACATATTTGAGCCGGTGTACCATTAATTGATTAATTAAAGTTTTCGCATTTGAGTTTTCGAAAAAAATGACTTAATTTTCTCTGGTAAGGAATATTGAATCCCTCTCAATAAATGATATATTAAAATAGTTTCTATACACCATTTAGTCACTGTGATATGATGGTTGAAGAGAATAAAGGGGAAGTGAACATCGCTAGACTTGAAAGTGTAGATATAAATTACGTGAGTGAGAACAAATAAATTCATTTTGGTGGAGGAAATTAAATAGAAATGCTCTGTGTGCTATTAAGAATACAGTGAGAATTCGCGAAAGTGAAAAACAAATTATATTAGTCCTATAACTTATGAATTTATTTGCATAGAAGTCAGGTTTTTTACAGCCTTTCTATCATTGTTTCTTACAGATTAAATTTATTATTTTTAAATTTGTATGCCTTTCTTCGTATTCATTGTATTCCTTTCGTTGCCGATTTCTTGGCAAAGCAACGTAACTCTCCCTTTCTGAACACAAAAAAATTGCTTTTAGTTATTGCTCCTTTTTCCGTGAAGGTTTGCCTTTTTCTTCTTAGGGCTTAATGCCACTTTGTTTCCTGTCAAGGTATTGTTAACAGTTACACTAATTACTATCAAGTCTGATCTTGGCATATTTTTTCTTACGCTCCTTTTTAAAAATGTGTTCTTTTTGGTGTAATTTTTTACTTAACTGTATTTTTTGTAAATAGGCAAATAAATTTCATTCTATATATGTAATTTTTTGAGCACACGCAAATTTCTGTGACCTCATGGCTGTCGTTGAATATGCTTTAACATAGCTTCCAAGTGAAGTGAGAACTTCAATGGTGCGTTAGTATATTTCAGTGCTTGAGTTAATTTACTGACTGCATGAGAATATTGTGTTTTAACACTTCAGACTTAAAATCCATGCTAGTGTGAATTTCAAGTGACACAGTCAGCGAAGTAGAAAAATGTCGATTGATGTCGGTCGCTATTGAAATACATAGACATCATTTCACTCACTCGAAAACGAATTTTTCATTTGTGTAGCGTTGTAGAAATTTTCAATAAATTTGACATGGCGTATAATAAATGTGAGCTACTATGACTTCTGTCGTTCATTCATACTGCTCCTGTCTGATTAATTAATAGTCAATTAGCTGACGAGTCGCTAGCTGAGAAATATTTGCTTAACAAGATTATTAAATTGTTTCCTTGTCAGCTCATTTGTGTTGCAAGCAGACCTCCTTTGCGGCATCGAGGAAGCGTGAGAAAACGTATTAAAGATTAAAGTGCGTTTGTCTTTTGAATTTGTTTTAATGCGCTTATCTGCTAATTGCAGGGACATTCATTTGGAATATTACCGAGCTAGTGAACTGATTTAGTGGGAAGCTAATTCTATGAAACTCATTTCAACTTCAAGCAAGCACTGAATGTTGCAATGAAATGAAACGGAAATATCTAGTAGCTCAACATAGTGTTGAGTAAGATAGTTTTCTGCAGTTGTAATAAAATTACAGCAATTAATTTATAAATTTAAAATTATATATATAAATTTAAATTATAAAATTATATAATATTTTAAATAGTATTTGAATTAGTATCTGTTAAGAGCTATTAGAGCTCAAGCATCTTAACTTTTCCTGTCTGTTCCTTTTTCTATTGTCATGTTATAAGGTGACTATGCTACTTGTTAAAAAAGAAAGTCGAGGAAAGTACTAATGCACTAAGTGAAAATATCAAAGAAGCCAAAGACAGTTACAAATAAAGAGTTAAAAGCAACAAGTTGATTACTTAAGTTTTGTAGAGCAAATTCTTTACATATTTTTGCTCGCTTACTATTTACCAACTTTCCTCATGCTAGAAAATGCATCCAGAAAATTTACGGTAAGGTGGTTTTCTTTAATTACATATTCCTCTTTAAACATTCAGACTCCGAATCCGCTTAATTATTGTTTAAACATAGAATAAAAATTTCTCTCAAAAGCTTACTTTTAGTATTGTCGAATAATTTTTAAGGGGTTTCTTTCCCAAGTATGGCAAAAAAATAATATTTCCGAGGCAGTAGCAGTATTATGAAATACTTTTAAGTACATAAGCCATAAGGCAATCCTGACTTTACGCAACTGGAGGCTTCAAGACGTTGATATTTGTTATTCAAAATGATTACTTAAACCTTTTTTATACAATTGTATATACTTGATGATTTATACCCATTTTCGCTGATTTATGTATTTTTTTCACACATTTATTCAATAATCGCCTAAGCTTATTTTCTTGCCGTCTATAAATTTTCTACTTTTGATGTGAATATTTGACACGCTATCAAAAGCCGGCTAAACTAGAATGGAATGGAAATCGAAGTATGCCAATCCAATCCATGCGTCAATAGTAGGAGTAGCCTTAAGAACATGTTATGTGAAATTGTTTTGAGACTGGGGAAGGGGATGTGTGATGACTGTCTATACCAATATATTGAGAACTGTTAGAATTTTCAACAATTTTCAGTATTAAATTGTACAAACCAATGATTCGACAAGAAAAGTACGAGCTTAAATCTGGTTATACCTTGCTTTGTGATTGCTTATGAGACATAATAATAATTAAATAATTTCATTAAATTGAAGGTACATAAAATAATATACACTATGTACCTAGTTCTAATACTCTAATGCATACCTACTATTCTGTTTTTTCAGTAATTGTACTCCTGAGATAAAGGAAATGCACTAACATATCCCAGTTATCGCGAGCCTAGTCTATTGAGCGAGTGGACATAAATAAATAAGAGCCACCGTATGCGGCATGCAAAGCACGCTAAATGCAAGGAAATCAGCGTTCCACATTGCGCGGGTGTAAAAATATCAACTAACGGAATAATAAATGTATATGTTAATGGTATATGTGTGACTGGGGTGGCGTAAATGTTGGATGCAGGGGATTTAAAATTGTCGCATTAAATATTAAAACATTAAAATGTCTGATTTGTAGGAGATAAATAAATACAACTCACTACTGCATATAATTGTTTTGTACAACTGTAAAATATGCAAAAATAACAACTAATTCCCAAATCGAGCGATATTAATTATTTAACGTTTTAATTTAGCTGTGTAAAGGTTATATGGAAAAGTTAGATATGTGGGATTAGTAAATAAATTAAACAACGAAATGATAAAATATCGAAATTGGTCATTAGTAATTTTGTGTAAGTAAAATTAAATTTTAAATATAATAGAACAAAATATGTGCCTATATTATATACAAAAAATAAAAAGAGATAAACTTTATTGAATATTTGGAAGGCAAACAAAGAATTTATAATAATTATATTAATAAAAGAAATATAATTTAATAAATTAAAAAGGTAGCCATCGATTGACGTTGCCGTTGTTGTTGTTGGTGAATGCAGTGGACCGTGTAACGATCCAACAATGTGGTGGGCGACACATTTTTGTGGTCTGCATTATTGGTTTTGTTTACCGTCGATGACTGTGCAAGCGCACATGGGTCCTCAGTCATGTCGGCTTTGGTATGGTAAACACATTTTGCATATTTTCATGCTAGAGCGGAAAATTTCCTGACAATTTTACATTATGTTAGCAATGGATTGCATATATTCATTCGAAATGTGGTTAATATTCAACAAAATACCCAGCATGAGTAGGCGCTCTGCTGCAGGCTTAATAAATATGGCATTCCGCTGCTGCATTAATATTCTTCAATTTGTATTTGTAATTGTGGGCTTTTGCTATGTAATATAAAAAAAAACAAGAGAGAATATGTGATGATACTGTTTGATTGAGACGAGTTCTGTGGTGATGTATGTTGCATTGAACGTATGCCTACATGGTTTCTCGTGGGATCGTGGCTCCTGTTGGCAATATCTGTATGTGAAGTGAAGCATTATTTGTGGTTATACAAAAACATTTAGCTCTTCTGTGTTGTTTTCTGCGGTCGTGTATAGAGGCTATGTTGGTGGCAGTTCAGTCCGACTTAAGCAGCTTATGTTCGCTGTTGCTCTGTGATTTAGCATGTTGGCGTACGTGTGATTAAAAAACTTTTCGGCAACAATGCACATACACACGTCCAACTTCGTTGCTTTTTAAACCAACAGGGAGCTTATGAGCTACACGCTAGCTGCCGAGAATCACTAAAATTTGCTGCAGAGCACAGGGATCGCGGCGCGAATATTTGAGTATTGTGAAAAAAAATATTTGACGCAGAAAGCAAAGTTTTTTTTAACTCTTTTGTGAAAAAACGCGGAAAACTTTTTCCAAGTACTCATTTATGCAGTTTGGGGCAAGCGCTTAACGAGTTGGTGCTAAAAATGTGGAGCTAAAAGTGTCTAATTATTTTGCAAACATGAGTGCACTTTCCTTTTTAAGGTTTTTTCTTTCACGAACGATGGGACGAATTATAATTTGGTTCCCTCTATAGAAATGATATTAATAATTCCCGCAAATGAATATCACCTTAGGGAGTATATGAAATGTGCAATGTGTGCGTGTTGGATTATTTAACTAGTTTTCTAATGAAATTTTGGGATATCATTTCATATTTAAAAACTGTTAATCATATATTATTAAATTTCTGATTTGGCGTCAATTGTGGTCTTACTTAATAACATTTGAAAATAAAACAAAATTTCCATTTTTTTACATATCCACATCTCGCAAGCAACAACATAAAAATTACAATTTATTGACAACTACTGTGCCGGTTTTAAAAATTCTTTCACCATTCGAAAGCTACATTCATCTCGAGTAACATAGGTAACATATTTATTGCTAGAATCTCAACTTTCTGGAAATAGTCCTCAGGGGAGGGTATCAAAAAGACTCCGTGATGGAGAATCTTAATCTGAAACTGAAAATCGTCAAAATATTAGAAATATACAAGCTCGCTTCAAAATCCGAGAGAAAGACATCGGACACCAAAGACTAGAGGTGTCAAGATCAATAATCAAGATTTAGCTGATTATAAAATATAATTTCATGCTCGAATTTTCTTCATTTTACTTTTTAAAATGAACCCTCGCAAGAAACAGGAGGTACATACATATGTATGAGAGCGTGTGTAAAAATGTATAACATTTGAAATGTTTGTTTAAATCCGAGCGAAGCTGGAGCGGTCGGCTAGTACTTAATAAAGTGAAGGAATCAGATGGAATTCAAATCGCAACAAAGTTGCTAAAGAGAGTATAATAGTTTCGTTCACAGAACCGTTGTTTGTAAGTCCTAAAACTAAACAAGTTTGATATAAGATTGTATATACCAAAGTGATCAGGGTGACGAGTAAAAGTTCAAATCCAGATGGCTGTCTGTCCCTCCGTCTGTCTGTCCGTCCGTGCAAGCTGAAATCGGACCACTGCCACGCCCACAAAATGGCAATAACTGAAAACATATAACTCTTTATATATATAACTAAGCCTTAAATTAAGCTATGCAATTTGACCTCACTCAAAAATGTAAACAAAAATATCACGTGTCCTTGAATTGACATCACGTGATCATGGTTGGGTCATTGACCTGTAAACAATAATATCACGTGACCTTGGATTGACATCACGTGATCATGGTTGGGTCATAGACCTGTAAACAAAAATATCACGTGTCCTTGAATTGACATCACGTGATCAGGGTGGGGTCATTGACCTGTAAACAATTATATCACGTGACCTTGGATTGACATCACGTGATCATGGTTGGGTAATTGACCCCACTCAAAAATGTACACAAAAATATCACGTGTCCTTGAATTGACATCACGTGATCATGGTTGGGTCAATGACCAGTAAACAATAATATCACGTGACCTAGGATTGACATCACGTGATCATGGTTGGGTCATTGTCCTGTAAACAATAATATCACGTGACCTTGGATTGACATCACGTGATCATGGTTGGGTCATAGACCTGTAAACAAAAATATCACGTGTCCTTGAATTGACATCACGTGATCAGGGTGGGGTCATTGACCTGTAAACAAAAATATCACGTGACCTTGAAATGATATCACGTGATCATGGTTGGGTCATAGACCTGTAAACAAAAATATCACGTGTCTTTGAATTCACATCACGTGATCAGGGTGGAGTCATTGTCCTGTAAATAAAAATATCACGTGATCTTGAAATGACATCACGTGATCATGTTGGGGTCTTTGACCTGTAAACAAAAATATCACGTGACCTTGAAATGATATCACGTGATCATGGTTGGGTCATAGACCTGTAAACAAAAATATCACGTGTCCTTGAATTGACATCACGTGATCAGGGTGGGATCATTGACCTGTAAACAAAAATATCACGTGATCTTGAATTGACATCACGTGAGGGGTGTGTCATCAGGTAACCGGATATGATGTTACCGGAACCGGATATGGGGCAACGGGACATGAACGATAGAACCGGCAATTGGGTAACCGGACATGGGTTTTCGGAACCGGAAATGAGGCATCCGGAAACGGATATCATAACGAAATTTCCCTAACCGGAAATGGTTTCGTTGAATATTGGTCACTGGAACTGGAAGCATCCGGAAACAGAATGAGCCAACTGGAACCAGATATGGGATAACCAATAGAACTAGATATAGGAATGAAATGCCGGAACCGGAAATGAATCAACCGGAAATATTTTACCGGAAACGGATGTTCGATGTTCGAGTGTGCGTAGAGTGTATCTTTGTTGACATTTGCACTGTGTGAATATTGATTTTTTTGTATTTGAGCGCCAAAATTGTGCATATTGGTTATTTTGGAATATTACGAGTATAATACTGTGTAAGTTTGGTCTACGACACACAAATTGCTAATTTATTGTTATTGGTATTTAGTAATTGCAAACAATAGAATAGCTGTTTTCAATGCTGTGACTCCATTTAACGCGTTCATCGCAGAAATATTCTGCGCTTTGTGTTCAAATGCCACTCGTACGCAAATAAATGCTTGAAATTTAATTTATTAAATTATTTTATTAATTTCAATGAATTAGGTGAGAAGTTGTAAATTTCCGAAAACTGAGGAATTAAATTCAATTGAATACTTTTAAATATCTCTGGGAGATTTCAATTAAATATTTACAAATTTAATAACAATAAATTTCTATAATACATTATTCATGTATTAATCGAATTATAGCAAATATTTAATATTTCGTTAAATTTTTTTTTCTTAAACAAGATTTTTTTACAATTCATAAATTTTTTATATCATGACAATCAGCCTACAGAAATATTTTAAATTTGTACTTTATTCTGAATGTGCAAACAGCTTCCAATTTAATTTGTTGTTGATTTTGTTTGTTGTATGAAATATAAAACAATTAAATCTGCGTTGCTTTGATTTGACAGCGTGCAACAGACACATATTATTTATTTTTTTTTTATAATTTGCATTTATATATGTATATGTGCATATTGTTCACGTATTTCATGTGTACGAAATTTAGCAGCTGCAACATTTTTGAAATTCACATTTATTTTAATTTACTGCTTTGGAAGCTGCTGCGTGCAAATCTTGACACTAACATTGTCACCCAGTCGCTGGGCGCCCCGTAAATCATGCGAATCCTGACACGTTTTATTGCATGCTACAAAAAATAATCTGGAAAGTAAAATTAAATGTAAAGAAGTGACAGAAGAAATGTGCATATTAAAAATATCTCCACGCGGCAAAAAGTAAAATGTATTGAGGTTATCTATGTAAAGTTGGAGTTATTTGGCAACGCTCGTTTCAGCAGGAGCTAATGTATTACTTACTTTAATGCATAAATTTAGTAGCTCCCACATTCCAGCAAGTTAGCGGTCGAGCACGTGCGCGTCGTGAAATTCTTGAAATTCCTTAATGAATTTCATTAATTATTGACTGTTAAGCGCGCATTTGTGGATTCGCACACGAAATTCCAGAACGACAGCGCAGGCATCGGACCTAAACCACCATTTGCATTATCTTCAGAGCAAGCGTTAAGCATAACAAAGCTATATACCATGACTAAGTAATTGCCAATTATCCATTATGCGGGTACATATATATGTGTGTGTGGCTTTAGTACCAGCTGTGCACATGTGCTCCCTTGATTAAATTAAATCGCCAAAGCATTCGGTACTAAGCTCCAGCGTATTGTGAAGTGAGGATTATGCGAGTGAGTTGTTGCGGATAATTATTAGTTAAAATGATAACAGTGAAGTATTGATTAAATTGGGCAATGTTCCATATTGAAAAATGTTCGATAATTTTTGCTAAATTAAAAGAAATACAGTCTGTTATCTTTAGAAGTTTAAAGATTAGGTTTCCTATACAATACTGATTTCGTTCTCATATTTCCACTCTGGCTACATTTTCACTCCCCTTTCCAGCATTTTATTGCGAAACAAATGCTTCTCTATTTTATTGCTGCCTTATTACATATTTTTACTCTTAAAATTTCATTTTCCATTTCAATTTCGCTTACTGCAATATGAAGAATGCCATAAATGCAGCTATAAAGTTAATATAAACCACAGCGTTATAAACACAGTTTGCAATATGTCCGTGGCTGTCCTCCTTGGAATATAGTTTATATTTTTGTATAGTATTTTGCTTTTGTATTTTTTAGGTAGCAATATTGTTATGAATGTTTCATATATAAAAATTTCATTAATTGAAAGCTTAGGTGTGAATCTGTAACGTTTTTAACAATGATGTGCATTTTATATATTTCTTTACAACAATGTATTCACTTGCTCTTGTCTGTCTTCAATATTAAAACATGTTGTGTGAATTTTAATATTGATGTTCCAATACTAAGAACAATATACTGAGCACCTGCCATCACTTGTTGTTTTAATTGCATTCAACAAAGTTCGTCTTGACTGTTTTCCACTTGCTTGCTGACCTTTGGAGTATTGCCATAACAACACTGTGATTATTTGTAGATATATTTTAGAAAGTGCTGCGTAACAAACCTCCCTAGTTGGAGCACCTGAAGTGTTTGCAATAATTGAAAGACTTGTTCACTTGAAATGAAATTTTAATTGGATTTTATTTTACTTTGCAACAGGTCGGAGTAAGCAACAACAGAAATAAAAGCTCACTTCAATGTACACCTTGAAGCAGCAAGCCTTGGTTGTGAGTTTCAAATGCGAACGTTCTATTTTCTACTAATTAATACTGTAAATAGAAGTACACAGATTTTAACTGAAATGAAAATAAATAGCTTGTCGGATATGTACCTGGATTGGTGTAGTGTCGGATATGTACAATATTCCAAAAATGCATTATAGGCATAAAATCGCTTTATCAGATTAAGAAATGATAGACGTTCTTCAATATCACAGATAGAGAAAGTAGAATTAAACATTAGATATAATCTACTTCGCTAATACGCCTGTCATAATAATATAATTTATAATCTCCACATCTTTGATTTACGATTCCGCTTAGTCACTTGTTATTTTATCGGACACACCTCCACTTCATTTACGAAAGCCTTCAGATGTGTGAAATAGCAACAAAAACACATTGAATATTCATAAATTACAACATTTCCGCAACGCACACATACATTTTCCATAATTCACTTTCACATCGGCAACAACTTGCGATTATCTATTAAATTACAATATATTTACACGCGTGACATGCGGCGACCACTCACCCTAGACCACCCACGATGCGTAAAGAGGGAGTGACCCGCATCTTCCTTATGTTCAAATGTGAATACTCGCTTAGAAGGTTAATAAATATGCTGGCCGATTATTGTGCCTATTCACACATTTTACTATATGTACATAGTTATATGTATAACATTAATTTCGATTTATCAATTTGCTCCATCGCCCTGAAAGCGGACAACACGTGTTTTCCTTTTTTATTGTTTTTTTGTACATATTTATAACTGTTGCTTGTGTTTCAGATTTTGAGAAATTTATGTGCACAAACACGCTGATATTTATATTCATTGAGGCATACATGTGCAACAATAACAAAAACAACAAATAATTGATGTTGTAAGTTATCAGCGTGACAGCAATAATAATGCCAGCAAATATTATGGTCTAAACGATTTAGTTGCCAATTATATTGCTGCGACCTTCATTGTTGTTGCCGCCTTGCTATTTAACTTTGTTGTTATTGCTGTGAATTTAAATTGTAATTTTATGTAGTCCTTAGCAGTTGATTCAGTTGTCTTGGGAACAATAGAATACTAATATTGTTTATATATTGGTAGGTAGGTTTACACCACGCATTCATACGAAATTCAAAAATTATAATTGACTGTAAACCTGATCTTTAACACATGAAAGTCGTAACGTAACCGATCCTAAGAAGACGAGAAACGTGATCGTATTAAAATTAATGAAAATTAATCTAGATTTATATAGCTCTAGATAATAATTTGAAAGTCTAATATAAATTCAATCGAAAAAGAACGAGAAAATTAAAATATTAAAGCCATTTCCACTTTGACGCAGTTCAGAGTCCCAACTCCCAGAAAACATTAACGCAGCTACCAATGAGATTCGGGAATTAAAATGTGTTCGGAAGCTTTACAAAACTAATAGTGATTTGCAATTTTTGTCGTGCACGTAAATTTGGACGTTGTTTGTTTTAGTTTATACATAACCTCGTAACAATTACGGAACCATGATTTTCCACATTTGAGTACAAAACAACTTTTGTCTTGGATAAATTTATGCGTAAAGTTGCCACCTCCGTAAATCACAGCAAATGGTTTGTTGTTGGTCTATAATGAACATGGAAATAGCTGGGCGTTTCTGACAACAGTTTGAAATTAATGAGCAGAATTTTTCTAGTGCAACTTGGAGTGACTTCTCTCTATTTTCTGATACATAGATTTATTCAAATGCAGAAGTAAATTATTATTTTAGTATATTTTGTAGTTTTAGGGACCATTTTTAGAAAAATTTGTTTCTTTGTAATAACTTGAATCTAGTTGAAAAAATTTTGTTAGTGTAGTTCCCTCAACAACCCCTCTTATTGGATGAAAGCTAAGGTGTGGGCGTGTACAAAGTGCCATTTTGAAGCTTAACTATGCGAGCATTGACTTAGCGTTGCATAGCAATAACAATAACAATAACCTGTACAACATGTTGCTCTACATCGCATCAGCGACAACATTTTAATGCATGATTCAGCGAGTCCACATGCGTGAGTGGCAAATGCACTCACTCACACTTAAACAAAAAGACAACAATTTTATGCTCATGCAATGCTAAACTAAGCATCTGCCAACATATGCGCAAGCAGTACATATAAAGGGTGATTTTTTAAGAGCTTGATAACTTTTTTAAAAAAAAAAACGCATAAAATTTGCAAAATCTCATCGGTTCTTTATTTGAAACGTTAGATTGGTTCATGACATTTATTTTTTGAAGATAATTTCATTTAAATGTTGACCGCGGCTGCGTCTTAGGTGGTCCATTCGGAAAGTCCAATTTTGGGCAACTTTTTCGAGCATTTCGGCCGGAATAGCCCGAATTTCTTCGGAAATGTTGTCTTCCAAAGCTGGAATAGTTGCTGGCTTATTTCTGTAGACTTTAGACTTGACGTAGCCCCACAAAAAATAGTCTAAAGGCGTTAAATCGCATGATCTTGGTGGCCAACTTACGGGTCCATTTCTTGAGATGAATTGTTCTCCGAAGTTTTCCCTCAAAATGACCATAGAATCGCGAGCTGTGTGGCATGTAGCGCCATCTTGTTGAAACCACATGTCAACCAAGTTCAGTTCTTCCATTTTTGGCAACAAAAAGTTTGTTAGCATCGAACGATAGCGATCGCCATTCACCGTAACGTTGCGTCCAACAGCATCTTTGAAAAAATACGGTCCAATGATTCCACCAGCGTACAAACCACACCAAACAGTGCATTTTTCGGGATGCATGGGCAGTTCTTGAACGGCTTCTGGTTGCTCTTCACCCCAAATGCGGCAATTTTGCTTATTTACGTAGCCATTCAACCAGAAATGAGCCTCATCGCTGAACAAAATTTGTCGATAAAAAAGCGGAACACCGAACACTGATTTTGGTAATAAAATTCAATGATTTGCAAGCGTTGCTCGTTAGTAAGTCTATTCATGATGAAATGTCAAAGCATACTGAGCATCTTTCTCTTTGACACCATGTCTGAAATCCCACGTGATCTGTCAAATACTAATGCATGAAAATCCTAACCTCAAAAAAATCACCCGTTACATACTGCCATAAAATGTTATAGTTTCGTGTAGTCTTCCATGCGACAATGTTGCAACGCTCCACGTGCGACACTTAATTATGCATTACCACGGTGATTTGCTGATGCAGGTAGGAGGGTTTAGAGTCGCGAGTGCTACTTTGGGACTTGCTCTTTCGTTAACCTGAATGCCGGAACATTTGTTAATTAATTTGCAGTTGCCACGCTGAGGCTTGTGGAAGTATTAGACAATCTAAGTTTGGATGCAGTCGAATACTAGAAGCAAGAGTTAAAGAAATATTTCGACAAAAATACGATAAAATCTCTCATTTAAACAAGAATTGTTAAAAGAGTGGTACTCTCAGTTACTCAATTGTACATAGTTATACTGCTCTCATAGATAAAAAAGTTCAAATAAATTTCTCATGCACACAATATGCGGTAGATCTGTATATCACTGCCCATTAGAGTTGACTTTACGTCATTTACTACTGTTTCTATACAATGGATAGTTCGATGGATGCCTAAATGTATGTTGTCAAGCACATATGAACAGCTTTAAACATTGCTATGCTACTATTGTTCTCTGCTATAAAAAAATTAACTGCAATTGTATAGAATATCCTATAGAATGTTGAATGCAAGTGTAGCAAAAGTGACAAAAGCAAAAACGTACAAAAAATATACTGTTAGCCGAGGCAAGCGAACTGCGTTACTCAATATTTACACTTGTGTGTGGCACTAGTATGTAAGCGTGGAGGCTCTTACATACACACGCACGTTGCGCTTGGGCATGAAGTGGCCGCAGTTACAATTGGACATGCAAACATGAATTTCTCGTTCATTGATTTGTTTGCGAAAGCAAACTGTGCAATTGGCAAATAAAAACAGCCAATGGAAAAGGCAAACATACATGTGTGCTGGTGTACAGTTGCACGACTATTTAAAAAAATAAAGTTTTTTCTTGTTTGTAAAATGCTGTTTCCTCTCTTTAAAATGCACTACACTGTTCTAACTCAATGTTCTTTTTTTCTACTCTAAAGCCGTTCAACTTTAACTGGAATTATTTTATTTAGCTTAATTGCTTTAATATCAATGGATTTGCAAAAAACATTCCCACGGCGTGCCTTCGCCTTCAACATGCTTCATTGAAGTCCAAACATAGAGCTAATGTAGCATTTCGGTTTCATTTCATAGCAACATTCACTGCTTGCTTGAAGTTGAAATGAGTTTCCTAGAATGAGTTTCCCACTAAATCAGTTAACTAGCTCAGTAATTTTCCAAATGAATGTCCCTGCAATTAGCGGATAAGCGCATTAAAGCAAATACCAAAGGCAAACGCACTTTAATCTTTAATTAAGTTTCTCACGCTCCCTCGACTCTGCAAAGGAGGACTGCATGCAACACAACTAAACAGACAAGGACTCAATTTAATGGGCTTATTATGCTAATAACAAGTCAGCTAATTGACTTATGGCTAATAGGCACAGCAACAAAATGAAAGGGCGATTGAAGATACATATAGCACATGTCTTCAATTCTTACAGTATATCACATATAAATTAATAAATATTCTTAAATATTAGTACAAGCACTTAATAAAAAGAAAATTATAATTTTACTCGCCGTTTTTACAGCTTATGTGCCTAAACAACATTGAGTAAATTATGAGCAATTCTCCGTTCAGTAACTTAGCGGTTCACATTCATCATACGCCATGATGAACCTTCAAGAATTTGTATATTCAAATACAAGAAAAATTCACAAATAAAAAAATATTTATCCAAAATGGACAGCCAGAGAGACTTCTGTGCCTAATTTATTACTTATTTATGTTTTATTTAATTTTAAATTAAATTTAAAATTTTGCAGTAATTTTTTTAAAGTGTATTGTTAAAGAATAAGTAAATTCAAAAGGGTAACATTACAGTATACACTTGCAATTGCAGTTTTATATTCACCATGGAACACCACCTCCTACATTTAGAACATTTAGGAAGTGCCTGTAAGGCTCTCATTACATTGTTAGGCTTCTTCAAGCGTGACTCGTTACTTCGTGACTCGCTATTTCACAGAATGCGCGCATTTCCACGGTTAAGTGAACATGCGTGTGATATAATCTCACATTTAATGTTGTGCAGAGGCGGTAGGACTATTCAAAATTATTCATGCGAAAAGAGTTTAGGAAAGAAGAATAAGAAACATTGCAAAGAACAGTTTAGTAAGTAAAATATTTTAAGTATTTTTTTTTTATTTCATCGTTTTCCAATCAATAAGCACATCCGAGTAATACTATTTAAACCGTTTTCCACACTAACGAATAAGAATCTCGTACCATGTTATAACTCACACAAGCTCTTATAAACAGTTAACAGTTGTAAAACATAATAAATTTCAAAGTAATCAGCTGAAGATGCAAACTGTAGCCGACGGTGAAAATGAGAAATTAATCCATTGCGAAAAGAAATACGCGTTGCGTCAATAAAAAGTTTACTTTGTTTCTTTACATCACTTTCAGCACACTTTGCTATTATCACCATGTAGCATACGCTGCCACAAAGTGTCAGTGAAAGATTTGTTTTTCACACCTTCTTCTGTAAATCCTTTTCGTATTAAACAAAAAAAAATATAAATAACAATACTCTTCAATACCTGCCTCCTCCCTGTACATATATATTTACCATCAATACTAGAATATACTAAAAATTCAAATTATTTCTTTGTTGTAAGAAGCTAAATTGAATTCACCACCAAAATTGCGCCGTTAGCAATTTCACGGCGAAATAACTTTGGGATAATGTAAAGCAAGAGAACAGAGCTACTTGAGCAGCGCTTGAACGGCCATTTAATGAACCGCAAGTTCATTCGATTCGTTTAGTGCTTACCGCAAACAGCCGAATAAACGGAAATAATGAAACGAATCAAATAGTTCAAAGCTTGCAGCCAAATATCAAATATTTCAAAAATCACATCGATATACATATTTAATAATTTCTATTTATGCTTATTTGAGTAAATAATAACTTTAGATTTTCAATAAAATTTATCTTCCTAAGTATTAGCTGATAAAAGTAATTTACGTTGTAAATATAATAACTGAATTGAAGAGCAAGAATTAAAATTAAACTATATCCTTGGATGAATGTAACACTCTTTCAGTATAACCTCTTGAATATACATATGTATGTATATTGCATGAAGTCATACATATAAGCGAGCGCTGCAAGTACAATTCAACTGGTATGTCTTTCTTGAGCCAATTGCAATACCAGCGAGTCGTTATTAAATGTGTCTTGTATGTTCCACATAACTGAGATTCTATTCTGTTTACTTGTTGGTATGAGTTCAATATTCCATTCTATTCTGTCAACTAAAAGTATATTGCATGTCACTTCTATGTGGACAATAAATTTTAAATTGGGAAGAAGAGAGCTTTTTAAATTTATTTTGTTCCCTTACTCTGATTTCTTTCTTTAAAATATGAAATTAAGAAATATATCAAAATGCTATTCGTTGTCAGCTTAAAAGTTAAAAGCAACAAATGCGGATTAATAGTTGGCACTCTCGAGAACTTTTAATGATTTAAATCCACCTCAAACAGATGTGACTTTCGAAATGTTAGCTTAGCATTTACATCGGTTACTACAAAACTGCAAACAAACATTGAATATGTGCACATATGTATGTACATACTCGTATATGCTAGCAAAAATACTTGCTCTTAACCGGCCATAAGTCAGTTGATATTTGTGTTTGTGGACTCTGAATGCATTTCCATTGCTTTGTTGTTTTGTTGGCAATTTGTCGGGTATTTGTGCCATTCTGCTCACATATTTCCAAACATTTTAGCCACATTTACTACTTATAATCGTATGCTGTATATACCTATACTCTGTTTACATAGTTGCTTGACATTCTAAACGTTTCAGCCACACTTTAACTACAACGGCAAACAAATTTAAACTGTTAGCACCCACAATCTCTAGAACAATAACTCTCTTGCAAAACTAAATTCAACAACGGCGAGTGGTTGTACTTAAGGGGAAATGTGTGAATGCATGCATAGAGTATATGGAAGTTGAACTTTTAGTATTTCAGTTAAACAAACATTTTAGACATATAAGAGAGTTGAAGACTAAACTAAACGTTCGTCCAACCGCAATAATAGAATTACGTCAAAAATCCGAAAATCTGAAATCCAAATTCACTTTACCCCACCACAAACACTGCTAATAACGCCCAGTAGAGCTGCATGTTCCGATCAATCACCTGTTCATTCAATAATTTCATTTGCTGCCATCAATACATCAATATGTCCATTGATACTGCCATTTTCTGTTTGAACCTTCATTGAGCTTGCACAGGTATGTTGGGCTTGTTAAGTTGTGGAAGTATAATAGATACTTATAAGCATTTATGTACGAATGCTCTCTAATATTGTGTACATTTTCAAACCGATTGTTATCGAATAGAGTTCACCATTGGCTTTCGTCATGCTTAAATTTGTGACAGTGGCTCTGCACTGATTTATGTACAAGCATACACGAGTTTGCTGATTGCATTGCCGACGGCATTCATGTTATTTGAATGTGTTACATGTTGGAATTCTACTTCAAATGTGATTTGATCTAATTTTGCACTAGTAAGGGCCTTAGGAAATTTATACAAAAACAAGGAGTGCTGTTGCTACTGAATCACATCACTGTTTTCAATAAAATTTTGAAATTGACATAATTCAGCTAACAGTATGCTCCTTGTAGGAGTTGACTTTAAATGGTTAAGCAAATGCCTGGTGAAAGCTTAGAAAACCAAATTACTAGCATTTTCTCATATGTATGGTATATACATACATATATACATATGTACATCCATTCGTTTTGATATCAACGTATGTTAGAAGGAAGTGGAGGAAAATAAATCTGTAAGCATTCGCTTGTCAACCAGTTGCCGGAAATGTTGGCAGCTTCACCGGTAAGAGCGACAAGCCTTGAATTGATAATATGGTCTACAGTTGAAAGTTGAAACTCACAGTTATTATTCTTCAAAAGAACGAGTGAAAACATAAATATAATAGTAAATTACTTTGGCAAAGGCAAATAATAAGTGTCTTCTATGGATTACGCCTCGTCTGCAGAATTCAAAAATTACTTTAACCAAATGGTACGTACTCACAAAAATTGTTCACAATATGTCTGTTTCATTCGTAACAATCCCAAACCCCTTGACCTTGTAACTTTAGCGTTCCTTTACATCAATACTCCACAATATGTGAACATATACACTCAAATCTTCAAATATGTAGACGACAAAAATGCTGACAATCGCAATAAATAAGTCACATAAAATATGAATCTAATAACTTAAAAGGCTTTGCATGTAAAAGTGTCACATAAACAAAAGTGGCAACAAATCAGAGCCACAAGAATTTAGGTAAACAGCAAACAAAATAAAATGAAAGATATGCAAAGTGGAATATTTTAATGAAATGAATTATGGGCTGATGGATGTTAAGTAAAGGGTCTGTGCGCCTATTTGTTTGCTACTGTTTGAGAACTTTAGAAATTTTTGAAGGCTGTTTTCTACAAAAAGCAAATACTGGGGAGAGAAAATAAATTCATTCGGGCGGTAAAAAGCTTTGGTTATCTATAGTTTAACAAAAAGAAAAGTGATGTCGCATTAAAGAGTAAGGAAAATAAATCCACTATCGAAATACCAATATACCGTTCATGCTGTTATCACTCATAAGCACACAAAATACTCCCATGGACTGCCGTTTCACTTCACTAAACACTTATTGTTCAATAAGAGATAGCATCAGGCAGCTCGGTTATCTAATGACCATAAATTGGAAGCAATTGCGTACGCCGACGGTGTATTCACACGAATTGAATAACAATTTGCTATGTTTGCAAAAAGCACACTTTTATAGAATGGCGAATAGGCCTGAAACATATGAACACAGCTATGTTGCACTGACAATTCAAAACAGAAGTTGAAATTCAATCATTTTGCAAGATATACTGCGCCAAACAATACACAGTTCTGCCCACCGGAACTCAGCAAACTGACCCTCGGTCAAAGCAACAATGGCGAAACAACACAATGGGCGAAATCAAACAACAGACGTAAACAAAAACGCATATATGTATATTTAGTGCGTGTGTGAGGTGGAAGAGGGATATGTGAGGCGCCTAAAAGTAGGCAGATTCGAAGGAATGCGTTTCATTGTTGTGTTTATTTATCGTCATGGGAAACTTTCTTTATTATGTGTATGAAAGACCAGCTGCGATTGCCTGAGATGAATTGGACATATGGATTTTGTTACAACAACAAAAGCAGTCCGATACAAACGAAGTTCTCAATTCTTCTCTATTAGACATCGAAGAGGCGGGACGGAGTTGACAACAAACGCAAGTAAATGATTGTACTATTTGAAAGAGATAGATATGTATAGGTACGTAGTCGAAGATTTTTTCAGTGCATACAAAGGCTGAAGATTAATGTTGAAAGTGGAAAAAAATATAGTTTCTCTTTATTATATACTATATACATATATGATTAATTATTAGTAGACTAATATTCAATTTTTTGAATATTAGCAACCAAATTTATTATTTCTCGGTTCATATAGGCAAAACATTTTAGTAGTAAGAATATTTTACTTTTACTCCAAATGTTAGCTTGACATTTCAAAATATTTTTAATCTTTAGGCAAGACAAACAAACAGAGAGACACCAATCGTTATTAAACACCGAAGCTTATCAGTCCTACCAATCTTTCCCCTATATATCTACATTATAAACGAATGCCCTAATACACAAACCAATATCATGGTACCAGTTTCATACTCGCATAAAATAGGCAGCTTGCACCCGTTTATGTTCCAGTACACTCACGTACCCTCGTTAATCCATTCTTTATGATTGAAAGCTTACAGCTTAACGAGCCGTGCAATACACGACTTTTCCAAAAATAGTTGCTGCGAAAAATTCAAATCCCTTCAAAACGAGCGTGGGTGTAAGAGCAGTGAGAACATTTTAATGCACGGATTCTGGTTGTTTGCATGCATAAGTGGAATTTTGGTAGCGTCTGCACGCGTGCAAATAAAGCAACAATTTTACGGCCACCGTTTCAGTTTAACCATACAAACTTGATCTCAAATCCACATTTCAACATATAGACATTCGCGAGTATTTTTGTACCTATGTGTGCGGGTTTCGTGTGCTCGTATTATAATGCTGCAGCAGCCTTTGCCGCTTTTAATTATTCATTACCACAGCGATTTGCATGCGCAGAATACCATTGCGGTGCTTCGTGTATGAATACACGTCTGCCTTGTTTGGAACCTAATTTGTGATTGTGTGCGATAAGAAGAAGAGGAAGTACGAAGTTACGAGCAAGTGTGTAATATCAAAATTTTCACTTCCGATTCCATTTCTCTAGTTAATATATATATTTCAGTATTCATAATTTAGAAAACTTTTGAGAAAAATTGTCAGGTGTCAAGAAAACTCATGCCACTGGAAGACTTTGCAGGTACAGCGAGTTTATTATATGCACTCTTATTCAAACAAATATTCATTGTGTGCTAAAATACAATATTTATATTCATGCCCAAATATCATATTTTCCTTAATACCGAAATCGGAGGATAGATTAGGTGCTATAAATGCACACATTTAATTGAATTTTGTGTTCATACAATATATATGTAATTATAATTTGATGAAAAATATCCGAAAAGTCAATAATATTGTCGAAATCACTTAATACTTGTATGTAGATATGTTAAAATAAAAAATAAATAATCGTATTAAGTGGCAAACCCACTCCACATACTTCCTAGCTTCATTTCCAACTCGTATTTCTTACTCAAGCATAACCGACAGGCACAACCTCCTTCTCACGCGCATTTTAAATATCATTTAATTTCATTTCACATTCGTTGACATATTGAATTTCATCAAAAGCGAATATTATTCTCAGAATTATGCAAAGTGCCATTAACAGCACGGTGAATAAACCTTGAGACAGTTGTTTGTGAATTATTGTCATTGCACAACATGATGCTGAGTACACTCGAGGCACTACAGCCATAATAAATATATAATTTTGTATGTAAATTCAGTTATACATAAATGCTCAGCTTTCACTAAATATTTCTTTAATTTTCGTAAATTTAAATTTTTTTTTAACAACAATGGAAATTCACCAGCGTTGAAGCCAACCAATTTATTTTGAACATTTAAAACATATCATCAGATATCTCTTGCTGTTTTGCGCTCTCCAGCATAAATTAGAATATATGTATCCACATAGTATATTGTCATACATCAAAATTTTTCAGTAATGGAATGCAAAATTTTATAGTATTCATGAATGTAGATCAATTGCATGTCAAACTGCATTTTCCTCTAATCTACTCGATTTTCATTCGAAAGTGTGCTCGATTTGTTTGCGAGAGAATAAATGTCAGCTCTTCCTCTTACCATCACTCTTCTTGTTTCTCGTTCTCCTTTAGGGTGTTGCTGACAGCTTGAACGCCAAATTGATGTTAGCCTGAAATGAATTGGCCATCCCATTGTTAGTGTTGGCTGTTAGTTTGCCTGTCGACCGTTAACGAAGTGATGGTCAATTTGCGAAAGGTCAACATCAGCGGTGGTAAGGTATGTATTGTGGAAGAGAACTAAGAAATGCAAACCAATTGCATAAATTGTGGATTGTAAATTACAAATCGTATCAAGATTTCTGCCTGTCATCATCATCTAGTTCAGGTATAGCGGATTTTACACATAATTGGCTTTGGTTACTTCAATTTCAGTGTGATTGCTTAAATTGGATATAATTCTTTAGATTCAATAATTCACAAGTGTGTAAATACAAAAAGTAGCCACAATTAAAAACTAAAGAAACGACTGAACAAAACTTTTCTCTTAAAAATACACTAGAAAGAAACAAAAAAGTAATGCTCAACTAAATGCTATGAATTACTAACCTTACCTTTAAAAACTTTACCTAGGTCGGCAGCGCCAATTAAAGTAAAGAGCACATTAGTAGGCACCTGGTGGGCCTTTTAATTACTTAAATTCCGTTTTAATTGCATAACAGCGATCAACTCAAACAATCTCTCACACCTATAACACCAACTCGCATACCTTCACTCATTCACTATGCAACGAGCGGAAAAAAGCAACAAGTGGGGGATAAGCGTGAAATTTAATGAGCTTTGTTTGCAAATTTCTGTCCAAAGAAGCATTTTAGGTTTCTTTATGTTATCACGAGGCGGAGAGGGCGCCTTTACTGATGTTGTTTAAGATAATATCGTAAATTAGCTCGCGTTAGAAGAATTTGAAGTTATGCCAAAGTAAAGGTGACTTGCTAATTACCTCGAAATTTTAATATACAACCATACTTGAAGTTAAGCACTTCTTTGTATTTAGATCCACGTTTTTACTTAAATGGAAATTGTTTATTTTTATTGCGTACTTTCAAAACAGACAATTTTCGTATAAAAATTTTTTTTTTTTATTTCTTATTAGACCTTATTCCTAATCGATAATTATAAGATATTAAATCCCCTTGAACATATATCTTTACTGCTTGACAGCGCAAGCCACTCTCATAAGGATAAATTTATATAGAAAACTCTGCACACTATAAGTGTGAAAATATTTAACATATACTTTCTGCATAGTTGGCTAAAGCTGTGGGAAACAACAAGTAATTCATGCTTGCACGGCATTCGAGATTTGCCAATCAAGCTTCCTATTTTTTTTTCATCAACCCATGTATGTAACTGTATGTTTATATGCAAATACACACTAATAGTTGCGAGAGCCAATATTGAAAGAGCTTAAGTTGTTATATTGGCACAAAGCGCCTTGCGGTTAGCCAAGAAGTGAACTGATTTCGGCGGTAACCAGTCCTCGGCTACCTCAAACCACCACCGGGTCACTACGATTATCCTGAGCATGCAGATTCCAGGTGAAGACGTGTTGCAAATGCCAGCTTAAATGGAATTAAATGGTGGATTATGCCGGAGCAAGTGAGGTTGAGCTGCCGTCGTCGAATTCGTGCATTACGAAGTGGCTTTGCGGAAGTGTGGAACCAAATTTTAGAAGAAAAAAGAAAATTTCTTTCATTAGCGATGAGTTTACAGAGCATTAGCCGTTTGTCGTGTGTAGGAAATGAAATTAATAAATAGAGAATATATTATTTAGGTTCATAGTATTTTAGTATTTAGTTGAAAAAAGAAATCCGATAAAGTATTTTGCCATAAAGCAAAAATAAGGAAACCTTAAATAAGCATAAAAACTTTTTTACACAAAAAAGTAATCTTACCATCTACAAAGCAAATTTAAAATAATTTTGCTATAAAAGAAGTCCTTTCATCGGAACTTAAATCAATTTGTATGCGAATTTAATGACCGAAAGTTCTATTGATGGCAGCCATTTATGGCAACAGTATGCCTGAATAAAGCATAAGCCGGAAGCAAATAGCAAATTTTACGCTTTACTAGTGTAAATATATATGTGCATACATGTGTTATGAGCTTAAAAGGGATCAATACTAAACTCATACGTCTGCTTGTGTCCATCTGAGGTTTACGAGCGTACTTATTATAAACAAAGTTAAGATGAACTCAAAGTCGTAAATTGCTCACACGCGTCACGCACACACACACCATTATAATACTATATATGTATATAAAAGTTGTATGTTGGCCAAAAATTGCCATTCTATAGAATTGACCCTTAATGTAAGCCATTGGCTGACTGTTGGTTGATTTCCATTTAAGGCTTTTGAGAAGAAGCTGAATTTGCATTAAGGTTCTAAAATAGTGATAGTTGCTGTTGTGAGGTAATTTATTTTGGATCCCTATTGGGCAGCTTTCACACGCTGATATCAAGCCAGGCTTCCGGTAAACAAATATCTACAGAATATAAATTACACCCCTCGGTATAATGGCTTATCACAGTGAGCTGCACGTGCATGCAACAAATTTGTAACAAAATTCTAATAACTACTGACTTAAAACCAAATTAGTGTCCTAATTGTTGGGATATATTTGAATTCTGTATTAGGAGTTTATAAGAACGTATGTACTTACAAATCTAAATGAAGTTATACTAAAACACACCAATACGTGGTCTATTCATATCATATATTGAATTCCATGATTTTTACGAATTCAGAAGACGCTGAAACCAATATATTTTAAACTATAAAATATGTATTACTGAAGTTGTCTTGCCTTTCAAGCCTGAGCAACAAGTTGTTTGGTTGACACAACTCGCTTAATGGTTGCTTACATTGCCTGGCAACGCGAATACCAACTCAAGTACCTCTGTTGAATTTATGATCCACTCAATAATCTATAATGCAGCTTTCCCATGCAATCAAGTATAAGCAAAAAGGCAGAAAATGAAAAAATTAATGTGTAAAAATTCGCGAAAGTTACCATGGCACTGAACAATTCCGCCTTCTTCCGCCTTCGCCTTTCGCTGAATTTTTCAATGTATGAAAGTTGACTTTTGTTTGTTCCGCTTTTCTCTTCCACTGCTGGTGGCAAACACGACTGCTCATACGCCTTTCAATTTTTCCATTTAAAAACAAGTTCACCGAGATTGAAACGAAGGCGCAGGACGGTACAATTTTTTAATTAAACTTTGAAATTTACGACAGTCACTGCACAAAAAGTCGAGTGGCAGTAAAAAAAAATTAAGGTCTCTTATTTTAACCTTTTTGCGTGCTGTTCTATATATATTTACAAGACATGATTTGGTTTTGTTGCGGACTGTTCTTAATCTTCCATTCACAGTATTAATCCCTTTAACTTGTCAAGTCAGTTATCTTTTCTTATTTGCTAACTAACATGCTGTGGCTGATGGAATGCTTGAAATTTAAAATCTTCTTGCTGATGCATATTTTTACTTTCGTCGATATAATCCTTATACTCTTACAAATTTTTAGCTTTAGTTTGCATAAATCTCACATAAGCTATCAGAAATTGTGCACACAAAATGAAATACAAATAAAACTTTTAATCCTTCGATTCACTCACAACAAGTGCCACTAAACCGAAAATTTAACTGCTGAAAAATATTTTCTTTAATTAAGCTTTAGATTTGCTCTTTTGGAAAATATTTGAAATATATACAGCTATATTCAGCATGTCAAAAGGTAAAAAGAGGTCTTAAATTCAACCCCTCTTTTATGCTGGCAAATTGCTTCACTGCTTTTGAAATGCAATATGTTAACAATGCAACTTCATTTTGTTGCATGTTTGAATGGCACCCAAGTAAAGTCAACTTTTTCCACACTCGTCTTCCATTTTAATATCGTTTAATTAATTTACAGTTACTTCAAGTACAATCCAGCAAAAGTAGAATTTAAATTGAATTTTAGAAATTGTGAGGGCTTGCCGATCTTCTCCTCTTTTTTGTGGCAAATTTATGGAAGCATAAGAGTTATTCAACAAACGCAGAAAGTTTAAAAAGCTGATCCCGATCGGCATGGTTTTTCACACCAAACACGAACTTCTTTTTACTTATATATTATTGTTACGTATCCGCCATGGAGTACCAATGCCACTTGTTCGATAAAGACAAACTTAAGGCGCCTGCTACACGTTCAGTATTTATCGTGATATTTCCTGTATCACGGTATTTATTGAACGTTTAGCATGCAATATTGATGGATCACGATCCATATCACAAAATATTTAAATATTTTGAAATCCAAATACACAAAATATTTAAATATAATTTCGTGGATCGCGAGATAAATATTGAATATGTAGCATTTTTTTTTTTTTGTGATTTACAAGTCCGAATTGGTGAAATACAACAGTGCCAAAATTTTAAAATTAACTTTATTCTAATAAATGAACATGAATTATACTGTTTACAATAGAATCTTTGCCAGAGCTATGCAACTCATCTGCCAAAGGTTTTTTTGATAACGTCCAAATATAAGATACATATAATGAATTGCTGTGGGAGCAAAAACAATAGCCAAACATGATTTTCTTAGGTTTTCTTCCGAAATTTTGTGAAAAAAATGTACAAAAAATAAACAAATAAATTTTTTAAATATTTTTTTCCTATGAAAACACTAACAACATCGTATAAATATTGACGTAATATATATTGAACGTCTAGCAGTCGCGAAGTAATCCATCAATATTCAATATAGATCGCGATCCAAATATCACGATACATATTGAAGGTGTAGCAAGCTCCTAAGGCTTTTACTATTCAAATTGAAAATAGTTAATTTGATATAGTAATAAGTTAGCCATAATGAAAACGAAACAGAATAGAAGAAGAGTTTTAGAATTCGTTTTCATTCGACGTCTAATAAAAATATTGAATTTATCTTACAATAGTTTCCGCAAACAAGACGTAATAATATCTCACTTATGAGAACATAACATACAAGTTGTTTTAAAATTCTTGTAGTCATTCGAATGGCTCGTAATCAAAACTTTTCTGCTTTTCGCTTACAACTAACATACATAGTTAATGATCTGACTTCTAGTACTCTATGCGTGCAAGTAAACTTTGCTGCGGGCAATCTTCAACAGATACGCCATTTTAAAACTGCAAGTAACGTGAATGACTGGCATTACTCAAATAAATGAAGTGCTGGTAACGGTAACGGTAAGAACAACTTGCAACGTCAGTAAGTACACGGAATGTGTGGCAAATGTTTGCTGTCTTCTAAAGTTGTTCGAAAATTGTATACACTTTGTATAGACTAAAACACATGACTGTTGGCTTTGCCTGGAGGGCTTTTATATTAGTCTTTCTTGAGTTTAAAACAAAATCTGAATAGTGAAAGACCAGCATTACTTGTTTTTGTAATGTCAGCAAAGCAGTATTTGAAGGGTTAAAAATGAAGGCAGAAGGTGAGAGAAGTTGGCATGTTATGGTAGAACTTAAGCAAATATTTGGTTAGACTTAATACATATGCACGCAAATGGGTCGCTACTTCATTGGTATTTGTGTGTGTGATTGTGCGCTAGTGTGACTGGGTTTACTGTCAAACTCACGCATCGTGACTTCAAAGCGTGATAAGATGCTAATACCACAACAAGGATGTTTCCTCCGGCTGACAGCATAGAACATATGTAAACTGCTTTTGTTTTTGTTATGGCTAAATTGTATGCATGGATGGGTTTAACAGGAACACACGTACAAAATGTGCTTTCCAAGCAATTCTAAGGTGATTGTCGGAAGCAATTCTCTTTAGTCTTTGTCTGCTAAAATTAGTTTGTATTGAACGCAAAATACGCATTGAAAGAGACAACAAGCGAGTGAGGCTGTTAAAATGTATCTTTCTGCTAAAATGTGTGTAAGTAATGTATACATTCTAATTATTTTTAGATATTCAAAGTGAGTCTCTGAAGTGATTCTCATAAAAGTATACATATTTTTTACGTTTATTTGACAGTCGAAGTGAATTTAATGAAATAGTAAAACTAAATATAATATCTAAAGTAGCACATGACATCAGAGCATTACTATGTCAAATAATACATCTCACTCTCTCAAATCAAATCATGTCGAATCACATAAAATCACCGAAAACATATCGTATATTGCACACATTGTACGATGTCGTTATATCATGCCTGAAAGTCACCATAGATTACGCTTTTTCATACCAAATAATGTTACATCAAATAGCAATAAGTCACATCACACAATCAAATCACAACACAAAAGTTATATTACATCAAATAATATCCGATAAGATTACATTTAATAAATCACATCAGATCATATAATATCAGATCAGATCAGATTAGATTACGGAAATACATATCATCTTATATTTCACTTCACATCCCATTATTTCTAACAAATCAAATCACATTATATCATTTCATATCGTTACATCACATAAAATCACATATAATCATATCATATGATATCACATGTCGTTTGAGCGGCCAATATTCAATATCAATAAAATTAACAACCATAGCTAAACCAATGTCCCCCATTTTATCTTCAAATATTTTCCTCCCCTCAATTTGAATATCCTTTTGAAATTCGTTATCGTATTCAATTTTCCGAAACGCATAAATAATGCCACCTAAATTATGCGAGCTGCCACTTAAAACGTACAATAAATAAATTTTAAGACAGTTTTGTAGGCAGTCTTTGTGTTGTTGTTGCGACTATCAGTGTGGAACACTCAACGCGAAGCAGCGATAAAATCATTTGTGCTAACAATCGCACAGAGACCGTAAAGGTGTTCGAAATATTGAGCACAAAGGGGACTTCAGTTTTTCTGTAGCAAAATACCACAATGACAAAAGCAGGATTGTTTATTATTGATTTTTATTGAATTTCGGTGTACAATTGCTTTGCTTTGCTTCGAAAGTGTGTGTGTGTATTTCATGCAGAATATGTTTTTGTATTTAGAATATATGAGCTTATGCAAAATGATATTGTGCGGCTGCCGTTTTCCCTTTTTTGTTCAATTGAACAAAAGCAGCAGCTGCCTTTGTAGGCTTATCAATGTAAAACAATCTATGGACCTGCAGACATACATATGTATATTATAATGTGTTTGTTGTAGCAATATGGTATCCTTTGATTTTGTGGGAGAAATTCACAAGATGTTGAATGAATTGAAAGTTTCTCACTGTGAACTAATAAATCAATGGATGTGGGTATAATGAGAGGTAGGTAAACAAGTGGGTTAAGTGAAGGTTATTATATGTTATTGGTCCCTAACTGATTTGAAAAAAAAAACCATCATATATACGGAAATGATTATAATATATGCATTTATTTCTATTATTTTAACCGCTTGTTTTGTTAGATTTGTTTGAAAATTTCTTCCTCACATCACTACATATGTATACAGAAACCCTAGAAAGACAGCAGCAGCACACCCACAAATTATTTGCTGCAAATGTAAATTTACAAATCCTATTACAACGCATTTGCTGCCTTAGCTCGGCTAAATTGTGAAATTCTTAAAACATTTGCAACAGCTGCAACCGCTCCTTTTGCAAACTGAGTCACTAGTGTCAGAGCTTCCTGCCGTTCAGATGGCGGAAGGGAAATATTATTCTATACTAGCATTACAATCACTTACACATGCACTTTTACTTTCACATATACACACATACGATAAGCAAATATGAATGTCAGCTTTTCGCTTGTTGCAGCATATCCCATCATTTGCTGCATCGCTTCCTTAGCAAATGTTATCCTTGGCGACAAGAAGTTGAAAATTGTGCGCACACATGGAAAACGCAACGACTTCAAGGATGTACAAAAAATAACTGATTTTTGCTGCAGCAACGCGACTGCAGTGAGTAAACTGTTTACACTGAGCGCATTGATAATATTACGAACCAAAAAGTCTGTGAGATATAAAATTCAACTAAAACTATTAACTATTAGGCTTACCACTATTTTGTTCAGTTCCTCAAGTATATTTTTGTATGTTGTTTTCATTTAAATTAAACAAATAACCATTTCATCATGTTAACAATACTTTTTATTACAGTGTATCATTGCATTTTCGTCTTGCTTCACAATTTGCAAATAAATATGCTCAAACTTAGTTGAAGCTGAACGCTCGTAAATTTTTATCATCGCCTCAAGCGCTGTGTCTTTGTCATTTTGTGAATTTATTTCTTTAAATCTAAAACAATATTTAAATAAAGCGACAAATGTAGCGCGTCTGTTGTCACGTTCATTGAATGGGATGCATTTAATTTCCAATAAAAGCAAGCGGAAACTTGTTATTTTTCTAAAAATAAATATTGTTCTTTTTTCTTTGGATTAAAGTCATAGTTGAAAGTATTTTAAATAGTTGTAAATGACTTAAGCAACTACTTTTGGCACGATTTTGATAGATTCTTTAAGAGTTTTAAGTTAGAATTTTTTTCTTCACTCTCATTATTTATACATTTATTGTAGTTGTATTTCCAAAAAACAAAGTATTCTCTGCTCACCAAGCAGTGCTTGTGTCCAACTAAGGCAACTCAGACATATATATATATATATATATAGATACAATGTGCTGACGAAATTAAACTTCCGCATTTAATGCTTTATTTTATTGCGTCAAACCACGACCGTTTAACACGAAAATGGCCAGACAAAGTCCATAAGCGGATTAACATGATTTGTTGTACACTTTTTTAGTATTTAACAGAAAAAATTTACAAATTTAATTTTTTTAGAATTATCATAAATTATTTATTTATTTATTTAAATAAAAATAAAAAAGTTATCGGTAACGTGTTTACTCAGTTTCTACAAAATCGCGCATCTAACCTAACCTCTAAAAATATAAATCGTCACTTGACTCTTCAGATTCATTCTACTGTGTCATTAACTTATCAAGAGTAATTAAATCGGAAAGAGATTATATTCCGAAAATTAAGGCAGTTGTGATATTAAATTCAATATGCATTTAATTAAACATTTACATTAATAAATTAGTATGAAAAAGGACGAAAGATTGCGAAGCACTGAGTAAATATTTTGAACGCCATTTGAAGCCTGCAGCGATTTTTATTTGATGAACCATCTACGATGCTTTTTATTCTTTATTGATTGCAAAGAGCAGTGATGCTTTGTTTGCATCAAGCAAATAACTTTTTTCAACATTTCATTGAAATGCGCTTTTAGCGTTTTACTTTTTTCCAAATATTTACATATATCCACATTTATATGTTGGTCTTTTTTTACTATAGAAAATAGTTTAATTTAATTGAGTGCAGGTATTTTAACAGCATTTTTTATAAATGACCAATTCGGCATGGAAAATCTGTTCCGAATCTATAGTTTTTGCCCAACAGCAAATTATATACATACAAATGTATATGTATTTGTATGCGGGAAGGCATACTGTTATGTGATTTGACGCATTCACAAACTCAAATAAATAACTGTACGATATTATGGAAGCTAGCAGCGCCAAAAGGGCTTAACAGTTTTGCAATGATTTGTTTTTACTTTTATTGTTTGTGATAGTTGTTTTCACTTTTTTTCGATATTGGCTTACTTCATTGTTCATTTAATATTCATCAGTGCACTTTTATTGAAGATACCTTTAATTATATTTTCCTCTGTGATTCGTTCTCGATATATGTACATACATATGTATTGTTGATTCTAATTTTTTTAGCGCTAAATATAGTTCAAGCCCTACTGAGTATATCACTTCGTATTTCAACTGATCTACCCATTCATTCTATATCATATATGCGCCCAAGGATAGATACTCAAAGCTACAACAAAAGCCAAATGTAACAAGTTGCTATGGCTGCAAAATTTAACGTGGATTCTATGCAAATCTTTTATGATCACAACAATCAAATGTGTCTGGCTGTAGCGCGCATAGTTAAGGAACGCAGGCGCTAGCATTTTTAAAAATGTACAAGAGTATACGCAGCGCATACGAAAGTAAGCTGTAAATTACCGTTAATAAAATGGAATTAGAATCGGCTGAAGCCATTAAACTAACGATGTTGTTACACTTAGCTGGAGCCAATTTAAAGTAAATATGTATTAAAAATTTATTTGTGTTAAAAATGGTAATTTAATCGCTAGATGAGGACCGCTTGACGTAGAAAAGATTTATTAATTTCTTCATGCGCCTAAATGTAGATTTATATAAACTTTCTTAAATTTGAGGAAAATAAAAATTAAAGCCTTCACTCACTGATGGGCACATTAGTGCAAAAATGTTTCCAAATTTACACTCAAATATGGAACGCCTTCAGCAGGCTTTCAATGTTGTTGCAAATTCCAATGCAATGTGTTGTGTTGGCCCATTTAGGTTCAGCGAATCACACATATGTTATTTACATAATTGCCCTGTTAGTCGCATATGTGAAAAATTCTCTTTGTAAATGGCCACATTCATCATCCGCCCCGTGGTCCTCATAATGCCGTATAATTTAAGTAAAGAGAAACGTGGGAGCAATTTGTTCATAGAAGGAAAGAAATTAAAATTGTTAGTATTTTATTTAAGAACATAGTTACATGTTTAAGTACCATTAGGGTAAATAAAATTAAAACAAGTACTAAAGAAGGTGCAAATTGATGTTATTACCTTGAATGCCGAAATTACTTATTTATCGACATGTGTTGGGTTATCATTTAATGGACATTTTTTTTTTTTTTGATATTATCTTTGATTAAAATATGTTACTAACTACACTATACACATTTTCAAATACTACGTAACACTAATAAAATATTCTGCGACACGTTGAGAGTGGATAGAGTTGATTGAGAGTGGATAGATAAAAAGAAATCGAAACAATGTTCACATGATCGAAATTTTGGACTAGATTATGGAAAGTTGGAGTCGAATTAATGACTAATTATTCACACTTTAAACTTGTAGATTTGTTTATTTATTTGTAAGAAGAATAAGTCTTTCACAATATTTCTATGAAATTATAATATAACTAAACTTTGCAAAGTCACGTCACGACCATGCAAAATTGTAATAGCATTAATATTATTGATAAGCTTGTTTTAATGGCAATACAAATTCAAGAGACTATTCTCCATTTCAAAATATTTAAACATTTTAGCACATGCAAAAGGTGTAAGCTAATAAGTGCCTTATAAACAAATGTAATAAAGTGTTTATACTATACTAAAAATACATACAGACAAAAGAATACTGCACGTATATAAAAATTATAAAATAAATAACAATAAAAGTCGCAGCAAAAAATTCAAAGGTGCGCCATAATATATTAAAGAAAACACGCGCATAGAGAGTTAAAAACCACAATAAAGATAATCACAATCTAAAACGTTTATGGGAACCCCCGGGGCGCCCTTTTTCCTTTTCCAGCAACACGCCACATATCAAATGGCTTTTCTAAGCTGAAATTCACACTTACATGCACGCCTACGGCCCACCAGATAGAGACTTCTGTTTCACACGCATCCCTAATAATCATAAATTCAAACGTGAAACGTTGGATAAGCAAAACAAAGCATTTTCCACCGCGAAATAAACTGAAACAATGAAATAACTTGTATTTATTTTTACAGCGAAAATGAAGAAGGAAAAGTAGCTTGCAAATCCACGAGTAGCCAGAAATACTCGTATGTGGCCGCCACGCACACGTTCAGTTGATCAGCGGCGCCACACCAATAGACATTAATAACGACTGTCTATCAGCATCCCTGTAGGAAAATTGTAAATTTTAATGAGATTTCACTCAATTCATATCAGTTCGTGGTAACACGATAATAGAAAATTAATATAACTAAGAGAGCCCAAGAACATCTTTGCCTTCATAACCACTCGAAACAATAACCTCCAAGAAATCACACATTTTCCCTTTTTTATGCATCGACTGAGGAGAAACAGAATGATCTGTAAAGTAACTCATTGCTCTGGAGCTGACTCATTTATGGACTTTGACATTTCCTGCAGAGACATACATATGTATGCTGCTTTCAGACTTGCATATATAGGTGTGCAACCATGCTGTGATTTTCTCTCTCTTGTCAGACTTACAAAAATTTTCGGCGTGGGTGCATAAATATATATTTACGATTATTACATGTAGGCATAATTTAATAGACGTGACCAAAATAAGCTGCACACGTGCGCACAATATCTAATGGTAATTTTTAATATGAAAATAAAGCTTAGCAAATGCAGCTGGCAGTGAAAGCTTGTTAATGATAAATAAAAAAGTTATACCGGAATTATTGTTGTGGAAACTTTTAAATGCGAGCTTAAAGTTTTTGATAAATTTTAAGCGTTATACTCTCCGCAATGAAAACCCATTAAAAATTTAAATTTGATTCAGCAGATATTTACACGTTTATTTAGAAGTTTTTTTTCGATTTTCAACATTTCCATTTTTTTCATACACTTATTAGCGCTAAAAGGTATACTTTTTTTTTTTTAATTTTAATTTACGAGTTATGCTACACTAGCTAAAGATTTATTTGCAGTGCTCGTAGGTCCCCCCTAATTCAACGAGCATTCTCCACTTATCCTTATAAACTAAGTACGCCTATCACTCTTCCGTGTAAAATGGCATTGTTTTTTTATATTTTCGGCAACGTTCCAACATACACCTCTCTTCCCGTGACTCAATGCGTTTGCTCTGATAATCATTTGCATATGTGGTCCGATCACATGTTGACGCCTCGCGCACACGATCGCAATTCAGCCGATGTATAATGCCCGTCTTCGTGGGCTGATTGTAATTGCTCAACATTTCTTCGGTTTTTTCGAGCAATTTCTGCCCACTCGCGGCCTCGGCGCGCGCCTTAGCCGGTCGTATGTTGTACATGACGTCCGATGTTGTTGTCATGTTCTTCAAAAACTCTTCTGAATCTTTCGTTCTGAAGTGTGTGTCCGTGCTGTTGAGCCGATTGACGAACGCTTGCCGTTTGTACTCGAGATAGTTCAATTTCTCCGGCGTTGGTTGCTGATATGTTTCCACATAGAGACTGTGCTCTGCGGGGCAATTGGAGCTGCCATAGATGCCCGGCACGATGGCTTTCTTGTCCACCATGCGATCGCAACGCTCCTCAAACCAGTTGCCGACCAAAACATTCGGATTGAAGTACTTCTGTGTGAGATGATCGAAAGCAAATAGCGCCATTGTGGTGGTTATGAGATTAGTCACTTTGAACTAAGCTACATGCATGCGTGCGGAGCTAAGGTCAAGGATCGCAATTTTTTACCGTTGCCGAAGTAATTTGCGCTAATAACTACCCCGCTGATCTAAATAATGTTTTTTATTATAAGTTTTTTTATATAATTTTTTATAAAATTATAAAAGTGCTACTGAAAAAAGTAAAAAAAATGTCACTTAAAAAATATTTTTTTTTATCTTGAAAATAACGTAAAGCGAAACATTACTGCGTTCTAAATTTTTACTAGCTTCCAGCTGAGTTCGTAAAGCATTTGGCAGCAGTCCAAAGGTGCAATTTCTATGAAAGCTGCACACATTGGCTTTTCATAAAGCAAGTTTTCTCTTGTGTGCGTTTGAAAAGGAATTTATTTTTTCTTCAGAATTCCTTTTCACTGCTGCATGAATAGAGCAATGAACAGCAGCTGGCTGCTCATCTCAATTCTTTGCGCCATCGCTTCGGTGTTGAATTGCCAATTGAATCTGCCAATATGTGACGCTCCAATATCATCAATTGAGCTCATACGCTCATCCATTTCTTTGATTATTTGCTGATAAATTGATGCATGGTTGCATGCAATTGTGCAACCAATTTTGCGAAAACACTCAGAAATACTGAAAGTGTTTTATTTATTGAATTCTCTCTATTCGTTTATTCAACTCTACTCCTCGAAACACTTTTTATGTACGAGTATATACTAAATATATTATACGGTTTGTTTGGCATTGAGTTGAGGTCGAAAATTGTCATACTTTCATGTTAAAGTTAAGTGGAAGCCAGTAAGCTCTACCTAATCCTAACATTGTGTAAGCTCCTGTGGACAGATTACTCCAGTGGACACGTCACTCCAGCTAAACCAGAGGTCGCTGAGATCGAAAGCTTTCAAGTGATCTCTCAGGTCAACAGAATATAATAAATGATACATCAAACTAAAGGCAATGAAATTTTCTAGTTTTGGCTCGAATATAATTTTTTAACGTCAAAAGTCGAGTTAATTTTTTTTTTTTAAGTTTGCAAATAAAAATATTTTAAATGCAATTTTCAAATTTTTAAAATAATTTCGCTTTCTTAAATCTCATTTATGGTATGAATTTATATTTTTATTATATTTTTCTAACCCGGTAGCACTTTCAATATATTCATTTAACCGTTAACACAAGCAATGGAACCAAAACATTTGCAACTATATTTCTAAAGCAAAGCATTCGCGCGAAGAGCACTCAGCATTCTTTGGCACTCAGGCATGCTTTCATATACACTTTTATTTATATTTCTAAACTTTATAGAATTTTCATTCAATCGCCACGCTTTCATGGCTTTATAGAACAGAGCTTGTCGCCAATATTTAATTTCACTTGCAACATGGCAACCCAAGTGCAATTGAAATTTCTATTCATTTGCATATTGGAAATTCAAAGCAAAGGTTACGCAACTGAAAAGCATATGTTTTTATTGCAAAAATATGCGAATAACCACAAATAAACGCGCTTGAAATAACTGTGTGTGGGTCATAAGTGGTCTTCATGAATGAAAGTTGCATTTGAATTGAGGGTCTTGCATGTAAATACACGTTAAAATACATTTTCATAGTTGGTTTATGGGAAATATTTTTAATAAATATTTTATTTACGGTAAAATACTTTTGGTTTGTTAAAGTGTGTATCAGCCTTTGCAGTTATTTACCACATATTCTGAGGTATTTACGCTTATTTATATTGTAGCTAGATATAGTTATTTCATTGCAATCGTTGGAATATTGGACTGTTTTAGCGGTTATAAACAGCTTTGATGTTATTTTCAGTAAACTTTAAAATATATATTTTTTGATTTTTGTTCGCCATTTTCACTAGTGAATATAACTTTGTATTCAATATAAATATTTTTAATAGTAAAATATGACTAATTGCTAGAATATATGAGCAAATACTGATTTAACTTTGTTTAAAGTCATTAAACTCGTTCGCTCTGTCATAGAAACCTAGAAGAGTGAACTCTGTCGCTATCATAACTAGTCTTGAGCAGAGTAAAAATCTAAAAATCAAATATTAAACTACAATTTAAAAGCCTTAATTACACACAATTTACCCAAGCAAAAATCTCAGTTTTGATATATGCACCAAAACCACTCGCAGCTAAGTCCACATAAGCGCCTTCGTGGTGGCAGCAACTGCGACCGACGCTCTTAATGCTTTAATGTTATGAAATGTGCAGTGAAAGGGCTTAGCAGTGCATTTGAGTCGGAAACTTTTCAACTCTCTGGCAACGCAAAATACCAACAAGCGACCACACCATTAGCAGCCTGTGGCACCAGTGTGATTGAAGCCATGCACCGCGGCTATTTTGCGCTAAAAGTGCATTACAGATGCGTGTGATTACTGTTTCGCCAGCGAGCGAACGAACGTGCATGCCGTTGTATATACTCGTACATAAGTTGACGCTAATGCTAGTTTGATGCCTTTTAATGTAATTGTTGCCAACACTAATGGAATCGTAACGCTCAATGCGCGCACACAGAACAACTACAACAATAATAACAATAACACTTACGTAGATTGAAAAATGCGCAAAAGTCATAGCATTGCAGGAAAAATTGGTACAAATGTCTATAATATAATATTATACTTTCAATGAAACCTTTTTAAGTTCAGTTAAATAATATTAATAAAAAATAAAAATTGTGACAAATAATTGAAGAGTTGTATTTTCTCAATATTTTTCCTACCGGGACTCAATACATTTAGGTATGGCTTATTGCCAAAGCATGCAAGTAAAACTTGCAATTCTCAAAATGTGTGGCTATTATGCTACTGCAGCAGCTGTCAACTGTGGCGTGCAAAGCACATGCCACTTAATGCCGACGTCCATACTCGTACGCATTAGTGTTATCATGCGCTGACGGCTTGGAACCCGCCATCATTGAAAGGATTGCTGATAGTGGTGCTTTCGCGTGGGCTGTAACCAAATTCACTTAATTTTCATCAAATTCACATCCAATTTAACTATTTAGTATGGAAAGTAGGGCATATCCAAAATAGCAATACATTAAAAGGGTTCACTTCATAATGGAACTAGAAGGGCGTATCGCTTTATGTACGATAAATGGATATTGACGAAACATTAGTATCGATTTGATAACTTATTGTGATTATAAATATAAAATTCTCAATTAATTTATTAATATATGAATATTCCTCCGCTCCACCACCCTGATAGTATGCAGGAACAGATATCACTTTTATCAAATTATTGACTTGATTAGTTGATTCGATATGTGTCAAAAATGTTTGGTTGAGAATCTTACCAAGCTAATAATTACTGCTTGAAGTATCTCTCATAGTCCCTTCCATAGAAAACTTGCCATGCTTTGAGCAAGATGTGTTATATTGTCTACAACATAACATGAATTCGATTTTAATTATTGCGATAAAGAGTATCAATAGCCTACGGGAAATAAATAAAAATTGAAAATAAAATATAAAACCAATCAATGTCTACACTTCAAATAACATAAGTCTTTTAAATCGGTAATCAGCACTTGCGCTAATGCTTTACATCCATACAGATATCTTATATATAGTATACGTAGTCATGTACGCATTGACGCTTAGCTCACCCGCTGTTTGCGTCGCAATGAATGTTGTTTAATCAATATGACAAATAACCACCTCCCCGTCGTTCACATGGCGTGTCATACTCAAGCAAGAATATTCACACATGGATCTGGTAATAACAACAGAAATATGAAATTATTGCAAAGAATTAAACATGAATTGTATAAACAAATTTAATAGCAATAGTGAACCGTTGTCGTTCAGTAACTGAAAGACTCGGTTCATATATGTATGTTATTGTTGAAGCTTTCCGAGAAGAGAAAATGTAATCCGAATTAACTGATTACAAGCTACAGTGCTCTAAAAGCCCATACGAAGTACGCTACTCGTAATTCGATTGAAATTCTAAAGCATACTTTTACGAGCAGAAGCAAATAAAAGAAGCTAGTTTAGTAAGGTTAGGTGTATAAGGAACATTTGAATCTGAATATTTTTATAAATTAAATGATTTATTTAAAAAATAGCCAATAATAGCACAATCATGAATATTCGCCGTTATTTGTTTTTTTTTCTAATATTGATTAATATCATATAGCGAAAAAAAATGAACAAGCCAAATCAAATTCGTGCAAAAAATTGTTTACAAAATTCGATATTTGGTGATAAGAAATATGAAAATATGCGATAAGCTTTTCACGAATTTGCATACTGACAAAAATAATCTACAAATGATATCCAGATAAATATAGCGCAAATTGTTATATTGTGTATATTACTAAGTGTGCTCATAAGTGCACTTCCGGCCCCCACGAAGCCAAGCGACACCTACGCAAGAGAGGCTCCCGCGAAGAGCTACACCAGAGTGTATTTAAGTTTAATTAATGATAGCTTCGATCAGCTGTTAGCAGAGCCAAAGCTAATTCACTTGAGCGCATCGATGCTAAAGCCGAAATGACCAAACATGACTCAGCAAATACCGACGCCGATACCGAGTTACCATCTGCTCATACATATTTATAAACTCTAATCAGTTGAGAACAACAATTTATTCCATTGTTGTGAAATATTCATATGAATTTATAAAATCAACGGACAGTGTGACGTTTGCAAACAACGAGATAAGCGAGCAGGTGATCACCGTTGTCCGCTTCGAAGGTTGTGCATCACAGTCGGCACTTCGCAACGGTTAGTACGAGTGTAACGGCCAGTGTCGGCATTGCGCGTTTGTCACGCATTTTCTAATCGCAGCGCAAGCCACTACCAATCGATCGCTAATTATCATTACGGTGACGTCACAACGCAGCTGAGATAGTGGCGATGTTGGTCACAGCGCTTAAGCACCGAACGCCAATTGCGATAAAGTTTTAGCGCAAACCAAAATAATAACAAAACGCTTCGTCTGAATTTGGTAGTTCGAGTTAGTTGGTCGCACGGGCTTTGCGCGTGCCGCTAATTTACAGTTGTTGCGTTGCGACATTTCCATATTAACTAAAACGCGCCACATCACACAACGGCACACCGGTTTCGGTTTCGGTATCGAGTGTTGTCTGATAGGTCTGAGCAACCGGGCGAAGCTTGCTTTTCTTCGCTACCAAACGAGCATCACTCAGTCAGAACCATAGCTGGTATCAGCGAGTTCGGACGCGCCGACGGAACACGGTCACCAGAGGGCGTGAAGAATTGTTCACATAGTTTTTTTTTCTTGATCTATTGTTATCTGTCAGAAACGCCTCCTCGAAAGGATTTGCAGTGCAGGACTTCATGAAAATAATTTAGATACAGTGTTGTGAAATTGAAAAATGTCTGTGACGTATTTGAAAAAAGTTTAAAATATTTGAAAAAAAAAATTACAGTTAAATAACTGAACTGCCTGCATATATGTACATAAATGGAAATTATTTTAAAAATTATACGCATAAATTTCTTCACGAATGGAAGCTGATATCTGTTGTCTGCTAAGCAATACTAATCGATCGATTCAAATTACCATAGCAACAGCTAGAAAGCAGTTTTGAAAAACCAAAATATAGCATGTGCTTATAACTGTAGCGAGAGGAACACACCACATGGTCACAGTTTTAAATTCGCTTAATTGACTGTGGATGATTTAACAAACCATAAATACTGTTACTCAGGTAATGAAAGAGCGCATACAATATATACCAAATATTATAATTATAAAAAAATTTATACTATATACTATATATGAACATAATGACTATCTGCCTGAAATTATCTACATGACTTTGATGTTTTTATCACATTTAATTGAAATGCCCAACCATAAATGCTAAATATTCCACTCTACAGCTTAAAAGCTACGAATTTCACCATATTTTCTACATAATAAATAAAATAAATACCCTGCAGGAAATCGAATAACTAAATATTTCATTCAAATTTGTTTCAAATTTTCATAAATGAGATTATGTCTTTATTCGAAGTTCATTTTGTGATGAAGTAAACCATTAATAGTTTAAGTAAGATTAATATGACACTGTTTTGTATTGAATTTTATTTCTAATTATCTTCTCTATAATATTTGATCCAGAAGTTCCAAAGGCATAACTTTCAAAATATTATTATCATGTCCAGGAATTTCCTACGTTACTTTGTATTATTTGACGTGCCACTTTATTATTTTAAAAAAATTTAAATATCACTTCCCTTCCATAAATTTAGACCACAATGTAATATAATTAATTTTCCGATTGATTTTTCCACTTGAGTACGTAACAAATATTGACTTCCCTGTTCTTGGAACTCTTGGAATTACTATTTACACTTGCCCTATATATAATTACATATGGAATATAATTTTCATTTTGCAGATAGCTTACAATAACATATATTGTATTCAAATAAAGAGCGCCAATTGAAATTGAATTGTTATCAGATGCAAACAGCTTTGATTGCCTCTAAAGTGTCAACCTTATGTCTGAAGTGCAATTAAATTTATTGTTTAAAATGTGTAATGCCAGCAGTGTTGTTTACTATTTACAATTCAAACAATTACAATTTCTATATATTTCATTTGCAATATAAAGTATATATATTTGAGTATATATCAAAGGCCGATTTTTTTATAACACGAGTAATAAAACGCTTGACTCTGATTCGGTGCTCGAAGTCAAGTTATCGCTATCTGCAACATTATCGGAATTTTCGTCTCCTCAAACACTTCAGCAAGTTGAAGAAATTATCAGTTAACTTGATTTCCTTTTTTAATTACTTTTACCTTCTCATAAGTTTGTGTTTAACTCTTCTTTTTCTGGCTATGCCTGCTGTTTCGATATCATCTTTATGTCATTCAAATTTAATCTTGACATTATCTACCACTTGAAAATGTGGAATACGGAATGCAAATTACGCTTACTTATTCTTATTATTTGCGTCATGCTTAAATCAAATTAATGAGAGGAAATTCACGAGGCAAATCAAAGTACAGATATTTATTTAAGCAAAGGGCAACCTTGATAGATAGGATCCATGTATTTGTGGCAAATGATTGACAACCAAAAGGCAATTTACTTATTATCAGAAGTTTCTTTGGTCACAAGTGCACTCAAGACTTCTCTAAAACCACTTAAGGAAAACTGTTTCTAAGACTAATCACTTGGATCTTTCATACAGCAAAGATGAAGATCTCATTAGAATTCATGAATTATTCATCACACAAAAGAAAAAACACTCGACGCGCAGACACAGATAATTAAATAAGAAAATTTGCTTTGAACTCACTTAACCTGACTGTGAGGCGATTAGTATTCTTCAAAACGTGTGAATAAAAACACCAACTGAATATGCTGATAAGAAAGTGTCCATAAATTTAATAGGATGTACTTATGTATCATTTTAATTTAATTTCTTGTCTATAAAGCTACCTGATAATTCTAATAATTTTATTTTTATTATTTTTAATTTTAAAGAAAAAATTATAACATAGTCGATGAATAGTTTAACGCAGAGGCTCGACATGCTTTTAAAGAGATTAATAAGTTTACTACTTATTATGAAACGGATATTATACTCTTAAATGTCTCCATACTTTATATCCCATGAAGTGTTTCTAATTCAGTTCATTCAATTTTCAGTTAAGTGGGCAATTAAGCATTTAAATAATTTCTTAGAAAGTCACACCTCTCGTCACGGCATTAAAATATATAAAATTTATGAAACTTAGCCTCTAAATTTAGTCAAATGTGTATGCAATTTACTAATTGACTACATCAAGATGTTGTTTATTTTAACGATTTAGAGTAAATAATTGTTGAAACTAATGAGAGAGCAATTTCCTTACGAGTCTGCCATCTTAAATCAAAGTTATTATTATGGAATTCCACCATATGTTTGTTCTTATCACAATTGATTGAAGAACTTCTGTTGCAATGAAATACAAATAAAAAATTCCCAATGCTTTGATTGTAGCTGATTATTATTCTACATATACACCAGATTGCTATTTATAAGTCTAATAAAATTTTATAACAACAAATGTATACAGGACAACGTTCGAAAATTAATGCTAATTGAGTAGAAGATTATGCTTAGAAAAAAGTGATCGAAATTTGTATATACTTTTTAGTTTACTCAATGCAAACATTTGACAACTGATATAATTTTGACCACAAATCAAGCATCGATGATTCCGAGTCTACTATTACTCAATTGTAATTTCTGGATTGCCGTAAACATTTACTCAATTTAGGTTAAATTGATTCAATTAAGAACTTAATTTAATTAAATAATATCATGCTTAATTAGTTTGGAAATCTTTCGATAATTTACATAATGTATTTTCTTTATTGCAGAACAGGCAAAAGCCAACGGAACGAAGACTATAATTTATTGAAACCAAAATATTGATAGTATTAGAAGTATTAGAAGCAGTACAAAGCGTAGAAAATGAATCCCGAGCTATCGAAAATAGATGGCAGCACTCTTGTGCTCTCACCGCTCATTACAAAAGCGTTGAAGAAAAAACCGGCAAAACCACTGGGCGAACGCAAGAAAGCGGTGCTACGACAGGTAATTAATAATAAATGATTGGAAAGTAACCTATGAACTTCTGAATACTGATTTCAATTTTAATTATAGGAACTGATGGTGTTGCTTGGTAATACCTGTGTGGTAGCGTCTGGTATGTCTGTGGCCTTGCCATCAGTTTCACTGACCCAACTAACGAGTAAAGATGACATTTTTCAACTTTCAACCGAGGAAAGCAGTTGGTTTGGTAAGAAGATAACTCTTTCAAGCATAATAGTATTAAAAAATAGAACCGTGACAATTTAGTCCGATGCCTATTAGTTCATAATGGACTAAAAATCATGGACTTTCCAAACTACGCCCATTCACGTTTTACCTTCCCGTTCTCTTTATAGCATCCATCAATAGTATGGCTTGTCCAATTGGTGGTTTGATTGTTGGTTATCTGATGGATCGTTTTGGTCGCAAAAACACAATGCTTCTTACCAATGTAATTGGTATAATTGGTTGGGTCTTGTTGGTAACTGCGCCCTATCAAGCTTCCAGAGATGCAATTTTCCTACAACTTTTGATTGGTCGTTTTGTGTCGGGTAAGTGAAATTTTCTCAGCTGAAATATTGACTTACTCAAGTGTACTCTCTGTAAAATAGGTCTTATGATGGGCGCAGCGCTGTCGCCTATTGGCTCGTACTCGGCGGAAATCAGTTTGCCGCGCATGCGTGGTCGTCTGATTTTGGGCTCGTCCATTGCCATAGCCACGGGTATATTGCTGATGTATGTGCTGGGTTTCATTATACGTGTAAGTACTTCAACTTATCCAACACGTAGAATGCTTATGATATTTATAAACTGCTTGCGAACTCTATAACAGAACCAATTTCAACTGATCTGCCTCATCTCGGCCATCTATCAATGCGTTGCGTTCTGCTGTGTTTTGCCAATGCCGGAGTCGCCCAGCTGGTTGCTGCAGAAGGGACTTGCGGAAAAGGCACGCAAATCGCTCAAGTATTTCCGTGGTCTCTCTGAGAATGGTAAGTGTTTAGCAACGTTCTCAACTAAAACTTTCTTGTAATAACTTATGTATATCCACGCTTTATTTAGACAAAACCACCTATGACGAGTTCGAAAAGGAATTGGCGATGATCAAGAAGAATTCCGATCAGAGTCGAGCAGCTGCCGAAAGTGAATCACTATTGCAAGCTATACGTTCGCCCGAAGTCTATAAGCCACTCGTCATGATGATCGGCTTCTTTTTCTTCCAACAATTCTCAGGCATTGTCATTGTAATTGTCTTCGCTGCGCAAATCGCCACCAGCGCCGGCGTCTCCGCAGATCCTATGCTTGTGGCCATCTTCGTCGGTATTGCACGCATCATCACCACCTTCTTCATGAGCACGATCTTTGAGCGTTGGGGTCGTCGGCCAGCAGGTATGCTCTCGGCCACCGGCATGACAGTCTGCATGTTTTTGCTAGCGGCAAACGGCTGGTGGCCCGTCATCGGTGAATACTTGCCGCTGCTGCCAATTGTTTGCATTGTGCTGCACATCATATTCTCGACATTGGGACTGCTGACACTGCCATTCTTAATGATCTCCGAAGTGTTTCCACAGCGCGTGCGTGGCAGCGCTAACGGTTTCACGCTGTTTGTTGGACTTACATTCTCGTTCGGCGTTGTGAAGCTGTATCCCAGCATAGAGGCGCTCATCGGTACATCCAATAGCTTCGCCGGTTTCGGTCTCGTTTCACTGCTCGGCTTTGTGTTCATCATTTTCGTCGTGCCCGAGACGAAGGGCCGTACACTATTGGAGATTGAGAACTACTTCCGCACCGGACGACGTGTAACGAACGCGCAGGTGGCACGCCGTCAATCGCAGATCGCAATGGAGGTTGCTGCGGGCGTATACAGTTCACAATATGAGCTGGATGAGGTTATTATGCGGCTGAGTAAATTGCACGAAGATTGCGAGGCAATGGAGAATGATGATTGAGTGTGAAATATTTAAGATATATTGAGGGGACATATTTATTATTTCTTGCTTTGTTTTGTTTAGAATAAGAGTACTTAATGTTAGTATTAAATAAATTAATTATACTGTGATGCTAGCTCCAGCTTGCAATTAGACTTTGTATGTGTTTTCGATGAGTTTACCAAAAAAAAAAATAAATCAATTTAAAAACATTCAATTTGTTGATTTTCCATATTTGTCGAAGCAAATTTGTAATAATATTTTATTTAAATACTTTTAATTTTCGATGGAATAAGCAAGGAACATTAGTTTTTTTTTATTCAAAATAAATATTATTCCGGGCGATATCAGGGACATCTGTGTTCAAAATTGATAATTAAATTTTCTTACATTTTTTACTTCTTACTGTTATGTACAGTACGAAATAAAACTTTGAATTATGTTCCGCATATGGAGCGTGGATGCATATGGTCTGCGTCTGTGCTAAGTAACCACTATTGTGGATTGTGGATTATAATTATGTTGCAGTGAGGATATTGTTGATACTGTTCGTGAAACATGTTTATTCGTCCTTTGGAGCTTGTTGCAAGGACTGTAATATCATATTTTTTGTTAGCCTCCATACGATTTAGAGGAACTATTTTCAAATTATGCCTCGATAGTAAAATTTTAAATTTTGTATTATACTCTGGTCGAAAAGTTCAATTTATGGAATGGAATTTTTAATATTGCTAACTCAAGAATTCAAGTTAAGGAGATCTTCGAGTTATTGAAGTTCTTGTTATGGAAGTTCAACTGTACTGCGTTTAGGAAGGCCGTTTGTTTTGCGCCTCTTATTTTCTCAAACTATCAAAGTGATTACTCTGGAAAGAGTCGTTGTTATAAGTTCTTCGAATTTATTGCTAAGCTTACTATTCCTTCGGAACTTGTTTTCTGTGAGGCTGACACATCCATCAAGGTTGCCTTACTTGCTTTTTATTATTCGATAATATTAATAACGAATTCAAAGTTTTAATATCTTATAGTTCTTAATACCTATACTCCAAGTATTCAGAAGGAGTGATATTTGGTCGTGCCGAAAGACCAATCGAAAACTGAATTAATCAAGTAGGTTAGGTTAGGTACGAAGGCTGTTTCCCTATAGGGGGGAAACCCACTTAGACTATCGAGAGCAGTCCTTTGTGATGCCGTAAAAATTCAACCCCCTCATTTATTTATGAATCGACAAAGCGCTTGGAACCTACCACAAATCTACAGAGGTTTTTAACTTCTGTGTCCGCTAATTAGCGGGGGTGCCCAAAAAAGTGAGATCCAAGGATTTTTTGTCTAGATCTCGCAAAGGCGGGATAGTCAAGCATGCAAATATCAGCTGCATCTATAAAAAAAAAAACAAATATAATAGTTTTAAATACATGGAAAAAATTAAAAACAGAAAATACGTTAAATTTCGAATTTTTGCATTTTGCAACGGTTGTTTTGCGGAATCAGAAATCAAATATCTTGCGTAAAGCTGTGCCTATACTGTGTTTTTTTAATTTAACGAAAGTACAGACATCATTTTGTAACAATGTTGTCTTCCGTACACCTTAGTTAACCACTTTCAAGTACTTTTGATGCTTCTGGCAAGAAAAGCTTCAATAAACTTTTCAAAGTTATGGATATTTATAGGCAAAGTTGTGGTGAGCTTTGCCAAAGCTTCAATAATTATAATCAAATGTACTTTCAACGTTTTCGAAAAGTTAAGAGTTTGCATAGTATAAGCATGAGTTGAGCTGAGACCTTAGAATACCCTAACAACTTAATCGTCTTAAGATAAAGACAGCATGCAAAATATAATTATTATACAGTATCTAGTTAATTCAGCTCAAATGTGAGCCCATGCAATCTGGGTGTTCTGGTCATTCAAGAGATCCCTGTGACAAATCTCTAAATGTTACACTCATTCAACATTTTATGAGATACCAAATGTCAACGAAAATGCATGGACAAAATATATTACACAGTAAACATATAAACAAACGCATATACAGCCATAAACAGATATCTATAAAGGTACAATATGTAAGCATGTTCAACTTTATTAAAACATTTCATTGAGTTCATTGTTTCGCTGTGATGCTTTCCTTCCCTTCTCTTTCCATGAAATATATGTTATGCAATATTGTTGTTGTTGTTAATGTAGATGCATAACTTATTCTGACTGACTTTATTGGCAAACATTTGTGAAACCTCATGTGCTGCGCTTGTTTTTAATATATTGTTGTTGTTACTTTTTCAGCTTCTAACCATTTTCAAGTGGCATAAATATCATTTCCGTGGCAAGGGCAATCAAACAACAATAATAACAACAGCAGCGGCAACATAATCAAATTGTCATCACACTACAGTAACAACAACAATGACAGTGACAATAATAGATTGACGCAATAGGAAAGTAATCAAAACAACCACAAAAAGAGCGAAAACAATTAAAGGACATAGGATGTCTGTATGTGTTTGTTTGTGTGTAACCCCTCGAAATCGCAAATTCAAGTACTTCTGTTGCTCTTTTTTCAGTGCGATATTTGTTTGTGTATGTGTGTGTGTGTTTTGGAACTACCTTTCGCTTTGCATTTGTTTGCTGTGTCCTGCTTAGGACCGACCTTCTCCCCTCTCGCAGACAGAGAGTCATCATTAACACATATGTCACACCGCAACCACATCATAAATTATCACTGCAACGTCCATGTGCCACAATGTGTGGCATCGCTTGACAATACAGTCGACTCTGTGGCCTACGAGGCTGTTTTTGCGTTCGATCGCCCATCCTGCTTCCTGGTAACCCTCTTTCATGGGTACTGCTTCACTTCTGATGACATCGATATGGTGGTGTGTTGGATGCGGCGCATGAGTGTTGCATAAATTTGCGAGTGTGTTTGCGTCTGTTCCTGCCGCAGCGCTTGCTCCTGCAATCGAAACAGGTGCGGCCAATAGAAACATGCCACATTGTTGTTGTTGTGCGATGATGTAGCAGACAAGAGATAAATAAATAAATAAATTAGCAAATCTGTTGCAAATTTTATGAATTATGAGACACCTCGCTCATGTGGCAAGTGTGGCAACAAGCGAACCGAGAAGATAAATTGTCAATTTGCCACTTGTGATGCAACCAACAACGCTTCCGCGCAGTTAAGCATTTTTGCCAAAATTTATATTACAATCACATCACATACTGTGTGCCACGCCAGCCGACGGCAGTTGCATGCAACCATAAAGACAACACATGTACCGGTAAGTATGTGCCTTTGTGTACCCACCGCCGGTAATTACTGACATAGTGCGACGCATTTTAGCGCCTCAACGCATGCAATCACAACAAACACCGCAACAGCAAGTGATTTTGGTGCGCCGATAAGCGCAACACCGTTGCAACGCGCTCCGCTGACAGCGCGCTACTCGTTCGCTAATAACTGTTATTAATTATATTGGCCACGTTACGTCCACCCAAAATTGGTGCAAGCCACATACATAATGTGAGTCCCATGCTTGTCTTGCTTTTGTCCGCTTGCTCCCCGCCCTTCCGCAGCCACTCTTCCAACGACATATTAAGCCATAAAATTGATTTCTCATTGAAAGCCATTAAAAATTTCGTTAAAATTCTCTAAGTGATCATTGTCATCAGCAATTTGGTATGCCTGGAGCTCTGCCACATCGTCCACATCGACCGTGTTGCATGCAAAATTGCAGGCTGCAGCTGCTAAAGAGCCATCGGCCCCAAGCTGCATGCGTTTTTATTACTCAAAATCATGGGTTAACAAACAATGAATTTGTGAACATGTTGTGATTAATTTTCTCGTAACCTGTTCGTCGCCTCGTCGCATGTTGATAACGGTTTAAATTACCGACAACTAATTACCGGGTGTTTAGTCGTGATGGTGTTGCGAATGGTGCATCATAAAGCTTGCGGATATCATCTATGGGGTGTTGAAACCCATTATTATTTAAGGAAAATAAATGTTTGTTTAAAGTCCCATAAAGATTTACTCTAATTGAACAAAAGATATGACAAACGTAGACCGATCTTGAAAATCGAGCATTTCAAACTCAGTCTTCCATAAAGCTTACTCTTCAGTTTTAAGATAAAAAATAACGTCTCTTTAAAAATATTCTTCAATAATCCCTATTTCGATCGGTCACTCAGAGGCCGATCCACTTCTTCTGGACTTAAGATGTTCTCATAAGTGACTCTCTCCCAAATTTCGACTATTATCGTACCGAAGGGTCTTTAATTTAGGACGAAATATCTAATATTCGGGAATCTTGATCGTTCTAAATCGTTTCTTTAAATAATTAACTGTCTTTCTATATACTTACTTTTAATTTAGTTGTACCTCCCTATAATTGTACATATACAATAATGAAGTTGGTCATTCTCCACGATCTCAACATGCAATATAAACATTTTAACAAATTTGTTAATACCTTTAAGTCGCTTGTAATCGCAATTTTTACATCATTAAAACAGCTATAATTACAGTTAAGGGGGCACAACAAGTGGACGCGTGCCACGAATACCCGGGCTTGTAACCCTTTCGGTGTAGGGGCGAACGCTTGATGACGAAAAAGTAAGAAAAATCGAAAAGGCACTTACAACAAGCACTCGCATGTTAAGGCAAACATTAAGTGATGGCAAAAAATTGATTACACACCTCGACACCGCCACCACGAACGAATAATAACAAGAGAAAAACGACTTGCTCGACATATCAACGCAACTTTACATACAACCATCGCCCTGCTAGTCCCGGCTTTCAAGCCCTCCACTGAACTTCGTCGACATTTTAACGCTTTGCACCAAAGATTGCGATCGGTTAATGTGCAGCTCGCAATGTGTTCGTTGCTGGAAGCGAGCCGCTTGCGGATCGCTTGACGAACGCAATTTTGGGGTTGCGCTGCAATGCAAATACTAAGAGACTAATTACAGATCGTCACGTTAGTGTGGTTGGCCGACGATGAGGCATGCCGCTCGCAATGCGCCGATCGATTGATGAAACGATCGAATGAAGCGTAAATCGTCGAAGGTGTTGGTTGCGTTTTTGGAAAATTGCTGGTTCTGATTGTGCCTGCATGCGCCCAAACTACCAAAAAGTGCAACAAACGGCGAAAATAAATTGCAGCGTTGCATTTAATGCGTGGCAGGTGAGCATAAGTAGCCAGCGATTGCCCACACGACAACCCAATCATTATGCTTCCGATTAGCTGCGCGGGCTGCTGTTGCCGGATGGCAGAGATTGCTGGTTTCATTCGTGTAAGTGAACTCACACTTTAAGCATACGCGTGCATGCCACGCCCCTCTTCTCCAGAAACACACGCAGGAGATACGTAAAAACTTACAGAATTCGGCAGTAAATAAACAAATAAGTAGAAGCAAGTACTCATTAATTTTGATTTCGCGCTGTTGCTGTTGGAGCTGTGTTCACTGGAAATAAATAAATGGCACTTTGAAGACGTAACCGCGTTCCGGAAACTTTTTTACCCAATTCATTCGACACTTACAAATCAATATTTCTTTTGATTTGCGTTTTCTGATAAATTCATATGCCTCTTCAATTACTTCTTCCTTTGCATTGAGTTGTTCTTGATGCAGTGGATTACCTATTTATACATATGTGAGAACTTCCGGAAGTTAAGCGCTGGTACCCTAAAAGCATTAATTTGAATAGAAAATTAGGCTAAAAGCGTTTTAAAATCATCTGGATACCTTGATATTATCCGACAAATAGGCATATTCAATTAATAGCATCAGGCGGCTAATGGATTTTACGAGATTGGTACCTCTATCTCAGAAAACTCTTTAAAGTTAATAGGAACACCTGGCGATTAGTAATAAAAGAAATTTGAATTTAAACCTTGGTTCCTTAAAACGTATATACCATCTCAATCTCAGATAACTTTCTAATCAATAGTATATTAGTGATTAGAGACAGTAAATTGTTGCCATGGATCTCCCAGTAGCTAGTAAAATCGTAATAAAATTATTTGAGAGAGCGAAACCTGAGCGACAAAATCTCTCAGACCAAAAGATGGCGCAGTTATCGAAATATCTATTATTCGTTCATTAATTTCTGTTGCCAATCTAACGACTTCGAGTATATTTTGTGAAATCAATTCACCGTTACTAACAACTCTTCTGGCAAATATCCAAAATTGAACTCTTAACGCTACTTTAGCATTCTCCACCGCCTTGTTTGGCAATCTAGCGCCTTTATTTTCTAGCCAGTAGGATTTTACTAGCTTTTAATTGAATTTGCTTTCCTTCTAACACTTCCTAGGCGAGTTAAATTTATTAATTTCCACTTGTTATTAGCCTAGCTATTCAACAGGCATTGCGGCAGCCACTTTCGACATACTACCCGAATTCATTGACCAATTGGCCCGTTGACTAATTTGAGCGTCACATGCATAACCGGAAGATTTACGGCCACAAATGTGGAATGCACTACTGCAACTGCAACTGCAATCGGCAAGCCTTTGCAGTGCAGCATTTGAACAAAACCTCAATCACAGACGAAAGTCCAGCCGCATGGAATCAACTGAGCACTCCGAAGCTTTGGTATCGCCGACGGCGTGTTTCCTCCACAGACAAACTCATAGCTGCAATAATCGTTGGTCTGAGCCCAATTGTAATTTTTTTCAATTAGTAGAGCTACTGTATTTAGCTGGTCTATTAAATCTTGTTAACTGCCGACCATTTGCCATAAATAACTTGGAATATAAATTCTTTTCCGCTGGCAGCTATGCAAAAAACAATCAACTCAGCCGCAGCCTACAACTCATGTATGCACCTCTATATATGTATATGTAATGCAGAAAGTCTGCGCCGTTGAGTAGCACGCATAAATGCGCATGCGCATGCGCTCACACTTCTCGCTGACGTTGGGCTGCTGTTGGCGGCAGTTTATGTTGAATGCGAATGCGAGGCTCGTAAAACCGCTCTTGCGCCAGTGTGCAGTTCTCCGTTTTGGCGGTGGTCGATCAGGTCAACGGTTAAAATCACGCTTTAAGTTTATTTTAATGGTTCGTTACATTCGTTTGTATGGTTGCTCATGAATAGGTGTGAGTTTCATGCAGGCGATAAACTATACGCATCCTCTAAAAAATATTAACTGTTAAATTTCATTTAAAGCGGTGACTGGTCGAGGTATTTAAATGTGAAAATAAATGAAATTAAATTTATAGTTCACTTTAGTATTTGTTAGATGAAAGACTCCAACCACCGTTGATGTGAAACAGCAGTTTCAAGTATTTCTATGTGTCTCAGCCAATATTATTTTGCCGTCGTCAATTAAGAATCACTTCTCAGCCGAAATGTTAGCATATGTGCCGGTTTTGGCCTATTCCTTCTATTTGCCACTCATTTGGTGCATGCAGATGGACAACCGTTAAATTAATTGTTATATTTCTTACTGAAACTTTTATTGAATGTGAAGCTCCTTTTTTAAAAGATTTGCAAGTGCAAATAAATCAAAAAGACTCCAACGGAATAGTCTTTAGTTCTTTCAGCGGATTTCCGTTTATGGAAACATCTATTTACCGCTGACTCTATCTATAATTACTGGGAACTTCTGATTCGCTCCGTCTTCTAATGCTAATTTTTAGATTTTCGAGTACTATCGAGTCTCAATCACAAAAATCGAATTATAATATATTTGGATTCCAAATCGTTAATCATAGTAGAGAATCCAAAAATATAAAGCCAGAACAACCAGAAATATAAAGATTTCTATACGTTCCTAGTCGCGAAAGTCGTAGATCTTTACCAGTTCCCTCAAGGAAAAATTAGCAATTAATTGTCTTTTCACAATGTTTTGATTTGGTATTCTATCACATTTTCCCCACTTTAAGACCTTACTTATTCAGTCCTATTTACTTTCTTCTATATGGAAATTAATAAAAACAAACATATACAAATAACTATGTTTATATATTCATTTATTGGTCTGACCTCTAGTCCTTTTCGACACTTAGTTTTATTGCGTCTAGACTTTATTGATTGATGTTAATCACATTAGTTTCACTTGAAAGCGAAAATTTACTTTTCCCCATACTTTTCAATTAGATTGACCCTTGACCCGAGACTCATTCCAAACAGAGTGGATAAATACTAGATGGTTGATTTATTTCTGAACTGTTGAAACAAAAGTAGTTACTCATTTGGCTTCTCTATCATTTATAGAAGAGCAAAAAAGAGATAACAATTCGCGACTTTTTAATTGATTATTTGGACAATTTTATTATTGTAAATATTGTGACTTGCCTAACTTCAGGTTCATGTTTTGCTGTGCTTCAATACACACAGTTATCAAAACATTATTCTCTTGTCAGATTCAGCTTTTACGACGCATAACTATACAGTAAGCAACTTTCTACCATTCTGCTGGAAACGAGAGTAGCAATTTGCAGCAATTTCATTCACTAATCCTTACCAAAGCTGGAGTTGGGTTTTTTACGCATGCTCCAATTAACGACAGGTATGTTATTATGCTGCCAACAGTCCCACCTTCGCTATGTTGTGATACCCGCTAGGAAAACCAACTTCTTCACAAACAGATTTTATATTTTGCATAGATAATATTTAATCAGCGGAATTGCATCACTAAGCTAGAGTAATTAGATTTTAATTGAATTGAATGACTGTACTAAGACTTCTTCTTCTTCTTGACTGGCGTAGACACCGCTTACGCGGTTATAGCCGAGTCCAAAACAGCGCGCCACGTATCCCTCCTTCTGGCAGTTTGGCGCCAATTGGTTATACCAAGCGAAGCCAGGTCCCTCTCCACCTGGTCCTTCCATCGGAGTGGAGAGGGAGCTCTTCCTCGGCTTCCACCAGCGGGTACTGCATCGAATACTTTCAGAGCTGGAGCACTTTCATCCATTCGAACAACATGAATTAGCCAGCGTAGCCGCTGTTTTTTTATTCGCTGGACTATGTCTATGTCGTCGAATAACATATACAGCTCATCGTTCCATCGTCTGCGGTATTCGCCGTTGCCAATGTTTAAGGCACCATAAATCGTCCGCAAAACCTTTCTCTCGAAAACCCCTAGTGCCGTCTCATCGGATGTTGGCATCGTCCACGCTTCTGCACCGTAAAGTAGGACGGGAATGATGAGAGACTTGTAGAGTTTGGTTTTTGTTCGTCGAGAGAGGACTTTACTTTTCAATTGTCTACTTAGTCCATAGTAGCACCTGTTGGCAAGAGTGATTCTGCGTTGGATTTCCAGGCTGACATTGTTATTGCTGTTAATGCTGGTTCCCAGGTAGACGAAATTATCTACAACTTCAAAGTTATGACTGTCAACAGTGACGTGGGAGCCAAGACGCGAATGCGCTGACTGTTTGTTTGACGACAGGAGATATTTCTAAGATACTAAGACTTAGAACGTCTAAAAAAATCTAAATATTATAGACGACGAGTATTATGAAAAGTTGTCTTTTATTATTTGTCCAGTCCAAACCATTCTTTAGACAATTTCGAGTACCGAATGTCTATTTAACAATACATGCATTTCAAATAACTTTGAACTGCATTTTTAGTAAGTCTCAATATGTCAGAAATAATTTTAGTAATGAAAACTTCAACTACATTTCTTACGGTTCACTGAAGTGTCAGCAGTTCTGTCAAATTCAAAATTTTCCTACGGGGAATTCCATTATTGCCAAGCAATCGCCAATACAAAGTTGCTAGAATTTTATATTCGCAAAATTGTTTACTCAAGAAATGTACCCATCAATGTGATGCCTTCTGTGTTTCACAAAAAATAATAGCTCCTCTTTTCAATGCCTGAAGTCACCAAAGTTTAACACATTCTAAGGTGCTCACGCTCTGCAAATGTTTGTATGTATGTACAACAAAACTGCTCACCACTGTCCTTCTGAAATCCTTACCGCTGTCCTGTCACCACCGCCATCAACTTTATTATGTTTGTTCAAATAATTTTCGGTTTTATCGCATTCAATAAATGTCTTATTGCTGCCGTTGCTGCTGCCGCCACAGCCAATTCACCATGTCAGGCTCGTCCTTTTCGGTGTCTCTTTATAAAGCCACACAGTCACACACACGCACACAAATCGACGGCAGTGTTTATTTCAATTTCCTAATAATTATGTCAGTCATTTAATTTATCGCTTTCGCAAGAACTCAGCGCGTACGCCGCATTTCGCCGGCTGCCATAGCCAGAGCCACGGTTCGTAATATGGCTGCGATTCGGTTGCACGCAAACTTTTATTTACCTTTTGGAGAGTGTCCTTTTCGAACATTTTTTTTTCATTCGGTCGTCGCACTTCTTGACTTGCGCTAACGCCAGTGCCACGTCGCCAATAATTCTCGAATTATTGCATTCTGGGTCGGCCGCTGGCCGCGGTGACTTCCTTTGTGTGTCGTCCTTTCTTCGCTGCCAGATTGTAGTTCTCGATTGTCGCACATCACATCATGCGAATACTTCGAGTGCACATGCCCGCCGCTTTGTGTTCGTGTGTGCAATGTGAGAAAATGTTACTACATAATGTAATTGGTCGACATTATCTTGATGAGCATCTTGCCAACGACGCAATGTCCTGTGCCGTGCCCGGCGCTCCTTTGGTCGCACAACCCGCCACTGCACTGTTGCAGGTGTTTGCGGCGCTGCCACTGGCGTGCGCCAGACGGACAATGCATTCATTACGGGCATTACGGTACCGTTCGGCAATTTGGACACTGCGTAAATATGTCGAGTTTGCGCCCATCAGTTGAGTGTCCCTTCGCCTACAAACGCACTTGCTGCCACATCACTTTTTTTGTTGTTCACTTAATTGCACTTATTAATTGGGTCATATTTAGTACCTTTTTGTTGTTTTGTTTTTGTATTTCTGTGTGCGTGCGTTCTCGTTTTGTCCTTTATGTGTCGCAGACACGCGTCAAACGCCAACCACTCGTAACATTCGTAGAAGTTTGGCATTCCCCGGAGTGGCAATGAGGCATAATATGAGGCTGTTAAAACAAGTTGTAAAAATTGTCGTATAAATTATGTAAGTGTTTACCTTTACTTTAATATTCAATTAATAAAAATTTCCTCAACACATAAATTTCTTACAATTCACATTTGTCTTCTTTTAAAGATGCAATAAATAAATTTTACTCACCTTTTTGTGCATTAGAAATATCTTGATTAAAATTCTTGTAGATCAAACTAGTTTCTTAAGTGATAAACTTTCGGTAAACTCTATGATGTAAAAGCGTTATAAAAAGTGCGTAGATCAGATTAAGTCTCTTTCTAATATTTTCTGATATTGTCTTCAGTGAGTTGAAGAGCATTTGAGTTGTAATATATGCATTCTGATATTGGACTCATGGAATTGCAAAGGATTGAGGGTTCAGAAAGTAAGAATATGAGTAGTTATTTATACGCTAGGAAATATTTATATTATCTAGATATTTTGATACGTATCCGAATAGCCCTTGTTCCCTACTAGACAGACTGAAAAGTTCGTATAGTTTCTATGAGAAGTATACTGCTATTTAATCTATATTTTTGTAATTCTGAGTAAATCTCAATAAATTCAACGATAATATCGATATGACACAACAGATAAAGCATCAATTCACCCCAGGAGCTCAATCCGCGGGCATCCGAATGAATTCCATAAAATGAAACGAATTCAAATCGTGGAAAGACACTTATGTTTTAGAATGCGACCAATAAGAGTTATTGGAACGATTAGGGAATGAAATCGATATAAAACAGTCGCTTTTTTTTCAAGAAAATGCAAGTGGTTAAAAATATATTATTATCTGAATTTTGTTTTCGTATTCACCGTATTATCCGAATCAGAATCGAGACGTTTGGCTGACCTAAGGCATCAAGAGAACGGTCGCAGGAAAGTTAGGTAGATAGGTATGTAAAGTGGATGTCTCACGACGCACTTAGGCCTTTTGGAGGCCCTTTGTGACTCCACCGGGATTATAATCCCCTCACACTAGCATGCCCTCACTGAACCATCCTGTAGTCTTGATAGTTCTACTGTCTCCTCCTCTCATTGTATGGTGTCCCCAGTCACCATGGCACGCCTACCTATTAGACACTCCTACAGGAATTCTTAAGTCGTTTCTTTTAAATTTCAGTAAGTATTTATCGATCAAATGTCTACAGAGGCATATATAGTCCCTCTCTATCGAAAATTATTTGTAAGATGGTACACAATCTGGAAAGTTAACAACAAAGTAGAGAAAATAGCAGTGGCTGAGGTAAATTTTATAAAGAACTGATTCAGCGCCCCCGATAACACTTATGTGAATAATGAAATCGAATTTTGTCGACAAAATTTAGTTTTTTATGATATAGCTTCTTCGGACTCTCTGACAAGATATTGGATATACAATATAGTCGTAGACTTTATTTTCTCATTCTCTATGGTCCTCTCAGCAGTTTTGGGGTCTTTCTGCGTTACATCGGAAAGGTCTAGCTACAAAAACTTCTGGTTTAGCTCATTTAGGTACATAAGAGTTAGTCTTTTTTAATAAAAAGAACTAGCTTTAAAACATTTCCGTGAATCGTAATTGTAGTGTTTGATTATTCTTGCACTATCTTCTGCGATTTTCAATTAATTTCCTTTGAATTATTATTCAATTCTATTGTTCTTCAAATGACCAAACATTTTCGAAAATAGTCCTCATGTTTCTTTAATGTTATATTTTTGTAGTTTACTTAAATGCTGTTATAATAAAGAATTCAAAAATATTCTTGTTTTCCTAACGAATTCATTCAATATAACCTCAAATCCATTCAACTTTTTTCATGAGTTTAGAAATTACTCTGCTTCCGAAGAATCTTCTTTATCTACCTTTTAAATGCTTCACATGTACATATTTACATTGTTATACACAGATAAACCGATAAAAACTAATAAACACTTACTTACCAGGCATCCAAGTAAAATGTGATCTTCTTCAACTTATCTCTGACTCTCACCCTCATAAGGCCACTGTGTGTCTGGTTTTATTGACTGCAATTACGATTACGTAAATGACAGATAACGAAAGTAAAAATGTTCAATTTCGGTTAGTATTGCAAGTGCGACGCATTCGGCGCACAGGTGACAAGGTGTAACAGTGTTTGCAGGTGATTTTTCGGCCAATTTTCTTAATTTTTATTTTCATTTTTTATAAACCATAATTTCGCTCTGCCATTGTCTAAGCGCAAACTCCTACTTTTTCCATTTTTTGTTTGTGATTCTCCTTCAGGTGTGCCTATGTCACTGTGTCGATTGCACATTGCAGAGCATCATTTTTACAATACCTGCCACAAAGTGCATTGCACAAATTGCTGCCAAAGCGGTGTTTTGTTGTTGTTGCGCTTAGAGCGGCACTGCGATCGCATGGCACGCACTTCGGGCTGCAACATTTTCGGCTTTGCACTTGTTGGTATCCCACTTTTTTGGCTGCAATCAAACACGGGTGTCGAATGCAATCGCTTGTGGCTGCGACTGCGCCTGCGCAACTACAACGCGCGCCAATTTTGGTTGTTCTTCAAACGCTTCGCAACGGCCGGACTACGCCGTCAGCCACTTTGTCAGGGTATCAGTCAATCAAACTGACGTCGATTGCCGAAGACGCTATAAACGGCTTTGAAGGTGCAGCGTTGCGCTTGCATCTGCCTAGCGTGCATGCCGCCGTTGCCGCTGAACCGGTAATTAGCCCGCCCCTTCAATTATGCTCCGCTCGCCTGTGTCGAATGCAAAAAAACGCAATGCAAACCCCAAAGTTTTCTCTGAAACTCCGAGAGTTACGGAATTTCTAAATAATACCAAGAAATTCCTGCAGAATTACAGTTTGTGTGGGTCTAATTTTCTAAAATTCAAAACAATAATTTCGCTTGCGTGCCACGCTGTTGAGACGGACCGTAAATATATGCCGCCGACGCATATCAGGGGTACTGCACCCTCGCAATCTCGGGTGAAGAAACTCCGATTTTGGCATGGTCGCTTCCATAATTTACGCATTCCAGCATGCTGGTGAGTGCTTGCGCCATGGGCGCGTCTACAGTAGCCGCTCCAATCGATTTTAATGCTATGGTAGCGCGGCTGTGGTCCAGTTAAGCAACCTCGGGCCAATGAAAACTAACAACAACCGTCGCACACCCAACACAATCTCAATCTTCACTGGCCTCCGTTGGCCAAATTTCGTTAATGACCATGAAATTTTGCAGTTTTTAGCCCGAGGTCCGAATTCGCAGACATGTATAGCCAGTAGCGTTCAGGTTTGACGTACCGCTCAGGCGCTGATTGACGCTGCGGCCATTACCACGCGACCGTCATCGGCGTCAACGTCAACACACAGAGGCACACTTTGTTATTTTTTGCTGTTTGCTTCTCGGCACATCCTCTCTTGGTATCCTCTTCACGGTAATTGCCAAAAATCACGCATGCGCCCTAAATGCCTGTGGCAAAAGCAGACCTCATGGCACTTGACTGTTCACCTTCGATTTCGTGCGTTTTTAATTAGGTTTCGCAATTGAGTGGCCATAAAAAAGTTGTAACTCGGCCTACAATTTGCTTGCTGCTCATCCTTCTGCGATTTCAATTTTATGCAAATCAGTTGCACTTCAGTGTCCACATGTCATTACTTGTCTACAGTGGTCTTTGCCTGAAATCATCGCTGTTCAAATCAATCGATGACCAATTAGTATGTGGTATGAAGGTGGTCATTGGTTAGGAAATGCGCCTTGAAGACAAGGGAGTATTATCTTCAGTGAACACATGAGATAAGCCAACAAGTGCAATAAAAACCTTAGAATTTCAATATTTTTTGAGAACCGATTGTCGAATCCTGAAATTTTGAATAATTGATATTCACAATATATTTTTTTTACACCTGGGCGTAATTTTTCATTCCCCCCAGTAATCCCCCTTGGGGTTAATAATCATCCTCTACAGCATTCTTCGGCAAGGCTATATATTATAATAGGCAGAAAATGCGATACGAGTGTGAATTCTTTCTATAATCATAATATGCATGTTATGTGTGTGCTAATTTAATAGAACTCAACCATTTACTATTTCATACTACAATGTGAAAATGAATGGTATAAGATATTAATTTAAGAGGGTCATCCTATGAGACGGGATTTTTAGAATTTTTTCCTCCGACCAGTATAAATAGCGGCGTTTTGATCTTTAAGCTTAAATTACTTTCTGATTTATGAAAAAAATCGATTTTTTGAGCCCATCACATAGGATGACCCCCTTAAGGGTGTATTATAAACTCCTAAAAGTGCGATAATTCATTAAGAAATAATGCTAGAAAGATCTGTGAGGGATATAACATATCAAAGTTCCATGAGGAGACCAGCCAAAAATCAGGGTATGGAGGTGTCACTATCTCATAGAACACTTAATTGATGGCAAAGCATGAAAATAGGCGAATAAACTATCGAAACACAACCATGCGTACTATCCCTATAAAGCCACTCAGAGTTCCTAAAAGTTAGCTGAAATACAGCAATATGTTTTAATAGAAACTCTGACACAGAAACTGTCGAAATCAGTTCATATTTGCCCCTAGTCGATATATACCGTAGATTACCAGAGCTATTTCGGTTACAGAACCACATATTATAACAAGCTGTTCTGAGTACTTTAGTCTAGAATACGTGGGAACATCGTATGTAATATCAGTGGAAATGTTAAATAAAAAATAAAGCTTTTTCAAAACTATCAAAAGAGCTTATTGACGCACTTATGCTTCAAAGTACTTCCTATGTATCTATGTTTGAGGTAAAGCTAAACCACCTAATCTTAGCATTACAACAACAAAACATCGCAAAACGAAATAATCAAAATATGAAATCGAAAAGCAAAATAATTCAATTGTAAAATTAATTATAATAACAAAGACGAAGGGAAGGAGGAAACGACAGTGGTTAAATGCGCGCAATGTCACCGGCGCGTGGCAGCAAATATTAAAGCAAATGAGAAAAAAATCCAGAAAAAAATAAAAAATGAAATGAGCAACCCTCGAGCACAGATTGATTTTTAAGCAGCTACAAATGCTACAATAACAACAAATAAATATTATATGTTTGTCTGCTGACATATTGTAACACTTTTGAAAAAAGGAAGCAAATAATGCGCAACAACAATAATAAACACTCATGCAAAATTAATGCGCTGAATACAACAAGGGATTACCAGCCGCCAAGCTGTTAAGGCACTTAACTCTGCCACTCGACTCCGGGTTGACCACTCAACAGCGATGCACACGCTCGTTCGCTTGCATATCGAGATCGCTCGTCGTCAAAAGGGCTTCCCACACAGATTTGTGCGGTAATTGCTTGTTAAGCGAACACATTGGGTGTCGATTATCCTGTGTGAGTTGACGCGTCCCGCTTCCTCAGTTCGTATGTGTGTGTGCGCGTAAATACCCGTAGATAGCAGTGATTATGGCATGAGAAGCGTAATGAGGGTTGAGCACAAGCAATAAGGAAATGCAAAACACCACCTTCTCTCCGGCTGAGAAGTTAGGAAGTCAAGCGGTAGCGCTAAAGTCAAAGTGCCTTAAACGCAGTGTGTCAATGATACCGACACAAATCCACATGCACACTGGCGAACAGTCAAGCTTCGGTGATTGCATTCGGTGGGCGCGTTGACGCTGTGGGCGGACAGCTGCCGAGTTGAGTGAGCTCGGAGGTCGTTTGAGTTGACAATGACAAGAGTTGATCTTATTACGCTGCGCTTCGCTGAATGGGAAAAGTTCTGGCTGGCATTGAGCGTCTCAAAACAGGCAGGCTCGCAAAGTGGGCGGGCACACTGCGTGCATTTGTAGCTGTGTATGTTGTTGGGCGTAAAAAGGTCGAGTACTGAAGGAAGGCGTTAGTAAATTGGTGTTGTGTTTTGTATGTTATCAGTTCAGTTGCAGATCCTTGAGTCCTTACCTCTCACGAGTTTAACTCAAAGTTTCACACCATTCACATTCACATGCATTTATGCTTATACAAAACAGTGTGTCGGCTTTAAAACTATTTTAATTTTGAGAATTAAAGTATTATTTTAGGTTTATTAGAAGTTTTTTTTTTTAATGTCAATATAATTAAATTTAATTAGAAAATCTTATGATTATTTTTCAATAATTCTTAACTTTTATAAAAAGGTCTACAAGCGCTTGTGACTATGCAATTTCCATTTTCCCTTAAGTTTCGGGATACTTTAGAATGGCTTCGTACGGGTTTAAACAAACAATTCAAAAGTTGTAATTTTTTAACTTTTTTAATTTTTTTTTTTTAAGTCGTTCTTCCTGTTTCTTGCGTGGGTTCATTTAAAAAAAGTTAAATGATGAAAATTCGAACATGAAATTATATTTTATTTGTAATGAGCTAAAACTTGATTACAACCTCTAGTCTTTGGTGTCCGTTGACTTTCTCTCTGATTATGAAGCGAACTTGTATATTTCTAATATTTTGTTCTTCAAGACGCTGCACACGCTCCGTACTCGACTCTCAAGTACGTACTTGTGAGGTTTTGAAATTCTGTTCAGCAAGTAGCTGCGAGCGCTCATTACTCGATTCTCTGGCACGCTATTGCGATGCGAAGGGAATGATTTGCAAAACGATTTTCAGTTTCAGATTAAGATTCTCCATCACGGAGTTTTTTTGATATCCTCACATGGGAACTATTTCCAGAAAGTTGAGATTCAAGCAATAAATATAGCCTATGTTACTCAGGGTGAATGTAACTTTCCAATGGAGAAAGAATTTTTGAAATCAGCACGGTAGTTTTTGAATTCATTCATTACAAACATACATACAAATCTTTCCTCTTTATAATAGTAGTATAGATGATCAAATGATATACCTTTAATACATGTAACCTGATATGCACAGCCAAAATAATCAATTGTTTATAAATTAGATCTGGAAAACGCACTTTCTTAATATCTCCACCCCAGTGCCACCTAGTGAGATGAAGGCCACCAACCATCTAAATGTCCTCTACATTAGTACCGAACCCCAACCGAATTTTATTCTATCGTATTTTCTGTATAAAATTTTCTTGTACTACTGTACAAAGTGGAGATTTTTTTGTTTGTAACAAAATCCATGGTAAACCTTCTAGAAGCAGGAGTATATTAACCTAACGGCTTAAGCTTACATGTACATACAATATATGTATGTGGTTTGGCATTTATGATTGGGGTTATGCAAATGCATGAGAGGGTCGCCCACATGACTCTGTTGGACTTTCAGGGACGTTGGAACTTTTAATGTTTGGCAAATGTTTTTGGTTGGAAGGACATGTAATATGTATAATATTTTTTACATATTTTATCGCGCATGAGAATCGAGCATGAAGCGGATTTTTATAATATCACGCTGCTTTTTAGCGAAAAAAGCACAAGTTTATCCTTTGAGAAGAGTTAGATATGCATGGTATGCGCTTAGTAAGGGATTTTGATCATATGATAAAGGAAATTTCCAAAAAACGCACAACCAAGGCATTTCACTAATATTTACATAAACTTTACAATTACAAACTATGTTAAATATATACATATATCTCGGTCGTTATATTATCATAAGTTCATCAGTCACACAAACACTCACAGTTTTGATCTCCCTTTTGTCTGCTACGAAAAATTTAAAAATTAAAAAAAAATATTACAAAAAAAAATAAATCCACAGCTTGAAGCCTTTCATAGTAACGCAAGCGAATCCATTGAGTATTCGCTTATCTTGATGCAACAATTTCAATATTCAATTAACACCAAATCTACCAACCGCATACCCCACCCCCATCGCTCTCCAATCACACAAAGTATTAGCCCCTGCTCAAACTGTTTTTATCTAGCAGCGGCACTCGTTGAAGGCTTTCAAATGGCTTTCGCCATTGAAATGCTACACAAAAGCATAAAGTCTCATTTATTCTGCCACACACACACACACCCACACACATAGATTCACAGGCATTTATATCGACCAAGAAGCGATGAACAATTGTGTCATTTTCAATTAATGTTTTGTGTTCAACCACCGCCACAGTTTGTTCCACAAAGCGTTCGCTTAACGCCCACAGCCACCTCGCACTCCCACCAACACACACATTGCGATTCTTACATTTCTAGCAACAACAAAATGGCGCGCTATCACTTATACTATTATATTATAGCGGAGCATAATGTGAAAGGCAGAGCGCTGAGTAGAAAGAGACACGTTTCATGCCACGGCTTGTGGCCTTGGCGTGGCGTGGCGTGGCATAGTATTCCATGGCTTCGCCTCTGGCTCCGGCTCTGTGACTCCGGCTATGGATATGGCTCTGACGCGGCATCGTTCTTCTCTGTTCTGGCATCGCCGATTGGCCGTAACGTGGGTGAAACAGTTACGCAAAAAGTTATGCTGCAGCAACGGTTTAATGTTCTACCCCAACTACAACATATACCAGTACTTCTACATCACATTAGCACCTTCTAGCTCTGACCTTTTTGGGTTGGTGTAAGCACGCGTCGCTTAACTGCTCATTCCATGTTTGGAGTGTGAGTATTTATTTCCAGTTTTATTGTTTGAATGAGTTTGCTTTTATTTCGTAATTCGGTGGGAAAGGCCACCACTACACAGTAAATTTATCGATTCCGTGGCACAGTGAAACAAGGTGAGAGTTTGAGTTTTAAAATATTGCTGGAAAATAAATGGAATTTTTGGTAGTAAAGAATTAATAAAATTGGATCATACAATTGAATTTCATTAATTTTCAATCTTTGTAAATTTTATAGGTTTTTATAAATTAAAAAAAAAAATTACGAGTTTAAAAAAAAAAATCAAAAATTGTATCCCTTTAATCTATATATATATATATAAATTAATGCCACTTTTCGTTGTAATTTTTTAGCTTAAGAACAGGTTCACCTATCCAGCTGATGGTTTATGTGAAGTTTGCTCGGTAGATCGGTAGAGCGGTTCTTTGAATAAATGCATTTATTTTTTAAATAAAATTGCTTTATTATTTCACTTTAAATGTGGCGAACCACGTACCGGGCATCCGGTTAAACATAATTTTAAATGACACAGTTCTTCTTAAACTAAAAAAGTTGAAATTTAGAGTTTTTATTAAGAGTTTAGGGTTTTTTCCTACGTTTTGAATTACTAGAGTTGAGAACTTGAATTTATGAATCAATAAGGGCTATAAAAGTAATCAAACAATTTAGTAAATAATTCAGGTATAGATCTTGAACTTTGAGATTGTTTTATACACAGATCGTTTAATTATATAACGGGTATTTTTTAGATAAGTGGTTTTTAACGAGGCAATACGTTTTTTGAACCAAAATCAAACTCTACAAGTTCTTTATCATTCCCGTCCTGCTTTATGGTGCAGAAGCTTGGACGATGTCAACATCAGATGAGACGACACTAGGAGTTTTCGAGAGGAAAATTTTGCGCAAGATTTATGGTCCTCAGAACATTGGCAACGGCGAATACCGCAGACGATGGAACGATGAGCTGTACGAGTTATACGACGACATTGACATAGTTCAGCGAATAAAAAGACAGCGGCTACGCTGGCTAGGTCATGTTTTCCGAATGGACGAAAACACTCCAGCTCTGAAAGTGTTCGATGCAGTACCCGCCGAAGGAAGCCGAGGAAGGGGAAGGCCTCCACACCGTTGGAGGGACCAGGTGGAGAGCGACCTGATTACACTTGGAATTTCCAACTGGCGCCGAACTGTGAAGGAAAGAGAGGAGTGGCGCGCTCTTATCGATTCGGCTATAACCGGCTAAACGGTTGAACGCCAATCACATACATACAATACGTTTTTCAGAATTGGTATTTTTTGACAACAGTATCTTGATTTATACTCAGTTTAGTTTGGCATTTCATAATGACCAGACTTATTCCGGAACAATGTTTACTGTTAACATATGGCCCAAATTACTGGAAAAAGTTGTCGAAAATTGAGTCGAAATCATTTAAAGAATAACGGCAAATACTCATATCATAATAAATCTAAAATTTGACCATAACAGTAAATAACTTAATGATGTACCTATATGATGCAGTACTCTGAAGGCTTTAGTATGGTATACACGTGAGTTGAGAACGTTTATTTCAATAGTTTTACTAACAAGTAACTCGGCTTGAACCGTCTAACCATATCTTCTCCCAAAGCAAATATAATAAATTATTAAAATTTGTTTGAAATTCTCAATAAACTCTCCATCCTCATTTCATAAATGTCCACAGGCGCTATTCATATTATTTGCTTCGCCAACCCACTGTCGCAAAGCGTGCAATATTTCACCTTATAATGAACGCAACAACACAACCAATTATAATTTTCACACACACTCACGCACCGCCACATTCTACTCACTTCACTCACACTCCACCTTCACTACATTCAATGCTCACATTTGTGTGTGTGTGGCCGCTACACACCAGCCTACGACTGAGTTGATGTGCCGTACACCACCATAGCGAAGCGCTTCATTGCTACGCCCATCGTGCCAGCGCTGCAACCAATCAGCGCGCATGGCCGACACTGAAGATGGGACGCATTCGTCTGAGCATTGCTGGTTGGTCGCAAACCGGTTCCGCAATGCCAGCTAGCAGCGAGGCAAACTGGTGGAACCGGTTGGCCGCCGCTCTCCGCGCCGCTTTGACTTGCTCAGAGCGTAGCCTTTTCGTTGCGGTATTGTTACGCCTCCTCCTTGCTGTGTGTGTTTGTGAGCGATCGTGGTGTTGCTTTTGGTGCTTCTGCCGCTTGGCGTTACGGCATTTTACGTTGCTTGGCATTCGCAACGGTCGGCGGTTACACCAGCTCTAGCACTCATACATATGCACGTTCGCGGTGGTGTTGTTGACTGTACGTGTGTGTTTGAGTGTTTACTGTACGGTGCTGTTGGGTGACAGTGGTTTGGGCTCCATGGACGACAGCAATAGCTTCTTTGTATTGGTGCTAGTGGTTAGCGCTTTTGTTGTTGTTACCGACACTGGCGCTGGCAAAGCGAGACACAGCGCGTGGAAGATTTTTGTTTTGTTTTCACGTTTCGCTGTTAGCTGCTAGCTGTTGGCTGTTTGTGGTGCGGTTGGTTGGTGGCGCTGTTTGTCTGATTGAGCGATGCCAAGTCATTAGTTGATATTTTGACGGTCGAGTGACAGGGTGCGTTTCGGAACGGCAACAGTTTTTCTGCTCCATGCAATTCGAATTGTCAGTGCTTATTTGCTTACTTGTTTGATTCCTTTGTGAGACAACGATTTTTGCTCAGCATATAAATTGCTTATAAAATTATTGAGACGAGATCTATTGTGAGTGACATGATAATTGAAGTGAATAAGTAAAGAAGTGTTGTTTTGACTTAAACACCATATATAAATAGTGTCGAAAATAATTCGCAAATTGATTTAAAACAGCAACTAACTGTGTTTTGGTGACAAAAAAGTTGAGAAATTCTACAAACTGAATTACCTACAGTACTTCGAAATTCCTTAAATACAACATCAGGATAAATTTATGCATCTTTCAAATGGTAAGGAAAAATTACACACACATATGTATGTACATCGGTTTAAAACTCTTTTATAAAAACAAAAAAAAAACTGAAAATTTATTTAAAATTGGATTATTAGCTAAAAAATTTGCTCTGGAATAGAAGAATAAATTGTTTCTTTGCACATATATTAAAAAAATGTTTTCTGCCAAAAGTCAATGAGGAAATACCACCTTAATGAATTCGTCTTTACGAAATATTAATGTAGCAGTATATTATCAACATAAACTTGGATATATTCCAATTTTAAAGGAATTGTCAAATTAAGGTATTTGAAATAGCATATATTCCGTCGGAATTCAAAGCTGAAAGTCTGAACTCAGAATGTACTTCATGTCCAGTAAATGCAAAAAAAATATGTATCTGTATGTACAGGCCTGTAAAATATAATATCAGTTAAAAATAATAAATTTAATAATTAGTTATGGCACTTTTATCCTTGAAATCAATCAATTGTCTGTGCGAGAGTTTTGTGTTTTCCAAATTGGATTCTAACAATTTTAAAATATGAATTTTTTATTCCGACTTCTGAGAACTAAATTTATTCTTTGTCCATACATTTGGTTATACTAAATCAAAATTGCAATACCCAAAAAATGGTATTAAGCTTGATCCGATGAATAGAGATATCTTCAAACTTCAAACCATCTCAGAATGTCGTATGTATTTATGTATAGCTTATATTTGTAGTATCTAATTGCAATGAGAGTAATGTATACATATTTTAATTTCCATTCTTTCTTTTGACTTTAGAAGAAATATTTCCAAAGAATTTTCACGTTAGACATACTTTATATAAAAAATGTAACCTAAAATCATCTATTAATTTAAAAACAATTCACGATATGTTCAATGTTCACCTGCCCTCGCATAAAATTCAGTATCCAAGCTTTAAGATTTGAAAAATAAAAGCTTTTTCTTTGTCTGGAATACTATATAAACACATATATGTAACATGGTTCAAATAACATCCTTCTGAAATTTCAAATTCAGTGATCATTAGAAGAAACTATTAGGTCTTGGTTCAGCATAGATATAAAAGTTGCTTTGAGGTTGTTATCATGATAAAAAAATTGCTTGAAAGGAATACATGTTTTTAGTAGGAGGAGGATCATATAACATTTTCCTCATTCCGTGTTTGAGCATTATAGTTCGAGTTTATTCGACCATATCCCGTTTATACTATATGTATTGATTATAAAAAAAAACGTTAGGTTTCATTTACTAATAAAAATATTTATTAATTTATTTATCACTTTATTATCCATATTTTCATCTAAATAACATAAATTGAAATGAACATGAATGGGTTGCATGCAACCGATTTGACGGAACATTTATTAGAAATCCAATAAGAATGACCGCCCTTTCTACGCATTCTGCACAGTACTATGAACAGAACAGCAACAAAAAGAGGTCACTTAAAGAGCATATCTAAACAACTGCTCGTTAATTTATTATACAGTATAAAATTATACTTACATACATATATAATATATGAATATAATCGGTAATGATGTTAATATCTTAAATTAAATATTTGAACGAATTTGTGGAATGCAGTGAAAAAAAGCAACCAAGTATTGCGCGCTTGTCAAACCTTATGATTTGCTTTGCTTATCGGTTCGCATTCATAAGCGGCACACACAATTGACGCTGCGTGCACACGTTAAATTACCGAACGCAATAACCGCAATGGGTCACCTAACGAGATTACCTTAACTCTTTGACAGATTGACTAAATTGCCAAGTAGTAGATTATACATAGCGGCCAATGTTATTGTTGTAGCCTTCCACACACTCACACGCTTATTAAGACTTTCAACAGCAGTTGAGGCGCACTTGAATGGCGTGCAACTCTTCTAGTTGCATGTCGGCGAAAAATATTTTTCGACAACTGAGAAATTTTGGACGCCCAACGCCGGTAAATATGCTAATGACAATGGGCCACTTTGATCGCTTATCGCACAAAACGACAATAAAAATAAAAACAAAGTCTTGTAAAAGCAGCAGCACCCCATTGTTGGTGTAAATATGTGCGGAATGTTGTAAGCGCACTCGCCAAACATAATAAGTACATGCTTACATAAGTATATAGTTTTCTTTTTGAGTTACTAGCGCCGAAGCTCAGTGGTTACGCGCCTGCAGTGGCAATTAAAGGCGCAAGCCAATCGTTCATTTTGGTCGGCGAATCGCTCGGCGCTTAAAAATATGCAAATAGGTTGCATATACAACCGCACATTAAGCCTGCATAATGTCAACACCGCTGCGCTCCCCTACTCAGGCAAGTCCTTGCACCACTTCCTGCCACTGAAATGTGTTAACTGTTTCGTTTGGCAGCAAAAGCTTCACAGTGTATGTATGTGTGTGTGTTCGTAGTGAACGCTTGACCGCCACTGTCCAACAGTGCTAAAGCGCCTGTCAGTAGGCATGAAAAAACCCGAACCGTATAAATTAAATCCTAATTCGGCGCTAAGCAGTTCATTATCAGGAGCCAAAGGCGACTCTGGCTGTTGGCGTCTATAATTAGATTGCTTAAGTATGTTTTTAAATGCTTTTCATAAAACATTTGAAATGTGTATATCTAAGTGCTCTTTGTCCTGCATTGAGGGAGTTTGCTTTATTGAAATGTTGCGGGAAAATACACTGAGAGAAAAAAATAAGGTTTGTTGTTGTTTTGTATGAAAAATACTCCTTATAGGTTGTAGATAATAAATAATACATTCTTCTGAGTTTTAACTAAATATTATAGATTTTACCCAATCCTAATCTGAAAGAACTTCATACCACCTAGTTTTAATTTGTTAAAATTCTTCTCTTTACCAATGAAATTTACATGAAATTTAATTTGCTAATCTCTTATAAAATATATATTTTCCTTAATTTTTAAATTGAATCAGTTGTTATGTGAGTCAAATTCACTTTCAACTGCATAGAAAAGAGCTTGTTGGGTCGTAAGGTCTAATGAAGCCTGGAAGATAATTTTTCTGAGTGTATGAAAATATATGCAGCAGTAAAATAAATTATGCGAGTGTACAATATATAATCTACGAACCTATGGAGGAAAGAAAACCACTGGAGAGATTTTCGGGTCATAAAAGCAATGAAATTACGATCACGGAAACATTTTTATGAATTGGCTGCGACAAACCGCAAATTAAGTTGTTCCTCTCCAGTGGCGGTCGCATGGACGGAGAGACAAAATGAAAACAAATCAATAAACAGACTTGCATAAGTAAGTCAGGAAAAGCTAAGCTTGAATACAAGAACTTGGAAATACCAACTGAGCGTTGAAGCGGCTGCCATTATTCGTGAAAGCAGTATAGTTTAAGCCAATTATGACCCTGATAAGACTTAATTATCAACTCGAGTTAGCTTTTAGAGAGAGTGAGTATAGTTAAAAGACAATGGAACGTTAAGCAAAGAGGTATAAAGCAATTCAAACAGCAAGTCAGTTAGATAGATGAATTTTCAAAAATTTTGAGGCTTTAGTACTAGAGTAATATATTATACATTCTGAATAGATCTAGAAATGAAATCTGTATATAGTTCTAAAAAGGTGTTTTGTTATTAAAAATTTCAGTTTCTTCAAAGAGAGAGTTAATAAAAATTCCATAAAACCCCTTAATCCAAAAAGAAAAAGGGTAGCAAGTAGAAGAAGATCCTCAAAAGGTTTTGAAACCTTGCATAAGGTCTAAACTGAAATCATCTATCTATTCAGCAAACTGTTTCAGAGTTTCGAGGCATCGTGCACACCCTTTAACTAATCCACCGGAAATTTCATAAATCTCAATAAAACGCACAAAATTAGCATTCGTTCGCCATCGACGTTGTCAATTTAGTTGTTATGTACTACATTATTATTATTATTATTGCTGTTTGTCTTTGTTAGCAATACGATTTGTTTGTATTGTCGAACAACAGATTTAATGAAATCATTTGCAATTCAATGCAACATTTATTGGGATAAATTTGAATGGAAAGAAGGGCTAAACCCAACTCGTTATAATGAGATTTTATGAATGGCGAATCACTAATTAATTAACCACTTGCTATAACTAACAGCAAACATAAATAATAACAATAACAACAAACATGCAATTCACCGCATAAAATACTTATTTCCTTTATTTATATATTTATTTGCTTTATGTCCACACCGAACTCGGCCATTGACCATTGACCAAAACGTTCATAATAATTACGGAATATCAACTAACTTATAAACGAAACGTCCGAAAGAGGCCACGGTAGCGGCGCGAACGCCCGCTTCAACCTGTCGCTTTTGCATGCGCTTCGAAACTTTTCCCACGGCCCGTGCTTCATAATCGCTTGAGCATCGATCCCACCGTATTAGCGCCTCGTCTCGCAGAAAGAAAAGAAATATAAGATATCTAATCGCTTTGCTTCGCTCATTTTCGTTCCGTTCGACGATCTTTGATCGCATAAACGCGACAGCGTTTAATTTATGCAAATAACCATCTTTTGACGCATTACGGCAGCAGCGCTAATATTTCCAATGTGGAGACTGCAGCCACCGCAGTCTACATCTTTCTCTTCTCCAACGTTCGTATAAGAAGCATCGTATGACTTTGAATTGTAATTTTCGAAAATGTTACCGTGTTTGTTGTAGTTTTGTTGTCATCAACAAGTCATTTCAACTTCTTTGTTGCTTTTTTTATATTTTTCTTCTATGCTTTTATGAGCGCTCCATTATTATAGTTCAATTCTGCTGTGGCGCTTTTGTTGCCGCTAAGTTTCCAAAATGTTCAGCTCTTTGTCGCTTTGTTCCATTTATTCATTCTCGAAGATTTGTTTATTTGATGTGGGCGTTTGTTTGCGGCAATAAGGTAATCTATATGCTTGATTAGGCTCAATCTCTTTTCATAAATGGAGACATTAGCTGCTTAAGAAGGTGTTAAAATTGCTAATACTGGTGTGAAATCTTGAAGTTTGGCATAAATTTGTTTATCAAATATTATTTATGGAAATTTTGAGGTTTCTGATTTGTATTTAATTGGGACATTGTCCGGGGAGGTTTGTGGAAACGATTTGAAAATATTTTTGTAACTACTAAAGACACTCAGACTATAAGATGGAACTGTTCCTCAGTTTGATACAGTGATGATTTATGTTTTCTGAGGTTTGGAGGATCCCACAAGTCTTAAGTAGGAACGATCATTTTATGAATTCTACTAGAACTAGTTTCAACATTGTGACAGGCATCAAAAAAGCAGATTTTATAAAATTCAGAAATTTTACTATGCCAAGTTTTGATCAGACTTTCTCTCTGCTGACATTTATTTGAGATCACACAGCGATAGTCATCATGTAAGATATTCTAATATTTAAACAGAAATCTAAGCTAGGTTTCTTGTTGTAAATTTAAAAGAAATATTAATAAAATCAGAAATATTTTCGGCATCTGTAAATTAGTCTTCATGTGAGCACTCACCGAATAAATTCACAACCAAAAATTCAAGAAAATAATTAGACATCATTCAAGCTGACGTCTACCTAATTCCATTATTAATTAAAATTTTTATTAACAACAAACATACAGTTACATACAACAACATACAACAACATACAAATGTTGCAAATACAACACTGACTCCTTGAAATGCATTTGCAATTCATGAGTAATCGCAAAAAAAAAGACAAAAAAGTATCAAAAATCATACAGCAACTGTCGAAGAAGATCATAACACCCATTGAAAGTCTATAATTAATTTCCAGCATCACTCAGTGAGTTAATTGCCGGTTTGAATAATGTATTAAGTTGGACTTGTTTTTTGCTGAGGCATCTACGAATATTCGATTGATTCGGTATTTAAATGCACGCAAAGTAAGAAATGAATTATTGAAATAGCCACAAAGACTAGGGCAAAATCAGACACATTCGCACGCACATAAATCCATAAGGTCGTCACCTTTTTTTACCACTAGAAGCGCTGCGGTCACAAACAAAACAAGTCGTCTCTTCACTGGCCACCATTTACAGCCACCGCCAGCAACGCATGTGAACCGAAATAATAAACATATTGTCTGCTACTTAAACTCTTGTTGTTGTTGTTTAGCTACTTACAATTCCAGCGCTGTTAAATAGCCGCTTCCCAAGTGCTGCGCAGTTAAAAAATAACTTTTAATCTAAAATATTATGATTAAGCAGTTAATTTGTTTGTTGTTATCATGTGCATATAGGCAAGGACCGCTGTGGCTTTTTCTGTGTGTGCGGAGAAGGCGCTATGCTCGCCAGTAGCTTCGTTACGGTAATAAGCGAAGCTAAAGCGTCGGTGCGTTTGAGTCGCGTCGGAGCGTGGAGTATGAAACGCACCAAAGCAAAGCACAGTAAAATGGAATGAAATTATACACAATTATACGCATTTGGATTATTCATTCATAAAAGCACACATTTAACCATATCAAAGCCAACAGCAACAACAGCAAACACAAAAACTAAATTTGAGTCTTCAGTTGTATATGTAAGTGTACCTGCTGCTTGGTTTGGTTTTTATTTTGGTTTAAGTTGACCCCAAATTGCTGCTAAGCTGTGGCACCAACTGTGAACCTTCATCAATATGCCCAGATACAAACATACATACATACATACATACATACATACATATATTATATTTATGCATTTACATATGTATATGTTTGTAGATACTGTATCTTAATATGCTTCACGAAATGACAAATCAATTAACTTTCGTCGGACCGCCATAGCGCTTTCGAAGCCGCTTCGCACAATGTTCGTGTTGATTGCATGACCAGTTCACGAGAAATTAGTCAAAGTCCATAATAATTTAGTTGGAACAATGAGTTAAACTCTTAATTTGACCATTAGTGTTTTGGATGTTTCTCAATATATTCCTTATTTCCTTATAGTTGGGTTAAACTACTCTCTGTTTGGCGATTGTTTAGAGTATCTAACATTTCTTCGGTGATTTTTTAAAATTTGTCTTTTGAAGAAACCACATTTAACCTTCTTCTTCTTCTTGACTGGCGTAGACGCCGCTTACGCAGTTATAGCCGAGTCCAAAACAGCGTGCCACATATCTCTTCCTCGGCTTCCGCCAGCGGCTACTGCATCGAATACTTTCAGAGTTGGAGCACTTTCATCCATTCGAACAACATGACCTAGCCAGCGTAGCCGCTGTCTTTTTATTCGCTGGACTATGTCTATGTCGTCGAATACCACATACAGCTAATCGTTCCATCCTCTGCGGTATTCGCCGTTGCCAATGTTTAAGGGACCATAAATCTTCCGCAAAACCTTTCTCTCGAAAACTCCTACTTAGTCCATAGTAGCACCTGTTGGCAAGAGTGATTCTGCGTTGGATTTCCAGGCTGACATTGTTGAAGTGACCAAATCTCTTCAGCACATGCACATAACTTCGCTGAAATATGCCTATGTAGCAAAGTTCCATAATAATTTCTATTACTAGCGGTAGATCTAGATGTGGGAAGCGTCGAAGGCCCTATAAAGTATATATGTAAATGATCAGTATGTTGAACTGAGTCGATTTAGCCATGTCCGTCTGTCTGTCCGTCTGTATATATACGAACTAGTCCTTCAGTTTTTAAGATATCGTTTTGAAATTTTGCAGGTGTTATTTTCTTTTCAAGAAGCTGCTCATTTGTCGGAACTGCCGATATCGGACTACTATATCATATAGCTGCCATACAAACTGAACGATCGGAATCAAGGGCTTGTGTGGAAAACTTCCGCATTTTACTACATATCTTCAAGAAATTTGGTGTGAGTTATTGCTCATTGAAATAATTTAATCTTTCGCATTTGACGTAGTATCTTCACGAAATTTTACAAAGAAATGCACCTGTGAAGGGTATATTAGCTTCGGTACAGCCGAAGTTAACGTTTTTTCTTGTTTAATGATGTATTCATCACAGCTCAAATAACTTCTAAGATTTACTTATTCTTTTATTTTTATTATTTACATTGTACTTGTTAACCTCTATTGCTATTGAACTTCTTTCTAAGATACAGTTCCCACGATAGTCGGTTCCACATAACCGGAACCGACCCAGATATTTATCCGATTAAGGTCAGTCAACTCGACAGCATTGTTTAGAATCATTTAAGGAATATTTTTTGACACTACAACTAGAACAATGTTTAAGATTTCTCTCGAAGATTTTGAGTACTAAATATGCTTGATTAAAATGAGCAACCTTGGAGGATCTCTGCGGTTATAACCGCTAAAAGAGAGAGTGTAGTTTGAAATTGTACTCTAGCAGATTTATATTTATCAAAAGAAGAAATCTATCGGATAGGGAGTTTTTAAACACAATTCTCTTACTTATGTATTATGGAAATTACTAATTGATGGTATAGTAGAACTTCAAGTATTAGATAGTTTAAAAATATCAATTGCATATATACTATATTCTTATGAAACAAGAAACATATCTGAACCAATAATCTGGATAGGAAACTAAAACCGTTTGTCGATGTCATCGAATAAAAGCCAAGCCAATATAACTAAATATAGTACTAATTTAAGTATATTTATTTGAATTGCGGCCATAAGATAGCAAATATCAAATTGTAAGACTTCAGTAAAGCTTAAAGCAAATTTAGAAGGTCTTAGCTGACAATTTAAACTAATGAGTCATAAATGAGCTACTGAGATGCAGTAAAAAAATGCATTTGCTTGGCGACAAACGGGCGGGTCCAAAATGCTGCTAATGGCACTAAGTACGCATATCCATGACTAATCAGCTGATACAAACTTTATAAGAAAATTTTCCAAAAAACAGTAGAAGTAAAGCGTTTGTAAAAGCAACTACACTACTACACACTGTTGCGCAACAAAAAATCACACACATATACATATACATATGTATGTAATATCATGGATGTAATCTAGAAAATGCCTAACTAACGCACTAATTTCCAATTACAGCACATTAAATGATTTCGTGGAACGCGTAAAAAGTGTTAACTGCAATATTAGAGTGAAGCGAGCGATTGCGCGTCGGATTCTGGAGACACTTGCCCCGAGACAAAAACAGAAAAACGCCCAAAGCAGTGAGCGAAACAAAACAAACACCAGCGTGCGCGAGTAACTCGAAGGCCTGCAAATTAACTGATAAACTAACGACTTTCCAGTGCTACATTAGACGCTCGAACGCTGCGCCGCACACTTTTTCAACGCTCCACAGTAGAGCTGCGTGCGTGTAAATAAATCTCAGCGACGACGACGACGACGCCACAACTGTAATAAACGTTAAGAATTTTACAAAACGAACAATAAAACAAAAAATAGTGAAACAAGAAGAAGAAGAAGAAAATAGTTCAACTCTAATTTTATTACGCGAGTGATTAAAGCTTAGTGATAAGCGGCCATTAAAAGTGTAACCGCTTGCCCGAAATAGAAGTAGCCCGACAACGCTGTTGTTGTTAGTGTTTTTTTGTGAGTAAGTGAGTGATTATACGAACGCTGGACACGCTGCTGTCAATCAGCTGCACCGACGACGCATTGACGCAAGCAGCCGTGCAGAGACGCGGACGCGGCGGTGGTGGTGCTGGAGGTGCCGCAGCTGTTAGTGCTGTTGGTGTGGGTGCAAGCGGCGGCAGAAACATTAGTCGCTGGACCGAAATACCGTTGGGCATAAATACGCGAAATATGCCACATACAGGTGAGTTAGGGATTCCTAGAAATTAAAATAATTTAAGTGAAACCAGAATGAGGCACCCTTTATGAATTCAAAAATTTTAAGGAAACATGATGTTTAGGAAAATATATTGTAAGTCAAAATCAAATGCATAGCATTTAAAAAAATTTGTGTTGCCACTTTTTTTAGTACAAACCACCTTTTTTAAACTACTATATTCGCTTCAATCCAAGCGTTATCTAACAAAAATAACGACCTCCTTCATATCACTCACGCCTTCTCTGAAGCTACTCGCTTCCGAAACGTCAAATCCAATTAGCCCAAGCGGCGATCTCAGCGATTCAATTAAAATTTAAACAAATTCATTTAAATTTCAATTAGAAGCCATAAAATAATACCGAAATTTTGTAAACATAATTCACCATGCAAAATCGCATTATCACAAATGAAGTGATTGGTTATACTAAATACTTGTTGAGTAGATTTCGGCACAACAAGTTTGTGTCTTAACTCTTTCATTTGCTACGCATCGTTGTCGACGATGAAGTAGTAGTAGTAGTCAACGCGATAATTGCCAGCTGCCAGCCGTCAACGGGCGCTGCTCACTGACTTTGTGGCTTCATTAATCTATTTAGTACGGAAAGAGATATATACCAACAACAAACATACATACAGTTGTCTTACAACAACACCAACAAGCATGAAATACAAAACGTGTTGTACTATTTAATGCCATCAATCGTTGTTGTTGTTGTTCGATGTGTGAGTGTGTGTGTATTTTCCTGTTACTGGCTGCGCTGTGGTGATTTAAATTTGTGAGGCGCACAAAATTAGTATTGAAATTTGAAACTTGCGCCGTTTTCTGCTTGATTTAGTGATAATTAAAATCGACTAAATTAAAAATTAAGCATGCAAAGTCTTTCTCTTTCTCTTCATTTGAGGTTTTTTCTGTTTGTTTATCTGTGTATATACATATATAATATATATATAAAGAGCTACTTTGTCCAACTTTCAACACAAGCGCGTTGAGTCGCCTGAGGCCACCATCGTCGTTTTTTTTTTTTTGTTGATTGTTTCAAGCAGCTTACACGCTTCTAATTTGTTTGTTATCACTTTCGGGAAGAATTGAGTTACTGTGACCCGTAATAAGGACTAGCGTTGAGGCTGCAATTGATTGATCGATCGATCGTGTTTGCGTGATGGAGTATATAAAAGTTTCGCTGGAAAAGTTATAAAGACAGCCATTTAATGTTGGTGTTATATATTAGATTTCAAGCTTGTCTTTTCATGATTTATATTTTATTTTGAGTTCGAATAGGTTTTCTGAATTTTTTTTTTTTTATATTTTTTCAATTTTTTTTTTGTTTCTTTTTTTTTTTTGCTGCTCAAAGATCAAAGTGGAGACGCGAAATGCAAAAACGCAATGGAAATCCCCCTTTAAATTTGCTTTCACGGTTATTAGTTTTATTGATGCGAAGCGCATTCTTCTCGTGTCATTACGCGCCGCACAGTGTTGTTGTTGTTGTTTTAACTGGCTTTATGAGTATTGTATCCTGCTTCGTGTTGTTGTTATTGTTATTGATATGGTTGTTGATGTATGACGGGGCAGCAGACGTCGTGAGTGAAGAGCATTCTCACTAAGCATACATGTATATGTATATAAAGTCCAATGTACAGTTTTTTCTTAACTTCGCAAGGTGCTCATACACTGACAAAAACAATAACAACAAAATTTGCTGAGTGTTGTTGAATGTTGTTGTTTTTTATTTAACGATCACAAGTGCGCGTCTCTTTCCATTTAGTGAGCAATACAGAGCGGTGCGAAGCCTTAAAAAATAGCTCGAGCGCAAAATTTTTACGATACAACAACAAGCAAGATGCTCCAAAAACATAACGCATATTATGGTGCAAACATCGGAGTTAAAGGCTAAGTATATAAGCCATACAAAAAAAAAAGTTGAAATTGAAAAGTGCAAAACTACCATAAAAAGTTTAAATACCGACAGGAAGCATTTAAGTAACTTCACACCAAGCGGACACTCCGCTCGGACCGGCGCTCGAGACTCAGAGGGGTCTGAGTCACTTTTGTACTGCCTTTTGTGCATTCACCTCAGCGCTGTTACAAATGTTCATGCATAAATTGCTTTACCCTGCAGTACGCTACTCATTGGGGGGTGGAAAGGGGTTTTTGCAACGCTTCTGTATCTACAGTTAATGGGTTTGAATGCTTTTGCGTTGAGTCCGTAGTGGCGCAGTTGTAAATATAAACGAATTCGCCTAGGGGTTCAGTTTGGGATCAGCCATCGTAAAACGGTATTGAAAAATTGGTGAACATTTCTCAGAGTGACTATTTTGTCGTGGACTGCAGTAGTCCATAGTCTTACAAAAACAAAGAAAGAGAGACCTCTGATGGATTACATTTTCTTTAGAAGCAACAATGAAAAATTTACAGTTTATTAGCTATGGGCTGGAATTCGAAATTCGATATTCGAAATATTTCATGCATTTTTTCTTAGCACAATTTCCTACTTTAAGCTATTAAAATCAATCTCACAGCTGTAAATACATGAAATCAGCTTTAAAGCCCAAGCCACTCATAATTCATTACTAATATTTCCCCAACTTATAATCTCGAAAGCGGCAGCAGTAAAGTGTTGATAACTAGCTGATAAGCTTGACATGACATATGACACGAGTCGTGAATCGTCTGCAATTAAGCGCAATTAACGTGCTATCTCAACTCTTTTAAGTCACCACGAATGCTGTGGACCCACTACTGCTGTGTCACAAACCGTAGCCACCAACCGCGGCGGCCTCTATGGTTGACATGCCAGATCTTTATCGCGACACATTTGAAACTATTAACATAATATAAATTTGTTTAAATAGCGGTTTTTAATAATAAGATAAACATGATTATAGCCCGACAGCCAAAGCAGCGGGCGGCACCTGTTACAACAACAACAAAAGTAACCAACAATAACAAAACAATACGCTTGCAACAAAGCAACGTTTTGTTGTATTGGCGACAACATCATTAATGATTTTATCAGTTGGGAAATCAGTCGCTATCATTTTAAAAATTAGTTTGCATTTAGACAACTCTATTATGCGCTCGTCTAGTGCTTTGTTGGCCGTCTAATTTATTTGCTCGTTCTTTTGTAAAAGTATATGTTATACACTACATATGCTTGTGGCTTGTCTCGTCTGCTTCGCCTGCTGCTTATCGCGCGCACAATCTCTTTCTAAATCTGCCATGAAAAAATTGGCTTATCGCTGACGTGCGCTCGCTACCACAACGCAACAACACCAGCGCCGCTAATTTTTGAGAAATTACCCATAATCAATTACCGCTTTCAGCACCGTCACAATGTGCTAGTACCAAAAAAAAAAACCAAAAAACACAAAAACAAAAACTACATAAACATGTTTATGCAAATTGGAACCAATGTTTTCAAAATAATACTTTTTTGGAAGACCGATTTATTTTGGTCATAATAGTCCAGGTGTTAAAATCGAGGAATTCGAAAAAACATGAAACTACTTTTTTTATTTATTTTTTTTCGAATAATAGCCAATAAGTAGGTGAAATGAAATAAAAAAAAATATTTCCCATATAAAAAAATATTAGCTTACTTAGGATGGAACCTTTTGTTTTTAAAAACATTATTCAGAGTCTGAAGTTAAAAAAGATATAATTATTTTTAAAAAACATCTTGCAAACAAATCACAAAGAGTAACCTTTACTAGACCAAAATCTATGAATTGTAGATGAAGATTTAAAATAGAGATTCCTAAATAGATCACAGGATATTATTTGTAGATCTTTCTATAGATATATAGATCTAATAATATTAATGTTTTCGTTTCTCTGCAGGACAAGCTGGCGTTAATCAACTGGGCGGCGTTTTCGTCAATGGCCGACCCTTGCCCGACTGTGTGCGCCGTCGCATTGTCGAGTTGGCTCTATGCGGTGTACGACCTTGCGATATATCACGACAATTATTGGTCTCACATGGTGAGTTATCTATATAATTAAACTCGTACTTATATTCATTAAAAAATAGAAGCCCAGCTGAGGTATAGTAAGAGTTCAGACAGTGGTTTTACTCACAGCACATATTTTAGGCGTATGGTTCTCAAGAAGAAATGAAACGCATATAATTTAATGTTAAACGAATCTCTAGATCTATTATAGAGATAAGGGCTTGTCATTATATTTTAAAAAAGATTTCCGCCAAGTGACCTCTGCCTTGCCGGTTCGAATAAATACAGCGGGCAGGGCCAATTTTCGACCACTTTGTGCAGCGATTGAGACCGGTTGTCACCAAGAAATGTTGTTCCGGAGTAAGTCTCTTTATTATGAGACTATGCTTTCGACTTGATAAAAACACCCGTTAGTTAGTTAAGTACTTTCACGTGCTTATAGTTCCCTTCGTAAATGTTGAAAATGTGACACAAGTGAAACAAGAACTCTTCGGAAATCCATTTTTAATATGCCTATATGAAACTGAGCTGATGACTGCCAATCGACTAAATCGGTCAATGTTTTCAAGTGTTAGAGATCAAGGAAAATAGTTTAGTTTGAACCACTAGCTATATACTCGTATATGTATATCTCGTATCGGATTAGATCGAGTCGAGACAGGGTAGGCCTTTTGTTTCCTCTGATGGCAACAATTATGGAATGCAAAATATTGAATGGTGAGAAAATTGGATCCGATTTGAGTGATCCGCTTAGACACCATGGCAGATGTACTTCTCCCAAATCTAACTATATATATAAGTTTACTATATTATTCTTGCTGTAGCTTAATAATTTTGACTCTTTGTATTAATTGTTAATTCACAATTTTCATTTTGGTTCTTTCTATTTGTCAGGTTGCGTTTCCAAGATATTAACGCGCTTCTATGAAACTGGTTCTATACGACCGGGATCGATTGGCGGCAGCAAGACCAAGGTAAGCACAAAATCTATGAAAAAATTTGAAAAAACATAAAATTTTAGTTAGTACCGTTATCAATTGGAAAGCAAAGAGCATTTTGTCAGATTGCTGACGTACATATAAATATATACATGTATATGTGTGGGTGTCTGTGACCCACCTGTACTTTCATTAGCCCACAAATACAAATATTGATTCGAAATTTTAATGGCCGCCTGTCGAGCGCTGTTGATGTTGTTGTGGGCTGTGCGACGACACAGTCAACACAGACAACGCTTACAAATCACTCCACGGCCAAGTTAATGCGCAAAGTAGTTTATATTTATTTACATTTGTACGTTTTGACATGACATGCTAACACACATAATACAATATATCAAACATTTATTGGCCGCAATAAAACGCGGAGATCCTACGCGCTGCGCCCTCAAGTGCCAACTGCTCGCGTCACAACCGCAAATCGACGAGCGCAAACGCACGAACACGGCAACCACCAACAGGCAAGCGGGGCGCTTGGTTGTTCTTGTTGTTTTATGTACTCAATAACTGTTACAAATCAATCTCGTTTATTAAACGCGATAACGCGCCGCAATTAGCAGGCGAATCCTGTTCACCAGCTGCACTTGAGCGTTTCAGTTCGCACGCCCGCGGCTCAAGTGCGCTGGTTTGGTGCAAACGACTAACAACAACAACAAACACATACATGCACAAGTACACAGACAGCGGCGCATACATACCGGTTTGTGGAAGTGTGTAAATTATGACAAGCGTAATCTCCACGAAACGCACCATTTACGATCGTGTCATCGCGCATTTAGCTATTAGCTACTGTTTTGCTAGCTGTAATCTGACAACGCTGTGATAAGCTAATAATTATGTGTACTTGGCAACGCCAAATTCCACCGTAAGCCACCGCAATTACCGATGGGAATAGGTGCAACCGCGACTTGTGTGTGGTGACGACAATGTTTTCTAATGTCCATGTTCCCGTCCATGAATTTGTCCAACAAGCGTTTGTTGCGCAACTGTGCCGCTATGCCGCCGTGCTTTATTAGCAGATTATGTACTGTGATGAGGTAATTCACGGATTTTTTTCCGAAATTTGTTTACTACATACTTACATGTGTGCAAGCAAATATCCATATCATAAGCGCACATGAATTACCGGAGATAACCAAGTACACAGGTTTAAATTGGTATAAAAAGAGAATATTTAATTTTTTTTTCTAATTTCAAGCCTAGAAAAAATATTTTTTTATTATATATCTACAAATGTTTCAATCAAGTGTTAATTCTGTGAATATTACAAATAATTGTCATTCACAATAGTAAAATTAGTCTAAAATCTGTAAAACTAAATATGGTGATTTTATTACCACTTCAATAACATGTTTTCTGACATTTTGTTGATCCCTTAGTTTCGAGCAGCTTCCAAGCCTTACTTTTTTTATAAAAATTTCAGGTAAAACTGGTCCAAAGTACTACTACTATCTAAATAATGAAGATTCAACTGTTTAGCTTAGTTGTTGCTTTGCCATGTGAACTTTTTAATAAAAAAGGCGCGAGCTTTTTCAGCAAGCTAGCAAGCAGTGAAATGGCGAATCGAAAACAGATATTGAAAGGTTTGGAACATATTTTGAAAACTGAAATATACTATATATTGGGCAAAGAAATTAACAACCAGTCGAATGCATATTGCCAATGTTACAAGGAAGAAGGTGGGATTTCTTTCTCCTTCACTATAAAGCAATAGTTAGCCTGAAGCTGAAACATCTCGGTAGTACGAATTTCGGCGAACCAGGTGTATTGGCCCCGAACACATATTAATCGCCTCAACTAATTTGAAAACGACGCAAATCCAACTCTAGACGTTTGCGGTATCATAAAGGACTGACGAATTTATCTGTCCAAGTGGGATCTCTTGTGGCTCTGTCGCAAAGATCACGCCTATAATCTAACCCAACCTATATACGAAATTTGGATGAATTTGTTTATATAGGTTGCCGAATATGAAATTTGATTCAAGGATGGTACCACCCTTGACTGAAGGGATTACGTCGCTTGATACGCTACTTTTGATTTGTCACTTCTTTTCGGAGTTTAAATAGATATTTGAGTAATTTGAGTAATCAAAGAGTAATTTAATGAAAAATATACCGTAAAGTTTTTTTTAGGAACTTAAACTATTAAGGAATAATAGAACAATGTAGGAAAAATGTCTACCAAAATAAAAATATACCAAAACTTTCACACCATGAGTACATACTATACAAACCATATGTGTAATATGAACACTTCGCTGGCACCATCAATCATAGCGCCCAAGCAACCCTAATTAATAGCGCAACGAATATAATTTCCAGAATTCCACGATTACTCCAGAATACAACAGGGATTCACGCAAAGCAATTACAATTCAATAAAGACAAGGTTTTGGTAAACTTTTTTTTTTTTGTTATAGACCACAACATTAACATATTTGTTTATAATATGGTTTATTAGAGGAATCGCTGGTGAAATCAGCGCTCACCTTATTTACTAGCTGATTTCTTATTTGCTTTGCAGCGACAGTGCATACCACCCACCCCTCTCGACAGGGCGTCGACAACAATAGACGGACAAAGTGCGCGTTTAACACCTCAATTGAATGTTGATTGCAGCTTTTGTTCATTCTTGTTGTTGTTGCATTATGTTAGGTCATAATACAAGAGGACTATGAGGGTGAGCACGTGCATAATAATAAACTATAAAGGGGCGCTAGACTAGCGTGTTCAGGCGCTGATAAACATCGCCAACGAAGCGAACAGCAATGACTGTTATTGAGGTGAAGGGAAAGCGCACTAGCAAAGTTTGTGTTGAAGGGTGCTGGCAGTGGAGATAGCTAAAATTGGACTGGGGCGCTTGTGGTTTCGTGCTGTGGGCGTAGATCCACTGTGTTAACTGCCGATTTATGAATTTTTAATGAATTGTCCTGTGACACGTAAGGGACAAGCCAAGACGCTTACTGCGGTGTCGAAGCAATACTTATGAAGCAGTTTTGCATATTTGAACTACATATGTGCATACATATTTGGGGCATATTTCAGGTGTGCGAATGAGAGTGCTGATTTGCAAATATTTGCGCATTTCCGCCGTTATTCGTCACAAACTCGTTTGAGGCGTGGCTGCGCAGCACTTGACTATTGTTGCGCTGCCATGGCGGAAATCCTGTGCTGGCGGTTGACTTCAAAGTGCATTCGAAGCCTCTTGGTATGAGTTTTGCGTGTTGCACCACAACCAAGTGTATTGCATGTGTTGCAAACACAATTTAATTTCACGGTATTTAATAAGATATTTTTGTGGCATGCAACACATACCAGATATATTCCATATGTAATTCATTGCAAGCTTTAAATAACACTGTATTCTCTCTTTTCTTTGCAGCAAGTAGCCACGCCCACCGTGGTCAAGAAAATCATACGCTTGAAGGAGGAGAACAGCGGCATGTTTGCTTGGGAGATACGCGAGCAATTGCAGCAACAACGCATTTGTGATCCCTCTTCGGTGCCCTCCATCAGTTCCATCAACAGAATATTGCGCAATAGCGGTCTGTGGACCGATGAGATGACATCGAGTCAGCAAAATGCCGCCGCTGCTGCTGCTGCCGCACAGCAAATGTCAACGGTTGCCTATTCAACGCAAGCTCATCTCTATGCGAATAGCGCTGCCGCCGCGGCCGCCGCTGCCGCTGCTGGCAGTAGTAATGCGCCGGGCTGTCCACCCTCAGCCGACGGCGCTAGAGTTCCCACAGCCACTTTAGTACATCGCTCAGCGTTACCACCTTTGCGCGCAGCTCACCATGCACATCCCTCTTCGCATCTCGCCGGCACCAGCGCTCATCCGCATGTTGCTGCACCGCATCCGCTCAGTTTGCCTGCACAATTCCGTTATAACTCCGCCGCAGCTGCTGCTGCTGCCGCTGCAGCGGTAGCGGCCAACGAGAATGCTAGAGGAAATGTCAGCGCAGCAACGCAGGAGGCGCGCTTAATGGCAACCGCCAGTGTCGGTGATATGCCCATCAAACCGGAACCAAAGCATCCAGCCACTGCGCATATGGCAGCATTGAGTGCCGCTGGTAGCAGCAGTTCGGCACTTGCACAACTCTCAGCTACGGTTTCCTCGGCGGTGTCGGGTCAACTCAGCGCACAGGATCTCACCTACACAGCATTGCACAAGCACTGGCTGTGGCATCCCTCGCTACTCTACTACTCCACGCAGCATGCACAGGCTGCCACCCAATTTCTACCATACGCTCAAGCTCAGTGTCCGGCGTATTTCCACGCCGGTGGCAGTGGCAGCAGCAGCAGCGGTATAGGCAGCACGCTCAGCATCGACTTGGTAACGCACAGTGCCAGCGATGCGGTTAGTGACTGTGATTCTGGAAAGTCTTCGCCAGCGACCTCACTGAACGCTGCACCCACCGCAGGCTCCCTAAGCGGCCGTGAGTCGGCGCAAGGCAACGTAACCAACTGTCGCAAGCGCAATCCTTACTCCATTGAGGAACTGTTGAAAAAGCCGGAGAAGCGCATGCGTCTGCAAGGCGGTGATGGCAGTCCACGCAAGGAGGACGAATCCAGTGACAGCAGCGTCAGCTCGAGCGCCAGTAGCCGCAGCAGCTGCTATGATGACAGCTGTGATGAGACGCGCAGTCAAAAGACCGAACCGCTGGCCGCTGACGACTGCAATGATAATGTAGAGGTTGTGAATTAATTGAACTAGTTCAGAGAGACGAACTAGTAAGGTGTTAGTGAGAGAAGGAGTATATTCGAAGTATTTATTGATGTAATAATTGTAATTAAATCAAAGACAAATTATGTTTAAATTAAATGTGTAAATGAACTCAATTGTGTATCTTAAAGATAGTATTGAAATGAAAGAGCGCTATATGGTATAAGTAGCTGTGTAGTTAAATGCTTAATTTTTGTGAATGGATTCCCAATTAAACTTAATTTAAAAATAAAATAAAAAAGAAAAACATTTTGTAATTTTTCTTGGTTTGGTAAATTTTTTTGTTTGATTAATTAAAAGGTAAGGTATGGAATTCGAAAGGCATTTTTGAAAGCTAATATTACGGATGATTACAATTTCGAGAATTTATGTGGATAATGTCATCTCCAACAACGTTTGGTTTTTTTAAGCCGGAATTAGCAAGAATTAAAGCCTTCAGCCTCTGCAAGCAGTAATCTGCGTATATAGGAAGAATTCTTTATTTTGGAGAACAAGAAGGATATACAAGGATAATATTTCTAAGAATGAGGACAAGACGAAATATCTCCTATTTTCAAACAAATAGTCAACGCATTCGCGTCTTGGCTCGCACGTCACTGTTGACAGTCATAACTTTGAAGTTGTAGAAAATTTCTATATCTTAGAACCTGCATCAACACATCAGCAATGTGTGCTTCGAAATCCTACGTAGAATTACTCTTGCCAACAGGAGTAGGCATTTGAAAAGTGAAGTCCTCTCTCGATGAACAAAATATAAACAATAGAAGTCCCTCATCATTCTAGTCCTGCTTTATGGTTCTGATCGCGGACGATGTCAACATCCGATGAGACGGCGCTAGGAGTGTTCGAGAGAAAAGTTTTGCGAAAGATTTATGGTCCTCTGAACATTGGCAACGGCGAATACTTCAGACGTTGGAACGAGTTATACGACGGTAAAGACATAGTTTAGCGACAACAGCTACGCTGGCTAGGCCATGTTGTTCGAATGGACGAAAGCACTCCAGCTTTGGAAGTGTTCTTTGCAGTACCCAGTGTTGGAAGCAGAGAAAGAGGCAGACCTCCACTCCATTGGAAAGACTCGGTGGAAAGCGACCTGAGTCATGTTGCTTGAAAGATATTCTTAAAGAAATCTTACGATCCCAATAACCTCACTTTGGTTTTTCACCTCAATAAAATCTCTCGTCCATAAAGAGAAGGTTTAAGTATGCCAATTAGTCCCGGTTCATTGAATTATTCATAAATACATTTTTGGTTCCGTTTCCATGCTTTCCTCCTTCTTCAATGATTCTTGACGATTCGATCCAATCAAGAGTACTAGACTCGTTGAACATACGACTCCATTTATATATTTTCTGCTATTATCGTGAGCATTCATATCAGTATTAAAATCGGAATATGGGTTAAACAACCTTAATACCAATGCCTCGAAAAGAAATAATTTTCTTTGGAAATTGGTCTTTTTGAGAGCTGTTATTTGATTTATACTCAGTTTGGTTTGTTATTTCATAATGAACAGGTCCCAAGTGTTGAAAAGTGGTCGAAATTAAATTTTGCCCTAAATATCTTTCAAAACGTAATGACAAACTCTATTATTTATAATAAAGCTAAATTCATGAACATAACATTAAATTATATGCGCTTTATTTTTTCTTCAAACCCACATGTCTTAAAAACGCCCTTTGGATTCTTTTATTCGAATAAACTAAACTAATTCCTATTGTGACCTTCGAAGCCTATCGGAGCATCAGTTATTGCTCAGTTTGTTTAAGTTTATTCAGTTAAGTTTGGTATAAGGTGCTGGCAGCTCAGGGTCGCTAAAGAAGCATGAATATTCAAACAAATGATTTATTTTCCCACAACTGCTAACTGCTTAATCCAAATAAAGCGCAGAGACCCTCATTTGTAGATGTGCATCGGGAACAGTCCAAATACAATCAACAATAGAATTCTCCACTCTTTAGTGTTAGACTTTCTAGCGGAGCTCGATTAGGTAAATCTTCAGATGCATAACTGCATTATTTATATTGTTGAATATTTTAAGACACTCTCACATACAGATGAACAAACATACAAATGTATAAATATGACTTTCAATTTCACCTTGAGCTGTGACACTGTGAAGCAGCGCCGCACTGCTGCCACTCCCATGGCAAACGATATGCATAAGTATGCGCTATTATTATGTATTGATTTTCTATGGAAGTGATACGAATCATTAAAATGCCTGAGAAGAATTGTGCAAATCTGGTGTAAACTTTGAGAAAAACTTTTCGCAAATGAAAAAGTGCATTACATTCAACACTTTGCTGCACAGCTCACAGCTTATTTCACAGCCAACGAACGTAGAAGTCGTCGCAAACAAGCAAACACACAGACACACACAGCTGAACACGTGCGTTTCAGCAATGATTTTTTGCACACGCTGCTACAAGCACTACAACTGCTGTAGTATACTCTATGTAGTGTAGCATGAGTTGATGGAGCTGGCGCGCGGCTGGTGGTCTCACACCAGTAGCTGCCACACTGAATAAATCAGCGCGCCAGCAGCAGAGATGCGATGCGCTCCAACTCCATTGTTTGAAAACGACGAACACACTAGAGCCGGGTGTGTGCGGCGCGCTGCAGCGGCAGTCAGCGTGCGCACGCCATGAAAACGTTCCAATCAGCAGTGCCGTTTAATTAACTTGCGCGCCAATGAAGTGTCAGTGGAAAGTGCCAGCGACAACGACAACTGCAGTGACGGATGGTAACAACAACAACAACAACTATAGCAGCAAGTGCAATTGCAGCAACAACTGCAGTGGAACAACAAAAAATCACAACAACAACATTGCGCTGCAGTTCGTTCTCGTGTCGAAATACAATAACAACCATGCGAACTATAACAACAACAACAACGTTGAGGTGTCAACGAAAACGCAGCGATATTAATAAAACTAACTACCAACAAGCAACAAATAACAACAACTATAATGCACTACACATAATTTACACGCCAAGACAGCAGCCGTGCTACGAACAACAACACAGCGTACGGCGAATTGGTTGTTGTACATGCAGGCGCTGTGACACCCGGCCAACAGTGGGTAATTGAAGCGTTCGCTCTTGCTTGCCTTTGTTGTTGTTGTTGTTGTATGGCCAAGTTTTGCAGACGACCACGAACGCGTGTGTGGAATTCATAATCGATAAAGACACCACACAACAGTGCGCAGGCGCGAACATCTCATAGCGTCGAACGCCTTGGACACTTGCCTGTGGTCGTCTATGGTCTGCAGTCCATCCTCTTGCGTGCGACGCATCGTTTTCTGTCAGCGCAAATACTTGGACACTTATGTACGTGCATATGTATGTAGTCGCGTACATACCATGCATCGCTCGTCATTTTCTTTCTCGCGTCTCGTGCATTTTCATGCGCGCGCTGTCAACGAAGGTGCGAAATACTCGTGAAATGTTGTTGCATTCCTGACGCCTGCTACATACGTAGCTCCAACGCGAGTGCATACCGAACCACACGTACCTGCCTGCGTCTATCTCCATATGGACACACACCGATGGCGGTGGCAAAAACTTAATTTTCCCAGGCGGCCAACCATGGCGGGCTAGGTGAGAAGCGTCGCGCGAAATAACGACGCAACGAACCAACGAACGCTCAGTGGACGCTTGCTTTTCACATTTGGCTTTGGTCGCTTGGTCGCTCATTTCGCAGTGTGTAGGCAGTTCATCAGTTTCCGAAGAAGGCTGAGATTTACTGGCCAAGCGCGCACCATCTTCGTACAAATGGATTTCGCTAAGCAACTGCTAACTAATAGCAAGTCTCAACTCTTCGGTTGGTGAGAAAAAATATTGTAGCGTTGCAGTCAATTTGCACTTTGACAACTCTAACTTTAACGTATTACTACAATGCAGATGATGGCGCGTAAGAATCTGGGTTGGCATAGAAATGTTTGCGAGAAAATTACAAATCGCACTCTGGAGGTTAGATTCGAAGCTGGCGTTTGATATCTAAACAATTTCCTACGAAGTATGTATGTATATATACTGACAAATATATGTAATGTTCCCACGTTAGTCGGTATGTGGGTCCGATTGGACCCGATTTTCATCCTCTCTCGCAATTTATTTATTCAATTTTAATAATATAACAGATAATTTGACCTATTTAATTTGCATAAAACCAAATAAAAATATATAGTAAATGAGGGCTATGGTTATTCCTGGGCCGATTTTACTCCTTTTCACTACCAAGCTGCATCATATCCAATATTATATGTTCACATATGTTCGATACTCGAAGATGGAATGACGAGACGACATAGACATAGTCCAGCGAATAAAAAGACAGCGGCTACGCTGGCTAGGTCATGTTGTTCGAATGGACGAAAGTGCCCCAGCTCTGAAAGTTTTCGATGCAGTACCCGCTGGTGGAAGCCGAGGAAGAGGGAGACCTCCACTCCGATGGAAGGACCTGGTGGAGAAGGACCTGTCTTCACTTGGTATTATCAATTGGCGCCAAACTGCCAAAAGGAGAAATGCGTGGCACGCTGTTGTGGACTCGGCTATAACCGCGTAAGCGATGTCTACGCCAGTCAAGAAAAAGAATAAGTTCGTACGATATCCCACATATTAACCGATATATACGTTATAAAGCCCACCGGCAGTCTGAAAACCTTAATACTTGGATTAAGGGAGCTAGGGAAGTTGTTGACCCGATTTTACCCATTTCAGGAACACATGTACATTATTAAAATAAAATAATTCTATCTGAGTTTCCATAAAATACTGAGGGATTTGTCAATATTTACAGATAAAAAGTTAACCACATGCCCTGAAGCACGCATGTTCGGTATCTGAAGCCTTGAAAAATTTTAGTCCGATTTGGATAATTTTTAGATGACCGATGACGTACGCCCAGTATAGTATCAGCACAAAGTTTTATTCTATTATCTTCCTTGGTTTTTGATTGTTATAACGTAAAGTTAAAAAATCTAATAGACTGTGAATTGTGTAATGTAGGAAGTAGGCGTGGCTGTTAGCCGATTTCGTCCATCTTACCTTAACATGTGTACCAAGTTTCATAAAGATATATCAATTTTTTGCATTAATAGCTATCGCTTGTATGGACGAACGTCAAGCATCAATTCATTTTCTCAATTTAACGGTATTACTCAGGCCTTAAGGAACGGATAACGAGAACTGTTGCTGTTGAGAATGTGAATGATTTGGTTTTACTTTACAACCTTACCATGCCGCCCTTTGGGAGCTTTAGTCGTTCCCGGTTTTGGTCTCAGACTTTAGACTATTAGAACCACTTACCATTTATGGTCATAGCATCCAACAGCGGATAGATTAGGTTCCATATACAAGTACTATACCTTCAGACAGTAGCTTTTAAAATCAGATAAATTAAAGAACGAAGGCAAGGGGCTAGTCAAATGAGACATCTAAAAATATAACTATTGTAACTGTTGACGTATTGAAGTTTTACAATTTCCCACGTTTTTCAATCGGTTTTCCCATGTACTTTATTGATCGAGAGACCACCTACAATCCCTTGCAACGCCAATATATCACACACATAAGCTTAGCTGCACGTTGGCCATTTGCGGAGAGGAACTGATAAGGAATGGCGACGTGAGCGCAAACGCATACGTGTCACCAGGGAGTTATAGCGATAATTGGCGTTTGCAATGCACGCACTTACGCACTCAAGTCTCCTTATAGTACATACATATATGTATGTAGATGCATATGTATAAACTCATTGTCGGTAGTGGCGTTGGCAACCAGCGGCGATTTAATTGCAATCAGTCAAGTGTAAACATGAATAAATATTTGTTAGCCAAAAATGTACAACGGCAGAAAAGCAGTAAAGCTGAAAAGCAGAAAATCAAAACGGCCAACGGCGGCCGCGCCATGTGATTGATCAATGATTGCCGCCAAGCTGCGCAGTCACTTGCCGCACCAAACAACAACTTACAGTTGCGGTAAGCGCGACTTATTGCAGCGCACTCAATTTGGTGGCTTTTTGCGTGCCGAATATTTTTGTTTTTGACAACAACAATAAAAAACGCTGTTGATATAAAAGAAACAGCAACGCGATTCGACTGCAAACCGAAAATCAAAAATTAGCGCAATGACTGCAATGTATGTATAACTCTTTCGCGGTTCTACGCATACTTTCGGGTATTTTGTTTTTTGTTTTTGGTGCGAAAAATCACTTACCGCAACTGGAGTTTTTCGAGATTCTACGCGATCGTGTTAAATATTCGAAACTCGTATATTTCGCAGCTCCACAGCCCTTTCGAAGCAGCGCATTGCACGGATGTTGCATTTTTATGTTGTCTGTGACAAGCAAAAACATTCAGCAGCCAGCGCGGCCAGCATTCAGCTCCTTTTTAAATAATTCAAAATTAACAAAAACTTGCTATAATTGTATCACGTGCAAGACAGCGGTGAGCAGAGAGCAGAAAAAATTTAATTTTTGTACTTATAAATACATATATTTGTTCATAAAGGACACCCAGTAAACAATATGGAGACAGCGCTCTACGATGTTTGATGTTTGGTGACGGATAGAACCCAGTGAAGGTGACCAATATTGGTTAGTATTAATATTAGACGGGGAATAAGTATTTACTGTTATATCTCTGGACTTGGAATTTACATTTCAAAATATTTCTTAAGATTTTCTTCGAATATAATATTGTTTAATACTACTATTACACAGAAGAAGAAGTAGAATGTACCATAAGATGGAACTTTTAACGACGCCGATTAAATCCAACGAAGATTATAATAATAGTAATATATGGTTGTAAGTCCAGCTTTGGACGCAATCTATAAGACCTCAGCTTCAAATAAAGAATTCTCGATCAAACTGCTTACTTGGTCACATTTAAACCCCACATTTTGCCAGAGAGGCCTTCTATGTAACAGCCATGCGTGCGCATCCTGTGCGTAGTTCATAAACTTCGACAGCATCTCAATTCCGCCGGCTCGATTATTTATAACAGCTCGAGAGTGCGTTAGTGTGCGTATGTGTGTGTTAGTTTTTGACGCGCTCGTCGTAGCTGAGTGACAGCGCCCGCAACTGCCACAGCAAAACAACCGCATCAAAGTTCAGCATCATCAATGTCGAGACACGAACAGATCTCACAACTGACCAGACCGATCGAGTGTCGTTGAGTGATCCAACAACGTAGGGAATGCAACGCATCCGTTGCAAGTCGCAATCCAATGCGTTGTGATGCGTTGCGAAAACAAAATTCCATGACTGACAGGGAGCGATCGCAACGACAAACGTGCGTACATGCAGCGATGTGAATGACGATATGCGCCGAGATGCGCAACCAACTCAGCATTGATCTCTGATGTTGATGCTGGTGCCTGATGCTTGAGCTGATGGTGCTGTTGAGTGATGCGATCGCGCAATTCTATGTCGCGGAGATTTTACGCGCAGGCGCGCAAAAACTTCTGGCATTTGATCCTTTGGTGACACTCTGCTGCCTGCCACGGCAGTGTGAATCTTCACAATCCGCGATTGCAGCGCTGCCGGCCGACACTTCTGCTCCAACACGCTCAGCTGTCGCTGGTCGGACATTCATGCGAAATATTATAGAATTTTTTCTCGTATTGCTCTACTCCTTTTGTCGCGGCAACCAGCGTTACAGTGTGGGTCTGTGCGCAACCGTGCCGTATCATGCTGTGCCTCTGTGCCGCCGCCACAGCCGCTGCGCAAACACATATCGGCAACAGAATATTTTTATACGGTCGCGATCGAAATATCAATGAGCATTGCAGCAACATGCTTTTTATGCGCTTAACAGTGGCAACAACATGTCAGCGCGCTGCCGACAGAAAAACTCTCTTCTCTATGCGCATACGCAGCAAGGAACGCCGCTTCATTTGCAGCGCATTAGATTTGGAACTTGACTGGAGATCGACGGGTTTCATTAGTCTGGTTGCGCCCGTGGATAAGAAGTGCAGCAGCTCTGTCTTAGGTTGCGTTTTTTCGGTGTGCACTCGGAGCGCTCTCCTTTTCGTTTGCAGGTAAGCTTCGATGCTTTATCGTCGCTTTTTTGATTTCGTCGAAAATTGTTTCGTCCCGCTGTCGTTGTTCGAACGGTGTTTTTACTATGTTACCCTCTGCAGTACTATATGCTTCGGTATGTACATATACTGTGCATCGGTCCAATTTTTATGTTTGCAGTATCTTATAAATATGCTGTTCGCGAGCATATGTCTGTATGCGGTAAAAATCAAATCAATATGCAGTGCTTTTATTAATTTTTTTCCTTAATCGTTTATCTAAGATGCGATTACATTGCGAGAAATCAGGGGATCTAATATACATGATCTCTGTGAAACGATGGCTCGAAACTAGTCGGATGCCAAACAGATTGCCACAAATGATAGAGTGGTTATAACACCCTCTTTATCAATCCAAAATGATTTTGTTAACTCTTGAACGGATAAGATTCAGTTTCCGTCCAAATTTTATAGACCTAACTACTTCCTACTTTAGGAATGGATGGCCGTATTTATCTTGGCTTCTTTTAGGCCAATGATACTGCCAGCCATATGTTTTTCAATTTTCGGAACTACTTTGAGGGTGGAGGACCAATTCTCTTGTTCAGCACGGAGGCTTGTGAAGAACTCGTATTATAGTAAAAGCTGTACTAGAGGGCCTCCTTAATGCTCTGTCTGTTTTGTCGTTTCAAACGAAATTACTTGTGCCAAAATGTTAAAAATGTTGAAAAAAGCATTTGGTGATTCAACGATGTCAAAAACTCAAGTTTATAATTGGTATAAATTGTTCAAAGAGGGGCGAGAAGAACTAAACGATTTGCCACGTTCAGAACGGCCTTCAACTGAAGAAAACGTCCACAAAATAAAGGAAATGATGGTAGAAAACCGTCATTATAGTTTGCGAGAGATAGCCCAAATAATGGACATGTCTCATGAGACCGCTCGTCATATTTTGGTTGATGTTTTGGGTATGCGGAAAGTCGCAGCGCGATTGGTGCCAAAAGATCTGAATTTTCTTCAAAAAGTGAATCGCACAAAACGATCATTTTGAACGTTTTTGAATAAAAATTCAACAAATATCATCGAACAACCACCGGACTCTCCAGATCAAATTACCACTTCGTGAAACCCGTTTTGAGGGCATTGAAGACATCCAAACTAATCCGCAACGAGAACTGTGGGCCATCCCGGAATATAGCTTTAAAAAGTGTTTCGATGATTGGATTGTGGATTGTGTATTTCCTCAGAAGGGGCCTATTTTGAAGGGGATATAATAAATTTAGATGATTGATAAGTTGTTTGAGTTTTATTTCAAATTTCCGTGTACTTATTTGACAGAATATACATTAAGTCTAATGCACAACCAGTGGCTGTTCCTTGCACATGTTATTCATGATTTATTAAAGTAAGATCTAACAGATGATATTATTACCACTTGCGATCTTAGGAATCCTATTGAACATCTTTAAACCAATATTTTTTGTTTACATTTAAGTTTTGCGCTCAGTGTATTCCGTTTGGCTTTGCGGCTTCCTCACTTTCGTTGATCGCGTTCGCCTCTTTTTGCTCACGTACAGATGTCCATTCTTGGCTGTGGACAGATATCATGGCAGAAAATTTATTTTATGGCGGTAATGGTGTTATGTTTTACGCGATTAGCAGGACGAATGTTTTTACATTGCATACGAATGTCACGCGGCAACGGAGAAAAGCGGAAAAAAAGCAAAAAAGAGTAGCAAAAGAGAAAAGTAAAAAAAAGACATGGAGGAAGGTAAATAGGGAGACAAGGGAAATGCCGGCGTGAGCATAAGCGCAAATGACAGCACAGTGCGCTGATGAACACGATAATGAAATAAATCGGTGATTTTATGAAGCTACCGTTGGCGTTGCAGAGTTTATTTACTCTGTGTAAAAATATCGCATGCAAGTGTTTTCGCCTTTTGTGGATGCCTAATAAACTGCTTTTGATAAATGTCTACATAACGAAGCATATTGCAACAATTGCTACAACAAAAAGTAAAGCGCGCTGTTTTGCGAATTTCAAACGGTGCAAAGGCGATCGAAACAGTTAAAATTGTAAACCATGATCTCTGGGACATTTGAACCGTACTGAAATTAGTGAGTTCAGTGAAATTTCAGATTTCCAAAAATTTCGAAATTTTCTAATTTTCACCGCGTTGGCGTTACGCAGCAGTCGTTGTGGGACCTTTCCGACCCCGGAAGATGCTCCCCATGTTGAACAACTCAATCCGTTCTACCTGTTGCTGTCGCCGCTTGAAGCGAGTCTTTTTAGTATTTTTTTATTTTATTTTATTTCATTTCTTATCTGTTTTTGTTTTGTTTTAGTGTTATTGTCGTTTGTTGTTTTTGTTGCTGTTGCTGCCGCAGCGGCATGTCTCTTTCATTTTCGTGTGGTTGTTTTGTTCAAGTTGGTAAATTAAGCAATTTTTTATGGTCAATTTAGACACAACGGATCGCCTTAAACAGCGCAGAAGCGTGTGCGCCGTCGTTGACGTTGATTTCCTACGCGACCGCATCCCCGTCTGAGGGGGGCAAGTAGAGTTGTGCTGGCATAAGAAATGCCCAGACAAGTGTGCGCTGTGTGTGTCGCCTTAAAATGTATGTATGTGTGTGTGTCACTGGTCCGTCAACGCTTCAACACACATTACTCAATGTGGCTTCACCAGTTCACCAGTCGTTTAGTCGCCAAGATTGATTTCTCAATGCAATTAAAACGGAAAACTGAACCTTCAACGCAACCGAGGCTCTTGTGTGTATATGTGTGTGCCGTCACTAAACCTTTTTCCTTTATTACAATATTACACTTGTTGTTGTTGTTGCTGGCATGTCACTTTAGGTTGGCGGTTGCTTGGAGGTTAATTGGAAGGCAATTATGTTCTAATTTAAATCACTTTTCAGTTTGCTACTCGCCAGCCTCTAAGCGCAGCTAAGAGATCTCATGCAGCTAAACAAGTGGTTCACTAATAAAACTGTCTTCGGCCATCACGTTTGCGCCATCATCACCTTCTAATAAAACACTTCCATATATTCTATGCGCCTCCGCGCACCGCACCTGCGCATATGCCCCTCATTCTCCACATTCTCATTCTGTGTTCCATTTGTTTTTATTTGAGGTCATTAAATGTGATTTTTGTCTCCATTTAGGTGACTTTACCGCTATGGAAGCTGTGCTATTTGCCAGCGCTATGATTTCTCTGCTCTACCGCTGGTGCTGCTGATTTTGATCTCACTATTCTCGTATTCAATAAAGATGATGAAAACACGCTGCAAAGCGAGGTTGATTGAGCACTGCTCATCTACTATTATCGTCCAACCGATGTACCAATCTGCTCGCTACATTCGATCGCATCGCGCTGACAGTGTTTGCGTACAGTAGCCGCATTGGCACAGCGGGTACTTGCGTTGGGTTCCAGTGATAGATATTTACATAATTAAATTTTATTATTGATTTTTAGAGGAAACGCTAAAAACATGTTAAATCGCTTCCACTTAGATATTCAGATCCCACGAAATCGACAATCATCGAAAACACAGACTACCACCAACAGCAATAACAACAGCATGGCTGTGTGGCTGTGTTTTACTTCATTTATAGGTAGCTGTCTCATAATTAAAATCAAACGTGGCGGCGACATTAACGTTTGTCACAAAACAATATAAAACAGTATTATAAGATAGCGGACAAGTCACACACATACATACCTACTTACATATTTAGATAACCAAAGCATTTTATATGCTGAGCATCAAAAATGTCTTTGCTTCGGTTTCCACGCCATCTTTTTTCGAACGAGGCTTTCATAGTAGATACTTTCCTCATAGCGGAAGCATGAACGGAAGCTCTGCTGAGAAATTTTTAGAGCGACTATTCTCACTTCTTACTTTGATCATAATTAATTTATGCGCGTTTTAACTGTACATTTTTATCAGTTACTAATCAAACGGATTTAATGTTAATGTGAGAATGTGATAAGACTAATTTTAACGAATGAAATAGCACTTGCTACAGCGGCAAATTATAGCAGAACTTTAGTATAAAACTGGAGTACACAGGATGTGAGGCATATTATTTATATTTGTATGTATATAATAATCAAAACAACCGTTAGTTAATTTTTGAAAGTTTAGAGGAAATGCTTCCGTTGAAAATGGCATTCTCCAATCTTTTTTATATTTTTTTGTTAAGTTGACTGTTTTTCTAGGCAAAATTATTAAATTCAGCCATAAATCTATGTATGATAAACTCCTAATTGTACGAAGGTGTATTCAAAAACCAACGGAAATTTAAAATTTGTCCAATTTTAGGCGTGTTTTTATGAGCTTAGCGATATTCGTTTGTTAAAAGCTCACACATCATTGCTTGTTTGTGGATTCTTGGCTAAAAGCAATACTGTAACGATGCCCCAGTCTCCATTTTCGTCAGACATGGCTCCTTGTGATTTTTTCCTATTTCCAAAAATAAACAGAACGTTAAAGGGCTGTCGTTTTACAAACATACGAAAAAGGCTATCGTAAAAACCGAGTTTGAGAAGTGTTTCGACGATTAGAAAAAAACGCTGGCTTAAGTGCTTAATATGGAATGTGGATTATTTTGAAAGAGACAACATTATGTAAAAGAATTAATAAATAAGTTTTTTCAAAAAACGAAAATTTCCGTTATTATTTTAACATCTCCTTCATTTGAGAAGTAAACATAATTTTTTTCACTCAAATATGTGAAACTTTCGCTTTGAAAAAGTATTTTTGTAGTTTTTTAATTCGTAAATATAAACAATACATCAGTTAAAGCCATCGTCTTAAAAATGGTGTTTTTTGCTTGAAAGACAAAGAATTTAACTTTAAAGTTATTGCCAAACATAAAAGGAACTCGCAGAATCTTTGAGAGCCACTCAAGCAGCCATGTTAAAACGTGTAAAAGCAGCCGGATATATGTATTCTAAAACAAGAGGACAAGAGACGTTCAACAACGATTTTGCATGTCAGAAATTCTGCGTGACTGCCACAAAGAGAACTCGCTGGAGACTGATGATGGAAAATAAATCCAATACGACAACTCTTAACGCACACAATTATATATGAAACATGGCCAATCAGCAAAAACAACGGCAAGTCCAAGGTCTCTATTTGTTGGGATCAGAAGAGCGTCATGAATTATGAGCTTCTAAAACTGGGTGAAACCATTAATGTGTAACGCTACCGACAACAACTCATCAACCCGGAATTCGCGAATAGAACCGATACAATAATTTTCCACATGTAATAATAAAACAGTGTCTGAAAAATTTTCTTTTTTCGGAAAATTTGATAAATATTGTCATATATTTGACCTATGGCAAGTTATATGATTTTAGTAAGTAATAGGAATGGCATTTATATGGATGTAAATATAAAAAGGCAAGAAATTACAAAATGCTTTGCCAATTGAGTTACTGGTTAAGTCAGTGGAAAGAGAAGTTACATAGAAATGAATCACTGAAATCGTTTGCTATAAAGTTTATGTGTATGCTTTCAAATTATCTTAGTTATAGGCACATTTTCGGAAAATACTTTCCACTCTCTCAACGACTATTTCGTGAACACCCAATGAGTCTGCATCAAAAAATAGAATTTGTTCTAAAACATTCGTTATCTGATTCAAACACAACTCTTTCAACAATAAAAATTGCTTTTCCAGCTAATTTTTCCGCTTTGCTCACCCAAAGTCCATCATTAATGAAACTATCATAGTTCGTTTATCAAATGAGTTCGTCGCTTAAGTCTTTCGTTAAATGCGAGACAACGCGGTTTTATGCGCTGCTCAATACATTAATTAAATTAAGTGGAAATCACTTCATTGCACTCGCTTTGCTACTCAACATCTCGAAATCAAAATGAGGATAATGTACGTTGGCACTTATGTAATAGCGTTGAAATGCTTCTGGCTTCCGTGATGGACGCAGTGAACGCACTTGAGTTGGCAACCCGAACCGCCGCAGGAGCTGCCTATCATATCAGGAGGCGCTTTTAATCACCAAAAAGGCGACTCTAAAACAATAAAAATGCCATTTAATGTGGCGCGCACGGGGAAGTGTTCTGCTTTAAGAGCCACCAACACGCCACCATCGCGAGCATTTAGTACCAACACATTTGTGGCCATAAACTTTGAATGTAAATAAAGTACATAAAATAAGAAATATATTTATATGTTGGCTGGTGTGTGGTGTTTATGCGTAATTGCATACAGTTACTAATGCTTGTCGCTCACTTATGCACAGCACGACAGAATCCGTCCATTCTCGCATGTGGTTGCCTCGCCTTGACGCTAGCCACCAGCTACCAAAAACAGCTATTCGATCAAACTGTGGCCGGATCATCAAGCCACAGAAGCGTCAAGCGTCAAACGAAAGAAGCTGTAAAAGTGGCAGCAGCAACAGCAGCCACAGTGCCGGCTCGTGATTTTGATGGATTTCTGCTGCTGTTGCGCAGAGATTTGTGGAACACGGCAGGAAGCTTGTTAGGCGCCATTACCGTTGAACTTTAACTGCATGCAACACCAACATGGTGAGCTGATGTTTAACTATTTGTGTTCATGCAAATTTACGCTGCGCCAAATGAGCTACAGTGGCCTCTGCGTGGCTGCTGTTGCACGCACTACGCGCCACGCGATGAGCCTACAAGTGACCGTTCGTTCGGCTTCTACACACAACCAAATTGATTTCTCATAGTTAATTGCGCTTTTGTGTTATGACATTCTTATCTTATTGCGTCATAAAATGCCCCGCAACGGACAACAAACAAGAAGTTGCAAAAAATAAATGCCAGCAAAATAAAAACCCCTGAAATACCGTGTGTGCAAGTTGTTGTTGTATAAATTTGCCGAAATAATTTCGAACTTAATATAACTGTTTTCAGAGATATGCTCATAATTTCCCTAGAATACAGAGCCGAATGAATTATGGTACTGATTTATTTGTAGCTCTTAAGATCGATAGTGCTGGACAAAGACTTCATGCTATTCTTTATAAAGATGCAAGATCTTGACCTTGACTTGTCACTTGAGACTTTAGAGAAGCTTTGTATGATTCCACTTGAAAATTGTATACTGATTAAACATCCTGATTTGGGTCTGGGAACCAGTTTCAGTTCTTGGAGAGAGAAAGTCATCGCGAAGTCTATTGAACTTCAATTAATATTTCTAATAATTGATTTTTGAGCTATAGTACTATTTTTAATATTCATAATTTCAAAGAGCCAACAGAGCCGGAAAACTGATTTAGAGTGAGGAGGGACGCTTATAGGAATTTATTGTTACAGTAGCTTTGGTACCTTAATTTAAATAATTTTCCATGCAAAAACACGTTCTTACAAATAAAACACACTGTATAGACTAAAACCATGTCCACCATGAAACAACGCAGCTGTAACCACTTGCTGGCCATAAAGTTCAGTGGCTGCCAAATCGCACCCCTCCGCCGTTATATCAACAGCAGCATCAGCAGCACACTTTGCGTGGAACGGTTTGGCTGCCTTATTTACTTTTATTTAAATTGCGATTAAAATCAAAAGCACAACACAGCCGACTTTAACGGTCCATCATTACGTTAAACACGCACTCAAATGTGTGTATGAAGATATCTAACTCCATGGAGTTGAGTGCACACTTGTATAAACAAACAAATAAAAGTGATGCATAACCGCCTCCAGGCTCTGTGCGTTTTGGTTCTCTCAATGTAATTTTGTTTAGTTTAAGTTTAATCAAAGCTTAGTCTCGTGTTTTAGTCATTTGATTTGGTCATTTATTGTTGCGCATTATTTTTTGTTGCTTTTCCTTGATTTTATTGCGTTTGCCTTTTGAGGAATGGCGAGTTGGCATTAAGTGCATGTGCTAAAGTGCTTAACAATTCCAAGTTGAGAAATGAACAAAAGCTACTTTTGACTGTAATGAGTTGTTTTTAGTTAGATAGTAGAAATAAAAGATGGCATCTGCTTTATATTTAATTAAATACTCGAAAATGCGGAATTAAATGCATAAAATACTACTCTCCTTTCCCCTAAGCTTTTGATCTTCCTAGGTGGATTTGTGGAAATAGAACATAATTGATGTTACAAATCATACATGAAATACATAAAAAGGGGTAAGTAATCCTCAAATACTCTTTTCTCCATAACTGCACTTTTTGAAATCAGACCAGCCAACGGCTTCATGGACTCTTATAAACCATAAGACAGTAAAACAAGACAGATAACCGATGCGCATGAGAATATCTGTTGAGTTTCATCCTTATAAATCTGTTAATTAACCTGAAATTTTAAACTCGAGCTTATGGCGCAACGCGAGCACGGTGTACGGATCTCTAATATCGCTTAAATATAGGGCATAAGTATACCTGATAATTATTTTTAAAAACACAGTCTTTCATTACATTAAACACCTTCTTCCATTAATTATAGCAAATATTGACTTTATTAATACGCAAACGTATGCGTAACTCATCAAATTAAATTGTCCTTATTAAAGACAAAACTTAAATCTAGAACGCAGCAAGATCAACAGCTGCAGCAGTAGTCACAGCAATTGACAATTGCCTTCTGGCCACTACAAAGATGTTCAAATTGAAAGCTGTTCGCCAGACTCCTGTACACACAGCTGTCGGCAACAGCACGAAATCTTCATTACAAGTAAATTCGGCAAAATTATGAGGTGTTAAAAGCGAGGGTACGCACTCGGTACGGCCGACTCCTGTCGGGTGTGCGAAAAGTGAAAGCCTTTCATCGCCGGAAGGCAACAAGTCGGCGAGATGGGGAGATAGCGCGTGTGCCCAACAATTAACGGCAATCAACTTTATGATTTTAATTAAATAACCAACGGCGATAATGTTGCCACGACATGTTACATCACAAAGCACGCAACAACAAATGTGACAGGACAACAAACAAACACAAATTTGGAAATGCCAATGCTTGGTTTTGGCTGAGTGCTGTGTTGGGCATGCGCAAACGCTGTTGGCTTGCAGCAATGTGCTTGCCTGTTGTTGCAACAAGCAAACATTGTCCTGCTTTCAATTTCGGCTTATCACTGGGGGCGCGACGACTTGCGCAAATAATTTGACAATTTAATGTCAGAAGCGGCGGCGCATTAGCCGACCAACCGCCTGCCTGTGCTGTCCGCACATTCGTCAATTTATTAGCTGAAGCGACGAAGGCGCTTGCCGTTTTCTTGTCGCTGCAACATGTCATGCACACTATAATTATAATTCCATTATGCGCCGCTGTGTGTTTGTTGCTGCAGCGCACAGGTGAGTGTGGCAGCGGCGCGGAAAATAAATGCGATTTGAAAGGTGCAACGCGCCAAAACTACTGCGCGCTATCCCCTACCCAATTCAGGAGTGTGCTGTGCATCCTGCAGCCTAGAATCAGGATACTCCACCAAATTACAACTCAGAATTGCACGTGCCACGGAGGTAAGCAGCAAGCAATGAAGCTCACTCGCTGAAGGAAACGGCGAAATTCGTCTTAGCGGAAATTACATCAAAGACACAAAAACACTGGTAATTACCGCGCGCTCAAAGAAATGGCACTGGCGCACACAGTCGGTGCGAGTGTCCTCGGCCGCGCAGCGCTTGAGTGATTGGCACTTGTCGTGGCGCATGCGCATACGCAGCGAAACACATAGCGAGCGCGGGGAAGGGTATTGGAAATAAATGTGAGTGGGCACGCGCATCTTCGTTGCGCTTCTTTTGCATTTGTGCATGCGCCGCTACACTCTAAGGCTCTAAGGATAATGCGCGTCGATTTCGCTAATATGCAACGGTTGCCGGGTGTGCACTGCAGGTGCGTTACGGCCGCATTTATTTGTATTCCGCTAATGCGGAAGTATGCGTATTCTCATCGGCCAACTGAAGTCACTCTTTCCTTTTCTTTTTTTCAGTTTCTCTCCTGTCAGTTCTTAATGACACTGTTGCATTTGATGAAATCATTAAATTGATGGACCTCGAAGTGTAAACGCCAAAGCGGAAGAATATTTTCCTCTTTTCCTTTTTTTGTGGAAAGAGTGCGTTTGAGTAAATAAACTACAAATAGTCATGTACAAATTGAAGTTAATGTAAATTATCATTCCATCGGTGTTGCGGTTTATTTTTGGTCTTTAAGAGGTATTTAAAAGAGGGTAATTTTCGATGAAAGATTTTCCTCCAAATTCCTTATTATAGTTGTAGTTTGTGTGGGTGCTGTCGAATAGATGGAACTCGTCGAATATATTGGAACTGGCAAATAAATAAAGCGAAAAAGCTACCTTTGCATGGGAGTTACAGCTCCTTTTCATATTATAAAGGAATTGATAGATTTTTAAACCTAACTCCCGAATTTCGTCCATTCGAACAACATGACCAAGCCAGCGTAGCCGTTGTGTTTTTATTCGCTGAACTAGTCAATGTCGTCGTATAACTCGTACAGCTCATCGTTCCATCGTCTGCGGTATTCGCCGTTGCCAATATTCTGAGGTCCGTAAATCTTGCGCAAAATTTTCCTCTCGAAAACTCCTAGTGTCGTCTCATCTGATGTTGACATCGTCCACGCTTCTGCGCCATAAATCAGGACGGGAATGATAAGCGACTTGTAGAGTTTGATTTTGGTTCGTCGATTCATTCATATTTACATACTCGTTCATACATATACTCACATATCGTAAGGAGATTATTGCCACCTTTTTGCTTTTCTTAAATCCCGCAATTTTACTACAATCATGGATATTTACCGATTATATGAGCGCCTAAGTGTATGCAATATATTTTTATTGACGCAATGGAAATAAAATCTAAGAACGTAAAATTTACGATATTTAGTACTATTTATCCAGTACACAAACCTATCGACGGCAAAGCGAATACGTTCTTGAAATAAAGTATGTAGGATCTATTACAATTACTAAAGATAGTAATAGCACAATTATAGTACAGTAGCTTTCCGAAATAACGAACACATTAATTGTCAGGCCTGTTCGTTAAATTGAATTTTTCGTTAATTCGAGTACTCACTTAGAGCTATGTTTTTCAAGAAAAATTGGTTGTAAATTGCAGTTTAATAAATTGTTTTATTAATTATTTGTTAAAAAATGAAACCCATAACAAAACAATTGAAATCAGCTAAATTCTTCAAAAATGGACCAATTCTGACTCTTATTCTACTATTTGGTACTGATCAATAGTTATAAGCTTTTTTATAAAATTCAACATTTTTTCAAATCACACATTTCTTTTTATTTTTTTTCAAGTTATATTTTTAATTCTGGTTCGATATTATGTGATTATTTCTCTTTCTTCATATGTCTTCTTTATGTTGTTCGTTAAACCGAGTACTTACAAATCTCCAATGTTCGTTATTTAAAGTACTCAATGTAACAAATTTGCTTGATCGTTATAAGCGGTTTTCGTTAAAACGAATATTCGTTAATTCGGAAAACTACTGTAGTAAGAAATTTGAGCACAAATTAAATTTTTAGTTATTCATTTGTTTGAAGTGAAGGGAGTATGAATTATTGGTAGTATTTTTAATAAATTAATTTCAAAAAATTCAGTGTTCAGGGAGAAATAACTATCACTAGGTATGGGGTCGATGATTTGAGAAGCGATCAAAACTGAAACTTGAGATTTGGCTACCCATAGTGGAAACTAATTTTTGTGGCAACGTTCAACCGGTGCAAAATATCCATACTCTTAGAGGAAAGGTCCCATACAATATCCTTCAAAATTTGAATCTCTGCTTCTCGAGCCTTTCGTTGCCTTTTACCGCATGAATTCACATCTTAAGATCTCTTGGTTATCTCTTATTATTTCACATGTAAAAACAACATTTTTTTTTTTAATTTTTAAATATCTTTATTTTTAAATTTTTTACTTAAAAATGAAAATCTATTCCGCTAAATAGTAATTACAACTTATTTTTATTTTGTTTCATATACAATAAATACATACAATTATTACATATTAATAATTACGCTCTATGCTTTTTAGAGTTATTAATTTGAATGAGTTTACAAAAAAACAATTAACTATTTTTCTTATAGCGTGTATTTATGTATAAATATTTATTTGTATAAAGCATATAATATACATATTTAGTGGTTTGTTTGTTGTTGCCTTAATTGATGGGTTTCGCAGTTAATCGTAAATTAAATTAAATTAAATTAGATAAAAAATATATATTACTAAGTAGCTAAACTGGCTTGCTTTTCAAATGTTATTTAATAAAATATAAATAAACACATATATTCGTATATGTATGTGCGTGTGTGTGTGTTAGTTTGTCAGTATATATACAAGAAATTGATGTTCGATGAAGAAATGTCGCATTTTTGGCTTAACTCGTATTTGCATTAAGCAAAGCGTTTATTCTGCAAACTGAAGACAGCTACAAATATTTATTAAAAATGTCTGTAGAGACTCCAGTATTTCATACAAATACAAGCAAGCTTGCAGTATTGTTTAACTTCAGTTTCGGCATTTACGTTAAATTTTATAGATTTTTACTTATTATTTTTTATATATTTGTATATAGATGTGAGTGTGTTTAAGTGCAATTCAGCCGAGACATAGACTTGCCTTGGCTTTTTCTATTCGACAATGTGTGTGAATGGCACTTTTTTAGTTCTTTACATTACTTTTTATGAACATAATGCAGTATTAATATGTTTGTTTGTATGTGTGTATTATAAGTGTATAATTGCTATTTGGTAGCACCTTCGGGAAGAGCGAGACGGGAATTCGCTTTCATACAAAATGTAATTTTGATAAAAAGACGTGGGTGACAGCGTTAAAGCTAAATATGATAGTTAATTACAGATTCTATTATAATTTTAGTATTAATTTAATGATTTCAATCAGTATAACATTTTTTTTCAATTTTAATTAAACAAATGAAATTTTAAATTTTTTTATAAACTTAATTTTTTTGAAAATTTAAAATATTAATTTTTTGAAATTTTGAAAATATATATATTTTTTTTTTTGAAATTATTATAATTTTAATTTTTTGAAAATTTTTGAATTTTATTTTTTTGAAATTGAATTTAATATTTTTTACATTTATTTTCATTAGTATATTCATGAGTATATTTTTTTGGAAATTTTAATTTTTTGAAATTTTGCATTTTTATAAAATTTAATTAAAATTTTGAATTATTTTCATCATAACAGGTTGAAATTTAAACTCTCAACTCCCACAAAGTCACTACCAAAGGCATAGCTACCGCTTGTTAGTATAGAAATTTAAACAAACAAAAATTGTTACAATAATATATGCTTAAAATGGTCTTTGTTTAACAAATCCGTTATGTTTATGTTTTTACTTCCATATAAAATAATAACAATTTACGCTTTTTCGATTTTTCGACACGCTGGTCAAAAGGCCGCTAAAATGTGTTTCTAAAATATCGGTATAAAACAAAATTTCTAGTGAATGCTAATTATTAAAAAATATTATTAACATTTTTATTTTAATTTACAGTTACCCGAAAAGTTGCATAATTATTGTAAACATTTTGTAAAAAATTCCTTAATAATATTAAAGTGTTAGTTGCATTTGCCATTTTGTTTAGTTTTTGTTCATTATTTTAAATTTTTGTTGCTTTTCTTTTCTTTTATTTTTTCCGTGTTTTTCTCTCGTTTTCGTACTTAATTTACGTTATCACAGGTAGTTATGAATAAAACCGAAATTAACTTAAGAATATAACATTTTTAAAATATCGAAATCTAAGTTATTTTATTTATTTAAGCCTATCATCATTATGCGCTACAAACTAATTCGCTTGAAGATCAGCTGCGGTTGAAAAATTTATAATTTCTTTAATATTTTGTTATTAAATCTTTACAATTGTCACACCCGCCCAGAGGATTAGCTGCCAACCGCTCGCTGGCCGATCTTCGTTTTCAAGTCAAATGCACTCTTGTTGTTGGTTTGAAGATTTACAATTGCTTACGCTTTTTAACGGTAAGTACTACATTATACAACAACAAATTAGGTACTACATATTTACTTCAGATTCTACATTTTAAGCGTGTATGTATGTATGTACAGTTATAGGCTAATTGTCTAATGCTAAAAGTTTGTTTTGGGCTATGTACATACGTTGGCCTACGCTAGCCCAGGCCGTTACGTATGTGACGTTAAGTGGCATAGTGTACATATGTTTGTATGTATATATCTGTAGTGTTCGCTACAATTAGTTTGTTTGTTTGTTTTGCTTCGTTTCGTGTATGCCGCTTTTGCTGCGTTCGAAATTCGCTCGATTTCGCTGCATTCGCTTTGTTTTTACTTAAATAGTATGTATTTACAGTTACGTAGTGTCATACATGCATACGTTGTATGTAAATGAGGCACGTTGCAAGTTCTTGTGGCAAGTTAAGTTCACTTAGGCAGTGTTGCAGTCTTTCTCTGCTTCCCTCTACCTCTCCACCTTCACCATCGACCATCCCGCCCTTCCCTTTGTACGCGTGCCGCATTCGCTTTGGCTACATCTCATCGCGCACCGCAATCAACGAGTTACCAACGACCGACGTTCGTATGGCCGGCAGGTTAGACACGCGTTTCACTGCGATGCAGCGGCTGCAACTCACGCTGCGTGTCGTTGTAGTACTCATGGTCCGAGCTGGTCGGCTCCGAGCCGCCGTTGCCCGCTACCATGGCCGCGACATTCATGTCGTGCATCGCAGTTAGTGCGGCTATTGTATTCGCCGCCGCTGCTGCTGCTGCCGCCGCCGATGCGGGCGTGTGGTGTGGGTGATGGTGGCCGCTTAAAACACTGCCATTGCCGCCGGCGAGTACAGGGTGGCCACCGTTGCGGTTCATCATCACTGGTATGCCGATCGTCTGCGTCGGTATGGGCGCATCGTCGATGCTTAGCGCTTGCGGGTTGAGCAGGTATTCGGGGTTGTCAACGCTTGCGGGCACACCGATTAGATCCATGTAACCGCCACCGCCGATAATACCCTTGCCACCGTTGGGATGGCCATTTGCTTTGATGGTGTTGTTATTGCTGCCGGTTGTACCATTTGGCGTGGTGGACTGACAGGTGGGCATAAGGTAGTCATCCTCGTCAACAGGGAGATCGAGTCGCAAGTTGCCGACTCCAACCTCACGCGCATTCGAGTCGGTCTCATCGTCACCACCTGACGATGAGTTCTTATTCATCGGATCTTTGCAGTAACGATTGAGTTTAGGCACCTCATCTGTATCTTCCGCCCCACTGGGTCCAGGCGCCGCTTTTGGCTGCAAATAGTCCTCTGCTTCAACCATAGATTCGGGACCTTCAGTTGTGGGTGCCAACTTTCTGATTAGATCTTTCTCGTCTTGACTCGTGTAGGCGGGAAGGCGCGTGAATTTGTCACCTGGTATGACCAAATAACGACCGGGATCGCGTGCAAACTCGGAGAATACATTCACCAGCTGTTTGAATGATGGACGCATTTCGGCGTCCAAATGCCAACAGGAGAGCAGTGTGCAGTAGATATCAAGCGAACAAATTGCGGGTTGATCTAATTTCAGGCCAACTTCGATGAGATCGGGTATATCTTTGGCAGGTATGTTCTCATGTGGGCGTTGGCCGAATGTTAGTAGCTCCCAAATTGTTACGCCAAATGCCCATACATCTGACTTGCTGGTGAAGACACGATGTCTGATGCACTCGAGCGCCAGCCACTTGATGGGCATCTTTCCGCCAGCCGCTTTGTACTCATTCGAGTCACTGCTAAGCAGTTTTGCCAAGCCGAAATCGGTGATCTTAACAATAGAAGGTGTTTGAACTAGCACATTACGTGCTGCAAGATCACGATGCACGAGTCGTTTCTCCTCCAAGTACGACATACCCTTTGCAATTTGTGTGGACCAGTTAAGCAGTGCCTTTGAACCAATCTTATCGCGATTGTTACGTACATAATCGAGCAGACAGCCAAGCGGCATAAGCTGTGTGATCAACATCATTTGTGAGGTCATGCAAACAGCAAGTAACTTTAGAAGATTCGGATGTTCAACGGATGCCATGATGTATGCCTCGCGCAGAAATTCTTCACTGGACTCGGCGCCGGAAGCCTTCAGTAGCTCTTTAATGGCAACCGGTATTTTGACATTCTCGCCCTCAGGCACCCAAACACCCTTGAAGACACGACCAAATGCGCCCATACCCAGTACACCGCCTTTTCGCAACTCCGCATCCTTGACGATTCTCAATTTCGACAGATTTGGTGAGATATTAGACGGGCGCAGTGGTTCAGCATCTTCGCAACCGCTTAGCACACGTGTCATTTTCACCGCCTCCTTCTCGGCTTTAGTACGTTGGCGACAGACATAACAGACGATGCACATGCCGAACATAACCGCGAAGACAATAAATGCTACAATGAAAAAGATGTAGCTATCGACACCAGCGGTGAGCTTAGCGCCTTTTACAGGCACTTCCGAGCAGTATGTACCAATATCTGTTGACTGGTAAATTACATGCGGATACTCTGCGGGGCACTTAGACGTACAGTTAAACATTGTTGTGTTGTCATTGGGATCACCGAAACCGAAGACTTTAAAGCTGCGACAAGCGCTACAATCCTCCGCGCTGGGTCCGGTGCAACCCTTGCACTCGGGATTACATTCGAAACACTCGCGATGGGTTTCGTCAGCATAGTGATCGGGCGGGCACTCGTCTTCACATTGTTCGCCACGCTTGTACCCGGCACACTTTGAGCACACCTGCTCATGGAAACCGTAGCCGTTGCAGAGCTCACAACGTGGATGACATTTGCGGCAGATGGCTTTACCGGCTAATGGTTTGAGATTGCCCTGCTCTTGTGGGTTGACGTATTCCCAGTAATAACCGTCCGGACATTTATCATTCTTCAGCAAACAACGTTCGACTGTGGTATCACTGTTGATGATGGCTAGATTACATGTTTTGCAACCGCCTGGTCCGATGGTGTCCTTAGGTCCCGTACAACCCTCGCATGTTTCATGGCATGTACGGCATATGCCATAGTCGGAGTACTTGTTGTCCGGACAAACTGTAACGCAACGTTTCTCATCGCGTACATGTACACACTCTTCACAGTGGTCGGCGCCAGGACCCGAGCAAGTGAGACATTCGGGATGACACTCTTTGCAGGTCTTGTTGTCGAATTGGTAGGCGCTGTTGGCAAAAAATAAAATAATATAAGTAAATATAAAATAGTTGAGTTTTACAAGCTGTGAACGTACTTCGTTATATTGTGGCAATCGGCGATGCAGGTACCGTTGAAGGCGAAATTCTTGCATTCCAGACACTGGTCTGGGCCTTTACCCCAGCAACCAGACTTGTTGCACTGATCGGAACAAACAAGGCCATCTAATTCTATAGAAAAGAAATTAAAACCAATTGGATTACACTCAAATATCAAAAGATGCTAGCTCATAGCTGCCGTAAAATGATTTCGTCGACTTACTGCATAAGGTTTCGTTGCGATTCCGCGCGATCACGACACCATGGTCCACCGACTTCTGCACCTTTTGCCAATCGATGTCGCTAACAAAGCAGATTCTATCGTTCTGCTGAATAACCACGGCGCCAGAGTTGATGCGCCTCAGACTGCGTAATTCCAAACTTTCCAGTGAAGAGCGCACAATCGATAAGGATGCAAAGTAACTCTCCATTAGCTGACGTCCATGTATGACCTCCAGATTGCGGAAGTATGAGAGGTTCTTAAAAGCCGGATGAGCGCCTTCAATGTCCAAATAGCCGGTAATCTCCCGCACAGTGGAGAACACCTCCAAACGATCGGGATGCATGGAAATGAAACGTGGACCAAACGAGTTATTTGAGTAAATGTGTTGATACCCCGAGAAGGTCTGATCCAAAACACGTATAGAGCCCTCGATCACTGTGCAGCCTTTATAGGTCTCAATATTGCCCGAGTGTAGTGCCGGTGTGCCGGGACACGTCTTGGGACAGGGACCATTACATGGCACACATTCACCATCCTTAGCCATCTTATCCGCAGGACAACTGCGTACACACGCGCCATTATCCTTCAGCAAATGCTCGGGACACTCCTTCACACATGTCGCACCATACGCATATTTACCTTCCGGATTCATCTCCCACAAGTAATTGGTAGGATTATACTTCTGCATAGGCGGACATTCTTCCTTGCAAACACCATCATCGTAGAAATTCTTACAAGCAATACATTCACGCTGTGTGGGTCCCGTACAACCGCCAGCGCAGAACAGATGGCAGCACTCGCGTGGACGCGAACCGAAGCAACGGCCCTGCGCACATTGTGGCGAACAATTGATCTTGCTGAACTTCTGACAATTGTTAGGTCCCTCGCCCCAGCAACCGCGCTCACACGAATCATGACACTTCGGACACTCCCGCTCAGGCGATGTGAAATTATACACATGCGTGAAACGATCATTGGGGCCTGTTGTCGAGCAAATTAAAAATATAATTTAGTATAAGAGAATATTTGTGAGAAAATGCGTCGCAGCTACTCACCAGAGATGATCTCCTTCCAGTCAATCGTTTTGGTGTGACACAAATTGAAGTTGTTGAAGAAACCCACAGACCCCTGCAGTATATCTCTGAGTGCAGGCATTTCCAGTGTGAACATTTTCGAGTATGCAGTGAACAGGGCAAACTGTTGATCTTGCACATTAAGATTGAACAAAGTGCGGCCACGGATGATTTGTAGTCTGGAGGAGGAGAGATGTGAGTTTTGGATGTGAGTTATGAGAGTTTTACTTTTTTAAATAAATTTTTATTATAATTAGTTTGTACTATAAGCATATGGAATGAAGAGTTTTGAAAAGGGAGAGAATTATTTTTCGAAAATCTTGGATAATCTCCCAAGAGATGAAATCCAGTAGTCAAATTAAGAAGAGTTATAGGGCTACTTTTTCATACGAAGTTGATTTCGAAATCTGAGATATTGGATATGAATGAATACTATAGAGCAAAATAACAGATCAGATTGAACTTATGTCATTATGAACATATTCTCACTTGTAGTATTGCATAATCGATAACTGTATAATTGTTTGCCTTACCTTGGAAATACGACATTTTGTATGTCCACATGACTGATGAGTATGTAGCCGGTCACTTCGCGAATATTCTCCAAAAAGCTAAGATCCATATTGGGCTCCTGCAACCAGGTCAACTCCAAATTACCATCGACATAAGTGCAATTGTTGTAGCGATCACGTAAATTACGATAATGATGTTCACGATTCGAAGGCACTGACAAACGAGACTTTGTACCGATGCAAACTGCAAATAAAAGAAAAAGGAAAAATAAATAAATTAATATCACTATTGATAAACTAAAAAGGAAGGCATGCGTCATAGATGAAAATTAATATAGGAAAATATTTTTTATTTCGTTGTAAATGCGGCAGCAGCTGACTGCGAAAAGAATATTTCAGACCAAAAAAACTGAAAAGCTGGCAAAATGCCTTATTTGGCGCGAGTGTTTCCTCAGCTGTGCACATGTGAGCGCAATAATTTTTTACACACCACTGTACATGTGATCACATATAATTGCACACAAAATTGGCCAAGTCGAAGATCAACTTATTGTTAGACAAGCAAATGATCATATTAGGCGGTGCAGGGTAAATAATATAGACAACAACACTAACATTGCTTAACACTGTAAGCACATTTGAATTTGTAAATGATAATTTTGCAAATAAATAACATAAATATGCTTGTAGTTGAATATAGAAACGCACTAGTTTAAACCGAGGCGAACTCCGACGTCATAATAGAGTTATATAAGTGGCTTTAGATGTACGAGACAAGCGTTGGCAGGCGCCATCAAGTTGCTGTAAAGCGACTATATAATATAATAATTTAGTTTTTATTCTTATTTATTAATAAATAATCTTGTTAAGTCTAACACATACAAGCCACAACTCATGGTGTGCGCTACAAGGCAGAGCAGCGTAGAAAGAGCAGAGCGCAGAGCGCACCTAACCAGTTAGCCAAGTTTAAACAGGGAATTACTTGGAACCCGGCACACAGTTCGTCTTAGTGTTAGCCAACAGCTAGCTAGCAAGTCAAGTCAATGCGTCATAAGCTACCGCGTTCACGCTCCGTTTATTGTCGACGACGACGAGCGGCGTCTACGTCACCACCACAACAATCGGCGTCACATGCCAAACGAGCGCCAACACAAGCTGCGGGACGCTATTTTATTGCTTTAGTTGTTATTGTTCTGCTGCGCTGTGCTGTTTTAGTAAATGGCAAGCTTTATGCTCCGACTTTTGCAGGTGGCAGTGAGCCAACATGCGACGTTGAGATTCATGGCACCTAAGTGCAAGCACTTTTAACGGTAAATATTAATGCCAATTTAGCGGAGTTTAAGCAGTGATGTGCAGCGGAATTCGGTTATGGCGCTGAATAGTAATGTTTTCTTGTTGAAATAGGTGAGAACGCTTAGACTTTTTCATAGGTATTTGACTATTTATTAAAAAAAATGGTGTTCAATGTTTGCTAGGCTTTAACACTCTTTAAGACAGGTGCGTCTCCACTGTAATCCAATTCTCATAACGACTTCTTATGGATCATTTTACTAATTGACTAAATTAAATTAAAAAATTTTAATAATGGATTAAGTCAAACTATTTTGGTTCGGATCTCCTTCGGCGTTTTGACACTAAGAATATTATTTTAATATAGATCTAATTCGATTATGTTTCCTAAATTGTGAAAAGCTAAATAATTCAATATAGAAAATAAACACGGAAGTAGCGACAAAATATTATTGTCTTATAAACCCTATTTATGAACTATAAAACCAACAACTAGATCTACTCAACTTTTTACGACGGACCAAAATGAAAAATAATAAACAAAATTAGGCATAATAAAAGTAAAATAAATAAGCACAAGAAGAAGGTATACCGAAACCAGCAGCAAAATAGTTAACAGCCAACAAACGATATTGAGACGATTCCACGAAAGGCAACAAACAACCACAAACAACAACAGTGAAAACACACACTCAGTCTCAGAGTCATGCTGCTGCCATAATACCCATAAAAAAGCACAAATGAAAGAGGTAGTAAAGCAAAAACAAGCCAAAAAGGCAGAGAAACACAAAGAGCGCAACAACAACAACGAACGAAATAAACGACAACAACAAATTTCGCACAAATTCATGTATCCAGCTGTTGTAGCTGTACGGCTAAGCTCACCGAATAAACCGGCTGCATGCATACAAGCAGAGCGCGGTGTGCAAGAGGGCGGTTAAACGTTCTCGAGACAAACATACAACACTGAAGCATAAAACACCAAAGTTATGTTACAACAACAATATGATTGTAATTTAAGAACTGTTCGTTGGTGTTATTGTTGTTGCTACTGTTGGTAACCGACTGAGTTGATTGGGTTTGTTGTGAGGGAAGCGAACTTTTCATATAAACTCGAGTTGGGTGTTGGGCAGATGCGCTTACGCTTTGCTAGAGTAGATGATGAGATGTTGCAAGCGACTATTGAGTACCATTGCGAGTGCTGTTGTTGTGGCATATGCAATGGAAAATGATTTTGCATGAGCCAACTGTGGCTGAAATACTTAAATGTCAGCTTCTCATTGGATCTGCTGATGGATGGAAAAATAATTTTGCTGATAAATTAATAAATAATTGTTTGAAGTGTGATTATTGTAGAGATTTGCAAAAAATTTGAAGTTTATTTTTTAAATAAATAAATATTTTTAGACTCTTCGTAGTTTCGGTGAATGCATGAGGCCGACCTTCTACTTTGGTGAATGTCAAACCGGAGTTTATAAAGTCAGATTTTACATATATGTAGCCACAAACATAGTTTTTCATGAATCTCCACATGGATTTGCCAACTCATCGCTTGTTTTTTTTAAATATACATTTGTATGTGTGTTTTGTAAGTGAAATGACTTGCAAATCGCTTTAGAAAGTTTCTGATGAATTCCACAGATACCAATCAATGTCATCGTTATTGTTGTTGTTGTTGTGCGGTTATATCCGCAATGTAGTGATTTGCGTGTTATCAGCTGTGGAATGCCGCAGCAAACGAAATTTGAGCTTTTCCTGCGCAGACCACAACGCCAAGCAACAAATAAGCCGCCGCTGGCTATGACTTTTGGTTGTTGCTCTAACGTTGGTTAGTTGCATAGATTAACACACGAGTATATGTGTAATTGTAAAATACATATGTAATTGAATAGTTGTTAGACTGCTGGCGGAGATTTCCACTACGAGGCGCGCAAATTGTGGCACAAATGTGACGACTGGCACATGTGGCTTGTAAAAGCTGAGTTTTATATAGAAAGACATATATATGTGTATGTTTGGTTATTTGCATGCGGTCTTAGTGGTCTGTGTTATTTAAATAGTTGTGATTTCTTTTTGAAAAGCATTAATTTGCGCGTCAAAACCAAACAAACGACGGTTGAAAAGCATTGGATGGCGGTGAGCAGGCAGTGACCGCAGGCGAGGCAAACAAATAAAAACACACTAACACACTCACACTAACATAGTATTGTATACTAGTACAACAAATATGCATGTTAAAATAGCCACACAAGAGACAAGCGTGTATCATGTTTTTGTGTCAAAAAAGTTAAAAAAAAAATCGAAAAAATAAAGGAGGAAAAGCGAGAAACGAGTCAAAGCGAAACGAAGTGAACCAACAGTCGAATCTTGTCGGTCATCAATCAGCACGATCGAGTGCCTGTCGCACTGAGTGACTTGCTGCTTGGCCAGCGGACGGACGGGTCGCTGCGACGGCTGAAGTGTTTGACGTCGCAAGGAAAAAACAAACAACACACCAAGAGAGTAACTATGTGTGTGTGTGTGTGTGCACGTTGACCACTAGCACGCTAGCTTCACTTTTGTGCTACAAACAAAACGCGCGTTCGTCGCTTAAGTCTTTTGTTTCTAACAAAATGCCCGAACAAGCATGGAAATAAAGTAGAAAAGCAAAGCGTGAACGCGCATGTACCAAACCGCGGGCATTTTTATATTTAATTACAAACAGTATTTCTATTTTTCTCGTGCTGCCTGTCAAAAATTAAATACTTGATTTTCATTTTTTTTTTTTTCATTTTGGCTCCAAGCAAATATAATTTCGAGAACAAGTCAAAAAAAAAAACATCACTGTTCTTTACACTTTATGCTAGATATGCATAGTGTTCTGCCGGTGGTTGTTTGCCTAGCGCTCGAGCGCGCGGTTTACGGCTGACCCTTTTAAAGGTCACAGCTTTGCTTGCTTTGCTGATGCATTAAGATTAGCTGTGATGAGGCGTGGAGAAGACAATCTTCAATTTTTTTTTTAATTTTTGTGCTTGCTGGCTGACGCAGCAGGCGTGGCACGCATTAACTCACGGCGTTAAGGTGACCAATGCATTGTGTTTATAAGAAAGTAAGAAGAAAAAATGTTGTAAATCAAATTTTTAGATTTTCTAGATTTTTAATGGCGGCAAACAATAAAAAATCACATAAACATTATGAAGGCATATAAAGCAGGCAGTAAGCGTAAGATGGAAATGATTGCTGGCATCAGTTGAGCTGTGCGCATGCGTTTATTTTTATATATATAGAAGGAGTTTATATACAGCGTGTATGTATGTGCTGGAACAAAAGGAATGCACTCTAGATAAATTGACGTCGATAAGTTTCGAGAAGGCACAGCTGTGATGCTGAGTGTATGGGAGAGTTCGAAGCTGCGTTGACTGCTGTCTAAGAAAAGGTACGGTAAATTAAAATTTGTATGGAATAGTTCTTTTCTTCTTCTTCTATTGTTGTTTGCCTTTTGTAAAGAAGTTGTCTCAGTAATGGCCTTACAACTGACGCATTTATGTGCTTCATTAGCTGTTAAGTGCATCATAAATGTGCACACAAATAATAAAAAATCAGTATATAAATGCAACATAGCGAATAGGAGAGGTTACAAATATGTATAAATGCCTTCGAAGTGTCAAAAATTGTATATACATGCAGTTACGCAAGTCTTAAGAAGAAATATAATATTTTGTATAAAATTTTCTGAAGGCGACTATATTTTATATATTTTTTATATATATCATAATTATGGTACTTGAATGTTCTGTACAAAAATCAATATTGCAACGAAAACTCCAACCATTTTCTTCATACATATATATATATATATATATATATATATGCATATTCGCACACTTACAGGCATATGTATATCTGCCTGTAATTGCGACAAAAAATTATCGCTCAATTAGTGCCTTTTGTGTGCCACTTCTGACTTGCATGCCGATGATGTCAATTCGTAGTTGTGTTCAAATGCGGCACGTTCACAACAATAACGCCAATGAGGTGCGGCGGCACACATTACATTTGCCACAAAGTGTTGCAAGCGTGACTAGCAGACATACACATAAATCACTAATGCAGTTTTTCGACATTTCTAGTCTCAATAAATCGTCGCTTAGCTTGCTTTGGCGCAAAAGGTGCAAAAAGTGTAGATTTGTGTGATTTTTCGTTATTTACTGTGAAGTGTTTGGAAATCGCTATTTCACAGCGTTCATTTTCGCACAGGAAAAACGAAGGTGTTAAAAGAGAAAATATGGATTTCCGCGAATTTTAGCTAATATTTAATGCGAAAAAAAAATTAAATGGATGTGTTTAATCATTTTTTTTATATTCTCCCGCACCTAATATAGACTCATGAAAAGTTTTTTCAGTTAATTATCTGTAAATGTGTTACGAACCCCTTTGCGCTCGTAAGTGTCGCAAACAAAATTACGTAAATAAAAAGAAATATCAAAAGCAGCGCTACTGCATATAATTGCCGAATAAAACAGCAACCGCTCACTGCCTGACCAAAAGAACATATTACATACATATGTGAGTTTATATGTCCTTCAAGCATCCGTCAACGTGAGAATCTGTTGTCTGCATGCTAACTGCCCACGGCACTCACGTAGCTATGCAATAATGCAAAAAACAAAAACAAAAAACTTTAATATTACAAAAATAAAAACAACAATAATACAAAAACAGTGCGCATCCAACAGCAATCAAAGAGCCAGCCAGCAAAATTCGCACTGAAGCCTTTCAATATTCCGGCTGCTTGCGCCCCTTAGGCAACGACACCGCAGCGGACACAGCATTGACAGCAATTGAAGCTGTAAAACCGAACACTGCAGCACAGTGAGTGGAAGAAGGGCCTCAGCGTGTCTTCTGCTAGCGTTTGGTCCGCTTTTGCGCTTTTCCACGTTGTTTATTTATGTGCGCAAATTCCAACAAAATGACAGAATTCTTCACATTTATTGCTTGAATATGCCGAAGAAGAAGCTGCAGCGCTACAACGGCATGTCAGCAGCTTTGTTTTTGTGTCTTATAAAATTTTGCACTGTTTATCGACTTGATTGCACGGTGTTTTTATTGTATTTGTATTGGTATGCGTATCTCTGCCATGTGTTATTTATGGCAGTCAGCGACACGGCTGGTTTGTCAGTTATGCCCAAATTGCTGTTTGCTTAAAATTATTTGTTTGCAATTTATTTGTGTTATTTGTGTGGTGTATGTTGTTGTTGGTGTCATTATTATTATTATTGACACAGCTTCTCAGCATTTCGCTTTGTGCTTTTGCGCTTTCGCTTGTGACTTCTGCTCTCACTCAACGCTGTGTTCTTGGAATCTTACAGTTTTTGCACGCCATTTTTGCTTTGCATTTTTGCAAACGAAATATTTTTGTCGCATATTTTCAACGTTTCTTTATAAAGGTGGTAACAGAGGTCGAAGTCATAATTATTTTTAATAATTCCAAACAATTTTTAGTTATTTTCAGCATAAAATGTCGCTTAAAATATTTGATGGGAAGGTATTTGGCGAATTTATTTCCAAGAAGAAGGGTATTAAAGAGTTATTTGATAACTACAAATTAAATTTAAAATATTTTAGCTGCAAAACTTGATTCAGCAACATTTAAAGGCATCACATTTAATAAAATAAATAAAAATAAAATAAAATCACAAAAATTTCATATTCGAGATTTTGGTGATTATCACGCATTTTGTGTTTAAAGCCAACGCATCTCCACTCATAATTTATCAATGTCAATATGTTCCGCTTTTCTAATAATTTTTTTTATTTTTTCAAATTTGTATGCAAATATATACAGATTTTCGGCTACCTTTCGGGCAGTTAGCACGTGCGTGCACGCTTGCTGATAATGCTGCGGCCCACATATCTCCGCATGCATGTCCACATATTGTATAAAATATATGCCTAATGATTTGCTCTGGCAGCCACACATTGGTGTTGTTTTTGTTGTTATTCATGCAGCATCACAACAAAATTGACAAAGAAAAATCATTAATTCCAAACGAAAAAATGTCGGCAAATACAATAAAAATACAACAGATATATGCACGCAATAAAAACCAACACAACTGGACAGCAAACCCACACCGAAATGCTCGCATAAATAACTGAGTAAATTCACAGGCCTCATTATAGGCGAGCGCATGCAACATTTCCATATATATATATATGTCGCCATCGCGCTAGCATTGGCATCAATTCATCTCAATTCATTTCCTAACAATTAATGGTTCACTGCAAATGCCGCAAGCGATGAGCGCGCTGCCGAATGGTGTGGGGGTCAAAGTGTGCCAGCCGCGTACAGCCCACACGCATGCCCGCCGAACAGCATTCTTTTGTTTACATGCTAATTTGCTGAGCGGACGTCAAAGAGATGAACCAAAAATACAAAAACAATCAGAAAATAATAAGCCTACTGCCGAGGCATGGATCTACATATTACATATGTTTGTATGTATATATGTATATGTTGCTCAGCGCTTCACTAACGCGCTTTCCGTTTCCGTTTCGCAAATGACACATGAAATGACTAACGAATTTCAAAGCGGATTTGAGTTTATTTGAAAAGCGTAACGCAACAACAACAACCATATAAAACTATATAAAAAGTTATAAAAGCTAGTGCACTGGGGCGAAATTCCGAAGAACTGATTTGTAAAATGCTAAACAGTTGTTGTAAAATTTTAATATTAATGACTAAAGGCAAAGCAGGTTGACTGCCTGACTTCCCTGCCCGACTGCTGACTAATGATAACAGCGCCAGCCAACGCCTCCGCGCTGCGCCACAGCAAAAAGCAACCTTCAAAGGTGAGGTGAGGCGACGAGGCGCGCCAACCGGCAATCGTTTGCATATGCATACTTATTATTAGCATTCGATTGTAGACACACGGCGATAGCCGACGACAAAATGCGTGGGCTGCTAATTATTGAATACACCAACTGAATTTTTTGCTTTAGCCGCTTGCATACATCTCTGTGTGTGTGTGTTTGTATGTTTCTTTGTAATTTTTCAAGTTGGCGCCCACTTGTTGTTCGCTCATTTGTATGCCCTCTGCCTTCACTCACTTTATTGTTGTTGTTTTTTAATTTTTTGTCATTTCTTCTCTGATTTGTGGCATTTCACTGCTGTCGCTCAGCCCATTTCGTTGCTTGATTTATGCTCGTCGCAATGAGAGCAAGTTAAACAAAAGCTTTGTCAGCCTGTGGGTGTTAAATACCAAGAGAAATGGCAAAGAAATAAGAAACACGTAAAATTACTTTAAGAAAGCATGGAATTTGTATCTTACTGATTTTTTATATGCTAATTATTTGTGGTGACTCTTGAAATGCCTCCATGGTAGTTGTGTAGAATTTTAGAGAAAATATAAAAGACTTAAGCAACGAACTTGTTCGCTTATTCATTAAGTAATGAAAGATAAATTCAACATTTAATGAGAACAGAAAGCATTATCACCAGCATTTTTGTATTCATTTATATAATTTTTAGTATACTATTTCTTTAATTTTCATTTTTGATAATTTTATATGTTTATCGATCCCTACCTTCATCATATTTAGTTTACAAAAACTCTTAAACAACAGCAAAATTGTGTTTTACAATATGTCTTCTCCACAGTCTCGTACATTTCCTGCCATCTCCAAAATTTATTTAACTATTTCCCCTAACTAACACCCACTCTGTGTTTTCTTAAGTGAGACCAACGCCAACGCATGCGCTCCTTAACCGCATGCTTGTTTCATTGCTTTCTTAGTGGTTTCACCGAAAAATCGAAAATTAATTTAATTATCAGATGAAAAAATAAAAATAAATTACATTTAATTTATGCATCGAGATTAAAGTTAGTAGCTGAGCTCGCATTAATTGTATGCGCATGCGTGCTGTGTCACTAAGCTGGCTGAAGAAGCGACAACAGCACCCACCTACAGCGCGATCAAATGGTTTGTGTGGCAATAAAACTAATTGCATTTCATTTAACACACTGCTGCTTGCATACAGCTATAAACATACAAATATACACACACTAAGAGAGTGGTCAGTGAGTATGTGGCGCTCACTAATTTACTGCAGGTGCACCAGTTCTGGGAATCTGACAATGTGTGCTAAGAGAAAAAGGCATTTTATTGCAACTTTAAATTTATTTTTAACTTCTTGCGAGCGCTTCCACGAAATACCGCCATAAAGCGCTAAACCAATAATCATAAAAAAAAAAACATTTTAATAAATTTCAGTTCCTGCAAAATACATTTTCGGTTACTTAATGCACTGCCACCCACAATAAAATAACAACCAACAACAAAACAAAGTTTAATTTTGGTTCGAAGATGATTGTGCTGCTGTGACTTCCAGCTGGCTGCTTGAAGCGCTACGAAGTGGGTGTAAGATGCGCGTTGTTTGTGTCCAACTGTTTGCCATGCACTTTCTCAATTGTTAAAAGAGACATATCATCAATACTTTTTCATTGCCGAAGCGTGGTGGTCGTGGGAGGCGGAACATGTCGTCGAAGCTAATAAAGATTAAAAAATTGTGTGGGAGCCAGTGGGGTTTGAAAAAGTAGGACCACTTCGTAGGGAACATCTTTATCACAAGGTTGTTAAAAATCATTGTAGTTGGATGGCGATACAACAACTTTCAATAAAAATATTTTTTTTTTTGGTATTTGATATGGCTCAAAAACTATATCTCCTCTTCCAGATATTCAATTAGAGACAAAATTATATTTTTGGTGCTCAAATTCTTACTAATATTACTATAAATAATCACTTCACTAAACTTTCAATAGCGCTTGACATACTGGTTGCAACAAACACGTTCGTACATGTAAAAAACACAACAACAATTTTGATTTTATCATGCGTAAATGTACAACAACAAAAAAATCCTTCACAAACTGCCTTTTCCAGACAACTTTGAAATGCTGACAGAAACCAACAACAACACGAATATATATAACAACATATCACCGATATATTTAAGTGTTCACTGCTTGAACGCTATGCAAAATAGTTAATTGCACCATTATGTGGCAGCCAACAGCGTACGCGCCACAAACCAGCCCAGTGCACACGCATATACGCACTTATGTGCGTGTACGTGCTGAAAATAGCACACAAAGCGGTTAAATGCAAAATGGATTGGCAGCAGCGACAGGCCAGCAAGCGAAAGGCCAGCTTGGCATTCAGCAAACATTAGACTTAAGCAGCGAACTCGATTTGCATTGCGTTGCTGTTGCATATGTTTTTCAGCAGCTTAATTATTTGCAACGGCATTTAAGGTGCAGCTTTACATTGCATACATTTTGACAGTTTCTTTTATTTGTTGTTTGTGCTTTTTGCTGCTGCCATTTACCTTCACCGAAGGTACGCAATTTGTCACGTTTTCGCTGTCGCTGTTATAGTTGTTGCTATTATTAGCGCATTCTTAATTGCCGCGTTGTTGTTTTTACCTTGTTCATAGTAATTTTGTCGCCGCTTGTCAACTGGCGTGACTAACGTATTGGACAACTGATAGATTTACGCGGAGTGACTGGGCGACAAATGGTGATGTTTTCAGAGGTTGTTAAGTAACTGAGTGTTTACATGATTTCTTATGAATATAGAGGGTTACAGTGATTCTCTATTTTTATATAATTAAAATTTTTATTCAAATTTTTTTATGGCAAAAAACTGTTTCAATCGAATTTATAATAAATTACTGCATTCTTCAATATTAATGCTCAATTAAAAAATATTTTTTGAATCTCCTAAGCAACCCAAACATGCCACAATGTAAGCACCGCTGCACTCCGCAATGCGCTGCACAAATATACGCTCAAAATGAGACTCATACATATGCATTATGCAAAGACAAAGCATTCGGGGCATTCTTTAGCGCGTGCTGTTGTCACCGCTGAAATACCAAATGGGGAAATAAATACAAATATGCGCTCATAGATACACATGTGTGTGTATTGATTGCTATTGCTGTCAAGCCAATCTAAAATAATTGCGGTTTGCTGCCACAGTTCTCGCTGGTTGCGGTGAAAGTAACACAGCAGCTTCGCTAGCGCCAGCAAATAGAAATCTCATGTAGTTTATTACACAAGCTCGCCAGTATTTATATATATGTATATGTGTGTAACGGTGTTTTCCCAATTGCCAGTCGACGACCGGTTAAACACACGCTCGGCTTACGAGCTGTTTGAGCTTTGCACGCCGCGCAATAAATAATTCATAACAGTTTCTTTGTTTATTATTGTTGTTACTTGTATTTAACGCTTACGACTGCTGATCCTTCTAATAATATTACGGTAGCTCTGGCCATATTAACTTAGTTTAGTTGTTTTTTTTTTGCTTGTGACAATTTTAGTTAGGCGATTACTTAATGGCGCGCACGCGCTTCAAATCTATTATGGCTATTCAATACATTGTTATTGTTGTTGTTGTGATTGTAAGTTTACTATGGTGGCGCCACGACACACAAATAGTGCACAAAGAAGGAAATAAAAGCAGCTAATGAAGCTGAAATAGAAGTGGTGCGCTGAGTGATTGGTATAACGCCGAGCAGATAGTATGAACAGATCGAAGAATATATGCCAACTTTGAAAAAAAAAAAAGAATTTCTGAGGATTTGTGTTCCACGAATTGATGATTAGATGACCTAGGGTGGCTAATAGCTTATTATAAGATTTTATCAAAATATTTTCATTGCTCACACTTGTACTTCTAAACCCCAGAAGTGTGACAAAATAAATCTGCTTTGCAATCTTTTAGTTAAAGAGAGTCTTGTAGACATTGCTGACGCCAATGAGACAACACGTGCGTCGCATGTTGTCACACTGAGTCCAGCATATTTGCAGAGCCGCCACTACAAATAGCGCTTTGTTGTTATTGTTGTTCACACAGCGCCGCAGGCCGTCTACGTGCTTGGCATTCATGTGGCGCTACATAAAGCTGCTGCGCTGCGCTGATTTTGTATCGAGCTAGACGCTCGTCAGCAGTAGTTAGAAACAGGTCAATACACAGCGACAAGCTTGCGAAATGAATGTGGCGCCAGGCGGCGCTATGCGTTCTAAGTCAGTCAAACACCGATAAACAAGTGGGCCAACGACAACAAGTGGAGTGGTGGCAATTAAAGGCGCTTGCTTCAAGTATTAATTTTTGAGAGTTTTGGAAACCTGAGATTACTAGAACAACATAACCTCAACTACGATGCAAATATTATCTCTTTTGAACCCAGCTTTATGTCTGAAGCAACACAAAGACTACAACAACAATGCTAATAGCTTAACTTTTATTTCTCCATCTCTCAAAAGTAATAACTCCCCCTCTTCCACTCTCCGTCCCGCTCTCTTTTGTGGCCTTTATTTATTGCTCCAACTACGCTTTGTCTATTGTCCGTTATATCAACTCCGTTGCTTCGGATGCTTGAAGATGCGCTAAGTTGCTGTGGCTAACTTGCTGTAGATACTAGCGCGCATGGCGTCTATATGGCGCCAACATACAAATTTGACCAATCTCTCTTGCTGCAGCAGTCGCTTGCGTCTCCTCCCCCATGTCAAATTGTTCAACCATTCAAATCATTGTATCTGGAGGAAGAAGGTATAGCATTAAAGCTGAAGTGCAATGGATAAATTGAAGGCGGCACTCAACGCTTTGTTGTTGTTGTTGCTTTACTTCATTTGTAGTGGCTGGCTTTAGCTGCGGGCGGCAGTAATTTCAACACACTCACCCAAGTCTCCATGCGCCGTGCAATGGCTGTGGCAGCAATTGATGTTGTCGATAATAATGCGGCGCGGCATGTTGCAAGTAATCACGACAAGCACGCTGGTGTTGTTGGCAGCAGTTGAATGTTGCAGAAATACTGAATGTTGCCCAGTTACAGTTTGTATGTTTGTATGTCTGCTTTCCAGCACTGTTGCTGCTGATAATGACGGTGATTGTAATGACGTTGCACATTTCGAATGTTGCATCGTGCCTTACGGTTGCACAATTATCAAAGTGTCTACACACACTAACTCACGTTTGATTGTGTGCACTCTGGCACTGGTTGGAAAGTACAGCGAATCTGCCAAAGAGTGTGCTGTTAAAATTCGTCTTTACTTGCAACGTGTGGCACGTTTAACAACAACAGCAGCAACATCATTTTGTTTCAAAGAAATTTAAGAAAATTGTTGTAAAATATTTGCCAGCGCTTTGCGTAGTTGACTTTAGTACAAAAAGCACTTTGCCTCACTATCTTACAACACAGCACAGACTCTTCCACTATCATCTAGAATGCCTTGAGGCCGAAAGTAATCATTTGACGCCACACTCAACGATTCGTTTTGGAAAGCAAAGTAATTTGATGGGATGAGGGTTACTTGAAGGTGGTGGTATAAGCAAAAAAACAACAACAACAACAAAGGCAATCAAGGAATTGCATGCATAAAACGAAGCTTCCGGATCACGATTTCTGAATTATAACATAGCCGTAAAAATAATTGGCGTACACCGTAGTCAAAGCAGCAGCGCTTGAACTTTGGTGGAACATCAAAGCGGAGTGCATACGTAAGAAATATTCCAAAAAATAGTTTAAGATGTGAAATGAAAATGGGAAATGTTAATTTGTATGTTTGGCTACACTATGAGAGTGAGAAGACATTTATTTTTATTTTTTTTTGAAATTTTGATTGTCCAAAATCTTTGTCTGGTTTTGAAAATAATACTTCAATATTTCAAATATTTTTATTCATTAACTGCTATTTATTTCATTAAAGCCAAGCATAGCTTGTGTCTTAATGAGCCGAGTGCAATTTCAGACACGCCAACCCGAACCGATTTGTAGCCGGTAGCTAGCGGAAGTTGCCAGCGTTTGAACTTGCATTTTGAATATTCGATTTTCAAGTACGAATATATCTAAACACGCGACAAAAACAAAATGGAAATGAATCGCATAATGTTGCGCCGCTCTGCTAATAGTTGCCCCCTTTAAGCGCCGCCAACGCTCGAAACTGGCGCAACACGGCAGCCAATGTCGTCGGTCGGAGCAGCCGCCGAGGCTGGGATTGTGCGATTGCAAGTGGGCAGCACAGTCAGCCAGCAAGCGCTCTGGCTGCTTTTCGAGTACAGATTATGTGATTTTGAAATTATATAAATAAATAAATAAATAAAAGTTATGTGCGCGCATGGGTGTGTTTTTATGTTCGCGCATTTATATGTATAAGATTCTTATATACAAACAACAATACACGCATATGTGAGTATGTGCAATTGTGTGGCAGCAGCCCACCAGGTTCGCGGCTTGAGTCTTTTGTTTAGCATGTGTTTATTCAGTGTTTTGTATTTGCTTTACGTCGTTCTTCTTCACATTCTATTCGTTTGCTTCAACACTCTTTCGCATTGTCTGTTTGCTGCATTCGCTTGTGTGTCCTCATTGTTGTCATAAAAGCACACCAAACACAAAACAATAAAATCAAGTAAAAGAAAAGCACAAAAGTAGCTCAATAACTGAGGAGAGCCCGACAATGGAGGAAGACGAAAAAATATATTAGGTGGGTCGCTGATGTTGCAACGACGACGACGCAACTTGAGGTGAAGCGTTGGCCGCTGGCTGCTGTCTGTTATTATTAGTGTTGTTGTTGTTGTTAGCTGTTTTGTTATGATTGTTTTTGTTGTTTCTTTTGCAAAATGTGTGGTAGCCAAATCGTTTGCGGTTGAGCAGCGATTTTGAGACAATCTACGCCCACATGCTGCTGATATTTTTCTTAGAAAAATCCACTCTTTTTGCTGATTTTGCTTTAATTATGCTTTTGTTTTCGTTTGTGGTTTCGTGCATTTTTATTACTTTGTTGTGAATGAGGTATGATGTACTTGTTTATTCATATAACTCTTGGTTGACATGATATTTTCATGATGTTTTTGATTATTATTAACTTACAGCAGTTTTCTGAGAACTGTTCAGAGTTCTCAGAAATCTCAGAATTATAACTATAAATTTATATTTCACAAATCTAAACTAGAAACATATATATTATATATACGCATCTATATAAAAATCTAGTTTTGATGGAAGCATGTTTTCTCAGCCCATATTCGCATTAGTTAAGTAAATAAAATCTATTTTATTTTATTTTTTCATTCCAATTTTTCTTATAAAGATTATATTCTCTTATAAAGAAATGCAGAAATTCTCAAATATTCTTCCATCTCACCTCAATGACCTCTTGAACTCTTGGAAATGCAAGTCGACAACAACAGACAATAGATATTGGCGAAAAGATTAGCAAAAAACAGCAAACACACAAAAAACGTCAACTAACACACACACACACATATAAATATGAATTAGAAATGTCAAAAACTCACTAACTTGGCTGAGAGAGCTGGTTAGCGCTCGAAAATACAAGCCACGAAATTTTTAAGGCGAATAACTCTCAGCTTACCTATGTTGAGCGCAACACCACACAAATAAATATGAGCTGTCAATGTGCGTGTGCTTATCTATGTGAGCTCCTGTGCGTGTGTGTGAGTGATCAAGGAAAACCTGTTGTTTGTCGCCTTTTCTGTTATATTCGCTGACTTTGTTGTGTCTATTTTATTTTGTAGTTGTTTTGCTGCTTGCAACACATATCAGCCACTTCTTAGTTTTCTTCATGTTTTATTACAGATTTTATCGGCAGAGCAAACAGCTGAAATGGGCACTCAGTGTCTAGAGAACAGCTCTCTTTGAGTTGCACTCTATATTGTTGCTGTTGTTATACTTGTACTACACAAACAACAAATAGTTATTGTTATTAAAACAAAAATGAATAGTTGAAATGCAGTGATTGACAATACTCTTAGCTCTCTCTCTACAAACACATCCATCAACAGATTTATGTGTTTCTGAGGAGCTGCTGTGCATCAGGTCAATTTGTACTCTCTTTAACTAGCATTCATTTGTCTTCTTACCACTCTAGGGTCTAAATACACTCCCTCTCTCTCTCTGTAGCACTTTGCTATTGCGTCTATCCCTCTTTATTTGGTCTTTTTGACGTTCCGCATTGTATTTGCTTTAACCATTAAATGTAACATTTTCTTGTTATTTATTTGTTTTCCTCTAAATTTCCCCCAACTCGAATTTCTTGTTGCAATTTTCTTTGCTTTTGTTTTGTTGTTGTATACGTTCTTTTTAATTTAAAAGTCAAGTAGTAAAGTCTTTCCTCTATATCTTTTGTTACAAACGCTACTCAAATGTCTGTATGTGTCTATTTATACACACACACAGCTACATATTACCTCAACACTCCTTCACTACTACGTTCGTTCTTTATGATTTGCCTCGGAATTCCATGGAATTACGTTATGTTGCAGCATCGCCGTGCTGCTGCAGCTGTGTGAGTTACCTGTTTGAGGCTGTTGAAGCGAGACTAACACCAACCAACACTTAAGAAGTGAAGAAGTGGTAGAAACCTGAAGGTAACACACAAGCATATCAGCAACAACAACAACACTGACTTGACTCTGCACCCAAAATAGTTGGCTCACAGCGGCCAAAAGTCAAACTGTTAGTTGGAAAATGGTTGTGTGAAAGAAAAAAATAAAATAGTAGAAAATAAATTAAACGGTAAAGTCGAAGAAAAAGTTGGAACAGAGGAAAATCGCTGGAATGGAATGTGGACGCTGCGCTGCGATGACGCCGACGCCAGCTCGAGTACTGGTCAATAAAAATAGCGAAAAAGTAGACGAGTTCGAGATGCTGTTGTAGTTATTGTAGCAGTCAGCGACTTCTAGTTGCGTAGAAGCTTGTGTGTGTAGAGATTTTCGTGCTTTAGTAGTATTTGTTAAACACTAGATGCTGACTGCTAACTGCTGACTGATGCAAGCGCTTGCTATTAGCGTAGGCTTAGCTTTAAATTCTAAGATGATTCAAGCAAACTAGTTGCTAAATTCGAAAAAAACACGTATACCACGAGTGAATTAATTATGAAAGTAATCTCAAAGAATTTCGAATATGCTAACGAACAATCGGCGCGAGAGCTTGTACACCTGGCGGCATGAATATTTAAATATAAAAAATAAACATAAATTTTATTTATTAAAACAGTTAAAATATATATATGTTTTTGTTTTTTTTTCTTGTGCTTTTGACCTTTTTTGAAATGTCTCATTCTGGCCGTCGCTGAGATCGTTGAGCATAGATAATGACTCGAATTTAATTCGTAAAGTTTCTAATTTTTGGTTTATTGCTTTGATTTCTTTCTGGTTTGCGCTTCGCTTCATTGCTTTCTTGATTACTTTCGTAGCGCTTTTTGTTGGCGGGTATTTCTCGGAATTTACTGCTTTAATTATAAAGATTTTTCTTGTTGTTTTTCGGATTTTTTTTGTTACACACGCTGCGCTGCGGGCGTTATAAAGTAGTTTAAGTAGCAACCGAGCGATGCTGCGATAATGTTGCTGGTGGATATCGATTGCGGTTGTTGTTTCTAAAGCAGCTTTCGAAGTTTTCAAGGGAATTTTATGAGCAGGTGGAAGCGAGTTTATTGGAACGAAGGTTCCTAGCAGAAATTAGGTATCAGATCGGTCAAGAGATATGGAATTTGATGAGTTGAGACGCTAAGTAAGTATAAAGGGCAAGCTTTTTCAACTTTTTGACTCTTATAATATTTGAAAGATATCCACATTTCTCAAGCTAAAATTAAAAAAAAAAAATTATTTTTTTATTAATTTTTTTTTTAATTCATTATTTTTTATTTTAATTATCTTCAAAGTTTTTACCAACATTAAAGACAAATTTTGCACAATAATTTTTAACTTAAGTAATAAACAACAGAAGCATTGCTCCAAAGAATATATTTTCTCATCACCAGATTTCTCCCGCCACAGCCAATTATTTATACTAGAATTTATTCAAAATTTTGCGCATTCCTTACTATTTGAACTAACCGCCGTCAACTTCAATTAAAACAAAATATAATTTACGAAAATTGAAAACGCAAACCAGTTACGTGCCGCTGCCTAAATTCCTCTAAAAGCGTTTGACTAATTCGTCGTCGTTGTTCGCGAGCGCGGCTTATTACTTTTTATGTCTGCTCATTTGTTTTTAATATTCCTTTTCGAATATACTAAGCGCGCTTGTTTTTGTATTCTACACTTCATTTTCATATTAATATATTTTATGGCTATTTGTTTGCTGCGCCACTACACCGCACCGCATCGCATTATATATTACCCATTAAAGCGATTAATAATAATTTTTTTCACAACTTGCTTATTAAATATGCATGTTTTTTCACTAAACGCTAGTCCACCACTGTTTGTATGTATTTGAGCTCTAAGATCTTGGTGTTAGTTTGTATGCATTGTCCGCTACTTTCATTATGTGGCCCTGAAGTATCAAGCATGTCGCATATTGATGAGCCACTCATTTGGTGGTCGGTTAGTGGGTTGCGCGTCTCTTGGACCATCATCACCTGGCCTTTATTGCCAGCAACACAGATTCTTTGGCTATGATATTAACATTATAGCGTTGAAACGCTGGCGGCAATCTGCTTGTTGATTTTGGTTAAGAAATTAATATTCAATAGTTAAGACAACAACACGCATTTGGTTTGGGATGTTACTCATTTAGATATACATATGATTAATTAAAGTGCGATTTAATGAGCAGCTAACAGAATTTCACTGATTTTTTTTCAATTTAAATTACATTTGCATTTATTTCTATATACCTAAATAAAGCTAATACAGCTGCTTATAGTAATCAATCAAAATTTTATTCAAATAAGAAAAAAGTTGAAACAAGTTTTCTAAACTCAAAAACAATGAAATACGTGCTAAAATGTTTAGCATCTGTAATTAAAAACCTTTTTATTTTTTTATTATAATTTTTGACTAAATTGATGACTTAAAGTGACGAATTTATTTAAAATGTTGAATTTTTTTACTTCAAATTATATAATTCTTGAAATTTGTCTTAAGCCCAGTATAAGCAAACCTAACCTAATTTTTTTTATCAATTTTTTTAAATTTAGACTAATAAAAAAAAAAAATTTATTATAGAATAAAATAAAAAAAAATTAAATTTTATTTTTTCAACATTTTCCTACTAAAGTGTATACTATGCCGCCATGTTTTACTCTTTTAGTACATTGCAAAGAAAATTTCAAAAAATATATCTTTATATATAAGTGCGCTGATCCTCATATAAACATATCTACATTCTCACCCACGTTTATTTATATTAATGCAACTTCTTCTACCGTTAATCAGACACACATCCGGTTGAGATAAAAAACACCCGAAGAGCAATTTCTCAATACAAAAGCGTTACAAAGTATGAAAATTGGAAAAAAAATATTAATTTCATAGAAAATATGCACAGCAGATTGTTAGCACACGCATGTGTGCACAGCTTATTAAAAGGGGAAAATCGAATTTTATGCAAACAAATGGGCCAGAGGCCATGCAAATGGATACACAAAGTGGCGCAATAAAAAAATTCTTATCACAGGGGACTCAGATAAGAAGTGGCCAGGCAAAAGCTGTTGAATTTCTATTGAACAATTTCCTGAAGTTGAAAGCAAGATTTCTTAAGCATAGAGAGCTTTTTAAGGCTTACTTGAGCGGTTTGGTACTAATTAATTTTTAAATTAAAAATATCAAAAGTTTAATAACTTCTAAATGACTAGAACTAACATAAAAATGACAAAAGAAGAATATTTTCTTTATAGAATTTTGTTTAAAGCTATAAGCTTTAAGCTATTCAAAGCAATTTCTTATGCAAACCCATATTTACACACTTACGTATGCCCTTACACATATATAAGTATGTATGTATATATAAACGCCTCACTATTTGCACAACTGTGCTCATAACTTACATTAAATTTCCTGTGAAATAGCAAACCCCATCGCCATGCAAATACAAACACAAATACAAATATTAAAGTTTTCAAATGTGCGTAAACGCAAAAGATAAAATCAGGCTACAAATCAAAAGACAACACCACTAACAGACACACACTTAAGATATAAAAAAAAAACTATAAAAAGTAGTAAATAATAAATAAAAAAAGTGCCACAGCTAATTGAAAAAAATCGTTATAATAATTTTAACAAACATTTTTATTGATTGCGCATTTGCCTAAACGCTACACGTTCGCCACAAGCGAGCTTTCGCAGCACTGTACATACCATGCTATATCTATCGTACTTGTGTTTGTATTTGCATATTAAAATATTGATATTGACATTTTTAATATTTGAGCGCGCAAAATACTTCTGCACACACAGAGGCAGAGCCGCATAACGGTCCTACACATTAGGCGTATATTAGCAACTCAGCAACTTTTCGAACAAGCGGCGAGTAGCCCTTAAGCAAACAGAATAATAAAAAAAAAATATTTCATATTGGGTTAGAAAAAATGCGCGTAAATAATAGTACTCTTCTATATGTTATTAAAGGTGGCAGCTGTCTGCCAGTGCTGAGCTCCTGTTGTCCCATGGTAATAAAGCCTTTGATAAGCGAAGCGTGAAATCGGTTGTGTGATAATTGCAGAATATTGCGACAACGCTGATAACGATTTGTGGTGTGGTATGTATGTGAGGGAATGCTAAAGGACGCACGCTATCTTATAGTTATAGTTCCTTTCTTGCAAACCCCTCAAATGGTGTAAAATTTTTTAAATTTTTTTCTGGATAGTTTCAGCGTAGGTTTTATTTACTTTTCTCAGGGGTTTTTTTTAAATAGTAGCATACATTGAGGAGATATATATAAGTATGTATACAAATATACATGAGAATCATTTCGATTTTGCTATTGGACAGCTGAATTTACTTAACAACAAAATACCCTTTAGTTGCTTAGATAACAAATTTATTGGGAATTTTGAGTTTTGACTATTAAAAATTAATAAAAAAAAAATAAATTTCTAGAAAGAACCATATTGTTACAGAGAATTAGCTTCATAGTTATATTTTTGTTGTTCTTATAATGAATATTGAAATGACAATTTTAATGTACTTTGATTTGTATTATTTCACCCCTTCTTTTCTTTTTTTTAATAAAAAGTCTGAAAAATATATTTTTTATATATATTTATTTACTCAGTTCTTTCACAATTTGCCTTTATAAAACCGCCAATTCATCTTCATAAAAGAATTATTATTGAAAGCTCATTAGGCTTTATTGTCTATTTAACTAACCTATTTCTAGAGACAGGTATTTTAACAGTGATATATGCATTAATTCTTTTAAACGTTATTTAAAATATTTTCCGATAAATTGCAGAGAGTGACAACAAGCGATTTACGATAAACTGATAACATAAATTTAGTTGGGGGCGTACAACAATGGAAACGCTTATAATAAGCTTTATACAAGTATGCTCAATCTCAATATGCAGGCAAGGAATGAATAATTACGTATTGAAAATCGTTGCAGGCAAATGCAGACTGAAGTTTATAAAAAAATTAAATTAACAACAAAACATATTGATAAATTTGACAGCCGCACGCCACATGCAGTAGCTTACATATACATACATACTCATATGCTTGGCGCTGCAGTCTTGCATTCGAATCATAAAGTCACGTTATGCCAAAACAAAATGCTGTCTGCAGCCATTTAAAAATATCGCTCGAAAAAATACTAATAAGCGAGTGTAAACAATGCGATGTAATCAGAACAAATTTTACGCTTTATCAGCAGAACGCGTCCACCCGCGTACCCGTCACTTACAGGCATGCATACATGCATACATAGAAATAAATAAAAAGTCAGACATACAGAAAATCATACATACAAACATAAATCTCAACAACATCGAAGCATGTCTGAGGGACTACACTCGCAACAGAAATGTCAAAAATGCACTTCAAACTGTTTGAGTCTGACATATATATATGTATATATATATTTATATATGTATTTATTTGAGTGTGTATGAGCTGCATGCCCCGTGTATCTGTGTGTGTTTTGTGGAGTTAAGCATGCACTTTTCGACAACTTTGCTTGTTATGCACTCATAAAGAGCGCTCATAAACAAGCACACTGATATGAAAAATGCACACAAAGCCACATACACACAAGTCATATAAAGGTAAATGCAGTAATAAATATTTCAAGCCGTGAATCTGATGCTTATCCAGTTTAACTGCAGTGTGCAGGTAAAATATATACCAGTCATATATATTTTTTTATTATTTTTGTTTTTCATATTTATTGTATTTGTATTTTGTTGCTTTATATTTATTTAATTTTCTTCGGTTAACACTTGTGTCAATAGTACACACATATATACACTTCAGTATGTATAGCTCCGATTTTGACTTGTTTTTGTCGCATTGAATGTTCCACTTTTCGACAGCATAGCCTCACGCTCGGAATAAAGTACAGCGCAAACAGAGAATTTATTAAAAAAAGTATATAAAATGAAAGTGATCAAACAGAGAGTGTTAAGCATATGCAGACATACATATATGTGTATATAATGAATGTTTTTAAATTTTTTTTTAAGAGAACTGCAGCGAAATTCTGTACAAAAATATGAACTTCTCAGAATATTTTCAGATTTCTTAATTCTTTCTGTTTAAAATTGATTGGTGTTTTTTTTTTTTCAATCAAAATTTAGGTTGCAACAAGTTCCTAAATAATAATTTCTTTTAAGAAAATATTTTGTATATTTTTATTATTATTATATTATTATTCATCTATCTCTGATATTTTCAACGAAGTTTTTGGATAACCAAGGTTAAAAACTCAAATTTAGAGAGTATTAATAAATTAAGACCATATTTTTTGGATACTATAGTCTATTGGAAGTATATTTGAGAGGCTTTAGTATATATGTAAAGGAGGTTTTTGTTCCAATCTGTATATTATTACATAATATCTATTCCATATATCAGATGATACTTATACTGGATAACTTCTAAAAAAAATTTGCTATAAACTGTTATCTTACGTATGATACAACTCTAACAAATTAAAAAAAACTAATTTTATTTACCAAAAACTAACAAGATGACTTTTGCACCTTTTATTATCTGACTTGCCTTGAGTCCAAAAATCGATTAACCCAAATTTCTATTACAAACATTGCAATATACTGTTTAACTATTTTATTAAAAAAATAAATAGAGTAAACAAAAAAATATTTAATTAATTACTTGCGCTATTTTTTAACACAATTGACAATATTTATATGCTTACATGATTGTACATATGTATGCAGTCAAGTAAATAAAATATTACAGCATTTGAGGCACGAATTTCGAGCATAAAATCAGCGGCTACAGGTGGTGAAGTGCAATCAGCGAGTCAAACACACACACCTACACATTGACAGTGAGTTGTAGTTGTTACAGAGGGAGATTGTTAGTAAAGGGTATTAACTGCCTTGCACTTATCGCGCTAGTAAGCGGAGTGCATTCAGTGCTGACTATTTTTTTTTATTTGTATATCAGTGCCTACATACATACATACATACATACATATGAGGTGAATATATGAAATTTATAATAGCCGAATATGTCCGCGACAGCGTTCGAAGCTGCCCCACCAACTGAACCCTAATAAATATAAGCAAATAAGATACGGATAACACACACAAACAAATTGAACGGAGTTCAACAATACAAATACAACATTTTAAATAAGAACAAACAAAATATTAAGCGTTGACGGCGGATAGCCGTGGAAATTTGGTAGCGACAACGACAGTGACAGTCAGCGAGTCTCTAGCTGCCGAACTGCTGAACTGCTGCGTGATGCTGATAAGATAAAGACATGTAGGAAGCTATTTTTAAACACACAAAAATATATATAACTTCATACTTATGAAAACCTATAAGCCCCCACTGAAACCAATAACAACACACAATGCAGCTGACTAAGACATATGGCTTGCTTTCAGGCTTAAATCTTCACAAAAGTTACATGCCACAAAAGCGGCGAAATATGTGCTTTTGTTATTGTTGTAGCTGCGCATTTTGCTATTTTTGAACTGCCGTTTTGGTAGCAACGCGCATTTAGAACGTGAAAGATTGATGGCATTTGTTGGCGCGAAAATTCCAAATGAGCCACAAAATGCGGCAGCAGCAAGCACAACAAAAACACGCAAAAGGCATTTGTCCAAAAATAATAAAATTAAAAAACAATAAAAAGTAGGCATAACAAAAAGTAGAAAACCCCATTTATGGTACGGTTCACATATTAAAACGAATGGCTCGAGTACATTAGATGACGTCAGTATGCGTTGCACGTACGAAACGGAGTGAACTATGGACACCAGCGTTTGCATACCAATTAGCTCGGCGCGCAAGCGCGTTTACATATCGACAGTTGTATAGATTTTGCATTTGTTTATAGCGAATTATCGGAAAGATATGTGTGTATTGCGTGAGCTATTGGGGCTAACGTGAGCGACTTCTAGCAGGCATACCAGAAGGCAGACAGCCAGCAGACAGTTCTTGAGAAGCGCACGGTTGCGTGTGTTGTGCTTAATGACAGAAGCCACCGGCGCGTAGTAGTATTGATTTGCGCTTGACAACGCATAAATCGGCTTTATTTATTTGCGAGTTGACAAGTGAAAACTTCGGAGTGTCAAGCGTATAAAAATAATAAATAAAGTATGTAAAATTATTTATTTCACCGCACTTCTACTCTACTATCTTCCTTTTTATTACTCTTATTCTAGTTCTTAAGCAAACTTACTTTTTCCCTTCACAAATTCCGTGTGATTGTGCTCGTGATTTTGCGCAAGCGCCGCTGCGCCACTCGCACCGCCCACTCCATTACCGCCCATGCTGTTGTGACGCTTGCGCGCCGCTTGCTGCGTGCTGCGATAACGTTCCGTGCGGCCATTTTTACCGCCACCCTGTCGGGGGTTGCGCGGCGCCAGCGCCGTGTCGACGACGCAGCCGGAGAAGTGCAGCAAGAGCAGCAGCAGCACTGGCGTCCAACGCTCCAGCGTTAATACTTGCATTTTATGCTCAACAACAACAACTACAACGACTACGACAGCAGGAGCGCTGACACTGCAACGGCATTCTACAGAAACGCGTAATCCAAAGTGGAGCGTTGAAGCGTTGTTGTTTAATTTTCAGATTTTTGTTATTTCAAAAAATATTTGTTTTCTCAAAACTTTCCAGATAAATATTGCACTTTCTGATTTGTCGCGCACTTATTATTTAAGCGAACACAATACACACACATCCATTTGTAAACACGAAAGCAAATATTTTGTTACTTGATTTGCGCATGCGCGCCGTTTGCAGTCAAACTGCACGGCACTGCAGAAAACTTCGTGGGGTTTCGCGTTTCGTTGCAAGCAGTACGCGCGCCGCGAAGTTTTCGCTTTTCGTTCGCTCGTCGTCCGTGTTGAACTGGCGCGGCGTTGCTGGCTTTTTGCGCTCTAAACGAGTTTCAAACGAGCAGCCAAGTGACTCCTCGCGCGGCGGAGTTGGATTTGGCTGTGCGCTCGTTCGACTGGGCAGCGCATTCACTGTGTACACACACACACCCTTTACCGCGTGCGCTTCTGCCTTTTGAATTCGGTTTCTATTTGCGTTTGTTTGTGTGTGCAGATCTGTGCCGCCGACGATCGCGTATCTTTTGTTTGTTTTGCAAATTAATTTTTGCTACAAGCGCGACGCGTTCCAATTAGTTACGTGTTTTTTGCAATTTTTTTTAGAATTCTACAAACAATATGTCGCGTTGCGCACTCGAATTTAATTCTTGATTTCAGTTTAAAAGGGTATAACGAAGTCACCACATTCCACACTTTTCTAATTATATGGAAACATTTACTAAATCTGGCCTCAAAGCACTAAAAACACACAACCCCCAACACACGAATACGAATTTATGATAACAACAATACCAAACGACCCAACAAGTTGCACTTTTCCAATTATTCTCTTGTCATTTAACAAAATTTTTTCATCATCATATTCTTTATTTTCTTTCTCAACAGCAAAATGATCAAAACACCGTCCGCGTGCGTTTCGGCCTCTGTGCGACAAAACGTTTTACTCTCAACTGAAGTTGGAAATCATTCCAAAAGTTTGGTACGTTAGCCAACAATACCAGAAATGAGGCGAATTCAGGCAAAAATCACACACAGATACTCACGAACACACTCACGCGCGCAGACGTAATGGAAATACAGGTAACTCAAATATGAACCAAAGCAGGTAAACGGCAAACAACAAATACACACTGCCAATAGCAGCTGTGATATTCGCCGCGATCGTCAACTACGCCGGCTTCACTGCAGCACAATAAACTAGGGAAGATACCGTCGCTTTGGTATACAAAGTGATGAAGAAAACAACCTTAGCATTTGAGAGTGGGCTCAATTCGAAGATCACATCACACAAAAAAACAAAAAAAACAATAACAATAACAAAACCACATTCGATCTTGCCGGCGAAGCGGCGAATTTGGTGACGCTGAGCGCGCTCAGGTGTTGCGTGTTTGAGCGTCGCTCACCTGAGCGCCCAGTTGAGGCGAGTATACTTGGCATGTTTGAGTTCACGGTTTCGAGTATTGTGCAAGAAAACCAAATACATACAACCCTAAGATGTTTCGGTGTATTTTATGGTGTGCGTGTGTTGCAGACAATCCCAAAGACATTTGCTCGATCTTGAAGTTCTCGCCTTATAAGTTGAGGTGTTTTGCAGTCTATGCGCTCGTTGGACGCGTGGGTTTTCGATTTTCATCAGTTTTTATTTTTATTATTTAATGACTTTAAGCGTTTCACACTTACTTGTGCTATGCCTATTAGCTTGCTTACGGGTTTCTCAATATAATGCGGCTAATATACAGCTCAAGCGCAATTATTAATTAATTATGGAATGTTCTGAGCTCCAATCTCATATAAGAGCAACTCATGGAACTATATAGTTCACATCATGCTTTTCTATATATTATAATATTCAGCAAATTGGATTTAAATTAAAAAAATACATTTTTATATGGAAGGTAGTTTGAGAACTTCATTCGATTCATATTCTGAGAATATACCTCTAATCAACCACTTTGCAACACTTATAGCGAGTCCGATCTATAATTTGTAATAAAAGCTTCAATGTCGATCCTGACTACCTAGAAATTTTTACTCTAATGGATTTTCCTTCGACAAAAAATTATAGTTCTCAAATATGAATTGATTCCAGATCAAGTCATGCTCTGCTCCTGCCATAATTTATCATCTATGGTTTCTATATGTTAGATCACAGCTGGAATATAATCGTTTTGTTAAGCTTTATTAAGCATTTAAAGCACAGCTATCCTTTCCAATTGAATTGAGAGAGATCTCATCGCTTATGAAGATAAAACTCGAACCTAACCTAAGCATTTATATGGTATTGCCATCACCACTTGAGAACATCTATTTACACATAATACTACCTCGGATAAACCATTATTTATTTAAAGCATATGACTATACAAGAACAATATAATATATATATATATATATTTGTAAATGAATATATTTGTCCAATATATCGAAGACAATCAGACAGACGCCAGTCTACCACTAAGCAAACAAACAACAGTATTTACGCATATGTCACACGAAAAGCGAAAAGGACAACTTACTTGTGTTGATAAAGATCCTGCAGAAATGCACAAAGATTCAATTACTCACATATTTAAAGGAATCTACGGACCAGCGATTGCCACGAAGTGATATTCAATACCACAGAAATCACAACAGCAATTTGCATCTCTTACCTGAAATGACATAGAGAGAAGAAGAAAAGAATAAAACATTGATAACAGATAATAAATAACTAATAAATAAAGAATAATTATGAACATTCCTTAGCTGGACAGCAGCGGCGCAGACGCCCGAGGGCCTTTTACTGTACGGCTATCGCAGCGAGTAGCGGCAGTGTCATGCTCATTTGTATGTATATATACAAACAAAAACATAAACACTTAACTTTCCACAAGACAATCTTAAAGACTACAAATTAAATTTAAAATCCACACGCGCGACATTCGCTCAGCTCCGAATGCTGTGCCGCAAGCAAAGATATGTGCGGGAATCAAATTTCATCGGCACTTCTACTTACAATAGTTAAACCGATGCGGTGCTGATAATAAAAGCCACGCAATGAAAGATGACAACCTTCACCTGTCCGCTGTCGACCACGGGTTGCCACAAATCGATGCACTCACGGCGGCGCAGCAACCAAATGCGGCCTGACAGACGGAGCTCAGGTAGTCAGGCGCACTGAATTACCACCCGCTGAAAGGCCGGTCCCACTGCCCGTTTGCCGTTCACTCAGCCATGAACATAAATTTTATAACGTGCAATTCGAATTCTGTGAAAATCCTCGACGATTACCAAAACAACCGCTGGCCAACAGGCAAGTGCATCTTTTCGTTTGTAAAATATTGTGGCACTCTCGTTGTTGTTGTTGCTGTGCAACTAACGAAAGTCAAAATGCTCATTTCTTGATTTTACGCCTGTTACAAAACACATTGGCAACGCCTTCACTTCAGCGCTGCTGCCAGCCAAAGCAACTGTTGCTCCGCACGGCAGGTGTCAGCAGCGCGGTGTGAAGTGTTGCATGCAACACACAAATCTACATACATGCTGCGCCATCCCACAGAGGCGTTGCTTTGTCTTTTGGTCTCTAATCCGCTGTCCATTGTTCGGGCTGTGACTTCTTCTAATGTCTTTTGACCATAGTTAGTTGCGCACAAAATACTTTCGAATTGACAATTTCTAATAGGCGAGCGAGTGCGCTATTGGTAAGCACCTAGTTTGGCATTGTATTTGAAGTGGACTTGCATTGTGTGGCACTTGAGTTGACAAAGGGACCCTCGTACTTGAGCGGCTGGGCGCCGGGATGCTGCTTGACAAGATATGTTTGCTCTTAAATGGGGGTGTGCAAAAAATTGGCATTTGTTGTGGAGCTGCTATTTATGGCGTTCTTCAGAAATGTTTTAGGCTTTAATGAAAGACCGTGAACCTTCAAAAACTTGATTATCCTGTCACTCTGAAGAACGGGGTTATATAGAGCCTGATTTTGGACCACACTAAATCCAGGAAATTGGGAATCATATTTCGAAAAGCCAGTCAAAGCCAGTCTCCTATTCTATATGCTGAATGTATTCATTTGCCCGACCTAACCTCTCTCTATCTAAACGATATTTTTATATTCAAAACTACTAGTTTTAATAACAAACCAGGTTCAATCTTAATCGATGGTGAACGGTGGGTCGAACGGGTTTCATAGTGTATTAAGAAAATTAATTTGAAAATTCTTGCTTTAATAACCATTAAAATATTCGAATTAAAAGATTTCTCTGAAATTCTCATTAACATTGTTTTGGTATATTTGTAATATATGCAGCCCAAATTTTAAACAAAACAGCTGCCAGCCATTTAACTGACAATTTTTCTTTTTCCACAACACAATCACTGTTACCACCTCGACCACAACAACAAGAGAAGTGGGCATACACGAACTAACTGCCACTCAATAGAGCCATAAATGTTGCAGCTACATACTGTGTATGTAAATATGTATTTAATCACAAATATATAATTTTCGAATACATTCAAATCCAATGCGGCTCGAAATATACACAGTCAGCGGTGCAAGTAATCGAACCAAACCAAATAACACTTCAACACGCAGCAAGCGTATAACCAAAAACAAAAAGCAACAGCAGCAACAACAAGTTGAAACATAAAAATGTGGCTGGGTGAAATACAAAAACAAAAACAAAAAAAAAAATGGAAAAATGTTGACCCAAATCAAAGCGCGCATTCCAGCAATCAATTGTTACAAGTGTTAGCAACACCGATTCCGCTACAACCGCACACCCCCCGCTCTCTTGCGCACACTCGCTCCGCTTGAAGCTTCACCTTTGCGCCGACGCAACGATGTACACGAAGATACTTGTAGAGTCAGCGCCAGATCCACTCCAAACAGATAACCACTTAACTTTACGCCATTCGAAACGCGCATTTACCGACATACAGCCAATAACAACAACAACCAGCAACAACATTCATGTAATGCTACAACAACTAACAAATCGCGATCTGCTGCGAGCACAATACAATAGAGCCAACAATAAACACAAACACACACACAGTGATGCCTACATAATTTTGACTAACGATCTTTCACATCAACGCCAGACGCGACGCGTTCGACGAAGGCTTCCCTTTCAGCTTTGCTGCATAATCGATTGTTTGCCGCTGCGGCGCGGCTCCAGCATTCTCGTCAATAAGACACGATCAGCGCGCACGATCGGCAGTCGAAAGTATGTCGGTTTGTTTGTTTGTGTGCGACGCGCTTCATTTACACCGCCACAGTCCCTCGGACGCTGTGTCTTGTGGACTGCGCTGCGCTGGACCGACTCCAAAACGGCGATCTATGCGATCGCAGCGATCACAGACTCCATCTCCATCAAATCGTGTTCGAGTCGTCTCGTGACTGTGCACTTCATGGCTATTGTTGTTGTTGTTGTGGTAATAAATTGAACCTTTAAGGCAATGATTTTGATTTGCGAGCACACAAAGCGTAGCCGTACACACACACAGAGGCGTAACAACAATTTCGAGTCGAATTTCTTTTTGTTCGGCTAAATTTTGATGGATGCCACCAACAGCAGCGGGCAGGCGTATAAATAGAGAAACCCCCACTTAAAACTTACAAATCGAAAAGAACAAGCTACCAACGGCCGCATGAAAAATAGATAGCTTGACGGGTAGGCGTTCGGAGCAAAGACTGGCAGCTCATTATGCGCCCGTGACGCGCAACCCGATACCACAAAAAACAACAAAGCGCCGTAAAGTAGAGAACGCTTCAATCACGGTTGTAGAACTTTGAAAGCGTAAAGCGTTTTGTAGCGCTGATCGTCGATGATCGTTGATTCTTGATCACCATGCTGATCAACAACGCTGATCACCGGACCGGCAGCAGCAGCCGGTAGACAATAACAACAATACCCGAAACTAACAATCAAATCAAGCTGGAACGAATCTTTCCCGCAGGTACTCAATTGAGTCTCTATGTATGTATGGATTTTGAAGGTAGGGCCGATAGCAATAACAACAATTATTTAGAGCAGCATTCAATACACAGCTGCTTGAGATTTGTTTTCCATGAAGCGCAATAGCATACAAATTACATTTTTTTACTTCGAAATCGACTGTTATTTCATTTTTTGTTTTTAGAAAATCTACGAGAATCTCTGCAGACGCGGCTGAGACGCAGAGGAGTCACAGCTAAAATGAGTAGAAAGCAGTAATTTATAATGTCCCTCGCAGATCCTTAAAGGTGACGTGGTGAACAATAGAGAGCAGGTTGTTGAAAATGAGCGAACAACAATAGCGACGCACTCAACAAAAGATCATCCCGCTGCTTCGTCCTCAGCTGCACTGCAGTTGTTGCACCATATGCACTTGCGTCTTGTAGCCTTGGCTCATTGGACCCTATGGAGGCGATGTACTTCAAGTCATCGTGCCAACACAGTTAATATGGACGCTGCCAATTCGAAGGTTGTGTATATAAAACAACAAAAATAAATAAAACAAAAAAGGAATAGGTGAAATGAAAAAACAAAAATCGAAGACAAAACGTTAAGCAAAAAGATGCACTTCAAGGCGGCGTTTGCCAAAACAATGGTTCACACAAGTGCAACTGCCAAAAGAACAAAGTGTCTTGTGTAATTCGTGCAGCGCAACCTCTCGAAGCTGCTGCAGTTAGCAAATCTGCACTTCAGCTTAAGCGCCCTCCTAGCGGCAGGGATGCTGTAATCAGCTGCCAACAAGTGTAATCCATACTCGAAAACAGACCACGACCGAATTATTCCCAGCATTCCTTCAATGTTGCCCGATTGGAAAATTCTTTTGTCTTCTTGAAGGGATTGGGCTGTTGTTGCCCAACTTGTAGTTGCTTCTTGAGGCATTAAAGCCGAAACAGTTGTTGGTTGAGATTACAAATATGTAACGTGGGTAATTGATATGCCAACAGCTTAGGAAACATATACGGATGTGTCTTCAGGCGTGAACTAGTTTAAATCCTTGTGAGAAACTCCCCAAGATTTGAAGGTTGCGCTTAATAAATATTATAGACAAAATGATAACTATGCGAAAGTTTGAATAAAGCGGAAGTTATTATATAATTTTATACAAGAAGGTGTCACAGCTTAGAATCTATATTCTTCTTTATTGTTAAAGGCTTTTTATAAGACATTTTATTAGAAAAAAAATTCAAAGTGTGAAAGTACTTATAATCGTTCGTTGATCATAAAACTTCATTAGCCTATGTGTATTTTATTTTTCCCCTTCACCTCTTGATTTGTAAGCCTAATTCAAAATTTGGGAATCGCAGCTAACTTCACTTTTCTGTGAAATCACAAAAAGTGTGCTTGCTGTTTATAAGGTTTTAAGAAAGAGCAAACCATACGAATGATAAAAGGGGTCAGAGGTCACTTTGGAGAAATCACATAAAGAACATCTTACTTTACTTTTTTTTTAAGAAAGATAATTTATAAAAATAATTTTCTTTTTCAAAAATTCCATTGCTACACAAAACAAAGGAACCCTTAAAGAAACCCAAAATGAAGACTCATCTAACAGCAACAAAACTTACGCACGTGCTATGCTCTCTAATTAAGGGCTGGGCGCTAAGCTTTATAATTGGCTTAGACATTATTGCCACATGCCTAAGACGCCACAACAAAAGTAAAGCCCTTGACTACAATAACACAGTATAGTATCAAAATACAGAGCAAAATAGAGCCCTGATTTACCCACACCCCGCTCACATGAAGCAACAAAAAAAAACTACAAAATATACGACGTCGCACATGTCAACGCGTAATCATTACAACTCATCTAACATTATATATTTGGCTTTCTAAAGCATTGAAGTGGTCCAACAGCTTTAGAGCTCGCGCGGAAGATCAGTCTCTGCTCTGAAATGTCGCTCGATGCTGCTGCCCTGTCATCCGCGCTGGTGTTGGCTCAATTAGTCGCCTGCTCTGCCAATATGTCGACAATTGGGCCGGCAAGCGAACGCGTCGGCCAACAACGGTAACGACAAAGCGCTCAGCAAATCGGCTTAAAGTGCCTAAACTTAATTGTCACAAGAATTTTTTCTTCTCTTCTCTTGTGCGTGTGTTTTCCTTGGACCAAAATGAAAACAGCAACAACAACAGTTCGACAAAGGTTAAAGCCCAAACGAAAATGTTCAATTGAGCTGAGAACAACAAGAACAAGAAAATTAAATGAATAATACGCACAAAGTGAAATGCTGACCAGCCACTAAAGCGTCAAGTCACGCTGTCGAGTTTGCTAAGCAACAGCGTCGTATTTGTCTTATTTATGAGCGTTTTGAATGTTTGCGCAAAGTGCGAAGACATGCGGCGCACGACGCGACTCATACATATGTCACGAGTTTCTTTGGCAAATCGGTTTGTGTAATTGCTAAAATGTTTTATTTTCGAATGGTCTAATTGCTCGACGCTCAATTGAACTTAACACGCGAACCACGGAGAGTAAGGTGAAAACGTAATTCAAAAGACCGAGCATCGAGAGGACTGACCCAAAAAAGATCGATCGACTTGTCCACAACTAAGATCAGTAAGATCTCACTAATTCTAATTCTCTTTGAATATATCTATCATATATCTATCATAAAGCTCAAGCTTTAGATCCAAAGTGAAAAGAACTCAGAACCTCGAAGGGACTAAAGAGGACTAATAAATCTATCTCATCAAACTAATACCACCTCTTACATGCTCTGCGGCTTATCGCAAGTGGAGATTTGGTCCAAAGGATTTTGAATCAATCTCAAAACCCCATTTACTAGGCCGAACAACACCACCGGAAAGCTTACAAACATCCGGAACGCACGATCGTTTAAGAGTCTCACTTACGCCAAACTAAGCGTATTGAGCAAATACTAAATGAAAACAAATATATTTTTTCTTTAGAACCCTCCGCGACCAAAGTAAACATTTGTGCGCATGCGCAGCTGTCGCTAAAAATAACAAGCTAATCAGTAAGTCAGATTTCTGTGTGTTGTATGAAAAATTAATAAAAAAATATGACGAGGAAGGCGCGCTTAAACTCAGTTGGACTGCGGCAACTTGAAGCTTTATGTTGTTTATATTACTAATTGACAATACACGGCGCAGCGGCGCAATATGTAGGGGGATTCTTATCGCGCATTTAAGCATTTCGCGCCTTTATGAATAAACACTCATAAAGAGGAATAATTTGTAGCCTTCTTTCATATTCTTTTTAACCATATTTTAATCGCCGAAAATTCGCGCGAAATTACTTGTTGATTTTTATTGGAGTTCGAGTAATGACGGTAAAGTTGATTTTGTTTGAGTGACATTTTTTTGCAATTTTTTTTTTAAATTTATTAAGCTTCAATGAACAAGTATTCACTTCTCAACTTCTTAGCTTGTAGTGAATTTCCACTCTTCATTGTGCGCGATCGCTAAAAGAACAACGATGACATTGTCATGGACGCGCTGTGCTTTAGCAGCTCTAACGTCGTTACTTGGGGTTAAAGTCAGTGACCGTGGCAAACAAACTCAATTAACTATACGCGACCATACTCATGGTAAATACCAAGCAGCCACCCAAAATGCTGAAACAATCAGCGATCAACCTCTTACTTGTCTTCTTCTTCAGCTGGAGCTCACTATCAAGCTCAGCACTTAGTCCGGCGATTATTGTTGAGCTTAACTTTCTGCTTTGTGTTGCACAATTGTATTATTGTTCTTCGCTTAAGCGCTGCACTGAAGAGCGCTTCACCGTTTTCTACGAATTCCACACGACATCCCAATTGCAGTCGCTAATTTGTTTCTTGCGCATGCGCCGCAAACTAAAAGCCAAACAGCCAACAGCAACCAGTGACTGTCCAGCCAAGGTGATCGGCGTTCACCGGTGTATATCGCCTTGTTGCCAGCGCTACTGCTTAGACGTTGTCACGAAGGCGCAAAATGCAGTCAGGACCACAACGAATTCGCGGAAAATTAATATTTTGTTTTTGCTTTTTGGCATACATACTACCCAGCGAGCAGCGGACCAATTGGGACTGCACACAGTCCAACAACGTCAATACCGTACAGTAATGCTGGACAATGGCAGAAAAAAATCGCACGAGTAGGGTGATAAACAGTGACTGAGTTATGATGAAATTAGCTTTCGTTGTTTCTTATTTACATACAAACAACCATATATACAAAGATATTTATGAGAAAATGGCTCGTGTGCGCTTTGGTGTGGCACTGCGACTGCGCTTATTGTTTGCTGTTGTTTACTACATTTGTTTTTGTTTTGGTCTTTCTGTGATATTTCTTTCACCATCTAGCACGTCTGCAGCTGTGCGACTCTGTCCGAGATCCTGCATATGCTGAGTTGGCAAATTTTCCGCTTCAAGCGTTAAATGTCTGTTGGAATGAGCTTCACAGCTGTGCTGTGGCAAAGTTTAATTTGCAAATTGAATAAGAGTTGTTCTGTAAAGTGATATCCTTTCCTGTTTCTACTTGGTATAAGTCTGGTATAGTCACAGAATTAGTTATCTTTAAGGAAACTCGGAAAAATCTACGGAACATTACAGAACTTCCCGATAGTTCTCGAGATAGTAGAGAGAATGTATGTTCAGAGATTTGTGAGTTGGGTCCAGTATCTTTTCCTATTATATATATTATATATGAAAGTAAAAAATAGGGATTTCATGTTTTAAGACATTATATCATTAAAAAAATATCCTTGGCGATAAGTCTGGATCAAACGCAGCCAGTTGAGGTCACCTCTCTTTTTCATATCACTTGAGTGGTTGGAGGTTTGATGAGCTATCCCATTGAAAATCAATATCTCATGAGCAGAAGATTTTAGCAGCATGAAAATATAATGCTCTTGGGAACCACTGGGAGGAAGTAAAACCACACTATTAATGGTTGGAACAGATAGTTTCATCGTTTCAAATTGGTATTAAAGACACCCCAATTAAATTGTCCGATTTACATTACCATGGAGGTATAAGGGAGCCTGGTCTGCGAACAAAAAAAAAATAGTGGAAGATCTACTATTAATCTGGAGCTTCTGAATATGATCTTCAGACTTCAGTTATTTTGAAATTAACAAGGCTTCTTCAATAAAGAATATTTACGAGATGTATTTATCAAAAATTTTGTTTTTTCTCATAATTTCTTTTTATATAACCTTAGATTAAATTCCAATATATCTAAATATAAATATAAATATAAAAGGAAGCAACACCAAGCTAATGATCGCTATCGCTATAAGCTCATTTCATGCTGAATTCTTTAGCATTTTCCACCTCCCGATTAACCAAGCCAAACCCTTCACTTCGACACTCCGCTACACAGCACAGCCGCTGCCGCTGCCGGCTGCTGACTGCCCCGTCATTTGGCGCATCGATTTACGATTTAACTTGGTCATGTACACAATGGCAAACAGGCAACAACACTAATAACTTTAAGTGCATACAATATAAGCATTGTTGTAAATACGTGTTGCACTGCGCTTATTGCAACATCGTTGTTGGCGTCATCAACAGCGGCGTTGTTGTTGGCATCGTTATGTTTTCGCTTTTGTAATCAGCAGGGCTAGCAGACAATATGTACACGTGTAGATTCTTTACTCATCGAAGACTGGGTACCCTTGCGAATTTAACACGGCAGCAACAAAATTGGTGGCAACTACAACAACAGCAACAAGAACTATGTGGAGATAAACGCAGCAAGTAACACCGCTGAGAAATAATCGCCAACAACAACAAAAACAAGGCACAAAGTTATATGCACGAGTGTGTTGGCTAAAAGATAATCGGCTAAGGCTTCCACAAAGCATTACGAAATCTCAAGGATGCTGCAAAACAAAACAAAAACGAAAATGGTTGAGTGTTGTGACAGTTGCCAGGGGTAAAAAGGGGGAAGAGTTACTGTGACTGCGCTGTTACGTTGTGGACAAGTTGTTGCCGTTGCATTTAAGGCAAAAACAACAACAACTGCCAACGATGGACCCTTAAATGGTTGGTAGTCAACAGTCATTTGCCTCTAAAACATGAAGCAACAACACACACACACTCACATGTAAGTATGTATGTGTGCATAGAATGCATGCCTGCATCAGCGAAGAGCGATTGCCCACCATAAATTGCAGCTTAGCCAGCATTATCTGGCAGCATGGCACAACGGCAGCAACAGCAACAACAACAACAACCACAACAAAGCCATGTTTTCCACTTCGATTTGCCACTTTGACTTTAACAATTGATAGCGTACCACATGGCCAGCGCTGCGGAAACCCAAGACGACCACAACGTGCAACGACAACAACATCGTCGCCAACATTTCAGCCTTGCAACATTGCAACTTTGACAAAGTTAGCAACCAGTGGTCCCAAGAAAATGCAGCCGCAACATTCCATTGTGTCGCTGTTGTCTCAGCGTTAGTAAGGATTCTCTGCACAGCGCTGCTGGCAAAAGACGCTGGGACCTTGTGTGATGTGGAACTTTGAACCTCACACTGGTATGTTAGCTGGTCAACGCACTGTGGGTTGATGGACCCTTAAATCTTAAAAAAATTATTCTACATTAATACTTGGGACCAGTTTACCAAAAAGTAACGGCCCATAAAAAGAGTTAAATGAAAAGATTTACTCTAAATTTGAACTTTGGACTAAGAGAAAGACCCTGAAAACTACTTAGTTTAAACTGAAATTGAAAGATCTCAAGTAGTCTCATCGTCCGCAATGTAACAGATTTATTCAAAATACGTTTCTGAACGCTCCATCGACTCCAGTGAATACTCTGTAAACGGGGGACTAGTCCATACTAGATGGTTGAGATATGAACTGAGAAAAAATAGTACCTCCAACTTCTCGTCTTCCGCAATCTATAGCCTTGTGGACAAATGGATGAAAATTGATATTCAAATTTTCAATTGAACTCGATTGCCAGACGAGCACACTGTACTACTTTTCATATAAGCTTAACACCCGGAGATGCGCCACGAAAAGAAGCCAAGTCAAAAAGTAAAAAATTCGCAAACACCAAAGTACAACCGACGGCAACAGCAATCAGCACAACAACTACAACAACCAAAGTGGCCGATGTGTACCAGCATGAAGTTCGACATGACAATAACGACGATTGTGATGCCGGCCGCTGATAAGACGGAGGAGGCAAAGCAGCAACGACGCGTCTGTGATGCCACATTCCAAAGCATCATCCAATGCCGCACGAAGTAAAGACAATGAGAAATCGTGCAAATGCGCAGCCGCAGCGCAGCACCACAAGCAAAACAATTGCAATAACAACTAAAACAATAAACACCGAACCGCCATACCGCACCACATGCCACTCACGACAACACTCCACATCTCCCTAACACCCCCGTCCGCTTATCGGCTGCGTACTTTGTCGTGGCATGTTGAACATTTACAAATCGCCCCGTCCTCGGCTGGTCAACGGGTCCAGTAGAAGGGCTAAGCTTTACGCGCTCTTTTTTTGTAGCTTAAGCACTGACCCGGTGGCCGTTGGCATGGGCTGCCTGCAAATGACAGTGACAAACTGGAAATTGCTTGCCTAATGAGACCCACTAGCAACTGGACGCGAGCGCCGATCACCAGCGCGATCCAATGGACGACTGTCCGAGTGTCCATCCAACTTTTACGTGCACAAATCATAATTAATCATTTGTGCCGCTTTTCGATTCGGCGCTGCGGTGGCAAATAGTTATGTTGTGGCAACACAAAAAGTGACAGTGACAACAGCAGTGCAACAAATTGCGCCTTTTGGCAAATACTCTCCGTACTGACGCGATGGACGGTGATTTCTGTGGAATTTCAGGTGAAAAAAGTTCGTTAACGCAACAACAAATTGAACATGGTGTGGCAAGGAAAGCCACCATGTAGGTGTAACCAACTGCAGGGCTGATTACGCGCGTGAATGGTTCTACGAAAGATGCACCAATTTCCTCGGGTGCCAAGTGTCGATCATTAAAGGATGTCAAAATACGTGTAGTGAAGCGAGGAAACAGAAAAAGGGAGTCACTGCGGACCATGAATAATTGTAGAAATGCGAAACAACTACTTTGGAGACAAAACTATATTAAATTTCGAACCATGTACTGGTACTGGAAAAAGAACAGCGCTAAGACCAGTAGAATTTTAGTGACAGTTCTCTTGCTAACCGAACGCACTTCCTTTCCCTGCCCTTCTCTGTTGGTTAGGTTAGTTAGGTCAAGGCGTAGATCTCCACTACTGCAGAGTATCTCACATAGACATCTGCGACTGTCTTTGGTAGTACCCAAATACTCCTAACGGACCGTTAAGTCTCTCACAATTCAACAAAGTGCTTGGCGCTATTGCAACCTCCTTAAGACGGTCGATTCCAGGTATTTTAACTGTAGCCTGACGAATGCTGGGCATTGAAGTAGAAGTGCTCGAATAATTCCCTTCGCCTACCTCCAATGTGTACCTATTGGACAATGTCCAGTAACCACACCAATGATTACGGCGAAAAGAGCCTTCCTAAGATACAGCAGCTGGAAAGATCGTTTTGGTTGTTGAAATCAGAAATCAGCATGATAGAAACTGAGTCCAACATTAACGGTGTTCCCAAAATTATAGATATAAGACACTTAAAGGTGGCACATAATTATTGTCACAGCACCGAACCGAATTAGTTCGTGGAGTCCACAAAGTTTTGCTTTACTCTATCATAAGAAGCCAAATATAATATTTGAAATGCAGTTTGGCTTACTATTGAGGTAAGCTTGGAAAATTAGCATTTTAATATTAATTTTTTTTTTTTCAAATTTTATATTTTTTTATTTCGTAAATATAGAAACTTAAATGTATCTTTTCATATAGAAATAAATAAATGTATATTCATAGAAATATTATGTCATAAATATCATTTATATACCTTTAAGTATGTACCTACATATACATTCCCTGAAGTGCACAAAACTTGTATGAAATGTGGCACAATCGCTTTATACGCTAATTACAACGTGTTTTACAATTTAATCCTACACATATGCAGCACTCATACACATACATACATATGCATGTATACAAACTTATGCTGGCTTCATTGTTTTCTGTCGTGCGTTTCGATTTCTGGTTGTTTTCGTTTTATATTATTTTTTTTTTACTTTTCGCCGCTTTGTTTTTATTTTGTCCACTCACAATTGCTTGTTATTTGTTTTTGAGCTTACCTTCATTTCGTTTTACTGTAATTTTCGAATTGTTTTACTTCTTACATTCCTAGCTTCGTACTTCGCATGTAACTTGAGACGCTCATATGTTTGATGCTGGCTGTTGTTATGTTGCATGTGTCGTGGAGCTGCAGCAAATCCAGCATTGTCGCGCTTTTTGGTAACCACTGTTAATTGCATGTGTATGTTTTTGTCATATAAGCGATATTTCTTATGTTTGTCTTGCCTTGTTTTTGTTGTAGTCGCGCTTTATTTGATCTCTCTGCTACCTCTACCTTTGTTGTAGTTGCTGTTGTTCAAGTTGTTTAAGTGTTGTTGAAGTTGCTTTCAATTGTACAAGAGATGTGCAACGCGATAAGCTTACGACATAACCCAGCAGCAGTCCAACAATACCTTCGGCAGCAACAGCGCACAGCGTCAGCAACGCTCTAGACGTGTGTATTTGTGTTTGTATTGCGCCTTTCATTTCGAATTGATCGCACCGCAGTTTTAATCCATTGCAACAGCGCATGCAGCGCACAGCCCAAACTCAAGCAGTAAGGGACTGCAAAAACTACTAATGCTCTGCTCCACAAATTGGCTTGACCATGCCACACCAAGCTCCTTTACGACCAACTCGACCATGCAGTACGTCATACTTATCGCTTCATTCGTCTTCATCTCGTTTCTGTTTTCGCTTGTTCTCTTCAGTTTGCTTTCGCTTCAATTGGTTCAGCTTCACAGCCATGCTTTGCAGTCGCTTCGCTTTTGCTGTCTACTCATCCGCGCTCAAGTTGTTCATTTGCCGCGCTGTCCAGAACGATCTTTAATGCTTGATCAAAGCCGTGCTCAACTCCTGCGGCCCTCCAGTCTTCGCGTACGTCCACTCCCAACAATGAACTGCGTTCACCCTCGAGCTTTCTGCGCATGCGGCTCCTCCTTCGCTCGTTTCCAATGAAATCGCTGGCGGAGTTCGCATGAAATATTTGCATAATTTCGGTTGTCTGCGGGCATTGTCATCAATTTGGATTTGCTGCGATTAAGTCCGTGCGATTGCTTGTCGTTGGGAAAAAGCTCTGCGTCGGTGGTCTGCGGGACGCTTATTAGTCTTCGCTTAGTTTGAGGATGCGCGCTTAGCTTGGCTTAGGTTCCAACTTGCTTGATTTGCACTTGGGTCGCTCAACTGCTTCATCGGCTTATAGAATCCTGCGTTGGAGCGCATTACCCCCGCAGCGCGTAAAATAATACATTATAACTAATAAATATAAATCAGTATTAGGCGAATCGTGGAAGGTAGAGTGTATGGTATGAAAAATATACCTTTAACAAATTGGCAGACCTTACAGATAAGCATATACTCGTTACTTATGCTCAACATGCTATACAGAAAATATGGATTATAAGAAGATATTGATGTGGTAGAAAAGGGTGAAGGTGAAGGGTACAGGGACCGGTAGTGATCTAAAAACTATAAAAATTATTCGGTTCACAGACATATCTTAAATTCTAGACATCGGTTGGACTGGAGAAAGTTTGAACACCGGAGTAAAGTTCTCCTGGGACCAATAATGTATCAGTTTATGGATGGCTGCATCCTTCTATATATTCCAATCACACGTGTCCCAGCTACAAAGTCATGTAATCCGGCTCTGTGGAGCTTAGATAGCGTATATCATTTACTTACTGATTTCTACATACGCATACATAACTAGAACTATCTATGTTTGTATGTCTATTATCCCTATGCATGCAAATCGGCTTATAATTACGTGCGCAACAACCCCAGATACAATAATAAATGTTTCATGCACGTGTAGCACACATACCTGCACACATCTGTGTCGATTTAAGAGTGCTTCTGCGGCATGTGCCAACGCTTTAAAGTCGACAGCAATAAAAGGTGCTACATATACAGAACTTTTAACTTACAAATGCATACAAACATGTCGACAGACATGCAGTCATTTGTACTACAAGCATACATACATATGTAGATAGCTGCACGCATTCAAATCATCTCATCATCATAGGCAATCAACGGACTATGATCTGTGGCCGCGAGTACAAGGATCGATTGTGTATTACACTATATAGTATTGTTGTGGCAACAACAAAGCACTAGACGGCCTTCACAAGTACGCAAAGCCACGCAACAACGTTGAATTATTCAGCTGTATGTGTGTGTGTGTATTAATGTGTGCATTTATGAGTTCTTATTCGAGTTTTGATTACCAGCGCCGTGCTACTGTTGCGCAGTACACCGTTGGTAGTTACGCTGAGGTAAAAAACCAAGGCGCTTACATACATAGCAGCAAATACACTCAAGTAGAAATATAGGGAAAGCTTCGAGCTGTTCCGACAAGTTCCACTGCTGGTGTCATTAGGAATTAGCTGTGTGAAAACTGTAGTATATTATGGTTGCTAGTACAGCTACAGAATATTTTAATCGAAAGTACGTACATTTTTTATTTCATTTATTTAAGCATTTATTCCTTAGACAACTTAAGGCATCACGCTTTGTTTCTAAAGTCTTTAGACATATTTTGTGTTCCAAAATAACATTTAGGAAAAATATCCAGGCCTTAAAGAGTAAGATATTCCGGAAAATATTTGATATTTTAGGAGCTTATAAGGAGTTGCGGACAATATTAATACTGATTTGATGCTGTTATCAGCTAATATCGTTTGAGATATATATTATTCATCCCAATTGGTTTTAGTCCATGTAAATGTAATGATAATAATTCTTATGCAAAGATTCTTAAAAAGTATTTATTTTCATGAAATTACAATTAAATTGCATTATTTAATTTTTCTTTAATTTGTACAAAGATACTATATGGAGATCCTCTCTTCTATATGTACCTCCTCCTTTATTTATCTTCCTTCGGTGTTTATTTTTCTTGCATTCAAAGTGCTGTCTACACACTCATTACACGTTTAAGTACGTACAAATAAAAATATACGCGACAATAACAACAAACATTTGATCACGATTGGTAAACAGTGCACAGTGGGCCAGAAGAAACACGTTTTGCATCAAATACTTTGGACAATGTTAACTTTTAAGAATATTTCACGAAGCGAAAACATGAGGTTATATATTATTTTTGAAAAAGATATAAAAATTATAAAAACATTTTTCAAATAAGTCTGAAGACTTCCGCTAAGGAGAATCCTCCCAAATTTCGTTAATTATTAACTTCATTGATAGTATAACTTTGAGATTCCTTATCAGATATTCAGAAGAATGTATTTATGTCATATTTATCACAAACAAAACTTAGTTTCAGATTTTTTAAAATTAAAATTCAAAAATATTATAAAAAAAATATAAAAAATATAACATTTCATTTGTTTACTTGTCTATATTTTTAATGTCTTTGTATTTATTATACTCATACTTAATATAGTTTCCTTTACACCTTTGTGATTTCTAAAAAATTCTTATTTTATAATAATTTCTCCACTTTCGCCCACTGTAGATGCAACGTCCACGCTCGTCCAAGCAAACAGTACGATTTTGGTGGCGCGGCATTTTTGTTCTACCTACCTACCAAACCTTTGTACGTTCATAAGTCGCGCTGGACACTTTTGAGCCTTTGTCGCCGGCAACGACAACAAGACATTATTGCTTATATTTTATTATTGTTGCTGTTGTTATAAACACAGATACTTTCGTACCATATCTGGGTTTTTATGTTTCGCACAAACACCTTAAGGACGCAAAACGAAAAACAAAACGAAAAAACCTTAAATATTGCAACAATTTATACAACATTATTGCGCGATTGCTGCTGGCGCTCGATTGTTGTCTTCTCGGCGAAAAACACGCTGCTGATGCCGCATCCCAGCACACCCAAATGGGGCACATATATACAATGAAATATACCACTTTGGTACTTGGATATATGGTACTTGCTTGTATCCTTGCCCAACCTCTTGGTCTGCCCTGCCGCCGGGCAAACCGTGGCGATCGCTAATATTTATAACTGCGATTTTTTGGTAGACGTATAATTATACATATGTACATGTGTGTGCGTTGTTGTTGGGCTTATTATTGTTGTGTTGTTGTGCTTATTGCTGATGCTGCCATATCGTGCAGTCACCGCCCCTCCGCCTCTGCTCAGCCCACCCAGACCATACCACGCATGCTCATCGCAGCCAACGCTCTCGTATGGTCCAAACAACAACAACACAAAACCCGCTTTATATCTCTGAGATAGGCACAATAATCTCAATTTCTAGCCTTAATGCGGCGCGCTAATGCCAGTTGTTGGCGCTGTTGTTGTTGTTGTTGACTTTTGCTCACTTCTTTTCTGTGGAACTGATTATTTGTATTTTTAACTGAAATCGAAACCGGTTTTCGTTCGTACGTTTGAAAAGTCAAAACAACTTGTCAGTTGAGTGTGTGTGTGTGTGTGTGAGCGTGCATAAAAATATATAAAAATGAGTGGGGAGTATCTGTGTGCCTTCGTGTTCATTTATCTTGCACTAACACGACTGCAAGCGTCAAGTGAGGCGCTGGAAGAGCACAGATACACATAACTTTCCAGCTGAGCGCCCAAAAACCTTTCATCGGTATTTACTCTCACTAGTCGAACGACGACCGCTCTCCGTCGCATTGTTACTCATTTTGGTCAAGATGCTTGACTGCACTCCGAAAATGGTAACAGCAACCAACTCACAAATACAAACGCAATCTTTATTTTTGCTTCACTTTTTGTTTGTGTTTTTCTTTCTTTACTTTATTACGTCGTTTCTTCTTTCTCGTTATTCTCTATACATCTATATATCTACTTCATCTTAAGTGTTTGTTAGCCACTTGAGCGCGTTCACCGCAGCATCCGTACAGCGATTTCGTCGTTAATGCTGCGCTGAGCCGCGCTTACGCTTATAAGCCGCAGTTGAGGCCGAAGCCGAAGCCGCAGCCGAAGTCCAGGTGCGCACGACACGCTCTGTCGTTGCTGTTGCGAAGTGAAGGGAGTCGCGCTGTAGCTGCGATAATGTCAGTTGCGACGACAGACCTGGCGGCGAGCGTAGCGGTAATAGCTTCAAAGAACATTTGCAATTCGTGACTGCATGTTGCTTTTGCATTATGCCACGAAGCGAATTCTCGATAATTGGTAAACCCCCAGTAGATGATTGAGGTGTGACATTTTAGGCTGATTCTATTAAGTGTAAGAATAGATAACAATCTTAAGAGAGTAGAAGTTTCCATAGAGTCCAATTTTGGGCAAGATTATTATTGAACAACAATATGAAAACTGCAATGAAATTAAATTAAAATATAACCCTAAAGGTATGCTATGAAATAGAACCACTATCCGAAATTCAATAAAAGTCTAAGAATACCTTTCATTACGTATGTAAATACCATACAAAACAAGATATTGCACCGAGAGGTATGCTATAAAATATAACAATTCTCATTAAAGAAATAAAATATTGTGTCGAAGCGCCCGAAGTTATGCTAAACTTTTGAATAATTTCGGCTCAGTGAACAAAATAAGATTTCTTCACAATTTGAGACCTCTTCCAATTTATCATTGGGTATCGCTTGTACTCGCTGAACTTTCGAAAGTTGTTGTCGCTTTGTTACTTCTTTTCGTTCGTCGTCGGTTATTTGCTGTTAACGGTTGGTGGCAAACACTACAACCATGCACCGCATACCGCACCAGTGACTCTGACACAACTGATAACGAGCGGACGGTAAATGCATGCTATGTGTATACATACTTTAGCTACATTGCTTTATTGCTTTAGCTACAACTTCAGTGCTGATCCAACACTTACTTGCTCGCTCTGTGAGCTCTAAGTAAATGCACTTTATCAACAACGATTTTGACTTCAGTGCAGTTGCATGTGTTTGCGTGTGTGTTGCTTTTGTTTTTGTTGAGGCTAGCAAACACTTGTGTTTTGTAGATACAAATCGTGATTCGCATATGCAACAACAAACACTCTTGAAACGCTGCAATATTGACGTTGAGATGCAGCTCAATAAAGGTGCTCTAAGGGGCAGTTGAGATAAAAGCAAATACGTTTTGTATTTGCATTCACCAAGCATCTAGTGGGATGATCAGGATTAATTTATACCATACAGAAAAAAGAATATTCCCCAGATTAGCAGTGAATTATCGAATTTCAGAGCTTGTGATGTTATATGCTCCACACTAAAATAAAAAAAAAAACCTTTCTGAAAGTTTAATTACATTTGCACTAATTCAGGCCCAGGTAAATAATAGCTTAAGCAGGAAATCGGTTCCGAATACACTTCGAAATAGTGCGAGTCTTTACTATGTATATTATAGCATTTTTATATTTTATGCTGTCTAGTTATAGCAGAGATCGTGACGAAGGCTATTTCTCTAGCGCAGACAACTTCCTAATGCTTAGATGCTCATGTGGAAATGTCTTCACTATAAACAGTTTGAAAACACGTGTTGAAATTACCAGTATTTTGATCTTGTAAAATTAAGAGAAATTATGAACACTCGAAGTCTTAATGCAATTATAGTGGGAGAGGTTTGTTAGCCATAAAAATTACGAAAAGTGAAGTAGAGAAATTATAACTTAGCGAAGCCTTCGTTCTCGGAAAAGATCGTTGTTAAGTTTTGAATGCACTGTATTCTGGTACGTGTCTTGGATAAATTAAAATTCAGTGGAATGCTAGCTTTCAAACTATTGTGATCTACTGTTGCTTTCAAACTGTAGCTGATCTGCCGAATGCGATCGAATAAGCAACTCGAGAATTAAAATTGGGAGGAATAAAAGCTGTATTTTTTCAAAATTGTAGCGTTTAGCAAAGTACATTCTTTGGTTTAAGGGAGCTACTCACAATAATAATTTTAATTGAAGATATAATGAACTGAATATGTATCAAATTTAAGTGACAGCTGTCTAAAAAAGTATTTGCCTTATTCCATGGTTTTGTATACAGACACCATTTTCATTATCGTCTAATAGCTTTATAGCTTTAATCAAAACAAACATTGAAAGTTCAAGAGACAATATTTTTAAGTACCAAATATGGATCATAAATATAAAATTTAAAAATAAATAAATGTTAAAAGTTAGTTTACGCTACTTTATGGAAAAAATGGACGCTTTATGGAAAATCTTAAAATATAACCTCTCAAAAGTTCAATACTTTTGAAATGCTTATCAGAAATGCCTTGTAGACGCAAATAGAGCACATAAAAAGTCAACGAGATTTACGCAAACAGGAAAAATTTTAAATATCAAGTTGTTTACGCGAGTTAAAAAGCAAAATAAGAGAATGATAATAAACGAATAAAAAAACTATAAAATGTATTTATATTGAAAAGAACGCATTTAATATAAACAAAATGTTTTTATATTCAATATTTTAATATTTTTTCCATTTCATTTATCGATAAGTGAATATTTTATGATCATGGCTTTTGTAATTTATGATTTTTTAATGGCACCGTTTAAATTGGCTTGCATGTTCGTAATTTGATAATAGAGTTAAAGTTTCATTTGGAGCTCTGCTTTCGGAGCACTCCAAAAAACATCAACAATATCAATAATAAAGTTTTCAGTTTCAAAAAAACTATAATTTATACACATTTGTATGTTTGTCAATAATACAGAGAGGTTCGTGCGTCCAATTAAAATAATCAGCAACTTTTTACAGCAAATGTGAGCATCATCATTTGGGAATATTAAAAAATCATAAAAAAATGTATGAGCGATTAATGATGAAAGCAAAAAAAAAACAACAGCAATACATACATACAAACGCAGACACCGATTGCCCAATAATTGGTACTACTAAGTCTGTCCAGGCTGCTTTTTTAAGTTTAGGAGCTCGTAAATACATATGTGTGTATGTTAGTTTGTATTAGTATGAGCGTCTGCATTGACCTCTCTATATTGACCCCACTGTCTCGAACAAGCGATCTGTGATGCGATTGTCATATGTATCAGCCATAGACTGACTACAGTTATTTATCAGCTTTTAGTTGCTCGAATTTATGTACTAAATTTATTATTTTCCAAACTGTTCGATCTTATTAGATTTTTTGTCAAAATTCCAAATCTGTGGTATGCTTATCAACACATTCATAATTCCTTTTCTAGTCTAATCGTTGACGGCGATTACCTTTGGCCTGTATCGCGAGCACATATTTTATAATTATAATTTATGATTTTTTGGTTTTCAGTTCGATTTCAATTCAGTTCTAAACATTCTCTTTTTTTGTTCTTGGTTTTCTTCTCGAACAGTTCGAAAGCTGACAATGACAGTTCAACAAAAGCAAAAAAACACAAAGGAGAATAAGAACAACAGGCGAATGGCGGTCAAGAGTTTTACGAGCTGACATAACACCTAAAAGGTTTATAAATGTACTCGGTATTCTTATTCATTAAAATGCCTGTAACACACGCGGACATTTACTTAGGTATATTTACGAGGGTGAGTACTAATGTTCAAGGACTAATTGAAAGAACTAAAACCTTCCTTCAATTTTCTTATTCTGCGATTTTAAATAAAAATACTTATTTTCATCTCTTATAAATAAAATTTGATGCTTGGACGAATCTATTTTTAACAGTTCTTTGACATTTGACGCATGAAAATATGACAACTTCTCTCAAGATTCCCATTGTAAGTCAAGAAAATACACTAAAATATTTTATAAAATTTAACAAAACAATCTGAAAGATCATGATAAGTTGTAAGTATAATACATATTTGCCTCAACATTAATATCGCAACCTTAGTGGACACCCTCGTATTGAGGCCAATTATTTATTTCTCTGGAAAAGCGCGTAGAAAACAGGAATACCAGTTAATAAAGTGTGTGCGTTTTTATCAACTAACTGAATGAGAAAAGAGTCGTAAACGCACATAGATCTCCACATAGCTCACAAGCAGCCGCGCAGGCGCACACAGCCGGGTTAGTACTTTTAAAGTATGTAATAATATAATCGGTGTATTAAATAGCTTCCGGTCATTACAGCGGTCAGTGGGCACTGACAGCATCTATAAAATCTAAGCAACCAATACCAGTTTCTCAAACACAAAAACAACAACGAACTATTTATTATGGCCAACACTATTTTTATTGTTGCCACATATCGCTGTACAAGCACACTGTAGCTCTTGGACTATGATGATGCCACCAAGTGGAAGCAAATCAGCATCCGCGATATCCTTCACCGACAACCATTGAAAATCACAAAGGCGCTACTCTTTTGATAGTCGCCAACCGCTGCCGCTAATGGCAACGGTTATTGCGCGCGCGCTCAGCAAGCGGGGCTTGTGGAAGCCGCGCTCAATCAGCCATCGATTTGGCTAAGAAGCTGTCGTCGCGTCTTGTAATACGCAGGCTCACCGCTAAACGTACGAGTTTAACCGCGGGCGCATGACTATGGACTTGGAAAGTTTCTGTGGTTCATTCATAAGCGCGCTGAGTGGCTTGTACGGCTTAGCTGGTAGCGATTAGACACACACATGCATGGCTATATAAGTATATGTGTGTAAGCGCTTAGCTTGCTTTGTGTGTTCGGCGCTTTTGATTGATCGCATTTCGGTCCTCGGTCGTCAACATTTCTTTAATATCATGCATTTTAAGCATCACTTCGCTGTGCTTCGAACTCTTTTATTTTGCCGTTTTGTTTATTTTTATTTACATTTGCTTTGATTTCCACGCTTTGTTATCTTTAAATTTCTTGTTTTCAGTTTCATTAATTTATTTATTGAATTATTTTCGTTATTGTTTTTGCTCCTTTTCTTTTGCCGCCAATCATTCTATATTATTTTGCCACTTTTATTTTATTTTATTTTGTATTTTCTATTTCATTGCTTTGGTGTCGTTGTTGGCGTTTGTTTGGCCTTGTGATCGCTCATGATCGCGTGCAAATTCGAATTTACAAACGGCCACTCCCTCGAAAAACGTTCTATTCATTTGGGTATGGCTAATGTATAGGTACAAAGCGTAAGTATATAATCTCTACAGGCACCTATGAGGCAGCAAAAAAATGTATTTTGCATTTGATTGACAACGCCTGTTGCACAGTGATCACTCAGAACAATATTTATCAGGGAACATACATACATACATATGTATGAACGATGTATGAAATATTTAGAACTATTTGATTGAATGGGCAAAGCGCTCGAAAAATAAAATTAGTCCAAACTTGGACTCGTTTGACTTGTATCCCTTGTATCCTCAAAGGGGTTAATGAAAAAATAAAATTTTTCGAAATTATTAAAAACGCAAATAAATAAGTATTAATATGAGTCTATATAAACATTGTTGCAACAAGCCAACACTCATTCCCAGCAGAAAAAATCGAAACTGAAGACTCAAATTTCATAACAAGTAAATTTTCTCACAGAAAAAAAGAGAAAAACACAATTTCGTTTTCAATTTGACTCCAAACTTCAACACCCCGGCATGTGGCATGCAACGGGATCTTAAATCGATTATTTAAAAGAACTGATATTGCAGAATGGTGTGAATCAGTGTCAGAAGATTATTTTAAAGCCGATATATGCCTATATATCTAATGTGTCTATATGTTTAAGAAAATAAATAAATAAATCCACACTTATTGACAGCAAATACCCGCAGAGTTCTCGTACTTGTTCAATATGCATACGAGAAAAAAGCGGCGAAAGAAAGCGCGTGTCAGCATGTCAGCGAGACAAAAGATGGAAGATGACAATTTTTACAAAATTTGTAACCGAAAAAGTGTTGAAAAATAAATGCTTTTGTGATGCTTATGTAAATAGCGCGACATGTGTACATATTTACTGAGACACCACGACCACAGAGGTGTCAATGGATTGCTATTGTCGCACCGCTTTGTTGTGGTTTCCGTATGGAGATAGAAACATTTAAAAACTTAAAATATTTAAATACAATAAACTTTTCAAATATGTAACCACTTATGCATATGTATTTGCTGCAGTGAGAGAATCACTTTTAATGTTGTTTGAGGTGAAATTCGTGGCGTGTTGTATTTGGAAAGCGCAAATATGTGATTGCCAAGAGTTCTTTTGAGCTTTGCGCCTGCGCACGTGTTGGCAATGCAAAGCAAGCCATTAAGCAGCTCTGCATCAATAGAGTCGAGACTGCGGAAAGATTTCAAATAAAAAAATGTGTCAAATTAGTCGTGTAAAAACGCATTTAGAAATAAAATAAACAAATTACAAAATGAGCTTTGTCTCCAAACACAATCCGCTAAGTAAAGACTCGTAGCTTATGACTATAAAAGTATCGCACAAGCCAAATATTAGTCAATTTATGTATATTTAGAATATATGAGTACAATTCGGCAGAAAATTACCCACACTAAATAAACTAGTTACAAAACTAGTCAAAAAGTAACTAGTTACGGTGTTTTACGAAGTATTTATGTTCAGTTTATATGAGTAGCATTTAACCAGAAAATGTTCAATCCTAAATCAACTAGTTCAGCAACTAGTCCAAAAATAACTAGTTCCAAGAATGTCCCATTCTAAACCAGTTTTGTTGAATAAAAAAATTTTTTCAAGGTTTCAATAGCCACAAAATAATTATGAAATCCCGTAAATATTGTATAAAATATATAAATATATTTCTCTAAAACCAATCGCCTCTTCTGCCTATTTGTAGCTGATCTCTCGCTGGGTTTACCGAACTAAACCAACAAATGTTCCCTCCTTCTTAATTTCATGTTTTAACCGCTTGTGTGTTGTGTATGACTATTTACTGGAAGTTCTGTTCTTGTGCAGCGAAACGTAAAACTCTTCAGCGAAATATATACTTTTCTAACCTAATACATATGTGTGTAAGTGTATCTGTCTTTCTACAGTTCTAATGTATCTGCATAGGTGTTTGCCATGCTTTAACATTTTATTATAGCCTTGTTTATGTATCCATTACGGCTTGCGGATTTTTCGTGGAATATTCAACAATTAAATTAAATTACTGACTAAGTGAAGGGAGAAAGTATTGTGGACCGAAGGGGGTGAAGAACCTATTTTAATAAAAAAATATAAAAGTGTAAAATGTTCTTAACTCATTTATAACTCACTCAATGTTCGGAGGGAGTTTAAAAACATTCCTATAACTGGAGTTTAACTAGTTACATTTGGAGTAGTTACAGCCACCTAACCTAACATGCATATCCACAATATTTAATGCATAAATTTCCTTATTTTTTTACCGATATGTGTATAAATCAGAGATTTTAATGCTTTTCTCCCTACAAAATTCCCATATGCAACCTGGCCAACAACAACAACGGTGGCAAGCGATTGTGCTCTGGTGAACTTCCAATTCATTTGCCACAACCGTCACTAAATCATTTTTTAATGCTTTCTAAGTGGTGGAGCTTAAACTTAATTGCCTTTTGTTGTTATTGCATATACATTTTATTTGTATGTTTGTGTGGCTTGGGACGCCGGCAACAACAACAGCTAGCACTCGCATGAAATTCGTGTTGTTCGGCACATTTTAATTGTTGCTGCTGCCGCTGTCATTATAGCTGTACGAGTGTTAGTGGTTAGTGTTAGGTGTAGTTGTTGTTGTTATTGCAGCAGCTTTGCTTTATTTGTTGCCGCATCAAAAGTCAAGCCGCATTCGCGCACGTGGCCATAATTGTGCGAAGAGCAAAGCGACCATAATAATGTGAAAAAAACAAATGGTAGCATACAGCCAGTCAGTGGTAACAGATGCCATGCCATGTATAACAACAAATACAATAAAAACAAGAAATACACACGGTAATAACTATAAGCCATGGCTTACCTCAAACACACATACATACATACATACAAATGTATCTACATACATATGAACTTATATGCGCTGTATTGCTTGGGAGGCAACAATGTCGATTATAGCGAAATGTGGTTCATTGGCCGGCAGACCGCAACTACACACATGCATGTATGTTTGTATGTATGTTTCACAACAATAATAAGCACTAGCTGTGTATGAAACAACTATGCAAAGTCTAGTGAAAATTGCAAATAACAACTTTTGTAAAATGATGCCGAATCAGACGAATTGAGTGCGGCGGCAAAGCGCGCATCGCCGAATAAATCACAGTCAGCAGTGAAATTCTGTGGAAAACGCTAACGTGCGCTGTGTCGCGGAAGTATGTAAGGCCAAAGGTTTATTATTTACTTCATTATACAAATTTATGCAGCTTTTTTGAGGGCTTTTCAGGTCTTTTAGGGGAATGTATGTGCTTGCTTGCTTTGATAATTTACTTACATATGTTTTCATATATCTGAGTTGAGATGACTATATTATCTTCAGAAAACTCCCGCCAATTGTTATTATGCACAGAGAGTTCTTGCTGAGTATGTATTCATGCAAATGTGTAGATTTTTGAGAAGACTTACCTGGAAGAGAGAAGAAAAAAATAAATTATTATTATTATTACAAGATGTCACTTAATGTATAAGTATCAAAGGGTAAATTAAAATATTTACGAAAAAACATTTAAAAAAATGGATTAAATTTCAGTTTTTTCTACATATTGGCTATAAGGGCACAAAAAACATTGATTTTGGGGTTTATAGTCATCTAAGAACTTAAAGACGGACTTATTCTGAGAAGCTTTGCCAAAGAAAGTTTACCAAAAAAGTCAACATTAAAAAAGTTAGAGACCGAAGAAAAATGAGCCTTTCTCTTACAATGGATCACTTTGATGAAAAATTTCAACAAAAATTTTTGTATGAAACCATGATTGTAACTCAAAAAATTAATGATGCAGTTCGATTCGTAGGACCCGAAATAGGGGGAAACCATCGAATTTGGTCTTGTCTTTTTTTTTTGAAAAAAGCTATAACAGTGTTATTAATAAAGTGACTTAAACTGTTCATATCTTGTAAATGATATGGTTATAAAATAAATTTTTGTATTATTCATATTTTATTGTCCAAAACCAAAGTACTGAAACGATGCCTCACAGTCCATATTCGCCAGACAAGGCTTTGTGTGACTTTTTCCTATTTCCAAAAATAAATAGAACCTGAAAGAACCGTCGCTTTCAATCACACTAGAAATCGCTGAAAGAACAAAAGAATATCGTAAAAACCGAGTTTTAGAAGTACATCGACGATTAGAAGAAGCGCTGGCAGCTGCATAACATCTAAAGGCGACTATTTTGCAGGCGACAACATTAATGTAGACGAATGAAAAAATAGTTTTTCAAAAAACGAAAATTCCCGTTATTTTTTGAACACACCTCATATTCCCATATGAAATGTTTTAATTTTCTAAATTAACAAAAATCAATAAATTGCTTTTCTATTAGTTAATCGTTAATAAAAGTTGAAATATTTTATCAAAAAGGACACTCACCTCTGCTCTGAGTGAATAATAACTTTCATTAATGATATATTTTCCCACTTGATCTAATGACGCATTAATTAACACAAATGTAAGTGTGTTTGTTCTACATTTGCAACACACCCACAAAATCAGCGAACAATGACAACAGACAACAGCTGGCAACCACTCCGCCCAAAACAACAACACAGGCGCAACAGCAAAAATGCAAATTCATAACAAACATATGAAATACTTTTACATATCTAAGTGTGTATGTAGACCTCACATACACACACATATGAGCATTTATGAAAATCATACAAACATTGCGACAGAGCGCGAATTCACACGCTCGCAAAAACAAAACCACAAAAAGGCAAAAACCAGAAGCACACAGCGCGCCGCCAAGTTCACACGGCAACCCGGTGGTGGAGCCGCAAGCGAGCAACAACAACAACTCAAACAGCATCCACATGGCGCAAACAAGCACAAAAACAACAATAATAACAACAACAAAATGGCAACAAGTGCGAAATAGGCAATTATGTCGCATAATTCGCGCACTCCGTTTTGGGGCCACCACAACAGCGTGGCAAGAGCAATGTTGCAGCAACAGCGAAGCAACAACACTACAGTAGCAGCAGCAGCAGTGACGTGAACAGAAGCTGGCAGAAGAGTTACGAGTCGCATGAAGTGAACAAAATTAAAACATCAACGAGCGAAAATGGAAACCTAAAAACTGGCAACTGTTGTTGTTGCTGTTGTTGTTTTGTATGAGCCGTTGCAAAGTGTGGCGCGAAGTAAGAAATTACGATTGAAGACAGAGTAATGATAATCATGAAAAATAGTATGTCAGCCAGCATAAGTTAGCAACGAAAATTTATAAACAACAACTGCAACACAATTATGCGACTTACGCTGCTGCTGCGCGGCTCGATGGAGGTTAATTTATGTGTGGTGGATTAATTGTTGTTTAATAATGTTGTTGTTGTAAGAAACTTATTTGTTAGATCTTTTAGATAGATATTTAAGTGTGCATTATGTGTGTATATTTGTTTTAAAACATAATGTGAGTATAACTGTATATTACAACAACAACACCAGCAAAAATGTGTGTCAATTAAAGAACCCTCAAAATCAATTAACCGAATGACTAAAAATATACTTATTATTACTAATTTAATTTTTTTATTAAACATAAAAATTAGTAATTGAGTTTTCCTCAGAATAAAGGATGACATTTTTCGAGACGTTGAGTAATTTGAAGTGCCCTTTTGTATGCAATCAATTTGCTGTCTGCACACATAAAACGCGTGCAAGTCATTAAAAATATTAATGATAACAACGCAATGTGATGAGTTTGTAAATTTTGCGCGTCATTTATTATCAATAAAAATTATAAAAATATACAAAAAACGAAATTAAAAAAAATTATAAAAAAAAATAATTAACAAAAAATCAACAGACTACATATTACTTATTAGAACATTGCATTTAAGCGTGTGTTCATATATTGCCATATGTATTTAATTGCAAACAAATTTTAATATTATAATATGAAATTATCGCACAGACATTTCGACATTTAGCAGTAAACAACGTCGGTTGAGGTCATCAAAGGTGTGAAAAATTGCCAATTTATTTTGCAAACATAATTAAAATGAATATTCAGCACAATTTTATTTGAAATTAAATTTTTTAAAAAGTATTATTTTTTGTTGTTGTTTTGTAGCGCAAAGTTCAGCTGCAATAATAAATGTTATGACTTTATTCGCTCTGGATTTCTTTTTTTGCACTTTTTTAAGCATTAATCATTGATAAGGAATGTTAGTTGGACTTTATAATGGCTATTATAAAAGTAAGCAGCTGGTGATAACTTTTTTAGAAAAAAATTGCTTTTATGATTTTGGCAAAATTTTTTTTTTTTTATAATTCCAAATATATGTATATTACATACTTATTTGCAAATTGATGTTTATGAGCGAAATTTTCACTTTACTTGATTGGAGAAACTTCGAAAATCTCCAATGGTATTTAAAAAAGAAAGGAATTAATATTAGTCGATAGGTGGCGCTATATACAGGATTCGATAAAAAGTGTATTTATGATCAAATTGGACGATTTGGAAATATAATTTGTTGCTATAATTACTTACTCATATAGAAGTAGATATATTTCCTCAAATGCTTAAGAAGATTACTGAACAGACAGTCTTTAACCGGATGTTGGCTAGAAAATGTACTTAGAATTATCATTTTATATTGTTAGTTCAAAAGAAGCTTGTCCGAAACTATTGAACCCAATTTCCCCTTAATTTTCAAATATCCCAATATGTCTACAATTTCCGATTTGAAATTTAATGGGTCTCAAGATCAATCATCGAACATGCCAAATGAATAATTATTTTTTTTTTTCAAAAAACGAAAATTATATCGTCGATTAAAGGTGCTAATCTTCCAAATTCAAGAAATGACGGGAATTTTAAATTTCCAATAATCCAACATTCCAAATAAATAATTTATTTTTTTTTTCAAAAACGAAAATTCCCGTTATTTTTTTAACATACCTGGTACACCACAAGATTTCGATTTGGAAAATAATCAATAATTCTTATGTTTTCATTTTTAGCTTGATGAGGTTTTGGAAATTCACAGAATATATACACATATTAAAAATAAAAAAATATTTGATTTAATAATATTGTATTATACAGTTACGGACAATAAAATAGAATCAGCCATAGTACTAATTTTTTGATTCGAAAAAAAAAAATATGGATTTGATTTAAATTCAACTAAAATATATTTTTATTATTTACTTCATGTCAAGTGTAATTCGTTAGAGTAAAAATATTGAAAAAAAACAATTCATTAATAATATAAATATGGCGCTGGGGTTTTTCAAAGTTTTATTGAAGTTTTCAGCTGCATTTGGCTTGCTATTTGTGATATTCTATACAGAATCAATTGTTCGACGGCCATCAATTTTCATTCATTGATTTTCAGAAACTAATTGAAGTTTTCTTTTTAAATATTTTTGCTTCGGAAGGGGTATCAAACATATTGTGCCATTTGTGCTGCTATAAATTCACAGCAACGGCAATGTATCTACATAATAAAGAAACCCCTGTATAAACCAGCACATACTTGGGTAGAAAGAATAAAATTTGTATGTATAGAAATCATTTCGATCGACTTCTACACAAAAAAAGGAAAATCAGCGGCCACACCAAATGTAAGCAGCTTAAGTGTGCCTGCAACACCCATTGCCAAGATTTTTGTTTACACTTTCAGGCTGCGGCGCCAACAACAAAGGTTACCCTGCAAACGCCTGAGCTTTCTTACAAAGCTGAGGAGATCAGCAAATTTGCCGCATGTTGCACGCGTCGATAAACATTCAAGTGAGGAATAAAATCATTTATGTAAGTATGTGTATGGTTTAAATAATTTCAATTTGATGGACGAGTGTAGCCAACACTTTGGCTGTCATTTCGCAAGCAAAGCGTGGAGCGGGGCGTGTGAGTGCAGGCCGCCTGCCTTCAAATGACTTTTAATTGTGTTAAATACTCAAATTGTTATTAAAATCATTTGTTGCTTCAGCTCTTTGGAATTCTTATTGTTGTTGTATGAGGCATGCGCGCGCATTGTGAGCAAATAAATGGTGAAAGAAGGGTGTCGGCGTCGGCCACTTTTCTTTACAACGATCGAAATGATCTGTGCGCGACTTGGCTTTTGGGTTGGGCCACGACGGCTTAAGCTGGGCGGTGGAGGTTTGTTGCTCTAAGCATACAAACATATACACTTATGAGTGGCTTAATATACAGCCAAAACAACAACAACAAAAGTAAGAATTACACAATTTATGGCATTATAAAAAAGTTAACGAAAGCGCAGAGCAAAGCAATAACAATAACAATAATTCAGAAGTTTGCCAAGCGCTCGTCGCGTAGGGTGTTACGGTTTACGGATCGCGTTGCGGATAAAGGGGTGGTTGGGAGCGGTGCTGACATATTTATCTGAAAGCGATCAATTACACATTGGCTATGCGGAAAGAAGCAGAAAGCAGCGTGGAGATAAATGTGTGTACATACGGACAATAATAAGTACCAAAGACTGCGAGGCCTCAAAGAATTTGTTGATCTTTAAATTTTTTCACTGTTGTTGTTGTTGGAATTTATTAATTAAATATTTCAAGCACGTCGTCAAAAAATGACGCACCCCAGTTGAACGCTAGCGAGACACAAAGAAAAGTCTCAAAAAAAAAAAAATATTAACCATAATAATTCTACAAAGAATTTGGCTGCAACACAAGAGCAGCATGCAACAATATGGTGCATAACAAAATGCGACGATTACCCACATGCACGGGCAGCATGCAACACGCATAACAATAACATATGCCAGAAAAAACCGCTACACACCGAAGACAAAGTACAAAAGTGTGGAAAAAATATACAAAAATCACAACAGAGACAACGGAACTGAGGAAGCTGCCACGCTGTTGCATCAATGAAAATGCCTTGCAGCCTGCCGATATGTTGCACCGAAATTGCGTGGCCCGCTAGCGGAGCGTGAGAATTTCCCGCAGCAGCTATTGCCTGACGACGGCTGCTTGCAACACCAGCGTCAACTTTTTTCTTCCACATACAATCATATCTGCCTGCAAGCGAAGGCATGTTGCATATGAAATTCTTGACTCTACATATGTAAACACATACAAACCGATGTGCAAACATATGGTAAAAAATCCAAAAAGAAAGCAAATTGATAAGATTTGTGTCGGCAAGGCGAGTTGCCTCAACGCTGCCAACTGCGCTAACATTTCCTTTCGAGAGTGCACCACAACAACAACCACAAACATATGCAGCACTTAAGTGCCTACACACTTTTAAGTGTTCACCGAGTGGCGGCGCGGCGCATAAGTACTACAATAGAAACAACATTTGTACATATGTGCGCATGTTGCATGCTGCATGTTGAATGCTCGCCTTGGTTATCCTGCCGCGCACTTCAATGCCTCTCGCTTGACTTCTTTATGTAAATTTGCACTCAAATATGTACATTTGTAAGTGCATGTCTCTATTTGCCGAGTTCCTTCGCATTACATATATTTAGTTAGATACTTTCGGTTTCTTCCTTCTTCTTTTGTGTGACAAATAATTGATCATCTGGAGAGTCAGAAATTTCCCACGCATCTCTACTTACGCAGATTTTTGGTTTAGAGTGGAACGGAAGGACATATGTACAACAGTTAATTGTAACTGTATATTGTGTTTTACATTTTTGGCATATTTTCCGAAGGTCTCTGTGTATAACTAATACAGTAATCTCCACCGGAAAAAATATATCGAAGTTGGACTGAATTCAAGCATTGAACTGAGAACATAGCTTTAGATCAATTCCTTATTGGAGCTGTTTTGTTAGACTGGGATCTCAGAATCCTACTATTAAGCTTCCACAAATATGGTATTCACCTGGGAAGGTCGACGGATCGACTCATTAGACCAATGCAAACAGTGAAATTATTTTTAAAACAGTTACCTCCGAGAGGTAAGGGCTGTCCACGTATCACTCAGCAGATGGCATAGTTTCATTGAGTTTTCCAATCGAGACTCTTACCTCGAGGAAACTTGGAAAGGTATGGTTATCTTTGATTACATCGATGAGGAAAACTTATTCTGTGAATAGATATTTTCTTCCTGGTTCTTTCATTCTTGATAGATTTGTTAATTTTTATGCAAGTGATTTATTTTAAAAAGATTTAAAGACTAGATATTTTGAAAACTCTTTATTAAAGAAGATTATGCTAATCTCAGTTCCATAAAATACGAGTGAGAGAAGTAGCCCGTCTGTTAGCCTGATCAATCCGTCCTAGTCCAGTAAATACGTATTCTTGTCCTCCCATTTTGAAGTTCAAACTCTAAGAACCCAGAAGAATTGCGTCTATTGTCTTCTATGAATTATCAATTACATTTCTATGTTTTTGTTTTGCCACCACTAGAATAATAGGTTTCTGTTTCCACAAAAGACGCTTAGATTAAAACGTCAACTCATAGAGATTAAATGGCTGCGCATTAAGCCTGATGCAGCAACGCACTGAGAGGCGTCATTGTGTGCGATGGTGGAAACAGCCACTTCCATTGAGGAATTTAATGCAGAAAAAGCGGTAATTAAGCTGCAACAAATTATGCGCATAGATATTGTTAACTCATGTTGCACGCAAAACAAGGAGTTGCATGCAACGCTTGAGTGTGTGTTTGCCGCTAATGTGCGTCATTGCAAAAGAGTAACACCCAGTGGAGCTTAGTTACAGTTGATTGAACTCGCCCAACCAACTGAGGTTGATGGCAAAGATGTTTTTCAATTATACGCCGCAACTAGGCAAACACTTGTGGCACTTGCAATGGCGAAGGCGAGGATGCTGCTGCTATTGCGGCAGACAAAAACGTTCTTTCATTCGCTAGCCTCAAGAGAGCGCCACAATGCTAATGAATTGCTTGGTCATTAATGTCATTTCAAATGCACAATCGCTGCAGTGGTCCCTTGGTCACACCAACTCTTCCTGGTGTACAGGGTAGTGTGCTGCGATCGGCGTTCGAGGGATCGGGGTGATCGTGTAATTGGCAAAATACGCGTTCCACTGTCGTTTGTTCGTTCGTTCGTTGCTGATAGCGAATCGCTGCGCTGTTTGATTGATTTTCAACTTGGACTCTGGAGCTTGCACTCCTATCCCTTTTTGTTGTTGCTTTGTAATATTGTTAATGCATCAAGTCATTCAGTTGCACGATTACTGCGGCTCCATAAGGACGCAATGTCTTCCATTTAATCAATAAAAATTGCTATGCGTCTTTAACTTAAGTTTTATGTCTTCTTATTTCTGTTGTCTATATGGTTATATACTTACATATTCATATTACTTCAAAGGTACAATAATAGTAACTGTTGTTGTTGTAGTTTTGTTAATATTTTTATATCATAAACTGTACAATACTGTTCAATAATCGAAGGCGAACTCGTAAAATCATCGACATCAACAATATTTTTTATTTAAGGCAACGTTTTAGTCCCAAATGAATGACAAGTCACTGATCGTGAGCGGATGATCAGCGTAGATCAATTGTCATCTGAACAAACTCGGGATCTGCTCTACGGACCTGTGCAGATTCTGTGATTTGAAAGCGAAAACACCTGAGCACCTACTCCTGGAATGTCACGCGATTGCGGGTTTAGGGAGGAAGGAAATGGGGTATCTATATCCCCAAAGGGAAAGTATCGCGACCACCAGCCCTGCAGCGTTACTAAGTTTTCTTAGAGCTACAGGACTGAACGGTATTCTGTGATAAATAGAAGAGGGCTCAATAGACCGTAGGTCGCTTGTGCGATCCTCTAATAAATCTAATCTAATCTAGCGTATATCAGTTGCTAGTTTTGAGAAGACAAAACAAATTTTTGAAATTACAGCTAATTCAAGTGATTGATTCCAAAGGTAGTTTAAATTTTCATCCGATAGTAAATATATAATATAGAATATGTCGCCTCTCTCTGCACCGTAGTAGTGCTGTCTCTGTAGTTATCTTACATTTGTTTGTATATTTCATACATATTTAATCAATACTGTTGCTTAACTGCCTTGAGTATTTTATTGCCGCGTCATCGGGTTAAGTAACTTTAACTTACGCTTCACAATAAAAACTTATTTTCGTCAACTTTAGCACTAAAAACATTTCTCGGTAATTTCCTATAATCAGTGAGCGATTATTTAAAACATGAAAACATAAAAAAATATATAAAAATATAATTATCTGTGCATGCATAGCATTCCTGGCATTGCTGGCGCTGTTGATAACCTCTGACAGCCGCTGTACTCACAAACAAGCTCATCAAAATCGTAGCGCTGATAAAGTCCGGCGATCGTGCGCCTCTGATGCGTGCATATGTATTTTTATATTTTTCACTCAACATACGAGTAAACACGCCTCTGTGGCATGTGCTCCAGTTTAATTTCTTAATTTACTTGAAAAAATTTTGAATAACAAAATTATATTTATGTTATACAGTTTATGCATTTGGTTTTGAATATTAGATTATATTTTTTTATGAGATTAGAAGATCGCTGATCTTATTTTTGGTTTTTGTATTTTAGTGAGATTACTGACATTTTTTATATGTGTTTTTTTGTTGATCACGTTATAATATTATATAAAGATGCTAGAAAAGAGCTTAGAACGCCAGTTAAATAAATGAACTTTTAGAAGTCAATTATAATCCATTTAATTCAGTAATAAGGAAGTTCTAAAACCTTCAATTCAGCATATTTTACCTCTCAAAATTTTCACTTATTTAAATTTTTTCGTCAACTTGCATGCGTTTACTTTGTTGCATTGCAGTGCAGTGACCAATGCAAGATAACGTCCAACATAATTTACGATTTCTCAGTAATTTAAAAAATACATAAATTACCAAATCACCGAGGCAGCTCATATCACCAACGTCACTAAGTTCAGATTAATATTTTTTATATTTTTTTCATTTTTTTTTATAAAATTACTTATGAAAATAAATTATAAATAAACACATGCTAATTTACACAATCTCAGTATGTGACATTAATTTGAATCAGCGCGGGTATTTTTTCAAGCACCTATGTACAGTTCAATGTGGTTTGCCCGAGTTCTGAGAACTAGCAGCAATCGTTTGATGAAAATTTGTTTGCAATAATTTATGGCCTTTCGAAGTGAAATACACAGTTGTTTAAGTGAAATTTACGGAGAAAATAATAAATGAAACCGGTTAATTATAAGAAGTACTATGTAATAAAATATTAGCACCAAGAAGGGGATCGGTTAGAGGAAAAAAAAAACTGATCTGAAATTCAAGTAATCGCTTCTCGTTAGGGGTCTTGAGTTTTATGTAACTGATCGAATGCTTATATTTAGAATTCTTTATGTTATGTTTAGAAGAATTTTCAATAATGGATTTTGTAACTATATGCCTGCTACTCCCTCACTCTACTAATTGGAAAACCCCATTCCTCAACTCTCCGCAGTCATACTCACAGAACCCATTTGACGCTTATTTATTATTCTACGGCTTGAAGTAATCAACGGACCTTTGCGCGCACGCCTATGCCTGTGACCGTTATCGGCAGCTCGCCTCGTTTCGCATAATCTCGCATTTCAATTGACGTCAACTAGCTGCCGCGCGACAGTCGCCCGCAAATGCACTCCAAAGCACTCGTCAACTCGCAGATTTGCTCTCCCCTCCGCTGCCCGCGCGTTGACTTTCTTCATTAAAAGGCGTTGCAAATCAACGCAACTGCTCTTCATCTTCAACGCTGCAAATCTTCATTGTCGCCTGCCACTTGCTTCTAGGCTTTTCTCCGCAACATTTTCTTCTTTTGTTTTTGCTGCTTTTGTAATTTATTGTACTTAATTAAAAACACAACATTTCAAACCACTTTCTAAATGTGGCAATACAAAACGGCCACAAGCGTCTTATATGGTTTCATTTGTGTTGTTGTGGTTTGATAGCGGTGATGGTTAGATGGTTATTAAAACTTCAGTGGTTGTGAGTATTACTGTTGTTGCAGGTTCGCTCGACGACAATTCGAATAAAACTTTCCACGCACATTAGAAGTGGGTAAAAAGACGAAGCAAACATCATAGAGTATCGCACTGAAGTAGAACTGGGAAGAAAAAGGCAAGAAGACGTCGTATATCTTTATATCGTTCTCCAGCTGATCGCTCATCAATGGCAAGCAGCGCTGACAACGCCATTTTCCCAAGATACCAGCGTCAGCCGCTATTGTCCGTTCATCCCGTTCATTGAGACCGCCATTGACGCGCAGCCGAGGCAAGCGATTGCCAGCGAGCTTGCGCGCATTACCAAATCGGTCCGCTCATATTTCTTGGCCGCGCATGCGCGCACCAAATTGAGTGAAAAGTGGCCCGCAACAGCTATCCTAGCGAGTATCCGCACCATACCATACCCGGTAAGGCAATAGCCACCGCAATAGCAACATGCAACATGCCACATAAATAAATGGCAGCACAGTGACAGCAGGACATGACAACAGTTGCTGCAACACAGCCACAACAGGCAGCGACAGCAACACCAACGGGAGCCGCCGCCGCTCAGACTGAGTGACTATATGCGGCACGCTGACAAGCTGCCAGACCATATACGTGGGAATATGAACAGGTAACTGGCAACAGCCTCAGCTGCAACAAAGTGGACACATCCGTAATTGGTTTGGAACGAGTTAGTCGGCTGGTAGTTGCCAATGGCAATACGAGGAAAAACAGCACAAACTGTGCGCTGTTTGCTAAGCAGGTCTAATTTAAATGTAGCTTTTTGCTGGAAATTGAGGAAAATTTCACATTTCGAAAACTTAATGAGTCTGTTGCATGTGCCACACAAGCATGGAAGTGAGTAATTTGCCATGTTTTTGTAGACATGAAACAACAAAAAAAAAATTGTTTTTATAAAACATTTAAAGTTAGGAGAGTATTATTGTGTTGGGGAGACTCTATATACGTAGATACATTACATCAAGAAGACGAAACGGGGTTTATGAGCTTCAAGGTAATACAAATCAAACTAACGGTTGTGAATGACTGGCGGACGAAAAATTAAAAGATTGAAACCACCAATATGAGGAAGAAGAATACATAACATAGGAGTCTAGGTCTCTTCAGGGTCGTAGCAACTGAAATGAAAAATGAGAGGATTACTATTCTCTCTATCTTGGTTTAAACGCTGCGAGGACAATTTCTTATATTTGTATATCTCAAACACGACTTAGACTTCTTAATTAAGGCTTTTTTTAGAAGCATTTTACATTTTTTTATAGAAATGAAAGCTCGATTTAGCTATTGCTTTTTAATGTCCAAAATATAGTTTCAAAAAGGAGTTCAAAATTATTAAAAAAAAGAGTTGTTATATTAAGTGAGTAATTATAAAAGTGACGGTAATTGTTGGGTTTTTTGAACTTTTCAGCAAAAATCACAAAAGCTTAAGAGCTTAAAGAGTAAATGATTTTTTAATATCATCAGTCATCCGGGGCAACATTAGAGAAGCAAAAGTGTCAAAATTCATAGAATATTGAACTTCAGATTTTACAGTTATATAATGCTAACATAAGTCTTTCCGCAAAAAAAAACTTCGCGAATTGCTGATACCCTTTTGAACTAACCTCAAAAAAATTAAAAGAAACATGAGCGAAATCAAAAAGAATTCTTTGAAGACAGCTAATTTAATAAAGGTAGAGGTGTGCTTTCATAATTAAGTGAGTTGTTGTATTTGCTACTTTCAACACAGTCAATAAATCATTACGGAAATTATTTAATTATACCATGCTGAAGACAACACTTGATTTCTTAATGACTCTTTCTCAATTGGACCGAGCGCTCATCCAATATCAACACAGGTATTTACCCACATAGACATACATACATATGTATATATGTATATAATTATTGCATATTTATTTTACTGTTCTTATTCTTTCTTCGACGTCGGCGTCGCTGTGGACCATGTCTTGTAATAAGTATGCAAGAAACGCTTCTACATATTAACTGAAGTCTCGTACACACCTCATAATACAATTTGCTTTGCTGCTCATTTTATGATTGCACATGCCTACATACATACTTATGTATTTCATTCCGATTACGCATACATACATACAAACATATGTATATACAGACGAACGAACTTCACGATATCAGCTTGACTTTGCGTTATTTTGTGTGATTCAATTGAATTCCACACTCTAATTACATAAAAATGTATGCAACATGCGTCAGCCAAAAACAAAGCCAACATTATAACAACAAACGCAAACATATGGAAATTTTCAAAAATATATAATAACAAAAACAACAATAAAATTTAATGAAAATAACAAAATTTTGCTCATGCGGCAGAATTTTAAATCAAAACTGTGTCTCCGCTAGCGAGAAGTGTGTAAATGGAGCCGAGCCTAAGGCACCATCACACACATACATAGTGTATATGTTTTCATGGAATATGAAATAGTAGAATAAAGGTAAATAAATAAATGAATGTCCAAACTGAAAAGAGAAGTGCAATAAAGTCGCGTAATTTGGTTGAATCGTAATGAACATGTATGGCACTAGGTAGATATAACCAAGTACAGTGTTGGTATACTAAATAAGGTTACTAGAGATTTTATGACGTCAAATTAGGGGTGAGTCACAACAAAGTGAGATGATCTTTCACTTAAAGATAATTGACTGTCAAAAGGTAATTTCTTCAATATTTATGGGAATATTTGACTATATAAATATTGATTGAGAATCAAACCAAAAACAAACGAAAATCATGCCAGAAAGACTGTAATTGAGGTTATAAGCTTACAAAGCTTGATTTGTAAAACGCATGAGCAGAAAAATTTTTGAAACTATCAGTTCTTGATTTATGCCGAAACCAACCTGTTTCTTCTATAATATAATAAAGGAAGCTGTGAATGGTTTTGATGTACATATACATATGAAGTTGGGAAGCATAATTTTTTCAGGTCTAAAATGTCTCAAAAATTCAGCAACTAATTTTTTCTAATTCTTTTTTCAAATTTTGTTTTTAACAAAATGTCCTTGCTAAGCTGCCCACAACTGTATGCATAAATAAATGATCGTACATAAAAATATATAGCCATCAACAGCGACTACTGTGGCACGTTACAGTTAACCATATTTGTAAGACACAAATGCAAATCAGCAAAAAATCCCCAGCAAGGCAGTGAATTTTTATAGCAAAATGTATAGAAGCGTGCGGTTATTATTAAGGAGAGGCAAACATATATTGCGACCATATAATATATGGCAATTGATAAAGAAAAATATTGAAAGCAAACCTATATTCCTATATATTGACCTTAAATACTCGGAAAATTCCCCTCACCCCGCACTCCAACAACAACAATAAGGTAGCTCACCTGCAGATATAAGTAAAGCCAAACAGTCGCTGCGCATGCGTAACTGACTCGGCGCGCAATCAGCCCAAAATCTTTAGTTTTAAGTATTTTATGAATGCAACGAAGAATTACAAATCGAAAAAATGCACTTTGTACAACATGAAAAAATTACAAAAGCAACAACAATAACAGCAAGGCAGCAATCATTCAACCGACGAGCGTGTCCCAGGTGATTTTTACATGAATTTTTGTTTCTTGCCGGTGCTGATACCATTTGCTCATTGGGGCTTTGAGCATTGGACAAAGCGACTGACGCTGCCGCCACCACTGATAGCTGCACCGAACAGCGCGCTCGGCGACGTGATCGACATGACAAATGCCAAAGTGCCTGCTGATTGTGATTTTATTCACTCGCAGCGACGTGCGATAGCCAATGGCGGACTGCCTGTACTCCTACTACTCAGTATATATGTATGTGTGTCTGTCGCTGCAATAGAGTTGCCAACTGTCAGTTGTATGTTGAAATTGAAGATTTATGCAGTTGCTTTTGAAATTTATGTGCTTCAGAGAGAACTCAAGAACTGTGCTACATTTTAAAGTAAACACTTAAGTAATTGCATATTTTTATTATATTTACTAACTGCAAATTATATTCTTTATCTTCATCTGCATTCATATGTACATATGTATTTATCTATATATTTTCTAACAAGTATTTCACATGTTTATTTAATGTTCACTTGACATGCTCAGCTTTTTTATCTGAAATTCAAATCAACATGAAAATGTTTGTTAACCTAATCGACGATTGTTGTTGTTGCTCTTGTTGTTGGTATTGCTGGCCAACAGCCACCTGGGAGCGCGCGGGTATCTGTGCACGAGAAACGCATAAACTCTTGTGCAGTTCATTGGCCAAATTAACTGACGTATCCAACAATTGTTGTTTTTGTTGTTCGTATCTTATGCAGCAGCAGCAGCGTCGCACACCATTTCGTTGCATATGAATTTAGCTTTTATCTGAGTGCAAATGCGGTTAATGCGGTTATGATTATCATTATACACAAACTTTGTCGTTGTTTTTGTTTTCATTGTTGTTGTTGTTGTTATTTTAATTGCCACCACATTGCAGCTGTCAAATGTTTAAATGCGCTAAATTCTATGCAACCACTTTGCGGTTTCTAAGTAATTTAAGCAAATTTCGCTTTGCATTTTGTTGTTGTTGTTGTTGTTCTTTGTGGTGGTGGAAAGCAACAAATGTGTGCTATTATTAAAACATTCCTCCACAAATGACTGCACTTTATAGTTTGTTTATATAAATTTGTTTGCAATTAATACATATTAACTGAAGGCATTAGATACAGTAATGTGCAGCTAATTGGAAACAGTTTATTTTATACGGGGAATAAGTTGAATAGTGCGTGATTTGAGTGAGTGCTAATATAATATTGGATGGAGATGAGTTGTTTCTGTTGAAATTGAGATTATAATTTTTTAAATAAAAAAATTAAAATTTAAATAAACTGTAGATTGTGTGTTTCGAGATAGTTTCAAATGAATTGAGAATTTAAGGCGAGCCATCTATCACACTAACAAATTTCATTCAAATTAGTCGAGCCGTTTAAATTGATTCTTAGCAGTCTGAGGTTGAATCTTCGCTTTCCTGGAACAATAGGCGGATAATTGTTTATTTCGAACTAACTTTTATCTGTCATTTGATTTTATATTTTTATTTTTCTGTTGCTATGCTAATCGCGTATGTGATCCTAATACCTTTAAGAGAACACATGATCATTTCGATCAATGATGAAAGTGCTCAACATTTGTCATTTGAATCATATTAAGTGTTTTCTATGGAAACAATCCATTATTTTGCAAGATTTACTTCCTTCACTATTCGATACTTATGGAGACTGGTCTGATTTTGAAATATTCTATAAGACGAAAAATTTCTTAACAAATTTTTCAGCAATTGTAGCCTTCCGCTATCAATGTGGAGGGAGGGACTCTGAAGTTTTTAACTGTGACGGCTTGGCATTTCTCTCTTTCAAGTCCGGTCTACCACGACCTGCCTGATATACAGAGATTTTAAAATCTAACACCGAAAAACTAAGAATCCTAAGAATTGACAGTTTTATACGTAGTTTTAAGTGTTGGTATTCTCAGCAAATTTAACCATCAAAACATGGCTGCTTAGCTTTTGAATAATGGCGAGTTCTAAGAGCCTTTATATATAAATTTGGTATTGTTTTATTATTTCTATTTTTTTATAATCGGTTCATAGATCCGTCCCGATATTTTAGCCTACAAAATGAATATATTTTAAATGAAACTTTAAGATTGGAGAAACGCATTATAATTTCACCTCAGCCACTCTCAGCATATTAGTCTATAGTAAATAGAAAGGGCTTCAATTTAATAAAAGCTTTCTAACTGTTTCTATAGTGACGTCGCCACATATACATAAGGTACAGTGCATAACAAAAATATGAAATTTCAACTGACTTACTATCGAACAAAGGCAAACAATATTAACTTTTTTATTAACTGAGAATTGGTATAATTTTCAGTTAATGTTGATTGCTCGCCGTTGTTTAGGAATTTTTTCATTACAACAACAATCAACTGTACTCGCTGCTTTTATTACATGACGGTTTTAATTTGCGGCGAATGCGAAGAAAAAGCATTTTGCAGCTGATGGAAAACGTGCGTGCGGTTCATTTCTCATTACACACACTCACACACGCTCACACAATTGAGTGAAAAATAGAAATATAATTTCGTGTGTTTGTGTGTTTGTTTGTGCAACTTGCGGCGGTTATTCATCAAGTTATGATGTGTGGAGTTGAAAGGTTAGTGACGGACGGCAATGAATGCGGGTCCGTGCCGTGTCGTGCCTTGTTGTTGCTGGCGGTTTTCTTCCGGCCGCCGCCAATGCCCTGCTGACCACAACAACTTGACCAGGCGGCATTCATAATGGTTGGACGGATGGTTGGTTAGTAGATGCGGTAAAAACACAGACACACACATGCGTGCAAGCATTCCCGCGCTCGTCGAATGTAAAGCGAAAATGAAACGAAAGCGCATAACTAAAGGCGAAAAGTCAAGTTAACGAAGTCAAAAGCCAGCGAAGCCAAAAAGTTAAAAGAAATATTGTGATTAACGAAATGAGCGGGGGCAAGGAGTGACTGCGCAGTTGGTAAGTATTTGTATGTGGTCTATGTACACGTATGTGAGAAATGGCAAAAGCGGCAAAATACATACATACATATGTATGTGCATAGGTGGATGTGTGTTCATATAAGCTGGTTGGCTAGCTGTGCGAATAAAGCCGCGTTTTGCCACATACAAGTGTTTGACTTTAAACGATGTGCGTGTGTATGTGCTTATATAACTGTATTTGTATGCAGCTGCGCGTTGATTGTGCAAAGCGCCGCGGAAATTGCCAAAACCAACGTCGCAAATGGAAAATTAAATGTAGTTACTTGCAAAAACAAATCACACGAGATATAAAAACAAATAATAAACGCGAATTTTATGAAATTTTAAACGAAGAAATCAAGAGCAAATGCATTTATTTAATTTTAGTTTTTAATTTTTATTTTTTATCGTAAGACAGCTACAAAAATGAGAGTTAAAGTTTATTGGAGCATAAAATTTTTTTTAAATAAATCTTTAAATGCTACAAATTGCTTTTGATAAACCCATTCCTGTATATGATTTTCAATTATTTGTTTATTTTTTAGACTTTTAGTAAAATCTTATTTTTTTCCAAAATTCAGTTAAAATTTTTTGGGAAATTTTACGTTAACTTTAAAATTTACACTATTTTTAAAATACATTATCCCAAGAAAAGTTTTTCATACATTAAAAGAATTAATTTGTTGTCTTTAATTTATATCGTGATCGGTGACTAGACACTTTAAAAACTAAAATATTTCAAAATTCAAAAATTGATACAGCACCTGATAACCTCCCTGCTTTGCAGTCACATGAAAATTTCCGAAAATTGCACTTCGCAACAAACACACACACCCATTCGATATACATATTAACTGCAGCAACAATAAAAAAGTGTCAAGCGAATCGAATTTTCCAGTATTGCGCGCATTTATTTTTTGAAAAGAAAAAAAACCAACATTTCAACTAAAAACCATAATAATAACAGCAACAACAACAACACGCAAAGACAAAGCGCATACAAATTCCGTAATTATTGTAATTTACGGTGAAGCGTTCGGTGTTGTTGGCACTTCTACAATTACATTTATTTTTTTGCTATTGTTGTTGTTGTTAACCTAAATGCTACGCGGCACACATGACTTTGTTAAAAATAATAATAAAACAGAAACAAATACGTAATTGTTGTTGCTAATGCAACTTTTCCGCAATTTTTTGCTGCTTCGCGGTTGCCTAATCAATGCTGCAGCTGCAAATAATTTGGTGAAAAAATGTATGAAAACACGAAAGAAGAATACCGAGAAAAACCAACCGAAATTTCAATTTTAAATTACACAAAGCGATTTTTACAAACGCGAATGACATCAATTTTTTTTCGGTTTGTCATACAATATTGTGCAATATTATTGATAATATGAAATGCAATTTTGTTTTTATAAATTTAAATTAATACATACATACATATCCAGTTTTTTTTTTAATTTTAGTTTAATTTTGAAGAACTCACCTATAAAGAAAAAAAAATATAGAATTAGTTACAAATCTCTAATAAATAAATTAAGTAAAACTTAAATTCTAGTTAACAGTTTAATTGAAAATAAATTAATTAAAATGAATATAATTAAAATCAAATTTTCTGAAAAAAATATATAATCATCCATTTCCACTGAGAGTGCCACACCCACAAAGTGTGGTAAATTAGAAACGGAAGAGTTCCTGTCGCAGTCTTCTAAAAATGCTTTTGCAGCCACCACAGCTCACTCAACAGCAACCAACGAGCCAGCGCGTCAGCAGAAGTATGTATGAAATTTATAAAAATAAGTTTGTGTGTGTGCGTGTTCACATCCGCGCCAACCTCAAATTACATCCGCCACAAAAATCTAGGTTTATTGAAAAACAACAAAACCAACAACATCAATAGCGAAAGGGTTATAAATTGCGCATGCGCTTTCACACTAGAAACCACAAAATAATCATTAGCAGCAACAACAACAACAAAATATATGTATGGAAAGGCATGCACTCTGAACACACATACTAATGTGCGCTTGTATGTGTGACGATCATCATCCTCGCGTAACTATCATCAGCAGCAGCCTGCCGACACTAATCGCTTTACCGGTCGGCCGGCCACTCGCGCTTAGTGCAACAATTACATAAGCGAGCTGGCAGCCAGCAGAAGGAAGCAGCGACGCAGGCAGTCAGCCTACCAACCAGTCAGCCTTTCAGCCTTGTCAGCCAGTCAGCTAGCTTGCAAAGCCAAATGTTTGGATGCAAAGTTAGCGGAATGAGAGCATAGAAACACGAGTTTCGGCCGGTCTCTTGCCACATTTGCGCACACACACACACACATGCCCGGCAATGCTGCCACATTTATTTGTCAATTTGATTTTCAATAGAAACATGTTTCCGACACCCAGGCCGCCAGCCGTCAACCGCCCATGTGCTTTAGCCATTTTCAGTCGTGCGCTGAGTTGACAGGAACCGCGACCAGAGGCCGGTTGGTGGGTCATCAGCGCCAGCGCTCTGGCCGGATGCTGGCCACTCACCGATGCAGTTAACTTATTGTTGAGGAGTTGTTAAAAACGACAACAACAACAAAAAACTAATAGCGGTGCTTGTCTATAAAAAAAGCGGCATAAAGGAAAAAGATTTTTGTTGTAAAACGTGTTGCACGTTCCACGCAACGTCATTAAACTGCAGGCATTGGTGAATGAGCTCTGATCGTAAATGCAACAATTCTTGTTGTTGTTTGTGTTTGTGTCATATTCATTCATAACGCTTCCGGTTGCACCGTTGCACAGCATACAACATAATTAGGTGAGCGCGGCTGTTAGAGATTCTGGCACAAAGCCAACTGATCTAATCCGCTTCTTTTGTTGCTTTTGTTGTTATATAATTTATGCATGCTGTTAAAATGCCAGTTGGTGACAAATTGTTTGGTATTTTAAGTGGGCGATACAGGCAAATGGTCCGCGGTCCAACAGTGTGAGTTGCTTAAGGAAACATACTAAGAGGTAAAGATGGCGGAAGGCGGCGATTCAATATGCTTAGAGGTCTTGTAGTTGATAATATTAATATGTTATATTTATTTAATGGTTTAAGTCTGATAGCTTTGAAAGCAATGATAACATCTGTCACCGAGTGTTTTGAGTTAAGACTTCAAGTTCCAGTCGTGAAAAAAACTTATGTCGAACTAATTTCGAAAAAAGTTCTGTTCTTAATGAAGAACGACATAAAGATGAACCTTTTTCTGTCTGCTAGCATATACAAACTTCTCCAAATATCTCGAAACATGCATAGTGCCTTACAGTTCTAGAATCTAGTATCCACTTTGCCTTCCTAAAGCTCGCAAAGTTAATATGAAGAATGTAGAACAACTATACATTAATTAAAAACGGGATCGAAATGGAAGGAGCATCTATTTGACATAAACTGTATTTCGAAGTAATCTGATCAAATATTTGGGTACTGAGTACTGAGTACTAGTTAGGATCTACATCTAGTAAAGAATCGCATAATACCATCCGAAGCCTCTAATAGGTATTGTTTACCTTTAGAACTTTTTATAATCGAATTGCTTTGAAATATTCTTGTTAAGTTCTATCACAGATGATAAAATTTTTCTTAAGAATAAATTAAAAGGAAATATGGTAACAGACAAATATAAAAGACAAGAAGACGTTTTTAAATTTTCATATGAAAAGATTATGCAAATATTGATATAAACTGCTTTATATTTGATGCGTATATTTCTAGAAAACTCCTCAATTTTAATATTCACATACATGTAATCTTTTCGTTCTTAGTCTTGCTTTCGCATAGTGAAAAAATTGAGGAAGAAACAAGAAAAGGTAAGGAAACCTGCTGCGGTGCGATCCTCGAAGCGCTTTGTGATCGTCATCAACAGGAAATCGAACCGGCTGCAAAAAGGTACGCATACGACAAACAAACCAAAGCGAAGGCATTGCGAAAACTATATTTCAAAAGAAATCAAGGTGAGTAAAGCGACACTGAAAAAACACTCAATGAAAGTAAAACGGCGACGAAAATAAACAAAAAGCAAAGGAAGAAAGCCGAGCGAAGCAAAAAGAAGAGTTCAACAAAAAAGAGCAACAGAAAGGGAGTAGCAAACCGGACGGTCCACCGGTAACAGCAAGCTAAATTTTGCTTTTAATTATATGTAAGTATGTATGTAGATTAAAAGTTTGGGGGGAACACCGCTTGAGAGATTGTTAAAGCAGGAAAGGGAACCTGTGAACTTGAAGAATATAAAAGCGTCGAACTTTTGTTGTTATTTGTAAACAATAAAAACATTCGAAGGACAAATGCAATAACACTGCAAAAAAACACCGTCTCATAAAGGGGTAAAACCGCGAAAGACTGGGTCAGAGTGCGGCTGCAAATCATATTCGTCAATAAAAATATATTCGTAGTTAAATATGAAGAGCAGATGAGAGGGCGGCTGTACTGATAATTTATTAAAATGAAAAGTAACAGCTAGCTCAACGAGAAAAGGGGAGCCAAAAAAACAAACTGCCGCTGCAACAGAGTGTCCACTAAAAGGATAAAACTTAACCGCCGTTATCAGTCTTCAAGATTCCACGAAGAATAACTTCAAAGAAGAAGTGAAATAAATATGAAAGAAAGTACAGACAAATGTTTCGCGTAAATAATGTTGCATGTCGAATTGGTGCCGCACAAATTGCAATCAACTGAGCAAGCCGCCAAGCGAGCACCCATGCAGCCATTCAGCCAATCCGCTAGGCCGGCAGTCAGTCAGTGACGGTTAATCCCAATTAACCGCAATTAAAACCATATTTGTAACGGCGCGAATGGCGCAACTGACCGACCGACTGCATTCGGCCGTACGGCAACCCATTCGGCTTAGCCATTCATGGATTTCGCCCAACGCGTCGGAACCAATTGAAAATTGTTATATTCATGTGCTGCTCGCAGAGCTTCGTGTTTTTTGTTGTTTTGCAGCAATTTGTTGCCGCTTCGTTTCATTGAGTGTGCGGAAAGCTGCGCACTTTTAAAATAACTGACGCGCATGCGCGTTGCACACATTGATGCCAAAGTGCGCTCTTTCGCATGTGGCATGCAACAAATAACGTCACAAACGTCTGTAAATGACACCCACTTTTATGAACTTTCTTCTTTTTTTGTCGCATGGTACAAAACAGCTAGCATAGCATAGCACCACATTTAACTGGGCCACGCCAGCTGCAACCGCTTTGGCACTTTTATGTGTTTATTATTTGATACAGTTAATTTGGTGTTTGTAGCCTTTTATGCGCCATTTGTTGTGCACGTATATGTTTTTGTTTTCGAATGTTTGTTACGCCATCAACGGCAGCAGCGGCACCCTGACACGCCTGCCCTGCCACTTAATTGCCTTTAATTAATACAGTGCTTATTCATGCATTTGTGTGTGTGTGTGGCGGTCGTCTCGATCGCCACGTTCACTGAGCATCAGCGTGAGTTGGTTGAGTGTTTTTCAGGCAAATATTTTTATTGACTATGCTCAAAATTCCATATAAAATTTCTTTCCTCAGCGTTCCTCAGCTTAGGGTGACGTACATTGCGGTTTGTGGCAAGCTCCAATGAGCGATCGTGTCATTTTTTATCATTAAGCGAGTAATTATTTCGCAGAAAATGTGATAAAACAACTGAAATCAAGCTAGCTAAAGGCGTTAGTTTTCTTGTCAACAAAATATTTATGAGAGAACAATTGTATGTCTGACAGCTGAGAAGAATAATCTCTTAGAAGTCAAAGATAGGTGGCGTAGGAGTTTTCTCGACGAAATAATCATTTAAGGAACCAGTTGCTAGTTCATACATACATCCCAAAAGAATGACTTACAAGATGATAAAAAAACTTCAAGCAGAGTAGGAAGTAGGTGGTCCTTTTCTTAATCAAAAACACAGGAGAGAATCGAACTCACAATGTAGAAAACAGTCGAAACAGCCAAAAATATTGTTTTTAAAAAATCTACCGAAAGTGATGGCTACAGAAAATTCCCACCCATCAAAAAAGAAACCATGTGTTCTTCACAACTCATTCAAGTGCGAATCAAATCAAAATCACAGACTTGTTTCATGTGTCATGCGAATCAAAATTGTTTTAAGCTTCAAAAAATAGACATGAGAACATAAAAAATCTATAATCTCAGCGCTAAAGAATTTACTATGAGAATCTGGCAATGTCTTTGATATCTGCGCAATATTCACTCCCCAAAAAAACATCAGCGAAAATCACGCCATACAAATTCATAGACACAATATCTTATAAAAACAACAAAAACATATTGACTGACTGTTGACAAACAGCTTCGCGTCATGTTGACAAGAAGCAAAGCGCGAAGAAGCATATTAATACGTCAGCGGTACAAGAACCGTCGAACGCTACATGAAAATCCCATATGCGACCGACTTGATCTTGCGATCGAACGGCTAGGCACTAACGAACCAAGCCGCCACAGCACGCCTCTCCAAGTCGAACCCAAACGAGCCGAGCCGGACGTATGCGAAGCGCTGACGACTTTTTAAGCTTGTAACGCACAAGAACTGGTAACTAGGTGGTAGCTCTGACGGATGGTTCTTCCACTTCCTCAGCGGACCAATATCCGCTGTCGCTGTTCACACTTTTTTGCCAGCCATTTGCCCCATCCGGAAGGTGTTTTGTAGGCTTTAGAAAAAAAACTACTAAATATTACTCAGCGCATCTTCAGCTGGAAGAAGAAGAAGAAGAGATACTGCTAATACGCTGCGTAGACAATAGGCAAGGTAAATACCATTAATACGGAAGGTCAATGCTCAGTTGCTACTCACAACCTCCGTATAGGCGCATGCAAGCCCAAACAACGCGCGGCTTAGTAGCAGCCACATTGGAGGCAGTTTAAAGGCTATTAGGCAGAAAAGGCAGCCCGAATGCTACGAGAACACTGCGAGTTGACAGATCGTGGCAATGATCTTGCATAATTACAATACAACAGTGACAAAAGCAACGCGCCAAAGATATCACGAGTTGGGGCTATTAAAAATGTAAAGTAGACTTACGCATATATACTTTAAGCTCGGTGAAAATTAGAATAATAAAAAGTTTTCACCATCTCAACGATGCGTAAATGAGTGCAAACAGCAGCGTTGACAGCTCGCAGGCGCTTTAAGAAAACAACAGTGCTGCGTCGCTGACATGTCGCGAGTGTCACGGGCACGCTTACAACGGTGGGGTGAGGGTGAGGGGGGCAACACAAATAACTCGCAAGATGCAGACACACACTGGAAGTCTATTAGATATTTCATAAAATTCAGGCATTTAACCCCGCGTCGATGGGGTCACTTACATGCATGACGCGTCGCACGAACATCAGCAACAGCAAATAGCATCACTCATCATCGCATTTGATCTATATTCATCATGCTTTGCTCTGTTGTTAGTACAATTATTTGTGCATGAGTTTGTCGATGCGCCAGATATGATTCATCGATCAGGCGGCTGACCTAGGTAGCCCCTCACTACACACACAGCCAATCAGACAGACAATAAGCGCCCAGTAACAAATTATTCGATTCTAATATGTGACGAATCAGAGAAGCTTTAGAGTAGCCGACTGAGTTGCAGCATAAAGTTACTTCATATATTTAGAACTGAATCTTATAAGGATTTGTCCTTAATATTGCTCAATTAGACTATTATTATTTTTCCTAGAATATGAGGATTAAAATTATGAACCTTGGACCTTAGTATGGTAGATATCTGTTCAGCTCTAGTTGCAATGTCCGATTTCTAGTTAGATGGTTTTAATGTTTCCTTAATATTCCAGTTTTTCAATAGTTTCGTGGGTGTATCATCCTGTTTTTAATATTAAATCTACTACACCTTAGTCTTCTCTTCTCTCTGAACTCTGTTGGATAATGACCGGCTCTCTAAGTCGACGAAGTAGAGAATATTAGGTAACTGTGTTAAATCAAACTATAGTATCAATCCAGGTTCTTGTCCCATCGATGGTGCTCTTTCCTTTTCTTTGGGAATAGAAATCTAAACTCAAGATCCACATCGCTTTCGTGTGCCCTAATAATAAGGGAATTCAGTTATCGTATTTATTTCAATAATTTCAGCCATTTTGAGGGATACACTGTCGCTAACTGTCGTTCAACAAACAGAGCTTACAACATTTCGCAAATGCATAAATGTATAAGTCCATACGATAGCAGCACAAAGCCTTTGCAACACTGTTTGTGGCTGCCACCGAATAACAGTATACACACAACTGTGAATGTGGTGCCAGTAAAGCGGCTCACATGAAACTCGATCGCACCGCAGACTGCAATACCAAGCACTGGTGAGTGCTTATAACTCATATATGATCATGAGAGTGTTCGAGTATGTGTCTGTGGCTATTATGCCAAACCAAATCGCAACTACGATCTCGGTTATACATGCGAAAATAACCAGAGCACTAGTTAAGTAGTGTGCTGTTGTTGGTGTTGCTTGTGTAGTTCAAGAGCTTGCACCAAAAATGGTAAAAACATGACATATGGGCGACAGTTTTGACATACGAGAAATCTTCTTCGCTGATCGGCTGACAACTCGGCGAACTCGATTAATCGAATGTTGGCAATTTAGAAACAAGAAAAAAACAACAACTAACTTAATAAGATCATGCAGCACTTGTATGAGTATAAGAGTGTGTGTTCGTTGGTTGTGCGTTCACCCGCACTGGCATTGAACCGACGAGTACGAAAATGTATCTCACAGATACAAGCTTTCCGCTTGGCAATCTGCTGGCAGCCTACTCTTTATGGTCAATGATTTTCATTGTTGTTAATATTATTATTGGTGTTGTTATTGTTGTTGCTGCTGTCACTGATGCTTTCATGTTGATAGCACTATTGCATACACATATTTATGCTTTTTTACAGTTGTTTGTTGTTGCATGCAACAGCTGCGTGCAGTTGCCACAAATGTATATTTATTGTTGTTGTTGCTGCTGAAAAGCTACATACATATATGTTGTGTAGTAGAAAAGGGTGCATCGCTCGCCGGGAAGGTTCAATTACGGTAATACCACACAAGCGAACACACACGAACACCGATGAAGCCCTGTAGGAAATGCGAGCTCATATGTTGAATTGAAAGTATTAACGGGATTGTTGAAAATAAAATTTATAAGAGTTTCTTACATATATTTTTTAACAGAAAGTAAGCGAACTTCGATTGGATATTATCGAGCTTGATCAGTTTGTTCGATTTGTTACCCTCTATGGAATGAATTTGAGTTTGAATGACAGAAATAATTTCTTACACAGCTTTCTGACAATATAATTAAAAGCTTTAGTTAAAAAAATAAAAATTTATTTATAACTTTTTAGAGTCTTCAGATTTCCTGCCAGGTTCGCATGATCACCCATGTATGTATGTGTGTTAGCCCCCATTTACAACAAAGCAGCTACTCAAGTACCCATTTTGATATAATTTTCTTTTTGCTGCAACAGGCATTATTATTATAAGCACAACAACAACAATAGCAACAAAGCGCTAGCTTGCGATCACAGCTTGTCAACGATCAGCAAATAACGAGCGTGTGGCATGAACGCATATTGTGCTGTTATTACCATTGTTGTTGCATGTTGCATGTTTCAGTTGTTGCTTTGGCTATACATATTTTGTTGGTGTTGAACGTTTTATGGCAATGGCTCGAACATAACGCTGACTGAAGAATAGACAGACGCGCGATCTATATGCCATTAGGCATTTATCAAAAGCATAAAAAACAACAGTAACAACAACAACAATGCATTAACAACTTTCATAGCTAGATATGTATATGTATAATGGTGCTGCCGGTATTCGTAGGCATGTCGTTGACATTTTTTTCCACACAATATCGCAAGCAACAACTGCAAACAATTACTGAAAAGAAATAACAACAAACTTAAACAAAAAACTCACAACGTTTCGTCTCATATTTATTCTCACCACTCAAGGCGTTTTTAAAACGCAACAACAACAACAATATTCACAAAAGCGATAAACATTTAAATGCAGTAAAGAGAAACTGCTTAACAAAACTGATTAGCATATTCAGTAGCAGCGACAACAACAACAACAACTGCGACAATAAATATAACGACAACACACACAATGCGAATAATGACAACGTCGCAGCGATGGAAGGGAAACCCGCTGACTGTCAGCCAGCTCGCCAGCCATCCAATCAAGCCAACCTCCCGAGATATTATACAACCGCCAACTGTGTACACTTTGGTAACAATGTAATCAACGAGTTAGCGTTGACGCTGACCAACAACACGAAAGGCGAGAGGCTGATCAACGTGCCACAAGCGCACAAGTGCAACTCTGATTTTTGACATTTTTTCCAGCGTCGCTGCAATTGCCGATTGTTGTTATCGCCTCTTTTTCCCTGCCGCTGCTGCTAAAGCTTTTTTATTGTTGTCACCAGTGAGTTATGGCTGGGAATATTTTAAGTTAAACGATCGCTGGTTTCAACCGACGCCAGCAATTGCGAGGGAGTGAGCCAATTCGACCTTATGTTGGCACTGTTGTTGTGTTTGACTGATTTCAAGTTTAACTTTTTGTTAATGTGAGAAGCTTTTTATTAGATAAGAAAGTTTTTAATTAAAAATGTTATTTTTCTAATGGACATCGTCTCTTGACAGATCAAAACTCGAGTGAATTCATGGAAAAGTTTCTGGAGATTCTGTAAATAAGACGGGGGTCTGAAAATATTTTTAAAGCAAAAGATTAACTGAAATATTAATGTGTAAGGTAAGCATTCGGAAATCAAAAATAAATGCTGCAATTCCAATCATTTTTATTTCCCCAAAATATGAAAATACAAACATTGCTAGGAAAAATATATTACAAAATGTCTGAGGGCTGCTCACTTAGATACCCAAAAACCCAACTCGAAACTCACTCAAGCATGGCATAACAAGCGCAACAATTTTGTTTCGTAGCAACACCGTGATCACACCACGCACGTAATATTTCAAGCGCGTCAAGAAGGTGCGACCCCATCGTATTACTGATACTGTTAGATTGCATTTGTGCTTAGATCACTAAAATTTTAAAACAGTTCAGTTAAAACTGGAAATAAATGACAACGTTAGCACGTGGTTCCGTGAAATTTTATGCTTTTTGTTGTGCAACACGTGTGGCGATCCTCCGCTCCGTGAGTTTAAAGCGATTTCGGTGACTTTGTCAATGCATACGTGATTGTGTATATGCTGTAGACAGTCGTATGGGTGGGTAATTTTAATTAATTTGTTCTATATATTTTAGTATGACGTTTTACTTAAAATAATTGCATGTCATATCGAATTTATTACGATGAGTAAGCGCATATAAAAATTAATGGCACACACTTCCTGCGAATGCAACTAAGTGAGCATAAATTTCATATTAAAATGTATACGCAAGTTAATACATTGTGTTGCAGAGGAGGTATTAATTACAAAATAATAAGCAAATGAGAGATCAAATGTGGATACACTCAGTCTATCATATACAGGGAAATACAGGTTCCAAAGCAATCCTGTTTCATTTTGGAACTTTGTTATCGTGAATAAAAGTTTTTTAATGAATAATAAAAATCCCAAACAATTCCGAAATATTTCGGGTTACGGAAACGAAATTATTAAAAATCCCGAAATTCCAGGACTTCAATTATTATGCTCATACTACCTCGAAATTAAATAATTTGCATAGAAAAAATAATATTGGTGGAAAAGAAGTTGAATAAGCTCCACTTTATATAAGCGAAGACTCCAAGAGCGAGAATAGTTCACAAGAAACTCAACTTGGACTAACAAATCAGGCCTATTTGTAAGATAGCAAGCTCAGCAGCAATTCAGTTACAAGCTTGCCGGTAGGAAGTCGTTTGCTCACATAAATAGCTACGCTTAGATCCATATACATACATATGTAGCTATATTCATAGTTAACAGCACTCAACCGGCTAACTAGCCAAGTCATAAGCCTAGCTAATGCTAACAACACAAAACAAAAACAAAACTGTCGGCAACAGACTCATTATCAACAACAAACAAATTTAATCACAATCATATGATGCTGATAATGATGGCGATGATGACGACGCTGGCTGTGAATCATGAGAAATCATGAGAAACGAAACCGGTTAAAAGCATCTAACAAATGTTTAAAACCAAAACAGATGAAAAAAAAACATCAAAACAAGCTAACAAGACAAGTGAGCGAAATGCCACTGAAATACGAGAAGTCATATACAACCTTAAATACCGTATATATAGTATAGTAGAGTAGAGTATGGTCTGTATTTAAGCTTATATCGACGTTCCGGCGTCGTTCAGATGCGAGTTCACATCAAATTAATAACAATTAAAAATTTATTATTGAACTCGATTTCGTTGCAATGAATCGCAATAACGTCTCTCTCTCCCTCGCTTTACTTTCGTATTTTTTATTCGGCGCTTTTACAGTGTGTTTGATACTATACGCGCTGTTGAAAGAAGCCAAAAATTCGGTATGTCGGTTGTTGGCGTTGCGTTTACAATTATCTATTGCATCAGCGCCAATCGAATTCGACACACATTTCGGTGATTTTCGATATCGATACGCATTATTTCATTATTATCGGTGAATTACGTAGATTTGTAGATCTTTTGATTATGGTTTCTGAGAAAACCAAGAGGAAATGTATATCAAAGCGGGATACATAAATTACTGAAAACTTTTTAGTTACTAGTGGATAGAACTAATTAAAGATTAATGTGTGTTTGATATTCATTTATATGTAATCAATGATAAAATCAAAAGCTACCCAGTTTGAGACACACTATCTTCATTTGTTTTTGTATTATTATAATTATGCTAATGATAATTTCCTTTTACAATAAAAGCTTTACTAATTAGTTGTATATTGAGAGTTTAGAATTTATGGGTTTATGTAAATATTTTTTTCTCATTAAATTTGACTCCAGAGAGAGAGAAAAAAAGTCGATTTGAGTTTGAATAATTTACATCTTTTGTCAATAGCAATGGGAATCGGATGTGCGGAAACGATAAATTATCGATATATAGCAAACATTTAATAAAAATTATTATGAGAAACATTTTTAAACCAATATAATGTATGTATATCATTGGATCCAAGTTTTAATCAAGCTGTATACCTGTCAATGCTAGTATGGGAACGGAACCCTTCTTAATAAAAATATCGCTTTGAGACCAAGTGTTGCTTGAAAATTGATCGTTGACTCATGACTTTCATTATGGGTGCTGAACTATTTGAAATCTATCCTTACAAAGAATTTATAAATATTTATGCACGTAGTATGTATGTTCATATGTATATATTATATATTTTGCTGATTCAGTTCATTATCACCAAAAAGCAGAACTTGATTTATAATACATCAAAGTTATTGAACAGAAATTTTCACGGAAAAATCAGGGAAGTGACAAATAATCACAGGTCATTCATATTTAGCTACATAAGAAAAAGGCACATATTGTGCAAAATTAAAAAGAAACAAAGTTTTAAAATAACAAAGGACTGTTAAAATATGAATATATACTGATAAATAAACAAATAAAGATATGATAAATAAACTTATAAAAAAGATATACATTATATAAATATATATATATGTATTTTACAAACATTTACAAAAATATATTCCACTATATACAATTCTTTGAAAAGAATATAAGCTTTTGTAACACATTGTACTTACAAGTTACATTCGAATATACTATATAGTTTACGAGCTCAGCAATATTAAGTCATAAAATATCATTACCATTCCTATGCATTCCAATATAAAAATTATTTGCATACCAGCTCTACAGCACTCATAATTTCATATATACGAGTACTCATAAATATAAATACACAGCAACAACAATATATTCGAAGATATTTGTATAAATATTTTAATTTATTTCAATTGATAAAAATTCGCAAATTCAGACAGACTCATGTGCACAGAATACTTCACAGCTGTGCTACAGAGCATACACACACACACGCATACACAAGTATGTATGTATATATATATGTATCTGCTTTATTGCTCGCTTTGGTTGGCTAACAGAGATCGTGCACTCAATTTAAGCCGACCACTGGCGTTCTCAAGTGGCCCACAAATCAGCTGCTGGCATCGGCTGCCTGTTTATGTGTGTGTGTGCTGCACCGCCAACAAATGCTCCGTCAGCGCAACATTGTTGTTGTTGAGTACATATATATGTACGCATTTAGTTAGATAATGTGCATATCTAATGTTGGTGTGATGATCGTGTTCTTCAATGCACCGCAGCGCACTTGCACTGATCCCCAGTCCGCAGACAATCCACTGCGATTGGTCAATAAGTTCGTAAGCATATGCGTTCGGCATGAGCAAAATGTATGACACTTGGCGGTGGAGTAGGAGTAGGGGGCGTTCACACGATCACTCTGCCGCTGAATCGAAAGAAGCATCATGTTCAAAGGGGGAAACTTGAGGGAGTGTGCGTGCGTGCGTATCGCCGCCAGTGTATGCTACCCAGTAAATCATAAATCGTGTTATCATTTGCAAAACGCAAGAACTGATTTAAGTACATCCATTGCTCCGATGAAAATACTCTAAATGCCTCAATGATGATCTTAACTATGCTCAAACGTACAAGCCAAACGATCTCAAGTGGATTAATAAATGAAGAAAATATAGTTTGAGAATCGCCGAATAATCATTAGAGTAATTTGATGATTATTTAGATAACTCAGTTCTGTCTATTAACCGATGATATGGTTCTACATAGGAAGATACAAAAGTAAGATCATTCCATCTTTCCTGGAAATCAAAGATACATATGTACATAGATAGTTCTTCTTGTCAGAAATTTCTTGGATCTCCTTGATTTCGAAAAAATATCGGATTGGTCGAGGAACTTGAGATTCCCATATTCCGTTCATTGAGGGATATATACTTGGTAAATACGTCTTTTTTATAAGGAATCAAAAAATATTCTCAGTTTGAATTTCGGCGAGACTGATAAAGCACCAGAATCTAATCTGTAATCTTCCACGGATCGAAGACCCCTCGTTTATAACAGTTCATTAGAACCTTTCGCTTCACTGGGTTATTTGCACACAATTCGTTCCGCCGAAGCGCCAGCTGCAAACCATCTCCGATTGGCGTTGGTGTGCCTGAAGATGATGATGATGTGCGGTTGATGGTAGTGCTGGAGATGCTACTAAAATTCTCAAGAGTTCTCGCATACATACATACATACATATCAATCCGTGTGCCTTATGCATGTGTTTCTCACGTATCTCGTATTTGTAGTATATTTGTTGTGCCTTGTCATTGTTGTTGTAGTTTTTTAATTATTATTACTTTTTATTTCTCGCTTTGCTCTATTGTTTAAGTTGTGCGAATGCGATTTCTTCTTCTGTTTCTTTGTTGATCGCAAGCAAATTGTTTGTTTTTGTAAAACGGCTATCACTGATGGATCAGCCAGCAGCTGTGGGCACGGCGGAGGACGAGGGGTTTAGCGACGTAAAAAACGTGTTGAAAGCAATTGGGGGCAAAATGGGAAGACAAATGGTACCAATCTGCAAATGGAGCGTAAAATGGTTTGTTTCGAGAAAATCTCAAAACATTCACATATTTGTTTATATGTGGCGGCGGAAATTTTTTGCTTTCGAATGATTTTCGCAGATTTCCGTATGGTAAACGCTTGGTGCTGGCATATCAGTGTTGATGGGTGCGTCAAAATTTAATTATTTATCATAATTTTATTAAACGGGGAGACTGCCAAGGGAGACCCGAAACAACAATAAATAAACGGAACATATGGTGGTGTGCATTTTCAATAGCAGGGCTGCAACATGCTCAAGCACTTCGTTTCCCGCCCTCTATTCTCCATAATTTTTTTTTTATTTCCTCTTACAGCGAACACTTGAGGCGCACTTCAACGCAGGAAACATGATTTTTAAGTGGCGCAAGGATAATTCGAAAGGACACGCATTCCGGTGTACTAAGCGCTAAGTATGCGAAGACGACAACGATATTTACCGGTCTATGCCGCATTCCAGCGCACTTAGTCAGTGCATAAATATGGCAGACATATTTTTTAAGACGAAGCAAAAACAATCAGTTCGGTAGGAAGAGCGCAAGACGATGTCTCATTGTTGACAACACATCCGCCTGCAAAAAGGACACTCGGCGCAGGAAAGTGTCGCGCACACAGAAGTGTGTATGGAAATCACAGACAGACAGCGTAGCCAAGAAGCATACTCACTTTATTTTTTTTCAACCTAGAAGACAGGAATGCTGACCTGAGCCTCTCCTTACCCGAAAAATATGAAATGAAATTCGATATCTCTCATAACTCGCATACACCTTCGCATTTCGTTGCTAAGTGCTACCAGAAACTCTGCATTCTGTAGGCGACGCTTCGCCGAAAAGACAGCAGCTGGAGTAAAAATCAGGAAAAGGACAGCAGCGCTCGGTAATGAAGTGGAAAAAAGAGCAATCAGCACATGGGTACCTGCTGGCCAACGAAGTCATTTCTTTTTATAAAAGAAAGTCTTAAAGTAGACCAAAAATTACTTGGAATGAGCGCAAGTGCATAGAAGAACGCATTTGAAGTGGCCACTTCGCTGTAGACTAATGCCGTCTGCAGACACTTCAAGTGCTTATTATGAAAAGTGTTTCAGTTTCTTACTTTTTAGACTACAGCAAATGACTTGCGATCAGATTGCAATAATTGCAAGTAGTCGAGAATGCTAGAGCATACCGTCACTTGAAATTAAATATATTTATTGCTGTCTCTAAAGTACCAGAAAGAATATCTTTAGCACTTCCTCCGTACCTATAACTGCTCATTTTGCAAAAGATAAATCTTGTCAGACGACATTTTTTGCTTTCCATTGTTTGTCTGTGTTAATATGATGACTCGCCAGTCTTGAGAGAAGTACCTTCTATGCACTTGCCATAGATAAACATGAGAGGCAGCTCTAGTTGTAGAAATTTGATATCTTTAGTGTCTCATATGGTAAAAATTAAACATATTTCGAAAATATGAAAACAGCGTTGTCATTGTTTACTTGTTCTTTTAGTTCAATTAGATCCAGCTGGACGGATGGGTAGGCAAATGTATGCACCTGTCTAGTTTCATTTGGATTTTAAGGAATTTGGTTCTGAGATGTTTTCAGTTCGGAACTTAGACTAACTGCTCATGAGCTCAATGCAACCATTTTAACTTTTGAGAACCTAACTTGTTCTGCAGTAGATCGGTTCGTTTTTTGATTGGATCGTTCAAATATGCATCAAAAACGAAAATTCCTGTTATTTTTTGAACACAACAAAAGTTTTCTCTTCGAAATTTGTACTTCGGATTTCAAAATTTTATCCCAAAATGCAAATTTTCGTCAAGAATTTTGTTTAACAGTTGATTTATGTGAATGCGTATTACTATATATTTATCATATTAAATACTGTATATACATATGTAAATGATTGCCAGTCACGCATTGTCGTCTATTAAATGTCGCGTGTTATTGTTGCGAAACACTGGAAATAAACGATGATTTACGAAAAACCATAAACAAAACATAAAAATTTATTTGCATTTGTTTGCAAGAACGGGTTTTGTTGCATGGCTTACCACAACAACAACAGTGGTAACTAAAAGCGCTAACGGATAGTGCTGGCACCACCGGAGAAACACTCTTCGTCAAAAAGCTAGCTGAGCGAGGCACTCAAGCGATCGACCAACCGACCGCCTATGCAAAGTGCGATCAAAAAGCGAGAGGAACAGTACCTGAAAGAAGGTGCCACGGCTGAGGGGAAGCTCTGTAAGTTGCAACGACTCATATGACATTACACGAATGTAGCATGCCACAGGTGGCGCAATGCAACTACAACTGCAACAACATGCGGCAAAGCGTAGCTTAAATGCGTTCGCAGCTTGGCAGAAGAAGAAGAAGAATTATTGCAAAAGCGTAAGTGAGCACACATGCAGAGGCGCATACATATATATATATACATATGTGTGTCCATGTTGTGAGTATGTTTGGCAAAGCGATCGTGTTGCATGCTGCTGCGGCAGCGGCGTGGCAGGTGAACCGTGAGATGCGAACACAGTGACAACAGAATAAAAAATCAGCAACAACCAACAACAAACACACCATAAGGCAGGTGCTAGCATTACATTGAGTTGTTGTTGCTGTTTTTTTTTCATTTCTGCTTTGGTTCTGCAAAAATAATGAAGAGTGCAAATGTTAGTCCAGCAGCTGAACTGATTCTGCAACCGCAGCGCGCTGGCGACCCTAATGAGCAAAATAAGTGGCTTACTTTGTAAGTAAGTACGAGTGCGCTGCTGCCACGACAAGTAGGTGGCTTTCTCCGATACGAGTATGTCTTTTTTGTGTTTTTGACAAGATCAGCAGACGTTGCAAGTGAAATCTATGCTTACAGCAAGAAGATACTTTGCAAATATGTATGTATGCATGTATGTATGTATGTATTTGTGCTAATATATATACATATGTACAAAGCTTTGTTTGTTCTCCCTTCTTTTTTCGCTAAGCAAACTGTTTACTTACCGCTTTTATTTTCTTTCTTTGCCAGTCGTCGCTGACTCACAGCGCCAACTCTTAACGAGGCCAATAAAACAGTTGAGGCAGCAAACAACAACAAAAGTGTTAACTTAAGTATCATATAAAAGGTAAACAGTGTTATCAAGCATTTACTTAAAACCGAGACGTGTGATAAGCGTTAGGTACATATACATATGTATATAGAATCATATAAAATGTACTGGAATAATATATCAGTGTCTTCAGGCTGTATTGACTTGGTCATGTTGATTAAAAAGTAGTCATTCAAAACTGACCTATAAGATTATATATATGTACGGTACTTCAAGTAACTAGTTGGTGATTAATAATTAGTAATGTGTCTATTTTGTATTTCTAACAGTAATTGTCGAATGGAATTTGACCAAGTTTGTCGTTTTCAGTTTTTTTGGACTTGATTTCTTATCGAAATAAAAGTTAAATTAATATGGAAATCACAGAAAAATGGAAACTTTTGCGCTATATTTCTATATCCTCTAGGTAATGCAATTTAATGAGTAATCGTTATTAGTATTAATTAATTAATTAATAGTAATTTGGTAATCATTTCTTTTTCTGAAAAGTATAATAAAAACAGAAAAGATGTATTATCCTGTCTAATATTGTAAATTTTAAGTTTCACGCTACTAACTGTATATATGAAAATATTTTTCCCATGCTAACTGTACCTATAAAATTTATTTATTTTTTTAATTTTTATTTACATTTCCGATGTCTACTACTATTACTGTCACTTTGCTCAAATTAAAAATCTATGTACACTAAACCGAAAAAAAAAACAAAGTCCAACACGAAGAGCGACACAAAAATAGAGAGAGAGAGAGAGAGAGAGAGCGGAATGCTAAATAAACTAGTTGACTACAAGTGGCGATCTATGAATGAATAAATATCCAGTTGGCAGCAGACTTCAGACGACATAATGAATTGCCTTACACTTTCCTTAGAAACGATACATACACATATACATATGTATGTATGTGTGTAAATGCATACAAAGAAATGTCCATAGTAAATTACTAGTTTGTACACAAATGCCGATACAGCTCAAAACCCAAGTCAAGGCAGTCATGAATGAGCCCACACATTCACAAAGGCCAAAAGGCGAAAAAAAAACAAAAAAATGTAAAATCAACGAGCCGGCGAATGCGAGCAAAGTAAAATGCAAATAGTAGTACACACAAATGAATCAGAAAAATGCATTGACGAAGTAAAAGGTAAATGTGAAAACGCCGTTTATCCTGTACGTACGAAATACAGCAAAAACAACAACACAGCAAACTACTACCTGTACACAGCAGTGCGCACAGAAAATCCAGAATTTGTACAGCGAACAGGTAAATCATACCTGTGCCATAGAATAAAGTACGGACCCTTGCGCACAAACAACAAAACACACACACATACATACGTACATGTATGGAAGGTGGTTGATATTTACATTGTTTTTGGTTTTCGAAAACAGTTGTGATCCTCCTACTCCTGCGCGCTCCTTTTATGTATATTTTGTCGCTGCCACAGGTGAGGCAGAACATGGGAATAAAACGAGCGCAAAAGCAATGCAAGGTACGAGTAAATGGAGCAGCTTGTTGGCGGAACAGATGCACCAACCTTTCCAATAATGCATTTCGCATTTTTTGAGTTGAAATATTTTTCTACAAATTTCGGTTTTTGTTGCCCAAAGGAGATTGCTCACATCGTGATTTTGTTTCTATTGTCAGTTTTTCCTTTCACAGCTTGAGTTTTTATCCGTTGATCTGCTGATCTGTTGATCTTAATGATGAATTTCGGTAACTAGAAGAAAACCTGCATGCATGTAGGCCGTCTGTCGCTGATCTTCAACGGCTGTCGGGTGAAACGATCGATCAGTAACCAAGGTGTGTGTGTATGTAGCACACATATCAAACAAAAAGATACTCAAATCCATAAATTGGTTTGTTCGGGTTTCCTCCAATTTGTCCAATCGTTTGCTGATGATGCTTAGAGATACGGAAGTGTTTAGAAAAATCACGCAATCGTGAGGGAATGTGTTGCATGCAACAATGTAGGTAGGCATAAAATTATTAGAATTTTTTCATTTTCCTCAAACTGCATGCTGCAGTTGAATTGGGTGCGTTTCAAGGATCTTGCAAAGTGATCTAATGAGTTTTATAATTAGTGAGAAATTTGTTTTGAACGGAAACAATTTGTGATTGGAGTATTTTATTTATTTTTTTACGAGATTTTTAATAATTGTGTTGGTATTAAAGTTGCTTAGTTATGTAATTTGACTGTTTTCTAGTTTCTTAGCTTTCCTAAACTTAATAATAAGATCACAGAGACCGTTCCATTGAAGAATTACATATCGAAAATAATTTCGGAGCCCGAAAGATCAATTTCGTACTTTCTAAACGAAATTCTTCTGCAAACAGAAATAACTAATAGCTGTCCATCTTAAGAACGCTGACCAAAGAATCCACAAATATTATTGGAATGAAGATCTTCGATATTTGTATCAAAGAATTCAAAACCGCTCTTGGAACACTCGTGAAGTAATGAGCTACGTTCCTGTAGTTTGTTTCTAAACTACTATGCATGATTTCCAGAGAGTATCCACCTAACTATTATTGAAATTTGTTTATAAAATATTCGTATACTCTTTCTAAGAACAGTACTCCAATTTCATATTTATATACTATTGTAAATATTTATCTAATTGATCAATTTGCGAGACAATATTCCAAGCATTGTATATTTGTTTATTATTTTATGCTATCTCTTGTGAATCTAGACAACCCGCACTCACCTTTCATATCTCCATGATCGACATAACCAGCAGTGATGGATGCTGCGCTGCGTTGGATAGCAACCATGAGGAGTAATCCCAGTGTCAGCCACATGATCACATGGCTGTGAGTGTGACGCGTTGTCTTCATATACATTTTGGATAATGAATATTGAATTGCGCGACTTTTACAAAATTTAAAGAAAATATATTTTTTCTATTTAAGACTCGACACTATATACTATACACTTATACACACAATATTTTTAATTTTCAAATATTATTAAAGATTTTTCGCACAAAATAGATAGCTGATTGAAATATTATATAAACACAATTTTATATAAACTTCGCGAAATATTTATCATTCGTTGAATTCACTGCACTTTATTACTATTATTATTATTTGTTGTTGTATTTGATATTTACTTTTTTTTGCAGCCAACAAAGAACTCGGCTCGATTTCTTGCCTTGCGTGGCTCGATCAAGCGTAACGCGGCGACGACGATAACGATAACGGCGCGGAGAGCGGTACACACGCTCCCTATGTTCGACTAATTGCAGTGTTTGTTGTTAATTTACGTTGCTTTTGTTGTTGTTGTTGCTAAATTTTGCTGGCACTGATCGATCCAGCGGAACGGCTGATTCGCAAACACAAACTAGGCGCAGAAGAGCGGGACGCGGTCGCGATACTTGTCATTTGACTCGAACGTAATCAAAACCGGCGCGGACGTGAAGGAGAAAGACGCTAAAATGACGGCGTTAAAGCCAAGCTCAGCATATTGCCGCATGTTGCACATACATTTGACATTTTGTGTTTCTTATTTTTGCTGTGTTGCTCAGAATGCAAAGAGTGGCAAATTTTATTTAAATATTTATTTATAGTTTGCTTTGACACTTTATTTTGTTAGTGCTGCTGATTTATGTGTTATATTTCTTGGCAATATTGTTGTAGCTGGCAACTCGCTTGGTAGCTACTGTACAAGGGCTCACCTCAAGCTGTGACCGCGTACCAATTAGCATTTATCGGGCGTTCGATCGTTACTTGTGTTGTTGTTGTATTAGCTTTGTTGTATTTTGCAAGTTTTCTGTGAATGAATCTGTTTTGAACTGTGTTGTCTGTATAGTTAAATGACATAAACCAGTTTGGCGCTTGCTGAAACAAGTCAGCGTTGAGTCTCAGCTGCAGAAATTTAAATGCATTAAATTCTTTTCGACCAGAATGTGCCTTAATATCGAGTGCATTTAGTTATTTTCAGGAATCGATAAAAAAATCCCTTTGGAAGGAACTCGAATTTCCGTTTCCGCTTTATTGCGCGATCACTTGGAATTTTTATTTAACATACACGCACATACATGCATATGTGAGTTCACGCATTTGTTGTTGTATTTGTATTTTTGTACGCTTATAGGCCAAGTGTGTTGCGGGTGCACAATGGTTCGTCACACTTGTTGAGCACACTTAATTCCTTTACTGCTTTTTAACTATTTACTTTTTTATAGCAAAGCAATGTTATTGTTTTGTTTTTTGTTTTTGTTGCTATAGGCGACAGCAATCAGACCGTCGAGCGTTATGGTTTCGCACTGTCACACACACAAACTCCGCTGCTCGCACTGTACCCAATATCGCCGCGCAATCTTTATCTGTTTATCAGCGCGTATGTTTTGCTTGCAGTTGATAATTAATTGGTAAAACACCGCTTGTGACTGTTGAGTTATTATTAAATGCTGAGTATCACTTTTCAATTTGTTTTGCACTCATTCTACATTTCTCGATTTTTCATTTATTTAAAACAACCAAATATTGACGAAAACACACACTTTTTCCGCAAATGACAGGATTGTGCCGAAAGTCAGCGAAAGCAGCTAATGAGCGGTTAGTTCCAATAGCGCAGGGAAGCGCATTCGATTAACGCTTGTGAATTACTATGATTTTCGATTTTTATTTTCACCACTTTCATCAAGGTTTATTCCATTTATTTATTTATTTTTCCTCTTTTGCACTAACTATTTACCACAAAATAAAATTATTAATTTTTGTTTTTGTTTTTCCCGATTTCGTTTCGTCTATTTCGCTTTGCACATTGTAATTAGTGTAGCACTAACGGAATTTGGCTAAAAGGAGTCACCGAAAAACAAAAATTGTTGAAAACGCGTAGCGACAACAAACGACGGCGCAATCAACACAAACTACCAACATCGATGAGAGGCAAACAACAAATGAGAGGCGAACGCGCACGATGCAGAACGATGATCGAAGAGCGGCTCTGGCGCAAGAGCTGAAAATGAAACACAGAAGGGGAAAACAATGTTGCCGCTGTTGTGGGGAATTTCAAATAAAAGGGGAAGAAATTGTATCTACCCAGTGCACAATAACCTACTCACGCATTTGAGCATTTGCTTGATGTTTGCTCAACTTAATTCATTAATAAACAAATAATGGCTAGTTCGGATGTACATAGATGAACTAAAATATACCCAGATATGTGTAAAACTTTAAAATGCCTTTTTTATTTAAAATCACAACTCATTTTTGGACGAAATTGTGATCATTCATTCATTCAACCAAATGGATTTCTTGTACGAAACAACTTTATACCCCAAACAACATGTTCCCTCAATGAAAATAAAATATCACACCTATTGGAAAATTTGAAAAAAAAATATATTGAGTACATTAGGACATGAATGAATGAAATATATAGTCGGCAAATAAATATCTGAAATAAAAAAAACTAATTAGATTAGTAAATAAACTGTAGCCCTTCAAAATATAAACAAAATGTAAATAACAACAATCTGACCAGCTAAATGCAAACAAACTTTATATCTCAAAAACCTGATTCCACATGACAATTAAAAAAATAAGAGAACCTGACCAACCGTTGTCAACACAATATAAACAAATCCGACGTGGACACAAAAAATCTAGAAAAACCTAAACCCCGTAGTTCTTTAAAATATAACATGACCCTTCCAAATCTCAACAAACCTGGCCTCATATTCATTCTTCCCCAAACTAACGCTCATAAAATCTATGGGAACCGTACCTTACATGATCCTTTAAAATATATGTTCTTTAAAATGTGTAAAGTGACCCCTAAATATGTAAAGAAGCCTTATCAAACGGGACCCCTAATAATATTAATGAATAAAAAAAAACGAACCTGACCTCACGTGAGCCCTGCAAATGTGAACACCTCTCATGAACCCCAAAGATTCTTGACCTCTGGTCCAAATGTAAATAAAGCCCTATTTTTGGACTAGGTCAGTGACCTTTGACAAGGGTTTAACATTTTTATGCTACGTTCACATTTTGTAGGCGACGTGAGGTCAAGTTTTTTATTCGAAGGATCACATAAGGTCAAGTTCATTAAAAGTGGTCAGTTTGGTTTGTATGCATAGAAGTCAATTGTATCTGGTTTATTTAGATTTTGAGAGATTATGTAAGGTCAAGTGTAAAATTTTTAGGGGTCATACAAAGGAACATATGAGGTGAGGGTTTACCAATTAGTATGGGTTCGCTAGATTGCAGGTTATTTCCCGTTAAGAGGTGGGACGTTGATTATTGAAGTGTTGGCAGTTTTAGGGGTTAGGTGAAGTCGGATTTATTTACTTTTCGCTAGAAAGCCCACCGGATTACAATAAGTACGATTATAGTCGGAACTATTATCGAAACTATAGATCATATATTATTGAAAAATAATAGATGGTATATAACTGTGATTAGACATCTTTTCGTTTATGAAAACTAAAATATATAAAAAAATACTCTACGATCATGATATGATATCTGCCACTTTTATTAGGAAAACACTGTATGCTCACGGTTTATGACTCGGCTAATTTACAAAGGCGCCCTCTACAGCAGAATTTTTGAGACACCAACGAACAAATATGTATATATGAATGTGCTAAGAAGGCAAGTATACCTATGTAGATATGTATGTATGATAACTGAACTTCCCGCCTTGTAAGGGCCATTCGAATACAAAAGCAAATTTATATACAGTTGAAAGTCATTAACTCGAACTCATTTAATGGCAATAGAAGTAAAATTTCATACAAGATTCCTTCCAGAAATCGAACTTTTCGACCAGGGCATAACACAAAATTTAAAATTTTATTATCGAGACAGAATCTTAAATTATTAAGAGTCCCTTTATCGTATGGAGGCGAACGAAATACATGATATTACATCTATGGATTGCATAAGTCATATAACAAAGGCATGGGACACAGACGTTAAAGGCCAAACCGAATACATGTTTTATCGTATATAGATAGCACTTTATGCAGAGTAAACAAATAAAACTGTATATAAAACTGTCTATATTTTACAGCTTTTTTAAAAGTTGTGTGTTTTAATGAAAACTTCTATAACTCGAAGAATCGCAATAGGAAGGGACATATTTGGATGTAATTGTTTTGGGAAAATGAACGTGGCCCCGCCCCTAGTACATATCTCGTAAGCTACTGAAGCTATATAAACCAAACTCTCTAGAGTCATTTCCTTTAGGCACTTCCTTATAAAGTCTAAAAATGGACTATAACCACACCTACCTCCCATACGAAGGTTAGGTTGAAAAGTACTAAAAATGCTTTAATTCAGTAAGGAAACACCAGAAACCTTTAATTAATTTTAATAATAATTTGTTTACGAAATCGGGGTGGCTCCGGCCACTTATGGGTCAAAATTCATATCTCCGAAGCTACTCGACCGATATTGCAATGATATTTAGTACATATTAGTTTCTTGACACCCTGATGTTACCGATATAAAATGGGTAATGAATTGATTCACAATCACACCTACTTCCCATATACCACAATTTTGAAATCCAACTGATTCGTTTACTTTACAATATATACGTCAAGCACCAGTAAAGATATCGTAAAAAAATCCCGATATCGAAAATAAGGATCTCGAAGTTTGCGGATAATTTTTCATTGAAAATATCGGTAACTCGTTCAGATTTTCTAAAGAAATTTAAAGGAGATGTGTTTCTTACGTAAAATCTTGGATATAATATTACATGGTGGTAAAAATAGTTGAAATCGGTCCAGGAGTTAGCCCAGCTTCCATATACTATTACTAATGATTTTCGCTATTCTAGATGATTTTATGCATAATATGTGGGTCGAATTGTGGATTATCTTAAAATAATAAAATAAATAAAGTGCAATAGTACAAAATGAAAATGGTTTGGAATCGCTTATCCGGATTTTCGATTTTATTTTATCTGCATAATCGGGATTCTACTCTTATCTTAAAAAGTTTAAATTGTGTTTAAGACTGTGTTATGGGGTGCTAAGAGACGCTTGGGGCTTCTCCCTGGTTCTATATAGGAATAAAGGTGGAGAAGAATGAATTTTCGGATATATTCTGTCTTTCACTAGTTTCCTATGGGCTTTATGATTTCCAACAATTACAGTTTTCTCGAAAAAGTTCAAAAAACATCAGAATAATGTTCGAACGTTGAATCTTAAAGTTTTCTTTTCAAATGTCATTAATAATGGTATATTAATATACATTTTGTTTTAATTTTCAAGATCCATTCACAAAGCAAACACTCCAGGAGACCTTACTCGCACTGTAGTGGGTTTATGGGGTAAATAATTTCTTTAAAATAAAATAAACTCATTTACATAATGAAGTTTTCAAGCATTAATTGAAATCTGAATGGATGCATTCATTGATAGCCGAGATAATTATTAAGATTAATAAAGCCTTTAGTTTGAAACCTGAAAAAGGAAATGGAATTATTGTTATGTATACGCATAGAAATTTTTGTTACATAAATATTTACAAACAATTATCACGTAAGCATAGTTGAGTACACTTCAGCACTTAAAACTATGAGTCAGTATTCAAATCTTTTCAAAGCAAAACCTATTGCGCCAATACATTGCATATTGGCAATAGATATGGCAAAGTACATGCCAAATATTGCATAATACACAAATGCAAAAACAATCTCAGGTAGTAGCGGAGGTTCCCCTTACCCACCAGTCGCTCTGATAAAAGATACTCGACTTTCAATTAACTAAACTTCCCAAGTGCACCTACTCAATTGTCTTTCGTTTTACGCTGATAAAAATGCATTTTACAGTTAGAAATGCACTACCGCTCTGATTGAGTATAAATAACTGCGTTTAAGGAACATTCAATCAGTCAAGTTCATACAATTGTACTAAGCTAACAAAATGAAAGCCACTTTCACCATTGCCGCGGTGCTTTGCGCCTACTTGTTGGTCCAATCGGCTGTAGCATTGCCTTTGTCTTCTGAATCGGGAGAAGCCGCTCAACAACCACAAGAACTTGGACATAAGAAGAAGCTGCCCCCAATTGTCATTGATACTAAGATGAAGGCTGAAGCCCACATTAAAGTACCTGAGGAAGTTGCTGAAGCTCTCGCCACATTGTTCATCAAGTTGCAACAAGAACACAAGGACAAGCAACAACAAAAACCAGCTGATAAGCCAGCAAAAGGTGAGAGCGATGAGCCATCAAAGGTAGAGCAACCAGCCCAAGACGACGATTTATTATTATTGGATGCCAAGCCAGTTCAAGGTGATGAACCAGCCAAAGTTGAGGAACCATCAAAGGTTGAACAACCAGCCGATAGTGAGGAACCATCAAAGGTTGAAGAGCCAGCCAAAGTTGAGGAACCATCAAAGGTAGAGCAGCCAGCCGATAGTGAGGAACCATCAAAGGTTGAGCAGCCAGCCCAAGACGACGATTTATTATTATTGGATGCTAAGCCAGCTCAAGGTGATGAGCCAGCCAAAGTTGAGGAACCATCAAAGGTTGAACAGCCAGCCGATAGTGAAGAACCATTAAAGGTTGAACAGCCAGCCAAAGTTGAGGAACCAACAAAGGTAGAGCAGCCAGCCGATAGTGAGGAACCATCAAAGGTTGAGCAGCCAGCCCAAGCTGAACAGCCAGCTGAAAAACCAGCTGACAACGAACTATTGTTGTAAATTAACAGCGTCGTCCAGCTGAAATCAAAATAACTGCACAACCGAAATATAAAATGTGGATCTCTAAGGGAAACCAAAAAATATATTTTAAGAATTTGTGTAGAGATTTTGAAATAAAAATTAAATATTGCAAATTATATATATTTTTTAATCTTTCAAAACCAACATTAGACAGAACAATATATGGAAAAAAAATTCTCAAATCCTTTAGCTCAGAAAAATCGAAGTGTACGAACAAGAACATAATTGGACCAAGGACATATTCGTAAATGATCTATTCAAGAAATATGTTAAAACTAAAAAAATTAGTTATTTATTTCAATTAATTTCGAAATATTTGGGACACAGAGACTTTATCTGTGCATAATCTATTGAACGAACGAAAGATTCATAAATTATATAATATGATTTATAATTAGGGCATATTTATCTGTTGGATATTATGGCGAGCTTCCCGTCATAGCTGTTTTGAGGTATGGATGTGCAAATTTTAAACTTAACCCAAAGGTCTCCTTAACCCATTGCCTTCCGAGGGATAACCGCTATTAAGGAAAACATCAGTTGGTATGTTTTTCGTGGTAGATATCCAACTCTGGTTCTGTGTAGTGGCAGTCCGTAGCGCTTGTCGTTTTAATAGGCGTTTCTTAAGCAGATACTGTCTAACACTTTTTCTCATCAGTTTGGAAAGACGGACTTACGACGATTTAGCACAATGAACTCAGTCATTTTAGTTATCTGGTGCGAAAACTGGAAAGAAACGGTGCTGTTGAAGACAATTATGGCAATAGATTTAAACTGACACTTGAGGACTAGTAGGCGGAGTTGGTATAAGTATGAGCCGAATAAAATAACTATAAATGAAGTAGTAAAACGCTTCATCACATTAACCACTTAACCTACCTTTCCTTAAATTATTTTCAAACATTGATACTCACCTGCTTGAAAAGTGAAAATTCCACATTTTTTCTTTATAAAAGCAATTTTTATTACATTTTCGCTATTGTAATTATTGTTGTTGGGTTATTTGTATATTCGTGTATGTTTGTATAAGTGTTCGTTCGTATGTATGTGAGTTGGTGTATATTATGTTGAATGTTGTTGGTGCAGCGTTTTAATACTAATTTGCTGCTGCACAATGTATGTTTTTTGCAAATGCACAATTTGTTGTATTTGTATTTGTATTTTATAATAAGTTGTCCTTCATAGATTTCTGTGACTGAATACTTTGAGGTTTGTTTTTTTAATTTGCAGGCAAGCTTCGTTTTATCTTTAATATGTATTTTATTCTATATTTTTTCTTCTTTTTTCTTTTATTTACGTTCAGATAAATGTAATCACTCAATATTTATTATAAACCTCAATTTTGTTTTTTTTTTTTTATTTTTTTTTTCATATTAGTATTAACATCAAGCGTGTGTTTCATCTCATGATTGCATTGCTATTAGCGTGCAACAATCGTTTCTAGTTTGCTTTCTTGTATATTTTATTAATAAATTTTTTTTTTCATAATTTTAGGGTTTTATATTCTTGCGTGTTTTGTTCTGCCTTTATTTTCTAACGTTTACAGTATTTATATGTTATCGATAACATTTTTGAGTTTTAATGTTGGCGAAACTAGTTTCATTATTCAAGGAGCGCAATTTTTATTTGTAGTTTCCATAGTATTTTTGTCAAAATATTTGAAGTACACAATTAGAAATTTTGTTTTCTTTGCTTTCAGCAGTTATCGATAACTCATTATGTTCGGCTTATTGGTAGCTGTGCATATATAATATTTTCGTTATCGGAGATAAAGCGAAGTACTTACATTTTGGAGTTGTATTATATACCATTGCGTATATGATCTATTCTCTTCTCCTACTTATAACTAGCGCCATTAATACTGCTTTATTCTATCACTTTTTGTCTCCACTCTTCACACTAACACCCATATCGAAAGTATATATATGCATATAGCTACGCGCAATCCGAACAGCTTTACAATATCTTGCTCTCAGTATATATTGTGTTAATTAATTTATTATTATTATTATTTTTTTTTTTTTTTTGATATGCAAGGATCGTGATTTCCTCTCTGAAACAAAATATCTAGTCTGCGTAGTCTACGCGTTAATTATAATGAACATTAGTACAGTTCACATATGAAAGACACCTCAGCATCCGAGGACTTTCTTCAATTCGTTTTACTAGCACATAAAGTAATTACAGTTATCTTTTAAAGTATCTTCGATATTTAGTGTTTGTAATTTTGAATTTTTTGAATTTTTTTTTTTATTTTTTGGTTTTACACAAATTTATTTTTGCTACACATTTCGTTAACAGCGTTGCATTTAATTGCATAAATTTTATTTACTCTTTTATCTACAAACGCTGGTCGCCTACTGTATTTTGTTGTTGTTATTTTATGAAGCTTCATTTGCTAAGCTTTCGTTGAGTTTTAAATATATTTATGTAACTACATTGATTTCGAAATGAAATACTTACTGTTAAACTTCTTACTTCGTATTTTCATCTTCATCATCATCATCATCTGCCCTACATCGGTGTAAATGCGTTTGTGTGTGTGTGTGTGAGTACTTAAAATATTTGAATTTGCAATGTTTTTTGTGTGTGGCTTAAAATAATCGCTTGCTTAGCTAAATTCAACAATAAGCAAAAATCGCTTGCAACAAGAAAGCTCGTTATTATATTTGATATTTTCCTGTCAATACTCACTCTCATAACTATAACCGTTATTATTGATTTTAATCAATCCCTGCACTTTGTTCAACTTTCCTGGTTTTTTTCTCACTTTTATTTTATTTTTTATTTTTATTTGGTTTAACTTATTTAACGGTGTTTTTTCTTCATTACAATATAAGTAATCATAAAATATTTCAGGCACAAAGTGAAATGAAACAAACTAAGCGGTTATATAAGTACAATGTGGGTTTTTTTATTATGTTTAAGTTTTAATATTCAAGTTGCTTTTGACGGCGGAAGTGTTGCAGAATGAATTTTTGTAAAGTTTTGGAAAGTTTACAAATTTTAGTGGAGTTTTCTGGTGGCGTTTGCAGTTTTCGTTCTAAAATAATTCCTTTGATAATGCAAAAAGTAAAATTTATTATAAATTTTACTCTAATACTTGGAAAAATATTGGATTTCTTTTTGAGTTTTTAAAAATTATCAATAAAAATATTTATTTTAAAATATTAGATTTTTTTCCTATAAAAAAAAGTATACTAATAGTATAAAAACCATTCAAAAAAAAAAAAAAATATATTTTTTTTCTAAATAAACTTTTAAATAATTAATTAATAAAATTTTAATAATTTATAATTTTAAAATAAAAAAAAAATAAAATGTAATTTTAATTTATAAAATATTTTATTTTCTTATTGGTTTTTATTTTATATTATTTTGTTTTTTTAATTTTTAAATAAAAAAAATTTGAAAACTTAAAATTTAAAAATATAAATTTTTTAAAAATTTTATAAATTTTTGTTTTAATTTTATATTATATATTTTTTGAAATAATATTATTTTCATTCACCAGTGTACTTTTGTAATTCAAATCCATTCTGCAACTGCTTCAGCTTGAGTGCTAAATGCTTGTGTTACGTATACGCCATGTCGGTCTGGAATGAAGAGTTGCTGCTAAGGATTTTTTCGAATATATTCGAATATTTTGAATTATTTTTTTAATTTAACACGAATTTATAAAACTAATTTCTTCAAGAAAAATTTTATAGTTTTTATTTTTTCGATTTTATGTTAATTTTATTTTTTATTATTATTTTTTGGGTTAACAATTCCAATGCTAGCTAACATCGTTTATTTTGCGAATCATTTGGTAATCTAATAATAATATTTTATTTTTTTTTGTTCTAATTTTAGCTATTAGAATGGTTTAATTAAACATTTATTTATTTTCCAAAAAATATTAATGAAATTCATAAATTTTTTTGTTGATGTTTCTAAATAAAGGCCAATGAAATGTAGTTAGGCATCATTAGAGAATTTCTCAAATACTTCATTTTGTTTTTATTTTTGTGAATTTTATTAAAGAGTGACATTTAAGTATATTCTTAACTACAATTCTCGCCCCATATTTAATCACTTTTAAGCACAAATTCACTAAAATAAATAATATCTAAGTAATAACAATTATTTGTATGGCTTTATGGGCGGTTTCGGCTGCAGCAGTGACATTTCGCTTTCAGAATTGATTTATTGCATTTGTGTATGTAGCATGTGGGGCGCACAGCTCAGTTTCAGCAGCTTGTCGGTGTCGTTTTTGGTTTTTAGGTAATTTATTAAATTTAGTACTACAGTAGGTTTCTGAGCGCCAGGAGAAACATCTTCAATGGTGGCATGAAGAAACGCAGCAATGCTTAAATGATATACTTCTAACTCGCACAACTCGAAGCGCCGCTTCGCTAGGTTCCGTTACACTTCCTCGACACTTCACTTACGTTTACGTTAACTTTCGCTCTCTTCATCTCTCCCTGCCGCTATATCGCTCGCTCTTTTGTTGTTAGTCACTCGCCTGCCATCTAACAGCTGACAGCCTCCGGCAGTGGGTTCTCCGTGATGCGCATCTTCTGCGCGCTCGTGTATGCCGTGCCGTTCACGCTCACCTCCGGCTCCGCCTCGAAGTCTAAGTCATCGTCCAAGTCCTTCCGCATGTCGCAGGCGGGCAAATGGCGTTCGCGCTCAATCGACTGATTGCCGTTGCCGTCAGACTCACCGCCGGAGGCGTCACCGCTACTCGAGGTATAACCGGCGTTTGTGGTGTTGTTGTTGTTGATGGCAGTTTCGCGACAGAGACGCACATTGCTGCGCAGCTTCTTTTGTTTTTGCTGTTGCTGCTGCTCAGCTTGCTGTTCGCGACGCTCCTTCTCGAGCTGCTCCTTGAAATTGGCAAAGAAGATGGACGAGTAGGTCTGATATTTGGTGCCACATGGCGAGGTGGCTGGTGTGGAGAGAGGCGTGGCTGTATTGTTGTAGTTGTTGGTGGTGATTGAGTTGTGGTCCCGTATCACAGTGTGGATAGCACAAGAGGCGCAGCACATTATAGAAGGGGGGACACAGAGGGAGTGGGAATTTTGCTTATGTTATTTAGCGAATTTATTTCATTTCTTTGTTTTTGTTTTTGTTTTATTTAATTTGCAACGAATTGAAAGTCGATAGATTGAAAAAGGAGGTTGAGAGAAAAACGTTTTGTTGTTTCTTTTGTTTGTCTGGAGAATGTTTGGGGAAATCTCGCCTAGCGCTTTTTGTGTGCATGTGTGTGTGTTGGTGGTGCATGTGTGCTGTGCGGTGGGTGGGCAAATGGCAAATGGTTGAGTGTGTGTGTCTGAGCGCGCGCTACACAAGTGTTTGTATTGGTGCGCGGTGAAGCTGCTGTGTGGCTGTTTTAAATGAGTGAAATCACGAAATATTCTAAGCACAAAGTGTGTGTGTGTCATGTATGTAATTTAAGCTTTAATTGAATTTAAAATTGCCGTTTGCAAATGTGTTGTTGTTGTTTTTAATGTCGACTGTTGTGTACGAGATTTATGTAATACATGGCATGGCATGGCAATGAGTGATGACACATTCGTTCAAATGCCAAACAGCCGGTGCAGCGCTGAGACACACACCCACACACACAAACACCAATTGCCGCACACATACACACCGAAATACACGCGTTCTTCGGTTCGAATAAGCATTTTTGTTATGCGTAATTAATTATAGCTTAAAATTTATTTAAGTTTAGGAGACTTTGTGTTGCTCAACGTGAAAAATTCTGGTTCATTTTTTTTTAATTGAAGAAATTCCGTTAGAATTAGGTAAGTTAATTCCAAAGCTTATTTATATCCATCTCATAGCTTAAATGCTAATAGTTGCTTATTCAAATTACAAATTATTAATTAAGTACGTACTTTACCGTTACTACAATTTATGGTATGTATTATATATGTATGTCGAGTTTATTGACCACTAATCTGATAATTTTAAACACTATCTTAAACAAGCCTTATACAACATAGAAATGCAACTCTGTTTTTCAGTTATTAAGAAACATAAAATGTTAAACCCGACTTTATGATGTAAGTGAACATTAAAGGGTTAAATAATATAAAAGTATATTTTAGTTAAATGTTTAATTTTTTATTTTAATAAAATATTGAAAAACTATTTGAAATATTGTAATTAACGGTAGTTTTTAAACTTGGATACTTTGGTTATTTTTGTGTGATTTTTACAATTTATTTATTTATAACTATTTTTTGTTGAGCTTATCTTTCTAATTTTTATACTCCAATCAATTTTGTACACGTTCTTATATGTAAACAAGTAAGGAAGGGCTAAGTTCGGGTGTAACCGAACATTTTATACTCTCGCAATTTATTTATTTAACTTAATTAGTATTATATAATACACAATTTGACCCACATATTCGTCATATATATTGTATAAAGTCCATTGAAAGTTGGAAACCATAATATTAGGTTAGAAGCACCGAGGTCCTCGTGTTCGATATATGGGGCCTTAAAAACCTATGGTCCGATTTCGGCGATTTTTGGAATGGGGCTACCACACTATAAACATAATATTTGTGCAAAGTTCTGCACCGATATCTTCTCTAGTGCTTACTTTATACATTGTAAAGTAAACAATTCAGATCGTCTTCAGAGTTCTGGTATATAGGAAGTAGGCGTGGTTATGAAGCGATTTGGCCAATTTTTACACCATATTATTGGGAGGTAAGGAAACTATTACAAACCAAGTTTCATTGAAATCGGTCAAGTAGTTCCTGAGATATGGTTTTTGACCCATAAGTGGGCGACGCCACGCCCATTTTCTATTTTGTAAAAAAATCTTTGTATGGGAGGTGGGCGCGGTTATTATCCGATTTCTTTCATTTTTGGACTGTATTAAGAAGTGGCTAAAAAAACGACTGTTTATATAGCTCTATTGGTTTCCGAGATATGTACAAAAAACCTATTTGGGGGCGGGGCCACGCCCACCTCCCCATAAAAATTACATCCACATATGCCCCTTCCTAGTGCGATCCTTCATACCAAATTTTATTTCCATAGCTTTATTTATGGCTTAGTTATGGCACTTTATGTGTTTTCAGTTTTCGCCATTTTGTGGGCGTGGCAATGGTCCGATTTTGCTTATTTTCCAACATTCCTATGGTGCCAAGAAATAAGTGTGCCAAGTTACATCAGATATCTTATTTTTTACTCAAGTTACAGCTTGCACAGACGGACGGACGGACGGACGGACAGACAGACATTCGGATTTGAACTCCTCTCTTCACCCTGATCACTTTGGTAAATATAATCCTATATCTAACTCGTTTAGTTTTGGGTGTTACAAACAACCGTTATGTGAACAAAACTATAATACTCTCTTTAGCAGCTTTGTTGCGAGAGTATAAAAATTTCAATCAGTTCAAAAAAATTTTATTGAATATAAAATCGATTGGTATACGTTCCTTTTGTAAGTTATAATCCCAGTTTTCCATGGCGAAGCTTTCGCTATTTCCATCCACTACTTCTACTTCCGCACAGTAGAAAGACTGCATCAAAAAAGAAGATCCAAAATACGCTCGTCGAACATGTCTGTACCTCAGTAAGCCAATAAAGTTCTGGAACAAAATATGTGAAGAAATATTGTGCCCACTCTCTCTCGCTCTTTATACTCTCATAGTTGGTTGCCTTTCTATACGAAGAAGTTATTTTTATTTTTTAATAAAAAATTGATTTCACCTTCTTCCATCTTGAGTTTAGAAAACAATTGTTTTTGCTTTTATGAATTGTCTATATATTTTTCAAACATCTTGTAAATATTAGGCTATAAAATATTTTTGATTTTGTTTTTTGTTTTAGTTCATCAAATGTAAACACGATTCATTGCAAATCGATGTGAAAAACAGACAACATCTAGCACATAAATACATCGGTGATAAACATAATAATAATAACAGCAAAAATACATTTCGTAATCATAATATATAATTATACAATAGTTACAATAAAAATAACTACAATACTAAACGCAGAGTCATCATATCAATTGTCACAAAAAAAGCAACGGTTTTGCATTAAACGAAAACAGCGCAACTCTTATGTGTAGGTACGTAATTGCAAACGGGAATATATGTATGAATAACTGTTAAAACCGAAAAAAGCCAAAATACAAATTAGAAAAAAAAAACATGAGAAAAACCCAAGTGCAAATGTCGAACAAACATAATCCAGTTCAGCGCCTCAGTTCGCAACCTAATTTGCACTTCCACTGCTGTTGGTTACAGTTATTCTGATAATTTCTATTTTGCTTTTAAATTTTTCAAATTTCAACTATAGTTGCAGTTGTTGTTGTTGATTATGGGTTTGTAGTCCCATTGTTGGTGGGGTTGTATGTAGGCGGTGGTTATGATGGTTTGTTGATGATGATATTGGTGATTCATTTGCGGTGCTCTGCTTGACCTACTGCACACTAAGTTGTATTTGATTCGAACTGCTCTGACTGGCTGTGGAGAATTTGCGTGCCAACTTTTGTAGTTTACCAACAGCTTTAAAGTGTTTTGTGTGTGATTTTTTCCAAAAAAGAAACAAAAATACAAGAAAATAAATCATATGAAAAAATATGTAAATAATAGTAAGTAGCAATACAAAAGTAAAACATTACAAATATTAAGTGAAATGCATAAAAGCGGCAAGCAATGGAACTTATCACTACTCAAGTGCAAATATCTTTATCAATATACATATACATAAGCGATACTATATTTAATAGATACAGATATTAAAGCAAGAACAAAAATAAAAGCGTACTCATTTTTATAAGAATAGTATTGTTGGGATTTTGAAAAGTTCTTTAAGTGGTTCTCGTCTTATCACGAATTTAGGAATTCAAGAGATTTGGTATTATTTAATAAATATTGTAAAATTTTCCTTTAATGCACGTTAATCCGGAAATAATTACTTTACCCACTACTATAAATTACATTAAACCCGTCAATATTAATATACATATATCGATGAATTTCTTTTGCGATTATTTGGGACTTTATTTGACAAATTCTATGATAATCTCTAAAGAGTCTACAAAACACTCCTTTAAATCATATTTCAATGGTTCATACCATGGTAGATTAGAATTCCAAAGATTAGTAAACCCATATTTATTATTCAATAGGTTGAGACTTGTTATACAGCTTTAATTTTAATCTTTAATACGCCATTTTTATCAAGACGAGATAACATAATAATCTCCAATGGCTCATTTCAGATTTGTACGCAAAGCTTTTTTCTTTGAGGTTCCGACAAAATTAGTATAGAATATTCCACGAAACAACTGTTAAGCCGAAGCTAAAAACTTTCCTCTTGCAGTTAAAGAAGTCTCAAAATATTAAAGCATAATTTATGAAGGCGGAAAGTTATAAAAATTAAAGTAACTTTTTGGCGTTTTTAAAACAAATTTACACTTTTGCAATCAGTTCGAAATTAAAAGAACTTTTTCTAGATTCTATATATGCAATAGACGAATGATGTAGGAAGGTTTTTTATTTATTCTTTTTTTAACAGATAAAAAATATCATATTATATATATTAATTTTAACTGTAGCGAACAAAGCACTTAAGAACCTTTTTTTATCAGCGAATGGCAAAAGAATACTCAATTCATTTCAGATAAAATTTTTCTTTGTCGGTGTTTTGAAAAATATTGAATTTGACCCGTTGAAGATCCTTGAAAATTCCACATTTATATTTTCGATTCAAAGTAATTCTTACGAAGTTTCTTTTTTGTTCCGAACTCTCATGAATTCGAAAAAATTGTTGAGTTAGTGTTGTTTCTTGAGTCTTTTGCCACGCGCTTAAGCAGATTAAAAAATATGTGACTGTAAAAAGCGATAAAAATATGATTTTTTTTTGCCAAAAACTCGTGCATTTTCTAAAAAACATACATACGTACGACAACTGGTGCGCAGGGTTTCAATAATTAAATTATTTTACACACAAAAATTACAGAAATATATGTTTATATTATTATAATGTAACTTAACTACAGATTTCTATAATATTTTAGAGTTTTAGTAATAAAAGGCCACTTGCTAGTATTGTCTTCCTCATTTGTGAATGCATATTTATTTCTCATAATGTATACGTACATATATGTATGTATGAATATTCATAACAATTTTGTAAGACATAAAACAATTATATTTATTGTGTGTGTTTATATAATGCATACTAACGCGAAAATTTCATTTGATAATTTGTTGTTTTTTTTTTTTTTTAATTTTATATTAAATATATTTAGTAGAAGTGGGTTACATTTACGATGACAGTGCGATATGCATTGAGGAAACTACAAGTATGCTAAGCTATTGAGAAGGATTGAGGCAGTTATTAGTGAGTCCACATTAACGGTAATCTACTATTCGACCAATTTAATGAGACCATATTTCTTTTTTTTTTTAATTTTTTTGTCTAACAAGTATTTTATAAATTTTGCCTGTCTCCCCGTCTTGTACCCAAAAATAACTGCGTCACAATCACTTCAACTACACCAAACAATTAAGACCCAAAAGCGTATACAAGAGTTCGACGTTCAGAGTAATGTTTGACTGCATTTTTTAGTATTTTTTTCATTGGCAGCGTTTCAATGTGTTCCTGTGGCAGCGCCTCCTCCCGCACACGAGCGACACATATGCACATGTTAATACTAGATTACAACAAGCAGTGAGACTAGAGTTAAAATTTCTGTTACTGACATAAGGTTTGCTCTCAAATCTAACGCTTTATTGCGATTTTTCAGCTGTTGGCCAGTACCAGGCGAGGGTAAAGAGGGAATAAAGCGAAGCAACAAAAATGCCATAATATTTGCGAGGGTTTAGTAGGGAAGTTTTTGTTTTTGTTGTTATATAAAATTTATTTTTTTTTGCAACAAAAAGCAAAGTTACACCAAAATATACATACATACCACAAATGTATATAGAGTTGTTGTTTTTAAGTATATGTTTTTTTGTTGTTAATATTTGGAATTGCAATTTAGATTTTGTTATTTGTTGAGCAAAGAGCGCGGTTTAAACACACACCACACGTTGTTTGAAAGTAAAAAAGTTCAAAATCGATTTAAAAAAATAAATTTTTGGTTTTTTTTTAATGAAAAATATGACATATATATTTATATATAAGTCCACATCAATTATGAACGATATTCGAAAATTCAAATTTTACACACAAAACATTCAAAAATGGTTAGGTTGGTGTTTCGTATGCGAAATGTCGATGGAATTTTGTGGTTGTTGTTTTGTGCATTTTAAAGCGTGATTTTGTTTGTTTTTTATGATTTGGTGTGTTTTTGGGTTTTTATTGAGTTTTCGAGTTTATAAACATTTGAAAAGGAGATATAAAAGAGAGAAAAAAGAAAAGAAAATATTTGTATGTCCAAATTAAATTTCAATTTCTTCACAGCGTCGGTATTTTGTATTTATCAATGAGAGAGCAGTGTGTGAATTGAACCCTTGCTTGTAGTTTTTTGAAAAAAAAAAATACATTTCAGGCATATGTTGGAATGTTGAGAGAAATGTGGTGAGGCGATTTGGAGGATGGTGAGTTGTTACGCAGATTGACTTAAACTTTTGAAGAGCTACAACTTAGATTTAAAATTTAAAGTGGATTACTGGATTTTATTTCGATTAAGAGAACGTATTTTATCTGTGAGATATATTCAAAGATTTCCCAAAATAAATTTAAAAAATAAAAAATTGATAACCTAAAATGTTAGTTCAATTAAAGCATTTTCAAACCTTATTTAATTAACTAGAAAATAATAAATTTTATTTTTAAATAATTATTGTAATTAAATTTAATAATTTTTGATAATCTCACCATATATAAAAAAATGTTAAAAGTTCAAAAAGTTCCGATTAAATATTGTAAAGAAGAAATTAGACTACATTTGTAGTAAAATGCCGATGAAGACAATTGAATACAAATAGACTCTTGGCCCAATACACTGACTTGTATATTATACTACTGCGTTTAAAATCCACTAAAAATAATTTTGAGCTTCAATGAAATCCTCTTCCTGCCAACTTATACTCATATACTTCCACCTGGTATTCTCAGACCCTGTGGTATATGCATGTTGGCTTGTGTCTAACGTGTTATAAGCTAAACAGCAGTGAGTCAAATAATTTCATTTATGCTTTTTTCTCATTTTGTTTTCAAACAACATTTTTATTTTTATTTCTGAATAAATCCAATTAAATTCACATCTTTCCAATACTCAGCAAAAGTAATAATTTTAACAATTTTCTTTTAAATTAATTACTATATTTTACTATATTTCAGTACAAATAAAGTATGTATGTTTGCTGTAGTCATTTTTTCGTATTTATAGCCAATTTCAAACTTTTATTATCTGCCTACATACATACATTGGTATAATATAATAATTTGATTGTATATATGACGAATATATATGTAATTATGTATGAGTTAATGATGTTGTTGTTATTAGCAGTAGCGTTAAATAGTTTCTATGTATGCATGACACCGTTATATGCAAGTTTGTATGTATTAAATTTGCGTATGTTAAAGAATTTGAGTACGATTCGGTAGAGCTTTGTGTTTGAATATTATCTCTGAGTAAATACTGAGTGTTTAAATGTGTTTAAGAAAGGCTTGTATATGAAGTATATGAAGTTCGTTTGTATGCTGTTTTTAATGTTGTTACGCCATTTTGAGTAAAAAAAACGTTTTATGAGTGTTTAATATACAACTTTTTTTACTTTTCAATTTATATGCAGCAAACAACAATACACTTTTCAAGTATGCTAAAAATTTTGCTATATTTCTATATACAACAGCTTGACTTGCATTATACTTGAGTCATGTGAGTTGCTGCTCACAAAACAATAACAATTCGGCTATATTTTGTTAATCTTCTCGCCTTTTCGCATTTGGTTAATAATTTCACTAAAGCTTTAAAGCCAAATACTAGTTGCTTTGCCGCAAGGCTATCATATAATTAAAGCGTTATGCGTTTTTAATTGTTTAATGTTATTTCGAGCTCACTTAAATTCATTAGTTATTTCAAATTCGAAATGATTTTCGTATCCCTGCTACTAAATATTGCTTCGAAGTGCATGGTTGGGTTAATACGGAGGGCATATTAAAAGAAAACTAAATTTATAGAACAAAAGAACACTTCAAATTTTGTTCAGCACACCGCTTTTCGTATAAAAAATGCTTTTAATTTCAAATCCGATACAATTTGAAAGCTAAAACCTCTCCCTTAATATTGAAAAAGGTGTTAAGAGTATCTTTGGTTCATCTATCTCAGTCAAGAAGTCTCTTAGATACATGAAGAATCAATGCATCAATCAATGCGCAGAGAATATGTCGCATTAGGGATAATACTGTATTGAAAAGCTTTCAGTACGAGTTAGATGAGTGACCCAATCAAAGTCACCCTTTGAAATTTAGATTTAACTAACAGCTCGGAATTTCTTTCGAAATTTCATTCAAAAAAGTGTGGAACCATGAAAATATTTAAATATGAATATTCTAAGCCAATTTCGAAAATTAATATACAGTTAGAAGGGCAAGTGTATTTTAATAATTCGATTTGTATGACGATAAAAAATATTTTGAATTATGCAACAGTGTGTATGTAATATCTATAATTTAAATAGACTACTTAATTTTAACAAACTTCTTCTTTTCTTCACTTCAAAACGATTTCCAATAATAAAGTGAGCGCAGTCACTAAAATGTAATTTTTTTACCAAAATTTATGCGCGATTGACCGATTTTTGTATGTACTTTATAACGCTAACTCATAAGCTTTTTTGAAGGCGAAAGCTTTTTATTTGAATTGTTGTTTATTTTTACACGATGTCTTATAAATTTCGAATATATTTTATGTGGGCTACGAATGGCAATGAAAACTATTTATGTAGTATATTGTATATAAGTATAATTGGTGGTTGTTGTGGTTAGTTAGTGGTGGAGGTGATGGTAATATCTTTGTTATGCTAAGTTAAGCTCCGCAGTGCTTTAACACTTACCGTAGCCCTCGCCCTGCAGGAAAAGCCTGAAGGCTTCGGCCAATTTCGCCGGTTGTTCCTCCATCACCATGGCGCAATCGGAGATCTGCAAAGCAAGCCAACAATCATAATGACAAATATAAGAAAAATCAAATTCGTTTAGCAAACCTTCATCCAAGATGAGTTGGTTGGATCCAAGCGCCCATTGAAGGTAACGGTATCATCGACATGTGGCGACAAAGCGCCTGTAATATTAATGACCGGCATTTTCAGTGTGCACGACGATGGCTGCGTACCGGGAGTGCCGGGTGGTGTACGTGTAATATTCAAGTCATTGCGATGTATATACGAATTGATGAACATGGCCAAATTAGTGGGATTGACGCCGCGTTCAAAGTGTTGCTTAAACATTTGCACCATATCATAGTTGCGCTCCTCGGGATTACGGCCCAAATGATGCCACATCAGATAGTCGATGACGCTCTGAGTCATGCCCTTGGTGCGCAAGAAGCGAGTATTGAAACTCTGGTAGCCCCACTCAATCCAGCCGGATTGTGTCGAAACGCAATTGATGAGCACCAAAGCGCCGACTTTATCCGGATTGGTGTGTGCAAAGCGTGCCAGTATATTGGCGCCAGCGCCAACACCGAAACCAATCACCGATTTCAGACCAAAATGTGACATCACGAAAACCAGCTGAGCGGCCAATTCATCCATGGTTGGATAGACGTAGCTGTGGGAAGGGAAGTGGAATGAGAATATTAGAATTTTTATTTCGCCAACCCGAACTTATGGTAAATTCTCAAAAATTATGGATTGAAAAAATTCTTAACCAATAATCATAGAAAAGTGTCGATATTATAGTAAATTCGAATCGCATTCGAAAAAATTATCTTCTCGGATAAATGTTTTTTTGTATCGTATTCGAACGGAAATCAACTAAGATTTTTTCATTTTACAACAGTTCGAAAACTCAAAAATATAAGGTTTTCGGTAGATTGGCATTGAAGTGATAATAAAAATTTAAAAAAAAAAATTTAGTCTAGTAATTCGAAAACTAAATTTTCTAAATTCTTTCATGATTTTTTGACAAATCCCGAATCATTATGAAATTCCAAAAACTTGGATTGTCATTTAGCTTAAAATATATGATCTCTTCATATTCGAGTTCACTGGGGCATTGAGCTCCTCTAACGAGTCTATTGTGTTTATTGAGTAGTTAAAATTTTGCTAAATATGAAATTGATCATCAAGCCATATTATCATTAATATTTACTCTTCTGGCAATATAGGTGCTCCTTCCTCTTGTCCAGGAGCTGTAACATGATAGACGCAGAAGTTCTCCAGCAAACTACGAAGTGGAGGAAAGTTGAAGAATCCAGCAAAGCTAGTAGCATCTGCAAGGTGATAAAAATATATATCAATGGATAAATTCATAAGAACTGAGCTTTCTTTTGCTACTCTCATATTCTCTAAAATTCTTTTTAAAAATATCGTTTCATACTTACAATTCAAACCCAGATCGTGATACGTCAAAATGGCTGGCTTTGTAGTGTCACCCTGTACGGCTACGTGAATATCGCCCTTATCGGTGGGCACACGACGCTGTTCACAGGCCTGCAGTGCGGAGCCGCGTGTATATGGGAACTGCAGCCACACAGAGCGCAATTCAATATCGTCCATAGGGTCGACGGGCATGGTGCTAACGAAGTGAAGATAATCGAAAATTAGTACAAAAGTATTTCAAATATTTTAATAACATAACCTAACTTTTTTTCAACTGACTGCTGGCATTATATGTGTAAATACTTAATTGTAATTGCTAAGTGGGCTCTATATGGTATTGATTTCTATGTGAGAGCGGTACATAACTACTATATATAATATTCGAATGGGAGTACTGGAGCACTTGGTGTGTGAAAAAAATATGTTTGAGCTTTTGTGTGTGATACGACAATTTTCTAGTTGGAATTCCTCGGGCTTGTATGTATTTAGTTTTCATTCCGATTTGGTTAGATTAGGTGTTAGCTGTAGTGTTTGCATATTTGGCATATTAACTATTATTCATCTAACGCAGGCAATTGTATGCTGGGTACATTCATGTAAATTCTATGCTAAGGCTTATGTTTGTAGGTTTGAGTCCAAATCAGTTTGTGAAGGGCTTCTAATGCTAAATTTTATATATATTAGTCAATGCGGCAGGGTTGCTCATATCAGTTGCTAAGCTACGTGTCTTAAGACTAACGCTAAGCTAAGTTTAATTAATAGAAACTATAAATACTAAGCTAATAAAATATAATACTTTAAATAAATATATATATTTAAAATAATAATTCATAACAAAAATGTTTTTTTTTCGGTATCTAAAAGCTTAAGGAAAATACTTATAATACATGAAACTATATAATCGTACTTTAGATATATATTAATCTAAAGTAAATGAAAATATTTAAGAAATCATACAAAAATACACGTTTAAGTCGGGATTGTTATGAGTCATGAGTTGTTTCTTAGCAGGATTTTCGAATCAACACGATTATGTGAGAAGTCGTTTATTTCTTTTTCGTATAATTTTTATATCGTACTTTTCTGTTGTTTTTGTTTTTTAAATGAAATCTATTATCAATTAATGCAGTTTGTAGTTTGCTAGTTGTAATTGTAGTTTATTATTGTAGGCGTAATTGACAGCGCGCTTACCCCAACAGACGTGCCTCCTCGGCCGTGTGTGTCGGCGCAGATGGCATCTTCGTATTCAGTGGCTTACCGATTTTGTCCCGGTCTCTGAAATAAACACTATAGACATGCAAGCGCAAAGAAAACAATTTTTCGAACAAATAAAACTAAAAACTAAGTGTCACAAGCCACAAGCGATATTTATGCGCGAGCTAAATATAGGCGAGCTTTTCGAGTGATTGCTGGTGTAAATTTGTTAAAAAGTCATTTTCGAATAGTTATAAAGCAAAAGCGGTTATTTACTTCTAGATTTTTAACGTTATTGTAATTAAAAAGGACGTTAAAAACAGTGGTCAAGTAAAGAAAGGTCAAAGGTCATTTTGAAAAAAAGCTAATTCGAACACCTTAAAAGATCAAATAAATATCGCTTGCTGATATGCTTTTAGAATAATACAAAATAATTTGTTTTAATAGAAAAGAAGGTTAGAATCATCACAGTAACAGTATTAAATGTAATACATATATTTTATGAGCTTTTATGTATGAAAGTTTTGTGAGTGAAAAAAGGGATGAAGAGTGAAAGCTTTGATTTAGAAACTAATGCACTTTAGGTGTGTTTTTAAATACAATAATATGAGCAATATGTGATATTTATTTGTTGAGACGAAAAATATGAAGAATATGGAAATAAGAAATATATGAAAAATATTTTAGTATGTCCATATTTCATTTATACAAATTTTTCTATTTTTTGTTTTGTTTTATTTTAAACCGTTAAAAATATTCCAACAACTTCTAAGAATTTATTTTCATTTAATTTTAAATTGAGCTCCAAGAGAACCCTCCTACGTACATTAAAATGCATGTGTTTCCGCACACTTAGTGCCCGAAAAGGATGAATGGGTTTTAGTTGAGTGCTTGCCCCACTGGCTTCCGCCAGTTTTTGGCTTTTTAATAAAATGGCTTGTGAAAGTGATGAATCCCTAACTAAATAAACGAAATACCGTTGCCTTTTTTCTCTGGTGCAAAAAGGAAACTAACAACAACAAATGAAAGCGTATATTAAAACGAGAAATCAAAATTGCAAAACAATGCAATAAATATAAAACAAGAAGCAATAATTTTCAACATGCTTGACTGGCAATGAGCAGCCGAAAGTGGGCAACTACGAGAGCACTACCACATGTAACCGTAAATACGAACATTAATTCATACTTCGTAAAACCGAAGTATAAAAGCAGGCGCATACTGGGGGTAAATAACGGAAAATAAATGAGAAAACATGCTCAAAAACAGAAAAAATATGTATGCTCTTATAATATTATGAATGAAAATAATAAATAGTTTGTGCTTACAGAAGAGTACACAGATTTGCACAGACTTATATAATAAAAGGATATACACTTGTAAAATGCATATATGTATCTATGTATGTATGTGACTAAGCGATTCAGTATGTGCCTTTGATGCATGAGTGTGGGTTGTGTAGTGAAAAATGTGTGTAAGAATATAAAGTACAAAAATGAGTCAGCAGCCTTTAAGACTGGCATGAGAATGAGTGAGAGATTGTAAAAAAATCCAAAAATAAACAACAAAAAATCAGAAAAAATTCAATCAAAATATCCAAACTATTAAAAATATACTCGCTTTTGTATATACAAACATAGATACAATCGTCATTTATATATATGTTATATATAGTGCATATGTAAGTAGCCTTCTTCAACCACATTTACTAGCATGCGAAATATTTGCTCGTAAAATTCTAAATCAGGCGCCATCAAATTGGCGCATGTTGCCCACAACTGGCCCATTGACTCAATTTTACCCGGCGTAAAGCGAAAAAGAGTGTGGCGCGAAATATACGCTTTAGCTTGAAAATAAATAAAGCCCCACCCGAGTCAAATAGCGTTAAACGGATGTCTTACTTAACGCACGAACCGCTCCAATCGAAGCCTGCATAATCTGTAGCAGTTCAAACTAATAGAATCGCTTTCACTCAAAGTCATAAATACGGATATTTGTGTGAGGAAGTTTTCATAATGGCAAATTTGTATATACGAGTCGATTGTGAATACAGGGTGTCTCAAAGGAGTGGATTATTACTTTAACACTGGTAGATCTGAACTGACCTCTCATATGAACTTCCTGAATTAGCACATTAGAGCAAATTTAGACGTCTCGAACTTGTCAACTAATCTCTAACATTACAATCAGAAGAAGACGCCTTCCATTCTATAACCACCAAATATCAAACACTCAACCGAGAAAGTTTGAGTATTTAAAACACACTGTATTCACACCACTTTAAATTTGCGCACATTTCAAATTATACTGGTATTCTTATATAATATAGAATCAAAGCTTTCCAAGCCAATAACAAAAATATTTACTGGATTGTACAATGGCTGCAAGCGGAAATCTTTTTTTTTTTTACTCCCACCTAGTTGGCCACCCACTTAACTCACACAGCGCCGCTGGCGAGTGGCTTAGTCATACGCACTCAATGCAAAATGGCGGAGACTCGACGACTCGGCGAAAACTAGTCAATGGGTATTTAACCAAAGCGCCCAAAAGCATAGAGGCCACTCACAACCAATCCTTACGCTCACACATACACACATACATATGTATATATTTATTTATGTTATAGGAATTTTTCGAGCTCTCCTTTTCAGCTATAATTCAACGGCGCCATTTTTGTGACGGGTAAATAAACTTCAATGGACGTCAACGCATACTCAAGTATATACGAGTATAAAGACATAAAGGTGCCTGTCAAATGAAATTTTAGTCCGTACAAAAAGTAAATAAGACAACCAACCACAGGTGCTTGTGTTTGCCATAAAAGGTTGTTTGCCTTGGGTCGTGGGAGAGGACATGCCACAAAATAAAGTTTAACCAAATATTAAATAAACTTGCATGAAACTGCTGATAGCTTATGACTAACAGGGCGATAGGTATTTCTTACCTAGTTTAGTGCTATGTGTTTATTTTAGTTGTTGTTGTATATAATTGGCTTCAATTAGCTGGCCACAATTAAAGTTGATTAGAAGATATAAAAAGGGAGGAACTGTATAACATACCTATGTTTGTATTGTATATCAATAAAAAGTTGTAAAAATATCCGGAACAAAGATCGAATAAGAAAATGGGAAACATATATTTATACATACATATGTAGCAAAGAAGAAAGAAGCAAAGCTTCTTGTTATGTAAGTGAAATTCCTTCCAACATCAGCACAAAGGCATTGACATTTACTTAAGATAATCCATCAGACTCAAATCTGCAGGTTACAAACTGGATTGAAACTGACCTTAACAGGTTTCAGACCGGATATCGTATCTTCAACTGTTGCCTTGAAGTTCACAGCACTTTTGTTTTTTAATGTTTTTTTAATTGTCTGAGTGTTTTTGTATTTTTATATTCTTTTAGTACTGTAAGGCAATGAACTACGAGATGAATCAGAGATAGTAAAAATATCAAAAAAGAAATGTACTATTTATATTAACTATGTGCTATGCTCCTGAGTACTATTCACCTCATTGTAACATTGTATCTACCGTTAAATACATTTTACAAGTTGAGAAAAAATATTTTCTGTTTCAAGCCATGACCTACAATCTTGAGATCCATTCAGAATTTCTAACCGATTTTATAAAAAGTGTTCTCATGGAAAACTCTCAGAGATTTGTTTTCTCGTGCGGAGAGACGACCGTTATAAGCAAAGTATACTTATCTCAGTCGAAAGATATGAGGCGCTAAAATATTGTTCATCATTACTATTTTCTACAGACCACTCACCACTCAGTTATAAGGCAGACGCTTTCAGAAACATTTGGTTTCGGTCTTTTGATACTTTTTCCTACACGTTTCTTGTTATTTGTTTACATTTTCAGCAACAATATAGTAATTTTTATTAAATATATACATATACGAACATACATATGTACATGCAAACGCTTGCAATTCAACGAGTATTGAGCCGGCAGCGCACTTTGATATAAAAAATACCAACTCATTTAACATAACACACCCGAATGCACCGGATTTGAACCGGTGCGAACCGGTAACGGTAAGTGCAAGCAATTAAGAATGCAAATATATCCAAAGCGACGCCGCCACCGCCGAAGTATGAATGGAAGCGTGCAAGCGACTGCAACAACAACAATAGCAATCGAAATGACAATGCCAATGTAAGCGATCAGTCGTAGGCACGGCGCCGGTGTCCATAACAAGCCGGCAATTCGAGGAAGCAATCGAGTTCGAAGCTGATTCTGATTGCTTTACAAGCTATTTGCTAACTTCCAGCAGAAATCTGATCAATAATCACGAGAGTCACGATCGGTAGCATGGCCGCTAGCGTGCTGAGTGGAGCGCCAAACACCCACCTTTCTAAGCGTCGATACATTTAATATAGAATCAGTATTGTTGTTGTTAGCTCACGTTTAGTTTGTTTAATAACAAATCATAAGCAAACGCTAAATACTTTGTATGCAAATATACATTTGTAAGTGGGTGTGTCCACAGAGACAATGTAAGTTTGAAATTGATACTTTTTATTTAAATTTATTCTATTTAAATACAGTAGAACTTCGCTGGTTTGAACAAATTTTAATATAATTTTTTTTATTTATTTTTTTTTTTGGAAATAAAACGTTTTTTGTCGACTCGACTTGACCCTTGAAATCGATCTTTCAGCATCTCCTTCCCCTTCCCTCCAACAAAAAAAATACAAAAGCAACAAAGATTCACTTTCATTTTCACTGCAGTTGCATGAAAAATTCACGGAAAATCAGAGAGACACGCACACCAGCACACGCTGCAAGATGTATTATGCATGGGAGGCTACTTTACTGAGGCGTGTCATGTTTGTGGGCTTCAAAAAAAGTAGTAGCACACAAGCGCCAGCTACTGCATGGGTCATATGAAAAATTCATAGCAACATGCAACATCAGCAGCGGCAAATGCAAAAAAGCGAATTCCAAGAAATTGTAAGAAAATCGACAAAATTAAAGGTTGTTCCAACGGTAAAAAACAACAAAAAAACAAGAATACTGCAACGCTGTATCGAAAAATCTACAACACACTGACGCTGGGTGGGCAATAATTTGTCGCTATTATCGATGGAGGTTACAAGCTGTGGCGCTAGTGCACCAATTACGCTTGACATGCACAAAGCTTGTAGTCTCGTGTTTGCATGTTCGTATATATGTATGTGTGTATATGTAGTCTTCTATGTAATTAATGTGGGTGCAGGGTCGGTCTTCAAACTTTTGTATATTATACTCGTACATTGGTTGGCCGATTCATGTCGCTCATTCGTGTCGCCATTTGTGGATCCTTTAAAATTGACACAAATCGCCGCTGATATTTATATGTATATACAAATCGAAACATATCTACCTGTATAGAAGACAATGCACACGACCAATTTGAGGCAAGAAATGCTCAAAAAATCAATAGTGCTTTAAAGCACATCTGGAGAATTCCACGAATTTACACTATTTTTAAACTGATTAATATGTGGCTGGGAATAATTGATTTTATTTATGAACTTTAAGATTATTGATATTTGGTTACCAAGGGCCCTTATATAAGAAATTTTCTATTATCTGCTCCACGGTCCAAGCCTCACGGGCTGAATCCAGTGAAAGTATGAATCAAGAGACCCAAAAATAAAATATATATCAGGATCTAAATTCAAAACATAGCTTTGAAACCAACCACACTCGTATGCATCTATATAAATACCACAAAGTAGGGTTAGTTACAGCTCATATAATACCAGAACGACTGCACCGATTTTGATGATCTCGGTGTTGTTGAATTCGTTATCGCCCTGAATAGCAGAAAACCTTTTAAAATGTCGAAAAAATGTACAAAACCATATTAAACTAGAAAACACTTAAATCAAAACATTGAAATAAAACGTAAAGATGTCAACAATTGTCAAAGGTCTCAATCAAACCTGTGTTAGGCGGTTCAAAGTTCACCGATCTAATGCGGCTTTAATATACCCTGACTCGTGCCTATTCATATCACTGATAGCTTAAATGTCCGTCTTCTTAATTCTTCACGACTCTATTATATAATATTTATTTATTATAACTTTTTCTTTTTGCATCTCCATCCCTCAACATGAAGTAGATTTCTCAAATATGTTTTTAATTGCTAATCAAAAACGCTTAATTAATTCAATGCGCAGTAAAGCACAAAGGGAATTAAGCACAAAGGGAGTAGCTAGCGACCTCATTCGTGTTAAAAATAATTTCATATTTCAAGCATCCACACCTTTCACATTTTCGTGCACGTGCAATTTGAGGATGAAAGTGAAAAATGCTCGCGGAGAGCAAAGCATTGCATTGGGCAATTGAAACGCTAAATTTAGCTAATTTGCGTGATTTTCGAGTTATCAGCTGCGGTTGAGCGCTCTATGTTAATTGATGCAACAACAATAACAAACAAAAACAACAGTACAACGACCAGCTGCATTCGGTTGCAGGCAAAAGCTCATCTACATTCACCGTTCACGGTCAACGCGGTCAAATGACGGAGCTATGGCATATACATATAAAGCACTAAAGCACAGACTAAAATGCGATATTTATGATTACACAAGTGCGCCGAGCATATACTAGATGCATGCAAATGGGTATGCCACAAGTCTGAATTTATTTGAATTATTTGAGCATTTTCTAAGAGATAACTTAGCGTGGGCGGCCGTAACTAACCGGCTGGCAGGAAGTGTTAATTGAAGTAAGTATGCGATTTATTTTTCAACACATACCAATGAGCGAGGAGAGTGGAGTGTGGTAAACCGCGTTGAAAATCTAAGTAATTAACACGAATATAAATGTAGATATGTCTATGTGTTTCAAAGAATTAAGTAATTATTCACTTGCATAGGAGCTCACAATTATTATTCTAATAATAACGATTTACCAGAATAATACACAGGGATTCCAAGCTAGTAATTATATAGATTTGCAAATGAATCTGATAAAAAATAGTGATGAATAAATTCCACGGGAATGCACTTATGAAGGTGGTTCGTCTCTGATAGATCAAACCCACAACTAAATAATTGGGTGCTAACCAAAGATCTTAACAACCGCAGACATAATAGGTACTACTAAACATACCTTAAAGCAGTTTGAGTTTTATTATTTTTTGCTCAATGTTCGTAATCTGGTAAATGGTGCTTTAGTGAAAGAATACTCAACTGTTGATTTGAATTTCGAGGGGCCTCAGTTATTAGTGAATTATTTCAGGCTTTGTGAATTATTCTTCGACGAGTAAAGTGTGTTTTTTAGACATTTCAAGAAGAAAAAATTCGCTTATAATTTAATTTCAAAATCAAGAATTAAGTTTGCCATTACGTTTCAAAATTTATTTCTGGCAAGTGACGACCGCGACTGGCTCGAATAAAGCCAGCCTAGTGGTCCCATTTTCGACAACTTTTTGTTTTTGTTATGTTAGCAACAAATGTTGTTCTGGAGTAAGTCTGTACATTACACTATCCAACACTCGGCTGGGTATGTCCCAAGTTTGGTCCAATACCCAGAAAAAAAGTCGATTTTGCCGTATAGTTTTATGAAATGAAAACCACACGTCTAAATAAATACCCATTATTTGAGCATGTACATCATATATTTAACCAATGAAATAAATCAGGTTTTTTATCCTCTAATTAGGATTTAAAAAAATTCAACAATTTCGGACTTAAAGACTTATATATATATATAAAAAGACTTTAAATTTTATTAAATGCCTGGTTCAACCTACAACAGTTGCCACCCTATATTATGTTAGATGCTCCAGCGAAGTGCTTATGTAAAAAATAAACTATATGCATGGTTGCAACGATAACTGAGTCAATGTGAAATGCGATCGAACAACGATTGGCCGCACAACTGCAATTAAATATAACAGCCGAGGGAAACGGTAAAAAGTGCCTGTGGAAACCGCACTGGAACACGGCACTCAGTTTCAATGAAAATGTAATAAACATTTATGAAATTACAGTGAATAATTTACACTAACATCAGTGCGGCTGTGAGTGTGCGTGTGTTTGTGCAAGTGTTGCTAACATATTTGAATGGCTTCGAAGGGCTTGTTGTTGGTGTGCGCGTCGATTTGCTGATGGCTGATGACTAACTTTGTTAATGACTGTAATGACATTGTTGTTGCTGGTGTCGGTAATAGTGAAAAAGTGGATCACATTTTCATTGATATAATATAATATGAAATATTTTGTAATATTCACGCAACAATAATTGACTTTGTTCCAGTAGCCAGCAACTTTTTGCAGCACACCAATACACCGCATGGGGCTACCAGCACTTGCTCAACGGATGCCCAATGAAATGGGCGAAATGACCTAATAGCATAGGGACCCACGCAGTGGGTATAAGTGCAATTTTACTGGAAATTCGTGCGAAAGCAGAGGTCAAAAAGTCAAAAGCATGTGAACACACACACACACCGGTACTTTTACACTTGCAAGGGTTTGTGTGTGTGTGTGTGTCAGCAAATAGCTGTAAGCATTAAATAAGTACATAATTCCATTTATTCATGACAGTGGTTCCAATTTCAGTTGCTTGTGGCAACATTGACATGCATATATTACATTTACATATGTAAATTCAACAGTGGTGACAACGCAGGGTAAGGGACGCAGCGTGTGGAAAGCACTTGCTATCTTGCAACACCAGTTGCCAACAAGGCGGCATTGGGCTGGGCGTTCAAGTGTCGTTAGCTTGTTGGAAATTGGAATATGGAATTGACCAACTGCGCCAGATTTGCGCCAATGCCAAGCAAGAGAGATTGTGCAATGGTTAAACGTGTATGCAACAACAACAACAGCAAAAAGTGCAATCATTTGAAGAGTAGCTGACACAGGGGACTGAGCTGGAGGCCACAATGGCATGAACTGGCACAAATAAGCGCAATAGCCGAATGCTGAGTGTGAAAAAGCACACGCAAAAACGAATGACAACACACACAATCGAAACGCAATCAAGTGCAGGCAGCATGTGGCAAGTGGCAAATGACATATTGCATTTACATAACTGTATCTGTGTATGTGTATGCGTGTGTTACATAGCCACTTTGTGATGTCAACCCGGCCAACCGCACCGCACCGCAGCGTCGAGCGAGTCAGTTCAGTCAGCCGGGTCATTACTATCGAACGACGGACAGCAACGGCCCGGTCACTTAACACAGTCACTCAACATTTTCGATACGATTTATTTGCTGCCACATATGCTTGCCACCAGCAATTGAACTTACTGTGCCCAAACGATATATGAAATACGGAGAATTTAATATGCTGTGGACAAATTGCAATCGCAAATGAGAGTACTCCCAAGTGGTGCAGAAGGGTGAAATGGATGCGAAATGATAGTAAAAACAAATAAAACGAAAGACATCTCAAATGTACTGAACTGCAACAAATTATTGATAAAACAATGCGCATATGCTAAGTCGTATTTTGTGGCATGTGGCACGTGGCATGTGCCACACCAACAACAATTGCCGCAATAATGTTGATTTACTGACTCGATAGCGTCGATTTTATTGAGCGCAATGTTTGTTCGACTGCCTGTTGTCTCTGTGTACAATTGGGTACAATTGGGTGCCATGCAAGCAGCAGTTCACCGTATTCACAAACACGCCGTTGCCTTGAACTTTTCCAACGATTTGCCACATCTCTTGTGTATTGTGCCGTAGTTTTAGACTCGGCATGGCATAGAAATGTGTGTAATTTCCCCACCAATCAAATTAATATTACAGTGAAAACACAGCGGACATTAGCAATCATATTTTATATCCTTTACAACCACACGTAATTTATGTGCGTATAACGGTTAGCAAAGTGCTCATGCATTTAACTTAAGTGCTAATAAAATTTATAATGGATTTCTGAGTGAAGAATTGGTGTTATAACTATTAGACCCATTTTAAACGCGACTGTTATTGAATTTGGCGCCTAGAAGTCTCAATGCAACGCTGTTTAGATTCTCAGAAAGTTTAGAGAATCACAAGCTAACCGTACTTTACATTTAAAATCTGTACACAAGTAGATTAGAAATATTAAAATGTTCAAAATATTACAGGCATATGCCGTTTAAGGTCATGACCATCGCAAAATATAATTATTTCTCGAGAAGGTTTTTTTTTTTGAACGGCAAAGATTTTGGTTGATCGTCTGAGGTTTATTCAGTTCCGAGTTTATGTTCCTTGTATTAATGAACGGAACAAAATTCAGCGATAATCAACATATATCCGCTCTTCACGCTTCACGATAGTTTGAGAAACCAAGAGATCTGAAATCATGGGTTTTGAAGTAAAATTTGTTCAATATACATATATAACTCACGGTCTCACAAGGAATTGTCTACCCTTTACAACATTAAATAGACTTATCATAGAGATTTTTAGTTTTATGGTAGATGATCCAACAGTATATTTGCATCCAAGATCCACAAAATCATCCGTCTTTGAGTAAAATAAGTTCGAAAACACCACAAAAATACCATATTTATTAGAGAAAGAAGGTTGACTTCAAGAAAAGGAGAAAATATTTCAAAAATATGATATTTATTGGAAGACACAGATTATTTTCTAATAAAAAATAATAATAATATATTGAAACTTCCATCTCAATAACAAGAAAGACAATATTCTAGAGTTAAAGTGATATACATATGTATATATCAATGGGTATCTCCGATATCCATAAGTCATGGTATAGATTAAAAATAGGCTAACCAAATTAGCCTGGACTTATAAAAAAATGTTTATGAACATTAAAAAAAAAACATGATTGATGATCTGAAGATCGAATTGGACCCTGCAAACAAATATTGTATCGTAGACCTCAAAAATTTGACAATAGACACCGAAAGTATTAATTTCAAAAGCAATTCATTTAGCTTCAATACAACGTTGGATGGTTTCGGGTTCAGGCTTTCGTAAGCTTGATGGAAGGTTGACTAAAAACACTCGTCTTATAGCATTGAAGCTTATACATGATGGATATTTGTTAACATTTTTATATGTGTGCATTGAGTAAATGAATTATTTTTTTACAATATACAATTTTAGTTAAACAAACGAATAAAAGCAACAAAAAACAAGCAACAAATCAACTGCATTCCTTTATATCATTGTTAATCGGCTAGTTAATAAAACTGTTCAGACATTTTATCGCTTACCTTGATCCCACAATTGTGGCCTGACGCCCATTGGTCGTCGTTAGCAAATCGTCGGTATCCTGAGCATTACCATTTGTTGTGCCCACCACCTGACCAATGGCGCGTTTCATCGATTCGAAAACCGAATGTGGACCGGTCGGTTCTGTGGTGGATTGATAGATGGCGCCACCACTGCCATCTTGGCCATTGGTGCCGGCGCTATCGAGCGCTGTATAGCCGCCTTCAGATTGCGGCATCTTCATCATGACAACTTAACACTTACAACAACAAGAGTATATTTCTGATGTTTCTTCTTCTTTAAATCGAATTGTGGTTTGTTGTAGTTTTAATTGTTGTTGTTTTCAAGGTGCTTAGTGGTTGTTTAATGAGTGGCACTTGTGGTTGTCGGTATGTTTATGTATGTATGTGTGTGTGGTGGCTGTGGGTGTGGCCAAACTGCGCTGTTGCGTCAATCCTGGCGTTGTGATGGCGTTTGGGCTTGAGCTTTCTTTCTTTTTCTTTTATTTCTTTATTACACAATTTATTGTACAGTTAATATTTTACAAAATGCAATTATACGGCAATCAGGCAAACAGGCAGACAATCCAATAAGGCAGGCATTTTGGTGCATTTTTAACAATTTGATTTGTTTTTATACATTTTATTTTAGTTTTTTTTTTCATTTATTTATGCATTATTATTTAACATATTTGTTTATATATTTATTATGATATGTTTTTTTAATTTTGGTTATTAGGCGTTATTGCGTTTGTTGCATAGCGCGTGTGTTGTGAGTGCATTGATTTAATTCGTTTTTGTTTAAAGAACGTCAGCGAGCGCAAATGACAGTTTTTGAGTACGACAGACATTCGAGTTCGTACCAAAATCGAAAAATCGAAAAATAAACGGAAAGTAAAAAAGGAAAATTATTACAAAAACATAATCAAGAATTCAACGAAATAAAAGTGTAAAACAAACAAGATTCCTTGCATAATACTAATTTGTGTTTTGTGTGTGAACTTAACTAAATAAAGAATAAAATATAAATTCGCAAAACAAGCAGAATCTTAAGTGCATGAGTACTGGCAACAGCGGTTCGTGGTGAATGTGCGTTAGTTTGTGTGACTACGATATACAAACAAATTATGAAATACAATGCCACTTTACTATTTATATACATATGTATATGTAAATACGAGCTTATTAAAGTAAATTCTTATTACAAAATACAGTTAATAAGTATGCAGAATAAGTGTATGTTTGAATGAGCTAATGAATGAATGGGGAAGGAATTGCAAAATGTGATAAAAGTGTGATAAATCTCATGTAAATAGTTAATGGTGCCATGAAATCTACAAAACTAGTTAAGGGTTTGCTTGAAATATGTGTAGTTGTCTCTGGAGAAAACTAAATTAATCTCGAGCAGTGAGCTTTCGTGATAGTTTTGCAAAAGTTTTAGTACCGTTTTGTTATCAACCATAACATTTTCTGAGGTTATATATATTTAGAGATTTTAGTGTTTTCGTTTTATAAACCTAACCTCTCATATAGTTCTCTTTAATGTACACTATTTCATTAGCCAGAACATCTATCTTCCAGTAATTAATTAATTTCAAATTCAATACTTTCTCATTTCAGCAAATTTTCCGCTTGCCATCCATGTACTTCGCTTTAATCATATTAGTTGGCAATTATTATTACTCTCCAAGGTAAAAGAGCAACACACCTGCTGACACTTCACAGTATATGTATGTATGAGTATAAGCTTGGCATTTTTTAATCCCTTTGAAATTTGTTTCCTAGAAACCATTATTAATTTTGCTGTACAATAAATAATTCTCAATACACAAGCAGCAGTTGCTTGTGACCTTTTCGATACAAACTCTTTACTTTGTGCCATAGTTTTTATGGCAACAGTAAGTGTACGACAGATCAAAGATAACCGAAATGTGTAATATAAGTTAGCCTCCCGGCATATACGATAGATTGATAAGAGTACATTAAAATAATTAGAATTATTCACAGAAATACAAAGAAACGGAAAGTGTAGGAGAGAGTAGTTGTAATAAGCTTCAATAAGCACCTTAGTTTTCAAGCAATTTCAGAGAATTTCTTAGATAAATGAAGTGAAAGAGTATTTTAGAGAACAGAGAGGAAGTTTCGTAGACTTATTTTTGTTAAAGAATTAATTTAATTTAATATTAACACATTTAAACAGATTCGAAACAGTTAGGAGGAACCTTGGTAGCTTTGAAACAATTACAGTGACCATTATTATAGACCTCTTTTTAATGTTGTCGCCTTCAAAATAGCCCCCAATCGATATTATACAATTCTGGAACTTTTAAAACCCCCTTTATTTTTTGAACACACCTCGTATATCTATGGGAACCTAAATGGTTCTGGGTTGCAATAGATATCAGTTATGAAAATGTGCTATATTTTCTGTCGTATTTAATTATATGTACAATTATATTACGAGTATGACTTATATAGTTTCCGTCACGAATGCCTAACACATAGTTCTGAACCTACAACAATAGTGTTATCATTAATAACAAAAACAAACAAACAATTAAAGTTTCTAAACAACAATGGATAAATTAACAAAAGCCTCATAAAATATTACACAACAATATGATATTAATCAGTATGCAAAAACAAATTCTGTTAACGAAAATTGTATAGCTACGAATGATGACGCATTTGGTAATATAAAGCGAAAACAAAAACCAGTTCCCTACACACATAGATACTTATATTGACATAAATAATTTATTTTTACGAAGCTGCCGAAAATATTACGTAAAAATTTACCACTAACATGAAAAAAAAAATCTTTTTTCAAATTCAACAATCAAATTCTGGCTATAACTAAATAATTTGAAGTGCCATTTGCAACAGCAATCAAATAAATATGCCATTGCCAAGTGGTTTTTAGTTGTTGGTTATCACAAATCTAAAACAGACATTTCCCAATAGCACAAAGCAAATCAGATTTTGTTGTTATTAAATTAAATGTGTTTTCGTTGGTTGTTGTTGTTGCACGCTTTGATATAGAAAGTTTTTGATATCTTCTGTTGACAAATGCAGCAGCGACAGCGCGGAGAATTTTAAATTAAATAAACTTATAACAAAGCAATAGCTTTATAGCTTTATCTTATCACGCCACATACGCCTAAATGCGAACAAATAATTTGATAAAGTGACACATTTCACTGATATTTATACAAATAAAAGCAAAAATATAGTGGAAATGCTGCCAAATGCATCGGGAAATCAAAGTGGAGCCTCGTAAGCGTTGAGCAAATAAAAGTGGAAGCGCACGAAATTTGTTTTGAGGTTAGCGAATGATGAGAAATCATTCAAATGTAGCAAAATAAGAACAACAACAACCACAAAGATTACAGCTGACGTTAATGTGGCAACGTGATCTCAGTCAGTAGCTTCAATTGTCTTACAGACAATAGTCACTCACATTTATATTTGTTTCATGCATACATACATATTTACTCATATGGCTGTAATCATAGATAAACAACTAGAAAAACAACGCAATTCAATTTTACATATATATTTTGTGTAAACAAAGCTAAAACAGCTGTTCATTGTTTTGTTTTTGTCCGTAAGCTTTTCAGAAACGTCAATAGGAATCGGTATGAGATCTTAACGTATAGATAGTGGGACTACAGTGACTAACTTTCAACAGAAGTGACCTGATTTTAATAGAGCATAGATTTAGTCAATCATGGACTGCCAAGGCACTGCTTTAATAGATCAAATAACAGATCCCGATCAGATTTTTCGTTCAGAAAATATATTTTTAATAACCAAACATTTACCTTTAAAACGTATTTTATTGCACTCCCCATGAGTAATACCACGATTCTGAAAACCTAAAAAAAAATCCAAAACTTTTGTAAACATTCGCTATTGTGACGTCAGCAAGTCAGACGTCAGTACATATATGTTAACAGCCACTGACTTCTGCGACCTATTACTAATGACTAAATAGTAATTAAGCTAAACTTGTCTTAATAGGCTCATTAAAACCGTGCTAAGATTTTCAAATGCAATTCCGTAAAAATGTGAGATCTCAGTAATGACAGACAGTGACGAGAGCTTGTAAGATGGATTGAAAAGTATTTACATATAGTACATACATAAGTACACACTCATTTACTAGTCGTTTTAATTAGAGCACAAAATTATACTCAACACGTAATGGAGAAATATGAACATAAAGAGGAATCACAAAATTGTTGCCAGTCAAATGCGAAGTGTGCATCCACACAGTGAATAAGAGGACGACTGTTCTTATGACAGTTCACCTTCAAATCTGGCAAAAAGCTAACGGCGCAAACAACTTGCGTGACTTCGAGAAGGCACATATTTGTGGCTCCAGAGACTCATCACCGCACAGCGTCAACCTCAGTAGGCTTAGCATCAACTACATTTACATATTTACCCTTAAGACACTCGCACGCTCACCGCCTAGGAGTATATTAATAGAAAGTAAAAACAGTGTGTTTCATAATGTTCTATCACTTGGGATGTTCTAATTGTGCTGTATAATGAGAACTCGGCAATGCGTAGTAAAATGTTTACCGGGTAAGCGTACAATCCGGCTGGCAGCAACTACGCAGTATTTTCAACATTTTCACTGATGAGTGCACAAAAAGTTTTCAAGTGGTGCGAAATCACAAACACATATTATATAGACACACACACTCACTTGAATGGACTACCTATTGAAACTCGTATAGATACATTTTGAGAATAGGTATGATACGAGTACCCGACTGGAAGTTAGCTGCTAATTTCTTTGAAGCATAGCTTAATATCCGGTATAACAAAGCAAGAGTTCCGAATCCGAATCGAAATTCTGAGTATTCAAAAAACTCAAAGCCAAGTCCGATTAACATTTCTATAAGGTTGGAAAACCTTGATTTTATAGAAGTTTGTGTAATAATATGTTTTAGATCCAGAAGACGAGAGTATTACATTTAAAATATAAATATTTATATATACAGATACAGATTATATAACACTTAAAAACCTTTATTCTCTCCAAAAAATTTAAAAATTTTCACCAAATTCTTAGAATCCTAAAGTCTTCGAATATGAGTTTTAACTTTGAAAAACCTCAGAACATAAAAATTCTATATTTTTATATACATATATTTTTCCACAAGAGACTAATTGTTTCGTGCCAAATTGGCTATAAAAAAGCAAAAAATCCAAAAAAATGAAAAAGCTCAAGTGGCCGCTGGAAGTTTGAAGTGCCTCATGAAATCAATTGGCGAACGCCTATATGAATTTCCACAACCAATCGCTGAACAATTCTGACCAGTAAAAGGGAGAGAAACTAGGAAAGGTTGAGTACTATATACTTTGTTAATTAGCACCTAGATTACTGTGAAATAAAACAAATACAACAATTGTTTTGTAATATGTATAGAGAAACGGACAGCAAAACCGCAGAAAATCGAGCATGGCAACAACTAAAAACCCGAGCAATGTAAAGCTACAGCACAACTAAAAGTTTCCGCTCACACCGCACAACCTCTCTCCTAGCCACACACGGACTGCATTATGCCCCCCAGTCACACCACAATCATGCCAACCCACAAATATGGAGCAGATAGTCATGCATTATGCACAAGAACCGTTATTTTGAAGTGTACAAAACTAAAAAAATCAATAGCAACTACAACATTTTATTCGAGTAACTGTGGTTCGTCAGTGCGAAAGCACGGAATTGCTATACATTATACACCGCTTATCAAGCACCGCTACACCATACAATTGGGTTAGTGCAGGTCAGCGGCGCAGCGTCCTACTTTTAGGCGCTTGAACGTTTGCGTTCTTTTATGATCCTTTTAATGTGAGCCGTATATATATTTTTTTTTTGCTCAACACACTTGTAAATTGTTACAGTTTCTTGTTTAACTTGGGGAAAATAATTTCATTTCTGTAGCACTTCAAACTTTCTGCTACTTACTGGTTGGTAATTTGAAGCCTTTGTGCGCTCTGCGAATGCTTGGCAGTGCGCTCGCACGCAATAAAAATTATTCAAACTAAATATTTTTATTGCATTTCTTAAACGGCAGAAAGTTCAAATAGGCTACTATCAACTGGCATACTCGACTTCTGCGCAGAGGGAGGCTTATGCGCCTAAAATTATGCCTTAAAATATACTCGATGGAATAACTGTAATGTAAACTTTAGAGAATGAAATGTTATTGATGATTATAACTGTAATTAAGGAGTTTCGTTTAGAAGAATAGCTGTTAATATGATATTATGCCAACCATAGCTGATTTATATTGAGTACTGAGTCTTAAAATAAAATAAAAATACCACCAATTTAATTCTCTGAACCAACAAATGAGATTTTTGTAACATTATTGTTCATAAGAGTTATTTGTTAAGGTTCCAAAGCTTAAGAATCAATATTATTGCTGTTTCCTTTAATTTAATAATACTTTTCTGGGAAAAAGCCACCTCCTTTCAGAGTCTATTATGATAAAAATAAATAAAATTCAATAAATCGCTCGTAAAATCATTAATGTATGCGTGTTTCGCATTTATATTTGGAATTTTTACCGCATGTGCCCGTGCCACTCTTCCACACATACCTACTTCTATAGAGAACGTTCTATTGTAGTACCAGTCACATGCAAACTGCACGCTCATCCACCAACCCAAAGAGACCGAGTCTAAACGCTTGAGCGGAGTGCAAATGTGTAACCACTGGTAACAGTCGTAAGCGAGTCCATAACAAATGCTCAACTCACCCACATAACCGACGAATGACAAATGTATTTCGAAATTAGAAAATCAAGTCCCACAAGAGGCGCCAAGCAGTCAAGGTAATACATATGCCGCAGGAAGCATACGAAGCCACAACTGCCTAAGACATCATGCCAACTCATGTACGCCCGCTAATAACTTCAACCGCTGACACATGTGACTACGTTTTACGTAACAGTCGGAGTGACGCGAGTGTATTTGTGGAGCGCAAATATTTGGCGACGCCAGCAACGCCAGCAAAATATGCGAAGCATTAAATGCCAAAATTTTAGTTATGAGGTCGCATTTCACCTGCCAGTTCATCTATGTAATTTGGATAATTTGCACTCATGGAAGAAACCTTTAACCCCCTTCGAAAACGCTACCCCCACAACATTGGTTTGAGGAAACGACCTTGCTGCGACAAATCACACACATATACTGTATATAATGTAAGGAATTGCGAGGAAAAAGCTGCCGAGTGCAAAAACTATTCGTGAATCGGCACGAAAAACTGGCAGGAGACGCGTCGGAAAACGAGACAGAGGTGCGGCCCTTTGTTGCCTGGCTAAATAAGTCTAAAGTGTAGACGCGTCGGTGGAGGCAAACGAACGAAGAAAATGGAAACAGCAACAACAACTCGCCACACCAACACCGAGGCAATTGCATAAATAATGGAGTTCGAAACTGCCTGCCAGCCATTGAGCCAGCCGCTGTGAACTGGCTGCCAAATAGCTAAATTGTATTTGAGAGTTGGCGGAAATTTCTAGCTGTCCACGCGGGTAGTGGGCGGCATGCTTGAGGTAACGTATGACGTTCTGAATCGATGCCAGGTTACATAAAAATACAACACAGAGCCGTGGGAAGAGTTAATCGAAACAGTTGAAAATTGTGTGCATATGAAAGTGAGAGTAGGTCAATGTTGTCGCCTGGAAAATCACCATTTCCCGTTCATGCACATGTGGGTATTTTGCAAAGTCGGAGTAAGTAAATATACGCGCATACTAAAAACCAGCGCCTAAATCCTATTAAAGCGCAACAGTGTGGAAAATGCCAAAATGTGATTATGGAGCTTTGTCCCCAAAAGCTAATTAACAGCCAAGAATCCGTGAAAATTGCTGCTGGGGCCAATTAAAAAAGGGTTAAATAATGTAAATGCATAGAAAAGGGAAATGCTTTCAACAAATTTTTAAATATATTAGACCATCGGCTGTTCGGATGGGACTTTAAAATTGTACTGTAGAAGAAGTAAAAGTTCGTTGAATATATTTTGAATAAGAGACACATCTAGTTGAAGGCGTAAGTGACAAAAAGGGCAGCGAATGAATATTTAATTCTAATTGGATATTGGAGGTCGATAATGGGCAGTTTAAAACGCTTCATCGAAGCTTTGGAGTTTTTAAGCTTAGTTTAAGATTACTGTCCCTATAACTTACCGATCTAAACAGGTTCAGATCGCCGAAAGGACAAAACAGAGGAGCTATTAACACCTTCCTTAACTCGCTCCCCGTAAATGGTGTACTTAGAGTCAAAACATCGCCCATCGCAAACACCGAGCTCGAGTTGCCTCGCGAAACTAGAGTGACACTAGCGCAATTTCGTTCTGGATACTGTAGTAGATTAAATTTCTACTTATTCAAACTGAACACCGACATACCCAACAATGCCCTGTATGCAAAGAGTCCCTACAACTAATACTAACCACCTCTTTGTATGTCCAATAAGGCCCATCCATCTAACACCCGCTTTCCTTCGGTCCGATCCTGTCGAGACAGCTCGTTTTCTGGACGTTCTGTTAGATGACTACCATGACAATTGTACAAATAAAGAGTCATAGATGTTCAAGCAGGTTTAGATGACCTTTACAACAACATTGCAGTCATTAGTTTTTAAAGTATTGCTTCATTGTGTGAGAAACCCATTTCTTCATTTATTTTCACATAACCTCAAACTCATTTTTTGCAAATTTTTCAAAGCTCAAATAAATGTATCCAGTCGAATAACGGTAAACAAAATGTCATTGAATTAAACTGCACGCTTGCTCTCTCTGTATGTATTTGCGTGCAGTGAGGCGAAGACCGCTTTTTAAGTGTGCCTTATCAGACAAATGCAGATGCGTTAGAGCCAACGAGCATTGTAAATTGATACGAATTAAGCTATGCATGGAGCAGTGGTGATTGCGAATGAAAAAGTGTGAAATTATACCCGAAGCATGCTGGGAACATAAGATAGCAATGTGCAAAAAAGCACAGAACAAATAACGGAAATTCTGAAAAAAAGAAATTCTTGGGTACCAGCAGACTAGCAAAAACCCCAATATACGAGGAGCGTACACACACATATCCGAGCTTGTTTGTTTGTGTGTGAAGTTCCTGCTGGCGATGATATGCAATTCATGAATGTTAGTTATGCAACAACAACACTATAGAGTGCTGAGTATGTATGTCTTCGGTATAGCGTTCTTGCAATATACTACATAACGGAGCAAAGTGGAGAGCATTCCGCACGTCTGACGTTGCTGCGCGACCGGAAATTGAACGTGGCGATTCTTGTGTAGCCAGGATTATGTGGCTGAATGTCTATCACAGCGCCGAGCAAGGTTACCACCACGAAGCACTGAGTGACTACGCTTGAAGGGATTCACATGCAGCAAACGTGTGCGCATACCGTTAGATACAACACACATATGTATTTACTCTTTTTTTTTGTTTACTTGCACTTCAGTCCAACGAACATTGTTTAAGCGAAAATACTGCACTTGTCATTTATATTGAATGCTTCAGGTTGAGCTATGAAAAGGAAGTGGTTTCATATCCTGCCTTAGAGAGCAGCAATGCAGCAAGATGATTTCTTTTATTGCCTCAATTTATATTTCTCTAAGCTGTTAAGCGGATATTAGCAAGTATGAGTGTGTGTCTAAACCTCAGAAATAATGAATTGAACGCTACTTCGAAGACATGTAAGTAAGTCCCAGAAGAAAGACTTAAACCATACCGCGATTAGGATAGGATTGCTGCAATGACTATAGATAAGATATGAAATCGGTCCTTCTTTAAGTAAAAATGTATGCCAACAGCTATTTTCGTTAATCCCAAACAGTCTACGACCACACCTCTAACCTATTTGCCTTCAAGTAATCATTAAAATCCAACAACAATGTATAAATAGAAACATACGAAATGAATGTGGTTGTGGTTAATATTGAAGGCAATCAAACGACAAAAACTAATTCTCTCATAAAATTTATTACGACTTACAAAGGTCACAAAGGCGACAGGTGAAAAACACACACACAACTTTGTCAAGTAACGCCTACAGACAGCCCGCCTGCTATCAATGAACTGCAGAGTTTACTTGATAAGAATTAAGGCTAAAGTAAAATGGTCTATAAAGCAAATAAAGTGGAAAACCAGAGCACATATGTATGTATGTATATAGTATATGAAAGTGTATATGTAAAAATGCAGATAATTAAATATAAAAGTTTTGCTGATAACTTCGTCGCGCTAGTGGCAATTGAGTTTCTAGTTTAATGTCGGGTTTTTTATATTAAACCAAAAGTATATACTCAAGGCAAATCATGAATCGAATTAGAGCGTTGAAGCAGTGAAAGAGGACAAATTGCTGGCCAAATTGTTGATAATATTGGTGATTATTACATTTTGTGCCAGCAAGTCTACTTACTATACATATGTATATAGCATTCTTCCGCTGGACAAAAATTACTAAGCCACAACTCCAACGGCAGTGACACCAAACCACCCGCTTTTTCAATACCAACTCCACAATGGCAGAATTTTCGAAAAAGCCACGCGAGTGCAAACAGTCAGCGCATTACGTCATCACAACGCTTTGGAAACGAGTACAAAGCGATTGCCAGACGAGTTCAATCGGCACTACAGCGTATTGTGTAGGGGCTGGTGTATTGTTTTTGTTTAGCCCTTCGCGAGCACCTGCTCTAAGCATTTGTTGTTGTTGTTATTTAGCTTTTTTACAGTTTTATTTATATTTTTCTTGCTTTTACAGCACCATTGAGCATCATGCGAACGACGACTGGCACGCGAATAACAAACGCGGCCGCCTGACTGGAGACACCGCCAACCACTGGGCACAGGCACCAGGCACCAGGCACCAAAAGCCACATTTTCCTAGTGGTGGGTTGAAGGCTGGATAGAGGTCGAAGTAAGAACTCGATGGTGACTTATATATTATTTTCGCTTCTAATTTACTTTAGAAGATGGAGTTTCGTAAACTTCATTAATTATTTGCAATGTTTACATAACAGCCATATGAGTTTTATTATATCCCTTGGTTTAAATATTTTATTATTTAATCTCTCACTATTTCGAGTGTTTGACTATAATGTTAAATACATATTAAATACTTGAAGCTATAATTAATAGCTTTAGTGTTTTCAATCAGTAGAATATACAAATATTTTATGGGGATACAAATATAAATATATTTACACTGACATACATACACTTCCTCTTTTTACAAATAATATAAAAAAGCGTCTATAATTGCTTTCTAAAATATATTTTGATGATAGTGTGATTAAAATTATTTAAACGTTTTAGAATTTTATCTGTTTATGAATTTGAAGTATAATTAAATTTTTTATCGAAAGAAGCAATTCGAGTTGCTTTCCAGAGAAAAAAGTAAGTCTTAAGTGAGTCTTAGTCAATAGGTCCTTGCACTGGATATAAACCTGCATCCTTTTCTTCTAAAATCTGGATAAACTTGTTTACTACAAGTTAAATTTAATTTAATATATGGATTCAAGAACCACTTGAGTATTTTTTGTTTATTTTTACCCACAATCATAAATTATTAATGTTAAAGAAACCCGATGAGTGAGAGAAAATGAAATGCATAGTGGGATTTTCATAATAAATTAGAACTGCAAAAGGAAGCCTATTCCCAAAATTAGATTCAAAGAGATACATATATGAGTATAAAAGTAAGAGGATAAAGAATATGAACAACAAAAACGATGCGGTGTAATCTGCGAAATGAGGTAATTTTATGCGGATAGGTAAGCTAGTGGCAATGAGTGGTATACAAAAACAAACACATAGCTTAGATACACAAATTAGTTAAGACGAAGAAAACACATACTGGTTGGATTGGAACACTAAGTACATATGTATGCATATGAGCATTGCAAAAAAGGTGCAAAGTTGAAGGTAAATGCGTTGATGACGGTGAAGATGTATTACTGCATAATAAATTAATAGTTGTGGCAGCGAAGTAAGAGTAGAATTGACAGTGAAACGTGAAAGGCGACAAGCTATCTAAGTTGAATAAGCCTGACGGGTAATATGGACGTGTGTAGATGATACGAATATATATACATAGAAAATTACTACCTACTCGGGTACATAGGCGCACTAAGGGTTGAGTAATGCAAAGCGTGGCGGTGAATGAATAAAAAGTTGATGCATGTACAAATGTGTAAAGCGATGTGCAATAAAGTGATGATAATGTAAGGTGATGGTATGTTATGTGTTGATAATGCCACAGAAGCAAAGAGAGAAACGCTAATATAAAAATTATACGCACAGACATGCATACATGCGTACGTACATACATACAAATATACCAATACAATTTGTATGCACGTACGCTTGTATGTGTGTATGTTACATTTTTTGTTCAAGGAGAGGCGCAAACGTTGCAGCCATAGCCACACAGCAGTAGCAAACGTAACTGCACAACAACTGCAAATGTCATTTCATCAGCAGTTACGTATGCACTGCATGTGGCAGGAGGAGGCTGCAATACGTACACAATAGAAAACTCACCTGTATTGGTGTTTTTGTTATTGGTTGATCAGCAGTTCCTTGTTCGCCTTTGCTGCTGTTGCAACTCCCTTCTAACGGGGCAGTCGGGTGCGTACGTGAGTTTGCGGGCGTTACGCGTGACCTGAATGTAAATGCACTTCCGCTGCAAAAGTCGCCGCTTAGCTCTTATATTTCTCACACACTTGTAAATTTTAGGTTTGTTCAGCGGCTGTTCGTGAGCCTCTTCACAGATATTTTTACTACTTCACTGCTGCTCGGAGACGGCAACAAGAACAAACACCGTTTTTTTTTATTTTTGTTGTTGTTAATTAATAATTTTTTCGGGTTGTTTATCAATATTTTTGTTAACAAATTAGCGTTTTGCGTTCTTTTTTGCCTTTTTCTTTTTTACACTGTCGTCTTTCACCTCAGCTGACGCTCTTAGGTTCTCTTTATTCTTCTGTTTCGTCACGGAAAATCAATAATTTGCTTGTTCACCTTCTCGCTAATGATTTTTCTTTAGCGAGTTTTTTTCCTCACTTGATTTCGTTTGCTTTTATTCTTTGTATTGTTATTGAGAGCGTATAATACCGCTTTGGCTGTGAGCACGAATTCGTTGTTTCCTTTTATTATTCGAAGATTCGGAAAGATAATTGATTCACTTTAAACAAATTTTATTCAATTGGAAAATGTGTTCTCTCTGACTCAGTACAACAAATTGGCTAATTAGCTGTGCTTTAACCCCTCTACAACTCGACGGAAACAAGACACAACCGTTCGCTGCGACGTCAAAATTGCCATTGGAGCATTGGAGCATTGGAGCATCGGCAGTTCGGTCAGCGCGAGCAGCAAATTGGAGCTGTCAAAGCAAATGACAGCAGAAAAGGAGTGGAAGGTAAATATGAGGTTATAGCGACGACAGCGTTGGATGAAAATGTCAAATAAGAATTATTAAACAAAAATATTGAGGCGCGGCATCTAGCGGCGAAGGGTGAAATGTAAGAGAATATATATTTCATAAGAACGTAAAAACGATATATCGTTTTACGTTATAACGGAAGCACATAGTGGAGAAACGGAAATTCTCTATTTCCCAAAATTAAACGAAGGACCTCAATTTGAATTAAACTATTTCGTAAATTAAATATGAGTGCAATATAAGATACAGTAACGGTATTAAAGCAAAGACTTGCATATAAAAAAATTGCAAAATCATTTCAATCATTTCAACAAAAGGTAAAACTTCGTTGTGTTGAAGTTCTGTTTCTTAATTATAATAAAAACACACTCCGAAAGCTCAAACATATATTTATATCAAGAACTTCTAACTTAAACTTTAACTTAATGCTTCTAAAAGCTTAAACTCAAACTTAATGTTTTCAAAAGCTTAACTTATAAACATCGTTATCATTTACCTTTTACTACTTAAATTACAATTTTTACATACAACTTTAATATGCCAAACGGGCATCGAAAGCTTCAACCACGAAAGCTTTTATTTACAACATAATGGCTTTCAAGAGAATATTGCTAAACATGTTGCTACTCACCATTTTGTTGTGCAGTCATTTAATATGGCACCAATGCCACTGCCGCTGTTGCTGCAGCTTCCGTTGTTATTATTGTTGCTGCGCTCTTGATGGCTATTGGCTGTCGCCATACAACCATCCCAGGCATATCCTGGTTCTGGCTCATAAGCGGGGTTTGTTATTCCTTCGAGACAACAAACTGCAGTTACTTTTTTGTTTTTCACGCTCATTTTTGTAGCTTGTGTGTTCTGGTGGTTTTGAGTATATCACATTCAGTTTCGAACAAAATTTAAACAAAGATTTCTTCACTTTACTTAACACACTTCAAAGCTCAATTTTTAAGAGATTAAAGTTTTTTTACCTTTTTTCAGATTAGGAATGTGTTGTACTTTTCGCCATTAGATTGAGTTTTTTTACATAATTATTTGGTTTTTATCGATTTTTGTTATGGTTTTTTCGGTCTTGAGAGAAATAAATCATTATTGTAATTTGACGCCATTTGACAGTTATTTATGGTATGTTTGCATGGACAAAAAAGTGAATTTACATAGAAAAAGGCATTTCAGAAAAAACTCCTCTATCTCGAAGCCAAAAGATATCGGAATAAAACTCACCACAGTATTGGAGGTGTGGAATCCCTCATTTAAAAATTGTCGAAATCGAACTATAAAGGCCCCCTATATCGCATATGAAGACCTCAGTGCTTATGGATACATTTTTACCAAAAATATTGGTAAATCTCTCAGATATTTTATAGAATTACGGAGAGAATATTTGCTTTATAAATGTGAGCCTCTGGAGGGTACTAGGGTTTTCAAACATCGGTTGGCTTTATACCATAGATTAAGTGGGCATATAATCTTGAATATAGTGTAGCTATGCGGTGAAAATCAGTTACCAAAATTACCCCAGCCCTCATATACAATATACAATGAACTTCGGTATTCTATATATGGCTCCAGAACTACTGTACTGGTTTATATTAAAATTAACTATATCTAAACAACTTCATAGATTTAATTGAGACGAAAAACTTTTCAAAGTAATTTTCCGTTTAGACCGAAAACAGTATGATATGAGAAATTTCGACAAAATACTATTTTTTTGTTAGGAATAAACATTGTTGTGGGGTTTTCAAAGCATTTCGCTTATAGTAATATATTAAAAATGGGTTTCCAGTCTCCATGAATATATTTAAGACCATATACATATATATATTTTATGTATATTATCACTTTGTAATTCAAAATATAGAAATAAGTTTATTTTTTCATAAAACTTTTTCACAAAATTTGCACTTTTCAATTCCATAAAACTAATTGAATCACTTTGGAACCAAATAACTATTAAATTGTGTAATCTATAAAACAAAATCCATTTATTCCACTTTTTCAAATTATTTATTTACAAATAATAATATTTTCAATGAATTATTTATTTTCACTTTTTATATATTTTAGACAAATTTTGTGTCACTTATTTTCCTTACTTTAGATTCGCCGTTTTACGATACGACACTTAACATTGCGATTTCGACACTGTTTCAGCGAAATATTTTGATCACTGCGCTGATCGAACGGATCGCACCCCGGAACACACACAGCTTCCAAATTTGAATGTGATTAGTGAGGCGCGTAATTGTCCAAGGGTGAAATCGCACAAACATATAAACTTGTACATTTGACAATTGAATATAATCTGTAACTAAAACAATATAGAATGCTAGCAGCGATCCCTGTGTCTTCGCTGAGGTGCGGTCAATGAATTATTCGATGAGTGAAATGTTCTAAAATCACTGCTCGCTTTTCAATTTGCTTCTACTATCAATTACTTTGTATGTGCATGTGCGCGCACACTTGTTAGATACGCTTAAAAACAAAAACAAAAATAAACACGGCCGTTATTTATGGGCGTTTTCAGAATGCTCCGCCAACGCTTCAGTTGTCGTTTTGGGATAATTAACTGATCAAATGGGCTGAGAATATTGGTCAATAAAATCAACTACAAGAACACTATATTGGCTAACAGTCATATACATAAATCAGAAGTTCGTGCTTTAGTACCGTTTTTCGTAAACACGCGCGCGGCTACTTCTCATAAATTGATTTTTTAATAAATTGAGTTACAGCGATCGATCACGTGCAATTTTCCACTTTTTATTGAATTGTGACTCAGCACTTGTCCGGAGTAAAACGTGAAATTCCTCATTTGTTCGAAATCAAGTCATATAACGATTTCTGGTTAATGAAAATAAGGAATATTAGGCGAGTCGACCTTGCGCGCGGTGCATAATGGGTAACGTTAGACTACCTCCAGTTTTCACGACCTGAATTGACTCCCACGGATTATTAGCCTCTGAATGACGATGATTTTACTTAAGATGAACTGGGTTTGGTAGAACACTCAGCTTTTGCCAATGGTAATCTGTTACCTAAGAAATTTTGGGTGAAATTCTGCAAAAATGGCTGCCGAGGTTGTCTACGACTTGTTAAAACCCTGGAAACTCTGGCATTTATATAGGACCTTCTTCTCCCGTCATAATTAAGTTTATGTGGTAGGTAATGGTGATTATCTTTTTGCACTGGTCGGATAAGGGCGAAGAATGGTCGGAAGCGATCTCCCATTATTGGATAATGTCTTGAGCAGACTATACGTAGAAGTTTTCAAAATCCATGATTAATAGTTAACAATTATGGGTTTCCAACTCTCAACTAATACTATATTCTTCGAACAGTGCTACAGACGCTTGTACACTTCAAAGTCGATATTAAATGTATTAATTTATGAAGATATTAAATGATTCGAACTGACTCATTTCTTAATTCAATTCCTTATTCTTTAGACTATGTTATACATTTTTAATACAATAAAAATCGTTATTTCGACTGATTTGCATTTTATGAGTCTTTGTATGCAACCAGGAATGTATGTATGTATTAATAGGATGCTTAAAAGGGCGCATGTCCGTGTGGGCGGAGCTTATATCAATAGCCTGCACATAAGCGTACCATACATAGTGTGTCTAGCAACATGTTGCCAGCAACATATCATTACAGACACACACCTGAAGCAGGTATCGCGCGAGCTTTTGCCGGCAAATTCATGGTCAAACAATAGACAATATGCAACAGTGTACTTTAGTCGTTGTTTGCCCAGCTTCGCAACTGCGTGGATTAATTTTTTGTTGATAACTTGTGACGTGTGCTTTCGATCTAATTACGTATAAATAAATAACCATGGCAATTGCATAAAAGTAAAGTGCAAGATCATAAAAATTTTGGCGTAAAAAAGTTGCTTCCAACAACAATAATAATAATAAAAATACATATCATCTTGTGAATCACCAAACTACCTACAACAAAAATAACACATAATATATAATAATAAATAATAAGAAATTGTGCAAAGCTGTAAAAATTAAGGTACGAGTATTTGAAAATATAATGAAGACGCTCTAGTGAAAAAATAATCATATATTTTAAATTTAAAAATTATTTAGTGAAAATAAGAAACTAGTTTCCAATTAAATACTTCAAGCGATTCTCTGGGCGAAAAAAAGACTCTCTCTCAGATGTTTTATTATCTAATATATACAAAATATACATATATAACCGACAGTTTCTCATAGAGACTGAAGGTTTTTACGCCAATAACTAGTCAAAATCAAGACTCCGATTATAGATTTTTATAAATTTTTGGTATAATAGATTATAACACTTCCCCCACAAACCACATTCGATACTTGGGTGTTGTTTTCCTCCCTCAAATACCATAATATGTATCTGAATTGAAGAAATTAACTAAAAATAATTTTTATAAAATAACAAAAATAAAGTAAAATAAAATAATATTTTTTTAATAAACAAAAAAAATATATTTTTTTTAATAAATAAAAATAATTTTTAGATATATATATATATTTAGATTAAAATAAAATAAAATAATATTTTTTTTAATAAACAAAAAAAATATTTTTTTTTAATATATAAGAAATATGTTTAGAAATTTATAAAAATATAAATCATTTTAAAATCTATATTTTCTACAATTAAAGAGTCCAATAAGAAAATAGAGTTTTGATACGACAGGCTTTCTATTATTGTGCTCTCTTTTCAAATAAATTTTTTTCTTTGAAACAAATTAAATAAAAATATATTGCTTCGCAGTAGTATACAGAACTTCTATATTAGATTAAAAAATAGTATTGAATCCACTAAAAATTTCAGTAGATTTGAAACCCTCATTTTTATGCTCTTCAGCACTCTCACATACACATATAAAATATTAATGGAGCAAAGAGTTGCGCTCTTTGATTAAATTTATTTTGAATGGAGCAAATACCTTAACATAGTTTACATGAGTACGTGGTCATTCCTCGAGTAAAACGAGTTTCTACACATTGTTGTTGGCTAAAATGTTAGTACGTTGGCTTTGTAGCTTTGCTCGTAATGCCACAAAACGATCACCATTCAGTTGAGGTCTGCTCGTCGATCAAATCGGTTATACTATTTTAATAGTACGCATTTCGTACGCGTTTTGTGAATTTTGTACACCCGCTTTGGGAAGATAACTGAGTACTTACTTCCTTCCTTAATTGGATTAGTAACACATAGCCCGCCGGCGTGCGTGAATATCTCGTAATACTTGACAGGTAATTATGACGTGGTTATACAGTGTATATATCTACATGTTCATGGGAACTTACAATATCAGACATCCGTGTATTAAATACGAGGAACACTTTTTTTCATTACTAGAGTTGTATGCGATAGTAAATATAATAACCGACAATTATAAAAAATGTAAGAACAGTGCTGGAAAGAGCGTAAGCAAGCATTAAGTACTCGGAGAGCCTCGATCGTTCACCGCAATGAATAACACGAATAAAGTGAAATCTAATAAAATAGCAGCAACAAAACAAATCTACTTTAGAGTCAACAAATAGGAAGCATACACGTACAATCATTCAGGCAGACCTACATACATATGTTATACATAAATATGCGCTTCCTATAAAACGTGTCGCCGATAAGAGCAAGTGTATTACAAGCGCAATCTGCTGTTGGGCAGTTGCTGAGAAGTAAAAGTAGCTGATAATTGCTTATGCCAGCAAGGCAAATAATTTTATCAGTGCAGTAAGAGCAAGAAGGAAATCAAGTCAAATAATACATATATAATTATCAAAAACGCACACAAAATTCAGAAATGTTTCTGTGCTACTCAAAAACAATAGTTGCTCTACGCGCTCTTCCATACAAGTGCGAGTATTCTTGCCGGTTGATCTCATGCACAGCCGATTGTTTATTTGTTCTAACACAATGGTAAATTAAAGTGAAAAGACTCTTTAATTTATTACTTACATACATACATATTAAGACACTCGTAGTGTAGGTTTTTTATTCTGGATCGGTTCTGAAGATCTTTAAAGACTTGATCTCTAAAGGTTTATTATATTTTCTTTTAGTAAAATCTATAATAAATAAAACATAGTAATGTATTTAGATAGGTCTTTCGGATTTCTATAAAGATTTGAACATAATCTATATCTTTACTTCGAAGTTTCTAAATCTAAAATAAAGTCAATTTGGGGAAAAGACGAGAAAATGAATAACCAAAGTCAGATTTAACGAAAGAAACCTTCCTAGTCGCTAAGATGTATTCAATTAAAGTACATAAATTTATTTACATATATGCAAAATGTTTATACATTGAACAAAAGCTTTTAAAATATATTTATAAATAAAATGTGGGGCTACTCTTTTCAGAAGACAACTATAGTAAACAATTTTTGTGGTAACAGCTATATCAATATAAATATATATTTTTTTTGTAATTTCGCACTAATCAAGCTGAGCTCAATTAACGACAGTTCAATTTAGTGCCCAGCACTCATACGATAACCTCAATTCTCAGAACATTTGTGCCATATTTTTAAGTTCATATGCATGACTCTAGTAGCTCTCTTAGCGGTGCGTGAGTTGCTTATTGTCATGGTCGTGAAATAACTGTTAGCAAACAACTCATTTAAATACATACATATACATACATATATGGTACTGAGAAAGAGGAAATGCCGCAAACAAATAAGAAATAACAATAAAGTAAACTATTTATAATACTAAGGTGGAATAAAAGGTAAAGAAAGAAAGCAAATAAAGTATGATACAAGCAAAGAATGTGTGTCTTTCGAGGTCATAAACCTTTATGTGTATAAAACATATGAAGAAACAGGCGAAGAGGAATATTTCCATTTTTATATTGTCGAATTGAGTTGCATTTATTTATATTCTGAGTCAATACTGTCACTTGAAAGCAGGTTTTTATTCATAAAATTTCCATAGATATGAGGTAGTTTTTATTGCGGATATTACATATCCAAATCTAATTCCAAATCTCTTTTTCTTAACAAAAATAATCACACAAAAAATATATGAATATCTAGTCACTATTCATACTATGAGTTACTGATGTACTACCCTTATAAAAAGCAGGTTGGTTTTTAGAACCTGAATTCATTAAATTTATTTCTTATTGATTTTTCATCAAGCAAGGTTGTTAACTGGTTTAAATACATTTCATATTTATTGATTCATTATTTTGAAGAGATCTTAGATCTCTCAGAGTAAGATATGTTTCCATGATCTCCAGTTTCTTCTTGATTCATACTCTCCCACAAACCAACTAACTAACTTCAAGAATAGAAATTCGTATACCTAACTTCTATTTTATTGGACGTCTCTACAGCTTTCAGCTTGTTTTCCCTAAACGTTAATCATCTCTCTACCCACATTAGTCACTTTTGTGTATATTTACACGATGTAACCACATTTTCTTCTTATCTTAAATTTAATTGCATAGTTTCCCACAACTTCCGAAAAATTTCTTTTTCTCGCTTATTTCACTTTTATTTCCTCATTCCACGCTTTCTTCTTCATTTAATTAATTGTCTGATTTCAGGTGTCATTTGGGCTTAATTAAGGCTTTTAAAAATTTTCTTTACAAATTCATGACTTTCGCGTGCACACACACACACACATACATATAGAGTAATATTTATATAATAAATAAAATAAACTCAACACAACACAACTATGAGTAGACCGCTCCACCATGAATACGCAATTGTAGCACAACCCAACATTAAAATAATCAAATTATATGCCATTTACGTAGTGCCACATAACATTTCCATGAAATCATCGTTTCGTATGCGTTATGCGATTTCAAAACTTTCACGCATTTCTCTCTACTAAGTACTTATTTGGTTCACTCATTGAATGAATGCGCGCCGATTTGGCTGCTAAACAAAACACCCACTCAGGCATCATTAATTAGAGTGTGGCCATCATTTCTTGTAACACTTTGGCCAAAAGTTAATAATTAAGAGAAATAAGGCCAAAAGACAGACGCTGTGCATTTGAAGTGGCGGCGATTTCACCAGTAGACGGCCAAAATGGCCAGCCAATGCTGCGCATGCGCGGTGGGCTTTCTTTGCAGCTTTACAATGGCGCATTTGAATATAAGCGTACATAAACGAAGTGGTTGAAGATATTGAAGAAGAAGCAAAATCGTATTTCGCAACTCTTACACTACCTACACAAAGCAACCGCAGCGCAATTGCATAATACTCGTACAATGCGAAATTGCAGAGAAGTACTCCTCGCTTCAGTATGTGTGTGTGTGTGCTTATGAATATGTGGACTCATGCCTCTGCGCTTTGACTTTAGTATCTGCATACACACGCACTTGCATTTGCCTATAGATATTCAGCGGCATTGAGGCACAGTGGGTGGAAACTATCAAAAGTTGTAAATAATTAAAGCACAGAGGGGAACTGCGTGGGCGCCTTGCCATTGACGAAAGTGCAATTATTCATAATTATTTGACTGTAATTGAGTTGTGTGTACTTGTAAATAATCATAATTATTGCAAAAATCGCCAAAAATTTATAGAGAGTCCTTGAGCACACCTGGACAATAAAAACATGACTCTTGATATGAGAAGTAGGTAGTAAGATGTATGATACCTTATATTTTTGCTTTTTATTGGTAAATACAATATTTTTGGAAAATGTGGCTTTAATTGAGATTTTTTTTACATGATTATCTCATAGAAACTGAATATTGAAAACCTTGAAAATTATTTATATTGCTTTGGGGGTTTGCTATGCTCCGAGACCGATGTTTTTGGTGGTTATGTGCAATAGAAGGCGGATTGTGGGCTCTCTAGAAGCTAATAATCTACAATCCCTCGATTTGTAACATACAAATATTTTCAGTTCAGAGAACTAATGAAGAATATCAAAGTTTTTCACTTTTCATTGATCCAATGGAGCTATAGAGTATTATTTATATATAGAAATAATTTTCCAATAGATCCAGTATTGTTCTCCATCGAAAGTAAATACATATGTAAATTATAAAATGAATCATATTTTAATATTTGGATTTTCGAATTTTTTTTTTTTCAAAAAAATCAAAAATTTCCGCTCCATTCAGAGTCAATTGCCACACTGTAACAAAGTCTGCAAATTTTTTTTACAAGAGTCTTTGTTTAGCCGGTTGTTGCAACGCTGTATTATTCGACGACGCGCCGGTGCATAATCTATTTTTCAATGCTTCGGCTTCAACATTTGCAAATGATTATGCAAGAGTTGGCCATCATCCGGGCCGTCTGACACCATCAACTGCATACAAAGCACAGTTTTACGCAAGCAATGATATAAGCAATCGCAACTCCGTCTGCATTGCGCCAAAATGTGACCAATTCCAGTGAAATCAAGCTGACGGCATGAATAAAAAGTGCAACTAATTGGCGACTGATTCGATACGGATTTAGTAATGCATTCGCGTAATTGTGGCCTATAGTGCTTGGGCGTCGTGAAGAAAATGTTAAAAATATATATCAATTTTTTTTGGAGAAATTGTGGCATATTGTAGACAACAGATATCTATATTGTTCAGATATTTTTTTGTAATTTCTCCAGATCGTTTTTTGTGTATTTTTGTCTTAAGACTTAAGTTAATAAGTATTTCATTGTTCTTGGTTGAACATTTGATATTCTATAGATATATGTATCTCTTATTCCTTAATCTAATCCCATAAGAAATTTTATTTTCTTTGCAGATAATATAGTCTGAAAACCCCGAAATTAAATACAAAATGGCAAAATTCGTACTTATTGCAACGTGCCTTGTGTTGGCGTCGAGCGTGTGCGCCCAAGACCTGAAAGTCGATGTCGTTAGTACGCCAGAGGTGTGCGAACAGAAGTCGAAAAACGGTGATATGCTGACGATGCACTACACCGGCACACTGACGGACGGCAAGAAATTCGATTCGAGGTAAGTGAGTGAGACGAGATGCGGCATTGATAACAGTACTTAGTGAAAGTGTAGACCCGTTGCTACTTGAACGCTTGAAGAAATTTATTTATTAACTGTTTAAAGACATCATTAAAACCTTTTGATTAGACAAATCAACCTTTTTTCGACAATTTTTAGCTACTGTGTACATTTATTATATATATATGTATACATATATGTCGGTGCTTCTAAGAGCGCAATGCTTCGCCTTTCAACCCTACACCTATGACACCACATACACTCGTACACATGCGTGTAAAGCTCAATGTGCTCATAAATTAGGCGCCGCTATCAACGAGATACGCAAATAAGATAAGCTTTGCTGCTGACGCTTTTGTGTTTGTGTTATTTATAACCGCTGCGTATTTGACGGTGATTTTTATAACACCAATTGTTGTTGTTGGTGCTATTGCCATTGTAATTATTTGGCTTTTGGTGCTGGCGGATGACACCACAAAACAATGTGTGTACACCGCAAAGTGACTAATTTTTACTAGGCCAGCACCCAAGTCAACCCAGCGGTGAAAGCAGTGAGCTTCACTCATACATACACAGGCGTCAAAATACATATGTAGGGTAGATACATACATTCACTTGCCACAAGTATTGCGAAAGTGCAACACAATGTTGCCGAAAACTATTGTTATTGTTGTTGTTGTTGAAACCCAATTAAAGCGACTCTTTACTGCCTCTTTCTACAACCGCACCGACTACTTCTCAGTTACATACATGCTCCGTACTCTTTGTGACGTCGTGATTTATTTGCCCCTCGTTGACTTTGGCGGAACGCCGCTTTTGTAATTAAATTACGTGTCAACAAAAGCCAACAACAAAGGGTTGCCCATTTTGCTCAAAACAAATTGTTGAAATTGGAGAAATTTGTTCTGCTCTATACGATGGTATACATATATACTCATATTCTCATATATAAAAGCTCATATTCATAAATATTGAAAATTCCCGTTACTTTTTAACATGCCTCGTATAGCTTATCTTGTTAAGTTCCGCCTCATAATTTTTTTATATTTTTTATTACTGAGCAATTCGTTGATAAATCTATTTATTTCTTTCTCTATAAAAATATGTATATATGTATTTAGGCACTTTCGAGTGTATTTGACGGATATAGTGTTAAAAATTTTAAGATAAAACAGCATAGTTCCCGTTATTTAATACTGCTTGGAGTGAATTTAGTTATTTCTGAGATTAGTTGCCGTAATATCTAAGCAATGCTATTTCAAATAAAAACCAGACTAACAAAACCTAAAAATTAAATTGTTCAATATAATTAGTTTTTGTTTAAAATTTTGTTTATTTGCTTTTAAAAAAAATTCTAAATCAGAAAAAATAACATGAAAATGCAAATTTCTAAAATGGTTCCAACAGTCAATTTCCCTACTCCAAAGTGAATTGATAAAACATAAACGTAATAAGTAGCGGAAATGACTCGTAATGATTGAATTACGAAGATTTTTGAACCATCTCTACTTGTTTTCAATACATATGTACATGCATACATATATAGATTGAACTACTGATATTTAACAAAAAACTCGTATGTTGGCATGCCACTTGTCATACTCGATATTGAAGTCACTGTCAAAGTAATTTACATACATATACAAATATACAGTTACACATACAATTACACATACGGCCACATCGCAAATAAAGTCATAATGATTACGAAGCACTTGCACTTAATATACATTTTACCTTGGACCCGCTCGATTGCTCTACACGAAATTCAAATTTAGTTGAGCAAAAGTGAATAAGGCAAAAACAAAAAGAAAAACACTCCATATGTATATGTATGTACGTGCAACAATCATCAATCGCCATAGTTGTTGGTGCTGATGTCGTCGCTTTAAGTGCCCCCGGCCAACCGGTTGTCTGTGTGATGGTGGCATGCAACATTTTTGGCAACTTCGCCATTGACTTTATCATCAGCAGCGCCGCGGACGAAAACCAGATGCTTTGATAACTGGAAACGTGTCGTCAGAGCGCGCACACATGTCCACACACAAATGCATGCTTCATAATGTTGCAAGTATGTTTTGTGTGAGGCGGGAATGAGCAAATTGTGTTAGGGTAGCTGCAGATGTGTGGCAACTGTAGCAGTTAGTCGCTGGCAGCAAACGACGTTGGAACGCAGGAGAAAGTTTTTGATTTCTGCTTAATTTACCGTGATTTCATTTTAGTTCACAAGTTTCGCTGGCGCTGGCAAACAACCCAACAATCAGCCAAGCAAACCAACCAGGTAGTGAGACATAAAAAATATGAAATGAGAAATATACGAAAAAAATCGGTAAAACGGTTGAGCTCTCAGCGCTGGCAAGTGTCACTTGTTGCAGCCACCTACACAGGTTCACACACATACATTCAAACATTCATAAGTATGTTCTAGTGCCACACTACAGGTAGCTGAGCACCACTTAGCTTGACCATTAGTCAACATTTGGACAATCAGTTTCGATGAGCCACAACGGGTTGGGTAAACGTTTTGCTGTCCTCGTCAACTGTCTGCTTATTGCAATTTAAATAACAAAAGTTGAGAGAGAGAAAAAAATATGCAAAAATGTTGCAAAATAACTCCCAGTTTATTTAATGCCAAAAGTGCCCGCAGCGGCAGCGCTATGTGCGCTGTCTTAGCTACTTGCAAAAGTCTTTGTGCGGGCAAAGTCGCCGAGGCGTATGAGCAACACTTTAGCCGCCACAACGGATATGCGCCGGAAATTAGCGCGTTCTGAAGAAGTCAAGCAGCCAGAAGCTGCTTGCGCCAATGCTGGTAAGTGGCGGTTGCACTTTGCGCTTTTACGCCTGCTTTGACTTGTTGCAGCTGCACGACGGATTGGCGCTGAAGCTGGCGATGTCTTGCGCTTTGCCTTCTTGGCTTTAGCTTTTAAATAAAGATTTACCTTTAAAATTGTTAGGAATAAAAAAATGAAAAGTATGAGTGTAGTCAAAGAACAACAACAAGTTAGTTAGACATGTATGCTTCTGCTCGCAGATTGCTGCTGGCTCATAATGTAGCAATTATGTTGTACACAGATATTACGAAGCAGAAGCTGTTGAGGATATAAAGTAAATAAGTGCTTAGAGTAGCATGCATGCTTTGTGAGCCAGTAAGACAACAACAACAAGAATTAAAAAATAATGTTTATCTTGTAGATACAGACAAGCAAATGTCGCCAGCAGCTTTTTAATTGTATATACAAATATTATGAACGCGTATCGCAGTAGTGAGCACCTTTAACCACAAACATATAGAATATAATTCACCTCTAAAGGGCATTTTCATTAAACTAAGCCATTCATATTAATTTCTTGCAACTTAGACACAAACTGACCCAATCAAAGTCAATCGAGCAATAAAGACTCTACTCCTTCTTCGAACTTGTAACAATAACCAATTCATGTCAAAACCATGCAACTTACAAGATTGGAAATCTTCTGAGTAAATGCTCATTTTATTCATTCCTCTTATCTTCGTTCTTTTGTAATTGTTAGAAGAGACATAACGGTGGTATCTAATATTGCCTGCAATAAAAATAAAGAAGCATCACTGTGAATATTTCAATGAACTCATTCATGCAATGCAACGTGGAAATTTTCGATTACATACATACGTGCTTGATTAATTATAGAAGGGATTAATGCTTCTCTTTGCTCATGTAAAAGGTGTGCCAAGAGACGAAAATTGCATTATGCACAGGAAATTGGGTAAAATGTGAAACGAAAAAGGAAACACTCTAACCTCCAAATGTGCGCACAAATTTTGGGAAAACGCAGAGTTGCCAACATTCATTATGAAGTCCATAGTTCTGTATAAAAACGTATTCTCTATAAGCAACTATAAAATCTATAAAATGTTAGAAACAATTTTCTTAATTACAAAAATTACTAAAACCCATATCATTATATTATCAGATCGAATTTTCGATTTTTGTTAAATTTTTTTTTTTAATTTTTGAAGAAGAAAATAATATCGACTTCTTTTCTAGATTTTGAATTTTTCATTTCGTATAAAATTCAAATATTTTTCGATAGGTTTTTAATTATTTTTCATAATTTGTAACATTATGGCAACCCTACACAACTGATTAAACCAACTTTTCACATATAATATGTGTGAATCTATGTATGTACTGGAACTAATATTTATATTCAATTTAAAATAAATATCTCAAAAAGAAGAAATTATAATTCAGTCCGTTTAACCCATTCAATTGGACAGACAATTAAATTTTTCGATAGGTTTTTAATTATTTTTCATAATTTGTAACATTATGGCAACCCTACAAAACTGATTAAATCAACTTTTCACATATAATATGTGTGAATCTATGTATGTACTGGAACTAATATTTATATTCAATTGAAAATAAATATCTCAAAAAGAAGAAATTATAATTCAGTCCGTTTAACCCATTCAATTGGACAGACAATTAAATTGAAAAATTATTTCGGGACACTCAAATGCCAACAACACTTCAAACACACAAAAATATATATACTTTACAAGCAGCCAGAGCAGGACATTCCTTCACTGGCGCGAGCGCAGAAGAAAGGAAAAGTATAGCGTTCGTACACGTATAACGGATACGGGGTCATTTGTTTGCAATTTCATCAACGTTTGCATAATTAAAATGACAGCAAAAGATGGTTTGGCGGCGATGCCAATGTATGTTAATATATAACTCAACTCCACTTGTGTGTGTCGGGTTTGATGATTTAGTAGTTGGGCAGGCGAAGAAGTGGCTAGAGAAGCAGACCACCACGCCAGACTATAACAATTTCATAAATAATTAAGTGAATGCAATGGAGCGGCGAAAAAAGTCGGGTCACGTTCTCACGGCTTTTATCTCCGCCCACCCCATCGTAAATGTGCACAAAAGCAGATAAATTTAAAGGCTTGCGCTGCAGAGAGACAGGTGCAAGGACAATAGGACACAGTTGTCAACAGCAAACTGCGCTCCATTGTAAGTTGCTGCTGTTGTTTTTGTGTATATTTGTATTGTATATACAGCACGTGCGCTGTGTCAATGCGGTAGAATATATCATGTGTCTTTCTTTGTTGAAGGAACGAATTGACTACGCGGTCAACTAGTAAATATTAAAGAGATGCAATGCAACATAATTTGTAGCTATTTCTTTGCTATTGTTGTTGTTTATGTTTATTTCAGTTCCACTTGTTGCTCATTTTAATCACATATCTCCATCTTATTGCTTGAACTCGGTGAACAAATGAATTGTTTTTATTTTTAAAAGCCAAACTATGTGGGCCATCACTTTCTCTAGTTACTTTTGGAAGCTTACTGAAATTAACCAGTGAACTGTAATATAGAACTGCAAGCTGTCAAAAAGATGCTAAGTAATTTATGTGCCTCTGTGAAAGTTGTAATGTTAAAAAAAAATCTCACTTTCTCGACACATTTTAATAAATTATGCGCGAATGCTAGTAGGTCAGCAGCTGCGCGCCTAAAAGCACACTTTTTGGTATGATTTACATACATCTCATATTTCGTAAAGTGAACTGATAACTTACTGTACCACCCCCAAGTCTCCCTTTTCACACTCTATATATTTCTAACAAAATATTCTGTCCCCAAACTAATCAACTATCGCGTAGAGTTACTGTAAAATGTTGCCACAGTGGTTAGGGTTATTTCTAAAAATTATTAATTTGTTACTCTTGTTACTTCACGCCAGTCGCTAAAAAATATACACATCATAACTCGTTTCTTTTGACATTCCTTTGAATCTTCTTTTTGTGTAAACAAAGTTTCTTGAGGTGAAATCAGGCACAGTGTGTCATTTTGGCTTACGTGTAACTTAATTATTAGTTAATATGGTATTAAATTCTTTTGAACAAAATCTGGAATTTACATTATTTAGACCTTCTTATTTTAGTACAATCTTTGTGATAAAAGTGATTAGTAAACTAGTTGGGAATTACAAATCATTGTTGCTATGAAAAATTGTTGATAATTGGTTCAAACAATTGAGTATGTTTAAATAAACTGATCTCTTTAAAAAAAAATTCGAGTTCGAAAGTTTTTCGATTTCGAATATAATATCGAAAATCTTCGAAATTCGGATCGACTATATAGTAAATGTTACTCTACCACTTTTTCTTCGAAATTCAGTTTGATTACCATAAATATGAACTAAACACTTTGTAAACTTATGACTGTACTCTTCAACAGAATTCCACACTGTGGCATCCCAACCTGTCAGTACGTAGCATGTCTCATTTTTCAAGTGTATGCTTTTCGCTTATGAGTAGGAAAAAGACAAATTCTTCTTTTTTACACCTTACCAAGTGCTCCCAACCGCTGGAATTTTTTTCACCGCTACACCGATAACAATACAACAACATGCGTACATACAAAACTTGGTATTCCCCCGTGAATCAACGGTGCCATCACGGTAGCAAGAAGGACGCCATAACTTATGGGTTGTGACAAAAAAGAATGGGCGCTGGCAAAAAACATAAATTGAAGATGTTTCATAAGTTTTTAATGGCTCAGCGAGGCTTGTCATGTGACATGTTGTTGCAATGTCGCTGCAATTCCGCAGTTAAAGAGCGCTAAAATATGCAAGTAATGCATGGAATGGCAAACACTTGGCCGAGAGCAATGCAATTTACAAAAGCTGCATACACGCAGATTATGTAACAAGCGCGTAAATAAATGGCATAAAATTAAATAACCAGGTGAATGGTGGGCAGATGATGAGTACAACAACAATAACAACAGTGTGTATCTTTGTTGTGTTGTTTGTGTATTTGCTAGCATTCCAAGCCAAGTGAAAGTTTTTGGCCAAGCACGTTAGCGCCAAAAAAAACAGAAATAAAAATAAAAACAAGATTAAATAAGAAAAAAATATAAAAATAAGTGGAGAGTAAAGGACATCCGCCTGGCAAGCTTTGCACCAAGCTCGCCAGCTGTTGCTTGCTGACCATTTGTATTTACATCGCCCATTATGGCTTAAGTCAGCTTAGGGATTGCGTGCGTTGCGACGCAATAACGACGCACTGTAAATAAATGCAAAAATAAACAACAACAAAAAGTGGCAACCAGCCAGAAAAACTTGTCCACTATGCGAAAGTGCTGGACATTAAAACTCCTTTGGCCGAATGCATTCGCAGCAACAACAACAACAAGCAAGCTGAAAATGCGCGCCGCCGACAATTAACGCAACAAATCAGGAAGTCAACGGCACAAGCGTTCAAACACGTTACGCACACACACACACCTACATTTGAATGCACTTTATTTACTCACGCGTTGCAATTTGTTGTTGCTTTGTATTATTAGTTGCTTGCATTAACACTCATCGCTTTTGCCTTGCTGCAACTAATTGCCTTGCCGCTGCGCTGCTTCTAATGAATGTTGCATGCCTGCAGCACGCGGTTGAATGACTGCCTGCTTGCCACTGCCAAGTTGCAACAATACCAACTGCAATTGTCACGGTCACTCACCAAGGCGACGACAATAAGTTGTTTGAGTTTTATCTGGTAATAGAGGCGGCAGCAGTTGCAAACTTGTCGCATGCTTAAGGCTAAATAAACATATGTTTATATGTATGTTTGTGTGTGTGTGTGTGTGACTTCATATGGCAGCATCATAAAACGCCACTTTTCACGGTTATTTTGCTTTATCCAAGGTAAACATGGATTTATTCAAGCTCATTGTTGCAATGACTGCACTATCTGCTTTGGCATGCTTCCACCTCCCCTCCTCCATTTCTAAGCTTCAGCTTTCACGGCGCTGCATTAATTGCCGTTTGCTGATAGCTGCAGTCAAGGCAGCTGTGTTAATTGTCTTTGTTGTGACACAGTTTTCTTCAGCAAGCGATAATTTGTACTTCGGTTTATGAATTATTACTTACCGTTATACGTGTATCTTATTGATTGATTGTTTTAGTAATTGAGATTAGACGTGATCGGAAGTAGTCATTATTTATACTTTTGCAGTGAACTAGAATTCCATTTCCTACCACCTTCATCATAACATGACCTCACTTGACCTCTATTATATAACATCTCAAGTACACGCATATTTAAGCTGAGCCTTACTAAGATTAAGACGGTGTTTTAGCTCACCGCCAGCGTGTTAGAAATCTTTAAAGCAAACCTCAGCCAGGAACAGTATTGCCTTAAATAACATCCTTTCATATCATACAAGTAGATTAAGCAAAAACCCTCACGAATGCGTGATTTGCATTACCGTCTGCAGACAGTGCGAGCATTTTCTTGAAATATTGTAAGTACAATTGCCATAACACTCGAGTATATGAGCAAGAATTGTTTAAATAATTAATGCTGTTCCATCATACCGTCGACTATCCCAAAGTACATTCAAAGATATCATTGTACAGTGGGTCCAATATACTCCAATAATAGACAAAATATGCTGACTGCACAGAATGAGGTCCGTCTCAATAAAAATTACCTCTTTGCACAGCGAAAGACTGTGAGACTTTAAAAACACGCTATTGATCTGGGAAAAAGCAAGAAGAGTGCAAAAAGGAGACCCTTAAATGTTTTTTCTAAACTCTGTAAATAATTTTTATACTCTCGCAACAAATGTTGCTAAAGAGAGTATTATAGTTTTGTTCACATAACGGTTGTTTGTAACACTCAAAACTAAACGAGTTAGATATAGGGTTATATATACCAAAGTGAACAGGGTGAAGAGTGGAGTTCAAATCCGAATGTCTGTCTGTCCGTCCGTCCGTCCATCTGTGCAAGCTGTAACTTGAGTAAAAATTAAGATATCTTGATGAAACTTGGCACACTTATTTCTTGCCACCATAGGAAGGTTGCGCAAAATCGAACCACTGCCACGCCCACAAAATGGCGAAAACCGAAAACACATAAAGTGCCATAACTAAGCCATAAATAAAGCTATGGAAATAAAATTTGGTATGAAGGATCGCACTATGAAGGGGCATATTTGGACGTAATTTTTTTGGCGAATTGGGCGTTGCCCCGCCCCTACTAAGTTGTTTGTACATATCTCGCAAACCAATAGAGCTATATAAACCAAACTTTCTGCAGTCGTTTTTTTTAGCCATTTCCTAATACAGTACAAAAATGAAAGAAATCGGATCATAACCACGCCCACCCCCCATACAAAAGTTAGGTTGAAAATTACTAAAAGTGGGTTAACTTACTAACGAAAAACGTCAGAGACACTAAATTTCACATAAGAAATGGCAGATGGAAGCTGCACTCAGATTTTTTTACAAAATGGAAAATGGGCGTGGCGTCGCCCACTTATGGGTCAAAAACCATATCTCAGGAACTACTCGACCGATTTCAATGAAACTTGGTTTATAATAGTTTCCTTACATCCCAATGATATGTTGTGAAAATAGGCCAAATCGCCGAAATCGGACCATAGGTTTTTAAGGCTCCATATATCGAACACGAGGACCTTGGTGCTTCTAACCTAGTATTATGGTTTCCAACTTTCAATGGACTTTATACAATATATATGACGAATATGTGGGTCAAATTGTGTATTATATAATATAAGTAAAGTTAAATAAATAAATTGCGAGAGTATAAAATGTTCGTTTACACCCGAACTTAGCCCTTCCTTACTTGTTTAAGCTTAAAGATGACCGTTATAAAATGCATTTAGAATAAATTCGAATAAGTATATAAAGGGTGTTTTTTAGGCGTGTGGTTTTCAATGTGGCTACACACTTTTCTGAGTTGGTCTTTTTGACAGCTGATTTATACTGAGGTTGGTTTGACAAGAACAGACTCCGGAACAATGGTTATTGCACCGATTTCCGCAAAAAGTGGTCGAAAATTGAGTCTCTCGGTTGGAATTTATTCGAACCAGCCGTGGCGATCACTTGTCCGAAATCATTTTGAAAACAAAATGGAAAACCCTCATCCTTTTATAAAGCTAAATTCCTTGAACATAACATTGAATCTAAAAAAATCCTTTAAGTTCATTTTTTACAGAGATTACATGGAAAAATTTTCGTTTTATTCTATGCTAAAACCATTTTAATATCATAATCATAATACAGAACTACCAAATAATTTTATTTTATATCACTGTAAATTTTGACCACAGAATCCACACTACATACCCACTGTGCATAACTTAGGCATATGGGATTTACGCGGATACAATTTTATTTCGGTGCAAATTTTTTCAGCGTTTTTCTCTTCAAATTTACAGCAACTTTATTTAAAATTACAAGTATACATATGTGTATGTGTGCCTCAATGGGTGTACGTGCTGCAGAGCCGCCAACCATAAATTCCAACTTTACGCCCTACTTTCAAGCTTTCCACGGGGAGACGCAGAGCGCAAAGCGCTTGAACTTTAACGAATTTACACTTAACTGACGTTTTTTCTTCCAAGAAATTGAAGTTTCGAATTTAACTAAACTTTGTACGTGTGTTGGTGAGTTCATGAATTCGTGAAAGTCCAATGCGGTGACCAAGCGATTACGATGCCCAAGAGGTGCAAAAAGGAGTACAGCAAGCACTTGGCACATAAATATGTATTACATAATCAATTCAATCAGTGAAAAGTGTGGTAGCAGGAAGAAGAGCAGTTTCTTGCCACTTTTAACACTCAAATCGTTTTGAAGAAAGTGGTGCGAATCTCACCCCAGCTCTGCCTGATGGCCAGTCATATTTGCAGCTTTAACTGCAGTCACTTATGTTTGGCAGCTGAGTTTGCCACAAATACAGTTGTATTTGAGTGAATAACACACTCACTCCTCAAGCTCCTTAGGTGGTTGGGGGGCGCACAGGATTCCCACTGTGAGTATTTTTGCCTTTTTGGCTTTTTCGGTGTGGAGTTTGTTGATTTTCGATTTACAACACATAAAAATCCCAACATTGTATGCTTTATTATTTAGTAATCGATGCCGTTATGGGATTTGCTGGCGCATCCTGTAGCCGGGAGTAATACACACACACACACACTAACACATCACCGACAGTGAATGAATCACTTCGTACGCATCCGCACGAAAGGATTGAATTGGATTGGTTTTGAAATGAAATAATTTTTTTGCGCTTCAGCTGGTGGCATCAACTGGCGATATTCATATGCGGCGTGTACCTCAGACCTGCCATCGCGCTCGACGCAATGACAGTGGCAATGAGCCATTCTGTCGCATATTTAATGAGCGACGGGTTGAGTTTGTTTACATTTACATTTATTGTTGGCACACATGACTTCCCAACTCCATTTCCAGCGCCATTAAAGTGTGCAAAGTCCTTCTGGTGTGTGCAGTTTTGTTGCTGCTATGAATAAAAAATTCCACATTCCACCGCAATTCATTTGAATGCGACTCCGACACTCCGCTGGTGTGCGCTGCCTCGCTGCCTTTTGTTTTTGCATTACATTTTACGGAATCGAAATCGAAGCTTATCAAATATTTAGGTGCGAAGTCAACAAAATAAATAAAAAGCAATGTTCGGTAGTGCGAGGGGAGGGGAAATGTTGTATAAAAGTTGCGAGCGATGTAAAGCGTTGGAATTTTGCAGAAACAAAACAACAAAAACTGTGTATTTGTGCGGTAAAGATGTAATGTCGGGTTAACCTCCATTGACTTTATGATAATGCGTGGCAGGTTGTCGGTGCAATCATTTTACACACCCTACGCACATACAGGGCGTTCCATGTGTAAATCTATGTATGTAGTTTGCTTCATATGCCGCAGCACGTGCGCGAGTCATTAGCAGAAGAGAAAAATTGCAGAATATACGAGTAATTCCAACTAAACGGTTTAGCATTTTTAAACAGTTCAAATATTTCTGGACAACTTGTGGTGTTTCACATTGATTAAATCACGTTTTGTCTCACTATTCATTAAGTTAGAAGAACTTTTGAGGTTTTCAAAATTACTCTTTCCGAAATTGTTTCATATTTGTAGTAGAAAAGACGGTTTATTTTAAAGTAGGCTATGATGTCCACAATCATACCCAATCTGGAAATATATTGGTTAGATAAAATTATATTTCATTTGTGTGTGTTCTTCTGGTAGAAATCGAACATCAACTCCGCCTTGGTTAAAATCCAGTCGGTGCTGCTTTCAAAATGGTGCCCTATTTTTATAGAAAGAAGTGTATGTCTTAAAAAATAACGCGAATTTTTAAAATTTCACTGGTTCGGAGAGTCCAATTGTCAGTTTTTTTATTTTTTATTACGTTTTCTTACTCCAACAACGCACAAAAATCATTGATGTTTATACTCCCGCAACAAAAGTCGCTAAGAGAGTATTATACTTTTGTTCACATAAGGGTTGTTTGTAAGTCATAAAACTAATCGAGTTAGATATTGGGTTATTTATACCAAAATGATCAGGGATCAGACGAGACGAGTCAAAATCCGAATGTCTGTCTGTCCGTACGTCCGTCCGTCCGTAACTTGGTTAAAAATTGAGATATCTTAATGAAACTTGGAACACATGTTTCATGGGCATATTTGGATGTAATTTTTTGGGAAAGTGGGCGTGGGCCCGACCCCAAACAGGTTTTATGCATATATCTTGCAAACCAATAAAGGTATACAAACTTTTTGCAGTCGTTTCTTTTAGCCACTTCTTAATACAGTCCAAAAATGAAAGAAATCTGATAATAACCACGCCCACCTCCCATACAAAGGTTAGGTTAAAAATTGCTCAATGTGAGCTAATGAAAAACGTCAGAAACACTAAATTTTATAGAAGACATAGCAGAAAGAAGCTGCACTCAGATTTTTTTACAAAATTGAAAATGGGCGTGGCGTCGCCTACTTATGGGTCAAAAACCATACCTCAGGAACTACTCGACCGATTCGAATGAAATTCGGTATATAATATATTCTTGACACCCTGATGACACGTGTGGAAAATGGATGGTTCACAACCACGACAACTTCCCATATAACTCAATTTTAAACTCCATCTTATTCCTTCACTTTATAATATATATATATAAGGAACCAATGAAGATAGCGAAATAAAACTTTACTCAAATACTGTATATGATCTGTGGCATCACTTGTGAAAAAATTGTCGAAATCGGACTATAACTTTTCAATGCCCCGGATATCGAATAGGAAGAACTCAGTGCCCCATGGTAATTTTTCATCGAAAATTTCGGTAAATCTCTCAGGTATCTTAATTTAATTTAGAGGAAATATTTTTCTTCTACTAGTGTGTCTCTGTACCAGAAATGGTTAAAATCGGGTCATATACCTAATTATAGGATTTTCAAATTGGGTCAAATTGTGTTATCTTAATAAAAATATATCAAAAAATTGCGAGAGTATAAAATGTTCGGTTGCACCCGAACTTAGCCTTTCCTTACTTGTTTTAAATATATTAATTATTCACATCCGCTGAGATTTTTGGTATAAATATAGGTTCAAATTTAAGAATTTATTGCCATTCCATGAGTCATTTTATAAATGTTGACATTTTTATAGAGTGGTTTTTACAGTAGTTTCTGATGGATGACAAGTGGTGTATTGGGGCATGTGTGTTACTCAAAGTATTTTTTCTAAAAAAATCTCACTTCTGTGAAATTTCAGACTTCCAAAAGCTCAACTGAATTCAATCAAGTGTGTACCATTTAAAATTATATAAAATGCATGACCTTTGAGGTCGTTAATTGGACCCAAATTAAATTTTAAACCAATTAAATGTACCTGAATTATTATTATTTTTTGTAAAGAATAGATTTGCAAATTTTTTCAGTTCAATTTATTTTTCCTCTCTCTCTTCAAATCAGCTATTGCCACATTGCTTGGCAAATAACGCACGATTTTTGCATAAACATAAATACAGTTAGATTGTGTATTTGCCGCATCAAATGTGCCGTTCACCTATCATTTGATCAACTAAATCGCTGTGTTTAAAACAAATTTGTTTGCACTTCTAAATTTTATTTATAACCTTTTTACGTTTATCCGCAAAGTTAGGGCATTATGGTGTCGGTTCCACATAACAATTGACACAAAAGACGCACACATATCCTGAAACATGCGTATCTGCTTGCAACACGTCGCGAAAATAACAATTATCATAGCCTAAATCATAAATCTATGGGGATCAGCGTGGCTTTAAAGCGACAGCTAAGCGTTGGCGATGATGTCGAGTAGCAGGCAACATATGATTGTATATGTTATGTGTGTATGTCTATGTTTTAGAGCATATTTGAAATTTGAAAATATAAAATCCACTTTTTAAATTTCGACGTACATATGTATGTATGTATGTTAACACATGCAAGTAAGCGTAAAATAACGGTAAACATGTGAAGGTATGCCTGTAATACACTTACATATTTAAGTAACTCAAATTGTACGCCGACACTTAAAACACGCGAATGATTTGCTTTGCCGTTGCCATAAAAAAACCATCTCTGCACACATACAAACACACATAAACATCACACTTCGAATTCACGTCGCAACATGCAATGAAAATTCGCACGGTGATACATGCAACCCTGCCTAAGTGTGCGAAATCCGCTTGTTTTTCAAGTGGAATGTCAAACAAATGTACAACATAACTGTAAATTTGTATTTTGACATGTTGTTGCTTTTTTGCCACCAAGAGAGATTTGCAAGTGAAAAATAGCAAAAAAAACAAAACAAGTGCTTTAAGACCCATTCGTATGTGAGCGTACTTGTCGCAACTTGTGTCGGTGGAGAAGGTTACGGCACTTTTACGCCACAATTTCGCGGCATTTTGGTGGATAATGTGCGCTTGACACTAAAGCTGCATCATCGTGGGAAGCATACACTTAGGCGAGCTACCACACAAACACCCAAGCATACTGAGCTACAAAAACAACAGTCAAGTTGTTGGCAAAATTCAAATACAATATTTTTGAATTGTTACAAAGCCCAAGAGAGCCAAATAAAATATTTAAGCGCTCTCCAGCAGCAGCGGATAAAGTGGCGAATAAAAGTAGAAGCAGAAACTAGCGACAAGTGCGCGGGCATGGAAAAAAAGAAAGGAAAAGGTGTTGCTGACTCCTTCACAGTGTTGTCACAGCGGCAAGTAAACACTGCGGTGTGAGTCACGCTGTCGGTGGACAACTCGTGATAATCATATTCGACTTAACGGTCCCAAGTGATGCGCTGAAGATGATGCGACATAACGATACATTAAATTGTTGTTGGGTGTCACTTTGCAGTAGATATTCTACTATATTTAAGCTTGAAGTTATTTGTTAAAATTAAAAGTGGTACTTCAGCGAAATTATGATTTAGATTGGAGTTCCATAGGAGTTTAATTTTGTTAAAATTATTCAAACAAATGTTCTCCTACAATTTTTTTTTATGTATTAACTCTCATCCGGAACGTGTATAACTGCAGTCCTCTAGTTGAATCTAGTTGGTTCTTTGAAATATTTCCGTTTTCCTTATCCATCCATCGTTGCCTCATTTTTCAAGAACTGCCTCTCCATTAGAGCCGTTAAGACTGTTTTTTATTGCAGTTTTATTTACTTACACCAAAGGTGTCGTTCGTGCGCATTCCCGCTGGTGTAGTTCACATTTTTCAGCAAAGTTTTGCCTAACTTTGTTGCATGTCAAAGTTCAAGCAACAACAATGGCTTCCAGCATTTACCGGCTTGCCGCTGTCAACTGTTGTTGTTTTGTGTTGCTTTTACATATTTTTTAAATTGTTTAATTTTTTAACAAACTAAAGACAAGTGCGGCGCATGTCATTTCCTAATTGGTCTGGTCTGCGACACTATTGACAGTATAGCGATTTTGTTGTTGTATATCTACATGTAGTAGCTTCCACAAAAAGCTCTATGGAAAATGGTTCTCATTACAAAAAATGAAATCATAATGTTATTTGTCTTCTCTTAATACTTTTTATAAAACAATTCACAAAAATGGTATTAGAAAATTTTTTCATTAATTATGTAAATATAATTTTTAGAGCTCATTGTTTTAATTAATTTTCTCCCCTTCATACCTCAAGTAACGAATTTTCGTGTGATCAATTCACAAGCTTCCAGCTAGAAAACCGAAAATTATGTCAACATTTGGTTTACTGCAAACTCATCAACAACCGCAGCGCCGCATCATGTCGTCTACTGAGCAGTGGTAGTACCACAATAACGGTTGTTTTTCATAAATTCTTAAGAAGCTATAACTGCAAGGGGGGGTACCAGCAATACACCACCCCCAAACCAACGGCTAACGCTTGCCAGACTGCTGTGTTTGAAAGATGGTTTCGAGTTGTTCCCTGTCGCGCATTTCGCTTCAATTTTTTATTAGCGACATGTCTTATGCATAAACGTGTTTGTTGGTGTTTTTTGCAAAGCTGTTGTTGTTATTGTGTTTATATCGCCGTTTGATGGAGTGTATCGCACTCAATTATTATCAAATATGCAGCTCCGCTTGTGATAACCGTCTTCGCTGCCGATGGTGTCGCTAACTTGGCGAAAAATGGCAATTTTATTTTCTTGCGGTGGCTGGAGTGGGTGCACAGCATCTATTTAGAGTTGCTTCAGAGCAGCATGTCACCCTTTCCCACTGCACATCTCAAGGTAGAAGTACAAATCCACTCCCTGTCATTAATTTTTTCTCACATCGTAAATTTCAGCATATGGCTGATGATGAATTATTTCATTGGTTTTAGCCTATTTACATATAACGGTATTTATATGATGTCTAGCATGCATTCAAATTGTTTTGAAAAAATAATAAATGTGTTCTACTTTAAATAAGAGCATATACTGGCACTAGTAGGAGCAGTTGATATAAGTAACAAAATATCTATCATGCGAGAATGTAAAAAAAAATTTTATGTCATGATACATATATTATAATGTAATAAATGATACTAAAATTGTAATATTTTTCTTCTTTTTCATCACAGCTTCGATCGCGATCAACCCTTCACATTCCAAATCGGTGCTGGCCAAGTGATAAAGGGCTGGGACCAAGGTCTATTGGACATGTGCGTCGGTGAGTCTAAAATATATAATACTACAAACGTTATTCAATTTTATTACCAGGTTTTGGTTTATAATTAATAAATTTGTGCTTATTTTCACAGGCGAGAAACGTAAATTGGTCATTCCTCCAGAGTTGGGTTATGGCGATCGTGGTGCTGGAAATGTCATCCCACCAAAGGCCACACTCTTCTTCGAAGTCGAATTGATCAACATCGGAAACACTCCACCACCAACCAATGTCTTCAAGGAAATCGATGAGAACGGCGACAAGCAGCTGAGCCGTGATGAGGTAAACGTTTATGTATGGATCGCACTTTCTTCACCACGTAATTAGTTACATTAAGACGTTACTGTTAACGTTCAATGGAATTGGTGATGGTGGTGTTGATGACTTCTTAGTAAATTATATTTACTGCTCTACATGTCTATCTATATATTATCAAAATCCAATTTTATGTAACCGTAAAAAATACCGTACTGATTGTGGAAATCACAAGGGTCTATAGTAAGGGATATCGTTATAATTTGGAATTAAAATTTATGAAATAAGTTCTGGGGTTTTGAGACATAGGATCTCAAGGTTCTCCGGTTATTTGAGAATAGACTACAGTTCAAAATATTTCAAACAACGCCCTATATATTGATTCCCGCGCTTTGGGTACCTTCTGCATGGGCATCTTCTCCAATGCACTAACACTTTTTCAAACTGCATGTATAAACTAATATTAATGTCTACAAATATTTAAGCACCCTATATGTGATATATATTTAAGCAGTATAATCGAGACTTTGCCATAATCCAATGCTTTTTTCCTTTCCATATTTTGAACAGGTCAGCGAGTATCTGAAGAAACAAATGACCGCCGTCGAAGGTCAAGACTCCGATGAACTGAAAAATATGCTCAAGGAGAACGACAAACTGGTTGAGGAGATCTTCCAGCATGAGGACAAGGATAAGAACGGTTTCATCTCGCACGATGAGTTCTCCGGCCCCAAACACGACGAACTCTAAGTCACTGGCGTCGGGCGAGTGGTGGCAAGGTTGCCAAATATACTTGTACAATAGTAGTTATATTAATGGGTAGCTGAAGCTCCAACTTCATCCCACACTCATACATTCGCAACAACAACACACACACACACGCACATACGTTCACAAAAATATACGTACATTAAATAAAATATAATAAAAAAAGGAAATTGCATTGTAGGAAAATGTTGTTAGACATACATACGTACATACATACATGAAATATTTTTACAAGAAGGTGTCGAATTTAAATAAAGTAAATTTGCAAATTTATATGCTTAACATAAGTGAATTCATAAAAAGTACGCCTTAAGCATTTCGTTAACTTCATCTTTCCGACAATTGTAAAGCAACAACTTAAAGTAATCCAGGAACCGGTACTTCCATTTAGCTATAAAAAGTCCACAAACAATTTGTGTTTTGTTATTTTTTTAACATAATTCGCTTTTTATAGTCAATTATCTAATTTAAATTAATGATTGTAGTTTTTTTTGTACTTTTTCACATGCATACAACACACACACTGGTGAGTGAAATGTGAACATTGTAATTTATGTTGTACATATGAACAATGCTGCAATCGCTGAAAATTTAATAGTTTGTATTTATGTGTAAGCATTTTTTATGGCAAATATTGTATTGGATGGAGGAAAATGTGAAATAAAGTTTATTTAAAAAAATATGTTTTTTTTTTTTGTTGTAGTATTTTATGTCTCCAGTTGATGAGATTCATGAGATTTTTAATAAAGTTTACTAATAAGAAATACAGCAACGGAGCATAAAGAAAATTTGCGCCGAGGTTAGTCACGGAGAGCAGAAAAGAGAAGAGAGCTATAAAGCTTTGCTCCAAAATGAAGAGAAAAAAGGAATGCGCTGATTATCGGTCTGTTCAATCTGAAAATGAGTTAACGATCAATTATAGGACTAAGAGAACTTTCCGGTAGGCACCGGTTAATGTAATACCTTAGTTTCAAAGAGGCTACCAAATTTAAAATTATCACACATATCCTTAAAAGTCTTCCGTTTGACATAAAAAAGGATCTTCGAAAAGTTCCGAACGATGTTGATCGATACCCTACATTAACATATGTAACTGTTTTGGAAGGTCTTGTGTGGACTTGGCTTTAATTGGTGTTCGAAATGACTTGTGAAAGGAAAGAACGACAGTTGGATCTTTGTGGACTCGACACAAACGACTTAGACAGCTATATAACTATTCAAAGAGATAAATTTCTCAATGCACGATGGATTGTTATTTATATTTGCCTAAAACTACAAATGAAAAAACACGCATTTGTTTTCATACTAATATAGTTTGTTTATATAGTTGCTAATAAGATAGGTACTTTATTTCTCGTAAAATTTTGTCGTGAAGAAATTAAAATTTCAAATAAAATGAAGATAAAATTCGTTTAGTTACATGTTATATACTTTACACTAAAACAAATTACACAGAAAAGATCTATAATCAGCTTAACTACGTATATTTCATATATATATATGTACATACATGTGTATGTGTGACGCCCTATACCAACAAATTTAGCTTTAAAAGCAGCCTTATTTATAAAAATGAACTCATAATATATGTCAAACCCAACATTAAAATGTCGCAGCTCTGTTCAAAAGATAATATTTGTTTAACTACATTCCATAATATTGCCAATACTCGTATTTTTTATCGTTAGTTGCCAGTCGTATATTGTTTGCACATATGTAGCTAAGCCATAGTTTGGAGTAAAGTAATAACGTTGTTTTGGCCTAATTTCCAATCTCACTAATTTATGGTTGTTATGCTTTTTCAAGCTTTAACGCTAACTTTATAATTCAGTTTATAGTAATACAGCGTAAGATTGCGCTCCTGTCCACTGTTTGCAATACTGTCGCACTTATCAAATACACCGCTTAGCATAGAATAGACTAACAGTTTAAAATGTAAAAAACTAACTCTAAGATTATTGCATCCTCAATGCCGGACGATTCGCCATGCAATGTCGGTATTAAATTGTCGTCCAAAGCGTTCATATAAAGCGGAGGGAGCTTGTTGCCGCGTGTGCCAGCCTCATAGCAGACCTGCAAAGAATTTATAGTAAATGAGTATGTGAGCGATTTTCCAGTATCTTAAGCACTTACATTCTCCTGATGAAGTGTTGCACGCAAAGCCAACTTGCGGCTGCCACTTGCGACGAGCAGATCAAGAAACGGCACCAAAGCCACGCATGCACTGCGCGCTATCTGTCCAGCCATACGCGTGATGTCCATAGAAGTGGCTGCCAAGGCAGACTGCGCAGACGTGTACCACTCGTCGTACTGCACCGAATTGTTTCAATATTTTTTTATTAAAAACTAATTAGAAAATCGTAACTACTCACTTTAAGTATGTAAATATCTGTCAGCCGTATAGCGTAGTTAGCGTTCGCATAGTTAAAGCTATCGTGCACACGCATACTGGAAATGCCCTCCATTGATTTCTCATCAATGGGTGATTTGACGCTGGAAATTAGCAATTCACATGTATACATTTAATGCTTGTGTTTTATTGTAGTTTTCAGTAATTTACCCAACATTAAAGTCCGTATCGTTCTCCACCCATTTGATGCTCACAACCTCGGTTTGCTGGTCATCGGCGTCCACCGGACCGCATATTATTTCCACATCCTTTTGATTTTGTAGCGAATTTCGTATTTCCTCCATTTTACTGGGCAATATTTGCACCATCAAACCATCTTCGACAATGCTACATTTGCCGGAGAGGCCGCTCGTACTTTTTAGCGACTCGTTCAGCACGAAGAAACTAGCGCCAGTGACTTTTTACACATAAAAACAAATTTATACAAAATTAGTAAAATTTAATACAAAATGCGAATTCAACATAACCTTAAATGACACGCTTTATATTGAAATATAAATGCGAGCATTCACTTCGCAACGACTCACCTTTGCGTGGCTGCCCTTGTATGTTGATGGCTTGTGTTGAATATGCATACATTTCGGTGCCCATGTCATTAACGTTTTGCATGCACACCAGATGTCCGTCCGCAGTTTTTGAGAAATTGCCACCGAACGCTAATATATGATCGCTGGCATTTTTAATTGCCTTAATGACGTCCTCCTGTCTATTGCGTGGTATCATTACCGTCGTCTGTCTATCCTCCATATGTATGTACATGCCCTTAATGCAAGGCAATGTGTATGAATAATTGCGGAAGTCCTAAAACAGTTAATCGCACATTTCATAACCCATAAAAAATCAACACATGACCATCTTACTCACCGCTAGGAAATTGATTATAGTCTGGGCTATTTCGGCATAAACCGATTCTCGATTACGTATGGAGATGTGCGGGCAGGGATAGTAGCGATATTGCGCGCCCAATCGCAACATTAAGCGTAATGGAAACACCTTGGCCCAAGGCACTTCATACCGATGTATGAGTATGCCGATCAGGAAGGGCTGCTCCGGCACTAATACATCTTGCAAACACTGAAATGTGGCGCGTATGAAGATGAAGCCACCATAGTCACGCGTTCCCAGAAAATTACTCGCTCTGGGGCTGGTATATGACAGCTCGGCGATGGGATTGCCTAGCTCGGCATCACGATAGATCTCATATAGATGAATGAAGATGTCCTTTGGTAATGGCGCCGCAGTAGCGTCTTTACTGTTCACCGAATTAGACGTTTGCGCTTCGAATTCCAATAGAATAATGAGCTCATCATTGCCGACATGGTGCATACCACATGTGGTGAAATTGATGACGGTGCGGTTCATGCAACATTTGACTGCAGGTGGGAAACGTGAACATTTTCTCGCTCAATTTGGCAAGTGTGTAACTATTTGTACTTACGATTTAATATTTTCACGTCTACAAAGAAGTTCTTTTCCAATGCAAATCTCAGCGTTTCATTACGCAGCCGTGTCACAAGCTCCGGATTGTTCTGCACTTCCTTGAAGTCGAAATCACAGTTGCTTTCGTCTTTGCGCACATAAATTGGTGGCAAAGTGTTGTTGTCTCCCGGTGGAATGAAGCAGCCATTTTCATCGCTGCCGGAAGGTGGCAAACGTTTAGGTCGTGAAACTGCAGTCGCCTCAGCTACCTTACTGTTGTTACTGGAGGTTTTCGTTTTATTTGTTACTGATTTCGTTGATTCTATGGTGAAAGGTGAAAAGCATGTAAGCTCAAGTTCTAACTGTATATTTAGCGTTTCATACTCACCTTTATCGTCGTCTTGCACAGCTGCCATTGTTGCTGCCGCAGCCATTGGTGGTATGGAGCCGCGAAACAATGATGCCACTAAACCAATTGTTGTTGCATCACTGTTGCTGGGTTGCGTGCGCACAGGTGTGGGTGGTTTATTTACTGCGCCGCTGCTGCTTCTTGATTTATCACCCTGCTGATGAGCGCCACGACGCGCATGTTTAGCATCTGCCCACTGATGTTCCATGCTAGCCAAGTCGCTGCCGGGTGCTATGCCATCACTGAACATAACGCTTTTTCGCTTGCGTCCCTTTTTGCCGCCATCACCGCCACCGTTCGATGAATTCGAAGAATAGCTACCTTCCTTTTTGAGCACACCCACTGGCACAATGACAGATGGCGGCTGCACGTTCTGTGCATTCACCTGTCGGTATGGTGGTATGGTGGAACAGTACTCCATCGGATTATTCGGATTGGGTGAACGCACCTGAACATCTGTTTGACTAGACGTTACATTGGTATTTATAGCTGCTGTTGACGTAACGTCATTGTCGACGCCAGGGTTAACCTCACTACCAATAACGCCGCCACCCTGTTGCCTTTGGGTAAGTATAAGAAAGCACTGCAAACAAACGCGTGATTCGGCGGTGCTGCTGAGAAACTCCAACTTGAATTTTTGGGAGCAGCAAACGGAGCAAAGTACTTTGCCACAAGCACGACAGTGGTGTCGCCGTTTAATCATGGTGAATTTGGCGTGACACTGCATGCAACCTGAGGCCATATTATCCGGCACCCAAATTGGAGGCACTTTACCGAGATTCGCGTATGGATCACTATAACCTGTGGCCTCGGCAACTTCGTTAATGGCCCCGATTTCATCTTCTGGGGAAGCGATTGGTGTTGAATTCATATCCCTGATGTTTAGTGCATTCTGATTAGTATTGTCTATGTGCAGCGTTGTATTTTGCGTTGTTTGTGTTCCCGGTGGCGTTTGCCCCGCATTCTCATATAAGTTTGATTGCATTATAGGCAAATTAAGTGAAGTTGGACGCTGTGGTCGTTGGACAGTACCTTCGCCGTAAGCACTCTCATCTGTGCTGCCACTTTCATCGTCTGTCGTTTCCACAGATGTTTTAACTATATAATCCACAGTAGCTGTTGTAACTTCTTCGTCACTGATTCGTTCGCCGCCAATAACGCCTCCCTCTAAGGAACACTCGGAACCAGTGTACGACGATGCAACGGAATTGGATGATGGCGCCATACTTGCATCAACTTGCCCTGCAGCTATAGAATGCGCGCGTAATTCAGAAAACTCAACAGTTGATGCCTGTGAAAAACTGTCCGCGTTAAGACAATCACTACTGGCACATCCCACAGCCACCTCAGCACCATTATTCCCTATTATGCTGGTTTTACCAGCAACATTGATTTCAGATTCGTGACTTGTTTCGTCAGTTTTCGTTGTTGACATTGCTGGGGTTAATGCCTCCACATTTTCGACCGCTTCTGTAATCATAGTTGTTGGCTGAGCCTGAGAAGACGAGTTGCAATCAGTTGAAGCATTTAGCTTAGGCACAGCATCACCGTCGCTGACATCATCGATGTCCATCTCCTGTAACATGCTATCCAGTTCTGTATCGGAGATTTCGTCCATGGTTGAACCAAAGGTAATAGGTTGCTGCAGCGCTTTTATTGGTTGCGGTTTAGGTGGCGGAACATCACATTCGATTTGCTTGTTTTCATTTTTGTTATCAGCTTCTTGAACTGCAGATTCAGTTTTTTGAAAATCATCGGAACCCTGTGCGGCAAACTATAATCATAAATGAAATATATTTAACATATCTAATAATATGCATTATTAATAAAATAGATAATAAAAATAAAATATTTTTTATTTTAACTTGAAAATAAAATTTCGCAACTCACTTCCGTATTTTGAACATTTGCCGCTTCTTTACGCTTCTGGCTTACTAGCGAGTTATTCGTAGTTTCTGACAAATCCTCCAATACGTTTTGCAATACCGAAGAGACAGAAGGTAAATTAAGTTGAGAATTTCCGGTTGTCAATGATATGGATGACAAACCTACAGCTATATCCTCTATGCCGCCGGTACTTTCAGCTTGCTGTGCACTAATCAAATCACTTTCCTTTCCATCATCTACTACCTCTTCATCTGTCATTACACCTGCCTCCTCATCGTCATCGTCATCATCATCTGGCTCAGTAACAATTGGTTGTACAGGCAATAACGCATCTCGTTCTCCATTTGCGCATTCTTCGTCTGGGGTTAGTGGCGCTGAGTGCTCGTCAGTTGTAGAAACAATGCCAGGAGATGGACCTGACGAGAATGTCGATGATGATGAAGTTGTCAAAGAGTCTGACGAAAGTGGGCTGTTATCAGTCACTTCGTTTTCTTCATAACCGATTCTACGAATATGTCTACTATCTTCAGTAAATTTGTGTATGTCGTCACTTGCTTCTTCTTCATCTTCTGCATCAACTACGTACACTTTGTTATGCGCCAATTCTATGCTACTATCACTTCGCGCATCTATTGTTTTCACAACCATATCATTATTTAATGTATTTTCTTTCAATTGTTCTGACTCTATAGTGTCCGAAACCGCTGCATCCGCCAACTCATTTTCATTTGAAATGTTTTCTACGGATGGTTTCGGCGTTGCTACGTCTGATATCAGACGACACTCTTCATCATACCGCTGTGCCGGTGCAGTTTCCAGTGATTCTACATTTTTTTGATAGTCGTCTAAACTGTTAAACACCTGGGAGACACCTACAAATCCACTTTTTTGAGTAGAGGTATTTAAATTAACCACTGCACTTCCATTATCCCCTTTAGATAAATGGTTAGACGATTCGGCAGCATTTTGTGCTATCGTCGTAATCTCAGCGGATTTAGTCCTATTGTGTTCATCTGCGGCCTCCCGCAATTCCAAATTGTCCAAAACTTGGTCTATATCCACTAGATCCATTTCAATGTTAAGGTCGCTGTTGCCATTTAACCTGTGGAATATACATGGTGAGAAAACTTTTGGCGAATAATAAAAAACAAATTATTTGAAGTTGAAAATTTGTTAATTTCAAAGTTATAAAAGATGTTAATCAGTTTTCTAAACTATTTACACATGCATTTGTTTATACATAGAAATATATAACCCAGCTAGAAAACTTAAAAGTAACTATAAATTTATCATTCGGTTTAGTAGCCAACCCGCCTCTTCGATGTAGGCATAGGAAATTAAACACCTATTCCAACCTATAGGTATCTACGTATGTAAACAAAGTCATATTGGATTAGCCTTTTCAAACCCGTGATCAGAATGCAATTTAGACGGTAGGAAAAAAACATTCGCTGCGGATAGCTTTTCTATTATTGCTGCGCGATTCCTTTCTTGATGAATCATCTTTTCGCCGTTTTTCTATTATTTACAATTTTTCCAATACACTCAGCTGTGGAAATTATCAAACATTGCACAGGTCTTTATACAATTTCTTCAATCCTCCAGCGAAGCTTTCACTTTATAGTGGACGGATTTGTTTCACCTTTGTAACGAAATGAATCTTATAAGGATTCTTATTGGCGTTTACATACCCTTCAAATTTTAAAAAGATTTACTTTCAGCTGATGAATTTCGCGTAGCAAATTAATTTCTAAATCTGAATGATATTAAACAAAAAAGTGCACTTGTATCTGCAGATAAAGATCGGGGTTGCAAATTAAAATACTTAAAAATAGTATGGAATAATGCAATTAAATTAAATAGATTAGCTTTAAAATTTTTCTAATAATTTATTTTAATAGTTAAATGCAAAATTAAAGAACTGTAATAGTAAAGTGGTTTTGTTATTTATCCCTCAAATTATTGCTTATTTATTCGTCGATCTACCCATTACACAATTGTAAACGGTATTGATTCGGTTAATCAGCTTAGAACCGTTCTAATTTCAATTGACAGAACTGTCAAGTTATAGATACATTTAGTTTCCAAATTTGGCAACTCTCAATTTGTATCTAGATACTCTGTGCACCCGAAATTTAGTTCACTATTGTGTATATTAGTGATTTTTCGCTCCTGCTGTTTTTCAGTACGCCATTCAAAAATAAGAAAAAATTCATAAATCCAGACTAATCAAGCAGTTTTTTCTAGTGTTAATTTATGCAATTAATGTATTATTCACTCCACGACGTTTTGACTCTTGTAATTAAATTAACCAACATAAACATAGAGGAAATGTGAAGGGTCCCGTATAGACAAGTGCAACAATCTGAGATCTCCAAATGTATTTTCGATTAACTGCAACATGGAACCCAATTGTCCTGCATATGAAGCGCCTGGATTAAATCAAATAATGGGTATAAAATCTTAAATATAGAAATACGTTTCCAATTTAAGACATACAAAACAATCGATAGACAGTATGCAAGTGCAGATGTGGCTTAGCTTAAATGTAAAACGTAGAAAGCAACACAGAAAATATATACCTAAACAGAAATAGAAAATGCGAAAATAGAAATAAAATCTGAACGAAAAAGAAGTTGTAGTACTGTATGGAGCAATAACGTACACATTTCTCCCTCACCTCCCCCACATAAAAATAGAAATAAATAATAATAGATTAGGTATATGCATATGTACGTATATGTGATGGTTAATTGTGGTTGGTGAAAGTCCTTCCGGTACACTGCACAAGATGCTGTTTGCTGGTCATTAGCTTTTATGCCTCTACTGCGGTTCCGCTTTGAAGGTAACTAGGCTAATATTTATATAAACAGAGCAATACCTATGAAATCTGTGGGTGATTTGTTGTTGCAGCATTCTTATAGTACATTATTTTTGCGTGTTTAGCTTCAAAGCAGACACCCCAGAGCGCCAATTTGAACAACAAAAATACAGTGTTGTTGTTTGTGCAATTTCATCGAATTTCTACAATGAATATCCAAATGAAATAAAAATTGAATTGGTACAAATATAATGGTGGTCCCTAAACATGGAGAACCAGATACATATACTGTTAAAAGTTTACTTGAATCATATATCCATCGAAGATGTACATGCTGCGTCATAGAGAATCTTTCCTCATTGGGAAACAATTTCAAATCCACCGAAAAAATCAAAATCAAAACAACAATTTTTAATGATAACAAACATTTTTTTACGTTTTGTTAATAAACCTGTGTATAAATGCTAAATGTGTATGTTTATTTGGTTTTTCGATTGAATGTTTTTAGCCTTGAATAATTATTTTATTTTATTTTTGAATTCTAATGTTTGAATTGCTAATCAAATAACTTAAAGAATAAAAGGGTGTTTCTTCCATTCAAGAAACGATGAGCATTCATAAACGGTATTTTATACATCGGCTCATTGCTTATTTTTAAATTATTATATTTCCAATTTTTCCTTTGGTTGCACTAAATTCCTACTAAAGTTCTCTTACCTTTTTACAGCGGCAAACTCTAAACCGTTTAACATTCGTACACGTTTAGTGCCAAAGATATCTGGAGTCTTTAACAAGTAGTGAGGCGCAACAACCATCACATGAACAAAGAAAATTGTAATATCCTGTAACTTGTAATATGGAAAATTGTAAAAACAACAATCAACCAACGACAACATTGCAGCAGCAACATAAACATCAACATGGAGCTTCTATTTCTGCTGTGAAAATGAGTAGTAATAGCAATTGCGCGACACCAGTTCCTTCAGAGCAGCCACGGGGAAACTTATTTGAATATACACCACCTATTGCCGATGCGGCCACGGATTATGATGATATTAGTAGCAACAAGAGCACGCCCTATTACACGCCTTTGGAATTTATCCATGGTACCTTCGAGTTTCCGTCGCCCACAAAATTGGAACATATGGATGATATAGTTGAGTTGCATTGTTCGTCTCCTCCAGCGGTCGAACAAACCGAAATTGTTTTACAAAGAAAAACTCCTACGCCAACTCATACCGCTACGTCACGTTCTTTGGCAGGAGCTAGGCAACAGTTATCCAGCAGTACATCACCGGTAGTGTCGCGGAAATTAAGGCGATTCTCTCTATACGAAAGAAGATCATGTTCACCACAGCAGCTTTTAATAAAAAACGCGGTGTCAGCTTCAATGGATAGCAGTACGGAATGCGTGACCGCAATGGCAGATAAAGAGAATGCTAAACCTTTGTATAGATCCGGAATGACAATGACGGAGAGGAGAGATCCGCACCTACGTTCAAATAGTGGCAATAGTTCCCCTATTGCCCTATTGGAAACTGATACCGTTTCACCAAAGATACTCGATATTAATTCAGCTGGTGGCAGCAGCAGTAGCACTCGACTGCCCTGTTCCCCAAAGTTGTTGGCATCGTTAAATAATCTGAATTTGACTGGTTCTCCACTTGGTCTCATTAGTTCGGCGGGATATAAAAATGGCAACTACTTTAAATTCCCAGAGATTGATCAAGTGGTGCATGAGCAAACTAGCGCTGATCTATCAACTGAGGATACCTCCGCTTGTGTGTGTGACAATCAACAAACTCGAAACAGCAGACAGCGGAGCAATTGCACCAGCAAAGAACGCCAAAAATCAGTTTCCTCTAATAGTAATTCAAACACAAGTTTCAATAGTAATTGTCAAGAGCAGCAGCAAACTGAGACATCGACAACAACAACGTCCACAAAGCCCAGTGCAATATCTTCAACTGCAGCAGATAGTAAGAAAAATCGCAAGAATAAAAATAATTTGACTATAAAAATTACTGATGTGCCCTGTACTATGATGGGAACAAGCGGCACCGTACCGACTTCTCCATCACCTTCGTCAAAGCCGAAAACACCCACTATTAAAAGCACCAAGGAGAAAGCACTGTCACTTGATTCAGCAGCAAAGGATTCTGAACTAACCATTATAGTTTCATCTGGCGGACGAAACAATTCGCATGCGAGTTGTGATGAGATTGACTCGCAAACGCTTAGGCGTGGCTATCTTCCGATACAACAATTTATGCCACGTAGTGTGAGTGGCGCACGTTTTGAGCGAGTGACTGGTGACCGCACTTTGCGACTACCTTCGGCGGCTGCTAGCAATCGTTCCACTTCATTGTCACAATTGGCACTACTGGGCGATGGTATGATTGCTGCACATGCTCATCTTCAAACTCAATCTCTATGTCCAAGTAGCACTACGTCTTCATTAAAAACACCACTGAGTGGTAGTAGTTTTCCTCGAACACCACGTCGTCGATTACCCGGAGGTGGTAGCGCGAGCAGCAATACGTCTACCGAATGGTTGGCGGCCTATCATCGCAACCGCAACTCTGCCGATGCTTATGCTACCAATGCAAGAGAATCTGAGTTATCCGAACATCCGCAAGTCGATACCGATACCGTGGTCGTACTGCAGGAAGAGACCGACAATGGAGCAAGGACAGGTAATAATAATACTCTCCTGCCAGCGCCTTATGCGCCTGGAGCGGCAACGTTGGCTCTCACACCACATCGTGGAATACACAAGCACAACGCCATGCTACACGCATCAAATACGAATTTAAAAACTCTTCCCGAATTCCTAACATTGGTCGAATTTTCTACAACGACGAATGCATCTAGCGCGCACCAGCCGCATAAACAAAAGTCCATGGAGTTGCCAAGTGCTGCGATACGTCCCAAACCGATATCATCAGCTTCCTCAACTAATTTGTTGCAGCGTCGTGGCTCCAACCACAGTCTAACGCTGAATCTGCACGGTTCGTGCAGTAATTTACTTGGTAATTGCCGCAGCGGCTTAAGTGTATCGAACTATAGTCTTGGCCCCGCTGTTAGTAACTCCACGACAAACCTAAATTCGAAATCAAGTTGCAATATAGATTTGAGCGGTGCGCCTATTATTAATCAGCCACATGCTCACGCTACTCCGACACAAGGTGCCAAACAGAGTCTTTTCCGACGACGCGGCTCCAATCAAAGTCTTACACTAACTAGTCTAACAGCAGCTTCATGTGGAAATCTCAACTCCTACGCCAGTCAACATTCGCTGAACAAGGTTACACGTACCACTTCATTTATCACGCCAACTCAGAACACCACCAGTAATGCTATGACAAAGCGTGGGCTTTTGGAAAGACGCGGCTCCAATCAGAGTCTTACACTGAACATGGGCAGTTCATTTGGGGGAATTGGCACGGAAAGACAAGTGCACGCTAGCAGTAGTCTCTTCTTGGGAGACACATGTGCTGAGGAATCCGATATGAGCGCATTGCATTCGAAGCCTTCCTGTTGCGCACCACCCACACCACATAGGCGTTTCTTCAGTAGCGAAAGTCTGAATCGTGGCTCCACACCCTTTGCAGATTTGAATCAAGCTCACCGACGAAACGCTAAGCAAGTTTGTTTTGGTTCAGTATCGGATCTTAAACCAAGCGCCAGCATGTCGTTGGATTGTGGCGTTAACGGTGTGAGTGGCGCTGGTTCTGGCAGCCAGCAACAGCTGGGCGAGGTGCGACGTGATAGCTTCAATTTTCAGGACAGCACTGTGTGTTCATGTACTGGTGTGCGAAACATTATGACGCGCCCATTGTCCCCGCAGAGTACCAGTGAAGAGTTCAAAATCTACTTGGCCAATATACAGATGCTGCAGAATGCTTCAAATACACTCAACCAACTTGATTTAATTAAGCTGAATTACATTTTCGACAACAGCTACGCGTCACATAACAAAAGCTTAGCCGAACAAGCTGTACCAATGTTAAGTGTACGCGCCAATAAAGAGGCTGAGACACCGCCGGGCATAAGAGTTACTACTTCCGAAGACTGCGAAGTAGCTGAGCGCTATTTGACAGCTGTGCAGTCGGTTCTCACAACGGTGCAACTAGACGATGATGAGCAAAAGCGCATCTTCTGCGATTTGCATAAGGAATTTTGGGATCTGCCATTGAATCATCAAGAGAAGCCGATGGTATTCGGCTCACAGGCCAAGAATCGCTACAAAACAATTTTACCAAATGAAAACTCGCGCGTCTTGCTCGAGAAGGAGGGCAAACAGCTTGCTGAATTGGCCGAAGATATTCGGGAAGAACATGCTGACCTAGCCGAACACATATCACGGCAACTACACATATCCGACGAAGTTCCATATATCAATGCAAATTACATAAAGGTTAGTTTCTGCAATTTATACTTGTTTCCATATTATTAAAGTTTTTATCACGCAGGGTCCGGACTACACATCCAAATGTTATGTGGCCACTCAGGGGCCCTTGCCGAACACGATATTCGAATTCTGGCTAATGGTATACCAGAATACTCGTCGATATTTTCAAACCACCGATAATAAGGCGGGCACGATACAATATTATCAAAAAGTCATAATGCTCACGAATTTCGCCGAAAATAATAGACAAAAATGTGCCGTCTATTTTCCCATTGAACTGAACGAAATATTCATAACGACCAGCTGGCAAGAGGTTGTTACACCAACTGCAGCCGCAGTGGACTTTTTCAACGCTTATTTGTTGCCAAACGAAAGCACACCCCCGCCGCTAAATTTGGCTGATACAGAGCCTGAACCCCACATTGGTATCGAATACTACCAGGCCGAGGTTAGCGAGGAACTGCAACCGTTGCTCCCACCGACGCGTGGCAATTACTTCGTTATCAAAAACATTGGCATCGTACGTAAGAACGGATTCTCGATACGTAAACTGGTCATTTTGTATTGCATCAATATCGGCACAAATACCGAGCAGTCTAATGCTGGCCAGCGCAACACTATCTTGCTAATCAATCGTTTGTACTGTTACCATTATTGGTATCCCGATTGGCCCGATCACCGCTCGCCGCGCGACATCAATACGCTGCTTGACATTTGTTTGCATATACTTAATCTGGGCAAATGTGAGTCTGAGTTTGATTCATTCGAAATTGACGACGATGACGATGACGACGTTATTTCGGTGCTTCCACCGCAGTCAACACATGCTACGCACATTGCGGTGCAATCAGTAGATTTGTATCAACAGGATATATTCAATGCCATGCAGCCACTGCCAGTCATACACTGCTCTGCGGGCATCGGACGTACTGGGTGTCTGACAGCCATTTTAAATGCTGTACGCCAGCTACGACAATCATTCGCCTATTCGTTAACTACAATGGCGGCAGAGGCTCGCAAAAAGCAGGAAATCAGCGCTGGCGCTGGCGGCGAGCTTGTCGCACAAACGCTACTCAGCCCTGTTGATTTCGTATTGCCTGCCCGGTACGTAACTGAAGCGCAGCGCGCTATTACAATCCAGAACGGGGCAATCGACACAGAAAGCAGTTTCACACGCAATACACTCTACTACATCAACTACATACTGCGACGTAGAAAGCAGCAACAAAGTGACGAAGATGAAGACAAGCATACAAAAGGTGAGGGGGAGGAATTAACAACTGATGCGGAAACATTACCTTGGCCACTGCCAGCTATAAACGAGCTGCCGAAAATCCCCGACATTTTTGTCGATTTGCTGGGCATTGTCTGCAACCTACGTCTGCAACGCGGTGGTATGGTGCAAAACTCAGAGCAGTATGAATTAATACATCGCGCTATCTGTCTATATTTGAAGCGTACATTTGCGTTGAAGCGTTTCTAAGCTCAAAATCGTAAGATACAAAATAATGTTTAGCAATAACTTTGCAGAGGTATAGCAGGTTTAACTTTACGTAGTAAGTAATTAGCTCAAACGAGTATCGAATAGCATGCTACAGCTGTTGACTGTTAGCAAATGCACTTAACGTAATTAATTAATTATTAGTTTTGATACGCGAGTGCAGCTCTGTTGAAGACGGAGTTTTATAGTTTTTCGTTCTAATATTTATTTTTACTACATGTAAGCTCATTCTTCGATTATTACTTTAAATAAGTTTTCAGTTCGTTGATTTAATCAAATGAATTAGTTCGAAACCAGTTAGGTGCGATATGTGCGTGAGAAGCGAAATTGCAACAGTCCGAAAAGCAATCTTCTGAAGCGAGAAGAATTCAATTTAAAAATATTAAGTTTTTTAATATTATTTTTTTTTGTAAATAACGTTTTTAGTTTGACATATAATGAAGCTTGCTTGAAAGCTGTGTCTAAACACCAAAACCCGATTTGAAAATCAAAAGAGTTTATAAATCCGTTTATATAAATTAGAAATTGCAAGTATTTTAAGCATAGTTTAAAGAATAGATATCTTCAACATTCACTTTAGAGAATCGGCTTAACTGCAGCACATTGATGCGACTAATTTTGTTTGCTTTTACGCAAATGTACGTGAAAATGTGGGCGCGCGGATCACTTGGAATGTCTGGAAAGCGTAGGGTAACAAACCATAACAACAAAAACAAAAAAAAAAAATAAAAAATTGAACAAGAAAATTTCTAATATTATTAAATGTAATTGTTGTTAGTATAAATGTATGTATGTATGAATTGTACGCATAGTAGATAAATGAAACTCGAAACTAGTGAATAATAATTTTTGCAATTTTCAATTTGCATATGTATGTATATATGTATTCGTGTATGTGTATGTTGTAAAATATAGGTTTTTGTACGCGTTTGGTTTATACGCTTTAAAATATAAATACAATCCAATTCGACTCGTTGCGATGCAATTCGAAACACGACGATGACTCCAAAAAATAATTTTAAATGAATTACTGCAATTAAATTCTATTTGAAATAATATGTAGTAAATCAATCAAAGCCAAATACAGAATGATACACATAAAATTTAAATTAAAATAATATATATAATTATTTAAAATATATGGAATTAAATTTAAAAAATGTAGCTGTAAGTTATATACACTTTTTTGTGCTCCAATTACTTTTCACATGACGATTTTTAAACGTCCGTTACACTAAATTGTACACCTCGGCAGCAAAATTTCTAGGTTAATTGTTTCATAAGAAATCGATTATTTCCCCTAAACAATAAATTAAGTTTCGATAATTTGTATTTTATAAGCAAAAAGATTTTTTTTAAATAGTGTCTAAGCGAATGGACTAGTCAAATAAATGAATAAATATTTAATTAGAAAATATATGTACATGATCGTTTAAAAGTACAAAAGTATGCACAAATTTCTTCTTTATTTACATTTTTAAAAGCTAAACAATCATTGCTTAAGTCAAATATACATATTATTTACACTTATTTAGGTCGGTAAGTATAACTAATTAATTTAGTCTTCCATGAACGTAACCTAGCTGCTCTATATACTCATAATCCAAATTCCCTTCGAGACCAATTTCTTTTAATCAACATATATTATTTAATTTGCTAGATACATTTAATAAACCATTCCTAATGACAATTGAGAAGACGCGTATGTACATAACAGTAATTGAATTAATCTCAAAATTATTTTAAATTAAAATCTATAGATTGCTTATTAATTTGAGCTATAAATTACCATTAATTAATCTAAATTTAATGTAATCTCATAGTTTAGCACTCAGTCGTGAGTAATCCAATGGTGGATAGTTTCGATAAATTTCTTTCCAGAATTCCATGCGATCTTTATCTGGATCACGATCCATTCTACATTCTTCATCAATAAGCAAACAATCCATGCTGCGGTCTTCCTCATCTTCACTATTCACTCTATTAACGGGGGTCCACACACAGCCCAAATCTTTTGTGATTTCATTTCCTGCTGGAGTAGGGTTACCATGGCAGGCAAAGTTAGTCCACATGGCACTCAGACGTTTAATATGACGTCTATCCTTCTCTGCGAATTTCATTGGATTAATACCGGGCGTTTGGAATAGGTAATGCAATTCGTCAGCATGACAGGCGCCAGGTATATATTCCAACTGCAATTGTCTTTTAAATAGATCACGACCACCTGTATAATCGTAACGGTAAAAATAGAGCGGTGAGCCCGTTTTATATTTCATTTGATATTTCACAGCCAGCTGCAAATCAACCATAAAGTGATAGTCTGACAGCAAGTTCGTCATGGCATCTAAACGCTCATGTGTGATTTCGTGACCATTAAAATAGAAATCGCGCATTTTTTGTGCCAGAAATTGAATATCTGGATGATCAGTAGCGAGTGGTATATTTCGTGGCACAAAACGTGCCAGGTCGTTATTTATTTCTTCCATTTTGCGCACCGCATTTATCAGCAGGAGAATGCCCTCAGCCGAGTTGTAACCCATTATCATGGGCATGGCCTGTGTCTCTTTACGTTGCAAAAGTTCCAAAACAGGTGTGCTAATGAAGCTATCTGTACTACTCGCGTCTTCAATAACTGGATGAAAGGTGAAAGGCAATCCGCGGCGACGTTCATCTGACGATAGTACAGGCAACGTGTTACTAAGCACTTGCCTTGGTTTCACTGTATCATTTGACTGTAAGAAGTTAAGCATAACTCGCGTGTCTCGCGATTGGCAGCCGAGCAATTCACAGAAACGGCGAACTCTTCGCGCTGGATCATTTTGGAATACCCACTCCATATTGGCAGATCCACTTTGCATGATAGCCTTGTGAAATAGTTTGTGTGCGTGGGAAGCTAATGTATGTAAATGAACTGACGCAGCTCCCGCGCTTTCTCCGAATAAGGTAACATTATTTGGATCACCATTAAATTGAGCAATATTATCGTGCACCCATTGCAAAGCCAGACGCTATAAATGGTTGTATGGTGGAATTTATTAGATAAAATTGCATTTTAATCCAATATATTAAATATATACCTGATCCTTTAAGCCAGCATTCCCCCAGATACCTTCTTCTGGAAGGCACAAAAATCCCCATGCGCCTAAACGATAATTTAATGTCACTACAATAACATCTTCGGAAATTAAACTTAACGGCAACGTGCTAAAATAGTAATAAATAGTGGAATAGAATATCACTGTTATTGTGATTCGAAAAATGTACGTACCCATTGCTAGAACCAAAGAAGAACCCTCCGCCGTGTATCCACACCATAACTGGAAGCGGGCCAGTAGTGGAAGGTTTAGTTGGCGCATATACATTTAGGTGGAGACAGTCCTCTGAACCCAATATATTGTCTGTCAAGGGTTCTCGCTGGTGACAAGGACCTCTTTCGCGTGTACAATCTAAAATAGGGGTTTCAAAAGATTCCAGTGGCACAGGAGACTGAAATATGTTTGGATAAGAGTTATGTTAGACACACAAACTTTTTAGTTAATCCTTTATTTACTCTGAATCGTAGTTCTCCGAATGGTGGCACTGCATATGGTACGCCCTGAAAGCTATGGTATGGCTCCCCATTTGGTAAACGACCTTCTCGACCCTCGACAACACCTTGACGCACTTGTACTTTGACCCGTGATGATGGCTGTTGATATAACAAAGATTATAATCTTAGAGTATATAAATCATTTTACAACAATTACAATGTACCATTAAGCTGAAGTATCTTAGAACACTCTGTCGCGGTTGGCAGATTCGCGAAAATCTCGATAGCATCGCGAAATGACCACAAAGCAAGTTACAGTGGCAAACTTTTAACAATACAACGAACACTTGCCAAGTGCTAAGGCAGTGCAGTTTAATAAAACCTGATTTATTTAATATTTGTTATCTATTATAAATAAATATAGATCACTGCTTTTCCCACGCTTGTTTCACCCGATGAATTATCTGACACTGATAACAGCAAAATGAACCCGCTAGGTATAGTCATAAACTTTATATTCACAAAAAATTTCTTAGTGGGTCACTATTTCATTTGGGAAGACATATTTTGAAAATACGACCAAAACGAGTATTATTCAAATATATGCTTAAAAATTACGAGGGATAACTAATTAATATAATGTTTATTAATTTATTCACTTACGATGAATAATTTTTATATTTTATGATCCAACAACAATTATTGAAGTCTTTACTAATAATATAATTTTCATATCTGGCATCCTAGTACAATATGTTGTGAATGCGTAATTCTAAGAAGAAGAAATTTTATTTGTTTTGCCATTTTCATTAAAATATATTTTAGAATTTATATACTAGAATAGCAAAGAACAAATTGTCTGCCAATGGGTTCACTATTTTCCAAAAGTAAAAAGCAAAGCCGTGTTACCGAACACGACAAGGCTGTGCTGGTAAGCTTTAAAATCAAAAGATTTCGCTAATCTCCCACCACTCTGGACTAAATTTTCTTTGTTTTTCGCCTTTAGAGATTGAAGCAGCAACGAGATAAGCTGAAACAGTATCAAAAACGTATTGAATTACAGCTTGAGAAGGATAGAGAGTTAGCTAGAAAATGTCTTCAAACAGGACGACGGGAGTAAGAATAAATAAATAAGATACCTCGTTAATTTAATATTAATTTAAATTGTGATTTTAGTCGGGCTAAATTATTACTCAGGAAGAAAAAATTCCAAGAAACCCAACTCAGCAATGCGGATAAGCAATTGGAAAATTTGGAAAAAATGACTGCTGATTTGGAGTTTGCACAGGTCGAATTGCAAGTGATCGAAGGCTTGAAGCAGGGTAATGCAGCACTTAAAAAGGTGCATGATCTAATGGATATTAATGAGATAGAAAAGATCATGGACGAAACAAGAGAAGGAGTGGAAAAGCAACAAGAAATAGATGCCATATTGTCGGGAGCACTCAGCGAGGAAGACGAAGAAAATGTGTTAGCTGAATTGGACGCCTTAGCTGCGGAAGATACCACTAATAAATTACCTGAGGTGCCATCTGAAGAATTACCAGAGCCGGAGCCAAATGCGCTGGAGGAAGATAATACTGTCATTGCTGATGATGCGCCAAAAAAGAAGCGAAAGAACCTATCAGAGCAGGATAAAGTGCTTGTGGAAGCGTAAACGTGAACAAGTAAATACGTACCTCTACATTTTCGTATTCAATTAGACTTCGGTTACACCGTCTATACATATTTGTTTTTGTTTGCTTTATTCTTTTAACTAATACTAAGTCACTTAGTTTAAATATGCATAAAAAGTTTTATAAATAAATTTATATTACGAAAGATACAAACATTTAATTGAATAGCTTTAAATGGTAAGTAATATAGTTATTTGTTGGATGGACTTTTGATTTATGGTTCAGAATGTATATAGCTTTTTGTTTGATTTTATACATCAAACTAATACTAAGTCACTTAGTAAAAATGCATAAATAGTTGTATAAATAAATTAAAATACGAAAAATACAAATATATAATTGAATACTTTTGAATGTTAGGAAAGTACAATAATTATAGGTTGAGCTTATGAGTAAAGGCTCAAAAGGCATTCGATATCTAGTTATATGTATAATATGTTCATATAAATATTAATAATTTGCCATTCTCCAGTCAAGTAAATAAAACATAAAATTAATTAATATTACCGGACAAACATAAATTGAGATTACTCGTAATCCTATACATTTGGATAAACTTTTACATTGTTGACATACGGGCAAAGGTCATAATCTGTTCATGGTTCGAAGGTGTCTCTGGAGTAATTCTAACGCGTTGCCACGATTTTGTTTCGCTTGATTTCCGAATGGCATCCAGTACTGCTTGTACATATAGTCCATCTTCAAACGTAGCTGCGGCTTGTACAGGTTCCTTCACCCAAGATGCATCTTTGTTAGCAAAAGCTTCCTTCAGTGCTCCAACCATTTTGCATAAACCCTTTATATAGGGACGTGGCAACAAGGATTCTGAGGTGGCAAAGTGCAAATCTTGCACATCTACATAAATTGCTTCTTCTTTCATTTGTGGTGGATCAGCTTTATGTTTAAATACAAATAAGTCCCCACCGCGCACAACTAAATGACCTTTACTGCCACAAATCAACACCTCCTGAGAGAATGACTTTGCGGGTACCGTATGACTATGCAACGAGGCAGTAACCAGTGCACCCCCTCCAGCCAATTCCATTTGGAATGTACAAAAATCTGGTGCTGAAATTTGTCGTATACCATTAACAGCCGCTGTTGTTTTCGTGTATGAACGCACGACTCCATGTACCCGCACTGCATGTTGTGGCAGTAGATAGCTTACCAGATCAATAACATGGCTGCCTACCAAATTCAAAGCTCCGCCACCCATTGCCGCATCACACATCCAATCAAATTTCTCCGGAAATAATGTGCCCAATTGTACGCGTATATCCACCAAAGAAATTTGGTTTATAGGCCCTATAAGTCCTTCTTGCAGACATCGTTTCATATGTGTAAATGCAGGCAGAAACCGTAGTGAATAATTAACCAGTGTTATCAGCCGAGGATAGTACTGTGATGCATGTACCATTTTCAAAGCATCCGCTTGATGTAGTCCCATTGGCCGATCACAGACCACATGCTTTCCAATACCTAACGCTTTCTTTGATATCTCTGCATGCTGAAAAGGTTGACACACAATAAATACCAAGTCTACATCTTTACGTAGGAGTACATCATCGATTTTGTTGGTAAAAAACGAAATCTTTTGCGATTGGGCTACCGCCTCGGCTTCTTTTAAAGGTCCCCATATCGCCTTTATATCAAAACCTTTTTCACGTAACAGTGGTACTAGAACCTTTGTAATAGCACCAGTACCAAAAATTCCAACACCGGGCAACATTTTTAACTTATTTTTAGGAACGAATTAGTCGGCGCGGTCAAAACGTATATATTTTTTATATACAAATAGTGGAATAATAAATAACAGCAACTAAATAACAGCTGTTTTATCAGTTCCTGTTATTTGTGTATTTGATATGCGGTTCACAATAAATCATGCTCTCTTATATGGCCAAACTGTTAACGTAACGAAACGTAAGCAGACGAATATTTTGTATTACGATTTTTCAATAACACAAAATTAGTTTGACATGAAGTATATATTAACGACTTATAACATAAATATAAACTTTATGTGGCTTTATTTATAACAAACCAAAAGCGACTGATGAAGCTGATTATAAAGGATTGCAAGGGTATAACAGTTGCTGGCCTCTTCAAAATTCACATAAACTGTACTACCAAGAGTTTAACGTTCAATATATGTACCGTTAGAGATTGGGAGGAAATGTAGAGATAGTTGTGTACTTCTGTATTATTTTGAGAGCTCAAATTACACCAATTGCAAGTTAAAGTAATAAAAAAGGTTTAACGAATCTACAGTATTCAAAAACCAAAAAATACGTTTTAATTTATCAATTATCAAAACCATGAATTTCTAAATTGTTTTTATGGAATAATGCTTCTTCAAATCGAAAATGTTTATACCAAAAGTAAACCAAAAATAGTTAGAAACTCTATTTTGTTGTCTTCGGTTTTGTCATGTCCTTCTTCAAACGATTGCGTAAGAGCGTATTTTCATCGCGCAGTTTCTCCACTTCACTAAGCAGGATGACATTTTCTTTGAAAAGCTTGTTGTATTTCTTCGCCTCGTCCTGATTTGGTTTACGATCCTTGTGAATTTTCAATATACGCTCGATTTGTGCACGTTGTCGTTGAAATTCATCACGCACCTCGGCATCCAATGAAATATGCCGTTTGAGTTCATCATCGCTTGCATGCCGTTGAAATAATTCTTTAACCTTTACCTGCAGCCGCTTGGGCGAATCGACGAACGCGGCGACGTAATAGATTTCACTGCAAATGCTAGTAATGCACTCTCTACCGGCACGCGAACGGTGCCGCTCCACCTTCAGCTCCTCCACATTACTAAGATACTTGTCCTTCAGTTCTTTCAGTTGTAACTCCAATTGTATATTGTTCTGGTTCAAACCCTCCAATTCATTCTCCATTTCGAGTATATGCTTCCGTTTATCATTTATTTGGAACTCACGTGGTTCTATTTGTGCCTTGAGTTCGGCGATTTTATGAGAGAGTACCTGCTTGTACTTGTCCAATTCCTGATTCTTATGCAATAATTCCTGTATGCGTTTTTCCTTGGCATTAATCGCGTAGTCGCGATCGGAAATGTCTTTAAGCAGGTCATCAATGGAACGCGATAAACGTGTGATGTTCTTTTGTGACTTATTATGCTCTTCTTTTAATGTATCCACCTCTTCGAGCAATTTCTCGATTTCATTGCTTAATGTTTGGTAACGTTTCTCTAAAACACCTGATTTGCCACGCCACAACTGTGTGGAATTCTGTTCGTTGTTCAGTTTGTTTTCATACTGCAATTGCATCTCCACCATATTCCGATCGTTCTCCTCCTCTACGCGGCGACAATATTCGAAGAATTCGATCTTCTTGTCTTGCATCTCTTTCATAAGTCCACGTATCAACTCTTTGCGTTCGTCCAACTGCCGTTTATAGTCGGTTTCTAATCCCTCCACTGTGTCCTGGAGTATGCCCGCAGAGGTCTTCATTTTGCCCTCATAATTCTCGCGTAGCGCCAACATACTCTCACGTAAATTGCTAAACTTCTGATATTCGATCAACATACGTTCTGAATATTGGTCCGCTAAGTTATCCAGCTGCTTCTTATGCTCGTCACGTAGATCGTTTATTTGGAATGTAATCTGATTCATCTCTTCAGTGTGTCTTTGTTCAATTTCATTGTTTTTAGTCTTCAGCTCCTCAAGCGCCTGACAATAGCTGCGATGCACCTCGGCCAATTGCTGCCCGTCAAATATCTCATTCTGGCTCAGCTGATATTGAAACTCTTCGGCTTGTTGACGCAAACGGATTTCCAAGTTTGTAATTTGCTCGTTCTTCTCATGTAGTATATTCCTTGGTATAAGTACTTCTTGACTGCGCAGCAAATCTGCATCCATTGAAGCGACTTTACCCTCGATATTGTCCATCGCCCATATGGCTAATGTGCCATTCTTCGAGATCGCTAATAGTAAAGTACCGTCGTACGAGAAGAAGAGCTTATTGATTTGGCTGGTGAAGAAACGAAAGAGCGTACAAGAAGCGCCGCCGGCATCCATAAAAGGCAGTTGTATGTTGAATAACTCGCCGTATTCATTGCCCACAAACATAATAAGATCCGAACGTGACAAACACATATCCGTTAGTGGTGTACGCACCTTGGAGGGCACAACAATCTCACGTACGATCTCCGAGTTTTGGAACTCGCGCAGCACGCCAAAGTTTGTTGCGGCGTAGATGGAGAGTGGTTCGTTGAAAGTGCAGCAGACCGAACGATACTCGGTGCCCTTTTGCACAATCTCCTGTACGCGTGTACCCGTCTCAACGTCCCACTGATAGATGGCGCCCTCAGCACCGCCCGATATAAGATACTTGTCCGTGGCTGTCCAGGCTAAAGAGAGCACTATGCCGTTGTGACCCTAAATGAAATGTGGGGTTAGTGATTGTAAGTTGATAAGCTGTGGTACTCACCTTGAGTTGCTTTAAGATTTCTAAATTATAAACAGAAGTTATGCTTATAACATTGTCGTAAGCGGCGGCCATGAAGTGACCATAATTCGAGTACTTGACATCCTTACAGCGTGGGAAGTTGTACGTTTTAACGATCTTGAATGAAAAAATAAATTTGATATAAATTTCACTCATCTGCCACACAGTCACCTACATTTAATTCGTCCATGAAGATTTGTGTGATACGCAGCTGATCCGAGAACCCGATGGCGGCCATCAAACCGGTCGAATTGAGCTCCACGATATTCACATCCACCTGAAACTTACGCACCAATTCGACCTTCTCTGTTTCGTAATTCCATATGCGCACAGTTTGATCACGTGCTATAAATACAACAAGTTCGTGACAATTTCAACTTTTTACACAATCTCCTGCCATTACTCACACGCTGTCATAATGATGGGCTTCCAAGCGCACACCGACATGCTGGTGATTTCAGAGAGATGAATCCATGCACCGAGCGGCTGAAACTGCAAATGCTTGGCCTTCAAAGTCTCCGGCACAATCAGGATGCCCACGTAGATTTGCGCATGCTTGGTCGTCACAATGACCGTCTCTTGGCGCGAGCAAATCGCCATGTTTGTAATTTGATAACTTTGCTCGGCAGCAAAGCCAATGGGTATGGTTAATATAGTTTTACGTTCCAATTTGAATTTGGAGACACGTTCGAAGACGAACACCTTATTGAACATGGCAAAGGCGAAACCGCGCGGAAATGAGGTCAAACACAGAACGCGCTGATCGATGAGCTTCTTGTCGGTCGGTATCTTGTGTTCCAACTCTTTATTCAATAAATCCTGATCCCATATGATATCGATGAGATCGGCATCGTAAGCCTTCTGTCTTTGTTTTATCTCGCCATTCTCGATGAGTATCAGTTCATTATGACTAGTGCCAATCATTATCAAATCGGCGGCAATATAAGCCATCGAGGTGGTACGGAAATCCACTTTAATGTTATTGCTAATGCTGATGCCCTTCTCAGACTTGGTCATTAAGAGCAGCACACCGTCGCCGGCGACGGAGAGAAGACAATGATCTTGCGGATTGCAGGCCAAGCAGTCTACCGTGCCGCGGGCCATATTCACCGTGGGCCGCGATTCGATCACGGTGCTACTCTTGTCCAACATCAGCATATATAAGGTCTCCTCGGGTGGCTTCGTGAGCAACACAATGGTTTTGGCATCACAGGTGAACGCCATAAATGCTGCTTTGGCCTTGACATTCGGAAATGGTAGACTGCGTCGCTTCTTGAGCGTTGACAAATCATAAACGGAGATCGAGGTGCCACTGTGAGGTGTTACACAAAATGATAAATTGAAATTTTAGTCAAAAAGTACCGTGTTCTTTCAACTTACACCTTCGGACACGTTTCGATAATCGCCAACAATTTGCGCTGCACACTCATCGCTATGTACTCCGGATACACACCCTCCGGCAGTCTGAGAAATCTCTGCTTATTACTCACATAGTCATGAAATGCCAGCACGCCCTCCACAGGGTAGATGACTTCCTGATACAGATTGAAATGTATATTACCCACCACATCGGTGCGCAATCCATAGATATTCTTTGGTCGTATATTAACAGCTGCCGCTGAGACATCGCCCGCGTTGGTGGGCTCCATGTGCGCGTATATTTATGAAACTAAATCAAATTGACACAAAAGAAAATTCCTTAACAGCGAAAATCAGCAAATTCCACCACTTCAACAAACAAACAACACAATCATTGATCAAACAAATCGGGTTCGCAACAGCTTTGCAGTAAACAAAAACAAAATACACAGAAAATTAGCTCAAAAAATATGCGTGAAAAAATATATGCGTTTTTGTGTGCGGAGCAAAAGAAAAATTTTGAAAATTTCAAATTCAAATTTCAGCGTTAACACAAATCAATCGATGAAGACAATAAACAAATGAGCTGTGTTTGGCAAGCAAAACAACAAGCACTCACTCAATAATGTTTAGTGAGTCGTGGTGGAGTGGGTGCCTAGTCGTATGAGTGACATATATTTCTACTCTACAGAGAATGTTGCAATGTTACTGCTGTGACATGAGCGCTGCGTATGAGCAACATGTGGTGCCTAGTTAAAGGTTGGAGTTGGAGTGAATAGTGGAAAGGTTTGTTTCATTTCTGTTTTGTTCCTTTGACTTTTTTTCAAATATTATAAGTTCAATCTCCTATTCTATTACTTTTTCGCTAATTAATGATATAAAAAACGTAAATAGATAGATCTATTTGAATCTTGCTTCTATGTATTACTTAAAAAAAAGGGTGTATTCGGAATCAATAAATAAAATATAAATAAATTTTGGACGTGTGTTCAAAAAATAACGGGAATTTTGAAATTTCCAATTATAAATTTTTTTTTATGTTTTATTTGTTTATATATATGAAGTATGATACAATTTTCAGCTATAATCATTGCTTACTTTGTCCATAGCAGCCGCTAAGGTTAGACGTGTTTTTATGAGCTTGGCGATTTTCGTTTCTTAAAAATTCTAAATCCGTTGCTTTCTCGTGAATTCTTGGCCTCAGTGACTCCGCGTGACTTGCTGCTATTTTCAAAAATAAAAAGGTCCTTAAAAGGCAATAGTTTTACAAAAATACGAGAATTCGCTGAAAGAGCTAAAGGCTATCCCAACAATCGAGTTTGAGAAGTGTTTCGACGATTGCTAGAAGCGCTGGCATAAGTGCATAATATCAAATGGGAACTATTTTGAAGGCGACAACATAATGTAGACGGATGAATATATTTTTTTAATTTAATTTTATTTTTATTTAAAAATTCAAATAAAATTTTCGAATTCTTCTACTCAACTTCGTTGAATTTCTCGCTTTTATACGAAACTGTTTATTTCCACAGTTGTTGCAACATTTTATTAACAGTCGTTGATATTTTTATCTTCGCAAGCGCATACAAATTAAATCCAATTTGTGTTTGCGCTGCAGCAAAAACATGCATGCAAATTGCATCACTGCGTGCACGCTTCAGTTTATTTATAACATGTGCTAGCGCTCGTTTGCCTCGATGCTACAGCTGCTTCAGCTAGTAAATAAGCGCATTTACAAGTATTAAGCACAACAGATGAACACTGCGGCGCAGCATGCCGAAAAGTCATTGAAACTTCGGTCATCATGCAAACCCAAACAAAAGATGTCAAAAATTCTGCGAATATATATGTACATATAAGTATATGGATGGATGTGTGCTTGCATTCATGAGCATTGCGCTCCTATTTATAAGCATTGAGGAGAAACGCACTCGAAACGCCTTTCAAGACAGCAAGACAACCAAACAACAGCAAGACTGATGACTTGAGTTAGTGTCTGTGTGTAATTCTGTTTGTTTTTGTGTGTGTCTTCTGCTTCTACTTATTCTTCTTCTTCGCTCTGTTTGTGTGCAGCCAACCATGTTAGGGTACTGAGGTAGGAATGATGTAGCCTCCAGCGAAGCATTGCTCTGTCAGCTGTTGACTTTTTCGCTTCGTGTATATCGTACATTGTACGTCATCTGTCTTTCTCTGAAACGACGCCTAGCATTCACTAAGATTTCGATGTGGAATCTTCATGGTCTTTGGTTTGGCCTGAATGTATATTGAAGATTTCGTTTTTTGAAAAAAATTATTATACATTAAAGTTGCTTCCTTCAAAATACTTCAAAGACTTTTGGACAAAATTCCTGTTATTTATTGAACACAAATTTTATACTTGATTGTATTGATTGAGGATTCTATTTTCGTGGTTGAAAAAGTCTCTCTCGGAAATTCTTCGGTCATTCGTAGATAATATTAAATTTGGTTGGAGCATTCTTTATCAGATAACATCGCATTGAAAAGCCTCAGTCGAGAAACCAAAAATATTTGTTAGGATTTACCCCATAAAAAGAGCGATATTTTGGAGACACCCAAAATTTATTCAAAAACAGTGAAATGTCACATAATTTTCGAAACGCACCCACTGTAAATGGCTGTTGGCGTTGGGTTGTGTAGATAAAAGTTGAGCGCTCACGGAAGCGACCGCAGCACAGCGTAGCCATAGAAAGTAACAAGAACACAGAGATAAGCTTTATAGCTGTGGCAAGAGAGCAACACAACAAACCGAGTGCCTGTGTGTGAGAGAGAGGGGGAAGAAGAGAGCGCTAACCAACAAGTAATAATGGCGCTCTTTATGGCAACACACACATTCCATGTATATGTAAGTATGTATAAGTGGATGTGGTCATAATGAGCACAGGCAGCTGTCGAACGCAATGAAAACACAAAAAACCAATCAACAACTGCACTGCGTTTCGTTGTTTGTTTGTCGCTGTTGTAAAAGTCCCTTCGTGCGGCAAACGACGACGCTTATTACATACTCGTACATATGTATTGAATGCAACGCAGCGGAGTTGCGCGCGACTACCCCACACTGCGACGAAAGCCGAAACAATTCACCTGCCTGACCGGCCTCACTATGCCGACCGTGTTAAGCAGCGCTGCCACAGCTGCGACTTCGCTGCTTCGTGTTATAACTCAGCTGGTGGAGCTTCGTGCGACCAACGACACCACTTGGGCAGTCAGTGAATTCAACGAACCGGCGGTAAGCACAACGCGAAGCGGATAAAGTTGAAACGTTAAAAGGTCGCCAGGTGAATAAAAGTGGGAGAAAATAAATAAAAAATACAGTTAAAAACAGAGTGAAAAGTGTTAGTGAATTTAGACGGTGACACAGGTGGAATATTTGTTGGCCTCATCAACGCGATCGCTTTGTTATTGTTTGTGTTGTTAGCGAGTGGCAAGAATGTGTTTAAACTTAAACGAATTACAATAAATCAGTCGGCTTCGAATCGCTGGCGTATAAACACAAAAAGCTGTTTAAAGTGAAGCGCAAAAAATTAAAAGGAAAGGAGAGTGTTATTGCGAATTTCCCTGCTTAACGGTAATTGCTGGCCAAGCAGAGGAAGTGATGATTTTGTAGGGAATAAAAGAAAGCGTGAAAAGTCGCAGGTGCGTGTGAAAAATATGCAAATTTATTGTACTGAAATCATGAAACCATGAAGCCGCATGCATGAAAACAGCGCCGGAAATAGGCAATATGTATTGCGGCAACAACAACTAAAAACTAAAAAAAAAAAATTTAATGCGTTAAAGAGAAATGCATATGCATTTCAGTGGCTATGCCCCAAATACATATGTAAGTGTGTATGTGTACTTGCGTGTGCACTTAATTTCACAGGTGATGGGGATTTTCGTATTTTTTTTTCATTTGCTGGCACCAAGGAAGGCAGGAAGGGGGCATTTCATGAACAAATTTTCTGCATTTTCATCGTGCAATTAAAAGTGGCAGCGACAGCAATAGTCCATTTCGGTGAAAACAACATTAAAAACAGACTGAATATCAAGCGGCAGCAGTCGAACAGTGGTCGAACAACCAACAATAACAAATTATAAAAGCACTAACATACATATATATATAGATATATATAGATAAATATATAGTAGGTAGTTGTGTGTAGTATTTAGTATGAACTAGCGTAAAACTATGAGACAATAACAACAACAACAACAATAAAATATAGTAATTCCAACAAAGCAGCATTTGTGTTAGCAACAACTAAAATGCCGTTTCATGTTTTTCATTTAGGAGAGAGTGAATGAACGTATATATATGTATATGTGTGTGTAGGTCTGTGTGTCTGTGTCATTAATGTATAATAGTAAAGCCGAAACTAAAGAACAGGACGAAAACAAAAACAAAAAAATTGGTTGTCAGTGTTTGACGTTGCTCAGGCAATGGTCATCCAAAATGTATGAGAGTTGCTGGTTTGCTAGTGGGCAGTGGACAGCGGGCAGAATAGTAAAATAATCAGAATGTGGCTAACACAGCAAAGTCACTAGAGACCGCTAGCGCTTGCCACTTGGTATTCGGAACAGCCACGCCAAGTGTTGCATGCAAGCTGACAAACACACACACACACTCACACAGGCTAATGTGGAACATGTGACCCGACGGACTTTCGAAATCGTAAAAGCAAAATGGTTAGCATTAAATTCAATTTAGCGCTCTAAAACTGTAACAATTAAAATGAATTAAATTTTCGTTAAATACAAAATTGCAGCGAAATTGAATTGTATAATATATATTTTTTTGAAGTTTCTCATATATTAAACACTTAAATATGCACATTGAAGTGTCTGTTGGCAGTGCAGGGACTTATTAACGGTATGTTGCTGGCAACCACAAGCAATCAAGCTAATGAGCAGTTGAGTTGATAGTTTCCAATATATACACGCACACACACACTTATACATACATACAAACATATGCACCCTAACTTTAAGCTCCTTCCAACTAACAGTAGTTTACTCTTATTTATTTATGTATGCAAGTCTGTGTTATGTCTGTCTGCAAGTTTCATATTGAAATTCCATAAATTGCTATGCAAATTCGTAACTCAGAACTTTACGCTTCGAATTTCACAAAACCACATTTCGAATTTGTGAAATTCTGTTGCGGTTGCTACGAAAGCCCCATTGGGTTGTGAAATTCGGCAACACCCCGGGGGTTTTATGTGTGCGAGGCAGACATAATTAAAAATTTAAGTTGTAGTTTTCGCTTTGGTACAACTGGTATGCTAACGGAATTCATAACAGAAACAAACACTTAAATTCAGACGAAATATCGGCAATTTAATTTTGATCGTAAACTTAAGAGATTTGTTTGAAACGAGGGGTGTGGAGGAAAAGTAATCTAAGAATTTTTTCAAATGTTGTCAAAAAAGTGGAGAAAAGATCACCAAAACCACCAAAAGATGGATTATGCGTCGAAATTGTTCTAAAAATGTCGAGATGATACCTTTAACTGATATTCCAAATATATATTGTGGTGACTATTTTTTCGAATATCGTACTTCAGATATTTTCATCACAATGACACATGTTCAATTGAGGAATTCTTTGCTTGCTTGAGCTAGGCGTGATGAGCTAGAATTCTCAAAATAAATTGGGACTGTCTTGGGCATGTCCAGAGACAAGTTCCAGAAACAATTACTCGGAACACTATCAACTAGAATCCACAAGTTAGTCGAAGAAAAGGCAAACTCGCTCTAACCTGGAAAGAAATTTGGACATCGAAATATCTAAGGTCCAAAGAAGTTAGAGCCATATCAAGAGGCTAGCACAAGAACGCAATAAATGGAGGAATCTCATTGTGGCTATTTGCTGGAAACTGGAATGCCTTCAGTCACTATATTTAGCGGATTTAGCTTTTTGAGGACTTTTAGTGACATTTTTCTTATTCGATGTAGAGGTTCGTAAGAAAAGTCAATATTATTACACATTGAGAAAAAGATTATCAATGGAAAGACCGTGATTTTAATCCTTCGACGGAAATATTTAATGACATGAAAAATCTTCTTATCAAATCTCCCATGATCGGAATCTCTTATGAACATTTGGGTCCCTCTTCTTGTAGGCTTTGGATTTAAACTACTAGAGACTACATTGGTAGACGTGTTTATTGTTAATTGCATATTATAAATTGGTAGCTATGCAATTAGGTTAGAATGAAGTCTCTAAATTGTTATAAATTAAATTATATTCAAAACCATTGCCTACAATTAGGCGCATATATTATTACGTTATGTTTTACTGTTCATTTCGACACATATTCTTGTAATATAATAAACGAATATTTTAAAATTATATTACAACTAATTGAACACTGATTTACATTTAAAAAAGAATTCATTAAAATTTGTAATTTTTTGTTTAATTAATTGTAAATCGCAACAACAGACATATTTGAACTTGTTTGCATACACAACAGCACTTTTTATCTCCAAGACTTAAATGTGATTTCACTTTATACAAAGCTATACACCCTCCTGAGGCGGTCGCTGTTAAAAAATCGTTTAATACATTTTTTGCTCTTCCATTTCGAGTTTCGCAGCAATGTACAAACAAATGGCAGCCAATTTGACTTTCGAATAACAAAAATACCAAATTAACAAAATTCAATAAATTCTAGCAATTCCTGTGACAAACAAACAACAGCAATACACAGCAAATGCCAATGAAAACACAAAATTGCGCACAGCCGAGTCTAGAGATAACTGTGTGATTGGATTAAAAATGAAATATTTATTAACACATAGTCTATCAGTGGCGATACAACAATTGTAGCAAAATGAAAGATTGTCGGAAAAATGCAAAAAATTACCTGTTATAAATGCCACAAACACCTGCCACGAGCTCACAAAATTCGTAAAAAAAATTAAAAATAAATCGAATTCCCAAAACTATTTCGCCAGCCATTCAAATTAAAATTTTTTGTTCCAAATTCCAAATCCAAATTAATTTCGTAATCAATTTCGGTTGTCAGAATTGTTAAATGTCGCCTGTTTAGTACTCATTGCCAATGCCTTTACTCCACTGCCAGCTGCTGTCTATCACGATGAATTTCAGCATTTTAACTTGTCACTTGTTCGCCGCCGTCTTAGCTGCTGGCTTCTCATGACTTCCGTCGCTCTAATACAGTTTGACATTGTTCCACCGCCAGCTCTTCTGCACTCTATTATTCCGAGAATTGAAGACACAACAATTTTTCTGACTACTAACTACAACAACTACCGCTCCTCGGCCCCGCATGCCAGCAGTAATTATCGGGTCTACTCTAGCCCTCGTGACTCAAGTATGTGTGTGTGTGTGCGCGTAGGTTTGCATGTAATTTCTAGTCATTCGTCTACCTGCATTTCCGAGTTCGCCGCATAGAATAAATTCAAAAAAGTGCTACTTAATCAATATTTGTGCGCCACGAACTCGGCAGAAGGCAGACAATCGGTTGGCAGGAAGGCGCTTTCAACCACTACAACTGTACAATAGATAATAATGCAGGCAGACATATATACATAATTATGTATGTACATTCACGCATTTACAATATAAATTTACGTCTCTTAAGCACTTGTCAGTAGAATTGATTTGTTGTTGCGTTAATTCGCATCCTGCTCGCTTCGGCGGTGGAGGCTAAGACACTGCGGAGCTGTTAGTCTCCTTAATGACACATATAATTCTCAAGATGATTGTTAACACTGTCTCTCGGAGCTGCCCGAAACTCTTCTGTGTTTTCGGTAAGACAAATCCCCGGGTTGTTTGGTAATTAGGCGCTTATCTTTTGTTGTATATAAATATCTATAAGTATGTTGTCTCTTATCCACCTTCCAAATCTCAATGTGACGTTGATTACAATTGAAATTTCGTGTTTGTTGTGACTCTGGAACCCTTGTCAAGGTGAAAAACCGTTAATGATGATTTGGTAAGCAGAGAAGGTTAATGGAAAACAAACTGTTTGAATTCTCACGATAATAAGCAAGTTAGAAGAGAGAGAAGAAACTCGCGCAATATTTTTTATGGGGGTTGACAAATAAATGACTTAAGTACAGTTTAATTTATTACTTATTGACCTTTTTCTATACCCGAAATTCGTTCAAGTGTGTTTAAAATAATTTGTCATAAAATCGTATTCATGAAGGAATGAGTAAAGAGAAAAGTGAAAAGTATTGAAGAGCGGAATTTGTTAAAATATATATGTAGGCATATTTACTTGTCAGTTGTGTCATATTTCAACTTGTGGTGCCAGTCCTCATAGATAGGAAAAGAGTGATAGATTTATAGATTTACTGCTTTGTCGCTCAGAAACTGTCTCTTTAACATCGAAAAACTGTCGTCGATTTTGAACATTTGAAAGATATCTGTGCCTGATATTCAATAGTCAAAAGTCCGCTCTAAAAACCTGAGAACTAGAAGTATAACTTTTGAATGCAATTAGAAATATACGATATCTACATTTGTAATAAATTATTCGAGTATTTTAATGAACTAATAAAAAAAATATTTTTGATTCTTTAAATTCTTTTTGTAAAATTCATCTTATATTTTTATTATTATCAAAAAACATTTTCGACCTTTCACCTCTACTTGGTACAACTTTAATAGTTTATATGCAACGTTGCGCTCATTGCTTACGCCATAAATTTTCTGAGTGAAAGTAAATATGATCAATAAAATGTGTACCCATCACAGCAGGAATTTGAAGTCAATAAAATACATTCCTGCGCCATCAAAGAGCTGCAGGGTGGCACAGACGTGGTAAACAACCCAACACAATTGCTTTCAATCCTTTCAAATATAAGTTTGTCAATAAATACTTGACAACAGTACCTGACATATGTTTTCCTATAAAATTATGTACATGTGTATAGTTGTGTTAATAGACAAGAAAAATATTTGTAGTTCCATGTCTGGACAATGCTACTTAGCAAGTCATACAATAAATATATACAAACAACTACAACATGAATGCATTGCTTGGACATATGAACTACACTGAGAGAGATAGGGACGAGTGAGAAAATATTGCCTGATAAAGTTTACATTATTTCAATAGGAAATATTTTTTTACAAAGTTTAAAGAGAACTTGTTCTTCAATATTAGAAAAAGGTATACAACTTAGTTGATTATTTCAAGAGCTATCTGAGATTCGAAGCCACAATCGATAAATTTTAATAATTTGGCCGAAATACAACTTTCGTAAAATTTCACAAAATTAAAATGACTTTTTTCTCTCAGTGTATTTGCATTTTAATGTGTTTGAGTAAATGCTCAGTAATGATTTTCTATTGGCCTTATTAATGCGTAAACACATATATCAGGTGTTTTTTTTTAAACGTGTGATTTTCAATGAGACAACTCTTCTTCGAAGTTGGTCTTTCCGACAGCTGTTACTTAAGTATACTCTGTTTGCTTTGCCATTTCAGAATGAACTGGCTTGCAAAGAGCGGTCGAAAATTGAGCAGAAATTTATTCGCCCCCAGTCGCGGTGGTCACTTGCCTGGAATCATTTTTCAAACATAATGGCAATCCCCTATCTTCATAATGAAGTTAAATTCATGGCCATAACAATAAATTACATGCATTTTATTTCTTCTTGAAAACCACATGTCTAAAAAAAACACCCTTTATATATAATAGTTTTAGTTGTGATAGTGTATGTGGACAAGCAAAGAGTTACTGGCAGGTGGATCTGTAATACCTTGGCAAATAATATTTGTTGAGAAGGGAAAATTTATAAAAATTAAAACCACTAAAGCCTTCTTTTTCTTATCTAAGATAACTCCAAATAATCTGCAGAGTATTTGCATCGTTAAAAAAACTTAAATAAATCGATTACGGTATCACTTATCGATATTATTATACTCTCGCAACCTGTTGCACAGAGTATAGTAGTTTTGTTCACATAACGGTTGTTTGTGTCACCAAGAAATATAAGAGTTTGATATGGGGTTATATATACATAAATGATCAGGATGACGAGTAGATTTGAAATCCGGATGTCTGTCCGTCCGTCCGTCTGTCCGTCTGTCCGTGCAAGCGATAACTTGAGTAACAATTCTTCTTCTTCTTCTTAACTGGCGTAGAAACCGCTTACGCGGTTATAGCCGAGTCCACAACAGTGCGCCACGCATCTCTCCTTTTGGCGGTTTGGCGCCAATTGGTAATACCAAGTGAAGACAGGTCCTTCTCCACCTGGTCCTTCCACCGGAGTGGAGGTCTCCCTCTTCCTCGGCTTCCACCAGCGGGTACTGCATCGAAAACTTTCAGAGCTGGGGCACTTTCATCCATTCGAACAACATGACCCAGCCAGCGTAGCCGCTGTCTTTTTATTCGCTGGACTATGTCTATGTCGTCGAACAACACATACAGCTCATCATTCCATCTTCTGCGGTATTCGCCGTTGCCAATGTTTAAGGGACCGCAAATCTTCCGCAAAACCTTTCTCTCGAAAACTCCTAGTGCCGTCTCATCGGATGTTGACATCGTCCACGCTTCTGCACCATAAAGTAGGACGGGAATGATGAGGGACTTGTAGAGTTTAGTTTTTGTTCGTCGAGAGAGGACTTTACTTTTCAATTGCCTACTCAGTCCATAGTAGCACCTGTTGGCAAGAGTGATTCTGCGTTGGATTTCAAGGCTGACATTATTATCGGTGTTAATGTTGGTTCCTAGGTATACGAAATTATCTACAACTTCAAAGTTATGACTGTCAACAGTGACGTGGGAGCCAAGACGCGAATGCGCTGACTGTTTGTTTGATGACAGGAGATATTTCGTCTTGTCCTCGTTCACCACCAGACCCATTCGCTTCGCTTCCTTATCCAGGCGGGAAAAAGCAGAACTAACGGCGCGGGTGTTGTTTCCGATGATATCAATATCATCGGCGTACGCCAGGAGCTGTACACTCTTGTAGAAGATTGTACCTTCTCTATTTAGCTCTGCAGCTCTTATAATTTTCTCCAGCATCAAGTTAAAGAAGTCGCACGATAGCGAGTCACCTTGTCTGAAACCTCGTTTGGTATCGAACGGCTCGGAGAGGTCCTTCCCGATCCTGACGGAGCTTTTGGTGTTGCTCAACGTCAACTTACACAGCCGTATTAGTTTTGCGGGGATACCAAATTCAGACATCGCGGCATAAAGGCAGCTCCTTTTCGTGCTGTCGAAAGCAGCTTTAAAGTCGACAAATAGATGGTGTGTGTCGATCCTTTTTTCACGGGTCTTCTCCAAGACTTGGCGCATGGTGAATATCTGGTCAGTTGTTGATTTTCCAGGTCTAAAGCCACACTGATAAGGTCCAATCAGTTTGTTGACGGTGGGCTTTAGTCTTTTACACAGTACGCTCGATAGAACCTTATAAGCGATGTTAAGGAGGCTTATCCCACGATAGTTGGCGCAGATTGTGGGGTCTCCCTTTTTGTGGATTGGGCAGAGTACACTGAGATTCCAATCGTCGGGCATGCTTTCTTCCGACCATATTTCGCAAAGAAGCTGATGCATGCACCTTATCAGCTCTTCGCCGCCGTATTTGAATAGCTCGGCCGGCAATCCATCGGCCCCCGCCGCCTTGTTGTTCTTCAAGCGGGTAATTGCTATTCTAATTTCTTCACGGTCGGGCAATGGAACATCTGTTCCATCGTCATCGATTGGGGAATCGGGTTCGCCATCTCCTGGTGTTGTACTTTCACTGCCATTCAGCAGGCTGGAGAAGTGTTCCCTCCACAAACACAGTATACTCTGGTCATCAACCACTAGATCACCGCTGGGGGTCCTACAGGAGTGTGCTCCTGTAGATATCTTAATGAAACTTGGAACACATGTTCCTTGGCACCCTGAGGAGGTTGCTTTCGAAAATGGGCAAAATCGGTCCACTGCCACGCCCACAAAATGGTGGAAACCGAAAACCTATACAGTGTCATAACTAAGCCATAAATAAAGTTATGAAAATGAAATTTGGAACATAGGATCCCATTAGGGAGAGGCACATTTGGATGTAATTTTTTTGGAAAAGTGGGCGTGATCCCGCCCCCAAATAGGTTTTTTGTATATAACTCGCAAACCAATAAAGCTATATAAGCCAAACTTTCTGCAGTCGTTTCTTTTAGCCATTTCTTTATATAGTCCAAATGAAATGAAATGAAAAAAATCGGATAATAACCACGCCCACCTCCCATACAAAGGTTAGGTTGAAAATTACTAAAAGTGGGTTAACTCCCTAACGAAAAACGTCAGAAACACCAAATTTTACATAAGAAAGGGCAGAAGGAAACTGCACTGAAATTTTTTAACAAAATGGAAAATGGGCGTGGCGTCGCCCACTTATGGGTCAAAAACCATATCTCAAGAACTATTCCACCGATTTCAATGAAATTCGGTAATAACACTTTCTTGACACCCTGATGACACGGGTGGAATATGGGCGAAATCGGTTCACAACTACGTCTACTTCCCATTAACTCAATTTTGAATTCCATCTGATTCGTTCACTTTATAATGTATTCATAAGGAACCAATGAAGCTAGCGAATAAAACTTTACACAAATACTGTATTTGAGCTGTGACATCACTTGTGAAAAAATTGTCAAAATCGGACCATGACTTTTCAAGGCCCCTGATATCGAACATGAAGAACTCAGTGCCTACGGGTAATTTTTCACCGAAAATATAGGTAAATCCCTCAGATATTTTAATGTAATTCATTCCCTCTGAATTTTTTTCTTATAACAGTTTCTCTCTGTACCAAAAATGGTTAAAATCGGGTCATAACTTCCCCCAGATCCCATATACCTTATAAGTAATATAAAATTAAGTGAGCATATAGTCTTCGATATATTGTATCTTGGTGGTAAAAACGAGTGAAATCGGTTTAGGAATTACCTCGGTCCCCATATACTATTTATTTTCGGTATTCTATTGAACTTTATGCTGAATATATGGGCCAAATTGTGTTATCTTTATAAAATTACATGAATAAATTGCGAGAGTATAAAATATTCGGTTGCACCCGAACTTAGCCTTTCCTTACTTGTTTTTTTCATATCTTTAAAAATAAGAGTCCAAAGTACTTGTGGTAATATAACATAGCATTTATAATGTCTTTAATATCTTCATCTCCAATGCGTATGCCTTTTTGTTTCTTATGTGCTTACGCTTCGCAGAACATGAACCCGGCGATATATGCCATGCATTAGCAATTATTGCACACTTTTATTGCAATGCACACACATACATATGTATGTATACATATCTCACATCCTATCTGGCTATAAATAAACGCGCCACACATGATTTGCTGTATGTTATTGCACTCGTGCTATTCATTTGTCTTAATATTACTTTTTGGCTACAATTTTTCATTGTTTTCACGGTTAATGATTTATTAATGCATCTAGCGCGTGTAGAAGCGTAAAATTATTGAAAATCTGTTGACGCGTCGCTTTAATGACCTTACTGACGTTGACAGCCGAAGGAGTTTTGTAGGCAGAAGGCAAAGGGAGCACGTGAGCTATAAATCACCAATGCAACAAACATGAAATCAGGCACAAAGTATACTATTTAATTGCAGTTATATATATGCAGTGCAATCATAAGACTCTCTCCAATACATGTACGCACATAAATGCTTGGTTTCCGCCTCTTACATTTGCACTTTTATTGCGCTCTCCGCATTTATGACTTTTTACTTGCCTTCGGCAGTTCGGCTTGTTTATTTAGCTGTCGATTATTGAGATGTCCTATAAGTCATATGCATAAACACAAACACACACACACACCCACAAAAACAAGTGCACGATCGTTGGTACCCTTGTAATTTATTACTTCCATAAAGTGAATCATAAAAGTGCCGACAATAAGTGGCAGTACTCATAAATCGTTCAGTGCAGATTATTAAGGATACAACATTAAATCAACTGCACAAAAATTTATACAAACCTCCTAAATATATATGTACATATATACCGCTATGCGCATTGGAAATTGTAAAGACACTTCGCGCTTTGGATGTATTGCAAGTACTCACATACATATATGTGGCCTACTGCTATTTCTATATCTATATCCTGTATGGGTAACACAGCAGGCATTAGCAGTGAGTACTGCTGTGCATATACTCGTACATATTCATAGCCGTGCATGTCACACATATATGCGTGAGTGTGTATGTATTGCGTGCCCGCTGGGGCGTATAAGTACTCTTGTGACTTAGTGTCAGCACTCGTGTTGCTTTCAAGTGCCAGTGAAAGTATATACTCGTACTTGCAGCCATATGTACTATGATATATATAGCTATATATATATTTCTGTTTTTTGTCATTACTTACTCATATTATTGCGTTTGCGTGTGTCACGCGTGCTGCTTGCTGCCACCATTGATTTTGAACTTTGTTGTCTAAATTATGCCATCCAACCAACGGTATTGTGTGTCGACTCGTAGAAGCCATAAATTCACGATTTTTATGCGTTTAAAATTATGTTAAATGCGTTTGCTACGTACTTTGGCGCAATGTGTTGCCATTCCCACATTCATCAAAATATTGCTATGAAAAGTTGAATTATGACTTTATATTTTCTCATATAAATATTGCTTATAATGCTGTTTGCGACATTTAAAGGCGTTATTTTGTGCAAAATTTTAATTTTTTTCTAATGAGATTATAGGTGCACAAACTGCAAAACTCTCCAGAAATTACAAAAAAAAATTAAAAAGATTAAATTTGCAAAATTTTTTAAAAATAAATTTGTTAAGAAGTGTAGAAGTTAAAGTTTAGTTTTCAGAGAATTAAAAAGAATTTTTGACATATTTTTTGGCAAAATTCGTTCCATTGATCAATACAATAATATCCAAGTAATTTCATGAATTTATTGTTGGTATTTTACACAGGTTATAAATAGTGCTTTATATATGTGCGGTTTCCAATCAGCCTGTACTTTTTTCGGAGTTGTTTTTTTTTTGTCAGCTGTTACTTGCCTTTTACATAGTTTGGTTTGCCATTTCTTAATGAACGGACTTACTCTGGAACAACGTTGATTGCAGACATACGGTCGCAATTGCTGCAAAAAGTGGTCGAAAATTGGGTATCTTCTGGAATATATTACAAAAAAATATTTAAAAAAAAAAATATAACGGCAAACCGTTATCTTTATTATTATGCTAAATTCTTTGTCATTACATTAAGTTACATGCATTTTATGCCTACTTGAAAACTACGTGTCTAAAAGACAGTTCTTTATATTATTATATTTATATTTTTTGGAAAAATTTAACAACGCTGTATTGGTCACGTAGTTTCCTTGGTAAATGGTTGATAAATTGCATTTTTCGGTGGGTAAAAACTCATTTGTCACACTATTTCTAAACACACGACAGAGTGGCCTTCCAATAAAAATGTCTCCCAACACTAAATCTCGAACATCATAAAATTTTAAAATAGAAAGTATATTTGTCCATACGAAAAATAGCATATTTCCTAATACTTTACATTTCAACCCAATTATTGGTAAAAATAAGTTTTTAAAAGAATCTTTTGTATCATATCATAAAAAAATATTTTCTTCCTTTTTTTAATTTTCAAAAAAATTAAAAGTTGTTTTTAATTACAAATATTGTAATCTCACACAAAATTAAATAACATTTCAAAAAAATTCAAATTCAATATCATAATTCCAATATTTTTAAGCTTGATTGCTTTTTTTTGCAAGCTTCTTCCCTCCTTTACTGCACTCCCTCCCTTCATTCGTGTTTAAAAATAGTCAAAAGAGTCTGCGCTAGTTTCGCGCCCAAATTGTATGCAAACAAAATAAATCTCATCAGGTTTGCAGCTTGTCAGCTTGTCAGTCTACATTTGCTATGCGCCGACATGCCCTATTGTAAGTGATTTTTTGCCTGTTTGCTTTGCCTGACTGCCAGCGCATTGAAGCGCGTTGCCTGAAATCGATCCGAAGTAGACAAAAAACATACCAACGCACACACGCGCTATACAAAAATTGAAAAAAAAAATGGAAATACAAAATAGAAAACATGTGTGCCTATGTAAACACATACACGCATATAATGAACTGGCAACACGGCGTATATGGCAACCAGGTGGCAATTACATACACACACTCACAAGCAAGAGCATAGGCAGTCAATGCACTATTTGCTCATCAACAAAGCATGCACCAAATGCCAGCACTCCAATAACAAATAACAAAAGTTCAAATGAAAGCGAACGTTTTAAATGTTGAGGAAAATAGCCGCGTTTGTGTGTGTTGTGTGCGTGCGTGGCTGTGCGTAGGTGAAAGTGAAAATGTGCGTTGTTTACCCAATTTCTCAATCACTTGTTGGCTCACTCACTGCCTATTACACACACACACACTCACTTGCAATGTATACAGTTACTCGCGTAGTATTCGGCTGCGTGTCGTTTGGCTGCGTGGAAAATTCAAAATAAAGCAACAATAGCAACAACAACAACAACTGCAATCAAGATAAAGGGCATATTGGCAAATTGAATCATTCATTCCGCAATCGTACACCGAAATCGGTGAAAGCGAAATTTCGTAAACAAATGCGTGAAATAGTGTAGCGCCTAAGCTATTGTGAGCGCTGTGGCCAGAGAATTGTTGCGCCCAATGAAAGAGGCGCTCATTTGCGCGGCCACCATGTCAGCATCAGGTGGATGTTAGTTTCATGTTTGCTTTCGGCGGCACCCACAAGCCACATGCCCAAAGACTCAAACACTCACGCACACACATACGCACTCATATGCAGCGTTGTATTTTCAGTTAGGCGTGCGTATTTTGCCTATTGATTGCCAATGTTTGCTGCTGCCGCTGACGCTGGAGGCAACGAACTGGCAAAAGTTCATTCATTAAGTCGAAATTGCCAAAATAATCGCAGTTGTTTGACCGCAAAGATCGCCGATAAGCAAATTCACTTCGAATACTCGTGCATACATACACATTTCCACACTGTATTTAAGGTTTATTGTGCGGTTGGTTATTTACTATGGTTCTAATGTCTGTTTTGAACTGTGGTTGTTATATTGCACGGAAGAAACTGATATTGAAACGCAATGAGTTGAGAATAAATTTTAAAACAACAAAAATAACATTTATTTTTCATACATCGAAATGGTATTTCATGATTTATGTATCGAGCACACACACATAGAGAGGAATAGCAGCATACTCACTTAAAGAAATACGTAAGGAAATAAAAGAATTTATGTTCTTGACATTTTCTTCATAACTCGATTTTTATTGAACTAGCTTCGGGATAATTGAAGCGTGCGGTAAAGTAGAAATCAATTGGAAGTTTACACAGATTTTCTTTTGATATTAGATTTCGAATAAAATCACAAACAGGTGCAATTTGTTGAATATTGAAATTCTGTATTAATAGTTGAAGAAATAATTGAAATGAAATTCTCTGGGTAAAATAAAAGAGTGTAGTATATTTCTCAGCACCACCTCTGTATGACGAATTGTTGATTACAATGCGTTCGGGATTTTCGTTTAGAAATCCATTTATTATTTCAAAAAACAAAAAAAGTCTTGAGCGTGTACTGATGAGTGGTAAAAACAATTTCTCGAATAGTTAATGTAAATGATAGGTCGAGAGTGCGTACAGAAAGAAAAACAGAAATTTTACGATATTTCGCGTCAATAAAAACTTTTTTGGAGTAAAAAATAGCCCTAAATTCTGACTTTTTCCACAGGCTAATTTTATTTTGAATGTTTTGCTTTTTCATTTAATAGGTTTATATTTTACATTAATATGTTCTAAAAAATACGCTCAAATTTGTCTGTTTCATATTAATGATTGAAGAGTGATAATTAGAGTAGCCGCCATTTTGAAATGAAAAAAAAAGAAAAAAATTCTTTTGTACTCTAGAAAGAATCAATAAATTGTGCTTAAATTCAAAAATAATAAAATTCCTTTATCACCTTTAAGAATATAAAAAATATATACGGAATTTTATGCTTTTACATGGACTTCTCCCCTTAAGGGGTTATATACAGTTAGACGGCCGAAAAAAAGTGAATTTTACAGAATTTTTTCTGAGAAAACTTTTTAATTTATTGATCCAAAAATTTATACACATATTATGGTATCTTTTAACTGTTTTTTAAGACTTAGTACTAGTAAAAATATTTATTTGAAAAAGAGCTACTCTCAAAAAAGACGTTTTGCGGTGACCACTATATCTCGGAACTCGATCATCCGAAATTAAAAAACCAAACAGATTTCGTTAAAATAATGTTAAATCTAGTAATTAATCGAAGGAATAAGCAAAATAAAATTTTTTGACAAAATGGCGGTTTCTAAAAAAAAAAATCGATTTTTCACCGAAATTTCGGCCTTAAATTGTTTATAAAAAAAAAAATATTTATCGGAGAGAAAAAATCTACGATTAATTACTAAAAAATATATTTAAGAAGGTCGTGTTAAAATTTGAGACTAATCGGTCTAGCCGTTTTCGAGTAATGTTGGTCACCGACTTTGAAAACACCATTTTGAGAAAAACGCGTTTAAAGTTTGGACCTTGTACTTCCAGGCACTGTGAAACGCCTTTTCAAATTTTTCATTTGCTTGTAATTTTGAAAATATTCATCGAAATTTTCTGTGTGTATTCTTAAATATATGTACATTAAGAAAATGAAATAAAAAAAAAATCCATTTTTTGAAAATTCTAACTGTATATAACCCCTAAATAAAGTAACGTGTTTACTGATGTGTTTTTGTAATTGAAATATTTAATATTCTTATGTATGATGGAAAGGCGTCGTAATAGGTTACAGATGGGATGTAGAATTTGTATGGAATTTTTATAATATTTCTTGCGTTCGTTTCTAGAAGGTCTTTGCCAAGATATGCTATACAACATTGAGCTAAAGATATTCAGCGGATGAACTTCGTAACAATAATTATGCGCCTCTGTCAAAAGATATGTTAAGTAAAGTTCCGAAAAAGCTGTATTTGTACTTTGATTAGATTTGATCTACTCCAAAAAGTGATCTTAATTATTAAAACAATTTGTTTGATGTTTTTACTATATAAAAAGGGTGCTCTTAGTCTATAAACATGACTATTTAACGATTTCAATCCAACACTAAAAAAGAATGGATAGTACTAAATTTAAATAGTAGACTTTAACACAAAAATCGTACCCCGATTATATTACAAACTTGATGCTAGTAAACCCAAAAATTAAACCACCAGTTAGAAGAAGTGCTGTAGCTTTTTAAAGTCGGTTATTCAATTTGAGATTTGATACTGCATAACGATAAAAACCATCCCATAATGCTTTTGTTTCTTTATAGAATAAATATATTTTACAAAAATAATAAATATCTCTAGTCCAGTAAGCAACGCCAAACCTTCATTTTAATTGTTCCTACGGGATCTTATTTATCGAACAACAATCATTGTCTTAATTAATTGTCTCACATTGTGGTTACGTGGGCTTGTTAAGGCTCCCAAAACTCAACGCTCATTAAAGCAAATGCTACTTATATCAACCAATAGTTACGCAAACAAAACTTGTCGTCGCTACACCAAATCTTCTTATTGCTCATTCATGTGTACTTTTTCATGCCGAGTGTGCGCGTTGTTATGTCGCATGTCTGGACCATCTACATTTAATCCTATTCATAAATACATAATTACTTGGCGAATTACGTACGCATGCATAAATATGCATAAAACTACAGAAATGTTGAACGTAGTCGAAATAAAGGTAATGCATAGTAATTCCTATATATACGAGATATATATATGTGTGTACATATTTGTGAGGGAGTGTGTTTCAAGCATACCTTTGCGCCACAATGCAAAACTAAACTTGGCTATTGGTTGTGACAGCTCTTTTGTTAGAGTCTTCACACTGGCGGCTAGCCCATAAACTCACAAACGAATTTGTACTCTCACATACATACATACATACATACATGCAAACATTGGCGAAGCGTAACCCCGGGCAATGCACCGCAAGAGGAAGCATATTCCATGGCGCACGCGGTGGGTTAATGGCAGTCTTCGTATTAAATGCGAATTATCTTATGACTCAGTAGAGCAGCAGCACACTGTTACTCAAATATTTATACTTATATATGTTTGTATGTGTGTGTGTATGTATGTGTATGTGTGCAAATGGAAAAACACCTTAATCAGCGCCGTAATTGGCTTGTTTGTGTTCTGTTATTTTTGTTCCTTTCTTTTGCTTTTTCTGCCGTTACTCGTCCATTCAATGCGCTGCTTCAGCTGCATGCGACTTTGTTTACATTGTAATTAATCGGATGATGCGTAGGTAACAAAGTAGCAACGGTAATTATTACATATTGACGCTGCTGTGCGATTACTACATGCATGCAAATGTGGCGTAATTAAATCAATTGCTACTTTAATGTATTGCGCAAAGAAGAAGAAATTCGTAATTTCCATTTCATACGAAGAGTTTCGTTAGTGAATCAGAGTAAGAAGCGTTAAATTGAAAAGTTTTTGAATTGAATTTCTTCTTCACAACGAACTTGTGTTTCGGTGTGTGTGTCTGATGTTTTAAGCTTTAAATTAATTTAAAATTTATTATGCTCTTATAGCGAGTTGGTGTCTTAAGCCTCGCTTAGATGGAAATTTCACGCACTTATGCCTTCGGTGGAATAAAATTGTTTGTGTGGATCAAATGCTATTAATGAGTATTAGTTATTTGAAAAAACGTTTGAATTACAACAAAAATATAATTTTTTTTCTATTGTCGATTTAAAAAAAAGTAATTTTGATTGCATGAACAAACAATTCTTCTTATAGCAATATTCTTTTTATTTTTATTTTTTATATTTTCTAGTTTAAAATATGTCATAAAATATTTTTACATAATATCGTGATAGTTGGCAACCCTAGTCGAAAATATATCTTAATTGAAGAATTCTTCAATACTTTCCGCTAATTATCCATATTGAAGAATATGAAATGTTAATTGAGTTCTCATACTCATTAAGTAAGTTGAGTTCTCACATTCAATTGATTTATTGACATTTAAATTACTTGCAATGCTTGTTGGTGGGAAGGGCATTGCGTATACGTAACATTTTGCAACCATTTTAAATATGTGGTAAAAGTGTATGGACGCAATACAAAAAGATAAGTAAAAATGTATAAAGTTCAATAAAAAAATAGGTTTTTACTCATATTTATGAAAATTTTTTTCTCCTTATAAAATTATAAATCTTTTCAAAATATATATTTTTACTGAAAAATTCTTCAATACTTTCCATTCAATATCATATTGAAGAATATGAAATGTTATGCGTATTTTTATACTAATTTAAGTGTTTCATTGAAAAATAAACTGCTTACAATTCTTTTTGAGGGGCATTGCGTATACGTAACTTATTGCGAAAATTTTAAATATGTGGTAAAAATCCATGAAGACAATAAAAATATGAAAAGTTGTATACATTTCAGCAAAAAAGAAGTTTTTCATACTTCTAAACAATTTTTTTCAATTATTTTCTCCTTGTAAAATTAAAATCAATCAGTACTTCAGTTAAGTGAATGTTTCCACCACATCAAAATATTTATTGATGCCATAAATTTTGATTTAAAGCGCCATCGAAGCATATAAACATTTAATGAGGCTTAAAAATACCGACCGTAAAAGCATGTAACTCTCTAAGCCCGCACACAGGAAAAGGCATTGCAACGGAACATTGCACTTAAATTTGCGCTTGCGTAAATTTATGCACGTTTTATTACCACATTAGACAGAACATTTACTGTTCATAAACACGCAGATTTTAATTTGTAATTCGAAGAAAATAATACAATATTATTTACCACAAATGCAAAAGTTTATGTTTTCCATAAAATATTGGAAAATTTATTTATTTTTGTTTTTGGAAAAATACATTTAATAAACAGAAGACTTTCAAAAAACATAGATTTAAATTTGCTTTGACACCTCAATATACAATACACGACTAATGCCAAGATCAATGTGAAAAAATATGTTGCAAAATTTACTAAATTTTTAATTAACGGCAACGCAAATTTGAATGAACGAGTAATTACTAGACTAAAAAGTAATGTAAACAAGCCAAAATAAATAAACAAATTTGCGCAGTTGGAAGAAAACAAGCGTTGAACAAATAGAAAAACAGAATTTTTGGCAAAAAGTAGACTGTGGAACAAGAAAGCGCACCAACACTATAATAGCTTTTTGCGCATGCAAACAAAGATTACACGCATTAGAAGGTCAAGCGCAAGCAAAAACGCGAAAAACAACAAAAGTTGCAAGCACAAATATTTATTTACGCGCCATGGCAAAACGAACAAAGTCTAGCGTTTAAATAAAAAAAAAACGAAAAAATAGAAGAAAGGAAGTGTAATTTTCGAAAAGTAAATGAAATGTTTTGAACTTTTGTAGAAAGTGCCCGAAGTAAACGCCGGCGGTGACCATGCTCAACTGGTAGTTTTCAGTTTTCAAAGCAGTTGTGGGGGGAAGACACTACAATGCTGACAGCAACATAAAGCAGAACAGCTAATGTAGTGCTAGATATAAATAAATCAATTATTTTTGTTTTTGTTAAACAGGTGTTCTTACAATAATGAATGAAATCAGATTGTTGCAACAGCTGGTTTAGAGTTAAAATTGAAAGGCATTTAAATTAGGATTGTTCCAGTTCACAGTAATTGTGAGTCAGCTGAATCTTGCCTTTGTCAAACAAACTAAACTGTTTTAAACTGGAACTTAAAAAGTGTATTTATATTTTTTTTGATGTATTATTTTTTACAATTTAGAAGAGTGTCTTAAAAAAAAAAAACAAGTAAGGAAGGGCTAAGTTCGGGTGTAACCGAACATTTTATACTCTCGCAATTTATTTATTTAACTTAATTAATATTATATAATACACAATTTGACCTACGTATTCGTCATATATATTGTATAAAGTCCATTGAAAGTTGGAAACCCTAATATTAGGTTAGAAGCACCGATGTCCTCATGTTCGATATATGGGGCCTTGAAAACCTGTGGTCCGATTTCGGCGATTTTTAGAAATGGGCTGCCACACTATAAATACAGTATTTGTGCAAAGTTTTGCACCGATATCTTCACTAGTGCTTACTTTATATATTGTAAAGTAAACGATTCAGATTGTCTTCAAAGTTCTGGTTTTGGACAATTTTCACAACATATTATTGGGAGGTAAGGAAACTATTACAAACCAAGTTTCATTGAAATCGGTCGAGTAGTTCCTGAGATATGGTTTTTGACCCATAAGTGGGCGACGCCACGCCCATTTTCCATTTTGTAAAAAAATCTGAGTGCAGCTTCCATCTGCCATTTCTTATGTGAAATTTAGTGTTTCTGACGTTTTTCGTTAGTGAGTTAACCCACTTTTAGTAATTTTCAACCTAACCTTTGTATGGGAGGTGGGCGTGGTTATTATCCGATTTCTTTTATTTTTGAACTATATTGAGAAGTGGCTAAAAAAACGACTGCAGAAAGTTTGGTTTATATAGCTTCATTGGTTTGCGAGATATATATAAGTAACCAATTTGGAAATTTGGGGGCGGGACCACGCCCACTTCCCCAAAAAAATTACATCCAAATATGCCCCTTCCTGGTGCGATCCCTTATTCCAAATTTTACTATTATAACTTCATTTATGGCTTAGTTATGACACTTTATGTGTTTTTGGTTTTCGCCATTTTGTGGGCGTGGCAGTGGACCGATTTTGCCCACTTTCGAAAGCAACCCTCTCACGGTCCCAAGGAACATGTGTTCCAAGTTTCATTAAGATATCTCAATTTTTACTCAAGTTACAGCTTGCACGGACGGACGCACGGACAGACATCCGGATTTCAACTCCACTCGTCATCCTGATCATTTATATATATATAACCCCATATCTAACTCTTTTATTTCTTGGTGACACAAACAACTGTTATGTGAACAAAACTATGATACTCTGTGCAACAGGTTGCGAGAGTATAAAAATATGTAACAACTCTGAGAACACCACCAAGATGGCTTTGGACTCCTACTCATTAAAATATATTTATTAATAACCCATAACCCATGATAACCCATAATTAAATTATTTAACTATTTTCTAACAGAAAAATAATTATTTCATGGAAGGACACTTTCTAAATGAAGAGAAAAAATGTGAAACGAAAAAGCAAAATGTGAGATAATGTGAAAATCATCAAAAACCAACTAAAAAGTAAATGAAATACTATCCGCAAACTTTAGTGCATTTGAAAATCTAAACTAAAACATAATTTCAACCGAAAAACTTTCCTGGCAAAATTTAAAATACTGCAAAATAAAAAAACGTAAAAAGTTGAGTAGCCGCAGAACCGCAACCGGCGGAGAATAAAATGCCATACATCAATTACTCGTAAAACGACAATTTCAATGGAGACTGATTTTGTTTAGTAAGAAACTAACAGATATACGCAACAACTACAACTACGAAGTCGCCTAGGAGTGCAACTAACTAGAGGCAAACTCTACGCTCACATAATGGAACACAATCACAGAATACTCTATCGCAAGCGTTTTGGCAACAGCAGCTGCACGATGGAGCAGAAATTACTGATGCTCACTGCAATCGTGATTGCGAATGCCTGTATAGCGGGTAAGTGCGCCTAAAAGTATACTTAGTATAAGTTATTATGTTTAAAGTTACTAATTCAGTATTTAGTGAGATTGTTAAGAAGCTGAACTAAAATAGATATTAGAAAACATTTAATTACACTAATTTGCATGCAAAAAATAAAAATAAAAAACCCAGCTAAATCTATAATGTAATTGTATTTTATATATTAAAGTCAATTCAGCTCTGCAAGAGTTCAACTCTCTGCCTTAATTTCAATCTCTTCTACCATGTATCACTATGCACAGCGTGGTATCCATTCTTCCTCAGTGAAGACAGCTGTTCTATTCAAAATTAAACACAAACTGGCTTTGTGTAAAAACAACAACAAAAAACGATGCTTGCCCCACTTTCACTGCCTTACTAAGGCAACTGTTGAGGCACATAATGCGCTAAAGCTCACGCGAGACTCAAACGGAATGCTGTGAAATTAATTTTTAATTTTAGCAAACTTTTCTTCAGCTATGCAGTGTCTTTACTCGTCTTTTTTTGTTTTTGTTGTTTACACATCTCAAATATGCGAACTAAGAAATGCCTGCATAAACACTATATTCGCCTTTATTCAAATTTGCGTTGCTTTGCCTGAATTAATTATCTCGCATTCTAAACTCACTGCCAGTTATTTGCACATGCATGTGCGGAGAACGAGGCAATAACAATAAAAATGAATAAATATCTCAGTTTATGATGCTTGAGTGTATGTGTGAATCTGCCTTTTTATTTGTGTCTTATAAGCTTATGTGTGAGCACATCTTACCTTTCCACTTGCCACCGCTACCAACTTGACAGCTCATCATGCTCCGCTTGATCCTTTTTACTCTGACGCTTTCTGCCTTTGCAGCATTTGTGCAATTCTCTTGATAAAAGTGTGTACCGAATTAAGTGCTGTCTGTTCCCTTATTCGCTTGAGTTGAGAATATGCTCTATGCTGCACACAGAGCTGTGCGGCTGTGGCAGCGAAGAGTTACTTACATATCCGCATATTTCTTTGGGTACACGCGAAGAACAAATATGCTTTAATTATTCAAGTGTCTTCATATTTACTTATTTTTCTAAGGTAAATAAGAAGTAAATTCACATTCAGACATGTGTGTATTAAAAATATAAATGCGTTTTTGAAGATTTAATGTGTTCTTAATGTTTAGGGTTTTAAACCGTAATAGCTGAGCCTTACATTGACAGTGGAATTGAAACTCAGGGCAAGCCATGTATTATTCATATTTGACTTCAGGTTTAAGCTTAAGTCGAACAATTTTTGTTTCTATAAAAGAGCAGCATTAAATGAAAATTTTCACGAGCGCTCAACGGAATATCAATAATAATGGATATTTGGTTTTGAAGAAGAATTAAAATGCATGTCATGGCCAAGAATTCAGATGTATTATGAATATAAGGGTTAACCATTATATTTTAAAAATAATTTCGGGTATGTGATAGCAGAGAGGCCCAATTTTCGACCACTTTTTGCAGCAAATGAGGCGTCAACATGTAGCTCGTTAGTCTTGAGTATATTGAATATTGATCATACGAGTATATCGATAATTTTGAACAGCTTCGGTAAATCGATTTTTTTTAGTTTTTTGCTACATGTATTCCTAATATATTTATTTCCATTCTCTTAAACAATAAATATATGTACACAAAAGGTATGTATTTACATAATAACTATATCCACCTTAAAATCAAACATTACCTGAATATATGTATTTAGCGAGTATTTTTCAAAAAACCATCAATCAACCGAGTATTTGCAACTGATTTGTAACCTTCTGAAACCGAAAAGCATAAAGGGATATACGAGTACACCGATTAGCCATAGTAAAGCACGTCCAATGAAATATGTGATTATGAAACCTTATACCCCATCACCACGGCGTGCACGCGCCATTTGTGCAGATTCATCAAAGTTATACCGACAAAGTTTATTTAATCACCGCAAGGTAACTAAGGTTACAACAACAAAAACAGCAACAACTTTCCAAAGTTTCATAACAAAAAATTATAACTCGTTTATGGTTTACTCTAATGAGAATTATAATTTGCGCCGTACATACATACATACATATGTTACTCGTATTACCACATGCTAAGGGGTGGAAGCATACGCACATAAATACTCATACATTTCATATACTTATAGTGTATATACCAGTTTGCGGATGGTCTGTGGCTACGCTTGCTATTAAAGCTTGACGGATTTTCTCAAACAAATGACAAATATGTGTCAAACGAACACTTTGTGCATCCTTCTTCATTCGGAGCACTGCTTCAGGCATAAATACTTACTGAAGTGCCAGTAAAATTAACTACTCAAATTAGCATGGAAAAGGTAAATAAAGCGACTATATAACTGATATAATGAACTGGCATATAATTTGCTGCTGCTGATTGCCAAAGTGTGTATCCAATTAAACTTAATACTCAGGCATTCATAAATAAATATTTGAATAAGTGCCAGCAGGTAACTTATTACAAATATACCACATTTATTAGGTGGGATGTGGAAAGTAACATATTTATATACAAATCTAGCATACTGCCATCAAATAACAGGTTATTCAACTCGTAGATCATGGGTTTGGTCCAACTTGTTGGCTATTAGCTATATAATTCAAGTAATCAGTGAGACTCATATGGAAATCAAGTGAACTGAGAGAATAAAGAACAAAAATTATAATTCTGGTGCAATAAATCGCGTATGCTCGAAATTATATTTGTATTCTCTCGTAATATGTTACACATGGCAACGCCCCTCTATAAATCGCCGGAATATGATTATTACTTTTTAGGGCCCCATATACCGACCACGTGGACTTCTATTGATAAATCTTTACCGAAAAATCAATAAAACTCTTAGCTATTAAAAATGATTATTTTTCTTCTAAAAAAGGATATATCGGGGTATTACTTCTCCAAGCTGTGTACCTAATATTAGGCGAAATATCTCAAAGCAAAAGTAATTGTATAATTTTGGTTAAAATTTAGCTTGGTGACGAAAATGAGTGAAGTTGGTCCCTCATATATTATATATAATGATTTTCATTATTTTACATATACATATTTGAACAAATAATTCCATATATTTTTCAAATTTGTGACGCATTTAACACATTATCATTTTAATCTCCATCACTTAGCAAGCAATTCAAATTGTTTCATTCAATGTAAGCCCAACTAAAATATTTACATTAAACAATTAAGTATTCAAATGTGATATTACAATTCAATTGCTCTGAAAATGCGAGTGTTGCTGAATTTTCAAATATTCATGAATCGAGAGCTCTCAACTCCGCGTCAAGAGGGCATTTACCAACACTCATAACTTTTATTGCAATTTACGCAGCGTCAATTATGCTAAGCTTAGCAGCAAATAAAAAGCTTTTGTCACGCACACAAACACACAACACAATTTATTAAAGCGCAACAAATTTGTGTTTAACACACTACGGCCTAAGTCCGGTGCTTTTGCCAGCGACAGAAACTTGTGACAATTTGGGACGACGACGAATTTTTGCATAAATTAAATTTTGTCTGATTTCCTAAAAGCCTTCAATTGAATATTTGACAAGCAAATAAAATCAAATGCCACAAAATGGGAGAATAAAGTAGGCTTTAAAATGTCAGTGATAAGAGGGTTTAAAAGCTATACCAAATACGGGTAACGGTAAAAGGTCTTAGCTACGATACGGAAAAGTTGAAAACCATAATAAAGGGCTCTAGCACAACATCTCAATTTACCAATTTTTGCAAATTCTTTTGTGTCAGGACTTTTCCCTCTTTTTCTGCTCGGAATTTTCCACTTGATTAGTTGCAACAGCAGCAATTTCATTCAACGCCAGGGCATTCCTCTGAAGCATATATATTTTCTGGCGTTTGATAAAGTTACAAAGTGTGCAAGTAGACATATGTATGGATGTATGTTTAACGTTAGACCGCATACTTATGCAGATACGCATAAGTGGTTACGTGTGTGGTGTTGTAACTGCCACAGAGTGTGCTTTCAAATGAATTACCATAAATCTAGAGGCATGTGTGTGTGTGAGGCATTTTGATGGTATAACCCTTTCTTGTTAGCACAATATTTATTTACATTGCTTACAGATAGAAGCTACAGTGTTTCGATTTGTTGTAACCATTTTCAGCAGAAATTGATAGCATTTTTAGGAAGTCTACTATTTATATAAAGCGAGTAAAGAGAGTTGAATTTTTTTCAAAATTTAACTAGTTTTAAGCGTGGTAATAGTGGTGTGGAGATTTCTGGAAGTATACTTCAACAATAAAACAAGTATCATAGGGACATAACACATTCAGTGAAGATCATGTCATCAAAGAGAAACAGTGGAATTCATGAGAATAGTTTATATATACATATGAGACATACACGACAATCTCAAGATCGTCTAAGCTCAGTCGAAAATATCATTGATGGATACATATTTTCGAATGAAACATAACCAGGTCGCATCTAGGTCTAGACACCATGCACCACCAGATTTATTTCTCTGTGCCTTTCTTATGTTTTATAAACTCAAATATCTGCACAAGAAATAGCGTTTCGCGTCGCTTGGGATCTGGTCAAAAACCAATGTTATCGGAGAGAATGGTTTTAGAGAATATTGAATTCATAGTAAAAGTGTGAGTCGCTGTATAACACTTATGTATTAAGTAAGTTATTTTGGAGTTATTAAAAAATTAAAAATCTACCTTCTTCTACAATAAAAATCCAGTTTTTAATTTCATTTAAACTCTTTTAAACACGAAAAAAGTTCATATTAAAATTTCCATAATTCACCCACCGAATCCTTCGAAAAAAACATAGGAAAATAAATCATGTATGAAATTCCACACAACTTCCATATCCTCTATAACCCGTAGTTAAGACATGAAATTTAATACCACGCACACGTACGTGGGACGCGCAATTATTTAGCACAACTCTGGAGAAATGCCAAAATTTGGGAGGCCCAATTTGTGAGACAATCAACAATCAACAGTCAGCGAGTATCGAGTACATTGTTGAGCACATACAGCACATTATGCAGAACCTTGCAGCGTTAGGCGCGCGAGTAAGAAACAACAAACCGTGATGACGACGAACGGATATGAGGAGAGACAGAGCGCCGGTGCAACGGTAAACCGCCAACGGAAAACCGACAAACTGACAAAAACGGTTGGCAAACCGACAAGCCGACAACCATCAAAACGAGCCATCAACTCATCAAATTTATACAAATTGCGGAAATTTGAATATTTGTCGAGGGCGCTGACGTTTTACATGGCTACACAAACATGCAAATACACAGAAGACTATGGGTGGCATAGTCTGGTGAACAAAGAAAGACAATAAAGTTATGAAAAAGTGTTAGTTGGTTGAGTGTGAGGAAGTAGGTTAGAGTTCGCGCCGAAACTACGCGCGCAGAAAACAAGTTCGTGCTTTGTTTGATGGCGCCAGCGGTAACAACTCTTAATGTAATAAAATAATCCAATGACAATAACAATAACAAAAACAAAAACACGGTACATATTTGCATTACAAGGAAAGCCAGGCAACTCGGTTACTCGGTGGCTTTCATAGCTTGCACTAATTCATATTCAAGGCTTGTTGTCTGACACAATGCCAAAGCAGGTACAGCAATTTCCACTTTACCGAATTCGAAGTCGATTACCTTCAATCAACAACGAATTAATAATGCAAAAATATAAAATTCGCTTTTAGAAACATAACGGTGTGCACAATTTGCGGTTATTTTTTTGTTGCAATATCCTTCTCTGTTTTCGCACATACATGACTATACGACATGAAATATTTTGTGGAGTATAACTATGCCGTTATATATGCATGTGCACCTGTACATATTTATGCTTATGTGTGCACAGCGAAGCGTAATTGTAGTATGGCACATTGTAAGCGTGCAGCTGCCATGCCATAAAATGCTAATGGAATTGACTGCCGGCGGTAGGAATTATTTAAGTGATTTCAGTACGCCACTTGCCTTGCCGTGCCGTGCCCCTGCTCCAGCTCCAGCTCCACCTATGCCATACAGTTACTATGTTCCTCCGTCCATTCATCCGTGACACATTCGCTCAATTCGCTATTCTTTTGTTTGGCTTCAGTTATGCTGAATCGCCAGCGGCTAATGGAGATTGACTAACCGACTAACTGACGGCGCTTACCGTGACTACGACGCCGTGACGTACCTCCCCCTCACCAATTTATTGACTAGCCATATAGGTGGAAGACAGATTTCCGCCGAATAGGAAGTTATGAATTAATTTGCTTTGGTGGACAAGGAGAACGAGGAGTAGGTGGAAGTGGAAAATTTGGTTGCACGAAATTCGGTTGGCAATGCGGTTAGTAAACTACATACGCTCGTGTACTCGCACGTGTATGTGATTTTCCGGGCGGAAAGAGTTCAATTAGCGAAACAAAAAATGCAATGAAAATAAAAACAATAATAACAATAGGAAGTAAAGCGCCATTAGGAGGTATATAATTTTTTTGAAGATTTAATAGCAGTAATTATTTATTGATAAAGCCAACTAAGCCGCATTAACAGTCAGAGGTTCAAATCAGTTGGGTTGTTTTTTGTGGGAGCGATTTTTAAAAGGAGTGCTTGCTTATTTTTTTTTTGCAAACTACAAAATTATTTTTTTATACACGTTCAAAAATTGAAACTTGATATTATTCAATGGAAATAATTACTAATGGATTATATTACTACCAGACTGAAACAATTTCCAGTTCATTTCTGACATAAAAAATCATTAAAATCATTTGAAGATCTATTGAACCTATTGTTTTTAAAATGATTAGGATAGTTTATTAAGAATGAAAACTAACTCAAAATTCGAATGATTGGGTTTTTCAAATTAAGTCTTATACAAGTACTTTACTAATTAACCAGTCCAATGCAATTGATTTCTGGTTTTACGCGAGCTCTTGAACCAGAATGTACCTTACAACTGTAAAATCGGTACATATTTCTTATTTTATTCTCTATTGCTGTGATAAGGGGTTAGGGCAAGGGATATATTTCCACGTCTGCAGAGAATCTCACTGTCCTTTGTGGTATCCAAATATTCCTAACAGATCCCTAGACCCTCATGATTCCACAAAGCACTTGACCTCTAATACAAAGTTCTTAAGTCGGCTTATGTGCTTATTCCAGTCGATTGACTGGGTTCGCCAAAAGTGTAAACACACCGAGTTGGTTTAACCTTAGTCTGGAATGCTGTCTGGAATGATGGATGTAGCAAGTGCTTGGATGAGTGCCTTTCCGTTTTCCTCCAAGCAGCTTTAACAACTTGCGTCTGCTTTTATTCCCATAATACGGGCACTCTAAGAACTTATTTACTCACTTTGTATTTTTATCTCTTTCATTGAAGATAAAAAGGATGGTTATCATTGAAGCAATACTTTTATCGGAGTTGGTCAACGTTTATTGTTGACATACGGTCCCACGCCTGCAAAAAGAAGTAGAGAATAATTTGTCTTATGGTTCATTTTGGGGAAAAAAATCCTTCGCAGAATATAAAGTCTATATCTATATTACTGTCCATTTCGAATCAAGTATGAATTAGTTTAAATCTAATTATATTTAGCGCGGAGTCAGAATCGAAGATTCCTTTTAATATAAAAAAAAGTTTTCCATATACAATCTTGTCTCTGAAATCTCATATTTTCAGATAATTAATTAACTACATCAAAAATATAATATTGGAATTGGTTATAAAATAGTTTATAGTATTCTTTTTGTATATATTTATCGCTAAAAATTTGTCTATTGCATTAGCGAGAAAATGACATAACCCCTGAATAATCAAAATAATCAGTTGGTTCGAAATATCGTAACTGATTTCTTCTCAATAATCGCACTACTATTTCTATTGAAAAATAAATGCTTACTTGCACACATATGACATTCACAACCACCTTCGTGTATATATTTACTTCTAAATACACTCCTGCATTCATGCAGCAGTCCCCCCTCGCTAAGGCGTTCATTTCTGCATTGATTCGACCATCGATTCAACTGCTTAAGCGTCAATTTCTATGTCAATTCTGTCATACTCAGCAGGGCAGTAACGATCCGTGCTGTCTTGTCTGACGTAGCTCGTACATACTTTGCGGCATTGTGTAAACAAATACTCGCACCATATTTGTGGACAAATTCGTATTTGTCCTCGCAAGTAGCCAGCTAGCTAGCTCGCTGCATTGGCTCGCTGGCGCGTTAACTTGAACATTTACTTAATTTATTTACTACTTTTTGTATTGTTTCGTTACACTAAGAACGCCCCATGCCGCCACGCACGCTCGCTCGCCAGTTGTTGTTGTTGGCCAGTGGTGCAGCCATGACCCACTTTGGCGTATAAGTAATTTCATTTCCCTATTTTCTATTTTTTATTCGACCAACACTAAGCGTGCGCTTGCCGCTATTTTTACAGTGGTATCACTCGTGGTTACTGGTGTGTTGTTGTGTTATAGTTCGAGGTGCATGCGTGTGTGTGTGGTTGTCGGTGTTTGTACATTGATATTTGTGTTTCGATTGTGTCCTTGCATTCAATGATTAATTCAATATTATTCTTATTAAAGTGTATTTTTATTTGCTGTCGTTTTACAGGCACCATACCCGCCACACCCGAGAACATCACCGTCACCTTCCTCACGCCGACGACGGTGCGCGTCTCCTGGCAGACGATGATCGATTTGAATGCGCATCCAATCGAAAAGTACATTGTCACATATAAACCGACGGATGACAGGTATGTAAATTAGCCGCTTGGTGAAAATATGTAGCAATTAACCCCCCACCCCTCAAGCACCTGTAAACCCCAATCAATTGCGTTCATATATGGAAAATATTGTAGAATTTATGAATTTTTAGCGGGTTCGTAAAAATGTAAATTTTTTTTCATTGGAAAGCGTTACTGTTAAGGATATGTGTATATGTGTGCGTTAGCTATTTATAGCGGTGAAATTATACGGCAAACGCTTTACAACCGAAATTAGCTCAAATACAAATTTCTTGCATGTGTTTCTCCCGTCGTTGCCCTTCGTTCTCGACCAGTTGTTTGTACACCTGCTTTTAGCGTCGTTTGTTGTGTAAATTCAACCTCCCCTCCTCCTCCCTCCCCACTTTGTGGTAATTTTTCAATGGTTTATCACTTTTTATCGTGATTTGTTATTGTATTGCATGTATTTTATTGTAATTGCAATTGTGTATTTTGTTGCTGTTGTTGTTTGTCGTCACTGCATGCAATTTGCCCTTTTCGTTTGTTAGTTTGACATTTACAAGTGGCAACACGATTGTGATATTTTCGTATCAAGTGTACTATTTTGTTTTGTTGTTATTATTGTTGGTGTTATTGTTGTTGTATAATACTTGTACAAATACATCGTGGTTAACAGCATTTGTTTGGCTTGGCATTGTCGCTCACGCCATTACTAGTTTGGGTGTCGTGTGGCACGAGTGTCACTTTTATGGCTCGCCAGCCACGAAAATGAAACTTTGGCGCACTTGAATGCATGCATTTTGTTTTTAAATTGCATTTCACTTCATTTGCCCATTAGCCGCATGCAGTAAAGAAATATCTGTGCAGATGTTAAGCCCCTGTGCTAACGACATAAGCCATTTCGCTTTGGCTGATTCAATGATACTTTGGAGTAAGCCGTTTTTAGTGATTTAACTCTTGATTTACTGATAGTATATATATATTATCCCCCGTGAAAAGAGGATCGGCACACACCACCTTTTTGTCGATTTTAAAGCTGCTTTCGACAGCACGAAAAGGAGCTGCCTTTATGCCGCGATGTCTGAATTTGGTATCCCCGCAAAGCTAATACGGCTGTGTAAGTTGACGTTGAGCAACACCAAAAGCTCCGTCATGATTGGGAAGGACCTCTCCGAGCCGTTCGATACCAAACGAGGTTTCAGACAAGGTGACTCACTATCGTGCGACTTCTTTAACCTGATGCTGGAGAAAATTATAAGAGCTGCAGAACTAAACCGAGAAGGTACATTCTTCTACAAGAGTGTACAGCTCCTGGCGTACGCCGATGATATTGATATCATCGGAAGCAACAACCGCGCCGTTTGTTCTGCTTTTTCCCGCATGTATAAGGAGGCGAAGCGAATGGGTCTGGAGGTGAATGAGGACAAGACGAAATATCTCCTGTCATCAAACAAACAGTCGGCGCATTCGCGTCTTGGCTCCCACGTCACTGTTGACAGTCATAACTTCGAGGTCGTAGATAATTTCGTATACCTGGGAACCAGCATCAACAACACGAACAATGTCAGCCTCGAAATCCAGCGCAGAATAACTCTTGCCAACAGGTGCTACTTTGGACTGAGTAGGCAATTGAACAGTAAAGTCCTCTCTCGACGAACCAAAATCAAGCTCTACAAGTCGCTTATCATTCCCGTCCTGCTTTACGGTGCAGAAGCTTGGACGATGTCAACATCAGATGAGACGACACTAGGAGTTTTCGAGAGGAAAATTTTGCGCAAGATTTATGGTCCTCAGAACATTGGCAACGGCGAATACAGCAGACGATGGAACGATGAGCTGTACGAGTTATACGACGACATTGACATAGTTCAGCGAATAATAAGACAGCGGCTACGCTGGCTAGGTCATGTTGTCCGAATGGACGACAACACTCCAGCCCTAAAAGTGTTCGATGCAGTACCCGCCGGAGGAAGCCGAGGAAGGGGAAGACCACCACTCCGTTGGAGGGACCAGGTGGAGAGCGACCTGGTTACACTTGGGATCTCCAACTGGCGCCGAACTGCGAAGGAGAGAGAGAGGTGGCGCACTATCGTCGATTCGGCTATAACCGGCTAAACGGTTGCAACGCCAATCACATACATACATACATACATATATATTTTTATGGAAATACTTTTCATTTGCTCAGAATTATAAAAATTTTAAGTTTCTAGCCGAAAGTGTTGGTTACGTATACGCAGCGTCACACAAATGTATTAGATTAGAAAACAAAACTTGGCAGAACTGAAAGAAGTGGTTATATTACTATAAAGAGGCAGACCCTCTTGGGCCGAGCTCAGCTTGCCAGCTTTCTTATTGCTTTTACAAGTAAATTTTTGTATCAAGTGCAGTGCCCAACTCTCTGCTCTTAATCTTTGGGCTCCGATCTCTTGATCTTATATTCCATTATTAAAATTATTACAACAATTTTTGTACACTTCATTATGCACAAAACATTCGGTATTCGAAAAGAAAATTATAACAATGAAGAGTACTGGGCTCAAGGGTTAAAGTACAAAATACTTTTTAAGGCAATGGCATGATAGCACAATTGCGCCTAACGTACAATAATGGCACACAAAAACAATAGAATGGCAAACTTTTAGGTTGTTGTAGTTGCGAAAAGGCACTAAAGGCGGCATACAATATGCAGTAATTTGAGTTTCCTATTTGACTTTGAACGCTTTGTCGTGCAACTTTCGCAAGTTGTTGGCGCAAAGTCGTCAATGCACAAAAACTATCATAAACAACAACAGCGAAACTAAAACCAAATAAACAAAACACATATTTACCACAAGGAGAACATAGAGCAATGCGAAAGTAAAGCGCTGAGTGCACGAGGGAGCCACCAGACTCACACTCGGAGATTACAAGCGTTAAGACCCGGTTTACTTTTTAATTATTTTGCTTTTTAAGACAGTTGGTCGGTTGGTTGGTTTGTGACCGATTATTTATTCTATTTTTAAAGCACTTGTACCAATTTTCACTTGTCGGTGACTCACTTTTGTAGCCCAAACACAAGCGCTGCGCCAAAGCGACCACAATGAGGGCGCAGGCGACGATACGTGTCGGCAAACTTCGTAGTAGACAATGGGGAATTTGAAACTTTTATGTTAACTACCAGCGCGGCACTCGTGTGGCGCTGTATGTAGAAGGGATGTGGACGTTGAAGAGGCGGTGAGTGCGCACCGTACTGCACTACAAAGGCAAAGCAGCCAGTGCCATTAAGGCGCAACTGCAACACAATGCTTGCAATTACGGATTAAAAAATTATAAAAATACAATCTGCATATAGCAGCAACAACAGCAATAATAACAAGGCTATAAACCTTTTTGCACTTGTTAGAGCCTCGTTGTAGCGCCGCAAGGTCTATTGTTGTGTGTTAACTAAATAAAAGCGAAACCTCAATGAGAAAGTTCAGTCACAACAACAAGAAAAACAAGGAAGTAGACACACGGCGCCAAACTGAAGAGAAGTGTGCCACCTCAGGTCTCTTTGTAGGCGCTGCAATACATAAAAGCAAACGAGTTAAGGCGTCGCTGGACAAGTGTCCGCAGAATGCAAATATTTTGTATGCAATTCCTTCGGTGTCGTCAGAAAAAATATGCAAAAAAGTATTAAATAAATAAACCGTTCAAACTGAATATTATCGCTCTAAAAATGGAAATTGCAACATTGCATAGCAAAATGAGCAGCTTCATCGCTCAGCACCATTATTTATGCATAAGTTCATTATCTGGAATATTACCGTAAAAATAGACATTGTCACTTTATGTTTGTATGTACATATAGCGGCGTTTAGCTAAAAAGAATAATCTTCATAATCATATTTGTCATTTCGTTTATCTCTGCGGCACGTCTGTGCCGGCAACACTTTTCAACTTTCTCTGTGAATTCCGCAGTACCATTTATCACTTAGCCTCAGTGCCACAGTGGGGAGGTTGAGCTGGGTAAAATGCAGATTTTTTTACGCTCTCGTAATATTTTCTGATAAAGTAGAATAGTTTTGTTCACTGCCTTAAACTGAACAAGGTAGACATAAAAGAGCTTCGGATATTTATCCGTCCACCTATATCGTCTTACAATGGTGTATTATATTTTTAATATATATATATAATACCAAATGGAAATGTGGACGATATCCATTTATAACCACGCTCACTTCCCATTAAACTCCATTTGGTATGATTTTAGTTTATTTGCCTTAAGCAAAGTTATTTTCCTAGGGAAGATAAGTTAATGTGAGCAGAAATTTTCAACATGAACTAAGCTTTAAAAAAGTTTAAAAAGAACAACTCGAGGTATTTCACATAACTTTAACTTACACAAATTGCTCTGGATCAAGCCCAACATTGCACTTCTTCACTTGTTTTTTCCCAGATTCCAAAGAACAACTCGAGGTATTTCACATAACTTTAACTTACACAAATTGCTCTGGATCAAGCCCAACATTGCACTTCTTCACTTGTTTTTTCCCAGATTCCACTTTGAGCTTCTTGTTATATTAAGGATTTGCGGTTTATAAGATTGTATAAGTTTTAGTTATTGTTGGACTTTAAGTAAACGCACCACTCGGTGTGCACTATCTAAAGAATAGAGCTGTGTAGTACAGTTATTTTACATATTTCTTTCACCACTCTTTTTATCCACTGTATAAAGTGCTCATGTTTCTTGTCCTTTGTGGTCAATAAACTGTCGTTAATTTGTACGTAATTGGCTCCTGCCCAGCCGTTGTGGGGACCTTGAAAGACGAGCAATTAAATTATAAGTGAGTTTATTAATTGTCTAGCCAAGGCCGCTGCTACTGAATAAAATTAATGAAAAATGGAGAAATATTGCCTAACAAATAGCTTAGGAATTGATGCCTCTGCAAGTGAGTTTAATCGATATTTAATGGAAAATGGCAATTAATTATTGTTAAATGGCTGCAATAAGTTATAATTTGGGTAATTTTATGAGAGAGAAGCGATTCTATGCTTGAGTGGTAACGTAGTTCCTTAGCGGTGTCAATTCAATAAATGGAGTATTGAGTTCATACAATAATAGTTCATAATTTCGTTTATCTTAATCTAGGAATAACAGGAATGTGATTGTGGTAACTGACACTGAATATAGCTTATCCCACTTGGACCGCTAAAGGTGTCAAGGGATGTTGCAAAGTACTCCTAAAATATGAAACGGTTAAGACCTTTATATGTATGTCAACGAAAGGCTTGGAGCCTGTTGTTAATTTTCGTTTAATAATATATTGTAAAGATATGGCAACGCTACTTAAACGTATTTTTTACATTGATACCCATATTTTAATAAGTTCCTTACAAAGTGTCTAGGCTTCTCATTCTTAAAAACAAAACATCTGTTTAAACATCCTCAGTCTCTAGTGTCTCTTATCTAGTTCTATACACATATGCACTATATTAGGTCGCGGGAAAATACTTATTATTTTAAATCACTTAAACTCTAATAGCTTTCTCCGCAACTTCCATTATCGCAAATAAGCTCGCTTACTTTTGAAGAAAATTCCAATCTTTAATACTTCATAAACAATTCAGACGCATGAAATAGACAAGTTTATTTTGGTGACAGGCTTTTACAAAAATCCAATTACCACTTAAGACTATTTTAAACTCAATTCAAGAACGAATATAGTGTGACGTATGTATGTATACTTAGGTGATTTTAAATAGGCTCAAACAACAGAAAACAAAAAGTCAACTTCAATACTGGTATGATGTAGTAAAGGGTGTTTTTTTTAGATGTGTGAGGCAATACTTTTTTCGAAGTTGGTTTTTTTGATAACTATTACTTGATTTATACTCAGTTCGGTTTGCCAATTCACAATGAACATACTTACTTAAGGACGACTTGAATTACTGACATTCGGTCTCTATTGCTGCAAAAAGTGGTCGTCAATTGGACCTCTGGATTGGAATTTATTCGAACCAGCCATGGCGGTCACTTGTCCGAAGTCATTCTCAAAACATAATAGCAAACTCTTATCTTTATAATAAAGATGAATTCTTTCCCTTAATAGAGGTATACGAGTTTTCTTTCTTCTTCAAAACCACATTTCTAAAATAACACCCTTTATATCTGTATGTGTGGATTTGAAGTGCAACATATCCAAATGTAATTTTCTTAGAATCACAATAAATTTGGCATAGGCTACTTTTTTATTTTTGTAGGAAGGACTTGTAAGGACAACTTCATACCCTGTAAGGAAATTCGAGTTTGTGCATTGTGAGATTACACTCCACATACGAAAGCTTGCTTGACCCATATATATAGAATTGTGCTCCCTTTCTTGGCTTGTGTAGGAAGTGTGAAAGAAATTTTACAAGATAATGCACTATGGGGAATTAAATTTAAAAACCGATTGGTTCTCACATGGGATATGCACGACAGCAACAGCTGTGTACTGGATATAGCTATATATTATATATATATTTATATTATATATGTGTGTTATATAAATATGTGTGTTTGTCCAGATGACTTGGCTATCTGCTTCACTATTACAAAACTGTTTGCTCTTTACACGTAAATACACTCACATATGTGCACATTTGTATAAGACTTCAACTTTTGTGTATTTTGTGGATTAGCATTGGCTGTATGACCCAAAGCTAGTCACGTTCATTTAACCGAAACAAAACAAAAGGAGAATAGCAAGTAGAAAAAAAAACTAAATAAAAATACCTGGAAATGAAAACTACAAAATGTGGTTTAAAAGTAAACGCTCCTCTGCACTAGCTTAAGAATTAATGGAAAAATTTCGTGGCTACAAGCAGACACCTTCCGCCCATAGCAATCACTCACATAATTATATAGACGAGTATGTGGACTCTTACACTCGCTCACTAGAGTATTTCCAGCGTTGCTGCAAGCACATTCACGTGAGTTGTGCCTACCTACATATATTTATGAGTGTGTGTGTTGTACAAACCACTTAAACAGCTTTTTTTGTTAGGCCACTCTGAGTGTTGTGCGACTTTTGTGGATTGAGTTGGACATTTGGCCATTTATCAGCGAGTGTTAGCCAAATAGTCGTTTTCCAGGCCGTTTTGAAACTTTCGTAATTCACCGCATTTAACTAGAACTCGTCGTCCAGCAGTTCTAGGCATTTGTTTGTTTGTACGTGTTGTTGGAAGTGTCAGTATTTGAGTCTGCCGGAGGCGGTCATCACTTGTACACCACCGATTACCAGCAACGAAAATGCACGCCCAAAAAGTTGAATACAGCTGGTCGAGCACATATGCTCCGTAGCACACCTGTACGGATTGTTTGTGTGAGAGCAGCTGTGGGTGGAGACTGCGTTGTGGGCTTAATTGTCTGTCGCTCAAACTCGGCTACTGTTTATTCAAATGAGAGATAGTTTATGTTTTTAACCAGTATGGCCAATGGTATTCTGTTTTTCTGATACTTGTTGTACGTATGTAGATACCAAAAAGTTTGCTAAAATTGCGTTTTCATAATACCATCTAGGTCTTAACTGTAGCGTCTCTGCACTTAAATTGGAACAGAAAACATTAGCTCAAATAATATACACTGATTCTTGATTCTGACATATTTGTTAAATACCCTTAATTTCACTTGTTTTAAGCTTAAACGTTTAAGTATTTTTTTCTGTTTCATTTTTTATTTATTGTCCTTTTTAGGTTTATTGATTTTTATTTTTTTACATTTTGATGAGCTTTAGGTCGTTAAAAGGTATACCTGGCGTTTCGCTACATTTCTATTTATTTTATAACTTTTAGTAAATTTCTCCACTGGCCTCAGGAATAAAGCGTTTGTCAATAGGATCGTTCGCATTTGAGTGTGGCACATTGAGACATAAACTAGATAAATTAGCACCAGTGAGGTGAGAAGTATCAGTGAGTTAAAGTCTTAGTCGTCGAAAGGAATATCCAGTGTACAGTACTGACCTCTTAAATCACTATCGCATCATAAGTATTGTCATGTTTTCCTATGCAATTAGTACAGACTTAGTTAACTGACATAAGTAGCAAAAACTATTTCAACATCATTATCCCTTATTATCCATCATTTAACAATTTCAAATTGTATTATTTAAATGATAATACACAAATTCCGAGTCCACATATTGATGCACACTGTAAAACTTAAAACACCAGCTGTTCCACTTTGGACAGCACCTCGCTGTTGTTGTTTTTTATGACCGCAATGAATGATTAATTCATTTTGCTTTCGGTGTTCTTTGCTGTCAGCCCTACCACAAACTCCCAGCGCTCCCTTCTAGTTCCCCAACATTTATTTACAACCTGTCGTTTGCTGTTAACTCGGCCCTTTTCTCAGCCACATTTCAAAATGCGGTTTAGTTTGTCTTTTCAACACCAATGGGAGCATGAATTCTGAAAAAGCAGTAAACTCTACGGTAACAGAGTCAAAGTATTCACCGGCCAACACACACGAATAGTACAACGGATAACAGTTTTTCACAGGTACCGTTTGATATAGATAGATATGCATATATGCTTATGCACTCTCACATTCCTTTGACCTTTTTGTTTTTTTGTGATTAGTGTTTTGAGTACCGTTGCGTATTGGTGCGCCGCCATTAGTCAGGCGTGGGCGTCGCTTACGACCACTTTGTGCGTCTACCGAAAGCGAAATTTACAATAATTTCTTTGTGTTCCTTTATGGAACTGGGTTTTTTTTTTGTTTTTGATTAAATACTACTTACATATTCTACTATGTTGTACGAGTACGTGTAGCGTGAAGACATTTCGTCGACTTTGATATTTATCGCGTTTTTAATGAAATGTGTGGGATTATGACGTCGTCAGTGCAATGACGTGTATATTTACTATCCACCGTTGTCTTTATTATTGTACTCTAATTATGGCTTTCGTCATTGTAATTTATTTAATTTCATATAACACTAGTGCCGTTATGTTAGTCGCTTATTACATTGTTCTTTGGAATACGCACATACAACGTAGGTGTTGTAGTAGATTTGTAAGTAGATTTTTTTTAGCTTTATCTATAAGAGAGTATATTGTATCCTATGGCTCCACGGGTGAACAAAGGACCACAATGAGATTCATCCATTTATTTTGATCCTTTGAGTTGACTCTAACTTTTTTGGACGACAGATATTTCGAATCCCAAATTTATTCTCCAGTTGCCTTTTCCATCGGCTGTTTTCTGGATTCCAGTCTAGCTTATATGACAGATCAAAGTTAAATCTTCGAAAAAATAAAATTGTATATATCGAAAAGTACTGGACCGCTTATAGAATCTGTCTTATAAGATTGGCCGAAAATTGAATAAAGAAGAAAATGTAGATTATATTAGTTACTATATGCTGTAACTAAATATTTGTAAACATCGAAAAAAAATTTCGAACTTCGAAAATATAAGTTCGAAAAATTACATATGACTCAATCTCTCGGAAAAGAAATGGTCCAATACCCAGAAAGTATATTTTGCCGTGTAGTGTTATTACTAAATTTTCGAAATTCGGTTATAATGTCTCCCAAACATTGAAGAAACCACTTTCGTGAGTTTATAATATATTTTTTTTTGTAAAGCTTGAATTTTTCTTCATGTGCGCACGGAAATGTTCAATCGTTAAGACATAGAAAACTTTGGCGCCAAATAAACAAAAACATTTTCCAGAATAAATTTACAAGTTCCTTACAATGAATTCTTTGCGAAATAAATCTATTTCGAACATTCGATTCGCATTAAATATGCAAATTCCCTTTAATAGAAATTAAACACCCGCAGAGCAACGATTTGAACTTGTGACGATTACAACAATTTCTCTACATTTTAAACACACTTAAGACGTAAGCTGCTCAGCACACTCTCACTTATATATTTCTATACACACTTGCTCGCTAAACGCACTAGTGGGAACAAAATGCCACTGCGTACGACACAACACAATTTGTCGAGCAATTAATTTACAAGAAAAACCCATTTAAATATTAAATCAATAAAATAAACATAACAAAGTGACACAAACACACACACGCACACCCACTCTCACGTAAAATGAATTACAGCAGAATGCAGCAGCGAGTGTATATGACTCTGACTATGACTAGGGGACAAAATGATTTCCCGTTAATGTCACCGCATTTCCGAGTGCAATCACGCTGTAAGCGACCGCCGCGCGAAAGTCAAGCAGTCAAGCGGGTGGCAAGCGAGCGAACGACTAATGGCAGCGGCAAATCAGCCAGTATATCAGCCAGCCAACGCGTTGGTAGCGTGCGTCGTTGAATGCCAACGGTACTAAAGCTCCCTTCGGCTCTTATGCTTGATCATTTTATATGATTCCCTGAATGGCTTTATACCGTTACGCTGCCATTTTAACAGAGCAACAACGCAGCGATTCCACTATGTGGCAGCCACTATTAGTTGAGCAACGGCGCGTTGGCTACATTGTAACCTACTTCCTCGATTCCTCTGAGTATTCTACACCTTCATTATTCAAACATAGCTTTAAAGCTGCTGCTCGCTTCCTTGTGGCTGTGGCTTGTTGTGCGCTTTCACAGCTCGTTTGCCACTTTATCGCGTTTGTTGCATATCTAAATATATTTGCTGTTGTTATTGTTGTTGTTTTGTGTTGCTTGTGGCAGTGGCATATTGACGCCTTTGACAAACAATCTTTGCTGGCTTCGCTGGCTTCACTAGCTGTGGATGTGGCTGCCGCCGTTGCTGCTGGTACATCATTTATCAAAAACCCGGAACGTTCGATACTCGTTCCCCCTTTCCTGCCAGTGGAATTTGTACGTTAAAAGTTCGTGGCTTTCAACGACTTTCTATGATTTTATGATTTTGTTCAATGCGCTTCACTTGCGATTATCTTGTTCATGTGCTTGTTCTTCTTTGTTGCTGCCACCTACTCTATGTGCCATATCAAAGTTATTGATATTCTTTCAGTTTGCTATAAATTTTTAAGCATCCACCTAACTTTGTTGCTGCTGTTGTTATCTTTTCTAACAGCAAACGACGAGGAACATATATGTATCTATATATAAGTTCATGCATTTATAATAAATAAGTATGTTTGTTTGTCGTTGTTATCCGCCTGCTATATTGGCCATTCTCTTATTCGACTCTCGTAATTTATGACTGTTGGCTTCAGTCTTTTAAAAAGTCAACAATTTATGTGCAACACTTGCTGCTGTCGCTGGCGCGATTTCCACAAGTGTTGACATTCACATGCACAGATTGGCGTGAAAATTGCGCGTACGTGCGTGGAACCACATGACACCACACTGACAGAACTCAGAAAGGTAATATGTGAGAAAACAGGTGAATGCAATCTAACACGAGCGGGTTGATCGTCGTGGTTGAGTGGTCTTAGTGCGTTGCTTTCTGTAAGGAGTTTGTTATTAAAATCACGTCGGAGGAAAAAACTCAAAAATTTTGACAGACTATGATATATATATATATATATAGAAAGTACTAGTTCTAAATTAAATTGATTTCATATGAATACTCTCCACATTTGCGCTGAGAGTCATAGGACCGTTAACTTTCTTTCTTTTTCTAGAATCTTCCTATATATTTCTTAAGAATCGAACGAAAACCAGTACAACATAGGTCAAACAGAACTGTGGTCACTCACAGCGTCATATCTAATGAACCAATAGTTAGTCCAATAGTTATAGCTGTGCCTTTTGAAAGCTAGTAGCTTGAGTAGAAAATATATGAATTGAAATTTCATAGAAATGATTCGATCTTTACCTTGGCATTCTATATACACGACACATGGGCATACCTTTCCAGTTGGATCAAATGGTAAAGTCCACTTATATAAGTCCAAGCTAATAATAAATAGAAGATCAAGTATATTTCTTATCATATCGTCCATCTTTATAGCACTTCATTTAGATCACACCATACATGGTTTAGGTAATCACAAACACATATAGTACTGCAGAATGAGTGTGTAATTCAAGTGTTTACCCCCACATCACAACTTATCGCTCTCTGTGTACTTATACTCAAGACAAAGCAGCATCGTTACTTCTTAAGTGAATATACGACATTGCTTTGCCCCATCAGTGAGGTAAAGTCCCTGCTGCACACACGAGGGAAATTGAGATTAAGTGCAGTGACCAAGAGTGTTTGCACCTCCAGCTAGAGTGGAAGGGTACAGTGAGTACACGCGCACACATTACCACAACCAACAAACAGACTGACAGTCAGACATATTTGCCAGCCCTTATGACCGTGAGTGTCTCATCGTATATACTGAAATCAATTGAGCCATCTGCCAGACGTTACACCTGTTCGGTGGGGGATACCAGCGGCCATAAAAATATATATACATACTTATATGAAGGGCTATGTGTGTTTTGTTAGCATTGTCTACCTGTAGTTATGTGTCGCCCTCACTCTGCTCATGCCTTCCACACACAGTGATGAGCCCTTTGGGGATACCATTTTAGCCCAAGCGTCGTTACCTTTCAGTGCAAAATGCCCATCGCTCTTCGCATACGCATTCCTATCGTCGGAATTTCGTTGTGCTGAGTTTGTGACGATTTTATTGTCGAGAATCTTGTGGCTGCCACTGTCATCATAATGTTGTTGTTGTAAGTTAATTTTTGTATGATAGTTGTTAATGTAGTGGTCGGTAGGCAAAGTGTTTTTGCATACACCTAAAAAACAACAACAAGTCAATGTGGTAACCCACACAGAGAACGGTCATTACAAATGTGTGTTTTGACATTTCATTCGGTGTCAAACAGTTAATTAAGTCAATTCAAAAATATTGGCATTCCCGACGTGTTGGGATAAGCGTGAAAGCCACTCTATTATATTGTGTACATCAAATGAAATTGACCGTTAAGCGTGCGCGTGTGTGTATGTGTGTGCGTGGTAATGTATGTGTTTAATGGGGGCATTGTGTCGGGTTAATAACTTCTTCCCAGCACATGTGTCTCTTTGTTGCTTAATTCTTATTTCGACGCGTCTATATTTTCGATTATAATTCGGTCTTTATGTGCGTATAAACGCTTTGCTTTCTTCTTTGTTATGTTCGTGTGCATGTGTGTTTGTCTATAATTGTACAATATGTTCTGCATGTGCCACTGACAATTCTAATTTTATTTTATTTGTAGGTTTCTGTTGTTGTGTTGTGTCTTTTATCTGTTGCTCGTAAATTTTTTATAACCACTGGGATTAAGTGGCGTAATTTTCCAGTGAATTTGCGCTCTTCTCTCAGCCCCAGCAAAGCATATGGATTTAATTGAGATGATAATCTAATAAAATGGTTAATGAAATTATTGTGCATTTAAATTAAATAAAATGCCCTGCTGTCACTCTAGGATTACTGCACTTACGAGCTTATGTTTTAAATACTTCATTATGAGTTGCCAGATTAAAAGTTAATTTAATTTAATTGTCAAAGTTTTTTTTTTATGTTGAAGTGGTCGTTTGCTTTGCGTTGAGATTGTGTGTGAAAATTCAAAAATGGAAATGTATAGTAGTTTCATGCGAGTATCAGCTGCTCTGGACCTACTTATTTCAAAAGTGAATGAAAATCTCATTTTCAGACCATAAATTTTCGAAGCCTTAGATATCGAACATGAAGACCTCTGTGCCAATGAGTATTTTTTTTACGAAAAATATCGGTAAATCTCTCTGATATTTTAAAGAAATTCAGAGGAAATAAATATATTTCTTATAATCTTTGTCTAATGGTTAAAATCGAGTCTTAACTCCTCCTAGTTCCCATATATGTACCGAAAATTTGCCTTTCAAACCTCCGGTGGGCTTTATAGTATAAAGTTTATACCATATATATCCATTAATATTTGTGATATTTTAGCAAAATTAAGTGGGGGTATATACTACTCGCTACTTTGGACTGAGTAGGCAATTGAACAGTAAAGTCCTCTCTCGACGAACCAAAATCAAGCTCTACAAGTCGCTTATCATTCCCGTCCTGATTTACGGTGCAGAAGCTTGGACGATGTCAACATCAGATGAGACGACACTAGGAGTTTTCGAGAGGAAAATTTTGCGCAAAATTTATGGTCCTAAGAACATTGGCAACGGCGAATACCGCAGACGATGGAACGATGAGCTGTACGAGTTATACGACGACATTGACATAGTTCAGCGAATAAAAAGACAGCGGCTACGCTGGCTAGGTCATGTTGTCCGAATGGACGAAAACACTCCAGCCCTAAAAGTGTTCGATGCAGTACCCGCCGGAGGAAGCCGAGGAAGGGGAAGGCCTCCACTCCGTTGGAGGGACCAGGTGGAGAGCGACCTGGTTACACTTGGGATCTCCAACTGGCCCCGAACTGCGAAGGAGAGAGAGAGATGGCGCACTATCGTCGATTCGGCTATAACCGGCTAAACGGTTGCAACGCCAATCACATACATACATATACTTGGATATAATAGCTTGATTCTGAAATTTAGTGAAATCGATCCAGCAATTACCCCAGCCCTCATACGCCATATATAATGATTTTCGTTACTCTAGTAGATTTTATGCCGAATATATGGATCAAATTGTGTGTTATCTTACTAAAATCAACGCGGTACCGGGATAAAAATAAAAAAATAAAATTGTTTATAAAATTTATAAGACAACTATCTGAATCTGGGGTTAAGTATATGAAAGCAGAAAAGTCAGTGCGTATCCAACTTTCAATGCAGTTTCAAGAATACGCACCGCCTCAGTTCATAAAATGAATCCCAGTATATTCCAAGTGGTTTCTTCCATTTATTGTAATAATAATAATAGTAAAACTTATTTTTCACTTAGTTGTCGTCTTAACTCCTTCGTAAACTCTTTATGGCATACACAATTAGCGAGCCAATTTCATTTTAACTATATAACAAAACCGCACATTTAAGTTTATATTAATATTTTTATTTTCAAACGCGTGGCATTAGAAGCCATTAAAAATGCCATTACGTAGTGCCAACAGCAACAGCGACGGCATCAGTTGCCGCATCTTTGATCCTTGTGTCGTCAACGCCGTGAGCGTGGAAAACATCAAACAACCGACAGTTAAACAAATAACAAAATTAGCAACTAAATTAAAAAGAAATTGCTGCTATTCGTTTAATGTACATCCGCTCGCTTGTGGCGCTCAGCGCGGGTACGAGTATAATAAAGTTGCGCTGGTCGAGTGGAAAAGCGCTGTAAGCAATCAAACAATGCGGCCACCATTTGTGGCCAAATGAGGTGTTTGCCAGCAAAGTGAACGCTTCACAATTCATTGAGCATCATTCTGCGCCTCATTTAATTCTCCGCGCTCATTCATTCGTTTTAATTAAATTCTTAATTACACAAACAAAAGCAACGTGGGCACTTTAGAGTGACTTTTTGTGTTCACCTCGAAGTTTTTGCATGCTTTGTGGGAAGAGTTGGAAGCGTACATACACTAGTTGGGGTTCTGTAAGAATTTGGGGGATGCAAACATTAATTGGTGAAAGAAAATAAAGTTCTTTTCTAGGTTGAAAACCTTCTGCTTCACTTATTAATTTTTCCTGTGGGTTCTTTATATAAGTGTAATGAATGTTGTTGTTGTTGTTATTGGTGTTGTTGTTGTGGTACATATTTCTCTTCCAGTCTATGCAGATTACATTTATTTCATCCTTACCAAACTATGTTTTTGTCGTCAATACTTATTCACCACTTATCCCATACCGCCCTAACCATATCCTTTGAAGTTCTTACTTGTTTCCACACAATCCCCCAATTTGTATGATTGTTCGTTGCCACTATTGTGTTAAATTACACTTGCCCTCAAGATCAGCAACCGTTAGCTTGGTTGCGTTTACAACATTGTAATCGGATTTGTCGTGGCAGCTCGTGTTTTATTCATACACTCCTCCCTCATACATAACTAGCCGAAGGTAAGTAAGTAGATAAATATGTATGCATCTGTGGGCCTGTATAGTCATCTAGATCCGCAGCGTTATACTATTTTGCTTTTCGCTTTTCTTTCATTACTTACAACTATTCAACCTCTTAGCTCGTTCGTTCGTTCGCTCGCCTGCCTTCCTCTCCCCACAGCAACCCAGCAACCTAGCATCCATGCATCTCTGCATCTGTGCATCTTTTGTGTTTTTGTGTGACGCTTGTAGTTTGTGGCAAAGAGTGGTAATTGAATTAATTTAAGTTACAGGGTTGTTCAGGATGTCGCCGGCAATAGTGAGGCAATCATTTTAGATCGTCTGTCGCCCAGCACGCAGTACTCGATAGCGGTGACGGCCATTTGGCTTGGCAAGAAATATCGCAGTCGACAGATAATATTTCGCACATTAGGTAAATATCCTTCAAATCTTTCTTTTTACCTTTTATTTAGACTGACAATATACAATATTTATATGTCTATATGTATGTGTAGCAGTAAATATGCATTTTAATATAAACATTCAAGGGCAGGCGAAACATTGTCAGAGTATATGAAATATAATACCGAAATTACGAACTAAAGTTTTTTTTCTTTGCGCGATGCCCTCAAGCTTATTTATTATGTATTAGCCATACAGTGGTGGCCAAATAAAATGGGTTTGAGTACTTTTTAATGCAAAAATTAAACAAATCGGAGTGTTTGGTATTTAATGAAGCAATTTAAGGGGATTCTTTTTATGAAACTATTTTATCAAAACTTAAAATAATATATATGGATGGAATATATGGATATATATATCTATGGAACATATAATTCAATGCAAAAGCTGAACTTTTTTTCGATAGTCCGTAATAATGTAAACAATATACTTTATACTTTTCCAATAGTCATTAATCCATGAAATCTAGCCAGTACCTGAGTGACTGCGAGATAGTTTCTCCTTCATTGACCAGCTTTCGCTAGATGCGGCTGAGACATTTTGGTAGAACGAACTTCGGAGAACCAATAAAAATTTCGGAATACTTTTTTTTCAAATATACTTCACCGTTCGTCTAAAGATCGGGCTTTATTTTTTCAAAGCTCTAGTTACCGAATATTAGGACCTCTCTATCGAAATTGTCGAAAAATCTTTCAGATATTTTAGAGAAATGTATTGCAAAATTCAAAAGCAAATGGAAGAGCAATAATAATTATCTCCTAAAAGCACCTTCAGGTGCCACATTCGAATATAAAATGTCACTCTCTTTGAGTCTTCTTTAGAATGTCAAAGCAGTTGTTTCTTCTTTAAAACCAGAGTCAAAACTTATGAAGCTCAAATCTTTAAAATGAATCAAACATTTATAAAATTTAAGATTAACCGAAAAGCTAAATTTATATAAGATCTACACTTAAAGTCACTGTTTCAAGCAAAATAGGCACAAATAGCTTTATAGAGTTTAAACAATAAGCCAATCACATTTTGCTCTACCAAAATATTTTCGATTATTGCGAAGTTAGATTTTATTTGGCCGCCATAGTATATTGAGACAGGCATACTCTTGTATATAAACAAGTTCAGTGAAACATACATATATAGTACATATAAATAGTTACTTACTTGTAATAGAATATTTGAGAACTTTATCAACTTGTATGCGAGTACATCAATAATAACACTAATCGAATTTTTGCCTTTTTCCCAACTGTCCTATTCAATCATTCATATTTTAACTTTTTTCTGCTGCAATTTTGTTTTTGCCCACCACAATTGCGACGCATTCATGGCTATGTGTGTTTGTGACAATGGCTCATCTAACTGATTGGCACGCGACACACCAATGTCGATGTACTGCACACAAAATGGAAACGTAACCAAAATGTGGCACAATCAAAACAACGGTTTCAGATATGCCTAAGACATCATCGCAGCAGGACTACGCGCCCGGACACATGGCCGGCGCGCTGGGAAGCCAAAACAGTGTCAGAAACGTTAATGCGGGCATCGCTGGCGGTGGTGCTACCGATGGAGGTGGTGGTGTGAGCGCGGGTGGCACGGGGCTTATCGGCGGCAATCTGGCTAGCGCAGCGGCAGCAGCAGCAGCTAACGGCAATGGCACGTATGGGGACGATGTAACCTCAACAGTAACGAACACAATGGCGCAGCGACCACGTGAATTGCCAACGGTAAGTTTGCAAAATGTTTGGGTGTGTGTGTACTTAATTTGAAGTGTGAATCACAAAATGGTGTTTGGCGCTACTTGATTTCATTTACTCAATTTGTGTAATATCCATTGCGCTAGATTTATTTAACTTTTTTGTGATTTTTACGCTTAACTGAATTTATCTGTTATTCGTTCTCTTTCTCTCTCGCTCTTTGCGTACACAAACAGATACGCGGAGTTGAAATCGGCATTGTGCTCATTGTGTTGATGGTGTGGGCTGGCGCTATCGCGCTGTTCTTCAATCGTTGGGGCAAAATACGCATGCTATTGCCCTATCAACCGGACTACAAACACGAACAGCTGAAGGTACCCGGCACGGGGGTGTGCACCGGCGCTGGCTGCAATGGCCAACATTCGCATCAGGTATGTTTTGTAGGCATTTCCATTAAGCGTTTAAATACACCTTTCATGCCTTGGTTTTGCATTTTGGTTGCTAGTGCGTAATTGCGTACCAGATGCCGTAACCTCATTAGCCTACTTATGCTGTTGAATACGAAATGAGCAGTCATGCTAGTGAGCGTTTCGAGTTTAAGAGAGGCAAAAATATGGAATTTCCCAAGAATATACAATGTGATTTGCCAAAAGACAAAAATATACATTTTTCTCTAAAAATATAATATCGAAAAAATAGCAAAAATAGCGAATAGAAAGTGAAATTTACAGTGCGTAATGTAAGCGTAGTGCCACACGGCGTATACGCAACATACTGTCTCTCAGTGTGCTACACTACGTATACGCAACACAACACTTGTATACTAGCGGTGCCTTCTATGTCAGCGCATTTAGTGTGTTTAATTTGTTAGTTCAAAACACTGAATAGAGTGCTTTAATACTTTGAAAATTTAGCGATCAAATGTTTGGGCGAATGGTAGAGTGGCCTACGCTGAGTTAATATGAAGATACGACAGCAGCTAGAGAAAAGAAATTTAAAAGAAAATAATTTACTTATTTATACTAAAATATAAATATGTTATAAAACAGTTAATTAAAATTTTAAGAAAAATTATAACAACAACAATTAACTCGCTCAAAAGTTAATCGAACGTAACCTAACAGTCAGCATAAGCTACTCTACCATACGCACACATAACTGTTAACATCCCAAACCAAAGGTCCAACTTTAATCAATATCAACAACAATGCAAAGACCTGCTTTTACTTATTCGCTCTCATAAATAGAATAAATAGCGCCCAGTACCAACTCTCTGATGTGGCAACTTACTACTACAAAATGTGCTTAGTTTTAGTTCAACTTCTCCATTCACCTAGTTATGTACTTCTTTTATATATAGCATATAAATGTGTACATAGTCTCTTATGTATTAGCAAACACACAACGGTTCTCCTTTCACTCATAACTAAGTCTTTGTTTTTGTATTTAAGTAAGACAACTATCAATTATGCATTGTTCATCAACTTAAAAAAAAAATACATACTAACCAACTCACAGCTTTAACTGAAATAACATTTCTTTACTGTTGTTGTATTTTATATATTTTTAGAACCTACACCCAGATATATTCGTAAAGGTATCTACAAAATTTAATACAAATCAATTAATTTTATTACTTGCATTTTTATTAATAAATCGAGTCGTAAATAACAGCTTAGATATCAATCATAAAACAATATACATGTATTCAACTACATATAAAACACATACATACATACATATATACCAATACATATATGTAGTTAGTTATTTCCTCTATTCGAACGGGCAGTTGTATCCACAACACTTAGTTGAACGCTTCATCCCTCCCCCTTTTCTCCCTTTCTTGGTATTTTTCGCATTTGTATACACCTAAGTATTTGAAATTCCCGGCATTCAATGAAGAAGACATACATCTTTTTCGAGCTCGTTTTGGAAATATTTACATTTACCATAAATATACAAACAAATATATTTAGCTTTTTATATCACAAACAATTCCAATTTACTGCAAACCATAATTTCTGTATTTCACTCGTTCATCAATTGGGTTATATACTATTTTGTTTAAAAATACATTAATGGTTAACTTTTGGTCGGACCTCAGAACGCACCCATTCTTTGTATAGTATATATACATACTGCACTATTTACCTTAGTTTGATAAAAAGAAAAATATAAAGTTCGCAAATGCGATAAATTCGTTGGAATATTTATGGGTTTATACATTAATTGCTGTGGTGGAGGAAGTATTATAAATTATAGTAGATATTGGCGAATTGCCAAAATTACGCTGCTGTTGCCAATTTTATATTTTTACCACGCTATAACATGCTTTTAATACATTGGTATGAATTAAAACATACATTTACTAGCTCATTAAATTTGTTCCGAACTGTTAAGGATTTTTTTTTTTCAAAAAACAGTTCAGCGTTTCATCAAATTTGCGTGTAATTCTTATAGACGTAGTTAGTGATTTTTATAGTTTGAGATAATTAATTGTGTATTCCAAAGAGCAGATTTTTTAGTGAGTCAAATCTCTCGATCCCTCTGAGCCATTAGTGTTTATTTAAGCGATTTATCATTGTGTTGGAAATTGTGTGATTTGTCTTCCCCCAAATTCGTTCTCTCATGCCTCATGTACCAACAGGTTTCTATAGACCAGTTTAGATTTATATTACTTCAAACAAATATTATTGCAGTTTTAAAAAGCTTCATCAAATTTGCTCGGATTAAACTGTGAATATTTTTTTGGTTCCTTCGCAGCTCGACTAGACTGGATAACTTAAATTTGGGCTAAATTTAGAATAACAAGCAAGGCTAAAACTTTAAATTTGAATTTAAAAAAAATCAAAACAAGAAAAATCGTTAACTTAGGTTGTACCGAAGCTAATATACCCTTCCCAGGTGCATTTCTTTTTGTAACTATGTGTTTAAGCAAATCTAAAGACGTAAGAAAAAGTAAGTAAGTATAGTGAACCGATCTGAACAATTTTTTCGGAGATTAAATTATTTCTATGAACAATAACTCACACCAAATTTCGTGAAGATATGTAGTAAAATGCGGGAGTTTTCCATACAAGCCCTTGATTCCGATTGTTCAGTTTATATGACAGCGATATGCTATAGTGAACCGATCTGAACAATTTTTTCGGAGATTAAATTATGTCTATGAGCAATAACTCACACAAAATTTCGTGAAGATATGTAGTAAAATGCGGGAGTTTTCCATACAAGCCCTTGATTCCGATTGTTCAGTTTATATGACAGCTATATGCTATAGTGAAGCGATCTGAACAATTTTTTCGGAGATTAAATTATTTCTATGAGCAATAACTCACACCAAATTTCGTGAAGATATGTAGTAAAATGCGGGAGTTTTACATACAAGCCCTTGATTCCGATTGTTCAGTTTATATGACAGCTATATGCTATAGTGAACCGATCTGAACAATTTTTTTCGGAGATTAAATTATGTCTATGAGCAATAACTCACACCAAATTTCGTGAAGATATGTAGTAAAATGCGGGAGTTTTCCATACAAGCCCTTGATTCCGATTGTTCAGTTTATATGACAGCTATATGCTATAGTGAACCGATCTGAACAATTTTTTCGAAGATTAAATTATGTCTATGAGCAATAACTCACACCAAATTTCGTGAAGATATGTAGTAAAATGCGGAAGTTTTCCATACAAGCCCTTGATTCCGATTGTTCAGTTTATATGACAGCTATATGCTATAGTGAACCGATCTGAACAATTTTTTCGGAGATTAAATTATGTCTATGATCAATAACTCACACAAAATTTCGTGAAGATATGTAGTAAAATGCGGGAGTTTTCCATACAAGCTCTTGATTCAGATCGTTCAGTTTGTATGGCAGATATATGCTATAGTGAACCGATCTGAATCATTTTTTCGGAGATTAAATTATTTCTATGAGCAATAACTCACACCCAATTTCGTGAAGATATGTAGTAAAATGCGGAAGTTTTCCATACAAGCCCTTGATTCCGATCGTTCAGTTTGTATGACAGCTATATAATATAGTGGTCCGATATCGGCAGTTCCGACAAATGAGCAGCTCCTTGAAGAGAAAATAACATCTGCAAATTTCAAAACGATATCTTAAAAACTGAAGGACTAGTTCGTATATATACAGACGGACAGACAGACAGACATGGCTAAATCGACTCAGTTCAACATACTGATCATTTATATATATACTTTATAGGGTATCCGACGCTTCCTTCTGGGTGTTTTAAACTTCGTGACAAACTTAATATACCCTGTTCAGGGTATAAAAATCGGAGTGTACTACGCTGCCTCTTACAACATATTTAGACACCATTATTTTCTTTTATTCTTCTTTACTGGCGTAGACAGTCGTTATAGCCGAGTTAACAGCAGCGCGTCATTCGTTATTCCTTATCGTTGTTTGGCGTTAATTGATAGCAACTGCAGCCAAGTCCTTCTCCACCTAGTCTTTCAAACGAAGTGGAGACTTTCATCTTCTTCTGCTTCCACCATCTGGTTCGATGCAGGAGAACACTTTCAAAGCTGGAGTGTTTTCGTCCATTCGGACAACATGACCTAGCCAGCGCAGCCGTTATATTTTTATTCGCTGGCATTGTCATTGGTGTTAACACTGCTTCCCAGATAGACGAAATTATCTACAACTTCAAAGTTATGACTGTCAAAAGTGACGTAGGAGTCAAGACAGCGCATTCGCGTTTGTTTCCAATGATGTAGATATCATCAGCATACACCAGCAGTTGCATCCTCTGCAATCATATCTGTTTTTTGTTTAGCTCTGTAGCTCGTATTTTTCCCAGAGTCAATCATTCTGAAACCTCGTTTAGTATCGAATGGCTTGGAGAGGAGCCTTTGCCGTTGCTCCACGTTAGTTAACACAGCCGTTAATTTATTTTATTTAAATATGTTTTAGTTTCTTTAAAACAGAAATTATGGTTTCAATATTCATAACACTTGAATTGAAAAGCATGCCACGATAGAGTAATTTAATAGAGTTATTTAATACCTGATACCTAACTTGAAATCCACAACAAAAGAGGCGCCCAAAGAAACACTTTATATCAACTATAAGCTGCTTCTATAGATTTTGCACTTTATTAATTTATTTCTTATCATTTTCGTTTATAACTCCCCTCTTTCAAAGCACAATAATCACTTATAGTATACTAAGTATATAATTATATAATACAATAATATTTAAGTATATAGAACATACAGATATACCAACTGTAGCGCTTGAATCGAATTCTTACACAATACTCATACAATTTATAGTAAAATAAACTTAGAATAAGATACATATACTCGTATATAACTCGTTAGTACGCATTTTGGTATATCATAATATGACAGCTGCGTCTTGCCACCCAATAAATTTGCGTAGTATTGTATACAGTATGTATGTAGTTTATCCATTGTCCTTTGCATTCACAGCGTCGACACTCAAAACAGCCAAAGTGTTTACATCTCTCCTCCTTTTCTTTCTTATCTCTTCTTTCTCTTTCTCTCTCTCTTTGTACCGGCTTTTTTTTGCTTATTATTCGTGCCGTTTATACATATGTGTGATCGTGTGCGCGTATGCGTGTCCACTACTACATTTGTATGTGTGTGTCCACTCGCTGCTGCTCACACATACACACATACTTAACAATATATATATGTACGTATATATATACGTATATGAACGCACACACACACACGCTCAGTGTTTGCCGCGTTGCGAGGGTTGTGGCATCTTCGATCGCTGCTTTCAATATCCGCGACGCGAGCTGGAGCGCGATTGCGGCTGCCAGTTTGCATTGCTGCATAAGGCCGATGTTGAGAGCTAGCAACCAGCGCATGGTGATGGCGTTGCATCGTCGGAAGGTTACGTCAAAGTCGATAGCATCGATAGTCCGACTGCCGCGCTGGCGACACCATTGCACAGTTGTGGCGCCATCAGTTGCCTGCGCCTCGAGAACGAAGTGGCCAGAGGTGGCGCCGGTGGTGGTGGTAGTCGCCATAATTTGAGCGACAGCGATTGTAGCGCTAGCGAAGTGGACGAACAGGGCGCTGTCGATGAGAACGATATTGACGTGGATGGTCGAATGCAACGCGATCACCGCTCCTTGCACGAGCAGCAGCTTCAGCAATATCATCAACAACAACAACATCAACTGCTCATACAGTCGAAATCCAAAGCCGGTGGCGCTATCAGTGTCGTTGGGAGCGGTGGTGGAGGTGATCTCAAGACCAGGCAGAAGCGTTTCACTCAACAACGGAGTATATTGAAGAATTCAACGGAGCGTTCAAGCAATCAGGATGAGCAAGAGCTGCTGGAGGCCAAAAAGCAACTGATATTGCGGCGACGGCGGCTCTTCAGCCACTACCGCCAGTACGAGCAGTGGCGTCGGCGACAATTCAGCTACGATCCGTGCTACTATCGCGCCATACCGCTGCCAATTGGTCAGGCGTCGTCCACCAATTATGCTGGCGGTTACAGCGGTCCGGGTCAGGGCGCATTCCGACGCCGCCGCCAGTACAGGCGGCAGTACTCGTGTGCCGAACGTGAGGATTCGCGCGAGAGTCGTGAGTCGTCGTCGCTGCATCGTTATAAGGGCGACAGTATGATGGCTAGCGAATCATTCAACACCGACAGCGCTAACTATATTAACTATGAACAACAACAACAAGAACAATCATATAAACGATCACAACAACCGCAACAGCAAAAACGTGACGAATCGTTCGAACCTTACTCATCAGCAGTGGGACGTCGCAATGTAAGTGGGACTTTTAAGCTCTTCCTAAAGCACCACGAAAGCACTTTGGCACTCGATATGCACACGACGGCTTGCCGAGGCAGTACCATGTTCAATCGTTGGCCATCGATAAGTTGCACCCCGTACAACAACTGTTTGTTGGTAGCGTTGTTTTAGTAGTTGCACTTTGTAAATAAAAAAATCCACCGCTTGAAATTCCTTCGACACGAACACCAGCAATACACTGCACCCTGTACAAAATGAAAGCGCCTCATCTAGGTTGACGACCAACACGAAAGAACCTGCTTGTTGATTATATTACTAGTTGCCTTCAAACCCCGCTTGACTGCTTGTTTCCGATATTTGTCGAATTCCGAAGACCCCCGAAGTGTTTGCAACTGATGCGCTGTAGTTGGAAGGACCAAGGCCGTTTGGGTTGAGTCAAATTACTCTGTTTTTCTTTACTTCTCGTTTCTTCTAAAAATTTATACGCCTACAAAACGTTGTTTCTATCATAAAATGTTATTAGTTTTAGTGAAATTTGCTTGTCTTTTGGCTGAACTCTACTTGCTTCAACTTTTACTTAATGAGCTTTGAAATTTAGACTGCTTTCAAGTTGACCATTATTTATATAATTTATATTAGAAATACCAGCTTCTTCTTCTCTCTCATTTATAAGTATATTTTTTAGTATTTAACCATGCATTTCATATTTCTTCAACGCCTAATTTTGTTATACTCGCTTGCATTGTTCTATGAATTCTTTCAAAGCTTGTATGAGATTTTTTTGTTATATAAAAAGTATTCTAAAATTGTATTTTGAAGTTTTATACCATTTTAAAGCTTATAGTTTATAATCTGCTTGTGACTTGCAGTGAAGTTTTAAAAGTATTTTAGATATTTCGTTCCACCTCTTTAGAATATAAATTCGTAGCACTTGTGAGAAGCATAAAAAAGAAAGCCAAATGACTTTAAAATACGATATATACTTATATAAATATTTAATTTAGTTATAACTGGTATAAACGTGCGGAAAAATTTGTAAAAATTGGTATAATAACAAGGCAGGATGAGAATAGTAGTCGGATAGTATGATAATGCCTTATGAGCTTTAATTTGGAACCAATGTTAAAGTGTTACTTTATTGTACCAACTTTGTACTTAAAACAGTCAAATAAATTTGAAAACCAGTTGAGATTTAGTACATTGCAAATGCCTCCTATTTTTTATATTAAAACCAGGTAGAACCAGATGAAGAAGCCTGTTTCGAGATCGATAATATATGATCTTAATTACGAGGAAAATAATCTGAAAATCTGTTTCGAGAATTCACCAGTAAACACATTTAATTGCATAAGTTTGAATTAACAACGTCCACATAATGTTTGTCACTTTTAGCACGAAGAAATCAAGCACCAATTTATGGAATTTCCATTACAAAGCGAGTGTTCTATGAATAAAATATTATATGGTTTGCCACGTGCCAATATTCATTAGCACAGTTATAAAGCAAAAATTTCCATTTCCAACTGCCACATGTGTGTAAGTGACAGCTTATGAAACAACCAATTAATTTTTGCCTAATTATTTCAACACCTCCATTAATTCGTATGTGAATGTGTGAGAATTGCTCATTATAGTTTATATTTACCGAATGGCAGTGGTTATGGATTCCACTGAATCCATTGGCTGAAGCCAATGTCAGTAATCAAATTGAAATAGAAAATAGAGATACATGACTATGAAAATGCTTATAAAGAAAACCAAGTCAGTGTCCTAGTAAAATCGATTGCAATTAAAGCATAATTCTTATAAAAATATTATCATGCATAAATTTCCCTGGACATTTCAATATAGAAGAAGGAATATAGAAGAACGCCAATTAAGCCTTAGCGTAATATTATAATAATTATACAGTGTGGCAAAATGAAAAATCAATTTTATTTATTATTTTATTATTTTTTTCCTTCAAAATCTAAAAGAATCAGATTTTTAAATTATCTAATATTAATAATATACAAATTTTTTAATAAAAAATTGCAGAAAACATTTTATTACCACACCACAAATCAAATCGATTAACTTCCCGCAATTATTTGCAATTATCATAATTTTTGTACGCCAGTCAATCGTTTCACACAATTATGGTGTAATAAAATTGAATTGCCATCCCAAGGTACACATTACTACGAATAAAATTGCTTTATGGAAATTGAAAAATTCAATAACATGAATTAAGCAAATAAATATAATTTTCCACACACCTTTAGCAGCTGAATTAAATACAGCTTGTGATGCCTCAACGCTTTGAAAATTTATGTGGCGCTTACTTACATACATACATACTTTTATTATTTTTATTACATTTCAAGTCAACAAACGCTGTTTATTGCTATAAACAAAGCGCTGAGGCGGGAAATGAATAGAAAATTTAAATAACAACAAATGCCATAGATTTATTAGAGCTGTCAAAATGCCAATTAAGGCGGTAGGAATCTACGTTGAATAAATAAACATCCGGAAAATCTGCGAAAAAAATTTGCAAGAAATAAATTATGAAAAGTCAAACACATGTTGTTAAAATGAATTAAGAATTCGTGTATAAAATTAATATTGAATATCTCAAAATATTTAGGGATATTTTTATGAGGACTAATGAAGAAGATACTTTTTAAAGTATTCCATAAAAATATCTACATTTACTACTACTACTTGATGCTCAGATGAGTTTCTACTCCTAAATGTAGTCAACTATACATTACTTCCACTGCCATAAAAACCTAAATTAGGATAGGGCGCAAGTATCAAGCAAGAGCTTACATTTATCTGACATTAAATACCTTATGGCCATAATATAAATATTCTTATAATGAGTAAGAATAACTCCCCTGATACATAACATAGCTACCAGCAGGCATTGGCTTTTATGAGCCGAATGACTTGATTTAACTCAATTTATTAGGCTGTAATTGCCTATGCGACATGTGCGTTTATTGATTCGTTAATGCAGTGCACGCACTCACACTGATCAGCGGTGGCAGTGTGAGTTTATATGCTGCATATAATAAATGTAGTATGGATGACCCAGAAAGCGAAGATGGCTTGTGTACGTGGTTTTTGAACACAAACGCCTCTCCTCGAACCCGGTATGCGACAATTTCCTCTGTTGACGAGCTTGATGCAAGTCATAATTCGAAATGTCCACTCAATCTTGGCGTACGTCCTGACTTCCCTCCATTATCTGTTAACTTATCATATGCCTGTGTTACTGCGTAGCAACGTGCCTTTCAGTAGCTCAAAATTATCAGTAGTAAATTGGTTTAACTGTGCAAACATGTATACACTCGCTCCTCCTGATTGCTCATAAAAGCTATAAAGCAAACTGTTGGACCGTTGGATGCGAGTACTTTACCTTTAAGTATACATGTACATACAGGTATGTGTATGCATATGAACGTGCATGTATGTCAAATAATATCTCAGCAAAAATCGCTTGAAGGACTCGCATAATATAAACTATGGTCCATTTCAGATGAGTAGTACTCCAAAGCGAGCACAAAAGCATGAGTTTTCACATGTACAGCATCTGGTCTAAACTTTGGGTTTTAGAAAGTACCTCAGCAGTTACTGAATGTCTACAAATTCTTTACTAGCTTATAACTACTTACATAAGTCTAGGTTTCAACTGAATATTTTCAATTATTATAATGAAGTGGCCTCTGCTGTTTCTTCATTGCAACCCCAAATAAACGGAAATAACATTTCACTGCAGTCTACCAGCTTCTATACCTCGCTGTTATGTCATCAAGACAGTGCAGTTCATGTATGTATGTCATACATATGTACGTTTATTTTGTAGTAACCAGATTATCCTTTGTGAGGTCCATTGAATTGATAGCTAATTAAATTGTATACAGCCTTAATGCAAATGAACGTGAGTCATGGAGACAATTATAAATTGAATCTGAAAACTTTGAGATTTACAGTCTTAAAAATCGCAATATTTGTATCTATGTGGCAGTGTCTTTATTGATTCTCATCTCTCTTCCGCAAAAAGTATGAAAAGTATAATATGCTTCCGGACATCCTCATTTGATAAATATTTTCAATATTCCTTCATCTTTGACTTCAAATCAATAACTATTAATAATTAGAAGACGTCAGTACTTATGTGTTTCACGTCACAATGGCGAGATATTGAGTTGATATACCGGATCTAACCGGATAAAACTATGAAACTAGAGAAAGGAAAACATTGCTGAAAGTGATGGGTTCACTAGATCTATGGACCAATCGACGAAGACTATAGCAAGTCGCCTAAATTTGTTAAATATACTTATTTTATTTACAATCTATCATATATCCTTTTTAATATAATATTACAACAACAATATGGACCAATCGGCAATTAAAATATTTCAAAATTATAAAAAGATTTCTTTGAAATAATAACGGTAAGATACACAATAATTCAAAGCGCACTATGCACACATACACAAATTTACACTCAAAATTGACAAGGCAAAAATAGAAATTATTCAAGAATAACACGTTTTAGCTTAATAACACGTTTTAGCGCCAATTTACCAAATCGTTCGCTTCTGATTTGTATAGAAATTTTAAGTGATGTGTTCGTATGTTATTTTAGAGACGTGTGTTTGTACTTGCATATATACCTGCAGAAGTGCACACATGTGTACTTATGTATGGTTTTACATAAATTTTAGTAGAAAAAAATTAAATAAAATCAAAACATCAAAATACCGAATTTTCGTGTTAGAGCACGAATTTCACTTTTCAATAAGCGTTCAATAAATGTTTGCAGTTTCAATATTTGCTTTTGTCGTCCGTCTACGCGCCATGTTTCTTTTTCTATTATTTTTGTCCCATGTATCCTGTTGTCTGAAATACGCCCCACACATTGTCCGCCACACACTGAAAACGTATTTGTGTCTCTGCTTCCAGCATTTCCACATGTTGCACGAGGAGCGCTCTGCCTCCATTTCGGAACGATGCACACGCAGTCGCATCAATTCGGCCATATTCGTTTCGTCCGAGGGAAGAGGTTTTGACTCAATCGAATTTCTGCGTCGACACGGTTCGCAGAGCGTGTTGTGCCGGAAGGCGCGCAGCGCTGAGAATATTACCGACAATGAGCGTAAGGTGAGTTGAAAACTGGTGGACTGGTTTAACTAACTGTATTTATTTAAGTTTCCATATACATATGTGCACATAAAATTTTCTATTATTCTTTCTGCTACAGAAGAGTTTCTCCGACAATAAGGGTTCGTGGCACAACGACGGGAATAATGACAGTGATCCGAACAGGAGACAAGACGACGACGATGGCAGCGCCATTGAGCTACGCGAATGCCGCCCCAATCAAAACAATTGCAACGCCGGTTGCTGTGGCGAGTCACGTACTCTATCGGTGCTGACTACCAACACCAGTTGCGATCATCCATCCACGTCGGCGGCCGCCGCGGCTTCAATGTCCGTCACGAATGTGGTTGTGGGCAGCATTTCGATTGAAACACCACCCTCTCACATCAAAGACGAACTGCACAACAGCACCGCCAGCATCGCAGCCACGACCACCGCCATCGTCGCTTTGCCAAACGGTGAGAAGAGACAGCGTCCAAATACCTTTGCCGGCATGTCGAAGAAGAGTTCCGCCTCGCGCGACTCCACCGACACAGTCGAGGAGTTAGTACTCGTGCCAACCGTTGCTGCCACTGCGGTACCGTTACCAGAAATAGCCATTACAAGCCGTTCGCGTACGCTCGTGCGTCAGCGCTCGTCAACCGTCTCCATTTCACCGCACCGCAGTCCCAAAACGCTGGCGCTAAAGCATGCCAAACCAAAGATCGCAGCGTTACCAATGGTCTCGGTGTCGGGACCATCACCACCGCACGAGAAACCGCCGCCACAACCGCAAACGGAGTATTTGTAACAAATGGCAGCCGAAACATTTATTTAAGCTTAAGTGAATGCAACGTTGACATGGAAGATGGAAGTACTATATGAGGAGAAGAGAAGGCAAGCCCGTTGCGCATCCGGAGAGTGAGGGTGTTGTATGAGGACCGAATCAGGTTTGCGGCAAAGCTATAAGGCACAAAAGTAGCTCCTACCATATGCTCAGCGAAGTATGTACATAATTGGTATCTATTTCCTATACTCTTCCTAACTTCCAGCTCACGTATTTATCTCACACACTTACAAATGTTTCGGCTCTAATTGGAACGGTTCGTGGCCAACTCGCGTTGGGGTTGCCTTTCGGCTAAAATCTAACTAAAAATCTCAAAAATGACTGAACTATTCGTAACTACTGAAAACCGTTAAAAACGAATTACATATGTACATACAACACTTATATATGTAAGTGTATGTGTATTTATCACAAAAACAAAAAAATCATGAAAACTTAGCACTAGTTATTAGTTCTAGTTCTAAAAATACAACCCGAGCCATTGGTAGAAAGCATTGGCGCAAAGCTTTAACAAGTCACTTGAAAACTTTCAAGCTTTAATATTATAAATAATACCGTTAATACCGTTTATAACATTTTTTCGTCATTATTAATGCATTATTAATGAATGTTATTAGTGTATCGCGTACATATGTATATAAACGTGTATGTATGTGTAACTATTTACTATTTATAAGTATATATATGTATGTATTTATATGTAACTATGTATTGTATTTATGTAAATATGTTTGTATAGATAAAAGTACAACTAACAACAAATTAAATTAAGCAACAAAAGTAACTACAAAAATATCAAGTAACAACAAAAAATTATAGAATATTTGATTATTATCATTATTTCTGCGTGTATCAAAAACGAAACACACATACACACACCTGCGCGTACTGGGATGCATGAGCCGTAGGTACATAGATTTTTAGGGAGCTTACATACATAAATTGTAGATTTTCGAATCGCGTTTTTTTTGTGGAATCCTGTAGGTACATTCGTATATATGTAGCAATTAGATTTTTTATTATGTACTTATGTAACAATAAATTTGTCCGTAAGTTTTATATTCATACCTACATATGTGACTAATATCATATTGTATAGAGCATGGTGGATATTTATATAAGAGTGTTAATGCTCCTAAGGGGAATTGTCTTAGAGGTCGCAACACCAACACCATATGATTGGTTGAAGAGTGTGTATAAGTGGCAATTAATTAAGATATTTATAGCTCATTTTCAATAGATTCATGCTTTTTGTTTCAATATTTTACGGATTTCGTGAAATCGGTAACTGGACTTCTTCACATAACTTTCTTAAATTGAAACTGGAGTTACTACTTCAAGACCACATTCAGAAATTCATTGAACATCGCTTGGGAATACGTTTTGTTTCGAAGTCCATATGTGGTTTCAAGAGTTAGTATATTATACTGACGAATTACTTCAGAACACAATTTTAGTTTAACACTTATTGGATACTTTGTCTTTTAGAAAAGCTCAAGATTTTTCTTATGGAATCGATATCATGTCTCTAGTTCTAGATCAAAAATATAAAGAGACACTAACGTGTTACTTTACATACTTGCTTTGGTTCAATGAGCCCAATGAGTTTTTTGAAATCTTTTTTTTTTTAGAGAAAAAGAAGACCGAAGAGAGAATCGTTTCCGATTTCGACACATTTCAAGCCGAAACTTAAACATTTTTGTAAATCTTTTCTAATATTTATTTAAGTTTATGCTTTATAATCATTAAAAAATTGTCTCACGAATCCCATTTTCTTGTAATGAACAATTCGATGGAAGACCCTTGAATTTATACAAAACATGAGATCTGAAGATTATATGACACAAAATACTAGTGAAGCATATCTAAATTTTATAAAAATGGTGGATGATAGCAATGCAATCTGAGCAGATTTTTAATATATGTTTTTCAAATCCAATAAAAGAAATGAAAAAAAAAATAAATAAATAAATGTACATACCAATGTATAATGAAAATCTTATATCAATTAAGAATATTAATTAAATGATATAATTAAATTAAATTATAGAAATAATAATAATGTACTCGCGATGGAATTTAATGGCATGTCAGGGTTCCAAAGGCAGGCCAAAATCAAAGCTCAAGAATTTCATAAATCATTGCAATTATAAGATACGGTATTCAGCTAAATCGAATGAAGCACATCAGCAATCACACACTAGTTCTAAGTTAATTAGTAATAGATAGTAGTAGCTAACGTCTAATTCACAAAATTATTTGAAGTTTGAAACGTAAGAAGCCAAATAGAACCCTGACCCGAAAACCCGAAATCGTATATGCATGTGTATCTATAGTATTTATACCAACTCGTACTAGCAAACTAAACATGACCTAAACAATATCTAAATGCATAAATACATATATATATTTATATAGACACGTATACACCTACTGAAATTTTATGAAGAAATACGGTATAAGCTTTACTCTCCTCTATCAAATAACAAATAAACAAATATCTAAATGTAAACAACAAGATAACTGTGAAAATAATATTTTGCACACATGTACTGGTGTACATACAAACCTACCACACAGTGCATAAAAAATGTTGAAAGAGATGTTCAAAGACACCAACCAAATATCACAGTGCAATCGAAGGATTTGATTTTTCTGTAAAACCAAAGGAAGGAATAAAATATATATAATATGTATAAGCATGCACCTAGAAATAAAATACAACAATTGCATGACTCCTTATAGAGTTATATACCTACAAGTAGTTATTTAAGAATAGAATATTTCAATAAATATATTGCCAATACTCAGTGTTTATAAAACGAAACATATTTCATTGATTACTTTGGAGAACTATGTAACAGAACATGAAATGCGGCAGATCTTTGCATTAATGTACAAGATTGATATCAAAGAAGATTTCAAAAATATTAGGTTTGTTAGAAATATTACTTTCAAATTAATTTTTTTTTTTATCAAAAATAACCTGATCTGATCCTGATTTTGTCTTATCCCTTCATAGGGCATTTTAGAACTTTTAATGGAATTTTAAAAATTATGCTCCCTAACAAACCTACTACTACTACTACACTACTGAATCATAGAATCCATAGTACAATAATACAACCTAAAGAAATTCAACAAATAATTGAATTGAAGGTTTCAGTATAAATTAAATGTGTTAACTAAAGTGTTTAATCCATATAACAAAAAAAAAAGAAAAACGAATTTTTGATAGAAACGCAAACAAGTTTTAACAAAACTATAATATTAAGAGATGCAGGCGAGTTAAAGAATTCTTTTAAATTCAACTTTTAGCTTTACTTTTTGGTTTGTAGTTAGTCTATCTCCCGCCAATGTTCACTAAATACTGGAAAAAGGAAAATATTACTTGTGTCTCGAAAAATAATTTTACATTATTCGTGACTTATTAAGATTAGTTTTCTTTAAGTTAATTTATTTTTTATTCAATTAATGGCTTAACTATTTTTGTTTTAATTTTATAGACTTTTTAATAAACCAGTAATTTAACAAAAACATTTTTTTTTAAAGAAATAAATAAATGGAAAATCCACAATTCCGTCTCAGTTTTATTCAACGAAATAATTTTACTAAAAACAACAGTTTTTAAATACCCCGTACAAAAGTCCGTAATAAGTGTACCAATAATATATTACTAACATATGTAATTCCAAAAGCTTTACCGAACTACAATATAATGTCAATAAAAATATTTTCGAATTCACATACAAATAAAATATAAATAAATATGTAACTGAATAAGAAAGCAATTAGCTATTTATGTAGTCAATAATAACCACATACATTTTTCGTAAATATAAATATCATTTCATATAATATAATAACTATATGCATACAATTTTAAATGATACATTTTATTAATTTAATTGTTAAAAAAAATCAAATTTTTACAAACAATTATTTTCTTATGTAACAAATTAAATAGATTATATAAATTGCTTTTCAGATTTATAGAATCAAAACATATTAGTTATTTTTTTTAATTGCAACGAGTTATCAAAGTTCAAATAAGAATTTTCAATAAAGGTTTACGGCTTCTTTATATGAAATTAGTGTCTTATTTAAAAAAATAACACAGAAAATACAGAAAATTATGGAATATTTCAAACTCATATTAGTTAAATAAGTTGATCCGAGCCAAACCGTAAAATCAAACCAATAATTTATAAGTACGCATGTGTGTACAGAAATATTTCACTTTGAATTAATGCAAAGTATTTGCAAATCGAATAAACATTATTTGAAAATTGGTTAAAACAAAGGTGTTATTAGGAAACCATTTTAGCGAGATAAACATCGTTTTAATAAGAATTTTAATGCAACAATTATAAAAATGAGCAAATAAATTTTGTCATTATTGAAATGTCAATTAAATATACGATTATTTCAAAATGTCTAGATGTTAATAAATTTATTATAACGATATTTGCTTATGCATACATTATAACTGGAAACATTTGTATAATATGGTTTAGCGACCTGTCATGGGAGACTAGATAAAACCTGTCATTAAATAAATGGGAATTAAACTTCAGATTCAACATGTTTTATTTCATTTCATTTTTAACAACGCTCGAAAATCACACAATGATTGCCTTGATCATAGTAGCTTTGCACTAGTTTCACCTCTGACACTTGCGCCAACATTGCCTCCAACTCGCCAGACTCAAATACATGGTAGTAACGCAAGTAGGTACTTGGGGACTCTTTCGGCACAGCTGAAACACCTTTCAATTTCCACGGCACCAACACATCCTGCTGCATGAAGTCAGTGCGATTGGTGTGTACAGGCAGTTGCGGCGCACCAGGTAATGAATCATGAAACTGTTCCGGCTGTTGCTGCCGTTGCACCTCCTCTGCGGCACATTGACGCTGTTGCTCAACCGTTGTCTTGTTTTTGTTTAAGGCTTTGTTTTGCAGTAAGTATGCCGATTTCTTATTGTTATTAGCGCGTTGATCCTTCGCCCAAACATAGATGAGGGCACGTCCACCACGGCGCAGCAGCCTTGCCATTTCACGTATCGAAGCCAAACGTCGTTCTGCGGTTGCTAAATGATGAATAACCGCTATGCTGATGCAACCGTCGACGGATTGACTGCGCACAGGTACATTTAAGCAATCACATCTAAAGGCATGTGGCAAATAGGAGCTGTTATCGTTAATAGCTTTTGCACGCTCCAAACATGCGCTAATAAGTCCACTACTTCTGTCGCAACCAATTGTTAAAGCATCATTATTACATTGAAGATATTTTCCATTGCCACAACCTATATCGAGTAACACTGATCCGGTTTGAAAACTACGTAGAAATTCAGCAACTTGCGGCCAAGGCGTATGACGGGTCTCACTGAAGTGAGGCGCGATGCAGTCATAAACGCTGTGTACGTTTTTCTCCTCCAGCTGTGCAGCTATTAAATCGGTTATGACAGGACCTAAATTGCTCTGTGCATTTATGCGCGAATCGCATAGTGTCGGAAAGTTACAGTCGCACGGACCCCGTCGCAAACGACGAAAAGTTAATGAAATGCGCTTTTGACGCTGCATTACAGTCAAACCAGTTTCCGATGGCACTACATCAAGTGTTCGTGGTGTAATGCCATGCGTCCAGTCATAACGCGATGCTCCCGACATTACCAGCAATGAGCGACGTAACAATATCAGTGGTTGACGATCAGAGCAGCGACGGAAATCCATAACTACTTCACCACATAGTGATAATGAAAGAATGGGATCGAGAAAGGCACTATGCGTATCTACATGTGGGGGTATACCCTGACCAGGCTCATAGACGTTAACGGTCAATTGATCCGGCACCTCCCAATTCCATGCTGGTAGGCCCAGCTTCGTCATTGCAGTTTTTAACCGCGGCCAGAGTATATCACATTCGTTTGGTATTTTTTCGTTCAACGGTCTTGATGGATTAACATTATTTTCGCCATATATGAATTCGTAACCGAAATGTTTCACACGTCTATGCTTTAAATCACTTTGTTCGACATCTTCTATATTAATTGCTTTTAACAACACATTTTCCTCAGCTTCGGTCAAAAAATCCGGCAATAGCACTAGCCCTTCAGGAAGCGGTTTCTTCCAAACATTTTCTTCTTTGCATTCAGGCAAACTTTTGAAGTACGACAAATAAATCACACCACCACGTTGTTCCAACCCCGCACGACCGTGCATGTTATTAAAAATATGCTCCGCATTAGTCACAGCGTCACATTCCAAAAAGCAGTAAGATTTGTTCGGCAACATTATCACTTGTTGCACTGGTGCGTATTGAATTGCATTGGATAAAACGCACTCCTCTGTAAGGCCTGTAGAAAGACCGGCATTCAAGATAGCAAGATAGCGTGTAGGTGTCTCACTACTTTCAATTCCAAAATCATTGCGAATTATTGCCTCACAGCGCCGCTGCTTACGTTCTAATTTACGTGAACTGTAATCCTTCGTCATTTTATTGGGTTTTAACTTTTCAAAGTGTTATTACTTTAATTATTTAACTTAATACAAAACTTAAGCAAACGTTTATGTGAAATAACATGTGAAATTTCAATGTTTACATTTAAAATGTCAAAAACCGGATAAAAACAAAAATAAACCAAGATCAGTGCTGCCAATCTTGTGTTTACTGTCAAATAAAAAACAAACAATTATACCAGGGGCAGATTCTTCAGAAACTGGAAAAAACATAAATATTTAAAATTATTAAAAATAATTTTTTAAATTAAATTTAAATGCTGTATTATTTTTTTCAGAATCCAATTTAAAATTGAAGTTGTTATCATTTGCAGTTTCTGTTTTTTTATTTCAATTTATGAGCGACTTTACAAAACACAAAACGAATTGGTCTATAGGATATTCCAATTGGACTAATGCATCCATTATGGAAAGTGCATCCCAACTAACGTTTACCAATCGGTTTGGCTGCATTGAATACATTTCTGTTTTCATTTTGGATGTAGGTTTGATTTGTCTGCATTTGTCTGGTTGTGCTTCGTGATTCAAGTGCGGTACGGAAGATATTGATAAAAATTTGTACAATTGGTGTACTAATTGAGAAAATGTGTATATGAAATTGAAAATTGCAATTGTGCGTCATATAAATCAAAAGTGAAGTGATAAAGTGTGGCTCGGGAAATGTGTGGGACATTTTATACAGTGTTCGAGATTGTAGTAGCAGAAGCAAGCAAAATAAAAGCAGAGATTTATGTTCGCAACAGTAAACGTCGCTGTCTATAATTATTAGTAAAAGCATAGTTTTTTTGGAAGGGGAGGTGGGGTATACATCGCCGGAACTTGCAGCACCAGCACTTCCTTAAATGCAACAACAACAGAGGCAGCAGCTACAATGGGTAAGCAGTGCTTAAAGTGGAGCAAATCAACAAAGAAAAAAATGAAAAAATGAATGCCAGAATAACAAAAATGAAAACTGATTTAAAAAATGCATAAAATTCAGATTACAAAGGTGTTTGCAATTCGACGCCTGCTTATGACGCACACCATCGCAAATAACAAAGTAACACCGGCGTCGTCTACTTACCCTGTCAAGGAATATGTGTATATTCATGCATACATATTGAAGAATTTTGTTGTCTGAAATTTTGCAGTTACCTTTTAAGTCGAAAACTGACTTCAATCGATTTAACCAAATTCACGGACAGTAGTTCAGGGTAGACTAGCTGTTGCTGTTGCTGTGAACTGGAGTGTAATGTCGTGTAGCAACAGTAGATACAACGTTGTCCGTATTGAATGGACGAAAAAAACTACCTACCGGATGACAGAGGGTTGAGTCAGCGCATTTCAAGTGCGATAACTAATTATGTTCGCAATATGGTAAATGCATGTATGTATGTATGTTTATGCACTTACGTATCTGCGTCGTTCATGTACGGGCAGTGGGACGACCAAGCAGAAAGCAAACAAGTCTGCAAGGGCTCTGCTGCCACTTTTGTTCGCTTTGCGATGCTATGGAACATTTCGAAATAAGCGCCGTTGGCTATTTTTAAGTCATTCCCACAGCGAACAGCGAACAACAAATGGCGAAGTGTGTGTGGCATTGCTGTCAAACTAGGCCAGAGCAACTTTCGCAGCAAACGGCAACTGCTGCTGCTGCAACACCAAAAGCATTCACCGTAGCCATGACAGTCGGTCTAGCATATGCTAGATTTAGCTGTAGCACGACATTTGTTGCGCGCTCCCACTTCACACCCACATGCGGCATGCAACCGATAATAACAATAAAAAAGAAACGTAAAATCAAATGAAATGACTTTTGTCTCCATGAGCAGATGGAACGGATGTACGCGGGCGTTTGGACAACCGCATTTTTTTGTATGCTCGTGATGATTTACTTACAAAAAATTAAAAAAAAAAATGTTTTCATTTCTTTGGATAACACGAGTTGCAAGCCAATAGATGATGTACAGAAATAAATTTGGTTTACCCTGTTGGTCTAATATAAGATTATGCCCTATTTTATAAAACTCTTCATACAAAAATAGAATTGAATTACTTGAATTTTGTCTACTCTTTCAGAATGCTCCCAAATTGATTTATATGAGTTTCTAACAGAAGCAGAATTGCAACATTATTATAATGCAATCAAGTAAGTTGCATAGATATTATACAACGCATAAATTTTTGATTGTAATTTGCTTTTGTTTCTACAGAAATGAACTGAAAATTACAAACGCTGCCCACGTCAAATATGCGACTGACGAAGACCTCAAACATATTGGACTATCGCGCCCAGAAATACGTCGTCTGCGCAAATATTACGAAAAACACTTTCCACATGGCTATCTGAGTAAAATAAAGCGCTTACTACAGGCGCCAGCCACAATCGTCAAGCGTGACGGCGGCGATGGCAGCACAACCCTTTCAAATGCCTCATTGCATAGCGCAGCGGAATCGCCTTCAACGGCGCGTACCGCCAACTCACCCAGTAAGGCACCGAATAATAAGCATATTATACCAGCAGATTCTATAACGGTGAACAAGCAATTGGGTACAGGCGAATTTGGCATAGTGCAACAAGGCGTGTGGACCAATGGCACGGAAAGGGTTAGTACATCTCAATAAGTAGTGAAATGATAAAAATAAATAAATATATTTTTATTTCGCAGATACAAGTTGCTATAAAATGCTTGTGCCGCGAGCGTATGCAATCGAATCCAATGGAGTTTTTGAAGGAGGCCGCCATAATGCACTCCATTGAGCATGAGAATATTGTACGTTTATATGGTGTCGTTTTGGCGACCGACTCATTAATGCTGGTTACTGAGTTGGCACATTTGCGTTCGCTATTGGAATGCCTAAAAGATCCAGGTTTGCGCGTAAGCTTCCTCACGATTCCAACGCTTTGTGAATTTGCAATGCAAATCTGTAACGGTATGCGCTACTTGGAAAATAAGCGTCTCATACACAGGTGCGTACAGTTATTTCGATTCTATCCATATGTCTATATAAGCTTTTCATGCTCATTGCAGAGATCTAGCGGCGCGCAACATATTAGTTTTCAGCAAGGATAAAGTTAAAATCTCCGACTTTGGTCTGTCACGTGCTTTGGGTGTGGGCAAGGACTATTATAAGACAAATTTTAATGTCAATCTAAAACTTCCTATTGCCTGGTAATATCATTCAATTTGCTTCCAATTAGATTTTATAATGTTTGTACTTAATACCCCTCCCAGGTGTGCACCGGAATGCATCAACTATTTACGCTTCACCAACGCCTCAGATGTTTGGGCTTATGGCGTTTGTCTGTGGGAAATGTTTTCCTATGGATTTCAGCCTTGGGCTGCACTTACCGGCTTACAGATACTTGAAGCTATAGACGCACCAAACTATCAGCGCCTCGAGCAGCCGGATTGTTGTCCTCAGGAATATTACACGCTCATGATCAAATGTTGGCAAGATGATCCTGTAAAACGTCCAAAGTTCACGGAAATCTACGAACTGCTGCCCGATATGAAGCCTGAGCAACTGAAAGCGGTTGTGCACTGTTTGGAGCCGAAGAAGGATCATTTGTTGTATCGACAAGGTGATATTATAACGGTGCTCGACCGTAATACGGGCACACCGTTCTGGAAGGGCGTACTTACAACGGGAAAGACTGGCTTCTTTAACCCCTCAAATACCGTGGCTTATTTAGAGGGTTTACCCAGCGCTAATCGGTAAATTTGTGAATAAATTTCATATTTACAAAATATTTTACAAATAATTTTCCCAATTACTTTTAGTGATTCATTTTGTCGCACGAGTGAACGCATTAGTAAACGCAAATTACGCACAGAAATGATATCGAAGCCGCAAAATGATTTCAAACACACTGGACATGTGGGTATCGACGGCGATTCATTTGGCGATATAGCGTTCCTCGGCAATTCGCAAAATGTAATGCAAATTTATTTACCTTCCGTTTACCTACTATTAATTTATCGTTGGTTCATTCACAGTACAATCATGTGCCACGACAAATCGTTACACCTTATAAGCCATCGGAAGATATCGAGCAGACACCACTTTTACTGCCACCAACACCAACCAGTCCAGATTCTCTGCAAACTGCTAGCGGTTACTTCCCCGAAGAGGGTCATGGCACCTCAATGAATCCCACATTTATATCTTCCACGGAGAATACACCCAAGCATTTCAACACAGGCAACGGTGCACAGTCGTCATTCGAATTTCCTGGACAACAGTCACACACCAAGTCCTTCACCAATCCATTTACCCACAAAGGCGACGATGAAGTTATGCTGAGCGGCGGTACACTCGCTATGCAAAATAACAACTACGGCCTGGATAGTCAAAGCTTCCAAGGAAACATTGCTGCGGGTGGCTCACAGCAATGGCGTGACGCGGTCAAGAATGGCGGCAGTAGTGAGGATCCACACGAATACCATGAAATCTCCGATGACGAAATGACTGCTGACAAATTAGATTTTGGACCTTCGCTCATGGATGAAATCAACTCCATGTTCGGTTCAATGAGCGCCAGCACCAGCGCTGCCGCATCGAAATCGTCCGATTTTGAGCACACAAACAAGAAGAACGAATTCGCCGAAATCACGTCGAAATTGGTTGGTGGCAAGAATGGCGAGAGTAACAGCAGCAGTAAGTTCGGCACCTCCTCGAAGAAGAAGTCATCGTCGGGCACTGTCAAACCCATCTCGGTAAAAGATGAGCGCATTCTGAATCAAGCCATCGAAATCGCTAATGAAATAAGTGCGAGGTGAGTTGTGCGCTAAATTTGAAAAATCTAACTGTAATTTCTAACACTTTGAACTGCTTATAATTACAGATCAATGAACGATTTGGTGTGCGACCAAACGTCCAGTACACAAAGTCCAAAACGTAAATTTAGCTTCCGATTTCCGCACTTGACGAGCAGCGGCAGCAATGCCAGTGACAAGGGCTCGGGCGGTAATTGCTCACCGACAGCTGGTGGCGCGAACGCGAATGCAGCAGCGCAAAAGTCCTTATCGCCGTATTCGAAAAAGAAAAATTTCACTGAAGAACTGGAGAGCATACCCGATTTGCAGGTAAGTTTTGTTGTTATTTTCAATTCAAGCCTGATTGCCTAGATTTGTACTGAAATCTCAACTATAAATCGCCAAATTACTAACAGCAAAATTTATCTGCCTCTCCCTTCCCTAACGTGCCTCAATTAATTTGAAAACAAATTATGGGTTTCTTCTTCTAAATTTTTTGTTTTGTTATTGGAATTTTGTTTGCCATTCGTTTATTTACTGTTGTTCTGTATAATTTATTATGAAACGTTAATGGTTTGTTAAAATAGCGATTTCGCTCCTTAAGCGAAATCAAAAATGTTAACGGTCCCGATTTACGCATACCGATTTTCGATAAAGAAAGTTCCGATTTCTGTTTTGAAAAATCCCGTGAAATCTTAAGTCGTCCACTGAGTTTGGATCCACCACCGTCGTCCCTAACTCAGAACACAATGTCGCCCTCTGCCACGCTCGATCCGCAATCGCATCGTGCGGTGCGTAATCAAAAAAGTATCAGCGAGAATATTATGGATATCGAGAACACGTTGAAGGCGCTTAATCTGGATTTCATGCACACCTACACGGAACTGGACAAAACCGACTCGGATGAGACCTTGCTGAACGAACAGTTTTCCAACATCGTGTCGTCGATTGAGGATGAAATCAGTAGCGCCACCGGCAGCCTCAAATCCGCCATCTACAATTACAGCAACGGCGTACAGACAATGTTCGACTTTAATGCAGCGACCAGTCATTTGGACAAGCACTTGCAATATATCAACACACAGAGCCACGCGCAGGCGCAGTCGGCGCTAGGTGATTTCATGCAGGACCAGAAAATGGCCGAAGACAAACGCTCCAGCACGCCCGACACGGGTTTCGCTTCGCGTGACACCAACATCTCGCTATCGCGACGTAGCAGTCAAAAATCCAATTATAGTCCACAAGAGAACTACTACAGTCCCAAAGAAACCTCGTCGATGTTGGCGCCTAGCGGCAGCGGCAGCAGTTATATGACACATAAGGATGATAGCTTGCCGCTCGCAACGGAGCGCTTCAGCGCTACGAAATACGGCAGCTGCGCTTCACCAAACAAAACGTCTGCGCTTAATGCGAGCAATACTTCGGTATACTCCAGCAATCAGCTTAAGAGCAGCGCTTGCGGCTTGAGTGTGGCCGATGCCGATCCATATAAAGAGAGTGGTCATCGTCAGCGCTCCATGTCTTTCACCGACAACCCAATGAACCCCATCTCGCCGGTGCTGTCCGAACCACAGCAGCGTTTGAAACGCCGCTCCACTCACTCGGCCATGGAGAGTCGTTCTTCACACAAACCGCATGTGCGCAGCGCTTCATCTTACAAACCGCGTTCGATACGCGCACGCACATTGCGTCGTCTCAGCTACAATCCCATCATATTGGATTCGAGCTCATCGAGCGATGATGATCCGATCAGCGATTGTAATCCCAGTATTGCGCGTTCGGAGTGCGATATACGCGCGCGGGTCTCTTCACTTTACCGCCGACGCCGACCGGCCAGCGGTGGCAGTGTAGCTGGCAATGGTGCCACACATAAATTGTTGACACCCGGCTGGCAAGACGAAGACCCGTCGGAGTTGGCCACGACGTCGCAGAAGAAGTTGTACGGTTCGAATGTGAGCATAAAGTCGGCGCCGCACTACAATTACGGCGCGCGTAGCATGTCGCATCACTACAGTCGTCAGCTGGAGGAACAATTCGCCTATGAAGACCGTATTTATGATTTTGGTGGTGGGCGCGGACCGGGTAATAATTATAGCGGTGGTGTACCGCCCACCATAGGCGGTCTGGCCAGAGGCATGGATTTGAATGGCAGCAGTGGCCGCATTGGCAGTACTGTTGTTGCTATGGGTTTAGGCGGTGGCGGTGGTTCCGGTTCAGGCTCATCTTCGGCTACATCATCGGCTCCGCCATACAATGGTGGCGCCGCTATCACTGGCATGGGAAGCGCTGGTGAACGTACATTTACCGCGCTGAGCGGTATCAGTGCGCGTAATGCAGTCTTCCACGAATTCGATGTCAGTCGTTTGACGGGCAAAAGTCCCACTTCCAATTTCGCCAACTCCCCACCGGAGGAGCGTAATCGTGCACATCCCTCGCCGCCCAAATCCTTACCGCTGCCACCGTTGCCGATATTAAATGCGGCAGCGCCAGCCTCGGCGGGTAGCAACGCCACGTCACTCCAGAAGAGTTTGGGCAGCGCCAAGCAGCAAATGGAGTTTCATTGGCCGGAGAAGATACATGCGTCGACGGTGAAGCAGAATGAGCTGCTCTGGCGACAGCAGCAGCAACAACAACGGCACCCAAGCAAAACGTCTACCAAACAACAGTCACACAACGCATTCCTGGGCAGCATGCGGGTGAGCAGCGCGACTGCTGGCGTCGGCCTCGCATTGGGCGGTGGCGGCGGCGTAGGCGGTGTTCCAGGCGAAGCGTCCTACACAAGCGACAGTTCTTCCAGCGATAGCGAGGAGTTCGCCTTTCGCACCGAGTTCATACCTCACGTACCACCCAGCCCAGCTCCATAACTAAGAAAAATGCTGAGATATTTTTTCAATTTGCTTTTTGGTAATGTGTTGGACGAGCAGCACTAAGACGAACAGCGAAAAGTTGAGAATTGTTTGAATATTAATGAAAAGAATTGAATTAGTTATAAGCAATATGAGACATATTCAAAGCAGTATTTTATTGTTGTACAAAAACAAAGTTATTGGAGTTAATAGGAATTCTACTTGTTGCAACAGCAGAAGGAACTTTGTAAGCCCTTACTTAACAAGATAAAAATATATGTTATACTGAATCAATTGTTGTTGTACTCGTCACCTGTGACCGGTCTAAATCGTTGCTTTCGGAAATATAAGTACTCGTGGTGGAAGAATGTTGGTAGGGCTCCGAGTTTATATGAAGCTTAGATGAAGTTGAAGAAAAAGAGTAAATTTTCATTTATGCAGAAAGCAGAGACTTGTAACTGCAGCGGAAGCGGTAGCCAGGACCAACGTGTCCATCGATATTTGATTTTTGGAATTGCTGCCGAAAGGTTAATTGACAAAATATCAACAGCAGCGCAGATAATGCTTAACATAGGGAGTGCCTTATCGAGAGTAATTATTTTCTGCATCAAACGCACCCTCAACACATACACACACACATTTTGCGCCGTTTTTTTTATCAACTGACATCTCTTAAACTTCCACAGCTCAAACTCTGGTCAAATACAGACATACATATGTGCAACGTGCAACAATAATTCATGAAATTGCGAATTTAAATCACCATCACCCATTAACTTACATACATACATAAATGTGAAATGTTCCCTAAATGCAAAAACAACTTTAATGCAGACTTTTTATGCGCAACAATCAATAGCTTAATGGAATTTTTACAAATCATATTTTTTACAATTTATAAATTTGTTTAACAAAAAACAAAAGAGACAGCAGCGAAGCTCCACAAAAACAATACTTTTTTGAAGCATATAAATATAACATGAGATTCGAAGTTTAAACACAGAAGAGTATTGAAAAAGTAATAGCATTTATGGGGATGATTAAAAGGTTCCTTTCAAAATAAAACAAAAGAGTATAGTTCTCGTTAGCTGTTAGTACGAGTAGTTGTTGGGTACAATCCCCATTTCGATGGTTAAAAGTTTCTGAAAAATGTTAAAATCAAGAATATAAAATTATATATTGATATTTCGAAGCTTAGTGTAGTATGAACTCTCGTCTAAATTTTTGCAATTGTAATTACAGTAAAGCTGAAGTCAAAAAATTTATAATATATTATGAAAGATGAGCGAGCGAGTTATTCGACCTCTCTGCTAAATTTCAATACCCGCTCACATTCTTATATGAAAGATTTTCTCATAAAAGTCCATCATTCGTACTGAAGCATCTCAAACTTTTATGTTCCTCTATTTGTCGATGGTTGGAAAAATTCGTTCATACATCTAGAAAAGACGATCCCGAATGCAACTAAGCTATGATTTCAAAACAGACTTCAGTTAAACTGTAATTACCATAAGTTTTCCTCAAACTTTCTAAGCAAAGCCCTTATGAATTAAATTTTGAAAATGAATGATCAAACTATTGTAATTAAAATATATTCTGAGCTTTGAAATGTTCCATAGATATTAAAATTAAAGCAAAATAAATATATACACTAACTTCTGTAAGCTATCGTCTATTTGTTTCGCCAAATAAACTCAGAAACGAGGTGAATTAAAATCAAAATAAATTAAATAAATAATGCTTAATCAAAAAACGTGTTTGATGTTGAAGATTTCATGAATTCTAAAATGTTGCAAAAATAAAGGGTGATTTTTTTGAGGTTAGGATTTTCATGCATTAGTATTTGACAGATCACGTGGGATTTCAGACATGGTGTCAAAGAGAAAGATGCTCAGTATGCTTTGACATTTCATCATGAATAGACTTACTAACGAGCAACGCTTGCAAATCATTGAATTTTATTACCAAAATCAGTGTTCGGTTCGAAATGTGAAATCCGCTTTTTTATCGACAAATTTTGTTCAGCGATGAGGCTCATTTCTGGTTGAATGGCTACGTAAATAAGCAAAATTGCCGCATTTGGGGTGAAGAGCAACCAGAAGCCGTTCAAGAACTGCCCATGCATCCCGAAAAATGCACTGTTTGGTGTGGTTTGTACGCTGGTGGAATCATTGGACCGTATTTTTTCAAAGATGCTGTTGGACGCAACGTTACGGTGAATGGCGATCGCTATCGTTCGATGCTAACAAACTTTTTGTTGCCAAAAATGGAAGAACTGAACTTGGTTGACATGTGGTTTCAACAAGATGGCGCTACATGCCACACAGCTCGCGATTCTATGGCCATTTTGAGGGAAAACTTCGGAGAACAATTCATCTCAAGAAATGGACCCGTAAGTTGGCCACCAAGATCATGCGATTTAACGCCTTTAGACTATTTTTTGTGGGGCTACGTCAAGTCTAAAGTCTACAGAAATAAGCCAGCAACTATTCCAGCTTTGGAAGACAACATTTCCGAAGAAATTCGGGCTATTCCGGCCGAAATGCTCGAAAAAGTTGCCCAAAATTGGACTTTCCGAATGGACCACCTAAGACGCAGCCGCGGTCAACATTTAAATGAAATTATCTTCAAAAAGTAAATGTCATGAACCAATCTAACGTTTCAAATAAAGAACCGATTAAATTTTGCAAATTTTATGCGTTTTTTTTTTTAAAAAGTTATCAAGCTCTTAAAAAATCACCCTTTACAATTACAATACATAAGTACAGTTACATACATAAAGTTTATATAGTATATAGCGCTCTTTCATTTTATTGTTGAGAAACTTGATTGTGAAACCGCCTTAAACACACACAGTCTGATCTGAAATCCGAACAAAGAAATCCTTTTTAGTATAAATCGAATTTTAATTTGTGACTTTACAGGCACTTCAAACCTAAAAAAATCAATATTACATATTCTCAAAAAACACTTTGAACCTAACCTCACTATCCATTCGACAAAACCGCTTTGAAATAACGGATTTCTAATCAAATAATACGGAAATTCTGCAGCAGGAGATAATTAAAAGGAATAAAATAGGCACCTATTATGATTGGTATCCGCACTATTTTTCGAGAGAATTGCTGAATATTTATATAGTCTAAATTTTTTTTTTTTAATTTTTTATTATGGATCATTAATATTAAATATTTTTATCGATTTTTTTTTATAAGGTTGTGAATACAAAATATCAATTAAATATGAGGAATTACGAACTTCACTTTTCGAAATGTTTTTTTTTATTAAAAAGCGATCTCAAGTGTAGTAAGTGTGTTGTATTCAACACTGCATCAATACTAATTTCTATATCACTCAAAATTAATAAAACTTTATTTAGCGAAATTCCTTATACATATTTATAACAGTAAAAGAATTAATAGCTCGTTTTTCTTCTAAGTTAATTAGAGTTTAATATTGAGTGCCTGTAAAGGAAAATACGAAATCGTTTTTAATATAGCTATACCGTTTTTAATCGCTTTTAACGCCTACCCAAGTAACGACATAGACAGCTTTTTAGATGTTTTAACGCTTTTTTACAACAACAAAGAAACATATTTTAGAATCCCAAACAAAAAAAAAAGAAAGCAAAAAATTAATATTTTTCTATAATAAAACTAACTTCTCTACTAGAGTAGACATAATACTTCTTGAAACACCAGACACTATATACCAGCCAACAAATACAGTTAATCCATTACTTATAAAGAATTATGCAAAGACGTATTGCAAAGAATTGATCTCTTGACAGCTTAGCGTTGTTTTTAGCATAGTATGGAAGTGTTTATAGCGCGCGTAATTGATAAGCTGCGATCATTTGCAGCAGATTATTAATTATAGAGGTGGCAGTATGTGCTTGCATACATATCTCTCCACATATATACTCGGATTATATATTATATTATTATATATCTTTAGGTATACCATATTTGGCATTATCATCAGCGGAAATTTAAATTATAATTACATACATACTTACATGTTTATATTATATGCTATATTAACCTCTCTTATATATGTATGTATACATATATTTACGAAATTGTATACGCATTAGTACGTTGATTATTGGAACGTACACGTAAATCTATGGTCAATGCCATTTATATTCTCATTTGCCCTTAACCTTTCTACATACATACTTACTTATAAACATAATTATTTAAATAAAATCCCGTTTTATGGGCGATTTCAAATTCTAGTTGATAATGATAGAGCAACACACTTGCATATAGTATACTCAGTCTTACGTGTGTATGTACAAGTACTCGTATCTTGGTTTCTTCGCGACAAAAACAAAAATTAAATTTAAAAAATCACAATTAGCGTGATAAGCCAAAAAGTCTATTTCTACTCGTACTCGTACTTACTAAATACTTGATTCTAATGGATGAAAAGGCAAAATTTAAATTCTAATTAAGAAACGCAAAGCAGATGAACTTTTATTTGCAAGCGATAAAAGTAAAAAATAAAAAAACAAACAGAATTTGTATTTACTGTATTTTATTGTATTTGCATGTATTGCATTGCCGGTTGCATTTATGATGTTTCATAAAATATGAATAAAAAAAATAAAAAAATAAAAATTAAGCATCAAAGTTAATATAAAAATAAAATTTAATAAATTAAAAAGTTAAAAATAAATATTCTTAATAAAAAATAAGAAATACAATTTAAAAAAATTAAAATATAAAAGTTAAATTTATATAAAAAAGAAATAAAATATAAAAAATAAAATCAACTGTATTTTCTATTCTATTAAATGATGAGATTTAAAAACAAAAAATGAAATAAAACTAACAAAAGTCTAAAAAAATAATCAAACTAATATACATACATACATAAATACTTACATGTTTATTATAACAAAAAAAAAAAAAAAAAAATACAAAACATGAAAAGAGGAGAAAAGAAAGAAAGAGGAGAAAGAAAAGAAAATATATATTTAAAAACTAACTACATTCGAAGCAAAAATTGTTAGAACGTTGAGTTGAATCAAAATGTTGCTAACTTTCGGCACTAATTGAAATGTTAAAACTAGAGCTAAAACAAAAACAAAAACACAACTGACGAAATGTGAAATTTGAAGGAAACAAATCAAAAAACAATAGCACATACTAGTTTATAAACTATTGTAACAAGATAGTACATACAGGAAATTTCAGTGCATGCATTTCAGAAACGTGTTTGGTTATCCACAATTTGACATCTACAAAATACAACAATACAAATATGAAATATGACAACAATAATGAAGGAATTAATGAAAATAACTACCAAAAGCAAATCAATAAATTATTGTATTTCTATACAAGCAAACTTGTTTACTTTTCAATGTTGGATAATAGCTTATATCAAGTAACCCTAAGGTCATTTCAAAAATAGCATTTCTCCTGCACAATGGTTTCATTAAAATTTCTGCCGGTAACCATGATCATGGGAACCTTCGTGACATTTATCACGAAGATCGGTCTCTGAACCTAACCTAACTTAACCTAAAAATGACCAAATCCTTTGAGAGTGATGCAATTCTTGTAGGGGTGTAATAAATGGGTTCTCAATGGTTCCACGGTATTCAAGGCCAAATTTCCGGATCTCTAACTAATTGTTTCACGTCCCAAATAGAGAAAGTAAATCAGCATTAAATTGATATTTTAAATATTACTTGACATTTTAGGTTAAGTTTTATCTGTTGGTTTTTGTATAATTTATGTTGATTTAATATTGTTTATTTCACAAAATACTTTTCATTACAATTACAAAATTTATTAAATTAGCCCTACTATGATTTATCTTTATTTTATTTTCTACTTATTTATTTAATTTATTTTTCATTTCCGTCCTTCAACTCCCATCATTCTTTATATACACTTCCAGGCTATTATCGGCGAAGAGGGACGCGAAGCTTACAACAGTTTGATTGAGCGCAAGTCCTCATTGGGCGCGGGTCTCGGTATGGGACTTAGTCCCGCCGCCACTTTGCTTAGACATCTGGACACGAATGAATTCGAACTGACCACGGCGAAAACATTACCGCGACGCTCCATGCATCTCCAAGAGCGTAGTGAACCTGCGCGCGGCATAACTTGTCGTAATAATGGCGATCAAATCGTGGTGCCGCTGCACAATGCGCCACGCCCAATGACGTTGCCCACACGAGGCGCTGCTGGACGCGCTAAAAAGTTGGATGGCAATACTGGCGCGCACTTAGTGAATGGCGGCAGCGTAAATGTGTCCAACGAAGAGACTGTTACGTCACCAACATGCAACGGCGACGGTAATGGCGGTTCATCGCCCTGCGAAAGCCCCAGCTACTTAACGAATACATTCTATAAATTTCCCGAGAGCGCGAATGCAAACACGCCAGCAACAACAGCTGCCACAACGCCGACTGACGACACAACAACAAATCCGATACCGCTGCCGCCGCGTGACGGCAAGAAGCACATTAAAACGAATGCCAAGCGGCATGTGCGCAAATATCCGCTTATAATACCGGTGAATGGTCTACAACGCACGCTGAATATGGTGACGGAGACAACGCCCACGGAGGATGGTCTGAAGCCGGTCACAGCGCTGACACTCAGCAACGGCGTGATGCAACGTGCGCTGACAGCGTCGCAGACGAAGGTGACGCCTAATAAGTCGGTACCAACAGTCACGCCAGTGGTGGCGTCACCGACATCACCGTCATCAACAATGCATGCGTTCCAACGTCACTCTAGCGACGGTCACACCTATCAAAACCTAGGCAAACTATCCGATGCGGAAACTGGTTCGGGTGCAAATACCACTGACTCCGCTTCGCTGCATTTCGAATCGATACTCGAAGCCGACTACGACAAAGGCTCTGTGCTGCAGTCACCCGATGTGACTGATGGCTTCTACAATTTCTCCATACAAAAGGAACAGTACAACAAAGGCAAGACCGTAGATTTTCATACGAACAAAATATGCGGTTTATATGTGAATGAGGATGAGCTGCGCAATCTGGACACCGAAAGGAATCTCAAATTGAAACAAAACTCGGCGGCAGCGAAAGGAGCGACAACAACAATGGCGAACGTTGCTGCTGCGAGCACGAATCCTGCAGCACCAGCTCAAGCCGCAACATTGGCGGAACCAGCAGCCGAAGTATTGGCCACAACATCAACAATTACCACAACGGAAATTAAGCCAGCGCCCTCTATGGTTACCACAGCAACTATAACGTTAGCCAGCCCTGTCGATGAAGCGCCCCCAACACCAAAAGTTGCAACACCAGCCTCACCGGAGAGCGCTGTCATCAGAGAGAAAAGTGGCAAGGCAAACCTGACAGCCGACAACGAGCTGGCTGGCAATGCACTCTTTAAGAAAGTACGCGAATCCGTTGAACTGGCTATGGATAAGAAGGCGCCTGGCACTACAAATGCAGCCGGTAGTGGTGGCAGTAGTAGTAGCAACAAAATACACAAAGTAGCACGTGCTTCCTCCATTGCAACAACAACGACTCGTCCACAAACCGAAACGGAATACTTCGCAGCAGCCACTGCGCGTCTCAAAGACTCGAATTCCGTGAGCTGCGAGGATCTGCTAGAGTTTTCCGATAAGAAACCGAGGGGCTGCGAACGTGGTGTGGACTCGGATGAGGTGCGCATAATGGTCAAAGTGCTCGGCAAAAGTGTGAGTAGCAATTGATTCTTAGTGTTTTTTAGTTAGGGTGTCTTCTTATGTCTTCTCGTATATTTTACAGGTTGTCGAGCCAACACGTTGCCTACAATCACTCGAATTCATCGGCTGGGATGTGCACAAAGCGATCAAAATCATTAAACTACAAAATATTTTACCCGCAAAAGAACTGAGCTTCGCCGCCGCGGTGGAGGCGTTGCAGAAATTCGAGTGGGACTTGCACACAACTGCGCTCAAGCTGAAAACCAGTAAATGCTAATTACAACAACAAAAAGTGAAATTTAAACCGAAAAGCGCCACGAAGTTAGAAATAAGTATCAAAAACTTAATTTTTTTTTAATTTGCGAATACTACAAATTGATTGTGATTAGATTTTGCTCGAAAGAAACCTATTAGGCTCATATATTTTTTGTACCCACTGTAAAAGTAATAAATTTTTAAATTTAAATTTAAGTAAAAAAGCTGAAAACTGCTAAGGGGTGCCAGCAAAAGCTCATTTGCACAACTAAAGCAAAAACATATTTACATTACATTACACTAGCATGTGTCATACAAAAAACATAAATTTATCTTTAAGCAGATAAAACATAAAGAAACATAAACAAACTGTAAACAGAAGCCAATCAGTGCCTTTTCGCATTAATGCGACGTTGAATCATCTCAGATGATGTCAATGAAATGAAAAACCAGAACACCGAGGATATCTCCGTATCTCCATGTGTGCCTTGGCTTATTAGCGATTTCGAATATTTAAATATTCATACATACATACATATTCATATGCCATTGTAGCACAGCTCGACTGCAAGTGTGTATCTCATGAAAAGTACTTATTGCATTCGTTTGTATTGCATTTCACTTATATATATTATTAATAATGTCAGCGCAACTATATTTTTATTACTCTTTAAATTTATTATTATAAAAAATTAAGTTAACATTTTAAACTGACTACACACATATACATATACATACATACATATAACTGTTGAAACGAAATGCATATACATATTTTTAATATTATTAGTCTGTTTCTAATTCCTTAGCGCGTCTTTATACGCCTGTAGCTCTTTAAGCGTAACATTTATTACATGCAACTCTATACATTTATCCACAAAAACATTCAATATTTCAGTATACAAACAGTTATTTACATATATATTTAGATACATATATAATAAACGAACAACTCTATTAATATTAAATATTAATGCCAATTCAGAAAGGAAATCGGATACTCTGCATTTGTAATACAAAATATTTTATTATACATACTACATACACACAAACATATATAAATATTTACAAATTCATGTAAGCATTTAAAATATATATAATATATATTTACTTATACATATATATATAATAAAAATAAAAAAATGGTATATTGGCTTATCTGTTGCCTTGCGATATTTTCAAGTTTATCTTTTGAAATTGTAATCTAACCATCTCATTTATATACAATACATAACAAAAAATTCAAAATAAAATAAATAATTTAATTAATAAATTTGCTGATTTGTTGTTGTTGTTGGACCTTTTGAAAATAAGCGAAAAATATTTGTGGCAATTTGGTTTTTGTTGCACCCGAACACCTATAAGGCTCGTATGCTTTAGAGACTATAATATCTCCAAGCACTATTTATTATATCGCGTTTCCTTTAAGCTAAATCACCGCGAAGGCCTTAAGCTGTGTCATAAAATACAAGAGACTCTTACACACTTTTCTTTTGGATGCTACGCTTAAACATTTTTTATCTAGACTTAACCCTAACTTACTTGATTATGTTCTGCCAGCAATCTCAATATTCTTCTTCTGCATCGAACACTTTCAAGCTGGAGCTGGAGTGCTTTCGTATTTTTATTCAGCTATCATTCCATCGTCTGGGGTATTCGCCGTTGCCAATGGTCAAAGTACGTCCACGCTTCAGTCCCATAAAGCAGGACGGGTATAATGAGCGACTTGTAGAGGAGTGTGGTTTTGATTCGTCGAAAGAGGACTTTCCTTTTCAATTGCCCACTCAGTCCAAAGGAGCATCTGCTTTCAAAAGTGAGTCTGCGTTGGATTTCGAGGCTGATATTGGTGTTAATGCTGGTTCCGATATAGACGAATATCTACAACTTCAAAGTTATGACTGTAAACAGTGACTTGAGAGCCAAGACGCGAATGCGCCTACTGTTTGTTTGATGACAAGGGATATGCGTTTCGTCTTATCCTCGTCGCTCCTTTTCGTCCAGTCGAAAGAAGTTTTAAAATCGACAAAGAGGTGGGGTGTGTCGATCTTCTTTCATCAAAATTAGGATCTCTCATTAGAGGCTGTTATTTCCTTTTCATTGGGGCAGGTTTTTTATGTGATGGGTCCCAAACACTGCGCACAACCGCTGAAGCGGGCTTAGCCTTCTCACATTAGCTCTCTTCCAAACAGCTGTTTGTTGGGTACTCAGAGGATACTTGGTCTTAGACCGGAAGTCGTGAGCTGCTTGAGCAAATACATATAATATAAATAAGAGGATAATTTTGATGTTCGCCTTAGAGCATCTTAAACGAAAGAAGTAAATGTATTTCCTTATAATCAATGCTTATACAATTAGTTTTAAACATTTTCATCTCTAAATCAATAGCCAAGTTTTTATTGAATATTGATCATGCCACAAAATATATTTTCCAATTTCATTGCACGCACAAAATTTTAGCTGTCTTGATCAGAAAAACAGAAATCAAGAGCAGCACAAAAAAAAAATTGAAAAAATTTTTCTTTTTAGAAAATATTTATACATTTATTTTGATAAGAAACGTTTTTAGTCACAATTAACACAGCATATAACCAAATAGAGAATGCACAAGAAAAAACCAAAGAGTATTTATACCTCACGCTCCACATACTCGGACCGTGCCAAGAGGGAGAATGAGTCGTTTAAGGAGGTGATCGTGCCGATACAAGCCATTGAAACAGCGCTGTTGTTGCTCAACTCACAGGAGGACTCAGTGCTGGTTACCGTTTTCAAGAATATCACCGAATATGCGCGCAAACAGCGCGAGAATGTGGAGGAGCTGAAAAAGTTGAAACTGCTCGAGTTGCTGTTGGAGAAAAAGTTCTATATGACATCTGATGCGGTAATGATTCGACGATTCGCCACCTATTTGGCGTGCACGCTCATTGAAAGCATGGATATGCTGCGCGATGTGGAGCCGGAGAAAATGGTTTTCATTTTAGGAATATGTTTGGAGGCGTATCTACTCGAAGTTGATGATTTTACTCTGGAATATTTAACGGTTATTATAAATAAATGTTTGCAAGATCCGCAAGTTGCCAATGCAATGCTGGAGAAGAGTGATTTCCTGGAGAAGTTCTTCTTACTGATTGCAAATACCGAGAATCCAGACATTTTGTGGCAATCCTTCGAGGCCATACACAAAATGCTGCTACTGTTGGATGCTGAGAAATTGCTGGCGTTCAGCACATTGCCAAACTTTCCCATCGAACGTGTGCTTTGCGATATCACAAATGAATTTGTGGACATACGCAGCGCGGCGCTGAAGATCGTCAAAGATCTCATTGTGGACACGAGCGATAACTCTACATTCGCCGACTTAAGTCGTTGTATTTTCACGCTACGGCAATTAACTCAACTGTTCTGCGATTTTGCTACCACCGAACACGGCACCGAAGCGATCGAGGCATTGGCCACGGCCATGCGCACCGAGAAGATGACAAAACTCTTCTTCGAGCACAATTTCTTCGATCGCATTATGCAGAATGTGAGCGATAATCTGTTGGCGTATGCAGCGAGTGTGAAATGCAAGGTGATCTGGATCTTTGCAGAGAACGCCAAATATGAGCAGTTCTTGCAGCGCATCTACGAGGCAATGGTGACGGATCTATTCTTGGACTGTCTGTTGCAAGTGGATCCGTATGGCCCAGCGCCACATGTGATAGCTGGTTTGAACCGCATGATGAAGAATACGAATGCGGCCAATCGCATACTGCAGCTGTATGAAGCGGGTGTGATAGAGCGACTGGCATGTAAGACACCTCTGACATTTCATTTCGACAGTTTTTTAATTTTTTTGCCTTCGCATCTTTCGTCTTTAGACATCATATCCCAACCTGGCATTGATATACGCACACGTGAACAGGCGGCCGATTTGATTGGCAATTTATTGCGCTTTGCCTTCCATGACACTGCGCACCAATTGTTGGCGCTACAGATTGCTCTCCTCCTGGGCCGCATATTTGGTCAACAACAACAAGATCTCTCCATTGACTTTATACTATCGCTGCTGAATATCATCGAACAATTGGCACAAAATGAGGACTACCGTGAGATTCTGGGCGAGTCTACGCTGCTCACGATGAATATAGCGCTTATGCTAAGGGTGCGTACTGAATTTCCAGTAATAATCACAGCTCACTATACTTCTTTAACTTCTCTTCAAATATTTTACAGAACTCCTTCGCCACGGCCATATTAGTGAACAACATTTTCCGGTGTCTCTGCACGTTGGCTGATGAGGAGAAAGTCCGCACAGTGCTACTCTCACACTACATTGCACCGTCCATGAAGCGCGGTCTCAAGTCTCTCTCCAATCTGGTTAAGACCTCAGTCACTAATTTCATTATGCAAACCGCACGTTTCCCCGAGATGGTGCACGAATACATCGAGGCGGGTGTTTTAGAAGTGTGAGCTACATTCTCCTTATACATTTGGGCGTTATTCATTTACCTCTCTCTCCACTTTAGACTTCTTTTAAATCAACGTTTGGCTATGTGCGTGTCCACTTGGGGTCCCGCCATTGAAGCTATACTTTCTAAGTGTCCAAGTCTTAAGTTTTGTATACGCAACCATCTCGGTTTTACAGACAGCACTGCTGGTAATGACTTCCTTGTCTCCAAAAAGAAATTCGACGATTTCCGCGTTTTCCAAAATATTCTCAAAGAGGATGTTTCGCCGTTACACCCTATTCTAGTTGTGAATTTCGAACGCAAGGTTTCACCACCCGATCTGATTATAGAAGTACCAATAGAATGCTTTCCGATGGATGAACGTTCCGGTGTTACGGGTAGCTGGTGTTACTGTCGTAAACCAGGTGATAGTGATCTACCGCGCATATTAGAATTGGTGAACGGAGAACTAGAAGTGAGTTAATTTAATATAGAACTCCCGAAATCTTATAACTAACTCCTCATCCTTACAGAAATATGGTTTACTGCAAAATCCTGCGAAAATGAGTCGTTGCATTGACTTCGATAATTTGGCCAAGCGCGCTAAAGTTATTGCCGAGATCGTAGAGGCTGCACTTAGCAGAAATCTGAAACGACTGGATCTCAACACCACCGAAGAGTGCTCCAATCACACTGTCAAATGCCACTTATACGATATCGCACGTGCGCTCCACTGCAATTTCATACCCCTCGGCATGGTGCACACTGGCTGCCAATTTGAGCGAGCAATTCTTTTCAAAGCTTTGGCCGATCAAATCGGTTTACCATGTACATTACAACGCGCCGTCGACGGACGCCTGCTATTCAACGAAGTGCCCTTGCCGGTGGAGATTGACCACGATCCACACTGCGATAAGAAGACCATGAAATTCATGCCTTGGCGGATGTTGCGCCCCACGCACATTGTCGATTTGATGTTTAATGTGGGCGAACTCTATCCCATACAGAGTCGGCAAGCGATGCAATATTTGAGATTGTATTAGCAGGTTCTTCTTAGAATGCAATTAACGGAGAACAAGTGATCTTCAATAAATATATATGATGTATTTTCAAATATACTAAATAAATCGAAATACTATTTATAATTTTGGTTTTATAGTCGTATGTGAAAAAGCGGCGCAAGAAAAACCTGATTTCGTAGATATAGTTCACATAAGAGCTTCAGATCAAAACTTTGAGCTAATTTTTGGAGAACGTTGAAGTATAAGGTATAACTATATCTACTAAAAGTATTATAGTATTGCGACCTAGTTTTTTACTCTGAACTGAACTCCAAACCCCTGAAGATTTGTGAGAATGTGAATGAATTCCGTGAATCCAACTTTTTACGACAGTACCTGAATCCATACTCATAATGAGTTAGTTAACCTTCGGTAGTTCAAATACCGATATAAAAAATATGTCTTCAATCCCTTTTCGTTTTGAAAACCTCTTTAATCAAACTAACGGATATTCCGAATGAAAGTCATTTGGAAACCTTCGTACATTTTCGATAATTACTGCGCATGTCCTCCGTACACTTCCGATTCACATGACATTCGCTGTCATTACACAATCACCCCCACACTAAATGTGGTTGAGCCTGTCAAGGCATGTGTAAATAATACAAAAGCTGAAAAGGAAACTGTTCCTGAAAACTTTCAAAGTAAATATTAAATTGAAAGTGCTTAGACGATATTTACGAACTTGAAACATATCTCCAGTATCTTATGAAACCGCTAAGAGATGACGCAAAAACAGAGAATAGCAATATACGTGCTTTGGCTGGCATTGGGAGCGATGCAATCAGGTAGGTGCAATCAGAAAAATCAATATTTATACGCATAACGGTAACTATGGATTTTGTGCCACATTTTTCCTTGCAACAGCTGATGGACAATCGATTTCGAATACGGTGCATCGCACGCAAGCCGCCACGGAGCGCATTAATGATCTCTCCTGCTACGAGTGCGACACGATGGACCACGGAGAAGCGTGTGTGGATGTCTCGACGCGCAATCTGACCAATTTCATACGCAAGTGCAAGGGTGAGGAGTTTATTTGTATGGTGAGTGCGGAGTGACTATTGAGTGAAACTTAGAATTAACAATTTCTTTCTCGCAGGTGAAGCGCTTCTCATACACCACCAGTACGGAGAATTCCACCAGTGCTCCGAAAATGTGGTCATTGGATCGACGCTGTGCCGTTAACTGTGAGGCCGGCTGCATTGTGATCGGCGAGCGAACGAAGCTGTACGCTTGCACTTCCTGCTGCGAGAAGTCGCTCTGCAATACGGGGCGTGGCCGGGCGGTGAGCACTTTTCAGCGCGTGGAGACAGGTATTGGCACATGTTGGTGCGCCGCCATGGTGGCAACACTGTTGCAGCGACTTTTCATAAAGAGTAATCAGCTGCTGTTGGAGATGTGAAGATTTTTGAGTATGAAAAAAATCTTCAGCAGTTGGAATATTAATATTAAATGCTCAAAAGCAACTCTCCTATAAGCGCCAAAACACACAAAAACAAAAACTCAAATATTTAAACAAATGTATATTCATAATTAAGTAGTTGAAATTAACTTTTTTCCTGTTCCAATAAGCCGCCAAATAATAATTTTGTGATACCAAAAAGGAAAATTAATAAAACTTAATTATAATGCTAATTAAAGTTTAGTGTAGAAATTCCTTACTAATGGGTGTGTTTTGTGTTCTCAAATTATGTCTTAAGGTAGACCACAAGTAAGTGTAGTTCCGTTAATGACTCCCACTTCGCCACTTGTTTTGATCGTTTTAACTCGGCCTAAGCCATTAATAAAATACTTAATTAAAACAACAAACGTCAAGTTAAGGGTGTAAAGGGACTTTAACCACCCACCATGCCGCCTGACGCAGAATAAATATAAATTGCCTCAAATGTTTTCGAAAATGTTTTACCAAACTAACGGTGCAACCCATTCCACTATGTGGAGACTTGTGAGAATTTGACGCATGCATGCAATTTCCGTTGCCTTAACCGCTGTTTGTCCCGACCCCCTTACTTCTATTCCAATACATACATGTTAGCTCCCTCTCTCTCTTCACAAACACAACTTTGTAGAAATTATTTATTATTGCATATTCGTTCTCTTGTATTTACGCTATGTTTGGTGTGAGTTATTTCCGGTTTATCGCAAATTGTTGGGACTTTTTATTAGCTACACAAAATTGTGGCAGGCGACATGTTTATAATGTGTACTGCCAATCAACTCCCCTCGTATTGAAAACTCTTGCATTGGGCTGCTGCCTGTGTATTTGTATGTACCCGATTGTGGTATGTTATGCTCTTTCATGCTATTTTCATCTTCTTTATGATTAGAGGTTATATTCCCTTCTGTCTGGACAGTAGGTCATCTACTATAGGTTTATAGTATAGGTTTAGGATCGCCAAAATTATTGTGATATATATCTTGAAGTAATGATATAAATGAAAAGTTTTACATGCAGTCTTCTCAACGCTTGATATTGGGCTTTCTAGTATCGTTTTAGGCTTCAATTAGATAATGACTTTTTTGATTTCAAAACCTTCCCATATCAGATATGTATTTGGAAATTTGTTTGATATGAGGGTTATTTGAATGCCCTCGTAGTCCAGGACTTGAATACTCTTTCTAACGGGAGGAAATTGGGCACATCTACCCTTCAGATATACAAAAAATTACTTATCGGATTTCATTGTAAACCAATGTTACTTAGTCTTAACAAGTTTTAAATTTATATGCCTCACACTCTCTACTTTAGCGAACCACACATGCCACCGAGATTTCACATTTGTACGTACGCTTGTGTTTGTTGAATTGAAATATTTCGCTTTCACGAAAGTAAATTAGATTCGTGTTTTAAGACGTTATCGACAACATCTTGTTGGCTGGCCGAATCTATGGCCACATATTTTGGTGCTTAGTGCACAAATATCATATTGTTATTGTTGCAGAGCCTTAACTTTCACCCGACATTCATTAACTTTAAATGAAGCACCCGACGGACAAGAGGCAATTGAGAATGCAATAAAATACCAGAGAACACTTGCAATTACAACAACAATAATAATAACAAAAACAATGTGGCATTGAATATGTTGCACACATATCTACAAGCTTACAAACAAACATATGTTCAGCACATATACGGGGTCCTTGTGTGGCAACTTGCATGTCTTTGTTAATCCCAAAAATTACAAACCAATTTACAATGTGCTTATATTCCATTACAACGAAACAAATGCATGCTTAGACATACTTACACACCCAAACACACACAGCGAAGCGCACTTACACATGTCTTCTTGCATATATATAAATTGTAAAGCCAAAAAGAAGTGTTTGTTTGCCACATAAGTAATTGCAATAGTCCGACCGGTGGAGAGCAAGTCCACGATGTACTCACAGGAAGGACGAGGAGGGCAAACGAATATACATATGTATAATAGATAACAATCAAGGACCAGAGAGTGTCAGCTTTGTTTGAGAATACACACACCCAGTTACAGGGTTCGATGGCATAAAGTGCAAGTGTTTAATTTGTGTGCGCATGTGTGGATGTGTGTGTGCTGACACATACATTCACATTTACGGTTGCTCTTGCACCCATACAAAATTTGTTCATGTGGCTTAAGAAAATCTCTGCCAAAGAAATGGAGGATAATAACAAGTGGTAACAACTTCACATAAACCGAGAACGTAAACCAAATTGGGGAAGAACAAGAACTAAATGAAAAGTAAATGAAAAACAAAACAAATAACAAAGGGTAGTCAATACTCGTTGTGAACTCAATTCACCTCTGCACCCCCGATACCATAGAAGACAGCAAATTGTTTCGCCACACACGCTAATCACACTGCAGCCCTTCGAACCCCTCACATCACTCACTTAGGGTATGTTCAGAGCGACTTAGCTCGAGCGCGGCGCGCGTCTGTAACATTGGCAAAGTGATTTCTTCGATAATAAAATTTTATTGTCTTCAACATCGTAAAACGCAACTGTTGGAATATGACGTGTCATATGTGGTGGACCGAGTGAGGTCCTTTCATGAGTAAGCAAAAAAAAAAAATTTTATGAGGGACTTACAAACACATATGTATGCTTATGGGTATTTTTGTGATTAAGCGAAGTGTTGATGTGTCGACAATGAGCTGTTTACGATTCATGAGACACCTAAGTCATTGCTCTCGTCATCAATTGGTTAATGAAGGACAAAAAAAGGTTTTCATGAGTCAACAATTTTTTTTTCATAATAAACGTAGAAAAATAGTGTTATTTTCACTGTCGAAATTTCTCGAGTAATCAGATTCTTGCGGTTCTCAAGTTAAAATCACTTTTAACCACCAATTTCATGAACAATTAAATTACAAAAATCTTTCGAGTGGACAATTTAGAATAAAAGCATTTAATAACGCCTTATTTCATGCAAATGAGAAACTTTAAACACAAGGCCCGCCTCACTTGAGAGTGTTGAATGGCATGCGCTGCCATGAAATGAATCACAACTTTAGCAGACTACTAAAAATGCTTTAAGCTGATCCTAATCACTACTATTACCATGCCCACCAACAATTAAAGTGCTTGGGGTGCAGGGTTCATGTGGAAAGCCACAGATTTGATTTTGTAATTTTTTACTTCGCTTTTTCTTACATTTGCAACCCGATTCGAATAGAATTTTTATGCGTTTTTTTATCACGGCTTTCCAAATTTATAGCGACTAAGTCACTATTACTACGGCGCTTGAAGTTGACTAAACTGTGCGCTAGTCGCTAGCCCGGCTATCCACACACAGGTAGAAATATATGCTTATCCTAAGTAAGCAGTAAACGCTCGTAGCGCATAGATTTGCATGCCGCGGCACTTGTAGTGGTCATTGCCTTAATCGTCGATTTACATTTTTTGCGAATCCCATCCTTTTGGTGTTTTTTCCAGAGCACTTTGGCATTGTGGGCGTTTCAGGTTGTTTATTTGTTTGTTTTGTTGGCTCCTATTTTTATGTGTACAGAGAGAGAGAGTGGGGTCTACAAGGCGAATTATGTATGTGCAAATTAAAAATGGCATAAAAAATAAGTTCCTTTTTAATACGCTATCGCAAACGTCAAGCGATGGGGTGTATTGCTTTTGATTTAAAGTGTTAGCGGCGGTAACAGTGGCGGACAGTTGTCAGTTTTCTCACGAGCATCAGCGCGCGCCATTGTATGTGCATGTGTATGTATATATGTACTCTCATGTATGTTTTTATGTATGTGTCTACTATACCAAGTTTTTTGTTGTAAAAATTATTGTTGCCTCCCGTATATTCGCTAAATTATATTCAATTTCAGTTCAAAACACCGCTTTGTTGTTCAACAACAATAACATACATTGCATAAATCTAAAGTAAGCTGGGAGCTCGAGCGGCCCAGGCAGCTCATTGTGCAGCGAATGTGAGGCAGTGCCAGGATGGTCGCGTTTTCCAACGTGTTTTGCAGCAAAATCAAATGCTGAAGCAAGTGAAACAGCTATTATTAGTACAACAACAATATTAATAATATTCGGGAAACAACAAAAAAACGCAAGCTAACGGCAAACATGCGCTTCCTTGTCATTGTCACATTAACGCTGGCGAGCGCTCAACATACTAACCAATACACAGTCACACATACATATACTAACAATAACACCAGCATAATAACAGTTCCTCAATCAATTCGCGACAATCACTTCGTCTGATTTCTCAGGTGGCCATTTTCGCACATGCATTTGCTTTGCATTTTCAATAGAAACGCTCACAAAAGCACATATTTACACACACTTAGATTTCCCGCACACACACACACGCACCTTCATACATATGTACATGAATATGACTGCTTATAAATGGTTGTTCCTTAAACGTTTCACGTTGCACGCTTTGTTTGCCTCTGAGCGTGTGTAGTGACAACAAAAATACTAGCGTACCGACATAGGACTGGTAAGCGCCTTGGCATATGCAACACTTTTGTAAACTTTTCTTACTTTTTTCCAGAAAAAAAAACAAAACGCGCACAGTTCATCACTTTCCTCTCATGCTGAGGAGGAAGACCACCGCCAATCGTCGTCCGTTGTTTGCTATTCTTTCGAACTGTCATGCCGTTCCATGCTATAAATATTCAATAAACGTTTGTATTATGACTTGCAATAATAACTTCTTAGCGCACATAAGAATGCTACACAGCGTTGAGTTGCGCGCGTAATGAACACTCTATTCTCAGCCATAAAAATCCCATTGGATTATATTGCAATATCGCCAATAATCTTTATGTTCGCTCTTCATAGTAAGTGATATCATGGGAAAATTTACAAGTGCCGTGGCTTTGTTTCTAAGTGTGTGTAAGTGTGTAAGAGTGTACGAGTATCTCATTTGGACTGCAGTAGGGTTCCTTGAAAGCGTTGACAATATGAAGAAGCACTTAAATACGTATGCAGTTTATATTGAGTTACTTTTATTAAAATGACATTGATTGGAAACAAATATGAATTCAAAATAGAGATCTGAGCTAACGAGAATCCAACTAATATTATTTTATTATATGTAGATAGTTCCATTCAAAGGAAGACATCACCAATGCAATATTTGAAGCATTTTCTGGTCCGTCACCATCTTCAACACGGACTTATGTTCATGCACAACCAAACACCCTGTGGGCTGAAATTCTCAAAAGAAAATGGGGATGTTCTGAGACGAGATTCAGTAACAATCATCCGGAACAGTATTAACTGGAATCCACAAGGCAGTCGAAGGAAAAACCGACCCGCTCTAAACTGGATAAGAAATTTGCACATCGAAATATGTAAGGTATATAATATGTAAAATTTGGCATTAAATCAAGAGCCTAGCATCAGATAGAAAGAAAGCTTACCCGCGAAACCATGGGATATAATATAATGCAAAATAATTGCTATCGAAAGAATGTGAAATATACTTAAAAATAATTAAAGCTTAACTAAGAAACATCGATTGCATTGACTTTAATTCGTTTGCTATTAAATAATTAAAGTTGGTAATTCAGACTATCAAACATTTAAATATGTACTACACAGTATTTTCCATAATATGACATGTAATAATCATTACAATTATCACAATGTAATTTCTGATGCACATTTAGTGGAATTCACATTTACACATATGTTCTCATAATTACACAAAACTCATCAAACAAATGTTCGAACATCCAATTAAGCTCTGCTAACCACTTGAAATGAACGCAATAAATGCACAAATCGTACTATTATGGAAATTAAGTATAATTTAAATTTGACATTATGATGGCGTCTGTCAAAATATCATATTTGCATATTTAAATTTAAGCATATGAATTTAAATTTATCAATTGTAGTTTAAATTTGTCGATTTATTTATAACCGAAATAAGCCTTTGGTTGATAAAACCATCAAAATACGTGGAATGAAATTCAAAACCGAGTGAATACTAGAATTAAGGAATGTATATTGTGTAAGTTCCATTATGTTATTTGATTGGCAATTTTCGATATAATAATTAACTGAAAACTGAGACATATGTATGTACTTCTTATATATATAATCAGCACAAAAATTATGAAGGCAAAATTTTGTAAATTAAATTAAATTTATTTTAGTTTACAGCAATACTGAAATAATTTGCTTTTAATTTATATAAATAATATAGGAATTGAATTTAACTTGTTGAGGAAATTACTTCTTATTAATCAAATACTTTCTCCTTAAAGAACAGAAAAGGACGAAACTAGAGTTTCGTACAATACCAACATCTAGATGAGGGCGCTGAGTTCGATTTAATAAAAACAATCTACTTTCATATTTTCTTACTCAATCTGGAGTGAGTGGTTATATATAAATCCATATTTGGATATCTATCTCGTTTTTCGCATTTCATCGATTCATGCGTTAACTCAGTGTTCGATGATAGAAAAATAAGAAATAAATTAAATTGGAGGACTTTTTCAACAAATTCTAACAGATCCACCACATATCCGGTAAGTCCAATGACCGTGATCAAATGAAAAGACGATTTTTTTATGAAATGTGATCAGTTCTAGGATGAAAAAGATTATCCACCCTTGTATATACACACATAAAGCAAATGCATCTAATAAATATCTCATGCAAATTGCAACTATGAAGATACATTTGTTAGAAAGCATGAACCATCATATTCGTTCTATATTGCCACCATTTCTTTATGGTAGAATGGTTTACGTTCGTTAATTGAATCTACTTGATAATTCTCCGTATTCTACATATAATCTTTCTGGTTCAGTAAGTCGAAATCTTGATAACTTACAAGCAGTGTTTGATAATGTGAGGCAAATCAAAGTCCAAAGTACCATATTCAGTTATTTCGGTATTTAACATTTGAGCAAAAGGAAGTGTACCATAAGAGTACATATGTATAATTAACAATCAGAGTAGCAATAATAAAGCTTTAATGAGCATTTTGAAGCCGTCTGCCTGACAATCTGCTGAAACAATAAGATTTTAATATTACGCAATTGATATTAAGATATGCAAAATAATTGAAAGCTTAATTTGAATTCATACTGAGATTTAATATTCGTCTTTAAATGTAATATAAATGTCTACTCACATAAGCCTATGTCCATATGTACGAGTATATCTCGTCGTAGCTCTGCCAGATTGTCATGTCTAAATGCATTTGCATGACTGACTAACTGACAATTTACCATCAATGATTAAAACTCAAGCATTGTTGCTGCCGTAAACTTTGTAACCAAGTCGAAAACAATAAATTTGATATAGAAATATTTTCGGGTGCCGTGGCGTTGTCAAGGTAACTCAAGGCAAAATTGTGTGCCACTTGACTGCTGTTGCTAGGAACAAAGTCACCAACGTTTGCCTTATTGGCAGTGTCATTGTTGTTGCCGGTGCTGTCATTGTTGATATTGAATAAAAGAGCCTGTACGTGTGTATGTATGTGAATATGTGGAGCGTTGCTTCCGAAAAGTTGCTCCAGCTGGTGGTGGTTGGCTGGCTGATTGGTTAGACTGGCAAATAAATTGAATTAGTGCTAAGTAAAAGCACAACTCATTCGCAAACTCGCTCACATACTCACTCGCCTATTCAACCGCTCGCAGGAACAATGCCTCTCACCCAAAATTTTGGGAACCCCACCACACCTTACATCTGTTTGCCCTTCCTCACATCCGTTCGTTCAGTCAATTGCATAAGTTACAAAATCAAATTAAGCGAGTCAGCTCACAAATTTCCACTTACAAATTGTTGACCGTTGTTATTGCTGTTGTTGCTGCTACCGTTGCTAGTACTGCTGCAGCTGGACCAACTGTTGCAAACTACTTTGTGGTGGTTATTGTTAGTGTTTGTGGTACTTATAGTAGTAGCAGCTGTTGCTGTTGTTGTTGTTGCAGTTAGTGCAAAGGTCATAAATCACAAATTGCTCGACTACATTTCATCTCAACAATTCAGAAATTTACTTACCAGCAGATATTAGCCAAGTACTCGCATACACACACAAATATACACACAGACATACATACATATTATCCATTGGTATAAGTGGGTTTGAATGTGTATGTTTGTATGTATGTATATTTCATTGGATTTCCATGAGCACTTGCCGATTTGCTGCAATAATCAAACGAAATATAGTTGGCAACAAATACAACTAACATACCTTAAAATTAACATTGTTGTTGTTGCTGCTTTTCGTTGTGCCACTTACAAAAGATACTTGCTAAACATACACGGCATACATATATAGCAGATAAGCAATCGATTTATTTTCCAGCTCAATAATCGCACCGCAAAACATTTTACACAGTTCAAAGCGATCAAACGAATTCGGTAGCGTTGCCCTTGGTGGTCATGGTTGGGAGTAAAGGGAGGGTAGTATTGTAGTAATAAAATAACCTTTGAGTGCAGTGGATTTTGTTAGGTGCCTTGTAAATCCTATTTTAAATTCTAAAGTTTAGAGCAAAACTACAACAAAATGAACCGGTTAAACACTTTGGTCAAGAGTTTAAATTGAAGATCAAAGCGTTAATGCTCGGTGGTTGGTAATGGCGCTCTTTTGGTAAAGTAACAAGTAAAATTTCTGTACCGAAAAATACTTTACAAGAAACCGGAAAATAATGGTTTTATTATTTGTAAATTTTATTCTCGAGGTTTGGTTGTATGACCAACACTTTGGAGCCAGACCAATCCCACGGTTATATATCCTGACATCGTATATTATAGACCGTTTGTTGCAAACAGTGTTTTTATCTGACAATGTTCCCTGACCTGCAGGCCTCTATTAAATAATCCGTTATGAATGCTTTTAAGTTCGATTCCAGAGATGTTGGAGAAATTCGTCTGATTTTTTGCTATTCCAAAAGTAAAGAAAAACTTAAAGGGTCGTCGTTTTACACGCATAGATGAAATCGCTAGAATAGATAAAAGCAATTCCAAAAATAAAAAAAAAATTCTAAGATAGAAATGGCTAAAGCTTAATAATAAAAACATATTACATTTTCTTTTAAATTTCAAAAAAGTCACTTTCCTTTTGTCTGAATAATGTTTTACAGTAGGTTCCTTCACATAAAATTCTTTGTAACCATTTCAGGAATACAGTATAACAAATTTTTGCGGATTTCTCCAAAGAAACATTGTTATTACAGACAAAATTTGTGCTATATTTCGATTCTTCAATGTCTAAATATATACATACATATGTATATGGAATTAAAATTGCGAAATTTCTTTGGTTCCAACACACTGTGACACATACACCGTGCTGCATCGACGGGCTGATATTGCTGGCAATTTAACCGAAGCAGAATTTAGTTTCCGTGAAATATGACAAACGATAAGCTTGAAAGCTCATTTTCAGGCACTTGACGCCAAAAGGCACGAAACGCCAAGCCAAGACGCTGCAATGAATGGAAGAACTTGTTAACTTGGCCCGCCATTGTTGGAGCGCCATATACTATATCGATGCAGTTGTATACAGCAACAGCGAGCATACAAAACTCGAGGTAAAGATGTTAGCAGGAATATAATAAGAAACAAAATAAAATAAAAAAGAAACAGAAATAAAGTCGATAAAAAGGATAAGACGTGCGCAGAGCAACAACCAACATTTAGACGCCGTGCATTGAGCGGTCTTTAGCAGGTAACAGCAAGCGATCGGAAAGCGAAAAACTTGAATAGTGAAAGGTTTAATATATAAGCATATACGAGTGTGGCCTCCATGGTGCAATGGAGAACGGCTGTAGCTGCACTTTCACTTTCGAACGGCTTCTGATGGCGCGCAGCGCAGAAAAATACATTCAGTGTGTGTATGAGTGGGCGCATGTGAGTGTGAGCCAACCCCAACCTCCAACTTCATCTCAACCACAGTCGCTACTCACTGGGATAACGAAGCTGAAAATATCTGTGAGTGTTGCAAATTAAGCGCGATTTATATAAATGTGGGTATAAAAGTGATTTTCGACTCCACTCACTGCAAGAATTACTGCTGGCAAAGAGCGATTTGAGGCAATTATGAACTGCTCACTGGTTGAAGAATTGATTATGGCATCGTAAGATACCGGTACTCCTCTACACTTGGATGGGCTATTAATTCACCGTTACTTACTCGTAAGTGTGCTTGTGGTCATGGTGCAGCGCCGATTTTGTCGTTAACCGCTCACGCGCTTCAAAATTTTCACCAATGAAGCGTAAAGTTTCTAGCACGTTTAGCTTTCTTAGCGTTTCATTGTGAAGAGTGACATCCACAGTCAAGTTGAAGAACCTTACATACCTTACGTCATGCAGCACGCGCCATTCATAGTGTGCCTTAAAGCGAGAGTGCGAGTTGAGCATTTAGTTCGACTGCAAAAAAACCAACAATAGCAAAAAAAAGGTGAAAAATGACGAAAAGTAACGATGCAGCAGTCCAGAGTCTAAAGAGGTAAAAACATACAGGGCGGTGGACAGCAGCCATGATGGAAAGTTTGCAGCACGAAAGGGCAGCACGTAGGTGATTTTCCAGTGTGTGCGCATGACAAATCAAACTATTTTCAAACTTGCCTTTTTCAAAGGACACAGGTGGTAAAAAAACATATATTCGTACTTCAGAGATCGGTAAAGGGGATGGAGAAAGTGTGTAGTTTAAAAGTGGTCGGGGCATTGAGGAGGGTCTCACTTCTAAACTAGTACCCGACAAGACTCATAAAGATCAATAAATAATTCACTTCTTCTTTAGCAAGACAATAATGGTTGGACCATTGCTTTCTCAACTATCTTCCTCTGGATTTCCCGATCCGTTACTGAGCGCAACCAGTTATGCATGGTCATTAATGTATCTATCCATCTTTCAAGCCAGCGTATTCATGCTGAATTGTAATGCATTTTAAAATCTTTTGTCCATTAATGTGGTCTTCAAGTACGGAGTTGTATCTAATTCGATATGTGTCATCTTCGACCCTGATTGAACCGTATATTTCTCTCTGTATTTTCCTTTCGAAACCCCAATCAATTGCCTCTAAAAAAATATCATATATCTATAGAGCTATATTTGACGTTGTTTGGGGTTCTCATAAGTAGACTAGGATCCCAAAAAGAAATAACTATACATTGAAAGAGTTGAAGAAGTTTCTGGCAAAAGTGAGTTCCAATTATTTAAAACCGTTAACAATTTGAACTAATATGGAGTTGGTTAAAATGTATATATTAACACTTTACTCCGTGGTGTAAATATAGTACATCCAGCCCTGAGTTGTTCATGTCTGGTTGTTGTGGATAAGTGCAAAATATGACAACAGTCAAAAACTACCACACCAGCCAACGGAAGTTTGAGTTAGAGTCATGAATAGAAGACTAACAACCCACACTGCAGCAACAGTGAACCAGAACTTAAACGTGTGACGACCGAACGACAACCTGACGAGCGCCGCAATGGTCCGTTGGCTCGCCTGCTCAGCAACAGTGACGGCAAATAAATTGCATTTCTAGCAAATTCATCCAACATGTCGCTCGACCACATTTTAAAATGTGCAGCCGCTCTGCGTGCGAGCTTGTGTAGGTGCAACCACAACAACAATAAAAACTACAACATTGATTATTCTGCTGGCGGCAACTAGCTTTCGGGCTGCGGGATTAATATGGCGTGAATGCGGCGCAAAGTAGCTCACTTGGAAGTACATAAGTTAGCAACCATAACAACAAGAACATCCACACTGTGTGGGCAGTGGAGAGAGAGTTGTACGGCAGCGCAGCAAATGGGAAAGCGCAAAAATTAGCTATGTATTGTTACGCTGTAGGTGAAGCTGTTGCAGCCACTCGCAATGCAACGTCAATGCCAAGCAGCAAGCGCGCAACTTTCAAACACTGACGGCAGGGAATTACATAATATTTTTACAGTAATTCTACAAGTTTTTTGTGTATTTTTAGTTTTTGAGGATGATGTTCTAAAATACGTGGTAATTTGAGGGTGCGTTAAAAGTTATTTTGAAATTTTTTCGAAAGAGAATAATTGAGCTGCAGCGTCGTGGCTGAACGGTGAGCGGCGATGAGGCGGAAAGTTGTTGAAACTACTCGCTTTTTTGTTTAACAAGCACACAGAGGCAACTAAAATAAGATTGGCTTAGGTAAACTAGGTCGCTATTAGCATTTTCATGAGCGGTGTTGAATGGGGGGGACCAGGTGCGAGTGCGCATGTACCAAATGTTTCGCACTGTTTTCGCATAAAATTTCGTGGCTTTAAAGTGAATGGTTGCAAGTTAAGTTGTTGCAGGAAATTGCCAGGCATCGTGATTTTCGCCTTTATAAGCCTGTGGCACGGAAATTTTGGGTTCGGCTTGCTGTTTGGTTATAAGGATACTTTTGTATATTTTCATATCACAACATTTTCGAAATGGATGATTGAAATCTGATCTTAGTTTCACTTTATAAATTCACGCTTGGTCTTTACATCCAAGAATTGGATTAGATTAAAGATATTTATATGATCTGAAGCGGTTGTCTTGCCTACCATGACCAATACATTAAGTTTGTGATCCAGGAACAACCATTATGTTACAGATGTTAGACAAGATATGAGTTCTAATCAACATTGCGTAATAGAAAGTAAAATAAATGTTGTACAAATGTTGCTTACCAATGTCAATACTTACGATAAGCCTGGTAGTATTAAGATCCAAGGTGTAGATTGTTTTAGAACAAATTCGTGACAACAATTTGGAAATTTTTCTTAGAGATATCATATCTTGAGGCCACGAAACAGCCATTAGACTATTTTAATTGTGTAATATTTAATATATAGACTAACTTCGAAAAAGAGGATACTGACAGAATTATTATTTTTGTGAAGCAAATACTAGTAATAACTCGTTGTCATTAATTTTAAGCATAAAATCTTTAGAATTCATCTCTGTAAGTACTTAGATGAGATTGGATGTGTTGTTGCAATAAATAAACCGACTCACTTCCAGCTAATGTCATACATAACGCTTTCAAAGTAGTTGAAAAGGAAAAAATTCACAGTTAAAGGAGCAAAAAATTGCCACGCGGGGAATGGGGGACCTCAGCAGACATAAAGTAGACTACGAAGGAGTACAGAGATGTGGAAATGCTATAAAAAGGCGCTTCAACGTCAACACTTTCACCGCCTTTCCACGTTGTTCAATGTGCATTGGGGCAAATAAAAAATAATAAAAACGAAAGCATAACATATACGGACCTGCAAACAAATGTACAAAATTAAGTGCCAGCAAACAGGCAAACTACGAACGTATGCAGCCATGCAGTGCATTTTAACCCTTCCGCGCTCGCACGACACTTATACAAAGCCATCCATTAAAGCCGGCATGCAAACGTGCTTTTACTGCCCGAATCTTGTGCAGCAAAAGGAAAGCAAACGCTCACCGTCGCACTAACTCACTCACTCGCTCGCTCGAGACGCGCGCTCAGTCAGTCATACTCATACGAGCTCACTCACGAATTTCGTACAACCAAATTAAGTTGTAATACTTGTGGAAAAAATATGCAAATTGTTTTTGCTTAATGTCAGACATAAACTTTTTATGACCAAGTGACATGTAAGCCTGCGAAAGCATCACCAGCCAGCCGCCTTGCCATCGCCAACTCCATCGCTGCCGCCGTCACACAGCCAGCGTAACTATCGCACAGCCATCAACGACTGCCCCAGCTTGTTGTTGTACATGGAGCGAACATCAGCGTACACACACACACATGCTGCTCCCTTTGAAAGCGCCAGTGTGTGCGCGGTAGTAAACGGCATTTCTCCCTGCTCCGCTGCGCCACGCTGCTTATTACCCTTTCTCTTGTTTTTAAGCGCTGCTTTATGACTCTGACTCCTGCCTGAACGTTTTTGCATTGGCTGCCCATGTCATTGTTATTGTCGCCGGCACTTTGTCTGGCGCCAGTCGTGTGAGTTCGTAGCACTTTGGAAGCTTGCACCCTGCACTGCACGACAATGCGCACAGTTGCATTTAAAGCGGGTCTGCTCGCCTGCGCGCCTGTACGCGGACGGAGTTGCAGCAATTTGTAATTTCGTTAGCTACGCTGTCCATTAAAACCGAAAGCTAAAAGCTTTTGGTGGGCAGTTTTACTGGCAGGCGCAAATAGCGCGCGGCGTGCGAATCGTCATATGAAACACTTTAACGCGACAACATTGACAACTGTGATACAGCGTTCGATCGCGAGCAAGGCGCACGCGGGCGCAGCGGTGATTTTTGCACTTACATGCAGTAAGTGGACGTCAGGGCGCTATTTCTCGGTTAATTAAGACATTTCGTACGCTCTATCGCTCCACCAATTTGAGCGCTTGCCTGCCTGTTTGCTTGCTTTTAAACGCTTTGTGGCCTTCGCATGCGCTCGATTTGTGGACGCGTGTATGCGGCAATTTCCTGTGCTGCTTTTTGTATGGGAACACGTAATCAAATTAAGCAATTATTACTGCTCCGTTTGCGCAGCGACTCTGTTGATGATTACATCAACGACAAATATTAAACAACAACAGTAGCAACATATTGTACAAGTAAGCCAACACTACAAACGCTATTGTCCTGCGGCGTCGAGACGTGCTCGCCACCATTCCAGCCGGCGTTCAAACAACCACAGACGATCAGAGGCGGCATTGTATTGGCCAACAAACCGAATAACCGGGGGCACAGAGGTGTTGAAAGCCCTATGCCTATTGTTGTAGTTGTAGTTTTAGTTGTTGTCGCGGTCGGCGGTCATCATCAATTCGAAATCAAAGCACTTGCTATTTAAAGTTACACTGTGTAACTAACTAAATTGACTCGACCGTCGTTGACGTCTGCGACGCTGCAGCCGTTGTCGTGACGTGAAATTATGGAGGCGGGACCTGTGTGCTGCAACTACAATGCTTAAGCAAACACAATACTGCGAATGCACAAGTGGACGGACAAATATTCAAACTGGTCATGCATATGCATAGAACTCGACAGTTTTGGATAAGTAAATAGAACAGAGTCGCTCTTTGCAGGTATAGAAATCGGTCGAAATATACGAGTAGACATATATCCAGGTTATGTGGGCGTCAGAGAGCTAATATAAATGAGGTGAATTGATGAGGTGAATTGATGATAATTTCTGATGAAAATAGTAGGTCAAAAATTAATCAGTTAAAACCTGTCCACGGAAGGACTTGTAGACTCATGTGAGGCACAGTTGTACGACGAAAGATAATTGTTCAAAGAGACTTTTGTTTGAAAAAGTTCGCGATTTATGCAAATATGTCACTACCGTGAACTCTACGCTCTTTCACCTCCAAGTTACAGGGAAAAAGTCATATGTTAGACTAAATCCACGTTGCACTCTCGAACACTATAGATTACCATCAAAAAAGTAGATAGTGGAAGGAATCTTTGAAAACATTATAGCTCATAGTTTTCAAAGATGGGGAATAGAACAGGAAAGATGATTAATTTAATTCTGAAATATGCATAACCCATAGAATACACATAATAGCACATACGATATTAAATTATTCCCCAAAATGAAAAGAAAATATTTCTATTCTATGTTTGATTCAGAAACAAGAATATTGGTTTTCTCTTATAAGACCGATTGCAAAGTTCGCAATCTCTTAGTGACCCATGCTATTTCTATCCCCATTGCTGTACATACATATGCACTGCACACGTACACACGTTTGAAAACTTGTAGGCGCCCATAACGCGATAGGATGTGACACGCTCACCGGCTACAACGCTGACATCGCGTGCCGATTTGCTTGTAAATGACGTGTGGAGGTGGCATAAATGCAACTAATGTGCGACATGCTCTTGTTATTGTTATTGTTGTTACATTCTGTCGGGCATGCAACAACAAACAGTTCTAAATATATTTATTTATATGCTTTTCCAATCATTCAGTTTAAATATGACTCTAAAGAAATTATTCTATTATTGCAAGTCTAGACGATGAATTCCAGTCTGGGACACTCTTCGAAAATGCTTGGAAACCAATAATATCGATTTCAAGCATAATGTCTTCGAATAGTATTTGATTAGTTCCACTCCTAAATGGTCAGAGTTATGGGATATTAACTCAGGGGATGGTGGGATTATCTTTTGTGGATTTTCGAGGTTGAGTCTCGCGTTATGTACTGTAAGGTGCCGTGATTAGTGTCATACTGTCATTCCTTATTTCATTTAATGTCTCTTGACAATTAACTTTCACAAAGATCGTTTCAATATGATGTTGCTGCTGTTGTAGCGGCATAAAATATTCCCCACATATCTCTGAGAAATGCTGCAGGTTTAACAGTCCTTGGTTGGGTCCGTTCCTTTTCTATGACAATATGATAAACATCGATATCTCTGAGAAATGCTGCAGGTTTAACAGTCCTTGGTTGGGTCCGTTCCTTTTCTATGACAATATGATAAACATCGAGGTACTTCAGAGATCACCATGAATTATGTTGTGATATTACATTTGTAGATTCTTTTCTCTGGAGCTATTAAAGGTCTTTTTCGGCTCAACGCTATAACTTTAATCGTGTTTGGGTGTTTTGGGTTTATCGTAGCTCTATGAAGAAAGCAATCCTCATAAATCTCTAGGTAATTCAAAATTAGCTGAAAACCGCCAAAACTTCCAATTGGACACTAAAACTGAAGTATATACCTTAGAAAGAAGCAGAAGTTTTCTCAAAATCTAAAAAAGGTGGCAACACTACTTATAAAAGTTTTATTTAGAAAACTACAATAATCCTTTAAAATCTCTCTTTAATTCTCTGCCAAAGCAAATTCAAACGAGTTTCCTATCCAATTTCCACACTAAACGCATGAAAGCGCAGCCGCCACACCAACCGGGACAAACACATATTTTCCAACCACTTGCAGCTTTAACTGTTCGTCCTGAATAACAAGTTCCCAGTTAACTGGTGTTTCAAATACAAAATTCAATGCCAATTAAATGCATAAGCTTCAATGTTAGTTGTACTGATGAAACAACAAATACTAATACAATACCGGACAACATAGTGTTGAACCCGTCCAAAGCGGGAACTACAAAAATTTCAATTGTGTTAGGTTGGGTTGGAATGCGAGGAATTTCGGGTGAAATGAATCGGTGTAGAGAGTGGATTACGGCAACAAACTGAAACGAAACAACAGTGCCGCATAGCAATGAAAACCACAAACAAATGTTTTGTCTTGTAAACAAGCAAAACAACGACGGTTTTTCATTTTTGGTTTATTTAGTTTGGGAGTCGGATTATTAGTGGGTCAATCAGGTGTTTGAGAGGGCGGAACACATTAATGCTTGCTCCAAACCCCACAAGACCGAATTGGGCGCGTCCGGTGTGTGTTGTGGCAGGCCGGAAGGATAGTGCGGGCGCAGCTTTGTATGAATTAAACGCTGTGGCTATAAAATTTCCATAATGAACATTGACCACGCAGCTGAGCGGTCGAACGATCGACCGGGCGAGCAGTGGAGCAAACGTCAATGGACGACACTGTGTTTGCGGTTTTGCGCAAGGATTTATGGCTTTATGCTTTGTGCAAATACAAATTCTGTCGAAATGTCTGTGCCTGTGTGTGTTGTGGAAAGTGAAATGTGTGACGTGATGTGCTGGGCGTGGGTGGGGAGGGCCACAAGGGCAGCGTCAATGACTTTCCCACTGACCTAATGAGCCATTAAGAATATTCATTAGGGTTAATAGCCACCAGCGAACGCCAAGTGAGCGAAAGTCCACAGTCGCTGCCGTCCAAACTGCTATGCCTTCTGCAAGCTTAGCAAAGCGACTACAACAAACACGATAAGCCATTATTTATCGGCGAAGTTTAGTGGCGAATACAGCGCGCTGAGAAATAAATTATAATAATAATAACAACAACACAATTTCACACAATTCACAATCAATACATTAATATGGAGTATAGATTAGTGCTCCCATGTAGGTGTTTGGTGATTTCCGCAGCGCCATTCGTCATTCGAGAACCTCTTAACTACTTGTTCCACGCCATGGCTCTCAATATAGGTGACATGATACTCCTATGCCAACCGACTCGTAAATTTCGCGCAACTGTAGCTTGTGCCCATGCATCCCTTATGATTTGCTTCCTTCCTTCCTTGTTGATACCCGCCAATACCCTTGACTCAATAAATTTCATTTTTATGGCATCAACATTTTTTGGACGTGTTTTATTTGCCATCGCCGAATATTTGATGTTCACGCAGACGGGCGTGTGGTGCCTCTGCTATTCCGCTTGTTTTACATGCGCCAAATCCACTTTGCGGTTGAAATCGCCAAACGCATTTACAACGGACCGCCACTGTGCACGCAGTGTTTCTATGTTTTTGCTTTACTTTTGACTATCCATTGCTGTTGTTGCGTTCACAATCCTAGTTAAACCGAACGCAACAATGCGTGTTAATGTTCGCATAAAATATGGCGGCAGCGTTTTATTTTCGTTTGGTCGAAACGCTACGCTCGTTCATTATCACCTTTCCCAATTCGTGCTGGGAATGTGTGGAGTAAGGAATGCATGATATGTTGCCACAAGATCTGTGTGAGCTAGCTGGTGTAATATGCGCTGGAAAAGTTGTCGTCGTTAATAGCAATAAAAAGGTGACACTATATGATTTGATGATCAAAGATAGCCAAAATTTTCTATAGGTTAGGTTAGGTTGTAGGGCTGTTCTCCAGAGTCCTTTGTTCTCCTTGATAAAATAGTAAGACTCCACTTATATATTCGCTAGTTCGCGATTCGGTTGTTCTAGAAAGTGATATCCAACAAATATTTGTCTTGATATCGCGAAGACGGGACATTCCAAAAGAAAGTGATGAGATGATTCCACCTCGTCCTCTTCCAGGCAGCTTCTATAGAACAATCTAACAAAATCATGATCATATTACTGAGAGAGTTGCTCATATTTTAAATTTCTTCTAATGGCTGATGATCGCATAACCTCGATAATATATTATGTATTTCCAATTTGGATAGAACTAAATATATTTTAGTATAAAGACCTGATATAGTTCGCATACAAAATCAAAGCAAATTACGATATGCTAGTATTCGGTTCGTTATGGCAGCTTAAAACTTGTTGAAAGAGTTCTTCGCACTTAACTACCTAACGACTACTTACGACCCGAAATTCCTCACCAATGATCAGGGTTTTTTCATCAACAACAACGTGAGACGACTGCCTAGACCGAAATTATCGATCCTTTATCAAAGTTATCAATTTCATAGGTTTTAGAATTTACGGATATATATGTAAGCTTATTAAAGGTCAAAGCTAAGTGAGTTGAGTTGTTTTAACGTTAGAATACAGGCCACAATTTGAAATATTAGAAGGCGTTTCCAAATTGGTAATAATTCTTCGATAAATATGATTACAGCTCCGCGTATATTTTTGGAGGGTTCTATATTTTCGAAAAACACAAGACACGTACGAAAAGTCACTTAACGAAACTCATTTCATACGAGAACAATATATTTTAGAGGTTTAGATAGCCTAATCCAATGGGCCACTTTCAATCTGATTATATAACTTCTTTAGCAAATACAGAATAACTTAGTATATGGTGGCTATATTTTTGTGATCCTTATCTTTTTTTCACAATATTATTTTATTCTCACATCCATTAAATCAGCTACTGAGGACCTCAATAACCACCACAAAGCGGATTTCCATACCGAAAAACGTTGTCCAACATCGAAGCACTCCAAACTTGAGCCAATCATACGCACACGACAAAATATATTGAACTGAAAGCCATATATTCACACACGAAACCACCACTGCACTACTACACCGACAAGGCTATCAGGTCTCATTGCAGCGACCCGCCGGGCAGCACGTGTGCGCGTGTGCTCCAGCATCACTGCCAGCGTTGAGAGACAGTTGGAGCACCTAACTTTGGGTATCAATAACGTTATCAATAAAAAATATGCATGGTATACCTGATGCTAGGTGGCATGGCACTCAGTGCCACTCGCGGCACACACTCGACCATTTTCCGTTAACCTGCCTTTGTGAGGCGAGCGTTTCCATTGCGGACGTACCCCCTAGAAGGGAGTGTCAAAGACGTCGCTGTTCGACATATTTTTGATATTCTATACTTGAATTCGATTGGTTGCAGCAGTGCAAAGGTAGTGGCAAGAGAGAGAGGTATTGGTGGCAAGTAGCTTGGAGTGGGACGCGCGTGCAGTTGTGGATAAGTGCGTGTTGCTTATCGAGACCTGACTGCCAGTTGTTGGTATTGTTGCTGCAAAAATATTTAATTCGACAACATTTACATGACAACCCCACTTCCTACCTAGGCGCTCGTTTACTTTCACACATTCTTTTTTGATTCGCAGTTGTCTTAACTCGTCTCGATTTCGGCTAACAACCACTCAAATCAGTCAGGATCTGACATTTCAGCTGCAATTTCGTAAGCTAGCATCAATGAATAGGACAACAACAACTAGAAATGAAACGGAAAGTTGGAAAAAATGTAATTTGATTATAAATTCTACGAGGGGTGCTAGAAGTAAATGGGTGATCAACGTTCATTATACATACAAACAAATGGGGTGCAAGTTGCTGTTGACTGACAAGCTCTGTGCTTATGTATGAGTGTGCTTACCTGCAAACACATCCCGCACGTTCATCCATCTGCCGCTTCGTTAAGCCGAGCCCAATCTGATAGATTCGCCAGGCAACGCGATTTGTGGTCGAAATTCGTGCTTTCACTATCAACAGCCTACACGCCGAGCACTAAAAGCGCTGCATTTTCTTTGCACTTTCAACAATATGCCTTCCGAATTTTCCACGCGGCTATGTCCATGCTGTGAGCCTGTGTGCCCATGTGACTGACTGATTGCCTATCTGTGTGATTAACGCGAATATTGAACCCAGTGCAGTAAACCAACAAGGCAGGTAGTTAACGGTGACCAGGTTGAAGTACATTGTGGCAACTAAGGCTGACTTGTGGTTAAAAAACATTTTTATTTTAATATACGTGTTTAACATTAGTGAACACGAGGCGAATTTGCTATAGCTATTCACACCACTAGATGTCAAAATGGAGCTTTAATGTTCGGAATTATGCTCAAAGAAAATCAGACATCTGAGTTGGTATCTTTTAATCCACATCCATAAAGTTTCGAAATTCATCAACTTTGTCATTACGTGACCCACCCAGGATTATCTTCGTAAATAATTACGTTTTATTGATATCTGGACTCAAGGTATAGATGTTTCTTGGCAGGGAACACTAGGTACCGGCTGTAGTAAACTCCTCCTGTTCGAATAATTAACTAATTTTCTTATGCACTTTTTCGGAGAGTCACGAAAAGAAGACAAATCGGTTATTTTAGTAAATGGACCCACTGTGTATGAACAATCAATACAAAATTCTCACTGGCTTAAGTTTTGTTTGACGAAGGGCTACTTCAGATGCATTTTGGGCGACCTCTGGTAAATCGATTTATTATGTGCTCCCCAGAGAACCAGAAGAGCAAATCCAAGTACAAATATAGCATGCAATATGACTGAAACTGAATGCGACGAAGCTGGTGTTTAAGCCACTAACCATCTAACTGGCTCTGGTAGTAATACGACGCATGCTTCACCGCCTCATACCACCCGAAAGACGGCAACAGCTTACCGTGATAGGCTGGCTGAAACGTCTAAAGTCGCTCGAGTGCCGGTGTCTACCAGCTCGGTTGGGCCGACGAAAACCCATCAGTGGTGATTAGCCAACATTTTAGCATTTCGATTACGGAACTTTTTCTTTTTCAATTTGTCTTTCATTTACATTTACCGCTTGTCATGCGGAGACTCTTCACCCACTCCACTCACTCTGCCACTTGCGCACTCAATCTTCTTTTTCTCTTTGTTGTGCGCATTTTTTGCAATTTCCTGCTTGATATTTGTAGTCTTGCCATTCTATTGCTTCGTCGTATTGTTGAATTAAAAATAAAATCACAGACATATTTTCCAACTCATTTACTGCTCCTATGAAGCATCTAAAATGCAAATATCATTTTATTACCGAAGAGCGAAACCATGTATCGACTCACACACCCACACACCCACACACACATCCTCACATAGTAACAATGGCTCAACGAAGCAGCAATAGCCGTAGAGAATGACTCTCGTTGTGTTCGCTTGAGTGTGTGTGCGCTTAACGGGAAGGAAAGTATAATAAGCACGCATACAAACAATGTGAAAATGTGGGTGGCCACTGCTAAGTTGGCTGAACATTGCAGCTGACTGAAATATGGTTGTTTGTGGCTGTGGCGGGCGATGTGGGTGACAAGTGAAAACTGTGTGTGAAAAGTGTCACAGCGAAAACACAAAATCTTATTAAGGATTAGTAGTTACACGCAGAAAAAAGTTTGTAGTTGGCTTGGAAATTATGCGGAACTCTTTTTTTTGGGGTATTGAAGGGTCTTTCAAGTGGTGAAAATGAAAATAAGCTCTTTAGAGAATCATTATTTACAAATAGTTATTTGAAGACAGCAACAAAGCTAGCCACTGTCTTATAGTGGTTGGTTTTAAGACATTTCAGGCAACGATTTCAAAAAAGTGAACTTAAGAACTCTGTCCTTAAAGTGTCTATATCGGGTTTAAAGGCTTTGGAATTTTATGAATTTTACTTGTTGTTGTTATAAATTGATAATCATTTTATGAATAATTTGTTCAATAAAAGATCACGAAGTTTGAATTTATATCGATTATCCTTAGTGAGTCTTTGAGATCCTAGAAGACCTGAACAGCGTTTTCGTATTATAAAAATTCACATAAATATCATATTTTTCGAAGAAATTCCCGTTATTTTATATTTAAATATTGCTGTATCAAATCTTTGAATGAGAAAAGTTGTCCAGTGATTAATTAATGCGCATATGTTTACAGTGAATATAATTAATCATCATTTCTCACAATTTCGCATTATCAACATAGTTGGGTAGAATATCTGACAAAAACTTTTTTGTTCAATGTATACTCGCATAATGCCTTAAAAGAATTATAACAATAAAGTATGTGAGCAGGGAATCCACAACTAGTGTGAGTATGAGTGTGTATGGCGCTCGCCGCTAACGGGAGTATATTAAGATCGAATGCTAATAAAGTTGTGTCGTCATCTTCCCGCCGCTAACCATTTCTACGCGGGATGAAAGTAAAAATTACGACACCACACAAGCATACGATAAAGAGATGATATAGTTCACTGTTCTACACTAACAATGTGTGTCTGTATATATAAGGTACTTTGTTTGTTATAAGTTGTTGGGGACTCCAACTCGTGAATTTAGCAGCAATCACATGCTTGAGTGTGGGTTTGTGTGGGTATGTGAGTGAGCAATGGTTGATATGGCGCCAACTTGCATAATTCAATTACATCCGATATAGACTCATAAAACTAAATCAAAGGAAAACAAAGCGTTACGCTTCATTTATTTTTATGCGTCCACAAAGCGAGCTTCCTATGTACTGTAGTCAGGCGAAAGGCGGAGTCGTCATTGGCAAGCAGCAGCCAGCTGCTTGTCGGCGCACCGACACACCCACATTCGCTCACAGATCAGGCATCAACGAAATTGACAGGCACAGCAGAAGCAGAAGCGGCGAGACATACGCATATATGTATGCGGATGCGGATGCGGGACTGAAGGGTAAAGGACGAAAAGGGGGAAGTGGCGTTTGTAAAGAAGGCGTCAGCCAGCCAACCAGCCAGACACATAAACTGCAAACAAAAACAAACAGGACAAGGACCTGAGTGCGGCAGTTAAGGACTACAACTCATATATGAGTGTGAAACACATACACAACTATTAAACGAGTATGTTTGTGCGCGATATTACGCTAGCGTGCCAAAACTCACACCTAACAGCCTCACTGCTGCTGCCATTTGGGGCATTAAGTATGACACTCGATGGTGTCTTTATAAGTTAGTAGGATAGGCGATTGGATGGAGTGAGATAAGATTACTCAAACTTTGCCAGTAAGTATCATTGTTGCTGACACTCGGCGTTGCGGTTAAACTTGAAAATCACACATACACAAACACCCACATTCGCACAAGCATTACAAAAGCATTGATATTGGAGAAAACAGAACAAATTTACAACGCGACTTTCGATGTTTGGCAGTTTTACCGCCGCGGCGGCTTTAAATGGCTGGCATTGAATGAGCCAGCTGAGTGTTCCCGAACTTCGGTAGCATTTTCCCCACAAACCCACAGCACATTGGGGGAGAGAATGGCATGAGTCTCGATGTTAAGTTGCCGCATATAAATATTAAAAATTCGAAATTTATTTAAAAGACAAGAGGGGCTGGAGTGGGGCAATTGCCGCGAAATGAGCTTAATAAAAAAACGCAAACGCCTCTGTTGTTGACGACTTTTGAAAATTGCAAAGTGACGCGAGTCGCGATAATAAAGCGGTTTTTTATGTGGCTTCAAAAAATCTTCTTTATAACAACGACTAAGGGGAATTATATAAAATCTATAAAATATTGCTTACAACAACAAAATGTGCGAAAATTGGTGTTATCGCCAACACAAGAACAAGAAACAGTTTATAATTTAAACATATATCATTTTGGTTATAAAAATTATAAGTCTAACCAAACGGTACTTGAATTTCATCACAAAAAAACCAAAAACCTCTTAGTTAAAACACAATCCGATGACAGAGTGTGCCAAAAATATCACTCCGTATCTATATACGTACGAATACTAGTGGGCGACTAACTTAAGAGTCCTACTAGTCTAATCTTCCAAATTATTAAAATATTTCAGTATATTTTTGTGCTTTAATAAATTAAACCACATTGTGGGAGGAGCTTGGTTCTTTTCTACTTCCAGATCACTGCGTCACTTATCCAAGCAGAAGTTTTAAACATAAAAAAATCAGTGAATTTACTAATAGATATATCTTTTCTGGATATTGGATGAAACGATATGACGATATGATGTACTAAATAGTATTGAATCCAGTTGAATCGTAAAAAGTTCATGACTCCATCAATAACTCGTTATGTTACAAAGCGTGGACTGAGTTACCCATCTAACAGTTACAAATAATCTTCTCTCTTCTCCACCAAAAAAATTGAGCACTTAAAGAAAAAATATGCTACTTAACGGCTTTTGATGAGTTTCCATCGAAGTTATGCGACAAAGTTCCACGAGCGCGCATAAAATCCATTTAGAGACGCGACGCAATATAAATTCAATTCAATTATGCATTATTTTATTCCCTTTTATGAACACACATACTCGCCATAAACTCGTGAAGGAAATATTAAAAAATGTGTGTATGCGCTTTGTAAATGCTCAGTCAATAAAAACGAACGAGTTGACGACATATGATAAATGCCATTACTGTACAATGCGAGCAACTAAGTAGGGAAGCAATTGACATCCGCCCACCGATACAATGGCCATATGATTATGTGCTCAAGCATTTCTGAAATTCTTAGACGTTTGGCTAAAAGTTATTAAAGTCGAAGCACACATACAAACACATATTCATGCCGGGAACACGAGTCTAGGTTTTGTGTGCGTGTTCGTGCCACCATCAATGCGGATGCGATTTCTGCAAACTCATTTGCATTAAGTAGCAAATGACAAGGCGCGAAAAGTTGGCACATAAAGACGCCTACCAGAGAAATGGACTAAGAAGCGGGCTAGCAGACTAAGAGACTAACGTACGGATGGACGCGCGACTTGCGGACCGACGTACAATGGCTGTCGACTGTTGCGCGCGACGAATTTCTATTTATGCCAAGTGTAAAGTGTTGGCGCATTATTATCTTTAGAACTTCATAAGTCTGGGCGATGCTCCTTCGCCAGAGACGCGGACCATGTCACAACCGCAGACTTTGCCTACTCGACTGCGACGCGACTTCGACTGCAGCTGGCTGATAGGCCATAACAAGCGAAACAAGCTGTGCCAAACGTCAAGTGACATGCGTCAACAACAATAACAAGCAACAGCAATAATAATAATAATAACAGTGGAGACACATACACATGCACACAAGCAGATATGGCATGCAACATCCAGCGCTGATTACACGCAAGCTGGGCGCAAAGAAACCGAAAAGTAATATTGTTAGCGTGCGCGCGTATAAAAAACTGTATAAAATTATAATTTGTATAAAAAATGGAAATTTTCTTTCGCAGGCGATGGAAAGTTAATTTTGTGATATGCGATATGAGTTTTGGCTCACTCGCGTAAGTGAGTGCGTGTGTGTTCTATTGCATGCTTGTGCGGTGCTAAATTTGTTCAAATGACACCATTGCCAGAAATTATGATTTTCAACAAGCGAACAACAACAACAATGATGGAGCGCGCGCAGCGATAATTGGAAAATCGTTGCTGCAACGGCACCGAAGCAACTCATTTTGGCACACCGCCAACAACAAATAAAATTATCAACGAACTTGTGACGGCAGTCAGCGGGGTAAAGTATCTGCGCGGCAATTCAGCTGAATGTGATCAATGTTTAACGAGTTAGTGTGCCCAAGACGGCAGTCAGTCGTCAGACAGTTGTAGGCAGGCTCTTAAGGGAGCCACCGGAAACATACCACCACTCATTTTGTATAATGTCAAAGTATATACATTTTGTTAAATAAATGCCGCATGAATATATATAGATGTAAGTATAAATGAACATATGTGTTCCAATTGCATGTCTCAACAGCCGTTGCCAAACTGTTGATGTACAACCAAAAACAGTGTCTGCCTAAGTCAGCCATAAAAAATTTTTAAACATGTAAGCGAAAATACCGTAATTAATGCCCACACGTGTGAAGAAATTTGTAAGCAATATATACATTCTTACGTACGACGTGTGTTAAAAAAATAACGGGAATTTTCGTATTTTGATTTTTATAATAGCCTGTGGCTCTTTCAGCGATTTCTTGTATGCTTGGAAAAAGACGACCATTAAGTTTCTCTTTTTTGGAAATAGAAAATAAGAAAAATGTTTTAACAATTGGATTTTTCAAAGCCCTGTGTTTCTAAGTTCTTCAATTCCTCTTATTTTTTGAAGACACCACTTATATATAGGGGGTTGCAGTTATTGACTGGATGCTTATGAAATTACTTGTAAAATATATTGATAAGTATTCGAAACAATAACTTATCTCATTTGTCTAAAAATAGTTAATATACTATTTTAAAATATAAAATTGACACCATAGTATTTTTATTTCCATCCGCCAACTTTATTTCGCAATTGATAACTTAGCTGATCAAAAAGGCTTCTTTTAGGGATTCTTTTCATGGGAGCTTTATCTTCCTCTTAATTTTTTCTCTTACTAGAAGATCCAAAAAGGACTTTTAAAGATACTTTTATTAATTTTTTATGATAAAAGATATAATATATAGCAAATCTAGCAAAGTGGCAATAGAAGAATTTCTTTATAGAATATAAACATCTTATAAACAGCTAATATTATGTAATATTTTTAGTTTTACCGTCCTTAGGATGATGGCAACCCTATTCGAAAATATGCAAATATTTATATAGTTCTCGGAGGGCTGCTTCAACACCGAGACATCTTGCAATTTCCTAATTGACACAAAATAAAACAGTGACAACAACAACTGATTCCATACATATGCATACACATATTTATACCCTAAACCAAAACACTCAATAGTTTGACTCATTAATACTAATTTAAGAGAGAGTAAATGTGTGTTCGTGTCAATTTTACTAATTGTAATTGTTTCCTATTTAATTTAATTGGCACAGAAGCGACATATTCAAAACATATTTTTGATAACGCCCATTGCTCCGTATTATGTAAACTCATTACAACAAAAGCAAAAACGATAATTTCCAAAAATTCATATACCACTAATTAACACATGACATGGCTGCTGAATAAGCAAATATTATAAAATGTGATTTTGTTGCAAATATAGACAATTCTACATTTTTGTGGCGTTCATACAATGTTTGGGTAATTAGTGAGACTTTTTTGTGGTGGAATGTCAAATGCTATTCACTTCGTAAATGTATACACAACGAGAGATAATCATAGTTGGAAGCTCAGTTATTACAAAAGAACACAGCAAAAAAAATAAATTACAACAATGTGTGAATTTTAAGAAGGAGATTCCATAGCGGGCCCACTCATTTCCTTGAATATTTTCCCGATAAGGTCGACATCTTAACAGAAACCGTTTGCCTAAATGTACCTTAATCAAAATGAAATATAGATATCGGAATAAAATAAAATACACTTTGGTCGAGGTAAATGATCCTTGACAGGATTTTGTTTACATTTTGGCTGAAGTCAATGACCCTTGAAATGAGTTTGTTTACCTTTTGGCTGAGGTCACTGACCTTTGGCTGGGGTTTGTTTACCTTTTGGCGATATAATATAGTTTTATATTCAATTAGACTTATGATAAAGGCTTCCCTTGGGATAATTTCGATAAGAAACAGTTTTGTTAACAGTAACATTTTCGGGATCCCGAAATTTTGGGATTGTGGTGATTTTGAACTTCAACCACAACAAATATTCCTACTACCAAGTTGAGGTTTCTTCTTTTCAGGCATATCTAGATTGCAGAAATGACAAACAGTTAACTTAAGCAGCTTCCGCATAAGTTAGAGATAAGTCTCTCATTTACTTCCATTTACAATCAATCGAGATAACTTCAAACTCCACTCTCGTCTCTAACATATGCGCACACATTAATGCTGTAAGTAAGTGCAGTTATTGTAATATTTTTTCACTTCAAACTCAATTGCATTATCCTCAAAAGCCTTAAAGGCAGTCACGATTAAACGATTATGCTGCAGTATTTCATGGTTTTTCTGCAACGATACAAAGCAAACATTGGCCAGCATTGGAAAAAAGAGAGCAAGGCAAAGCAAAGATAAAGAGTATTCATTGAAAAAACATTTGCGAAATTGAGTAGACAAACGTTGGCTGTGAAAATTCCTGCAGGAAAAGCACAAATGTCAAGTGAAAGGTCCTGAAAGGACACAAACGCGCGCCAGCATTTATTCCCGCAATCGCTTCAGCGTAAAAAACGTTGATATTACATAAGAAATTATCGTACATAAAGAGAAAATATCAAATTAATAATTCATTGTGTGTGCTTTGGGGCTGTGATTGTGTGCCTGTGTGTCCGGCCGTGGAGCTACGCCACTCTACAATTATAAGTGTTCAACGCCGCGGAGAGGTTTTCTTTTACGCCGCTGCTCCCCTGCTTCCTCCCCAACTTCCTCTGTGCGCCCTGCAACCGTTCGAACATTTTGGCCAGTTGTTGCAGTCGGAAATTATCACACACTGTTATTCCAACAAACAATGTTGCAGTCATATATACGTGTATGTGTGAGTGTGTTTGTGTAGACGTTGGAGCGCGCCAGCTGGCCGCCTCATTACCGGCATGTCCGAACAACTTGTAAGGGCTCGCCCCACACACAACGCTCCCACCGCCGCTATTAACTGCTTAACATTGTTGTTGCTGTTGTTGCTTTTTTTGTCGTTGTTGTTATTTTGCATGACTGTCCTTCGTATTATGTTTTCGTTATTCTCCGTATGTTGTGCACTTTTTAGTGGTCCTCTTTTATGTTCAGCTTTTTGTTGCATTCCACTTGTGTACGTATGGTGTTGTTGTTGTTGTGTGTGTGTTCTAAGTGCGAGTATGTTGGGGAGCGTTTTGTTGGTGAATGTCCATTGTTCTGTGTCGTTTTATAATGACACAATATGGCAAGCTGTTGTCCTAGACTCCAATGTGTTTAACAGGACAGCGCTACAGTGGGCCAAGAGTGAAGTAAAATTATTAATGTAACTGTCAACTCTCAAAGCTCAGATTAAGATAAAATAATAAAGGTTTTAGGTTAAAAAAATGTAGCTTTCCGAAATATAATTGTCATTATAGTTGTTTACTGACTGCACCTACAACTGGAAGGAAATACGAAGTTTTGCTCAAAAGATGTGGAAATCGAAAGATTCTTAGCTGCAAGGTTCGCCTTTCTCTAGATGAAAAAATTTTAATTGCTCATTACCCAATCGGTTTCCAAAGAAGTCGAACAACTTGTCTCAACACTTTCTGTTTGACTGTTCGTGTTTGCCAGATCGACACTAAAACCCCTTGGATCTTACACTTTGAGGCATCAAACTAAATTTGGATTAGAAACAAAACATCTATGCAGTTTTGTGATGGGTGCAAGACGATTTCTGGATTCGTGATATCCAATTTTAGGAGTTTTCTGGTTTCACAAAGGATTGCCATTCCAAGTTTAACCTCTATCTTAGAGATCAACAATAGGACCTAACCTAACTATAACTTTCATAACAGATTACATAATCTGAAGAGGAAAATTAACCTATTTAGTTGTTAAATACAGGAAGAAGAGAAATAATAACAGAATTTAAGCCACTAGTGGCCAATATCAACTGAGATTACGTGAGGAAAAATATTCGATGATATCAACTGAAAGCTCTTTCATAAACTAGACGAGCTTTTAAAATATTAGACTTTTGATATAATTTTTTTTAGTTAATTTTTATATTTTACTATGAAATTTATTTGATTTAATCCACTGTATTACAATTAAATGCTCCGTTTCAACAGCTCCTCCGCGGTCAGTATCTAGTACTGTTATTTGGTTGGCCTGCTGCTACGTGTCGTGTCTGGCCAGCTTGGCCGATTTGTTTTCCGGCTTCTGTTTTTCAACTCAACGCTGCTGCACACCAACATTTCTTCTATGCATTCTTCTTTTTCGCCATCTTAGTAGCGGCGGCCTTGTCTGTGTTCTTTTACACACTTCTAAGGATTGTGTGGACGCCACTTGCAAGACAATGGCTCTACTTATAGGTTGTTCTATACAAATTCACATACAAAATAGTGCTGTGAGCGCGCACTCAGCTACAAATAGAGCGAGATTTGGTCACGTGTCCGTTTTGTTTACATTGCGCATTAAAGGATTTCATTTACTTTTCTGCTGGCCGACGCCAATGTAATGTAATAGTGCGAAAAAGTGTGAAGGGGCAATTGTAGAAGTGACAACAATGCTTGGCATTATTTCGACTACAAATAGGTGGGCTAAGTGTTCGGCATTTACTTTTTTGTTTTCGTCATAGAGTCGGCAATGCCCCGTGATTTTGATTGCATTGCGCGATTGTTGCAATTAAGTGCATATTGTTATCGTTGTAAGGGTTAGTCAAATTTTGGGGAATTAGTACCAATTAAGAATTGGTCCGAAACTCACCTATTTGAGCGCGGTACTGGACCTAATTTTTTTCAAACTTTGAATATGAGAGCTTTTGTAATAGTTTTGAAACACTTTTAAGAACTTTGCTTTTTGCTTTCTTAAATATACTTGAACAGGGTTGTCAACGGATTTACTAGTATTAATTGAATTTCTCATTAGCACAAATGTGTGTATTCAGAACACAGTGCAGTCGATTAAAGTATTGCCAACAACTGGACCACAACCCATCTGTGTTTAACTAGTTCGTAAGCAGTTACAAAATATACATTAATAAAGTGGATTTTATAAAATTTTCAATTATTATTCTGCAGGACAAGAGTAAATATAGATGTATGCACTTAGAATAAAATATTTATTTTAAAAGCGGCAGGACAATGCTCTGGCTACCTTTTTATTCTTCTTTTGTGTTTTTATAAGCAAACAAAGTCTCAACCTTCACCAGTAAATAAGATAATGATGAGTTTGTAGAATGTGCAGCATAGACATAGCGCGGATTCTGCGGGTGTGTAGCTGCAGCAAGATTTGGTGTAAATTTTCACACTTGCCCTCTTGCCGTATGCCACACAGGCACACAACCGCCAGCCAATGCAGCGGATACTCCTATTACTAGTTATACTCGAACAAAGCAATCCAATCTGACCCGCAGGCGCTGGCAGGCGTAAGCGTATGTGCAAACATTACAATTACGACGACAACAATAACAACAAAAGCGGTGCAGCTTACAAATGCGAAAGTAAATAACAACAACGTGTCTACTTTCCATTAATATTTCCAAGCATTTAATTGCACACCATCAAACGAACGTTGGTGGCTGGGGGAGGCGACACAAGATGAGAAACAGGAGCTGCAGCGGCCAGCTGTTGTTGTTCTGACGCTTGATAAGCCTGCTGCACCGGAAGGGATCATTAAGTGGGTGTGATAAGTGTTTGCACTGGAGATAAGTGTACCGCATCTTACGGCGCCCACACCACTGTGCACGCTTACATGTGTTGAAGCAGTAATGTGTATGGTAGTGTGTATGTCGGCGCACTCATCGTCCATTTGTACACGAAAATTTTTATCACGAAAAAATGCACTGTCACACGGTGGCTGCTGCTGTTGTTGTTACTGTATGTGTTGTAAGTTCGCAAAAAGCATACAGGGATTTTCCTTTTGCGCTAATCCACACATACATACACTCACTACTACAGCAAACTAACCCCAATCCACCCACATTAGTTCATATTTGCTCAGAAGTATTTAATACGCATTTTTCACACCCTGTAATGGTTTAATAGAGTTGCTGGCTAGCTGCCGCAGACAACTTGGCGATATGAGTCGGGAAACGTGTTAGGGTTGCACTGCTGCACGTCATTGCGGCTGATTAGCAGCGACTAAACAAGGCATCATCTCAAATACAGACTGAGCGAGGCAACGGTGGTTTATTTTGAAAGATAATATCGTCAAAATAATATATAATAATTAAATCAGATTATTCAGAACCTTCGACTTTACTCATAGTCTCAGAATTATTATTATTTGGCCGATCGCCTTCTTCATTTCAGAAACGAACTTCTAACATTTTGTTCTTAGAAAATGTAATAATACCAATTATTTTCCTCTCTAAACACAGTTACCCAACATCGATAGCTTAGTTCCGTGTTCTAATATCTCTGCATATGCACGTAGTTTTTATCAGTATTACTTGTATAATTGCTTCACAACTGTTGTTGTTGTTGTTGCCATTGTTCGTAGATGACGCGTTTCATTAATGGCACAAGCGTCACACCGGCTTTCAAGCAAATTGCAATTTTATCGCCACCAATTACCTCAGCGTGGGCGGATAACCCAACGACCCACAGACCCACTCACAGCATTACACACACAAACAAACATACAAATACATAGTAAGCCACTTGTGTGTACATGATTATTCCATATTTAAAAGTCTGTACATATTTGTAATGCCTGCAACCGGTTAACACGTGCGTGAATTGTAAACAAAATACGTGGCAGTTTACAACCCCCGGGCGCAATGCATATCCCCTGACATACATATATTCTTATGGTTCATTACATAGTTCAGCTTTATTTCCTGTAGAAAAGTTCTTATATTTTTGTGCTTTGCCCTCACCTGCCACCACTATTTGGCGCACAAATGTGTTTTATATGTTTGCATAACTATATACTTATATAGCCTCTGCCTGCATTTGCGCTGCACTTCACTCACCCTCGTCATTGGCACACCACCACCATTCGCAGAACAATATGTTGATATCAGCATTGCAAAGTCCAATACTCAATCAAAATCTGTTCAACTACCGGCTCACCTATGATGTATTTGTATGTATATATGTATGTTGCTTATGCTGTGCGCTGAGCATGGCGTGAGTTTCAACACCAAGAACATCATTGCCAGTACTCCCCTGCCCCCACTTCGCAATGTGACAACCTAAGTGCTTATGTACGCTCGAGTTTTCCGATTTATTGCGTGCAAATCAATAATGAAGCGGCAAGTAGATGAGCAAACAGCAACACGAGTAAATACCGCTTAAGAAGTAAAAAGAATTGATTCAGATTAAAAATATTTCACTCGGAAATTGAAAGTGTTAAATTACTTTCAAAGTGGATAAAGAGGGGATGTGGGTTAGTCGTAACTAGGGCAGTCGTGTGCTTTTATGTACAATTTCCTGACGTGATTTCTGAATTTGGTTTTTATTGTTTACGATGTTTTTGCGAACAGTTTGAGTATTTCTCTTTAAATTTTGTACAAATTGTGGAGAGTACCAAGACTGTCTCAACTATATAAGACAATATCGAAATAGCGAGGAAAATTTAAAAATATTTGGTGGTTGGTACATACATATTGTAGGTAGATTAGCTTCTCAGTGCTTTGTTCATGAGAGTAAACCATCGATGATTATTCTACCAATTTGAGTCTAACTTACAAACATATGGTCGAGTTTCTTTTTGTTTATGTATAGATTGAGAGTTCTATTAAAATTGAAATTAATCGGGTTCCAAGGACTGATAGATAAGATTTCTTCTGTTTTTTGTCTAGATGGAGAGTTTTACTAAAAAATTAATCGGGTTTCATTGGTCTGATAGATAAAGTCACGAATCGACATTTGTAAAATCATCCTTCAGGGAGGAAATTCATATGTTACGGAAAGATAACATATCCGTTCTTATAGTTGCTATACGGAACTAATCTGTAGCTTCTATTCAAAATGAGAATCTTTATTCAAAATGCATTTCGCATAAGCATTATTCAGGGAATATTATAATTTTGACTATTTCCGAATCAATAAAAAATCCCCAGCATACTTAAGAACTAATAATCACAATTAATTATGTAAATAAATAAAATATATTTATTTAATATTTACTAATTAAAAATTTAAAGCTGAAATGTTTCACCGAAAAATTCACTTAGCTATCAAAGCTTTCCACTCAACTTTAGCGAATGAAAAACAATCGTTTTTATTACTTATCCCGTTAGTTTGTATAAACATGCTTTAACTAGTGAATGTTGGTATCTGAAAAATGTTCAAAAAACTCACATTTCCATTTTTATAGAATAAATTAATCGAAGCATACTGTCCATTATGATGACACGGCAACAACTTTTGTGCATTTTACTCTTGCAAAAACAAAATGGCGAAAATATTAAACGTCATTCTTATTAAAAATAATAATCTGCAGCATGTTTAAATAACGGTTGCACTTTTGTTTGTTAAAAAAAAAAAAAACAATTGACCTTTAGAGGGCATTGTCTTATGTCGGAAATTTACTACAAAATTTACTGTATATGAATGGACTAGTTTAGCCTGTATTTATATATATTGTTTTTAAATTGATTGGGTTCCAAATAATATGAAACTACCTTTATAACATTGGACTCTTTGAATGTTATTGCTCTGCCTTAAAAAACTTATTTTTCAATTTGAAATATTTGAAATATATTAGAAATCAACTTTAGTGAAAAAGGAAATGAGGAAAGTAGACGGAGGAAAGAGCGTAATAACGCTGTTTAATATTTAAAACCATTTTCTAAACTTCAAAATCGATTAAAATACAATAATTATATTCTAGCCACAGTTTATACAATAACAAACTTTAAATAGATTTAACCCTAAAAGTAATTTTTATGTCGTTGCTTCATACCCCCAGTACACTCTACAAATCCGTATGCGGTCACAGTATGATTAGAATGTTATACAAACCCTTGTCACAGAGAAAAACATTTATTTATTACGGATTGTAATCCCTTGGCAAATACACTTGACAACTTTTAAATAACTTTTAATTTGGACGGCATAAAATTAAAATAAAAATAGCAAAAACAAAAAATAGACCGATCAAATGAGCGTCAAACTGATTTACGAGAACCCGAAAAAAGTCATTATAACCCCAGCACAGATTTAACACATTCCAAATAATCAACCTTATTCGTGGCTATTTGCATTTTTTCGTTTTTTTGTTTTTGCTTTCCGAAAAGCAAATTATAACAACTGTGGCGGACAACATGCCCAGCCGCTCAGCTCAGCATCTCAGCTGGTGTGGACTGCTGCCTAATATGCGACAGATTTTAATAAAAACAAGCAGCGGTAGTTAAATTACGGAGGAGGAGGGGTCAGATGTGGAGCAGCATTGCTATTTGTTTTTACGTTGGTTTTATGCTATAACTGTTTTTTCTGCATTTTTTGTTGTTTTTGTAGCACACACCAACCGACCGACCGACTGCTGCTGACACGCTGCTAAATTAATTAAACTTCTTCAATTTTAATTTAGCACTTCTCGACACCGGCAACGCATCACCTCACCGTACTGGCCACGGTAGCGGTGAGAGCAAAGCAAAAACAAAAACAACAGCTACAGCATGCATATAAAGTAAAAGTACAAAATAACGGTGCTATAGCGCAAACTTAATGATAAGAACAACATGAGAATGTAACAAAAATTAAAATTGATCGGAAAAAGTCAGTTGGGGACGCTGCAGCAGCGAGGAAGAGAGAGGCTATGCATTCAGAAAAAAGAGAAATAATCACTTAAGAAGTTAAAAGTGTTGATTGGTAACGAAGCGGAGAGCTGGGGGGAGAGCTGAATATGAAGCACGCAAATGCAAATGGAGTGAGCGATCGATGCGACGAGTCACAGCAGTAAACTTATTTTCCTGGCACCCATTGAATACCCCAGTCCACCCATTGCCAATTTACTCAGACCCCAACTCACACAATTCTGGCACCGAAGTTATTTCATTAAAATTTTAATTGACGGACATTTTCCGGCAAATCAACTCAAGCGAACGTGCGACAGTCGGAAAGGCGATAAGTCTGGAAGAAGAGCTGCAGAAAGCCATCCAGCCAATAGTAGTAGTGTAAACCTAAAATTGGAGACAGTGGACGGTGGAAAAGTTTTCGTCACCAATTTTCAAGGAAATTGCCAGCTTTGATGTACTTCTTTTCCTTTCAACATGTTTCCCTCTTTTTATTCTGTGCATAATTTTTTATTTCGAATTACTCCTCAGAAGGCGCGCCCTGCTCGGGTTGTGCCGAAAAATTGTCACTAATGAAATATGGTTTTGAAAAATTCACTAAAAAGTCAACGGACGCCGAAAGGAAGGAAGTGTAAAGTGCCAGCAGAAGAAAGGCAAAAGTGATTTAGATGAAGTGAATGAATATTTACGAGCTCGCCGTGCTAAGAAAGTAGCTGACAGACCAAAACGATTTCGCGTAGTCACAACCGTTCGGAACTTCAAAGGTGGCATGCAAGCGGACATAAGCTGAATAAAGGACTGAAGGACATTAACATGTGCACGAGAGTCAACTGAGTCATTAAGCAGAAAACTGACTGAGGTGCGTTATATAGCGCGGCAAAGAATGTTGGAATATTGTTAGGGTGGCGGCGGTAAGCAGACTTGCAACACGGTTGGTAAACACAAAGGTGGTGCACCGCATAGTAGAGAAGGTGCTCGTCAATACAGCTAGAAAATATACATATGATAATAATATTGCACGACCACAATGAACTCACAAAGACAGCTGCTGAAAAGCACACACGCTCCTCGCCTCATCCCCGTGTTAGAAATGTATAAGCGACTGCATGACGAAGCATTGGCGAAAAGTACATACAATTAACTTGCGGTTACTTGCCACCTGTAACAATCGAGCTCCAAGTACCACGCATCCGTCGAGCACAAAACACTCCCCACACAACACCACCCACCGTCGGCAACGCGCCTCGCCGCAAATACTCAAACTGCTCAGACTGCATAAGCACAAAGCGAAGAAGCAAGCACCAACCGCGGAAACACTAAAGACCCTCCACGAACCCTCAAACCCATAAAACACCTGCAACGCAATGGAATAATAAATGCGAACGAAATAAAAAAAAATCCGAGGAAAATCAACAAAAGCGCCAAACAATAGCAAAAAATGCGCAACAGTTGCATTGCAACAAGAACAACAATAACCAGCAGCAGTTACGCCAACAGCGCAGCTATAAACACAGCGAGCAGCCAGTCCCCGAACTCGCAACGCAAGACAGGCTGGCAAGCGGAGCGGCAGCACAAACATATCCTGCGGTAAGTTTTCTCATTTACTTCTCGGCCAAGCTGAGTTCGCTTCTCAGCACAAGTTTGCTCAACTGACGATGGGTTTTTGCTGTTGTTGTTAGGGTTTCGTCGCCAGTTGTAAATGTTGAACCGAAATCGGCAAAGTGAAAACCATGGAAGCGTGACTTTGCAAGTGGTTAGATTGGCCTGTAAGTGTGCATGTGTGTGTGTGTGTACGTGTGAGTGGCGATAACAGTCGCTGTCGATCTTTCTTATCAACAGCATTGCCAGCTGTAACACTTGGTTGATAGAAACCGCAAACACAGTGAAGCTAACACAAACAAATTGTGCGTTATGAAGACAGACTGAATAACCTCAACCGAATTGTAAATGTTTCCTGAGTGTGATAGAGAGTATAATATCTTGAGCCTTTAAGTATTGGAAAGATAGTTCATGAAATGTCTTATCAGACAGCGATTCCTCTAAATTAAGTCACAACTTGTTAATTATTTTGAAGAACATCTCTCGAAGTTTTGCTGAAATAAATAAATCCGAAGACCTTGAATCTTTTTAAGTAAACCAATAAGATAGACCAAAACATGTTCCCAGTATAATATTAGATTATTCCACCAGAAAATTCTAAAGATCACATTCTTCTGTTATTGGTTCGTTTTACTCGCATTTTTGTTTTTTGTTTTTTTACTTTTTCTTTTTAGAACCATCATATTTTTCCCGTAATAATCTCAAGAATATGTTCGCATCCAATTATATCGGGTAAAGACAAGGCAAATACCAAGGGAATATGTAAAGACTGGGTTTTATCAACAATGAACTCTCTTTTCCAACAGTTGAAAGTGACATCTCAGATCTTTATCTTGTATGAGCTTCTCTCATCTACAGCATTTATTAAATGGTCACTTTATTAACTTAGAAACATTATGAGAAACAGGAAAGACTATTTACACAACTGGTAAATCCGCTAGGAATAACACATTTACGTGTGAGTCGGACCGGCTTTATCTGCTGAATTCCCAGCAGTAGCCTTTCCACTTCCGCCTCCTCGAAAGTTAACTGCAGCGCTGTGAAGCAGCAGGCATTCGACCACATTGCAGACGCCATGAGCAACGGGCGAGAATAATGACAACAGCATCTTCAGCAGCACATCGTAGTCTGAAAACGGACACATGGTGACTGCCGGTGATGGCTGAACAGACTAGCCAACAGCATAAGACCGCCACGGACGTGCCAATTGACAACACTTTCGGCCGAATGTGAGCTGCCAGCAAACAGGCTGACAAGTACACTCACACAAACAAACAACCAAACATTCGTAAGTAGATATGAGTGTGCTTGTAAGGCCCATTAATGTTTTAGTGACATGTGTCCTGCAGTCGCCATATGCGCTCCGTACATTCTACTCCTGTGTGGGGTGAGCTGTTGTAGATTCAAAGGAATGCCAAGTAAATACTGTGCTCTTTGTTGTTCTTTATGTTGAGCTCATTTGTTTTGTGTGCTCTCGCCAAAATGGCAACCGTGGCTCTCTGTTTGTGCAGGACCGGCGTACGAGGCGCATGTGCCCACACGAAGCGCTGGAGAAATGTTATTAGTTTAGCGTCTACGCTAGGTGGGGGTTAGAGAGATTGATATCCTGTCGAGCTGTTAGCTTTCTCAGCTCGGTTTCAGTCGTACTTAGCATTCGCGTTAAGCGGTAGACAGTGCGCTGGTGAACTGAAAAGCGCAACACGGTAGAAAGCCAACCGCTAAATCAAGCAAATGAACAAGAAGAAGAAAACGTTGTGTGTTTACAATTGAGTCACGGCTAAAAGGACTTACAAACATTACTCACTAAAGTTACTACGCTGAATCTCTAACTTCACGCGCTGCTCTTTTCAATCCGTAGCTAATCTTCCCAGTCCTAAAACAAATTCTTTAATATCCGATCGCACGTTCGCCACACGTCTCGGGGCGATTTAAAGTGGACGCTGTACCAAACGTGTAAATAGCCGGTGCGCGTGTATGTTTTGTTTATACGTGTCGCGTCGTGCCGTGCACGCCAACCGGCCTATTCAGTGCTTTCCACTTAGTGACGTATATTCTTCGCAAGGCTGTTGCTGTCAGTGTCAGCATTGGTAAACCATTGTTTTTCAATTTTCCATTACAAAAGCAAACAATCAACGGCTTAACGCAAAATAATACAAACGTGAGAATAAAGAGTAACAGCGAACGCTGGACGCGCATCCAACCTAGGTGTCCTTAAGATATACAAATTACAATTAAGCGGAGCGAAAAATTTAATCCTCTTAAAGTGTTTATGCTCAACTTAAAGTTTATTGTAAAAAGTACGGATATAAGTGTATATACGTGGTCATTAAATAAAACGCATACTCGAAGCGTCGGGCTGTAATCACAATCTGCGTGCCCGAACAAGTGCTTTGCAACTTTACCTGTTCGAAAGTGTAGTCAACAAAGCGCGCTGCTATCACGCGAGCATATTAATGAGTTGTAAAGCGCGCACACCATTACTAACACAAAAACTGCACAACAATAACGGTATACTACAAACCAATCTCACTAACTAACTTCTGACTAGCGACGCGCAGGAATCCGCGTAAAGCGCGCGGTTTCATTAGCAACGCGCGACCGTGTTACTGCGCGCCTCATTAAAGTGTCATAAAAAGTTTCTGTTGTCATACTGTTACTGTGGTTTTAACAACAACAACAACAAATGTAATAACAAACGCGCGAAGCAAGAAAAACGACAAGTTGATGCCGCGCGCTAACAATAGTAGATTATTAAAAGGATTAGAAGAGTGCTGAAAGTCTGTGCGCACAATGCTTTGGCCGCGCGGCATGCAAAAGGACACTAACAAGCATCAAATGCCTTTGTTTCAACCAACTACGTTGAAGTTGTACATCTGTGTGTGTGCGTGTTGAAGGCGTCGCGCTAGAAACACAGGCGACGGACGCTACGCAAAGGCGCGTTGTTAAGACTAGTTGAAATATTATCCTGTGCTGAAATGCTGAAAGAGCAAAATCACCGGGATAAGTGCGCTTAAGCGACAGCAACATTATAATAACAACAACAACAAAAGTGAGTAGATACAAAGTAAAAAAGAGTCCCTTAACCATATTGCGCGTACGTCGCTGCCTTAACTTAATCAAACCCCAAACGTGCAACGCTCAAGTCTTCATATCTTTTCTGTGTGCATCTCCGCTGTCAGCAGTTACTTTGTTACGTTAATCCTTAGGTCCCAGTTATACAGTTATTGTGTCTGTCTGTGCGCGCTGTGAACAAAAGTTCGAAAAGCTCCCAAACAGGCGCTCACACTCAAGCGCCACGCAGCCACATATACATTTACAAATCTACGAGAATTCAAGTGTGAGAAATCATGCGCGTTTGATTTTGTTAGTGCGAATGTCTGTGTGCATGTGTAGGTGTTGGTGATATATTGTGCATATATAATACAATATTCGTCGCCGCAGTTGGCCTTTGCGTGCGTAAGCCTATCTATGAACCAACTTACCATCTCCGCCGCTTGGCTAGTGATACGTGTAAATTGTGAGCGTGTCGAATTACCAAAAAGGATATATACACATATTATTTATACAGTTATTTGCACATGTATGCGGTTTATGCGGAATGTTCTTGTCGTTTCACATCAATTTCGGTCGAGAGCAGCTCTTCAGCGACGCGCAAACAACGCTTCAGTTAAACTATATCCAAGCGGGCGTTCACAATAGCAGTTATCCGAATAGTGCAGACCAACACAGCCGTTAGCGAGACAAACGTGTCAGCCAGCCAGCCAGGCAGTTAGCAAGTCTAGCGCGTAAGCTGCTCAACCACGGTGCTCAGGCGCTCAGGCTGGTGACCGCAACACCATTTAAGCAGATTGCATTTTCATAAGTAAGGATTTAATGTGTTTTTCATAAACAGCATAAACAGTTTGCGCCAGTTTCACTTTTCTTTTGACTTTACTGCTTTGCATATATATTACCATACTCATTCTATGACATAGTTACATATATCTATCTAACATAACTGAATGTATGTACCCAAAAGCGACTTAAAAGTTCAACCCATCGGCGCTAGCAATATTTGAGAACTTTCATTATATGTTTTTATTTCTACTCCTAGCGCATACCTTTAGTAATCCTTTCCGCTTTGAACTCCTCACCATGTGAAATGTGACTCCTTTAGTTTGTCAGGTTAGATTAAAATAAAGAAGAACCGCTGCGCTTTTCAAATTGGATTTTGCTATTAAAAGGTATATAGTTTTTCCATTATTCTCTGAATTAAATAAGATCGTCTCATAAGAAAGTTGACAAAGTAGGGTTATTGGATTAATCTGAAGAATCAAGGTTTTATTATTTTAGAAGTTGATTAACCGAGTTATTCTATATATAAATATTTGATTTTAGTAAATTTTTCAAAACTGTCTCCCATTTTTATGAAAAAGAAGCTTTGTAAAAGCGACATAGTCAAAAATTGTCGACCCGTCGAATCGAACAACCATTTGACCTAACTTATTAGGGATGCAAGAAAAAGAGATGCTACCAGTTTAAACGAGTATTCACAGACATATTGAGAATGAAATACAGACCCAGTTTACAATGACTCCTGCTAAAAAATCATAGTTTATTTAAAATAAGACGAAAACTTGCTTTTGCTAAAACTATTTTATACCACAGTAAAAAAAATAAATTGACTGTTGTCGGGAATTCAAAGCAAAAATATTTTTATGTGATTTGACTTTCTAAACATAATTTTATTTAGCAAAATGTATTGTTGTACTATTTTTTTCCTATTAAGCTTGGTCTATGAATATGTATATACAATTTGAATATAAAATATGGTAAATAAAATGTCCAGCACAAAAAATGGTTAGAAATTTGTGTGTAGGTTAGTTAGACATAAGCTTTGCACACTTAAGGACAACTTCGTTACTTCTCTGACAGATAAGTAATTATTTGTTTTTTTATTTGTAATAAATCCATTTAAAGCTACAAAATATATACAGAAATAGTTTTTAGACACTTTGGCCTAATTTTTTTTACAAGCTGTTGTATATACGATTTGAATATTTTCATCGTTTCTTGTCATTCTGAACCTAGGTTGGTATAGTTATTGGGTATAATAAAGACTACGGAACTACTTATTCGTGCTTGTATTGTAGTAATTCACCAGCTTGGGAAATATCAAAAATGCAGGATAAAATGGAAGCGAGAGATTTTCAGCTAGCTGCACAGCAAACATCTCCGTTAGTTATCATATTAGCTGCAATAGATCTATGCTTACAATATAGAGGTTTGCTTGTCAGTTATATTTATCATTCCGGCGTACATTGCTTTAGAAGAAGAAAAAAACGACAGAAAAATGTTAAAATTACTTTTCGAGCTAGGCTAGGGCTGACACGAATGATTTGCGTTAACTCACAGGTTATACATAAAATGTAAAATAAATCCCAGTAAAATAATTCGCATAACTAAAATCCTCCCGAAATACCTTTCACTTGAGAGTAATATTGTATCAATGACTTTGGTATTAGGTGGCAACTCTTCTGAAAATGCGTCTATATATCTCGGGATACTGCAATATTTAATTTATTTTATTAAACTAATTGAATTTAAAATGTTAAACAGGTGGCAACTATGCACAAAGATATGCTCTAACTTTTATTTTCTTTGGTAATCTAAGCTCCGTTATTTATAGTTTTTTCTTTCCATATACTTATTTACAAATAGGTGGCAATCCAGTGATTTTATTATTTAACAATTCGGGTATTACGCTGAACAATATGTGACTAAATTTTGTTACGCTACCCGATTTCGTTGCACTTAACTACAGCAACACTTAACGTTATTTCATGATACTATACTCATATACCACCTCGCTTTATTACCCCGAAAAGATATTCACTTAATTTTACTTCTTTACGATTTATTATCCTTTTACTTTCAATCTGCGACCTATTTATTTCGCCCTTTGACCAGACGCTTGCTTAATGCAAACAACAACAACTGCGCCGCACTTCATTCCATACCAAGAATGAGCCACAGAGATTTACATATTTATCTGCCTTTATTTACATAGATAAATATGTGCACAGACAGACAGAGGGGCAAACAAGCTAGTTTGCTTTAATGCTCGTATAGCATTTCTAAAACGCCTGCCGCCCCTTGTGTCCTTGTAGTATATATAAAAGTGGTGCTACCACATAAATGAGAAATATGCTTCGCCACACTCGAGCTGCGGCATTTACGCGCCGATAAATATGCTCGACCCAGCCACGCCACATCACGCTCAACTAGCACGCTTCACACGCTCGCTAACGAAGCGAGCACTAAGCAAATATTTCCTACAATAATGTCCTTTCACAGCAGATTTACATTTGCGTGACTATCCGTTAGCAGAAACACACACACACACATATATATATGAGTTGACATATGTAAGTGGATATGTGCTCAAGTAAGCGTTGATAATCGCGGAGCACTATACTAACTATGGCCATTTAATATTTGTAATGCGTTGGCCAAATGCTATGTGTTGTTGTTGCGTGATTACGTCAATGTTAACTGTGTTTGATCGCCAAACTTTCTCTAAAGTGAAATAAATTTCCCAGTTCCAAGAAAAAATACGAACACGCGCGCTCTTTGCCATAAATTGTTCCTCCGCATCCTTGGCTTCGTCCGCACCGTTAGCGCTGAAAAGTGTGCACTAATTGAAATAAGTGAATGGAACCGAAATGGAGAAAAATTTAGATTTACGGTCGGTCACTTACGGCGCACTTATGGACAAAACCGCTAAGGAGAACCGTAAAAAGTGAGGTGGAAAACAAAAACAAAAAACGCAAATGTGCTGATATAAATATCCTGTCGACGTCAACGCGTCTAATAGCTACTAACAGCTGATATCAAATTGATGAACATCCCCCAAAAACATTCTAGCCAACATTTCAATGCTCACCAGCTCACTTACGCTCGTTGGACATTTCAACAAGGCGAATATATCAAATGGCTAAAACACACACATAGCTACCGCAAATACACTGTGTGTTTTTATAAAGATCATCAGTCACCTCATTTGCGCTCGTACTTAAACTTTCCCCTTCTCTTTTGTTGACTTGCCATTCAGTGCATTCGAGCGCTCATTTTCATTTGAACATAGTATTTAGTCATATCGCATAATTAAAACACAATCTTATCGCTGTTGGCACTCAGTGAGTGCGTCCGCTGCGGAGGTTTTCAGCTCTGTGCCAGGCCATTGCGTTGCGCTTACGTGTAAAGGTGCGTGTGCGTTTGTGTTTATGGGTGTTGAAAGTCGTCAATATGTGCTGGTTGAAAGCAAAAGTGCATAGAATTTGTTTTACAATTCGAAGGTAGTTGGTCAAATGCAACGGAAAGTGCATGCAAACATGCATTCATACTGATTTATATATATACATACATACGTAAGTATACGACAACATATCTACGCGTGAGATAAAGGTACAATATTAAGGTCTTGCTTACTGTTATGTATGTACAATATATGTATGTATTAAGGTAAATGTAGTTTATACAAAAATATTCGACAATTTATATTAAATATTGTTGTAGAAAATATTCAACAAAAATAAATTTATAAAATTAAAAGTTTCTGCTGAAATATTTTATTGCATATATGTATGTATACTTTGCCAATGCTCTTATATTCTACAGAATTCGTTTTTAGTTGAAACATATATTCATTTATGGCTTTCTTTCACAAGGAAATTGAAATAAAATGTAACAGTAATTTACTACTATATTTATTCGTTTATTCACTCCTCGTCGAAGATAAGGCCCATTCAAGAGCGCAGTCAATTCCCATTCGATGTGATTTATGTGCCCATAAACGAGGAGTATGAATAACAAAAGTGGGCTCGTGAAGCATATTTAATAATATAAAATCTTTAACGTTGCTCGTGCTGAGAATCAGCTGAGTGAGTGTGTTTATAAAAACTTGAAGTGGCCACTAAAAATGAGTGGAAGTGTCCAAACTGCAGAACAACAAAAACTGCCACACTACGACCACCGAGTGGCATTACGAAACCAGCTATGAAATAAAGCCATCCAAAACGCCTAAATTTATGCAACGCGTTGTCCACAATTTATATATTCATATTTGCATTGTATATATCCCTCGCACGCCTATGGATGTCTTTGTCATTTATAGGGATATATTTATTAATGTGTGTGTTCCGTGGCAGAGCGCAAGCATTCCGAAATTACGCCGATGGTGATGTTATCGAAGACAACAAAAACGCTCCTTCAATCAAGGCAACAACAATGGCGTTGACAATTACTCACCCAGTCGCAATAACAAAGCCATTTATTTATTTCGCCTAACACAAATTTGCCATTATGATTATCATATCTCACCCACAAGCAGGCAGTGTGCAAGCCCGGCAGACAGCAGGAGCAGCAGTAAACGGGTCTAACGAGCGCTAGGACTATGACACCCACCAATCAGGCTGGCAGGCAACCCATTTTTATAGGTTCACACAAACACTCACACGCACAGGCATCGATGGCAGCACATGCATAATTCACATTTCCGCTTGTGGCATTGTTTTTGCAGCGAAATGGTGTTGTTTCAGCCGGAGCTTATGGAAAACAAAAAAAATCGCATGCGAGATGACTTTGAAAATATGGCCTCGTTATCAATGCGTCGCCGTATCCTTGGCAGTCTTTGGCAGCGAACGTGTTGTTTGTTGTTGTTGGTGTGGAACGTGATGTTTCCAAAACATCGGTGCGAGAGTGCGTGCGTGGGTGTATTTACCTGCGCTCTAGCGCCAGCAACTAGTAGTCTGAGGCAAATATTGAGCCAGCGCTGAGATTGTGAGTTGTTCAGGTGAAATAAATTTATATTTTTCAAGAGTTGTTTGTGCATGCTTATAGAGGAGCAAGGATTTCATTACATTTTGTGCGTCTACTTTGCCTTTTACGCACGCACTTGCAGACAGGCATGTATATATTTTAGTATTATGTAATGTGTATATTTTAGTATTAATAATTTTATTAAATCTTCTCTCTTCATCTGTGCCAGTGAGTTAACGAAAGCGGTGCTTTAAAGGGACACCTACACTGTAATGGATGTATGTATGTATAAATAACAGTACTCAGTAGCTAGATTGAATTATGTCTGACAAAAGACTGTCACCGCGGTAACTTAGAACAGAACAGAGTGGCTTGAGTGCATGGCAGTTAACCAAGAGATTGTGGGTTCAAATCACAACGGAAGTAAAATTTATAATTTTTAAATTTTCTCACAAGATAAGATTTATATTTCATCAGTCAGAGAATTCAAAAGACACTTATCTTATAAGAAAACATTTAAAGTTTCAAAAGAAGGATATGTTGGGCTTCCACAATTCCATGCAGATTTGAAGAACTAGTATCATTATCAGTTTAATAGTGTTCCATGAATCAAGTGTTCCAACAATACCCCAATGTTTCATTTCAATAAAATGATAATAAATCTCGAAAGAATGTGACATAATGACGTCTCTTTTGAGAGTTTGGCGATACATACATTCCACAAACGTATATGTAGAACGTATTCAACTTCAGCGATTATAAAATGGTCAGAGAGATGACAATACAGTACAGCATAGGCATATATAGAACACACACATCTGCAAATACAATCTCTGTACGAAAAAAGTCAACACATCAAAATTCATTACTGGCCCACGGCTGCCTACAATAACAATGATTATGGCCACCATATCGAATGGATTATAAATTCCAAAGTATCACTTGTGCAATATCATTGTCATTACGAACGCCCCTACTGTCATATTACAACAGCATAACGGCACAACAGATATATAGTTTTCAACTGTCCTGCACAAAATTGTTTCGGACTTAAAATCTGTCTCCCACTACAGTTACAGCGCCGCCGGGGCTGTCCATATCAGTTTCACATCATCTCCAATTTAAACATCAACATTGTTGCTCATACGACCCAACGTCCACTTTCAACAAAAATCGTTTCGCCACGAAATCAGCCAGCATGGACCGATGTGACCGCAGGAGCTTATGTACTTGTAGTTAGACAACGGCGCCACAGCAGTGATACGCTTCCCTACTTGCTGCATGGGAATACTGCCACCCACTATACACACCCTACCGCCTACTGCAACGTTATGGAGTTGAAAGTTCAAATTTCATTTTAATAATAAACGCTATAAATTTCATATTATGGCGCATTGTATCTCTCCAGCTCTCGCTATTCGTGTGCTCTGTCAGCCACAGCCTGCATGCCATCGAGTCTGCTGCTACATGCGGTTTTGTCCTGTGGCAACTCACTGCCGCATTCGTCGCCGCCTTGACCCCTGTCGACCGTTCCATTCGTAACCGTATAAAACTGAAAAATTGGCGAAACTTAGCTGCGTCGCAACGAAATGGCCTAACGCACTTTTGCCTAACGACCAACGGTGCTGAAATAACGGTATAACAGTGATCGGTAGGCAACACTCCCGCACGCTTTTCACAGTTACACACACCGAAGTTTAAAAAATATAAAATACCCAACCATGTAACATTCAGTCATTCCGCATTCCCTCGCCGCGTAACCGGCACCCTAGTTCGTTCGTTCGTCGTTCTCTGGTTCGCTCGTTCGTTGATTCGTTCCACCGCATTATTGTTTATGCTAATGGCGACAGGCAGTACGCTCCGTGCTCGCTGGCTGCATCGTAATTGCTGCCGCCCCCTCGACGCGGTGGGAGTTCAGTAAATCTGTTTCTGCCAACTTTTTTCATGCGGCAAAAAGAACGTTTTAAATTGTCCCCACTAAATGACAATTTACACCGCTGTATTTCTATTTTTTTGCGTCGTTTCTTTTTTTCTGTTTAGCAAAACAATTTTGATGAAAGTTGAAGATTTATTATGTGCAAATATTTTCACAGTCATCACCTGCAGAGTGTGCTAGTACTTATTAATTTCTTGATGTTCGTTGTTAACGCTATGCGGGTGTGGGGGAATTGTAATGGATATTTCGTGGGTCATTTTATGGTCAATATTGTGTAGCATTAAGAAAATCGTCAAAAAGGGGAGGTAAGGTAGGGAAAAAAAGATTAATGTAAAATTATTCATAGCACTTCGAGCTAGATGTCCTTAAAATATAATTTATTTAATTTTTTCAATAATTTGAGCTGAGATTTCAATTGTTTCTGCTTTGATTGCGGCGTAAGTAAAAGGATAATAAAATATTATGTATGTATGTATAGACCTAAACCACTTGGACCAAAATTTATAGTTGCAATTGCTACCAATAAAGCAAGCGTTTGACAAATAGTAAATATTTGTTTTCTTTTCTTAAAAATATTAAGTATCTTTAGTCCTTATTAAAATATTTAATATGATTTAATGAAAAAGTATGGGGAGTAGAATCTTTGATGTCTGTCTAAGGCGTAAGGGTTTGCATAAGGCTGCTAAAATTATAACAAGTGGAATTCTAGTTGAAAAGACCTCCAAGAGTGTGGCGTATACTTTTTAGCAAATTTACTATAAAGTTAATTTCGATGGCTGCTTTTTCGGATGGAAATGATCTTATCAATATTCGCTGTTACCAACGTATAAATTCTTTAATAAACCCTATATAGTTTCTCTTTCGTATACTACAGGGTTCGCTTCATTCAATGTTGTCAACATTTCAATTTATTTACTTTAGTTTTACTGTTATATCTCTCTTTATGGGAGGCTTATAATGTGTTAGAGAGAAAGCATTATTTCTCAATTGCCGACTAAGTTGAAAGTAGCACCGGTTGGCTTATGTTGGTGCGAAGGAATTTGTTTACAACTTCCGTTTCATTATATAATGAAATCAGTAACTATAGATTGATTATATCACAGTAAAATTAGTTCCACTTATTGAAAGGAAGTATCAAATAGCTCGGAGAACTCTCCAATTTGTATGTAGTATATCATATATAGTAAGTAGCTTCCTCCTCTTTTACCCAAAATCTTTGTATGTTTAACCAGAATTTGGATCGATTTTAAAATATCTACGAGTAGTTGTGGATTCTGAAACAGCTTTATACACTTCTCTAAAGTAAACTCTCACTCTTTCTCCTACGCTCTATAAAGATTCTTTGATTTCCTGATCCTGAAATGATGTTGTATTGAGCTGAGTAAATGAAGGCTAAATGAAGGCTCTTCCTGAACCTAGTATGTAATTGTATTGAACTTTTTGGGCCAGTAATATGCTTGCTATCAATACCATTTTGAGTTAATACATCTGTATGTATGGTACAACGGATGCTCCTTATTTCATCTCAGACACCTTTTAGTTTCACGAAAATGCAATAGAATTTATATCAATGAAGTTTTGAGAATTCTTAGTTTAAAATGCGCACTTAACATTCAATTTTCTTACTTTCCACTTAATACAATAAACGAAAGCACACACACACACATATACGCCTGCAACATCGCCACAAGTTGGTCCCTTGTTGCTTGGTATATCATGCCATTCCCGCGGAATTCACTTTAGAACTACAAGCCATTATTTTCTGCAACAAAGTAGATCACAATAACAACATGCTGCTGCTGATTCTTCTTATTCTTCAACTTCTTCCTCTTCTTTAGTTCCAACAGCGTTTAATACCAGGTGAAGGTGCTGGTGAAAATACCTTTTTGTTGTCCTTTCCTTTTTTGTAATATAAGCACTATTTATTGTTGTTGTTTTCTTGGTGGTGATCAATTGTCGCTGCTACTGTTTTCTCAGGCGATACAAAATGGCAAACAGAAACGGATGCCTAACTTTACAATTTCTCAATGCCGCGACAATGTAGACTCCATACAATGCGCTTCTTGCAACATGCGCCGCCACACTGCGGACAAAACCCACATAAACAAAAACAACAACAAAATGCAGCAAACTAGAATTTCCATGCAACGCAACGAGTTGGCCTCCAACATGCTCCCCACGTCCACCACTCACCATATGCCACTGCCGAGTTAAATTATTCATTTCTTCTTGGGCACAAAGTGTTCGATGCTCAAATGAATTTGTCATTTCAAATTTGATGGCGAACAGCGCTCCAACAACGGGGCTTGCTGCGGAAATGCTGGCGGAAGGTTATAAAAAGAATACAGCTCTGAAAACAACAAGCGACGGCAGCGGCATTAAGGTACTGAAGACAACGCTAAAAATTATGCACTCAAACCTTATACTGTTGCTGCTGCTGCTAAGTTGTGAGGGAAGCGACAAAAAACGGAAATGACAGGAAGTGCAAACGGAAGCACAAAAAAAATGTTCAACAACCCGCTGAACGAGCAATCGAACAGCCAGGCGACCCAGCGACCAACACAAAACGGGATCACAAAGCGCCAGCATTGAGTCCTACAATGTGGTGTGAGCAAGAGCCGTGGGACAAGCATCTTCAACGTTTCCCGCTCACAACAGCACACTGCTAGGGTGTGGTGCTAGTTTTTTCACAACGCTCGACGTGGACGCGTCCCATTTTGCTGGCTTCTGCCCAATATTCACAAATTTATTTAAACTCTTCTCCGTTCGGTTAAGTCCGCGGTGAGTTCGTTTTCGATTCATTTGGCGGCTGGACGCTGTGCTTATTTGCCCGCAAGCCTGTTGTTGGACCAGCTGTTGCGAGCGCTGGGAAACCTATCGACTGATATCCACATAATATGTACATAGCTACGTAAGTATTTATCTGCCTATCGGCTGCCAATCTCCATTTGCGCGCAAAAATTTCATTGTGATTTTAAGGTTGGTGCGCGCAGCAAAAAACTCGAATCCATTTTAAATTTCGAGTTAACTGTAAAAATATACAATTTAAATATTGAGTTGAACCAGTTTTTTAAGTGCAATATGAATACGGAATGTGTAATTTTTAAATTGAATCAAATTGGTGAGCTTCGATATCGTCCAATAAAATGATATAGAGAGATCTCGTTTCAAAAAAGTGGGTAATCTAAGCCATAGCTCAAATCTCTAGTATGTACCCTGATCTGTATATTTCAAATTCATATTCTGAATACATACGGTATCCATTGATACTCTCTGATTGAGATCCATTATTAATATGCTTTAAAAAATTTAGGGACTTCTATCTTGAAACACTCCTCAATCATGTTTTAATTATCGGTAGTTTATAAGCAACACTTGTTGATGGATTCACGACATAAAACTAAAACTCATCTGCCGTATTCATCCATTAACTGGATATTCTAAAAGAACTTTAATGCTCAAAGAGTAGATGCTGTATACAAGACATTTTTATCTTATTTACTATTATACGATTCTTAAGCAAAGCTGAAGAAATTGGTGGGGACGAACTCAAGGAATTATTTCAAGGTCCTTGAATTTTTACAGATAATATACTTTCTTGGTAGAACCCAAACAAGAACTCGATACTCTGGGAATTTAATTTGTGAAATACGTGTTCCTAAATAATTAGATATGGATGGATTTTGAAATTCCGTCTTTCTGACACTACTGAACGAGACTATCACAAAAGCTATTTTAAATTTGTTACAATTTTCACAAACTTTTAGTAATAGACAAGAGAAAAATCCTTCTTGGACCCACTTAAATATGAAAATGAAAAATTACAACAAACTTACACACAAACACATGGTACATGTGTTGCGGGCTATTACTTACATCTTCCACTGGCATGAACAAAGGACCTTAATAAAATCCGCCACAATTCTGCGGTTCTGAGCTAAATAGCGCCTACTTAGCGGCAAACACACACACACACTTACATGCATAAACAGCCAGCACAACAACGGCTGGAGAAGTATCGTTATTTCTTAATATGAGCGGAGCTTTATAAATTCATACATTGTGTAGGCAATCTATTTACGCTTTGTGTGTGAATACTGGGCCAAGTTGGAAAGTTGCAAGCAAGAGAAAACTTCAAGGAGCAACTTTTGCCTCACTAAAGTATTTGATTGTAGCGCTCAGCGTCCAGCAACCAGCTATATATCACACTGACTCGCGCTCACACAGAACTTTTAAAATGGGGGTAAGAAGAGCATTTGTTCCAATTTCACCCGAAATTTGGTCGTTCATTGTTCACTGTTCGCTTTCATTATACTGTACTTGTGTTCCTTAACTTTTTGCGAATTTCTGTCACTTCCGTTACCACATCCTCTGTTGCCATTTGGCAGCGACTTTGACTTTTCTATGCAACACTTTGCTACTTCTTTCTACTTACTTTTGCCGCCGCTGTCGGGCTTATTGCCTTCGCTTTTCGTATTCCGCCATCTCCTGCTTCGGCGTCTTCTTCTTATTCTGCTGCTGCTAAGTTTGCTTCAGCTTTGCTATTTGCTCCCAATTGAATTACTACGGCATGAAAGCCAATTTTATAATTGAAACGCTTTCATTGCTTTGGGGCAAAGTCTATTTTAATTTACTCTGCAATAATCCCCTCTCCTCCCTTTTGACGGCACTTACAAATACTCACACATATACATATATGTATGTATGCATATGCTACGAATTATTCGACTTGTTTGAGATTCAGAGATTTCGGAAATACGTATGAACCGTTAACAGCATGTGGCGCTCGCACCCAAACACTTCGTACCACAGCAAAGCCTGTCGGCCTGTCAGCTTGCCGGCGCGCCAATTGAGCACAGCATGTCGTCAGCAACAGCAGCCAGTGCCAGCGTCAAAGTCATCGACATGTCTGCTGCCCCATCGTTAAATCGTAATCGTCATTCTCGGCAATCCAATACGAGTCACACACAAACAAGCCGACACACACATATTTCACAAAACCTCACTCTCACTCGAAATTTTTTGAGTTTTTTTGTTGTCTCAAACTCACTTCCGTTCTGCTTCCGGCATGCCCTTTGCTCTACCAGCTCTTACCCAACAGCATTAAATGTTTTGCTCATTTTTATTGGTTTCGAATTTTGGGTTCATCGAAAAAGTTCTAGGCACAAATCAATATTGGTGCGGGTGGGATAAAGCATAAACAGTAGTTGTTGTTGTAGCGCCTTTTGGCATCAGTTGAAATTAGCTGGATTGCTTGATGATTGTTGTTGTCGTCCTTCTCGTAGATTATGATGAGCGGGTGCTGCGTTACGCTGGTCGCCAAATCATCGTCAATCGTTCGCTGCGAAATTATTATTCATCAGCCACGCCTCCTGCCTTTACGCTCGCAACTTTCCGCGACTTTCTTAACTGGCTTTTCTCCCTCATCCGTACCCTTTGGTGGACGCGCCGTCGGCGTTGTAATTGAAAAGTCTTCGTTTACTTTGAATACATCAGCAGCAGCAGGAAATGCAGGGTGAGCGGCGGCTGTGTGGAGCGTGGAATGGCGCGCTGCCACCTTCAATGCCTTCGAAAATGATGCTCTTTGATGATTTTTTCTGCTGATGACTAATAAAAATTTTTAACTGCCACATTGAGCAATTCGTAGTCGTCGTACTTTCATTAGCCGAATAGTTGAGTCTGCCAATATTGGTTACAGTTTTCCATTGAGATTGACAATCGCTTTGATTATGCTGCGCACAGAGGCACGCATACACACGCCAGCAAATTGAAACAAATGCCGCTTCCTCCGTTTGTGTGTGCGAGTGTTTGCTTGGAATGGAGGCATGCAAGTGTGGGGAAACCACAATTATTTGTAAAATGTTTGAAATTAAAAGGCTTTCCAATAATCGTTCAAAAATTCGTTCGCTATTGCCACATACATACTCATACATACAAATTAGATTTAGGTTATACTCGTATTATCACATGTATAAATGCATTGGGGTGCCGCATGCTGGTACTTTGTATTTGTAGAGTGAATTAATTTCAGATTATGAAACAATTAGCATTGCTTGGTTGCTCATAAAACTTCTTACAATAGAATTCCCCCTGAATAAAAATTTAATTTCTACGATCATATCTTTAGAACGGGTTAGGATACATGATGAAATAAAAAAACATATTAAGAAGTAAGGCTTAGGTTAGGGCTTGGATGATTACAGCACGAAGATTATCGGATCATCCTTAGACAGTGAAAACTTTGTGGGATTCAGGATTAGTGCTAGACCACTAGAGGACAGCGTATATTACTATCGCTAGAATCCTCAAAAATAACTTAATTTAAAATGTATCATAAAATGAATTTGCATCCATGGATTTGAAAACGGGCCTCAAACCTTACTATTAAGTTTCCGCAGTCATAACAATTGCTAAACTGGGATAATAGTAGAATTGATATGGTATAAAAAATCTTCAACAATTTCTGAAAGATTTGTATTATTTTTAATTATTATTGCTCTTAAACAATTAATGTAAATGTATACAAGTTAACAAACATTAATTAATAAACAAATTTGATTTCCAACTTCAACACATATCCCTAACAAGATGTTAAATTTATTCAAAACACAAAATACCGATGCGTCATTCCCTTTGTGGACCAGTAATCTCTCATGCGCGAATTCTCTTAACACATTTCCATATAGACATACGACTATTCGCTGCTCCTTTTATAAGTATATATGTAAGTGCGTGCATGCGGCAGGTCTTTTCATCACATAGTTAATGAACACAGCTGATGATGACGATGACATTATCTTTCTGCTAATACATATGTACATACACATACAGATTTCACTCCGACGGGGGGATACTTCTTATTTGTTGTTATCTTTGTGTTAATTTGTACTTATGTATGTATGTTGGTATGCATTCAGTGAATACGTAGAGCAAATGCTGCTCGTTTACCAAATGGCACAGCGAAAGACGTCTGTTCAACGTTAAAGCAGACATTGTGAGAAAATAACTGAGCACCCAAAGCAACCATGTGTTGTAAACGGAAGTATTGTAGGACTAATCCTTAACTAGTTCATTGTGATATAGTGTTGGTTTCATTTGTGTTACGAGTAAAAGTTTCGTGATTTTATAACTAAATATGACATTTCTATGACCCAGTATGAAACCTGAATAGACAGGAAAAGACCTCTGAGACTCGTGGGGAGAACATTCTTTGGGACTTCTATGCTATAAAGATGATCCCAATCTGCTGCATTATGCTGCAGAGTCCATATCGAAATTATTAGGACTATTTTGAATGGTGAATATCATGTCTAACCTAAGCTTAATGCACCTTCTTCCTCCCAGCACAAAACTAGTCTTCTCCGTATACGTAGAAATTACTATCTCAATTGCTCTAGTGATCACATACTCATCCTCTTTGTGCGTGTGAAAGCTTTCATATTTGCGCTCAGACATGTGTATTTATGAGTCAACTGTCGCCCGCTCGCTGCCCCAGCTGCTGCCGCCCAGCAAGCGCCAACTACCCATTGAATTCATGTGAAATATGTCTTTTGAATTATTGATGAATGATGAATGTTGGTTACTGTGATGCGTACCCCCTGCCCATGCGACAAAAGCATTTACACTAAGTATTATTTGTATCCGAATGGATGCCCGCACACACACACGCAGTGCATGCACTTATGGGAGCGTGTGTATGTATGTAAACATAAAAGAATCTTCTTCTTAACTGGCGTAGAAACCGCTTACGCGGTTATAGCCGAGTCCACAACAGTGCGCCACGCATCTCTCCTTTTGGCGGTTTGGCGCCAATTGGTAATACCAAGTGAAGACAGGTCCTTCTCCACCTGGTCCTTCCATCGGAGTGGAGGTCTCCCTCTTCCTCGGCTTCCACCAGCGGGTACTGCATCGAAAACTTTCAGAGCTGGGGCACTTTCATCCATTCGAACAACATGACCCAGCCAGCGTAGCCGCTGTCTTTTTATTCGCTGGACTATGTCTATGTCGTCGAACAACACATACAGCTCATCATTCCATCTTCTGCAGTATTCGCCGTTGCCAATGTTTAAGGGACCGTAAATCTTCCGCAAAACCTTTCTCTCGAAAACTCCTAGTGCCGTCTCATCGGATGTTGACACCGTCCACGCTTCTGCACCATAAAGTAGGACGGGAATGATGAGGGACTTGTAGAGTTTAGTTTTTGTTCGTCGAGAGAGGACTTTACTTTTCAATTGCCTACTCAGTCCATAGTAGCACCTGTTGGCAAGAGTGATTCTGCGTTGGATTTCAAGGCTGACATTATTATCGGTGTTAATGTTGGTTCCTAGGTATACGAAATTATCTACAACTTCAAAGTTATGACTGTCAACAGTGACGTGGGAGCCAAGACGCGAATGCGCTGACTGTTTGTTTGATGACAGGAGATATTTCGTCTTGTCCTCGTTCACCACCAGACCCATTCGCTTCGCTTCCTTATCCAGGCGGGAAAAAGCAGAACTAACGGCGCGGGTGTTGTTTCCGATGATATCAATATCATCGGCGTACGCCAGGAGCTGTACACTCTTGTAGAAGATTGTACCTTCTCTATTTAGCTCTGCAGCTCTTATAATTTTCTCCAGCATCAAGTTAAAGAAGTCGCACGATAGCGAGTCACCTTGTCTGAAACCTCGTTTGGTATCGAACGGCTCGGAGAGGTCCTTCCCGATCCTGACGGAGCTTTTGGTGTTGCTCAACGTCAACTTACACAGCCGTATTAGTTTTGCGGGGATACCAAATTCAGACATCGCGGCATAAAGGCAGCTCCTTTTCGTGCTGTCGAAAGCAGCTTTAAAGTCGACAAATAGATGGTGTGTGTCGATCCTTTTTTCACGGGTCTTCTCCAAGATTTGGCGCATGGTGAATATCTGGTCAGTTGTTGATTTTCCAGGTCTAAAGCCACACTGATAAGGTCCAATCAGTTTGTTGACGGTGGGCTTTAGTCTTTCACACAGTACGCTCGATAGAACCTTATAAGCGATGTTAAGGAGGCTTATCCCACGATAGTTGGCGCAGATTGTGGGGTCTCCCTTTTTGTGGATTGGGCAGAGTACACTGAGATTCCAATCGTCGGGCATGCTTTCTTCCGACCATATTTCGCAAAGAAGCTGATGCATGCACCTTATCAGCTCTTCGCCGCCGTATTTGAATAGCTCGGCCGGCAATCCATCGGCCCCCGCCGCCTTGTTGTTCTTCAAGCGGGTAATTGCTATTCTAATTTCTTCACGGTCGGGCAATGGAACATCTGTTCCATCGTCGTCGATTGGGGAATCGGGTTCGCCATCTCCTGGTGTTGTACTTTCACTGCCATTCAGCAGGCTGGAGAAGTGTTCCCTCCACAAACACAGTATACTCTGGTCATCAACCACTAGATCACCGCTGGGGGTCCTACAGGAGTGTGCTCCGGTCTTGAAACCTTCAGTTAGTCGCCGGATCTTTTCGTAAAATTTTCGAGCATTACCCCTGTCGGCCAGCTTGTCAAGCTCTTCATACTCACGCATTTCTGCCTCTTTCTTTCTTTTTCTGCAAATGCGTCTCGCTTCCCTCTTCAGCTCTCGGTATCTTTCCCATCCCGCTCGTGTTGCGGTCGATCGCAACATTGCGAGGTAGGCAGTCTGTTTTCTCTCCACTGCGAGACGACAATCCTCATCATACCAGCTGTTTTTTTGGCTTTTCCGAAAGCCAATGGTTTCGGTTGCAGCTGTACGTAAGGAGTTTGATATGCCGTCCCACAGCTCCCTTATACCGAGATGCTGATGAGTGCTCTCAGAGAGCAGGAGTGCAAGTCGAGTAGAAAATCGTTCGGCTGTCGGTTGTGATTGCAGCTTCTCGATGTCGAACCTTCCTTGTGTTTGTTGACGTGTGCGCTTTTCTACACAGAGGCGGGTGCGTATCTTAGCTGCTACAAGATAGTGGTCCGAGTCGATGTTGGGACCACGAAGCGTACGCACATCAAAAACACTGGAGACATGTCGTCCATCTATCACAACATGATCGATCTGGTTGCGAGTGATTCGATCCGGGGACAGCCAAGTAGCTTGATGGATTTTCTTATGCTGGAATCTAGTGCTACAGATGACCATATTTCGGGCCCCGGCGAAGTCGATCAGCCTCAGACCGTTTGGTGATGTTTCGTCATGGAGGCTGAATTTTCCGACTGTTGTGCCAAAGACACCTTCTTTACCCACCCTAGCGTTGAAATCGCCAAGCACGATTTTGACATCGTGGCGGGGGCAGCGCTCATAGGTACGTTCTAGGCGCTCATAGAAGGTATCTTTGGTCACATCGTCCTTCTCTTCCGTCGGGGCGTGGGCGCAAATCAGCGATATGTTGAAGAACCTCGCTTTGATGCGGATTGTGGCTAGACGTTCATCCACCGGAGTGAATGCCAGGACTCGACGACGGAGTCTCTCTCCCACCACGAATCCCACACCGAATTTGCGCTCCTTTATATGGCCGCTGTAGTAGATGTCACAAGGACCCACCTTCTTCCGTCCTTGTCCCGTCCATCGCATTTCTTGGATTGCGGTGATGTCAGCCTTTACTCTTACGAGGACATCAACCAGCTGGGCAGAGGCACCTTCCCAATTAAGGGTCCGGACATTCCAGGTGCATGCCCTTAAATCATAGTCCTTTATACGTTTGCCGTGGTCGTCATCAAAAGGGGGGTTTCTCATCCGAGGCCTGTGTTTCTTATTCTTGTGTTTCTTAAAAGAATATCCAATATTTATTGAGAGATGTGTGTTTGTGGCTGACTTCCATGGCGTTTGTGATGTTAATGCCTAGCAAACACACACACACAGGCACTCATACCATCAGCATAATTATACGCTTTTGCAGTTTCCGTCGCATTGCTGACATCCAACGGATGTTCCTGCGATCGCTGGGGTATTTAACTTTGCTCTGCTGTGACACACATACACACACATAAATGTTTGCTTGTGTATATTTCAAGGCTGTCAGTTACTTAATGTTTGCTTTTTAATTCATATTTATTCTTTTTCTGCTATTTTTTGCTTTTAGCTATTTTTGTGCAAATATTCGTTCGTAAGTGTATGTGTGGGGGTCTGTGCTCCCTTAGAAAGTTATGCGTTTCATATGTTAAGTACTCGCATATTGCATATTAGATGTACTGAACTTGCTATGCATGAGCTATTGCATACTTCAAGGCTGCGTACATCTGAATATAATTACAAACGTACAGACATATGAATGTGTCTCACGCTCCGTTGACTTTCTGTTGTCAGTTGCTTATTCGCCCTGTAATTCACTTTTGTTTCCTAAAGTGTATTTGCTTTGAATCAGAATTTCTCATTGCCTTTTGCTTTCACCACACTGCTGCTGGCTTTATTCGTCCTTATGAGATCATACTTTGCTAAATTCTATACTTTACGAATGAGGGAGGTTTTAAGAGCAAATTTACTTATTATTATTAATTATTTTTTAGATTAATAAGCTCTATTTTGCAGGGCTTTAATTCGGTAATCGGTATCTAAAAAATATAATATCTTTCTTTATATGCAATATATCAAGGGCCGGAACATGATTTTCTTATCCCATGCTATCCTCTCCCATGAAGAGTCTAGATCGAAGAGGCACATTGTTGAAATAGACGAAATTGTTGTTGAGACGAGGCTATACGCAATAGGGTAGGTTCTTGAAAGCTATCTGCAGAACCACCCATTAATCATTAAAGACCAATTACGCAGGTTATGGTAAGTCAGGGATATTGGAAAGGCGTCTATCACCATCAACTCTAAAGGAGGCCAATATCGGACTGTTGAGTCTACTCTAAAGCACAACAAATACGATGTCGAACTAAAAAATAAATGCATTATCCATGCCATTTTCAAATTATAACAAAAATATCAGTCAAATCGCATGAAAGCCAAGCATTTGGTGAAATTCTGATTCTGATTCGAATTCGGATTTTCAAAAATTAAGACCAAAAATTAATGAATGTCAGCACACAGTGATGTGTACGAGCAAATTGCACAAATTGGTAGCAGTCAACCGACAGACAGACAGACAAACAGTATTGTACTTGAATATAATGAAAGCAGTAATTGGTCATTGAAGTATACAGCTATCCAATTGCCGAGTATTAATGAGCGCAAATGTAAGCGTCATGCCACACGCAGGTAAATTTTGAATGGAATTGCGAATGAGTGTTTGTGTTGTTGCTCTTGTACAGTGAAGACTCAGCATTGAAAATGGAAACGCAATTGGCCACAATGTTTCACAACTCGGTTGTCGGTTTAAATATCAATTGCAGCTGCTGCTCATGCATGCCAACACACTTACTCACGCATACACACACATCGCTGCTTTGTTGTTGTATGAGATAAAAAGCTATTAATTGTTGTTGTAGATATTCGAAATAGTAATCGCTGCATTGACAACGGCAGATTTTTTTGTTGAACGCGCATTGATTGCACACTTCGGGTGCTAAATACTGACTTACATACATACAAACACGCGCACATGCACATGTTTATGGCTATGTAAATGATTAGAAGCGTCTATGCCTGCAATTCGCTTGGCATGTGTGAAAATATGCACAGTTATACCGTTATGTTTGGATGTAAAAGCTGCGCTATTTATAGTTAGAGCACGCTTGAAATCTGTGTTTAAGTGATGTTACATTTACATATACATACATGTATATATATATATATACATATATATATATATATTGCTGCTTTTACATCCAAACATAACGGTATATATATATATACGTATATTTACTTGTATATTGCATTACAAAAGAGCCGTCTCGATATAAAAAAAAATAGTAAACTGTGTTATTTAAATAGTATACCAAAGGATGATCCATAAGCATTTACATACGATTGCAGTCTGTGCCAGCAGATATAAAGAGCTACTGAATTTTGTTGAGAAAAATGCAAATTTTAAACTAAATTATTGAAAAATAATATTAAAAGCAATTTTGAATGCCTTAATGAAGCCTTGAATTCAAAAGCTATCAAATTGTGTAATAAAAATAATTGCAATCGTTTTGCAAGCCCCAACAATACAAAACTTCAAACACCCACTCCATATCTGTAAATAACTATTTCCCCAAATAGAAGTATATTTAGTTAAATTCCAGTAGGGTGCTTGCGACAAGCTGTCAATCAGAGACAACTGCATGCATTCGAGTATACAATAAATAAACGTGCCTAACACTTAACAGTGATAACGGTACCACCATGGATGGGAGCATATGTAGCTTGTTACAACTCTGAAGCAGGGGCATCCAGGCATCCATTAGAAATGTGCAGAATATTCGTTAGTTACACATGCATGAGCCGATGCTAGACGGAGGGACGGGCGATGATGAAGCGGGCTGGCGACGCGGCATGGAAGATTTGAAGGAAGCTTGGCATTATTGTTTCCATCACCAGCGAAATTTGCTGGATCACGAACATGCGCTGCATACAAGTAAAGAAATGCTCACGCATTCACATATATTTACGTAAGGGCTTCTTAGGTATTTTATGAACACACTCGAATGGGTTTGGGTTTGTGTGCGTTGCAATGAGTTTGCGTTTGCGTTCGCATGCATGTATGCCAACGACGCTTAATCGCGTCACTGGTTGAAGCTTTTATTGAAATTTATTTCATGATATTCTTGGTGTTTTTTCTATTATTTTTTCATTTTTTTTTTTGGTTTTTGCAAAATGCGAAAAAAATCCGTTTTCCATTCTTTCTGCTAGCCTGCTTGAGAGTGTTACGAAATTGCGCCTTGGCGGCTGGTGGTTGGCGGTTGCCAATTGCCGGTCGCCAGCATTCCACCCACCGCCTGCTGTTGGTGCTTGATTGCTGACTGGCAGGCGGCAGGCAGCAGACTTCCACGAGAGCACACACACACAAATCCTGCTGACGCTGGCTGCAACTCAACTCGACTAGCAAACATTTGAAAATGAAAAGTTTGTTGCACAGTCAGCGCAACGACGGTTTCTTCACCCGCGCCCACTGCCATGGCAGACACACACAAATGCGACGCCACTCAGGCGGAAGTGCGCTACTGTTGCCACCCGCCGTGGCGCTTCCGCACTTGTCGTCATCGCCGTCGTCCTTGCAAAAGCTGCTCAATGGCAGCGCTTCGACACTCCGCAGTCGTGGGTAGAAGTTTTCGGGAAATTTCACTGAAGGTACGCGTACTTGCACTAAAATATTAAATAAGGAATGCGTGGCAACACTTGAAATTGAGCGGTTAGCTCACATACTATATGAATGTGAAATATGTGTGCGTAAATATATAGAACGCTTTTCGATAACAACAAGAGCCACCAAGCTGTTGCTGGCAAAAATTTCATTTTCTTGCAACTGCCACAATTCAACAGCAGCAGCAGAACCGGCAACAGCAACAGTGATCGCTGCAAAAATGAAAATAGGAGCAACAAAAGTTTAGAAAAAAGTGGAATTTTTTGAATTTTTAAACTTTGGTGAAAGTTTTCATATGCTTAAACAACAAATCGGTAGTTAAACTATCACGCACGTAAATAACAATGTATGTATGTGTTGGTGTAATAAAATTTAGGTAAGCTGCTTGCAGTTCGTAAACACATGCTGACATAGGTATTGGCATGTTTTGAAGATAAAAAGCTGTTGGGAACTCATGCAATATTCGCACATTTTAATCATGGAGAATTTTTTTATTCAAAACTAAGCAACGTGCATACATACAAACAAAAAAACATACAAGTAATATCAACGCACATATCTAAAACTATTTTTATATGCCTCTCCGGTGCACTCAACCAGCACAAAATGGCAACCAGGGGCGTCAAGGCAACACCAACATCAACAACAGAGCATCAACTGCCATAAAAAAGAATCTACCGTTAGTTAGCAACAAAAAACACACATATTAATAATAGTAAATTTTAGAAAATCAAAACTAGCAAAGCACCACTTAACACCAATTGCTTGGCCTCGCAGCAGAATAACTGTGCTTTGCTATGCCAAACGGCAGCAGAGGCTGATTGGCTTGAATTTTCTCAGACTTAGGAATTTCTTTCGCTCAAGTTTTGCTCATATTTCCGTTGATAAGTGGTAGAAAAAATTCCTTAGCTACTTCTTCACAAGTTACGTAAGAAAACTTTTGCTTTAAAAGGAATATGGGTCTTTGGTTGAATATGCTTATAAAAAGATAGGTACAAATCTAAGTTGCGCATAGGGTTGTTCAAAATAACTCGTTCATATGTATTTATATCTCAAATATGTTGATATTTTTCAAATAAGACATACTAGCAACAAAATGGCGGTATATATACTTTTATATACGTTTAAAATAAATAATAAAAATAAGATAGGTTAAACTTTTTAAAATACTAAATTCAGCGAATATTTCTGTTCAAAACTGCAGTGCGGTGAAATTAAAAATTTTGTCATAATTTTCAAAATAAGTGGCAACCCTATATTTATTCAAAAATATGTCTCCTTTTTGTTTTCTTATTAAAGAGTATATATTATTTCATTTTATAAAAAGTTTAACAAGAAATTTTTGTCTCAACTCATCATTATTAACAGTTTAAATAATATATACTTTAATTTTGTCTACAAACACTCAATTTAAGTCGTTTCGACATAGTTGGCAACCCTGGGCGGCTTTTTATTTTTCAGGTAGCGGGAAATTTTCATTTTTGTTTGAACATACTCTTCAAGTGCTCTTCTGTCCAGGAAAGGTTACATTCGGTAGCGATTTTCAATTACAGAATAAATGGAAACCCTGTAAAAGCTAAAGCGAATTACTAAAGTCAAATTATTAGTTATTTCTTACAAAAATTAAAAGGCTATTATAATTAAATTAACAGCCAAAATATTAAAAAATATTATTTAAACATAAAATTGAAGGATCTTTTCCAAATTTCATATTAAATAAATGCAAAATGTTCAAATCCTACCTGGTGGTCCAACCAAAATTGCAAAAATGTCTGTGTTATGTTAGAAATTTCCCAAATGCCTTAAGTTAATTTTAAAGAACACATGCCAATCCTCTCACCCTCGCCATACTTATGTATTTCAGTAGAAGATTTACTTTCAGATACTGTTTGCTGCATTTTCAACACCACCCTGAGGAATAGACTTTGTTCGAAAAGAACTTAATTAAATAATTCCACAGATTTATTTACTTTATTTGGCGACTACACTGCTGCTTCTTCTCCTGCTTGCTTCCTTTATAATTTGGCCAGCAAAAATATGCGCCACTTTACAGTTCGCCATGAAAGGTTAAATAAAACAGCAATCAAAGTCAACAGCAAAGGTGAGGCATTAAACACGACAAAGGCCAACACACACACACAGCCATACACTCTGACAGCAAATGTGTGAATCAGCTGCTAAGCAACACATATACATATGGTTGTGGTTGCGGATTGACACGAGTTTATGATATACATTGTACGAGTATCCCCACAATTTTGTTGCATGTTCCATGTAAGCATATGGCACACGACGACTCTTATTCTTTGCAACTTTTTAATTACATTTTCAAGAAGTTTGTAACATTTAAAATTGTTTAGAAAACTTGGTGTGGCAGTCAAAAACAGAGCAAACACACACAAAAATAAAAAACTAACATACAGTTAAGCAAGCAAAAAGCAACACAATCAAAGGCAAATAGCTAAAAATCAAAGCAATACAAAAATTGCGCAAACAACGAAAACCCCAAAAGGACGCGCATGCAGACAGGCAAACAAACCAGCGGCACTCCAAATGTTTGTGTGTGTGTGTTTGGTGTTTTTCGAGCTGAAAACAAGACACATGCCACACATCAGCCCGTTCCAGTGTTGCCATGCTGGTATGTCTGGTATTTTGGGGCTCGGTTTAATCCGCTTGACTCGACCGCCTAAGCAACCAGCATGACAGCTGTGAAGCAACCTGATAATACAGCTTCGGTTCATGCCTAGGCAGCCTTCGCTATTTGTTGTTTTGGTTGCAAGAGGATTTATGTTCCCTTCAACGGTGCTACTTCGCAGTAGTTCTATTTCTAAAGTATCTCTTGCGCTTTTTAGGTCTCACGTGTTTTTGGTATCTTTGGCTGTTTTTTACCCAATCTGCAAGTGTCTCTCGATGTTTCAGCAGTGATTTATGATATTAAAAGGAATTTAAAAGGAGAGATGCAAGTAGCAAAAAAAGAGATCTCGTGCAAAGAAAATATTTTCGAATTGTATTTTTTCATCGTATTTCTATTTACTCTTTCCCCGTACTATCTAGTCCGAACATGCCGCAGAGTTTTCTAATGGATCCGCGCAGTATTTATAAACTATTAAAATAAAACTAGGTCAAACATCGCTAAAATACATTTTCAGTGAGAAAGGAGAATTTTATTAATATATCCTCCAAATTTTTCGAAATAATTTGTATCACGTTCCATTATTGATAGCAAAAAATATAAAAGTTATCAAATTATTCATTTACACAACAATTTAAATCAGAATATTGTATATCCATTAAAGGTTATTGGAAATATTCCACGTGCTAAACTTGGTAAAATATTTAGGTGACCTCTAAAAGTCAATACACATCTATACATATTTGTTTGTATGAAAAAAGGCGAGATTTTCTATGCTTTCCAAATTTAAACTGTATTATTTAACGTCGTTAGCTTTAGGCTACATCGCTTGCGGCGAAAACCAATCTTGTTCGCCTATTTTCTCATTTCCTTAACCATATGTGATCCGATTTCTATTTGGTATTTTTCGCACTTTTGTAACGCAGTCTTCTAATGTAATTTTTCATTTATTCTTCTCATTGCAGAAGTTGTTGCACAAATAAAGGTGAAAGGGTAGAGAGTGACAGCGGAAAACGGGCCAAATTCAAGAAACCTAACAAACGAAGGGCATGTCAAGTACATATGTGACAACACAAAATATAACGGGTTTTGTCGGTATGTAAATGCTATACACGCGCCGCCCATAAAAGACATAAAAATAATAACGAAAAAACTGTCGAAAATTAAAGTCGCTAAGAAAAGTGTAGGAAAATCACAGCTAAAACACTATGGACACATATTAAAAAATAAAAAAATAAAATAAGAAGACCGAAAACCGAAAAAGGCGTTATAAAAAATTGAAAACGTTCAACTTTGAAAGACACGTCGCAACAGCAACAACAACAACAAATACGAGCTGTATGCTTCCGCATGCTTATCTGACGACACAGAAATGGCAGCTGACGACTGTTGCTTGGCCGATGCAACGACTGGCAACCAAATAAGTGCAACAACCACAAAAATACTAGCAAACAAAACGACGCACAACGACCGACGCCGTCCACACCACAGACACTGCGACAGCCAGTGTGTCAACAAGCAACGCGTACTCCAACGCCTACAACGACGACGGCAACTGGCAGCGCACCACTGGATAATAGCCAGCAAAACGAGTCGGCAAAAAAACATTAAAGAAAAACGAAAATCAAACAAAACAGCTCAAATAACCATCCGTTGGTGTTTTCTACTTTTTCGCAATTCTCTTCAATTTTTATTGGCTCACTCTCTTTCAACGCTTTTAAATTGACTTTGGCACAGCATTCGCACACACCCAGAGCATACGTTCACGGAATCTCCTATACATCCCCATCAGTCAACCTCCTCCAGCCGTTGTCTGCTTTAATTGAGTTGACTACTCGTACGAAGCGCAAAGCACAGCAGCACCCTCCTACGCCAACAATCAGCAGCCAGTCGGAGTATCATAGAGATGGCGTCAAAGTTTTGGTTGAATGTTTGGTGCGCGCTGGTCGGCTGGTTTCCGCTGCTTGCGAACGGTTACCTGAATGTCTTCATTAGCCATCGCGAAGTCATCAAATTGATGGGTGAGTAGAAGCAGAATGAACAAATAGAGAGCAAATACAAACAGCTATTTTAAAGTCTAAAGTCTGAAGTTGAAATTGTATGGGGAAAGTATTATATGTATGAGAGATATTAAAGCAGAAAAATTTCATAAAATTTAGTTAGGTATATACAAAATTTGTCTGTTTTGAAAATTCGAAATCTAAACACAAACACATATTTATGGTCGAAATAAGCTTTAGATTTAGTCTGCTTTTATTTGTTACTCATACGCCCTGGATCTTCCACGTGTGTAGGTATATGCAAATACATCAATTTTGCAAATATATCTCAATATTTGTTATTTAAAAATTTTGATGACAACAAATATTCCGTTATACATTTAATGCATCTGCAAAAAATTTGCATTTTCCGCGGTGACAAAGCACCACTGCGTATACGTAACATTTTTTATTTAAAATTCCCTGCCGCACCAATGCATTTTCGCAATAATCTTATTATGACTAATACAGAAAAGCATCGCATTTTTAAATATTGTGAATTTCATATGAGTTTAGATGTCATTATATCTATGGATCTATGGACATGTATTTTATGAGCTCGTTTTCACTTTGTTAGAATCTAAATGATGTAAATTCACCAGTGGGGTTTGAGAAAACTGTTTTAAATCTTTTTTCAAAGGCAGGCGTGTCTCTACCTTAAGTAGGTTTGTTGTAAATACGTAACTTATAAAGTTTAAGAGTTATTTTTATCAAACTAGATAGAAACATTTAACAAAAGGCGTGGCACCAAGTTGTCTGTGAAATCTTACATCTCAAAACCTTCATAAGCGATTTCAACAAAATATTGTTCCTAATATTCCAGGTCCAAATAAAAAGTAATTTAATTTTAAGTGCTTATAGCTTATATTACTTTGTTGCAATACCAACTGGGTTATCGAAAGCAATATTGACGTAAGAAAACTCAATACACGAAATAGTCCCAGAGGCTGCATATTCGAGGTATGAGAGCTAACATCCGTCCTGTTGTTCTTATATCGTATAGTATTATATATCGGTCATTAGAGAAGATATCTTAATGGAATTAATTAGATTGTTGTGGTCTAGTGTAAAAAAAGCGATTTGTTAACATTCTCTTTCTTAAACAAATAAAAATCATTCAATCGCTAACTATTTAATTTTATTATCACCACTTCTTCTCAATATTAATACTCTAACCCTTCCACCAATATGCCCTCATGAGTTTTAAGCTATTGCATGTGACAGTTTTGGCTTAATAGTATTAAATAGAAGCTATTGAAAAAACTAAACTTTTTCAAAACCAGTAAAAATACTTCAATGGTGTTAAGTTCAAATAAAACTGCTAAGAGCGCTGTCAAGTACAAAAGTGCAACATCGAATACAACTCTGATAAAATACGATTTGTTTAGAGGACGATAATCGATCGAAGCGCTGCCTTTTCGCACCAAACGCCACTGACATAATTTCCACTCTCTCACACACAGACACCACAATAAATGAATGTGGACCACAACCGATTGACTGATTAATGACAGCAGCCAAGGATCACTTTAATTCAGTTTTCTCCCGAACACAAACACATTTGCTGCAACACTAGAAGCGTAGCTTTCAGAGCACGCAGCCATAAACAAAAAGTACACACAAATATTATACTCACAATCATACAGATTATTTGCTCAGTACAACAGCCAAATGGCAAATATTGGCGGTGGAGAGCACTTGAAGTCGAACAGAATATAACAGCGAGCTCAGAAAAGAGAAAGCAAAACAAATAACGTCGAGCGAATGCGAAAGCATTAAGTGTTGCAAACTGAAAAACTGAAAGCAAAGCAAAAGCTGATGCGGTTAACACAATCAGCGAGCGATTTGGCGAGCATATTTTCATATTTATAAAATCGTCGCTCGAGTGTTTTACAAATAGCGCATTAGCGAAGCTTAACTTCGTAGACAGCATTAGCGCTCAACTAGTTGTGATTTCACTTTGCTTTTGTCGTCGCCAGCTTGTTATTACAAGGAGTCCAACTCTACGACAGCGCAGCGCTTAATCTCAATAAACAAAGCGGAAATCGATTTTGAGCGCTCAAATCAACATCGTTATGCCGCGCACTTATTGTTGACATCAACGCGGCGCAACAACAACAAAAACTAAAACAAAATTAATAACAAAGTTGCACGCTAACAACAACAACACACATGCACATATATATATGTGACAAACAAAAATAAAGTGGCGAAATACTTATAAATATCTACAAACCGAAGAGGACATAAACCGCTAACCACAAACAACGAATGACGTGACATCGGCAACCTCACCAACAACGCCACCGGCATATTTCGCTATATTCGGCGCAATATTAATGACACATTCCGGCGCTTTGGCAGTCGCAATGCATCATTTACCAGAACGCAATCATCGTCAGCATTTACGGACGCTGGCGAGACGAGCGCGATGCGGTGAGCGGCGGTGGTCGCGCTAAACGACGTGTCTCAGCATTGGCCTCAACCTTGCCGTCGAGCTTTGTGAGCGTGAAGCGTGTCGCGACCGTTGATGTTGCCGAAAATGTTTACTGAATCGCAAACAGGCAATCAGCAGCGACGAGGCACCGCCAAACACACACACACAAGCCTACGTGATAACTTTCGCAGCTCCGTTCGCCGTTCGTCGTCTGCGCAATTGATTAATGATACTTCGGCAGTGGCTGCATGCCCTTTTTCTGTCAGTCAACCACTTACCTAAACGCAATGTTGCTTATTATTATGATAGTTATCTTTGTTGTTGTTGCTGTTGTCTAATAGTTATTGCCAAACCGGATTTCTTTGTTAATGTGTTTCCCGTTTTCGGAATAATGCCATGTTTTCTTTTTTACTCATCTCTCCGAAGTTTTGTCATCCTTTTTGGTTTCGTCGCATTACATGCCACTTCAGTTAATAACAATAACAACAACAGCAAATAGCAAATATAAGGCACAAAACCAAACCAAATAGGCTCGTTCAAACGCAACGCAAACATGGATTACAATGAATTTTGTTTATTTTAACATTCACAATTTAATTTTATTGTGGGAATTTTGTAGGCTGCGCGTAGCACAATGGTCTCTTGGATTGTGTTGGACGTAAGCCGCTAGACAAGTTTTAAAAGTGATAGTATGCGTATTTAATTCGGTTCAGATTTAGGAAATTTGAATTATCTACAAAAAGTTTATACATTTTTCATTATTAATTGTCGCTAGGCATATTATTAGTTAAAGGATTTTTTGGGGATTGCGGTTTGATTAGTTTGATTGTTTCGATAACACTTAGTCGAGGAAAATTATCGATAAAAAAGTATCATGAAATCGATATTTTTTATATTTTTTATTTTGAGTAGACTGTCAACGACACTAGGAGGTATTACTAAAATTAAACTATAGAATATCGATAACATTAAGTCTAAGGAAATTATCAATAAAAATTTACAGTTGGACAGTTATAAAAAAACGATAACATTGAGCCAAATGAAATGATCAACAAGAATTATCATTATATCGATATTTTTTGGAACGAGCGAGTGACATTATATAAGCTGAGGAGACAAAAGATCTTCGAAGTGTTTCATAGAATTTTCGATACATTGTACTATTTACTACCTAAAAATGTTTAATTGTGTTCTGGATTCACTCCAATATACATAACAGTAAATTTATTCGAACATGCTTCACTGTTACTTCCGTTATTTTAATACAGCTTATCTCAGAACTGACTATTGTACTCAACCACATATGCATCTGCTTAATACACAAATCGTGTAAATATTCTTGGTTTCGTGATATTCTTTATTTTTCAAATCTCATACTCCAAACTTCACTCTCTAAATCGCTGCAATTATGCTACTGGGCCCTGCTGCACCGGAAAGATGTTCGACAGACGACACGAAGTAAACACAAATATAAATGTAATCTCTGACTAACCGTCGGTCGGTCTGTTGGTTGTTAGCGCACAGTGTTTGTGTGTGTGTGGCTATGAGTGTGAACTCTGTCTCACACGTAACAGCAAAAGACAAAGACAGCAATTTGCATAAAGTTGCAACAGATAATTAGTGCCATTAACTCACTTTAGTTGCAAACTAACTTGGCAAAGTGCTTCTACCGACACCAACAGTAACAACAACAACAGCGGCGCTTGCAAAGCCAAGCCACAAAGACAGCGGTGACGCCGGTAAAAAGTGCCAACTGTAGTGGTAAATGTGGCGCTCACTGTGTTAGAAACCGCTGTAAGTGTTAGGGACAGCAAGGAAAGGGAAGAGTATTAAGTACTGGAAAGCGCTGAAACAAAAATGGGACGAATGCGAGCCTCAAATGTAGGAAGGAATTGTAGTGAGTGGTAAAGATGAGTCAGGAAAGTACCATCTAAGTTCAGTTGCCAGCCATTTTTTATACCCGGCGTATGTATTCGATAAATGAACATTACAAATTTTTGCTAAAGTCGATGAAATTAAAAGGTCTTTGATGAAAATATTCCATTCAAAATAGTTTTAAGACTTAAGGAGTGTAGAGCAAACTTTGATCTCGACCAAAATATGTAAGGCCAGAGGCTCAAATTACCACTCACCAAGTAATTACGAAACTCGGCTATACTTTTGAAGAACTGAAGAGCAGAAGTGGAGCCAGAGTTTCTAATGCATTCTAAGTATGCTATTTTGGGTTGAGTAAATAGAATAAAATAATCACATCGTCACCCTCATAAAAATATTCCTGCAAAAATAGCATTTCACTAAAGTAGCACCCCGGGCATAATTGTTTAAGAGAGTATTTGAACAGAATGTAACTAATTTGAGTCGAGTGGGCAAGGCAAAGTGGTAGCGGTGTAAAATCTTATACTTTTAAATTGCATTCACTCCTTTTGGGTTCCTCTTGGCCGCCGTCGGTGGTGCACACTCAATTATCAAAGCAGCTTGCCGGTTGCAGGTTGCATGTTGCACGTTGCACGTTGCACGTTGCACGTTGCCAACTTACAGAGATAGCAGGAACAGATGTGCTGGAGGGATTAAGAATTACAATGAAGCCATGTGACCTAAAAAGCAAGTGCGACGAATGGAAGGGAAGTGGAGAGAAGTGCAATACGATGTGATGCGAAAATGCCAGGAGAACAAAGAAGCTAAAAGAAATGGGGAAGAGGTACGATGAAAGACGAAGAAGAAGCAGCACGAATTAAAGTTGTTAAATTAGTGAAATGTAGGAGTCACTAGGGAGTCACCATCTAATAATCGCTTGTCCGCCCACAAAAATAACTGCTGATACCCACATGCTAAACTTTAAACCGGCACGTAGTGAAGCGTATGCCAGGTGGACATTTGCCGGTCATGTCAATAAAGCGACAGAGTCAGACAATAAAGCGACAGAAATTGCGCATTGCACGCAGGCGGCGGAGAGAGGGGCTCGAAGAAAATGACTGCAACGTGCCACACAACGCAATGCAGCGTAAAGCTGTGCGGTGCGCAATGAACACGGAGGCGTCTCCAGCAGATACGCATGCACGACAGTTTCAGAGAAGATTTGCGCTGCTTCTTCTTGTTTTTGCGGTTAGCGGTCTACATTAAAAATGTTTTCTTAATTCACTTTATTTCGCCATCAAAGCTGCACAGTACGCCGTCGCGCCCGTGGGTGTTGCTGCAACTGCGCTGAGACTACATGCCGGCCCAAAGCGGACAGCGGGTAGCAATGAAAGATTAAATGTTCCACCAAGAGTTAAATAGTAAATCAAGTAAATACAAGAAAATCGTAGGAACTTGCGAGAAAGCGCAACAGCTTGTAAATAAATAATTATAAGAAAATCATTGAAAAAGTGTTTGCTTTCCACGGCGAATAGTACATACACACATGGGCCAAACTCGCCTGAAAGTCAGGTACGGCAAGCAAGACCTCACATAGTCGGTGGTCCATACAACGCATTGCCGTAGTTGGTTTTATTCCGCTTCACTGATTCGCCTCTCCCACAACATCTTCACATATGTATGAGTCTCATGTACAAAGCAAATTCGTTTAAGCAATGCCAAATGAAAATTCGTCTCCATTTCTCAGTTTACTAACTTACTTTCTCAGACTCCGTGTCATTTCACATCCTGCCTCTATCACCCGCATCAAGTTGATTGGCAATGTCCATAGTCACAGAGACGCTCTGCGTATGCGGCAATCATCCGATATTCAAGAGCAACGTCAGTTTACGCATTTTCCGCATGAGTGAATCGCCAAAGAAACATAGAGTGCAACGCAACGCAATGCAAACATAATGTGTGCAAAGAGTGCAATACCATACCACCAACAGCAACAAAACTGTGGCGCTTAATAAGAGTAACAGTTCATTGAAATTAACGTAAGTAGAGCTTGGCTGAGTTCAGTACAGTTCAGTTCCGCTTAGGTTCAGTTCATCCTTACAGCCGTTGAAGCAGTTGCAACTGCTTGGCGACTTGGCGATTGCCATGTTTGGAAGGAGAAAATATAGTTGGTTAAAAATAATAATTTATTGGAATTAAAAAGTGTGGATAATAAGCCACGATTCCGTGTCTGATTTATAAAAACAGTCTACCGACTTTTCCTATAAATAAGAGAAAGTATAGGTCGCTCTGTGAGTTATTTTTACATTTTTAAGTATGTTAGAGAGTTTTTCCTCTGGATCTAGATTATTCTTATTTACCTTTGTTCTAGTAGGATTTAAAAATGATGTATATTTTCTTAGTAGTAAATTGCTCGTAAAATGAGTGTAATGTACTAAGGCATCTTTATCTGGGTTTACAATATTAAATTGGAGATAGTATTTATTTCCGATTTCGTTTGAGTTTCCTCCATTTGGCTTATTATAACTGTATTGACCTTTTGAAGATCCAGTATTAAATGTATATGAGAGATGATTACAATGAAGTAAAGTTTTGCGACAGTATCTCAAACAACAGGCCTGTCAAGTAATCATAAAAACTTAACAAGCAGTTTAACATATGTTCAATTCTATCAAATATATTTTTTATTTCTCGAAAATCGTGTTAAACCGTACACCAGTAACTCGACGGGCGATGGAATGGGACACGCAATATGCGGTTCAAGTTTAAATTTGTTTGATTTCACAGCAGTCGCACAGCACACAACGCAACAAAACATAACACAGCGAGGCCCATGCGTTTGACTTGCTTGCTATGTGTGTTGTTATTACTGTTGTTTACTATGTTTAAATGAAACCTTTTTATATTTAATTTAACATTTTACCGTTTACAACTTTTTTCTTCTGAGCTTTTATTTCATTTACTTAAATCTGTACGACTGTGTACAAAGGACACAGCACTAGCGAATGTGAAGGATGATGAAGAAGGAGGGAGCAAAGTGGGGTATAAGTGAATTGAGGCTGTAGAAGGAGGCTGTAGTGAAACTGAACTGGCAGACAGCCCGTTGATGTTGATATATGCCTGCTTGTTATCAGCGCAACACCGTTATTTATACAAACATCAAGTATACCATATATACTATTGTATAGACTCGCTTACTTTTCTCGCTTGTGTTTCTAGGACACAAGGCCTGGCTTGGCGGCTAGGCTAGTGGAAAGAAAGTAATGCGGAAGGCTAACGACAGGACGAGTGAGTGTCGAAGGACGAATGAGAACGCTGAAACACAGGGCGGCTGAAGGAAACGTGGGTTGTGGGTGCGGTTTTTGCACGCTTGCATGAGTTGTTGCTTTTGCTGTGAATGCTTGACTGCTTCATTTAAATTAATAATCAAAGGATATGAAGAACATTTGCTGGCAAATCATTTTTACTTTACTTCGTTAGCATTTAACAGCCATGAATGTATGTGTATATGTACATTATATATGTTTATATATATATAACTATATATGTATATCGAATGGTTGTAGTTGTTCGCTTGAACGTCCTTCATTAATGCTTTCTACGCTAGCGAAGGCAGAAAGGCAGGCAGGCAAGTGGTTGGGGGTGAAATAGCGCGCAACAGTAAAAAGCGCGCTCACGCAAAGGTCAAACGAAGGCAATTAAGCGAAATTTGCGATTCAGCCAGTTATTGAATAAAAGTAGGTGGTGCGCTATAATGGCGGTGGGGTGTGCGGCTGATTTAAGGCATGAGCAGTTACAAAGCACACATGCATACATACTCACAAAGTGCATTTGACATCGAGTATTTGCGAATAAATACAATTATATAAAGAAACATATGCAGTTGTCTGTATGTAATTAAAGCAACATGCTACACATGAATACTGGACATAATTCGCATAGCCGCATACAAACAAACACACTCTGCCGGCGCCCTCACCCACACACTCACGCAGCAAGCCTTTGAAAGAGCGACGCTCAGAACGAGGACACATCGCAATTGGCTGGCACAGTGTTGCAAGCCGGCGGAGGTGACTGCAACTGCCTCACTGGCCACAGTTATTGGCTCAAACATGAAACAGTTCACAAGTGGCTAATAAGACTCGCATAAAGCCTGCGAACGTACAATGCTGACGAAAAGTTTGATGCCACCAGCCAAGCGTTACTCCATAATAAAGCTACACCCTCTTGGGCATTTAAGCCGCATTTGGTTGCCTTGGGGAATCAGCTGTGGCAACAGCAACATGGGAAATATAACCATATGCATGTCGCAAATTGACTCACCAGCTTACGCAGCGCTTAATTCGGAGAGATTGGTCGAGTGCACTGCAAAAATATACTTTTTTGGGGTTATGAGCGAACTGTATTCTTGACGACAACCACTTCATAAGGGTCCAGTTGTCTTTAGCGCACGAACAGAAAATGTTGTGAAAGGTTATAAATTACTACGTTGAGGTTTTTGTGATATGTAAGCAACATGGAACCAGTACTGGGATCATAAAAAGGTGGAACAAAGGCGCGTGCTATTTACCACAGCCCTAATCGAAGTTTTAAGAATGACATTCATGAAAACTATTGTTCCAAATTGGTAGCCAATCCCTTAAGATATCTACAGAACCTCCCAGAGATCTTCTGCAGATGATATGTCTAAATGCCGTCCGTAATGTCTCAACTACAGTACAATATAGTTAAAGGCTCTAGGCCCTCACAACGATAGATCAGTTGAAAAGTGGCAGAGTGTACCAGTACCTTACTTTATTAAACCAGTTTGTGAACGTTCCATTCGGATGCTATAACCTATTAACTCTAGAATTCGAAAACCCGAAATAAGTTCAATGCATGTGTTCTTGTGATATAGTGCTTTTGGTTGTTGAAGTCGCCATGTCAGTCTATTTGTGCTCGAGATATCAGTCTCATCAGTGTGGCTGGCTTTTATCCGCTTTGATTTTTGCAAAAACGCAAATAACGACGATGAGCAAGGAGAATTCAATGGAGTGTACGAACAAATACATACCAGTAAAGCCGCTACACCTACACAACGGCATGGGAACAGGCCTTCAACAGCATATCCACTACTAACAGATATGGTAGACAAAAAGCTTCAATGAAGGCACCGAATCACACGCACCGCAGCCGCAATCAATGAAAAAAGTAGGAAGGGAAAAATAGAAAGAAAAAAATTGGAAATAAGCGCACAATTAGTATATATAGGAAAAACAGCACTCTTTGGAGCAAACAAGGAATTTGAGTTTGTTTCGATGTCCACAATCCACATCTACAAACCCTTGCATTTACAACGGCTGATGAGTTCTCAACCTGCCCCAAATGATGTGCCCGCCAATAATGTGGCCACCAAAGCCGCTCAGTGTCCATTTCAACACCAGTTCAACATGCGTTTCCTGCGATCCATACCCACAGCGAGTATGCCCAACAACTGGAGGTATGAGGCTTAGCTCCCATTTCACTTTTATCTTAGCATACAAACAGGGGTGCTGTGCGAGTCCACGGAATTTTTCTCGCTGCTCCTTTTATATTTTATTTCTTGTTTTAATGTTTTCTTTTATTTATTTTGTATTCTCCGCTGCAAATGCTTTTCCTCTGTAGCGCGTAATTGGATTTAAAATTGTTGCGAAATCATTCGACGTCGAAACAGTCGAATTGACTGCCTCCTCGACTGTTTGGTTGGTAGTTGGTTGCTCTCGCAGTTTTATTGGGTTTTCGGCTCTTTTTGTTGCATTTTAAATAAATTTTTCGTTGCGTTCAAATGCAGCGCACATGCACCAACGGCACAGCATTTTCGGTGCGTCTCGCATAGTGCAACAAATTTTTAAATTTTTTATAGCGGATTTTAGAAAACGCTATTGAAATCGGAAATAGGATTAATAATGGTTTTGCGGGATTTAAATGTACTTTTGTAGACTTTATTCCTCACATAAGTTTAATTAAACTCGCATACGTACATTTGTGGAACCTAAATGTATAAGCAGAGAGAGAGTAATTTTATTTATTTACTGGAGAAATTTGATTTATTTAAAAGTTATTTTTCGATTATTTACAAACTCGACAAATTATAAGCCTTTTACTTGCGCTCTAATAATCTAATAATAACGGATTTACATAAAAATTTTACACTTTCCATTCCACGAGCAGATGTTTCCAAAATCCTATGAAAAATGCTTTCGGAAACTAAAAATTACTAAGTAGCCGGCCGTACATCACGTTTCTGACGAATATTGTCAAAAGTTGTTGCCAAAAAAATGTCAGAAGTATCTGCTGTACGTATATGAAGACTGTGGAACTTAGTTGCAAAAGGTACAACTGTATCTTGCCGAGATCGCAAAACTTGAAGTCAATATGCCTCCAAGGATCCTCCAATTTACAGTTTCTCAATTGAAGGAACTCTGGAATTCTACAAAAATTAACATAATATCATCAGCTATGCTAGAGCTACAAGGAACTCTCCGAACTTATAGACATTTAGACACATTCCGAAGGGTTTCCAAGGGTTATCAGTTTTAATTGTAATCTGATCTTTAATAACACTATAAAACAGGATTTCAAAGAATTTCCTCCAATAGTTGTAATCGGAGAATATAACTGAAACTATGTGATATATCTGCAAACATATCCTATCAGAGTAGTAGCATACTAAACAATCTTAGAGCAAACGCCCACATACCTCACAGACTATGAAACCGAAAAAGTTTGCACTTTACGGGCTACACGCGTATACAGTGGAATTTATGCCAAACTGCCATTTCAGAAACGTCGTTGTGAAGTCAAGCAGTCGGAATGTAGTAGCGCCATAGATATAGTGTCAACTACACAAACCAAAGAACCAGCCAAAGACGAGAAGTGTTCGCCGCTTGTTCACTGTCTTTTGGCTGTACAAAGACTAAGAACGAGTTGACCGTCCGTCCGCCTAAGCATCCAACCCTCTACTTATTGCCACATCTCGCGAGGTCTAAACGTATTTCAGCAAACTCGCATTTTACCCTTTTGAGTGTGTTTACGCAATCGTTGCTGGTGTGAGTGGTGTGAGCTGTGATGTTGTGCACCAAGCCCGAATATCTTGCATGTCCCGTAGTCGTTTTCGTTTTCGTTGTCTTGTCGTTATCTTTGTCTATGTCGTCGTTTCAAAGACGCTCTTGTCAATTGCGAATAGCGAATGGATTAGCAATGATCCCAATGAGTGAATAATGCAGCAAAGAAATTTAATTTCACGTCTTTTACTTCTAAGTGCACTACGCCAAAGACACAACACAAGCAACGCAATATCAGCTCCCCAAACGCTCGAAACCATCTTCGGTCGCTTCAAAGAGACAAAGACGCGACGCGTCGTCTCAACCGAACCACGATGCGACAAAAAGCGACGTCTAGGAAGCATCGAAGCAGCAGATGGACGGGCGACGAACGAGTAAATATTGAAATTGAACATTGAGTGTTGTTTGCGTGTATGCCTGAGCCAGCAGATCTACGGCAAATCAAAAAGACACTTAAATGTTAGCAGCATCTGACAAACACACAAAATGAGTTTTCTAAGCAGTTTTCATTTAAAAGATATTGCGAACATTTGACATCCACGCGCGTTCGCCGGAATTCATTATGCTCCCTAACTCACTACCTCTCCCAGACGACTCGATTGACGTTTGACGCTTTCATGCTCTGCTTCGTGCATAGTGCAATCATAGTTGGTGGGTCGGACAGATGGGTTATCCGTTGATGAGCAGATGCGTACAATCACCGACAGTCCCTCTCATATCGACACTTCGTATTCGCGGCCAATTTTATGGCGGTTAAGTGTATTTTAAGCATAGTTTAAAAGCTAATAAAATGACAGCTACACAAGTGCAACCCTAGGTCGCGGTTGAAGCGAGTAAGAGAAAGATAATGTTGTTGAATTGAATTTAAATGATGCGAATGGATTTAAGTTGACTATGACCTTTGAGTGCGCAGTAAATGTGAATAAGACGCTACAATTCTTAGTGACTCAATCAAAATGAAATTTATTACGTCAACAGTCTCTTATTTGGGGTAATTATTTCTTTATATGTTGTTACTGGCGCTAAACGATTTGACTGGTCACAACAATGTAGTTTAAGTGTATGGAAGTTACATGTATTGTTCAAAACCTTATTTCAGCAAGCGATTTATATAGAAATCAAATGGAGCAGCTTACTAAACTCTGTCAAATGTTTGAAGGTAGTTTTCGTAAAGTCTCTGTTATTTAATGATCGCCAGGCAACTAGACGAACTATCTTCATAAACAAAGAGACAAAAAGACAAAACTCTTGGTAGTACAATATTAGTCTCCTGTATTTCCCAATACGGAATAGGTATTATTCATGGTATCTATATGGTACCTAGTACATTATCTGAAACATAGAGAGATATTGAATAATTTACTATTAATATAACTTTTTCACTAATTTTATTACTCCACTTATACTTATATTTCAATATAATTACTATAATTACCATATTCGTTCAAATTATTATCACACCGCCTTATGGATGGCCCGATAAAATAGGCAATAACACACCTTAAAAAAGTAACTGAGGCTCTCGCTTTGCGGTCAAAAGTGCACAATGAAAATTTAAAACAGATAAGTGACCACAAAATTAAATAGTGGCAAACACATCGACACAAAGCCAGAGAGGGGAGTGATATAGAAATCAGACTATGCACTCAACTATACATTTAATATCAATCAGTTTATCCCTTTCATATTTTACACACTCAAGGCAATTTATTTCCATTTTCCCCTCGCTTTGAAGTGAAATCGCATTTTTATATAACTACAAATGGGAGAACACGCCTTCGCGCACATGTGTGTAAATGTATGTATATATGAATGTGTGTGTGTTTCCATGCAATTGAGAGGCTTTTGACAAAAAATCGTTTCCTGAATAGAGTCATTCATACAGTTGGCATGAAAGGCAGAAATAGACAGTAAAACGCTCGACAAGTCGAGGATAAAAAACACGAAGCAAGCAGCACCTCCCCACATGCGCTGCTAAAAGGTGCGTAAAAGTGCCGCACATTTTTTCCGATTATTTTTTATATACTCGTACGCTTACCTCTTGCACTACAACAAATAGAGCCACTAATACTATACTAGTACTAATAATAAATTGCAAAGCGTTTTCACCCCCCAAACTGAGGGCGTAAATTTTCCCGTTGCCAGAAATTCATTTTCAAGTACAAAGCAATGAAATTTGATTGCTATGATGAAGGTGTCGCATTTAGCGAGTGTGGAATAAAAAAAGTATTTTACTATTTTCTCAATTCTTTATTTTTCTTCTTTCGTTTTTTTCGAAACTTATCGAAGAAGCACACGCATTTTGTTTTTGCGCTATAACCAGCACAAGATCAAAGCAACAAAGGCCCTGTGGCTGAAGCGAAATTGTGTACATTAGTTACTAGAGTTAGACAGTGTCAAGGGTTGCTAACGGGCCCTTGTAGCGTTGGTTACTGCGTACTAAAAAAGTACAAAATTTCATTGCGAAAAATCGGAGAAAAAAATAAAAAAATAACAATAAGGGGAAAAGTGCTGAAAATTTCTTTGAAAATTGATACAATACTAAATTGAGTTTTAATGCCCAACATACGAGCAAACATATTTCATATAACTGTATTTTTTATATATTTCACCACTTATTTCTTCCACTTCTCAATACACCAAACGCTTAAGCAGGCTTGGAAGCGGACTTATTCTATGTGCCATCAACACATATGCCATGCATTTCACAGTGCCGGTGCCAGCAGATGTGCATGATTTAGAGTTTTCATGGCAGAGTTTGACCACGTATCCTGTAAGTAAAAGAATTTCTGCCAAACTCTGTGCGTGCGTAACCAATGCCTGCCTGCATTTGACCCCACAGAGTTTGACAGAGCACCACCACCCACACCACATGAGTAGCACTCAAAATCTAATTTGCACTCCATTAACCTTCTTGCCAACAATACACTGATGAACAACAACAACACTACCCCAACAACCAACAACGAAATTATGCTACCTGGCCGCACTGACTGCCCTCAGCTGCCCTACACCATCACCATCGACTATGAGCACGAGCAGAGCGCTTTGGCCGCGCCCACCCTCAGCATACCTGACAAAGGCTATGTGCATCAGCAGATTGAGACATTTCTGGTGCATCTGCCGTGCACGGGGAACGGTAATAAGGAGGTGCCGCTTGTCGTCAATATGCTTGTGAGCGGCCCGCCACGCACTAATGACACCTAATTGCATTTTAAACGGAATAAAATCTGCCTCAAAGGTAAGTTCCAACCAGTCCAACGTCTCTAATCCAGTTACCTACGTTAATCCGCTGTTCAGCGCATTTATTGCCTGCAGCGTCATTGCATTTTTAATCGCGCATTTGCAATTTTTCTCCTCTCATAGATTTCTTCATTTTGCCTTCACTCAGGTTTATTTCCCGTTCCGAATGAATCAGCGGCACCCGCACAGGCGCCGTCACCGGGTCACGCGTTGCTGGGTGCCGCTGCTTGTGCGCTCGGTTTGGTGCTGGTCGTCGGCTTGATTGCGTCAGCAATGTATGTGCGCGCACGCAAGCAAATACGCCAGGACTCGTTGCAGTAAGTATCTTGGATATGGAAGGGGGAGCGTGGTGTGCGTATTTGAGAAGCGCGCGCAAATGCATTTTTAATATGAAATTAAACGCATATTTTTTTATTTTCCGTTTTCCTTCCGCTTTGTTGTTGTAGTACCAGCTTTACTACTGCCGCTTATGGCAGCCATCAAAACGTTTTCATACGCCTAGATCCGTTGGGGCGTCCGCCCAGCGCGAACAGTGGTTCCTATGCGATTATCGCTAGCCTGAATAAGTACCCATCGGAGTCGAAGAAGTCTTGCAACATTTTTGACAGTAAGTACAACGCCTCTTCAATCACTAAGCTAAACCGCACTCGATTCCAACTCGGCAGTTAAATGCGACGTTTAGAGCTATTTTTCCTACATCGCCATCTTTAGAGTTCTGAAGTTTTTCTCACTTATCTTGAGAAACCTTCACTTTGGAATTATAGCCTCTGTGTTAGTTACAGAAAACTTCGCGCTCGCCGCATATCACGTATGAAATTGGGTCCTTTGCCATGTGCCAGCAAATCATAAATGCACATAACTAGGACATAAAGAACACACTCAGCTATTTTGGTTTTTTGCCACTCTTTGCAGGATTTCGCAGCTCCACGCCGACACCCTCACCCTACGCGACCGCGCTACTACCCGTAGGCGGCGATCAGATCGGCGATACAATTTACTCCAAACCAGAGTCGATCTGTCCCTCGAGAATATCCTATTACGCGTCGTCGCAGCTAACACAGGTATGTGCTTAGAAACTAGAACAGCCATATTAATATGAACACACGATGCATAATTTTCCACAACAATTACAATAACAATTTCGAGGTATCTGTGTCGACAGAAAATCTTAGCTTTCATTTGAAATTAGTTGTTTTGAGCCCAACTCATGTTGGTATGTGCTTATGCGCCCCAGCAACCCCACAACCAATTTATTTCAGCTAGACTGGAACGAAGGGGTGCGGCGACGTCTTTGGTAATTTCTTATTAGCGGCAAATCCTTCGAAACGCCACTCCAAGCACGGAAATACGCTTTACAGCTTTGAGGGAATTTTGTCATTTTATGTCAGCCACACGTGTTCACATGATGACAACAATTACAACAATAGCAACAACAACAGCAGCCGACAATAAAAACAACAATTATTTGGCAGTGACGAATTCGAAGAACATCATTACTTTATCGCTTTTTATTTCGCTTATTTGCTATGCAACACATTTGCAACAACAACAACAATGACAACAACATGCAATCATAATATGACAACCGCAAGCAATTGAACTTTCATGTGAATCCCAAATGAAATGCGTTCAAAAATGCAAAACTGGCGGCAGTTGCGGCAGACAACTCCACATCCCTTACACCAGGGCTGCCCTTAAATGGCTCGAACTTGTAAAACCAAACCAAACTCAAACGACATCATCTTTTGAGATAAAAAATTAAACTTGTGTATGTCGTCGCTTTGATAAGCAGCCGAGCAATCAGGCACTTATGTGTAGAGGGTGTGCGAACTGTAAAAGGCATTAATAAATATGAACACTATCTTTGGCACATGCCAACCCCGACCCCACGCTCGCCACGACATTTTAAAGCGAACTGGTGGCAACAAGGCGCTAAACGCACAGTGGGAAGATCATTCGAAGATCGCTGTAATTCTCAACCGACTTATAAAATCACTTTAAATCAAACTTCTTTCATTTAAACTATAGAAAGGAGGAGAAAACCGAATTATTCTCAATTTTTGGGACTTAAGAGTATTATTTATGTTTTTTAAAAAGAAATTTAAATATATTCCAAGAAGTGTTATTTTCGTTTACCATTTCATCCACTTCGTCCCGCTGTACACCCACCATTGGAAAAACACACCCAAGGGAAACGTACGAGTACAAATGTTGAACAGATGAAAAGCTTCTTTCACTACTGCCGACGCCTTTTCAACTTAATCAGCTGTTGGCTGCCAGCCAAAAGGAGGACAACTAACCGGCGCTCATTTACTACATATCTGTATGCCTGTGTGACGGCCGGTGGAAATGTGCTAGTGTTTGCACCACTCGCAAAAGGGGTGAAGGGCGAGTGAATTATCGTGTACCGGTGATTACCGGTCGCATTTAGACCAACCGCCAGCAAGCACAGCGTGCCAATGCCAGCAACAGCAACAGCGAGCCGAACTGGGAGCTGGCCCATTTAAGTGCAGGGACTAGTTCTAACTAAGGGCTTTGACGGGTGCTTACGATTACCAAAATGGTTTGCTGCAGAACGGGCTGCTGAAGCAGTACAAGCATATACTGCAGTTTGGGTTGTTGTTATTGTTTTTTATATATTTATGTTCCAGTTATATGCATGCATGTAACTGTCACTGTCACTTTTGTCTTTTGTTTTTGGCCATAACGGCCGTTGGCAAACGTCATGACAAACTATGAGACGATTATATTTTTAATTTACATTGCAATGTGCCACAAAGCAGCCAACAACACAGCGACATACTTTCTAACCAATCTAGGAACACGACACAAACACACACATTCACTCTGTAATGTCTAAAGCATTTCTTTTAGATAGAATTACATGCACACCCACTTGTCTTTTGCCACAAACGACACATAAATGTTGTGGCAAGCATAAGGAGACAACAACGTTCTATTTGGGGCAAGGCAGCTAAGCGTCGTTGTCGTTGCTTTTGTTGCTGCGGTTAAGTTCACTGTTGATGTTGCTGCAAGTGAAAGTTGTTGCCGCAGCTGATAAGTCCCACAACAGGCAGTGAAACCCTTTCGTGACTCGTCCCTCTAAAAGAACCACACACAGACAGCTCTCAGCTATTGGAGCATAAGCAAAAGTAGCTACAATTATGCAATACACACATACACCCATTGCATGGTTGGGTTGGACTGAATTGCAGGCTGCATGTGATGTCCTTCGTGTTGCACGTACACAAAAACTAAACAAAACGGAGCGTTTACAGATATTGCGATCGAGCGTGTTGCTGCTGTTGCTGTCTGCTGCCGTTGCAACTTCTGTGTGGCACATACAAAGCATACAAAGTGGCTAAGATAATCGCTGAAATTTGTGTGTGGAAATTAGTTGGAATTGTGGATAACAGCACAGCAGCGTACATTGTGTGTGTTGCAAGGCTAAAAACGTAAATGAAATAGCTTAAAAACACACAAACAACAGCAACAACAAGTGTGCAACACTTCTTGCTTAAGAAGTTTATTATAATAAATTCTGTCGCATGCCTTTGTGGCACAATAAATATTAACTTTTTCCCAATAATTGTTGTTGTTGTATAAGTAATGCATTTCCGTTTCGAGTTTACCCTAAAACTAATTGCTCTGTAGATTATTTAATATTTATGGACAATGGAAAATCAATTGCCGTTATTTATGAATGCACACCTGTGCCCCGTTGAAATTTGTGCTTCAGCATTTGCTCACCGACAATGGAGCAAGCAATTTTGCCAACCTAATTTTGCCTCTTCTTTCCGCAATTAAAATCAAGCTGAAATCAATTAGAAATCCATAAAGCAGCGACTCCTTATGCCACAGTCAACAGTTATAATATGACGTATTTTAAAAGCGTTGTTGTTGGTTTTGTTTTTGCATTGAAAAATGTACATTTACATAATAAAATCGCCGGTGCTTAATTTGCAGCAAAGTTTATTAATGTTTTCAGCAGCTCCATTCGCCGTTTGATTTGTAACTTTTTAATTGACTCTTTCCCTCCAAAACAAAAATTATAATGGATGTAACACAGCTATGTTCGATAACTTCTAGTGTACGTGGACAGCGTTGGCTGCTCCATAATCATTTAAACTGTATCTTCTTTGTTGCATTCTTTTTATTCAGAGGAGATCTCACCTCTCTCATTTATTTACATATGTATATATATTTATAACAATAGTCTCTCTATAAAATATTTATAATTTCAATTAAAAATCACAAATATAACTCTGTGCTGCTTATAAAGCTCAATATTTCGATCAGATGAATACATCCATTTCTCAACATTAATATTCGTAAATAAATCTAACCTGCAGAGAAGTAAAGAGGAAAGAGAGAAAGTGCAGATTTAAAAATGCATATTTCAATAATTTATATATTATTATGTATTATGGGAGACATCCCGTAATTATCACCACAATAAATAACAACATTCGCATCTAAACACCCTGTGTGATCCACTCTGTGCATTAGCAAATTTACTTGAATTTTAATCGGCTTATTTCGATGATTTAGAGAAAATGTTCAACAATACTCAGCATGTTGCTATTAAAATCGTTTTCAATTAGTGCAAACTCATTTCCATACTTCAACTATTTAACAGTGCATCAGGTGTGAGTGAGTGTGATTATTGCTTATCGCACGTCCAACACACACAGCGACACAGTACAGTGTAATTCACACCGAGAGCGGTCTGCACATCCAGGCAATCAGGCACATTTTAAAATCAAAGTTCGGCTTAAAATTAAACTTTTTGTTTGCCTTTGCTGCGTTCAATGGCAATTGCAAGCAGCAGGCCGAAGGACAGCGGGGCGGTGAGGGGCTGTGTCGCAATGTTTAATTTGACATTTTGGACGTTGTTGCAGCTCATAAACTTACAGGATAATAACATGCCAAACGGCATTAGTTGCAACGGCAGACTAAATGACTAAGTGCAGGAGAGGATGAGTGTGTGTTGGTATGTATGACTCCAACGGGGGTGTGTGGCGATGTAGCTGAAGTGGATGAGCGAGTCAATGAATAAGCTAGCCTGCATAACGGCATATAGTGACGTGTTTACTTAATGTTGTTTATATTTGTTTAGATTTCAATTTCAACCCTTGTTATTGTTGTCGAATGCCATGGCGAACGCATTAACAGCAAACAACAAAAACAACAAAGAAAAAAAGATACAAAAAAATGTAAGCCAAAGCGGTGGCAAGCCATTTGAATGCTCATCGCTGGTGCTATCTCGTTGCAACAGTAAATTTACAGGCTTCGAACAACAACAACAGCAATAGCAAAAATGGTAACAGCCGCAGCATCAAAGGCAGTGTCAACCTGCCTCTGGCAGCTGGTGTATAGCGGTGTTGTCGGTGGTGGAAATGGTTTGCAAAGTGAGTGCGTGCTATAACAACAACAATACAAACAACATAAGCTATCAGCAATGTTATTGGCAACGCAGCGTTGCACGAACATTCGAGCAGTCAGTCAGTCATTGAGTCAGTCACTTTGGCGTGCGCGCTGGAACACTTGGTATTCAACCGACCGGAAGGGAATTAAATGAATTTCAGCCGAAACCAGCAGAGAGTGTGTGTGCAGCCATTTCAGTTTGGCTGCGCACTGGAGTGCCGGATTCGAAATTAGAGAAAACAGTATTGTACTACATAATTGTTCTTTTTTGAATGGAACACACACCATCGTACACACACTGCTGTAATCTGCCTGTTCACCGCCCAGTTCGTAATTTTGATTCCCATTCACTCGTTGTTGCAACGTGCGTTCGGCACTTACTTGTTATACTCCCCATTAACCCACATCGTTTATTTTCTATTAAATCAGCCCATAAACGTTGGCAATTGCTTTAATGGCAGCTGGGAGTTTAACGCCGTGCACTGCGAGGCAACCAGCTGACAACGGGGGAAGCGAGGGAACGTCGAAACCATATGGAGCACAATGCGAGAGCAACGAGTAACTTAGCATACCCATAAAGCATAGCCGCATGGAGAGAATACCGTTAAATGAGTACAACAATCACACAGCCACATGCCAATGTGTAATTAGTAAGTACTTGTTCCGCTCTCTTTCACCCGCTTCCTTGCTCTGCAACAACTGTACTGTACTGTAAATGTGGACGCTCTAGTGCTCGTGTATTTGCGGCTCATTTAAAGATACCGACAGTCGGAAAGGAACATACGCTCCAGTTTACAAAGAAACAGGCAAATATGTACTTAACTGTAAGAACAATAGCAACAACAGCAACAAAAGCAAAAACAACAACATAGCCAACAATCAAAGCAATAATTGCCATACCAGTTAGAAGAGCTAAAATGGCAGGCCGACATTGTTCTAGCAAATGATATTGATGCAATTTTGGTATCTATCAGCAACAATGAAAGAATTGGGTACACCCATAGCAAAACAAAAACAAAAAAAAAGTTGGCTTTGTTACAAGAAAAAAGTATATTGTAGCTGCAGTTGAAGAGAGAATGTGTTGGGCCACCATTTACCGGTTGTTTGTTGATCTTTAAAATCGTGTATGTGCTTTGTTTGATTTGACGCTCCATCTGTCGAAACATGACTTTGAGCTTGTCGGATAACACTTACAAGTTTGTTGCCACAAGTTACATAGGTTCGATATCGCAGATTGTAAACTTATGAGTTGTATGGAAGCAGTGTTGCCAATCGTTACCAATTTATTTTTAAAGGTTGAACAGTACAACGTGACTCGTAACATCATCACCTCTATCAGCAAAGTGGTGCCAGGGTCATCCCCATCTTTTCTCTTAGTACTTAACTCATACTTTTGATAAATTTTTCTTCGACAAATGCTACCCAAAAACAAATAAATGCGCCAACAGTTCCCGAAATTCAGTTCCAAAAATGTAACAACTTTCATTGAAAGGGAATATTAGAATAGAAGAGTACAAGCATGCTGGGTGACCACAAATTGCACCTCAGAGGGTTGCCTACACTTACTTTAAGTAAAGTAATGTTGCTAAGTGTGTCATCGTATATGAAAGTAGAGTACAATTGAATATGTGTTGCGAATAACTGTAATTCATGCATAAGGCTACATAAGTAACATATATGCATGCGCTTTTAAGGATAGCAACATTTTGATGACACAAAATTAATGTGCGTTCTTGGTCGTATCGCAATTACCGTTGCGTATGTATGTCTGTGACATTTATTGCAGCTCCGCGCCAGATATGCGACCGAAGAAACAGACACGTTGCCAAACTAATGGCTTTCATTAACTCAACAGCGATAGTTGGGGTTGGAGGTAGTTCGCTTTGAGGCAGAGCTACAACTACAAGTTGCAAATTAATTTTATGAGCCAACGAAACAACGTGCCAACAGCGCACTTTCTCGCAACAGCAGCCATCCACCTGGCAAAAGTGCTAGTGAAAGCAATGGCAAGGCGTTAGAGCATTTATGGACGTCCTGTTGCCGCTTCTTCCAACCCATTAAGCGCGCCAAACATGCCCGCACTACTTCAGTTATATGTCGAAGAAATAACGGGTGCGCTAATTAAAAATGTTGTCGCCTCATTAAAGAAATTTGTAAATCAAGCTGAATGTCGGTGAGACCTTGTCTATGAGTATGAGTATGGGACTTGAGTGGATCCACGCTTTGCGAATCTGTGTAAGAATGTGCGTGGGTGTTCTATGTAAAGCAGAGAACATGTTCAACATTAAACCAAGCATTAATATAATGAAATAGCGGTACACAAGAAAATTCAGTCAATTTCTATACGAAATGAATGTTGGAGCAACATACGCACCGAGAGCATGTAAAGCACTGAATTGTCTTTTTGCTCTCCTCAGCTATGGCTCATATATGTATATAGCAACCACCTCCTCACCAGCGCCAGGCGCGGTTGCTAGGCGACTTACGAGCAAACGAGTGAGTTAATTAAAATTCAAGAAAGTTGAGACATTGGCGCAACGAAGCGCCGCATTAATCATAGGCAGTGGCCGCAGGTGGCGCAACACAAGCTAAAACCCAACGACACAAAATCGAACAGAAGCACACGAATGTTGGTGTAAGAGAAAAACCGACAAACAGACAGAGCTTTTCCATCATTCGCAGTGACATTGGCAGCAGCCTACAGTGATTGTAATTATACTTTAGGATTACTTTTCTATGAAGAATGAATAATGTGCCCTGCCACATTGATATATTGTTCAATGACGCCGGCTTCCAACTGCAGGCAGCTACCATTTGCCCATACCCAAACACAATGGTTCGACCTCAATATGCGGCATGGCTCGTATCTCACGCTCGGACAACCCATGTGCGCACCTAGAGCGCCTTTTATGTCATCCGTTTTGTAGCAAATCCCAATATGAGATCGCGCTAAGTATATTTCTCGTGGATGTATGTTTATACTGCTGCTGACCGAAGCCAAAGTTAACCGCAAAATTGACAAATTGTACGCCACACCAAGCGAAAAGCTGACTCTTACGACTAGGTGTAACAGATTTACCGACTCTCTATTTAACCACCAGCGACTGGCCAGTTTCCTTCCGCACCGCTTTTAAATCACTTCATCTATTTGTCAACTCCCATTTGTGTCCATAATCGAATGTAAAACTTCATACATACCAACTTAGTTGAACTGCTCGCCAAGTTCGTCCTGGCGCTTACCGTTACGCGTCCACCCATTTCTGCTACAATTGGCAATTGTTCCCATCGATAGTTTATGGCAGCAACCACTACATTGGCATTGGCGTTGGCGATAGTGGTTGCGGCGGATGCTTAACCATTGTCCGGCTTGGTCACAACTATTGATTACTTCCTGTCAACTACAGGCACAAAAACGGAAGAGCCCATATCGGATGTGATTTCATTTTCAATGCCCTGAAGTACATTCAGTCGAACAGTGTTCGTAGGCTGGTCAAATTTGTGAGACACCGTACCGTAGAAGTCATGAATTATTTTCTATTGAATGTAGGGTAAGTGCTAATAACTCACTTTTAGGGAGGCAATTATATAGAAAATTTTATAATAATACTTTTCAGTAGTCTCCTTCCGAACCTCGCACAACTCTAGTTAACCTTTTGAACATGTAAAAATTTCACTCCATACTTTTGATAGCTAAAGAGTTCATCATTTGATAATCTTAAAAGCTTTTAATTCCTCTTTAATGGTTGTATAAATCCCGAGAGGAAATCGCTTCTCTCATAAGTGTAACTCGTGCCGAAGCCTAACAAAGGCTCCGAAAAGCAAATACCATCCAGTTGACTGTCTCACATTATGAGATTGTGGTGGGAAGAAACCATTGGATCACAAACTTCATAAAGGTTCATATTCAACCAGCAGTTCTAACGAATGTATATTTTGTAAACAATATTTCCAAGCTTCCATGTGAAAATTAAAAATGCAATAATTTCTCTCGAGATCCCACTGTGCAATACGTACGTACGTTTTTCTGCGGTTGTCTGCGTTGATTGCGAAAGTGTTTGTATAACCCATCAGAGGCATGAAAAACTCTTCCGCTCTGTCAGTTGATGAGAAACACATAAGTAAGTACACGTCAAGCGGCAGCGAGCTGTTGTGGCGATGACCAAATGAGCTTAAAACACTGGATACTGGCAAATCAGCGTCACAGCGCCAACAAGCACAGAGCTTAGCCAACAAAGTGTAGCAGCGACACTGACACTGACTGTCCATTGAAGCACTTTATTCATTCCGTTTCGTGCGTTCCATTCCGTTCGTGCGATGGCAATGTTTGCGGTCGCCTTCGATGAGCGATACTCATCATTGTTTCGGCTGGTTGGTAATACTGGCGTTGGTCTATTCAAAGCCCCCAAATAAATGTTTGCCTGAATATTGACGTTATTCTGGCCGACTGCGTTGGTTTGGCAAACTATTAATTTGTTTTGGTTAAAATTACGGGTTGGTTACATATCTATTACGTTATACCGCGTGGGAATACTGTTTATGTTAGTTAGAACCGTAAGGTGCGTTGGGGTCAATTTTGATTGAGCTAAAAGAACTATAGAAAAAACGGAACGACTATTGTGACGAGCTCGGAAGAGGTCCGTGTATAGTCAATTGACCCGTTACAAAGTAAAAGAAAAGAGGAAAAAAGAAGAATTCACTCTTGTGTAATAAATACTAGTTTTCCACAAAGCAAACCTTTATAGTCTTTCGAGTTTTAGAACTTTTAGATTTCCACTTTACACATTTCCTACGGGGTTTGTTGACACCAAAAGTTTTCCTGCCAGAACTTCATTATACAATTACATTCGTATGTATATAAATCGTGCATAAAATAGAGTGTAGGATAGTTGATATTGTGGTGGCCATTAAGTGGGCCGCCTAACCGCCAACAAACTGTCAAGCCGCAACGGCCGCACAAAACTGACCATCAGGCCGCAGTGCCATATGAGAAAAGCAAACAAACAAATACCAATAAAATTAATAACACACATACATGCCTACACAACTCAATGTGATTGGTGTAGAATGAGCAGAGCAGAGGAATAGCAGCAATGTGAAAACAATAATAAAAGCTAATAATAAAAAACTAATAATGAATTAGGTCAACAAACAAATTCAATATGGAACAACAACAACATTAACAATTTGCAGTATTGGTTACACAAGGATAAGCTAAGCTGGGCGATTTGTACGCTTTTATTGACGGCGCTGGAAAATTATTGAGTGCTTCAATTTCATAAAATATTATTGGCCATAACTAAGGAGCGGGGCGCTCAGCAAGTTTACCGTAGCGCAAGAAATGAAATAAATACATATAGACGCGACTTCACTTAGAAGCTCTCGGGGCGCTCGTACTTATTACCAAACATTTCGGTTAAAAAGCTAGCTGAGCGCATTTTATGGTTTGAAAATTAGGGACTATCGTGCCACACCACGGCAACCGTGTAAATATATGTACTAACGTTCAATTAAGGCACCATTGTGATGGCCAAATGCATAATCAAGACTTTGATAATATTGTTGGCTGCGCTGCCGCCGACAGCCATATCAATGCAATTAAACCTAGTTACGGTTAAGACATTTCTTGTATATGCTTATATACATACCTACATTTTCTTTACTGGTACGTGTCCTTTGTAGCAATCACACTTCGCACCGCTCTCTCTCTCCCTCCGTGTGTAACTTCAAAGGAACGATTTACGGTAATTACTAGTTGGTTGCTAGTTCCAATTGCAGTTGACCCACCTCTGTCGACGTGGAGACGACAATTGCCCCGCAATCCCCCCTAGTCTACATAAGTGATTGTACTTCCAGTTCACATTCAACATTGACACTTTGACGCTCGTACCGTTACGAAGGCTTTTCAAACATTACAACTTAGTCAATACCAATAATCGTCGTACCGATTTGCTGGCAGCGCTACAAAACGCACTGTCAACGCAATAAACTTAATTGAAGTGGTCGGGAGGGCAGCTTGTTGGTAGCCTCATTTTGTTGTTAGCCTGTGGCACGTCTTCAGCAACGGCACATTTCACATTTCCATAAATGACATATACATATATTCCTTTTTATACTTACATAGGTAAATATAAGAAAAGTTGTGTTAATACCCAACCATCTTTTTAATTAAATACCAATATGAAGTTATCTTTAATTATCAAAAGCTTATCAAAGAGAATTAAGGAAAATTATAAAGAAATCAAAGCTTACTTCTTCATTTTTATCATTCAAAAGTATAACTATGAATATCCGACCGAATTCTTAGTAAAAATTAATATAAAGACAACTTTAATTTTCAACAGTTTTTTAACCAGAAAATCTCAACATTAAAGAATTCGTTTAAATACGGTCTCCCTAAACTAAAATTCACTAAACTTTCGTATTGATGTCAACACCGGTATTAAATATATTTCTAAACCCTCACACAATTGAATTCCCCATAATTTAACTATTATATCTCGACGATTGTAGTTTCTAAGGTGTACGCTTCTTAAGGCGACTCCTCCAGAGAACAAAATCGACATCATCCGAATGAGGACAAAGTCATCGTTAGACTACATGCCGCTACTCAACTTCAACTTCAAGGCAATTTCCCCTTAACTTAAAAACAATTTAAGAGGCAAAATAATAATTTGTGGTTGACTGGGTAGCCTAATGTAAATATATTTCAATGAAAAATACTATTTGATGAGAGCTTCACTTATTAATCTCAGACATACATATACATACATATAGATATCTATTCAGCTTGTGCCATTGTGTAAATTAATATTTGTTGAGCCTCACACATTAAGTTTGTATGCCGTTGCTTTCGCATTGGTGTGAGATCCTATAATTAGGTTTCGATTTTATCGTGTGATATGACAAAACGTGACATTTAACCATTTGTCACTTACACTTCCAACACTTCTAATATTCTCTCATCGTTTTCATGTAACATCACCCTTTCAATGAGTGCGTCAGCCAACAGTGAACAAGTCAGTTGAACCCTCATAATGTAAATTTAAACAAATCATATTCGCAGCAAAGAAACTCAGGCATTTTAAGGCAATTTTATTTGCAAATCGTGTATAAAGTGGAGAAAATTATCTCAAGAGACATTCGGAATAAATGTGAGATGGTTTTTATGACTTGAAATGGGGACTTATTATATTGAAGCTTAAATTTGTACGCCTCCTCCTTCAAAAGTGATAGAAAGTTTAGTGATAATCCGTTGAATATAACACATGAGTTCCAAAAGATATGGGCGATTTGTCAAAATGAGATGACCTAACCTCCTGGAAAATCTGTAGTACACATTCTATCGAATATTTACTTCTTCTTTGAAGTGTCGTGAGTACGTAAACCATAACGATAGTTCTAAAATCTTCATTCAATGTAAACACCAACACTTCAAGTTGCTTAGTTGACCCCAAGCTAGAAATCATACTCGGTAACCTTTCGAGATTAGTACGCTAGGTACGAGTCGCAACTTATATAAAGTTTAACCTATGGTTTTAAACCATAAATTGGTCATATTTTCAGGCCAGAATTATTTAAATATTCTCAAATTACTCCAGAAAGTTGTACGTAACCAAAGTACTACTCCAACACCTCATTATATAAACTCACCGACAAACTTTGACGTATTTCAACGAGTCGCTGATAATCAATTACAACTTACGAAATATGGTAAGGATACTTTAATTACTTCAGGCATGCGAAACACGCCAACAATTGAAAGTTATACTACAACCGAAAACTTTTTACCTGCAGTTCAAAAAGTTTGAATATATATTTTTTCCTTTTTACGCTACGAATTTTTTTAATATTTATGTAAATTAGCTTCTAGTATTACATTATTAAAACGATATAATTATGGATCTTAAATAACCACTTAGATGTGCTCAAAGCAATTAATTATACACTTTTATCGGCATTGAGGGCATTTAATTTCCTTCTACGAAAACTTTTGCCGCACAGCCACACACCCAGAAGCTTACGTAAGCCAGCCAAATAAAGGTCTACATGTAAGCGTGTTGGCGCCATGTGCAAATCTCAAACATTTTCCTACTATGGGATGGGTTAAGTCCTCAACAAGTACTTTACGTACGTCAATTGCGCCACTCGAACCCGGTAAATTCCTTTCGAAAAATTTTCAGCGACCTACCTTTTGTTGTTACAGTTAACATCTTATGGGCTTCATAATTTAAATTGTATAATTTACGCAATGCACAAAATTCACATAATCCTAGCGGTGGCGGCGGAAAGAATGCTGAAAGTATGTGTGCTCTGAAATTACCTAAATGAAGTGTCTCACAAATATACTTGTGCAAACTTACATAATTTTAGGCGTAAAACAGCCGGCTTCGGATTCGCAGTAAAATAACTTGTTCCACATAAAATTAACACCTCACCTGTGTGTAATGGCAGATTTCAGCGCCTTCAAGGTGGCTCTACAACAGGAAACCCGAAGAAAGAGCTGCTTGCTTATTACAATTGCCGTTGAAGGGTTCTCTCGGCATTCCCATGTTCGCATAGATTTCATAGCTCAAATACGCTTGAGTGGCACGCTGTTGCTCGCTCGCATTGCGAACTGCATGCCATTCCAGCAAGCCGAGACCTCCAACCGGTTCGTTAGTTTTAGGCTAATTGAAATATAATTGGGAAGCTTTACAGCTCTACGCACGATAGCGTTTCACGCACCGAAGGTGAGAGGGCGGAGTGGCGAAAATAAAATAGAAATGTTGCATAAAACAATTGGGGGCAGTAGAAAGCAGAAGGTAGAAAGGCAGGCAAGCAAGAAGTAGAGGCAACAGAACTGCAAGCGAAGCGTTCGTAATGAATGTGGTGATGAAATGAAACGAGTAATGAAAAGCTGGCGCATATCATCAAGAGCTTAGCGCTGTTTAAAGCTCCTAGGGAACACCTGCCCAATTTCACGTTCATTAAGTGGGCTGCTTGACGGCAAGCGAACGTGAGCACCTCACTCTCGTATTCTCCACTGTTTGTATTTGATATTTCTCAACTTTGATGTGTTGGTGTGTGTGTATGTGGCAGATATTTTCACAGCTGACGCAACGGGTGGCATGCAACCAAATTATATGCACAGAGTTGGGGCTTTTGTCTATGGATGAATTTATGTTTTGTGTAAGCATGCAGCCGGGGTGTTGGAGCGCTATGCTATGGCAGTTGTATGGTATCCTCTCTGCATACCTCCACAGTCCATAAACAACGGTAGCCATTTATTCCACTTCTGATTTCGGAAAGCACATAATTACTTGTAATGTCAGGATGACAAAACTGAAATTATTTGTTACGCATCGAGCATAGTGCAGCTGTGCTACAGCGTAACAGTGTAACTGTAAAACGGACAACTGACACATAAACAATGAGACAACCCGCTCAACAATAAAGCGCTAACGGTCCATCGCTGTCACTGACTGATTTGCATTTTGACATTCACTCAAACGCATTTCTCGTCCGCGTTTACCCTGTCTCTCCCTATCACCTCGCACTATTCATTTTGAAAGCGCTGCGCTGTGACAATCACTTTGATTTTATGGTTCCAAAAGCTCATTAAAACACCGTCAGTCCTTACAAAATTTCAAAATACACCCCTGTTCGTATATTTACGTATTAGAGTTGCAATGTGCCTCATTGCAGTGTGGTATTATATTCCCTTGGTGGCAGAGTGATGTTTATTACATGCAGCATCCGTCAATCTGTTGTTTTTGTCACACAAATTAGTACTCACGCATCGGACCATCGAGGAGTGACATTTCGAGCTGAAGAGCCAATAGCCATCGTATTAGCTCCGATTATGATAATTTAAGCTGTTCTAAAGCATAGTGCTTAAAATCGGGATAATCAAATGGATATTCAAGAAGGATTTGAAATATGAAACAGGATTAAAAAATATAGCTTTTTCTCCTGTTCAATACTACCGATGGAAAAAAAATTGATAAAAATTACATGAAACATTTACGAATTCCTCCTTTTTGATACATTTTATGACAACATCTGATCCCCAGATCTCGTGCAACAACGGGTCTTGAAATATGAAAAACAGGAAAAAGCCAAAAAAAAGGTCGAGTGGTTGATTTTGTCTCCAATCATGGTTCACGACTAAGATGCCCATTTATCTTCTTTTTCTGGTGCCACAATTGACTTATTGTGAAGTCTTTCCAGAAGTGTGTAGTAGCTTTTGTTGATAGAGTCGAAATTTTTTGAAATATGGGATTTTACAACCGAATTGCCTGATTTAAATGTTTCATTACTAATTGGAAACACATAACATAGAACATTATAAAAAAAGGAGCAGTGAGACGTTCAAAGAAACAACAAATAACAAGTGAACTGATCCATAAAAGTATAAATGACTTCACGATTCGACAAGATAAAGCCAGTGACTAATATTAACTACTGCAACAAATAATTTCTAACATTAATTATAATCTTAATTATTATCCAATGCTGCAATATTTAATGACTATAATCAAAAGTCAAAACCTTCAAAGTAACAAAGTGATTTTACCATAAATTGAGCACTTCAATACTTTCACCCCTAATAGTTCTGCCATTTGGACACCATCCAGCACATGTCTAACCCACTAAACCCCGCCAGCATCTAGTTGTATTCGCAACCATTACGGATCGACACCTTTGACAGCAATTGAACTAATAAAACGAAACGTCAAACACGTTTTAAACAGACGTGAGTGCGAACATAAATTGATTTAAACTGCCTATCAAGAATTTAACCACTCCTTCAAATCAACCCCTACCACAAGTAACGCACACAAGCACTCTATATACACCAATGGCGGATATCTGTGTGTGTGTGTTCTTCGAAGCATTTGAAACATTGAGCTAAAGCTGTCACACTCACCAACAATAAAGGCGTATGCAATTATATTGAAATTAGAGCTTATGTGTGCCACTCACTTGAATGGTTGCGAGCCGCCGTGATGGCTACTCCGACGCATATTGTTGGCCAACGCAGCACCCTCTTCAGCGGCAACAAGCGCTGGCAATAAGCGTCAGCTGCAGCATTGCAATTAGAACGTCCGGGTTGAATGCATTGGACACCAAATGTGAATAGATGTCACATAGAAGGAGACAGCCATATGAGAGTGCCGGCTCCGTTGTTTGTTTGTTTCTACGTAATGTGTTCTACGATTGGGTTGATGGATTCGATTTTTGCGTGTTGCAACCCATAGAACCTTTAAAATTTGTCAAGTTATAACTAGGTAGGAGGGTCATCGATTATGAGTATTTTTTTATAAAAATTATGCTTAAATGTATAACATAAAAAGTCAGGAATGGTTAAACTTACCCGAAAGTTTTCGAAAATACTAGATTTCGGATTATGTTTCTTCAGAATCTTCGATTCGCCAACGTTAGCGAGTAGTGAATCGAACAAACTATACCAGCAATTCAAAGAGACTGGCGGGACTTACGGTACAATCATTAACTAATATGTTCTCTGACAAATAAGCGCATGCTCTTCTTCTATTTCCTTGGAGAAGAAACTCTTCTTTCCGCGCATAAAATATTCCCTTCTCTTCTATCAACGTCCATGTCAAATGACAGATATTTTTCGTATTTTCTGATTTTTAAAGTTGATTGCATTATCAGAATTCTCGGAAGAATCCGCATGAATAGTTCACATCTCCCAAGACCTCTTTATGAGGTCTAAGTAATATGTTGGCAGGCTTATTCATCTAAGAAATATTACAAATGGAACGAGAATCCCTAGGTTTTAAAGGCTTTTCTTTTCTGGGAAGTTTTTTAAATACGGTATATTGGTCCAGAATATCTCTAATGGCATGAATTATAAATATCAACTGGATGACCTTATTACAATGTCGTTAGCTATACACCAAATATAGGATTTTGTATTATATTAATATGTGTGCCCCTTTGAACCGAAGTTCGGTGTTTAAAATGTATGCATTTGATGTTTGTGGCTGCAACGAATGTGGCGAGTGGTGGCAAGTGTGACTGTTATTGCAACAGCCGGTATGGTTAGAAGGACCACTCCGTGGGATGATATTGGATATGTCATTTCGAATGTCACAACAAACCCATCGAATATGTCAACTCAACTCAACTCAACTGAGTTATGCCCAGAGTCACCACGGCTGAGTCCTGCATTGCAGCGGTAAGTGTTGGTGTTGCATGTGCAGCGCTGATATCAACGAGCGGATAAGCACAGTTGTATGCAGCCCTACAAATGTTATTCATTAATGGTAAGTACCGAAATCCCCATTGCCCTGAACGCCGCAGGGCGTTCGCTCGCTCGGCGATGGCAATTGTCAAAATTTCTAATTTGCGCTCAGCCAACAAACAGCGAGACAGCAACAATAACAACAGCCCAAAATGCAGTCAGCAGTTAGCAGATGAGATTGCCAGCTATAACAACAACACCAACAAGCGCAATTACTATTCCCCAGCGCAACGCTTACACTAATTACCAACTCGCACAAGTCGTAATCTGCTGGGCCTTGACTTTTGTCGACGCACCATACCACCAACCGCAACACTAACAAACACCAGCCGTTTAACTTGCAGCTTGTGCGCGGCGGTGAGCCGTCGGTTAGAATTGCTCATTAATTTTAAGTTCAGCTATGCTGATTTTTCCATTGCTCGCAGCAGTCGCTTTTTGACTCTATTAAAGATTTAAGTTATGTCATCGACATGCCGCAACAGTGGAGCAGCGCGCCGCAGCCTCATGGCACAACTGTGGCAACAGCGGCAGCTACATTGGTGTGGCATGTCAAAAGTCACCAAAACAAAAGTGCGGAAACAACAATAACAAATCAATGTCAACCGCAACTGCACAGCTGCTTGACTGCTTCACACCTTACCGCCGCCGCTTGACACCTCACCGTACTCCCACACATCTACAAGAGTTGGCTCTCTTATTGCCACTTCTTAGTATGTGTGTTGGTTCGCTTCAGCTCGTTTGGTTGTCGTTAGTCAAAGTTTTAATTACACTTTCACTGCGCTGTCGGTTGACGCCCAACGCTCACTCGCCCGCCGAAGCTTTCTTCATTCACACTGACGTCGCTCAGTGTGCCTGTGTGGGTGTTGCGGTCAGCCTATTTCGCTCCACCTTAGCTTTTGTACAAAGCAGTCTATTGGTATTTATTCGGCGACAAAGATTTATCACCAAGCGCTCCAATGACACTCCTATGGAACGTCGAGCTCATCCTCAACCTCGAAATTAGTTTGTTTTTGTTTGGATCGTCTTTTTGCAGTTTGTCGCTGTGGCTTTGGGATGATAGAGTGTGTATTGTTTCCCTTTAATTGAAATTTTCCTTCTGAAAATGTGATTTTTCTGGCGGTGAATATTTCATTTGTCCCATAGACCAAATTTACGTGGATAGGAAGAACAAACATCTTCAATACAGTATTGGTCCCACTTAAGATAGGCAGAACCAGAAACTATCGCAACCTTGATGTCGTGTGGTGTTTAAAAGTGCTGACAACCCCTATATTTGGCTCTTCGACATAATACCGGTTTCCCACAAAAACCAAAAATACTTTCCTTAAATTCTAACGGCCGTTCATAATCGCCTTAAAATTTGGAAATCGGATAACAGCGAGATGTTCATCACAATATAGAGAGAATCTCGGCAAGGCTTTCGGAAAAGATATATCCATTATTTACATATGTATATACTTCATAAGAAGTAAGATCATTCGTCTTACTACAGGCTGAATTTGGATCTGCCCAGCAATATTAGCAATTTAACTTTCTCTGTATGATAGTGAGTGGATCTAGCTAGAGAATAGAGCCAAACTAAACCTGTTTTCAAGAATTTAATCCCGAAATTTAACTCTAATATTAAAACATTTTATATGGAATCTATCCTTAGAAAACTTTTAGACAAAACACGAAGAAACGAAAGGCTTTTGAAATATACTAAAGGCATTTCCTGCGTATTCAAACAACCAACCGCAGCCAACTTCGATTATAGTAATCTTAGAACTAAAACGAATTGTGTTCGTTGGGTTATGTTGTTGTTGCTGTCATATATATTGTTCTTCAGCTGTTAGTGACAAATTCAAAGCGCTTTTCACCACAACAATCACCTACTGAAACTACGGTTTGCTCACCATGTCCAACATAGCATAGACATGTCATAACATCTCATAGTGTTGCTGTGGTACAGCCCATCGCTTTTATGACTTTACTGTTGTTGGTTTTGCTTTTAATATTGTGGCGTAGTATTATTATTGTTGCAGCAACTTTTTTTTGGTCTGGCGGCAGCAGACAAGAAGCAATTGTTTTTTTGGCCGGCTATTTTGAGCAGTGCCATCGTTGTCACCATTTAAGTTGCCACACCACATCCACAGCCACATTGACGACAATTTGTGGCCGAACGCAAATAAATTTTCCTCATATCGTTCGTACGCTTTAATAAATGAAATTGTTGTCAATGTGTTCTCCGTTTTTTTTGCGCTTTTTTGTTGTGATTGCCCTGAATTGCCTGGGACTGAGATGACGGTAGCGTCTGCGGTTTGCCGTTGCTATGTTGTCATTATCTTATATTAATTTGCCATTTTATTCTTGCTGTTCTTGTTGTTGTTGTGAGCTGCTGGTGGTATCTTTAATTTTCACGATTTACTTTTATTTCTGTATTTGTTGAATGCATCTGCTGTGCTGTAGGTTCCAATTTGTACTTGCAGTACAAGATACAATTAAGCCGCAACCGCTGCATCCTGTGCGCCCTCCCCCACTCTGTTATTCGTCTGCTTCATTGTTTGTTATTATTTCTTTTTTATTGCCCTTCTATTTATTTGTTGCTGTTGTATTCGCATTGTTTTTCGAAAATTGCCATTTGCCACGTTTGCAAAGCGACAATGGTCGATCCCACACGCGTGCTACGTACATGCCACGTGCTCCACAAAAACCGCACACTGCCAGCGGCACAGCTAAGCTTACAGCCGTTGCATGACAATCTGGCAATTGCTGCCGGTGGCACCGTCAGTTGGCGGTTGGGAAATTACGTAATTTTCGCTTGATGAAGATTTACGGCTTGCACAAGCCCAACCACTGGCTGGCTGGTTGGTGAATTGAGGTGGGCGCTGCCCGTTGGCAATAGTCGCCAGTCGCCCGACCAGCTGCTAAAACAACCACACACGTATGTATTCGCACATGCAACCCTGGGCAATGTCGCTGTCCGCCACCGAAGTGAGATAAGGTTCACTTTGGTTTCGGCTCTTGGATGTTAACCGCTGGCCTTATTGTCTCTGGTTTTTTGTGTACCTATAGGCCTTTACTATGGTTTTGCGCCGCGCTCAACAATGGCAACTCTATTTACCTATTCAAAGCTCGCTTAATGCCTTGCTACAACAGCAACACAACAACAACAATTAGATAAACAATAACATTCACTAAGTCAGAAGAACAAAACTTAATCGGAGAACATTTTTGTGTGTATAAAACACTTAAGCTGAGGCGCATTAATTGAAAAAATCACAATGGAGGCGAAAGTACGAATTAAGCCGATGGAAATTAGTGATTGGGGTGGAAATTAAAATGAATTCGGTCAGTGGTTTTTGTGTTTGTGTTTATATGTTCGACGTAAGCACATTCCGTTGCCATCGACTAGTCGTGGCTGTATTTTTTGCTCTTGCTCCTAATAAATTTTCCATTAAAGCATTTTGTCACTTACCATAACTAAACGAAAGTGGGGTGAATGGCTTAAGCGATATAATCAGAGAAAAAACGAACGGAAAAGTAAGCTATTTGAGGTAATATTAAATTTTAGGGAGCTTAATTTGATTTAACCTGAACTGTCTGCTTACGATAGAACTCAGTTATTATTTGTTGGATCCTAAACATTAGAACCACACAGGTTTCGAAAAACATTTTTCTTGCTGATACTAATATTTCGAATCTATTAGAATTAATTTCCACTGTAATGGCCATATGAACAAGCCGTCAAGCTGTAGGGGAAATCATGCAAATAACTCGAATAATGTTGAAAACGTAATCTCATAGTAGATTAAAATTAAGAAAAGATCTGACTGAATTCATGAATAAATCAGAGTTTAAAATCAAAAGCTCATCCTCGTCTCAAAAGTTATCTTATTTGTAGACTATTCGCGTCGGAAGAATTTTTTCGAGGTTAGAAATTGTATGCCGACAGATGAGAAACATGTGAAAACAATCTAAATATTTTTATTTCGCGGTCACGGCTTGACCAAAGCGGTCGCTGACAAAGAAAGAAGATGCCTCTATTTTTAGGACCTTTATTGACATTAAATATATAGAACTCATAGTAATATCACCCTTGGCTTTTTATAAAACTTCGAAATTATTCTGATAAAAGAACTCAGAAACCTCTATTTACAGTTAACGCGATTCTTCTAGACATTTATTGGACCTTAAGGAGTCTTCATTTTATAAAAACACTTCATTCCAAAAATTTCAGGAAATTATATTTATCTTCAATGTATCCTAACTTTTCGAATGATTGAATAAGTACAAAACCTCTGAGGGAGTTCACCATTAGCTTTACCCCAGATTTGAACCTATTTAATTGAATATACACATACATACGTAAGAATGTATGTAAAAGTATTTCACTGATTGTCCATTGCTTTGATTGTTTAGATAGGCGGAACCACACAGCGTTTGATAGGTGTTCTTGCCACACCGTCCGCAACGCCACACTGTCGATAATGAGGTTGGGCATTTGTTTAGTCGGTGGCTTAGACAAATGCAAACGAAAACACTGAATGCCTCTTACAGACTGAAGTACAAGTTCATTAACTCGACTATTAAACTCACAAAGCCACACCACACAAACTTTAGTAGAAGATAAACACATGCAGCGCACGTGTGCGAATGGTGCGTGCATGTGCGTGAGTGTGTGTTGATTATAATGTACACGCAGTTGTATGAGTTTATATAATCCACACACTGGCGACAACAACTGCAAGAAATTGATTATCTACTAATACCAGTACATCTGCTTGAAATTGACACGTCACGATGAATAATGACTGAGTCATCACACTCACACACATCTCCTGACACTTTAAGTGCTTATCACACACACACACATACACAGCTTTACTTTTCTATTTAATACATTTCATCTCTCTTTTCGCCTTACAGGCCTACAACATGTCCACACCGAAGCGCAGTCGAGGAGGCGGCAATGGCAGCGTTTTCGGTGGCGCTAACTCCTCCGCCGGCAGTGGTAGTGATCCCAAAGAGATTATTTCCAGGCAAATCCACTCTGAGCACGGATCTAGGTATGGAACTCAGTCACACCGCCACTTTGCTTAGACAGCTGGACACGAATGAATTCGAATTGGCCACAAAACATTGCCGCGACGTTCCATGCATCCCCAAGAGCGTAGGCATCTTTTCTCGAGACAATGGCAATAAAACTGTGATGCCGCTGCACCATTCGTCACGCCAAATAACATAGCCCACACGAGGTGCTTCTGGACGCACAAAAAAGTTAGCAACACTGGCGCACGTATGGTTAGTGTCGATTGCTCAAATGAGTCCAACGAGTAGACTGCTACGTAGCTAATATGCAATGGCGATGGTAATGGCGGTTCCTCGTCTTGCGAAAGCCCAGCTACGTAACGACGAATACATTATATAAATTTCCGAGAGCACGAACGCGAAAGCGCTTATAATACCGATGAATGGTCCACTGCGCTTATGCTTAAGGTGCGAGCTCAATTTTCGAACTCAATCATAGGTCACTATATTTCTTTAACTTCTCTTTAAATATTTCACAGAACTCCTTCGCTATGGCCATACAAGACAAGAACAAGAACAAGAACACCGTCCATGAAGTGCGGTCTCAAGTCTCTCTCGGATCTGGTTAAAATTTCAGTCACAAATTTCACTATACAAACCCATCGATTATCCGAAATGGTGCACGAAGACATAGATTTGGGTGTGTTGTTACACTTCGTTAATTTGGCCTACACTACTTTACGGATGTTTGTTTTTTAACGAGGTACGCTGCCGGTGGAGATTGACCACGATCCTCACTACTATAAGAAGACAACAAAATTCATGCCATCAGAGTCGGCAAGCGCCACCGTATTTGAGATTGTATTTATTATAAGGTTCTTCGTAGAATGCAAATAACTGAGAACAAGGGATTTTCTATAAATGTACGTTTTTGATATATTTTCAAATATACTAAATAAAACGAAATACTATTTAAAATTGTGGTTTTATTTATAAAGGGAGAGTCTCAAGAAAATCAAGAAATGGTAAATATAGTTCCCTTAAGAGCTTAAGACCAAAAAATTTAGCTAGTTACATAATTTAGCAGCTAAAATATTAATGTTAAATGCTCAAAAGCAACTCCCCTATAAGGGCCAAAAATACTCTAAAACTAAAATACTTAAGCAAATGTGTATTCATAATGAAGTAGTTGAACTTAATTTTTTTCCGTACCAACCAGCAGCCAAATAATTACGTTGTGATACCAAAAAGGATAATTAATAAAACTTAATTTTAATGCTAATTAAAGTTTAGCGTTGAAATTCCATACTAATGGATGTGTTCTATGTTCTCAAATTATATCTTAAGGTAGACCACAAGTAAGTGTAGTTCCGTTAATGACTCCCACTTCGCCACTTGTTTTGATCGTTTTAACTCGGTCCAAGCCATTAATAAAATACTTAATTAAAACAACAAACGCCAAGTTAAGTTGTGAGAATTTGACGCATGCATGCAATTTCCGTTGCCTTAGCCGCTCTTTGTCTTAACGATCCCCTTACTTATATTCAAATACATGTAAGCTCCTTCTCTCTCTTTATAAACACAACTTTGTATATAATTTATTATTGCATACACATTCGCTTATATTTATGCATGTGTTTGGTGTGAGTTATTTCCGGTTTGTCGCAAATTGTTGGGACTTTTTATTAGCTACACAAAATTGTGGCAGGCGACATGTTTATAATGGGTACTGCCAATCAACTCCCCTCGTATTGAAAACTCTTGCATTGGACTGCTGGCTGTGTATTTGTATGTACCCGATTGTGGTATGCTCCCCGAGTTTGTAAACCGAAAGGTTGACTGGTGTTGCATACATTTGGGCGATTAAACAAGAATATATGCAATAAGTACAAAGACAGAAGAAGAAGATGAAAGAGTGGTTCGAAAATATATAAGTTATAGCTGCCACATTCTTTGCTATAAATTCGAATATTCGTGCGATCAAAAAAAAAAAGTTTTCTACTCACCTTCAGACTTTAAATTCCTTGTCTGTGTACTACCGGCTCTTAGTTAAAGGGATCGAGGAGGAGTTCAGACATTATTGGACCAGTGCCCGACAAAGTTTGCTCGCAATATTTCCAGAGCATAAAAAGACTTCGAGCTCACTTCGCTGGAAATGATATATTGGTCGAATTCTATTTTTTTCTTCTTTTTGATTAGGGGTTATATTCCCTTCTGTCTGGACAGTAGGTCATCTACTATAGGTTTATAGTATAGATTTAGGATTCAACAATCGAATCGCCACAATTATTGTGGTATATATCTTGAAGTAATGAAAGACATGAAAAGTTTTACATGCAGTCTCCTCAACGCTTGATATTGGGTTTTCTAGTATCGTTTTAGGCTTCAACTAGATGATGACTTTTTTGATTTCAAAACCTTCCCATATCAGACATGTATTTGGAAATTTGTTTGATACGAGTGTTATTTCATTGAACTCATTGAACACCCTTTGTAACATGAGGAAATTGGGCACATCTACCCTTCAGATATACAAAAATTTACTTATCGGATTTTATTGTAAACCAATGTTATTTAGTCTTAACAAGTTTTATATTTGAAATTTTTCGCTTTCTCAAGAGTAAATTAGATTCGTGTTTTAAGATGTTATCGACAACATCTTGTTGGCTGGCCGAATCTATGGCCACAAATATCTTATTGTTATTGCTGCAGAGCCTTAACTTTCGCACGAGAATGCTCGCATTTAACTTTAAATGAAGCACCCGACGAACAAGAGGCAATTGAAAATGCAATAAAATACCATAGAACACTTGCAATTACAACAACTATAATGATACTAAAAAACAATGTGGCATTGAATATGTTGCACACATATCTACAATCATACAAACAAACATATGTTCAGCACATATACGGGGTCTATGTGTGGTAAGTTGCATGTCTTTGTTAATCCCAAAAATTACAAACCAATTTACAATGTGCTTATATTCCTTTACAACGAAACATGCTTAGACATACTTACACACCCTAACACACACAGCCAATGGACTTACATATGTCAACTTACATACATATATGTATATAAATTGTAGAGACAAACAGAGGCGTTTGTTTGCCACGCTTGCCACAAAAGTAATTGTAATGGCCCGGACAATGGAGAACAAGTCCACGCTGCACTCAATGGACGGACGAGGAGGGCAAACGAATGTGTGTAGATAACAATCTAGGGCCAGAAGAGTGTCAGGCTTGTTTGAGAATCCGCACACACACACATCCATAGGCCATATGAAGATCGTAAACTTCACAGGGGAGGTCAGCGCCATGCAAGCGGGGTTCGGTGGCATAAAGTGGAAGTATTTGTGTTGCCACATACATTTACATTTATGGTTGCTCTTATATGAGCGCCCCAACAAATTTGTTCATGTGGCTTAAGAAAATCTCAGCCAAAGTAATGAAAGAATATAAAAAGTGGTAACAAGTTCACATAAACCGTGAAGGTAAACAAAAATGGGGAAGAACAAGAACTAAATGAAAAGTAAATGAAAAACAAAACAAACTCGAAAAATAATAATGGGTAGTCCTCGTTGTGAACTCAATACATCCTAGCACCCACGCTACAACAAAGGACATTACATTTTTTCGCCACACACGCTAATCGCTCTCCTGCACCACCATGCCGCTACAGCTACCCACGAACAATTTATATCACTAACTTAGGGTATGTTCAGAGTGACTCAACTCGAGCGTGGCGCGCGACTGTAACATCGGCAAAGTGTTTTCTAAGATAATAAAATTTTATTGTCTTCAACCTCGTAAAATACATGTTGAGTATGAATTGTAACGGCACATTCGGTCGAGTTGATATTCGTTGTAGATACTCGAAAAGCCAGTGAGTCAGTTACAGAGGACCGTTCATGACCACGCAAACGTAATTTTTTTTTATGGTGGACTTATACATTGCTCATATTTATATATACATATGTATGGTTATGTGCAGTTTTATTATTAAGCGAAGTGTTGATGAGTTAAATTGTTCTTTTGTTATTTTCACAATACACGTAGAAAAATAGTATTACATTTAATGGTGGGGGTTAAAAATAATTTATGTGCTATGGTATTCATTACGGTGGTATGATTATATTTCAAGAAGTCTAGAATGTCGAAAAAACAGTTTATTGACATCACATTGATAATCATATAATAAGTTTAGAAGTAAGTCTATACAAATCTAGTTCACAAACCGAATTAGCTTGATGGATACTATCTTAAGTCAAAGGTTGATCAATATGTGAATTTGAAATAACAAACTGGAGAAGAAGCTGGGGTTATCGTAATGTATACTCTTACCTTACCTTCAAGCGATAATTTTAGACGTGTTTTGTGAGAGGTTGGCGAATTTCGTTTGTTAAAACCTCACTACGATTGAATCATGGCTACTGTTCCAAAGTCTTTATGGTTATCTGCTTTGCAATAGTTCTTGAGTTAAGCTTCACAAGCTTCTTGAGGTTCTCCAGTTAAAATAAATTTTAACCACCAAATTCATGAACAACTAAACCACAATAACAATCTTTTGAGTTGACAATTTAGAATAAAAGCACTTAATAACGCCTTATTTCATGCAAATGAGAAACTTTAAACACAAGGCCCGCCTCACTTGAGAGTGTTGATTCGCATGCGCTGCCACGAAACAAATCACAACTTTAGTAGGCTACTAAAAATGCTTTAAGCTGATCCTAATCACCACTATTACCATTTCCGCCATTAACTGTTTGCAGTACGAACAATTTAAAGTGCTGGGGGAGCAGGGTTCATATGGTATGCCACAGATTTGATTTTGTGGTTTTTTATTTCGCTTTTTCGTACATTTGCAGCCCGAGTCGAAAAAATTTTTTATGCGTTTTTTTATCAAAACTTTCCAAATTTATAGCGACCAAGTCACTTTTACTACGGCGCTTGGAGTTGACTAACATAAAAAGTGGAGCGTCGGACTGAAGTGTGGAGAGTGTTGCGGTTTTAATGCTGTGCGCTAGTACCTAGCCCGGCGAACGGCAATAAAGATGAATCTTATCGTAATTTAATGGTCGTAGTGGACATTTCTACACACACACACACACGTAGAAATATATGCTTATCCTAAGTAAGCAGTAATGCGCCCGGCATGGATTTGCATGCCGCGGCATATGTAGTGGTCATTGCCTTAATCGTCAAGTTATATTTTTGTGCAAATCCTTTCTTTTTGGTGGTTTTTCCAGAGCACTTTGGCATTGTGGGCGTTCTAGGTTGTTTATTTGTTTGTTTGCTGCTCAACTTATGTGTGCGGGAGAGAGAGAGAGAGTGGGGTCTACGAGGGAATTATGTTTGTACAAATTAAAAAGGGCATAAAAAATAAGTTTCTTTTTAATTCGCTATCACAAACGTCAATGCCGGGGTGTTTTGCTTTTGAGTCAAAGCGTTAGCGGCGGCAACAGTGGCTTTAGTCGGGGAATTTGTGGCAGACAGTTGTCAGAGTTCCCACGAGCATCAGCGGGCGTCATTGAATTTATTTATTGTATTTATAGACGTTCAAATATGTAAGTATGTTTGTATGTGTTCTTGTGTGTACTATACAAAGGTGGAGCAAAGCGCGCTCGGCCACAAACTAAGTTTTTCGCTTTAAAAATTTTTATTGCCCTCCGTACATTCGCTAAATTATATTCAATTTCAGTTAATACTGCGCTTTGTTGTAGCAACAACAATAACATACAATTGCATAAATCTAAAGTAAGTTGGGCGTTTGAGCAGCCCAGCTCATTGTGAAGCGAATGTCAGTCGTGTTGGTCCCGTTTTCCTACATGTCATGCAGTAAAATCAAATGCTGAGGCAAGTGAAACAGCTATTATTAGTACAACAACAATATTAATAATATTCGGGAAACAACAAAAAACGCAAGCTAACATCAAACATCCGCTTCCTTGCCATTGCCAGCATTAACACTGGCGAGCGCTTCTCGTACACAGCAACTCACGGTCACACAGTCACACACACACCCTGCGACCACCACCAATTTGCGACAATCACTTCGTCTGATTTCTCAGGTGGCCATTTTCGCACATGCATTTGCATTGCAATTTCAATAGAAGCGCTCACAAAAGCACACACACTTAGATTTGCCATTCACACATACACAAACACCTTCATGACAAACACCTACATGAATATGACTGCTTATAAATCGCTGTTCCTTAAACGTTTCACGTTGCGTTTTGTTTGACTTTGAACGTGTGTAGTGACAACGAAAATACTAGCAGAGTGAGGTAGCACTGGCGCCTCGGTATTTGCAACACTTTTATAAACTTTTCTTACTTTTTTCCAAAAAAAAAAAAACGTGCACAGTTCATCACTTCCCTCTCATACTGAGGGGGAAAAACACCGATAAACGTCGTCCGTTGTTTGCTATTCTTTTGAACTCTCATGCCGTTCCATGCTATAAATATTCAATAAATGTTTGTATTATGACTTGCAATAATAACTTCTTAGCGCTCAGAAGAATGCTACACAGCGTTGCGCGCATAATGAACACTCTATTCTCAGCCATAAAAATCTAATTGAATTATTTTGCAATGTCGCCCATAACCTTTATGTTCGCTATTCATAATAAATTATCGCATGGGAAAGTTTACAAGTGCTATTACTTTGTTTCTACATTCAGTATGTAAGTGTGTACGAATATCTCATTTGGACTGCAGTAGAAATGCTTGGAAGCGTTTACAATATGCATTTCTATCATAAATGGTATATATTGCGATTATTTAATATATATTTCTATATTAAACCTGAACTATCGAGAATCCAACCAAGAAAATGTGGTTGGCTTGGGCATGAATTGAAATGAGATCCAGATACAATCACCCGGAACGCTATCAACTTGTAACCTCAAGGCCGTCGAAGGAAATTAATAACAATTTATTTTTCTTAAATATCTTCATAAATTATAGTTTAGACTAAAACTAAATAATAAATATTCTTTAATATATATTCTTTTATTTTTTTTTTATTCAGGTCATGGTATAAACACAGGATGACATATAATAATTATTACAATTACCACGATGTAATCTCGGATGCACATTTAGTGGAATTCTCATTTGCACTTATGTTCTCATAATTACACAAAACTCATCAAACAAATGCTCGAGCATTCAATTAAGATCTGCTAACCACTTGAAATGAACGTAATAAATGCACAAATCGCTATTATTATCTAAATTAAGTATTATTTAAATTTGACATTATGATGGCTTCATTTAAAATGGCATATTTGCATATTTAAATATAAGTACTTGAATTTAAAATTATTAATTGTAGTTAAAACTTATCGATTTATTTATAACCTCGTGTTGCTATTAGAACACGTGGAATGAAATTCAAAACTGAGTGAATACTAGAATTAAGAAATGCGTATTGTGTAAGTTCCATTATGTTATTTGATTGACAATTTTCGATATAATAATTAACTGGCAATTTGAGATGAACATGTACATATATAAAATCAGCACACAAATTATGAAGGCGAAATTTGTGTATTAAATTAAATTTATTTTAGTTTACAGCAATACTGAAATGATTTGCTTATGTATGTATGTATGTGATTGGCGTTGCAACCGTTTAGCCGGTTATAGCCGAATCGACGATAGTGCGCCACCTGCCTCTTTCCTTTGCAGTTCGGCGCTAGTTGGAGATCCCAAGTGTAACCAGGTCGCTCTCCACCTGGTCCCTCCAACGGAGTGGAGGCCTTCCCCTTCCTCGGCTTCCTCCGGCGGGTACTGCATCGAACACTTTCAGGGCTGGAGTGTTTTCGTCCATTCGGACAACATGACCTAGCCAGCGTAGCCGCTGTCTTTCTATTCGCTGAACTATGTCAATGTCGTCGTATAACTCGTTCAGCTCATCGTTCCATCGTCTGCGGTATTCGCCGTTGCCAATGTTCTGAGGACCATAAATCTTGCGCAAAATTTTCCTCTCGAAAACTCCTAGTGTCGTCTCATCTGATGTTGACATCGTCCAAGCTTCTGCACCGTAAAGCAGGACGGGAATGATAAGTGACTTGTAGAGCTTGATTTTGGTTCGTCGAGAGAGGACTTTACTGTTCAATTGCCTACTCAGTCCAAAGTAGCACCTGTTGGCAAGAGTTATTCTGCGCTGGATTTCGAGGCTGACATTGTTCGTGTTGTTGATGCTGGTTCCCAGGTATACGAAATTATCTACGACCTCGAAGTTATGACTGTCAACAGTGACGTGGGAGCCAAGACGCGAATGCGCCGACTGTTTGTTTGATGACAGGAGATATTTCGTCTTGTCCTCATTCACCTCCAGACCCATTCGCTTCGCCTCCTTATCCATGCGGGAAAAAGCAGAACAAACGGCGCGGTTGTTGCTTCCGATGATATCAATATCATCGGCGTACGCCAGGAGCTGTACACTCTTGTAGAAGATTGTACCTTCTCGGTTTAGCTCTGCAGCTCTTATAATTTTTTCCAGCATCAGGTTAAAGAAGTCGCACGATAGTGAGTCACCTTGTCTGAAACCTCGTTTGGTATCGAACGGCTCGGAGAGGTCCTTCCCAATCATGACGGAGCTTTTGGTGTTGCTCAACGTCAATTTACACAGCCGTATTAGTTTTGCGGGGATACCAAATTCAGACATCGCGGCGTAAAGGCAACTCCTTTTCGTGCTGTCGAAAGCAGCTTTAAAATCGACAAAAAGGTGGTGTGTGTCGATCCTCTTTTCTCGGGTCTTTTCCAAGATTTGGCGCATGGTGAATATCTGGTCAGTTGTCGATTTTCCAGGTCTAAAGCCACACTGATAAGGTCCAATCAGTTTGTTGACGGTGGGCTTTAGTCTTTCACACAATACGCTCGATAGAACCTTGTATGCGATATTTAGGAGGCTGATCCCACGGTAATTGGCGCAGATTGTGGGATCTCCCTTTTTATGGATTGGGCAGAGCACACTGAGATTCCAATCGTCAGGCATGCTTTCTTCCGACCATATTCTGCAAAGAAGCTGATGCATGCACCTTATCAGTTCTTCGCCGCCGTATTTGAATAGTTCTGCCGGTAATCTATCGGCCCCCGCTGCTTTGTTGTTCTTCAAGCGGGTAATTGCTATTCGAATTTCTTCATGGTCGGGTAATGGAACATCTGTTCCATCGTCATCGATTGGGGGATCGGGTTCGCCATCTCCTGGTGTTGTACTCTCACTGCCATTCAGCAGGTCGGAGAAGTGTTCCCTCCATAATCCCAGTATGCCCTGGACATCGGTTACCAGATTACCACCTTGGTCTCTACATGAGGATGCTCCGGTCTTGAAACCTTCGTTAAGTCGCTTCATTTTTTCATAAAATTTTCGAGCATTCCCTCTGTCTGCCAGCTTCTCAAGCTCTTCGTACTCACGCATTTCGGCCTCTTTCTTTTTTTGTCTGCAAATGCGTCTCGCTTCCCTCTTCAGCTCTCGGTATCTATCCCATCCCGCACGTGTTGTGGTCGTTTGCAATGTTGCGAGGTAGGCAGTCTGTTTTCTCTCCGCTGCGAGACGGCACTCCTCATCGTACCAGCTTGTTTTTTGTCGTTGCCGAAAACCAATTGTTTCGGCTGCAGCGGTACGCAGTGAGTTTGAGATGCCGTTCCACAGTTCCCTTATACCGAGATGCTGATGAGTGCTCTCAGAGAGCAGGAGTGCAAGTCGAGTAGAGTATTTCGTGGCTGTCTGTTGCGATTGCAGCTTTTCGACGTCGAACCTTCCTTGTGTTTGTTGACGGGCATTCTTTGCTGCACAGAGGCGGGTGCGTATCTTCGCTGCGACCAGATAATGGTCCGAGTCTATATTTGGTCCTCGGAGCGTACGCACGTCTAAAACACAGGAGACATGTCTTCCGTCTATCACAACGTGATCGATTTGGTTCCGCGTGTTTCGATCAGGAGACAGCCAAGTAGCTTGATGTATTTTCTTATGCTGGAATCTGGTACTACAGACGACCATATTTCGGGCCCCAGCGAAGTCGATCAGCCTCAGGCCGTTTGGCGATGTTTCGTCATGGAGGCTGAATTTTCCGACTGTTGTGCCAAAGACACCTTCTCTACCCACCCTGGCGTTAAAATCACCAAGCACGACTTTTACATCGTGGCGGGGGCAGCGCTCATAGGTGCGTTCTAGGCGCTCATAGAAAGCATCTTTGGTCACATCGTCCTTCTCTTCCGTTGGGGCGTGGGCGCAAATCAGCGATATGTTGAAGAACCTCGCTTTGATGCGGATTGTGGCTAGACGTTCATCCACCGGGGTGAATGCCAGGACTCTGCGACGGAGTCTCTCTCCCACCACAAATCCAACACCAAATTTACGCTCCTTTATATGGCCGCTGTAGTAGATGTCACAAGGACCCACCTTCTTCCGTCCTTGTCCCGTCCATCGCACTTCTTGGATGGCGGTGATGTCAGCCTTAAGTCGTATGAGGACATCAACCAGCTGGGCAGAGGCACCTTCCCAATTAAGGGTCCGGACATTCCAGGTGCATGCCCTTATATCATTATCCTTAAAACGTTTGCAGGGGTCGTCATCAAAAGGGGGGTGTCTCATCCGAGGCTTTCGTAGATTTTTCATTGGGGGGTGTTTTTATGTGGTGGGTCCCAAACCCTACGCACAACCGCATAAGCGGGCTTCGCCTTCTCACTTTAGCTCGCCTTCAAACGGATGTCTGTTGGCTACCCAGAGGATACTTGGTCTAAAACCGGAAGTCGTGAGCTGCTTGAACCATGTGGAGAAGAATCGTTTCTGGCCACTCCCAAGTGAGTGACAATCAAAAACTTTCCTCACTTGCGTGAACTTCTACACATGATCCCATCCTCCAATTTGCTTATAGTTTATATAAATAATATAGGAATTGAACTTAACATATTGAGGAAATTACTTTTTAATAATCAAACAGAAAACGACGAAATTAGAGTTTCGTACAATACCAACATCTAGATGAGGGCGCTGAGTTCGATTTAATAAAAACAATCTACTTTCATTTTTTCTTGATTAACTCATCAAATGAAATATAGTAAGGTGACTGCACCAATCTGGGGCGATCTGTATTTGGATATCTCCATTTATCTCGTTTTTCGCATTTCATCGAATATACATCAGTTTTTTAATGCGGGAACTCAGTGTTCGATGATAGGAAAATAATAAATAAATTAAATGGGTGGACTTTTTCACCAAATCTAACAGATGCACCACCTACCCGGTTAGTCCAATGATCGTGATCAAATGAAAAGAGATTTATTTGGAGAAATGTGATCAGTTCTAGGATAAACATGATTCTCCACCCTATCTTGTATATACATATGTATATAATGCAAATGCATAAATATCACATATAAATTGCAACTGTGAACAAACATTTGTTAAAAGGCAAGACCATTATATTCTTTCTACATTACCACCACTTCTTAATGGTTTACGTTCATTAATTGAATATACTTGTTTCATTGTATTCTACATACAATATTTCTGCTTCAGAAGGCCGAAAATAACTTCCAAACTGTTTTAGATAATGTAAGGCAAATCAAAGTCTAAAGTAGCATTTTCAGTTATTTCGGTATTTGACATTTGAGCAAAAGGAAGTGTACCATAAGAGTACATATATATAATTAAATATCAGAGTAGCAATAATAAAGCTTTAATGAGCATTTTGAATCCGTGTGCTTTACAATCTACTGAAACAGTAAGTTTTTAATATTATGCAATTGATATTAAGACATGCTAAATAATATTAATAATTAATATGAATTCATACTAAGAGTTAATATACGTCCTTAAATTTAATATAAATATGTCTTCTCACATAAGCCTTCTCGTCGTAGCTCTGCCAGATTGTCATGTCTAAATGCATTTGCATGACTGACTAACTGACAATTTACCATCAATGATTAAAACTCAAGCATTTTTGCTGCCGTAAACTTTGTAACCAAGCCGAAAACAATAAATTTGATATAGAAATATTTTCGGGTGCCGTGGCGTTGTCATGGGAACTCAAGGCAAAATTGAGTGCCACTTGACTGCTGTTGCTCGCACGAAAGCCACCAACGTTTGCCATATTGGCAGTGTCATTGTTGTTGTTGTTGCCGGTGTTGTCATTGTTGATATAGAATAAAAGAGCCTGTACGTGTGTATATGTGAGCGTTGCTTCCAAAAAGTTGTCCCAGCTGGAGGTGGTTGGCTGGTTCGTTGGTTGATTGGTTGGTTGGCTAGACTGGCAAATAAATTGAATTAGTGCTAAGTAAAAGCAAAACTCATTCGCAAACTCGCTCACATACTCACTCGCTTATTCAACCGCTCACAGCAACAATGCCTCTCACCCAAAAATTTTGGGAACCCCACCACACCACGCACCCGTGTGCTCTTCCTCACTTCCGTTCGTTCAGTCAATTGCATAAGTTACAAAATCAAATTAAGCGTCAGTCAGCTCACAAATTTCCACTTACAAATTGTTGACTGTTGTTATTGCTGTTGTTGCTGCTACCGCTGCCTACGCTACTGTTGCTGTTATCGTCGCTAGTGCTACTGCTGCTGCTTCAGCTGTTGGAAACTACTTTGTGGTGGTTATTGTTAGTGTTTACTTGTGGTAGTAGCAGCTGTTGCTGTTGTTGTTGTTGCAGTTAGTGCAAAGGTCATAAATCACAAATTGCTCGACTACATTTCATCTCAACAATTCAGAAATTTACTTACCAGCAGATATTAGCCAAGTACTCGCATACACACACAAATATACACACAGACATACATAAGTACAAGTGTATGTGTGCATATGTTTGTATGTATGTATATTCCATTGGATTTCCATGAGCACTTGACGATTTGCAATAATCCAACGAAATATAATTGGCAACAAATAAAACTAACATACCTTAACATTAACATTGTTGTTGTGCCACTTACAAAAGATACTTGCTAAACATACACAATATACATATATAGCAGATAAGCTATCGATTTATTTTCCAGTTCAATAATCGCACCGCAAAACATGTTACACAGTTCAAAGCGATCAAACGAAGAAGCTTTGCTCTTGGTAGTCGAGATTTGGTGGAGGGAGAAGGGTAGTATTATATAGTATAAGCACTATTGTGTGCAGTGGATTCTGTCAGGTGCTTTGTAAATCCTATTTTAAATGCTAAAGTTTACTGTAAAACTATTTTGGTAAAGTAACAAGTAAAATTTCTGTACCGAAAAATACTTGACAAGAAACCGAAAAATATTGGTTTTATCTTTTGTAAATTTGATTCTCGAGGTTTAGTTGTATGACCAAAACACTTTGGAGCCAGACCAATCCCAAAGTTATATACCCCGACATCGTATATTATAGTCTGTTTATTGAAAAATGTGTTTTTATCGGACAATGTTCCCTGACCTGCAGACCTCTATTAAATAATCCGATGCGAATGGTTTTAAGATCGTTTCCAGAGAATTTGGAGAAATTCGTGTCTTTTTTTCCTATTATCAAAAGTACAGAGAAACTTAAAGGGCCGTCGTTTTACAAGCATAGATGAAATCGCTGAAAAAGCTAAAAGCAATTCCAAAAATAAAATAATTCTAAGATAGAAATGGCTAAAGGTTAATAATAAAAACTTATTAAATTTTTTTAAATTTCAAAAAAGTAACTTTCCTTTTGTCTGAATAATGTTTTACAGTAGGTTCCTTCACATAAAATTCTTTGTAACCATTTCAGGAATACAGTATACAAAATTTTTGCGGATTTCTCCTACAAAACTTTGCTATTGAAGACGAAATTTGTGGTATATTTCGATTCTTCAATATCTAAATATATACATACATATGTATATGGAATTAAAATTGCGAAATTTCTTCGGTTCCAAGACTCTGTGGCACACACACCGTCCTGCATCGACGTGCTGATATTGTTGGCATTTTAACCGAAGCTGAATTTAGTCTTCCGTGAAATATGACAAACGATAAGCTTGAAAGCTCATTTTCAGGCACTTGACGCCAAAAGGCACGAAACGCCAAGCCAAGATGCTTCAATGAATGGAAGAACTTGTTAACTTGGTCCGCCATGGTTGGAGCGCTGTATAATATATCTATGCAGCTATATACAGCAACAGTGAGCACACGAAACTTAAGGTAAAGATGTTAACGGGAATATAATAAGAAACAAAATAAAATAAAACAGAAACAAAAATAAAGTAGATAAAAAGGATAAGACGCCGTTTAGACGCCGTGCATTTAGTGCGTTTCGCCAGGTAACCGCAAGCGATCGGAAAGCGAAGAAAGCGAAAAACTTGAATAGTGAAAGCTGAAATATATAAGCATATTCATAATATTGTACGAATGTGCCTCCCATGGTGCATTGGAAAACACCTGCAGCTGCATTTTCACTTTCGAACGGCTTCTGATGGCGTAGAAAAACACATTCAGTGTGTGTATGAGTGAGCGCATGTGAGTGTGAAAATTTGCCGACCATTAAGGCTAAGTGTGCATGAACACGCAGTTCACTTGTGGCGGCGAAAGCCAACCCCAACTACAACTCCATTCCCACCTCAGTCGCACTACGACCGGAGTTACTCGCTGGGATAACGCGCTTCAAATCAAGCTGAAATTATCTGCAAGTGTTGCAAATAAAATGCGATTTATATAAATGTGGGTATAAAAGTGATTTTATGTTTATGCGCCCGCTGAGAGTCCTCGACTCGACTCGACTTACTGCAAGAATGGCAAAGAACGATTTGAGGCAATTATGAACTGCTCGCTCGTTGAAGAATTGATTATGGCATCGTAAGACACGCTACTCTTCTACACTTGGATGGGCTATTAATTCACCGTTACTTACACGTAGGTGTGCTGATGGTCATGGTGCAGCGCCGAGAGTTCGTCGTTTACCACTCACGCGCTTTAAAACTTTCGCCAATGAAGCGTAAAGTTGCCTGCACGCTTAGCTTCCTTAGGGTTCCATTGTGAAGTGCCAACCACAGTCAACTTGAAGAACCTTACACATCTTACGTCATGCAGCGCGCGCCATTCTTAGTGTGCCTTAAAGCGAGAGTGCGAGTTGAGCATTTAGTTCGACTGCAAAAAAAAAACAACAACAGCAAAAAACAGGTGAAAAATGACGAAAAGACACGATGCAGCAGTCCGGAGTCTTAAGAGGTAAAAACATACAGGACAGCAGCCATGATGGAAAGTTTGTCTTTGGGCTGCACGTAGGTGATTTTTGAGTGTGTGTGCGCGTGGCAAATCAAACTAGTTTCAAACTTGGGTTTTTCAAAGGACACAGTTCGTAAAAAGCATTATTCGAACTTCAGAAGTCGGTAAAGAGGATGGAGAAAGTGTATAGTTTAAAAGTGGTCAGGTCATTGAGCAGGGTCTCACTTCTAAATTAGTACCCGACTAGTCTCATAAAGATCAATAAACAATTATCTTCTTCCTTAGCAAGACAATCATGGTTGGACCATTGCTTCCGCAACTATCTTCTTTTGGACTTCCCGATCCGTTACTAAGCGCAACCAGTTATGCAAGGTCCTGACTATATCTATCCATATTTTCATTGGTCTGCTATTTGTCCTCAGTTCGCTTTCCACATGGCTGTTTATTGAATGTTTTCTTCGGTACTCTATAATTTGTCATTCTTTCTTGTCCAAGCCAGCGTATTCACGCTGATTTGTTATGAATTTTAAAACCTTTTGTTCATTAATGAGATATTCAAGTTCGGTGTTGTATCTAATAAGATATATTTCATCTTCGAGCCTGATTGGACCATAAATTTCTCTCAGTATTTTCCTTTCGAAACCCTAATCAAATGCCTCTCAAAAAATATCATATATCTATAGAGCTATATTTGACGTTGTTTGGGGTTCTCATAAGTAGACTAGGATCCCAAAAAGAAATAACTATAAATTGAAAGAGTCGAAGGAGTTTCTGGCAAAAGAGAGTTCCAAGTTTTCAAAACCGTATACAATTTGAACTAATCTGCAGTTGGTTAAAATGTATACTAACACTTTACTCCGTGGTATAAATACAGTACATCCAGACCTGAGTTCTGTTTGTATGGTTGTTGTGAAAAAGTGCAAAATATGGCATCAGTCAAAAGCTACCGCAGCAGCCAGCGGAAGTTTGAGTTAGAGACATTCACGGAAGACTAACAACCAGCAACAGTGAACCAAAACTTAAACGTGTGACGACCGAACGACAACCTGAACCACGCCGCAATGGTCCGTTGGCTGGCCTGCTCAGCAACAGTGACGGCAAATAAATTGCATTTCAAGCAAATTCATCCAACATGTCGCTGGACCAAATTTTAAAATGTGCAACCGTTCTGCGCTCGTGCTTGTGTAGGTGCACAGCAACAACAATCGCAACAACCAAAACTACAACATTGATTAATCTGCCGTTGCTTTCGGGCTGCTGCGGGATTAATATGGCGTGAATGCGGCGCAAAGTAGCTCACTTGGAAGTACATAAGTTAGCAACCATAACAACAACAACATCCACACTGTGTGTGCAGTGGAGAGGGAGTTGTACAGCAGCTCAACAAATGGGAAAGCAAAAAAATTAGTTATGTATTGTTGCAAGCCGTAGGTGAAGCTGTTGCTGCCACACGCAATGCAACGTCAATGCCAAGCAGCAGGCGCGCAACTTTCAAACACTAACGGCAGGGAATTTCATAATATATTTTACCGTAATTCTACATTTTGTTTTTTTTTTTTTTTTTTGTATTTTCAGTTTTTGATGATGATGTTCTAAAATACGTGGAAATTTGAGGGAGCGTTAAAAGTTATTTTGAAATTTTTTCGAAAGAGAATAATTGAGCTGTAGCATCGTGGCTGAACGGTGAGCGGCGATGAGGCGGAAAGTTGTTGAAACTACTCGCTTTATTGTTTAACAAGCACACAGAGGCAACTAAAATAAGATTGGCGTAGGTAAACTAGGTCGCTATTAGCATTTTCATGAGCAGTGTTGAATGGGGGAGCAGGTACGAGAGCGCGTATAGCAAATGTTTCGCACTGTTTTTGCATTAAATTTCGTGGCTTTAAGAGAACGGTTGCAAGTTAAGTTGATGCAGGAAGTTGCCACCCATTGTAATTTTCGCTTTTATAAGGCTATGGCACTGAGATATCGGGTTAGGCTTGCTGTTTGGTTATAAGGATTTTTTATATACTTTCGTAGCACAACATTGAGTAGTATTTTGTGAAAATAGTTCCATTGAGTTCCCCTCCACATTGCGTAATACAAAGTGAAATAACTGTTTTACGAATGTTCCTAATCAATGTCAATACTTCGACAAGCCTGGTAGTGTTCAGATCCAAGACAAGTATTGTCAGATTCGTCGAACAATTTGAGAAGCTCTTTCTAGCTTCGAAAAATAGGTATCCGCATTTGAAGAAAAGGCTTTCAATTCTCTATAGAGAGACTAAAACTATGAGAAATTCGAATAGAACTCGAGTCCTGTATAATAACCCGGGTCTTATGTAGAAAGTAAATGTCATCATACATGTAATTTTGACGGAACAACTGAGAGTAGCTGAGATTTATTCAAGGAGCTTATTTTAGATAATCAATATCAAATATTTTAAATATTTTTTTGTGACATAACCTTTTTATACTTAAGACACTTATTTACATAACATTTTTACAAGCTTTGTAGCAACACCCTAAGCCACTTAGAGCAATTCCTAGTAATAACTCGTTGTCATTTAGTTCAAGCATAAAATCTGTATAACTCATCTCTGTAAATACTTAGCTGAGATTGGATGTGTTGTTGCAATAAATAAAACGACTCACTTCTAGCTAATGTCATAACGCTTTCAAAGTAGTTGGAAACGACAAAAAAGAACAGTAAAAGGGGCAAAATATAAATAGACACCAGGGGAATGGGGACCTCAGCAGACTGCCGAAGGAGTACACCGATGTGGAAATGCTATAAAAAGGCGCCACCACATCTACTATTTGTCGAGAAACGAAAGAGTTATGCAAAAGGAACTCAATGTGTATGTATGCTTGTCGGCATAAGTTTGGGGCGATCTAATGGCGCTGCGAATAAAAATTGTAGTCTTCAACGTCAACACTTTCACCGCCTTTCCACGTTGTTCAATGTGCATTGGGGCACAAAAAAATGCAATAACAAATAATAAAAACAAAAACCTGCAAACAAATGTACAAAATTAAGCGCCAGCAAACAGGCTAACTACGAACGTATGCAGCCATGCAGTGTATTTCAACCCTACCGCGCTCGCGCTACAAAGCCATCCATTAAAGTCGTCATGCAAACGTGCTTTTACTGCCCGAAAGTTGTGCAGCAAAATGAAACAAACGTTCACCGTCGCACTAACTCACTTACTCGCTCGTTCGAGGCGCGCGCTCAGTCCGTCGGTTACTCATATGAGCACACTCACGAATTTCGTACCACCAAATTAAGTTGTTATACTCGGGGAAAAAATATGCAAATTGTTTTTGCTTCATGTCAGACATAAACTTTTTATAACCAAGTGACATGTAAGCCTGCGAAAGCATCACCAGGCAGCCTTGCCATCGCCACCATCGTTGACGCTGCCACACAGCCAGCGTAACTATAGCACAGCCATCAACGACTGCCCCAGCTTGTTGTTGTACATGGAGCGAACATCAGCGTACACACACATGCTGCTGCTTTCGAAAGCGCCAGTGTGTGCGCAGTAGTAAACGGCCTTTCTCCCTGCTGTGCTGCGCTGCTTATTACTCTTTCTCTTGTTCTTCCGCGACTCTGACTCCTGAGCGTTTTTGCATTGGCTGCCCATGTCATTGTCGTTGCCGCCAGCACTTTGTTTGGCACCAGTCGTGTGAGTTCGTAGCACTTTGGAAGCTTGCGCCCTGCGCTGCACGACAACGGTGATTTTCAAGCGCGCACAGTGGCATTTAGAGCGGGTCTGCTCGCCTGCGCGCCTGTCCGCGGGCGGAGTTCCAGCAATATGTAATTTCGTTAGCTATGCTGTCCATTAAAACCGAAAGCCAAAAGCTTTTGGTGGGCAGTTTGACTGGCAGGCGCGCTATTGAGCGCATGGTAAGCGGCGCAAGGAGCGCGCGGCGTATGACACGTCACATGAAACACTTCAACGCGCCAACATTGACAATTACGATACAGCGTTTGAGCACGAAAAAGACGCGCCCGGGCGCGATGGTGATTTTAGCACTTACATGCAGTAAGTGGACGTCATGGTGTTGTTTCTCGGTTAATTAAGACATTTCATATGCTCTATCGCGCCACCAATTTAACCGCTTGCTTATGTGCCTTCTTGCTTTTAAACGCTTTGTGGCCTTCGCATGCGCTCGATTGGCGCGCAACTCCTACGTGTACTTAAGTACAAGGTATGTGTCATATCATTATTTTTGTACACTGTTTTGTGGCTTTTTCGATTGTTGCGCGTCGGTTGGTTACGTTCGTGCGAAGTGCGGTCCGCGGCGCGCGATATTTCATATGCGCGTCATGTGCGAAAATGTTAAAACATGAAATATAAATTAAGTTGTTGAAGCAACACTCACACCGCTCAAACGCGAGCGTAACTAATAAATGGCTCTACTATATATTTAGTTAGTTGGCGTATATGAAATAGTTAGGCGCGCGCTCGTTCATACTCACACTCCGTCGCGCTGCGGACGAGTGTATGCGGCAATTTCCTGTGCTGCTTTTTGTATAGGAACACGTAATCAAATTAAGCAATTATTACTGCTCCGTTTGCGCAGCGACTCTGTTGATGATTACATGAACGACAACTAAAACAACAAGAACAACAACACTAACAATAATAGCAACATATTGTACACGAAAGTCAACACTACAAACGCTGTTGTCCTGCGGGGTCGAGAAGTGCTCGCCACCATTCCAGCCGGCGTTCAAACAACCACAGACGATCAGAGGCGGCATTGTATTGGCCAACAAACCGAATAACCGACGGGAGCAGAGGTGTTGAAAGCGCTATGTCTATTATTGTAGTTTTAGTTGTTGTCGCGGTAGGCGGTCATCACCATTTCGAAATCAAAGCACTTGCTATTTAAAGTTACACTGTGTAACTAACTAAATTGACTCGACCGTCGTTGACGTCTGCGACGCTGTCGCCGTTGTCGTGATGTGAAATGATGGAGGCGTGACCTGTGTGCTACAACTACAATGCTTAAGCAAATACTATACTGCGAATGCACAAGTGGAGTGACAAATATTCAAACTGGTCATGCATATGCATAGAACTCGACAGTGCAGACCAAGTAAATAGAACAGAGCGCTCTTTGCAGGTATAGAAATCGGTCGAAATATATACATATATCCAGGTTATGTAGGCGTCAGAGAGCTAATATAGATGAGGTCTTCGGTGAATTAATGATAATTTCTGATGAAAAGAGTAGGTCAAAAATTAATCAGTTAAAACCTGTCCAGGGAAGGACTTGTAGACTCATGTGAGGCACAGTTGTACGACGAAAGATAATTGTTCAAAGAGACTTTTGTTTGAAAAAGTTAGCGATTTATGCAAATATGTCACTACCGTGAACTTTACGCTCTTTCAACTCCAAGTTATAGGGAAAAATTCATATGTTAGACTAAATCCACGTTGCACTCTCGAACACTATAGATTACCAGCAAAACAGTAGATAGTGGAAAGACCGATTGCAAAGTTCGCAATCTCTTAGTGACCCATGCTATTTCTATCCCCATTGCTGTACATACATATGCACTGCACACGTACACACGTTTGACAACTTGTAGGCGCCCATAACGTAATGGGATGTGACACGCTCATCGGCTACAACGCTGACATCGCGTGCCGATTTGCTTGCAAATGGCGTGTGGAGGTGGCATAAATCCAACTAACGTGTGACATGCTCTTGTTATTCTGTATAACAACGTTTTGTTGCTCTGTCTCTCGTTTTTGTTGTTGCATCGCAATGCCTATTGTGTCCCTCACTCAATTCGATATTTTTTCATATCTGTCCTTTGTATTGTTACCGTTGTTTATTCTTTTTGTCGCGGCAGAGGTGTATGCATTTAAAATTAGTGTCAGCAGCAGTCTCTTTGCAGTTTGATGACGAAGCGCGACGTGACTGCTGTGATTGTTGTAGAAATTGAGTGCTAGTTCCTGGTAACTCCATTCTGTCGGGCATGCAAAAACAAACAGTTCAATATATTATATATTTATTTATAAGTTTTTAGGAAACATTTGGTTTAAATATGACTCTAAAGGAATTATTCTATTATTGCAAGTCTAGACGATGAATTCCAGTCTGGGACAAAAATCGAAAATGCTTGGAAACCAATAATATCGATTTCAAGCACAAAGTCTACGAATAATATTTGATTAGTTACACTCCTAAATGCTCAGAGTTGTGGGATATTAACTCAGGGGAATGGTGGGATTATCTTTTGTGGATTTTCGAGGGTGACTCTGGCGTTATGTACTGTAAGGTGGCGTGATTAGTGTCATACTGTCATTCCTTCTTTCATTTAATGTCTCTTGACAATTGACTTTCACAAAGATCGTTTCAATATGATGTTGCTGCTGTTGTAGCGGCATAAAATATTCCCCACATATCTCTGAGAAATGCTCCAGGTTTAACAGTCCTCGGTTGGATCCGTTCCTTTTCTATGACAGTCGTGGGAGGGGTTTCAATATGATAAACATCCGAGGTACTTCAGAGATCACCATGAATTATGTTGTGAAATTACATTTTTAGATTGTTTTCTCTGGAGCTATTAACGGTCTTTTTCGGCTCAACACTATAACTGTTTGAGTGTTTTGCGTTTATCATAGTTCTATGAAGAAAGCAATCCTCATAAATCTCAAGGTAATTCAAAGTTAGCGGAAAACCGCCAAAACTTCCAATTGTACACTAACATTGATGTACATATATACCTTAGAAAGAAGCAGAAGTTTGCTCAAAATCTAAAAAAGGTGGCAACGTTATTTATAAAAGTTTTATTTAGAAAACTACAATAATCCTTTAAAAACTCTCTTTAATTCTCTGCCAAAGCAAATTCAAACGAGTTGCTTATCCAATCTTTAATCCAGTTCGATTAATTCTTTTCCGCTAAAGCTTGAATATTTCCACACTAAACGCATGAAAGCTCAGCACGCCGCTACACCGGGACACACACATATTTTCCAACCACTTGCAACTTTAATTGTTCGTCCTGAATAACAAGTTCCCAGTTAACTGGTGTTTCAAATACAAAATTCAATGCCAATTAAATGCATAAGCTTCAATGTTAGTTGTACTGATGAAACAACAAATACTAATACAATACCGGACAACATAGTGTTGAACCCGTCCAAAGCGGGAACTACAAAAATTTCAATTGTGTTAGGTTGGGTTGGAATGCGAGGAATTTCGGGTGAAATGAATCGGTGTAGAGAGTGGATTACGGCAACAAACTGAAACGAAACAACAGTGCCGCATAGCAATGACAAAAACGAAATAAGCGAGAGCAGCAATGAAAATCGCCAATGAAAACCACAAAAAAATGTTTTGTCTTGTAAACAAGGAAAACAACGACGGTTTTTCATTTCCGTTTTCATTTGTGGTTTATTTAGTTTGGTAGTCGGCTTATTAGGGGGACAGTCAGGTGTTCGTTGGGGGAGGAATACATTAATGCGTGCTCCAAAGCCCAAAGTCCCGAATTGGGTGCGTCCGGTGTGTGTTGGGGCAGGCCAGACAGATAGTGTGAGCGCTGCTTTGTACGATTAAACGCTGTGGCTATAAAATTTACATAATGAACATTGACCACGCAGCTGAACGGTCAAATGGTCGACCGGGCGAGCATTGGAGCAAACGTCAGTGGACGACACTATGTTTGCGGTTTCGCGCAAGGATTTATGGCTTTATGCTTTGCGCAAATACAAGTTCTGTCGAAGTGTCTGTATGTGTGGAAAGTGAAATGTGTGACGTAATGTGGGCGCGGGTGGAGAGAGCAACAAGGGCTGCGTCAATGACTTTCCCACTGACCTAATGAGCCATTAAGAAAATTCATTAGGGTTAATAGTCACCAGTGAACGCCAAGCGAGCGAAAGTCGCCGCATAACGACAAAACGACTACAACAAACACGATAAAACGTTATTCATCGGCGAAGCAGCGCGCTAAGAAATAATTGATAATATTTATAACAACAACAACAACACAATTTGACACAATTCACAATATGGAGTATACATTAATATGGAGTATAGATTAGTGCTCCCATGTAGGTGTTCAGTAATTTCCGCTGCGCCATTCGTCATTTGAGAACCTCTTAACCACTTGTTTTTCGCCATAGCTCTCAATATAGGTGACACGCTACTTCTATGCCAACCGACTCGTAAATTTCGCGCAACTTCGTTCCTTCCTTCCTTCCTATCGGTTTGCCGCCAATACCCTTGACCCCGTCAATAAATTTCCTATTCATGGTATCAGCGTTATTTTGGACGTGCTTTATTTGCCATCGCCGAATATTTGATGTTCACGCAGACGGTCGTGCGAGCCTCTGATATTCCGCTTGTTTTACATGCACCAAATCCACTTTGCGGTTGAAATCGCCACTGTTGTGCACGCACACTTTCTGTGCTTTTGTTATTGTTGTACTTTTCACTATCCATTTCTTTGTTGCGTTCGCAAAGCGCGTTAAACCGAACGCAACAGCTAGCGTGTTAATGTTCGCATAAAATTTGGCGGCAGCGTTTTATTTTCGTTTGGCGGAACGCTACGCTCGTTCATCATTACGTGGCTGAGCATGCCGCTGCAGTGACCTTTCCCAATTCGTGCTGGGATTATACCCATATGCCAAAATGCCACAAGACCTGTGTCAGCCAGCCGGTGTGATACGCGCTGTTGTCGTCGTTAATAACAATAAACGGGTGTCACTATATGATCAAAGATAGCCACATTTCTTATAGGTTTTTCCCAGAGTCTTTTGTTTCCCTAGATAAAATATTAAAACTCCACTTATATATTCGCTAGTTCCCGGTTCGGTTGTTCAAGAAAGTGATATCGAACAAATCTTTGTCTTGATATCGCAAAGGCGGGACATTCCAAAAGAAAGTGATGACATGATTCCACCTCGTCCTCTTTCAGGCAGCTTCTATAGAACAATTTAACAAAATCATGATCATATTACTGAGAGAGTTGCACATATTTTAAATTTTTTCTAATGGCTAATGATCTCATAACCTCGATAATATAATAATACTGAGTTCGCTTACAAAGTCAAAGCAAATTCAGATATGCTAGTATTCGCTCTGTTATGGCATTTTAATTTTGCACTTAACTATCTAACGACCACGGACAACCCGCAAATGGTCACCAATGATCAGGGTTTTCTCATCAACAATAACGTGAGACGGCTGCTTAGACCGAAAATGTCGATCTCTAACTTTATCAAAGTTATCAATTTCATAGGTTTTTGAATTTACTGAAGTCAGACGGATAATATACTATATATGTAAGCATAGTGAACGTCAAAGCTAAGTGAACTGATTTGTTTTAACGTTGGAATACCGGCCTAAATTTGAAATTTCAAAAGGGGTTTCCAAATGGTAATAATTCTTCCACAAATATGACAAACTAACTTCATCCGAGTGCAATTATTGAGTTTCGAAGCTTAGATGGCCTAATCCAACGGGCCACTTTCATCTGATTATATAACTTCCTTAGCATATTGTGAACAACTTAGTATATGTTGGCTACATTTTTGTGATCCATATCTTTTTTTTCTCAATATTATTTTATTCTCACATCCATTAAATCTGCTACTGAGGACCTCAATATCAACCACAAAGCGGATTACCATACCGAAAAACGTTGTCCAACATCGAAGCACTTCAAACTTGAGCCAATCATACGCACACGCCAAAATATATTGAACTGAAAGCCATATATTCACACACGACACTACGGCACGACTACACCGTCAAGGCTGTCAGGTCTCAATGCAGCGTCCCGCCGGGCAGCACGTGTGCGCGTATGCTCCGGCATCACTTCCAGCGTTGGGGGACAGTTGGAGCACCCAGCTTTGGGTATCAATAGCGTTGCCAATAAAAAAAGTGCACTACCCCATGGTGTACCTGATGCTAGGTGGCCATGGCATTCACTGCCACTCGTGGCACACACTGGACCATTTACCGTTAACCCGGATTTGCGAGGCGAGCCATACACGTTTTCATTGCGGACTCACCACCCTGGAAGGGAGTGTCAAAGATGTCGCTGTTCGACATATTTTTGATATTCGATACTTGAGTTCGATTTGTTACAGCAGTGACAAAATAGTGGCAAGAGAGGAAGGTATTGGTTGCAAGTAACTTGGAGTGGGACGCGCGTGCAGTTGTGGATATGTTCGTGTTGCTTATCGAGGCCTGCCTGCCAGTTATTGGCGTTGTTTGCGCACAAAATATTTATTTCGACTACAGTTACATGACACCCCCACTTCCTACCTCTACGCTCTCTGAACGGAAAGTCGGAAAAAATGTAATTGGATTATAAAGTCTACAAGGGGTGTTAGAAGTAAATGGGTGATCACCGTCCATCATACACCCACACAAACAAACAAATATATACACTCTGCCACGGGCGTTGTTGACAAATGTGGCGCAAGTTGCCGTTGAGTGACAAGCTATGTGCTTATGTCAATGTGTGTGTGCTTACCTGCAAACACGTCCCACACGTTCATTCATCTGCCGATTCGTTAAGCCGAGCCCAATCTGATAGATTCGCCAGGCAACGCGATTTGTGGTCGAAATTCGTGCTTTCACTATCAACAGCCTACACGCCGAGCACTAAAAGCGCTGCATTTTCTTTGCACTCTCATCAATATGCCTTCCGAATCTTCCATGCGTCCATGTCCATGCTGTGAGTCTGTGTGCCCATTTGACTGACTGATTGCCTGCCTGTGTGATTAACGCGATTATTGAACCCAGCGCAGTAATCCAACAAGGCAGACGGTTAACGGTGACCAGGTTGAAGTACAATGTGGCAACTAGGACTGACTTGTGGTTAAAAAATATTATTAAATTAATATACTTGTTTAATATTAGTGAATCCGAGATGAATTTACCATAGCCATTCACACCACTGCACCTAACTCTAGAGGTCAAAATTTAATTTTAAAGTTCGGAATTATGCTCAAAGAAAATCCGACATCCGAGTTGCTATCATCCAGGATGTATGTATGTGATTGGCGTGGCAACCGTTTAGCCGGTTATAGCCGAATCGACGATAGTGCGCCACCTCTCTCTCTCCTTCGCAGTTCGGCGCCAGTTGGAGATCCCAAGTTTAACCAGGTCGCTCTCCACCTGGTCCTTCCAACGGAGTGGAGGTCTTCCCCTTCCTCGGCTTCCTCCGGCGGGTACTGCATCGAACACTTTCAGTGCTGGAGTGTTTTCGTCCATTCGGACAACATGACCTAGCCAGCGTAGCCGCTGTCTTTTTATTCGCTGAACTATGTCAATGTCGTCGTACAACTCGTACAGCTCATCGTTCCATCGTCTGCGGTATTCGCCGTTGCCAATGCTCTGAGGACCATAAATCTTGCGCAAAATTTTCCTCTCGAAAACTCCTAGTGTCATCTCATCTGATGTTGACATCGTCCAAGCTTCTGCACCGTAGAGCAGGACGGGAATGATAAGTGACTTGTAGAGCTTGATTTTGGTTCGTCGAGAGAGGACTTTACTGTTCAATTGCCTACTCAGTCCAAAGTAGCACCTGTTGGCAAGAGTTATTCTGCGCTGGATTTCGAGGCTGACATTGTTCGTGTTGTTGATGCTGGTTCCCAGGTATACGAAATTATCTACGACCTCGAAGTTATGACTGTCAACAGTGACGTGGGAGCCAAGACGCGAATGCGCCGACTGTTTGCTTGATGACAGGAGATATTTCGTCTTGTCCTCATTCACCTCCAGACCCATTTGCTTCGCCTCCTTATCCATGCGGGAAAAAGCAGAACAAACGGCGCGGTTGTTGCTTCCGATGATATCAATCGGCGTATGCCAGGAGCTGTACACTCTTGTAGAAGATTGTACCTTCTCGGTTTAGCTCTGCAGCTCTTATAATTTTTTCCAGCATCAGGTTAAAGAAGTCGCACGATAGTGAGTCACCTTGTCTGAAACCTCGTTTGGTATCGAACGGCTCGGAGAGGTCCTTCCCAATCATGACGGAGCTTTTGGTGTTGCTCAGCGTCAATGTACACAGCCGTATTAGTTTTGCGGGGATACCAAATTCAGACATCGCGGCGTAAAGGCAGCTCCTTTTCGTGCTGTCGAAAGCAGCTTTAAAATCGACAAAAAGGTGGTGTGTGTCGATCCTCTTTTCACGGGTCTCCAAAATTTGGCGCATGGTGAATATAGGGTCAGTTGTCGATTTTCCAGGTCTAAAGCCACACTGATAAGGTCCAATCAGTTTGTTGACGGTGGGCTTTAGTCTTTCACACAGTACGCTCGATAGAACCTTGTATGCGATATTTAGGAGGCTGATCCCACGGTAATTGGCGCATATTGTGGGATCTCCCTTTTTATGGATTAGGCAGAGCACACTGAGATTCCAATCGTCAGGCATGCTTTCTTCCGACCATATTCTGCAAAGAAGCTGATGCATGCACCTTATCAGTTCTTCGCCGCCGTATTTGAATAGTTCTGCCGGTAATCTATCGGCCCCCGCTGCTTTGTTGTTCTTCAAGCGGGTAATTGCTATTCGAATTTCTTTATGGTCGGGTAATGGAACATCTGTTCCATCGTCATCGATTGGGGGATCGGGTTCGCCATCTCCTGGTGTTGTACTCTCACTGCCATTCAGCAGTTCGGAGAAGTGTTCCCTCCATAATCCCAGTATGCCCTGGACATCGGTTACCAGATTACCACCTTGGTCTCTACATGAGGATTATCTTTGTGAATAATTACGTTTTATTGATCGCTGGATTCAAGATTAAGATGTTTCTTGGCAGGGAACACTAGGTACTGGTTGTAGTAAACTCCTCCTGTTCGAATAATTAATTAATTTTCTTATGCACTTTTTCGGAAAGTCACGAAAAGAAGACAAATCGGTTAAAATAACTAACTAGACTCACTGTGTACGAACAAGCAATACAAAATTTTCACTGTCTTAATTTCTGTTTGACGAAGGGCTACTTCAGATGCATTTTGGGCGACCTCTGGTAAATCGATTTATCATGTGCACCCCAGAGAACCCGAAGAGCAAATTCATGTACAAATATAACATGTAATGTGATTGAAACTGAATGCGGTAAAGCACCAATAGCCGGTATTTAAACCACTAACCAACTAACTAACTGGCGCTGGCAGTAATACGACGCATGCTTCACCGCCTCATACCACCCGAAGGACAAGGCAACAACCTACCGTGATAGGCTGGCTAAAACATTTAAAGCCGCTGGAGTACCGGTGTCTGACGGTTCGGTTGGGCCAACGAAAACCCATCAGTGGTGATTAGCCAACATTCGATTACGGAACTTTTTCTTTTTCAATTTGTCCTTCATTTACATTTACCGCTTGTCATGCGGAGACTCTTCACCCACTCCACTCGCTCTGCCACTTACACACTCAATCAATTCTTTTTTTTGCTTTGTGCATTTTTTTCGAATTTCCTGTTTGATATTTGTATTCTTGTCATTCTATTGCTTCATCGTGTTGTTGTTGTTGTGCTGTATTAAAAATAAAACCACAGACATATTTTCCAACTCATTTACTACTCCTATGAAGCATCTAAAATGCAAATATCATTTTATTACCGAAGAGCGAAACCATGTATCGACTCACACACCCACAGACACATCCTCGCGTAATAACAATGGCTCAACGAAGCAGCAGCAGCCGTAGAGAATGACTCTCGTTGTATTCGCTTGAGTGTGTGTGCGCTTAACGGGAAGGAAAGGATAATAAATAAACACACATACAAACAATGTGAAAATGGGGGAAGACTGGCAGTAACAGCCGTGTGATACTTAGTTGCTGCCACTGCTAAGTTGGCTGAGCATTGCATATGACTGCAGTGTGGTTGTTTGTGGCTCTGGCGGGCGATGTGGGTGACAAGTGAAAACTGTGTGTGAAAAGTGTCACAGCGAAAACACAAAATCTTATTAAGGATTAGTAGTTACACTCGAAAAAAAAGTTTGTAGTAGGCTTGGAAATTATGCGGAACTCTACTATTAATTGGCACTTTGGATGCACTGTTTCTAAATAGCTATTCAAAGACAGTAGCATAGCGAGCCAGTTCTGTATAGCGGTTGGTTCTGAGATGATGGCAGTAACTATTTAAAAAAATTAGCTCATATCTTTAATTCCTAAATTCTCAAAAGAGTTTCAAAACTTTTGAGTTTATAAAAACCGAGAGTTCTCCCAATTGGGTATTTCTGACCTACTGAATTCCTATTTAATACTTCATAAAATATATGAGATCAGATTAAGTTCTAGTTGCTGTTGGAATTCAATACTTCAGTCACCATTAACTTAGAATTCCTTCCGTATGAAATCTTCGAAAAGGGTAAAAAACTAATTTTCGATTATTCGAAGAAATATTCTCCCATTTTGAATCCAGTGATTAAGTAATGCAGATATGTTTACAGTAAATTTAATTAATCATCATTTCTCACAATTTCGTATTATCAGCATCATAGTTATGTAGACTATGACAAAAACTTTTTCGTTCAATGTATACTCGTATAACGCCTTAAAAGAATTATAACAATAAAGTATGCGATCAGGGAATCCACTGCTGGTCTGAGTATGAGTGTGTGTTCCCCAATGGGAGTATATTAAGATCGAATGCTAATAAAGTTGTGTCATCATCTTCCTGCCGCTTACCATTTCTATGCGGGATGGAAGTAAAAATTAACACACACATGCATACGATTAGGAGATGATATAGTTCACTGTTCCACACTAACAATGTGTGTCTGCATATATAAGGTACTTTGTTTGTTGGAAGTTGTTGGGGACTCCAACTCGTGAATTTATCAGTATGTATTCGCATGCTTGACTATATGAGTGTGGGTTTGTGAGGGGGTGTGAGTGAGCAATGGGTGATATGGCGCCAACTTGCATAATTCAATTACATCCGATGTAGACTCATAAAACTAAATCAAAGGAAAACAAAGCGTCACGCTTCCTTTATTTTTATGCGCCCGCAAAGCGAGCTTTCTATGTACTGCGGCCAAGCGACAGGCGGAGTCCCTTGCTGGGGGCAGACTGCGCACCGACACACCCACACTCGCTCACAGATCAGACATCAACGAAATTGACAGGCACCGCAGAAGCGGCGAGACATACCCATATATTGTGGATACTGATCTGGAGGACAAAGTACGAAGAGGCGTTTTTAAAAGAGGCGTCAGCCAACCAACCAGCCAGACATCATGCAAGCGGAGCAGTAGGAGTCAGCCAGCAGCTGCCATGTCTGCGGAGGACAAAAGTCGAATAAAAGATACGGTATAAAAAACTGCAAACAAAAACAAACAGGACAAGGACCTAAGTGAGGCAGTTAAGAACTACAACTCATATGTGAGTGTGAAACACACACAAACATACTTACAACTATTCAATAGGTGTGTTTCTGCGCGATATTGCGCGAGCGTGCCAAAACTCACACCTAACAGCCTCACTGCTGCTCCTGGGGCATTAAGTATGACATTCGATGGTGTCTTTATAAGTAAATAGGTTAGGCGTTTGGGTGAAGTGAGATAAGATTACTCAAACTTTGGCAGTAATTATCATTGTTGTTAACACCCAGCGTTTCGCATTACAAATGCATTGATATTGGCGAAAACAAAACAAATTTACTACGCGACATTCGATGTTTGGCAGTTTTGCCGCCGCGTCGGCATTGAATGAGTCGCACTTTCGTACAAACTCACAGCGCATTGGTGCGAGAGAATGGCATGAGTCTCGGTGTTAAGTTGCCGCATAAAAAGATTAAAAATTCGAAATTTATTTAAAAGACAAGAGGGGCTGGAGCGGGGCAATTGCCGCGAAAGCGGCTTAATAAAAAAACCGCGAACGTCTCTGTTGTTGACGACTTTTAAAAATTGCAAAGTGACGCAAGTCGCGATAACAAAGCGGATTTTTATGTGGCTTCAAAAAATCTTCATTACAACAACGACACACTCACTCGTTTATATAGTATCTATACGAATACTAGTGGACGACTAACTTAAGAGTCCTACTCGTCCACACTTCCAGATGATTAAAATATTTCAGTTTGTTTTGTGCTTAACCAGATCATTGCATTACCTATTCAATCAGAAGTTTTAAACATAAAAAATCAGTGAATTTACTAATATATAGATCTTTTATAGAAGGATATAGATATTGGATGAAACAATTCACAACCTTGAGAATCATAAAATCTACGGATATAATATTATGAAAATACGAAGGATGAGGATATGTAATCTGTTTGTAGATATCTCAGCCCTTCGCAAGTTTTACATATTCGCAATTCATTTCCCTTATGAAACTTTTCACAATCTTAGCATTAACAAAAACCCCAGATCAGCGGAAGATGTTCATACATGGTCGTTGAAAAATTACCAAAATTGGAACAACAAGGACAGACTTTAGACAGAATACAAACGTCCAAAAATCGTCTAAAATAAATTAAATTTTAGGATTCCGTTATTTTTGAACACACCAGATTGTATATGATACCTAGACCAAACGTATAAACATAGAAACACTAAATGCACTATCAAATCGATGAAACCGACAAAGTCTATAGAGATCAACTAAAAGCAACCAAGCTGAGAGCTAGCATAAACAGTCTAGTTATATCAGGTAAATTTATCATGCAATATTATTGTAGTTGGTGATTTGAGGAATATTTTCGATTGGATATGTTGTACGAAATAGTATTGAATCCAGTTGCTTCGTAAAGAGCTCATGACTCTATCAGTAACTCGTGATATAACGAAGCGTGGACGGAGCAATAATAAAAAATAATAATTTATTACAAATGTTACAAATGTTAGCTGCCTTCTTTTACATCTTTTCATTCTTCTCCATCAAAAAACTTGAGCACTTAAAGAAAAAATATGCTACTTAACGGCTTTTGACGAGTTTCCACCGAAGTTATGCGACAAAGTTCCACGAACGCGCATAAAATCCATTTAGAGACGCGACGCAATATAAATTCAATTCAATTAAGCATTATTCCCGTTTATGAACACACATACTCGCCATAAACTCGTGAAGGAAATATTAAAAAATGCGCGTATGCGCTTTCTGTTAATAAAAACGAACGAGTTTACGACATATGACAAATGCCATTATAGGACAATTCCAGCAATTGAGTTAGGAAGCAATTGACATCCGCTCACTGCTACAATGACGACCATCCATATTCTTGTGTGCTCATGCATTTCTGAAATTCTTAGACGTTCGACTAAAAGTTATTAAAGTCGAAGCGCACATACAAGCACACATTCATGCCGCGAACACGAGTCCCTGTTTTGTGTGCGTGTTCGTGCCACCGTCAATGCAGATGCGATTTCTGCAAACTCATTCGCATTAAGTAGCAAATGACAAGACGCGAAAAATTGGCACATAAAGACGCCTACCAGAGACTCGCACGCGCTAACAGACTACCGGACGGACTAGCAGACTAACAGAATAGCGGACGGATAGTCGCGCGGTCCGGCGCTCAATGGCTGTCGGCTGTTGCGCGCGACGGATTTGAATTTATGCCAAGTGTAAAGTGCTGGCGCATTATTATCTTTAGAACTTCATAATGCTGGACGATGCTCCTTCGCCGCAGACGCGGGACCTGTAACAGCCGCAGACTTTGTCTACTCGACTGCGACTGCCGCTGGCTGACAGGCTATAAGCTGCGCCAAACGGCAAATAACAAGCGTCAACAACAACTACAAGTAACAGCTCTAATAATAATAACAGCACACATACAGACAGATGTGGCATACAACATCCAGAGTTGATTACACGCAAGCTGAGCGCAAAGAAAGCGGAAAGTAATATTGTTAGCGTGCGCGCGTAGAAAAAACGGTATAAAATTATAATTTGCGTAAAAAATGGAAATATTCTTTGCACGCTTGTGCGGTGCTAAAATTTAATTTGTTTGTATGTGCTTGTGTCTTTGTTAAAATGTGTGCGCTGCGCATGTTTGCCATATCATTTTTGGCTTTAGCACGCTTTGGCACCATTGCCAGCAATTATAATTTTCAACAAGCGAACAACAACAACAAGGATGGAGCGCGCAGCGATAATTGGAAAATCGTTGCTTCAACACCACTCATATTGGCGCACCGCCAACAAACAAATAAAATTATCAACGAACTTGTGATGGCAGTCACCGGGGTAAAGTATCTGCGCGGCAATTCAGTTGTATGTGATCAAAGTTTAACGAGTTAGTATGGCCCAAGGCGACAGTAGTCTAGGCGTTGTAGGCAGGCTCTTAAGGGACCCACTGGAAACATACAACTGCAACTCATTCTTATAAAATGTCGAAGTACATAAATTCTGTAAAATAATTGTCGCAAGAATATGTTGAGATAGATGCTTGTTGGTTTGTGTGTGACAATTATCAGTTGCATGTCTCAGCAGCCGTTGCCAAACTGTTGATGAATAGCCAAAAACAATGTCTGCCTAAGCAAGCCATAAACAGTTTTTCAACATGTGTGTGAAAATACCGTAATTAATGCTCACAAGTATGAAGAAATTTGTAAGCAAGACATATATACATATGTACGAGGTGTGTTAAAAAAACAACGGGAATTTTCGTTAATTGAAAAAATTACAATTTTGTCGCCTTCGAAACAGTCTCCTTTCGATATTTTGTTCTTATGCCAGGGCTTCTACCAATCGTCGAAACACTTTTCAAACTCGATTCCTGGTACGCTTGTAAAATGATGGCCCTTTAAGGTTTTGGAAGTAGGAAAAAGTCTCACGAGTAATTTTTGGCGAATAGGGAGACTGGAACATCATTACAGTATTGTTTTTGCACAATAATTCACAAAAAACACTTCGGAGTGAGCTTTTAACAAACCAAAATCGCCAAGCTCACAAACACACGTTTAACCTGGCAGCTGCTACAGACAAAGTTAGCACTGAATACAGCTGAAAACGTTATCGTATTTCAGGGGCAAGTATATTTATACTATATAGTAAAATATATTGATAGTTGGACTCTTCAAACCTCAGTAATTTTAATTTTTACAGTTCCCAATATTTTTTGAACACACCACATATATATAGGGTGCTGCAATCAATAAGTGAATTTTTACGATATTGATTGTAGACAATATTGATAAGTACTTAAAACGATAACTAAATGACAACTCTGTCATAGTCTAAATATAGAATTTTCCGTTTAAATGTTCTTAGTAGGTGACAACCCTATTCGAAATTACGTCCAAAATATTTAAATATTGTTCAGAGTTTGGCTTTGGCATCGTATATTCTACTCTTTTCCTAATTGCCACAAAATAAACATCCAATACGAATACAACTACTGATCCCATGCGTATACATATACATACTTATACCCTATACAAAAACACTCAAAAGTTTTACTCATTAATACTCATTTAAGTGAGAATTAATGTGTGTTCGTGTCAATTTTGCTAATTATAATTGTTTTCAATATTAATTCATTGGAATAGAAGCGAAATATTCAAAATATATTTTTAATAACGCCCATTGCAAGGACAGGGTCGCATTAAACTCATTGCAGAAAAAACAAAAACCATAATTTCCAAAAATTCATATTCCACTAATTAACACATGACATGGCTGCGCATAGCACTGCTTTATAATTAGTAAACATGTGTTTCGGCCTTTCGAGTGAATAAGCAAATATTAAAAATGTGATTTTGTTGCAAATATAGACTATTCTACATTCTTGTGGCGCTCATACAATGTTTTGGTAATTAGTGAAACTTTTTTGTAGTGGAATGTCAAATGCAGATGCTTCGACAAAGAATGAAAATTATTAATTGACATTCACATTCACGACGAGAGATAATCATAGTTGGAAGCTCAGTTGTTACAAAAGAACACAGCAAGAAAAAAATAAATTACAGCCGACATCTTAACAGAAACCGTTTGTCTAAATATACCTCAGGCTTCTCAATAATTTGTTAATCAAAAAGAAATACAGAAATAGGAATAAATTAAAAGTACTTTGGTCGTGGTCGATGGCCCTGGTTTGTTTACCTTTTGGCCGGGATCAATGACCTTAGGCCGGGGTTTGTTTACCTTTTGGCCGAGGTCAATGACCTTAGGCCGGGGTTTGTTTACCTTTTGGCCGAGGTCAATGACCTTTGGATGGGGTTTGCTTACCTTTTGACTGAGGTCAACGACCTTAGGGCATGGGCATGGCATGTTGACATTTTGGTCGAGGTTAATAATAATTATGAATTGTACATTAAACTGAAGTATACCGATTGTTTTAATTGGAATTTTTACTATACAGGTTGAAAATGAAGAAACGAGGTAGAATTACTATTTCAATAGAGTTATAGATTCAATTAGACTTGTGATAAAGGCTTTGTTTGGGGTAATTTCGATTTTTCTGCGAAGCTAAGGAAATATCGGGATCCCGAAATTTCGTGGTTATGAAGTTTAAATGCAATCAATACATATTTCTACTATCAATTTGAAATTTCTTCTTTTCAGGCATATGTATGTAGAACAAAGTAAATTTCTAAATTGCAGAAATAACAAATAGTTAACTTAAGCAACTCCCGTATAAGTTAGACTTAAGTCTCCTCATTTACTTCTATTTACAAGCAATCAAGATAACTCGAAACTCCACTCTCGTCTCTAACACATTAATGCCGTAAGTAAGCGCATATATTGTAATATTTTTTCACTTCAAACACAATTGCATTATCCTCGGAAGCCTTAAAAGCACTTACGATTAAACCCAGTATTTCATGGGTTTTCTGCATCATCGTCCATACAACGATACAAAGCAAACACTGTCCAATAGAAAAAAAAGAGCAAGGCAAAACCAAGATAAAGAGTATTCATTGAAAAAACATTTGCGAAATTAAGTAGACAAACGTTGGCTGTGAAAATTCCCGCAGGAAAAGCAAAAATGTCAAGTGAGAGGTCCTGAAAGGACACAAACGCACGTCGGGATTTATTCCCGCAATTGCTGGAGCGTAAAAGACGTTGATGCGAGTATTACATAAGAAATTATCGTACATAAAGAGAAAATATCAAATTAATAATTCATTGTGTGTGCTTTGGGGCTGTGATTGTGTGCCTATGTGTCCGTCCGTGTAGCAGCGCCACTGTACAATTAAAAGTGAACAATGCCACTGAGAGATTTTCTTTTACGCCGCTTCTCGTCTCCTTCTCCCTCCTTCCTCGGTGGGCCATGCAAGCGGTCGACCGTTTTGGACAGTTGTTGCACTCGGAAATTATCACACAGACACTGTTATTCCAACAAACAATGTTGCAGGCATATATGCGTGTATGTGTGAGTGTGTTTTTGTAGATGATGGAGCGCGCCAGCTGGCCGCCTCATTATCGGCATGTCCGAACAACTTGTAAGGGCTCGCCCCACACACAACGCTCCCACCGCCGCTATTAACTGCTTAACATTGTTGTGGTTGTTGTTGTTGTCGTTGCTGCTGTTGTTATTTTGCCAACATGATTGTCCTTCGTATTATGTTTTCGTTATTCTCCGTCTGTTGTGCACTTTTTTGTAGTCCTCTTTTATGTTCAGCTTTTTGTTGCATTCCACTTGTGTACGTATGGTGTTGTTGTTGTGTGTGTTCTAAGTGTTCAAATGCGTGTATGTTGGGGAGCGTTTTGTTGGCCAATGTCCATTGTTCTGTTTCGTTTTTTAATGACACAATTTGGCAAGCTGTTGCCCTAGACTCCAATGTGTTTAACAGGGCAGTGCTACAGTGGGCCGAGTGTGGAGTAAAATTATTCATGTAACGGTTAACTCTCAAAGCTCAGATTTAGATAAAATAATATAGCTTATAGGTTAAAGAAATGTAGCTTTCCGAAATAAAATTGTCATTATAGTTGTTTATTGACTGAACCTACAACTGGAACGAAATACGAAGTTTTGCTCAAAAGATGTGGAAATCGAAAGAGATCTTAGCAGCAAGGTTCGCCTTTCTATAGATCATTACCCAAACGGTTTCCATGGAAGTCGAAAAAAAAACATCTCAACACTTTTTTCTTGACTATTCGTGTTTGCCATATCAAGACTAAACTCTTTGGATCGCACACTTTGAGGCATCAAACTACATTAGGATTAGAAAAAACATCTAAGCAGTTTTGTGATGAGTTCAAGACGATTTCTTTATTTCAACGGATTACCAATCCATGTGAGACCCCTTTCTTAGAGATCAGCAATACAACCTAACCAAACTATAACTTTCATATTAGATTACATAATCTGAAGAGGAAAACTAACCTACTTTGTTGTGATATACAGGAAGAAGAGAAATAAAAACAGAATTTAAGCCACTAGTGTCCAATATCAAAAGAGATTATTTGAGGAAAAATATTCGATACTATTAACTGAAAGACCTTTTATGAATTGGACGAGCTTTTAAAATATTAGACTTTTTATATAATTTTCTTTTAGTTTATTTTTATATTTTACTATGAAATTTATTAGATTTAATCCACTGTATTACAACTAAATGCTCCGTTTCAACAGCTCCTCCGCGGTCAGTATCTAGTACAGTTATTCGGTTGGCCTGCTGCTCGCGTCGTATGTGGCCAGCTTGGGCGATTTGTTTTCCGGCTTCTGTTTTTCAACTCAACGCCGCTGCTCCCCGCTCGCCACCATTGCAATTGCCACACGTACATTTCTTCTATGACTTCTTCTTATTCGCCATCTTAGTTGCGACGACGGCAAGGACCTGTGTTCTATTCCGCGTTTCTAGGGCTTGTGTGGACAACACTTGCAAGACAATGGCTCTACTTATAGGTTGTTCTATACAAATTCACATACAAAGTAGTGCTGTGAGTGCGCACTCAGCTACAAATAGAACGAGATTAGTCACGTGTCCGTTTTGTTTACATTGCGCATTAAAGGATTTCACCAATGTTAGTTCGATAGTGCGAACAAGTGTGCGGGGGAAATTGTAGAAGTGACAACAATGCTTGGCATTATTTCGATTACAAATATGTGGGCTAAGTGTTTGTTGCTCTTGTGTGCATATTGTTATCGTTATAAGGGCTAGTTAAATTTTGGGGAATTAGTACCAACTAAGGATTGGGCCGAAACTCATCTATTTGAGTGGGGTACTGGATCCAATTTTTTGAGACTTGGAATTTGCAAGTTTTTAATTAGTTTTGGAACACTTTTAAAATTTTTGCTTTTTGTTTTCCTAAATATTCTTGGTTGTCAACCCAAATATTTTACTTACAACTATAAGTAACAAGTTAGCTTTAATTCAACAATTGAAAAGCAATAGTTTATTAAAAAAAATTATGTGATTAGAGTTGCCGTTGTTGAAAAATATCAGTTTCTTGGTGGATCTTAATAAATGTATCGTTTACTTATATATCCAAATTTCATCTGTTTTTAAGTAGTTCCTAAGTAATTACAAAATATACAATAATAAAGAGGGTATTATAAATTTTTGGTGTAAATTTTCACACCTGTGAGTCTTGCCGCCTGCCATACAAGCACACAAGCCAGCCAATGAAGCGGAGACTCCTATTACTAGTTATACCCGAACAATGCAATGCAATCTGAGCCGAAGGCGCTGGCAGGCGTAAGCGTATGTGCAAACATAACAACTACAACAACAACAACAACAAATGCGGGGCAGCTTACAAAAGCGAAAGTAAATAACAACAACGTGTCTACCTTCCATTAATATTTCAAGCATTTATTTGCACACCATCAAACGAACGTTGGTGGCTGGGAGAGGCTGTGGCTATAGGAGGCAGCACAGGATGAGAAACAGGAGCTGCAGCGGCAATCTGTTGTTGTTTAGACGCTTGATAAGCATGCTGCACCGGAAGGGATCATTAAGTGGGTGTGATAAGTGTTTGCACTGGAGATAAGTGTACCGCACACACGGCGTCCACACCTCGGCCACATTGCATATATAACACTCATGCCACAAATGCACACGCACCCTTCTGCGATACTTACATGCATTTAAGCAGTAATGTGTGTATATTTATGGTAGTGTGAGTGTCGGTACACTCTTCGTCCATTTGTACACATTTTGCAGTTAATATATTTGGGTGGCTGAGCGCAAATTAGTGGCCTGTTATCACGAAAAAATGCACTGTCACTCGGTGGCTGCTGTTGTTGTTGTTGTATGTATCCCGGTATATTCGCAAAAAGCGTATAGGGATTTTCGTTTTGCCCTAATCCACACACTTGCTACTACTGATCTAACCCCAATCCACCCACAGTAGTTCATATTTGCGCTGAAGTATTTAATACGAATTTTTCACACCCCCTAATAGTTTAATAGAGTTGCTGGGAAGCTGCCACATCATCCTCTCGACATTTACAACAATTCCGCGATTTGAGCCGGGCAAAGTGTTAGGGTTGCACTGCTGCACGTCATTGCGGCTGATTAGCAGCGACTAAGCAAAGCATCATCTCAAATACAGAGTGAGCGTGGCACGGTGGTTTATTTTGAAAGGTGAGATGGGGAAAATGATATACCAACGAAATGTATAAATGTTGACGAGTAGTCGTGTGATTTTCAATGATGCAATATTTTTTTAGGATTTGGTCTTTTCGGCAAAAAAGTAGCCGAAAATTTAGCATCTTATATATAACATAGCCTTACGCGCACTACAATTTGGTTTCGCGCCGAAATGTGGGCAACATATTTCATTAAATGCCATATACAATAGTATAATCTTCGACGTACGATTCGGGACAGCCGATTTAAAGATTTATTGATAGATACTAATTCCTTTGTTGTGTAGATGATTAGAGTAAACTAACGCGATCTTGTTCAGAAAGAAAAATTTATAATTTTTTGTTCAATGGAATATATTTTATAAAACGAATTACTGTCCTTCTAACACTGTAACCGAACATCAATAGCTTAGTTTCGTGTGCTATTTCTAATATTCCTGTATATGCACGTAGCATTTACCGCCACTACTTGTATAATTGCCTTACTGTTTTTGTTGTTGTTCTTGTTGCTATTGTTAGCAGATGACGCGTTTTATTGATGGCACACGCGCCACACCGGCTTTCGAGCAAATCACTATCTTATCGCGACCAATTACCTCAGCGTGACCGAATAGCCCAACGACCCACAGACCCACTCACAGCATTGGACACAAAAACAAATAAACAAATACATAGTAAGTAGACACTTGTGTGTACATGATTATTCCATATTTCAAAGTCTGTACATATTTGCAATGCCTACAACTGGTTAACACGTGCTTGAATTGTAAACAAAATATTTGGCAGTTCACAGCCTCGGGCGCAATGCATATCTCCAGACATACATATATTCTCGTCGTAGTATTTTTTATAGAAAAGTTCACATATATTTTTGTGCTTTGCCCTCACCTTATGCCTGTCGCCATTATTTGGCGCACAAATGTATTTTATATGATTGCATAACTATATATATTATATAAATATATATGTATGTCTGAGTGTCTGACTGCATGCGCCCCTGTTTATTTACGCTGCACTTCTCACCCTTGCCATTGGCACTCCACCACCATTCGCAAAACAATCTGTTGATGTCAGCATTGCAAAGTCCAATACTCAATCAAAATCTGTTCAACTACCGGCTCAGCAAAGACCTTTTTGAATGTGTGTGGGTGCCTGCATAGGCATCGCTTCTTTTCCTTACTATTTTCAAGTTGTTGCTTATGCTGTGCGCTGAGCATGGCGTGAATTTCAACACCAAGTACTTCATCGCCAGCATTCGCATCCCACCACTTCGTATGGTGACAACTCGACTTTTCCGATTTATTGCGTGCAAAGCAATAATGAAGCGGCAAGTAGATGAGCAAACAGCAACACGAGTAAATAGCGCTTAAGAAATAAACGGAATTGGTTCAGATTAAAAATATTTCACTCGGAAATTGAAAGCAAAGGGGGTGTGTTAGTCGGAACTAGGCCAGTCGAGTGCTTTAATGTGTAATTTGCTGATGTGATTTCTGAATTCGAATTCTGTTCTTTACGAAATTTCTGGAAACAGTTCAAGTGTCCTACATGGTTTAAATATTGAAGTCTTCTCCGATTTAAATTGTATACAAATACATATTGTATGTAGATCTTTCCCCACCTATATGACCAGTCGAGTTTCTTCTGGTTTTTGTCTAGATGGGGAGTTCTACCAAAAAATTAATCCGGTTTTATAGGCCTGATAGCTGAAGTCACGTTTGGAGATGTGTAAATCCTTGTCTGCGTGAGCGAATTCATATGTTATGGAATGATAGCGCGTTCATATAGTTTCAATGTACCAATAATTTGTAGCTTAAGTTGAAAATGAGAAATTTTATCCAAGAGGCAGGCTGCACAAGCATTACCCAAGAACTATTGCAATTACGACCATTCCTGAGGTATTTTGAAACGCAATAAAAATGTCCAGCATAGTTAAATCTTAGTACAATTAATTATATAAATTATATATATATATATATATAGTTCCTGTTACTCCTGCAGGGGCATAGGGCCACATATAAATTATTTTTTTTTAATTAGTAAATATTAAATAAATATATTATATAATTTATATATTATAAAAATATTAAAAAAATATATACATATAATTTATATATTATTAAAAATTTAAAGCTGAAGTGTTTTACCGAAAAATTCACTTAGCAGTCAAAGCTTTCCACTCAACTTTAGCGAATGAAAATCAATCGTTTTTATTACTTTTCCCGTTAGTTTGCATAAACATGCTTCAATAAGTGAATGTTGGTATCTGAAAAATGTGCAAAAAACTTACATTTCTATTTTTTATGGAATAAATTAATCGAAGCATACTGTTATGCCCATTTTGATAACGCGGCAACAACTTTTGCGCGTTTTAAGTAAGCAAAAAACAAAATGGCGAAAATATTAAACGTCATTCATAATAAAAATAATAATCTGATACATGTTTTAATAATGAATGCACTTTTGTTTGTTGGAAAAAATTATTAAACGAAAACGGAAATTTGGTCGAAACTTTACATTTGTATATGAATGGACTAGTTTATCCCATATTTATATAATTTTAGATTGATTGACTTCCAAGTAATATGAAACTATCGTTATACCATTGTAATTTCTAAACATTTTTTAAAAATTCAAAATATGTTTCAATATTTTTTTTGACATTAAGTTGATATGCTTGTAGAGACCCAAAAAATGTTTAAAATCAAGTTTAGTGAAAAAAAGAGAAAAAGAGGCTGAGGAAAAAGCTCAGTAACGTTATTTAATATTTAAAACCCTTCTTCAAATTGCAAAATCGATTAAAATACAATAATTATATTCTAGCCATAGTTTATACAAAAACAAACTTAAGATATATTTAACCCAAAAAGTAATATTTATGGCGTTGCTTTATAAGCCCAGTACACTCTACAAATCCGTATGCGGTCACAGTAGGATTAGAAAGTTATACAAACCCTTGTCATAGACAAAAAAAATTAGTTATTATGGACTTGTAATACATTGGCAAATACACTTGACAACTTCTAAATACGCTTTTAATTTGGACGACATAAAATTAAAATAAAAATAGCAAAAACAAGAAATAGACAGTTCAAATGAGCGTCATACTGATTTACGAAGAGCCGAAAAAAGGCATTAGAACCCCAGCACAGATTTAACACATTCCAAATAATCAACTTTAATCCTGGCAATTTGCATTTTTCGTTTTTTTTTGTTTTTGCTTTTCGAAAAACAAATTATAACAACTATGGCGGACAACAAGTCAGCCGCTCAGCTCAGCATCTAAGCTGGTGGAGGCTGTTACCTAATTTGCGACAGATTTTAGTAAACACAAGCAGCGGTAGTTAAATTGCGGAGGAGGAGAGGTCAGATGTGGAGCAGCATTGCTCTTTGTTTTTACGTTGGTTTTATGCTATAACTGTTTTTTCTGCATTTTTTGTTGTTTTTGTAGCACACAACAACCGACCGACCGACTGCTGCTACTGCTGCTGCTGACACGCTGCTAAATTAATTAAACTTCTTCAATTTTAATTTAGTACTTCTCGACACCGGCAACACAGCAGCTCACCGTACTGGTCAGGATAGCGGTGAGAGCAAAGCAAAAACAACAGCTACAACTACAAAGTATGGTTGCTATAGCGCAAATTTAATGATAAGAACAACATGAGAATGTAACAAAAATTTAAATTGATCTGAAAAAGTCAGTTGGAGGCGTTGAAGCAGCGAGGAAGAGAGAGGGAACACATTCATAAAAAAAGAGAAATAATCACTTAAGAAGTTAAAAGTGTTGATTGGAAGCGAAGTGGAGATATGGCAAGGGGGGCTGAATGCGAAGCACGCAAATGCAAATGGAGTGATCGATCGATGCGACGAGTCACAGCAGTAAACTTATTTTCCTGGCACCCATTGAATACCCCAGTCCACCCATTGCCAATTTACCCAGACCTCACCACACACAATTCTGGCACCGAAGTTACTTCATTAAAATTTTAATTGACGGACATTTTCCGGCAAATCAACTCAAGCGAACGTGCGACAGTCGCAAAGGCGATAAGTGGATGGTGGAAAAGTTTTCGTCACCATTTTTCAAGGAAATTGCCAGCTTTGATGTTTTTTTTCCTTTCAACTTGTTTCCCCCCTTTTGTTGCTGCATATTTTTTTATTTCGAATTACTTCTCAGAAGGCGCGCCCAGCTCAGGGTGTGTTGAAAAGTTGGTTTTGAATAATTCGCTAAAAAGTCAGCGGACGCCGAAAGGAAGGAAGTGTAAAGCAAAAGTGATTTAGATGAAGTGAATGAATATTTACGAGCTCGCCGCGCTAAGAAAGTAGGGGACAGACCAAAACGATTTCGCGTAGTCACAACTGTTCGGAACTTCAAAGGCGGCATGCAAGCAGCGTCAACTGAGTCATTTTGCGGTAAACTGACTGAGGTGCGCTAGGTAGCGCGGCAAGAAATGTTTGAATATTGTTAGGGCGGCGGCGTTTAGCAGACTTGCCACACGGTTGGTAAACACAATGGTGATGCGCTGCAGAGTTGAATAGGTGTTTGGCAAGATAGCAAGCAAGAAAATGTCTGATAATAATATTGCGCGAACACAATGAACTCACAAAGACAGCTGCTGAAAACACACGCTCTTCACCCCATCCCCGTGTTAAAAATGTATAAGCGATTGCATGACGTAGCATTGACGAAAAGTACATACAATTGACTTGCGGTTACTTGCCACCTGCAACAGTCAAGCGCCAAATGCCACGCATCCGTCGCGCACAAAATTCTACCCACACAAAATCGTAAGAAGCACACCTTACAGCGCGGCACGCAAGCAAATCCGGCGTCGGCAATGCCGCAGACACTCAAACTGCTCAGGCTGCATAAACACAAAGCGAAGAAGTAACAGCAGCAACAATGAAGTCCTTACTCGAACCCTCAAACCTTTAAAACACCTGCAACGCAATGAAATAATAAAAGCGAACGAAAAAAAAATCTCCGAAGAAAATCAACAAAAGCGCCAAACAATAGCAAAAAATGCGCAACAGTTGCATTTATGAAGCGCCAACAACAAAAGCAACAATAACCAGCAGCAGTTACGTCAACAGCGCAGCTATCAACACAGTAAGCAGCCAGTCTGCGTCGTGCGGACCCAAAGAACTCGCAGTCAGCCAACCAACATGCTAGACTTCGGTCGGTCGGCAGGTCGGCAAGACAGGCTAGAAAGCGAAGCGGCAAACGTATCCTGCGGTAAGTTTTCTCATTTCCACCTCAGCCAAGCTGAGTTCAGTGCTGAGCACAAGTTTGCTCAACTGGCGCCGGGTATTGTCGGTGTGGGGCAAGGCGGTCTCTCCTATCAACAGCTTTGCCAGCTGTACCACTTGGTTGATAGCAACCACAAACACCGTAAAGCAAAAACAAACAAGTTGAGAGTTATGAGGATAGACTGGATGGACTTATAGAATCTTCTAGCAATGAATAACCAGAGCCGAATTGCAAATGTTTCGGGCGTACTGTAGAGAGTATAAGACTTTAGGTCTTTATGTATTGGCCTGATAATTCATGTAGTATCTTCTCAGACAGCAATCCCTCTAAATTTCGATCGTTGTTCCGAAGAATTCTCGGAGTTTTGCCGCTTAAAAGCTTTTAAGTAAATTAATAAGATCTTCAAAAACATGTTTCTAATAGTATATTAAATTATTATACCAAAAGGTCATAATAACGTGTAATTTACTTATGCCGCATATAGGTATTTCAAAGTTCAAATATTATGAAGGATCCTAAGATATAATTAAACGATCTAAGGAGTTAAAAGAAAAGATCTTAGTAGATCTCAGAAACAGTAAACACCGAGCTCCGTGAAGAGATACTGCTCAACAGATAGTACTCAAATTATTTTTGAAAACGCTATGAAAACTTTGAAAGACTGAACCGATGCTTCTTGGGCACCAAAAAATAAGGAAGATCATCGGAATATCAGTATTATTTTTTCCATTCTTGGATGTCTTCCGTGGGCATACCCATAATAATCTCAAAAATATGTTCGACATATCCAATGTCGAAGAGAGATCTTAAGAACCCATCCAATTATATCGGAAATATGTATAGACTGGGTTTATCACAATGAACGGATTGGACATCATAGGAATTTATCTTTTCTATCATTTACAGCATTTATTAATTGGTCACTTTATTAAGTTTAGAGTGTTAGACTTAAGAAGAAGATATGAGTACACTACGCTTAGAAACAATATGAGAAACAGAAAAGACAAGACAAAAAGAAAAAAGACAAAAGACAAGTGATTAATCCGCTAGGAATAACAAATTTACGTGTGAGACGAACCGGTTTTACCTGCTGAACACCCAACATTAGCGTATCCACTGCCGCCTTATCGATGGCAACTGCAGCGCTGTGAAGCAGCAGACATTCGACCACATTGAAAGCGTCAGTTGCAACCAGAGAAAATAGTGACAACAGGAACATTTACAGCGCATCCTGGTCCGCAAACGGACACATGCTGACTGCCGGTGACGGCTGAACTGACTAGCCAACAGAATAACGCCGCCACAGACGTGCCAATTGACAACACTTTCGGACGAATGTGAGCTACCAGCATACAGGCTGACACACACACAAACAAACACTTGTACGTAGATATGAGTGTGCGTGTAAGGTCCATTCATGTTCTAGTGACATGTGTCCTGCAGTCGCCATATACGCGTCGCACACTCTACGCCAGTGTGGGTGTACGCGTGTTTTTGGGAACTGTTGTAGAATCAAAGGAATGCCAAGTGCTCTTTGTTGTCCTTTATGTTGAGCTTATTTGTGTTGTGTGCTCTCAGCAAAATGGCAAACGGTGACTCTCTGTTTGTGCAGAGATCGGCGTGCGCGGCGCATGTGCCCACACGAGGCGCAGGAGAAATGTTATTAGTTTAGTGTCTACGCTTCCTGGGGTGTTAGAGAGCGCGGCGGGCGACAATGCGCTGTGGTGGCTTTCCTTATGTAAACAATTTGTGTGAAAGCCAAAACTCAACACTATGTAAATTGATATGCTGTCGAGCTGTTAGTCTTCTCAGTTCGGTAAAGTTTGGTCGTACTTTAGCATTCGCGTTGAGCGGTAGACGGTGCGCTGGTGAACTGAAAAGCGCAACACGGTAGAAAGTAGCTAACCGCTAAAGCAAGCAAATGAACAAGAAGAAGAAAATGTTGTGTGTTTGCAACTGAGTGACAGAAAACGAAGAAGAATAAGAGAACGCAACAAAAGTGCCGGTGTTTCCCCAACTCCAAATATCAACACTCCACACTAAAGTTACTACGCTGAATTTTTAACTTCATTTTTTATTTAATTTCCGGTCGCACGTTCGCCACTCATCTGGAGGCGGTTTGAAGTGGACGTTGTAACAAACGCGTAAATAGTCGGTGCGCGTGTGAGTTTTGTATATACGCGTCGCGTCGTGCCGCTCCCGCAAGCCTGCCTATTCAGCGGTTTCACTTACTGACGTGTATTCTTCGCAACACTGCTGCTGTCAGTGTTAGCATTGGTAAATCATTGTGTACGCGGTGTGTTTTCAAAATCCCATTACAATAACAAACAATCAACGGCTTAACTCAAAATAATACAAAAGTGTGAATAAAAAGTAACAGCGAACGCTGGACGCGCATCCAACCTTGGTGTCCTTAAGTCATACATATTGCAATTAAACGAAGCGAAAAATTTAATCCTCTTAAAGTGTTTTTGCTCAACTTAAAGTATTATTGTAAAAAGTACCGATATAAGTGTATATACGTAGTCATTAGGTAAAACGCATACGTGAAGCGCTGCGCTGTAATCAGAATCCGCGTTGCCGAACAAGTGCCTTGTAACTATACCTGTCCGAAAGTGTAGCCAACAAAGCGCGCTGCTATCACGCGAGCATATTAAAGAGTTGTCAAGCGCGCACACCATTACTAACACAAAAACTGCAATACAAACCAATCCCACTAACTAACTTCTGACTAGCGACGCGCAGGAATCCGCATAAAGCGCGCGTCTTCATTACCAACGCGCAACCGTGTTACGCGTAAGCCAACTGGCGGAGGCGTCGCTGCTCGCGCCTCATTATAGTGTCATAAAAAGTTTCTGTTGTCATACTGTTACTGTGGTTTTAACAACAACAATAACAAAAGTAATAACAAATGCGCGAAGCAAGAAAACGACGCCGCGCGCTAACTATAGTATATTATTAAAAGGATTAGAAGAGTGCTGAAAGTCTGCGCGCATAATGCTTTGGTCGCGCGGCATGCAAAAGGACACTAACAAGCAGCGAATGCCTTTGTTCCAACCAACTTCGTTGAATTTGTACAATTGTGTTTGTTGAATGCGTCGCACTAGAAACACAGGCGTCGGGCGCTACCCAAAGGCGCGTTATTAAGGCTAGTTGAAATATTATCCTTTGCTGAAATGCTGAAATTGCAAAATCACCGGGATAAGTGCGCTTAAGCGAAAGCGATATTATAATAACAACTACACAAGTGAGTAGATATAAAGTAAAAAAGAATTCCTTTAACTGTATTGCGCGTAAGGCGCTGCCTTAACTTAACCAAACCCCAAACGTGCGACGTTATAGCCTTCATATCCTTTGTGTGTGCGTCTCCGCTTTCAACAGTTACTTTGTTATTTTAATCCTTAGGTCCCAGATATACAGTTATTGCGTCTGCCAGTGCGCGCTGTGAGCAGAAGTACGAAAAGCTCCTAAACTCGCGCCCACACCCAAGCGTCACACAGCCACATATCTCTTCTTCTTAACTGGCGTAGAAACCGCTTACGCGGTTATAGCCGAGTCCACAACAGTGCGCCACGCATCTCTCCTTTTGGCGGTTTGGCGCCAATTGGTAATACCAAGTGAAGACAGGTCCTTCTCCACCTGGTCCTTCCACCGGAGTGGAGGTCTCCCTCTTCCTCGGCTTCCACCAGCGGGTACTGCCTCGAAAACTTTCAGAGCTGGGGCACTTTCATCCATTCGAACAACATGACCCAGCCAGCGTAGCCGCTGTCTTTTTATTCGCTGGACTATGTCTATGTCGTCGAACAACACATACAGCTCATCATTCCAGCTTCTGCGGTATTCGCCGTTGCCAATGTTTAAGGGACCGTAAATCTTCCGCAAAACCTTTCTCTCGAAAACTCCTAGTGCCGTCTCATCGGATGTTGACACCGTCCACGCTTCTGCACCATAAAGTAGGACGGGAATGATGAGGGACTTGTAGAGTTTAGTTTTTGTTCGTCGAGAGAGGACTTTACTTTTCAATTGCCTACTCAGTCCATAGTAGCACCTGTTGGCAAGAGTGATTCTGCGTTGGATTTCAAGGCTGACATTATTATCGGTGTTAATGTTGGTTCCTAGGTATACGAAATTATCTACAACTTCAAAGTTATGACTGTCAACAGTGACGTGGGAGCCAAGACGCGAATGCGCTGACTGTTTGTTTGATGACAGGAGATATTTCGTCTTGTCCTCGTTCACCACCAGACCCATTCGCTTCGCTTCCTTATCCAGGCGGGAAAAAGCAGAACTAACGGCGCGGGTGTTGTTTCCGATGATATCAATATCATCGGCGTACGCCAGGAGCTGTACACTCTTGTAGAAGATTGTACCTTCTCTATTTAGCTCTGCAGCTCTTATAATTTTCTCCAGCATCAAGTTAAAGAAGTCGCACGATAGCGAGTCACCGTGTCTGAAACCTCGCTTGGTATCGAACGGCTCGGAGAGGTACTTCCCGATCCTGACGGAGCTTTTGGTGTTGCTCAACGTCAACTTACACAGCCGTATTAGTTTTGCGGGGATACCAAATTCAGACATCGCGGCATAAAGGCAGCTCCTTTTCGTGCTGTCGAAAGAAGCTTTAAAGTCGACAAATAGATGGTGTGTGTCGATCCTTTTTTCACAGGTCGTCTCCAAGATTTGGCGCATGGTGAATATCTGGTCAGTTGTTGATTTTCCAGGTCTAAAGCCACACTGATAAGGTCCAATCAGTTTGTTGACGGTGGGCTTTAGTCTTTCACACAGTACGCTCGATAGAACCTTATAAGCGATGTTAAGGAGGCTTATCCCACGATAGTTGGCGCAGATTGTGGGGTCTCCCTTTTTGTGGATTGGGCAGAGTACACTAAGATTCCAATCGTCGGGCATGCTTTCTTCCGACCATATTTCGCAAAGAAGCTGATGCATGCTCCTTATCAGCTCTTCGCCGCCGTATTTGAATAGCTCGGCCAGCAATCCATCGGCCCCCGCCGCCTTGTTGTTCTTCAAGCGGGTAATTGCTATTCTAATTTCTTCACGGTCGGGCAATGGAACATCTGTTCCATCGTCGTCGATTGGGGAATCGGGTTCGCCATCTCCTGGTGTTGTACTTTCACTGCCATTCAGCAGGCTGGAGAAGTGTTCCCTCCACAAACACAGTATACTCTGGTCATCAACCACTAGATCACCGCTGGGGGTCCTACAGAAGTGTGCTCCGGTCTTGAAACCTTCAGTTAGTCGCCGGATCTTTTCGTAAAATTTTCGAGCATTACCCCTGTCGGCCAGCTTGTCAAGCTCTTCATACTCACGCATTTCTGCCTCTTTCTTTCTTTTTCTGCAAATGCGTCTCGCTTCCCTCTTCAGCTCTCGGTATCTTTCCCATCCCGCTCGTGTTGCGGTCGATCGCAACATTGCGAGGTAGGCAGTCTGTTTTCTCTCCACTGCGAGACGACAATCCTCATCATACCAGCTGTTTTTTTGGCTTTTCCGAAAGCCAATGGTTTCGGTTGCAGCTGTACGTAAGGAGTTTGATATGCCGTCCCACAGCTCCCTTATACCGAGATGCTGATGAGTGCTCTCAGAGAGCAGGAGTGCAAGTCGAGTAGAAAATCGTTCGGCTGTCGGTTGTGATTGCAGCTTCTCGATGTCGAACCTTCCTTGTGTTTGTTGACGTGTGCGCTTTTCTACACAGAGGCGGGTGCGTATCTTAGCTGCTACAAGATAGTGGTCCGATACATATACACATGTGAAAATCTACGAGAATTCAAGTTTGTGAAATCATGCGCGTTTGATTTTGTTAGTGCGAATGTCTGTGTGCATGTGTAGGTGTTGGTGATATATTGTGCATATATAATATTCATCGCCGCAGTTGGCCTTTGCGTGAGTAAGCCTATCTATGAACCAACTTACCATCTCCGCCGCTTGGCTAGTGATACGTGTAAATTGTGAGCATGTCGAATTACCAAAAAGGTTATATGAACATATTATTTATCCAGTTATTTGCACATGTATGCGGTTTATGCGGAATGTTCTTGTCGTAGGATATCGTTTCACATAAATTTCGGTCGAGAGCAGCTCTTTGCAGACGCGTCAACAACGCTTCAGCAGGACTGTATTCAAGCGGTAGTTCACAATAGCAGTTATCCGAATAGTGCAGACCAACTCAGCCGTTAGCGAGTCAAACGTGTCAGCCAACCAGCCAGGCAGTTAGCGAGTCTAACGCGTAAGCAGTTCAACCACGGTGCTCAGGCTGGTGAGCGCAACACCATTTAAGCTGATTGCATTTTGATAAGTAAGGATTTAATGTGTTTTTCATAAACAGCATAAACAGTTTGCGCCAGTTTCACTTTTCCTTTTGACTTTACTTGTATACACTGTTATGTGTTGGTAGCGCCCTGCTTTGCATATATATTACCATACTCATTCTATGATATTTATACTTATGTCAACAATATCTCATATAACTATGTCTAACGTATGTACCCAAAAGCGACTTAGAAGTTCAACCCATCGGCATTAGTAACATTTGAGAACTTCCATTATATGTTTTTATTTCTACACCTAGCGCATACCTTTAAATAACTTTCGAAGTCGTCAGGTTAGATTAAAATTAAGAAGAATTACCGCTGCGCTTTTCAAATTGGATTTTGCTATTAAAATGTATATAGTTTTTCTATAATTCTCTAAATTAAATAAGAATGTCTCGTAAGAAAGTTTACAATATAAGATTATTGGATTAATCTGAAGTAATCAAGGATTTATTATTTTAGAAGTTGATTAACCGGGTTATTCTATAAATAATTATTCGATTGAAGTAATTTTTTCAAAAATTTTTACAATTTTTATGAAAAATCAAGTTTGTAAGTCACAAAGTCAAACGTTTTCGGTACATCGAATCGAACAAACAACTGGCCTAAGTAATTAGATATAGAAAAGAAAGAGAGTTTAAACGAGTATCCACAAATAGAAGGATAAATAAATACTTCATAGCATAAACCTTATAGCATCATTTTATAATATCTCTTATTAAACAACCATAGTAATAAAATAAAACAAAAACTTGTTTTTGCTAAAAATATTTTAAACCACAGTAAAAGAAATAAATTGCCTGTTGTGGGAAATTCAAAGCAAAAATATTTGTATGTGATTTGAATTTCTAAACAGAAAGTGTAATTTTATTTAGCAAAATGTATTGTTGTATTATTTTTTTATCTATTAAGCTTGATCTATGAATATGTATATAAACATTTTTGAATATAAAATATAGTAAATAAAATGTCCAGCACAAACAATGGTTAACATAACATAAGCTTTGCACCTTTAATGACAACTTCGTGCTTTTCTGACAGCTAAGTTAGGATTTGTTTTTTATTTGTAATAAATCCATTTAAAGCTTTAAAATATATATAGAAATAGTTTTTAGACACTTTAGTCTAGTTTCTTAGTATCATTGGTAATTTAAGCTCCGTTTTTTGTAGTTTTTTTCTCTCCACTTTTACTTAAAGTTATTTAACAATTCTGAACAATATGTGACGCTGAACACTATGTGACGAAATTTTGTTACGCTACACTATTTCGTTGCACTTAACTACAATGACCAGCAACATTTGAATTATAATAAAATACAGTAAATAAATATTAACGTTATTTCATGATACTATACTCATATACCACCACGCTTTACTGCCCCGAAAAGATATTCACTTAATTTTACTTCTTTACGATTTATTATCCTTTTACTTTTAATCTGCGACCTATTTATTTCTGCCTTTATTTACATAGATAAATATGTGCACAGACAAACAGAGGGGCAAACAAGCTTGTTTGCTTTAATGCTCGTATAACGATTTCTAAAGCGCCTGCCGCCGCTTGAACCCACTGCAGCGTTATGAAATACTTTGCCATTACTTGGAATGCTCCACACATCTCCACAGATCCATATGTATATGAGTATGTATATTAATGGCATTACGACATATGCGCTTACATACTAAATAAGAGCGTCATTTTAATATGCCTCGCCACACTCGAGCTGCGACATTTACGCGCTGATAAATATGCTCGACCCAGCCACGCCACACCATGCTCTCCTGGCATGCTTCACACGCTAACGAAGCGAGCACTAAGCAAATATTTCCTACAATAACGTCCTTTCATAGCAGATTTACATTTTCGTGACTATCCGTTAGCAGAAACATATACACACATAGATATACATATGTATGTGGATAAGTGCTCAAGTATGCGTTGATAAGCGCGGAAAAAAGGCAAGCACTATGCTAACCACGGCCATTTAATATTTGTAATGCGTTGGCCAAATGCTATGTGTTGTTGTTGTTGTTGCGTGATTACGTCAATGTCAACTGTGTTTTATCGCCAAGCTTTCTCTAAAGTGAAATAAATTTCCCAGTTCCAAGAAAAAATGCGAACACGCGCGCCTTCGCCCAAATGCTTCCACGGCTTCTTCCGCACCGTTAGCGCTGAAAAGTGAGCCACTAATTGAAATCAGTGAATGGAACCAAAATGGAAAATTTAGATTTACGGTCGGTCACTTACGGCGCACTTATGGTCAAAACCATTAAGGCGAACCATAAAAAGTATGGTGGGCAACAAAAACAAAAAACGCAAATGTGCTGATATAAATATCCTGTCGACGTCAACGCGTCTAATAGCTAACAACTGATATCAACTTGATGGACATCCCCCAAAAACTTTTTAGCCAACATTTCAATGCTTACCAGCTCACTCACGCTCGTTGGACATTTAAACAAGGCGAAAACATCACACACATAGCTACCACAAATACAATGTGTGTGTTTATAAAGAACTCATCAGTCACCTCATTTGCGCTCGTACTTACACTTACCGTGAGATTCCCCTTCCCTTTTGTTGACTTGCCATTCAGTGCATTTGAGCGCTCATTTTCATTTGAACATAGTATTTAGTCATATCGCATAATTAAAACACAATCTTATCGCTGTTGGCACTCAGTGAGTGCGTCCGCTGCGCAGGTTTTTAGCTCTGTGCCAGGCCATTGCGTTGCGCTTACATGAAACGTTAATGTATAAATACACAGGTGTGTGTGCGTTTGCGTTTGTGGGTGTTGAAAGTCGTCAACATGTGCTGGTTGAAAGCAAAAGTTCATAGCATTTTGTTTCACAATTCGAAGGTGGTTGGTCAAATGCACCGGAAAGTACAAACAACATACATACTCAAATCTATATAGTATATATGTGAGTATATGACAACATATCTACACGTAAGATAAAGGTACAATATTAAGGCCTTGCTTACTGCTATGTATGTACAATATATGTATGATTAAGGTAAATGTAGTTTATACAAAAATATTCGACAATTTATATTAAATATTGTTGTAGGAAATATTCAACAAAAATAAATTTATAAAATTAAAAGTTTCTGCTGAAATATTTAATTGCATATCTACTTTTCCTATTTTCTTATATTCTACAGAACTAGTTTGTAGTTGAAACATTTATTTATTTATTTACTTATGACCTTCTTTAACAAGTAAATAGATTTTCTCAAATATACTTATATTTGAAATATTCGCTGCCAAGTATTCAGATAATATATAATGGGCCATGTGTAAAGCGGTAAATCAGAGTTACTCTATATTCCTCCTGACGGTCGATAGAAGGGACGGCAGGAGTACGGTTGACATTTTCACTGGCCACAGTCTGGTGGCGGTGCAAGCTTGTAAAATGGAACTGAGAGATCCAGAAGATTACAAGACGTGTAAGGAACAAGGTACCATGGAAACAATGGAGCATATATTATGCCCCTGTTCTGCACAGTCAAGACAATGCTTCAATCATTCGGGGGTCACACAATGTGAAAAACTGGAAGAAGCATCACTGACGACCATAACTGATCTATGCGTTGCTTATTGCCCTACCAGACTAACCTAACCTATGTATTGCGTTTATAAATCAAATCCTTTTTCGTCGTATGGTATTTAATTGCCCTCAACAATAATCGTAAGAGTAGTGTCTCTTTACTAAGTGTAGACAATTATACTAGAAATCAATTATTGAGTTGAGTTCATTGGTTTAAATTCTTCTAAGATTCAATATTTATTTCATACTTTAATTGTCCAATTGCTTTTTAAGCCACTGACTACTCAAGTTTTATTCATAGATTATGATTCTATTGTCTATGTTTAAGGAACTGAACTAAAATATAACAGTGATTTAGTACTCATTTATATATACATGAAATGTAAAGTTTGTGACGTCAGTTTAGCATAGAAATGAGAAAAACGCTATGGTAAGTATTCTAACTATGTTTTTAATATTCCGTAACACTTAACTAAATTTTCAATTCTTCTGGTTCGTTCACTTGGCAATATATAAATCAAGAACCATCTAAACAAAAACCCATCATCTAACTTCAGTGCTTATGGATAATTTTTACAGAAAATATCGGTAAATCGCTCAGATATTCTAAATTCATTCAGAGGGAATATTTTTCTTTTAATAGTGTGCCTCTGTCATACAGTCAAAAAAAGAAAAGCGTGAAGACAGGATACTAAGTCGAACTATTTACGTATATTATACTGAATAAATTCAATAAAATATATATTATTTAAAGCAATCCTTATATACTTTCCACAAAAGCAATTTATATGTATCTAATATTTATTGGTAAGCCCACTATCCATTGCTCTGCCACATAAGAATAAGAATAACTTTAGAAATATTCAAAGCAACAAACAACTTTAAACAATGGAGGTTTCCTTCATAACTGCCTTACCCGGCATCATGCCATGTGACAGCGTTGGCATATTTATTCGTTTATTCACTCCTCGTCGAAGATAAGGCCCATTCAAGAGCGCAGTCAAATCCCATTCGATGTGATTTATGTGGCCATAAACGAGGAGTATGAATAACAAAAGTGGGCTCGTGAAGCATATTTAATAATATAAAATCTTTAACATTGCTCCTGATGAAAAACAGCTGAGTGTGTGTGTTTATAAAAACTTGAAGTTGCCACTAAAAATGAGGAGAAGTTTCCAAACTGCAGGACAACAAAAACTGTTTCACCACGACCACCGAGTGCCATTGAGAAACCAGCTATGAAATAAAGCCATCCAAAACGCCTAAATTTATGCAACGCGTTGTCCACAATTCATATATTTTTATTTGCATTGTATATTTCCGCACGCATGTTTGTGTTTGTGTCCTTGTGCGTGTTTGTAATTTATAAGGATATGTTTATTAATGTGTTCGTCCTGGCCGAACGCAAGCATACTGAAATCGACGACAACAAAAACGCTCCTACAATCAAGGCAACAACAATGGCGTTGACAACTACTCACCCAGTCGCAATAACAAATCCATTTATTTATTTCGCCTAACACAAATTTGCCATTATGATTATCATATCTCACCCACAAGCAGGCAGCGTGCAAGCCAGACAGACAGCAGGAGCAGCAGTCAACGGGTCTAACGAGCGATAGGACTATGACACCCACCAATCAGACTTGTAGGCAACCCATTTGTATAGGTGCACACGCTCACTCGCACAGAGGCATCGATATCAACACAGGCGTAATTCACATTTCAGCTTGTGGCATTGTTTTTGCAGCGAAATGGTGTTGTTTCAGCCGGAGCTTATGGAAAACAAAAACAAAAAAAATCGCATGCGAGATGACTTTGAAAATATGGCCTCGTTATCAATGCGTCGCTGTATCATTGGCAGCGAACGTGTTGTTTGTTATTGTTGATGTGGAACGTGATGTTTCCAAAACATAGGTACGAGAGTGCGTGCGTGGGTGTATTTACCTGCGCTCTAGCGTTAGCAAATAGTAGTCTGAGGTAAATATTGAGGCAGTGCTGAGATTGTGAGTTGTTCAGGTGAAATAAATTTACATTTTTTTAAAGTTGTTTGTGCGTGCTTATAGAGGAGGCCGCAAGGATTTTATTACATTTTGTGCGTCTACTTTGCCTTTTACGCACCCACTTGCAGACAGGCAGACATAATGTATATATTTCAGTATTCATAATTTTATTAAATCTTCCCTCTTCATCTGTGCCAGTGAGGTACCGAAAGCGGTGCTTTAAAGGGACACCTATACTACAATGGATGTATGTGTTCGTCCTGAGTACAACAGTACTCAGTAGCTAGATTGGAATAGGATTAAGTGGAATATCATAAATAATTTATTTTGTATATTAAGGAACTGTCAGCGTAGAGCGTCTAAATCGAAAGTTTAGATTATAACACCGCGGTATATCTAACATAAAGAAATGTACTGTCTCATTGGAATATAAGTTTATTTGAGTACTCAAGGGGCGTGATCTAAGACATGCAATAATCTTTTCGACAACAACTAGTTTCTTCTACCAAGAACAGATCTTGAATTATATCTGACCAAAGACTGTCACCGCGGTAACATTCTCAATTATATGTCACTACATGTAGAACCGAGTGACTTTATTGCATGGCAATTGGCCAAGAGATCATGGGTTCAAATCTGGACGGATGTAAGTTCTTAAATTTTTAACTTTTTTCACAAGAAAATTTTATTATCTCATCAGTCGGAAGATATCGATGAAAATTTAAAAGTCCCTTCTCTTATTTGAAAACATGCTGGGTCTTTATTCCAGTAAAATTGTTTTTTTAGACATTTGGTTATCAATGAGGTACTTAGATTGGTTTGCCATTTCATAATGAACAGACTTACTTCGGAAAGCCGTCTATTGCTTAAATTCGGCCCCAATTGCTTAGGGCATCACGGCTGGAATTTATTCTCTTCATCTCTTGTTAACGTGTTAATAAAATGTTTCAAAACTAACCTAAAAGCTGTCTCGATAGTGAAAAAAGATGTATTGAAAAAATTTAAATCTACAAGTAGACCATGTTCCCGACCTAACTAGTTATAATAATTCCGTGCCTATACCACTCCTAACCTTCTTAAAATTACTTCCGAAAAGTTTCAGTCATAATGACGTCTCTTTTGGAAGTTTGGCGATACATACACAACAAACTTATATGTAGAGTGTATTCAATTCAACGATTATAATATGGTCAGAGAGATAATAATACAGCACAGCATAGGCATATATAGAACATACACATATCCAAATACAATCTCTGTACGAAAAATGGCAACAAATCAAAAAATTATTGCAAGCCCACCGCCTACAATAACATTGATTATGGCCACCATATCGAACGGGTTATAAATTCCAAAGTATCACTTGTGCAATATCATTGTCATTACGAACGCCCCCTACTGTCATATTACAACAGCATAGCGGCACAACAGATTAATAATTTTCAACTATCCTGCACAAAATTGTTTCGGACTTAAAATCAGGCTCTGAGTACAGTTACAGCGCCGCCGGGTCTGTCCATATCAGTTTCACATCAACTCCAATTTAAACATCAACATTTTTGCTCATACGACCCAACGTCCACTTGTGTAGATAGACAACGGCGCCACAGTAGTGATACACTTCCCTACTTGCTGCATGGGAATACAGACACCCACACCGTATCGCCAACCGTTATGGAGTTGAAAGTTCAAATTTCATTTTAATAATAAACGCTATACATTTCATATTATGGCGCATTGTTCTGTTCTGTGCTCTGTTCATGTGACGCCGGTATCTCTCCAGCTCTCAGTGTTCGGTGCTTTGTCAGCAGCAGCCTGCATGCCATCGAGTCTGCTGCTACATGCGGTTTTGTCATGCGGTTCTGCACCGTAATTGCTGCCGCCCCCTCGACGCGGTGGGAGTTCAGTGAATCTGTTTCTGCCAACTTTTTTCATGCGGCAAAAAGAATATTTTAAATTGTCCCCCTAAATGACAATTTACATCGCTGTATTTCTATTTTTTTGCGTCGTTTCTTTTTTTTCTGTTTAGCAAAACAATTTTGATGAAAGTTGAAGATTTATTATGTGCAAATATTTTCACAGTCATCACCTGCAGAGTGCGATAGTACTTATTAATTTCTTGATGCTGGTCGTTATGCTGGAGGGAGAGAGTTTTGATAGATATTCCGTAGGTCATTTTAGCGTCAATGATGTGTAGCATTAAAAAGCTTCTTGGCAAGGGAGAGGGATAGCGAAAGATATGAATGTAAACTTATTCATAGCACTTCGAGTTAAATGTCCTTAAAACATAATTTATTTTATTTATTCAATGGTTTGAGCTGTGATTTCAATTGTTTTTGCTCTGATTTCAGTACAAGTACAAGAACAATAAATGGTTATGTTATGTACTAAAGCCACTTGGGTCAAACTTTACAGTTTCAAACGTTAAAAGTAAAGCAATAGTTAGACAATTTTGGGAAACTTTTTTTTGTTTTTTTTAAAATATTATATGTATATCTTTGTTTATGAATAGATTGAGTCCCAGTTAAAATAGTTTAACTGATCGAAAGAGTATCTCTTCATAAATTATCAAATAGCTCGGAGAACTCTTCAATTTGTATATAGTATATCATATGTAGTAAGTAGCTTCCATGATAGATGGTAAGAGCTCGTCTTTTACCCAAGCCCTTTGTACTTTTAACAAGAGTTCCGATTGATTTTAAAATATTTACGAGTAGTTGTGGCTTCTGAAACAGCTTTATATAATTCTCTAAAGTAAACTTTCACTCTTTCTCCTACGCTCTATAAAGACTCTTTGATTTCCTGATCCTGAAATGATGTTGTATTGAGCTGAGTAAATGAAGGCTAAATGAAGGCTCTTCCTGTACCTAGTATGTAATTGTATTGAACTTTTTGGGCCAGTAATATGCTTGCTATCAATACCATTTTGAGTTAATACATCTGTATGTATGGTACAACGGATGCTCCTTATTTCATCTCAGACACCTTTTAGTTTCACGAAAATGCAATAGAATTTATATCAATGAAGTTTGGAGAATTCTTAGTTTAAATTGCGCACTTAACATTCAATTTTCTTACTTTCTACTTAATACAATAAACGAACGACCCCACACACATATGCTCCCGCAACATCGCCACAAGTTGGTCCCTTGTTGCTTGGTATATCATGTCATTCGCGCGGAATTCACTTTAGAAGTGCAATGCCATTATTTTCTGCAACAAAGTAGAGCACAACAACAACATGCTGCTGCTGATTCTTCTTATTCTTCAACTTCTTCCTCTTCTTTAGTTCCAACAGCGTTTATTACCAGGTGAAGGTGCTGGTGAAAATATCTTTTTGTTGTCCTTTTTTGTAATATAAGCACTGTTTGTTGTTATTGTTTTCTTGGTGGTGATCAATTGTCGCTGCTACTGTTTTCTCAGGCGATACAAAATGGCAAACGGAAACGGATGCCTTACTTTACAATTTCTCAATGCCGAGACAATGTAGACTCCATTCAATGCGCTTCTTGCAAAATGCGCCGCCACACTGCGGCCACCTGATGCAAGAACAAAACCCACGTAAACAAAAACAACAGCAGGAAGCAAGAAAATAGAAGTTCCATGCAACGCAACGAGTTGGCCTCCAACATGCTCACCCGTCCGCCACACACACGGCTCTGCCAAGTTAAATTATTCATTTCTTCTTGGGCACAAAGTGTTCGATGCTCAAATGAATTTGTCATTTTAAATTTGTCGGCGAGCAGCGCTCCAACAACGAGGTCTGAAAACAACAAGCGACGGCAGCGGCATTAAGGTACTGAAGGCAAAGCTAAAAATTATGCACTCAAACCTTATAATGTTGCTGCTGCTGCTAAGTTGTGAGGGAAGCGACAAAAAACGGAAATGACAGGAAGTGCAAACGGAAGCACAAAAAAAGTGTTCAACAACCCGCTGAACGAGCAATCGAACAGCCAGGCGACCCAGCGACCAACACAAAACAGGAGCACAAAGTGGAAGCATTGAGTCCTACAATGTTGTGTGAGCAAGAGCTGTGGGACAAGCTTCTTCAACGCTTCCCATTTGCCACAGCATACTGCTAGGGTCTGGTGCTATTTTTTTTTCGCAGCACTCGAAGTGGACGCACCTCATTTTGCTGGCTTATGCCCAATATTCACAAATTTATTTAAACTCTTCTCTCGACGACCCGGTCGCGGTGAGTTCGTTTTCGATTCGTTTGGTGGCTGGACACTTTGCTTGTTTGCCCGCAAGCCTTAGCGTGTTGTTGTTGTGCCAGCTGTTGCGAGCGCTGGGAAACCTAACGACAGATATCCACATACTATGTACATAGCTACGTATTTATCTGCCTATCGGCTGCCAAACTCCATTTGTGCGCAATAATTTCATTGTGATTTTAAGGTTGGTCTGCGGCGGCAAAAAACTCGAATCCATTTTAAATTTCGAGTTAACTGTAAAAATATACAATTTAAATATTGAGTTAAACCAGTTTTTTTAAGTGCGATCTGCCGCATAACGGTATCAAAAACGATTAATTATTGTAAAATATTTTCCAATGGCTATCGGCAATTTAGGGAACGTAAATGATATGAATCGTCCAATAAAATTATATAGAGAGATCTCGCATCCAAAAAGTGGATAATCTAAGCCATAGCTTAGATCTCTAGTATGTACCCTGATCTGTATATTTCAAATACATATTCTGGATCCATACGGCATCTATCGAAACTCTCTGATTGAGATCCATAAATAATGAACTTTAAAAAATTTAGGGTCTTCAAGCTAGTTTGCTGATATTTGTCTCGTTTTGTCCTTCCTTAATTCTCAAAAAATATATGGTGCAGTAGATCTATTGGAAACACTCCTCAATCATGTTTTCATTATCGGCATATTATAAGCAACACTTGTTGATGGATGACATAAAACTGATTTCATAAATAGTCCATTATCTTCTCCCGTATCCATCCGGTAGTTGGGAATTTTAAAAGAACTTCAATGCTGCTTTGGTCTGCACTTCGAAAGAATTTGCGAGATCTCTCCGAATATAAGTAAAGAGCTGTTAAACGGTGGAAATCCCCTAAAAGGCAGCACTATCTTTTTGAAGCTTCTTAAGTCCTGAGTTGAACTGGTTCAAAACGCAAAGTAGATTCGGTCAAGAAATTTTGATCTAATTTCTATACGATTCTTAGCAGAAGACTTTAGCGGGTACGAACTCAAGAAATTCTATCAAAGACCTTGAATTCTTACAGATAAAGTAATTGCTTGGTAGAACCTAAACAAGAAGTCGATACTCTGTGAGCTTAATTTGTGAAATAGGTGTTCTTAAAAAATCAGGTCAACCTTTTTGGATGGATTTTGAAACACCGACTTTCTGAAATAACTGAACGAGACTACCACAAAAGCTATTTTCAATTTGTAACAATTTTCACAAACTTTTACTAATAGAACAGAGAAAAATCCTTTTTTGACCCACTTAAATATGAAAGTGAAAAATTACAACAACGATATTTTTTTAGTTTTCAAAGATTCACACATACATACACACAAACACATGGTACATGTGTTGCGGGCTATTACTTAAATCTTCCACTGGCATGCACAAAGGACCTTAATAAAATCTGCCACAATTCTGCGATTCTGAGCTAAATGGCGCCTACTTAGCGGCAAACATACACACACACCTACATGCATAAACAGCCAGCACAACAACGGCTGGAGAAGTATAGTTATTTCTTAATATGAGCGTGGCTTTATAAATTCTATTTACGCTTGCAGCCCTTAAGTTTTGTGTTTATGTGTGTATGTGAATTGAATACTGCGCCAAGTTGCGAAAGTTGCAAGCAAATGAAAACTTCAAGGAGCAACTTTTGCCTCACTAAAGTATTTGTTTGTAGCGCCTAGTAGCGCTCAGCGTCCAGCAACCAGCGCTACAACTGTATACCACACTGACTCGCGCTCACACAGAACTTTTAAAATGGGGGTAAGAAGAGCATTTGTTCCAATTTCACCAGAAATTTGGTCGTTCATTGTTCACTGCTCGCTTTCATTATGATTTGCTTGTGTTCTTCAAGTAACTTTGGCGAATTTCTGTCACTTCCGTTACCACATCCTCTGTTGCCATTTGGCAGCGACTTTGACTTTTCTATGCAACACTTTGCTACTTCTTTCTTCTCACTTTTTCCGCCGCTGTCGGGCTTATTGCCTTCGCTTTTCGTATTCCGCCATCTAATGCTTCGGCGTCTTCTTCTTATTCTGCTGCTGCTAAGTTTGCTTCAGCTTTGCTATTTGCTCCCAATTGAATTACTACGGCATGAAAGCCAATTTTATAATTGAAACGCTTTCATTGCTTTGGGACAAAGTCTATTTTAATTTACTCTGCAACATTCCCCTCTCATCCCTCTTGATGGCACTTACAAATACTCACATATACATATCTGTTTGTGTGTAAATCCTACATATTGTTCAACTTGTTTGAGTTTCAGGCATTTCGGATATACGTATGAACCGTTAGCAGCATGTGGCGTTCGCACCCAACTCTTCATACCACAGCAAAGCATGTCGGCCTGTCAGCTTGCCAGCGCAAGGGTTAATCGAAAACGTTCTAGGCACAAATCAATAATGGTGTGGGTGGGATAAAGCATATGCAATAGTTGTTGTTGTAGCGACTTTTGCATTAGTTGAAATTAGCTGGATTGCCTGATGATTGTTGTTGTCCTTCGTATTGATGATGATGCGCGGGTGCTGCGTTACGCTGGTCGCCAAATCGTCGTCAATCGTTCGCTGCGAAATTATTATTCATCAGCCACGCCTCCTGCCATTACGCTCCCAACTTTCTGCGTCTTTCTTAGCTGCCTTTCCTCCCTCATCCGTACCCTTTGGTGGCCTCGCCGTCGGCCTTGTAATTGAAAAGTTTTCGTTTGCTTTGAATACATCAGCAGCAGCAGGAAATGCATTGTGAGGCGGCTGTGTGGAGCGTGGAATGGCGCGCTGCCCCCTTCAAGGCTTTCGAAAGGATGCTCTTTGATGATGTTACTGCTGATGACTAATAAAAATTTTTAACTGCCACATTAAGCAATTCGACGTCGTCGTTCTTTCATTAGCCGAATAGTTGAGTCTGCCAATATTGGTTACAGTTTTCCATTGAGATTGACAATCGCTTTGATTATGCTGCGCACAGAGGCACGCATACACACGCCAGCAAATTGAAACAAATGCCGCTTCCTCCGTTTGTGTGTGCGAGTGTTTGCTTGAAATGGAGGCATGCAAGTGTGGGGAAACCACAATTATTTGTAAAATGTTTGAAATTAAAAGGCTTGCCAATAATCGTTCAAAAATTCGTTCGCTATTGCCACCAACATACTCATTGATACTTACTTGATATAGGTTATATTATCACATGTATAAATGCATTAGGGTGCCGCATGCTAGTATTTTGTATTTGTAAGACGAATTAATTTTAGTTTATAAAATGTCTTACAATATAATTCTCCCGGAATAAAAATTTAATTTCCACGATCATATCTTTAGAACGGGTTAGGATACATGATGAAATAAAAAACATGTTAAGAATTTGATAAGGCTTAGGTTAGGGTTTGGATGATTCCAGCACGAAGATTATCGGATCTTCCTTAGACAGTGAAAACTTTGTGGGATTCAGGATTAGTGCTAGACCACTAGAGGACTAGACGATACTAGAATATACGCTATGTTACTATCGCTAGAATCCTCAAAAATAACTCAATTTAAAATGTATCACAAAAAGAATTTGCAGATTTATAGGCAAGTAACATCATTATTGATATATATTTGTTATATTTGCTTCGGAAATATTTTTTAAATGTTCATAGATTTTAAAACGGGTCTCAAACCTTACTATTAAGTTTCCGCAGTCATAACAATTGCTAAACTGGGATAGAGAGTTCCTTTAATTTGATATGGTATAAAAAATTTTCAACAATTTCTGAAGAATTTGTATTATTTTTAATTATTATTGCTCTTAAACAATTAATGTAAATGTATACAAGTTAACAAACATTAATTAATAAACAAATTTGATTTCCAGCTTCAACATATATCCTTAACCAGATGCTAAATTTATTCAAAACTCAAAATACCGATGCGTCATTCCCTTTGTGAACCACTAATCCCTCATGCGCGAATTCTCTTAACACATTTCCATACAGATATACGACTATTTGCTGCTCCTTTTATAAATATATATGTTTGTGCGTGCATGCGGCAGGTCTTTTCATCACATAGTTAATGATCACAGCTGATGATGACGATGACATTATCTTTCTGTTAATACATATGTACATACACATGCAGATTCTACTCCGACGTGTGGGTACTTCTTATTTGTTGTTGTCATTGTGTTAATTTTTACATATGTATGTATGTTGGTATGAATGCGCGTGTGAGCATTCATTGAGTACATGGAGCAAATGCTCGTTTACCAAATGACACTGCGAAAGACGTATGTTAAACGTTGAGGCAGACATTGTGAGAAAATAACTGAGCACCCAAAGCAACCATGTGTTGTAAACGGAAGTATTGTAGGACCTGTCATTAAATAGTTCATTGCGATGTAGTGTTGGACTCATTCGTTTTACTAGTAAAGGTTTCGTGATTTTATAACTCAACATGACTTTTTTATGACCCAATATTAACCCTCAACAGACAGGAAAAGACTTCTGAGACTCGTGGGGAGAACATTCTTTGGGACTTCTATGCTATAAAGATGATCCCAATCTACTGCATTATGCTGCAGAGTCCATATCGAATTTATTAGGACTATTTTGAATGGTGAATATCATGTCTAACCTAAGCTTAATGCACCTTCTTCCTCCCAGCACAAAACTAGGCATCTCCGTATACGTAGAAATTACTATCTCAATTGCTCTAGTGATCACATACTCATGCTCTTTGTGCGTGTGAAAGCTTTCATATTTGCGCTCAGACATGTGTATTTATGAGTCAACTGTCGCCCAGCAAGCGCCAACTACTCATTGAATTCATGTGAAATATGTCTTTTGAATTATTGATGAATGATGAACGTTATTTACTGTGATGCGTGCGCCCCCTTTCCCCCTGCTCACATGCTCACAAGCATTTACACTAAGTATTATTTGTATCCGAATGGATGCCCGAACACACACACACGCAGTGCATGCACTTATGGGAGCGTGTGTATGTATGTAAACATAAAAGAATATCCAATATTTATTGAGAGATGTGTGTTTGTGGCTGTCTTTCATGGCGTTTGTGATGTAAATGCGCAACACATACACATACAGGCACTCATATCATCAGCATAATTATACGCTTTCGCCGTTTCCGTTGCTTAGCTGACATCCAACGGATGTTCCTGCGATCGCTGGGGTATTTAATTTTGCTCTTCTGTGACACACATACACACGTATAAATTTTTGCTTGTGTATATTTCAAGGCTGTCAGTTACTTAATGTTTGGTTTTTAATTCATATTTTTTCTTTTCTGCTATTATTGTGCAAATATTAGTTTGTCTGTGTATGCGTTTATTCTCCCTTAGAATGTTATACGTTTAATATGTTAAGTACTTGCATATTGCTTATTAGATGTGCCGAACTTGCTATGCATGAGCTATTGCATACTTCAAGGCTGCTTACATCTGAATATACTTACATACATACAAACATATGAATGTGTCTCACGCTCCGTTGACTCGCTCCGTTTGACGTTGCAGCCAGTTGCTTATTCGCCATGTAATTCACTTTTGTTTCCTAAAGTGAATTTGCTTTGATTCAGAATTTCTCATTGCTTTCACCAACACTGCTGCTGGCTTTTTTTCGTCTTTATGAGATCATACTTCGCTACATTTTTGGTTTATACTTTACGAATTTGGGAGGTTTTTAAGGACATATTTACTTATTATCCTATTTTATTTAGTTTTGAGATTAATAAGCTCTATTTTGAAGGCTTTAATTCGGTAATCGGCATCTAATTATAATAAAGAAAGAGAACTAGATCGCTGATATGCAATATATTAAGGGATAGAACATGATTTTCTGATCCCAAGCTATGCTCTCCGATGAAGAGCCTAGATCGAAGAGACAACAGTAAAGATGTCAACTCAATAATGAAAATTGTTGAAATATTTCCATAGGGACCCAGCGGTACCAAATACTCATCCTACAAACGCAATACGGGCTACGGCTATACGCAATAGGTTAGGTTCTTCAAAGCCATCTGCAGAACCACCTAATAATAGTTAAAGGCCAATAACATAGGTTGTGGTAAGCCAGGGATATTGGAAAGGCGTCTATGTGATAGGGTTCAATATCAGAACTTATTTAAATAGGAGAAAACAAGAACAATCCAAGCCGAAGTAACAACCTTTTCGAGCCGAAATTCTTTAGAGAGATTATCCTTCGAAGGAGCCACAGTTACAGGACCGTATGAAATTTTAAATTCAAGATGCCGTTTACATACCATCAACAACTCTAAAAGAGACCAATATCAGACTGTTGAGTCTACTCTAAAGCTCAACAAATACGATGTCGACGAAAAAATGTCGAACTAAAAAATAAATTGCAAATTTGTGACCTAATTCAGCGCAGCAAGGAAATTACTTATCTATTAAAATATGCTCTGTGTTTAAATGGCACTTTTAAAACTCTTTTTCAACCACAAATTAGCTGCTCTAGCACCAAATCATCCACCCATCTCATCTATCAGATACCGAATCTAAGAGTTTCGTTGTTGTTGTTTTATTTTTCGATGGTTTTTTGTTTCATCCATGCCATTTTCAAATTATAACCAAAATATCAATCAAAATGCTTGAAAGGATAGCATTTGGTGAAATTCTGATTCCGATTCGAATTCGGATTTTCAAAAACAAAAACCAGAAATTAATGAATGTCAGCACACAGTGATGTGTACGAGCAAATTGCACAAATTGGTAGCAGTCAACCGACAGACAGACAGACAAACAGTATTGTACTTGAATATAATGAAAGCAGTAATTGGTCATTGAAGTATACAGCTATCCAATTGCCTAGTACTAATGAGCGCAAATGTAAGCGTCATGCCACACACAGGTAAATTTTGAATGGAACTGTGTATGAGTGTTTGTTGTTATTGCATTTGTAGTGAGTCCTCAGCATTGAAAATAGAAACGCAATTGGCCACTAGGTTTCACAACTCAGTTGTCGGTTTAAATATCAATTGCAGCTGCTGCTGCTCATTCATGCCAACACACTCACTCACGCATACACTCACGAATGCACACACACACATCGCTTCTTTGTTGTTGTATGAGATAAAAAGCTATTAATTGTTGTTGTAGATATTCGAAATAGTAATCGCTGCATTGCAAACGGCAGATATTTTTGTTGAACGCGCATTGATTGCACACTTCGGGCGCTAAATACTGACTTACATACATACAAACACACGCACATGCACAGGTTTATGTCTATGCAAATGTTTAGAAGTGTTTATACATGCAATTCCCTTCATGTGTGAAAATATGCACAGTTATACCGTTATGTTTTGATGTAAAAGCTGCGCTATTTATAGTTAGAGCACGCTTGAAATCCGTGCTTAAGTGATGTTACATTTGCATATACATACATATATACATATACATACATAATTAACATGTTTACTTGTATATTGCATTACATTATATGAAGTTTTAAATGAAAGTGTGTATCATTAAACAGGTTAAATCGGTTCCATAGTCGTATACATTTGACACTTTTCATTATATTTCAAGACTTATCGGAAGTCACTTAAGTATCGATAATCAGTCGTCAACACAGTTCAGATATATTTTAACCCAAAGATTAATTTCTAAAATTTTTAAATAATACCTTCCTATAGTAATATTTTTATATAAAAATGTTGGTCCGAAATTTCGGGATCCCGAAATTAACTTTTCGACAGTGGTCTATAAAAATTGTATCTATTGACTTTATTTGTAAAATTTATCGCAAATATTTATTAAAATTTATCTAATCAATTATACATTTTTTGTAAATAAAAATAAAAAAATATTAGACCCGAAATTACGGGGTTACCATTTCGGGATCTCGTAAATGTGTTTTCCTGTATTCAAACAAATTGTATCTGCAATTACCCGACTCAGTAGCTGTAGAGAGTCATTATACAATTGATAAAAATAATTGGAAACTGTGTTATTGGAATAGTATACCAAAGGATGATCCATAAGTATTCACATACGATTGCAGTCTGTGCCAGCCGATATAAAGAGCTACTGAATTTTGTTAAGAAAAATGCAAATTTTAAACTGGATTATTGAAGTTATTGCAATCAAATTTTGTAATAAAAATAATTGCAATCGTTTTGCAAGTCCCAACAATACAAAACTTCAAACACCCACTCCATATCTGTAAATAACTATTTCCCCAAATAGAAGTATATTTAGTTAAATTCCAGTAGGGTGCTTGCGACAAGCTGTCAATCAGACATAACTGCATGCATACGAGTAAACAATAAATAAACGTGCCTAACACTTAACAGTGATAACGACACCACCATGGATGGGAGCATATGTAGCTTGTTACAACGTTGGAGCAACATTATCCATGGCATCCATTAGAAATGTGCAGAATGTTAATTAGATACACATGCATGAGCCAATGAGACATGGACGGACGAACGATGATGGAGCGGGCTGGCGACGGGGATTGGAAGATTTGAAGGAAGCTTGGCATTATTGTTTTCATCACCAGCGAAATTTGTTGGATCACGAACATGCGCTGGATACAAGTAAAGAAATGCTCACGCATTCACATATATTTACGTAAGGGCTTCTTATGTATTTTATGAACACACTCGAATGGGTTTGGGTTTGTGTGCGTTGCAATGAGTTTGCGTTTGCGTTCGCATGCATGTATGCCAACGACGCTTAATCGCGTCACTGGTTGAAGCTTTTATTGAAATTTATTTCATGATATTCTTGGTGTTTTTTCTATTATTTCGTCATTTTTTTTTTTTTGGTTTTTGCAAAATGCGAAAAAAATCCGTTTTCCATTCTTTCTGCTAGCCTGCTTGAGAGTGTTACGAAATTGCGCCTTGGCGGCTGGTGGTTGGCGGTTGCCAATTGCCGGTCGCCAGCATTCCACCCACCGCCTGCTGTTGGTGCTTGATTGCTGACTGGCAGGCGGCAGGCAGCAGACTTCCACGAGAGCACACACACACAAATCCTGCTGACGCTGGCTGCAACTCAACTCGACTAGCAAACATTTGAAAATGAAAAGTTTGTTGCACAGTCAGCGCAACGACGGTTTCTTCACCCGCGCCCACTGCCATGGCAGAAACACACAAATGCGACGCCACTCAGGCGGAAGTGCGCTACTGTTGCCACCCGCCGTGGCGCTTCCGCACTTGTCGTCATCGCCGTTGTCCTTGCAAAAGCTGCTCAATGGCAGCGCTTCGCCACTCCGCAGTCGTGGGTAGAAGTTTTCGGGAAATTTCACTGAAGGTACGCGTACTTGCACTAAAATATTAAATAAGGAATGCGTGGCAACACTGTTACTCAGCCGGACTCAAAATCAACATGCTGAAATTGATGCTTTAGCGTGTTATTGTTGTTGAAATTGAGTGCATGGTGCACGCTACGGCCGTTGCGGAAACTGTGGAAAAGCAATAGCAAAGCTCCCACATATATAAATGTGTGCGGGAATGTAAGCATATTAGGTCCGCCGTTGTGCGGTTGCGTGTGTGTGCGTAAATATATAGAACGCTTAACGATAACAACAAGAGCCACCAAGCTGTTGCTGGCAAAAATTTCATTTTCTTGCAACTCAGCAGCAGCAGCAGGACCGGCAACAGCAACAGTGATCGCAACAAAAACAAAACTGAAAATAAGAGCAACAAAAGCTTAGAGAAAAAGTGGAAATTTTGTATTTTTAAACTTAAAAAACAAACCGGCGGTTCCACTACCAAGCCCATAAATAACAATTCATATATGTATGTATGCATGTGTATATGTCTATATGAGTGTAACAAAATTTGTGTAAGCTGCTTGCATTTTGTAAACACATGCTTGCATATGTATTGGCCTGTTTTGAAGAAAAAAAGCTGCTGGGAACTAAAGCAATATTCGCACATTTTAATTTTTAGACATTTTTTATTCAAAAGTAAGCAACATGCAGACTTACATACATTCATGCATACAAACATATAAACATAAAAAACATACAAGTTAATATATATCAACGTACATATGTAAAACTATATATACATGCCTCTACGGTGCAGTAAACCAGCACAAGATGGCTAAGGCCCATCAATTCAACAACAGAGCAACAACTGCCATAAAAAAGAATCTACCGTTAGTTAGCAACAAAAAACACACATAATAGTAAATTTTAGAAAATCAAAACTAGCAAAGCACCACTTAACACCAATTGCTTGGCCTCGCAGCAGAATAACTGTGCTATGCTATGCCAAGCGGCAGCAGTGGCTGATTGGCTTGAATTTTCTCATACTTAAGAATTTTTTTCTCTCAAGTGCTGCTCATATTTCCGTTGATAAGTGGGTGTGTGTAAATTCTTAACAACTTCTTCTCAAGTTACGTAAGAAAAGTTTTGCTTTAAAAGGAATATGGGTCTCTGGTAGTTAAAAAAATTAGAAGAAATTTTTAGTTGCACATAGGGTTGTTCAAAATAACTCGTTCATTTTTATACAGGTATGTGTTATTATGCTCTATTATTTATAACTATAACAAAGCCATACATTAAGCTATGAAAGTGAAATTTGTTCTAGGAAGGGGTATATTTGGATGTAATTTTTTTAGGAAAGTGGGCGTGACCCCGTCCCCTACCAAGTTTTTTGTACATATCTCGTAAAGAGGCTAAAGCTATGCCAACGAAACTTTCAGGACTCGTTTTCTTCAAACATTTCCTTATACAGTCCAAAAATGGAGGACATCACGAGACCTTGCATTGTCTTCACGTGATCTGTGCGAGGTCATTGACCGCGCTCAAATATGTAAACAAAAATATCGCGTGATCTTGTATTGACATCACGTGAACAGGGTAGGTCATTGACCTGTAAACAAAAATATCACTTGACCTAGAATTGACATCACGTGATCAGGGTGGAGTCATTGACCTAACTCATAAATGTTAACATAAATGTCAAGTGACCTTGAATTGACATCACGTGATTAGGGTGGGGTCATTGACCTCACTTATAAATGTAAACAAAAATGTCACGTGACCTTTAATTGACATCACGTGAACAGGGTGGGGTCATTGACCTGTAAACAAAAATGTCACTTGACCTTGAATTGACATCCCGTGATCATAAATGTAAACAAAAATGTCACGTGTCATCTGGGCGGTGTCAATGATCTGTAAACAAAAATATCACGTGATCTTTAAATGACATCACGTGATCAGGGTGGGGTCATTGACCTCGCTCAAAAATGTAAACACAAAAATCACGTGACTTTGAAATGACATCACGTGATCTGAATAAAAATATCACGAGATCTTTAATTGTCATCACGTGATCAGGGTCATTGACCTCATGGAGTAACCGGATATGATGTTACCGGAACCGGAAATGGGGCATCCGGAAACGGAATGAACCAACTGGAACCAGATATGGGATAACCGATGGAACCAGATATGTGAATGATGTGCCGGAAGCGAAAATCTTTTACCGGAAACGGATGTTCGATATAGAGCGGACGTCAAAATGACGGAAGTTGAAATTGGACTGGAAACGTTCTCCAGAAAGTGCTTACAGACGGATGCAGCGTCAGCTTCAGGGCTTAACATAAATGTTTCCGGTTCATGGAAGACTTTCGTTTGTAACATATCCGCTTCCGGTATGAGACTGCCGTTTCCTGTAATCGTTATCGATATTGGTGTAATGTTTTATTCCGCTGTCTTCATCGGTATGAATCTATATCTATACTACTATTATAAAGAGGAAAGATTTGAATGTATGTTTGTAATGAATAAACTCAAAAACTACTGCGCCGATTTCAAAAATTATTTCACCATTCGAAAGCTTCATTCACCTCGAGTAATATGGACTATATTTATTGCTAGAATTTAAACTTTTTGGAAATAGTTCTCAGGTGAGGGTATCAAAAAGACTCCGTCATGGAGAATCTTAATCTGAAACTGAAAATCGTCAAAATATTAGAAATATACCAGCTCCCTTAATAATCCGAGAGAAAGACTTCGGACACCAAAGACTAGATGTCGTAATCAAGTTTTAGCTCATAACAAATAAAATATAATTTCATACTCGAATTTTCTTCATTATACATTTTTAAATGAACCCACGAAAGGAGCGGGAAGTACATACATATGTATGGGAAAGTGTGTAAAAATGTATAACATTTGAAATGTTTGTTTCAACCCGCGCGAATTGGGAGCGGTCGGCTAGTTATATTATAAAATGTTGGCAATTTCGAATTACTAAAGTCAAATTTTTAGTTATTTCTTAAAAAACTTAAAAATATTAGAATATTAGAATATTAGCTAACTATTAAATATCCCATAGATTAATAAATATTATTCAAACAGAAGATTTATAAGATCAAGCCTACTCCCACTTATGTATTAAAATAAGTGCCAAAAATTCACCATTTCACCTTTTTTCCATCTGAAATTGCAAAAATGTCTGTGTTATGTTAAAAATAAACCACACACGAATATTCTGAAATTTCCCAAATGCCTTAAGTTAATTTTAGAGAACACTTGCCTTCAATACTCCTTTCGCATATGTATTTGAATAGAAGTTTTGCTTTCAGATAATTATTGCTGCATTTTCAACGCCACCCCGAGGAATAGACATTGTTCGAAAATAACTTAATTAAATAATTCCACAGATTTATTTACTATATTTGGTGACTACACTGCTACTGCTACTGCTTCTTCTTCTCCTGCTTGCTTTCGTAAAGATTCGACCAGCAAAAATATGCGCCACTTTACAGTTCGCATTGAAAGCTTAAATAAAACAGCAATCAAAGTCAACAGCAAAGGTGAGGCATTAAACACGGCAAAATGCCGGCCAACACACACACAGAGCCATATACTCTCACAGCAAATGTATGAATCAGCTGCTAAGCAACAAATACACACATGGTTGTGGTTGCGGATTGACATAAGTTTATGAAATACATTGTACGAGTATCCACACAATGTTGTTGCATGTTGCATGTACATGTGAGCATGTAGCACGCGACAACACTCCTCGAAGCGATCAAGAGAGTGTGAGCGATTCTTAATCTTTGCAACTTTTTAATTACTTTTTCAAGAAGTTTGTAACATTTAAAATTGTTTAGAAAACTTGGTGTGGCAGTCAAAAACAGAGGAAACACACACACAAACATAAAAAATGAAGTGAAATACAGTTAAGCAAACAAAAAGCAACACAATCAAAGAGCAAACAGAAAAAATCAAAGCAATATTGAGCGGAGAAAAAAGGAGAAAAAATAAATGAACAGCAAACAACGAAAACCCCAAAAGAACGCGCACGCAGACAGGCAAACAAACTAGCGGCACTCCAAATGTTTGTGTGTTGTGTGTTTTTTAAAGCTGAAAACAAGCCACATGCCACACATCAGCCCGTTCCAGTGTTGCCATGCTGGTATATCTGGTATTTTGGGGCTCGGTTTAATCCGCTTGACTCGACCGCCTAAGCAACCAGCATGATAGCTGTGAGGCAGCGCTGATACGGCTTCATGCCTAGGCAGCCTTCGCTATTTGTTGTTTTGGTTTCAAGGGAATTTATGTACCATTCAATGACGCTATTTCGAGGTAGCTCTGTTACTAAAGTATCTCTTGCGCTTGTTAGGTCTGTCATGTTTGGGGTATTTTTTGTCTTTTTTTACTCAATCAGTGTCTATCGGCGTTTCAGTAGTGATTTAGGATACTAGGAGAGGTGTAACAACAGAACAGCAAGTGGAGAGAGATGTCGTTGCATATAGAGCATATATCGTCGAATTGTAGTTATTTCATCGTATTTTTATTTATTCTGTCCCAAACTGTTTAAAGCGATCCTAAATCATGTATTACTTCTATATATAGAGGTTTGGCATATTCCAAAATGTGTTCTCTAGGTTCTTAAATCTTGGAAAGCTATTACTAAAATGATAATATTCCCTGTACATAATACATCCACGAAAAGATATTGGTTCCGAAACTTTGATTTAGAGGGATCAGAACAACATGAAGAAACGAGATTGGTTCGGAAACTCTAGTTCAGAGAGCTAAGACCTCTTTGAGAACTGTATAACATGAAGAAACGAGATTGGTTCTGAAACTCTAGTTCAGAGAGATCAGAGCTCTTCAAGAACTGAACAATATGCAGCAGAGTTTTATTAAAATAATACTAGGTCAAACTTCGCTAAAATACATTTTCAGTGAGAAAGGGGAATATTATTAATATAACCTCAAATACTTTCCAAATTTTTCGAAACAATTTATGGTACGTTCCGTTATTGCTTGCGAACAATATAAACGTTATTAAATTACTCTTTTACACAACCATTTACAACAGATTATTGTATATCTATTAAAGTTTATTGAAAATATTCCACATGCTAAATTTACTAAAATATTTAGGTGACCTCCAAAAGTCAATACGCATCTATATATTTTGTATGAAAAAATGCGACATTTTCGGTGCTTTCCAAATTTAAACTGCATTATTCAACGGCGTTGGATTTTGGTTACGTTGCTTGCGGCGAAACCTAATTTGGTTCCTCATTTCCTAAACCATATGTGATCCGATTTTTTATTTGATTTTTTTTCGTTTTCTTCGCTCTTTTGCAACTTAGTCTTCTAATGTAATTTTTCATTCATTCTTCTCATTGCAGAAGGTGTCGCACAAATAAAGGTGAAAGGGTAGATTGTTACAGCGGAAAAGGGCCAAATTCAAGAACCCTAACCAACGAAGGGTATGTCAAGTACATATGTGACAACAAAAAATATAACGGTATTTGTCGGTATGTAAATGCCATACACGCGCCGCTCATAAAAGACATAAAAAATAATAACCAAAAAACTGTCGAAAATTAAAGCCGCTAAGAAAAGAGTAGAAAAATCACAGCTAAAACACTAAGGACACATACTAAAAAATAAAAATATAAAATCAGAAGACCGAAAACCGAAAAAAGGCGTTATAAAAAATTGAAAACGTTCAAGTTTGAAAGACACGTCGCAACAGCAACAACAACAACAAATACGACCTGTATGCTTCCGCATGCTTATCTGACGACACAGAAATGGCAGCTGACGACTGTTGCCTGGCCGATGCGACGACTGACAACTAAATAAGTACAACAACACTAGCAAACAAAACACAAACTGTTGTACCTACAGCAACCACTTACACCCGCTCCTCCTATCCCAGTGTCTGCTGCGCGGCAGCTTGTCCACGTAACACAGCTGCGATTGCAACAACAAGAAAAGCAACAACTGCAGTAACTGCAATAAATAGCAAACCAGAACACATTGAGCCGCATTAAACCGCACGACGACCGACGCCGTCCACACCACAGACACTGGCGTTGCATACGTTGAGGCGCACACGAGCACATGAAGCGGCAGTGCAATCACAGCTCGATACGGCTGTTGATTGTGTTCGCTTTTGGCGAAAGTGCTGGTCAACGACCAACAAGCAACTCAGCCAGAAAACAACAACAACAATAACAGCTAGACGTGCACAGAAGTGACAGTAGAAGACAAACAAAAAAATAAACACGAAATTAAAAGTGCGAAAGAATCAAATCACAGTCCTTAGGCAATACGAGGCGCATTGAAATTGCCATCGACTGTGCTACAGCCAGTGTGTGTGTTGGTGTAAACGCTGTTCTTGTTGACTTCTTTTTTTTGCGTACAGTCACTGAACTCAGTTGTCCTTCGTAGTCGCCATCTCCACGTGTATGTGCTGCTGCGCCGAAAAGCGTACAACAAGCAGCGCGCTCTCCAACGCCTACAACAGTAGCGACAAATGGCACCGCACCACTGGATAATAGCCAGCAAAACGAGTCGACAAAAACGGCATTGAAAAACGCGAAAAGCAAACAAAACAACGCAAATAACCATCCGTTGGCGTTTTCTACTTTTTCGCAATTCTCTTCAATTTTTATTGGCTCACTCTCTTTCGTCGCTTTTAAATTGACTTTGGCACATAATTCGCACACACCCAGAGCATACGTTTGCGGGATCTCCTCTACATACCTTTCAGTCAGCCTCCTCCAGCCGTTGTCTGCTTTAATTGAGTTGACTACTCGTACGAAGCACAAAGCACAGCAGCGCCCTCCCACGCCAACAATCAGCAGCCAGTCGAAGTATCATAGAGATGGCGTCAAAATTTTGGTTGAATGTTTGGTGTGCGCTGGTCGGCTGGTTTCCGCTGGTTGCGAACGGTTACCTGAATGTCTTCATTAGCCATCGCGAAGTCATCAAATTGATGGGTGAGTAGAAACAGAATGAACAGATAAACAGCAAATACAAACGGCTATTTTAAAGTTTAAAGTGCGAAAGAGAAATTGTTTGGGGAAAGTTTCTATGAGAGATATTAAAGCAAAAATGTTTAAAAAAACTTCAGGATTTTGCTATATAAAATGTTTTTTCTGTTTTGAAAATGCGAAATCTAAACACAAACACATATTTATGGTCGAAATAAGCTTTAGATTCAGTCTGCTTTTATTTGTTACTCATACGCCCTGTATCTTCCATGTGTGTATAGGTATATGCAAATATATCCAACATTATTTATAAACTATATTATACCTAATTATTTCAAAATACTGTTAGCGACAAATATTCAGTTATTCGTTTCATACAGCTCAAAAAATTTGCATTTGCCGGAGTGACACAGCACCACTGCGTATACGTAAAAATTTTTATTTAAATTTCCTGCCGCACCAATGCATTTTTGCAATAATCTTATTATGACTAATACAGAAAAGCATCGCATTTTTAAATATTGTGAATTAAATATGAGTTTAGATGGCATTATATCTGTGGATACATATGTATTTTATGAGCTCGTTTTCACTTTGTTAGAATCCAGATGATGTAAATTCACCAGTGGTGTTTGGGAAAACTGTTTTAAATCTTTTTTATACAGTTTAAGAAATAGGTAACTTATAAAGTTAAGAGCTATAATCAAACTAGATAGAAACATTTAACAAAAGGCGCGGCACCAAGTTGTCTGTGAAATCTTACATCTCATAAGCTTCATAAGGGATTCCAACAAAATTATTTTCCTAATATTCCAAGCACAAATACAAAATTATTTAATTTTAAGTTGCTAATAGCTTATATTACTTTGTTGCAATACCAACTGGGTTATCGAAATCATTCTTGAAATAAGGAAACAACAAATATATATTTCTATATATTGTATGTATCTTCTTCTTCTTGACTGGCGTAGACACCGCTTACGCGGTTATAGCCGAGTCCAAAACAGCGCGCCACGTATCCCTCCTTCTGGCAGTTTGGCGCCAATTGGTTATACCAAGCGAAGCCAGGTCCCTCTCCACCTGGTCCTTCCATCGGAGTGGAGGTCTCCCTCTTCCTCGGCTTCCACCAGCGGGTACTGCATCGAATACTTTCAGGGCTTCAGCACTTTCATCCATTCGAACAACATGACCTAGCCAGCGTAGCCGCTGTTTTTTATTCGTTGGACTATGTCTATGTCGTCATCGTTCCATCGTCTGCGGTATTCGCCGTTGCCAATGTTTAAGGGATCATAAATCTTCCGCAAAACCTTTCTCTCGAAAACTCCTAGTGCCGTCTCATCGGATGTTGACATCGTCCACGCTTCTGCACCGTAAAGTAGGACGGGAATGATGAGAGACTTGTAGAGTTTGGTTTTTGTTCGTCGAGAGAGGACTTTACTTTTCAATTGCCTACTTAGTCCAAAGTAGCACCTGTTGGCAAGAGTGATTCTGCGTTGGATTTCCAGGCTGACATTGTTATTGCATGTATAGGTATGTATAGTAAATATAAAATAGTCCCAGAGGCTGCATATTCGAAGTATGAGAGCTAACGTCCGTCCTGTTGTTATTATATCGAATATATCGATCTATAAAGAACATATCTTAATGGAATTAATTAGACTTTTGTGGTCTAGTGTTAAAAGCGATTTGTTAACAATATCTTCCCTAATAAATAAAACTCATTCAATCGCTAAATATTTCACAATATTAGAACTCTAACCCTTCCACCGTCGTGAATTTTAAGCTATTACATGTGGCAGCTTTAGCTTAATAGTATTAAACAGAAGCTATTGAAAAAACTAAACTTTTTCAAAACCAGTAAAAGTACTTCAATGGTATTAAGTTCAAATAAAACTGCTAAGAGCGCAATCAAGTACAAAAATACAAGTCATATACAACTCTGATAAAATACTATTTGATTTGAGAGCAAAAATAGATCGGCGCATTGCCTCTTCGCACCAAACGCCACTGACAATGAATGTGGACCACAACCGATAGACTGATTAATGGCAGCAGCCAAGGATCACTTTAATTCAGTTTTTCGCCCGAACAACACATTTGCTGCTACACTACAAGCGTAGCTTTCAGTGCACGCAGACGTAAACAGAACAAATATTATATTCACAATCATACAGAGTGTTTACTCAGTACAACAGCTAACTAGCGAATATTGGTGGTGGAGGGCACTTGATTTGAACAAAAAATAACAGCGAGCTCAGCAAAGTGAAAGCAAAACAAATAACGTCGAGCGAATGTGAAAGCATTAAGTGTTGCAAACTGAAAAACTGAAAGCAAAGCTAATGCTGATGCGGTTAACACAATCTGCGAGCGGTTTGGCGAATGGCGGTAGTTAAAAGCTAGTAAACGGGCGAAAATAACAAATTATCAGATGCTTGGGCGTACTTAACTGCCAGACGCTAAGTGGACAATGGCAACACGAGAAAACAGAAAGCGTTTACACGAATAACTGTTTCTTTGTTTGTACGTATGTATGTGAATAAACGTATTTGTTTTGCGCATGTGAGAGGGAGGTGGGGCTTGTAGAGGCTTTCGAGCATATTTTCATATTTATAAAAGCGTCGCTGGAGTGTTTGACAAATAGCGCATAAGCGAAGCTTAACTTCGTAAACAGCGTTTGTGCTCAACCATTTGCGATTTCACTTTGCTTTTGTCGCCGTCAGCTTGTTATTACAAGGCGTCCAACTCTCTGGCAGCGCAGCGCTTAATCTCAATAAGCAAAGCGGGAATCGATTTCGAACGCTCTAAATCAACATCATTATGGCGCGCACATATTGTTGACAATCAGCAACAACAACAATAACTAAAACAAAATTAACAACAAAGCGCGCAAATAGCAACAACAATACACACATTCATATAGCAAACGATAACAAAGTGGCGAAATACTTATAAATAGCTACAAACCGAAGAGGACATAAACCGCTAACCACAAACTGCGAATGACGTGACATCGGCAACCTCACCAACACCACCACCACAGCCACTGGCATTCTTCCGCTATATTCGGCGCAATATTAATGACATATTCAGGCGCTTTGGCAGTCGCAATGCATCATTTACGTGAACGCAATCACCGTCACCGCCATTTACGGACGCAGGCGAAACGAGCGCGATGCGGTGAGCGGCGGTGGGCGCGCAAAGAGACATGGCTCAGCATTGACCTCGACCTTGCCGTCGAGCTTTGTGAGCGCGAAGCGTGCCGCGAACGTTGATGTTGCCGAAAATGTTTACTGAATCGCAAACAGGCAATCAGCAGCGACGAGGCACAGCCAAACACATACACACACAAGCCTAAGTGATAACTTTCCCAGCTCCGTTCGCCGTTCGTCGTCTGTGTAATTGATTAATGATACTTCGGCAGCGGCCTCATGCCCTTTTTCTGTCAGCCACTTACCTAAACGCAATGTTGCTTATTATTATGATAGTTATCTTTGTTGCTGTTGTTGTCTAATAGTTATTGTCAAACCGGATTTCTTTGTTAATGTGTTTCCCGTTTTCGGAATAACGCCATGCTTTCTTTTTTACTCATCTCTCCGCGGTTTTGTCGTTCTTTTTGGTTTCGTCACTTTACATGCCACTTCAGTTAATAACAATAACAACGACAGCAAAAAGCAAATATAAGGCACAAAACCAAACCAAATAGGCTCGTGCAAAGGCAATAAAAACATAGATGACAATGAATTTTGTTTATTTTAACATTCCCCATTTATCTTGTGGGAATTTTGCTTTACCTCAACACATTGTCCCTGCTGCGTAGCACAGTGGCCCTTGGATTGTGTTGGACTTAAGTCGTTAGGCAAGTTTTAAAAGTTAGTTGATAGTATGCGTATTTAATGGCGTTCAGATTTAGGAAATATGATTTGCCCACAAAAAGTTTGTAGATTTTTCATTATTACTTGTCGCTCTCCATATTATTTGTTGAAGGATTTTTGCGGATTGAGGTTTGATTAGTTCGCCGAATTGTTCTTTTCCTTGCGGTTGTTACTACAGCAGAATTTATTTTAGCTTAGTCAATCAGGGGATCTCTTAAATAAGCCGATTTTCGCTTATATAATTAATAAATATTGCGCCTAATTGTAGGCAACGCTTCTTTTTTGACACTATCTTAGTGACTGATAAAGTTCAACTATATTCTGAGTCTGAACTAATAATAATAGCTTAGCGTTCTACATCCAATCATTTCACAGTAAAAAAAAAAACATTTGCGAATACATTTTTTATATTTTAATTAGCATAAAAGAGCGGGCTCAGTTCGACATCTACTATAAACTTTATCTACCGTTATAAAGTAAAACAAAAGCATCGCACGCAGTCATTAAGAATCATAGTTGCTCACTAAAATTGCACACTTTCCAACTTTTAGTTTTACTTAATAGCAGAGTTACGGCTAAATTTGACAGCAGTATGTTTGCATTGTCATATAATCTTTGCTTTCAGACTTTCAGAGAAAACAAATAAACCAACTGCAGTCACATACACCTACGAACAGTGGCAACTCTTAAAAATTAAAATCAATGGCATGGCGTAGTCACAGTGCTTACGAAGAGCATTAACTAATAAAACTACACCTGCCTAAGCCAGATATCTGAGTGAGTGTGGACCTTTTTATTCAAATGCTGCACTTTTTCAGTCACGACGCCAAGGCCTCGTGTGCACCTAATGCATTACACCGGCACACACATGCAACTTCATAAATAACAAGCGACATTGCAGAGATAAAGAATAAAATGGCAAAGCGAATAAAGCAGGAGAATACTCGTAAGAGGTATAAGAAATGCAAAGGACTTTTAAAAATAATCCCATAGAGCACTTTCAGCATCTGTACTTTGGTGGTGGTGGTGTGTTGCTGGTTAAACAACAACAAAGGCAAACATATGTTCACACAAACAACTGCAATTACATACAATTACTACAAGACTAAGCACGCATTGGTACATTTCCGACTACAATAACGGCACAACACAACAGTTGCATTACATGCAGGCATTAAAGAGAACACACTAGAGCTCTTGGAATTCGACTAATCGAATTAACCGAATAGGGCATTATTCGAATAATAATATTCGGTTTGCACTATTTGGATAGTCGTCAGTGATCGTTCGTTGTCGACTATTCGAATAGTGCAAGTTCATTAATTTTCTTATTTTTATTGAAAAAAGGGAAACATTAAAACTAACGATTAACTTACTTTAAAATGCAAAAAATAACAGTGATTTCACGGGAACCATTAAGTAATGGCATAATAGTTGTTAACCATTTCAACTGGGCGAATGTATTAAATCAGTATTTTTCATAAAACGTCTATTTTGATATAAGAAAGTTAAGAGGTTACCATTTGTTGGTTGCAATCAGCTTCTACGTGGTGCCACAATGTTTCCAGCAATGGAGAACGCCCTCTCTGATTCTGATAAAGTGGCTGGAATGCGGAAACTTTAAAAAATCAAAAGCTGTTTGGATTTCAAACAATTTTCATTTATTCGAATAGTGACAGTATAACTATTCGAATAACCGCAGTTGAACGACTATTCGAATAGTCGTAACATTGCATTTAATCGAATAGTACTAACCGGTTAATATTCGTACAAACGCTTACAAACCGGATATTCGAATAATCGGTTTTCAGGTTAATCGAATAATTTTAAGAGCCCTAGAACACACGTACAAGTGCAAGCTCATGTGTGTGTGTTTGTGTGAAAATACTTGTACTTTCTTGTAGCTTCCCATAAATCCGAAGCATCTTAGAAAAGAAACGTTGCTCTCTTGTATGCATACACTTATGGCGTGAGTATGTGGATTCTTGCGCTCACATGCCTCCTGCTGGGAAGGAAACCATATGGAATAATACACTTGTTGTATGTGCAGGTGTATTATTCGTACCTTCCCAGCTATAGCTTTCTATTTTTAGGCTTATTTATATATGCAAGCAAGTTATTGTTGCGAAATACACCAACACATGTATAAATTCCAACTTTTTAATGGAAAACTCATGTAAGCAGCACTCGGTGGCGCGTGTGTATTCGCACTTGCACTCGCGGTAATATATACTTTTCCCGCCTATCTAATGCAGTGCAGCCAAACATTTGTGCAGCATTAGCTGCAGGATCAGCTACGTGACCCAGACAACAGGAAAACTTAAGAACTTAAAGTTGCACATATTAACCCAGTGTGCTAAGCCAGAGGGTTGAGATTTAAAATAGCAGTTCACTTGCTGCACTTGGTTATATATTTGATAAATAGTGAAATCGATATGCACGAACGTAATTAAATTGATTAAGTTTTGAGAAACAGTATCTTTAGTTTTTTCACATTTCACTTTTGTCCGGAAAACATAGTATTAAATTAATTTATTAGATAGACGAAAGCGTCATATATGAGAGTTTGTGCCAAAAAGAGTCAGAAAAGGTTCACTTCTTACCATATTCCTCCCTTATCGTGTATTATTTTTTCAATTTTAATCCCTATAAAACTAAAACTAAATTATTGAGATTATTTTTGACAGTTGACACTAAAAGATATTACTGAACCTTAATTATAAAACATCGATAACATTTAGTCGAAAAAAAAATGATAGATAACAAGTAAGGAAGGGCTAAGTTCGGGTGTAACCGAACATTTTATTCTCTCGCAATTTATTTATTTAACTTTATTAATATTATATAATACACAATTTGACCTACATATACGTCATATATATTGTATAAAGTCCATTGAAAGTTGGAAACCATAATATTAGGTTAGAAGCACCGAGGTCCTCATGTTCGATATATGGGGCCTTGACAACCTATGGTCCGATTTCGGTGATTTTTATAATGGGGCTGCCACACTATAAACGTAGTATTTGTGCGAAGTTCTGCATCGATATCTTTACTAGTGCTTTCTTTATATATTGTAAAGTAAACGATTCAGATCGTCTCAAAATTCTGGTAGGCGTGGTTGTGAAGCGATTTAGCCTATTTTCACAACATATCATTGGGATGTAAAGAAACTATTACAAACCAAGTTTCATTGAAATCGGTCGAGTAGTTCCTGAGATATGGTTTTTGACCCATAAGTGGGTGATGCCACGCCCATTTTCCATTTTGTAAAAAAATCTGAGTGCAGCTTCCATATGCCATTTCTTATGTGAAATTTATTGTTTCTGGCGTTTTTCGTTATTGAGTTAACCCACTTTTAGTAGTTTTCAACATAACCTTTGTACGGGAGGTGGGCGTGGTTACAATCCGATTTCCACCATTTTTGGACTGTATAAGGTAGTACCTAAAAGAAACTACTCTAGAAAGTTTCTTTGATATACTTTTCGTAATTTGCGAGATATGTACAAAAAACTTAGTAGGGGGCGGGACCACGCCCACTTCCCCAAAAAAATTACATGCACATATGCCCCTTCATAGTGCGATTCTTCATACCAAATTTTACTTCGATAGCTTTATTTAGAGCTTAGTTATAGCACTTTAAGTGTTTTCGGTTTTCGCCATTTTGTGGGCGTGGCAGTGGTGCAATTACGCCCATTTTCGAACTTAACCTTCTTATGGTGCCAAGAAATACGTCTTCCAAGTTTCATCAAGATATCTCAATTTTTACTCAAGCCTAACCCTATATCCAACTCGTTTAGTTTTAGGACTTTCAACCAACCGTTATGTGGACAGAACTATAATACTCTCGTAGCAACTTTGTTGCGAGGGTATAAAAATTTACAGTTGGACAGTTATAAAAAACTACAACATTGAGTCAAATGAAATTATAAGCAAGAATTATCATTATATCGATATTTTTTGGAACGAGCGAGATTAATTTTGACAGTTGACATTTAAACTTACAAAAAATCGATATTAGAATTAGAATTATCGACTATTTTTTTATTTTTAGTTGAAAAGAAATGATTTTAAAATTAATCATATTATATAAGCTGCCTCCTCAGCTCAGATCTTCGAAGTGTTCCATAGAATTTTCGATAAATTGTACTATTTACTACCTACAAATTTTTAATTGTGTTTATTTCTTTCGGAGCGTAGAGAGTCATGTTCTGGATTCACTCCGATATCCATAACATTAAATTTACTCGAACATGCTTCACTGTTACTTGCGTTATTTTAATGCAACGTACTCAGCAACAAATGCAAATGCATAATACACAAATCGTGTAAATATTTTTGGTTTCTTGATATTCTTTATTTTTCAAATCTCATACGTAACACTTCACTCTCTAAATCGCTGCAATTATGCTACTGGGCCCTGTTGCACCGGGAAGATGTTGGACAGACGACACGAAGTAAACACAAATATAAATGTAATCTCTGGCTACCCATCTGGGTATGTGTGTGTTTATGAGTGTGAACTCAGTCTCACACGTAACAACAAAAGACAAAGACTGCAATTTGCATAAAGTTGCAGCAGATAATTAGTGCTAATAACTCACTTTAGTTGCAAACTAACTTGGCAAAGTGCTTCTACCGACACCAACAACAACTGTAATAGCAACAACAGCGACACTTACAAAACCAAGCCATAAATGCAGCGGTGACGCTCGCAAAAAGTGCCGACTGTAATGGTAAATGTGGCGCTCGCAGTGGCCGTTGCAAGTGTTAGAGACAGCTGGGGGAGGGGAAAGTGGAGTAGTAAGTACTGGAAATCGCTGAAACAAAAATGGGACGAATGCGAGCCTCAAATATAGGAAGGAAGTGGTAAGGATGAGCAAGGAAAGTAGTAAATATTCCATCCAAAATAGTTTTAAGATTTTGGTTGCTGAACATTTCAATCCAGACTAAAATATATTTCTGACATTGTAGAGCTGGTGAGCAAATGTGGAGTCAGACTTTCTAATGCATACTAAACATATTTACTCAAATTTGATATGCTTTACCGAGGAATAGAATAAAAACATCCCCGCAGAAATACCATTACACTATAGTAGTACCCGGGCATAATTGTTTAAGAGAGTATTCGAATAGAATGTAACTAATTTGAGACGAATGGGCAAGGGAACGTGGTAGCGGTGAAAACCGTATACTTTCTTTTTCCTTTTGGCTTCCTTTCGCCGCTGTCGGTGGTGCGCACTCAATTATCAAAGCAGCTTGCCGGTTGCAGGTTGCATGTTGCACGTTGCCAACTTGCATAGATAGCAGGAGCAGATGTGCTGGAGGGATTAAAAATTGCAAGAAAGCCATGTGACCTAAAAAGCAAGTGCGACGATTGGAAGAGAAGCGCAATACGAAAATGAAGCGAAAATGCCAGGAGCAACAATCAGACGGAGAAGAAGTGGGGATGAGGTATGATAAAAGACGAAGAAGAAGAAGCACGAATTAAAGTTGTTAAATTAGTGAAATGCCGGACCACCTAATAATCGCTTGTCCGCCCACAAAAATAACTGCTGATACCCACATGCTAAACTTTAAACCGGCACGTAGTACAGCGCGTGCCAGGTGGCACATGGCCGGCAAAGACAATGAAGCGACAGAAATTGCGCATTGCACGCAGGCTGCGGGGAGAGGGCCTCGAAGAAAATGACTGCAACGTGCCACGCAACGCAATGCAGCGTAAAACTGTGCGGTGCGCAATGAACACGGAGGCGTCTCCAGCAGATACGCATGCAGAACAGTTTCAGAGAAGATTTGTGCTGATTCTTCTTGTTTTAGCGGTATCTACATTAAAATTGTTTTCTTAATACACTTTATTTCGCCATCAAAGCTGCACAGTACGCCGTCGCGCCCGTGGGTGTTGCTGCAACTGCGCTGAGACTGCGTGTCAGCACAAAGCGGACAGCAATGAAAGATTAAACGTTCCACGAAGAGTTAAATGGCAAGCCGTAAAGGAAGTCAAGGAATACAAGAAAATCGTGGGAGCTTCCGAGAAATCGCAACAGCTTGTAAATAAATAATTATAAGAAAATCATTGAAAAAGTGTTTGCTTTCCACGGCGAATAGTACATACATACATGAGCCAAACTCGCCTGAAAGTCAGGTACGTCAAGCAAGACCTCACATAGTCGGTGGTCCATACAACACATTGCCGAAGTTGGTTTTATTCCGCTTTACTGATTCGCCTCTCCCACAACATCTTCACATATGTTTGAGTGTCATGTACAAAACAAATTCGTTTAAGCAATGCGAAATGAAAATTTGTCTCCATTTCTCAGTTTTCTTTCTTTCATACTCAGACCTTAAGCGATTTCGCATCCTACCTCTATCTTCCGCATCAAGTTGATTGGCAATGTCCATAGTCACAGAGACGCTCTGCGTATGCGGCAATCATCCGATATTCAAGAGCAACGTCAGTTTATGCATTTTTCGCATGAGTGAATCGCCAAAGAAACGCAGCGCAACGCAACACAACGCAAAGCAAACGTAATGTGTGCAAAGAGTACAATACCACACCAACAACAGCGACAAAACTGTGGCGCTTAATAAGAGTAACAGTTCACTAAAATTAAGTTAAGTAGAGCTTGGCTGAGTTCAGTACAGTTCAGTACCTTTTAAGTTCAGTTCATCCTCATAGTCGTTGCAGCAGTTGCAACAGCTTGACCTTTGATTTTCACAATTGCGTTGACACAGTGGAGCGATTGCCATGTTTGGTAGGATAAAATATGGTTTATTAAAAATAATAATTTATTGGAATTAAAGTGTGTATATAATAATCCACGATTCTGTATCTGATTTATATAAACAGTCTTCCGACTTTTAATTAATTTTCTTTTTCTATAAATAAGAGACAATTTATACTTGTAATTCTCTAATCATATTAGGCAATATCAGTCGTTCGGTTGACGTCACTTTAGCTTATTAATTCGTTTGATTCTTTTGGAGCTAAGCTTATAATAGAGTGGCTTAAGTACATAAAATCAGGATAATAAAAAGTTTCTCGTCCTCGATGTAAAAATTTAACATAAATTATTCCCCTGACATGTGTCAAACCTCATCTGAAAATTATGGAAAGCGTTTCTTACTGTTTTAGCCCACATATAATGAAAGTGGGGATCCTTCGGGTAATATTTTCCTGAAAATGTGTATAGGTCGCTCTGTGAGATATTTGTATACTTCTAAGTACATATGTTAGAGAGTTTTTCCTCTGGATCAAGATTATTCATATTTATCTATGTTCTAGTGAGCTTTAAAAATAATATATGTATTTTCTTAGCAGTAAATTGCTCGTAAAAATGAGCGTCATCGCTTATAATGTACTATGGCATTTTTATCTCTGTTTGCAACAATAAATTGGAGATAGTATATATTCCCGATTTCGTTTGAGTTTCCCTCACCTGACTTATTATAACTGGATTAATCTTTCGAAGATCCAGTATTAAATTTATATTAGAGATGAAGTATATTTTTTCGACAGAATCTCAAACCACAGTCTTGTCAAGTAATCATAAAAACTTAACAAGCAGATTAACATCTGTTCTATTATATCAAATTCGATGCGGTTCAAGTTTAAATTTGTTGGATTTCACAGCAGTCGCACAGCACACAACATAGCACAGCGAGGCCTATGCGTTTGACTTGCTTGCTATTTGTGTTGTTATTATTGTTGACGACGCTTAAATGAAACCTTTTCATATTTAATTTAACATTTTGTACGACTGGGCACAAAGGACACAGCACAAGTGAATGCGAAGCGATGATGAAGGAGGAGGGAGCAAAGTGGGGTATAAGTGAATTGAGGCTCTAGTGAGACTGGGTGAGTGAGTGAACTGAACTGGCAGGCAGCCTGTTGATGTGTCTGCTATATCCCTGCTTGTTAGCGGCGCAACAACGTTACTTATATACACAACAAGTATACCATATATACTGTTGAAAAGACTCGCTTAGTTTTCTCGCTTGTGTTCCTAGGAAATATGGTCTGGCTTGGTGGCTCGGCTTGTGGAAATAAAATAACGCGGAAGGCTAATGCCAGGACGAATAGGTGTCGAAGGACGAATGCCAACACTGAAACGCAGGGCGGCTGAAGGAAATGGTTGTGGGTGCGGTTTTTGCACGCTTGCGTGAGTTGTTGCTTTCGCTGTGAATGCTTGACTGCTTCATTTAAATTAATAATCAAAGGAATTGAAGAATATTTGCTGGCAAATAATTTTTACTTTACTTCGTTAGCATTTAACGCCATCAATGTATGTGTATATGTACAATATATATATTTTTATATAACTATGTATATATATCGAATAGTTGTAGCTGTTTGTGTCCGTTTGTAATTTACTTGCTATTCGCTTGAACGTCCTTCATTAACGCTTTCTACGCAAGCGAAGGCAGTAAGGCAGGCAGGCAAGTGATTGGCGGTGAATCGGCGCGTAACGGTAAAAAGCGCGCTCACGCAAAGGTCAAACGAAGGCAATTAAGCGAAATTTGCGATTCAGCCAGTTATTGAATAAAAATAGGTGGTGCGCTATAATAGCGTTGGGGTGTGCGGCTGATTTAAGGCATGAACAATTACAAAGCAAGCACACTCACGAAATGTGTATGTCATCAAGTATTTGCGGATAAATACATTTATATATAGAAGCATATGCAGTTGTCTGTATGTTATTAAAGCGGCATGCCACATATGAATAGTTGGCATAATTCGGACAGCCGCTTACAAACAAACAGACTCACCCACACACTCACGTAGCAAGCCTTTGAAAGAGCGACGCACAAAACGAGGCCACATCGCAATTGGCTGGCACAGTGTTGCAAGCCGGCGGCAGTGACTGCAGCTGCCTAACTTTCGTACGACGGGGACCCGCACTTATTGGCTCAGACATGAAACAGTTCACAATTACATTTGGACTTGGACTCGCATGAAGTCAGCGAACGTACAGTGCTGACGCAAAGTGTGACCCGCTGCTGCACTAATCGCCAACCATGCGTTACTCCTTAATAAAGCTACACCCTCTTGCTTATAGCGCATTTAAGCCGCATTTGGTTGCCTTGTGGCCTCAGCTGTGGCAACGGCAATATGGCAAATATAGCCATGTGAATGTCGCAAATTGACTCACCAGCTTACACAGCGCTTAAATCGGAGAGATTGGTCGAGTGCACTGAAAAAAACTTTGGCGGGGTTATGAAAGAACTGTATACTTGATCATTGGACGACAACCAGTTGTCTTTAGCGCGCGAACCGAAAATGTTTTGAAGGGGTTTGAACTACGTTAAGGTTTTTGGGTTCATAAAAAGTTCCAAAGGCACGAACTTTTTATCGAAGTTTTGGGAATTTCATTCATGAAAACTATTGTTCCAAAGTAATAGACAATTTATGTAGATATCTACCGAATTTACCATTTCGGGTGCGTCCGAGAGATGGCTCACATTCTTCGGACGACCTAGTAGATACTATTGACTACCATTAGCGACACTAATAGCCATCCTAGCGTCAACACAAGTGCGACAATCCCAAGAGTAACACGTTGCTATGGAAACTGACGTACTGACTGAAAAAGATTTTGCGCCATCAAACGGATGGGTAGGGGGGAGGATTATAAAGAGAGTACTAGTTTTTATTGAGCCAGTTTGCGAGAATACCATTAGACTAAGACAAACCTTTAACTTTAGAACTCGAAAACCCAAAATATGTTCGGTGCATTTGTTCTTGTGATGGAGTACTTTTGGTTGTTGGAGTCGCCATTTCAGTCTATTTGTGCTCGAGATATCAGTCTCATCAGTGTGGCTGGCTTTTTTCCGCTTTACTTTTTGCAAAAACACAAATAACGACGAGGAGCAAAGTGAATTCAATGGAGTGTACGAACAAATACACACCAGTAAATCCGCTAGGCCTACACACAGATCACTTCACGCTTCACCTGCATTTGCACCACTAACTGATATGGTAGACAAAGAGCTTCAACGAAGGCATCGGATCACACGCACCGCAGCCACAATAAATGGAAAAAGTAGGAAGTGAAAAATAGGAAAGAACAAAACTTGGAGAGAGGCGCATTCCATGAGTAAATATAGGAAAAACAGCACTCTTTGGATCAAACAAGGAATTTGAGTATGGCACATAAACGCGGGTGCTGTGCGAGTCCACGGAATTCCCCTTTTTCTCGTTACTGTTTTTATATTTTATTTCTTGTTTTAAAGTTTTCTTTTATTTATTTTGTATTCTCCGCTGCAAATGCTTTTCCTCTGTGGCGCGTAATTGGATTTAAAATTGTTGCGAAATCATTCGCCGTCGAAACAGTCGAATTGACTGCCTCCTCGACTGTTTGGTTGGTAGTTGGTTGCTCTCGCAGTTTTATTGGGGTTTCGGCTATTTTTATTGAATTTTAAATACATTTTTCGCTGCGTTCAAATGCAGTGCATTTCCACCAACGGCACCGCATTTTTGGTGCCTTCCGCATAGTGCAACATTTTTTTCAATATTCTATCGTGAATTTTAGAAAACGCTATTGAAATCGGAAATAGGATTAATAATGGCTTTGCGGGATTTCAGTGTACTTTTGTAGACTTTATTCCTCGCATAAATTTAATTAAACTCGCATACGCACATTTGTGGAACCCAACTGTATTAGAAGAGAGAGTAAATGGATTTATTGGTTAGAGCAATTTGTTTTATTTAAAAAGTTATTTTTCCATTATTTACAAACTCAATGAATTATAAGCCTTTTACTTGCGCTCTAAAAATCTAATAATAACGGTTTCACTTAAAATTTTCGCACTTTCCATTTCGATGATTCATTATGCTCAGTTCATAGTGAAGGATTAGGTAAGAGGGGGTTAAATCACAGTAAACAAAAGAAAGACAAACAATTTTGTTTGCATAGAATGCCAAAAAAGTGTCCAACGGATCTCAGAACGATGCCTCCGAATGCTTCCAAAAAAAAAATCCCTTTGAAAACCCTAAAAATTACCAAGTAACCCGCCGTAGACCCCTTTTCCGACGATTATTGTCGAAAATCGAGGAAGTCCGATTCCAAAAAATTGTCAATTGTATGTATAATATATGAAGACTGTGAAACTTAGTTTAAAAAGGTACGACAGTATCTTACCGAGATCGCAGAACTTGAAGTTAACATGCAAATCGTCATATCAGATTAGTAGAATGTTAAACAATCTTAGAGCCAGCGTGCGGTCACATGCTTCACAGACTACTAAACCGAAGAAAGATCCAATTTACGACCTACACGTATATGGATTAGCACATGCAGTGGGATTCCTGCCAAAATGCCACTTCAGAAATGTCGTTACGAAGTCAAGCAGCCGGAATGGAGTAGCGCAATAGATATAGTGTCAAATACACAAGTCAAAGAGCCAGCCAAAGACGAGAAGTGTTCGCCGCTTGTTCACTATCTTTCGGTTGTACAAAGACGAAGAACGAGTTGACCGTCCGTCCACCTAAGCATCAAACCCACTACTTACTGCCGCATTTCGCGAGGCGTAAACGTATTTCAGCAAACTCGCATCTTACGCTTTTGAGTGTGTTTACGCAATCGTTACTGGTCTAGAACGTCTAGAAAGCATCGAAGCAGCAGATGGACGGGCGACGAACGAGTAAATATTGAAATTGAGCATTGTTTGTTGTTTGAGTGTATGCCTGAGTCTTTCTTTGCATTTCACCCGCCGTTGAACCCCAGCAGATCTACGGCAAATCAAAAAGACACTTAAATGTTAGCAGCATCTGACAAACACACAAAATGAGTTTTCTAAGCAGTTTTCATTTAAAAGATATTGCGAACATTTGACATCCACGCGCATTCGCCGGCATTCATTATGCTCCCTAACTCACTACCTCTCCCAGACGACTCGATTGACGTTTGACGCTTTCATGCTCGGCTTCGTGCATAGTGCAATCATAGTTGGTGGGTCGGACAGATGGGTTATCCGTTGATGAGCAGATGCGTACAATCACAGACAGTCCCTCTCATATCGACACTTCGTATTCGCGGCCAATTTTATGGCGGTTAAGTGTATTTTAAGCATAGTTTAAATAGCCAATAAAATGACAGCTACACAAGTGCAACCCTAGGTCGCGGTTGAAGCGAGTAAGAGAAAGATAATGTTGTTGAATTGAATTTAAATGATGCGAATGGATTTAAGTTAACTGTAACCTTTGCATGCGCAATAATTGCGAATAAGACGCTACAATTCTTAGTGACTCAATCAAAATGAAATTTATTACGTCGAGAGTCGCTTATTTAGGGTAATTATTTATTTATATGTTGTTACTGGCGCTAAACGATTTGACTGGTCACAACAATGTAGTTGAAGTTAATGGAAGTTACATGTATTGTCCAAACCTTATTTCAGCAAATGATTTATATAGAAATCAAATGGAGCAGCTTACTAAACTCTGTCAAATGTTTGAAGGTAGTTTTTGTAAAGTCTCTGTTATTTAATGATCGGCAGGCAACTAGACGAACTATCTTCTTAAACAAAGAGTGCCTTATGTTCCTACCGTATGACTATCCAGGGTGATTTTAGGTCGAATCGGCGCAGTAAACACTTAAGCTATGGAGCTTACGCGAATCCAAAACTCTTGGTAGTACAATATTAGCCTCCTGTATTTCCCAATACGGAATAGGTATTATACATGGTATCTATATGGTACCTAGTACATTATCTGAAAAATAGAGAGATATTGAATAATTTACTATTAATATAACTTTTTCACTAATTTTATTACTCCACATATGTATACTTATATTTCAATATAATTACTATAATTACCATATTCGTTCAAATTATTATCACACCGCCTTATGGATGGCCCGATAAAATAGGCAATAAACACACCTTAAAAAAGTAATTGAGGCTCTCGCTTTGTGGTCAAAAGTGCACAATGAAAATTTGAAACAGATAAGTGACCACAAAATTAAATAGTGGCAAACACATCGACACAAAGCCAGAGAGGGGAGTGATATAGAAATCAGACTATGCACTCAACTATACATTTAATATCAATCAGTTTATCCCTTTCATATTTTACACATTCAAGGCAATTTATTTCCATTTTCCCCTCGCTTTGAAGTGAAATCGCATTTTTATATAACTACAAATGGGAGAACATGCCTTCGCGCACATGTGTGTAAATGTATGTATATATTAATGTGTGTGTGTTTCCATGCAATTGAGAGGCTTTTGACAAAAAATCGTTTCCTGAATAGAGTCATTCATACAGTTGGCATGAAAGGCAGAAATAGACCGTAAAACGCTCGACAAGTCGGGGATAAAAAACACGAAGCAAGCAGCAACTCCCCACATGCGCTGCTAAAAGGTGCGTAAAAGTGCCTCACATTTTTTCCGATTATTTTTTATATACTCGTACGCTTACCTCTTGCACTACAACAAATAGAGCCACTAATACTATACTAGTACTAATAATAAATTGCAAAGCGTTTTCACCCCCCAAACTGAGGGCGTAAATTTTCCCGTTGCCAGAAATTCATTTTCAAGTACAAAGCAATGAAATTTGATTGCGCGATGATGAAGGTGTCGCATTCAGCGAGTGTGGAATAAAAAAGTATTTTACTATTTTTTCAATTCTATATTTTTCTTCCTTCCTTTTTTTGAAACGAATCGAAGAAGTACGCATTTTGTTTTTGCGCTATAACCAGCACAAGATCAAAGCCACAAAGGCTCTGTAGCAGAAGCGAAATTGTGTACATTAGTCACTAGAGTTCGACAGTGTCAAGGGTTGCTAATGGTCCCTTGGTAGTGTTGGTTACTACATTCGAAAAAAGTACAAAATTTCATTAGGAAAAATCGAGGAAAAAATAGATAAATAACAAAAAGGGGAAAAGTACTGAACATTTTTTTGAAAATTGATACAATACTAAATTGCGTTTTAATACCCAACATACGAACAAACATATTTCATATAACTGTATTTTTTCTATTTTTCACCACTTATTTTCTTCGTATTCGCCTCAATACGCCAAACGCTTACGCAGGCTTGGAAGCGGACTTGTTCTATGTGCATGAGGGCGCTATCAACACATACGCCATGCATTTCACGGTGCCGGTGCCAGCAGATGTGCATGATTTAGAGTTTTCATGGCAGAGTTTGACCACATATCCGGTAAGTAAAAGAGTCATCATCCTGACTCACACCCTGTACATAAAGATTATTACTGCCAAACTCTGTGTGTGCGTAAGAGACGCAAGCCTGCATTTGACCCCACAGAGTTTGACAGAGCACTACCACCCACACCACTTGTGTAGCACTCAAAATCTAATTTGCACTCCATTAACCTTTTCGCCAACAACACACCGATGAACAACAACAATACCACCCAAACAACCACCAACGAAATTATGCTACCTGGCCTTACTGACTGCCCTCAGCTGCCCTACACCATTACTATCGACTATGAGCACGAGCAGAGCGCTTTGGCCGCGCCCACACTCAGCATACCCGACAAAGGCTATGTGCCGCAGCAGATTGAGACATTTCTGGTGCATCTGCCGTGCACGGGGAACGGTAATAAGGAGGTGCCGCTTGTCGTCAATATGCTTGTGAGCGGCCCGCCCCGCACTAATGACACCAAATTGCATTTTAAACGGAATAAAATCTGCCTCAAAGGTAAGGCCCAACCAGTCCAACGTCTCTAATCCAATTACGTACGATCATCCGCTGTTCAGCGCATTTATTGCCTGCAGTGTCATTGCATTTTTAATCGCGCATTTGCAATTTTTCTCCTCTCATACCTTTCCTCTTTTTCCCTTCACTCAGGCTTATTTCCCGTTCCGAATCAATCAGCGGCACCCGCACAGGCGCCGTCATCGGGTCACGCGTTGCTGGGTACCGCTACTTGTGCGCTCGGTTTGGTGCTGGTCGTCGGCTTGATTGCGTCAGCCATGTATGTGCGCGCACGCAAGCAAATACGCCAGGACTCGTTGCAGTAAGTATCTTGGATAAGGAAGGGGGAGCGCGGTGTGCGTATTTGAGAAGCGCGCGCAAATGCATTTTTAATATGAAATTTAACGCATATTTTTCTTTTTTCCGCTTTGTTGTTGTAGCACCAGCTTTACTACTGCCGCTTATGGCAGCCATCAAAACGTTTTCATACGCCTAGATCCGTTGGGGCGTCCGCCCAGCGCGAACAGTGGTTCCTATGCGACTATCGCTAGCCTGAATAATTACCCATCGGAGTCGAAGAAGTCTTGCAACATTTTTGACAGTAAGTACAACGTCTCTTGAATCACTAAACTAAACCGCACCCGATGCCAACTCGGCAGTTAAATGCAACGTTTTAGAGCTATTTTTCCTATAACGCCATCTTTAGAGTTCTGAAGCTTTTCTCACTTATGTATCTTGAGAAACTTTCAATTTGAAATTATAGTCTCTGTGTTAGTTTTAGAAAACTTACCAATTTTCTTCAGAGATTCTCTGCGAATCGCTCGACACTCTTTCATTGCATTTTCCATTTCGCCAAAATGTAGGCAACATATTTTAACATTTGTGTCGAAAAACTAAAATTAAAAATTTGGGTCTTAAAAAAACCCACATATTTCAGCACAAATGTGTCACAGTTTCACCCACAAGAACTTGGCACCCTTCCAAGTGTAATAAATTCTCAACTTTAAAATATCGATTACTCGCGCTCGCCGCATATCACGTATGAAATTGGGTCGCTTGCCATCTGCCAGCAAATCATAAATGCACATAACTAAGACATAAAGAACATACTCAGCTATTTTGCTTTTTTGCCACTTTTTGCAGGATTTCGCAGCTCCACGCCGACACCCTCACCCTACGCCACCGCCTTACTGCCCCTGGGCGGCGATCAGATCGGCGATACAATTTACTCCAAACCAGAGTCGATCTGTCCCTCGCGAATATCCTATTACGCGTCGTCGCAGCTAACACAGGTATGTGCTTAGAAACTAGAATAACCATATCAATAAGAACACACGATGCATAACTTTCCATAATAATTACAATAACAACATGGAGTAACAACAGGGAGTTATCTGTGTCGTGGCAGAAAATCTTAGTTTTAATTTGAAATTTGTTCTTTACTTTTGAGTCCAACTCATGTTGTTATGTGCTTATGCGCCCCAGCAACCCCACAACCAATTTATTTCAGCTAGACCGCAACGGGTGCGGCGACGGCTTCGGTAATTTCTTATCAGCGGCAAATCTTTCGAAACGCCCCTCCAAGCACGCAAAATCGCTTTACAGCTTTGAGCGACTTTTGTCGTTTTATGTCAGCAACATGTGTTCACATGATGACAACAATTACAACAATAGCAACAACAACAGCAGCCGACAATAAAAACAACAATTATTTTGCAGTGACGAATTCGAAGAACATCATTACTTTATCATTTTTTATTTCGCTTATTTGCTATGCAACACATTTGCAACAACAACAACAATGACAACAACATGCAATCATAATACGACAACCGCAAGCAATTGAACTTTCATGTGAATCCCAAATGAAATGCGTTCAAAAATGCAAAACTGGCGGCAGTTGCGGCAGACAACCCCACTTCCCTTACATCAGGACCCCCTTAAATGGCACGAAATTGTAAAACCAAACCAAACTCAAGCGACACCATCTTTTGAGATAAAAAATTAAACTTGTGTATGCCGTCGCTTTGATAAGCACCCGAGCATTCAGGCACTTATGTGTAGAGGGTGTGCGAACTGTAAAAGGCATTAATAAATAAGAACATTAACTTTGGCACATGCCAACCCTCACTCCGCACTCTTCACGGCATTTTAATGCGCTCTTGTAACGCCAATATAGCAAGGCGGCAGACGCACAGTGGGACAAAAAGCAGGATTATAAAAAATATAAAGTGGTTTAGTGAAGATATACTCTCATTCGAAGATCGCTGTAATTCTCAACCGACTTATAAAATCACTTTAAATCAAATTTCTTTCATTTAAACTATAGAAAGGAGGAGAAAATCGAATTATCCTCAATTTTTTGGACTTGAGAGTATTATTTATGTTTAAAAAAAAAAAAATTAAATATATTCCAAGAGTGTTATTTTCGTTTACCATTTCATCCACTTCGTCCCACTGTACACCCACCAGTAGAAAAACACACCCAAGGGAAACGTACAAATGTTGAGCAGATGAAAAGCTTCTTTCACTACTGCCGGCGCATTACCTTTTCAACTTGATCAGCTGTTGGCTGCCAGCTAAAAGGAGGACAACTAAACCGGCGCACATTTACTTATCTGTAGGCCTCTGTGATGGTCGGTGGAGGATGTACTGGTGTTTGCACCACCCGCAAAAGGGGTGAAGGGCGAGTGAATTATCGTGTGCCGGTGTGTACCGGTCGCATTTAGATAAGCCAGAGCGCAACACGGCAGCAAAAGGAGAAGCGAAAACGAAAAGCAAGAGCCGGTGTGGCAAGCGATGACGCTGACAGTGGCGTTGCCCAACCGCAAGCAAGCACAGCATTGGCCAGCAACAGCAACAGCGAGCCGAATTGGGAGCTGGCCCATTTAAGTGCAGGGACTAGTTCTAACTAAGGGCTTTGACGGGTGCTTACGGTTACCAAAATGGATTGCAGCAGAACGGGAAATGTCATTGCAGCTACTGTAGCAATACATGGCAACTACTGCAATTTCGGTTGTTGTTATTATTGTTATTGTTTTTTTTTTATATTTATGTTCCAGTTATATGCATGCATGTAACTGTCACTGTCACTTTTGTCTTTTGTTTTTGGCCATAACGGCCGTTGGCAAACGTCATGACATACTATGAGACGATTATATTTTTAATTTACATTGCAATGTGCCACAAAGCAGCCAACAACACAGCGACATACGTTCTAACCAATCTAGGAACACGACACAAACATACACATTCACTAAGAACTGTCTAAAGCATTTCCTTTAGATAGAATTACATGCACACCCACTTGTATTTTGCCACAAACGACACATAAATGTTGTGGCAAGCATAAAGAGACAACAACGTTCTATTTGGGGCAAGGCAGCTAAGCGTCGTCGTGCTGCATGTCGCTGTTGTCGTTGCTTTTGTTGCTGCGGTTAAGTTCACTGTTGATATTGCTAAGTGAAAGTTGTTGCCGCAGCTGATAAGTCCCACAACAGGCAGTGAAACCCTTTTGTGACTCGTCCCTCTGAAAGAACCACAGACAGGCATTGCAACTCATGCAGCCTACATATTGCTCTCAGCTATTGGAGCATAAGCAAAAGTAGCTACAATTATGCAACACACACACACACACACCCATTGCATGGTTGGGTTGGAGTGAATTGCAGGCTGCATGTGATGTCCTTCGTGTTGCACGTACACAAAAAAGAAACAAATCGCAGCGTTTACAGATATTGCGATCGAGCGTGATGCTGTCTGCTGCCGTTGCTGATGTTGCAACTTCTGTGTGGCACATATAAAGCATACAAAGTGGCTAAGATAATCGCTGGAAATTAGTTGGAATTGTGGATAACAGCACCGCAGCGTACATTGTGTGTATTGCAAGGCTAAAAACGTAAATGAAATAGTTTAAAAACACACAAACAACAACACCAACAAGCGTGCAACACTTCCTGCTTAAGTCGTTTATTATAATAAATTCTGTCGCATGCCTTTTTGGCTCAATAAATATTAACTTTTTCCCAATAATGGTCGTTGTTGTATAAGTAATGCATTTCCGTTTCGAGTTTACCGTAAAACTAATTGCTCTGTAGATTATTTAATATTTATGGACACTGGAAAATCAATTGCCGTTATTTATGTATGCACACCTGTGCCCCGTTGAAATTAGTGCTTTGCTCTACCCCAACAACGGTGCAAGTAATTTTGCCAACCTAAATGCCTGCCTCTTGTTTCTTCAATTGAAATTAAGCTGAAATCAATTAGAAATCCATAAATCAGAGACTCCTTATGCCACAGCCAACAGTTATACCAGGAAGTCCATTAAAAGCGTTGTTGTTGGTATTGTTTTTGTATTGCAAAATGTTCATTTACATAATAAATTCGCCGGTGCTTAATTTGCAGCCAAGTTTATTAATGTTTTCAGCAGCTCCATTCGCCGTTTGATTTGTAACGTTAAAATTTACCCTTTCCCTCCAACACTTTGTAAGTCCTTGGATGAACAAATGTCTATACAAAATTTCTTACGGTTATCAAGAAAATTAATAATGAATGTAGCACAGCTTTGGTTGTTAACTCCTAGTGTCATGTGTACGGCGTTGGTTGGCTACATAATCATTTAAACCGTAGTTTTTGTTACACAATCGAAGTAATTAGGCCACACTCTGATCTTTACTTTGCGTGGCGTCCGATTCTAAGAGATTTCAGAGCTCCAGACAATATGTGTGATAAAGATATCTGAATCTATCGCAAAACCAAGACGGGGCCTAAACATTTTCCAGACAAATCTTTAAATTTCCTTAACATTTTTTGTGACTCAAATATATCTCAATCGAAGCAAATGCCGAAATTTTTAAGTTTCGAGACTATCACCACATATCGCGCAGTCGCTAGATCTAACTGACCATTGTCCCATCAGAATTTACGCTGTCAGATAAAAAATGTTAGCGGACGCGAACTAGCGGAAATATAGGTGAAATATCAGATTTGTTTCTGGTACAGGGTTTTTGTCGAGTCTTAATAACTAATCAAGTGGGAAATCCTGACTTCACAAAAGACTGTCCTCCTGGAGAACACCCAAACAACCTAACCTAACCTAACTTAACTTTAGTATCTTTAAGTATCAATATTTGTTTAAAATTTGAGTTCAAAATGATGGTACTTAAAGAAATCTCTTCTTAGCAATTATATTAATAAATTTTAATCGTTAAAATTCCTGTACTCTAAATAATTATTCTATTAGTTAGTAACTGTTAAACGCTTACTGATTTCATGCTGATTATATTTTCTATTTGATCATATTCTGGCATATTTTTTATCTACGCATGAAATCTGCTTCGAACAAATATGTATTCTATATATCGTGCATCAGTTTCTCTATAAAAAATTTGTAATTTATATACAAATCACAAATATAACACTGTACTGCTTATAAAGCTAAATATTACGATCAGATGAATACATCCATATCTCTACATTTTTATTCGTAAGTAAAACTGACCTGCAGAGAAGTAAAGAGGAAAGAGAGAAAGTACAGATTTAAAAATGCATATTTCAATAATTTATATATTATTATGTATTATGGGAGACATCCCGTAATTATCACCTCAATAAATAACAACATTCGCATCTAAACACCCTGTATGTGGCACCCTGTACATTAGCAAATTTACTTGAATTTTAATCGGCTTATTTCGGTGATTTACAGAAAATGTGCAACAATACTCAGCATGTTGCTATTAAAATCGTTTTCAATTAGTGCAAACTCATTTCCATATTTCAACTATTTAACTGTGCATCAGTGTGAGTGAGTGTGATTATCGCTTATGGCACGTCCAACACACACAGCGACACAGTGCAGTGTAATTAACACCGAGAGCAGTCTGCACATCCAGGCAATCAGACACATTTAAAAATCAAAGTTCGGCTTAAAATTAAACTTTTTGTTTGCCTTTGCTGCGTTCAATGGCAATCGCAAGCGACAGGCCGACGGACAGTGGGGCGGTGCAGGGCTGTGTCGCAATGTTTAATTTGACATTTTCGAATTTGTTGCAGCTCATAAACTTACAGGATAATAACATGCCACACGGCTTTAGTTGCAACGGCAGACTAAATGACTAAATGCTAAGGATGAGTGTATGTTGGTATGAATGACTCCAGCGGGGGTGTGTGGCTTTGTAGTTGAAGTGGATGAGCGAGTCATTGAATGAGCTAGCCTGCATAACGGCACATAATGACGTGTTTACTTAATGTTGTTTATATTTGTTTAGACTTCAATTTCAACCCTTGTTATTGTTGTCGTATGCCATGGCGAACGCATTAACAGCAAACAACAAAAACAGCAAGAGAAAAAAAGCCATTTGAATGCTCATCGCTGGTGCTATCTCTTAGCAACAGTAAATTTACAGGCTTCGAACAACAACAATAGCAATAATGGTAACAGCCGCAGCATCAAAGGCAGTGTCAACCTGCCGCTGGCAGCTGGTGTATAGCAGTGTTGTCGGTGTGGTAATGTTTTGCAAAGTGAGTGTGTGCCACAACAACAACAACAACATAAGTTAACGGCAGTGTTATTGGCGATGCAGCGCTGCACGTCGCTGCAAATCCGGGGGTTAGCTGCGACCCACTTATTATTGTTTGGCGAGTAAATCAAGCAATGGCGGCACAGTGTTTGGCATTCCGAAAGTGAACAACGCACACAGACACATCTGTGTTTACAAACAAACATTCCAGTTGTCAGTCAGTCAGTCACTTTGGCGTGCGCGCTGGAACACTTGGTATTCAACCGGCCGGAAGGGAATTAAATGAATTTCAGCCGAAACCAGCAGAGAGTGTGTGTGGAGCCATTTCAGTTTGGCTGCGCACTGGAGTGCCGGATTCGAAATTAGAGAAAACAGTACTGTACTACATAATTGTTCTTTTTTGAATGGAACACACACTGCTGTAATCTGCCTGTTCACCGCCCAGTTCGTAATTTTGATTCCCATTCACTCGTTGTTGCAACGCGCGATCGGCACTTGCTTGTTATACTCCCCATTAACCCACATCGTTTAGTTTCTATTAAATCAGTCCATAAACGTTGGCAATTGCTTTAATGGCAGTAGGGAGTTTAACGCCGTGCACTGCGAGGCAACCAGCTGACAACGGGGGAAGCGAGGGAACGTCGAAACCATATGGAGCACAATGCGTAACTTAGCATACCCATAAAACATAGCCGCATGGAGGGAATACCGTTAAATGAGTACAACAATCACACAGCTACATGCCAATGTGTCATTAGTAAGTACTTGTTCCGCTCTCTTTCACCCGCTTCCTTGCTCTGCAACAACTGTACTGTACTGTAAATGTGGACGCTCTAGTGCTCGTGTATTTGCGGCTCATTTAAAGATACCGACAGTCGGAAAGGAACATACGCTCCAGTTTACAAAGAAACAAGCAAATATGTACATAACTGTAAGAACAATAACAACGACAACAACAAAAGCAAAAACAACAATCAAAGCAATAATTGCCATACCAGTTAGATGAGCTAAAATGGCAGGCTGGCATTGTTCGAGCAAATGATATTGATGCAATTTTGGTATCTATCAGCAATAATGAAAGAATTGGGTATACCCATGGCAAAACAAAAACAAAAAAAACATGACTTTGTTGCAAGAAAGAAGTATATTGTAGCTGCAGTTGAAGAGAGAATGTGTTGGGCCACCATTTACCGGTTGTTTGTTGATCTTTAAAATCGTGTATGTGCTTTGTTTGATTTGACGCTCCATCTGTCAGAACATAACTTTCAGCTTGTTGAAGAACACTTAGAAATTTGTTGCCACAAGCTACATAAGGTCGATACCGCAGACTGTAAACTTATGAGTTGTATGGAAGCAGTGTTGCCAACCGATACCAATTTCTTTTTAAAGGTTGAACAGTACAACGTGACTCGTAACATCATCACCTCTATCAGCAAAGTGGTACCAGGGTCATCCCCATCTTTTCTCTCAATACTTAACTCATACTTTTGATACATTTTTCTTCGACAAATCCTACCCAAAAACAAATAAATGCGCCAACAGTTCCCGAAATTCAGTTCCAAAAATGTAACAACTTTCATTGAAAGGGAACATTAGAATAGAAGAGTACAAGCATGCTGGGTGACCACAAATTGCACCTCAGAGGGCTAAGAGTGTCATCGTATATGAAAGTGGAGTATAATTGAATATGTGTTGCTAATAACTGTAATTCTTGCATAACTAACAAGAACAGTGATAGTTGGGGTTGGCGGTAGTTCGCTTTGAGGCAGAGCTACAACTACAAGTTGCAAATTAATTTTACGAGCCAACGAAACAACGTGCTAACAACAGCCACCCACCTGGCAAAAATTCTGGTGAAAGCAATAACAGTGCGTTAGAGCACTTAAGGAGGTCCTGTTGCCGCTTCTTCCCACCCATTAAGCGCGCCAAACATGCCCGCACTACTTCAGTTTATTTCTCGAAGAAATAACAGGTGCGCTAATTAAAAATGTTGTCGCCTCATTAAAGAAATTTGTAAATCAAGCTGAATGTTGGTGAGACCTTTTCTGCGAGTATCTGGGGCTTGAGGGGCTCCACGCTTTGTGAATCTGTGTAAGAATGTGTGTGGGTGTTCTATGTAAAGCATAGCCCATGTTCAACATTAAACCAAGCATTAAAATAATGCAACAACGGAACATGCTCGTTGCGTACAACAGAAAATTCAGTCAATTTCTATACGAAATGAATGTTGGAGCAACATACGCACCGAGAGCGTGTAAGGCATGTAGGTGGAGTGTCTTTTTCCTCTGCTCTGCAAAGTCTCTCATAGGTTTCAACCATCTCCCTACTACGCCATCGCTAGTGCCTGGCGCGGTTGCTAAGAGACTTATGAGCAAACGAGTGAGTTAATTAAAATTCAAGAAAGTTTAGACATCGGCACAACATAGCGGCGCATTAATCATAGACAGTGGGCGCAGGTGGCGCAGACACAAGCTAAAACCCAACGACACAAAATCGAACCGAAGCACACGAATGTTGGTGTAAGAGACAAACCGACAAACAGACAGACCTTTTCCATCATTCCCAGTGACATTGGCAGCAGCAGCAGCAGCCTGCAGTGATTGTAATTATACTTTAGGATTACTTTTCTATGAAGAATGAAGAATGTGCCCTGCTATATTGCTATATTGTTCAATGACGCCGGCTTCCAACTGCAGGCAGCTACCATTTGTCCATTACCAAACACAATGGTTCGACCTCGGTATGCGGCATGGCTATCGTGGATGTATGTTTATACAGCTGCTGACCGAAGCCAAAGTTAACCACAAAATTGACAAATTGTATGCCACACCAAGCGAAAATCCGACTCTTACGGCTAGGTGTGACAGATTTACCGACTCTCTATTTAACCACAAGCGACTGGCCAGTTTCCTGCCGCTCCGCTTTTAAAGCACTTCTTCTATTGGTCAACTCCCATTTGTGTCCATAATCGAATGTAAACTTCATACATACCAACTTAGTTGAACTGCTCGCCAAGTTCGTCGTGGCGCTCACCGTTACGCGTCCACCCATTTCGGCTACAATTTGCAATTGTTCCCATCGATAGTTTATGGCAGCGACCACAACATTGGCATTGACGTTGGCGATAGTGGTTGCGGCGGATGCTAACCATTGTCTGGCTTGGTCACAACTATTGATTACATCCTGTCAACCACAGACACAAAAACGGAAGAGCCCATAACGGATGTGATTTCATTTTCAATGCCCTGAAATAAATTATTTTCTGTTGAATGTATGGTATTCTGTGTACTTTTAGGGACGCAATTATGTAGAAAATTTTATAATAATAATTTTCAGTGATCTCCTTCAGAACTTCGCACAACTCTAGTTAATTTTTCTCGAGATCCCACTGTGCCACTTCAGTCTCCACTCTCGCGTGCAGTGCTTTAGTTAACAAGTAGATCAACATACACATGTACGTGTGTACGTTTTTCTGCTTCTCTCTTCCGCTCTGTCAGTTGATGAGAAACACATAAGTAAGCACACGTCAAGCGGCAGAGAGCTGTTGTGGCGATGATAATTACTAGTTAGTTGCTAGTTCCAATTGCCGTTGACCCACCTCTGTCGATGTGGAGACGACAATTATCCCGCAATCCCCCCTAGTCTACATAAGTGATTGTACTTCCAGTTCACATTCAACATTGACACTTTGACGCTCGTACCGTTACGAAGGCTTTTCAAACATTACAACACAGTCAATACCAATAATCGTCGTACCGATTTGCTGGCAGCGCTACAAAACGCACTGTCAACGCAATAAACTTAATTGAAGTAGTTGGTAGGGGAGCTTGTTGGTAGCCCCATTTTGTTGTTAGCTTGTGGCACGTCTTCAGTAACGGCACATTTCACATTTCCATAAATGACATATACATATACATATATTGCTTTATATACTTACATAGGTAAATATAAGAAAAGTTGTGTTAATACCCAACCATCTTTTTTAATTAAATACCAATATGAAGTTATCTTTAATTATCAAAAGCTTATCAAGGAGAATTAAGGAAAATTATAAAGAAATCAAAGCTTACTTCTTCATTTTTATCATTCAAAAGTATAACTATGAATATCCGACCGAATTCTTAATGCGAGTCCTCCAGAGAACAAAATCGGCATCATCCAAATGAAGACTCAAAGTGACTGTTAGACCACATGCCACAACAATCTCAGATACGAAAATTAATTTGTGGTTCACTGGATAGTCCAATGTAAATATATTTCTATGAAACCGACTATTTGAAGAGAGCTTCACTTATTAAACTCAGACGTACATATACATATATATAGATATCTACTCAGCCTGTGCCACTGTGTAAATTAATATTTGTTAAGCCTCACACATTAAGTTTGTATGTCTTTGCTTTCGCATTGGTGTGAGATCCTATAATTAGGTTTCGATTTTATCGTGTGACGTGACAAAACGTGACATTTAACCATTTGTCACTTACACTTCCAACACTTCTAATATTCTCTCATTGTTTTCATGTAACATCACTGTTACAATAGGTGCGTCAGCCAACAGTGAACAAGTCAGTTGAACCCTAAAAATGTAAATTTAAACAAATCATATTTGCAGCATTGAAACTCAGGCATTTTAGGCAATTTAAATTGCAAATCATCTTTATAGTGACGAAAAATAAGACTGCATCCCATGAGGCATTCGGAATAAATGGGAGGGGGTGTTTATGACTAGAAATGGTTATGTATCGTATTTTATTGAGGCTTACAATTTTTATGTTTTCACCCCCCCTCAAAATTGGAAAAGAAAGTTCTCAGATAATCAAATTCTAAAAATACCAAATATTTTGTGAATCCAAATTTATAAATGGTTTCGTGGCATGTAGTTATAAAACAGCTGACGTTAAAGAACTGACTGAGGATGACCGAAAGCTAATTCAATTCACCGGATGCTTAACTTCCACTTATAGCATTCCTTACGGAGAATTAGCTATGTAGAAAATACCATTGAATATGAGTTCCAAAAGAAATGGGCGATTTATCAAAATGAGATGATCTAACCTCCTGAAAAATCTGTAGTATACATTCCATCGTATATTTACTTCTTGTTTGAAGTGTCGTGAGTACGTAAACCATAACGATAGGTCAAAAAAACTTCATTCATTGTAAGGACCAATACTTCAAGCGGCTCAGTTGACCTCAAGCTAGAAATCATACTCGGATACCTCTCGAGATTAGTACTCTAGGGCGTGAGAGTCGCAACTTATATAAAATTTTACCCACGGACCAGTTTTAACCCATAAATTTTTCATACTGTAGCTCTTAAAAGCTTCAGGATAGTATTATTTAAATATTCCCAAATAACTCCAGAAAGTTGTACGTAACCAAAGTACAACTCGAACACCTCATTATATAAACTCACCGACAATGTTTGACGTATTTCACCGAGTCACTGATAGTCAATTACAACTTACGAAATATAGTTATGATACTTTAATTACTTCAGGCATGCGAAACACGCCAACAATTGAAAGTTATATTACAAAGTTATATTCAAGAAGTTTGCCTATCATTTGTTTTTTTTTTTTTTTGATTCGACGAAACTTTTTTAATATTTATGTAAATGAGCTGCTAGTATTACATTATTAAAACGATTTAATTATGGATCTTAAATAACCACTTAGATGTGCTCAAAGCAATTAATTATACATTTTTATCGACATTGAGGGCATTTAATTTCCTTCTACGAAAACTTTGCGGCGCATAAACACACTCATAGAAGCTTACGCAAGCGATCCACATAGGGCCATTCACGTAAAGCGAAATCGTGTTGGCGCCATGTTCAAATCTCATACATTTTCCCACTTGGCGATGGGTTAAGACCGCAACTAGCACTTTACGCACGTCAATTGCGGCACTCGAACCCGGTAAATTGCTTTCGAAAAATTTTCAGCGACCTACCTGTTGTTGTTACAGTTAACATCTTATGGGCTTCATAATTTAAATTGTAAAATTTACGCAATGCACAAAATTCACATAATCCTAGCGGTGGCGGCGGAAAGAATGCTGAAAGTACGTGTGCTCTGACATTACCTAAATGAAGTGTCTGACAAATATACTTGCGCAAACTTACATAATTTTGGGCGTAAAACAGCCGGCTTCGGATTCGCCGTAAAATATCTTGTTCCACATAAAATTAACACCTCACCTGTGTGTAATGGCAGATTTCAGCGCCTTCAAGGTGGCTCTACAACAGGAAACCCGAAGAAAGAGCTGCTTGCTTATTACAAGTACCGTTGAAGGGTTCTCGCCGGCATTCGCATGTTCGCATAGATTTCATAGCTCAACTACGCTTGAGTGGCATGCTGTTGCTCGGTCGGATTGCGAACTGCATGCCATTCCAGCAAGCCGAGACCTCCAACCGTTTCGTTAGTTTTAGGCTAATTGAAATATAATTGGGAAGCTTTACAGCTCTACGCACGATAGCGTTTCACGCACCGAAGGTGAGAGGGCGGAGTGGCGAAAATAAAATAGAAATGTTGCATAAAACAATTGGGGGCAGCTGAAAGGTAGAGAGAGAGATATAGGCAGAGAGATAGAAAGAGGCAGCTGCACTGTAAGCGAAGCGTTCGTAATGAATGTGATGATGAAATGAAACGAGTAATGAAAAGCTGGCGCACACCATCAAGAGCTTAGCGCTGTTTAAGGCGCCTAGGCAATACCTGCCCAATTTCACGTTCATTAAGTGGGCTGCTTGACGGCAAGCGACCGTGAGCACCTCACTCTCGTATTCTCCACTGTTTGCATTTGTTATTTCTCAACTTCGCTTTGTTGGTGTGTGTACGTGGCAGATATTTTCACAGCTGACGCAACGGGTGGCATACAACCAAATTATATGCACAGAGTTGGGGTTTTTGTCTATGAAGAAATTTATATTTTGTATAAACATGCAGCCGGGGTGTTGGAGCGCTATGTTATGGCAGTTGTATGGTATCCTCTCTGCATACCTCCACAGTCCATAAACAACGGTAGCCATTTATTCCACTTCTGATTTTGGAAAGCACATAATTACTTGTAATGTCAGGGTGACAAAACTGAAATTATTTGTTACGCATCGAGCATAGTGCAGCTGTGCTACAGCGTGTAACTGTAAAACGGACAACTGACACATAAACAACGTGACAACCCGCTCAGGCAAACAACAATAAAGCGCTAACGGTCCATCGCTGTCACTGACTGATTTGCATTTTGACATTCACTCAACCGAATTTCTCGCACGCGTTTACCCTGTCTCTCTCTCTCATATCACACCATTCATTTTGAAAGCGCTGCACTTTGACAATTATTTTGATTTTATGATCTTAAAAGCACATTAAAACACCGCCCGTTCTTTCAAAATACTCCCCTGTTCGTATAATTACGTCGCTGAGTCGCTTGTACCACATTGCAGTGTGGTATTACATATATTCCCTTGGTGGCAGTGTGACGTTGGTTACATGCAGCATCCGTCAATCTGTTGTTGCAGTCACGCAAATTAGTACTCACGCATCGGATCATCACAGACTGACATTTCGAGGCGAGGAGCCAATAGCCTTTGTAATAGCTGCGATTATGATAATTTAAGATGTTCCAAAGAATAGTGATTTAGCCAGGATATTCAAAGAGTATTCAAGAAGGATTTCAATAATATAAAACTGGATTAACATTTTTTTCGTATTCAATATTACGCCAGTTATTAAAATCATCCCTATGTACGGGTACTTCATTGCTTTTACTACATTGCGCCACATTTCTCGAACAAAAACGGATCCTGAAATATGAAAAACCAGATAAGGCTAAACAAGTTCGAGAGATCGATTTTGTACATAACTATTTTCAAGTTATTGGCGTAATTGACGTATTGGTATTCTCAAATGTTTCCAAAGAGCTCTTCCCAACTGAGAACGTTATGAAATATTGTAGGTTATGTTCAGTACATCTTTTAATAGAAATGAAAAATAACTTAGGGCTAACTCATATTAGAACATAGTAAAGAAAGAAGCGGAGAGACGTCCAAAGAAATTATTCCACAAATAGAACAAGTTAACTGGACCACTAAAGCAACCAACTTCAAAAGGCTTCACGATTCGACAAGATGAAGGCAGTTACTAATATTAACTATTGCAACAAATAATTTCTCCCCTTAATTACAATCAATTATGATCCAATGCTGCAATAATGACTATAATCAAAACTTTAGAGACGGATAACCGACGAGAGCCTCAATGAGATTAACTTTTTAACAAAAAATTAGCTCCTCGACAACTTCACTCTTACCATCCAACACATGTCAAACCCACTTAATCCCACCAGCATCTACTCCCAGCCATTACGGATCGAGACCTTTGACAGCAATTGAACTAATAAAACGAAACGTCAAACACGTTTTAAACTTTAACTGGCAGGCGTGAGTGCGTACATAAATTGATTTAAACTGCCTATCAAGAATTTAACCACTCCTTCAAATCAACCCCTACCACAAGTAACGCAGACTCTATATACACCAATTGAGGATATCTGTGTGTGTGTGTTCCTCGAAGCATTTAAGTATTGAGCTATAGCTGTCACACTCACCAACAATAAAGGCGTATGCAATCGTACTGAAATGAGAGTGTATGTGTGCCACTCATTTCAATGGTAGGCTACTCCGACGTATTTTGTTGGCCAACGCAGCACCCTCTTTAGAGACAATAAGCCTCAATTGCAGTATTGCAGTTGGACCTCCGGGTTTAATGCATTGGACACACCGAATGTGAATAGATGTCACATAAAAGCAGAAAGCCATATGAGAGTGCCCCCTCAGGTACAGGCTCCGTTGGTTGTTTGTTTCTATGTAATGTATCCTTATCTGCGGTTGAGTTGATGGATTATATTTTAGCTTGCAGTAACCCATAGAACCATTACAATTTGTTAGGTAGTAACTAGTAGGAGCGTCAGGAATCGATGAGTATTTTTTATACAACTTATGTTTAAATGTGTGCAATAAACAAGTCACGAATTGTTAAACTTACTCGAAAGTTTTCGAAAATGCTATATTTCGGATTTATGTTTCTTCAGAGTCTTCGATTCACCAACGTTAGAGAGTAGCGAATTGAACAAACTATATCAGCAATTCAAAGAGACTGGTGGGACTTACGGTACAATCATTAGCTAATATATATGTTCTCTGACAAATAAGCGCAGGCTTTTCTTCTATTTCCTCGGAGAATTCTTCTTCAGAATTCTTGGAACATTCCGTTTTTTATGCATGAATTGTTCATATCTCCCAAGATCTCTTTATGAGGTCTTAGTATAATAATATGTTGGCACGCTAATTCATTTAAGAAATATTACAAGTGGAACCACCGGGTGGCGTTATTACAATGCCTTTCGCTATACACCAAATATACGATTTTGTATTATATAAATATGTGTGCCTCTTTGCACTGAATTTCAGTGTTTAAAATATATGCAACAGCCGGTACGGTTCGAAGGACCACTCCGGGGGGATGATATTGGATATGTCATTTCGAATGTCACAACAAACCCATCGAATATGTCAACTCAACTCAACTGAGTTATGCCCAGAGTCACCACGGCTGAGTCCTGCATTGCAGCGGTGAGTGGTGATGTTACATGTGCAGCGCTGATATCACCGATCGGATAAGCACAGTTGCATGCAGCCCTATAAATATTATTCATTAATGGCAAGTACCGAAATCCCCATTGCCCTGAACGCCGCAGGGTGTTCCCTCGCTCAGCGGCGGCAATTGTCAAAATTTCTAATTTGCCCAAAATGCAGAGAGCAGTTAGCAGATGAGATTGCCAGCTATAACAACAACAAACCCAACAAGCGCAATTACTGTTCCCCAGCGCCATGCTTACATTAATTACCAACTTGCACAAGTCGTAATCTGCATAGACTTGACTTTTGTTGACGCACCATACCACCAACTGCAACACTAACAAACACCAGCCGTTCAACTGGTAACTTGTGCGCGGCGGTGTGCCGTCGGTTAGGATTGCTCATTAATTTTAAGTTCAGCTATGCTGATTTTTCTATTGCTCGCAGCAATCGCTTTTTGACTCTATTACAGATTTAAATTATGACATCGACATGCCGCAACAGCAGCGCGCCGCAGCCCCATGGCACAACTGTGGCAACAGCGGCAGCTACATTGGCGTGGCAAGTAAATATGTTGCCACCAAAAACAAAAGCGCTGAAACAACAATAACAAACCAATTTCAACCGCAACTGCACAGCTGCTCACCTCACCTCCGCCACTCGACACCTCGCCGTACTCCCAGACATCTACGATAGTTGGCTCTCTTATTGCCACTTCTTAGTTTGTATGTTGGTTCGCTTCAGCTCGTTTGGTTGTCGTTAGTCAAAGTTTTAATTACACTTTCACTGCGTTGTCGGTTGACGCCCAACGCTCGGTGTGTGGGTGTTGCGGCCAGCCTATCTCGCTGTTCCACCTCAGCTTCAGTACAAAGCATCGTATTGGTATTTATTTGCCGACAAAGATTTATCACCAAGCGCTCCAATGACACTCCTACGGTACGTCTGAGCTCATCCTCAACCTCGAAATTAGTTTTTTTTTGTTTGGATCGTTTTTGGTGTTTGTCGTTGTGGCTTCGGGATGATAGAGTATGTATTGTTTCGCTTTAATTGAAATTTTCCTTCTGTATACACGCCACACAGTTACATACATATATAATGTAGGCAATGTATGTCTGTAGAAAAGCGAAAGTGTGATTTTGTTGGCGGTGAATATGTCATTTGTCCCTTAGACCAAATTTACGTGGATAGGAAGAACAAACATATTTAATACAGTTTTGGTCTCACTTAAGATAGGCAGAACCAGAAACTATCTCAGCCTTGAGGTTGTGTGGTGTTTAAAGGTGCTCACAACCCCTAAATATGGCTCTTCGACATGATACCGGTTTCCCACAAAAACCGAAAATACTTCCCTTAAATTCTAACGGCCTTTCATAATCGCTTTAAAACTTGGAAATCGGATAACAGCGAGATGTACACCACAATATAGAAAGAATCTCGTCAAAGCTTTCTGAAAAGATATTTAGGTCCATTATTTACATATATACTTCATATGAAATAAGTTCATTCGTCTTAATACAGGCTGAATGAGGATCTGCCCAGCAATATTAGAAATTTAACTTTCTCTGTATAATAGTGAGTAGATCTAGCTAGAGAATAGAGCCAAACTTAACCTGTTTTCAAGAATTTAAACTCTAAATTTCTAACATTAGAACATTTTATATGGAATCTATTATTAGAAAACTTTTAGCAAGAAGACCAAAACGAATAGAAAGTGTTATATGGAATCTATTCTCAGAAAATTGGGACAACTTTCCAAAAAGATAAAATTTGTAAAAATCTGTGTTATCTTCTAAATTATTAGAAATCTATCTCAATATGTGTAAATCTGCATGTAATTTTAAGTTGAAAGCTTAAGACGTCTAGCCAAATAGAAAAGGCATTTGGAATATACTAAATACAATCGAACAACCAACCGCAGCCAACTTCGCTCATAGTAAACTTAGAACTAAAACGAATTGTGTTCGGTGTTATGTATTGTTGCTGTCATCTTTATTGTTCTTCAGCCGTTAGTGACAAATTCAAAGCGCTTTTCACCGCAACAATCTCCTGCTGAACCTACGGTTTGCTCACCATGTCCAACATAGCATAGACATGGCATAACATCTCATAGTGTTGCTTTGGTACAGCCCATCGCTTTTATAACTTTACTGTTGTAGGTTTTGCTTTTAATATTGTGGCGCAGTATTATTATTGTTGCAGCAACTTTTTTGGTCTACTTGTATGTTATGTACTTACGTTTTTTTCTCGTCGTCGCACTCATTATTGTAGTCGACTGGCGGCCGCAGACAACAAGCAATTGTTTTTTTGGCCGGCTATTTTGAGCAGTGCCATCGTTGTCACCATTTAAGTTGCCACACCACATCCACAGCCACATTGACGACAATTTGTGGCCGAACGCAAATAAATTTTCCTCATATTGCGGTCGTTCGTACGCTTTAATAAATGAAATTGTTGTCAATGTGTTCTCCGTTTTTTTTGCGCTTTTTTGTTGTGATTGCCCTGAATTGCCTGGGACTGAGATGACGGTAGCGTCTGCGGTTTGCCGTTGCTATGTTGTCATTATCTTATATTAATTTGCCATTTTATTTTTGCTGTTCTTGTTGTTGTTCTAAGCTGCTGGTGGTACCTTTAATTTTCACGATTTGGTTTTATTTCTTTAATTGTTGCATGCATCTGCTGTGCTGTATGTAGGTTCCAATATTGTACTTGTAGTACACCACACAATTAAGCCGCAACCGCTGCATCTCGCGCGCCCTCCTCCACTCTGTTATCCGTCTGCTTCATTGTTTTTTATTATTTATTCTTTATTGCCCTTCTATCTATTTGTTGCTGTTGTATTCGCATTGTTTTTCGTAAATTGCCATTTGCCACATTTGCAAAGCGGCAATGGTCTATCCCACATGCGTGCTCCGAACATGCCACGCGCTCCACAAAAAGCCGCACAATGCCAGCGGCCCAGCATAGCTTACAACAGTTGCGTGACAATCTGGCAATTGCTGCCGGTGGCACCGTCAGTTGGCGGTTGGGAAGTTACGTAATTTTCGCTTGATGGAGATTTACGGCTAGCACAAGACCAACCACTGGCTGGCGAATTGAGGTGGGCGCTGCCCGTTGGCAATAGTCGTCAGTCGCTCGACCAGCTGCTAAAACAACCACACACGTATGTACTCGCACATGCAACCCTGGGCAATCTCGCTGTCCGCCACCGAAGTGAGATAAGGTTCACTTTGGTTTCGGCTATTGACCGTTAACTGCTGGCCTTATTGTCTCTCTGGTTTTTTGTGTGCTTATTGGCCTTTTCTATGGGTTTTGCGCCGCGCTCAACAATGACAACTCTATTTACCTATTCAAAGCTCGGTTAATGCCTTACTACAACAGCAACACAACAACAACAATTAGATAAACAATAACATTCACTAAGTCAGAAGGACAAAACTTAACATGAAAACATTTGTGTGTGTATAAAACACTTAAGCTCAGGCGCATTAATTGAAAAAACACAATGGAGGCCAAAGTATGAATAAAGCCGAAGGAAATTAGTGATTGTGGTGGAAATTAAAATAAATTCGGTCAGTGGTTTTTGCAAGCTCATTCCGTTGCCATCGACTTAGCATAATCAAGCCTTTAATCACTTAGCATAACTAAACAAATGCGGGGGCGAATGACTTAAGGAACTGAGAAAAAACGAAAGGAGGAGTAAGATAGTTGGGGTCAGATTTACTTTTGGGGAGCTTAATATGATTTAACCAAAACTGCCCGCTTACAGTAGATTTCAGATTATTATTTTTTGGATTCTAAAATTTGGTAGCATACAAGCTTTAGAAATATGTGTTTACTGGCGATACTCATATTTCGAAGCTATAATTGGTTTACACTGGAAATGCCAGAAGATCAAAGTGTTGAACTGCAACAAACCCTACTCAAGTATTCTATTGGAAATCATCCAAATAATTCGGACACTTTTTCAACGATGATCTCATAGAAAATTAAGATAATCAAAGATCTGGCAGAATGCATAAATATTTAGTTTATCTTGTCCAAAAGCTTATCCTCATCTCGAAATAAATTTTTGAGGTTGGAAATGATCGTCCAGCTATGATCAACGTTAGAATACAGTTTTATATATAGTTTTGGCAGAGATTGTAGGCCACAGCTCTCTGTGGCTCTCTTATCCTTAATGTATCGTAACTTCACCAATAATTCTCGTAAATCCCTCAGCTTTACTCCACATTCCTGTCTGTTTAATTGAATTTTCACATAATGTAAATATCCACATATGTTAGAGTGTATGTATGTAAGAGTGTTTCACTGATTGTTCATTGCTATTGACTGTTTAGATAGGCGTAACCACACTGAGTTTGATGTGTGGTCATGCCACACAATCCTCAACGCCACACTGTCGATAATGCGGTTGGGCATTTGTTTAGTCGGTGGCTTAGACAAATGCAAACGAAAACACTGAACGCTTCTTGCAGACTGAAGTCCAAGTTCATTAACTCGACTATTAAACACACAAAGCCACACCTCACAACTTTTCGAAGCAGATAAACATTTGCAGCGCACGCTGCATGTATGAGTTTATATAATCCACACACTTGCGACAACAACTGCAAAAAATTGATTATCTACTAAATATCGGCATATCAGCATGAAATCCGCACGTCACAATGTATAATAACTGAGTCATCTGACACTTTAGTAGCTTGGCACACACAAACACCCACAACTTTACTTTCTTTTTTACTATACTTTCTCTTTCTTTTCGCCTTGCAGGTCGACCGAATGTCCACACCGAAGAGCAGTCGCGGCGGTGGCGATGGCAGCGTTCATTTCCGTGGCGCCAGCTCCTCCGCCGGCAGGGGTAGTGATCCCAAGGAGACTATTTCCAGGCATATCCTCACTGGGCGTGGTTCTAGGTATGGGACGCAGGCCCACCGCCACTTTGCTTACACATCTGGACACGAATGAATTCGAATTGACCACAAAACATTGCAGCGACGCTCCATGCATCTCCAAGAGCGTATTGAATCTGCGCGGCATAACTTGTCGAGACAAAGGCGATCAAATTGTAGTGCCGCTGCACAATGCGTCACGCCAAAAACGTTAGCGACACGCACAAGAAAGTTGGATGGCAACATTGACGAACGTATGGATAGCGTCGACTGCCCAAATGAATCCGAGTCCGCTGCAATGGCGGCTGTAATGGCGGTTCCTAGCCATGCGAAAGCCCCACCTACGTAACGAATACATTTTATAAATTTCCCGAGATCGCGAACGCAAACGCGTTTGCAACGCCCACAGACGATACCACAAATCCGATACCGCTGGCAACGCGCGAGAGCAAGAAGTACATTAAAACGAATGTGCGGATATTGAAGGTGCGCGCACAATTTTCAGCCGTAATCGCAGCTCTCTATATTCCTTGAACTACTCTTTAATTCTTTCACAGAACTCCTTCGCCACAGCCATACTGGTGAACAACATTTTCCGATGTCTCTGCACGCTGCTGAGGTACAAGTTCGCACAGTGCAATTCTCACACTACATTTCAACGTCCTTGAAGCGCGGTCTCAAGTCTCTCCCGAATCTAGTGAAGACTTCAGTTACCAATTTCATTTTTCACCGAGGCGCCGCTGCCGGTGGATATTAACCGCGATCCGGATTTTCCTACACATATTGTCGATTTGATGTTTAATGTGGGCGAACTATATACAAAGTTGGAAAGTGCTGTATTTGAGATTGTATTAGATGGTTGTTCGTAGAATGGAATTAACTGAGAACAAGTGATCTTCTTTAAATATATGTATATGACATATTTTCCAATATACTAAATAAAACGAAATACTATTTAAAATTGTGGTTTTATATACAAAGAAGAGCTGGTAAATATAGTTCACATAAGAGCTTCAGATCAAAACATGGAGCTAATATTTGGAGGACGCCAAATATAATAATGATAAACTAATTAAGTATATTATAAGGCATATAACTGCATCCAAGTTCACCGCCAAAAAATATTTTGATCTTTAGACCTACTTTCATTAAACTTTACTTTTATAATGATGTAGACTTATTACAATAGCGAACGTACTACCGAACCGCTGAAGATTTGATGTGGTTTACTTTGTACTTGAAACCTTTGGAATACCTGAATCCATATTAATTCAGAAGTTGATGGTGAATCACGGTTTCTATAAAATGTATTATGTTTTGGCTTCATATTAGTTTTATCGCGGATTAAAAAATAAATAAGTCTTCTGTTCGATAATTACTTCGCATTTCCTCCACACATTTCCGATTCACACAGCATTCGATACCTTTACACAATCACCCCCACTCTCAATGTGGTTGCGCCTGTCAAGGCATGTGTAAATAATAAAAAAACTGAAAGGGCAGCTATTCCCGAAATCTTTCGCAGAAAATTTTAAAATAAAAGTACGATCGAACGAAGCTCGACGCTTGCACTTCCTGCTGTGAGCAGTTACTCTGCAATACGGGACGTGGCCGGGAAGTTCAAGAATATATGTAGATAGTAGTCACAAGCGACTGAGCTAGAATAAAATCCTCAGCAGCTGGAAGATTGATACAGAGTCCATCCGCTTAAAGCAAATCTTCTATAAGCGCAAAAACAAACAAAACCAAAAACTCAAGTATTTAATCAAATGTATATTCCTAATGAAGAAATTGAGCTTAACTTTTTCCCGTTCCAATCAGCGGCCAAATAATTGTGATTTGTGATACCAAAAAGGATAATAAAAGATTATAAAACTTAATTATAAAGTTTAGCGTTGAAATTCCATACTAATGGATGTGTCCTATGTTCTCAAATGATGTCTTAAGGTGGACCACAAGTAAGAGTAGTTCCGTTAATGACTCCCACTTCGCCATTTGTTTTGATCGTTTTAACTCGCCCTAAGCCATTAATAAAATACTTAATTAAAACAACAAACGCCAAATTAAGGGTGTAAAGGGACTTTAGACACCGTCTGACGCGGTACAAATATAAATTGCCTCGAATGTTTTCGAAAATGTTTTACCAAACGAACGGTACAGCCCATTCTACTTCGCGGAGACTTGCTCGAATGCATGCAATTTCCGTTGCCTTAGCCGCTGTTTGTCTTAACGACCCTCCTTACTTGTATTCCAATACATACATGTAAGCTCCTTCTCTCTCTTCATAAACTCAACTTTGTATATTATTTATTATTGCATACACATTCGCTAGTATTTATGCATGTGTTTGGTGTGAGTTATTTCCGGCAAATTGTGTGGACTTTTTATTAGCTACACAAAATTGTGGCAGGCGACATGTTTATAATGGGTACTGCCAATCAACTCCCCTCGTATTGAAAACTCTTGCATCGGACTGCTGCCTGTGTATTTGTATGTACCCGATTGTGGTATGTTATGCTCCCCGAGTTTATAAATTGAAGGGTTGACTGGTGTTGCATACATTTGGGCGATTAAACAAAAATATGTACTATAAAGTACAGAGGTATGAGGAGTGTTGCGAAAATAGGAAAATGTAAATAATTTAATGAAATTTAAAGATTTTATGAGCAGATATAAGTTAGAGCTGCCACATATTTTAGTAATTAATTCGAATATTCGTTCATTCAAAAAGTAATCTCAAGTGAATTGAGTAATGTACTATCAGGATTACTCTGTCTACCGCACACACTTTCAAATTTTAAAGGAAAAGACAAAATGAAAAGTTCTTGTCCGAGTACTTTCGGCTTTTTGGACCTAGACATTGTTCAGCCTTTATTGGATTAGTGCTTTGCAAACTTTGCTCGCAATATTTTGATGAAATCCAGAATAAAATACTCCGAATTCACATCGCTGAAGGTTCTATATTGGTCGAATTCTACTTTTTCTTCTTTTTGAATATCGCCATAACCACCTTAAGGGTTTCCCTCGAGACGGTAGGTCGTTTAGTACAGTTCTGGGATTCAACAAAATATTCCTCAGAATTCCCGTATTAATGTTTTGTATACATCTTGAAGCTATGATATAAATGGAGAGATCTATATATATTCTGTCGCCTCCTCAAGGTTTGATATTCATACGATAGGTCGAAAGGTCATTTATTACAACTCTATAGTATAGTTTTAGACTTCAACGAGCTAATCGACTGACATTTGGTACCAACTGCTGGTATTTGTATATCCCAAATTTATATTTATAAATAGAGAGTTCTACATACTTTAAATCTTTCCTCAACATTTGCAACATTTGATATTTAGACGATGTGTCGGAAGGTCATTTACTTGAGGTTTATAATTTAGTTTTAGTCTTGTACCAATACATCGGAAATATATTTGTAAGTTAGCTTATAACGTGGGCCCGAGACTTGAACTTGAGATTGATCACATCTAACCCTTAGATATAAAACATGTACTTACCAGATTTCGTTATAAATCAACATTATTTAGCCTTATCAAGTTTAAACATAACATTTTGTACCCTCTCTACTGTTTACGAATTGAAATATTGCGGTTTCTCGAAAGTAAATTAGATTCTTGTTTTAAGACGTTATCGACAACATCTTGCTGGCTTGCCGAATCTATGTCCACAAGTATCATAATGTTATTGTTGTAGAGCCTTAACTTTCGCTCGAGAATACTCGCATTTAACTTGAAATGAAACACTCCACGAACAAGAGGCAATTGAGAATGCAATAAAATACCAGATAACACTTGCAATTACAACAACAATAATAATAATAAAAAACCTTGTGGCATTAAATATGTTGCACACATATCTACAAGCAAACACACATATGTTCAGCGCTTATACGGGGTCTCTGTGCGGCAAGTTGCATGTCTTTGTTAATCCCGAAAATTACAAACCAATTTACAATGTGCTTATATTCCATTACAACGAAACAAGTGCATGCTTAGACACACTTACATGCAGTTTGAGGCACGCTTTCCCATTTATACTTACTTTTATATATATATTGTAAAGACAAACAGATGCGTTTGTTTGCCACGCTTGTCACATAAGTAATTGCAATGGCCCGACCAGTGGAGAGCAAGTCCACGCTGCACTCAAAGGACGGACGAGGAGGGCAAACGAATGTATGAGATAACAATCAGGGGCCAGAAGAGTGTCAGCCTTGTTTGAGAATCTACACACACATACGTATACGTGCAGGGCACATATGAAGATCGTAAACTTCACAAGGAAGGTCAGCGCCATGTAAGAGGGGTTCGGTGGCATAAAGTGCAAGTGTTTAATTTGTGTGCGCATGTGCCGGTGTGTGTGTACTGGCACATACATTCACATTTATGGTTGCTCTTGTATGTGCACCCATACACATTTGTTCATGTGGCTTAATAGAATCTCAGCCAAAGAAATGGAAGAATATAAAAGTGGTAACAACTTCACATAAACCGAGAACGTAAACAAAAATGGGGAAGAAAAAGATCTAAATGGAAAGCAAATGAAAAACAAAACAAACTCGAAAAATAACAAAAGGGTAGTCAATACTAGTTGTGAACTCAACTCAAAATGCACGTTGAGTATGAATTGTAATGGCACATTCGGGCGTGTGAGAGTCAGTGAGTCATCACTGTTGGAATATGACCTGTCATATGAGGTGTACCGAGTGAGGTCCGTTCATAACGACGCAAGAGTAAATTTTTTAAGGTGGACTTACATACAACACATACTTATGTAAGCATGCTCGTGTTCGTTTTTGTGATATAGCGAAGTGTTGATATGTCGACAACGAGGTGTTTACGATTCTTGAGGCACCTAAGTCATTGTTCTCGTCAAGTAATTGTTTAATGAAGGACACAAAATATTCACAATAAACGTAGAAAAAAGTGTTATTTTCACTGTGATTAGCATAGAATTTATGTATGAGACTTGTTCCAAAAGTAACGGAATTTCCAAATGTCCAAAAACTTTATTGTAAAAATCCTTGCTAACTCATTGCTTACCTTATTCACTGCTTACTGTAGTCGCTAAGTTTGGACATGTTTTTATGAGTTTGGCGAATTTCGTTTAGCCTTACACTTCGTGACTTTTTCATGATTTCTTGACCAAAACAATACTATAATGATGATACTGGCATGACTCCGTATGACTTTTCCTATTTCCAAAAATAAAGAAAACCTCAAGCATACAAGTATACCAGAAATCGCTGAAAGAGCTATATGATTTTCAAAAAATCTTGCTTGAAAAGTGTTTTGACCACTGAAAGAAGCGGTGACATAACTGTGTGATGTCGAATGGTGACTATTTTGAAGGCGACATAATTAGATGAATGAATAAAAAATTAAAAAAAACAAGAATTACCGTTATTTTTTGAACACACCTCAAAAAGGTGAAAGTGGAATAATTAATGTATCGTCAATAAAAGAGTATGTTATTTGATTCACTATATGAACAGCATTAGACCGCTGCATAAGTTACGAATAATGTACTGAATAATTCGTTGGTCCAATGATTCAGGGGTTTACTTGATCAATCGCTGACAAACATCCAAATTGAAGTCCACTATTCTAAAGTCGTTATACTTATCTGAAGTTATCTGCTTTGCAATAGTTATTGAGTTAAGCTTCACAAGCTCCTTGATGTTCTCCAGTTGAAATAAATTTTAACCACCAATTTCATGAACAATTAAACTACAAAAATCGTTTGAGTGGACAATTTAGCACTTTATAACGCCTTATTTCATGCAAATAAGAAACTTTAAGCACTCACCCGTAAGAGTGCCGAATGGTATGCGTGGACACGAAACGAATCAAAACTTTAGTAGGCTACTAAAAGCGCTTTAAGCTGATCCTAATCACCACTATTGCCATTTCCGCCATTAACTGTTTGCACTACGAACAATTTAAAGTGCTTGGGGTGCAGGGTTCATATGGAAAGCCACAGATTTGATTTTCTGATTTTTTATTTCGCTTTTTCGTACATTTGCAGCCCGAGTCGAATAAATTTTTTATGCATTTTTTTATCACAACTTTCCAAATTTATAGCGACCAAGTCACTTTTACTACGGCGCTTGAAGTTGACTAGCATAAAAAGTGGAGCGGAGTATTTAACTATGGAGAGTGTTGTGGGTCTAATGCTGTGCGCTAGTCGCTAGCCCGGCGAACGACAATAAAGATGAATCTTATCGTAATTTAATGGTCGTAGTGGACATTTCTACATGCACACAGACACACACATGTTCAAATATATGCTTATCCTAAGTAAGCCAGTAAAGCGCTCGTAGCGCATAGATTTGCATGCCGTGGAACATGCCTTAATCGTTCAGTTATATTTTTTCTGCAAATCCTTTCTTGTATTTTCCAGAGCACTTTGACATTGTGGGCGTTCCAGGTTGTTTATTTGTTTGTTTGCTGCTCAACTTATATGTGCGGGAGAGAGAGAGAGAGGGAATTATGTTTGTACAAATTAAAAATGGCATAAAAATAAGTTTCTTTTTAATTCGCTATCACAAACGTCAAACGATGGGGTGTATTGCTTTTGAGTCAAAGCGGTACCAGCGGAAGCAGTGGCTTTAAGTGGCGAATTTGTTGTAGACAGTTGGCAGATTTCTCACGAGCATCAGCGCGCTTCGTTATACGTGTTTATGTATTTATATACTCGCAAATATAAATGCTTGTGTGTAAGTACGAGCTATTATATTCAATTTCAGTTCAATACACCGCTTTATTGTACAACAACAATAACATACAATTGCATAAATCGAAAGTAAGTTGGGCGTTTAAGCAGCCCAGCTCATTGTGAAGCGAATGGCAGTCGTGTTGGTCGCGTTTTCCAGCGTGTCATGCAGCAAAATCAACAGCTATTATGAGTACAACAACAATAATATTAATATTCAGAGAACAGCAAAAAACGCAATCTAACGGCAAATCTGAGCTCGCTTCCTTGTCATACAAACATTAACGTTGGCGAGCGCTCCGCATAAACAGCAACACACAGCCACACATTTAAAACACGCACGGGCACTAACACCAGCATAATAACGGTTCCTCAATCAATTTGCGACAATCACTTCGTCTGATTTCTCAGGTGGCCATTTTCGCACATGCATTTGCATTGCAATTTCAATAGAAGCGCTCACAAAAGCACACACATTTAGATTTGCCATTCATATATACACAAACACTTTCATACATATGTACATGAATATGACTGCTTATAAATCGCTGTTCCTTAAACGTTTCATGTTACACGTTTCGTTTACCTTTGCCTTTCGTTACCTTTGCGCTCACAAAAGCACACACATTTAGATTTGCCATTCATATATACACAAACACTTTCATACATATGTACATGAATATGACTGCTTATAAATCGCTGTTCCTTAAACGTTTCATGTTACACGTTTCGTTTACCTTTGGGCGTGTGTAGGGACAACAAAAATACTGGCAGAGCAATGGCGCAATGGCGCGCGCCTTGGCATATGCAACACTTTTGTAAACTTTTTTTAATTTTTTACAAAAAAAAAAGAAAAGAAGAACGCGTATAGTTCATCACATCCCTCTCATTCTGAGGAGGAAAACACCGTCAATCGTCGTCCATTGTTTGCTATTCTTTCGAACTGCTTGCGTTCCATGCTATAAATATTCAATAAATGTTTGTATTATGACTTGCAATAATAACTTCTTAGCTCTCAGAAGTATGCTACACAGCGTTGAGTTGCGCGCATAGTGAACACTCTATTCTCAGCCATAAAAATCCCATTGGATTATATTGCAATATCGCCAATAATCTTTATGTTCCCTCTTCATAATAAATGAAGATGGAAAATTTACAAGTGCCGTGACTTTGTTTCAACTTTCAGTGTGTAAGAGTGTAAGAATATCTCATTTGGACTGCTGTAGGGTTGCTTAGAAGCGTTGATTAAATCAGATATGATATATATTGCGTTTATTTTGGTTGAATTATTGAAAACAAGCATTAATTCAGATGTTATTTCATACTAAAATCACTCGCGCAATATTCTTAACCATTGTATTCATATCTGTAAGTCCAAACTATAAATATAGCTTCGTAGATTTAAATTTCTGTGTTAAACCTGAACTATCGAGAATCGAACCAATATTATTTTATTTTAAGAAGGAATACATCGCCAGACGTATTGAAAAGACAAGCAAACTTTCAGTGCTCTTAATGTGGTTTGGGGCTCAATTACAATCCGAAAGCCTATGACATCCGAAAGCTGCCAACAAATTGCTGTCTTCGCAACATTTGTCCCATTATCTGGTCCGTCAACGTCTCTAACGCGCTCTTATAGCCACGCACAAACCAAACACCCATGTGGACCGAAATTCTCAAAAGAAAATGTGGTTGGCTCGGGAATGTACTGAAATGAGATCCAGATACAATCACGCGGAACGCTACTTGTAGCCACAAGGCCGTCGAAGGAAAGTTTGACACGCCCGGAGATAAGATTTGGACTTCGAAGTATCTCAGGTCCAAAAAATTTAGGGTAAAATAAAGAGGCTTTCTTAAATCGAAAGAAAGCTCCCTCGCGGAACCATACGATAGGTAATCTGTGTAATGAGTATGTAATGAGTAATTACTTCATAAATTATAGTTTAGACTAAAACTAAATAATAAATATTCTTTAAATAATTAAGATTGTTAATAAAGTCTATCAAACATTTAAATATGTACCACACAGGTCATGGTATAAACACAGGATGACATATAATAGTTATTGCAATTACCACGATGTAATCTCGGATGCACAATTAGTGGAATTCTCATTTGCACTTATGTTCTCATAATTACACAAAACTCATCAAAGAAATGCTCGAGCATTCAATTAAGATCTGCTAACCACTTGAAATGAACGCAATAAATTCACAAATCGCTATTATTATGGAAATTAAGTAATATTTAAATTTGACATTATGATGGCGGCAGTCAAAATGGCATATTTGCATATTTAAATATAAGTACTTGAATTTAAAATTATTAATTGTAGTTAAAATTTATCGATTTATTTATAACCTCGTGATGCTATTAGAACACGTGGAATGAAATTCAAAACCGAGTGTATACTAGAATTAAGAAATGCATATTGTGTAAGTTCCATTATGTTATTTGATTGACAATTTTCGATATAATAATTAACTGGCAATTTGAGATGTACATATATAAAATCAGTACACAAATTATGAAGGCGAAATTTGTGTATTAAATTAAATTTATTTTAGTTTACAGCAATACTGAAATGATTTGCTTATTGTTTATATAAATAATATAGGAATTGAATTTAACATATTGAGGAAATTACTTTTAAATAATCAAACAGAAAACGACGAAATTAGAGTTTCGTACAATGCCAACATCTAGATGAGGGCGCTGAGTTCGATTTAATAAAAACAATCTACTTTCATATTTTCTTGATTAAGTCAGAAAATCAAATAGAGTAAGGTGACTGAACTCAATCTGGAGTGAGTGGTTATATATAAATCCATATTTGGATATCTATCTCGTTTTTCGCATTTCATCGACTCATTTGTGAACTCAGTGTTCGATAATAGAAAAATAAAAAATAAATTAAATTGGAGGGCTTTTTCACCAAATTCTAATAGATCCACCACCTATCCGGTTAGTCCAATGACCGTGATCGAATGAAAAGGGATTTATTTGGAGAAATGTGATCAGTTCTAGGATAAACAAGATTCTCCACCCTACCTTGTATATACATATATAATGCAAATGCATCTAATAAATATCACATACAAATAACAATTGTGAGCAAACCTTACTTAAAAAGAACAGAACCATCATATTCCTTCTACATTGTCACCATTTCTTTATGGTAGAATGGTTTACGTTCGTTAATTGAATCTACTTGATAATCCTCCGTATTCTACATACATTCTTTCTGGTTCAGGAAGTCGAAATCTTGATAACTTACAAGCAGTTTTCGATAATGGAAGGCAAATCACTGTCTAAAGTAGCATTTCCGTGATTTCGGTATTTGACATTTGAGCAAAAGGAAGTGTACCAAAGAGTACATATATATAATTAAATATCAGAGTAGCAATAATAAAGCTTTAATGAGCATTTTGAATCCGTGTGCTTTACATTCTATGAAACAGTAAGTTTTTAATATTATGCAATTGATATTAAGACATGCTAAATAATATTAATAATTAATATGAATTCATACTAAGAGTTAAATTTAATATAAATATGTCTTCTCACATAAGCCTTCTCGTCGTAGCTCTGCCAGATTGTCATGTCTAAATGCATTTGCATGACTGACTAACTGACAATTTACCATCAATGATTAAAACTCAAGCATTTTTGCTACCGTAAACTTTGTAACCAAGCCGAAAACAATAAATTTGATATAGAAATATTTTCGGGTGCCGTGGCGTTGTCATGGGAACTCAAGGCAAAATTGAGTGCCACTTGACTGCTGTTGCTCGCACGAAAGCCACCAACGTTTGCCATATTGGCAGTGTCATTGTTGTTGTTGTTGCCGGTGTTGTCATTGTTGATATAGAATAAAAGAGCCTGTACGTGTGTATATGTGAGCGTTGCTGCCAAAAAGTTGTCCCAGCTGGAGGTGGTTGGCTGGTTCGTTGGTTGATTGGTTGGTTGGCTAGACTGGCAAATAAATTGAATTAGTGCTAAGTAAAAGCAAAACTCATTCGCAAACTCGCTCACATACTCACTCGCTTATTCAACCGCTCACAGCAACAATGCCTCTCACCCAAAAATTTTGGGAACCCCACCACACAACGCACCCGTGTGCTCTTCCTCACTTCCGTTCGTTCAGTCAATTGCTAAGTTACAAAATCAAATTAAGCGTCAGTCAGCTCACAAATTTCCACTTACAAATTGTTGACTGTTGTTATTGCTGTTGTTGCTGCTACCGCTGCCTACGCTACTGTTGCTGCTATCGTTGCTAGTGCTACTGCTGCTGCTTCAGCTGTTGCAAACTACTTTGTGGTGGTTATTGTTAGTGTTTACTTGTGGTAGTAGCAGCTGTTGCAGTTGTTGTTGCTGTTAGTGCAAAGGTCATAAATCACAAATTGCTCGACTACATTTCATCTCAACAATTCAGAAATTTACTTACCAGCAGATATTAGCCAAGTACTCGCATACACACACAAATATACACACAGACATACATAAGTACAAGTGTATGTGTGCATATGTTTGTATGTATGTATATTCCATTGGATTTCCATGAGCACTTGACGATTTGCAATAATCCAACGAAATATAATTGGCAACAAATAAAACTAACATACCTTAACATTAACATTGTTGTTGTGCCACTTACAAAAGATACTTGCTAAACATACATGATATACATATATAGCAGATAAGCTATCGATTTATTTTCCAGTTCAATAATCGCACCGCAAAACATGTTACACAGTTCAAAGCGATCAAACGAAGAAGTTTTGCTCTTGGTAGTCGAGATTTGGTGGAGGGAGAAAGGTAGTATTATATAGTATAAGCACTATTGTGTGCAGTGGATTCTGTCAGGTGCTTTGTAAATCCTATTTTAAATGCTAAAGTTTACTGTAAAACTATTTTGGTAAAGTAACAAGTAAAATTTCTGTACCGAAAAATACTTGACAAGAAACCGAAAAATATTGGTTTTATCTTTTGTAAATTTGATTCTCGAGGTTTAGTTGTATGACCAAAACACTTTGGAGCCAGACCAATCCCAAAGTTATATACCCCGACATCGTATATTATAGTCCGTTTATTGAAAAATGTGTTTTTTATCGGACAATGTTCCCTGACCTGCAGACCTCTATTAAATAATCCGATGCGAATGGTTTTAAGATCGTTTCCAGAGAATTTGGAGAAATTCGTGTCTTTTTTTCCTATTATCAAAAGTACAGAGAAACTTAAAGGGCCGTCGTTTTACAAGCATAGATGAAATCGCTGAAAAAGCTAAAAGCAATTCCAAAAATAAAATAATTCTAAGATAGAAATGGCTAAAGGTTAATAATAAAAACTTATTAAATTTTTTTAAATTTCAAAAAAGTAACTTTCCTTTTGTCTGAATAATGTTTTACAGTAGGTTCCTTCACATAAAATTCTTTGTAACCATTTCAGGAATACAGTATAAAAAATTTTTGCGGATTTCTCCAAAGAAACATTGTTATTACAGACAAAATTTGTGCTATATTTCGATTCTTCAATGTCTAAATATATACATACATATGTATATGGAATTAAAATTGCGAAATTTCTTTGGTTCCAAGACACTGTGGCACACACACCGTGCTGCATTGACGAGCTGATATTGCTGGCATTTTAACCGAAGCAGAATTTAGTTTCCGTGAAATATGACAAACGATAAGCTTGAAAGCTCATTTTCAGGCACTTGACGCCAAAAGGCACGAAACGCCAAGCCAAGACGCTGCAATGAATGGAGAAACTTGTTAACTTAGCCCGCCATTGTTGGAGCGCCATATACTATATCGATGCAGTTGTATACAGAAACAGCGAGCATACAAAACTTGAGGTAAAGATGTTAGCAGGAATATAATAAGAAACAAAATAACATAAAAAACAGAAATAAAGTCGATAAAAAGGATAAGACGTGCGCAGAGCAACAACCTACTTTTAGACGCCGTGCATTGAGCGGGCTTTAGCAGGTAACCGCAAGCGATCGGAAAGCGAAAAACTTGAATAGTGAAAGGTTTAATATATAAGCATATACGAGTGTGGCCTCCATGGTGCAATGGAGAACGGCTGTAGCTGCACTTTCACTTTCGAACGGCTTCTGATGGCGCGCAGCTCAGAAAAACACATTCAGTGTGTGTATGAGTGGGCGCATGTGAGTGTGAAATTTTCCCGACCATTAAGGCTAAGTGTGCATGAACACGCAGATCGCTTGTGGCGACAAAAGCCAACCCCAAACTCCAACTCCATCTCAACCACAGTCGCTACTCACTGGGATAACGAAGCTGAAATTATCTGTAAGTGTTGCAAATAAAGCGCGATTTATATAAAAGTGGGTATAAAAGTGATTTTCGACTCCACTCACTGCAAGAATTATGAACTGCTCACTGGTTGAAGAATTGATTATGGCATCGTAAGACACGCTACTCCTCTGCACTTTGATGGACTATTAATTCATCGTTACTTACTCGTAGGTGTGCTGATATTCATGGTGCAGGTGAGAGTTTGTCGTTAACCGCTCACGCGCTTTAAAACTTTCGCCAATGAAGCGTAAAGTTGCCAGCACGCTTAGCTTCCTTAGGGTTCCATTGTGCAGTGCCAACCAAAGTCAACTTGAAAAACCTTATATACCTTACGTCATGCAGCGCGCGCCATTCATAGTGTGCCTTAAAGCGAGAGTGCGATTTGAGCATTAAGTTCGACTGCAAAAAAACCAACAATAGCAAAAAACAGGTGAAAAATGACGAAAAGTCACGATGCAGCAGTCCAGAGTCTAAAGAGGTAAAAAGATACAGGGCGGTGGACAGCAACCATGATGGAAAGTTTGCCTTTTGCGTGACAAATCAAACTTGTTTCAAACTTGGCTTTGTCAAAGGACACAGTTCGTAAAAAACATATATTCGTACTTCAGAGTTCGGTAAAGAGGATGGAGAAAGTGTATAGTTTAAAAGTGGTCAGGTCATTGAGCAGGGTCTCACTTCTAAACTAGTACCTGACTAGTCTCATAAAGATCCACAAATCAATAAATAATTATCATTTTCCTTAGCAAAACAAGACAATTGCTTCCGCAACTATCTTCCACTAGATTTCGTTACTAAGCGGCACCAGTTTTGCACGGTCATCTCTTTTAAGTCATACATCGCTGTATATATCAATATTTCCTTTGGTCTGCTCTTTGCCTATGTCATTCTTTATTGTCGAAACCAGCGTACACAATTTGAATTGTTATGAATTTTAAAACCTTTTGTCCATTAATGAGGTCTTCAAGTACGGAGTTGTATCTAATACGATATATGTCATCTTCGAGCCTGATTGGACCGTATATTCCTCTCAGTATTCTCCTTTCGAAACCCCAATCAATTGCCTCTCAAAAAATATCAAATCTATAGCGCTATATTTGAAGTTGTTTGGGGTTCTCATAAGTATTCTAGGATCCCTATGTTCCAAGGCGGATAAGCAAAAAGATATAACTATAAATTGAAAGAGTTGAAGAAGTTTCTGGCAAAAGTAAGTTCCAAGTTTTCAAAACTTTTTACTTTTAATTTGAACTAATCTGAACTAAGTTCCAAGTTTTCAAAACCTTTTACAATTTGAACTAATCTGGAGTTGGTTAAAATGTATACTAACACTGTACTTCGTGGCATAAATATAGCACATCTATTACGGAGTTGTGTTTGTCTGGTTGTTGTGAAAAAGTGCAAAATATGGTATCAGTCAAAAGCTACCACAGCAGCCAGCGGAAGTTTGAGTTAGAGACATTCAAGGAAGACTAACAACCACCACAGCAGCAGCAATAGCAACAGAACTTAAACGTGTGACGACCGAACGACAACCTGAACCGCGCCGGAATGGTCCGTTGGTTCGCCTGCTCAGCAACAGTGACGGCAAATAAATTGCATTGCAAGCAAATTCATCCAACATGTCGCTCGACCACATTTTAAAAGGTGCAGCCGCTTTGCGTGCGAGCTTGAGTAGATGCAACAGCAACAATCAAAACTGCAACATTGATCATTCTGCTGACGACAACTAGTTTTTTGTCGTAGCTTTCGGGCTGCGAGATTAATGGCATGAATGCGGCGCAAAGTAGCTCACTTGGAAGTACATAAGTTAGCAACCATAACAACAACAACATCCACACTGTCTGAGCAGTGGAGAGAGAGTTGTACGGCAGCGCAACAAATGGGAAAGCATAAAAATTAGCTATGTATTGTTACGCTGTAGGTGAAGCTGTTGCAGCCACTCGCAATGCAACGTCAATGCAAAGCAGCAAGCGAACAACTTTCAAACACTGACGGCAGGGAATTACATAATATTTTTACAGTAATTCTACAAGTTTTTTGTGTATTTTTAGTTTTTGATGATGATGTTCTAAAATACGTGGTAATTTGAAGGAGCGTTAAGAGTTATTTTGAATTTTTTTCGAAAGAGAATAATTGAGCTGCAGCGTTGTGGCTGAACGGTGAGCGGCGATGAGGCGTAAAGTTGTTGAAACTACTATGTTTTTTTATTTAACAAGCACACGGAGGCAACTAAAATAAAATTGGCTTACGTAAACTAGGTCGCTATTAGCATTTTCATGAGCGGTGTTGAATGGGGGGGACCAGGTGCGATTGCGCGTGTACCAAATGTTTCGCATTGTTTGCGCATTACATTTCGTGCTTTTAAAGTGAATGGTTGAAGGTTAAATTGATTCAGGAAGTTGCCAGGCATCGTGATTTTCGCCTTTATAAGCCTGTGGCACGGCAATTTTGGGTCTGTTTGGTTAAAAGAATACTTTTGTATATTTTCGTATCACAACATTTTCGAAATGGATGATTGAAATCTGATCTTAGTTCCAGTTAATAAATTCACGCTTGGTCTTTACATCCAAGAATTGGATTGGATTAAAGATATTTATATGATCTGAAGCGGTTGTCTTGCCTACCATGACCAATACTTTAAGTTTGTGATCCAGGAACAACCATTATGTTACAGATGTTAGACAAGATATGAGTTCTAATCAACATTGCGTAATAGAAATAAATGTTGTACAAATGTTGCTTACCAATGTCAATACTTACGATAAGCCTGGTAGTATTATCCAAGGTTTAGATCGTTTTAGAACAAATTCGTGACAACAATTTGGGAATATTTCTTAGAGATATCATCTCTTGAGGTCACGAAACAGCCTTTAGACTATTTTAATTGTTTAATATTTAATATATAGACAAACTTCGAAAAACAGAATACTGACAGGATTATTGTTTTTTTGAGGCAAACACATTCAAGAAATTAATCAAACCAAGTTTTTTCAAAAGTTTCAATTCAATTTGAGATTTCCGTCGCAAAATAAAAATAATCTACGGAGATCTCCTAGCTTTTTACATTTGTGGTATGCGACTTGACAATATTCGAAGTCATATTTAAAGAGCCAAGTATTAATGAGAATTTTTCCAATAGCGGAAGTGCTTCCGATTTTCTACAGAGGGCCTAACACTATTAGTCATTCGAATAGAACTCGTATCCTGTATAATACCCCGGACCTTATGTAGTAAGTAAATCTCATATAACTTCAAGTTCTACGGAACAGCTGAGGATAAACTCATTTATTCACGAAGCTTATTTACTGTAATCAATATCAAATATTTTTAATATTTTTGTGTGACATAACCTTTTAACCGACTCACTTCCAGCTAATGTCATAACGCTTTCAAAGTAGTTAAAAAAGAAAAAAATTCACAGTTAAAAGAGCAAAAAAATGGCCACGCGGGGAATGGGGGACCTCACCAGACATAAAGTAGACTACCAAAGCAGTACAGAGATGTGGAAATGTTATAAAAAGGCGCCACCACATTCCACTATTTGTCGAGAAACGAATGAGTTATGCAAAATCTATGTGTATGTATGCTTGTCGGCATAAGGTTGGGGCGCTCTAATGGCGATGCGAATAAAAATTGTTGTCTTCAACGTCAACACTTTCACCGCCTTTCCACGTTGTTCAATGTGCATTGGGGCAAATAAAAATAATAAAAACAAAAACAAAAACATAACATATACGGACCTGCAAACAAATGTACAAAATTAAGCGCCAGCAAACAGGCAAACTACGAACGTATGCAGCCATGCATTTTAACCCTTCCAACGCACATACAAAGCCATCCATTAAAGCCGGCATGCAAACGTGCTTTTAGTGCCCGAAAGGAAAATGAATGCTCACCGTCGCACTAACTCACTCACTCGCTCGTTCGAGACGCGCGCTCACTCACGAATTTCGTACAACCAAATTAAGTTGTTATACTCGGGAAAAAATTTGCAAATTGTTTTTGCTTCATGTCAGACATAAACTTTTTATGACCAAGTGACATGTAAGCCTGCGAAAGCAACGCCAGCCAGCCGCCTTGCCATCGCCAACACCATCGCTGTCGTCGCCACACAGGCAGCGTAACTATCGCGCAGCCATCAGCAACTGCCCCAGCGTATTGTTGTACATGGAGCGAACATCAGCGTACACACACACACATTCTGCTCCCTTCGAAAGCGCCAGTGTGTACGCAGTAGTAAACGGCCTTTCTCCCTGCTGTGATGCTCTGCTTATTACCCTTTCTCTTGTTTTGAAGTGCTGCTTTATGACTCTAACTCCCTCCTGAGCGTTTTTGACATGGCTGCCCATGTCATTGTCGTTGTCGCCGGCACTTTGTCTGGCGCCTGTCGTGTGAGTTCGTAGCACTTTGGAAGCTTGTGCCCCGCACTGCCAGTCAACAGTACATGATTTTCAAGCGCGCACAGTTTCATTTAGAGCGGGTCTGCTCGCCTGCGAGCCTGTCCACGGGCGGAGTTGCAACAATATGTAATTTCGTTAGCTATGCTGTCCATTAAAACCGAAAGCCAAAAGCTTTTGGTGGGCACTTTGACTGGCAGGCGCGCTATTGAGCACATTATAAGCGGCGCAAGGTGCGCGCGGCGTGTGACACGTCACATGAAACACTTCAACGTGCCAACATTGACAATTACGATACAGCGCTTGAGCACGAAAAAGACGCGCACGGGCGCGATGGTGATTTTAGCACTTACATGCAGTAAGTGGACGTCACGGTGCTGTTTCTCGGTTAATTAAGACATTTCATATGCTCTATCGCGCCACCAATTTCAGCGCTTGCCTGCATGTTTGCTTGCTTTTAAACGCTTTGTGGCCTTCGCATGCGCTCGATTGGCGCGCAACTCCTACGTGGACTTAGGTACAAGGTATGTGTCATATCATTATTTTTGTACACTGTTTTGTGGCTTTTTCGATTGTTGCAAGTCGGTTGGTTACGTTCGTGCGAAGTGCGGACCGCGGCGCGCGATATTTCATATGCGCGACATGTGTAAAAATGTTAAAACACAAAATATAAATTAAGTTGTTGAAGTAACGCTCACACCGCCCAAGCGCCTGCGCAACTAATAAATGAGGGCACATGCAATACACCAATATTCTCTAATATATATTTAGTTAGTTTGGCGTATATGAAATTGTTAGGCGCACACTCGTTCACACTCACTCACTCACACATACTCGCATTGAGGACGCGTGTATGCAGCAATTTCCTGTGCTGCTTTTTGTATGGGAACACGTAATCAAATTAAGCAATTATTACTGCTCCGTTTGTGCAGCGACTCTGTTGACGACTACATCAACGAAAACTAAAACAACAACAACAATAGCAACATACTGTACACGAAAGTCAACACTAGAAACATTGCTTTCCTGCGGAGTCGAGACGTGCTCGCCACGATTCCAGCCGGCGTTCAAACAACCACAGTCGATCAGAGGCGGCGTTGTATTGGCGCTATGCCTATTGTTGCAGTTTTAGTTGCTGTCGCGGTATGCGGTCATCATCATTTCGAAATCAAAGCACTTGCCATTTAAAGTTATACTGTGTAACTAACTAAGTTGACTCGACCGTTGATGTCTGCGACACGACCGCCGTTGTCGTTTGTCGTGACGTAAAATTATGGAGGCGTGACCTGTGTGCTGCAACTACAATGCTTTAGCAAACACAATACTGCGAATGCACAAGTGGACGGACAAATATTAAAACTAATCATGCATATACATAGAACTGGACAGTGCTGGCCAAGTAAATAGAACAGAGTCGCTCTTTGCATGAATAGATATCAGGGTTATACGGGCGGCAGAGAGCTAATATAGATGAGGCCTTCGATTTCTGATAATTTTTGATGAAAAGAGTGGTGCAGAAATTATTCAGTTAAAACCTGTCCCGGTGAGGGCTTTTAGACTCATATGAGGCATGGAAAGATTGGACAACGAAAGATTATAGTTCCAAGAGACTTTTGTTTGAAAAAGTTAGGGATTTTATCAAAAATGTCACCTGCAAACCTTTAAAACCGCTGTATAAATGCACCGCATACAAATACAGGTAGGCCAACTTGTAGGCGCCCATAACGCGATAGGATGTGACACGCTCTTCATCATCTACAATGCTGACATCGCGTGCCGATTTTTTTGCAAATGACGTGTGGAGGTGGCATAAATGCAACTAACGTCCGACATGCTCTTGTTATTCTGTATAACAACGTTTTGTTGCTCTGTCACTCGTTGTGTGCGTTATGTCCTGCACTCAATTCTATATTTTTTCAATTAGTGTCAGTAGCAGAGTGCTCGCAATTTGAAGACAAAGCACAACTTCTGTTGTTGTTGTAGAAATTGAGTGCTAGTTCTTGGTAATTGCATGATGTCGGGCATGAAAAAACAAACAGTTCAAAATATATTTATTTATATGTTTTTAGGAAACATTTAGTTTAATTATGACTCTAAAGAACGTATTCTATAATTGTAAGTCTAGACGATGAACTCCAGCCTGAGTGAGTCTATACATGGAAAGCAATAATACCGATTACAAGTTCAAAGTCTCCAAACAATATCACATTATAAACATTCTCCAATTAATTTTGAAGAAAACTGCAAATTTGATAGTCCTTGGCCGGATAAGAACTTGGGTCCGTTCCCTTTACATAAAACTAACAGCCGTGAGAAGAGTTTCAATATAATATACATCGACGCCCTTGAGAGATCACTATTTCCCATGAACTATGTTGGAACTACGTAGATGTATTTCTCTGGTGCTATTAAAGGTCTTTTTCGGCTCAACGTCATAACATTACTCATGTTTGAGTGTTTAAGCAACCCTTAAATAAATTCGAATAATAAAAATTTAGTTTACATATATAATAGTCTAAAAGCTCTCTTTAATTCTCTTCCAAATTTAAACGAGTTTCCTATCCAATCTTTTATTCATTACGGGAAATTCTTTTCCACAATAGCTTGAATATTTTTACACTAAACGCATGAAAGCTCAACACGCCGCCACACCCACCGGGGCACACATATTTCCAACCACTTGCAACTTTAATTGTTCGTCCTGTATAACAAGTTCCCAGTTAGCTGGTGTTTGAAATACAAAATTCAATTCCAACTAAATGCATAAGCTGCAATTTTAGTTGTATTAACGAAACAACAACAAATACGATTACATTACCGTACAACATAGTATTGAACCCTTCCAAAGTGGGAACAACAAAAATTTCAATTGTGTTAGGTTCGGTTGGAATGCGAGGAATTTCGAGTGAAATGAATCGGTGTAGAGAGTGGATTATGGCAACAAACTGAAACGCAATAACAGTGCCGTATAGCAATAACAAAAACAAAATAAAATAACAACAACAAGAGCGAAGCGAGAGCAGCAATGAAAATCGCCAATGAAAACCACAAACAAATGTTTTGTCTTGTAAACAAGGAAAACAACGACGGTTTTTCATTTCCGTTTTCATTTTTGGTTTATTTATTGTGCGAGTCGGATTATTAGTGGGTCAGTCAGGTGTTCGTTTGAGAGGCCGGAACACATTAATGCGTGTTCCAAACCCCAAAATCCCGAATTGGGTGCGTCCGGTGTGTGTTGGGGCAGACCGGACGGATGGTGCGGGCGCAGCTTTGTATGAATTAAACGCTGTGGCTATAATATTTCCATAATGAACATTGACCACGCAGCTGAACGGTCAAATGGTCGACCTGGCGAGCAGTGGAGCAAACGTCAATGGACGACACTATGTTTGCGGTTTCGCGCAAAGATTTATGGCTTTATGCTTTGCGCAAATACAAATTCTGTTCTGTGCCTATGTGTATGTTTTTTTTTTTTTTTTTTTTGATTTCGAAGGGGGAATCTTCCAAAGATACCGTCATTTTTACGGACAGTATGCACGATTCGTAATGCTTGCTAGGGTACACCTCATTCGGGCCCACGCCCATTCGGACTTGCAGAGCACTACGCCTACGTACTAAACCCTTAACTTCGTCGCATTGCTTGAATAGACCCACGGAACTGCCATTAGGCATTGCATCATGGGTCCAAGCTTAGCCATTTGGCTCGTTAAACATATTCTTTTTTTGGTCTACTCTTCGTTCCGTCGCCGGTTTTCGCCTCGTTGCCAATATTTTCTTCTCAGCTCTTGTAGAGCTGACGCAGACCACATTTTCATCCTATCCCAAACCGGTTTTGATTGGATCATGTATTGTACAATGTTATCAGGAGTCGCACTATCCGTTGTCAGTTTTTCTATGTCAGCTCTCTCCTTTCCGTATCTGGGGCAGTGAAAGAAGATGTTCAACGCATTCTCTCCATAGTTGCCGCAGAACGAACAGCTAGTCCCGTCGTCGTGTCCATATTTATGGAGATACTCTCTAAAGCAGCCATGGCCCGTTAGTAATTGTGTCAGATAGAAATCGGTTTCCCCATGCATCCTCTCTACCCACTCTTGCACACTTTTAATAAGCCTATGGGTCCACCTCCCACTTGCTGTCGCATCCCAACGCCTCTGCCATTCGATAAGACTCTTTTGTCTTTCGTTTTTCCGCTCATTATCTGTAAGTCGTCTGCCTATAATTTTCGATCTGTCAAATACTCTTTTGAGTTCCATCGCCATTATATCTGGTGGGATAATACCCGCTACTACAGCAGCCGCCTCGTGTGATACCGTACGAATCGCGCAAGATGTGTATGTGTGGAAAGTGAAATGTGTGACGTGATGTGCTGGGCTTGGGTGGAGAGGGCCACAAGGGGAGCGTCAATGACTTTCCCACTGACCTAATGAGCTATTAAGAAAATTCATTAGGGTTAATAGCCACCAGCGAACGCAGAGCGAGCGAAAGCGACGCTGGCGTGCAAAATGCTGTGCCACGCCATGCTTCTGCTAGCATAGAAAACAAACACGATAAACCATTATTTATAGGCAGAGTTTAGTGGGGAATACAGTGCACAATTAAATGATAATATTAATTACAACAACAACAACAACACAATTCGACACAATTCACAATCAATACATTAATATGGAGTATAGATTAGTGCTCCCATGTAGGTGTTCAGTCATTTCCGTTGCGCCATTCGTCATTCGAGAACCTCTTAAGGACTTCTTCCACGCCATGGCTCTCAATATAGGTGACACACTACTCCTACGGCGCCCGACTCGTAAATTTCGCGCAACCTGTACCCATATATCCTTTATGGCTTGTTTCCTTCGGTCTTTCCTTCCTTCCTTGCCGTACCCACCAATACCCTTAACACCGTCAATAAATTTCCTTTTCATGGTATCAGCGTTATTTTGGACGTGCTTTATTTGCCATCGCCGAATATTTGATGTTCACGCAGACGGTCGTGCGAGCCTCTGATATTCCGATTGTTTTACATGCACCAAATCCACTTTGCGGTTGAAATCGCCACTGTTGTGCACGCACACTTTCTGTGCTTTTGTTATTGTTGTACTTTTCACTATCCATTTCTTTGTTACGTTCGCAAAGCTCGTTAAACCGAACGCAACAGCCAGCGTGTTAAGTGCGCATAAAATTTGGCGGCAGCGTTTTATTTTCGTTTGGCGGAACGCTACGCTCGTTCATCATTACGTGGCTGAGCATGCCGCTGCAGTGACCTTTCCCAATTCGTGCTGGGATTACACCCATATGCCAAAATGCCACAAGACCTGTGTCAGCCAGCCGGTGTGATACGCGCTGTTGTCGTCGTTAATAACAATAAACGGGTGTCACTATATGATCAAAGATAGCCACATTTCTTATAGGTTTTTCCCAAAGTCTTTTGTTTCCCTAGATAAAATATTAAAACTCCACTTATATATTCGCTAGTTCGCGGTTCGGTTGTTCAAGAAAGTGATATCGAACAAATCTTTGACTTGATATCGCAAAGGCGGGACATTCCAAAAGAAAGTGATGACATGATTCCACCTCGTCCTCTTTCAGGCAGCTTCTATAGAACAATTTAACAAAATCATGATCATATTACTGAGAGAGTTGCACATATTTTAAATTTTTTCTAATGGCTGATGATCTCATAACCTCGATAATATAATAATACTGAGTTCGCTTACAAAGTCAAAGCAAATTCAGATATGCTAGTATTCGCTCTGTTATGGCAGTTTAATTTTGCACTTAACTATCTAACGACCACGGACAACCCGCAAATGGTCACCAATGATCAGGGTTTTCTCATCAACAATAACGTGAGACGGCTGCTTAGACCGAAAATGTCGATCTCTAACTTTATCAAAGTTATCAATTTCATAGGTTTTTGAATTTACTGAAGTCAGACGGATAATATACTATATATGTAAGCATAGTGAAAGTCAAAGCTAAGTGAACTGATTTGTTTTAACGTTGGAATACCGGCCTAAATTTGAAATTTCAAAAGGGGTTTCCAAATGGTAATAATTCTTCCACAAATATGACAAACTAACTTCATCCGAGTGCAATTATTGAGTTTCGAAGCTTAGATGGCCTAATCCAACGGGCCACTTTCATCTGATTATATAACTTCCTTAGCATATTGTGAACAACTTAGTATATGTTGGCTACATTTTTGTGATCCATATCTTTTTTTTCTCAATATTATTTTATTCTCACATCCATTAAATCTGCTACTGAGGACCTCAATATCAACCACAAAGCGGATTACCATACCGAAAAACGTTGTCCAACATCGAAGCACTTCAAACTTGAGCCAATCATACGCACACGCCAAAATATATTGAACTGAAAGCCATATATTCACACACGACACTACGGCACGACTACACCGTCAAGGCTGTCAGGTCTCAATGCAGCGTCCCGCCGGGCAGCACGTGTGCGCGTGTGCTCCGGCATCACTTCCAGCGTTGGGGGACAGTTGGAGCACCCAGCTTTGGGTATCAATAGCGTTGCCAATAAAAAAAGTGCACTACCCCATGGTGTACCTGATGCTAGGTGGCCATGGCATTCACTGCCACTCGTGGCACACACTGGACCATTTACCGTTAACCCGGCTTTGCGAGGCGAGCCATACACGTTTTCATTGCGGACTCACCACCCTGGAAGGGAGTGTCAAAGATGTCGCTGTTCGACATATTTTTGATATTCGATACTTGAGTTCGATTTGTTACAGCAGTGACAAAATAGTGGCAAGAGAGGAAGGTATTGGTTGCAAGTAACTTGGAGTGGGACGCGCGTGCAGTTGTGGATATGTTCGTGTTGCTTATCGAGGCCTGCCTGCCAGTTATTGGCGTTGTTTGCGCACAAAATATTTATTTCGACTACAGTTACATGACACCCCCACTTCCTACCTCTACGCTCGTTCACTTTTATCACTTTTACTCATTCCTTTTTGATTCGCAGTTGTCTTAACTCGTATCGATTTCGGCTAACAACCACTCAAATCACTCAGGATCTGACATTTCAGCTGTAATTTCGTAAGCTAGCATCAATGAAAAGGACAACAGCAAATGAAACGGAAAGTCGGAAAAAATGTAATTGGATTATAAAGTCTACAAGGGGTGTTAGAAGTAAATGGGTGATCACCGTCCATCATACACCCACACAAACAAACAAATATATACACTCTGCCACGGGCGTTGTTGACAAATGTGGCGCAAGTTGCCATTGAGTGACATGTCAATGTGTGTGTGCTTACCTGCAAACACGTCCCGCACGTTCATTCATCTGCCGATTCGTTAAGCCGAGCCCAATCTTATAGATTCGCCAGGCAACGCGATTTGTGGTCGAAATTCGTGCTTTCACTATCAACAGCCTACACGACGAGCACTAAAAGCGCTGCATTTTCTTTGCACTCTCATCAATATGCCTTCCGAATCTTCCATGCGTCCATGTCCATGCTGTGAGTCTGTGTGCCCATTTGACTGACTGATTGCCTGCCTGTGTGATTAACGCGATTATTGAACCCAGCGCAGTAATCCAACAAGGCAGGCGGTTAACGGTGACCAGGTTGAAGTACAATGTGGCAACTAGGACTGACTTGTGGTTAAAAAATATTATTAAATTAATATACTTGTTTAATATTAGTGAATCCGAGATGAATTTACCGTAGCCATTCACACCACTGAACCTAACTCTAGAGGCCAAAATATATTTTTAAAGTTCGGAATTATGCTCAAAGGAAATCCGATATCCGAGTTGCTATCTTTCAAGCCACATCCATAAAGTTTCGAAGTTCATCAACTTTGTCACTACGTGACCCGTTATTGATCGCTGGATTCAAGATTAAGATGTTTCTTGGCAGGGAACACTAGGTACTGGCTACAGTAAACTCCTCCTGTTGGAATAATTAATTAACTTTCTTATGCACTTTTTCGGGGAGCCACGAAAAGAAGACAAATCGGTTAAAATAACTAACTAGACCTACTGTGTACGAACAAGCAATACAAAATTTTCACTGTCTTAATTTCTGTTTGACGAAGGGCTACTTCAGATGCATTTTGGGCGACCTCTGGTAAATCGATTTATTATGTACTCCCCAGAGTACCAGAAGAGCAAATCCATGTACAAATATAGCATGTATATGATTGAAACTGAAAACGGTAAAGCACCAATAGCCGGTATTTAAGCCACTAACCAACTAACTAACTGGCGCTGGCTATAATACGACGCATACTCCACCGCCTCATACCACCTGAAAAACGGCAATTTCCTTCCGTGATAGACTGGCTAAAACGCTTAAAGCCGCTCGAGAACCGGTGTCTACAAGCTCTGTTGGGCCGACGAAAGCCCATCAGTGGTGATTAGCCAACATTTTATCATTTTCGATTACGGAACTATTTCTATTTGTCTTTCACTTACATTTACCGCTTGTCATGCGGAGACTCTTCACCCACTCCACTCACTCTGCCACTTACACCCTCAATCTTCTACTCTTTTTCTTTTTGCTATGCGCATTTTTTGCAATTTCCTGTTTGATATTTGTATTCTTGCCATTCTATTGCTTCATCGTGTTGTTGAATTAAAAATAAAACCACAGACATATTTTCCAACTCATTTACTACTCCTATGAAGCATCTAAAATGCAAATATCATTTTATTACCGAAGAGCGAAACCATGTATCGACTCACACACCCACAGACACATCCTCGCGTAATAACAATGGCTCAACGAAGCCGCAGCAGCCGTAGAGAATGACTCTCGTTGTGTTCGCTTGAGTGTGTGTGCGCTTAACGGGAAGGAAAGGATAATAAGCATGCATACAAACAATGTGAAAATGTGGGAAGACTGGCAGCAGCCGCCGTGAGATAATTATTTGCAGTGTGGTTGTTTGTGGCTGTGGCGTGCGATGTGGGTGACAAGTGAAAACTGTGTGTGAAAAGTGTCACAGCGAAAACACAAAACCTTATTAAGGATTAGTAGTTACACGCGAAAAAAAATTGTAGTAGGCTTGGAAATTATGCGGAACTCTACTATTATGGGTATATTGAGGGATGTACAATAGATAAGGGAATGAAAATAGGCACTTTGGAGATGCACTATATCCAAATAGCTTCTGAATAGCATAGCGAGCCAGTTCTGTATAGCGGTTGGTTCTGAGGTGATTCCAGAAAAATGAGCTCATAACTTTAATTTTTAAATTCTCAAAAGAGTTCAAAAACTTTTGAGTTTATAAAAACCGAGAGGTCTCTCAATGGGGTACCTGACCTCCTGAATTACTATTTAATAGTTCATAAAATATATGAGATCCGATAAAGTTTTGGTTGCTGTTGCAATTCAACACTTCAATAATCAATAATTTCAAAAATCAACCATTCAGCCAAAATTGATAAACAAGAACTTTCTGAGAATTATCACCATTAACTTAGAAAACACCTATCCGATAGAACCGTTAGAATAGGGTAAAAACCTAATTTTCGATGAATCGAAGAAGTATTGTCCCATTTTAAATGAGAAAAGTTTTCCAGTGATTAATTAATGCGGATATGTTTACAGTGAAAATAATTAATCATCATTTCTCACAATTTCGTATTATCAGCATCGAAGTTAGGTGGAATCTATGACAAAAACTTTTTCGTTCAATGTATACTCGTATAATACCTTAAAAGAATAATAACAATAAAGTATGTGAGCAGGGAATGCATGGTTGATGTAAGAGAGAATGTGCAGCGCTCGCCAACGGGAGTATATTAAGATCGAATGCTAATAAAGTTGTGTCGTCATCTTCCCGCCACTAACCACTTATATGCGGGATGGCAGCTAAAATTGCCACACACACAAGCATACGGTAAAAAGATGATATAGTTCACTGTTCCACACTAACAATGTGTGTCTGTATATATAAGGTACTTTGTTTGTTGGAAGTTGTTATGGACTCCAACTAGTGAATTTAGCAGCACTTGCATGCTTTGCTGTATGTAAGTATGTGTGTTTGTTTGTGGGGGTGTGAGTGAGCATTGGGTGATATGGCGCCAACTTGCATAATTCAATTACATCCGATGTAGACTCATAAAACTAAATCAAAGGAAAACAAAGCGTCACGCTTCATTTATTTTTATGCGCCCACAAAGCGAATTTCCTATGTACTGCAGCCAGACGAAAAGAGGAGTCGGCATTGGCAAACAGCAGCTAGCAGGCAGCAGCTTACCGGCCCACTTTCTAGGAGCAGACGGCGCACCAACGCACCCACATTCGCTAACATATCAGGCATCGACGAAATTGACAGGCACAGCAGAAGCAGAAGCGGCGAAACATACGCAAATATTGTGGATGCCGAGCTGGAGGGCAAAGTACGAAGAGAAGGAAGTGGCGTTTTTAAAGGAGGCGTCAGCCAGCCAACCATCCAGACATAGTGCAGACGCAGCAGTAGGAGTCAGCCAGCAGCTGCAATGTCTGAGAAGGAAAAAAGTCGAATAATGGCAACGGTATAATAAACTGAAAACAAAAACAAACAGGACAAGGACCTAAGTGCGGCTGTTAAGGACTACAACTCATATGTGAGTTTGAAACGTACACACATACATACAACTATTAAAGAAGTATGTTTGTTCGCGATATTGAGCGAGCGTGCCAATACTCACACCTAACTGGCCTCACTGCCACTACCATTTGGAGCAATAAGTATGACACTCGATGGAGCCTTTGTAAGTAATAGGTTGGGTGGAGTGAGATATGATTACTCAAACTTTGGCAGTAAGTATCATTGTTGTTGACACCCAGCGTTGTGGTTAAACTTGAAGCTCACACACACAGCCACACCCACACACACAAGCATTATAAATGCATTGATATTGGCGAAAACAAAACAAATTTACAACACGACTTTCGATGTTTGGCAGTTTTACCGCCGCGGCGGCCTTAAATGGCTGACATTGAGTGAGCCAGCTGAGAGACTACGAACTTCGGTCGCACTTTCGCACAAACTCACAGCTTAGTTGCGGGAGAGAATGGCATGGGTATGGTAAGTTGCCGCATAAAAATATTAAAAATTCGAAATTTATTTAAAAATCAACAAGGGTCTGGAGCTGGGCAATTGCCTCGAAAGCAGCTTAATAAAAAAAAAACGCGAACGTCTCTGTTGTTAACGACTTTTGAAAATTGCAAAGCGGATTTTTATGTGGCTTCTTCATTACAACAACGACTAAGGGGAATTATGAGTATATCTATAAAATATTGCTTACAACAACAAAATGTGCGAAAATTGGTGTTATCGCCAACACAAGAACAACAAACAGTTTATAATTTAAACATATATCATTTTGGTTATAAGAATTATAAGTCTAACCAAATGGTACTTGAGTTTCATCACAAAAACTACAAACCAGTTAATACACAATCTCATGGCAGAGTACCAAAAATATCACACAGTCATTCGTATATATAGTATGTATATGAATACTAGGGGAGGACTAACTTAAGAGTCCTTCCCCTCCACACTTCAAATCAGAAGTTTTAAACATAAAAAAATCATAAATACATATTAACAGTATTGTTTTTGAGCAATTCACGATCATGCAACGAATTGTGAGCTTTGGACAAACGAAAATCACTAAACTCATAAAAACTCGTTGAAACTTAGCGGCAGTTACAGACAAAGTAAACAATTTCAATATAATAAAAAATAAAAAATATATTAAATTTATTATTAATATTAAATTTGAACACACCAGATGGTATATGATACCTAGACCAAACGTATAAACATATCAAATCAATGAAACCAACAAAGTCTATAGAGATCAACTTAAAGCAACCAAGCTGAGGGCTAGCATAAACAGTCTAGTTATATCTGGTAAATTTATCATGCAATATTATTGTAGTTGGTGATTAGAGGAATATTTTCGATTGGATAGGTTGTACCAAATAGTATTGAATCCAGTTGCTTCGTAAAGAGCTCATGACTCTATCAGTAACTCGAGATATAACGAAGCGTGGACTTAGTAACCCATCCCACACTTACAAATAAACCTCTAGCAATAATAAAAAATAATAATTTATCACAAATGTTCAAAATATTAGCTGCCTACTTTTAAATCTTTGCTCTTCTCCACCAAAAAAACTTAAGCACTTAAAGAAAAAATATGCTACTTAACGGCTTTTGATGAGTTTCCACAGAAGTTAGCGACAAAGTTCCACGAGCGCGCATACAATCCATTTTGAGACGCGACGCTGTAAAAGTTCAATTCAATTATGCATTATTTCCTTTTATGAGCACACATACTCGCCATAAACTCGAGGAGGAAATATTAAAAAATGCTCGTATGCGCTTTGTAAATGCGCAGTCAATAAAAACGAACGAGTTGACATATGATATATGCCATTATTAGACAATTCGCAATTGAGTAGGGAAGCAATTGACATCCTCCCACCGATACAATGGCGAATATCCATATGCTCGGGTGCTCAAGCATTTCTGAAATTCTTAGACGTTTGACTGAAAGTTATTAAAGTAGAAGCGCACATATAAACACACATTCATTCCGCGAACTCGAGTTTAGTCTTTGTGTGCGTGTTCGTACCATGATCAATGCGGATGCGATTTCTGCAAACTCATTCGCATTAAGTCGCAGATGACAAGGCGCGAAAAGTTGGCACATAAAGACGCCTACCAAAGAAACGGACTCGCTAACAGACTGAGAGGCGGTCTAGCAGACTAACAGACAGGTCGGCTGTTGCGCGACGGATTTGAATTTCTGCCAAGTGTAAAGTGTTGGCGCATTATTATCTTTAGAACTTCATAATGCTGGACGATACTCCTTCGCCAGAGACACGGTCCCTGTCATAGCCGCAGACTTTGTCACTTTGTCTACTCGACTACGACGGTACTGCGACTGCGGCTGGCTGACAGGCTATAACAAGCGAAACAAGCTGTGCCAAACGGCAAGTGACAAGCGTGAAAAGCAACAACAAGTAACAGCAATAATAATAATAACAGCACGCACACATAGGCAGATGTGGCATGCCACATCCAGAGTTGATTACACGCAAGCTGAGCGCAAAGAAATCGGAAAGTAATATTGTTAGCGTGCGCGCGTAGAAAATTATAATATGTGTAAAAAATGGAAATTTTCTTTCGCAGGCGATGGAAAGTTAATTTTGTGATATGCGGTATGAGTTTTGGCTCACGTTTCAGTACATGATTGTGTGTATGTGTGCTTGCACGCTTGTGCGGTGCTAAAATTTAATTTGTTTGTAAGTCGATTGTGCGTTTGTTAAAATTTTTGCGCTGCGCATATTTGCCATATCATTTTTGGCTTTAGCACGCTCTGGCACCATTGCCAGCAATTATAATTTTCAACAAGCGAACGACAACAACAATGATGGAGCGCAGCGATAATTGGAAAATCGTTGCTGCTGCGCCAACGAAGCAACTCATTTTGGCGCACCGCCAACAAACAAATAAAATTATCAACGAACATGCGACGGCAATCACAGGGGCAAAGTATCTGCGCGGCAATCGAGATGTATGTGATCAATGTTTAACGCGTTAGTGTAGCCCTAGACGACAGTCGTCTAGGCATTATAGGTAGGCTCTTAAGGGACCCACCGGAAACATACAGCTGTCACTCATTCTTGTAAAATGTCGAAGTACATAAATTTTGTAAAATAGATGTCGCTAGAATATATACATAGATATGTATGTATTGTTTATTCGTGTGTGGCAATTATCAGTTGCATGTCTCAGCAGCCGTTGCCAAACTGTTGATGAATAGCCAAAAACAATGTCTGCCTAAGCAAGCCATAAACAGTTTTTCAACATGTGTGCGAAAATACCGTAATTAATGCTCACAAGAATGAAGAAATTTGTAAGCAAGATATATATACATATGTACGAGGTGTGTTCAAAAAACAAAGACAATTTTCGTTAATTGAAAAAATTACAATTTTGTCGCCTTCGAAACAGTCTCCTTTCAATATTTTGTTTTTATGCCAGCGCTTCTACCAATCGTCGAAACACTTTTCAAGCTCGATTCCTGGTACGCTTGTAAAATGATGTCTCTTTAAGGTTCTCTTTATTTTTGGAAGTAGGAAAAAGTCACACGAGTAATTTCTGGCGAATATGAAGGCTGGGGCATCATTACAGTATTGTTTTTGCCCAATAATTCTCGAAAAACACTCCGGAGTGAGTTATTAACACACCAAAATCAGTCAAACTCACAAAAACACGTCTAACCTAGCGGCTGCTACAGACAAAGTTAGCACTGAAAACAGCTGAAAACGTTATCGTATTTCAAGGGCAAGTATATTTATACTACATATATAATAAAATATATTGATAATTGGACTCTTCAAACCTCGGAAATTGTAATTTTTACTTTAAATTGCAGTTGAAAACATATAACAAATAAGTTATGCTTTTTGGAAGCTTTTCAGAGGAACTTTATTTTCCTCTTAACATTTATTCATACTAGAAGAACCGACAAGGACTTTTGCTAATATTTTTTTGTTTATTTTATCACATTTTTATAATAATAAAATAGTAAATGACAACTCTGTCACAGTCTAAATATAAGACTTTATCCAAAGCCTTTCAAAATTTTTTATTCAGCAGAAATTTTGTAAAATTTTCCGTTTAAACGTTCTTAGTAGGTGACAACCCAATTCGAAATTACGTTCAAAATATTTAAATATTGCTCAGAGTTTGGCTTTGGCATCGGATATTCTACTCTTTTCCTAATTGCCACAGAATTAACATCCAATACGAATACAACTACTGATCTCATGCGTATATATTATACCCTTTACAAAAACACTCAATAAGTTTACTCATTAATACTCATTTAAGTGAGAATAAATGTGTGTTCGTGTCAATTTTACTAATTGTAATTGTTTTCAATTTAATTTCATTGGCATAGAAGTGAAATATTCAAAACATACATATTTTTGATAACGCCCATTTTAACGACAGCTCCGCATTATGTAAACTCATTACAACAAAAACAAAAACGACTAATTAACACATGACATGGCTGCGCATAGCACTGCTTTATAATTAGTAAACATGTGTTTCTGCTATTATTAAAAATGTGATTTTGTTGCAAATATAGACAATTCTACATTTTTGTGGCGCTCAAACATGGGTAATTAGTGAAACTTTTTTGTAGTGGAATGTCAAATGCAGATGCTTCGACAAAGGATGAAAACTATTAATTGACATTAACATTCACGACGAGAGATAATCATAGTTGGAAGCTCAGTTATTACAAAAGAACACAGCAAAAAAAAATAAATTACAGTAAAATGTGAATTTTAAGAATGTGATTTCATAACTGGCACACTCATTTCCTCTAATATTTTCCCGATAAGGCCGACATCTTAACAGAAACCGTTTGTCTAAATATACCTCAGGCTTCTCAATAATTTGTTAATCAAAAAGAAATACCGAAATCGGAATAAATTAAAAGTACACTTTGGTCGTGGTCAATGACCCTTGTCAGGAGTTTCTTTACCTTTTGGCGAGGCCAATGACCCTTGACAGGATTTGTTTGCCTTTTTGCCGAGGTCATTGACCTTTGGCTGGGGTTTGTTTGCCTTTTGGCTGAGGTCAATGACCTTTGGATTGGGTTTTTTGACATTTTGGTCTAGGTTTATTATAATTATGGATTGTATATTGAATTGAATTTTTTTAATTACTATTTCAATAGAGTTTTAAATTCAATTATATTTATGATAAAAACTTTCTTCGGGGTAATTTCGACTTTTTTGCGAAGCTAAGGAAATATCGATGAACAGGTGGATTTTCGGGATCCCGAAATTTCGGGATTTTGGTAAGCCTATTGTTTTTGCTGAAATTTCCACATTAATAGTTGAAAATGAAAAAAGGTATCGGAATTATTATTTCAAGATAGTTTTACATTCCATTAGACTTATGTTGAACAGGTGGATTTTCGGAATCCGGAAATTTCGTGTTTATGGTATGCCGATTGTTTTTATTAGAATTTTAACATTAAAAGTTGAAAGTTACGAAAGGAAGTAGAATTACTATTTCAGAAGAGTTTTATATTCAAATATATTTGTGATTGGGGTAATTTCGATTTTTGTGCGAAGATAAGGAAATATTGGTGAACAGTTGGACTTTCGGGATCCCGAAATTTCGGGATTATGGTATGCCGATTGTTGAAAATTAAGAAAATAAAAATATTTATATTTGAGTGAGTAATTTCAATGTTTGTACGATGGTAAGAAACAGTTTTATTAACAGTAATATATTCGGGATCCCGAAATTTCGGGATTATGAACTTCAAATGCATTCAATACATATTTCTACCATCAATTCCATAAAAATTTCTTCTTTTCGGGCATATGTATGTAGAACCAAGTAAATATCTAAATTGCAGAAGAGACAAACAGTTAACTTAAGCAACTTTCGTATAAGTTAGATTTCTCCTCATTTGCTTCCATTTACAAGCAATCAAGATAACTTCTAACTCTACTCACGTCTCTAACATATGCGCACACATTAATGCCGTAAGTAAGAGCATTTATTGTACTATTTTTTCACTTCAAACACAATTGCATAATGCTCGAAAGCCTTAAAGGCACTCAGGATTAAACGATTATGCTGCAGTATTTCATGGTTTTTCTGCAACGTCGTCCATACAACGATACAAAGCAAACATTGGCCAGCAACGGAAAAAAGAGAGCAAGGCAAAGCAAAGATAAAGAGTATTCATTGAAAAAACATTTGCAAAATTAAGTAGACAAGCGTTGACTGTGAAAATTCCCGCAGGAAAAGCACAAATGCCAAGTGAGAGGTCTTGGAAGGACACAAACGCGCGCCGCCATTTATTCCCGCAATCGCTTGAGCGTAAAAGACGTTGATATTACATAAGCAATTAACGTACATAAAGAGAAAATATCAAATTAATAATTCATTGTGTGTGCTTTGGGGCTGTGATTGTGTGCCTGTGTGTCCGTCCGTGGAGCAGCGTCACTCTGTGCTCAACGCCGCTGAGAGGTTTTCTTTTACGTCGCTGCTCGACTCCTTCTCCCCCCTTCCTCGGCGCGTCCTGCAAGCGGTCAAACGTTTTGGCCAGTTGTTGCAGTCGGAAACTATCACGCAGACACTGTTATTCCAACAAACAATATTACAGGCATAAATATGTGTGCGTGTGGAGACGTTGGAGCGCGCCAGCTGGCCGTCTCATTATCGGCATGTCCAAACTACTTGTAACTGCTCGCCCCACACACAAACCTCTCCCACTGCCGCTATTAACTGCTTAACATTGTTATGGTTGTTGTTGTTGTTGCTACTGTTGTTATTTTTCCAGCGTGATTGTCCTTCGTATTATGTTTTGGTTATTCTCCGTCCGCTGAGCACTTTTTTGTGGTCCTCTTTTATATTCAGCCTTTCGTTGCATTCCACTTGTGTACATACATATCTTGTTGTTGTTGTGCGTGTGTGCAGGTTCTAAGTGTTCAAATGCGTGTATGTTGGGGAGCGTTTTGTTGGCCAATGTCCATTGTTCTGTGTCGTTTTTTAATGACACAATATGGCAAGCTGTTGCCCTAGACTCCAATGTGTTTAACAGGGCAGCGCTACAGTGGGCCAAGCGTGGAGTAAAATTATTCATGTAACGGTCAACTCTCAAAGCTCAGATTAAAATTAAAAAGAAAGTTTTTAAGTTAAAGAAACGTAGCTTTCGGAGATATAATTATAATTATAGTTGTTTACTGGCTAAACCTACAACTGGAACGAAATACGAAATCTTCCTCAAAAGATTTGGAAATCGAAAGAGATATTAGCAGTACGGTTAGCCTTTCTCTAGATGAATAAAATTTAATTGATCGATTTTCAAGGAAGTCGAGAAAAAATTATCTCAACACTTTTTTCTTGACTGTTCGTGTTTGCCATATCAAGACTAAAACTCCTTGTTATCCAATTTTAGGTGTTTTCTGGTTTCACAAAGGATTGCCATTCCAAGTGTGACCTCTATCTTAGAGATCAGCAATACAACCTAAGCTAACTATAACTTTCACATCAGATTACATAATTTGAAAAGAAAAACTAACATATTTTGTTGTGAAATACAGGAAGAAGAGAAATAAAAGCAGAATTTAAATTACTAGTGTCTAATATCAACCGCATTATTTGAGGAAAAATATTTGATAATATTAAGTGAAAGCTCTTTCATGACCTAGACGAGCTTTTAAAATATAAGCTTGAGGACTTTTGATATATTTTTTTATATAATTTACTATGAAATTTTTTAGCTTTAATCCACAGTATAACAACTGAATGCTAACCTCCGTTTCAACCCCTCCACCGCGTTCAGTATCTATAACATTTATTCGGTTGGCCTGCTGCTACGTGTCGTGTCTGGCCAGCTTGGGCGATTTGTTTTCCGGCTTCTGTTTTTCAAATCAACGCCACTGTTCCGCGCTCGCCGCCATTGCACTCACCATATGTACCTTTCTTCTATGTCTTCTTTTTATTCGCCATCTTAGTTGTTGCGGCGACGAGGAAGTACATATGTGTTCGTTTACACACTTCTAGGGCTTGTGTGGACACCACTAGCAAGACAATGACAATGGCTCTACTTATAGGTTGTTCTATAAAAATTCCCTGTTTGAGTGCGCACTCGGCTACAAATAGAGCGAGATTGGTCACGTGCCCGGTTTGTTTACATTGCGCATTAAAGGATTTCATTTCTTATTCTGCCGGCGACGCCAATGTAAGTGCGATAGTGCGAAAAAGTGTGAAGGGGAAATTGTAGAAGTGACAACAATGCTTGGCATTATTTCGATTACAAATAGGTGGGATAAGTGTTCGCATTTACTTTTTTGTTTTTTGTCGTAGAGTCGGCAATGCCCCGTGATTTTGATTGCATTCCGTGATTGTTAGACTTATGTATATATTGTTATTACTGGAAGGACTAGTTAAATTTTGGGGCATTACTAATAATTAGACATTGGTGAGAAACTCATTCGCTTGAGCGCAATACTGGTCCTCATTTTTTTCAAACTTGGAATTTGAGAGCTTTGGAATAGTTTTGAAACACTTTTAAAAACTTTTCTTTTTGCTTTCTTAAATATACTTGAACAGAGTTGCCAACGCAGAAAATTTAGTACAACTACAAGTAATAAGAATAGCGTTGCCATATGTTTATAAATAATTAAAATACAAAGGATTTACGAATATTTATTGAATTTCTCATTAACACATATTCTTTTGAATACACCATAATGGCGTCGATTAAAGGATTGCCAACAACTGGACGACATTCCATCTATTTTTAACTAGTTCGTAAGCAGTTACAAAATATACAGTAATAAAGTGGGTTATTATTCTGCAGGACAAGATACAATATACATATATGCATTTAGAATAAAATTATTTTAATCGCGGCAGGACAATGCTCTGGCTACCCTTTAATTTTTTTGGAGATTTTTATAAGCAAACGAAATCTCAACCTTCACAAGCGAATAAGTGGACGATGAGTTTGTAGAATGAGCAGCATAGACATAGTGCGGATTCTGCGGGTGTGTAGTGGCAGAAAGATTTGGTGTAAATTTTCACACTTGCGTGTCTTGCCGCCTGCCACACGGGCACACAAACGCCAGCCAATGCAGCGGAGACTCCTATTACTAGTTATAGCCGCTGGCAGGCGTAAGCGTATGTGCAAACATAACAACTACAGCAACAATAACAATGGCAAAGGGGGCACCAGAAAACGTCGGTGGTTGGGAGAGGCTGTGGCACTATGTGCCAGGATGAGAAACAGGAGTTGCAACGGCAAGCTGTTGTTGTTCTGACGCATGATAAGTCTGCTGCACTGGAAGGGATCATTAAGTGGGTGTGATAAGTGTTTGCACTGGAGATAAGTGTACCGCATCACACGGCGCCCACACCACGGCCACATTGCATATAAACACGCGTGCCACAAATGCACACGCACTCCCCTTACATACACTTAAGCAGTGAAGTGTATATTTTTATGGTAGTGTGTGTGTTTTCTCACTCATCGTCCATTTGTAAACGTTTTGCAGTTAATATGTTTTGGTGGCTGAGCGCAGATTAGTGATCTGTTATCACGAAAAAATGCACTGCCACACGGTTGGTATTGTTGCTGTATGTGTTGCACGTTCGCAGGGATTTTCGTCTTGCACTAATCCACACACCCTCACAAACACTCCCAACTTCACTAACCCCAATACACAACATTAGTTCATATTTAATAGAGTTGCTGCAAAACTGCCACAGCATCCTCCCGACATTTACAACAATTCGGCGATATGAGCCGGGCAACATGTTAGAGGGTGTACTGTTGCACGTCATTGCGGCTGATTAACAGCGACTAAGCAAGGCATCATCTCAAATACAGACTGAGCGAGACACGGTGGTTTATTTTGAAAGGTGAGATCGGCAAAATAATATATAAATTCAGGGGCCACTTGTTACGAGTTAGCGAACAAACCCTTATCTTTATAATAAAGCTAAGTTCTTGGTTTATAATATGGAAAATATAGTCCCCGAAACTAGCAGAATCTCATTATTTTGAAACATTATTTGTCATTATTCAGAATCTTAGTCTTTATATAGTCTCAGTAATATTATTTGGCTTCGCGCTGAAATGTAGGCAACATTTTTTACTACATGCTACTCTATTCTTAATACCGCGACTTAGATGCAATATTTCTTCATACTTCATACTAACGCGATTGTGTTCTTTAACAACAATACTTCGAATTTCTCATCTCAAAAAAAAATTTATAATTTTTTTCCATAGAATAGATTTTATAAAACTAATTACTTTCCTTCAAGCACTGTAACCGAACATCAATAACTTAGTTCCGTGTGCTATTTCTAATATTCCTGCATATGCACGTAGCATTTACCGCTTTACCGACGCTACTTGTATAATTGCCTTACTGTTTTTGTTGTTGTTCTTGTTGCTATTGTTAGCAGATGACGCGTTTCAGTGATGGCACACGCGCCACACTGGCTTTCGAGCAAATCGCAATTTTATCGCCACCAATTACTTCAGCGCGCGCGGATAACCCAACGACCCACTCACAGCATTACACACACAAACAAATATACAAATACAAATGTAAGTAGTCACTTGTGTGTATATGATTATTCCATATTTAAAAGTCTGTAGATATTTACAATGCCTGTAACCGGTTAACACGTGCGTGAATTTTAAACAAAATACTTGGCAGTTCACAGCCCGCGGGCGCACCTCATATATTACCTGACATACATATATTCTTATCGCTCATTACATAGCTAAGCTTTATTTCCTATGGTATTTTCTATAGAAAAGTTACACATATATTTTTCTGCTTTGTCCTCAACTTATGCCTGCCACCACTATTTGGCGCTCAAATGTGTTTTATATGATTGCAAAACTATATGTATTTTATAAATATATGTCTGAGTGTCTCACTGCATGCGCCATTGTTTATTTGCGCTGAACTTCGCGCACTTCTCATCCTTGCCATTGGCACGCCACCACCATTCACTGAACAATCTGTTGATGTCAGCATTGCAAAGTCCAATACTCAATCAAAATCTGTTCAACTACCGGCTCAGCAAAGACCTTTTTATATATACATATGTATGTGTGTGGGTACCGGCATAGGCACCGCTTCTTATGCTGTGCGCTGAGCATGGCGTGAGTTTCAACACCAAGTATATCACCCACTTCGCAGTGTGACAACTTAAGTGCTTATGTTCGCTCGACTTTTTCGATTTATTGCGTGCAATCATTAATGAAGCAGCAAGTAGATGAGCAAACAGCAACACGAGTAAATAGCGCTTAAGAAGTAAAAGGAATTGGTTCAGATTACAACTATTTCACCCGGAAATTGAAAGCAAAGGGGGTGTGTTAGTCGGAACTAGGCCAGTCGTGTGCTTTAATATTCAATTTCCTGACGTAATTTCTGAATTCGGTTTTCATTGTTTACAATATTTCTGCGAAGAGTTTTAGTGATTTTTACCTGGATTAAATATTCTATCATTGATTGGCTAATCTAAATAAGATAATATCGAAATAGCAGGAAAAACTAGCCTGAAAAATACCTGGTTGTTGGCACATACATACATATTGCATGTAGATCAGCTTTTCAAGACCTTGACAATGTGAGTACCATCGATGTTTGTTATTGGAAATTATTTAAATTTTATCGATTTCCAAAACAGTTTTAAAAACGCACTTAAGGTTTGATAATTACTATTAACTATATATGTAAATAAATAAAATACATTTATTTAATATTTACTAATTAAATATTTAAAGCTGAAGTGTTTCACCGAAAAATACACTATCAAAGCTTTGCACTCAACTTTAGCGAATGAAAAACAATCGTTTTTACTACTTATCCCGTTAGTTTGCATAAACATGCTTCAATAAGTGAATGTTGGTATCTGAAAAATGTTCAAAAAACTCACATTTCCATTTTTTATTGAATAAATTAATCGAAACATACTGCTATGTCCATTATGATGACGCGGCAACGACTTTTGTGCATTTTACTCTTGCAAAAAACAAAATGGCGAAAATATTAAACGTCATTCATAAAATGATAATCTGCACTTTTGTTTGTTAAAAAAACAATTGACCTTTAGAGGGCATTTTCTTATGCCGGAAATTAACTCCAAAATTTACTGTTGTATATGCATGGACTAGTTTAGCCTATATATATATATATATATATATATCTTTTTAGATTGATTGGGTTCCACATAATATGAAACTACCTTTATACCATTGGACTCTTTGAATGTTATTGCCCTATCTTAAAAAAAGACAAAAAAATTAACTTATTTTTCAATTTGAAATATTTGAAATATATTAGAAATCAATTTCAGTGAAAAAGGAAATGAGGAAAGTAGACGGAGGAAAAAGCGTAATAACGCTGTTTTAAATTTAAAACCATTTTCCAAACATCAAAATCGATTAAAATACAATAATTATATTCTAGCCACAGTTTATACAAGAACAAACTTTAAATAGATTTAACCCAAAAAGTAATTTTTATGGCGTTGCTTCATACGCCCAGTACATTCTACAAATCCGTATGCGGTCACAGTAGGATTAGAAAGTTATACAAACCCTTGTCATAGACAAAAAAATTATTTATTACAGACTTTAGCAAATACACTTGACAACTTATAAATACGCTTTTAATTTGGACGGCATAAATTTAAAATAAAAATAGCAAAACAGAAAAATAGACCGTACAAATGAGCGCCAAACTGATTTACGAAGAATCGAAAAAAGGCATTAGAACCGGCACAGATTTAACACATTCCAAATAATCAACCTTATTCATAGCTATTTGTATTTTTCGTTTGTTCTTACTTTCCGAAAAGCAAATTATAACAACTGTGGCGGACAACATGCTCGGCCGCTCAGCTCAGCATCTCAGCTAGTGTGGGCTGCTGCCTAATATGCGACAGATTTTACTAAACACAAGCAGCGAAGGGGTAGTTAAATTGCGGAGGAGGAGACAGGGTCAGACGTGGAGCAGATTCTATGCTCGAAGGAGCTGTTAGCAATGCTATTTGTTTTTACACTCCATTGGTTTTATGATATAATGGTTTTTTCTGCATTTTTTTGTTTTTTTTTTTCTAACACACACCGACCGACCGACAGACTGCTTCTACTGCTACTGACACGCTGCTAAATTAATTAAACTTCTTCAATTTTAATTTAGTACTTCTCGACACCGGCAACACAGCAGCACACCGTACTGGCCACGGTAGCGGTGAGAGCAAAGCAACAACTACAACAACAGCAAAATCAAGCAAACAAAAAAGTACAAAATAACGGTGCTATAGCGCAAACTTAATAATAAGAACAACATGAAAATGTAACAAAAATTAAAATTGATCGGAAAAAGTCAGTTGGAGTTGCTGCAGCAGCGAGGAAACGAGAGGGAATAAATTCATAAAAAAAGAGAAATAATCACTTAAGAAGTTAAAAGCGTTGATTGGAAGCGAAGCGGAGTGATGGGAAGGGGGGCTAAATGCGTAGCACGCAAATGCAAAAAATGGAGTGAGCGATCGATGCGACGAGTTACAGCAGTAAACTTTTTTTTTTGGAACCCTGGCCCTCATTGCCAATTTGTCCAGACCCCAACACACAGAATTCTGGCACCGAAGTTATTTCATTAAAATTTTAATTGACGGACATTTTCCGGCAAATCAACTCAAGCGAACGTGCGACAGTCGGAAGGCGATAAGTGTGGAACAAGAGCTGCAGAAAGCCATCCAGCCAATAGTAATAGTGTCAGCGGAAAATTGGAGACAGTGGATGGTTCGCTAAAAAGTCAACGGACGCCGAAAGGAAGGAAGTGTAAAGTGCCAACAGAAGAAAAGTAAAAGTGATTTAGATGAAGTAAGTGAATATTTACGAGCTCGCCGCGCTAAGAAAGTTGCTGACAGAACAAAACAATTTCGCGTAGTCACAACCGTTCGGCACTTCAAAGGCGACATGCAAGCGTAGGTAAGCTGAATAAAGGACTGAAGGACATTAACATGTGCACGCGCGTCAACTGAGTCATTTAGCGGAAAGCTGACTGAGGTGCGCTATGTAGCTCGGCATGGAATGTTTGAATATTATTAGGGCGCTGGCGGTAAGCAGACTTGCAACACGGTTGGTAAAACCGCATACAAAAGCGTACGAAGCACGCCTTTTAGCGAGGCACGCACGCCAGTCCGCCGCAAGTAATGCGCCTTGCCGCAAACACTCACACTGCTCAGACTGCATAAACACAAGAGAAGCAACAGCAGCAACAATGAAGACCCTCCGAGAACCCTCAAACCCTTAAAACACCTTAAAACAGACAGTGAAATAGTAAAAGCGAACAAGAAAAACTCCGAGGAAAATCAACAAAAGCTCCAAACAATTGCAAAAAATGCGCAACAGTTGCATTTATGAAGCGCCAACAACAAAAGCAACAATAACGAGCAGCAGTTACGCCAACAGCGCAGCAATGAACACAGCGAGCAGCCAGTCTGTGTCGTGCGGGCCCAAAGAACCCGCAGTGAGCCAGTCAACGTAGTAGACTTCGGTCGGTCGGTCGGCAGGCCGGCAAGACAGGCTAGCAAGTGAAGTGGCAAACATATCCTGCGGTAAGTTTTCTCATTTCCACCTCAGCCAAGCTGAGTTCAGTGCTCAGCACAAGTTTGCTCAACTGGCGGCGGGTTCTTGTTGTTATTGTTGGGGTTTCTTCGCCAGCTGTAAATGTTGAACCGAAATGGGCAAAGTGAAAATCATGGAAGCGTGACATTGCAAGTGGTTGGATTGGCTTATAAATGTGTGTGAGTGTGCATGTGGCGATAACAGTCGCTGTGGAGCAAGGCGGTCTCTCCTATCAACAGCATTGCCAGCTGGAACACTTGGTTGATAGCAACCACAAACACCGTAAAGCAAACACAAACAAATTGTAGGTTATGAGGATAGACTGGATGGACTTATAGGGTTTTCTAGTAACCTTAGCCAAATTGCAAATCGGGCAGCGATCCCTCTAAATTAAGCCACAACATGTTAATTGATTCGAAGAACATCTCTCGAAGTTTTTACGAAACAAATAAATCCGAATAAGATCTTCCAAAACATGGTTTCAATAGTATTTAAAATATTCAACCAGATGACAGTGGTAACCCCTGATTTACTTTATAAAAACGAAATAAACGACATGTAAATATAAAGATCACATTCTTCTGTTATGGGTAGGAGTAAAAGAGAAAATAATTGTTGTTTAAAGACAGATCTTCACAAAGAATAGAATTACAATGTCGCTTAAGGATAATCTCATCCTTGGGCTTCTTGGGCACTAGAAAACAACAGCATTTTTGAGAAGATCAAAGGATTATCAACATCAATGTTTCGTATATTTAACTGTCTTCAGCAGAATTCATTTAAAAACAAAGCTATGGCTAACACTAATTTTGATTACAAAGGATCAATCCAATCATTTCGAGGAAAAGATAAAGCAAACACCAAGAATATTGGTAAAGACTGAAGTACACTAGAATAAGATACAATATGAGAAACAGGAAAAACCAACTACACAAGTGATAAACCGTAAGAATTAACACATTTACGTATTTGACGAACCGGCTTTAGCTGATGAATCCCCAATAGTAGTCTCTCCACTGCCGACTTCTCGAAAGTCAACTGCAGCGCTGTGAAGCAGCAGACATTCGACCACATTGCAGGCGTCATGAGCAACAATAATGACAACAGTAGCATACGCAGCGAATCCTAGTCTTCAAACGGATGCATGCTGACTGCCGGTGACGGCTAAACTGAATAGCCAACAGCATAAACAGCATAACGCCGCCAAAACACTTTCGGCCGAATGTGAGCTGCCAGCAAACAGGCTGACAAGCACACACACAAACAAACAAACATTCGTAAGTAGATATGAGTGTGCTTGTAAGGCCCATTAATGTCCTAGTGGCATGCGTCCTGCAGTCTCCATATGCGCGTCGCACACTCTATGCCCGTGTGGGTGTACGAGCTGTTATAGATTCAAAGGAATGCCAAACAAATACTATGTGCTCTTTGTTATCCTTTATGTTGAACTCATTTGTTTTGTGTGCTCTCGCCAAAATAGCAAACAGTGACTCTCTGTTTGTGCAGAGACCGGCGTGTGCGGCGCATGTGCCCACACGAGGCGCAGGAGAAATGTTATTAGTTTAGCGTCTACGCTTCCTGGGGTGTTAGAGAACGCGCGACCGGCGACGATACTGTGGTGGCTTTCCTTATGTAAACAATTTATGTGAAAGCCTAACTCAATACTTTGTAAATTGATATCCTGTCGAGCTGTTAGCTTTCTCAGCTCGGTTTCAGTCGTACTTTAGCATTCACGTTGAGCGGTAGACGGTGCGCTGGTGAACTGAAAAGCGCAACACGGTAGAAAGCTAACCGCTAAAGCAAGCAAATGAACAAGAAGAAGAAAAGGTTATGTGTTTGTAATTGAGTGACGACTAAAAGGAAGAAGAACAAGAGATTGCAACAAAAGTGCCGGTGTTTCCACAACTCCAAATATCAACACTACACACTAAAGTTACTATGCTGAATCACTAATTTCACGCGCTGCTCTTTTCAATGCGTAGCTAATCTTTACAGTCCTATAGAAAATTCTTTAATTTCCGGTCGCACGTTCACCACTCATCTGGAGGCGGTTTGAAGTGGACGCTGTAACAAACGCGTAAATAGTCGATGCGCGTGTGTGTTTTGTTTATACGCGTCGCGTCGCGCCGCTCCCGCAAGCCTGGCAATTCAGCGGTTTCACTTAGTGACGTGTATTCCTCCCAACGCTGTTGCTGTCAATGTCAGCATTGGTAAATCATTGTGTACGCGTTGTGTTTTCAATTTCCCATTAAAAAATCAAACAATCAACGACTTAACGCACAATAATACAAAACTGAGAATAAAGAGTAACAACGAACGCTGGACGCACATCCAACCTTGGTGTCCTTAAGTCATACAACTTGCAATTAAACGGAGCGAAAAATTTAATCCTATTAAAGAATTTGTGCTCAACTTAAAGCTTATTGGAAAAAGTACCGATATAACGCTTACGAGAAGCGCCGCGCTGTAATCACAATCTGCGTGCCCGAACAAGTGCTTTGCAACTTTCCTTGTCCGAAAGTGTAGCCAACAAAGCGCGCTGTTATCACGCGAGCATATTAATGAGTTGTCAAGCGCGCACACCATTACTAACACAAAAACTTCACAACAATAATGGTGTACTTCAAACCACTTCAAACCAATCTCACTAACTAACCTCCAACCAGCGACGCGCAGGAATCCGCGTATAGCGCGCCTTAATTAGCAACGCGCGACCGTGTTACGCGTAAGCCAACTCGGGAATGCGTCGCTGCTCGCACCTCATTAAAGTGTCATAAAAAGTTTCTGTTGTCATACTGTTACTGTGGTTTTATCAACAACAATAACAAAAGTAATAACAAACGCGCGAAGCAAGAAAAACGACAAGTTGACGCCGCGCGCTAACAATAGTAGAATATTAAAAGGATTAGAAGAGTGCTGAAAGTCTGCGCACAATACTTTGGTCGCGCGGTATGCAAAAGGACACAAACAAGCAGCGAATGCCTTTGTTCCAACCAACTACGTTGAAATTGTACAATATTGTGTGTACGTGTTGAAGGTGTAGAAACGTCGGACGCAACCCAACGGCGCGTTGTTAAGGCTATTTAAAATATTATTCTGTGCTGAAATGCTGAAAGTGCAAAATCACCGGGAAAAGTGCGCTCAAGCAACATTATAATAACAACAACAATAACAACACAAAGTGAGTAGATGTAAAATAAAAAATAATTCCTTTAACTATATTGCGCGTACGTCGCTGCCTTAACTTAACCAAACCCCAAACGTGCAACTCTCAAGTCTTCATATCTTTTGTGTGTGCGTCTCCGCTTTCAACAGTTACTGTGTTACGTTAATCCTTAGGTTCCAGTTATACAGTTATTGTGTCTGTCTGTGCGCGCTGTGAAAAAAGAACGTAGCGCCACGCAGCCACATATACACATGTAAAAATCTACTAGAATTCAAGTGTGTGAAATCGTGCGCGTTTGATTTTGTAAGTGCGAATGTTTGTATGTGTGTGTAGGTGTTGGTGATATATTGTACATATATAATAAAATATTTGGTGCCGCACTTGGCCTTTGCGTGCGTAAGCCTATCCACGAACCAACTTACCATCTCCGCCGCTTGGATAGTGATACGTGTAAATTGTGAGCGTGTCGAATTACCAAAAAGGATATATACACATATTATTTATACAGTTATTTGCACGTGTATGCGGTTTATGCGGAATGTTCTTGTCGTAGGATATCATTTCACATCAATTTCGGTCGAGAGCAGCTCTTTAGCGACGCGCCAACATCGCTTCAGCTAGACTGTATTCAAGCGGGCGTCAACAATAGCAGTTTTCCGGACAGCACAGAACAGAAGAGCCGTTAGCGAGTCAGCGACTCAAGCGTGTCAGCCAACCAGCCAGGCAGTTAGCTAGTCTAGCGCGTAAGCTGCTAAGCCATTCAACGGTGCTCGGCGCTCGAGCTGGCGACCGCAACACCATTTAAGCTGATTGCATTTTGATAAGTAAGGATTTAATATGTTTTTCATAAACAGCATAAACAGTTTGCGCCAGTTTCACTTTTTCTTTTGACTTTACTTGTATACACTGTTATGTGTTGTTGGCGCCCTGCTTTGCATATATATTATCATACCCATTCGAGGACATACATACTTACATAAAAAATATCTCACATAACTTAATGTATGCACCCAAAAGCGACTTAAAAGTTCAACCCATCGGCATTAGCAACATTTGAGAACTTCCATTATATTGTATGTTTTTATTTCTACTCCTATCGCACACCTTTAGTAATCCTTTCCGCTTTGAACTCCTCACACCATGTGAAATGTGACTCCTTTATGTCGTCAGGTTAGATTAAAATAAAGAAGAATTACCATTGCGATTTAAAATTGGATTTTGCTATTAAAGGGTATCCAGTTTTTTTATTCTTTAAATTAAATAAGTATGTCTCAAAAGAAAGCTCACAAAATAAGATTATGAGCTTACTCTGAAGAAATCAAAGTTTTATTATTTTACACGTTGATTAACCGGGTTATTCTATATATAATTATTTGATTTTAGTAAGTTCTTCAAAACCGTCTCCCATTCTTATGAAAAAGAAACTTTGTAAAAGTGACAAAGTCAAAAGTTGTCGACGCGTCGAATCGAACAACCATTTGACCTAACCTATTAGAGTATCCACAGACATATTGAGAATGAAATACAGAACCAGTTTACAATGACTCTTGACAATCATAGTTTATCGAAAAATAAATACCACAGTAAAAGATATAAATTTACTGTAGTTGGAAATTCAAAAAAAAAAAAAAAAAATTTATGTGATATTAATTTCTAATCAGAAAGTGTAATTTTATTTAGCAAAATGTGGTTTGTATTAATTTTTATCCATTAAGCATGGGCTATGAATATATATATAAAGATTTTTGAATATAAAATGGAGTAAATAAAATTTTCAACACAAAAATACACACAAGCATGTATATGTGTACTTTTTCTATTTAATGACAACTTCGTGACTTTTCTAACAGAAAAAGTAAGGATTTGCCTTTTTATTTGTTTTAAATCCATTCAAAGCTACAAAATAACTACATAACTATTTATGATAGACACTTTGCCCCAGTTGCTTTTTACAAGGAGTATGCACAGTAGATTGAAGTATATTAAAAAGAAGGTCTCCGACTGACAAGAGTTTCAAGTTCATCTTCCAAATTGAATGTAGGAATATTGGTTAAGCTTTTTATTATACAAATATATTTTGTAATTTTTAACTATTCACTTAAAGCGAACTTTAATAATAGATATCCAAAAGCAAAGAGAATATAATAAAATAAAAATTGTTAAGAAAGCTCTGATTAAACCTTAACTCTTGATTTTGAAGACCTTCATTGCTTGCCATTGTGAAGCGATTGCTTATTAAAACCTCAGCACTACTTGTCGCTCCTTACTATATCTCACGATTTAAAAGTTAGATAAATAACAAGAGTGAGTTTCTAGATGTGTGCTCAGAAAACTCACACATTCAATTTTGAATTCTTCTTAAATTAGTTATCATATAAGGGTGTCATAGATATATACCTACAAGACTAGATAGAGGTTTGCTTATCAGATATATTTATCATTCCGGCGTACATTGCTTTAGAAGAAGGAAAAAACGACAGACAAATTTTAAATTACTTTTCGAGCTAGGCTAGGTCTGACGCGAATGATTTGTCATAACTCACATGTTATATAAAATGTAAAAGTAATCCCTGCAAAATAATTCGCTTAACTAAAATCCTCTCGAAATGCCTTTCACTTGAGGGAAATAAGGATTTTGATATCAGGTAGCAACTCTTCTGAAAATGCATCTATATATCACGGGATATTGTAATATTTAATTTATTTTATTAAACTTTGAATTCAAAATGTTAAACAGGTGGCCACTATGCACAATAAAATGCTCTAAATTTTATTTTCTTTGGTAATTTAAGCTCTGTTGTTTGCAGTTTTTTCTTCCCATATACTTTTTAACTTAAAATTTACAAAGAGGTGGTAATCCAGTGATTTTATTATTTAACAATTCTAGTATTACGCTAAACAATATGTGACGAAATTTGGTTACGCTACACGATTTCGTTGCACTTAACTACAGCGAACTTCAGCAACACTTGAATTATGTTGGTACAGTATATAAGTGTTAACGTTATTTCATGATACTATACTCATATACCACCTCGCTTTATTAGCCCGAAAAGATATTCACTTAATTTTACTTCTTTACGATTTATTATCCTTTTACTTTTAATCTGCGACCTATTTATTTCGCCGCCTTTGACCAGACGCTTGCGTCATGCAAACAACAACAACTGCACTGTGCTTCAGTCCATGCCGAGAATGAGATCACCACAGATTTACATATTTATCTGCCTTTATTTACATAGATAAATATGTGCACAGACATTAATCCTCGTATAACAATTTCTAAAACGCCTGCCTCCCCTTGAACCCACTGCAGCGTTATCAAATACTTTGCCATTACTTGGAATGCTCCACACACACACACATTATACTCGTATACATGTATGTTTATATATATGAATGACACTGCGACATATGTGCTTACATGCTAAATGAGAGCGCCATTTTAATATGCTTCGCTTCACTCGAGCTGCGGCATTTACGCGCCGATAAATATGCTCGACCCAGCCACGCCACACCACGCTCTACTAGCACGCTTCACACGCTAGCTAACGAAGCGAGCGCTAAGCAAATATTTCCTACAATAATGTCCTTTCACAGCAGATTTACATTTGCGTGACTATCCGTTAGCAGAAACACAAACACACACATAGATATACATATGTATGTGGATATGTGCTCAAGTATGCGTTGATAAGCGCGGAAAAAAGGCAAGCTCTGTACTAACCATGGCCATTTAATATTTGTAATGCGTTGATCAAATGCTATGTTTTGTTGTTGCTTATTTGACTGCTGTTGTTGTTGCGTGATTACGTCAATGTTAACTGTGTTTGATCGCCTAGCTTTCTCTAAAGTGAAATAAATTTCCCAGTTCCAAGAAAAAATGCGAACACATTCGCGCCATCGCCACAAATGCTGCCTCCACTTCTCTGGCTTCTTCCGCACCGTTAGCGCTGAAAAGTGCGCCACTAATTGAAATCAGTGAATGGAATCGAAATGAAAAAAATTTAGATTTACGGTCGGTAACTTACGGCGCACTTATGGGCAAAACCGCTAAGGCGAACCGTAGAAAGTGTGGTGGACAAAAAAGCAAAAACACAAATGTTCTGATATAAATATCCTGTCGACGTCAACGCGTCTAATAGCCACTAACAGCTGATATCAACTTGATGGACATCCCCCAAAAACATTTTAGCCAACATTTCAATGCTCAAGCGCTTACTCACGCTCGTTGGACATTTAAACAAGGCGAATACATAAAATGGCTAAATCACACACACACACCTACAACAAATACACTGCGTGTGTTTATAAAGAACTCATCAGTCACCTCATTTGCGCTCGTACTTACACTTCCCCCTTCCCTTTTGTTGTCATACCATTCAGTGCATACGAGCGCTCATTTCCATTTGGACATAGTATTTAGTCATATCGCATAATTAAAACACAATCTTATCGCTGTTGGCACTCAGTGAGTGCGTCCGCAGCGCAGGTTTTCAGCTCTGTGTCAGGTCTTTTAAAGGTGTGTGTGCGTTTGTTTTTGTTGGTGTTGAAAGTCGTCAGGATGTGCAGGTTGAAAGCAAAAGTTCATAGAATTTTGTTTCACAATTCGAAGTTGGTTGGTCAAATGCACCGGAAAGTACAAACAAACATGCATACATACTCACTTCTATATAGTATATTATGGCAAAGGTGCTTTTATTCTTGAAGAAATTGAAGTGCTGCTGGCAACCTTGCTTACTGTTCTGTATGTACAATGTATATAGTAAATATTATATAAATTAAGGTAAATGCTGTTTATACGAAAATATTCAACAAAATTAAATTAAAACTTTCTCCTAAAGTATTTAATTGCATCTCTTCTTTTCTTATTCTCTTATATACTACAGAATTCGTTTTTAGTTCAAGCAAATATTCATTCATGACCTTCTTTCACAAGTAATTAGAGTTTCTTAAATATACTTATATTTTAAATATTCGCTTCTCAGTATTCAGATTATGGGTCATGTGTAAAGCGGTAGTTCCGAATTACTCTATATGAAGAAAATAGAATGGACTGCAGGAGCATGGTTGGCATTTTCACTGGCCACAGTATGTTAGCGGCGCAATCTTCTAAAATGGGATTGATAGATCCAGAAGATTACAAGAAGTGTCAAAAACAAGGTACCGGGGAAACAATGGAGCATTTCGCACTGACAACCATAATTGATCTATGCCTTGCTTACTGGCCTACCAGGCTAACCTAACCTATGTATTGAGATTATAAATCAAATCCTTTTTCATCGCAATTTTCTTACCGCTACAAGAATGGTATTTAATTACCCTTAAATGGTAATTGTAGTGCTTTTTTAATAAGTGTAGACAATTATACAAGAAATCAATAACCGAGTCTTTTTTGGTTTAAGTTCTTCTAAAATTCAATCTTTATTTCATACTTTATTTGTCCACGACTTTTTAAGCCACTGACTACTCAAGTTTTATTCATAGATTATGATTATATCGTCTATGTTTAAGGAATTGAACTAAAATGTAACAGTAATTTACTACCCATTTATACATAAATTAAATGTGAAGGTTGTGATGTCAGTTCAGCATAAAACTGGGAAAACGCAATGTTAAGTATTCTAACTATGTTTTCTAATATTCCGTAACACTTAACTCAATTTTCAATTCTATCTGATTCGTTAACTCGGCAATATATAAACCAAGAACCATCTAAACAAAAACCCATCATCTAACTTCAGTGCTTATGGATAATTTTTACAGAAAATATCGGTAAATCGCTCAGATATTCTAAATTCATTCAGAGGGAATATTTTTCTTTTAATAGTGTGTCTCTGTCATACAGTCGAAAAAAGCGTGAAGATAGGATACTATCTCGAACTATTCACGTATATTACACTGATCAAATTCAATAAAATATATATTATTTAAAAAAACATATATTATTTAAAGCAATCCTTATATACTTTCCACAAAAGCAATTTATATGTATCTAATATTTATTGGTAAGCCCACTTCCCATTGCTCTCCCACATAAGAATAACTTCGGAAATATTCAAAGTAACAAACGACTTTAAACAATATAGGCATCCTCCATAACTGCCCTAACCGTCACCACGCCAAGTGACAGCGTTGGCATATTTATTCGTTTATTCACTCCTTGTCGAAGATAAGGCCCATTCAAGAGCGCAGCCCAATCCCATTCGATGTGATTTATGTGGCCATAAACGAGGAAAATAAATAACAAAAGTGGGCTCGTGAAGCATATTTAATAATATAAAATCTTTAACGTTACTCGTGCTGAGAATCAGCTGAGTGAGTGTGTTTATAAAAACTTGAAGTGGCCACTAAAAATGAGTGGAAGTGTCCACACTGCAGGACAACAAAAACTGTCACACCACGACCACCGAGTGCCATAGAGAAACCAGCTATGAAATAAAGCAATCCAAAACGCCTAAATTTATGCAACGCGTTGTCCACAATTTATATATTTGTATTTGCATTGTATATTTCCCACGCACGTTTGTGTATGTGTCCTTGTGCGTGTTTGTCATTTATAAGGATATATTTATTATTGTGTTCGTCCTGGCAGAGCGCAAGCATTCCGAATGGTGATGTTATCGACGACAACAAAAACGCTCCTACAATCAAGACAACAACAATGGCGTTGACAATTACTCACCCAGTCGCAATAACAAAACCATTTATTTATTTCGCCTAACACAAATTTGCCATTATGATTATCATATCTCATCCACAAGCAGGCAGCAGGAGCAGCAGTTAACGGGTCTAAAGAGCGCTAGGACTATGACACCCACCAATCAGGCTAGTAGGCAACCCATTTGAATAGGTACACACACACTCGCACAGAGGCATCGATATCAACACACGCGTAATTCACATTTCTTGTGGCATTGTTTTTGCAGCGAAATGGTGTTGTTTCAGCCGGAGCTTATGGAAAACAAAAACAAAAAAAAATCGCATGCGAGATGACTTTGAAAATATGGCCTCGTTATCAATGCGTCGCTGTGTCGTTGGCAGCGAACGTGTTGTTTGTTGTTGTTGATGTGGAACGTGATGGTTACAAAACATCGGTGCGAGAGTGCGCGCGTGGGTGTATTTACCTGCGCTCTAGCGCCAGCAACTAGTAGTCTGAGGCAAATATTGAGCCAGCGCTGAGATTGTGAGTTGTTCGGGTGAAATAAATTTACATTTTTCAAGAGTTGTTTGTATGTATGTTTACGCGTGCTTATAGAGGAGGCCGCAAGGATTTTATTACAATTTGTGCGTCTACTTTGCCTTTTACGCACCCACTTGCAGACAGGCAGACATAATGTATATATTTCAGTATTCATAATTTTATTAAATCTTCCCTCTTCATCTGTGCCAGTGAGGTACCGAAAGCGGTGCTTTAAAGGGGCACCTATACCATAATGATTGTAGGTATGTATATACATATAACAGCACTCAGTAGCTAGATGGGAATTGGATTAAGTGGAATATCATAAATAATTTATTTTGTGTAATAAGAAACTGTCAGCTTAGAGAGTCTAAATCGATTAAGTTTAGATATAACACCGCGGTATAGCTAACATAAAGAAATGTACTGTCTCATTGGAATATAAGTTTATTTGAGTACTCAAGAGGCGTGGTCAAAAACATAGTAATACATATCTGCAAGTATCTTTTCAGCAAGGAAGAGACCTTGAATTATGTCTGACCAAAGACTGACACAGCGGTATCATTTCTCAAATATATGTCGCTACAAGTAGAACAGATTGGCTTGAGTGCATGGCAATTAACCAAGAGATTGTAGGTACAAATCCCAACGGAAGTAAAATGTACAATTATTAAATTTTCTCACAAGATGAGATTATTATTTCATCAGTCAGAATTTAAAATACATTTCTCTTATAAGAAAGCATGTAAAGTTTGAAAAGAAGGATATGCTGGGTCTTTACAGTTCCATCCAGATTTGAAGAACTAGTATCATTATCAGTTCAATAGTGTTCCAAGAAACAACTGTTCCACTAATACCCCAATGTTTCATTTCAATAAAAAGAGAATAAATCTCGAAATAATGTGATGTAATAATGACGTCTCTTTTGGGAGTTTGGCGATACATATATTCCACAAACTTATATGTAGAGCGCATTCAACTTCAACGATTATAAAATGGTCAGAGAGATGACAATACAGCATAGCATAGGCATATATGGAAAACATACACATCTAAATACAATCTCTGTACGAAAAAAGGCATCAAATCAAAATTTATTGCAAACCCACGACCATCTACAATAATAATGATTATGGCCACCATATTGAATGGGTTATAAATTCCAAAGTATCACTTGTGTAATATCATTGTCATTACGAACGCCCCTACTGTCATATTACAACAGCATAACGGCACAACAGATTAATAATTTTCAACTGTCCTGCACAAAACTGTTTCGGACTTAAAATCTGGCTCCCACTGCAGTTACAGCGCCGCCGGGGCTGGCCATATCAGTTTCACATCAACTCCAATTTAAACATCAACATTGTTGCTCATACGACCCAACGTCCACTTGCAACAAAAATCGTTTCGCCAGGAAATCAGCCAGCATAGACCGATGTGGCCGCAGGAGCGTATGTACTTGTAGTTAGACAACGGCGCCATTGCAGTGATACACTTCCCTACCTGCTACATGGGAATACTGCCACCCCCCAGCCCACACATACAAGCGGTATGCACAGTTATGGAGTTGAAAGTTCAAATTTCATTTTAATAATAAACGCTATAAATTTCATATTATGGCGCATTGTTCTGTTCTGTGCTCTGTTCATTTGACGCCGGTATCTCTCCAGCTCTCAGTGTTCGGTGCTCTGTCAGCAGCAGCCTGCATGCCATCGAGTCTGCTGCTACATGCGGTTGTGCCCTGTGGCATCTCATTGCCTCATTCGCCACCGCCGTGACCACTGTCGGTCGTTACATTCGTAACGGTATGAAACTGGAAAATTGTCAAATCTCAGCTGCGTCGCAACGAAATGGCCTAACGCACTTTTGCCTAACGACCAACGGTGCTGAAAAAACGGTATAACAGTGGTCGGTAGGCAGCACTCCCGCATGCTTTTCACAGTTGCACACTACAAAGTTTAAAAAATATAAAACACCCAACCATGTAACATTCGGTCATTCGGTCATTCCGCATTCCCGCACCGCGGAACTGGCTCCCTAGTTCGCCCATTCGTTCGTCGGTCGCTGGTTTGCTCGCTCGTTCATTCGCATTCACATTATTGTTTATGCTAATGGCGACAGGCAGTGCGGTCCGTGTACGCTGGCTGCACCGTAATTGCTGCCGCCCCTCGACGCGGTGGGAGTTCAGTGAATCTGTTTCTGTCAACTTTTTTCATGCGGCAAAAAGAATATTTTAAATTGTCCCCCTAAATGACAATTTACATCCCTGTGTTTCAAGTTTTTTTTGTGCCATTTCTTTTTTTCTGTTTAGCAAAACAATTTTGATGATGATATTTTATTATGTGCAAATATTTTCACAGTCATCACCTGCAGAGTGCGCTAGTACTTATTAATTTCTTGATGCTGGTCGTTATCGCTATGCTAGGGTGGGGGAATGGTGATGGACATTCTGTAGGTCATTTTAGGGTCAATGCTGTGTAGCATGAAGAAACCTGTTGGCAAGGGAGAGAGATAGCGAAAGAGATGAATGTAAACTTATTTATAGCACTTCGAGCTAAATGTCCTTACAAAATTATTTATTTTATTTATTCAATGGTTTGAGCTGAGATTTCAATTGCTTTTGCTCTGATTCCAGTACGAGTACAAGAACAATAAATGGTTATGTACATATATATATACTAAAACCACTTTGGTCAAATTTTATAGTTTGAATTGTTAAAAATAAAGCAATAGTTTGCCTTTTTTGTTTTCTTAAAAATAGTAAATGTATATCTTTGTTTATAAATAGACTGAATCCCAGTAAAAATAGTTTCACTGATAGAAAGTGTATCTCTTCATAAATTATCAAATAGCTCGGAGAACTCTTCAATTTGTATATAGTATATCATATGTAGTAAGTAGCTTCCATGTTAGATGGTAAGACCTCGTTTTTTACCAAAGTCCTTTGTATTTTTAACAAGAGTTCCGATTGATTTTAAAATATTTACGAGTAGTTGTGGCTTCTGAGACAGCTTTATACACTTCTCTAAAGTAAACTCTCACTCTTTCTCCTACGTTCTGTAAAGACTCTCTGATTTCCTGTTCCTGAAATGATGTTGTATTGAGCTGAGTAAATGAAGGCTCATTAGATCGATATCTTTCTTGTTCACTTAAAACACTTAAACTTCTTCTTGGACATAGTATTCAGTTGCAAGAACTTACGTGGCTATCTACATGCTTGCTATCAATACCATTTTGAGTTAATACATCTGTATGTATGGTACAACGGATGTTCCTTATTTAATCTCAGCTAACTTTCTGTTTCACGAAAATTCAATAGAATATATTTCAATGAAGTTTGAAAATTTCTTAGTTTAAATTGCGCACTTAACATTCAATTTTCTTACTTTCTACTTAATACAATAAACGAACGACCACACACACATATGCTCCCGCAACATCGCCACAAGTTGGTCCCTTGTTGCTTGGTATATCATGCCATTCGCGCGGAATTCACTTTAGAACCACAAGCCATTATTTTCTCCAACAAAGTAGAGCACAATAACAACATACTGCTGCTGATTCTTCTTATTCTTCAACTTCTTCCTCTTCTTTAGTTCCAACAGCGTTGAATACCAGGTGAAGGTGCTGGTGAAAATATCTTTTTGTTGTCCTTTCCTCTTTTGTAACATATGCAGTGTTTGTTGTTGTTCTTTTCTTGGTGGTGATCAATTGTCGCTGCTACTGTTTTCTCAGGCGATACAAAATGGCAAACGGAAACGAATGCCTTACTTTACAGTTTCTCAATGCCGCGACAATGTAGACTCCATTCAATGCGCTCCTTGCAACATGCGCCGCCACATTGCGGTCACCTGATAGAAGAACAAAACCCACGTAAACAAAAACAACAACAAGAAGCAACAAACTAGTTTCCATGCAACGCAACGAGTTGGCCTACAACATGCTCCCCAAGCCCACCACTCACCATATGCCACTGCCGAGTTAAATTATTCATTTCTTCTTGGGCACAAAGTGTTCGATGCTCAAATGAATTTGTCATTTTAAATTTGTCGGGGAGCAGCTCTCCAACAACGGGGCTTGCTGCGGAAATGCTGGCGGAAGATCATAAAAAGAATACAGGTCTGAAAACAACAAGCGACGGCAGCGGCATTAAGGTACTGGAAGCAGCACAAAAAATTATGCACTCAAACCAGCTACCGTTGTTGCTGCTGCTAAGTTGCGAGCGAAGCGACAAAAAACGGAAATGACAGAAAGTGCAAACGGAAACACAAAAAAAAAGTGTTCAACAACCCGCTGAACGAGCAATCGAACAGCCAGGCGACCCAGCGACCAACACAAAACGGGAGCACAAAGTGGAAGCATTGAGTCCTACAATGTGGTGTGAGCAAGAGCTGTGGGACAAGCTTCTTCAACGCTTCCCATTTGCCATAGCATACTGCTAGGGTCTGGTGCTATTTTTTTTTCGCAGCACTCGAAGTGGACGCACCTCATTTTGCTGGCTTCTGCCCAATATTTACAAATTTATTTAAACTCTTCTCTCGACGACCCGCTCGCGGTGAGTTCGTTTTCGATTCGTTTGGTGGCTGGACACTTTGCTTGTTTGCCCGGAAGCCTTAGCGTGTTGTTGTTGTGCCAGCTGTTGCGAGCGCTGGGAAACCTAATGACAGATATCCACATACTATGTATACTATCGGCTCCCAAACTCCATTTGTGCGCAATAATTTCATTGTGATTTTAAGGTTGGTGCGCGCAGCAAAAAACTCGAATCCATTTTAAATTTCGAGTTAACTGTAAAAATATACAATTTAAATATTGAGTTAAACCAGTTTTTTTAAGTGCGATCTGCCGCATAACGGTATCAAAAACGATTAATTATTGTAAAATATTTTCCAATGGCTATCGGCAATTTAGGGAACGTAAATGATATGAATCGTCCAATAAAATTATATAGAGAGATCTCGCTTCCAAAAAGTGGATAATCTAAGCCATAGCTTAGATCTCTAGTATGTACCCTGATCTGTATATTTCAAATACATATTCTGGATCCATGCGGCATCTATCGAAACTCTCTGATTGAGATCCATCAATAATGAGCTTTAAAAAATTTAGGGTCTTCAATCTTATGCCAAGCTAGTCTGATATTTGTCTCGCTTTCTGCGTCTTTAATTCTCAAAATATATGGTACAATAGTTCTATTGGAAATACTCCTCAATCATATTTTCATTCTCGGCAGATCATAAGCAACACTTCTTAATGGATTCATGGCATAAAACTGAACTCATAAATAGTCGACTATCATCTCTCGTATCCATCCGTTAGCTGGGTATTCAAAAAGAACTTTAATGCGTAAAAGGAAAAAAGAAAGAAACATAAATATTTATCCATGCTGCTTTGCTCTACAATACAGCCGAACCCGTTTCTTGGACTATCTTCGAAAGATTTTGCGAGATCTCTTGGAATATATAGTAAAGAGCTGTTAAACGGTGGAAAACTCAAAGACCATACTTCCTTGTTGGACTGGTTCCAAAGGCGAAGTAAATCCTGTATAAAAAAAAAATTGTATCCAATTTCTATACGATTCTTAAGTAAAACAGAAGAAATTACCGAAGGAATTCTTTCAAGGACCATGAATTCCTACAGATAAAATTCTTACTTGGTAGAACCCAGACAAGAACTCGAAACTCTGGGAGCTCAATTTGTGAAATACGTTCTCCTAACAAATAAGGTCAACCTGTTTGGATGGATTTTGAAATTCCGGCTTTTTGAAACAACTGAAGGAGACTATCACAAAAGCTATTTTCAATTTGTTACAATTTTCATAAACTTTTAGTAATAGAACAGTGAAAAATCCTTCTTTGACCCACTTAAATATGAAACACAAAAACATGGTACATGTAATCCGCCACAATTCTGCGGTTCTGAGCAAAATGGCGCCTACTAAGCGGCAAACACACAAACATAAACCCACATACAGTCACACCCAGCACAACAGCTGCCGGAGTATAGTTATTTCTTAATATGAGAGGCACTTTAGAAATTCATATATTGTCTAGGCAATCTATTTACGCTTGCAGCTCTTGAATATTTGTGTGCGAATGCTGCGCCGAGTTTCGAAAGTTGCAAGCAAAAGAAAACTTCAAGGAGCAACTTTTGCCTCACTAAAGTATATGTTTATAGCTTCTAGTAGCGCTCAGCGTCCAGGAACCAGTGCCGCAATGCTATATCACACACACACTAGTCTCGGCGCTCACACAGAACTTTTAAAATTGGGGTAAGAAAAGCATTTGTCCCAATAACACCCGAATTTTGGTCGTTCATTGTTCACTGTTCGCTTTCATTGTGCTTTACTTGTGTTCTTCAAGTAACTTTTTGCGAATTTCTGTCACTTCCACATCCTCTGTTGCCATTTTGCAGCGACTTTGACTTTTCAGGCAACACTTTGCTACTTCTTTCTTCTTACTTTTGCCGCCGCTGTCGGGCTTATTGCCTTCGCTTTTCGTATTCCGCCATCTCCTGCTTCGTCGTCTTCTTCTTATTCTTCTGCTGCTGCTGCTAAACTTATTTCGGCTTTGCTATTTGCTCCCAATTGAATTACTACGGCATGAAAGCCAATTTTATAATTGAAACGCTTTCATTGCTTTGGGGCAAAGTCTATTTTAATTTACTCTGTAACATTCCCCGCTCCACCCTTTTGATGGCACTTACAAATACGCACACATATACATATATGTGTGTATGTATGCATATGCTACAAATTATTCGACTTGTTTGAGTTGCAGGCATTTCGGAAATAAGTATGAACCGTTAGCAGCATGTAGCGCTCGCACCCAAACACTTCGTACCACAGCAAAGCCAGTCGGCCTGTCAGCTTGCCGGCGCGCCAATCGAGCACAGCATGTTGTCAGCAGCAGCAGCAGCAGCAACAGCAACCAATGCCAGAGTCAAAGTCATCGACATGTCTGCTGTCCCATCGTTAAATCGTAATCGTCATTCTCGGCAATCCAATACGAGTCACACACACACAGACAAGCCGACACACATATATTTCACAAAACCTCACTCTCACTCGAAATTTTTTGAGTTTTTTTGTTGTCTCAAACTCACTTCAGTTCTGCTTCCGGCATGCCCTTTGCTCTACCAGCTCTTACCCAACAGCATTAAATGTTTTGCTCATTTTTATTGGTTTCGAATTTTGGGTTCATCGAAAAAGTTCTAGGCACAAATCAATATTGGTGTGGGTGGGATAAAGCATAAACAGTAGTTGTTGTTGTAGCGCCTTTTGGCATCAGTTGAAATTAGCTGGATTGCCTGATGATTGTTGTTGTCCTTCGTATTGATGATGATGAGCGGGTGCTGCGTTACGCTGGTCGCCAAATCGTCGTCAATCGTTCGCTGCGAAATTATTATTAATCAGCCACGCCTCCTGCCATTACGCTCCCAACTTTCTGCGTCTTTCTTAGCTGCCTTTTCTCCCTCATCCGTACCCTTTGGTGGCCGCGTCGTCGGCGTTGTAATTGAAAAGTTTTCGTTTGATTTGAATACATCAGCAGCAGCAGGAAATGAAGGGTTAGCGCCGGCTGTGTGGAGCGTGGAACAGCAAAGTGCGGTTGATGACGCGCTGCCATCTTCGAGGACTTCGAAAAGGATGCTCTTTGATGATGTTACTGCTGATGATTAATAAAAATTTTTCGTCGTTCTTTCATTAGTCGAATAGTGAGTCTGCCAATATTGGTTACAGTTTTCCATTGAGATTGACAGTCACTTTGATTACGCTGCGCACAGAGGCACGTATACACACGCCAGCAAATTGAAACAAATGCCGCTTCCTCCGTTTGTATGTGCGAGTGTTTGCTTGGAATGGAGGCATGCAAGTGTGGGGAAACCACAACTATTTGTAAAATGTTTGAAATTAAAAGGCTTGCCAATAATCGTTCAAAAATTCGTTCGCTATTGCCACGTACATACTCATACATACAAATTAGATTTAGGTTATACTCGTATTATCACATGTTTAAATGCATTGGGGTGCCGCATGCTGGTATTTTGTATTTGTAGAGTGAATTAATTTCAGATTGAGAAACAATTAGCATTGCTTGGTTGCTCATAAAACTTCTTACAATAGAATTCTCCCTGAATAAAAATTTAATTTCTACGATCATATCTTTAGAACGGGTTAGGATACATGATGAAATAAAAAACATGTTAAGAAGTAAGGCTTAAGTTAGGGTTTGGATGATTCCAGACTTAGACAGTGAAAACTTTGTGGGATTCAGGATTAGTGCTAGACCACTAGAGGACAGCGTATATTACTATCGCTAGAATCCTCAAAAATAACTTATTTTCAAATGTATCATAAAATGAATTTGCATCCATAGATTTGAAAACGGGTCTCAAACCTTACTATTAAGTTTCCGCAGTCATAACAATTGCTAAACTGGGATAGAGAGTTCCTTTAATTTGATATGGTATAAAAAATCTTCAACAATTTCTGAAAGATTTGTATTATTTTTAAATATTATTGCTCTTAAACAATTAATGTACATGTATACAAGTTAACAAATACTAATTAACAAACAAATTTGATTTCCAGTTTCAACATATATTCCTAACAAGATGTTAAATTTCCGTCATTCCCTTTGTGAACCACTAACCACTAACCACCCTCATACGCGAATTCTCTTAACACATTTCCATACAGACATACGACTATTTGCTGCCTTTTATAAGTATATATGTAAATGCGTGCATGCGGCAGGTCTTTTCATCACATAGTTAATGATCACAGCTTATGATGACGATGACATTATCTTTCCACTTTCATACAGATTCCACTCCGACGGGGGATACTTCTTATTTGTTGTTGTCATTGTGTTAATTTGTACTTATGTATGTATGTTTGTATGCATGTGTGTATGCGTTCTGTGAATACGTGGAGCAAATGCTGCTCCTTTACCAAATGGCATTGTGATAGACGTCTGTTAAACATTGAGGCAGACAATGTGAGAAAATAACTGAGCACCCAAAGCAAACTTGTGTTGTAAACGGAAGTATTGTAGGACTGGTCATTAACTAGTTCATTGCGATGTAGTGTTGGACTCATTCGTTTTACTAGTAAAGGTTTCGTGATTTTATAACTCAACATGACTTTTTTATGACCCAATATTAACCCTCAACAGACAGGAAAAGACTTCTGAGACTCGTGGGGAGAACATTCTTTGGGACTTCTATGCTATAAAGATGATCCCAATCTACTGCATTATGCTGCAGAGTCCATATCGAATTTATTAGGACTATTCTGAATGGTGAATATCATGTCTAACCTAAGCTTAATGCACCTTCTTCCTCCCAGCACAAAACTAGTCTTCTCCGTATACGTAGAAATTACTATCTCAATTGCTCTAGTGATCACATACTCATGCTCTTTGTGCGTGTGAAAGCTTTCATATTTGCGCTCAGACATGTGTATTTATGAGTCAACTGTCGCCCGCTCGTTGCTCCAGCTGCTGTCGGCCAGCAAGCGCCAACTACTCATTGAATTCATGTGAAATATGTCTTTTGAATTATTGATGAATGATGAACGTTATTTACTGTGATGCGTGCGCCCCCCTTTCCCTATGCTCACATGCGACAAAAGCATTTACACTAAGTATTATTTGTAACCGAATGGATGCCCGCACACACACACGCAGTGCATGCACTTATGGGAGCGTATGTATGTATATAAACATAAAAGAATATCCAATATTTATTGAGAGATGTGTGTTTGTGGCTGTCTTTCATGGCGTTTGTGATGTAAATGCGCAGCAAACACACACACTGGCAGTCATACCATCAACGCTTTCGCTGTTTCCGTCGCCTTGTTGACATCCACGGATACGGATGTTCCTGCGATCGCTGGGGTATTTAATTTTGCTCTGCTGTGACATACATACACACATATAAATGTTTGTTTGGGTATATTTCAAGGCTGTCAGTTGGTTTGGTTTGGTTAATGTTTGGTTTTTAATTCATATTTTTTCTTTTCTGCTATTTTTTGCTTTTAGCTATTTTTGTGCCAATACTCGCTTGTTTGTGTGTGTGTGTGCGGGTGTGTGCTCCCTTAGAAAGTTATGCGTTTCATATGTTAAGTACTTGCATATTGCATATTAGATGTGCTGAATTTGCTATGCATGAGCTATTGCATACTTCAAGGCCGCTTACATCTGAATATACTTACATACATACAGACATATGAATGTGTCTCACGCTCCGTTGACTCTCTGCAGCCAGTTGCTTATTCGCCCTGTAATTCACTTTTGTTTCCTAAAGTGTATTGGCTTTGAATCAGAATTTCTCATTGCTTTTTGCTTTCACCATACTGCTGCTGGCTTTTTTCTTTATTAGGAGATTATACTTCGCTACATTTTTGGTTTATACATTACGAATGTGGGCGGTTTTAAGAGCAAATTTACTTATTATTTTGTTTTTGTTTTGAGTTTAATAAGCTCTATTTTGTGTGTCTTTTATTTGGTTTTTGGATTTCCTATTATAACAAAGAAAGATAACTAGATCGCTGATATGCAATATATTAAGGGATAGAACATGATTTTCTGATCCCAAGCTATGCTCTCCGATGAAGAGCCTAGATCGAAGAGACCACAATGAAGATGTCAACTCAATGATGAAAATTGTTGAAATATTTCTATGGAGACCCAGTGTACCAAACACTCACCCTATGAATAATAACGGAGCTAAACGCAATAAGGTATTTCTCGAAAGCTATCTGCAGAATCACTCATAAATTGTTAAAAATCAATCAAAACTCATAAAAGCGAGTTAAGATGGCATATGAATATTAACTTTATTGATGCCGATTCCGTACAACCAGCCACTTTAAAGGAAACCGATAGCTGACTGTTGGGTCTACTCGAAGGTTCGACATATACGATGTCGACGAAAAAATACCCAGCCAAAAAATAAATGCCAATTTGTGACCTAATTCACCGCGGACTGCAAATTACTGCTCTACCAAAACATTCTCTAAATTTAAAGTGCGCTTTTGAAACTCTTTTCAAATCCACAAATTAACTGCTCCAGCACCCAATCACGCATACATCTCATCCATCTAACTATCAGATTCAAAAAGCTTCGTTGTTGTTGTTTTATTGTTCGATGGTTTTTTGTATTATCCATGTCATTTTCAAATTATAACCAAAATATCAATCAAATCGCATGAAAGCAAAGCATTTGGTGAAATTCTGATTCGAATTTTCAAAAATAAAACCCGAAAATTAATGAATGTCAGCACACAGTGATGTGTACGAGCAAATTGCACAAATTGCTAGCAGTCAACCGACAGACAGACAGACAAACAGAGAGTATTGTGCTTGAAAATAATGAAAGCAGTAATTGGTCATTGAAGTATACAGCTATCCAATTGCCGAGTATTAATGAGCGCAAATGTAAGCGTCGTGCCACACACAGGTAAATTTTGAATGGAACTGTGTATGAGTGTTTGTTGTTATTGCATTTGTAGTGAGTCCTCAGCATGAAAATAGAAACGCAATTGGCCACTAGGTTTCACAACTCGGTTGTCGGTTTAAATATCAATTGCAGCTGCTGCTGCTCATTCATGCCAACACACTCACTCACGCATACACTCACGAATGCACACACACACATCGCTTCTTTGTTGTTGTATGAGATAAAAAGCTATTAATTGTTGTTGTAGATATTCGAAATAGTAATCGCTGCATTGCCAACGGCAGATATTTTTGTTGAACGCGCATTGATTGCACACTTCGGGCGCTAAATACTGACTTACATACATACAAACACACGCACATGCACAGGTTTATGTCTATGCAAATGTTTAGAAGTGTTTATACATGCAATTCTCTTCATGTTATACCGTTATGTTTGGATGTAAAAGCTGCGCTATTTATAGTTAGAGCACGCTTGAAATCCGTTTAAGTGATGTTACATTTGCATATACATACATATATACATATACATACATAATTAACATATTTACTTGTATATTGCATTATATTATATGAAGTTTTGAATGAAAGTGTGTATCCTTAAACTGGTTAAATCGGTTGCATAGTCGTATACATTTGACACTTTTCATTATATTTCAAGACTTATCGGAAGTCACTTAAGTATCGATAATCAGTCGTCAACACAGTTCAGATATATTTTAACCCAAAGATTAATTTCTAAAATTTTTAAATAATACCTTCCTATAGTAATATTTTTATATAAAAATGTTGGTCCGAAATTTCGGGATCCCGAAATTAACTTTTCGACAGTGGTCTATAAAAATTGTGTCTATTGACTTTATTTGTAAAATTTATCGCAAATATTTATTAAAATTTATCTAATCAATTATACATTTTTTGTAAATAAAAATAAAAAAATATTAGACCCGAAATTACGGGGTTACCATTTCGGGATCTCGTAAATGTGTTTTCCTGTATTCAAACAAATTGTATCTGCAATTACCCGACTCAGTAGCTGTAGAGAGTCATTATACAATTGATAAAAATAATTGGAAACTGTGTTATTGGAATAGTATACCAAAGGATGATCCATAAGTATTCACATACGATTGCAGTCTGTGCCAGCCGATATAAAGAGCTACTGAATTTTGTTAAGAGAAATGCTAATTTTAAACTAGATTATTAAAAAAAAATATTAAAAGCAATTCTGAAAGCTTTAATGAAGTCTTGAATTTTGTAATAAAAATAATCGCAAAACTTCAAACACCCACTCTATCACTGTAAACAATTATTTCCCGAAATTTAAGTATTTTTTAGTTAAATTCCAATTGGGTGCTTGCGACAAACTGTCAATCAGACACAACTGCATGCATACGAGTATACAATAAATAAACGTGCCTAACACTTAACAGTTATAACGGTACCACGGATGGGAGCATATGTAGCTTGTTACAACGCTGGAGCAACGGTATCCATGGCATCCATTAGAAATGTGCAGAATATTTATTAGATACATATGCATGACGGACGGACCATGTTGAAGCGGGCTGGCGAAGGGGATTGGAAGATTTGAAGGAAGCTTGTCATTATTGTATCCATCACCAGTGAAATTGCTGGATAACACACACACACGCGCAGCATACTAGTAAAGAAACACTCACACATACACATATATTTATGTAAGGGCTTTGCTAGCGTGCGAGCTTGAGCTAGAGTGCCCTTGTTTGAATGGTTGTGTATGCGCCACATGCACATGTATGTATTTTGTGATTTTTTTCGCATGCATGCATTCCGACGACGATTACGCGCGTCACTGGTTGAAGCTTTTATTGAAATTTATTTCATGATTTTCATGGTGTTTTTTCTTTTATTTTTCCTTTTTTTGTTGATTCTTTGCAAAATGCGAAAAAATTCCGTTTTCAATTCTTTCTGCTTGCCTGCTCGAGAGTGTTACGAAATTGTGTCTTGACGGCTGGCGGTTGCCAACGTTCCACCCGCCGCCTGCTGTTGGTGCTTGATTGCTGACTGGCAGGCGTCCATGAGAGTCACCGCCAAGAACGGATGCAACTCAACTCGACTAGCAAACATTTGAAAATGAAAAGTTTACTACAGAGTCAGCGTAACAACACTCGCTCCAGCCGCGCGCGCTCGCTGTAAAGGCAGTTTCACACAAATGCGCCGCCGCTCAGGAGGAAATGCGCTACTGTTGCCATACGCCGTGGCGCTTCCGCACTTGTCGTCATCGCCGTCGTCCTTGCAGGAGCTGCTCAATGGCAGTGCTTCGACACTCCACAGCCGTGGTTAGAAGTTTTCGCGAAAAAAAGTTGAAGGACACGCGTACTTGCATTCAAATATTAAATAAGGGTTGCGTGGCAACTCTGTTACTCAGCCGCGCTCAAAATCAACATGCTGAAATTGAGCGCTTGGCGCACGCTCTGGCCGTTGCGGAAACTGTGGAAAAGCAATAGCAAAGTTCACACATATATTAATGTGTGCGTGTGTGTAAGCACATTAGCTCTGCCGTAGTGCGGTTGTATGTGTAAATGTTATCGCTTAGCGATAACAACAAAAGCCACCAAGCTGTTGCTGGCAAAAATTTCATTTTCTTGCAAATGCCACAATTCAACAGCAGTGGCAGAACCGGCAACAGCAACAGTGATCGCTGCAAAAAACAAAAACAGAACAAATAAGGAAGGGCTAAGTTCGGGTGTAACCGAACATTTTATACTCTCGCAATTTATTTATTTAACATTATTTATATTATATAATACACAATTTGACCGACATACTCGTCATATATATTGTATAAAGTTCATTGAAAGTTGGAAACCATAATATTAGGTTAGAATCACCGAGGTCCTCGTGTTCGATATATGGGGCCTTAAAAATCTATGGTCCGATTTGGGCGATTTTTAGAATGGAGCTGCCACACTATTAACATAGTATTTGAGCAAAGTTCTGCACCGATATCTTCACTAGTGCTTACTTTATATATTGTAATGTAAACGATTTAGATCGTCTTCAAAGTTCTGGTACATAGGAAGTAGGCGTGGTTGTGAAGCGATTTGGCCTATTTTCACAACATATCATTGGGGTGTAAGGAAACTATTACAAACCAAGTTTTATTGAAATCGGTGGAGTAGTTCCTGAGATATGGTTTTTGACCCATAAGTGGGCTATGCCACGCCCATTTTCCATTTTGTAAAAAAATCTGAGCTTCTATCTGCCATTGCTTATGTGAAATTTAGTGTTTCTGACGTTTTTCCTTAGCGAGTTAACCCACTTTTAGTAATTTTCAACCTAACCTTTGTATGGGGGTGGGCGTAGTTATTATCCGATTTCTTTCATTTTTGGACTGCATTAGGACGTGGGTAAAAGAAAAGACTGCGGAAAGTTTCGTTTATATAGCTTTATTGATTTGCGAGATAAATACAAAAAAACCAATTTGAGGGCGGGACCACGCCCACTTCTCCTAAAAGATTACATCAAAATGTGCCCCTCCCTAATGAGATCCTGTGCTTCAAATTCTATTTTAATAACTTTATTTATGGCTTAGTTATGACACTGTATAGGTTTTCGGTTTCCGCCATTTTGTGGGCGTGGCAGTGGATTTTGCCCATTTTCGAAAGCAACCTCCTCAGGGTGCCAAAGAATATGTGTTCCAAGTTTCATTAAGATATCTTAATTTTTACTCAAGTTATCGGTTGCACGGACAGACGGACAGACGGACGGACAGACATCCGGATTTCAAATCCACTCGTCATCCCGATCATTTATATATATATAACCCCATATCTAACTCTTTTATTTCTTGGTAACACAAACATCCGTTATGTGAATAAAACTATGATACTCTGTGCAACATGTTGCGAGAGTATAAAAAACATACAAGTTAATATATATCAACGTAAATATCTAAAACTATATTTATATGCCTCTACGGTGCAGACAACCAGCACAAAATGGCAACCAAGGCGCGCCTAGGCAACCACAACATCAACAACAGAGCATCAACTGCCATAAAAAAGAATCTACCGTTAGTTAGCAACAAAAAAACACACAATAATAATAGTAAATTTTAGAAAATCAAAACTAAACATAAATTGATATTTTTCAAATAAGACATACTAGCAACAAAATGACTGTATATGTACATTTATTTACGTTTAAAATATTAAATAAAACTAAAATAGGTTAAACATAAAATAATAAATTCAAGGAATATTTCTGTTCAAAACTGCAGTCCGGTTTAATTAAAAATTTTGTCATAATTTTCAAAATAAGTGGCAACCCGGTAAAAACTATTTATTCAAAAATATCTCTCATTTTTGTTTTTTTTGTTATTAAAGCGTATATATTATTTCATTTTATAAAAAGTTAATTTTGTATACAAAAACTCAGTTTAAATCTAAAAAATAACGGTTTCGACATAGTTAACAACCCTGGAGGGGATTTACTTTTCATGTACCGGAAAATTTTCGGTTTGGTCTGAACAGACTCTCCAAGTGCTATTCTGTCCAGGAAAGGTTACATTCAGTCGCGATTTTCGATTACAGAATAAATGACAACCCTGTAAAAGCTATTTAATAAAAAAAGCTCCTGAGAAGTTTTTAGTACCGGCAGTTTAAATAAAATTATGTTAAATTTTGTATAGAAAAGCTAGTTAATCTAAAAAAAAATAAGTGTTCAAGTTACTAGGCACCTTTATTATTTTCAAAAAAATTATAAAGCTATTATAATTAAATAAACAGCCAAAAGATTAAATAATATTATTCAAAAATAAAATTTGAAGGATCAAGCCTACTCCAAATTTCCCATTAAATAAATGCAAAAACTTCAAATCCTACCTGGTGCTCCAACCAAAATTGCAAAAATGTCTGTGTTATATTAGAAATTTCCCAAATGTCTTTTGTTAATTATAAAGAACACATGTCAATCCTCTCACCCTCTCCATACTTTTGTATTTGAGTAGAAGATTTACTTTCAGATAAATTTTGCTGCATTTTCAACACCACCCTGAGTGATAGACTTTGTTCGAAAAGAACTTAATTAAATAATTCCACAGATTTATTTACTTTATTTGGCGACTACAATGCGGCCGCTGCTTCTTCTTCTCCTGCTTGCTTTCGTAAAGATTCGACCAGCAAAAATTTGCGCCACTTTACAGTTCGCCATGAAAGCTTAAATAAAACAGCAATCAAAGTCAACAGCAAAGGTGAGCCATTAAACACGGCAAAATGCCGGCCAACACATACACAGAGCCATATACTCTCACAGCAAAGGTATGAATCAGCTGCTAAGCAACAAATACACATGGTTGTGGTTGCGGATTGACATGAGTTTATGATATACTTTGTACCAGTATCCTCAGAATTTAGTTGCATATTGCGATGTTGCATGTACATGTGAACATGTGGCACGCGACGACACTCCTCGAACGAGCGAGCGAGAGAGTGTGAGCTACTCTTAATCTTTGCAACTTTTTAATTACTTTTTCAAAAAGTTTGTAACATTTAAAATTGTTTAGAAACCTTGGTGTGGCAGTCAAAAACAGAGCAAACACACACAAAAATGAAAAAAACTAACACACAGTTAAGCAAACAAAAAGCAACACATTCAAAGTGCGAACAGCTAAAGCAATACAAAAAATTGAGCGGAGAAACTAGAAAAAAATAAATGAACAGCAAACAACGAAAACTCCAAAAGAACGCGCACGCAGACAGGCAAACAAACCAGCGGCACACCAAATGTTTGTGTGTGCGTTGTTTTTCGAGCTGAAAACAAGCCACATGCCACACATCAGCCCTTTCCAGTGTTGCCATGCTGGTATGTCTGGTATTTTGGGGCTCGGTTTAATCCGCTTGACTCGACCGCCTAAGCAACCAGCATGACAGCTGTGAGGCAGCGCTGATAATACGGCTTCATGCCTAGGCAGCCTTCGCTATTTGTTGTTTTGGTTGCAAGGGCATTTATGTTCCCTTCAATGACGCTATTTCGGGGTAGCTCTGTTACTAAAGTATCTCTTGCGCTTTTTAGGTCTGTCATGTTTGGGGTATTTGTTGTATTTTTTTACTCAATCAGTGTCTATCGGCGTTTCAGTAGTGATTTAGGATACTAGGAGAGGTGTAAACACCAAAACAGCAAGTGGCGAGAGATGTCGTTGCATATAGAGCATATATCGTCGAATTGTAGTTATTTCATCGTATTTTTATTTATTCTGTCCCAAACTGTTTAAAGCGATCTTAAATCAGGTATTACTTCTATATATAGAGGTTTGGCATATTCCAAAATGTGTTCTCTAGGTTCTTAAATCTCGGAAAGCTATTACTAAAATGATAATATTCCCTGTACATAATACATCCACGAAAAGATATTGGTTCCGAAACTTTGATTTAGAGGGATCAGAACAACATGAAGAAACGAGATTGGTTCGGAAACTCTAGTTCAGAGAGCTAAGACCTCTTTGAGAACTGTATAACATGCAGAAACGAGATTGGTTCTGAAACTCTAGTTCAGAGAGATCAGAGCTCTTCAAGAACTGAACAATATGCAGCAGAGTTTTATTAAAATAATACTAGGTCAAACTTCGCTAAAATACATTTTCAGTGAGAAAGGAGAATATTATTAATATAACCTCAAATATTTTCAAAATTTTTCGAAACAATTTATGGTACGTTCCATTATTGCTTGCGAAAAACATAAAAGTTATCAAATTATTCTTTACACAACCATTTACAACAGACAACAGAACCGAACAGAGTATATCCATCAAAGGTTATTGAAAATATTCCACATGCTAAATTTACTAAAATATTTAGGTGACCTCCAAAAGGCAATACAAATCTATATATTTTTGTATGTGTATGAAAAAAATTTGCGAGAATTTTGTTGCTTTCCAAAATTACACTATATTATTCAATGGCTTTGGATTTTGGTTACGTTGCTTGCGGCGAAAACCAATTTTGTTCGCCTATTTTCTCATTTCCTAAACCATATGTGATCCGATTTCTATTTGATTTTTTTCGTTTCCTTCGCTCTTTTGCAACTCAGTCTTCTAATGTAATTTTTCATTCATTCTTCTCATTGCAGAAGTTGTCGCACAAGTAAAGGTGAAAGGGTAGATAGTGACAGCGGAAAACGGGCCAAATTCAAGAACTCAAACAACCGAAGGGCATGTCAAGTACATATGTGACAATCGAAAATATAACGGTATTTGTCGGTATGTAAATATACGTCGCCTATAAAAGACATACAAAATAATAACGAAAAAACTGTCGAAAATGAAATCCGCCAAGAAAAGTGTAAGAAAATCACAGCTAAAACACTAAGCACACATATTAAAAAACAGAATCAGAAAACCGAAAACCTAAAAAAGGCGTTATTTAAAATCTAAAACGTTGAAGTTTGAAAGACACGTCGCAATAGCAACAACAACAAATACGTAGTTTCGCAAGCTTATCTGACGACACAGAAATAGCAGCTGACGACTGTTGCCTAGCCCATGCGACGACTGACAACCAAATAGGTACAACAACTACAACAACACTAGCAAACAAAACACAAACTGTTGTACCTACAACAAAAACTTACACTCGCTCCTCCTCTCCCAGGAGGAGAGGCAGCTTGTCAACGTAACACAGCTGCGATTGCAACAACAACAAAAACAACAACAACTAACAACAGCAGTAACTGCAATAAACAGCAAACCAGAACACATTGAGCCGCATTAAACCGCACGACGACCGACGCCGTCCACGCCACAGACACTGCCACAGGCGTTGCATACGTTGAGGCGCACAAGCGCAGCCAAGTGTGCGGCTGCCGGCAGTGCAATCACAGCTCGATACGGCTGTTGATTGTGTTCGCTTTTGGCGAAAGTGCTGGTCAACGACCAACAAGTAACTCAGCCAGAAAACAACAACAATAACAGCTAGACGTGCACAGCAGCGGCAGAAGAAGACAAACAAAAAAATAAACACGGAATTAAAAGTGCGAAGGAATCAAATCACAGTCCTTAGGCCATACGAGGCGCATTGAAATTGCCATCGACTGTGCGACAGTCAGTGCCTGTATTGGTGTAAACTCTGTTGCTGACACTGTTATTGCTGGCTTCTTTTTTCTTTGCGTACAGTCGCTGAACTCAATTGTCCTTCGTAGTCGCCATCTCCTCGTTTGTGTGCTGCTGCGCCGAAAAGCATACAACAAGCAGTGCGCTCTCCAACGCCTACAACGGCATCGACAACTGACAGCGCACCACTGAATAATAGGCAGAAGACGAGTCTGCCACAACAGCATTGGAAAACGCGAAAAGCAAACAAAACAACGCAAATAACCAACCGTTGGTGTTTTCTACTTTTTCGTAATTCTCTTCAATATTTATTGGCTCACTCTCTTTCGTCGCTTTTAAATTGACTTTGGCACAGAATTCGCACACACCCAGAGCATACGTTTGCGGGATCTCCTCTACATACCTTTCAGTCAGCCTCCTCCAGCCGTTGTCTGCTCAGCACAGCAGCGCCCTCCCACGCCAACAATCAGCAATCAGCAGCCTGTCGGAGTATCATAGAGATGGCGTCAAAATTTTGGTTGAATGTTTGGTGCGCGCTGGTCGGCTGGTTTCCGCTGCTTGCGAACGGTTACCTGAATGTCTTCATTAGCCATCGCGAAGTCATCAAATTGATGGGTGAGTAGAAACAGAATGAACAGATCAACAACAAATACAAACTGCTATTTTAAAGTTAAAGAGAAATTGTTTGGGGAAAGTTTCTAAGAGAGATTTAAAGCAAAAATGTTAAAAAAAACTTCAGGATTTTGCTATATAAAACGTTTTTCTGTTTTAAAAAAGCGAAATCTAAACACAAACACATGTTTATGATGGAAATAAGCTTTAGATTCAGTCTGCTTTTTTTGTTACTCATACGCCATGTGTGATTCTAGTGTGTATATGCAAATATATCCAACATTATTTGCAAACTTATGCTATGCTATATTCTACTTTATTATTTCACAATTCTTTTAACGACAAATATTCTGTTATTCGTTTCATAGAGCTTTGCAGTTGCCGCAGTGACAAAGCACCACTGCGTATACGTAACAGTTTTTATTTGAAATTTCCTGCCGCACAAATGCATTTTAGCAATAATCTTATTATGACTAATACGGAAAAGCATCGCATTTTTAAGTATTGTGAATTTAACATTTAAATTTATATCTATAGATTTGTATTTTATGAGCTCTTTTTCACTTTGTTAGAATTTAGATGATGTAAATTCAACAGTGAGGTTTCGGAAAACTGTTTTAAATATTTTTTTCAAAGGTAGGCGTGTCTCGCCCTTAAGTAGGTTTGTTGTAAATACATAACTTATAAAGTCTAAGAGCTATTTCAATCAAACTAAAGCAATTTAATATTAAGCCAATAGCTTGTTTTACTTTGTTGCACTACCAACTGGGTTATAGAAATCAATCTTGATATAAGAAAACTCAATCACAAAAAGTCGGCGAGGCTGCATATTCGGAGTATCAGAACTAACCTCCGGTTGTTCTTATATCGTATATGTATATCAGTCATTAGAGTAGATATCTTAATGGAATTAATGTTTGTGGTCTAGCGATGAATGCGCGATTTGTTAACAATAATTTGCTAAATATCTCTTTGCTAAATAAATAAAAATCATTCAATCACTAAATATTTAGTTTTATTATTGATACTACTTCTCAATATGAATTCTCTAACCTTTCCACCAATCTATCCTCGTGAGTTTTGAGTTAGTACATGTGACAGTTTCAGCTTAACAGTAATAAACAGAAGCTATAAAAAAACCAAATTTTTCACAATCACAAAAAGTACTTCATTTGTGTTAAGTTCAAATAAAACTGCTAACAGCTAAAATAAAACTAAAATATAATTTGATTTGAGAGCAAAAATAGATCGGCGTATTGCCTCTTCGCACCAAACGCACCAAACGCCACTGACACACTCTCCACACTCACACAGCACAATAAATGCATGTGGACCACACCCGATTGACTGATTAATGGCAGCAGCCAAGGATCACTTTAATTCAGTTTTTCGCCCGAACACAAACACATTTGCTGCAACACTACAAGCGTAGCTTTCAGAGCACGCAGACGTAAGCAGAACAAATATTATACTCACAATATACAGAGTATTTGCTCAGTACAACAGCCAAATGGTGAATATTGGCAGTGGAGGGCACTTGAAGTGGAACAGAAAATAACAGCGAGCTCGACAAAGAGAAAGCAAAACAAAAGCTGATACGGTTAATACAATCAGCGAGCGATTTGGCGAATGGCGGGAGTTAAAAGCTAGTAAACTGGCGAAAATAACAAATTATCAGATGCTTGGGCATGCTTAAGTGCGTGCCAGGCGCTAAGTGGGCAATGGCAAAACGAGAAAACAGAAAGCGTTTACACGAATAACTGTTTGTTCGTTTGTGCATATGCATGTCAATAAATGTATTTGTTTGCGCGTTTGATGGGGTGGGAGGGCGCTTGGAAAGGCTTTTGAGCATATTTTCATATTTATAAAAGCGTCGCTCGAGTGTTTGACAAATAGCGCATAAGCGAAGCTTAACTTCGTAGACAGTTTGTGTTCAACTAACTGTGCTTTCACTTTGCTTTTGTGGTCAGTCCAATTCTTTGTCACCGCAGTGCTTAATCTCAATATACAAAGCGGAAATCGATTTGCGGCGCTTAAATCAACATCGTTATTGCGCGCACATATTGTTGACAAGCATCAGCACCCTACAACAGCAACAATAACTAAAACAAAATTAACAGCAAACAACAACACACACACATATGTGGCAAACCATAATAATGTGGCGAAATACTTATAAATAGCTACAAACCGAAAAAAAAAACTTCAACCGCCAACCGCAAACGTCGAAAAACGTTGCTGAACTCACCAAGGAAGCCACATTCAGGCGCTTTGGCAATCGCAATGCATCATTTACGAGAACGCAATCACCGTCGCCATTTACGGACGCTGGTGAGACGGGCGCGACGCGGTGGGCGGCGGTGTTCGCGCTAAACGGCGTGCCTCAGCATTGGCCTCGACCTTGCCGTCGAGCTTTGTGAGCGTGAAGAGTGCCGCGACCGTTGATGTTGCCGAAAATGTTTACTGAATCCCAAATAGGCAATCAGCAGCGACGAGGCACAGCCAAACACACACACACACAAGCCTACCTGATAACTTTCGCAGCTCCGTTCGCCGTTCGCCGTCTGCGCAATTGATTAATGATACTACGGCAGTGGCTTCATGCCTTTTTTCTGTCAGCCAACCACTTACCTAAACGAAATGTTGCTTATTATTATTATAGTTATCTTTGTTATTGTTACTTTTACTGTTATCTAATAGTTATTGTCAAACCGGATTTCTTTGTTAATGTGCTTTCCGTTTTCGGAATAACGCCATGCTTTCTTTTTTACTCATCTCTCCGCGGTTTTGTCGTCCTTTTTGGTTTCATCACATTACATGCCACTTCAGTTAATAACAATAACAACAACAGCAAATAGCAAATATAAGGCACAAAACCAAAATAGGCTCGTTCAAACGCAACGCAAACATGGATGACAATGAATTTTGTTTATTTTAACATTCACCATTTATCTTGTGGGAATTTTGCTTTCCCTCAACAAATTGTCCCTGCTCAACTAAACGCTCATTGCTTACGCATCAATTTGTAGGCGGCGCGTAGCACGGTGATCCCTTGGATTGTGTTGAACTTGAGCCGCTAGGCAAGTTTTGAAAGTTAGTTGATAGTATGCGTATTTAATGGTTTTCAGTTTTAGGGAATAAAAAAAGTTTGTAGCTTTTTTATTATTACTTGTCGCTTTGCATATTATTTGTTAGAGGATTTTTTGGGGATTGCGGTTTGATTAGATCGCCGAATTGTTTTTATTTTACTGACAATAAAAAGTTGTTATTAAAGTGGGTTTCATTTTGGCTAAGTCTAATAGAGAATCCCTTAAAAAGTCCTATCTTGTTCGCAAGTCTAAATTAATGAATATTGCGCCTAAATGTAGGCAACGATTTATTTTTTATGCCTAGGTTTTCACAAGTTAATATAATAAATGAGAGAAAAGGTTACATACATTTTGGAGCAGCTTTTTTGAACACTATCTTAGTAACTGATAAAGCTTAACTGTCTACATTCACACATTTTACGACAATAAACATTTGCGATTCCATTTTATACTTTTAATTAGTATAAAATAGCAGGCTCAGTTCGACTTTATTTACTATAAACTTTTTCTACCGTTATAAAGTAAAACAAAAGCATCGCACGCAGTCATTAAGAATCATAGTTGCTCACTAAAATCGCACACTTTGCTACTTTGAGTTTTACTTAATAGCAGAGTTTCGGCTTATTTCGGCAGCAGTATGCTTGTATTGTCACATAATCTCTGCAAATTCCAGAGAAAATAAATAAATCAACAGCAATTACATACACACCCACAGTGGCAACTCCTAAGGATTAAAATAAATGGCATGGCGTAGTCAGAGTGCTTAAGAAAAGCATTAACTAATAAAAACCCTACCTGAGGTGCCCCAAGCCAGCTGAGTGAGTGAGTGTGGACCTTTTTATTCAAATGCTGCACTTTTTCAGTCACGACGCCAAGACCTCATGTGCGCCTAATGCATTACACCGGCACACACATGCTACTACATAAATAATATGCGACATTGTCGTTGTAAATCAGCAGAGATAAAGAATAAAATGGCAATAAAGCAAAGATATAATAGAAATAAGGAATGCAAAGGACTTTTAAAGTTGCTGTTGGTTAACCAACAACAAAGGCAACATATGTTCACACAAACAACTGCAATTACAACAATAAGCAAGCGTTGGTACATTTCCGACTGCAATAAGGGCACAACACAAGAGTTGCATTGCACTGCATGCACATACATACATATACCAGAGAACACATACAAGTGCAAGCTCATGTGCGTGTGGCTGTGTGAAAATACTTGTACTTTCTTGTAGCTTCCCATAAATCCGAAGCATCTTAGAAATGAAACTTTGCTCGCTTGTATGCATACTTATGTCGTGAGTATGTGGATTCGTGCGCTCATATGTCTCCTACTGGGAAGGAAACCATATGGAGTAATACACTTGTTGTATGTGCAGGTGTATTATTCGTACCTTCCCAGCTATAGCTTTCTATTTTTAGGCTTATTTATATATGCAAACAAGTTATTGTTGCCAAATACACTAACACATGTATACATTCCATCTTTTTAATGGAAAACTCGTGCAAGCAGCACTCGGTGGCGCGTGTGTATTCGCACTTGCACTCGCGGTAATATATACTTTTACCGCCTATCTAATGCAGTGCAACCAAACATTTGTGCAGCATAAGCAGCAGGATCAGCTACGTGACCCAGACAACAGGAAAACTTTAGAACTTAAAGTTGCACATATTAACCCAGTGCGCTAAGCCAGAGGGTTGAGATTTAAAATAAATATTGAAATCGATATGCACTAACGTAATAAAATTGTTTAACTTTTGGGAAATAGTATCTTTAATTTTTTCACATTTCACTTTGTCCGGAAAACATTAATTAAATTAATTTATTAGATAGGCGAAAGCATCATATATGAGAGTTTTGTGCCAAAAAGAGTCAGAAATGGTTCACCATATTCCTCCCTTATAAAATTAAAATTAAATTACTAAAAATCGATAATATATAGTCATATCATGAAATCGAAATTTGTAAAAATTTTTATTTAAGATTATTTTTGACAGTTGATACTAGAAGGTATTACTGAACCTAAATTATAAAATATCGATAACACTTAGTCGCAGAAAATGATCGATAAAAAAGTATCATGAAATCGATATTTCTTATATTTTTTTTTATTTTGAGTAGACTGTCAAAGACACTAGGAGGTATTACTAAAATTAAACTATAGAATATCGATGACATTAAGTCGAAGGAAATTATCAATAAAAATTTACAGTTGGACAGTTATAAAGAAACGATAACATTGAGCCAAATGAAATGATCAACAAGAATTATCATTATATCGATATTTTTTGGAACGAGCGAGTCACATTATATAAGCTGAGGAGACAAAAGATCTTCGAAGTGTTTCATAGAATTTTCGATACATTGTACTATTTACTACCTAAAAATGTTTAATTGTGTTCTGGATTCACTCCAATATACATAACAGTAAATTTATTCGAACATGCTTCACTGTTACTTCCGTTATTTTAATACAGCTTATCTCAGAACTGACTATTGTACTCAACCTCATATGCATCTGCTTAATACACAAATCGTGTAAATATTCTTGGTTTCGTGATATTCTTTATTTTTCAAATCTCATACGCCAAACTTCACTCTCTAAATCGCTGCAATTATGCTACTGGGCCCTGCTGCACCGGAAAGATGTTCGACAGACGACACGAAGTAAACACATATATAATTGTAATCTCTGACTACCCGTCGGTCGGTCTGTTTGTTGTTAGCGCACAATGTTTGTGTGTGTGTGGCTGTGAGTGTGAACTCAGTCTCACACGTAACAGCAAAAGACAAAGACTGCAATTTGCATAAAGTTGCAGCAGATAATTAGTGCCATTAACTCACTTTAGTTGCAAACTAACTTGGCAAAGTGCTTCTACCGACACCAACAACAGTAATAACAACAACAGCGACGCTTACAAAGCCAAGCCACAAAGGCAGCGGTGACGCTGGCAAAAAGTGCTGAGTGTAGTGGTAAATGTGGTGCTCGCAATGCCCGCTAGTAAGAACTGGAGAGCACTGAAACAAAAATGGGACGAATGTGAGCTTCAAATGTAGGAAGGAATAGTAGTGGAAAGTACCATCTAAGTTCAGTTGGCAGCCATTTTTTTATACCCGGCGTATGTATTTAGTAAATGCACTTCGGAAATGGTTACCGTAGGCTTTAAAACTGGAAGGTGTGTGTGGTGAAATATTCCATTCAAAATAGTTTTAAGATTTTGGTTGCTGAACATTTCAATCCAGACTAAAATTAGGTACAAAACCCTACTATATTTCTAACGTTGAAGAGCTGGTGAGCAAATGTGGAGTCAGACTTTCTAATGCATACTAAACATATTTACTCAAATTTGATATGTTTTACCAAGACATAGAATAAAAACATCCCCGCAGAAATACTATTACACTATAGTAGCACCCCGGGCATAATTGCTTATGAGAGTATTTGAATAGAATGTAACTAATTTGAGAGGAGTGGGCAAGGCAAAGTGGTAGCGGTGTAAAATCTTATACTTTTAAATTGCATTCACTCCTTTTGGCTTCCTTTCGCCGCTGTCGGTGGAGCGCACTCAATTATCAAAGCAGCTTGTCGGTTGCAGGTTGCCTGTTGCACGTTCCCAACTTGCATAGATAGCAGGAGCAGATGTGCTGGAGGGATTAAGAATTACAATGAAGCCATGTGACCTAAAAAGCAAGTGCGACGAATGGAAGGGAGATGGAGAGAAGTGCAATACGAAAGTGAAGCGAAAATGTTAGGAAAACAAAGAGGCAAAAGAAGAAGAAGAGGTACGATGAAAGACATAGAAGAGGCAGCACGAATTAAAGTTGTTAAATTTGTGAAATGTGGGAGTCACCAGGGAGTCACCACCTAGTAATCGCTTGTCCGCCCACAAAAATAACTGCTGATACCCACATGCTAAACTTTAAACCGGCCGTAGTACAGCGCGTGCCAGGTGGTACATGACCGGCAAAGACAATAAAGCGACAGAAATTGGGCATTGCACGCAGGTGGCGGGGAGAAGAAAATGACTGCAACGTGCGAGACAACGCAATGCAGCGTAAAATTGTGCGGTGCGCAATGAACGTGGATGCGTCTCCAGCAGATACGCATGCACGACAGATTCACCGAAGATTTGCGCTGCTTCTTCTTGTTTTAGTAGTATCTACATTTCAAATGTTTTCTGAGTTCACTTTATTTCGCCCTCAAAGCTGCACAGTACGCCGTCGCGCCCCGTGGATGTTGCTGCAACTGCGCTGAGACTGCGTGCCAGCCCAAAGCGGACAGCGGACATCAATGAAAGATTAAATGTTCCACGAAGAGTTAAATAGCAAGCTGTAAAGGAAGTCAAGTAAATACAAGAAAATTGCAGGAACTTCCGAGAAATCGCAACAGCTTGTAAATAAATAATTATAGGAAAATCGTTGAAAAAGTGTTTGCTTTCCACGGCGAATACATATATAAGCCAGACCCGCATGAAAGTCAGGTACGGCAAACAACATTGCGAATTGCGGCCCTCACAGGGCCTCATAAGTCGCTCGGTCCATTCAACGCATTGCCAAAGTTGGTTTTATTCCGCTTCAATGATTCACACTCTCCCACAACATCTTCACATATGTACGAGTCCACACACACTGCCGCTCTTCTCATGTACAAAACAAATTCGTTTATGCAATGTAATTTCTCAGTTTCCTTTCCTTCTTACACAGATCTTGAGCGATTTCGCATCCTTCCTCTATCTCCCGCATCAAGTTGATTGGCAATGTTTATAGTCACAGAGGCGCTCTGCGTATGCGGCAAGCATCCGATCGGTTTATGCATTTTCCGCATGAGTGAATCGCCAAAGAAACGTAGCGCAACGCAATGCAAACGTAATGTGTGCAAAGAGTGCAAGTACCATACCAACAACAGCATCAAAATTGTGGCGCTTAATAAGAGCAACAGTTCACTGAAATTAAGTTAAGTAGAGCTTGGCTGAGTTCAGTACAGTGCAGTTCCGCTTAGGTTCAGTTCATCCTCATAGTCGTTGCAACAGCTTGGCGACCTTTGATTTTCGCAATAGCGTTGCCACAGTGGAGCGTTTGTCATGTTTGGAAGGAGAAAATATAGTTTGTTAAAAATAATAATTTATTGGAATTAAAAAGTGTGGATAATAAGCCACGATTCTGTGTCTGATTTATAAAAACAGTCTACCGACTTTAAATTAATTTTCTTTTTCTATAAATAAGAGAAAATTTGTACTTGTCATTCCCTCATCATATTAGCCATTATCTGCCATTCGGTGGACGTCACTTTAGCATATTGATTCTATTGGAACTAAGCTTATGCGTAAGGTCTCAATTGGACTACATTTCAATAGAGTGGCTTAAATACATAAAATCAGGATAATAAAAAGTTCTTCTTCTTTTGGGTGTCAAATAGATAATCCGTTATTACAGCAATAACAATATGAACCACGCTTTTTTCCCCACAAAACCTCATTTTGTATTTTTATTTGAATGTCTATACTTATTTAAGTCTCAATGTAAAAACTTAGCATAAATTATTCCCCTGACATGTGTCAAATCTCATCTGAAAATTATAGAAATCGTTTCTAAGTGTTTTATCCTTCCGGTAATATTTTCCTGAAAATGTGTATAGGTCGCTCTGTGAGGTATTTTTATATTTTTCAGTAAGTTAGAGAGTTTTTCTTCTGAACCTCGATTATTCTTATTTACCTTTGTTTTAGTAGGATTTAAAAATGATGTATATTTTCCTAGCAGTAAATTGCTCATAAAATTGAGCGTAAGCGCTTATAATGGACTTAGGCATTTTTATCTCTGTTTACAATATTAAATTGAAGCTGGTGTTTATTTCCGATTTCGTTTGAATTTCCTTCATTTGGCTTATTATAACTGGATTCATCTTTCGGATCTTCGAAGATGATTACAATCAAGTATACTTTTTGCGACAGTATCTCAAACCACAAGCTTATCAAGTAACATCAGTAACTCGACGGACGACAGAATGGGGGAATGGGAACGCAAGATGCGGTTCAAGTTTAAATTTGTTTGATTTCACAGCATCCACACAGGACAGAACACAGCACAGCGAGGCCTATGCTTTTGACTTGGTTGCTATTTGAGTTGTTATTATTGTTGTTGACGACGTTTAAATGAAACCTTTTTATATTTAATTTAACATTTTTCCGTTTACAACTTTTTTTCTTCTGAGCTTTTATTTCATTTACTCAAATTTGTACGACTGGGCACAAAGGACACAGCGCAAGTGAATGCGAAGCGATGATGAAGAAGGAGGGAGCAAAGTGGGGTATAAGTGAATTGAGGCTGTAGAAGGGGGCTGCAATGAGACTGGGTGAGTGAGTGAACTGAACTGGCAGGCAGCCTGTTGATGTGCCTGCTATATGCCTGCTTGTTAGCAGCGTAACACCGTGACTTATACAAACATCAAGTATACCATATATACTGTATGGACCCCCTTGAACGTTTCTAGGACACTTGGACAGACTTGACTTGGCTAGGCTTGTGGAAAGAATGTAATGCGGAAGGCTAACGCCGAGTGAGTGTCGAAGAAAGAAGCAATGCGAGCGCTGAACACAGTGAGGCTGAAGGAAATGGTTGTGGGTGCGGTGTTTGCACGCTTGCGTGAGTTGTTGCTTTTGCTGAGAATGCTTGACTGCTTCATTTAAATTAATAATCAAAGGAATTGAAGAAAATTTGCTCACAAAAATTTTTTACTTTACTTCGATAGCATTTAACAGCCATGAATGTATGTGTATATGTACATTATATATGTTTATATATATATAACTATATATGGAATAGTTGTAGCTGTTTGTGTGCGTTTGTAATTTACTTGCTCTTCGCTTGAACGTCCTTCATTAACGCTTTCTACGCAAGCGAAGGCAGAAAGGCAGGCAGGCAAGTGGTTGGCGGTGAAACGGCGAGCAACGGTAAAAAGGGCGCTCACGCAAAGGTCAAACGAAGGCAATTAAGCGAAATTTGCGATTCAGCCAGTTATTGAATAAAAATAGGTGGTGCGCTATAATAGCGTTGGGGTGTGCGGCTGATTTAAGGCATGAGCAATTACAAAGCAAGCACACACACGAAATGCATATGGCATCGAGTATTTGCGGATAAATATAATATACATATGCAGTTAGTTGTCTGTATTAAAGCAACATGCCACACGCGAATAGTTGGCATAATTCGCATAGCCGCATACAACCCGCTCAGCCGACGCCTTCACCCACACACTCACGCAGCAATCCTTTGAAAGAGCGACGCGCAAAGCGAGGCCACATCGCAATAGGGTGGCACCACGTTGCTAGCCGGCGGTGACTGCAGCTGCCTCACTGGCGTATGACGGGGAGCCCTACTTATTGGCTCAAACATGAAACAGTTCACAAGTGGTTAATAACACTTGGGCTTTAACTCGCATAAAGCCAGCGAAAGTACAGTGCTGACGAAAAGTGTGACCCGCTGCTGCTCTCACCACCAACCATGCGTTACTCCTTAATAAAGCTACACCCTCTTGCTTTTAGCGCATTTAAGCCGCATTTGGTTGCCTTGTGGCCTCAGCTGTGGCAACAGCAACATGGCAAATATAGCCATATGAATGTCGCAAATTGACTCACCAGCTTACGCAGCGCTTAAATCGGAGAGATTGCTCGAATACACTGACAAAAAGAAACACTTGTGAACGAACTGTATACTTGATGATTGGACGACAACCACTTCATAAGGGTCCAGTTGTCTTTAGCGCACGAACCGCAAATGTTTTGAAGGGTTTTGAAATGCGTTGAGGTTTTTGGGTTATGTAAGGAACTTAGAACCAGTACTGGGTTCAAAATTCCAATAAAGGCACGTGCTCTTTATCACAGCCCTAATCGAAGTGTTAAGAATGTCATTCATGAAAACTATTGTTCCAAAGTAATAGCCAATTTATGTAGATATCTACCGAATTTCCCATTTTCGGATGCGTCCGGGAACGCTTCGGACGACTTAGTAGATTCTATTGACTACCATTAGCGACACTAATAGCCATCCTAACGTCAATCCCAAGAGTTCCATGTTGCTATGGGAACTGACGAACTTCGGCGGTCACTGGCGTACGGAGCGATTGTCTTCTTCTTCCAAGCTTTGGGTATTTTAGTACAGAGTCTAATAGAGATCTTTCTAGAGATGAAATGCGGCTCGTAATCTCTCATCTACGGTATAATATAGATAAAGATTTTGCGCCATCAAACGGATGGGTAGGCGGGAGGATTATAGAGAGAGTACTAGTTTTTATTGAACCAGTTTGCGAGCATACCATTAGACTAAGACAAACCTTTAACTTTAGAACTCGAAAACCCAAAATATGTTCGGTGCATTTGTTCTTGTGATAGAGTGATTTTTGTTGTTGGAGTCGTCATTTCATTTTATTTGTGCACGAGATCTCAGTCTCATCAGTGTGGCTGGCTTTTATCCGCTTTGCAAAAACGCAAAGCAAAAGGAGCAAAGCGAATTCAATGAAGTGTACGAACAAATACACACCAATAAAGCCGCTACACAGCGGCATGGGAACAGGCCTTTACTTGCATATGTACTACTAACTGACATGGTAGACAAAGAGTTTCAACGAAGGTACCGGATCACAGGTACCGCAGCCGCAATCAATGAAAATGTAGCAATTGAAAAATAGAAAAAAACTTGGCGAGCAGTGCATTCCATTAGTAAATGTAGGAAAAACAGCACTCTTTGGAGCAAACAAGGACTTTGAGTATGTTTCGATGTCCATAATCCCATCTAAAAACCCGTGCATTTACGACGGCTGATGAGCTCTCAACCTGCCCCAAACGAAGCACCCACTAATAGTGTGGCCACCAAAGCCGCTCAGCGTCCATTTCAACACCAGTTCAACATGCGTTTCCTACGATCCACACCCCCCAATTTTATCGTGGCGCATAAACAGGGGTGCTGTGTGAGTCCGCGGAATTCCCGTTTTTCTCGTTGCTCCTTTTATATTTTATTTCTTGTTTCAATGTTTTCTTTTATTTTTTATTTATTTTGTGTTCTCCGCTGCAAATGCTTTTCCTCTGTAGCGCGTAATTGGATTTAAAATTGTTGCGAAATCATTCGACGTCGAAACAGTCGAATTGACTGCCTCCTCGCCTGTTTGGTTGGTTAGTCGGTTGCTCTCGAAGTTTTATTGGGTTTTCGGCTCTTTTTATTGCATTTTAAATACATTTTTCGTTGCGTTCAAATGCAGTGCACTTCCACTGGCGGCACCGCATTTTTGGTGCGTTCCGCATAGTGCAGCAAATTTTTAAATTTTTTATAGCGGATTTTAGAAAACGCTATTGAAATCGGATTAATAATGGCTTTGCGGGATTTCAATGTACTTTTGTAGACTTTATTCCGCATATTCCGATTTGTGGAACCCAAATGTATTAGCATTGTGTTTATTTAAAAGTTATTTTTCCATTATTTACAAACTCAATTATAAGCCTTTTTCTTCCGCTCTAATAATCTAATAATAACGGTTTCACATACAAATTTTGTACTTTCCATTTCGCTGATTCAATATGCTGAGTTCATTGTGAAGGATGAGGTGAGAGAGGGAGTTAAATCACAGAAAACAATGGAAAGGAAACCCATTTATTTGCATGGAATGTCGAAAAAGTGTCTAACGGAATCAAATCTGTTTGGATATTACAAGGTAGATTGTGAAACTGAGTTCAAAAATGTTTTATAGTATCTATCCGAGATCAAAGAACTCAAAGTCAACGTGTCTCGTATATAAAGATTTAACACTGATACCAGATGGAAACAAAAAATCTAAACTTTCTAATGACTCATTGCCTAAATAGATACATATATTCGAATTCAGAAGAATCGATTTACAGTTCATGAGTCTTCAGAATACATATCTCCAAGGATCTACAGTTTTTAGTTTAGACTTAGGGCTTATATAAAAAGGTACATAATATCATCAGATATGCAAGGGACACTCCGACCCACTAGATATTGGAACACATTCCGAAAGGGTTTCAAATTTCTTTTACTTCCATTTTCTGTCATTATCAGTTTTATCTGATCTATATAAAAAAAACTTGAAAGGGTTTCGAGGAATCAGTACCATAAGTTCTCCTCCAATAGTTATAATCGGAGAATATAACTGAAATTATGTGATATTAGAGTAGTGGAATGTTTAACAATTTTACAATCACGCCCACATGTCTCATAGACTACGAAGCCGAAGAAGTTTGCAATTTACTAGCAACACGCGTAGGCATTAGCAGATGCAGTGGGATTCCTGCCAAACTGCCACTTCAGAAATGTCATTACGAAGTCAAGCAGCCGGAATGGAGTAGCGCAATAGATATAGTGTCAACTACACAAGTCAAAGAACCATGCAAAGACGAGAAGTGTTCGCCGCTTGTTCACTGTCTTTCGGCTGTACAAAGACTAAGAACGAGTTGACCGTCCGCATAAGCATCAAACCCATTACTTACTGCCACATCTCGCGAGGACTAAACGTATTTCAGCAAACTCGCATTTACGCTTTTGAGTGTGTTTACGCAATCGTTACTGGTGTGAGCGGTGTGAGCTGTGATGTTGTGCACCAAGCCCGAATATCCTGTATGTCCCGTATGTCCCGTATGTCCCGTAGTCGTTTTCGTTTTCGTTGTCTTGTCGTTATCTTTGTCTATGTCGTCGTTTGAAAGACGCGTTTGTCAATTTCGAATAGCGAATGGATTAGCAATGATCCCAATGAGTGAATAATGCAGCAAAGATATTTAATTTCACGTCTTTTACTTTTAAGTGCACTACACCATAGACACAGCATCAGCTCCCCAAACGCTCGAAACCATCTTCGATCGCTACCGAACCACGATGCGACATAGAGCGACGTCTAGGAAGCAGCGAAGCAGCAGATGGACGGACGACGAACGAGTAAATATTGAAATTGAACATTGTTTGTTGTTTGCGTGTGTGCCTGAGTCTTTCTTTTCATTTCACCCACCGTTGAACCCCAGAAGAATGTCGGCACATCTAAAAGACACTTAAATGTTGCCAGCATCTGACAAAGACACAAAATGAGTTTTCTAAGCAGTTTTCATTTAAAAGATATTGCGAACATTTGACATCCACCCGCATTCGTCGGCATTCATTATGCTCCCTAACTAACGGGTGATTTTTTTGAGGTTAGGATTTTCATGCATTAGTATTTGACAGATCACGTGGGATTTCAGACATGGTGTCAAAGAGAAAGATGCTCAGTATGCTTTGACATTTCATCATGAATAGACTTACTAACGAGCAACGCTTGCAAATCATTGAATTTTATTACCAAAATCAGTGTTCGGTTCGAAATGTGTTTATCGACAAATTTTGTTCAGCGATGAGGCTCATTTCTGGTTGAATGGCTACGTAAATAAGCAAAATTGCCGCATTTGGGGTGAAGAGCAACCAGAAGCCGTTCAAGAACTGCCCATGCATCCCGAAAAATGCACTGTTTGGTGTGGTTTGTACGCTGGTGGAATCATTGGACCGTATTTTTTCAAAGATGCTGTTGGACGCAACGTTACGGTGAATGGCGATCGCTATCGTTCGATGCTAACAAACTTTTTGTTGCCAAAAATGGAAGAACTGAACTTGGTTGACATGTGGTTTCAACAAGATGGCGCTACATGCCACACAGCTCGCGATTCTATGGCCATTTTGAGGGAAAACTTCGGAGAACAATTCATCTCAAGAAATGGACCCGTAAGTTGGCCACCAAGATCATGCGATTTAACGCCTTTAGACTATTTTTTGTGGGGCTACGTCAAGTCTAAAGTCTACAGAAATAAGCCAGCAACTATTCCAGCTTTGGAAGACAACATTTCCGAAGAAATTCGGGCTATTCCGGCCGAAATGCTCGAAAAAGTTGTTCAAAATTGGACTTTCCGAATGGACCACCTAAGACGCAGCCGCGGTCAACATTTAAATGAAATTATCTTCAAAAAGTAAATGTCATGAACCAATCTAACGTTTCAAATAAAGAACCGATGAGATTTTGCAAATTTTATGCGTTTTTTTTTTTTAAAAAGTTATCAAGCTCTTAAAAAATCACCCTTTACTTCTCCCAGACGACTCGATTGGCATTTGACGCTTTCATGCTCGGCTACGTGCGTAGTACACTCCTACTTGGAGGGACGGGCGGAGGGGTTGTCTGTGGATTGAACTGATGCGTACAATCACAGACAGACCCTCTCATTTCGACACTTCGTATTCGCGGCCAATTTTATAGCAGTTAAGTGTATTTTAAGCATACTTTAAAAGCTAATAAAATGACAGCGACACAAATGCAACCCTACACCGTGGTCGTAGCCGGTGAGTGGAATTCGTTGTTGTTGAATTGAATTCAAATGATGCGAATGGATTTAAGTTGACTATGACCTTTGAATGCGCAGTAAATGTGAATAAGACGCTACAATTCTTAGTGACTCAATCAAAATGAAGTTTATTACGTCAAGAGTCTCTTATTTAAGGTAATTGTTTATTATAATAATTGTTTATATTTGTTTGTGCGGGCGCCAAACGAGTTGATTGGTCACAACATTGTAGTTTAAGTGTATTGTTCCAAACCTTATTTCAGCAAGCGATTTATTTAAAAATCAAATGGAGTTTTGAGCAGCTTGAGACAAAAAATATCAGAACTAGATTTTAAAGTTAAGACCAGTGGTTTAGCTGAGTAGTGTTCATTAGGCTGTGGATTGGGAGCATCTGAGGGAAGTGCTACTTTTAATAATCATATATAATTAATTTTCTATCCGGTTTTAAAACTTTCCCTAAACTCTGTCAAATGGTTGAAGATAGTTTTTGTAAAGTCTTTGTTATTTAATGATCGGCAGGCAACTAGACGAACTATCTTCTTAAACAAAGAGTGCCTTATGTTCCTACCATAAGAGCAGTCTAAAGTTTTTCTGCTTTATAGGAATATGTTCGGTTCCGGCTAAAATCTAAGTTAGAAGAAAGTGAATGCAACGACGAGGGTGAAAACTTCTTATTAGTATAATTCCATATATGACTATGCAGGGTGATTTTAGGTCGAATCGGCGCAGTAAACACTTAAGCTATGGAGCTTACGCGAATCCAAAACTCTTGGTAGTACAATATTAGCCTCCTGTATTTCCCAATACGGAATAGGTATTATACAGGGTTTCTATATGGTACCTAGTATATTATCTGAAACATAGAGAGATATTGAATAATTTACTATTAATATAACTTTTTCACTAATTTTATTACTCCACATATGTATACTTATATTTCAATATAATTACTATAATTACCATATTCGTTCAAATTATTATCACACTGCCTTATGGATGGCATGATAAAATAGGCAATAAACACACCTTAAAAAAGTAATTGAGGGTCTCGCTTTGTGGTCAAAAGTGCACAATGAAAATTTGAAACAGATAAGTGACCACAAAATTAAATAGTGGCAAACACATCGACACAAAGCCAGAGAGGGGAGTGATATAGAAATCAGACTATACACTCAACTATACATTAAATATCAATCAGTTTATCCCTTTCATATTTTACACATTCAAGGCAATTTATTTCCATTTTCCCCTCGCTTTGAAGTGAAATTGCATTTTTATATAACTGCAAATGGGAGAACATGCCTTCGCGCACATGTGTATAAATGTATGATATGAATGTGTGTGTGTTTCCGTGCAATTGAGAGGCTTTTGACAAGAAATCGTTGCCTGAATAGAGTCATTCAAACAGTTGGCATGAAAGGCAGAAATAAACAGTAAAGCGCTAAACAAGTCGGGGATAAAAAACATGAAGCAAGCAGCAGCTCCCCTTATGCGCTGCTAAAAGGTGCGTAAAAGTGCCGCACAATTTTTTCCGATTATTTTTTTATACACGCTTACCGCTTTCATCACAACCTCTACAACAAATAGAGCCACTACCACTATACTTGTACTAATAATAAATTCCAAAGTGTTTTCACCCCCCGAGATGAAGCGTTACTTTCGCGCTTGCCAGGCGAGTTAGTACGTAAATTTTCCCGTTATTCTTTTTATATAGTCCCTTTGCCAGAAATTAATTTTCCAAGTACAAAGCAATGAAATTTGATTGCGCGATAATGAAGGTGTCGCATTCAGCGAGTGTGGAATAAAAAAGTATTTTACTATTTTTTCAATTCTATATTTTTCTTCCTTCCTTTTTTTGAAACGAATCAAAGAAGTACGCATTTTGTTTTTGCGCTATAACCAGCAAAAGATCAAAGCCACAAAGAACCTGTAGCAGAAGCGAAATTGTGTACATTAGTTACTAGAGTTCGACAGTGTCAAGAGTTGCTAATGGTTCCTTGGTAGTGTTGGTTACTGCATACGAAAAAAGTACAAAATTTCATTAGAAAAAATCGAGGAAAAAATAGAAAAATAACAAAAAGGGGAAAAGTGCAGAAAATTGGTTTTGAAAATTGATGCAATACTAAATTGCGTTTTAATACCCAACATACGAACAAACATATTTCATATAACTGTATTTGTTCTATTTTTCAGCACTTATTTCTTCCACTTCTTCTATGTGCATGAGGGCGCCATCAACATATACGCCATGCATTCCACGGTGCCGGTGCCAGCAGATGTGCATGATTTAGAATTTTCATGGCAGAGTTTGACCACGTATCCGGTAAGTAAGATAGTCATATTCCTGACTCACACCCTGTTTATTTTGCTGTCAAATTCTGTGTGTGGGTAAGTGATGCCTGCCTGCATTCGACCCCACAGAGTTTGACAAAGCATCTCCACCTACACCACTTGTGCAGCACTCAAAACCTAATTTGCACTCCATTAACCTTTTCGCCAACAACCACCAACGAAATTATGCCGCCTGGCCTCACTGACTGCCCTCAGCTGCCCTACACCATCACCATCGACTATGAGCACGAGCAGAGCGCTTTGGCCGCGCCCACCCTCAGCATACCTGACAAAGGCTATGTGCCGCAGCAGATTGAGACATTTCTGGTGCATCTGCCGTGCACGGGGAACGGTAATAAGGAGGTGCCGCTTGTCGTCAATATGCTTGTGAGCGGCCCGCCGCGCACTAATGACACCAAATTGCATTTTAAACGGAATAAAATCTAAAATCTAATAAACCAGTCCATCGTCTCTAATCCAGTTACGTACATACGTTCATCCGCTGCTCAGCGCATTTATTGCCTGCAGCGTCACTGCATTTTTAATCGCGCATTTGCAATTTTTCTCCACTCTTACCTTTCCTCTTTTTCCCTTCAACCAGGTTTATTTCCCGTTCCGAATCAATCAGCGGCACCCACCCAGGCGCCGTCACCGGGTCACGCATTGCTGGGTGCCGCCGCTTGTGCGCTCGGCTTGGTGCTGGTTGTCGGCTTGATTGCGTCAGCCATGTATGTGCGCGCACGCAAGCAGATACGTCAGGATTCGTTGTAGTAAGTATCTGGAATATGGAAACGTGCTCCCCGATAAGCGCGCGCAAATGCATTTTACATATGAAATTAAACGCATATTTTTCTTTTTTTTTTCGTTTTTCCGCTTTGTTGTTGTAGCACCAGCTTTACTACTGCCGCTTATGGCAGCCATCAAAACGTTTTCATACGCCTAGATCCGTTGGGGCGTCCGCCCAGCGCGAACAGTGGTTCCTATGCGACTATCGCTAGCCTGAATAAGTACCCATCGGAGTCGAAGAAGTCTTGCAACATTTTTGACAGTAAGTACAACGCCTCTTCAATCACTAAGCTAAACCGCACTCGATTCCTACTCGGCAGTTAAATGCGACGTTTAGAGCTATTTTTCCTACATCGCCATCTTTAGAGTTCTGAAGTTTTTCTCACTTATCTTGAGAAACCTTCAATTTGGAATTATAGCCTCTGTGTTAGTTACAGAAAACTTAGCAAATTTCTTCAGAGATTCTCAGCGAATCGAGCAACACTCTTTCATTGCATTTTCCATTGCGCCAAAATGTAGGCAACATATTTTAACATTTGTGTCGAAAAACTAAAATTACAAATTTAGGTCTGAAAAAAGAGCCACATATTTCAGCACAAATGTGTCACAGTTTCACCCGCAAGAACTTGGCACCCTTCCAAGTGTAATAAATTCTCAACTTTAAAATATCGATTACTCGCGCTCGCCGCATATCACGTATGAAATTGGGTCGTTTGCCATGTGCCAGCAAATCATAAATTCACATAACTAAGACATAAAGAACATACTCAGCTATTTTGCTTTTTTGCCACTCTTTGCAGGATTGGGTCAAATTTGTTTTTTTTGACCCAAGCTCATGTTGTTATGTGCTTATGCGCCCCAGCAACCCCACAGCCAATTTATTTCAGCTAGTCTGTAACGTCGAGGGAGTGCGGCGACGTCTTCGGTAATTTCTTATTAGCGGCAAATCCTTCGAAACGCACTCCAAGCACGCAAAAACGCTTTACAGATTTGAGCGAATTTTGTCGTTCTATGTCAGCAACACGTGTTCACATGATGACAACAATTACAACAATAGCAACAACAACAGCAGCCGACAATAAAAACAACAATTATTTGACAGTGACGAATTCGAAGAACATCATTACTTTATCATTTTTTATTTTGCTTATTTGCTATGTAACACATTTGCAACAACAACAACAATGACAACAACATGCAATCTTATATGACAACCGCAAGCAATTGAACTTTCATGTGAATCCCAAATGAAATGCGTTAAAAAATGCAAAACTGGCGGCAGTTGCGGCAGACAACTCCACATCCCTTACACCAGGAACCCCTTAAAAGCCAAGAAATTGTAAAACCAAACCAAACTCAAACGACATCATCTTTTGAGATAAAAAATTAAACTTGTGTATGCCGTCGCTTTGATAAGCACCCGAGCACTTATGTGTAGAGGGTGTGCGAACTGTAAAAGGCATTAATAAATATGAACATTATCTTTGGCACATGCCATCTCTCACTCCGCACTCTCCACGGCATTTAATGTGCACGGCTTGTAACGCCAATATAGCAAGGCGGCAGACGCACAGTGGGACAAAAAGCAGGATTATAAAAAATATAAAGTGGTTTAGTGAAGATATACTCCCATTCGAAGATCGCTGTAATTCTCAACCGACTTATAAAATCAGTTTAAATCAAATTTCTTTCATTTAAACTATAGAAAGGAGGAGAAAATCGAATTATTTATTATCAATTTTTTGGACTTAAGAGTATTATTTATGTTTTAAAATTTATTTTAAAAAAATTTAATTATATTTCAAGAAGTGTTATTTTCGTTACCATTTCATCCACTTCGTCCCACTGTACACCCACCAGTAGAAAAACACACCCGAGGGAAACGTACAAATGTTGAGCAGATGAAAAGCTTCTTTCACTACTGCCGACGCATTACCTTTTCAACTTGATCAGCAGTTGGCTGCCAGCTAAAAGGAGGACAACTAAACTGGCGCTCATTTACATATCTATATGCCTATGTGACGGCCGGTGGAGGATGTGCTGGTGTTTGCACCACCCGCAAAAGGGGTGAAGGGCGAGTGAATTATTGTGTGCCGGTGTGTACCGGTCGCATTTAGATAAGCCAGAGCACCACACGGCAGTAAAAGGAAAAGCGAAAAGCAAGAGCCGGTGTGGCAAGCGATGACGCTGCCAGTGGCGTTGCCCAACCGCAAGCAAGTACAGCGTGCCAATGCCAGCAACAGCAACAGCGAGCCGAACTGGGAGCTGTCCCATTTAAGTGCAGGGACTAGTTCTAACTAAGAGCTTTTGCGGGTGCTTATGAGTACCAAAATGGCGTGCAGCATAACGGGAAATGTCATTGCAGCTGCTGAAGCAATAAATGGCAATTTGGGTTGTTGTTATTATTGTTATTATTGTTATTGTCTTTTATATTTATTTTCCAGCTATATGCATGCATGTAACTGTCACTGTCATTTTTGCCTTTTGCTTTTGGCCATAACGGTCGTTGGCAAACGTCATGACAAACTATGAGACGATTATATTTTTAATTCACATTGCAATGTGCCACAAAGCAGCCAACAACACAGCGACATACTTTCTAACCAATCTAGGAACACGACACAAACACACACATTCACTAAGAACTGTCTAAAGCATTTCCTTTAGATAGAATTACATGCACACCCACTTGTCTTTTGCCACAAACGACACATAAATGTTGTGGCAAGCATAAAGAGACAACGACGTTCTATTTGGGGCAAGGCAGCTAAGCGTCGTTGTCGTTGCTTTTGTTGCTGCGGTTCAGTTCACTGTTGATGTTGCTAAGTGAAAGTTGTTGCCGCAGCTGATAGTCCCACAACAGGCAGTGAAACCCTTTCGCCCCACCAAAAAAACCAACATACACAGACAAGGCAACACATGCAGCCCACATATTGCTCTCAGCTATTGGAGCATAAGCAAAAGTAGCTACAATTATGCAACACACACACACACACCCATTGCGTGGTTGGGTTGGAGTGAATTGCAGGCTGCATGTGATGTCTTTCGTGTGGCACGTACACAAAAACGAAACAAAACGCAGCGTTTACAGATATTGCGATCGAGCGTGTTGCTGCTGCTGCTGTCTGCTGCCGTTGCTGATGTTGCAACTTCTGTGTGGCACATACAAAGTATACAAAGTGGCTAAGATAATCGCTGAAATTTGTGTGTGGAATTGTGGATAACAAGGCAAAAAACGTAAATGAAATAGCTTAAAAACACACAAACAACAGCAACAACAAGCGTGCAACACTTTTTGCTTAAGAAGTTTATTATAATAAATGCTGTCTCATGCTTTTGTGGCACAATAAATAATCGCTTTTTCCCAGTAATTGTTGTTGTTGTATAAGTAATGCATTTCCGTTTCGAGTTTACCGTAAAACTAAATGCTCTGTAGATTATTTAATATTTATGGACACTGGAAAATCAATTGCCGTTATTTATGTATGCACACCTGTGCCCCGTTGAAATTAGTGCTTCAGCATTTGCTGTACACCGATAACAGTGGAAGTAATTTTGCCAACCTAAATGCCTGGCTCTTCTTTCTTCAATTGAAATTAAGCTGAAATCAATTAGAAATCCATAAAGCTAAGACTCCTTATGCCACATTCAACAGTTATAATATGAGGTATTTTAAAAGGGTTTTTGTTGGTTTTGTTTTTGCATTGAAAAATGTACATTTACATAATAAATCCGCCGGTGCTTAATTGCAACAAAGTTTATTAATGCTTTCAGCAGATCCATTCGCCGTTTAATTTGTAACTATAAAATTGACTCTTTCTCTCCAACACTTTGTAAGTCCTTGAATGAAATTTAAAATTTTCAAAATTTCCAACCGTTACCAACCAATAATAATGGATGCCACACAGTTATGGTCGATTACTCCTAGCGCCACGTGGAGAGCGTTGGCTGGCTCCATAATCATTTAAACTGTATCTTCTTTGTTGCACAATCGAAGGGATGAGGCCAAATACTTCGCCACTTAATCTTTTCATTCAGAGGAGATCTCATCTCTCCCACTTATTTACTCCTACTGATACCGCATTATATAAACACCCATACCTTACATATCATCCGATTCTTAGAACTCGAATTCGAAGAACCAAGAGATCCATTCTTACGCGCCTTAGGTCAGGACGGGCATGATGAAATATTTGTGTATAGTACACATATATATTTATAACAATAGTCTCTCTATAAGTGGAAAGAGAGAAAGTACATAAATGCATATTTTAATATTTTATATGTTCATTATTATGTATTAGGGGAGACATCCCATCATTATCACCACAAAAAATATCAACTATCGCATTTAAACACCCTGTGTGATCCACTCTGTGCATTAGCAAATTTACTTGAATTTTAATCGGCTTATTTAATCGCTTGATTTAGAGAAAATGTGCAACAATACTCAGCACGTTGCTATTAAAATCGTTTTCAATTAGTGCAAATTCATTTCCATATTTCAACTATTTAACTGTTCATCAATGGGAGTGAGTGTGATTATTGCTTATCGCACGTCCAACACACACAGCTACGCAGTGCATTGTAATTAACACCTAGAGCAATCTGCATATCCAGGCAATCAGGCACATTTAAAAATCAAAGTTCGGCTTAAAATTAAACTTTTTGTTTGCCTTTGCTGCGTTCAATGGCAATTGCAGGCAGCAGACAAAGAGGCAGAGGGACTGTGTCGCAATGTTTAATTTGACATTTTGGAATTTGTTGCAGCTCATAAACTTACAGGATAATAACATGCCACACGACTTTAGTTGCAACGGCAGACTAAATGACTAAATGCAGGAGAGCATAAGTGTGCGTTGGTATATATGATTGCAAAGGAGCTGGGGGGCGATGTAGCTGAAGTGGATGAGCGAGTCAATGAATGAGCTAGCCTGCATAACGGCACATAATGACGTGTTTACTTAATGTTTTTTATATTTGTTTAGACTTCAATTCCAACCCTTGTTATTGTTATCGAATGCCATGGCGCACGCATTAACAGCAAACAACAACAACAGCAAAGAGAAAAAAAAAGATACAAAAAAATGTAAGTCAAAGCGGTGGCAAGCCATTGGAATGCTCATCGCTGGTGCTATCTCTTAACAACAGTAAATTTACAGGCTTGGAACAACAACAATAGCAATAGTGGCAACAACACCAGCATCAAAGGCAGTGTCAACCTGCCGCCGGCAGCTGGTGTATAGCGGTGTTGTCGGTGGTGACGGGGGTGACGGTAACGGTTTGCAAGGTGAGTGCGTTCCACAACAACAACAACGCAAACAACATAAGCTATCAGCAGTGTTATTGACGACGAAGGGCTGCACGTCGCTGCAAATCCGAGGGTTTGCTGCGACCCACTATTATTGTTTGGCGAGTAAATCGAGCAACGGCGGCACAGTGTTTGGCATTCCGAAAGTGAACAACGCACACAGACACATCTGTATTTACAAACAAGCATTCGAGCAGTCAGACAGTCAGTCAGTCACTTTGGCGTGCGCGCTGGAACACTTGGTATTCAACCGACCGGAAGGGAATTAAATGAATTTCAGCCGAAACCAGCAGAGAGTGTGTGTGGAGTCATTTCAGTTTGGCTGCGCACTGGAGTGCCAGATTCGAAATTAGAGAAAACAGTAATGTACTACATAATTGTTCTTTTTTGAATGGAACACACACTGCTGTAATCAGCCTGTCCACCGCCCAGTTCGTAATTTTAATACCCATCCACTCATTGTTGCAACGCGCGTTCGGCACTTACTTGTTATACTCCCCATTAACCCACATCGTTTATTTTCTATTAAATCAGCCCATAAACGTTGGCAATTGCTTTAATGGCAGTTGGGAGTTTAACGCCGTGCACTGCGAGGCAACCAGATGACAACGGGGGAAGCGAGGGAACGTCGAAACCATATGGAGCACAATGCGAGAGCAACGAGTAACTTAGCATACCCATAAAGCATAGCCGCATGGAGGGAATACCGTTAAATGAGTACAACAGCCACATGCCAATGTGTCATTAGTAAGTACTTGTTCCGCTCTCTTTCACCCGCTTCCTTGCTCTGCAACAACTGTACTGTACTGTAAATGTGGACGCTCTAGTGCTCGTGTATTTGCGGCTCATTTAAAGATACCGACAGTCGGAAAGGAACATACGCTCCAGTTTACAAAGAAACAGGCAAATATGTACTTAACTGTAAGAACAATAGCAACAACAGCAACAAAAGCAAAAACAACAACATAGCCAACAATCCAAGCAATAATTGCCATACCATTCACATAGAAGAGCTAAAATGGCAGACAGGCATTGTTCGAGCAAATGATATTGATGCAATTTCGGTATCTATCAGCAACAATGAAAGAATTGGGTACACCCATAGCAAAAAAAAAAACAAAAAAACATGGCTTTGTTGCAAGAAAGAAGCATATTGTAGCTGCAGTTGAAGAGAGAATGTGTTGGGCCACCATTTACCGGTTGTTTGTTGATCTTTAAAATCGTGTATGTGCTTTGTTTGATTTGACGTTCCATCTGTCAGAACATAACTTTCAGCTTGTTGGAGAACAATTACAAGTTTGTTGCCACAAGGTACATAAGTTCGATACCGCAGACTGTAAACTTATGAGTTGTATGGAAGCAGTGTTGCCAACCGTTACCAATTTCTTTTTAAAGGTTGAACAGTGCAACGCAACATCATCACCTCTATCAGCAAAGTGGTACCAGGGTCATCCCCATCTTTTCTCTCAGTACTTAACTCATACTTTTGATAAATTTTTCTTCGACAAATGCTACCCAAAAACAAATAAATGCGCCAACAGTTCCAATTCCAAATATGTAACAATTTTCATTGTAAGAGAACATTAGAGCGGAAGAGTACAAGTATGCTGGATGACCACAAATTGCACCTCGGTGGTCTGCCTACTCTATACTATAATTAAAGTAAAGTAATGTTGCTAAGTGTGTCATCGCATATGAAAATGGAGTACAATTGTGTATGTGTTGCGAATAACTGTAATTCATTCATAACGCTTCATAAGTAACATATGTATATGCATGCGCTTATAAGGATAGCAACATTTTGATGGCACAAAATTATTGTGCGTTCTTGGTCGTATCGCAATTACCGTTACGTATGTGTGTCTGTGACATTTATTGCAGCTCCGCGCCAGATATTCGACTGAAGAAACAGACCAGTTGCCAAACTAATGGCTTTCATTAACACAACAGCGATAGTTGGGGTTGACGGTAGTTCGCTGTGAGACAGGGCTACAACTACAAGTTGCAAATTAATTTTATGAGCCAACGAAACAACGTGCTAACAGCAGCCACCCTCCTGGCAAAAATGCTGGTGAAAGCAATGGCAATGCTTTAGAGCACTTATGGAGGTCCTCTTGCCGCTTCTTCCAACCCATTAAGCGCGGCAAACATGCCCGCACTACTTCAGTTAAATGTCAATGAAATAACAGGTGCGCTAATTAAAAATGCTGTCGCCTCATTAAAGGAATTTGTAAATAAAGCTGAATGTCCATGAGACCTCATCTACGAGTATATGGGGCTTGAATGGCTACACGCTTTGCGAATCTATGTAAGAATGCGCGTGGGTGTTCTATGTAAAGCAGAGAACATGTTAATATAATGAAATAACGGTACATGGTAGTTATGAACACCAGAAAATTCAGTCAATTTCTATACGAAATGCATGTTGGAGAAATATACGCACCTAGAGTGTGTAAAGCATTGAATTGTCTTTTTTCTCTGCTCTGCGAAGTCTCTCATAGATTTCAACCACCTCCCACCAGCGTCAGGCGCGGTTGCTACGCGACTTACGAGCAAACGAGTGAGTTAATTAAAATTCAAGAAAGTTGAGATATTGGCGCAACGAAGCGCCGCATTAATCATAGCATTGGGCGTAGGTGGCGCAGACACAAGGTAAAACACAAAATCGAACAGAAGCACACGAATGTTGGTGTAAGAGAGAAACCGACAGACAGACAGAGCTTTTCCATCATTCCAAGTGACATTGGCCGCAGTAACAGCAGCAGCAGTAGCAGCCTGCAGTGATTGTAATTATACTTTAGGATTACTTTTCTATGAAGAATGAAGAATGTACTCTGCCACATTGATATATTGTTCAATGACGCCGGCTTCCAACTGCAGGCAGCTACCATTTGCCCATACCAAAACACAATGGTTTGACCTCGGTATGCGGCATGTCTCGCGTCTCACGCTCGGACAACCCATGTGCGCACCGAGAGCTTTAATGTCTTCCGTTTTGTAGCAAATGCAAATATGCGATCGCGCTAAGTATATCTCTTGTGGATGTATGTTTATACTGCTGCTGACCGCAAAATTGACAAATTGTACGCCACACCAAGTGAAAAGAAGACTCTTATTGTACACATATCTGAGTGTAACATATTTACAGACACTATATTTAACCTCCAGTGACTGGCCGGTTTCCTGCCGCACCGCTTTTAAAGCACTTCTTCTATTGGTCAACTCCTTTTGTGTCCATAATCGAATGTAAAACTTCATACATACCAACTTGGTTGAACTGCTCACCAAGTTCGTCCTGGCGCTCACCGTTACGCGTCCACCCATTTCGGCTACAATTCGCAATTGTTCCCATCGAATCGTTTATGGCAGCGACCACTACATTGGCATTGGCGTTGGCGATAGTGGTTGCGGCGGATGCTAACCATTGTCCGGCTTGGTCACAACTATTGATTACTTCCTGTCAACCACAGACACAAAAACGGAAGAGCCCATAACGGATGTGATTTCATTTTCAATGCCCTGAAGTCGAACAGTGTTCGCGGGCTGGACAAATTTGTGAGACTCCGGAACGTAAAAGTCACATAAATTATTTTCTGTTGAATGTATGGTATTCTGTGTACTTTCAGGGAGGCAATTATATAGAAAATTTTAGAATAATACTTTTCAGTGATCTCCTTCAGAACTTCGCACAACTCTAGTTAATTTTTCTCCAGATCCCACTGTGCCACTTCAGTCTCCACTCCCGTGTAGTGCTTCAGTTCACAAGTAGATCTACATACATACGTACGGGTGTACGTTTTTCTGAGGTTGTCTGCGTTGATTGCGAAAGTGTTTGAATAACCTATCAGAGGCATGAAAAACTCTTCCGCTCTGTCAGTTGATGAGAAACACATAAGTAAGTACACGTCAAGCGGCAGCGAGCTGTTATGGCGATGACCAAATGAGCTTAAAACACTGGATGCCGGGAAATCAGCGTCACAGCGCCAACAAGCACAGAGCTCAGCCAACCAAGTGTAGCAGCGACACTGACACTGACTGTCCATCGAAGCACTTTATTCATTCCGTTTCGTGCGTTCCATTCCGTTCGTGGGATGGCAATGTTTGCGGTCCCCTTCGATGAGCGATGCTCATCATTGTTTCGGCTAGTTGGTAATATTGGTGGTCCATTCAAAGCCAGCAAATTCATGTTTGCCTGAATATTGACGTTATTGTGACCGACTGTGTTGGTTTAGCAAACTATTAATTTGTTTTGGTTAAAGTTACGGGAGGGTTACATTTCTGTTACGTTATACCGCGTGGGAATACTGTTTATGTTAGGGCTCAATTTTGATTGAGATAAACGAACTGTGGAAAAAGAATGGACGACTATTTTTGAGGAAGTCCGTGAATAATCAGTTGACCTGTTATAGCCTAGTATAATTATGGATGTAGAATAATAGTTGGATGGATATCCTCATTTTCTTTAACAGTGCAGATCCAAGCACCGAGAAATGGTGACCAGAAAACGGCAAATTTATCAGACATAGCTGAAAGCTAGATAATGTACTACGTACAATGATATTGAAGTAATTCGGAAAGGAATTCTGAAATATTTTACAATGTCGAATTAACTCGATTCATGTGAAAATGTTACCGTTACAAATCGAAGAAAAAGCAAAGAGGAAAAAGGAAAAGTTCAATCTTGTGTAATAAATACTAGTTTTCCACAAAACAAATCTTTCTGGTCTTTCGAGTTTTAAAACTATTAGATTTACAATTTACCCATTTCCTACAGGATTTGTATATATCGAAAGTTTTCCCGCCAGAACTTCATTATACAATTACATTCGTATGTATATAAATCGTGCATAAAATAGAGTGTTGGATAGTTGATATTGTTGGTATTGTGGTGGCCATCAAGTGGGCCGCCTAACCGCCAACAAACTGTCAAGCCGCAACGGCCGCACAAAACTGGACATCAGACCGCAGTGCCATATGAGAAAAGCAAACAAACAAATACCAATTAAATTAATGCCTACACAACTCAATGTGATTGGTGTAATATGCACGTAAAAATATAAATTGTCCGTATGTATGTACGTATGTGCGGTCAACGACAATATTTCTATTGTCAACATTGGATTGCATATAAAAGCGAAAATTGATTAGACTAAAATATGGAAAGTGTATGGCTGAATTGGCGAGCAAACAAACAGAAGAGAATAACAACAACAATGGCAAAACCAAAAAGAAATTTACGATATCAAAAAGCAGAGACCAACCAAGGTAAATACACGCAGAGCGTAGAATGAGCAGAGCAGAGGAATAGTAGCAATGTGAAAACCATAATAAAAGCGAAAAACTAATAATGAATTAGATCAAAAAACAAATTCAATATGGAACGACAACAACATTCACAACCAGCAGTGTTGGATACACAAGGATAAGCTAAGCTGGAGGGATTATAGGGATCTATATGGGGGGCACTGGAAAATTATTGAGTGCTTCAATTTCATAAAATATTATTGACCATAACTATGAAGCGGGGGCGCTCAGCAAGTTCACCGTAGCGCAGGAAATGAAATAAATACATATAGACGCCATTTGACTTATAAGCTCTCGGCGCGCTCGTACTTATTGCCAATAATTCATTAAATCATTTAAAAATCACTTAAAAAGCACCCGGCCCCAAAGATGTACAGCTGAATAAGACCGCCGAAACGAGCGGAGCGTTAGACTGCTCCAAAATAATGATGATGACTTTGATGATAGCTAAAGGTGTCATTAACGACACCGCTAATAACTGTAAGGCCTATCGTCAATGACCGCGCCTACGCAGACACTACAATGTTGCGTAGCGAGAACCGCCACTCAGCGCTCAACAAAATTGAAAATACTTTAAAGTAAATAAATGAAGATGGGTCCATTTTATGGTATGAAAATTAGAAGCTATCGTGCCACCACAACATCAACCGGCTAAATATATGTACTAACGTTCAATTAAGATACCAGTGTGACGGCCAAACGCATAATCAAGACATCGATAATATTGTTGGCTGCGCTGCCGCCGACAACCATATCAATACAATTAAACCTAGTTACGGTTAAGACATTCCTTGTATATGCATATATACATACCTACATTTTCTTTACTGGTACGTGTCCTTTGTAGCAATAGTGCGGCATAATTTGCCTACTTTACAGACACCTGTCCAACCCCAGACACTTCGCACCGCTCTCTCTCTCCCTCCGTGTGTAACTTCAAAGGCACGATTTACGGTAATTACTAGTTGGTTGCTAGCTCCAATTGCCGTTGACCCACCTCTGTCGACGTGGAGACGACAATTGCCCCGCAATCCCCCCTAGTCTACATCAATGACTGTACTTGCATTTCACATTCAACATTGACACTTTGACGCTCGTACCGTTACGAAGGTTTTTCAAACATTACAACACAGTGAATATCAATTATCGTCGTACCGATTTGCTGGCAGCGCTACAAAGCGCACTGTCAACGCAATAAACTTAATTGAAGTAGTTGGTAGGGGAGCTTGTTGGTAGCCTCATTTTGTTATTAGCTTGTTGTTAGCTTGTGGCACGTCTTCAGTAACGGCACATTTCCATAAATGACATATACATATATTCCTATATATACTTACATAGGTAAATATAAGAAAAGTTGTGTTAATACCCAACCATCTTTTTAATTAAATACCAATATGAAGTTGTCTTTAATTCTCAAACTCTTACCGAAAGCAGTTAGCGAAAATCGTGAAGAATCAAAGCTTTCTTGCACATTTTTAGCATTCAAAAGTATAACTATGAATATCCGGCCGAATAGTAAAATATCAATATAAAGTCACTTTTAATTCTCAACAGTTTCTCAACAACAAAATTTCAATACAAAATTATTCGTATTCTCAACATTAAAGAATTCGTTTAAATATGGATTTCTTTTACTAGAAATCACTAGTCTTTCATATGGTGTCAATACCGAAATGAAATATATTTATTAACCCTCAAACAGCATTGAATTTCCTATACTTTAAGTTTTTCCATCTCGACTATATACATCTTTTGAAGGTATACGCTTCGAAATCTAGTTCGCCAAAGAAAACCACTAAAACAATTTGATGGAAAACTCAAAGCGCCTGCTAGACCACATGTCGGTAATCAAGGTTTGAGTATAATACTTATAGATTTTCAAAGACTATTAAAAAATCTCAGCGACCAAGAACTAATTTGTAGTTCACTGGGTAGTCCAATGTAAATGTACTTCAATGAAAATGACTATTTGAAGAGAGCTTCACTTATTAAACTCATTCATACATATGTATACATACATATAGATATCTACTCAGCATGCGCTACTGTGTAAATTAATATTTGTTAAGCCTCACACATTAAGTTTGTATGTCTTTACTTTCGCATTGGTGTGAAATCCTATAATTAGGTTTCGATTTTGTCGTGTGACGTGACAAAACGTGACATTTAACCATTTGTCACTTACACTTCCAACACTTCTAATATTCTTCCATTGTTTTCATGTAAAATCACCCTTTCAATAAGTGCGTCACCCAACAGTGAAGAAGTCAATTGAACCCTGAAAACTTCTATTTGCAAATCGCCTTTAAAGTGGCGAAAAACAAGACTACATCTCATGAGGCATTCGGAATAAATGGGAGGGGGTGTTCATGACTTGGAATAGGGATTAAAAGTGAAAGAAAGCTCTGCAAAATTCTAAAAATTCCAAATGTTTTATAAGTCCAAATTTATAAATCTCTTCGTGACATGTACTTACAAAAGAGATGACATTAAAAAAGGTTGACGGGACAGAAAGCTAATTCAATTCACCAGATGCTTAACTACCACTGATAGAAGTCCTTACGGAGAATTAGCTATGTAGAAAATGCCATAATGAAATCATACCGTTGAATATTAACACATGAGTTCCAAAAGAAATTGCCTATTTGTCAATAAGAGATGATCTAACTTCCTTGAAAATCTTTGGTATTCACTCCATCGAATATTTACTTCTTGTTTGAAGTGTCGTGAGTACGTAAACCATAACGATAGTTCTAAAATTTTCATTAAATGATAGACCAACACTTCAAGTGGCTTAGTTGACCTCAAACTAGAAATCATACTCGGTAACCTCTCGAGATTAGGACGCTAGGGCGTGAGAGTCGCAACTTATATAAAATTTAACCCATGGACCTGTTTTAACCCAGAAATTGGTCATATTGTAACTCTTAAAAGCTTCAGGCCAGAATTATTTAAATATTCCGAAGTAACTCCAGAAAGTTGTACGTAACCAAAGTAAACTCGCCGACAAACTTTGACGTATTTCAACGAGTCGCTGATAATCAATTACAACTTACGAAATATGGTAATGATACTTTAATTACTTCAGGCATGCGAAACACGCCAACAATTGAAAGTTATATTACAACCGAAAACTTTTTACCTGCAGTTCAAGAAGTTTGAGTATCTATTTTTTTCCTTTTTTGCACTACGTTTTTTTTATTATTTATGTAAATGCGCTGCTAGTATTACATAATTAAAACGATTTAATTATGGATCTGAAATAACCACTTAGATGTGTTCAAAGCAATTAATTATACATTTTTATCGGCATAGAGGTCATTTAATTTCCTTCTACGAAAACTTTGCGGCGCATAAACACACACAGAGAAGCTTATGCAAGCGATCCACATACAGCCATTCACGTAAAGCGAAAACGTGTTGGAGCCATGTGCAAATATCGTACATTTTCCCACTTGGCGATGGGTTAAGACCTCAACTAGCACTTTACGCACGTCAATTGCGCCCCTCGAAACCGGTAAATTGCTTTCGAAAAATTTTCAGCGACCTACCTTTTGTTGTTACAGTTAACATCTTATGGGCTTCATATTTAAATTGTATAATTCACGCAATGCACAAAATTCACATAATCCTAGCGGCGGCGGCAGAAAGAATGCTGAAAGTATGTGTGCTCTGACATTACCTAAATGAAGTGTCTGACAAATATACTTGCGCAAACTTACATAATTTTAGGCGTAAAACCGGCTGCTTCGGTTACGCCGTAAAATAACTTGTTCCACATAAAATTAACACCTCACCTGTGTGTAAGGCAGATTTCAACGCCTTTAAGGTCGCAATGAAACAGGAAACCCGAAGAAAAGGGCTACTTGCTTATTACAAGTAGCGTTAAAGGGTTCTCGCCGGTATTCGCATGTTCGCATAGATTTCATAGCTCAAATACGCTCGAGTGACACGCTATTGCTCGGTCGGATTGCGAACTGCTTGCCATCCCAGCAAGCCGACACCTCCAACCAGTTCGTTAGTTTTCAGCAAATTGAAATATAATTGGGAAGCTTTACAGCTCTACGCACGATAGCGTTTCACGCACCGAAGAGGAGAGGGCGGAGTGGCGAAAATAAAATAGAAATGTAGCATAAAACAATTGGAGGCAGCTGAAAGCAGAAGGAAGAGAGGCAAGCAAGAAGAAGCGTTCGTAATGAAAAGCTGGCGCACACCATCAAGAGCTTAGCGCTGTTTAAGGCGCCTAGGTAACACCTGCCCAATTTCACGTTCATTAAGTGGGCTGCTTGACGGCAAGTGCCCGTGAACACCTCACTATCGCATTCTCCGCTGTTTATATTTGTTATTTCTCAACTGCGCTTTGTTGGTGTGTGTATGTCGCAGATATTTTCACATCTGACGCAACGGGTTGCATGTAACCAAATTATATGCACAGAGTTGGGGCTTTTGTCTACGGAGGAATTTATATTTTGTGTAAACATGAAGCCGGGGTATTGGGGTGCTATGCTGAAGCTGTTCCACTTCTGATTTCGGAAAGCACATAATTACTTGTAATGTCAGGGTGACAAAACCGAAATTGTTTGTTACGCATCGAACATAGTACAGCTGTGCTACAGCGTGTAACTGTAAAGCGGACAACTGACATATAAACAATGTGACAACCCGCTCAGGCAAACTAACAATAAAGCGCTAACGGTCCATCGCTGTCACTGAATCATTTGCATTTTGACATTCATTCAACCGCATTTCTCGTGCGCGTTTACTCTGTCTCTCTCTCATTTCGTACTATTCATTTTGAAAGCGTTGCGCGGCGACAATCATTTTGATTTTATGGTTCCACAAGCACATTAAAACACCGCCCGTTCTTTCAAAATTTCAAAATACACCTCTGCTCGTATAATTACGTCGCGGAGTCGCATTGTGCCACATTGTAGTGTGGTATTACATATATTCCCTTGGTGGCAGTGTGACGTTGGATACATGCAGCATCCATCTGTTGTTTTTGTCACACAAATTAGTACTCACGCATCGGACCATAGCGTCTTATTGCTAGGTTAAGTTCAGTACATCTTTTAATAGAAGTCAAAAATAACTTTGACTAATCTCAAGTGAATCAAAGAACATAGTAAAGAAAGTAGTGAGAAGCGACCAAATAAATTATTACACCAATAGAACATGTGAACTGAGTCACTAAAGCAACCAATCTCATTTATCCCATTAACTGCAATCTTAATTATGATCCAATGCTGCAATAGTTAATTAATATAATCAAAACTTTATAGACAGATAACCGCCGAGAGTTTCAAAGTGCTTAACTTTTACCATAAATTCAGCTCCTCAATACCTTTACCCATAGTAGTTCTGCCATTTAGTCACCATCCAGCACATGTCAAACCCACTTAAGCCTCCCAGCATCTAGTTGTATTCGCAACCATTACGGATCGCCACCTTTGACAACAATTGAACTAATAAAACGAAACGTCAAATACGTTTTAGACTTTAACTGACAGGCGTGAGTGCGTACATAAATTGATTTAAACTGCCTATCAAGAATTTAACCACTCCTTGAAATCAACCCCTACCACAAGTAACGCACACTCAAGCACTCTAGATACACCAATGGAGGATATATGTGTGTGTGTGTTCTTCGAAGCATTTAAACATTGAGCTATAGCTGTCACCCTCACCAACAATAAAGGCATATACAATCGTACTGAAATGAGAGAGTTTGTGTGCCACTCACTTCAATGATTGCGAGCCGCTTGTTAAGACGTGATGGCTACTCCGACGCATTTTGTTGGCCAACGCACTACCCTCTTCAGCGGCAACAAGCGTTGGCAATAAGCGTCAGCTGCAGTAGTGCAATTGGAAAGTCCGGGTTGAATGTATTGGACACACCAAATGTGAATAGGTGTCACATAAAAGCAGACAGCCATATGAGAGTGCCGGCTCCGTTAGTGGTTTGTTTCTATGTAATATGTCCTTATCTACGATTGGGTTGATGGATTAGATTTTTGCTTGTTGCAACCCATAGAACCTTTAAAATTTGTCAACTCACGAAGGGTTAAACTTACCCAAAAGTTTTCAAAAATGCCAAATTTCGGATTTATGTTTCTTCAGAGTCTTCGATTCGCCAACGTGAGAGGGTACCGAATCGAACAAACTATACCAGCAATGCAAAGAGACTAGCGGGACTTACGGAACAATCATTAGCTAATATGTTCTCTGACAAATGGAGAAGGAACTCTTCTTTCCGCGCATAAAATATTCCCTTTTCTTCTAGCAACGTTCATGTCAGAAGACAAAGCTTTTCCGTATTTTCTGATTTTTAAAGAATTCTCGGAAGATTTCGTTTTTTATGCATGAATAGTTCATATCTCCCAAGACCTCTTTATGAGGTCAGCAACAATAACAACAGCTCAAAATGCAGGCAGCAGTTAGCAGATGAGATTGCCAGCTATAACATCAACAACAATACCAACAAGCGCAATTATTGTTCCCCAGCGCAACCCTTCACTAATTACCAAATCGCACAAGTCGTAATCTGTGGGGCCTTGACTTTTGTCGACGCACCATCCCACCAACAGCAACACTAACAAACACCAGCCGTTCAACTTGCAACTTGTGCGCGGCGGTGTGCCGTCGGTTAGAATTGCTCATTAATTTTAAGTTCAGCTATGGTGATTTTTCCATTGCTCGCAGCAGTCGCTTTTTGACTCTATTAAAGATTTAAGTTATGACATCGACATGCCGCAACAGTGGAGCAGCGCGCAGCAGCCTCATGGCACAACTGTGGCAACAGCGGCAGCTACATTGGCGTGGCATGTAAATATGTTGCCACCAAAAACAAAAACGCTGAAACAACAATAACAAACCGATGTCAACCGCAACTGCACAGCTGCTTGGGTGCCGCGCACACCCGCCTCATCCCCGCCGCTCGACACCTCGCCGTACTCCCAGACATCTACGGTAGTTGGCTCTCTTATTGCCACTTCTTAGTTTGTGTTTGCTGGATCGCTTTTAATTACACTTTCACTGCGTTGTCGGTTGACGCCCAACGCTCACTCGCCCGCCGAAGCTTTCTTCAGCCTTTTTCGCTGCTCCACCTCGGCGACAAAGATTTATCACCAAAGCGCTCCAATGACACTCCTATCGTCCGCCAAGCTCATCCGCAACCTCGAAATGAGTTTGTTTTCATTTCTTTTTTCTGTTGGTTCCTCGTTTTGGTGTTTGGCGCCGTGGCTTTGGGATGATGGAGTATGCATTGTTTCGCTTTAATTGAAATTTTCCTTCTGTCTATAAGCCCCAGAGTTACATACATACATTATTTAGACAATGTATGTGTGTCTATAGAGAGCAAAAATGTGATTTTGCTGGTGGTGAATATGTCTACGTCTCATAAATCCAATTTTTGTAGATATGAAGACGAAACACTTTCTATCTAGATTTGTCCCCACTGAAGGTAGGCAGAACCAGAAACTATCTCAGCCCTGCTATTATGTAGTGTCTAGAGGTGCATGGGACCTACGTAGAACTCTTCGGCATGTTCCCAACTTCCAACAAAAATTAAACAGGCCTTCGCTTCCCTTAAAGTCTAACGACATTCGATAGGCGGCTTAAAACTTGTAGAACGGATAACAAGCAAGATGTGCACCAGAAGAATCTCGATAAAGTATTTAACAAAGTTCATTATATACATATAGGTATACTTCATACTTCACAGAATCTGCCCAGCAATACGAGGGCTGCTATATATATTTCTGGCCTAATAATGAAAATAGGAATATTTATCAACGAAAATTGTTTTATTGTTTTTCAAAATATTCTCCATCAAGATTTATTCACTTCTGCATGCGCTCAAACCAATTTTCCAAGCACTTTTTTTGAGCCTTTTTTTATGTTTTCTGGCACAACGGCGGTTTTTGGACGACCTTCACGGAATTCGTCTTTGAGCGAGCGTCGGCCACGATTGAATTCGTTGTACCAGTTTTTCACAGTGCTATAGGATGGTGCTTCATAGCCATACAAAGATTTTAGTTCATCGATAGTCCACGTCGAAAGTTGTGAAAAATGATCGCACGAAAATGTTCACGAGTTAATTTCATTTTTTGGCTGAGATGAATTTTTTAATTCCTTGTAAATAAAACAATTCACGATTAAATGACAAAACGTTCTGAGTGATGTTATGCTAAAAAATGTCAAACTTTCCAATGGAAATGTCAGATTGCACCTGGCAACACTTAGTGTTGCCTGGGCCAGAAATATATATAGCAGCCCTCGTATTAGAAATTTCGCCGTTTCTGTGGCATAGTATGTGGATATAACTAGAGAATAACGACCAGACCAATCTTTTTTAACAATTTTAAGAATTTAAACGCTATGTAACTAATAATAGAAGATTTTATGTGCAATCTATTCTCACAAAACTTTCAGAGACAAGACGAAGAGACTTAAAGCTTTTAACTCAATAGAAAATGATCTTATACGAACCGCAGCCAACTTCATTTATAGTAATCTTGGAACAAAAAGTAGTTGTGTCCGTTGGGTTATGTTCTGCTATTGCCGTCATCTTTATTGTACTTCAGCTGCTAGAGACAAAGTCGCTACACATGCAGCTTACTTGTTTTTCAAACGCGCTTTTTACCGCAACAATCACCTGCTGAACCTACGGCTCGCACGTCATGCCGAACATATCCAACATACCCGACATGGCACAACATCGCATAGTGTTGCTGTAACCATCACTGCCCATCACTTTTATGACTTGACTGATGTTGTTGGTTTTGCTTTTAATATTGTGGCGCAACCACAATAGCAGCCACTTTTTTCTGATCTACTTGTAGAAACTCATTCATTTATTCTTCTTTCTCGTCGCCGCACTCATTATTGACTGGCGGCAGCGGACAACAAGCAATTGTTTTGTTGGCCAGCTATTTTGGGCAGTGCCATCATTGTCACCATTTAAGTTGCTACACCACATCCACAGCCACATTGACGACAATTTGTGGCCGAACTCAAATAAATTTTCCTCATATTGCGGTTGTTGTTTTTTGTTGTGATTGCCTTGAATTGCCTGGGATTGAGATGGCGGTGGCGTCTGCGGTTCGCCGTTGCTATGTTGTCATTATCTTATATTAATTTGCCATTTTATTCTTACTGTTCTTGTTGTTGTTGTGAGCTGCTGGTGGTACCTTTAATTTTCAAGATTTGGTTTTATTTCCATATTTGTTGCATGCATCTGCTGCGCTGAATGTAGGTTCCAGTATTGTACTTGTAGTACAGCATACAATTAAGCCGCAACCGTTGCATCTCGCGCGCCCTCCTCCACTCTGTTATCCGTCTGCTTCATTGTTTTTTATTATTTATTCTTTATTGCCCTTCTATCTATTTGTTGCTGTTGTATTCGCATTGTTTTTCGAAAATTGCCATTTGCCACATTTGCAAAGCAGCAATGGTCGATCCCACACGCGTGGTCCAAACATGCCACGCACTCCACTAAAAGCCGCACAATGCCAGCGGCGCAGCAGAGCTTACAGCAGTTGCATGACAATCTGGCAATTGCTGCCGGTGGCACCGTCAGTTGGCGGTTGGTAAATTACGTAATTTTCGCTTGATGAAGATTTACGGCTTGCACAATCCCAACCACTGACTGGCGAATTGAGGTGGGCACTGCCCGTTGGCAATAGTCGTCAGTTGCCCAAGCAGCTGTTAAAATAACCACACACGTATGTACTACATACATGCATCCCTGTGCAATGTCGCTGGCCGCCACCGCAATGAGATAAGTTTCGCTTTGGATTGGTATTGCTATTGGCTGTTAACCGCTGGCCTTATTGTCTCTCTGGTTTTTTTGTGCCGATTGTTCTTTCCTATGGTTTAGCGCCGTTGGCCGCCGCGCTCAACAATGACAACTCTATTTACCTATTCAAAGCTCGGTTAATGCCTTGCAACAACAACAACAATGAGATAAACAATAACATTCACTAAGTCAGAAGGACAAAACTTAATCTGAAAACATTTATGTCTGTATAAAACACTTAAATTCAGGCGCAAGGTCTTTTGTCAGATATTTGGGGTCAGATTTACTTTTGCGGAGCTTAATATGATTTAACCAAAACTGGCTGCTTACAGTAGGTTTCAGATTATTATTTTTTGGATTCTAAAAATCGGAAGCACACAAGCTTTAGGAATATGCTTTTACTGGCGATACTGATATTTTAGAAGGTTTCCACTAGAAATGCCAGAAGATCAAGGTGTTGAACTGTAACAAACCCTACTCAAGTATTCTATTGGAAATCATCCAAATAATTCGGATAATTTTTCAACGATGATCTCATAGAAGATTAAGATAATAAAAGATCTGTCAAAATGCATAAAAATTTAGCTTTTCCAAAAGCTTATTCTCATCTCGAAATAACTTTTTGAGGTTGGAAATGATTGTCCAGCTATGACCAACGGTAGAATATAGTTTTAGATATGTTTGGCTTTCGACTTGGCCCACTACGATTTTACTCCGCGTTTAGGAGCAGGTTGCGATTCTGGTTTGACCATAGCAGTCGCTCACAAAGGAAGAATATGTATGGTTATCAAATATTTTCATTCGATCTTGAAACATACAGAAGAAATGTGTTAGATTTATCATATTACATCGAAAGAAGAGCTTTTGAATCTTTAAATGAATAGTTAGTGTATTGATTGATACTTTATTAACATTATATCTCTAGAACTCATCTTAATATCACGATTATTCTCTTATAAAACTTCGAAAATATTATGGTAACAGAACTCGGAATCCTATATTTACAAGTAACAAGATTCCTCTTGAAATTTGTTAGTTCGTAGACGGTCTTCATTTTATAAAAACACTTCGTTCTGTCAATATCCGACAATTATATTTATACTTAATATATCGGAACTTTACTAATAATTCTCGTAAATCCCTCAGCTTTACTACACATTTCTGCCTATTAAATTGAATTTTCACATAATATAAATATCCACATATGTTAGAGTGTATGTATGTAAGAGTGTTTCACTGATTGTCCATTGCTATTGATTGTTTAGATAGGCATAACCACACGTGAGTGTGCTGATTATAAAGTACACACTTGTACACACAACAACTGCAACAAATTGATAATCTACTAAATATCGGCACATCAGCATGAAATACGCACGTCACGATGAATAATGGCTGAGTCATCACACACATCTCCTGACATTTTAAGTGCTTAGCACACACACACATACACAGCTTTACTTTCCTATTTAATATACTCCCTCTCTCTTTTCGCCTTACAGGACTACAACATGTTCACACCGAAGCGCAGTCGCGGCGGCGCCAATGGCAGCGTTCATTTCGGTGGAGCTAGCTCCTCCGCTGGCAGTAGCAGTGATCCCAAAGAGGCTATTTCCAGGCAAATCCTCACTGGGCGCGGATATAGGTATGGAACTCAGTCACACCGCCACTTTGCTTAGCCATCTGGACACGAATGAATTCGAATTGGCCATAAAACATTGCCGCGAAGCTCCATGCAACTCCAAGAGCGTAGTGAACCTGCGTGCGGCATCTTTTGTCAGACAATGGCAATCAAATTGTGATGCCGCTGCACAATGCTCACGCCCAATAACGTAGCCCATACGAGGCGCGGCTGGACGCACAAAAAAGTTGGCAGCACTGGCGCACGTTTGGTTAGTGTCGATTGCTCAAAAGAGTCCAACGAGCAGACTGCTACGTCGCTGACATGCAATGGCGATGGTAATGGCGGTTCCTCATCCTGCGAAAGCCCCAGCTACGTAACGAATACATTCTATAAATTTCCAGAGTGCGCGAACGCAAACACGCTTATATTACCGGTGAATTGTCTACAGCGCACGATGCATATTGTGACGGAGACACGGAGGATGGTCTGAAGCCAGTTTCAGCGCAGACACTCAGCAACGGCGGTTATGTTTTTCTTCGCATCTTTCGTTTCAAGACATCATATCCCAACCTGGCATTGATATACGCACACGCGAACAGGCGGCCGATTTTATTAACAATTTGGTGCTACAAATTTCTCTCCTTCTGGGCGACATGGTTGATCAACAACAACAGGATCACTCCATTGACTTTATACTATCGTTGCTGAACATCATCGAGCAGTTGTCACAAAATGAGGACTACCATGATACTCTGGTCGGTTCGACACTGCTCATCATGAATATTGCGCTTATGCTTAAGGTGCGCGCTCAATTTTCGAACTCAATCACAGCAAACTATATTTTTTTAACTTATATTTAACTTAACTACTTTTACTGGTTAACAACATTTTCCGCCGCCTCTGCTGATGAGAAGCAAGTCCTCACACTACATTGCACCGTCCATCGATTCCCCGAAATGGTGCACGAATTTCAACAAGGTGCGCTGCCGGTGGAGATTGACCACGATACTCACTGCTATAAGAACACAATAAAATTCATGCCATCAGAGTCGGAAAGCGTTGCAGTATTTGAGATTGTATTCATTATAAGATTCTTCGTAGAATGCATTTAACTGAGAACAAGTGATCTTCTATAAATATACGTAAATGATATATTTTCAAATACACTAAATAAAACGAAATACTATTTAAAATTGTGGTTTTATATAATATATTAAGGAGAGCCTCCAGAAATGGTAAATATGAATCATTTCAGATCTTAAGACCAAAAAATTTAGCTAATTTTTGGAGGACGACAAAAAGATCAAGGACATTCCATATCCAAGTTTAAGGAAGACAAGCGGTCGGAGCAGATAGCGAATGAGTTAGAAAAAATCATTTAGCAGCTAGAATATTAATGTTAAATCCTCAAAAGTAACTTCTCTATAAGGGCCAAAAGCACTCTAAAACTAAAATAAAATGTGTATTCATAATGAAGAAATTGAACTTAACTTTTTCCTGTTCCAACCAGCAGCCAAATAATTACTTTGTGATACCATTCATAATGAAAGAAAAAAGTATAATTATTATCCTAATTAAAGTTTAGTGTTGAAATTCCATACTAATGGCTGGGTTCTGTGTTCTCAAATTATGTCTTAAGGTAGACCACAAGTAGTTCCGTTAATGACACTCACTTCGCCACTTGCTTTGATCGTTTAACTCGGTCTGAGCCATTAATAAAATACTTAATTAAAACAACAAACGTCAAGTTAAGGAACTTTAGACACCCGTCAGGCAGTCTGAGGCAGAACAAATATAAATTGCCTCAAATGTTATCGCAAATGTTTCACCAAACTAACTGCGCAGCCCATTCCAGTTCGTAGAGACTTGTGAGAATTTGACGCATGCATGCAATTTCCGCTGCCTTAGCCCCTGTTTGTCTTAACGACCCCCTTACTTATATTCCAATACATATATGTTAGCTCCTTCTCTCTCTTCACAAACACAACCTTGTAGATATTATTTATTATTGCATATTCGTTCGCTTGTATTTATGCATGTGTTTGGTGTGAGTTATTTCCGGTTTGTCGCAAATTGTGTGGACTTTTTATTAGCTACACAAAATTGTGGCAGGCGACATGTTTATAATGGGTACTGCCAATCAACTCCCCTCGTATTGAAAACTCTTGCATTGGACTGCTGCCTGTGGTGGTATGTTATGCTCGCCGAGTTTGTAAACCAAAGGATTGACTAGGGTTGCATACATTTGGACGATTAAACTAAAATATATGTTATAAAGTACAAAGGCAGAAGAAGAAGATGAAAGGGTGGATAGAAAATACGAAAACGTAAATAATTTAATGAAATTTCAAGATTTTATGAGCTGATTTAAGTTATAGCTTAAATGTTTTCCTGAGAAATTCGAATATTAGTGCATTCAAAAGGTTTTCTCGAGAGACAAACAGTCAAACGATGTACAAACAGGATTACTCTGTCTACCGCATTCACTTTCAAATTTTACAACAAAAGACAAAATGAAAAGTTCTTGTCTGAGTACTGTCGGCTTTTTGGACCTAGGCATTGCTCAGTATTTATTGGACTAGTACTTTGCAAACTTTTCTCGCAATATTTTAAAGATCCCGGAACAAAATACTCCGAATTCACATCGCTGAAGATCGAATTCTACTTTTTTTCTTCTTGAATATCGCCATAACCACCTTAAGGGTTTCTCTCGAGACGATAGGTCGTTCACTATAGTTTTATAGTATAGTTCTAAGATTCAACAATCTATTCGTCAGAATTCCCGTACTAATTTTTTTTATACATCTTGAAGTTATGATAGAAATGGAGAGATCTATATATTTTCTGTCGCCTCCTCAACGTTTGATATTCAGACGATAGGGCGAAAGATCATTTATTACAGCTCTATAGTATAGTTTTAGGCTTCAACTAGCTGATCGAGTGAAATTTGGTATCAACAGCTGGTACATGTACATCCCAAATTTATACAAGAAATAGAGAGTTCTACAACTTTTAAGCCTTTCCTCAACATTTTATATTTAGACAATGGGTAGGAGGATCATTTACTTGAGGTTTATAATATAGTTTTAGTCTTGTACCAATTTCTGGTATACAACTTCACGTTCAAAGCCTTCCGATATCGGAAACATATTTGGAAGTTAGCTTATAAATCGGGCCCGAGACTTGGACTCCCATCCTATTAAGAGGAGATTGGGCACATTTAACCCTTAGATATAAAATATTTTCAGATTTTATTGTAAATCAACGTTATTTAGCCTTAACAAGTTTATAAATAACATGCAGCGCCCTCTCTACTGTTTAAGAATAGAAATACTGCGACTTCTCGAAAGTAAATTAGATTCGTGTTTTAAGACGTTATCGCAACATCTTGTTGGCTGGCCGAATCTATGGTCACATATTTGGGTGCTTAGTTCACAAATATCTTATTGTTATTGCTGCAGAGCCCTAACTTTCACCCGAGAGGGCTTGCATTTAACATTTAATGAATAAGAGGCAATTGAGAATGCAATAAAATACCAGAAAATACTTGCAATTACAACAACAACAATGAAACCAATGTGGCATTGAAAATGTTGCACACATATCTACAAGCAAACAAACATATGTTCAGCACATATACGGGGTCTCTGTGCGGCAAGATGCATGTCTTTGTTAATCCCGAAAATTACTAACCAATTTACAATGTGCTTATATTCCATTACAACGAAACAAGTGCATGCTTAGACATACTTACACACCCTAACACACGCAGCCAATGGACTTACATATGTCAACTTACATGCATATATAAATTGTAAAGACAAACAGTAGCGTTTGTTTGCCACTCTTGCCACATAAGTAATTGACCAGTGGAGAGTAAGTCCACGCTGTACTCAAAGGACGGACGAGGAGGGTAAACGAATATATGTAGTTAACAATCAAGGGCCAGAAGAGTGTCAGCCTTGTTTGAGAATTCACTTACACACTTACGTATATATGCAGGGCACATATGAAGATCGTAAACTTCGTAGGGAAGGTCAGCGCCATGCAAGTGGGGTGCGGTGGCATAAAATGCAAGTGCTTAATTTGTGTGCATGTGTGTGTGTGCTGACACATACATTCACATTTATGGTTGCTCTTGTATGAGCGCCAATACAAATTTGTTCATGCGGCTTAAGGAAATCTCAACCAAAGGCATGGAAGATTATAAAAGTGGTAACAACTTCACATAAACTGAGAACGTAAACAAAAATGGGGAAGAACAAGAACTAAATGAAATGTAAATGAAACACAAAACAAACTCGGAACTCAGTTCACCTCTGAACCCAGCCCACTACCACAGAGGACAGTAAATTTTTCGCCTCACACGCTAATCACACTGCAGCCCTTCGAACCCCTCACATCACTCACTTAGGGTATGTTCAGAGCGACTCAGCTCGAGCGCGGCGCGCGACCGAAACATTGGCAAAGTGATTTCTAAGATAATAAAATTTTATTGTCTTCAACATCGTAAAATGCATGTTGAGTATGAATTGTAACGGCGCATTCGGCGAGTCAGTTCTGTTGGAATATGACGTGTCATATGTGGTGGACCGAGTGAGGTCCGTACATGACCAAGCAAAAGGAAATTTTTATGAGGGGCTCACACACAGATCATATTTATATATATGTATGGTTATGTTCATTTTTGTGATTAAGCGAAGTGTTGATGTGTCGACAATGAGCTGTTTACGATTCCTAAGGCACCTAAGTCATTGCTCTCGTCATCAAGTAATTGGTTAATGAAGGACACAAAAAATACTGTAAAAATGCTTTATGAGTCAAATTGTTTTTTTTTCACAATAAACGTAGAAAAAAGTGTTATTTTCACGGTGACTAGCATTGAATTTATGTGTGAGACTTGTTCCAAAAGTAACGGGAATTTTCAAATGTCCAAAAATTTTATTGCAAAAATCCTTGCTTATTCATTGCTTACCTTATTCACTGCTTACTTTATCTGTAGCAGCCGCTAAGTTTGGACGTGTTTTCATGAGTTTGATGAATTTCGTTTATTAAAAGCTCACACTTCGTGGCTTTTTCGTGAATTCTTGACCAAAACAATACTGTAATGATGATACTGGCAGCGTAGTCGCTATATTCTTTTCCAAAAATCTTGCTTGAGAAGTGTTTTGACCACTGGAAGAAGCGGTGACATAACTGCATTATGTCGTGTGTGGTGGCTATTTTGAAGGCGACATAATTAGATGAATGAATAAAAAATTTTTTCAAAAAACGATAATTACCGTTATTTTTTGAACACACCTCAAAAAGGTGAAATTGGAATAATTAATATATAGCCAATAAAGCAGTACGATATTCGATTCACTATATCATCAGCATTAGGCCGCTGCATAAGTTAAGAATAATGTACTGAAAATTCGTTGGTCCATTGATTCAGGGGTTTACTTCATCAATCGCTGAAAAATATCCAAATTGAAGTCAGTTTTTTTACAAGGCTTCAACAAGATTTCTTTCGAAATGTTGTGTTTTATATTGATTATGATTGTATCATGGTTTCAGTTCTAAATCTATGGTTATCTGAAGTTATATGCTTTGCAATAGTTCTTGAGTTAAGCTTCACAAGCTTCTTGAGATTCTCTGGTCAAAAGCAATTTTAACCACCAATTTCATGAACAATTAAACTACAAAAATCTTTTGATTTGTCAATTTAGAATACAAGCACTTAATAACGCCTTAATTCATACAAATGAGCAACTTTAAGCACTCGGCCCCACTTGAGAGTTTTGATTGGTATGTGCAGCCACGAAACGAATCACAACTTTAGTAGGCTACTAAAAAATGCTTTAAGCTTATCCGAATCACCACTATTACCATGCCCGCCATTAACTGTTCGCAGTACAAACAATTTAAAGTGCTTGGGGTGCAGGGTTCATATGGAAAGCCACAGATTTGATTTTGTGATTTTTTCTTATGCTTTTTCGTACATTTGCAGCCCGAGTCGAATAAATATTTTATGCGTTTTTTTATCACAACTTTTAAAATTTATAGCGACCAAGTCACTATTACTACGGCGCTTGGAGTTGACTAACATAAAAAGTGGAGCGTCGGACTGAAGTGTGGAGAGTGTTGTGGGTCTATTGATGTGCGCTAGTCGCTAGCCCGGCGAACCGCAATAAAGATGAATCTTATCGTAATTTAATGGTCGTAGTGGACATTTCTACTCGAGCACAATAATATAAATATATATGATTATCCTAAGTAAGCAGTAAAGCGCTCGTAGATTTGCATGCCGTGGCACATGTAGTGGTCATTGCCTTAACCGTCGAGTTATATTCTTTTGCAAATAATTTCTTTTTGGTGTTTTTTCCAGAGCACTTTGGCATAGTGGGCGTTTCAGGTTGTTTATTAGTTTGTTTGCTGCTCAATTTATGTGTGCGGGAGAGAGAGAGTGAGGTCTACGAGGGAATTACATATGTATGTTCAAATTAAAAAAGGCATACAAATAAGTTGTTTTTAATTCGCTATCACAAATGCTAATGGCGTGGTGTATTGCTTTTGAGTTAAAGTGTTAGCGGCGGTAACAGTGGCTTTAGTCGGCAAATTTATGGCAGACAGTTGTCAGTTTTCTCACGAGCATCAACGCGCGCCATTGTATGTGTTTGTGTATTTATATGCGCTCATGTTTGTTTGTTTGTATGTACATATGTTGTATGAGCTATACAAAGCTTCTTGTGCTGGCACAAAGCGCGCTCGGCGCTGCAAACCAAGTTTTTCGCTTTAAAAATGGTGTTGCCCCCGTACAATCGCTAAATTATATTCAATTTCAGTTCAATACACCACTTTGTTGTACAACAACAATACCATACAATTGCATAAATCGAAAGCAAGTTGAGCGTTTGAGTGGCCCAGGCAGCTCATTGTGAGGTGAATGTGAGACAGTGCCAGGATGGTCGCGTTTTTCAGCGTGCAAAATCAAATGCTGAGGCAAGTGAAACAGCTATTATGAGTACAACAACAATAATAATAATATTCGGGAAACAACAAAAAAACGCAAGCTAACGGCAAACATGCGCTTCCTTGTCATTGTCAACATTAACGCTGGCGAGCGCTCCGCATACTAACCAATACACAGTCGCACATTTAAAACACACACTGACACTAATACCAGTATAATAACGGTTCCTCAATCAATTTGCGACAATCACTTCGTCTGATTTCTCAGGTGGCCTTTTTCGCACATGCATTTGCATTGCAATTTCAATAGAAGCGCTCCCCAAAGCACATATTTACACACACTTAGATTTGCCATTCACACACACACACACACAAGCACTTTCATACATATGTACATGAATATGACTGCTTATAAATCGCTGTTCCTTAAACGTTTCACGTTGCACGTTTTGTTTGCCTTTGAGCGTGTGTGGTTACAACAAAAATACTTACATATGCGCCTTGGCATATGCAACACTTTTATAATTTTTTTTTACTTTTTCCAACAAAAAAAAAAAACGCACAGTTCATTACTTCCCTCTCATGCTGAGGAGGAAGGCCACCGTCAATCGTCGTCCGTTGTTTGCTATTCTTTCAAACTGCTTGCGTTCCACGCTATAAATATTCAATAAATATTTGTATTATGACTTGCAATAATAACTTCTTAGCGCACATAAGTATGCTACACAGTGTTGACATTGGATTATATTGCAATATCGCCAATAATCTTTATGTTCCCTCTTCATAATAAATGATCACATGGGAAAGTTTACAAGTGCTGTGACTTTGTTTCTACTTTCAGTGTGGAAGAGTGTACGAGTATCTCATTTAGACTGCAGTAGAGTTGCTTGGAAGTGTTGACAGCATGAAGAAGCACTTAAATACGTATATACTACGTAAGTTATTTTGTTAAAAAGTCATTGATTGGAAACAAATATGAATTCAAAATAGAGCCGTATAAAAAACCAAGACAGATTTCGGCGCGCTCAATGTGGCTTGGAGCTCCTCCATCATTACACAACGTACCAAAATAAAAAAAATATTAAATTCCAATGTTAAGTCAACCCTTCTTTGGATTTTCTGGTCCGTCACCGTCTTCAACACAGACTTATGTTCACGCACCAACCAAACACTCTGTGGGCCGAAATTTTTAAAAGAAAATGGAGATGTTCTGAGGCGAGATTCAGTAACAACCATCTGGCACGGTATTAACTGGAATCCACAAGGCAGTCGAAGGAAAAACTGGATAAGAAATTTGCACATCGAAATATGTAAGGTTCAAAAAATTTGGCGTTAAATCAAGAGGCTAACACCAGATAGAACAACACCCCCGCGGAACCATAGGTTAAAATATAATGCAAAATAAATGCTATCGAAAGAGTGGCATCTTCTTCATTTTACTTGTAAGAAGGTAACCTGTACAAGGAGTGTGAATCACGAATTACAAATGAATTATTTAGAAAAATTATCCAAAGTAATTGAAAATGTTCAGATAAATAATATAATATAAGAATAAATAAATCTCTTCATAAATTCTAGCTTAGACTAAAACCAAGATTAAGATTAAGGCTTAACTAAGAAACTTCGATTGCATTTAATTTACTATGTTTGCTATTAAATAATTAAGATTGTTAATAAAGGCTATCAAACATTTTAATGTACACTACACTGAATTTACCATAATATGCCATATAATAATCATTACAATTAGCACGATGTAATCTCTGATGCACAATTACACAAAACTCATCAAACAAATGTTCGAGCATTCGATTAAGCTCTGCTAACCACTTGAAATGACTCAATAAATGCACAAATCGCTATTATTATGGAAATTGAGTATTATTTAAATTTGACATTATGATGGCGTCAGTCAAAATATCATATTTACATATGCGAAAGTACTTGAATTTAAATTTATCAATTCGTAGTTGTAATGACATTTAAATTTGTCGATTCAAAAGTTAAGCTTCAAAATAGGTCTACCACCTATATGATTTGTAATTGTGAAATACATCGGACTTTGGTACTAGCAGTTAGTTATGAAAATCACATTGGACCTGACATAACTTCTTTATGGTAAGATAGTCTTCGCTCGTTATTTGAATCTCCTAACTATTGAGCACAATCTCTCGTATTTAACTTTATTGTATATTATTATATTATTAAAAGTCGAAAGGTTGAATAATGCTGTGACAAAACAGATACAGTATATTAAAAAAGGTTACTAAAGTACTTAATCATTAATATAGAGAAAATATATTTAATAAATAAATGCTAATTTTTCCCTAACCTTCAATAAAATGAAATGTATAATAAGACCATTGAAAACTAATTGTCAGAGCTGTAACAATAGAGCTTATTGTTGAGACTTTAATGAGTATTTTGAATCCGTCTGCCTGACAATCTGCTGAAACAGTAAGATTTTAATATTATGCAATTGATATAAAGACAAGCTAATTATTTAGATAATCTTAATATGAATTCATTCTGAGAGTTAATATTCGTCCTTAAATGTAATATAAACATGTCTTCTCACTTAAGCCTATGTGCATATGTACGAGTATAGCACATTTGTCGTAGCTTTGACAGATTGTCATGAATAAATGGATTTGCATGACTGACTAACTGACAATTTACCACCAATGATTAAAACTCAAGCATTGTTGCTGCCGTAAACTTTGTAACCAAGTCGAAAACAATAAATTTGATATAGAAATATTTTCGGGTGCCGTGGCGTTGTCAAGGTAACTCAAGGCAAAATTATGTGCCACTTGACTACTGTTGCTCGCACGAAAGCCACCAGCGTTTTTCCTTACTGTCAGTGTCGTCATTGTTATTGCAGGTGCTGTCATTGTTGATATTGAATATAAGAGCCTGTGTGTATGTATGTGTGAATGTGTGGAGCGTTGCTACCGAAAAGTTGTCCCAGCTGGAGGTGGTTGTCTGGTTCGTTGGTTGATTGGTTGGTTGGCGAGACTGGCAAATAAATTGAATTAGTGCTAAGTAAAAGCAAAACTCATTCGCAAACTCGCTCACATACTCACTTGCCTATTCAATTGCTCACAGCTGCGATGCCTCTCACCCAAAATTTTTGGAACCTCACCACACCACACACCTGTTGCCCTTCCTCACTTCCGTTCGTTCAGTCAATTGCATAAGTTACAAAATCAAATTAAGCGTCAGTCAGCTCACAAATTTCCACTTACAAATTGTTAACTGTTGTTATTCTTGTTGTTGCTATCGTTGCTAGTGCTAGTGCTGCTGCTTCAACTGTAGCAAACTACTTTTGTTGGTGCCTGTCTGATGTGCCATGATTATATGGCGGTTATTGTTAGTGTTTGTGGTACTTATTGTAGTAGCAGCTGTTGCTGTTGTTGTTGTTGCAGTTAGTACAAAGTTCATAAATCACAAATTGCTCGGCTACATTTCATCTCAACAATTCAGAAATTTACTTACCAGCAGATATTAGCCAAGTACTCGCATACACACACAAATATACAGACAGACAGACATATATATATATATTATACATTAGTATATGTGTATGTGTGCATATGTTTGTATGTATGTATATTCCATTGGATTTCCATGAGCTTTGCCAATTTGCTGCAATAATCAAGTGAAATATAGTTGGCAACAAATACAACTAACATACCTTCAAATTAACATTGTTGTTGTTGCTGCTTTTCGTTGTGCCACTTACAAAAGATACTTGCTAAACATACACGGCTACGTGCATACATACATACATAGCAGATAAGCAATCGATTTATTTTCCAGCTCAATAATCGCACCGCAAAACATTTTACACAGTTCAAAGCGATCAAACGAATTCGGAAGCGTTGCCCTTGGTGGTCATGATTGGGAGTGAGGGGAGGGTAGTATTGTAGTAATAAAAAAACCATTGAGTGCAGTGGATTTTGTTAGGAGTTTTTTTAACTTATTACAACAAAATTAACAGATTAAACACTTTGGTCAAGAGTTTAAACGGAAGATCAAAGCGTTAATGCTCGGTGGTTGTTAATGGCGCTCTTTTGGTAAAGTAACAAGTAAAATTTCTGTACTGAAAAGGATTTGACAAGACACCGGAAAATAATGTTTTTATTATTTGTAAATTTTGTTCTCGATTTCTTCAACTAAACATTGCTATTACAGACAAAATTTGTGGTACATTTCGATTCTTCAATATCTAAATATATACCATTCATATGTACTATATATGGAATTAAAATTGAGAAATTTCTTTTTCTGTGGCACACACACCGTGCTGATATTGCTGGCATTTTAACCGAAGCTGAATTTAGTCTTCCGTGAAATATGACAAACGATAAACTTGAAAGCTCATTTTCAGGCACTTGACGCCAAAAGGCACGAAACGCCAAGCCAAGACGCTTCAATGAATGGAAGAACTTGTTAACTTGGCCCGCCATTGTTGGAGCGCCGTATAATATATCGACGCAGCTATATACAGCAACAGCGAGCACACAAAACTTAAGGTAAAGATGTTAGCAGGAATATAATAAGAAATAAAATAAAAAAAAAGAAATAAAGTCGATTTTAGAGGCGGTGCATTGAGCGCACTTTGCCAGGTAACCGCAAGTGATCGGAAAGCGAGGAAAGAGAAAAACTTCAATAGTGAAAGGTGAAATATATAAGCATATTCATAATATAGTATGCGTGTGTGTCTCGCATGGTGCATTGGAGAACGCCTGCAGCTGCATTTTCGCTTTCTAACGGCTTCTGATGGAGCGCGGCGCAGAAAAACTCATACACATGCGAGGGTTTGTGTGTGTGGGGCACATGCGAGTGTGAAAATTTTCCGACCATTAAGGCTAAGTGTGCATGAACACGCAGTTCACTAGTGGCGGCGAAAGCCAACCCCAACTACAACTCCATTCCCACCTCAGTCGCACTACGACAGGCTAACGAGCTTCAAATCCAGCTGAAATTATCTAAAAGTGTTGCAAATAAAGTGCGATTTATATAAATGTGGGTATAAAAGTGATTTTATGTTTATGCGCCCACTTAGAGTATTCGACTCTACTTACAGCAAGAATTGCTACTGGTAAAGAGCGATTAGAGGCAATTATGAACTGCTCGCTCCTTGTAGAATTGATTATGGTATCGTAAGACACATTACTCCTCTACACTTGGATGTCTATTAATTCACCGTTACTTACTCGTAGGTGTCCTGATGGTCATGGTGCAGTGCCGAGAGTTTGTCGTTAACCGCTCATGCGCTTTGAAACTTTCGCCAATAAAGCGTAAAGTTGCCAGCACACTTAGCTTCCTTAGGGTTCCAATGTGAACTGCCATCCACAGTCAACTTAAAGAATCTCACGGCATGCAGTAGGTAGACCACATACCTTACCTCCTGCAGTGCGCGTCATTCAGAGTGCCTCTTGAAGCGATAGTGTGAGTTGAGACTTGAAAGCGGCTGCAAAAAATTGCAACAACAGCAAAAACAGGTGAAAAATTACGAAAAGTGCCGATGCAGCAGTCCACAGTCTAAAGAGGTAAAAACATACGGGGCGGTGGACAGCAGCCATGCTGGAAAGTTTGTATTGCTATTTGCCCTTAGTTCGCTTTCCACATGGATGATTATTGAATGCTTTTTTGGTACTCTATAATTTGTCCTTCTTTCTTGTCTTTCGATTGAATTGTTATGAATTTTAAAATATATATATATATTTGAAATTGTTTTGGGGTTCTCATAAGTAGACTAGGATCCCTTTGTTCCAAGGCGGATAGGCAAAAAGAAATAACTATGAATTGAAAAAGTTGAAGCAGTTTCTGGCAAAGTGAGTTCCAAGTATTCAAAACCGTTAACAGTTTGAACTAATATGGAGTTGGTTAAAATTTATATAGTAACACTTTACTCCGTGGTATAAATACAGTACATCCAGACCTGAGTTCTGTTTGTATGGTTGTTGTGAAAAAGTGCAAAATATGGCATCAGTCAAAAGCTACCACAGCAGCCAACGGAAGTTGGAGCTGAGACATGAATGGAAGACTAACAACCACCACAGCAGCAGCAGCAGCAACAGCAACAGAACTTAAACGTGCGACGACCGAACGACAAGCTGAACCGCGCCGGAATGGTCTGTTGACTCGCCTGCTCAGCAACAGTGACGGCAAATAAATTGCATTTCTAGCAAATTCATCCAACATGTTGCTCGATCACATTTTAAAATGTGCAGCCGCTCTGCGCGCGTGCTTGTGTAGGTGCAAAGCAACAACAATCAAAACTACAACATTGATCATTCTGCTGACGGCAACTAGCTTTTTGCCGTTGCTCACGGGTTGCGGAATTAATATGGCGTGAATGCGGCGCAAAGTAGCTCACTTGGAAGTACATAAGTTAGGAACCGTAACAACAACAACAACATCCACACTGTGTGGGTAGTGGAGAGAGAGTTGTACGGCAACGCAACAAATGTTGTAGCGCAAAAATTAGCTATGTATTGTTGCACGCCGTAGGTGAAGCAACATTCTGCCACTCGCAATGCAACGTCAATGCCAAGCAGCAGGCGCGCAACTTTCAAACACTAACGGCAGGGAATTTCATAATATATTTTACCGTAATTCTAAATTTTGTTTTTTTTTTTGTATTTTCAGTTTTTGATGATGATGTTCTAAAATACGTGGTAATTTGAGGGAGCGTTAAAAGTTATTTTGAAGTTTTTCCGAAAGAGAATAATTGAGCTGCAGCATCGTGGCTGAACGGTGAGCGGCGATGAGGCGGAAAGTTGTTGAAACTACTCGCTTTTTTGTTTAACAAGCACACAGAGGCAACTAAAATAAGATTGGCTTAGGTAAACTAGGTCGCCATTAGCATTTTCATGAGTGGTGTTGAATGGGGGGACCAGGTGCGAGTGTGCGTATACCAAATGTTTCGCACTGTTTTTGCATTAAATTTCGTCGCTTTAAGAGAACGGTTGCAAGTTAAGTTGATGCAGGAAGTTGCCACCCATTGTAATTTTCGCTTTTATAAGGCTATGGCACTGAGATATCGGGTTAGGCTTGCTGTTTGGTTATAAGGATTTTTTATATACTTTCGTAGCACAACATTGAGTAGTATTTTGTGAAAATAGTTTCATTCCACATTGCGTAATACAAAGTGAAATAACTGTTTTACGAATGTTCCTAATCAATGTCAATACTTCGACAAGCCTGGTAGTGTTTAGATCCAAGACAAGTATTGTCAGATTCGTCGAACAATTTGAGAAGCTCTTTCTAGCTTCGAAAAATAGGTATCCGCATTTGAAGAGCCAATTCTTGAAAGGCTTTCAATTCTCTATAGAGCGACTAAAACTATGAGAAATTCGAATAGAACTCGAGTCCTTAACCCGGGTCTTATGTAGTAAGTAAATGTCATACAATCCCAATTTTGACGGTACAACTGAGAATAGCTGAGATTTATTCAAGGAGCTTATTTATAGTAATCAAAATCAAATATTTTTTAATATTTTTGTCTCATATATCCTTTTCATACTTAAGACACTGCTTAATTTGCCCTTATATTTACATAACATTGTTACAAGCTTTGCAGCAACACTCTAAGCCAATTAGAGCAATTCCTAGTAATAACTCGTTGTCATTCAGTTCAAGCATAAAATCTGTAGAACTCATCTCTGTAAGTACTTAGCTGAGATTGGATGTGTTGTTGCAATAAATAAAACGACTCACTTCTAGCTAATGTCATAACGCTTTCAAAGTAGTTGGAAACGACAAAAAAGAACAATAAAAGGGGCAAAATATAAATAGACACCAGGGGAATGGGGACCTCAGCAGACTGCCGAAGGAGTACACCGATGTGGAAATGCTATAAAAAGGCGCCACCACATCTACTATTTGTCGAGAAACGAATGAGTTATGCAAAAGGGACTCAATGTGTATGTATGGTTGTCGGCATAAGTTTGGGGCGATCTAATGGCGCTGCGAATAAAAATTGTAGTCTTCAACGTCAACACTTTCACCGCCTTTCCACTTTGCTTAATGTGCATTGGGGCACAAAAAAATGCAAATAACAAATAATAAAAACAAAAACCTGCAAACAAATGTACAAAATTAAGCGCCAGCAAACAGGCTAACTACGAACGTATGCAGCCATGCAGTGCATTTCAACCCTTCCGACGCACATACAAAGCCATCCATTAAAGGCGGCACGCAAACGTGCCCGAAACTTGCGCTGTCACTCGCCGTCGCACTAACTCACTTACTCGCTCGCTCAAAGGCGCGCTCAGTCCGTCGGTTACTCATATGAGCTCACTCACGAATTTCGTACAACCAAATTAAGTTGTTATACTCGGGAAAAAAATATGCAAATTGTTTTTGCTTCATGTCAGACATAAACTTTTTATGACCAAGTGACATGTAAGCCTGCGAAAGCATCACCAGGCAGCCGCCTTGCCATCGCCGACACCATCGCTGCCGTCGGCACAGCCAGCCATAACTATCGCACAGCCATCAGTGACTGTCCCAGCTTGTTGTTGTACATGGAGCGAACATCAGCGTGCACACACACATGCTGCTCCCTTCGAAAGCGCCAGTGTGTGCGCAGTAGTAAACGGCCTTTCTCCCTGCTGCGCTGCTTATTACCCTTTCTCTTGTTTTTAAGCGCTGCTTTACAACTCTGACTCCTGCCTGAACGTTTTTGCCATGGTTGCCCATGTCATTGTCGTTGTCGCCGGCACTTTGTCTGGCGCCAATCGTGTAAGTTCGTAGCACTTTGGAAGCTTGTGCCCCGCACGGCCAGTCAACAGTACATGATTTTCAAGCGCGCACAGTTGCATTTAAAGCGGGAGTTGCAACAATTTGTAATTTCGTTAGCTATGCTGTCCATTAAAACCGAAAGCCAAAAGCTTTTGGTGGGCAGTTTGACTGACAGGCCGCTATTGAGCGCATGGTAAGCAGCGCAAGGAGTGCGCGGCATGTGACACTTCACATGAAACACTTCAACGCGCCAACATTGACAACAACAACTGCGATACAGCGTTTGAGCGCGAAAAAGACGCTCGCGGGCGCTGTGGTGATTTTTGCACTTACATTAAGACATTTTATACGCTCTATCGCGCCACCAATTTTAGCGCTTGCCTGCCTGTTTGCTTGCTTTTAAACGCTTTGCGGCCCTCGCATGCGCTCGATTGACGCGCAACTCCTACGTGTACTTAAGTACAAGGTATGTGTCATATCATTATTTTTGTATACTGTTTTGTGGCTTTTTCGATTGTTGCGCGTCGGTTGGTTACGTTCGTGCGAAGCGCGTCCTGCGACGTACGATATTTCATATGCGCGACATGTGCGAAAATGTTAAAACACAAAATATAAATTAAGTTATTGAAGCAACGCTCACAATGCTCAAGCGCGAGTGCAACTAATAAATGGGGCCACATGCAATTCACTCTGCTCAATACGCTTTACTATATATTTAGTTAGTTGGCGTACATGAAATTGTTAGGCGCACACTCGTTCACACTCACTCACTCACACACACTCGCATTGTGGACGAGTGTATGCGGCAATTTCCTGTGCTGCTTTTTGTATGAGAACACGTAATCAAATTAAGCAATTATTACTGCTCCGTTTGTGCAGCGACTCTGTTAATGACTACATCAGCGACAACTAAAACAACAAGAACAACAACAGTAACAAACTACATATTGTACGCGAAAGTCAACACTGCAAACATTGTTGTCCTGCGGCGTTGAGACGTGCTCGCCACCATTCCAACCGGCGTTCAAACAACCACAGGCGATTTGAGGCGGCGTTGTATTGGCCAACAAACCGAATAACTGGCGGGCACAGAGGTGTTGAAAGCTCTTTGCCTATTGTTGTCGTTGTTGCAGTTGTAGTTTTAGTTGTTGTCGCGGTAGGCGGTCATCACCATTTCGAAATCAAAGCACTTGCTATTTAAAGTTACACTGTGTAACTAACTAAATTGACTCGACCGTCGTTGACGTCTGCGACGCTGTCGCCGTTGTCGTGATGTGAAATTGTGGAGGCGTGACCTGTGTGCTGCAACTACAATGCTTAAGCAAACACAATACTGCGAATGCACAAGTGGACGGACAAATATTCAAACTGGTCATGCATATGCATAGAACTGGACAGTGTTGGACAAGTAAATAGAACTCCCTCTTTGCAAGAATAGATGTCAGGGTTATGCGGGCGCCAGAGAGCTAATATAGATGAGTCCTTCGATTTCTGATCATTTTTTATGAAAAGGGTGGTTCAGAAATTATTCAGTTAAAACCAGTCCCGATGAGAGCTATGAATCTACAAGCTTGTGCAGCGACATGAGGCATGGAAAGATTGGACAACGAAAGATTAAAGTTCCAAGACACTTTTTGTTGAAAAAGTTGGTGATTAAATAAAAAATTTCACTAGTAAAACATTATTGGTAATAGTCTTCATAGATAGGCAATAGAAGGGAATTTAATTAACCAGAGTACTCAATTGAAGGAAATTGACTTTAGAATGGAACGTTCATTCAATAGTTTGTTGTTACAGTATGCTAGATATTAATCCAATTAATCCTCGAATATAATATCGTAAACCATCTAATGAGTACATAAGTTTTTGAACACTTCTGTAAAACGAAGAAGAGAGGAAAATATGTCCCCGTTTTGTTCAGATCCAAATATCTTAGTTCCATCTTACAATATCGGTTTCAAAATCACTAAACCCTTTAGAAACCCACAGTATTTGGATGCCCACCACTGTACAAATGTATGTACTGCACACAAACACAAGTTATTGCAACTTGTAGGCGCCCATAACGTAATGGGACACGCTCATCGGCTACAACGCTGACATCGCGTGCCGATTTGCTTGCAAATGACGTGTCGAGGTGGTATAAATGCAACTAGGGTGCGACATGCTCTTATTATTATGTAGAACAACGTTTTGTTGCTCTGTCACTCGTTTTTGTTGTTGCATCGCAATGCCTATTGTGTCCTGCACTCAATTCTATATTTTTTCATATCTGTCCTTTGTATTGTTACCGTTGTTTATTCTTTTTGTCGCGGCAGAGGTGTATGCATTTACAATTAGTGTCAGCAGCAGTCTCTTTGCAGTTTGATGACGAAGCGCGACGTGACTGCTGTGATTGTTGTAGAAATTGAGTGCTAGTTTCTGGTAACTACATTCAGTCGGACATGCAAAAACAAACAGTTCAATATATATTTATTTATATGTTTTTAGGAAACATTCAGTTTAAATATGACGCTAAAGAAAGTATTTAATAATTTCAAGTCTAGATTGTGAATTCCAGTCTTGATCACTCTTCGAATGTGCTGTGAAAACAATAATATCGATTTTAAGCACAAAGTCATCAAATAATATTTTTTTTGCGGATTTTCGAGGTTGACTCTCGCGTTATGAACTATAATCTGCCGTGATTGGTGTCATACTGCCATTCCTTCTTTCATTTAATGTCTCTTGACAATTAACTTTCACAAAGATCGCTTCAATATGATGTTACTGCTGTTGTAGCGGTATAAAATATTCCCCACATATATCTGAGTAATGCTGCCGGTTTAACAGTCCTTAGTTGGATAAGAATTCGGGTCCGTTTCTTTTACATAGAACTATGACAGTCGTGGGGTTTCAATATGATAAACATCGAGTTACTTCAGGATCACCATGAATTATGTTGTGATATAACATTTTTAGACTATTTTCTCTGGAGCTATTAAAGGTCTTTTTCGGCCCAACGTCATAACATTACTCATGTTTGAGTGTTTTGGATTTACTGTAGCTCTTTTAAGAAAACACTTCTCATAAGTGGCAAGGCCATTCAGAGGTGGCAAACAACTGCTAAAACTTCCAGTTAATACCTTAAAACTAAAGTACGTATTTCAGAAACAAGGAAGCACCTGGACAAAAACAAAATACTAAAAAATATAGTCCACATACATACGATATTCATATCCAATCTTTAATTCAGTGCGATAAATTATTTTCCGCTTATGCTGGAATATTTTCACACTAAACGCATGAAATCTCAGCACTTCGCCACACCCACGGGGACGCATTCATATTTTTTAACCACTTGCAACTTTAATTGTTCGTCCTGTATAACTAGTTCCCAGTTCCCAACTAAATGCATATGTAAGCTTCAATGTTAGTTGTACTAATGAAACAACAACAAATACTAGTACAATACTGTACAACATAGTGTTGAACCCGTTCAAAGTGGGAACTACAAAAATTTCAATTGTGTTAGGTTGGTTTGGAATGCGAGGAATTTCGGGTGAAATGAATCGGTGTAGAGAGTGGATTACGGCAACAAACAGAAACAAAACAACAGCAGCGCATAGCAATGACAATAACAAAATAAAATAACAACAACAATAGCGAAGAAAGAGCAGCAATGAATATCGCCAATGAAAACCACAAACAAATGTTTTGTCTTGTAAACAAGGAAAACAACGAAGGTTTTTCATTTCCGTTTTCATTTTTTGTTTATTTAGTTTGGGAGTCGTATTATTAGTGGGTCAGTCAGGTGTTGGTTGGGGGCGGAACAAACACTTTAATGCGTTCTCCAAACCAAAAAACCCCGAATTGGGTGCGTCCGGTGTGTGTTGGGGCAGGACGGACGGATGGTGCTGGCGCTGTTTTCTATGAATTAAACGCTGTGGCTATAAAATTTCCATAATGAACATTGACCACGCAGCTGAACGGTAAAACGGTTGACAATGACTTTCCCACTGACCTAATGAGCCATTAAGAAAATTCATTAGGGTTAATAGCCACCAGCGAACGCCAAGTGAACGAAAGTCCACAGTCGCTGCCGTCCAAACTGCTATGCCTTCTGCAAGCTTAGCAAAGCGACTACAACAAACACGATAAACCATTATTTATCGGCGAAGTTTAGTGGCGAATACAGCGCGCTAAGAAATAAATGATAATATTAATAACAACAACAATACAATTTGACACAATTCACAATCAATATATTAATATCCCTTATAGATTAGTGCTCCCATGTAGATGTTCGGTAATTTCCGCTGCGCCATTCGTCATTCGAGAACCTCTTAACTACTTGTTCCACGTCATGGCTCTCAATACAGGTGACACGCTACTCCTACGGCGCCCGACTCGTAAATTTCGCGTAACTGTAGCCTGTACCCATGCATCCTTTATGGCTTGCTTCCGTCTTTCTTTCCTTCCTTCTTTTCTGTTGCCCGCCAATACCCTTGATTCCGTCAATAAATTTCCTTTTTATGGCATCAGCATTATTTTTGACGTGTTTTATTTTCCATCGTCGAATATTTGATGTTCACGCAGACGGGCGTGTGTCCCTCTGCTATTCCGCTTGTTTTACATGCACCAAATCCACTTTGCGGTTGAAATCGCCAAGCGCATTTACAGTGGAGCTCAACTTAAGGCTCTGTTGTGCACGCACTCCCTCTGTGTTTCTGTTATTGTTGTACTTTTCACTATCCATTGCTGTTGTTGCGTTCGCAAAGCGCGTTAAACCGAACGCAACAGCCAGCGTGTTAATGTTCGCATACAATTTGGCGACAACGTTTTATCATTGTTGGTCGAAACGCTACGCTCGTTCATTATCACGTGGCTGGGCATGCCGCTGCAGCGACCTTTCCCAATTCGTGCTGGGATTACACCCTTATGCCAAAATGTTTTGGGGAATGTATGAAGTATGGAATACATGATATGTTGCCGCAAGACCTGTGTGAGGCACCCAGTGTAATATGCGCTGGAAAAGTTGTCGTTGTTAATAGCAATAAAAGTGTGTTACTATATGATCAAAGATGGTCAACATTTTCTATAGGTTAGGTTAGGTTATATGGTTGTTTCCCAGAGTCTTTTGTTTCCCTAGATAAAATATTAAAACTCCACTTATATATTCGCTAGTTCGCAGTTCGGTTGTTCTAGAAAGAGATATCCAACAAATCTTTGTCTTGATATCGCAAAGGCGGGACATTCCAAAAGAAAGTGATGAGATGATTCTACCTCGTCCTCTTCCAGGCAGCTTCTATAGAACAATCTAACAAAATCATGATCATAAAGGGTGATTTTTTAAGAGCTTGATAACTTTTTTTAAAAAAAAAACGCATAAAATCTCATCGGTTCTTTATTTGAAACGTTAGATTGGTTCATGACATTTACTTTTTGAAGATAATTTCATTTAAATGTTGACCGCGGCTGCGTCTTAGGTGGTCCATTCGGAAAGTCCAATTTTGGGCAACTTTTTCGAGCATTTCGGCCGGAATAGCCCGAATTTCTTCGGAAATGTTGTCTTCCAAAGCTGGAATAGTTGCTGGCTTATTTCTGTAGACTTTAGACTTGACGTAGCCCCACAAAAAATAGTCTAAAGGCGTTAAATCGCATGATCTTGGTGGCCAACTTACGGGTCCATTTCTTGAGATGAATTGTTCTCCGAAGTTTTCCCTCAAAATGGCCATAGAATCGCGAGCTGTGTGGCATGTAGCGCCATCTTGTTGAAACCACATGTCAACCAAGTTCAGTTCTTCCATTTTTGGCAACAAAAAGTTTGTTAGCATCGAACGATAGCGATCGCCATTCACCGTAACGTTGCGTCCAACAGCATCTTTGAAAAAATACGGTCCAATGATTCCACCAGCGTACAAACCACACCAAACAGTGCATTTTTCGGGATGCATGGGCAGTTCTTGAACGGCTTCTGGTTGCTCTTCACCCCAAATGCGGCAATTTTGCTTATTTACGTAGCCATTCAACCAGAAATGAGCCTCATCGCTGAACAAAATTTGTCGATAAAAAAGCGGATTTCACATTTCGAACCGAACACTGATTTTGGTAATAAAATTCAATGATTTGCAAGCGTTGCTCGTTAGTAAGTCTATTCATGATGAAATGTCAAAGCATACTGAGCATCTTTCTCTTTGACACCATGTCTGAAATCCCACGTGATCTGTCAAATACTAATGCATGAAAATCCTAACCTCAAAAAAATCACCCGTTATTACTGAGAGAGTTGCTCATATTTTAAATTTCTTCTAATGGCTGATGATCGCATAATCTCGATAATATATTATGTATTTCCAGTTTGGATAGAACTAAAAAGATTTTAGTATAAAGACCTGATATAGTTCGCTTACAAAATCAAAGCAAATTACGATATGCTAGTATTCGGTTCGTTATGGCAGCTTAAAACATGAAATAGTACTTCGCACTTAACTATCTAACGACCACGTACGACCCGAAATTCCTCACCAATGATCAGGGTTTTTTCATCAACAACAACTTGAGACGACTGCCTAGACCGAAATTATCGATCCTTTATCAAAGTTATCAATTTCATAGGTTTTAGAATTTACGGATATATATGTAAGCTTATTAAAGGTCAAATCTAAGTGATTTGAGATGTTTTAACGTTAGAATACAGGCCACAATTTGAAATATTAGAATGCGTTTCCAAATTGGTAATAGTTCTTCGATAAATACGACTAAAGCTCCGCGTATATTTGTGTAGGGTTCTATATTTTCGAATAACAGAAATACGATAAGTCACTTAACGAAACTCATTTCATACGAGAGCAATATTTTTTAGAGTTTTAGATGGCCTAATCCAATATGCCACTTTCAGTCTGATTATATAACTTCTTTAACAAATGTTGGCTACATTTTTGTGATCCATATCTTTTTTTCACAATATTATTTTATTCTCACATCCTTTAAATCAGCTACTGAGGACCTCAATATCAACCACAAAGCGGATTACCATACCGAAAAACGTTGTCCAACATCGAAGCACTCCAAACTTGAGCCAATCATACGCACACGACAAAATATATTGAACTGAAAGCCATATATTCACACTCGAACTGTACCACTACACCGGCAAGGCTATCAGGTCTCAGTGCAGCGACCCGTCAGGATGCTCCGGCAACACTGCCAGCGTTGGGAGACAGTTGAAGCACCTAGCTTTGGGTATCAATAACGTTATCAATAAAAAAACATGCACTACCCCATGGTGTACCTGTTGCTAGGTGGCCATGGCACTCACTGCCACTCGCGGCACCCATTCGACCGTTAACCCGCCTTTGTGACGTGAGGCATACACGTTTCCATTTCGGACGCACCCCCCTTGAAGGGAGTGTCAAGGATGTCGCTGTTCGACATATTTTTGTTATTCGATACTTGAGTTCGATTTGTTGCGGCAGTGACAAAATAGTGGCAAGAGAAGGAGGTATTGGTTGCATGTAGGTTGGAGTGGGACATGCGTGCAGTTGCGGATATGGGCATGTTGCTTATAGAGACGTGCTTGCCTGTTGTTGGCGTTGTTGCAGCACAAAATATTTATATCGACTACAGTTACATGACAAACCCACTTCCTACCTCTACGCTCCTTCACTTTTCTCACTTTTACTCATTGTTTTTTTATTGGTAGTTGTCTTAACTCGTCTCGATTTCGGCTAACAACCACTCAAATCACTCAGCATATGACATTTCAGCTATAATTTCGTAAGCTAGCATCAATGAAAACGACAACAGCAAATGAAACGGAAAGTCGGAAAAAATGTAATTTGGTTATAAATTCTACAAGGGGTGTTAGAGGAAGTGAATGGGTGGTCACCGTCCATCATACACACACACAAGCAAACAAATAAATACACTCTGACACGGGCGTTGTTGACAAATGTGGCGCAAGTTGCCGTTGAGTGACAAGCTATGTGCTTTTGCCCATGTGAGTGTGCTTACCTGTAAACACGTCCCGCACGTTCATCCATCTGGCGCTTCGTTAAGCCGAGCCCAATCTAATAGATTCGCCAGGCAATGCGATTTGGGGTCGAAATTCGTGCCGTCACTATCCCCAGCCCACACGCCTCGCACTTAAAGCGCAGCATTTTCTTTTCACTCTCAACAATATGCCTTCCGAAGTTTCCACACGTCCATGTCCATGCTGTGAGCCTGTGTGTCCATTTGACTGACTGATTGCCTGCCTGTGTGATTAACGCGAATATTGAACCCAGCGCAGTAAACCAACAAGGTAGACCGTTAACGGTGACCAGGTTGAAGTACAGTGTGGCGACTAGGGCTGACTTGTGGTTAAAAAATATGATTTAATGAATATACTGGTTTAATATTAGTGAACCATAGATGAATTTACTGTAGCCATTGACACCCCTGAACTTAACTCCAGAGGTCAAAATCTAACTCTAAAGTTCGGTATGCTCAAAGAAAATCCGACATCCGAGCATCTACTAAGCCACTTCATCAAGTTCATCAACTTTGCCACTACGTGATCCACCCAGGATTATAATCGTAAATAATTACGTTTTACTGATCGCTGGAATCAAGGTATAGATGTTTCTTGGCTTGGAACACTAGGTACTGGATGCAGTAATCTCCTCCTTTTTGAGTACATAAATAATTTTCTAATGCACTTTTTCGGGCAGTGTCACGAAAAGAAGAAAAATCGGTTATTTTAGTAACTGGACCCACTGTGTACGAACAAGCAATACAAAATACTCACTGCCTTAATTTCTGTTTGACGAAGGGCTACTTCAGATGCATTTTGTGCGACTTCTAGTAAATCGATTTATCATGTGCTCCCCAGAGAACCAGAAGAGTAAATCCATGTACAAATATAGCATGCAATATGATTGAAACTAAATGCGGTAAAGCACCAATAGCCGGTATTTAAGCCACTAACCAACTAACTAACTGACGCAGGCAGTAATACGACACTTGCTCCACCGCCTCATACCACCCAAAAGACGGAAACAGCCTACCGTGATAGGCTGGCTAAAACATTTAAAGCCGCTGGAGTACCGGTGTCTGACGGTTCGGTTGGGCCGATGAAAACCCATCAGTGGTGATTAGCCAACATTTTAGCATTTTCGATTACAGAATTTTTCCTTTTTCAATTTGTGTTTCATTTATATTTACTGCTTGTCGTGTGGAGACTCAACTCACTTTGTCACTTGGACACTCAATCTTCCATTCTTTTACTTTTTGCTGTCATAATTTTTTGCAATTTCCTGCTTGATATTTGTACTCTCTTCATTCTATTGCGTCATCGTGTTGTTGTTGTTGTTGTTGTGCTGTATTAAAAATAAAACCACAGACATATTTTCCAACTCATTTACTGCTCCTATGAAGCATCTAAAATGCAAATATCATTTTATTACCGAAGAGCTACCCACAGACACATCATCGCATAATAACAATGGTTGAAAGGAGGAACAGCAGCCGTAAAGAATGACTCTCGTTGTATTCGCTTGAGTGTGTGAGCGCTTAACGGGAAGGAAAGGATAATAAGCACGCATACAAACAATGTGAAAATGTGGGAAGACTGACAGCAGCCGCCGTGAGATAATTATTTGCTGCCACTGCTGAGTTGGCTGTGCATTGCAGCTGACTGCAGTGTGGTTGTTTGTGGCTGTGACGAACGGTGTGGGTGACAAGTGAAAACTGTGTGTGAAAAGTGTCACAGCGAAAACACAAAACCTTTTTAAGGATTAGTAGTTACACGCAGAAAAAATTTTGTAGTTGGCTTGGAAATTATGTGGAACTCTACTACTATGGGTATATTGAGGGATGTACGCTAGATAAGGGAATGAAAATAAGCACTTTGGAGATGCACTATATCCAAATAGCTATTCAGAGACAGTAGCATAGCGAGCCAGTTCTGTATAGCGGTTGGTTCTAAGATGATTCCAGAAAAATTAGCTCATATTTTTAATTTCTAAATTCTCAAAAGAGTTCCAAAAAACCGAGAGTTCTCCCAAATGGGTATTTCTGACCTACTCAATTACTATTTAATACTTCATAAAATATATGAGATTAGATTAAGTTCTAGTTGATGTTGGAATTTAATACTTCAGACACCATTAACTTAGAATTCCCTCCGAAAGAAATCTTCGAAAAGGGTAAAAAACTAATTTTCGATTATTCGAGGAAATATTGCTCCATTTTGAATGAAAAAATTAGAAAAGTTTTCACGTAATTAATCAATGCGCACATGTTTACAGTGAATATAATTAATCATCATTTCTCACAATTTCGCATTAGCAACATTATCAGCATCGTAGTTGGGTAGAATCTATGACAAAATATTTTTCGTTCAATGTATACTCGTATAATGCCTTAAAAGAATTATAACAATAAAGTATGCGAGCAGGGAATCCACAACTAGTGTGAGTATGAGTGTGTATGACGCTCGCCAACGAGAGTATATTAAGATCGAATGCTAATAAAGTTGTGTCGTCATCTCCCCGTCGCTAACCATTTCCACGCGGGATGGAAGTAAAAATTACTACACACACACGTGCATACGATAAAGAGATGATATAGTTCACTGTTCTACACTAACAATGTCTTTCTGTATATATAAGGTATCTCGTATGTTGGAAGTTGTTGGGGACTCTAACTCGTGAATTTATCAGTACTCGCATGCTTGACTATATGAGTGTGGGTTTGTGAGGGGGTGTGAGTGAGCAATGGGTGATATGGCGCCAACTTGCATAATTCAATTACATCCGATGTAGACTCATAAAACTAAATTAAAGGAAAACAAAGCGTCACGCTTCATTTATTTTTATGCGCCCGCAAAGCGAGCTTCCTATGTACTGCAGCCAGGCGACAGGCGGAGTCGGCATTGACAAATAGCAGCCAGCAGGCAGAAGCTAACCGGCCCCCTTGCTAGGAGCAGACGGCGCACCGACACACCCACACTCGCTCACAGATCAGGCATCAACGAAATTGACAGACACAGCAGAAACAGAAGCAGAAGCGGCGAAACTTATACATATATTATGGATGAGGAGCTGGAGGGCAAAGGACGAAGAGGAGGAGTGCCGTTTGTAAAGAAGGCGTCAGCCAGCCAACCAGCCAGACATCATGCCGGCGGAGCAATAGGAGTCAGCCAGCAGCTGCAATGTCTGAGGAAAAAAGTCAAATAATGGCAACGGAATAATAAACTGAAAACAAAAACAAACAGGACAAGGACCTAAGTGCAGCAGTTAAGGAGTACAACTCATATGTGAGTGTGAAAACACATATAACTATTAAATGAGTATGTTTGTGCGCGATATTGCGGGAGCGTGCCGTGAGCGTGCCAATACTCATACCTAACAGCCTCATTGCTGCCATTTGGGGCATTGAGTATGACATTCGATGGTGTCTTTATAAGTTAATAGGTTAGGCGATTGGGTGGAGTGAGATAAGATTACTCAAACTTTGGCAGTAAGTATCATTCTTGTTGACACCCGACGTTGCTGCTAAACATGAAACTCTCACACAGTCAGAACCACACACACAAGCATTACAAATGCATTGATATTGGCGAAAACAGAACGCGACACAACGCGACTTTCGATGTTTGGCAGTTTTGCCGCCGCATCGGCCTTAAATGGCTGACATTGACTGAGCCAACTGTGAGTACCCGAACTTCGGTCGTATTTTCGCACAAACCCACAGCATAGTTGCGGGAAAGAAGCGCATGGGTATGACGTTAAGTTGCCGCTTAAAAAGATTAAAAATTCGAAATTTATTTAAAAGCCAACAAGGGGCTGGAGCGGGGCAATTGCCGCGAAAGCAGCTTAATAAAAAAACCGCGAACGTCTCTGTTGCTGACGACGTTTGAAAATTGCAAAGTGACGCGAGTCGCGATAATAAAGCGGATTTTTATGTGGCTTCAAAAATTCTTCATTACAACAACGACTAAGGGGAATTATGAGTATATCTATAGAATATAGCTTACAACAACAAAATGTGCGAAAATGGTTTTATCGCCAACCCAAGAACAACAAAAAGTTTATATTTCAAATACATATCATTTTGGTTATAAGAATTATAAATCTAACCAATGGTACTTGAATTTCATCACAAAAAAACAAAAACCTCTTAGTTAAAACACAATCTCATGTCAGAGAGTGCCAGAAATATCACACAGTCACTCGTACATATAGTATGTGTACGAATACTAGTGGGCGACTATCTTAGAGTCCTACTCGTCCACACTTCCAGATGATTATCAAATTAAACCACATAGTGGGAGAAACTTAGTTCCTTTCTACTTCCAGATCACTGCATCGCCTATTCAATCAGAAATGTTAAACATAAAAAATCAGTAAATTTACCAATAGATAGATCTTTTATAGATATTGGATGAAACCATATGACGAGGTGAATTTATCTCACAATTTTCTCGTTAGGTTGCACATATGTATGTAGAAGACTCTAACTTCTTCAATTTACAATCATAAGAATCATAAAACCTATGGATATATGTTATGCAGATACGAAGGAGGAGGATTTGTAATCTTTGTAGATATCTCAGCCCTTTGCAAGTTTTACATATTCGCTATTCATTTCCTATTTGAGGCTTTTCATAATCTTAGCATTACTACAAACGATAGATCAGAGGAAGGTATTGATATATGTTCGTTGAAAATTTACCAAAATTGGAACAACACATACATACTTTACTTAGAACACAATCCTCCGAAAATCCTCTACTTCGATCCTTTCACAAAAATTTCAAAAATAACGGTAATTTACCATTTTTTAAATATTTATTCACGCAGCAGTCCCCATTCGACTGGCATGCTAGCGCTGTCGAAACACTTCCCAAACTCGATTTTTGTGAGCGTTTGACAAACGAAAATCGCCAAACTCATAACCTCGTCGAACCTTAGCGACGCCTACAGACAAAAAAAAACAATGTCAACATAATAAAAAAATATATTAAATTTTAGGGTTTCCGTTAACTCACCACGCCACTCACCAGATGGTAAGCGATACCTAGACCAAACGTATAAGCATAGAAACACTAGATGCATTTTCAAATCGATGAAACCAACAAAGTTTATAGAGGTCTGCTAACAGAAACTAAGCTAAGGGATCATATAAGCAGTCCATACCAGGTGAATTTATCATGTAATATTATTGCATTTGGTGATTTGAGGAATCTTTTCGGTTGGATATGCTGTACCAAGTCGAGTGAATCCAGTCGTGATGTAACGAAGCATGGACTGAGTTACCCATCCAACACTTACAAATAAACCTCTAGCAATAATAAGAAATAATAATTTATTACAAATGTTACAAATATTAGCTACCTGCTTTTACATCTTCTTCTCCACCAAAAAAATCTTGAGCAGTTAAAGAAAAAATATGCTACTTAACGGCTTTTGATGAGTTTCCTCCGAAGTTATGCGACGAAAGTTCCACGAGCGCGCACAAAAACTATTTAGAGACGCAACGCAGTAAAAGTTCAATTCAATTATGCATTATTTCCTTTTATGGGCACACATACTCGCCATAAACTCGAGAAGAAAATAATAAAAAATGCGCGTATGCGCTTTGTGAATGCTCAGTCAATAAAAACGAACGAGTTGACGACATATGACAAATGCCATTACTGGACAATGTGAGCAATTGAGTTGGGAAGCAATTGACGTCCGCCCACCGATACAATGGCGAATACCACCACAAGCATATGCGAGTATGTGCGCTCAAGCATTTCTGAAATTCTTAGATATTTGACTAGAAGTTATTAAAGTAGAAGCGCACTTGCAAACACACATTCATTTCGCGAACTCGAGTCTGTGTTTTGTGTGCGCGTTGTTGCCGCCATCAATGCGGATGCGATTTCTGCAAACTCATGCGCATTAAGTCGCAGATGACAAGGCGCGAAAAGTTGGCACATAAAGACGCCTACTAGAGAAACGGACTCGCTAACAGACTAAGAGACTAAAGGACGGACTGTCCGGCGGGCCGACGTACAATGACTGTCGACTCGCGGTCGGTTGTTGCGAGCGACGAATTTGAATGTATGCCAAGAGTAAAGTGTTGGCGCATTATTATCTTTAGAACTTCATAAGTCGGGGCGATGCTCCTTTACCAGAGATGCTGGCTCTACCAATCCGCAGACTTTGTCTACTCGACTACGATGCGACTTCGGCTAGCTGACAGGCCATAACAAGCGCGACAAGCTGTGCCAAACGGCAAGAGGCAAGCGTCAAGTAACAACAATAATAATAATAACAGTGAAGACACATACACACAGGCAGATGTGGCATACAACATCCAGAGTTGATTACACGCAAGCTGAGCGCAAAGAAAGCGAAAAGTAATATTGTTAGCGTGCGCACTTAAATAACGGTATAAAATTATAATTTGTGTAAAAAATGGAAAAATTCTTTCGCAGGCGATGGAAAGTTAATTTTGTGATATGCAATATGAGTTTTGGCTCATGCTCACGCTCACGAGAGCGTGCGTATGCGTGTGTGCTTGCACGCTTGTGTGGTGCTAAAATTTAATTTGTTTGTGCGTCGATTGTGCGTTTGTTCAAATGTGTGCGCTGCGCATGTTTGCCATATCATTTTTGGCTTTATCACGCTCTGGCACCATTGCCAGCAATTATAATTTTCAACAAGCGAACAACAACAACAATGATGGAGCGCGCCGCGATAATTGGAAAATCGTTGCTGCACCACCAACGAAGCAACTCATTTTGGCGCACCGCCAACAAACAAATAAAATTATCAACGAACTTGTGATAGCAGTCAGCGGGGTAAAGTATCTGCGCGGCAATTCAGCTGCGTGTGATCAATGTTCAACGAGTTAGTGTGACCCAAGGCGACAGTCATCTAGTCGTTGTAGGCAGGATAGAGCCACCGGAAACATACAACTGCCACTCATTCTTGTAAAAAGTCGGAGTACATAAATTCTATAAAATTAATGTTACAAGAATATCTATATATATGTATATGTGGCAATTATCAGTTGCATTTCTCAGCAGCCGTTGCCAAACTGTTGATGAACAACCAAAGACAGTGTCTGCCTAAGCAAGCCATAAACAGTTTTTCAACATGTGTGCGAAAATACCGTAATTAATGCTCACAAGTAGGAAGAAATTTGTAAGCAAGACATATATACATATGTACGAGGTGTGTTCAAAAAACAACGGGAATTTTCGTTAATTGAAAAAATTACAAATTTTGTCGCCTTCGAAATAGTCTCCTTTCGATATTTTGTTCTTATGCCAGCGCTTCTACCAATCGTCGCAACACTTTTCAAACTCATTATTCACTACAAATTTTGTAGATATTTCCGATTAAACATTCTTAGTAAGTGACAACCCTATTCGAAAATATTTAAATATTGCTCAGAGTTTGGCTTTGGCATCGTATATTCTACTCATTTTCTAATTGCCACAGAATTAACATCCAATACGAATACAACTATTGATCCCATACGTATACATATATTTATACCCTATACAAAAACATTCAAAAGTTTTACTCATTAATACTCATTGAAGTGAAAATAAATGTGTGTTCGTGTCAATTTTGCTAATTGTAATTGTTTTCTATTTTATTTCATTGGCATAGAAGCGAAATATTCAAAACATATTTTTGCTAACGCCCATTGTAATGACAGCGTCGCATTATGTAATCTCATTACAACAAAAACAAAAACGATAATTTCCAAAAATTCATATACTACTAATTATCACATGACATGGCTGCGCATAGCACTGCTTTATAATTAGTAAACATGTGTTTCTGCTATTCGAGTGAATAAGCAAATATGAAAAATGCAAAATGTGATTTTGTTGCAAATATAGACAATTCTACATTTTTGCGAAGCTCATACAATGTTTGGGTAATTAGTGAGTCTCTTTTTTTGTAGGGGAATGTCAAATGCAGATGCTCCGACAAAGAATGAAAACTATTAATTGACATTCACATTCAAGACGAGAGATAATCATAGTTGGAAGCTCAGTTATTACAAAAGAACACAACAAAAAAAAAATAAATTACAACAATGTGTGAATTTTAAGAAGGAGATTCCATAGCGGGCACACTCATTTCCTCGAATATTTTCCCTATAAGGCCGACATCTTAACACAAACCGTTTGCCTAAATATACCTCAAGCTTCTCAATAATTTGTTAATCAAAAATAAATGCAGATATCGGAATAAAATAAAAGTACAATTTGGTCGTGGTCAATGACCCTTGACAGGAGTTTCTTAACCTTTTGGCCGATGCCAAATACCCTTGACAGGAGTTTGTTTACCTTTTTGCCGAAGTCAATGACCTTTGGCCGGGGTTTGTTTAACTTTTAGGTGAGGTCAATGACCTTTGGATTGGGTTTTTTGACATTTTGGTCTAGGTTTATTATAATTATGGATTGTATATTGAATTGAATTGTTTAATTACTATTTCAATAGAGTTTTATATTTAAATATATTTGTGATAAAGGCTTTCTTTGGGGTAATTTCGATTTTTGTGCGAAGATAAGGAAATATTGGTGAACAGTTGGACTTTCGGGATCCCGAAATTTCGGGATTATGGTATGCCGATTGTTAAAAATGAAGAAAAGAAAAATATTTACTATTTAAGTGAGTAATTTCAATGTTTGTACGATGGTAAGAAACAGTTTTATTAACAGTAATATTTTTGGGATCCCGAAATTTCGGGATTATGAACTTCAAATGCATTCAATATATATTTCTACCATCAATTCCATCAAAATTTCTTATTTTCAGGCATATGTATGAAGAACAAAGTACATTTCTAAATTGCAGAAATGACAAACAGTGAACTTAAGCAACTGCGCATAAGTTAGAGATAAGTCTCTAATTTACTTCCATTTACAAGCAATCAAGATAACTTCAAACTCTACTCTCATCTCTAACATATGCGCACACATTAATGCCGTAAGTGCAGTTATTGTGATATTTTTTCACTTCAAACACAATTGCATTATCCTCGAAAGCCTTAAAGGCACTCAGGATTAAACGATTATGCTGCAGTATTTCACGGTTTTTCTGCATCCATACAACGCTACAAAGCAAACATTGGCCAGCAACGGAAAAAAGAGAGCAAGGCAAAGCAAAGATAAAGAGTATTCATTGAAAAAACATTTGCGAAATTAAGTAGACAAACGTTGGCTGTGAAAATCTCCGCAGGAAATGCACAAATGCCAAGTGAATGGTCCTGAAAGGACACAAACGCGCGCCGACATTTATTCCCGCAATCGCTTGAGCGTAAAAGACGTTGATATTACATAAGAAGTTATCGTACACAAAGAGAAAATCTCAAATTAATAATTCATAGTGTGTGCTTTGGGGCTGTGATTGTGTGTCCGTGGAGCAGCGCCACTCTACAATTATAAGTGCTCTATGCCGCTGAAAGGTTTTCTTTTGCGTCGCTGCTACTCTGCTTCCTCCCCTCCTTCCTCGGTGCGCCCTGCAAGCGGTCGAACGTTTTGGCCGTTATTGCAGTCGGAAATTATCACGCAGACACTGTTATTCCAACAAACAATGTTGCAGGCATATATGCGTGTATGTGTGAGTGTGTTTGTGTAGACGATGGAGCGCGCCAGCTGGCCGCCTCATTATAAGCATGTCCGAACAACTTGTAAGTGCTCGCCCCACACTCAACGCTCCCACCGCCGCTGTTAACTGTTGCTGCCGTTGTTATTTTGCCAGCATGATTGTCCTTCGTATTATGTTTTCGTTATTCTCTGTCTGTTGTGCACTTTTTTGTTGTCCTCTTTTATGTTCAGCTTTTTGTTGCATTCCACTTGTGTACGTACATATCTTGTTGTTGTTGTGCATGTATGTTGGGGAGCGTTTTGTTAACCAATGTCCATTGTTCTGTGTCGTTTTATAATGACGAAATATGGCAAGCTGTTGCCCTAGACTCCAATGTGTTTAACAGGGCAGCGCTTCAGTGGGCCAAGTGTGAAGTAAAATTATTCATGTAACGGTCAACCCTCAAAGCTCAGATTAAGATAAAATAATAAAGCTTATAGTTTAAAGAAATGTAGCTTTCCGGTTATACAACTGGAACGAAATACGAAGTTTTGCTCAAAAAATGTGAAAATCGAAAAAGACCGTACCAGCAAATTGAGCCTTTCTCTTGATGAATTAATTTTAATTTCCAATTTTAGGAGTTTTCTGGTTTGACAAATGATTGTCATTCCAAGTGTAACCTCTATATTAGAGATCTGCTATAGGACCTAACCTAATTATAACTTTCATATCAGATTACATAATTTGAAAAGGAAAACTAACATATTTTGTTGTGAAATACAGGAAGAGAAAAATAAAACCAGAATTTAAGTTACTAGTGTCCAATATCAACCGAAATTATTTGAGGAAAAATATTCGATAACATTAAGTGAAAGTGAAAGAACTAGACGAGCTTTTAAAATATAAGCTTGAGGACTTTTGATATATTTTTTTTAATAATTTGTTTTTTATAATTTACTATGAAATTTTTTAGCTTTATCCCACTGTATAACAAGGGAATGCTAACCCACGTTTCCAGACCTCCTCCGCGGTCAGTATCTAGTACAGTTATTTGGTTGGCCTGCTGCTACGTGTCGTGTCTGGCCAGCTTGGGCAATTTGTTTACCGGCTTCTGTTTTTCAACTTATCGCCGCTGCTCCCCGCCCGCCGCCATTGCACTTTCCGCACGTACATTTCTTCTATGTTTTCTTCTTTTTTCGGAGGCAAGGAACTGTGTTCTTTTACACACTTCTAAGGCTTGTGTGGACACCACTTGCAAGATAATAGCTCTACTTATAGGTTGTTCTATACAAATTCACATACAAAGAAGTGCTGTGAGTGCCCACTCAGCTACAAATAGAGCGAGATTTGGTCACGTGTCCGTTTTGTTTACATTGCGCATTAAAGGATTTCATTTCTTCTTCTGCCGGCGACGCCAATGTAAGTGTGATAGTGCGAAAAAGTGCGCACGGGGAATTGCAGATGTGACAACAATGCTTGGCATTATTTCGATTACAAATATGTAGGCTAAGTGTTCGCATTTACTTCTCCGTTTTCGTCGTATAGTCGGTAATACCCCGTGATTCTGATTGCATTGCGCGATTGTTGCAGTTAAGTGCATTTGAGGTATTACCAATAATTAGACATTGGTTCGAAACTCATTAATTTGAGTGGGGTACTGGACCCAATTTTTTCAGACTTGGAATTTGCAAGTTTTATAATTTTAATTAGTTTTGGAACACTTTTAAAAGTATTGCTTTTTGTTTTCATAAATATTCATTGTTGCCAACCCAAATATTTTACTTACAACTATAAGTAACAAGTTAGCTTTAATTCAACAATAGTGAAGCAATAGTTTATTAAAAATAAAAATAAAATAATGCGATTAAGGTTGCCGCTGTAGAAAAAATATTTGTTTTTTGGTGGATCTTAATAAATGTATCATTAACTTATTTATCCAAATTCCATCTGGTTTTAACTAGTTCCTAAGTAGCTACAAAATATACAGTAATAAAGTGGGTTTTATAAAATTTTCCAATTATTTTCCGCAGGACAAGAGTAAATATACATGCATGCACTTATAATAAAATATTTATTTTAAAGACGACAGGACAATGCTCTGGCTACCCTTTATTTTTTTTTTTTTGTGTTTTTTATAAGTCAACAAAATTTCAACCATCACAAGCGAATAAGCGGACGATGAGTTGTAGAATGTGCAGCATAGACATAGCGCGGATTCTTCGGGTATGGCTGGCGTAAGATTTGGTGTAAATTTTCACACTTGCGTGTCTTGCCGCCTGCCACACGAGCACACAAACGCCAGCCAATGCAGCGGAGACTCCTATTACTAGTTATACCCGAACTATGCAATGCAATCTGAGCCGCTGGCAGGCGTAAGCGTATGTGCAAACATAACAACTACAGCAACAATAACAATGACAAAGGCGTCAGCTTACAAATGCGAAAGTAAATAACAACAACGTGTCTACTTTCCATTAATATTTCCAAACACTTATTTGCACACCAACAAGAAAACGTAGATGGTTGGGAGAGGATGTGGCAATAGGTAGCAGCACGGGATGAGAAACAGGAGTTGCAGCGGTCAGGTGTTGTTGTTCTGACGCTTGATAAGCCTGCTGCACCGGAAGGGATCATTAAGTGGGTGTGAAAAGTGTACCGCATCACACGGCGCCCACACCACGGTCACATTGCATATATAACACTCGTGCCACAAATTTTCTCACTCATCGTCCATTTGTACTCGTTTTGCAGTTAATATGTTTGGGTGGCTGAGCGCAGATTAGTGGCCTGTTATCACGAAAAAAATGCACTGCCACATGGTTGCTGTTGTTGTTGTTGTATATGTTGTAAGTTCGCAAAAAGCATACACGGATTAACACATACATATATACACTCACTACTACCGCAGACTAACCCCAATCCACCCACAGTAGTTCATATTTGCTCAGAAGTATTTAATTTTTCACACCCTGTAATGGTTTGATAGAGTTGCTAGCAAGCTGCCACAGACAACTTGGCGATATGAGACGGGCAACTTGTTAGGGTTGCACTGCTGCACGTCATTGCGGCTGATTAGCAGCGACTAAGCAAGGCATCATCTCAAATACAGAGTGAGCGAGGCACGGTGGTTTATTTTGAAAGGTGAGATGGGGAAAATAATATTCGAACGAATTGTATAAATTTTGCCGAGTAGACTTGTGATTTTCAATGAGGCAATATTTTTTTAGGATTCGGTCTTTTCGGCAAAAAAGTAGCCGAAAATTGAGCATCTTATATATAACATAGCCTTACGCGCACTACAATTTGGTTTCGCGCCGAAATGTAGGCAACATTTTTCATTACATGCCATATATAATAGTACACTCTTCGACGTAAATACTAATTCCTTTGTTGTGTAGATGATTAGAGTAAACAAACGCGATCGTGTTCAGAAAGCAAAATTTATAATTTTTTTTCAATAGAATAGATTTTATAAAACTAATTACTTTCCTTCAAACACTGTAACCGAACATCAATAACTTAGTTTCGTGTGCTATCTCTAATATTCCTGCATATGCACGTAGCATTTACCGCCACTACTTGCATAATTGCCTTACTGTTGTTGTTGTAGTTGTTGCTATTGTTAGCAGATGACGACTTTCATTGATTGCACACGCGAGCAAATCGCAATTTTATCGCCACCAATTACCTCAGCGTGGGCGGATAACCCAACGACCCACAGACCCACTCACAGCATTAAACACACATACAAATTTGTTTAATACATATGTAAATAGTCGACATGATTATTCCATATTTAAATGTATGTACATATTTGCAATTCCTGCAACCGGCTAACACGTGCGTGAATTGTAAACAAAATACTTGGCAGTGCACAGCCCCCGGGCGCAATGGATATCCCCTGACACACATATATTCTTATCGCTCATTACATAGTTCAGCTTTATTTCCTGTAGTGTTTTCTATAGAAAAGTTCATATATTTTTCTGCTTTATCCTCACCTTATGCCTACCACCACTATTTTGTGCACAAATGGATTTTATATGATTGCAAATCTATACGATATATATTTTATAAATGCATATATGTCTGAGTGTATGAGTTCATGCGCCATTGTTTATTTGAACTGCACTTGTCGCACTTCTCACCCTCGTCATTGGCACACCACCACCATTCACAGAACAATCTGTTGATGTCAACATTGCAAAGCCCAATACTCAATCAAAATCTGTTCAACTACCGGCTCACCAATGATGAACATATTTGTATGTATGTTTGTATGTGTGTTTCCTTGTTCTTTTCATGTTGTTGCTGGTGTTGTTTATGCTGTGCGCAGTGCATGGCGTGAGTTTCAACGCCAAGTATATCATCGCCAGCAACCACCCCCTCCCACTTCGCAGTGTGACATCTGAAGTGCTTATGTACGCTCGGCTTTTCCGATTTATTGCGTGCAAATCAATAATGAAGCGGCAAGTAGATGAGCAAACAGCAACACGAGTAAATAGCGCTTAAGAAGTAAAAGGAATTGGTTCAGATTAAAAATATTTCACTCGGAAATTGAAAGTGTGAAATTACTTTCAAAGTGGATAAAGAAGGGATGTGGGTTAGTCGTAACTAGGCCAGTCGTGTGCTTTAATGTTCAATTTCCTGACGTGATTTCTGAAGTGGGTTTTTATTGTTTACGATATTTCTGCGAAGAGTTTTAGTGTTTTAATACTCTATAATTGACTGACTAATCTAAATAAGGCAATATCGAAATAGCGAGGGAAATTTTACCTCGAAAATACCTGGTTGTTGGCATATACATACATATTGTGTGTAGATCAGCTTTTCAAGACCTTGACTATGTGAGTACCATCGATGGTTGTTATACAAATTTGATTCTGACTAACTTAGTTAGTCGAGTTTCTTCTGGATTATGTGTAGAAAAAAATTAAAATTAAAATAATCGGGTTCCAAAGGTCTAATAGATCAAGTTTCTTCTGGTTTTTGTCGAGATGGAGAGTTCTACCAAAAATTTATCGGGTTCCAAAGGTCTGATAGATCAAGTTTCTTCTATTGGTTTTTAGGATGAGAGAGTTCCACCAAAAATGAATCGAGTCTCATTGGTCTGATAGATAAAGTCCCGTTTGGAGATTTGGAAATTATTACAATTTTATCGATTTCCGAATCAGTTTTAAAAACGCACTTAAGGATTGATAATTACAATTAATTATATACATAAATAAAATATATGTATTTAATATTTACAAATTAAATATTTAAAGCTGAAGTGTTTCACCGAAAAATTCACTTAGCTATCAAAGCTTTCCACTCAACTTTAGCGAATTAAAAACAATCGTTTTTATTACTTATCCCGTTAGTTTGCATAAACATGCTTTAATAAGTGAATGTTGGTATCTGAAAAATGTGCAAAAACTCACATTTCCATTTTTTATGGAATAAATTAATCGAAGCATACTGCTATGTCCATTATGATGACGCGGCAACAACTTTTGTGCATTTCACTCTTGCAAAAACAAAATGGCGAAAATATTAAACGTCATTCATAATAAAAATAATAATCTGCAGCATATTTTAATAATAGCTGCACTTTTGTTTAAAAAAAAAAACAATTGATCTTTAGCTATTAGCCTTAACCTATATTTATATATTTTTCATTTTTTTAATTTTGTTAGAATTGAATGTACACTATTATAGTACTGAGTATTCTCAAACATTATGAAACTATCGTTAGGACCTAGTTTCCTTTAAAGTTTCCTACTTAGTTTTATAAACTAGGAGTACTTTAAATAATCGATGTGGTGAGTAGGACAGCTGTAGACATCTGTTCAAAGTATTGTAATCTCTTGATGTAATATGGGTGTGATCTATATTGTGCTCTCTTAACCTCAACCTTAAAAAAAGACAAAACAAAATTTTAAATTATGTTTCAATATATTTTATTGAGAAAAGCTATTTAATATTGAAAACCATTTTCCAAACTTCAAAATCGATTAAAATACAATAATTATATTCTAGTCACAGTTTATACGAGAAGAAACTTAAAATAGATTTTAGCCAAAGTGTAATATTTATTTTCTACAAATCCGTATGCACAGTATGATTAGAAAGTTACACAAACCCTTGTCACAGAAAAAAAAATTCATTTATTACGGTCTTGTAATCCCTTGGAAAATACACTTGACGACTTATAAATACGCTTTTAATTTGGACGGCATAAATTTAAAATAAAAATAGCAAAAAAGAAAAATAGACCGTACAAATGAGCGCCAAACTGATTTACGAAGAGCCGAAAAAAGGTATTAAAAACCCAGCACGGATTTAACACATTCCAAATAATCAACCTTATTCGTTGCTATTTGCATTTTTTTTTGTTTTTACTTTCCGAAAAGCAAATTATAACAACTTCGGCGGACAACATGTCCGGCCGCTCATCTCAGCTGGTGTAGGCTGCTGCCTAATATGCGACAGATTTTAATTTTGCGGAGGAGGAGACAGGGTCAGATGTGGAGCAGATTTTATGCTCGAAGGAGCTGTTAGCAATGCTATTTGTTTTTACGCTCTATTGGTTTTATGCTATAACGGGTTTTTCTGAATTTTTGTTGTTTTTGTAGCACACACCAATCGACCGACCGACTGCTGCTTCTGCTGCTGACACGCTGCTAAATTAATTAAACTTCTTCAATTTTAATTTAGTACTTCTCGACACCGGTAACGCAGCAGCGCACCATACTGCCCACGGTAGCGGTGAGAGCAAAGCAACAACTACAACAACAGTAACATCATGCATACAAAAAAAAGTACAAAATAACGGTTGCTATAGCGCAAACTTAATGATAAGAACAACATGAGAATGTAACAGAAATTAAAAAGAGAAATAATCACTTAAGAAGTTAAAAGTGTTGATTGGAAACGAAGCGTGGAGAAGGCGACGGGGGCTAAATGCGTAGCACGCAAATGCAAAAAATGGAGTGAGCGATCGATGCGACGAGTTACAGCAGTAAACTTTTTTTTTTGGAACCCTGACCCTCATTGCCAATTTGCCCAGACCCCAACACACAGAATTCTGGCACCGAAGTTATTTCATTAAAATTTTAATTGACGGACATTTTCCGGCAAATCAACTCAAGCGAACGTGCGACAGTCGCAAAGGCGATAAGTGTGGTACAAGAGCTGCTGAAAGCCAGCCAGCCAATAGCAGTAGTGCAAAGAGAAAATTAGAGGCAATGGACGGTGGAAAAGTTTTCGTCACCAATTTTCAAGGAAATTGCCAGTTTTGATGTACTTTTTTTTCCTTTCAACTTGTTTCACTTTTTTTGTTTAGTGCATAATTTTTTATTTCGAATTACTCGCAGGGTTGTGCTGAAAAATTGTCACTAATAATATATGGTTTTGAAAAATTCACTAAAAAGTCAGCGGAGGCCGATGGGAAGGAAATGTAAAGTGCCAGCAGAAGAAAAGCAAAAGTGATTTAGATGAAATGAATGAATATTTACGAGCTCGCCGCGCTAAGAAAGTAGCTGACAGAGCAAAACGATTTCGTGTAGTTACAACCATTCGGAACTTAAAAGGCGGCATGCAAGCGTAGACAAGCTGATTAAAGAACTGAAGGACATTAACATGTGCAGGAGTGTCAACTGAGTCATTTAGCAGAAAACTGACTGAGGTGCGCTATGTAGCGCAGTAAGGAATAAAATAGTTTGAATATTGTTAGGGCGGCGGCATTAAGCAAACTTGCAACACGGTTGGTAAACACAAAGGTGGTGCGCTGCAGAGTAGAGTAGGTGTTTGACAAGACAGCAAGCAAGGAAATATCTGATAATAATATTGCGCGACCACAATGAACTCACAAAGACAGCTGCTAAAAAGCACATACGCGCCTTCCTCCGTGCACCAGAAATCTATAGACGACTGCATGACATAGCATTTGCGGAAAGTACTTAAAAATTACTTGCGGTTACTTGCCACCTGCAATAGTCAAGCGCCAAGTGCTATGCATTCGTCGCGCACAAAACTCTCACCATATAAAACCGTAAGAAGCACGCCTTTTACCGAGGCACGCACGCCAGTCCGCCGTCGGCAACGCGCCTTGCCCCAGGCACTCAAACTGGTCGCACTGCATAAATACAAAGCGAAGAAGCAACAGCAGCAACAATGAAGTCCCTCCGCGAACCCTCAATCCCTTAAAACACCTGCAACCCAATGGAATAATAAAAGCGAATGAAAAAAATCTCCGAGGAAAATCAACAAAAGCTCCAAACAATAGCAAAAAATGCGCAACAGTTGCATTTATGGAGCGTCAACAACAAAAGCAACAATAACCAGCAGCAGTTACGTCAACAGCGCTGCTACCAAGCTGAGTTCAGTACTCAACACAAGTTTGCTCAACTATCGGCGGATTCTTGCTGCTATTGTTGGGGTTTGTCGACAGCTGTAAATGTTGAACCGAAATGAGCAAAGTGAAAACCATGGAAGCGTAACGTTGCATTAGATTGGCTTATAAGTGTGTGTGTGAGTATGTAGCGATAAGAGTCACTGTGGAGCAAGGCAGTCTCTCCTATCAAGAGCATTGCCAGCTGTAACACTTGGTTGATAGCAACGCCAAACACCGCAAAGCTAACACAAACAAATTGTTAATTATGAGGTTAGACTGGATAGACTTATTGGGTTATCTAGTAATGAATAACCTCAGCTGAATTGTAAATGTTTCCTGCGTGTGATAGAGAGTATAATACTTTAGGCTTTTAAGTATTGTATAAATAGCTCATAAAGTGTCTTATCGGACAGCGATCCCACTAAATTAAGCCACTACATGTTAATTGATTCGAAGAACATCTCTCGAAGTTTTTACGAAACCAATAAATCCCAATAAAATCTTCCAAAACATGTGTTCAATAGTATGTTATAATATTCTACCAGAAGGCAGTGGTAACCCCTGATTTACTTTATTAAAACGAAATAAACGGCATGTGATTTTTATACATCCTTCTGTTATGAGTAGGAGTAAAAAGAGAAAATAATTGTTGTTTAAAGACAGATCTTCACAAAGAATAGAATTACAATGTCGCTTAAGGATAATCTCATCCCTGGGCTTTTTGAGCACTAAAAAACAACAGTATTTTTGAGAAGATTAACGAAATATCAATATCAATGTTTCGCATATTTAACTGTCTTCAGCAGAATTCATTTAAAAACAAAGAATTAGAAAGGACCACTCCAATCATTTCGAGGAAAAGATAAAGCAAACACCAAGAATATTGGTAAAGACTGAAGACGAAAATATAAGTACACTAGAATAAGATACAATATGAGAAACAGAAAAACCAACTACACAAGTGATAACACCGTAAGAATTAACACATTTACGTATTTAGTTTATGAATCCACAATAGTAGTCTCTCCACTGCCGACTTCTCGGAAGTCAACTGCAGCGCTGTGAAGCAGCAGGCATTCGACCACATTGCAGGCGTCAGATGCAACCCGAGAAAATAGTGGCAACAGCAGCTTCAGCAGCTTATATTGGTCAGCAAATGGGCACATGCTGACTGTCGGTGACGGCTCAACTGACTAGCCAACAGCATAACGCCGCCACAGACGTGCCAATTGACAACACTTTCGACCGAATGAGAGCTTTGCTGGCAGCAACAAACGAAGATTCGTAAGTATATATTAGTGTGCTTGTAAGGCCCATTAATGTCCTAGTGACATGCGTCCTGCAGTCGCCATATGCGCGTCGCACACTCTATGTCCGTGTGGGTGTACGAGCTGTTATAGATTCAAAGGAATGCCAAACAAATACTATGTGCTCTTTGTTGTCCTTTATGTTTAGCTCATTTGTATTGTGTGCTCTCGCCAAAATGGCAAACCGTGACTCTCTGTTTGTGCAGAGACCGGCGTGCGCGGCGCATGTGCCCACACGAGGCGCAGGAGAAATGTTATTAGTTTAGCGTCTACGCTTCCTGGGGTGTTAGAGAACGCGCGACGGGCGACGATACACTGTGGTGGCTTTCCTTATGTAAACAATTTGTGTGAAAGCCAAAACTCAACATTTTGTAAATGGATATCCTGTCGAGCTGTTAGCCTTCTCAGTTCGGTTTCAGTCGTTCTTTAGCAATCGCGTTGAGCGGTAGACGGTGCGCTGGTGAACCAAAAGCGCAACACGGTAGAAAGTAGCTAACCGCTAAAGCAAGCAAATGAACAAGAGGAAGAAAACGTTGTGTGTTTGTAACTGAGTGACAGAAAACGAAGAAGAATAAGAGAACGCAACAAAAGTGCCGATGTTTCCACAACTCCAAATATCAACACTCCACACTAATGTTACTATGCTGAATCTCTAACTTCATGCGCTGCTCTTTTCAGTCCGTAGATAATCTTCCCAGTCCTAAAACAAATTCTTTAATTTCCGGTCGCACGTTCGCCACTCGTCTCGAGGCGGTTTGAAGTGGACGCTGTAACAAACGCGTACATAGTCGGTGCGCGTGTGTGTTTTGTTTATCCGCGTCGCGTCGTGCCGCTCCCGCAAGCCTGCCTATTCAGCGGTTTCACTTAGTGACGTGTATTCTTCGCAACGCTGTTGCTGTCAGTGTCAGCATTGGTAAACCTTTGTGTACGCGTTGTGTTTTCAAAATCCTATTACAAAAACAAACAATCAACGGCTTAACGCAAAATAATAAAAAAGTGAGAATAAAAAGTAACAGCGAACGCTGGACGCGGATCCAACCTTGGTATCCTTAAGTCATACAAATTGCAATTAAACGGAGCAAAAAATTTAATCCTCTTAAAGTGTTTATGCTCAAGTTAAAGTATTATTGTAAAAAGTACAGATAAGTGTATATTCGTAGTCATTACGTAAAACGCATACGAAAAGCGCTGCGCTGTAATCAGAATCCGCGTTGCCGAACAAGTGCTTTGTAACTATACCTGTCCGAAAGTGTAGCCAACAAAGCGCGCTGCTATCACGCGAGCATATTAAGCAGTTGTCAAGCGCGCACACCATTACTAACACAAAAACTGCACAACAACAACGACAGTATACTACAAACCAATCTCACTAACTATTTTCTAACTAACGACGCGCAGGAATCCGCGTAAAGCGCGCGCCTTCATTAGCAACGCGCGACCGTGTTACGCGTAAGCAAAGTGGCGGAGGCGTCGCTGCTCACGCCTCATTAAAGTGTCATAAAAAGTTTCTGTTGTCATACTGTTACTGTGGTTTTAACCACAACAATAACAAAAGTGATAACAAATGCGCGAAGCAAGAAAAACGAAAAGTTGACGCCGCGCGCTAACAATAGTAGATTATTAAAAGGATTAGAAGAGTGCTGAAAGTCTGCGCGCACAATGCTTTGGTCGCGCGGCATGCAAAATGACACTAACAAGCAGCGGATGCCTTTGTTTCTACCAACTACGTTGAAATTGTACAATTGTGAGTGTGCGTGTTGATGGCGTCGCGCTAGAACAGGCGTCGGTCGCAACGCAAAGGAGCGTCGCTAAGGCTAGTTGAAATATTATCCTGTGCTAAAATGCTAAAAGTGCAAAATCACCGGGATAAGTGTGCTTAAGCGACAGCAACATTATAATAACAACAACAACAAAAGTGAGTAGATACAAAGTAAAAAAGAATTCCTTTAACTATATTGCGCGTACGTCGCTGCCTTAACTTAACCAAACCCCAAACGTGCAACTCTCAAGTCTTCATATCTTTTGTGTGTGCGCCTCCGCTTTCAACAGTTACTTTGTTACGTTAATCCTTAGGTCCCAGTTATACAGTTATTGTGTCTGTCTGTGCGCGCTGTGAACAAAAGAACGTAGCGCCACGCAGCCACATATACACATGTAAAAATCTACTAGAATTCAAGTGTGTGAAATCGTGCGCGTTTGATTTTGTAAGTGCGAATGTTTGTATGTGTATGTAGGTGTTGGTGATATATTGTGCATATATAATAAAATATTTGGTGCCGCACTTGGCCTTTGCGTGCGTAAGCCTATCCACGAACCAACTTGCCATCTCAGCCGCTTGGCTAGTGATACGTGTAAATTGTGAGCGTGTCAAATTACCAAAAAGGATATATACACATATTATTTATACAGTTATTTGCACATGTATGCGGTTTATGCGGAATGCTTTTGTCGCAAGATATCATTTCACACCAATTTCGGTCGAGAGCAGCTCTTCGGCGACGCGCCAACATCGCTTCAGTTAAATTATATTCAAGCGGGCGTCCACAGTAGAAGTTATCCGAATAGTACAGACCAAAACAGAAGGTTAGCGAGTCAAACGTGTCAACCAGGCAGTTAGCTAGTCTAGTGCGTAAGCTGCTCAGCCACCCAACGGTGCTCATGCTCGAGCTGGCGACCGCAACACCATTTAAGCTGATTGCATTTTGATAAGTAAGGATTTAATGTGTTTTTCATAAACAGCTTGCGCCAGTTTCACTTTTCCTTTTGATGTTACGTGTATACACTGTTATGTGTTGGTAGCGCCCTGCTTTGCATATATATTACCATACTCATTCTATGATATTCATACTTATATCAACAATATCTCATATAACTTAATGTATGTACCCAAAAGCGACTTAAATGTTCAACCCATCGGCATTAGTAACATTTGAGAACTTCCTTTATATGTTTTTATTTCTACTCCTTCATACCTTTAATAATCCTTTCCACTTTGAACTCCTCACACCATGTGAAATGTGACTCCTTGAAGTCGTCAGGTTAGATTAAAATTAAGAAGAATTACCGCTGAGCTTTTCAAATTGGATTTTGCCATTAAAAGGTATCTAGTTTTTTCCATTATTCTCTAAATTAAATAAGAGTGCTTCATAAGTAAGTTGACAAAGTAGGGTTATTGAATTAATCAGAAGTAATCAAGGTTTTATTATTTTAGAAGTTGATTAACCGGTTTATTCTATATAATTATTTACTTTTAGTAAGTTCTTCAAAACTGTCTCCTATTTTAAGAAAAAGAAGTTGTGGTATATGTGTTGTGGAATATTAAAAAAAAAATATTTTTATGTGTAATTTTATTTAGCAAAATGTGGTTTGTATTAATTTTTATGCATTAAGCATGGTCTATGAAAATTTGTATAAAGATTTTTGTATATAAAATGGAGTAAATAAAATTATCAGCACAAAAATAGACACAAAAATATGTATATGCTTTTCCTACTTAATGACAGCTTCGTGACTTTTCTAACAGAAAGAGTTATGATTTGTTTTTATTTGTATAAATCCATTTAAATCTACAAAATACATATGCACAGAAATACTTTTGATAGACACTTTGGCCTAGTTTCCTTTTACAAGTAATATATACAGTAGATTGAAGTATATTTACAAGAAGATCTCCCACTGACAAGAGTTTCAAGTTCATCTTCCAAAATTGAATGTTGCAATATTGGTTAAGCTTTTTCTTATAAAAATATATTTTATAATTTTTAACTATTTACTGAAAGCAAACTTTAATAGTAAATATCCAAGAGCAAAGAGGAATTGTTGAGGAATTATATAAAGGATACAGCGCTAAGTTGATATATCTTATCATATATTAAAATACAAATTGTTAAAAAAGCTCTGATTAAACCTAAACTCTCGATTTTGAAGATCTTTATCGTTACTTTCCATTCTGACGGCTTATTCATTGGTTATAAAAACCACAGCGCTGCTTGTCGCTCCATACTATATCTCGTGATTTAAAAATTCGATAAAAAACAAGAGCGAGTTTTTTAGATGGTTGCTCAGAAAACACACATATTCAATTTTGAATTCTTCTAAAATTAGTTATCATATTAGGGTGCCATAGATCTATACCTACAAGCCTAGATAGAGGTTTGCTTGTCAGTTATATTTATCATTCCGGCGTACATTGCTTTTGAAGAAGGAAAAAATTACACAAAAATTTTAAATTACTTTTCGAGCTAGGCTAGACCGGGCGCGAATGATTTGTGATAACTCGCAGGTTATACATAAAATGTAAAATAAATACTAGCAAAATAATTCGCTTAACTAAAATGCTCCCGAAATGCCTTTCACTTGAGAGTAATATTGCAATAATAATTTTGGTATTAGGTGGTAACTCTTCTGAAAATGCATCTATATATCTCGGGATACTGTAATATTTAATATATTTTATTAAACTAATTGAATTCAAAATGTTAAACAGGTGGCCACTATGCACAAACATATGCTCTAACTTTTATTTGCTTTGGTAATCTAAGCTCCGTTATTTATAGTTTTTTTTTACATATACTTATTTACAAAGGGGTGGCAATCCAGTGATTTTATTATTTAACAATTCTAGTATTACGCTAAACAATATGTGACGAAATTTTGTTCCGCTACACGATTTCGTTGCACTTAACTACAGCGCATTACATTAACACTTGATTTATGTCATAATACAGTATATAAGTATTAATGAAATGTCATGATACTATACTCATATACCACCACGCTTTATTAACCCGAAAATTAACTTAATTTACTTCCTTTCGATTTATTATCCTTTTACTTTTAATCTGCGACCTATTTATTTCACTGCCTTTGACCAGACGCTTGCTTAATGCAAACAACAACAACTGCGCTGCACTTCAGTCCATACCAAAAATGAGCCACAGAGATTTACATATTTATCTGCCTTTATTTACATAGATAAATATGTGCACAGACAGACAGAGGGGCAAACAAGCTTGTTTGCTTTAATGCTCGTATAACAATTTCAAAAACGCCTGCCGCCCCTTGAACCCACTGCAGCGTTATCAAATACTTTGCCAAGTATGTATAACTTAGAATGCTTCACACACACACAGATCCATAGGTATATGAGTATATATAAAACAGGCACTACGACATATGCGCTTACACGCTAAATGAGAGCGCCATTTTAATATACCTCGCCACACTCGAGCTGCGGCATTTACGCGCCGATAAATATGCTCGACCAAGCCACGCCACACCATGCTCAACTAGCACGCTTCACACGCTCGCTAACGAAGCGAGCACTAAGTAAATATTTCCTACAATAATGTCCTTTCACAGCATATTTACATTTGCGTGACTATACGCTAGCAGAAACACACAATATCTATGTGATTACGCGTGATTACGTCAATGTTAACTGTGTTTGATCGCCAAGCTTTCTCTAAAGTGAAATAAATTTCTCAGTTCCAAGAAAAAATGCGAACACGCGCGCCATCGCCACAAATGCTTCCTCCACTTCTCTGGCTTCTTCCGCACCGTTAGCGCTGAAAAGTGCGCCACTAATTGAAATCAGTGAATGGAACCAAAATGGACAAAAATTTAGATTTACGGTCGGTCACTTACGGCGCACTTATGGGCAAAACCGTTAAGGCGAACCGTAAAAAGTGTGGTGGGCAACAAAAACAAAAATGTGCTGATCCTGTCGACGTCAACGCGTCTAATAGCTAACAGCTGATATCAACTTGATGGACATCCCCCAAAAATATTTTAGCCAACATTTCAATGCTCACCAGCTCACTCACGCTCGTTGGCCATTTAAACCAGGCGAATACTCGTACATCAAATGGCCAAAACACAGCTACAACAAATACACTCTCTGTATATAAAGAACTGAACAGTCACCTCCCCCCTTCCCTTTTGTTGTCATACCATTCAGTGCATACGAGCGCTCATTTCCATTTGAACATAGTATTTAGTCATATCGCATAATTAAAACACAATCTTATCGCTGTTAGCACTCAGTGAGTGTGTCCGCAGGTCCACAGGTTTTCAGCTCTGTGCCAGGCCATTGCGTTGCGCTTGCGTGTAAAGGTGTGTGTGTGCTGGTTGAAAGCAAAACCATATAATTTTGTTTCACAATTAGAAGGTGGTTGGTCAAATGCACCGGAAAGTACAAACAAACATGCATATATACTCACTTTTATATAGTATATTAGAAGATTGCCATTAACAATAATAGTAATTGTAGTGCATTTTTACTAAGTTTAGACAATTATACTAAAAATCAATAACTGACTCTTCTTTGGTTTAAATTCTTCTAAGATTCATACTTTATTTGTCAACGACTTATTAAGCCACTGACTACTGAAGTTTTATTCACAGATTATGATTCTATCGTCTATGTTTAAGGAATTGAACTAAAATGTAACAGTAATTTACTACTATTTTATATATAAATGAAATGTGAAGAAAAACGCAATGTTAAATATTCTAACTATGTTTTCTGACATTCTGTAACACTTAACTCAATTTTCAATTCTATCTGGTAAAATAAAAAATTTCAAGACCCCAGATAGTGTGCCTCATACAGTAGAAAAAAGTAAAAAGTAAAGGCAAGATACTAAGTCGGTCACTGATTAAATTCAATAAAATGTTTCATAAAATATTTTTATAAAATGTTCTTAACATATATTATTTAAAGCAATCCTTATATACCATCCACACAAGCAATTTATATATGTAATATTTATTGCTAAGCTCACTTCCCATTGCTCTCCTTCATTAGAATAAGAATAGCTTTAGGAATATTCAAAGCAACAAACGACTTTAAACAATGGAGATTTCCGTCATAACTGCCTTACCCGTCATCATGCCAAGTGACAGCGTTGGCATATTTATTCGTTTATTCACTCCTCGTCGAAGATAAGGCCCATTCAAGAGCGCAGCCCAATCCCATTCGATGTGATTTATGTGGCCATAAACGAGTAAAATGAATAACAACAGTGGGCTCGTGAAGCATATTTAATAATATAAAATCTTTATCGTTGCTCGTGCTGGAAATCTGCTAAGTGAGTGTGTTTATAAAAACTTGAAGTGGCCACTAAAAATGAGTGGAAGTGTCCAAACTGGAGGACAACAAAAACTGCCACACCACGACCACCGAGTGCCATTGAGAAACCAGCTATGAAATAAAGCCATCCAAAACGCCTAAATGTATGCAACGCGTTGTCCACAATTTATATATTTGTATTCGCATTGTATATTTACCACGCACGTTTGTGTATGTGTCCTTGTGCGTGTTTGTCATTTATAAGGATCTATTTATTATTGTGTTCGTCCTGGCAGAGCACACTCATTCCGAAATTACGCCGATGGCGATGTTATCGACGACAACAAAAACGCTCCTACAATCAAAACAACAACAATGGCGTTGACAATTACTCACCCAGTCGCAATAACAAAGCCATTTATTTATTTCGCCTAACACAAATTTGCCATTATGATTATCATATCTCATCCACAAGCAGGCAGCGTGCAAGCCAGGCAGACAGCAGGAGCAGCAGTAAACGGGTCTAAAGAGCGCGAGGACTATGACACCCACCAATCAGGCTGGTAGGCAACCCATTTGTATAGGTGCACACACACTCACACGCACAGGCATCGATGGCAACACAGGCGTAATTCACATTTCCGCTTGTGGCATTGTTTTTGCAGCGAAATGGTGTTGTTTCAGCCGGAGCTTATGGAAAACAAAAAAAATCGCATGCGAGATGACTTTGAAAATATGGCCTCGTTATCAATGCGTTGCGTCTGCTCAGCAGTCGTTGGCAGCGAACGTGTTGTTTGTTATTGTTCATGTGGAACGTGATGTTTCCAAAACATCGGTGAGAGAGTGCGTGAGTGGGTGTATTTACCTGCGCTCTAGCGCTAGCAACTAGTAGTCTGAAGCAAATATTGAGGCAGCGTTGAGATTGTGAGTTGTTCAGGTGAAATAAATTTACATTTTTCAAGAGTTGTTTGTATGTATGTTTGTGCGTGCTTATAGAGGAGGCTGCAAGGATTTTATTACATTTTGTGCGTCTACTTTGCCTTTTACGCACGCACTTGCAGACAGGCAGACATAATGTGTATATTTAAGTATTCATAATTTTATTAAATCTTCCCTCTTCATCTGTGCCAATGAGGTACCGAAAGCGGTGCTTTAAAGAGACACCTACACTATAATGGATGTATGTATGTATATACATATAACAGTACTCAGTAGCTTGGAAAAGGATTAAGTGGAATATCATAAATAATTTATTTTGTATATTAAAAAACCGTTAGCGTGGAGATTCTAAATCGATTAAGTTTAGATTATAACACCTGTCTCATTGCATTATAAGTTTATTTGAATACTTAAGAGGCATGATCAAAACATGCAATAATCTTTTCGACGACAATTAGTTTCTCTTAACAAGAACAGATGTGGAATTATATCTGACTAAAGACTGTCAACGCGGTAATTTTCTCAATTATATATCACAACAATTTAAGCCAAGGATCGTGGGTTCAAATCTGTGCGGATGTAAGATCTTAAATTTTTTACTTTTTTTCACAAGAAAATATTATTATTTCATCACTAGACATTAAGCCGTTATCAATGAGGCACTTAGATTGGTTTGTCATTTCATAATGAACAGACTTACTTCGGAAAACCGTCTATTGCTTATATTCGGCCCCAATTGCTTGGGGCATCACGGCTGGAATTTATTCTCTTCATCTCTTGTTAACGTGTTAATAAAATGTTTCAAAACTAACCTAAAAGCTGTCTCGATAGTGAAAAATGATGTATTGAAAAAATTTAAATCTACAAGTAGACCATGTTCCCAACCTAACTAGTTATCATAATTCCGTACCTATACCACTCCTAACCTTCTTAAAATTACTTCCGAAAAGTTTCATTCAACCCACATTTGAAGAACTAGTATCATTATCAGTTTAATAGTGGTCCAAGAAACAAGTGTTCGAACAATACCCCAATGCTTCATTTCAATAAAAATAGGATACATCTCAAAAGAATAATGACGTCTCTTTTGGGAGTTTGGCGATACATACATTCCACAAACTCAAGTGTAGAGCGTATTCAACTTCGACGATTATAAAATGGTCAGAGAGATGATAATACAGCACAGCAAAGACATATACAGAAAACATACACATTTAATTACAATCTCTGTACGAAAAATGGCAACAAATCAACATTCATTACAGGCCTCGGTCGCCTACAATGACAATGATTATGGCCACCATATCGAATGGGTTATAAATTCGAAAGTATCACTTGTGCAATATCATTGTCATTACGAACGCCCCTACTGTCATATTACAACAGCATAACGGCACAACAGATAAATAATTTTAAACTGTCCTGCACAAAATTGTTTCGGACTTAAAATCTGTCTCCCACAACAGTTACAGCGCCGCGGGGCTGTCCATATCAGTTTCACATCAACTCCAATTTAAACATCAACATTGTTGCTCATACGACCCAACGTCCACTTGCAACAAAAATCGTTTCGTTACGAACTCAGCCAGCATGGACCGATGTGACCGCAGAAGCTTATGTACTTGCAGCAGTGATACACTTCCCTACCTGCTACATGGGAATACAGACACCCACACCGTACCGCCTACTGCACCGTTATGGAGTTGAAAGTTCAAATTTCATTTTAATAATAAACGCTATAAATTTCATATTATGGCGCATTGTTCTGTTATGTGCTCTGTTCATGTGACGCCGGTATCTCTCCAGCTTTCGCTGTTCGGTGCTCTGTCAGCAGTAGCCTGCATGCAGTCGAGACTACCGCTCCGTGCGGTTTTGTCGTGTGGCAAGTCACTGCCTCTTTCGTCGCCGCCGTAACCCCTGTCGGCCTTTACATTCGTAACGGTATAAAACTGAAAAATTGAAATTGTCGAATCTCAACTGCGTCGCAACGAAACGGCTTAACGCACTTTTGCCTAACGACCAACGGTGCTGAAATAACGGTATAACAGTGATCGGTAGGCAGCCCTCCCGCATGCTTTTCACTGTTACACACACCGAAGTTTAAAAAAATAAAATATCCTACCATGTAATATTCGGTCATTCCGCATTCCCGCACCGCGTAACCGGCTCCCTAATTCACCCATTCGTTCGTCGGTCGTTGATTCATTCATTCGTACGCTCCCCGCATTAATGTTTATGCTAATGGCGACAGGCAGTGTGCTCCGTGCATGCACCGTAATTGCTGCCGCCCCCTCGACGCGGTAGGAGTTCAGTGAATCTGTTTCTGCCAACTTTTTTCATGCGGCAAAAAGAACGTTTCAAATTGTTCCCTCTAAATGACAATTTACACCGCTGTGTTTCTAGTTTTTTGCGCCATTTCGTTTTTTCTGTTTAGCAAAACAATTTTGACGAAAGTTGAAGATTTATTATGTGCAAATATTTTCACAGTCATCACCTGCAGAGTGTGCTAGTGCTTATTAATTTCTTGATGCTGGTCGTTATCGCTATGCTGGCCGAGGGGAATGGTGATGGACATTCCGTAGGTCATTTTAGGGTCAATGCTATGTAGCATTAAGAAGCTTGTTGGCAGGGAGAGCGATAGCGAAAAAGATGAATGTAAACTTATTCATAGCACTTCAAACTAAATTTCCTTAAAATTAATTTATTTTATTTATTCAATGAGCTGAGATTTCAATTGTTTATGCCCTGAATGCAGTACAAGTACAAGGACAATAAATAGTTATGTTATGTACTAAAGCCACTTGGGTCAAACTTTATAGTTTCAAACGTTAAAAGTAAAGCAATAGTTAGACAATTTTGGGAAACTTTTTTTTGTTTTCTTAAAAATATTATATGTATATCTTTGTTTCTGAATAGATTGAATCCCAGTTAAAATAGTTTAACTGATCGAAAGAGTATCTCTTCATAAATTAGCAAATAGCTTGGAGTAATCTTCAATTTGTATGTAGTATATCATATATAGTAAGTAGCTTCCATGATAGATTGAAAGACCTCCTCCTTTAGTCATTTATATATTTTACAAGAATTCCGATCAAAATTCTGAAACAGCTTTATACACTTCTCTAAAGTAAACACTCACTCTCTCTCACTCCTACGTTCTATAAAGACTCTCTGGTTTCCTGATCCTGAAATGATGATATTGAGCTGAGTAAATGAAGCCTAATTAGATCGATATCTTTCTCGTTTACTTAAAACACTTAAACCTCTTCTTGAACATAGCATTCAGTTGAAAGGACTTCCGGGGCTAGTTACATGCTTGCTATCAATACGCTTTTGAGTTTATTCTGTATGTATGGTACAACGGATGCTCCTTATTTCATCTCAGCTACCTTTTAGTTTCACGAAAATGCAATACAATTTATTTCAATGAAGTTTGGAGAATTCTTAGTTTAAATTGCGCACTTAACATTCAATTTTCTGACTTTCTACTTAATACAATAAACGAAGGCACACACACATATGCGCCTGCAACATCGCCACAAGTTGGTCCCTTGTTGTTTGGTATATCATGCCATTCGCGCGGAATTCACTTTAGAACTACAATGCCATTATTTTCTGCAACAAAGTAGAGCACAACAACAACATGTTGCTATTGATTATTCTTATTCTTCAACTTCTTCCTCTTCTTTAGTTCCAACAGCGTTTATTACCAGGTGAAGGTGCTGGTGAAAATATCTTTTTGTTGTCCTTTCCTTTTTTGTAATATAAGGACTATTTATTGTTGTTGTTTTCTTGGTGGTGATCAATTGTCGCTGCTACTGTTTTCTCAGGCGATACAAAATGGCAAACGGAAACGAATGCCTTACTTTACAGTTTCTCAATGCCGCGACAATGTAGACTCCATTCAATGCGCTCCTTGCAACATGCGCCGCCACATTGCGGCCACCTGATAGAAGAACAAAACCCACGTAAACAAAAACAACAACAAGAAGCAACAAACTAGTTTCCATGCAACGCAACGAGTTGGCCTACAACATGCTCCCCCCGTCCGCCACACACACGGCTCTGCCAAGTTAAATTATTCATTTCTTCTTTGGAACAAAGTGTTCGATGCTCAAATGAATTTGTCATTTTAAATTTGCCGGCGAGCAGCGCTCCAACAACGGGGCTTGCAGCGGAAATGCTGGCGGAAGATCATACAAAGAATACAGCTCTGAAAACAACAAGGCATGGCAGGGGCAGCGACATTAAGTTACTGGGAGCAGTACAAAAAATTATGCACTCAAACCTGCTGCTGCTAAGTTGCGAGCGAAGCGACAAAAAACGGAAATGACAGGAAGTGCAAACGGAAGCACAAAAAAGTGTTCAACAACCCGGTGAACGAGCAATCGAACTGCCAGGCGACCCAGCGACCAACACAAAACGGGAGTACAAAGTGGAAGCATTGAGTCCTACAATGTGGTGTGAGCAAGAGCTGTGGGACAAGCTTATTCAACGCTTCCCATTTTCTACAGCATACTACTAGGGTCTGGTGCTATTTTTTTTTCCACAACACTCGACATGGACGCGCCTCACTTAGCTGGTTTCTGCCCAATATTTACAAATTTATTTCAACTCTTCTCTTTACGACCCTCTCGCGGTGAGTTCGTTTTCTATTTGTTTGGTGGCTGGACGCTGTGCTTTGCCCGCAAGCCTTAGCGTGTTATTGTTGGGCCAGCTGTTGCGAGCGCTGGTTAACCTAACGACAGATATCCACATACTGTGTACATAGCCACGTATTTATCTGCCTATCGGCTGCCAAACTCCATTTGTGCGCAATAATTTTATTGTGATTTTAAGGTTGGTGAGCGCAGTAAAAAACTCGAATCCATTTTAAATTTCGAGTTAACTGTAAAAATATACAATTTAAATATTGAGTTTAACCAGTTTTTTTAAGCGCGATCTGCTACATAATGGCATCAAAAACGATTTAATTATTGTAAAATATTTTCCAACGGTTATCGGCAATTTAGGGCACGTAAACGATATGAATACGGAATGTGTAATTTTTAAATTGAATCAAATTGGTGAGCTTTGTTATCGTCCAATAAGATGATATAGATGGATCTCGCTTCAAAAAAGTGGATAATCGAAGGCATAGGGTAGATCTCTATCATGTACCCTGATCTTTATATTTCCAATAGATATTCTGAATCCATACTGCATCTATCGAAATTCTTTAATTGAGATCCAAAAATAACGAGCTTTAAAAAATCGGGTCTTCATTCTAATTCCAAGCTAGTCTGATATTTGTCTCGTTTTCCGCTTCTATAATTCTCTAAATATAGGGTGCAATAGGTGTATTGGAAACACTCCTCAATCATGTTTTCATTCTCGGCAGATCATAAGCAACACTTGTTGTTGGATTCATGACATAAAACTGAACTCCTAAATAATCGAGAATCATCATAAATTTTGATCTAATATCTATACGATTCTTAAGTAAAGCAGAAGAAATTAGACGAACGGACGAACTCAAGGAATTCTTTCAAGGTCCTTGAATTCTTACAGATAAAATACTTGCATGGTAGAACCTAAACAAGAACTCGATGCTATGGGAGCTTAATTTGTGAAATACGTGCTCCTAAAAAATCAGGTCAACCTGTTTGAACGAGAAAAATTTTAGTAATAGAACAGCGAAAAAACTTTCTTTGACCCACTTAAATATGAAAGTGAAATATTACAACAACGTTTTTTTGTAGTTTTCATATATGCACACATACATAAACACAAACACTTCGTACAGTACTTTAATAAAATCCGTCACAATTCTACGGTTCTGAGCTAAATGGTGCCTACTTAGCGGCAAGCGCACACACTTACACCTACATACATGCACAACAACGGCTGGAGAAGTATAGTTATTTCTTAATATGAGCGGCGCTTTATAAATTCATATATTGTGTAGGCAACCTATTTACGCTTGCAGCCCTTGAATGTTTGTGTATGTGAATGAATGTTGCGCCAAGTTGCGGAAGTTGCAAGCAAAAGAAAACTTCAAGGAGCAACTTTTGCCTCACTAAAGTATATGTTTGTAGTTCCTAGTAGCGCTCAGCGTCCAGGAACCAGTGCTGCAATGCTATATCACACTCACACTAGTCTCGGCGCTCACACAGAACTTTTAAAATGGGGGTAAGAAGAGCATTTGTCCCAATAACACCCGAATTTTGGTCGTTCATTGTTCGCTGTTCGCTTTCATTATACTTTACTTGTGTTCTTCAAGTAACTTTTTGCGAATTTCTGTCACTTCCGTTACCACATCCTCTGTAACCATTTTGCAGCAACTTTGACTTTTCTATGCAACACTTTGCTACTTCATTCTTCTTACTTTTGCCGCCGCTGTAGGGCTTATTGCCTTCGCTTTTCGTATTCCGCCATCTCCTGCTTCGTCGTCTATTTCTTATTCTGCTGCTGCTGCAAAGCCTCCTTCAGCTTTGCTATTTGCTCGCAATTGAATTACTACGGCATGAAAGCCAATTTTATAATTGAAACGCTTTCATTGCTTTGGGGCAAAGTCTATTTTAATTTACTCTGCAACATTCCCCTCTCCTCCCTTTTAATGGCACTTACAAATACGCACACATATACATATATGTGTGTATGTATGCATATGCTACAAATTATTGTTTGAGTTGCAGGCATTTCGGAAATAAGTATGAACCGTTAGCAACATGTAGCGCTCGCATCCAAACACTTCGTACCACAGCAAAGCCAGTCGGCCTGTCAGCTTGCCGGCGCGCCAAGCAAGCACAGTATGTTGTCAGCAGCAGCAGTCAGCGTCAGCGTCAAAGTCATCGACATGTCTGCTGTCCCATCGTTAAATCGTAATCGTCATTCTCGGCAATCCAATACGAGTCACACACAAACAAGCCGACACACACATATTTCACAAAACCTCACTCTCACTCGAAATTTATTGAGTTTTTCTGTTGTCTCAAACTCACTTCCGTTCTGCTTCCGGCCTGCCCTTTGCTCTACCAGCTCTCACCCAACAGCATTAAATGTTTTGCTCATTTTTATTGGTTTCGAATTTTGGGTTCATCGAAAAAGTTCTAGGCACAAATCAATATTGGTGTGGGTGGGATAAAGCATAAACAGTAGTTGTTGTTGTAGCGCCTTTTGGCATCAGTTGAAATTAGCCGGATTGCCTGATAATTGTTGTTGTCCTTCGCATTGATGACGAAGAGCGGGTGCTGCATTACGCTGGTCGCCAAATCGTCGTCAATCGTTCGCTGCGAAATTATTATTCATCAGCCACGCCTCCTGCCATTACGCTCCCAACTTTCCGCGTCTTTCTTAGCTGCCTTTTCTCCCTCATCCATACCCTTTGGTGGACGCGCCGTTGGCCTTGTAATTGAAAATTTGCTTTGAATACATCAGCAGCAGCAGGAAATGCAGGGTGAGCGGCGGCTGTGTGGAACGTGGAACAGCAAAGTGCGGTTGATGACGCGCTGCCCCCTTCAATGCCTTCGAAAAGGATGCTCTTTGATGATGTTACTGCTGATGACTAATAAAAATTTTTAACTGTCACATTGAGCAATTCGTAGTCGTCGTACCTTCATTAGCCGAATAGTTGAGTCTGCCAATATTGGTTACAGTTTTCCATTGAGATTGATAGTCACTTTGATTACGCGGCGCACAAAGGCACGCATACACATCCCAGAAAATTGAAACAAATGCCGCTTCCTCCGTTTGAGTGCGCGAGTGTTTGCTTGGAATGGAGGCATGCAAGTGTGAGGAAAGCACAACTATTTGTAAAATGTTTGAAATTAAAAATCTTTTCGATCGTTTGAAAATTCATTCGCTATTGCCACATACTCTAGATTTAGGTAATATACTTACATATAAACATTAAGGTGGCACATGCTGTTGTTTATAAAGCGAATTAATTTGAAGTTTTTGGAATGTGCGAGCCACCTCACATCGATATACGATCAAATCTCTAGAAGTGTAAGCTATAAATGCCGAGATATTATTTTTCCAACCTTCAGTTCGAATCATCCTACAATTTTGGAGAAACCTTTTGCATTCAAGAGATCTCTTGAGTTCTACCCCAGGCCATAGGGATCTTACATCCATGCAAGTGCTTATAGTTTTCAAGTTTAGTGCTAGACCGCAAGAAGACAGCGTATTTCCGACCCGTTCCAAGTCCGAGACTGGACGATAGTATTCCTTAGTGACTTTGAAACCTCTAATGATTCTACTATCGCTAAAATATACAACAACCAAATATAGAATGTATACCGATTTTTTAAGTATATAAACATATATCAGATTATATCAGATTAGAAAGCAATTTAATAAGAAGGAAGATTTGTTTAAAAATCATTAAATTTAGATTTGCTTTGCAAATATTTAAGAAAATAATATATTTTACAAGAGTTCTCAAAACCTGCCAATTAAGTAACCCTAATCATAATTAAGGTAATTTCAAAACTGTGATTGTTATGGAGAAAGTTTCTTTAATTCGATATAAAATATTTTTTTTCAAACATTTCTTTTTTATTTTTAATAATTATTTCGTATAAATAAATCTTGAAAATTAGTTTTTTTTATAATACATCAAACAATAATTAATAAACAAATTTGATTTCTAGCTTGAACATATATCCCTAACATGTTGTGAAATTTGTTCAAAATACAAAATACCGATGCGTCATTCTCTTTGAAGACCACTAATCCCACATGCGCGAATTCTCTTGACACATTTCCATAAAATTATATGGCTATTTGCTGTTCCTGGTCTCTGTTTGAATGTGTGTGTGGCAGGTCTTTTCGTCACATAGTTAATGAACACAGCTGATGATGACGATGACATTATCTTTCTGCTAATACATATGTACATACACATATAGATTCCACTCCGACGTGGGGTATTTGTTGTTGTCATTGTGTTAATTTGTACTTATGTATGTACGAAAGTATGCATGTGTATATGCATTCAGTGAATACATACGTGTAGCAAATGCTGTTCGTTTACCAAATGGCATTGCGAAAGACGTATGTTAAACGTTGAAGCAGACATTGTCGGAAAATAAGTGAGCACCCAAAGCAACCATGTGTTGTAAACGAAAGTATTGTAGGACTGGTCCTTAACTAGTTCATGGTGATATAGTGATGGTCTCATTCATTCTATAAATAAACGTTATTTTTATTAACGTCGGGACTCTGAAACCTGAAAAACGAATCTTCTAAGCATCTTTGGAAACTTTTGTAAAATTTCTGAAGAACAGTTTTGGACAATTCTAGGTAATATAGACAGGCCAAAATGTTTTTGTAAGTATTTGTAGCACTGAAAGTGATTTGTAGAATCCATATGATATAAATAGACTCTGCTTGATATTGTATCAAACGTCTAGCCTTAACTAATATACAAGGTGCCCCATAACTACTTCTTATGCCCAGCATAAGACTAGGTTCCGCAAAACTAAACTCAAATTTATATCCCAAATACTTTAGGATTCATAAGCTTAAAGACTATGTGCATGTGAAAGCTATCATATTTGCGCTCAGGCATGTGTATTTATGAGTCAACTGTCGCCCGCTCGCTGCCCCAGTTACTGTCGCCCAGCAAGCGCCAACTACCCATTGAATTCATGTGAAATATGTCTTTTGAATTATTGATGAATGACGAACGTTGGTTACTGCGATGCGTTCCCCTACTCACATGCGACAAAAGCATTTACACTAAGTATAATTTGTATCCGAATGGATATTTGCCCGCACACACACACAGTGCTGAGTGGGAGCATGCACTTATGGGAGCGTACGTTTGTATGTAAACATAAAAGAATATCCAATATTTATTGAGAGATGTGTGTTCGTGGCTGTCTTTCATGGCGTTTGTGATGTTAATGCCTAGCAAACACACACACACAGGCACTCATACCATCAGCATAATTATACGCTTTCGCCGTTTCCGTTGCTTTGCTGACATCCAACGGATATTCCTGCGATCGCTGGGGTATTTAATTTTGTTCTGCGGTGACATACATACACATAAATGTTTGCTTGTGTATATTTCAAGGCTGGCAGTTACTTAATGTTTGCTTTTTAATTCATATTTTTTCTTTTTCCGCTATTTTTTGCTTTTAGCTATTTTTGTGCAAATATTCGTTTGTGTGTGTGGGTGTCTGCTCCCTTAGAAAGTTATGCGTTTCATATGTTAAGTACTTGCATATTGCATACTTCAAGGCTGCATACATCTGAATATAATTACAAATATACAGACATATGAATGTGTCACACGCTTCGTTGACTCTCTGCAGCCAGTTGCTTATTCGCCCAGTAATTCACTTTTGTTTCCTAAAGTGTATTTGCTTTGAATCAGAATTTATCATTGCCTTTTGCTTTCACCACACTGCTGCTGGCTTTATTCGACCTTATGAGATCATACTTTGCTAAATTTTTGGCTTATACATGACGAATGTGGGAGGTTTTTAAGGGTATATTTTCTTATTATTATTATTTTTTTGTTTTTAGTTTAATAATCTCTATTTTGTGTGTCTTTTATTTGGTTATCGGTATCTAATTATAATAAAGAAAGATAACTAGATCGTTGATATGCAATATATCAAGGTACGAATTTTCTAATTCCAATTAATTCTAATTCCGATGAGTCTAGATCGAGGAGACCATAATGAAGATGTCAACTTAATGATGGACATTGGTGAAAAAGTTCCATAGACAAAACAGACCCAAACAATCACCCTACGAGTAACCTCCAGGCTATACACTATAAAGTATTTCTCGAAAGATATCTACAGGACCACCCGTTGGAAAGGCGTCTACCACCAACAACTGTACAGGAGACCATGATCAGATTGTTGAGTCTACTCTAAAGCTCAACAAATACGATGTCGATGAAAACAATGTCGAACTAAAAAATAAATTGCAAATTTGTGACCTAATTCAGCGCAGCAAGGAAATTACTTATCTATTAAAACATGCTCTGTGTTTAAATGGCACTTTTAAAACTCTTTTTAAGCCACAATTAACTGCTCCAACACCAAATCACCTAGCCATCTCATCCATCTAACTATCAGATTCAAAATGCCTTGTTGTTGTTGTTTTATTTTTCGATGGTTTTTTGAATCATCCATGCCATTTGGTGAAACTCTGATTGTGATTCGAATTCGGATTTTCAAAAGCAAAATCCAAAAATTAGTGAATGTCAGCACACAGTGATGTGTACGAGCAAATTGCACAAATTGGTAGCAGTCAACCGACAGACAGACAGACAAACAGTATTGTGCTTGAAAATAATGAAAGCAGTAATTGGTCATTGAAGTATATACAGCTATCCAATTGCCGAGTATTAATGAGCGCAAATGTAAGCGTCATGCCACACACAGGTAAATTTTGAATGGAACTGTGTATGAGTGTTTGTTGTTATTGCTCTTGTACAGTGAAGACTCAGCATTGAAAATAGAAACGTAATTGGCCACAATGTTTCACAACTCGCTTGTCGGTTTAAATATCAATTGCAGCTGCTGCTCATGCATGCCAACACACTTACTCACGCATACACACACATCGCTGCTTTGTATTGTATGAGATAAAAAGCATTTGATTGTTGTTGTAGATATTCGAAATAGTAATCGCTGCATTGCCAACGGCAGATTTTTTTGTTGAACGCGCATTGATTGCACACTTCGGGTGCTAAATACTGACTTACATACATACAAACACGCGCACATGCACATGTTTATGGCTATGTAAATGATTAGAAACGTCTATGACTGCAATTCGCTTGGCATGTGTGAAAATATGCACAGTTATACCGTTATGTTTGGATGTAAAAGCTGCGCTATTTATAGTTAGAGCACGCTTGAAATCCGTGTTTAAGTGATGTTACATTTACATATACATATATATATATATATATACATAATTGTATATTGCATTACAAAAGAGCCGTCTCGATATAAAAAATAATAGTAAACTGTGTTATTTAAATAGTATACCAAAGGATGATCCATAACCATTTACATACGATTGCAGTCTGTGCCAGCAGATATAAAGAGCTACTGAATTTTGTTAAGATATGTGCAAATTTTAAACTAGATTATTGAAAAATAATATTAAAAGCAATTTTTAATGCCTTAATGAAGCCTTGAATTCAAAAGCTATCAAATTTTGTAATAAAAATAATTGCAAAGTTTTACAAATTCCAACAATACGAACTGCAAACACCCGCTCGACCAAGGTAAACAATTATTTCCCAAATATAAGTATTTTTTAGTTAAATTCCAATTTGGTGCTAGCGACAAGCTGTCAATCAGAGACAACTGCATGCATTCGAGTATACAATAAATAAATGTGCCTAACACTTAACAGTGATAACGGTACCACCATGGGTGGGAGCATATGTTACAACTCCGAAGCAAGGGCATCCATGGCATCCATTAGAAATGTGCAGAATATTCGTTAGTTACACATGCATGAGCCGATGAGACATGGACGGACGGGCGATGATGAAGCGGGCTGGCGACGGGGATTGGAAGATTTGAAAGAAGCTTGGCATTATTGTATCCATCACCAGTGAAATTGCTGGATAACACACGCACAGAAACACTCACATATACACACATATTTACGTAAGGGCTTGCTAGCATGCGAGCTGAGCTTGCTTGAGCTGGTGCGCCCTTGTTTGAATGGTTGTGTATGCGCCACATGCACATGTATGTATTTTGTGAACACGTTGCAATGAGTTTGCATTTGTGTTCGCATGCTTGCATTCCGACGACGCTTACGCGCGTCACTGGTTGAAGCTTTTATTGAAATTTATTTCTTGATTTTCTTCGTTTTTTTCTATTATTTTTCCTTTTTTTGGGGGGTTTTTGCAAAATGTGAAAAAATTTTGTTTTCAATTCTTTCTGCTTGCCTGCTTGAGAGTGCTACGAAATTACGGCTTGACGACTGGTGGTGGTTGGCGGTTGCCAGTTGCCGTTCGCCAGCATTCCGCCGTCTGCTATTGGTGCTTGATTGCTGACTGGCAGGCGGCAGGCAACCATGAGCGCACACACAGCCAAGTCCTATTGACGCTGGCTTCATCTCAACTCGGCTAGCATACATTTGAAAATGAAAAGTTTACTGCAGAGTCAGCGTAACGCGCGCATGCTGTCAAGGCAGTTTTACACAAATGCGCCGCCGCTCAGGCGGAAGTGCGCTACTGTTGCCATACGCCGTGGCGCTTCCGCACTTGTAGTCATTGCCATCTTTCTTGCAGAAGCTGCTCAGTGGCAGCGCTTCGACACTCCGCAGTCGTGGGTAGAAGTTTTCGCGAAATTTCGCTAAAGGACACGCGTACTTGCACACAAATATTAAATAAGGGTTGCGTGGCAACTCTGTTACCTAGCCGCGCTCAAAATCAACATGCTGAAATTGATGCTTGAGCGGGTTATTGTTGTTGAAATTGAGCGCTTGGCGCACGCTCCGGTCGTTGCGGTAACTGTGGAAAAGCAATAGCAAAGTTCACACATATATTAATGTATGCGTGTGTGTAAGCATATTAGGTCCGCGGTAGTGCGGTTGTGTGATGCATAAATGTATAGAACGCTTAGCGATAACAACAAGAGCCACCAAGCTGTTGTTGGCAAAAATTTCATTTTCGCAGCAACTGCTACAATTCAACAGTAGCAGCAGAACCGGCAAACGGGATGCCTGCAAAGCCAAAAACAAAAAAAAAAGCTGGTGGAAATTTTTGTATTTTTAAACTTTGCTGAAACTTTTCATACGCTTAAACAACAAACCGGCGATTCAACTACCAAGCTCATAAATAACAATTCATATATGCATGTATGTATGTGTATATGTATATGTGCATGTAACAAAATTTATGTAAGCTGCTTGAATTTCGTAAACACATGCTGACATAGGTATTGGCATGTTTTGAAGAAAAAAAGCTGCTGGGAACTCAAGCAATATTCACACAATTTAATTATGAAGAAATTTTATATTACATACACACATACATATATACAAACATAAAAAAACATACAATTTAATATATATCAACGAACATATCTAAAACTATATTTATATGCCTCTACGGTGCAGTCAACCAGCACAAAATGGCAACCAAGGCGCACCTAGGCAACACCAACATCAACAACAGAGCAACAACTGTCATAAAAAAGAATCTACCGTTAGTTAGCAACAAAAAACACACATTAATAATAGCAAATTTTAGCAAATCAAAACTAGAAAAACACCACTTAACACCAATTGCTTGGCCTCGCAGCAGAATAACTGTGCTATGCTATGCCAAGCGGCAGCAGTGGCTGATTGGCTTGAATTTTCTCATACTTAAGAATTTCTTTCGCTGAAGTGCTGCTCATATTTCCGCTCATAAGTGGGTGGGTGTAGAAAGAATTCACAAGTTACGTAAAAAAACTTTTGCTTAAAAAAATATGGGTCTTCGGTAGTTATAAAAATATAGGAGAAAATTTTAGTTGCGCATAAGGTTATTCAAAATAACTCGTTCATATGCATTTATATCTGAAATACGTTGCTCTATTTTTTATGTGAAGGTTTAAATTGATATTTTTCAAATAAAATATCCTAGCATAAATAAAATACTTTTATTTACGATTAAAATAATAAATAAAATAAAATTGGTTAAACGCAATTGAATCTTTCTGTTCAAAAGAACAAAAATTGTTCAAAATCGGTGATAATCATGTGTATATATTATTTCATTTTTTATAAAAGGTTTCTAAAAAAATAAACGATGAAGCCTACTCCAAATTTCCTATTAAATAAATGCAATAATTGCAATAATTTCTGTGTTATATTAGAAATTTCCCCAATGCTTTAAGTTCATTTTAAAGAACACATGCCAATCCTCTCACCCTCTCCATATTTATGTATTTGAAGAAGATTTACATTCAGATAATGTTTGCTGCATTTTCAACACCACCCTGAGATATACACTTTGTTCGAAAGGAACTTAATTAAATAATTGCACAGATTTATTTACTTTATTTGGCGACTACACTGCTGCTGCTTCTTCTTCTTCTTCTTCTTCTTCTTGATTTTGTAAAGTTTTGACCAGCCAAAATGTGCGCCACTTTACAGTTCTCCATGAAAGCTTAAATAAATCAGCAATCAAAGTCAACAGCAAAGGTGAGGCATTAAACACTGCAAATTTCCGAGCAACACACCGACAGCCATATGTACACTCTCACAGCAAATGTGTGAATCAGCTGCTAAGCAACACACGTAGACATAAGGTTGTGGTTGCGGATTGACATGAGTTTATGATATACTTTGTACGAGTATCCCCACAATGTTGGAGCATGTTGCCATGTTGCATGTACATATGAGCATGTGGCACGCGACGACACTCTTTGAATGAGCGAGCGAGTGAGGGAGAGTGTGAGCGACTCTTAATCTTTGCAACTTTTTAATTACTTTCTCAAGAAGTTTGTAACATTTAAAATTGTTTAGAAAACTTGGTGTGGTAGTCAAAAACAGAGCACACAAAAATAAAAATGAATTGAAATGCAGTTAAGCACACAAAAAGCAACACAATCAAAGAGCAAACAGCTAAAAATCAAAGCAATACAAAAATTGAGCGGAGAAACAAAAAAAAAAAATAAATGAACAGCAAACAACGAAAACCCCAAAAGGACGCGCTCGCAGACAGGTAAATAAACCAGCGGCACTCCAAGTGTGTGTGCGTTTGGTGTTTTTCGAGCTGAAAACAAGCCTTATGCCAAACTTGCGCCCCTACCAGTGTTGCCATGCTGGTATGTCTGGTATTTTGGGGCTCGGCTTAATCCGCTTGACTCGACCGCCTAAGCAACCAGCATGACAGCTGTGAAGCAGCGCAGACAATGTGACTCCAGCTCATGCCTCGGCTGCAAGCGCTATTTGTTGCTTAGGTTGCAAGAGGATTTATGTTCCCTTCAACGGTGCTATTTCGAGGTAGCTCTGTTTCTAAAATATCTCTACAGGGTTTTAGGTCTCTCATGTTTTTGATATTTTTAGATTTTTTTACCCAATTCGAAAAAGTCTAACGGTATTTCAGCAGTGATTTATGATATTAGGAGAGGTTTAACAACAGAACAGTAAGTGAGATGTTGTTGAATATAGAGCAAATATCGTCGAATTGTAGTTATTTCATCGTATTTCTATTTATTTGGTCCCAAACTGTCAAGAGCGAATACCATACTAAATCACGTATAACTTCTATATATAGAAAATTAGGATACTTCAAAATATGTTCCCTAGGTTCTCAAATCTTGTAAAACTATTACTAAAAGGATACTATTCCCTGTACATAATACCACCACGAAAAGAGATTGGTTCTGAAACTTTGATTTAGAGGGATCAAAATAACATGAAGAAACGAGATTGGTTCTGAAACTGTACTTCAGAGAGATCAGAGCTCTTGGAGAACAGAACAATATGCAGCAGAGTTTACTCAAGGCTCCCAGCAGTATTTCCAAACTATTAAAATAATACTAGGTCAAATCTCGCTAAAATAAATTTTTAGTGAGAAAGGGGAAATTATTAATATAACCTCAAATATAATAAAAATTAGTAGAATTACTTTATGGTACGTTCCATTATTGATAGCGCAGAATATAAAAGTTATGAAATTATTCATTTTACACAACTATTTAAAACATAATACTGTATATCCATTCAAGGTTATTGAAAATATTCCACATGCTAAACTTGCTAAAATATTTAGGTGACCTCTAAAAGTCAATATACATCTAAAGAAATGAGTGTGTATGAAAAAAATTGAGAGATGTTCGGTGCTTTCCAAATTTAAACTGTATTATTCAACGTCGTTGGCTTTTGGTTACGTTGCTTGCGGCGAAATCCAATTCTGTTCGCCTATTTTCTCATTTCCTAAACCATATGTGATCCGATTTCTATTTGGTATTTTTCGTTTTCTTCGCTCTTTTGCAACTCAGTCTTCTAATGTAATTTTTCATTCATTCTTCTCATTGCAGAAGGTGTCGCACAAATAAAGGTGAAAGGGTAGATAGTGACAGCGGAAAAGGGCCAAATTCAAGAACCCAAACAACCGAAGGGCATGTCAAGTACATATGTGAAAACCGAAACCATAACGGTATATGTCGGTATGTAAATGTACGTCGCCTAAAAAATACATAAAAAAGAATAACGAAAAACTGTCAAAAACGAAAGCTGACAAGAAAAGTGTAGGAAAATCACAGCTAAAACACTAAGGACACATATTAAAAAACAGAATCAGAAAACCGAAAAAGGGCGTTATAAAAAATTTAAACCGTTTAAGTTTGAAAGACATGTCGCAATAGCAACAACAACAAATACGAGCTTTATGCTTTCGCATGTTTATCTGATGACATAGAAATGGCAGCTGACGACTGTTGCTTGGCCGATGTGACGACAACCAAACAACTACAAAAACACTAGCAAAGAAAACACAAACTGTTGTACCTACAGAAACCACTTACAATCGCTCCTCCTATCCCAGTGTCTGCTGCGCGGCAGCTTGTCAACGTAACACAGCTGCGATTGCAACAACATCAAAACCAACAACAACTAGCAACATCAGTAACTGCAATAAACAGCAAACCAGAACACATTGAGCCGCATTAAACCGCACGACGACCGACGCCGTCCACACCACAGACACTGCCACAGGCGTTGCATACGTTAGGAACACAGACAGCAACACGAACGCAGACAAGTGTGCGGCTGGCGGCATTGCAATCACAGCTCGATACGGTTGTTGATTGTGTGGCGCTTTTGATGAAAGTGATGGTCAACGACCAACAAGCAGCTCAGCCAGAAAACAACAACAGCAACAACAATAACAGCTAGACGTGCACAGCAGCGAATAGCAGCGACGGTAGATGAAAGCAGAAAAAAAATAAACACGAAATTAAAAGTGCGAAAGAATCAAATCACAGTCCTTAGGCAGTACGAGGCGAATTGAAATTGCCATCGACTGTGCGACAGTCAGTGTGTTTGTTGGTGCAAACGCTGTTGCTGACACTGTTATTGCTGGCTTCTTTTTTCTTTGCGTACAGTCGCTGAACTCAGTTGTCCTTCGTAGCCGCCATCTTCTTGTGTGTGTGCTGCTGCGCCGAAAAGCGTACAACAAGCAGCGCGCTCTCCAACGCCTACAACAGCAGCGACAACTGGCACCGCACCACTGGATAATAGCCAGCAAAACGAGTCGACAAAAACGGCATTGAAAAAACGCGAAAAGCAAACAAAACAACGCAAATAACCAACCGTTGGCGTTTTCTACTTTTTCGCAATTCTCTTCAATTTTTATTGGCTCACTCTCTTTCGACGCTTTTAAATTGACTTTGGCACAGCATTCGCACACACCCAGAGCATACGTTTACGGAATCTCCTCTACATCCACTTCAGCCAGCCTTCTCCAGCCGTTGTCCGCTTTAATTGAGTTGACTACTCGTACGAAGCACAAAGCACAGCAGCGCCCTCCCACGCCAGCAGCCAGCAGTCAATCGGAGTATCATAGAGATGGCGTCAAAGTTTTGGTTGAATGTTTGGTGTGCGCTGGTCGGCTGGTTTCCGCTGCTTGCGAACGGTTACCTGAATGTCTTCATTAGCCATCGCGAAGTCATCAAATTGATGGGTGAGTACAAAGAGAATGAACAGATCAACAACAAATACAAACAGCTATTTTAAAGTTTAAAGTGCGAATGAGAAATTATTTGGGGAAAGTTTCTATGAGAGATATTAAAGCAAAAAAAAATTAGTTATGTTTTCTGTTTTTAAAATGCGAAATCTAAACACAAACGAATATTTATGGTCGAAATAAATTTTTAATTCAGTATGTTTTTATCTGTTACTCATACGCCATGTGTGATCCTTGTGAGTGTGTATATGCAAATATATCCAACAATATTTGCAAACATATGCTATGCTATATTCTGCTTTATTATTTCACAATTCTTTTAACGACAAATATTCGGTTATACATTTCATGCAACTGCAAAAAATTTGCACTTGCCACAGTGACACTGCGTATACGTAACATTTTTTATTTGAAATTTCCTGCCGCACCAATGCATTTTAGCAATAATCTTATTATGACTAATGCAGAAAGCATCGCATTTTTAAATATTGTGAATTTAATATGAGTGTAGATGTCATTATATCTCTGGACATCTATGCATTTTATGAGTTCTTTTTCACTTTGTTAGAATCCAGATGATATATTAAATTCACCAGAGGGATTTTTTCAAAACTAAGCGCGTCTCGCCCTTAAGTAAATTTTTTATTAATACGTACTTATAAAGTCTAAGAATTATTTCAATCACACTTGATGGAAACGTTTAACAAAAGGCATAGCCCAAGTTGTCTGTGAAATCTTACATCTCATAAGCTTCATAAGTGATTCCAACATAATTATTTTCCTAATATTCCAAGTACAAATACAAAATAATTTAATTTTAAGTCCCAGAGGCTGCATATTCGAAGTATGAGAGCTAACGTCCGACCTGTTGTTCTTATATCGAATATATTGATCTATAGAGAAGATATCTTAATGAAATTAATTAGATATTTTTGGTCTAGTGTAAAAGAAAGCGATTTGTTAACATTCTCTTTCCTAAATAAATAAAAAGTCAGTCAATCGCTAAATATTTCGTTTTATTATCACCACTACTTTTCAATATCCTAACCCTAACCCTTCCACCAAACTGCCCTCGTGAGTTTTAATCTATTACATGTAAAATTTTTGGCTTAATAGTATTAAATAGAAGCTATTGAAAGAACTAAAATTTTGCAAAACCAGAAAAAGTACTTCATTCGTGTTAAGTTCAAATAAGATTGCTAACAACGCACACAAGTACAAAAGTGCAACATCATATACAACTCTGATAAAATACTATTTGATTTGAGAGCAAAAATAGATCGGCGCATTGCCTCTTCGCACCAAACGCCACTGATACACTTTCCACTCTGACACACACACACTCTACAATAAATGAATGTGGACCACAACCGATTGACAGATTAATGGCAGCAGCCAAGGATCACTTTAATTCAGTTTTTCGCCCAAACACAAACACATTTGCTGCAACACTAAAAGCGTAGCTTTCAGAGCACGCAGCCATAAACAAAAAGTACACACAAATATTATACTCACAGTCATACAGAGTATTTGCTCAGTACAACAGCCAAATGGCGAATATTGGCGGTAGAGGGCACTTGAAGTCGAACAGAAAATAACAGCGAGCTCAGCAAAGGGAAAGCAAAACAAATAAAGTCGAGCGAATATGAAAGCATTAAGTGTTGCAAGCTGAAAAACTGAAAGCAAAGCAAAAGCTGATGTGGTTAACACAATCAGCGAGCGATTTGACGAATGGCGGGAGTTAAAAGCTAGTAAACGGGCGAAAATAACAAATTATCAGATGCTTGGGCATGCTTAAGTGCGTGCCAGGCGCTAAGTGGACAATAGCAACACGAGAAAACAGAAAGCGTTTACACGAATAACTGTTTCTTCGTTTGTACGTATGTATGTGAATAAACGTATTTGTTTTGCGCATGTGACAGGGAGGTGGGGCTTGAAGAGGCTTTCGAGCATATTTTCATATTTATAAAAGCGTCGCTTGAGTGTTTGACAAATAGCGCATAAGCGAAGCTTAACTTCGTAGACAGCGTTAGTGCTCAACTAGTTGTGATTTCACTTTGCTTTTGTCGCCGACAGCTTGTTATTACAAGGCGTCCACCTCTCAGCGCAGCGCTTAATCTCAATAAGCGAAGCGGAAATCGATTTCGAGCGCTCAAATCAACATCGTTATGCCGCGCACTTATTGTTGACAAGCAACACCCTACAACAGCAACAACAACAAAAACAAAATTAACAACAAAGCCCGCAAACAACAACAACAACACAAATACATTCATATGGCAAACAATAATAAAGTGGCGAAATACTTATAAATAGCTACAAATCGAAAAGCACATCAACAGCCAACCACAAACGGCGAATAACGTGACATCGGCAAACTCACCAAGAACCACCACCGCAACTGCCACCGGCATTCTTTTGCTTTATTCGGCGTAATATTAATGACACATTCAGGCGCTCTGGAAGTCGTAATGCATCATTTACGAGAACGCAATCACCGTCAGCATTTACTGTCGCTGGCAGCCGAGCGCAATGCGGTGAGCGGCGGTGGTCGCGCTAAACGACGTGTCTCAGCATTGGCCTCGACCTTGCCGTCGAGATTTGTGAGCGCGAAGCGTGCCGCAATCGTTGATGTTGCCGAAAATGTTTACTGAATCGCAAACAGGCAATCAGCAGCGACGAGGCACCGCCAAACACACACACACACAGAATAGAGACTTGCATACACACACAAGCATACGTTATAACTTTCCCTGCTCCGTTCGCCGTTCGTCGTATGCGCAATTGATTAATGATACTTCGGCAGTGGCTGCATGCCCTTTTTCTGTCAACCAACCACTTACCTAAACGCAATGGTGCTTATTATTATGATAGTTATCGTTGTTGTTGTTGCTGTTACTGTTGTCTAATAGTTATTGTCAAACCGGATTTTTTGTTAATGTGTTTTCCGTTTTCTTTTTTTGCCCATCTCTCCGAAGTTTTGTCGTCCTTTTAGGTTTCGTCACATTATATGCCACTTCAGTTAATAACAATAACAACAACAGCAAATAGCAAATATAAGGCAGAAAACCAAACCAAATAGACTCGTGTAACCGCAATGCAAACACGAGACAATGATTTTTTTTATTTTAACATTCTCCATGTATCTTGTGGGAATTTTCCTTTCCCTCAACACATTGTCCCTGCTCAACTTTGCGCTCATTGCTTAAGCATCAATTTGTAGGCGGCGCGTAGCACAGTAGTCTCGTGGAATGTGTCGAACTTGAGCCGCAAGGCAAGTTTTGAAAGTTAGTTGATAGTATGCGTATTTAATGGAGTTCAGATTTAGGAAATTTGAATTGTCCACAAAAAGTTTGTAGATTTTTCATTATTACTCTGCATATTATTTGTTGAAGGATTTTTGGGGAATGAGGTTTGATTAGTTCGCCGAATTGTTCTTTTCCTTTGCGGTTGTTACTACAGTAGACTTTATTTTAGCTTAGTCAATCTGGGGATCTCTTAAATAAGCCGCTTTTCGCTTATATAAATTAATGAATATTGCGCCTAAATGTAGGCAACGCTTCTGTTTTGGCACTATCTTAGTGACTGATAAAGTTCAACTGTATTCTGAGTCTGAGCTAATAATAATAGCTTAGCGTTCTACATCCAATCATTTCATAGTAAAAAAACATTTGCGAATACATTTTTTATATTTTTAATTAGCCTAAAAGAGCAGTTCGACATCTACTATAAACTTTATCTACCGTTATAAAGTAAAACAAAAGCATCGCACGCAGTCATTAAGAATCATAGTTGCTCACTAAAATCGCACACTTTGCAACTTTTAGTTTTACTTAATAGCAGAGTTTTGGCTTATTTCGGCAGCAGTATGCTCGCATTGTCACATAATCTTTGCGACTTGCAGAGAAAATAAATAAATCACTTGCAGATACACATACACCTACGAACAGTGGCAACTCTTAAGAATTAAAATAAATAGCATGGCGTAGTCACAAAGAGCATTAACTAATAAAGCCGTACCTGAGGTGCCCTAAGCCAGCCAGCTGAGTGTGACCTTTTTATACAAATGCTGCACTTTTTCAGTCACGACGCCAAGGCCTCGTGTGCACCTAATGCATTAAACCGGCACACACATGCAACAGCATAAATAATAAGCGGCATTGTCGTTGTAAATCAGCAGAGATAAAGAATAAAATGGCAAAGCGAATAAAGCAGACGTATACTCGTAAGAGGTATAAGGAATGCAAAGGTCTTTTAAAAATAATCCCATAGAGCACTTTGCATATGGCGCTTGGTGGTGGTGTGTTGCTGCTGGTTAAACAACAACAAAGGCAAACATATGTGCACACAAACAACTGCAATTACAACAATAAACAAGTTGCTACATTTCCGACTGCAATAACGGCACAACGCAAGAGTTGCATTGCATGCAGGCATTAAAGAGAACACACATACAAGTGCAAGCTCATGTGCGTGTGGCTGTGTGAAAATACTTGTACTTTCTTGTAGCTTCCCATAAATCCGAAGCATCTTAGAAAAGAAACTTTACACGCTTGTATGCATACTTAAGGTGAGGTGATGTGAGAGAGTGTTTGGATGCTTCCCCGTCTTCGTGTACTCATATGTCTCCTGCTGGGAAGGAAACCATATGGAGTACTACACTTGTTGTATGTGCAGGTGTATTATTCGTACCTTCCCAGCTATAGCTTTCTATTTTTAGGCTTATTTATATATGCAAGCAAGTTATTGTTGCGAAATACCCCAACACATGTATACATTCCACCTTTTTAATGGATAACTCGTGCAAGCAGCACACGGTGGCGCGTGTGTATTCGCACTTGCACTCGCGGTAATATATACTTTTCCCGCCTATCTAATGCAGTGCAGCCAAACATTTGTGCAGCAGGATCAGCTACGTGACCCAGACAACAGGAAAACTTAAGAACTTAAAGTTGCACATATTAACCCAGTGCGCTAAGCAAGAGGGTTTTGATTTAAAATAGCAGTTCACTTAGCTGCACTTGGTCATATATTTGATAAATAATGAAATCGATATGCACTAACGTAATTAAAAGGTTTAAATTTTGGGAAACAGTATCTTTCATTTTTTCACATTTCACTTTTGTTTCTTAAACAAAGTATTAAATTAATTTATTATATAGGCGAAAACATAATATATGAGAGTTTTGTGCCAAAAATAGTCCAAAAGGGTTCAAATGGACCTTATCGTGTATTATTTTTTCAATTTTAATTTAAAGGAAGCAAAAGATCTTCGAAGTGTTCCATAGAAATTTCGATAAATTGTACTATTTACTACCTACAAATTTTTATTTGTAAATATTTAATTGTGTTATTTCTTTCGAAATGTAGAGAGTCATGTTCTGGATTCACTCCGATATACATATTTACTTCCGTTAATCTCAGAACTAGTTATGGTACTCATCAACAAATGCAAATGTATTAGACACAAGCCCAGTAAATATTCTTGGTTTCTTGATATTCTTTATTTTTCAAATATCATACATAACACTTCACTCTTTAAATCGCTCCAATTATGCTACTGGGCCCTGGTGCACCGGAAAGATGTTCGGCAGACGCTACGAAGTAAACACAAATATAAATGTAATCTCTGGCTACCCATCAGCGTTTGTTTGCGTGGCTGTGAGTGTGAACTCGGTCTCACACGTAACAGCAAAAGACAAAGACAGCAATTTGCATAAAGTTGCAGCAGATAATTAGTGCCATTAACTCACTTTAGTTGCAAACTAACTTGGGAAAGTGCTTCTACCGACACCAACAACAACAGTAATAGCAACAACAGCGACGCTTACAAAGCCAAGCCACAAAGGCAGCGGTGACGCCGGCAAAAAGTGCTAACTGTAGTGGTAAATGTGGCGCTCGCAGTGCCCGCTACAAGTATTAGGGACGGCAGGGGGAGAGGGAATGTACAGCTGTAAGTACCCGAAAGCGCTGAAACAAAAATGGGACGAATGGAGCCTCAAATGTAGGAAGCAATCTTAGTGAGTGGTAAAGATGAGCCAGGAAAGTACCAACTAAGTTCAGTTGGCAACCATTTTTTATACCCTGCGAATGTATTTCTGAAATGAACTTTACAAATTTTTGCTAAAGTCGATGAAACTAACAGGTGTGTGAAGAACATATTCCATTCAAAATGGTTTTAAGATTTGAGAAGTGTAGAGCAAACTTTAATCTCGATCAAAATATGTAAGGTCAGGGGCTCAAGTTACCACTCACCAAGTAAATCCAAAACTCGACTATATTTTTGAAGAACTGAAGAGCAAAAGTGGAGCCAGAGTTTCTAATGCGTCCTAAATAAGTATGCTATTTTGGGTTGAGTAAATAGAATAAAATAAGAATAAAAATCGGTGACCTCATAAAAACATCCCTGCAAAAATATCATTTCACTATAGTAGCACCCCGGGCATAACTGTTTAAGAGAATATTTGAATAGAATGTAACTAATTTTAGACGAGTGGGCAAGGTAAAGTGTTAGCGGTGTAAAATCTTATGCTTTAAATTGCATTCACTCCTTTTGGCTTCCGTTCGCCGCTGTCGGTGGTGCGCACTCAATTATCAAAGCAGCTTGCCGGTTGCAGGTTGCATGTTGCACGTTGCACGTTCCCAACTTGCATAGATAGCAGGAGCAGATTTGCTGGAGGGATTAAGAATTACAACGAAGCCATGTGACCTAAAAAGCAAGTGTGACGAATGGAAGGGAGATGAAGAGCAGTGCAATACGAAAGTGAAGCGAAAATGCCAGGAGAACAAAGATTCAAAAACAAAAGGGGAAGAGGTATGATGAAAGACGAAGAAGAAGCAACGCGAATTAAAGTTGTTAAATTAGTAAAATGGTGGAGTCCCCAGGGAGTCACCACCTAATAATCGCTTGTCCGCCCACAAAAATAACTGCTGATACCCGCATGTTAAACCTTAAACCGGCACGTAGTGCAGCGCGTGCCAGGTGGATATGACCGGCAAAGACAATAAAGCGACAGAAATTGCGCATTGCACGCAGGCGGCGGGGAGAGGGGCTCGAAGAAAATGACTGCAACGTGCGCGGCAACGCAATGCAGCGTAAAACTGCGCGGTGCGCAATGAACGCGGAGGCGTCTCCAGGAGATACGCACGCACGACAGATTCAGAGAAGATTTGTGCTGATTCTTCTTGTTTTAGCGGTATCTACATTAAAATTGTTTTCTTAATACACTTTATTTCGCCATCAAAGCTGCACAGTACACCGTTGCGCCCTGTGGGTGTTGCTACAACTGCGCTGAGACTGCATGCCAGCACAAAGCGGAAAGCGGGTAGCAATGAAAGATTAAATGTTCCACGAAGAGTTAAATGGCAAGCCGTAAAGGAAATCAAGTAAATATGAGAAAATTGCAGGAACTTCCGAGAAATCGCAACAGCTTGTAAATAAATAATTATAGGAAAGTCGTTGAAAAAGTGTTTGCTTTCCACGGCGAATACATATATAAGCCAGACCCGCATGAAAATCAGGTACGGCAAACAACATTGCAAACTGCGGTCCTCACAGGACCTCTTATAATCGTTCGGACCGTTCAACCCATTGCCGAATTTGGTTTTATTCCGCTTCAATGATTCACACTCTCCCACAACATCTTCACATATGTACGAGTCCACACAAATTGCCGCTCTTCTCATATACAAAGCAAATTCGTTTAAGCAATGCCAAATAAAAATTCGTCTCCATTTCTCAGTTTCCTTTCTTTCATACTCAGACCTTGAGCGATTTCGCATCCTGCCTCTAGACGCTCTGCGTATGCGGCAGGCTACCGATATTCAAGAGCAATGTCAGTTTATTTATTTTCCGCATGAGTGAATCGCCAAGGAAACGCAACGCAACGCAAAGCAAACGTAATGTGTGCAAAGAGTGCAATACCATACCACCAACAGCAACAAAACTGTGGCGCTTAATAAGAGCAACAGTTCACTGAAATTAAGTTAAGTAGAGCTTGGCTGAGTTCAGTATAGTTCAGTTCCGTTTAGGTTCAGTTCATCCACATAGTCGTTGCAGCAGTTGCAACAGCTTGACCTTTGATTTTCACAATTGAGTTGGAACAGTGGGGCGATTGCCATGATGGGAAGGAGAAAATATGGTTTATTAAAAATAATTATTTATTGGAATTAAAGTGTGTATATAATAATCCACGATTATGTATCTGATTTATAACAAGAGTCTTCCGACTTTAAATTAATTTTCTTTTTCTATAAATAAGAGACAATTTGTTCTTGCCATTCTCTCATCATATTAGGCAATATTCGCCGTTCGGTTGACGTCACTTTAGCATATTGAAACAAATTTATCTAGGAACTAAGCTTATACGTAAGGACTCAATTTTAATACATTTCAATGGAATGGCTTAAGTACATAAAATCAGGATAATAAAAAGTTTCTCGTCCTTTGGGTGTCAAATAGATAATCCGTTAATACAACAATAACAATATGTACCTAGCTTTTTTCCCACAAAACCTCATTTTGTATTTTTATTTGAGTCTCAATTTAAAAACTAATAAAAATAATGTATATTTTCCTACCAGTACATTGCTCGTAAATATGAGCGTAATCGCTTATAATGTACTAAGGCATTTTTATCTCTGTTTACAGTATTAAAATGAAGATAGTATTTATTTCCGATTTCGTTATTATAACTGGATTAATCTTTCAAATATTCTGTATTAAATATGTATATATCAGAAGATCATTTTTTCGACAGTATCTCAAACCACAGGCTTGACAAGTAATCATAAAAACTCAACAAGCAGTTTAACAAATGTCTATCCTAATATATTTTTTATTTCTCGAAAATCGTGTTAAACTGTACACCAGTAACTCGACGGACGATGGAATGGGACACGCAAGATGCGGCACAAGTTTAAATTTGTTTGATTTCACAGCAGTCGCACTGCACACAACGCAACAAAACATAGCACAGCGGGGCCTATGCGTTTGACTTGCTTGATATTTGTGTTGTTATTATTGTTGTTGACGACGTTTAAATGAAACCTTTTTATATTTAATTTAACATTTTTCCGTTTACAACTTTTTTCTTCTGGGCTTTTGTTTCATTTACTTAAATTTGTACGACTGGGCACAAAGGAGACAGCACAAGTGAATGCGAAGCGACGATGAAGGAGGAGAGCGCGAAGTGGGGTATAACTGAATTGAGGCTGTAGTGAGACTGGGTGAGTGAGTGAACTGAACTGGCAGGCAGCCTGTTGATGTGCCTGATATATGCCTGCTTGTTAGCAGGGCTGCACTGTTACTTATACAAACAACAAGTATAGCATATATACTGTTGTATGGACCCGCTTGCTATGTTTCTAGGACACATGGCCTGGCTTGGCGACTTGTGGAAAAAAGCAATGCGGAAGGCTAACGCTAGGACGATTAAGTGTCGAAGGACGAATGCGAACGCTGAAACACAGTGCGGCTGAAGGAAATGGTTGGGGGTGCGGTTTTTGCACCCTTGCATGAGTTGTTGCTTTTGCTGTGAATGCTTGACTGCTTCATTTAAATTAATAATCAAAGGAATTGAAGAAAATTTCCTGGCAAATAATTTTTACTTTACTTCGTTAGCATTTAACAGCCATCAATGTATGTGCCTATATACATATATACATATATATATAACTATATATATCGAATGGTTGTAGCTGTTCGCTTGAATGTCCTTCGTTAACGCTTTCTACGCAAGCGAAGGCAGAAAGCAGGCAGGCATCTGGTTGGCGGTGAAACAGCGCGCAACAGTAAAAAGCACGCTCACGCAAAGGTCAAACGAAGGCAATTAGCGAAATTTGCGATTCAGCCAGTTATTGAATAAAAATAGGTGGTACGCTATAATGGCGGTGGGGTGTGCGGCTGATTTAAAGCATGAGCAATTACAAAGCAAGCACACACACGAAATGCATATGGCATCGAGTATTTGCGGATAAATATAATTATATATAGAAACATATGCAGTTGTCTGTATGTAATTAAAGCAACATGCCACACGCGAATAGTTGGCATAATTCGCATAGCCGCATACAAACAAACACACTCCGCCGGCGCCATCACCCACACACTCACGCAGCAAGCCTTTGAAAGAGCGACGCGCAAAACGAGGCCACATCGGAATTGGCTGGCTGGCACAGTGTTGCAAGCCGGCAGCGGTGACTGTAGCTGCCTCATTGAAGTATGACGGGGAGCCACACTTATTGGCTCAAACATGAAACAGTTCACAAGTGGCTAATAGCACTTGGACTTGGACTCGCATAAAGCCAGCGAACGTACAGTGCTGACAAAAAGTGTGACCCGCTGCTGCTCTCACCACCAGCCATGCATCACTCCTTAATAAAGCTACACCCTCTTGCTTATAGCGCATTTAAGCCGCATTTGGTTGCCTTAGGGCCTCAGCAACATGGCAAATATAGCCATATGCATGTCGCAAATTGACTCACCAGCCTACGCAGCACTTAATTCGGAGAGATTGGTCGAGTGCACTGCAAAAATATACTTTTTTGGGGTTATGAACGAACTGTATTCTTGACGACAACCACTTCATAAGGGTCCAGTTGTCTTTAGCGCACGAACAGAAAATGTTGTGAAAGGTTTTAAACTACTACGTTGGGGTTTTTGTGATATGTAAGCAACTTGGAACCATTACTAGGTTCATAAAAAGGTCGAACAAAGGCGCGTGCTATTTACCACAGCCCTAATCGAAGTGTTAAGAATGTCATTCATGAAAACTATTGTTCCAAATTGGTAGCCAATCCCTTAAGATATCTACAGAACCTCCCAGAGATCTTCTGCAGATGATATGTCTAAATGCCGTCCGTAATGTCTCAACTACAGTACAATATTGTTAAAGGCTCTAGGCCCTCACAACGATAGATCAGTTGAAAAGTGGCAGAGTGTACCAGTACTTTACTTTATTAAACCAGTTTGTGAACCCGAACAAAACCCGAAATAAGTTCAATGCATGTGTTCTAGTGATAGATTGCTTTTGGTTGTTGAAGTCGCCATGTCAGTCTATTTGTGCTCGAGATATCAGTCTCATCAGTGTGGCTGGCTTTTATCCGCTTTGAATTTTGCAAAAACGCAAACAACGACGATGAGCAAGGAGAATTCAATGGAGTGTACGAACAAATACATACCAGTAAAGCCGCTACGCCTACACAGCGGCATGGGAACAGGCCTTCAACAGCATATCCACTACTAACTAATATGGTAGACAAAAGGCTTCAATGAAGGCACCGAATCACACGCACCGCAGCCGCAATCAATAAAAAATGTAGGAAGGGAAAAATAGAAAGAAAAAAATTGGAAAGAAGCGCACAATTAGTATATATAGGAAAAACAGCACTCTTTGGGGCAAACAAGGAATTTGAGTTTGTTTCGATGTCCACAATCCACATCTACAAACCCTTGCAATTACAACGGCTGATGAGTTCTCAACCTGCCCCAAATGATGTGCCCGCCAATAATGTGGCCACCAAAGGCGCTCAGTGTCCATTTCAACACCAGTTCAACATGCGTTTCCTGCGATCCATACCCACAGCGAGTATGCCCAACAACTGGAGGTATGAGGCTTAGCTCCCATTTCACTTTTATCTTAGCATACAAACAGGGGTTCTGTGTGAGTCCACGGAATTTTTCTCGCTGCTCCTTTTATATTTTATTTCTTATTTTAATGTTTTCTTTTATTTATTTTGTATTCTCCGCTGCAAATGCTTTTCCTCTGTAGCGCGTAATTGGATTTAAAATTGTTGCGAAATCATTCGCCGTCGAAACAGTCGAATTGACTGCCTCCTCGACTGTTTGGTTGGTAGTTGGTTGCTCTCGCAGTTTTATTGGGTTTTCGGCTCTTTTTGTTGCATTTTAAATACATTTTTCGTTGCGTTCAAATGCAGCGCACATCCACCAACGGCACAGCATTTTTGGTGCGTCTCGCATAGTGCAACAAATTTTTAAATTTTTATCGCGGATTTTAGAAAACGCTATTGAAATCGGAAATAGGATTAATAATGGTTTTGCGGGATTTAAATGTACTTTTGTAGACTTTATTCCTCACATAAGTTTAATTAAACTCGCATACGTACATTTGTGGAACCTAAATGTATAAGCAGAGAGAGATAGAGTAATTTTATTTATTTACTGGAGAAATTTGATTTATTTAAAAGTTATTTTTCGATTATTTACAAACTCGACAAATTATAAACCTTTTACTTGTGCTCTAATAATTTAATAATAACGGATTTACGTAAGAATTTCACACTTTCCATTTCATCATTTCGATGATTCGTTATGCTGCAGACGTAGGTGGAGTTAGAGAGAGTTAAATCACAGAAAACAAATTAAAGGTAAACAGGTTTTTATGCTTAAAATGTCTAGGTGTGTCTAATGGACTCAACACGAGCAAATGCTTCCAAAATCCTATGAAAAATGCTTTCGAAAACTAAAAATTACTAAGTAGCCGGCCGTACATCACGTTTCTGACGAATGTTGTCAAAAGATCAGGAAGTCCGAATCCAAAAAATTGTCAATAGTATCTGCTATACGTATATGAAGACTGTGGAATTTAGTTGAAAAAGGTACAACTGTATCTTGCCGAGCAGAACTTGAAGTCAACATGCCTCCTATATAAAGATTTAACTCTGAACCCAAGGGGGAACAAAGAAGAGAGTAACTTTTGTAAGGGCTCATTGCCCAAATAGGCTTTAGACTCCAGATAAATTCCCAGTTCCATGAGTCTTCAGAATATCTCCAAGGATACTCAAATTTATATTTTCTCAATTGAAGGAACTTTTAATTTAATTTTTAATCTGATCTTTATTAACAATACATAACAGGATATCAAAGAATAGAGGAGAGTGGCAGTAAGTTCTCCTCCAATAGTTGTAATCGGAGAATATTACTAAAAGTATGTGATATATCTGCCAACATATCATATTATATTAGAGTAGTGGAATGTTTAACAATCTTAGAGCTAGCGCACACCCACATGACTCATAAACTACGAAACCGAAGAAGTTTCCAATTTACTAGCAACACGCGTATGCATTAGCACATGCAGTGGAATTCCTGCCAAACTGCCACTTCAGAAACGTCGTTGTGAAGTCAAGCAGCCGGAATGGAGTAGCGCAATAGATATAGTGTCAACTACACAAACCAAAGAACCAGCTAAAGGCGAGAAGTGTTCGCCGCTTGTTCACTATCTTTCGGCTGTACAAAGACTAAGAACGAGTTGACCGTCCGTCCGCATAAGCATCAAACCCATTACTTACTCCCACATCTCGCAAGGACTAAACGTATTTCAGGAAACTCGCATTTTACGCTTTTGAGTGTATTTACGCAATCGTTGCTGGTGTGAGCGGTTTGAGCTTTGATGTTGTGCACCAAGCCCGAATATCCTGTATGTCCCGTATGTCCCGTAGTCGTTTTCGTTTTCGTTGTCTTGTCGTTATCTTTGTCTATGTCGTCGTTTGAAAGACGCGTTTGTCAATTTCGAATAGCGAATGGATTAGCAATGATCCCAATGAGTGAATAATGCAGCAAAGATATTTAATTTCACGTCTTTTACTTTTAAGTGCACTACACCATAGACACAGCATCAGCTCCCCAAACGCTCGAAACCATCTTCGATCGCTACCGAACCACGATGCGACATAGAGCGACGTCTAGGAAGCAGCGAAGCAGCAGATGGACGGACGACGAACGAGTAAATATTGAAATTGAACATTGTTTGTTGTTTGCGTGTGTGCCTGAGTCTTTCTTTTCATTTCACCCACCGTTGAACCCCAGAAGAATGTCGGCACATCTAAAAGACACTTAAATGTTGCCAGCATCTGACAAAGACACAAAATGAGTTTTCTAAGCAGTTTTCATTTAAAAGATATTGCGAACATTTGACATCCACCCACATTCGTCGGCATTCATTATGCTCCCTAACTCACCGCCTCTTGCCAACGTCTCGATTGACGTTTGACGCTTTCATGCTCGGCCGCGTTCGCAGTGCACTTCTAGTTGGAGGGACGAGCGGATGGGTTATCCGTGGATTGAGCTGATGCGTACAATCACAGACAGTCCCTCTCATTTTGACACTTCGTATTCGCGGCCAATTTTATAGCGGTTAAGTGTATTTTAAGCATTGTTTAAATAGCCAATAAAATGACAGCGACACAAATACAACCCTACATCGTGATCGTAGCTGGTGAGAGGAAGACGTTTTTGTTGAATTGAATTCAAATGATGCGAATGGATTTAAGTTGACTATGACCTTTGAATGCGCAGTAAATGTGAATAAGACGCTACAATTCTTAGTGACTCAATTAAGCTGAAGTTTATTACGTCGTGAGTCGTTATGTTGGTACGAGCGCCAAATGAGTTGATTGGTCACAACATTGTAGTGTATCAAGTAGTATTCAAATATATTGTTTTCTTATCCTTATTTCTACAAAGGATTTATATAGGTATCAAATAAAGCATTGACCATCTTTAAGAAATTTTAAGACAAAACGAATTAGAACTTGATCTTAAAGTTAATAGGGGTAGTTTGGGTGGCTACTGCTCAGTAGGCTGTGGATTGGGAGAAACTGTATGACTGGAACTTCTATATTTAATAGTATTTTATTTTTATTTCTCTTACTTGAAAACCTTCAAACGTATGGAGGTAGTTCATTATAATGTCTTTGCTACGCGATTACTATTTGTTAGGCACAGGCTAGGTCGGATATTTAATGATCGACAGGTTACTAGATGAACTATATTCATAAAGAGTGAGTATCCTATATTTTTGCCGTCCACAAACGCAGTCTAATAATATTTCCTCTTTATGAAAAAGAGTGCCATATGCAGAACATTCAGTATACTTTCGGAGTTTGTCTTCATCATGACACAGAGATATATTGAATAATTTATTATTAATATATCTCTTTCACTAATTTATTACTCCACATGTTCTTAAATTTCATTACAATTACTTTAGTTACTAGTTCCGTTCAAATTTTCACCAAACCGCCTTATGGGTGGCCCGATAAAATAGGCAATAAACACACCTTTAAAACATAATTGAGGTGGTCAAAGGTACTCAATGAAAAACTGGAAATGATAAGTGACCACAATATTAAATGATGGCAAACACCTAAACACAAAGCCAGAAAGTGGAGTGATTGAGAAATCAGACTATACACTCAACTAAACATTTAATATCAATAGCTTTTTATTTAAAAAAAATAATAATGCGTACGTATATGTAAGTGTGACAGCAGTTTATCCCTTTCATATTTTACACATTCATGGCAATTTATTTCCATTTTCCCCTCGCTTTGAAGTGAAATCGCATTTTAATAGAACTACAAATGGGAGAACACGCCTTCGCGCACCTTTGTATGTGTGCTAGTGAGTGTTGTGTGTGTGTGCTTACATGCAATTCAGAGGCTTTTCACAAGAAATCGTTGCCTGAATAGAGTCATTCATACAGTTGGCATACAAAGTGAAAAGGCAGAAATAAACATTAAAGCGTTAGACAAGTCGGGGATAAAAATCATGAAGCAAGCTGCAGCACCCCTCATGCGCTGCTAAAACGTGCGTAAAAATGCGGCATATTTTTCCCGAATATTTTTTTATATACTCGTACGCTTACCGCTTGCTCTACAACCTCTACAACAAATAGAGCCACTACAACTATACTTGTACAAATAATAAATTGCAAAGTGTTTTCACCCCCTGAGATGAAGCGGTAATTTCGCGCTTGCTATGCGAGTGCGTCAATTTTCCCGTTATTCTTTTTATATAGTCCCGTTGCCAGAAATTCGTTTTCAAGTACAAAGCAATGAATTTTGATTGCGCGATGATGAAGGTGTCTCATTCAGCGAGTGTGGAATAAAAAAGTATTTTATTACTATTTTTTCAATTCTTTATTTTTCTTCTTTCGTTTTTTTTCGAAACGAATCGAAGAAGTACGCATTTTGTTTTTGCGCTATAACCAGCACAAGATCAAAGCCACAAAGGCCCTGTAGCAGAAGCGAAATTATGTACATTAGTTACTAGAGTTCGACAGTGTCAGGGGTTGCTAACGGTCCCTTGGTACACAAAACAAAGTACACAATTTCATTAGGAAAAAATAGAAAAATAACAAAAAGGGGAAAAGTGCTGAAAATTTCTTTGAAAATTGATACAATACTAAATTGCGTTTTAATACCCAACATACGAGCAAACATATTTCATATAACTGTATTTTTTCTATTTTTCACCACTTATTTCTTCCATTCCTCAATTCGCCAAATGCTTACGCAGGCTTGGAGGCGGACTTGTTCTATGTGCATGAGGGCGCCATCAACACATACGCCATGCATTTCACGGTTCCGGTGCCAGCAGATGTACATGATTTAGAGTTTTCATGGCAGAGTTTGACCACGTATCCGGTAAGTAAAAGAGCCATCATTCTGACTCACACCCTGTACATATTGCTACCAAACTCTGTGTGCGCGTAAGAGACGCAAGCCTGAATTTGACCCCACAGAGTTTGACAGAGCACCTCCACCCACACCACTTGTGTAGCACTCAAAATCTAATTTGCACTCCATTAACCTTCTTGCCAACAATACACTGATGAACAACAACAACACTACCCCAACAACCAACAACGAAATTATACTACCTGGCCGCACTGACTGCCCTCAGCTGCCCTACACCATTACCATCGACTATGAGCACGAGCAGAGCGCTTTGGCCGCGCCCACCCTCAGCATACCCGACAAAGGCTATGTGCCGCAGCAGATTGAGACATTTCTGGTGCATCTGCCGTGCACGGGGAACGGTAATAAGGAGGTGCCGCTTGTCGTCAATATGCTTGTGAGCGGCCCGCCGCGCACTAATGACACCAAATTGCATTTTAAACGGAATAAAATCTGTCTCAAAGGTAAGTCGCAACCAGTCCAACGTCTCTAATCCAGTTACCTACGTTCATCCGCTGCTCAGCGCATTTATTGCCTGTAGCGTCATTGCATTTTTACTCGCGCATTTGCAATTTTTCTCCTCTCATACCTTTCCCTTTTCTGGCTTCACTTAGGTTTATTTCCCGTTCCGAATCAATCAGCGGCACCCGCTCAGGCGCCGTCACCGGGTCACGCGTTGCTGGGTGCCGCCGCTTGTGCGCTCGGCTTGGTGCTGGTCGTCGGCTTGATTGCGTCAGCCATGTATGTGCGCGCACGCAAGCAAATACGCCAGGACTCGTTGCAGTAAGTATCGGGGTATGGAAGGGGGAACGCCGTGTGCGTATTTGATAAGCGCGCAAATGCATTTTTCATATGAAATTAAACGCATATTTTTTTATTTTCCGTTTTCCTTCCGCTTTGTTGTTGTAGTACCAGCTTTACTACTGCCGCTTATGGCAGCCATCAAAACGTTTTCATACGCCTAGATCCGTTGGGGCGTCCGCCCAGCGCGAACAGTGGTTCCTATGCGACTATCGCTAGCCTGAATAAGTACCCATCGGAGTCGAAGAAGTCTTGCAACATTTTTGACAGTAAGTACAATGCCTCTTGAATCACTAAGCTAAGCCGCACCCGATTCCAACTCGGCAGTTAAATGCGACGTTTAGAGCTATTTTCCTACAGCGCCATCTTTAGAGTTCTGAAGTTTTTCTCACTTATCTTGAGAAACCTTCAATTTGGAATTATAGTATCTGTGTTAGTTTCAGAAAACTTAGCAAGTTTCTTCAGAGATTCTCAGCGAATCGAGCAACACTCTTTCATTGCATTCTCCATTGCGCCAAAATGTAGGCAACATATTTGAACATTTGTGTGAAAAAACTAGAATTGCAAATTTAGGTATGAAAAACGCCACATATTTCAGCACGAATGTGTCACAGTTTCACTCACAAGAACTTGGCACCCTTCCAAGTGTAATAAATACTTAACTTTAAAATATCGATTACTCGCGCTCGCCGCATATCACGTATGAAATTGGGTCGTTTGCCATGTGCCAGCAAATCATAAATGCACATAACTAAGACGTAAAGAACATACTCAGATATTTTGCTTTTTTGCCACTCTTTGCAGGATTTCGCAGCTCGACGCCGACACCCTCACCCTACGCGACCGCGCTACTGCCCGTAGGCGGCGATCAGATCGGAGATACAATTTACTCCAAACCAGAGTCGATCTGTCCCTCGAGAATATCCTATTACGCGTCGTCGCAGCTAACACAGGTATGTGCTTAGAAACTAGAATAACCATATCAATAAGAACACACGATGCATCATTTTCCATAACAATAACAATAACAACATCGGAGTATCTGTGTTGACGGCGTAAAATCTTAGTTTTAATTTGAAATGTGTTTTTTTTTACTACCCAAACTCATGTTGTTATGTGCTTATGCGCCCCAGCAACCCCACAGCCAATTTATTTCAGCTAGTCTGTAACGTCGAAGGAGTGCGGCGACGTCTTCGGTAATTTCTTATTAGCGGCAAATCCTTCGAAACGCACTCCAAGCACGCAAAAACGCTTTACAGCTTTGAGCGAATTTTGTCGTTCTATGTCAGCAACACGTGTTCACATGATGACAACAAGTACAACAAAAGCAACAACAACAGCAGCCGACAATAAAAACAACAATTATTTGGCAGTGACGAATTCGAAGAACATCATTACTTTATCATTTTTTATTTCGCTTATTTGCTATGCAACACATTTGCAACAACAACAATGACAACAACATTCAATCATAACACGACAACCGCAAGCAATTGAACTTTCATGTGAATCCCAAATGAAATGCGTTCAAAAATGCAAAGTTAGCAGTTACCATCTCCCTTACATCCGGGTCCCCCTTAAATGGCATGAAATTGTAAAACCAAACTCAAGCGACATCATCTTTTGAGATAAAAAATTAAATTTGTGTATGCCGTCACTTTGATAAGCAGCCGAGCATTGTGGCACTTATGTGTAGAGGGTGTGTGAACTGTAAAAGGCATTAATAAATATGAACATTATCTTTGGCACATGCCAACCCCCATCCACCACAGTCGTTACGGCGCTTTAAAGCGAACTGGTAGCAACGTAACAAGGCGCCAAGTGCACAGTGGGACAAAAAGCAGGATTATGAAAATATGTTTAACGAAAAAATAGAATGTGGTTTAGTGAAGATATACTTTCATTCGAAGATCGCTGTAATTCTAATCCGACTTATAAAATCAATTTAAATAAAATTTCTTTTATTTAAATTATTCATTTTAATTTTCAATTTTTAAATTTACAATGAAATGGTGGTTGAATGTAAGGTGACAAAGAATAAGTAAAAGCTACATTTTTTGATTTCTTTTTCATAAAATGAGAAACAAACTTCGCAGAATGAGATGGTTGAAAATAAAAACTATCAAAATATTTTTTCCATCCAAATATTGATTAACTTGATCAAAACAAATGATGCATTTTTCTTTCTTTACCTACTCTAACTATTCGATATGAAATAATTAAAGGCGTGGAGCTTCTGGAAGCTCGAAAAAGCTCGTATAAGCGCTTTGATGCGCACATATTTAGCAACAGTTATAAAGGAAAAATTTTAATATATTCTAAGAAGTGTTATTTTCGTTTAGCATTTCATCCACTTCGTCCCACTGTACACCCACCATTGGAAAAACACACCCAAGGGAAACGTACAAATGTTAAACAGATGAAAAGCTTCTTTCACTACTGCCGCCGTATTACCTTTTCAACTTGATCAGCTGTTGGATGCCAGCTAAAAGGAGGACAACTAAACCGGCACTCATTTACATATCTGTACGCCTGTGGGACAGCCGGTGGAGGATGTGCTGGTGTTTGCGCCAGACTTCATGCGCCACCCACAAAAGGGGTGAACGGCGAGTGAATTATCGTGTGCCGGTTTGTACCGGTCGCATTTAGATAAGCCAGAGCGCAACACGGCAGCAAAAGGAAAAGCGAAAACGAAAAGCAAGAGCCGGCGTGGCAAGCAATGACGCTGACAGTAGCGGTGCCCAACCGCAAACAAGTACAGCGTGCCGATGCCAGCAACAGCAACATCGTGCCGCACTGGGAGCTGGCCTATTTAAGTGCAGGGACTAGTTCTAACTAAGGGCTTTGACGGGTGCTTACGGTTACCAAAATGGATTGCAGCAGAACGGGAAATGTCATTGCAGCTGCTGAAGCAAAGCAAGCATATACTGCAATTTGGGTTGTTGTTATTATTGTTACTGTTTTTTATATTTATTTTCCAGTTATATGCATGATGCAACTGTCACTGTCATTTTTGTGTTTTGTTTTTGGCCATAACGGTCGTTGGCAAACGTCATGACAAACTATGAGACGATTATATTTTTAATTTACATTGCAATGTGCCACAAAGCAGCCAACAACACAGCGACATACTTTGTAACCAATCAAGGAACACGACACAAACACACACATTCACTCAGTAATGTCTAAAGCATTTCCGTTAGATAGAATTACATGCACACCCACTTGTCTTTTGCCACAAACGACACATAAATGTTGTGGCAAGCATAAAGAGACGACGTTCTATTTGGGGCAAGCCAGCTAAGTGTCGTCGTGCAACATGTCGCTCTTGCCGTTGCTTTTGTTGCTGCGGTTAAGTTCACTGTTGATGTTGCTGCAAGTGAAAGTTGTTGCCGCAGCTGATAAGTCCCACAACAGGCAGTGAAACCCTTTCGTGACTCGTCCCTCCAAAAAAACCAACCACATACACAGACAGACATGGCAACACATGCAGCCCACATATTGCTCTCAACTATTGGAGCATAAACAAAAGTAGCTACAATTATGCGACACAAACACACCTATTGCATGGTTGGGTTGGAGTGAATTGCAGGCTGCATGTGATGTCCTTCGTGTTGCACGTACACAAAAACGAAACAAAACGCAGCATTTACAGATATTGCGATCGAGCATGCTGCAGCTGCCTGCTGCCGTTGCTGATGTTGCAACTTCTGTGTGGCACATACAAAGCATACAAAGTGGCTAAGATAATCGCTGAAATTTGTGTGTGGAAATTAGTTGGAATTGTGGATAACAGCACAGCAGCGTACATTGTGTGTGTTGCAAGGCTAAAAACGTAAATGAAATAGCTTAAAAACACACAAACAACAACACCAACAAGTGTGCAACACTTCTTGCTTAAGTCGTTTATTATAATAAATTCTGTCGCATGCCTTTGTGGCACAATAAGAATTAACTTTTTCAAAATAATTATTGTTGTTGTATAAGTAATGCATTTCCGTTTCGAGTTTACCGTAAAACTAATTGCTCTGTAGATTATTTAATATTTATGGACACTGGAACATCAATTGCAGTTATTTATGTATGCACACCTGTGCCCCATGTAATTAGCGCTTTAGCATTTGCTCTACCCCGACAACGGTGGAAGTAATTTTGCCAACCTAAATGCCTGCCTCTTCTTTCTTCAATTGAACTTTACCTGAAATCAAGTATAAATTAATAAAGCAGAGTCCATTAAAAGCGTTGTTGTTGGTTTTGTTTTTGCATTGAAAAATGTACATTTACATAATAAATGCGCCGGTGCTTAATTTGCAACAAAGTTTATTAATGTTTTTAGCAGCTCCATTCACCGTTTGATTTGTAACTTAAAGTTATTGACTCTTTCCCTTCAACACTTTGTAAGTCCTTGAATGAAATTTCAAATTTACAAAATTGCGAACCGTTACCAACAAAAATAATAATGGATGTCACACAGTTATGGTCGATAACTCCTAGCGTCACTTGGGGATCGTGGACTGACTCCATAATCATTTAAACTGTATCATCTTTGTCGCACAGTCGAAGGAATTAGGCCAAATACTTCGCCACTTAATCTTTTCATTCAGAGGAGATCTCATCTCTCCCATTTATTTACATATGTATATATATTTATAACAATAGTCTCTCTATACAATATTTATAATTTCAATTAAAAATCACAAATATAACTCTGTGCTGCTTATAAAGCTCAATATTTCGATCAGATGAATACATCCATATCCCTGCATTAATATTCGTAAGTAAAACTGACCTGCAGAGAAGAAAGGAGGAAAGAGAGAAAGTACAGATTTAAAAATGCATATTTCAATAATTTATATGTTCATTATTATGTATTAGGGGAGACATCACATCATTATCACCACAATAAATAACAACTATCGCATTTAAACACCCTGTGCATTAGCAAATTTACTTGAATTTTAATCGGCTTATTTCGGTGATTTAGAGAAAATGTGCAACAATACTCAGCATGTTGCTATTAAAATCGTTTTCAATTAGTGCAAACTCATTTCCATATTTCAACTATTTAACTGTGCGTCAGTGTGAGTGAGTGTGATTATCGCTTATCGCACGTCCAACATACACAGCGACTCACACACACAGTGTAATTAACACCGAGAGCAGTCTGCACATCCAGGCAATCAGACACATTTAAAAATCAAAGTTCGGCTTAAAATTAAACTTTTTGTTTGCCTTTGCTGCGTTCAATGGCAATCGCAAGCGACAGGCCGAAGGACAGTGGGGCGGTGCAGGGCTGTGTCGCAATGTTTAATTTGACATTTTGGAATTTGTTGCAGCTCATAAACTTACAGGATAATAACATGCCACACGGCTTTAGCTGCAACGGCAGACTAAATGCAGGAGAGCATGAGTGTGTGTTGGTATATATGATTGCAAAGAAGCTGAGGGGCGATGTAGCTGAAGTGGATGAGCGAGTTAATGAATGAGCTAGCCTGCATAACGGCACATAGCGACGTGTTTACTTAATGTTGTTTATATTTGTTTAGACTTCAATTTCAACCCTTGTTATTGTTGTCGAATGCCATGGCGAAAAAAAAAAAATACAACAAATTGTAAAGCCTGGTGGCAAGCCATTTGAATGCTCATCGCTGGTGCTATCTCTTAGCAACAGTAAATTTACAGGCTTCGGATAACAACAATAGCAATAATGGTAACAGCCGCAGCATCAAAGACAGTGTCAACCTGCCGCTGGCAGCTGGTGTATAGCGGTGTTGTCGGTGGTGGTAATGGTTTGCAGAGTGAGTGCGTGCCACAACAACAACGCAAACAACATAAGCTATCAGCAGTGTTATTGGCGACGGAGCATTGCACGTCGCTGCAAATCCGGGGGTTAGCTGCGACCCACTTAATATTGTTTGGCGAGTAAATCGAGCAACGGCGGCACAGTGTTTGGCATTCCGAAGCTGAACAACGCATGCAGACACATCTGTGTTTACAAACAAACATTCGAGCAGTCAGGCAGTCAGTCAGTCAGTCACTCTGGCGTGCGCGCTGGAACACTTGGTATTCAACCGGCCGGAAGGGAATTAAATGAATTTCAGCCGAAACCAGCAGAGAGTGTGTGTGGAGCCATTTCAGTTTGGCTGCGCACTGGAGTGCCTGATTCGAAATTAGTGAAAACAGTAATGTACTACATAATTGTTCTTTTTTGAATGGAACACACTACTGTAATCAGCCTGTCCATCACCCTGTTCGTAATTTTGATTCAAATCCACTCATTGTTGCAACGCGCGTTCGGCACTTGCTTGTTATACTCCCCATTAACCCACATCGTTTATTTTCTATTAAATCAGTCCATAAACGTTGGCAATTGCTTTAATGGCAGTTGGGAGTTTAACGCCGTGCACTGCGAGGCAACCAGCTGACAACGGGGGAAGCGAGGGAACGTCGAAACCATATGGAGCACAATGCGTAACTTAGCATACCCATAAAGCATAGCCGCATGGAGGGAATACCGTTAAATGAGTACAACAATCACATAGCCACATGCCAATGTGTCATTAGAAAGTACTTGTTCCGCTCTCTTTCACCCGCTTCCTTGCTCTGCAACAACTGTACTGTACTGTAAATGTGGACGCTCTAGTGCTCGTGTATTTGCGGCTCATTTAAAGATACCTGATAGTCGGAAAGGAACATACGCTCCAGATTACAAAGAAACAGGCAAATATGTACTTAACTGTAAGAACAATAGCAACAACAGCAACAAAAGCAAAAACAACAACATAGCCAACAATCCAAGCAATAATTGCCATACCATTCACATAGAAGAGCTAAATTGGCAGACAGGCATTGTTCGCGCAAATGATATTGATGCAATTTTGGTATATATCAGCAACAATGAAAGAATTGGGTATACCCATAGCAAATCAAAAACAAAAAAACATGGCTTTGTTGCAAGAAAGAAGCATATTGTAGCTGCAGTTGAAGAGAAAATGTGTTGGGCCACCATATACCGGTTGTTTGTTGATCTTTAAAATCGTGTATGTGCTTTGTTTGATTTGACGCTCCATCTGTCGGAACATGACTTTCAGCTTGTTGAAGAACACTTACAAGTGTGTTGCCACAAGTTACATAAGTTCGATATCGCAGACTGTAAACTGTAGTGTTGCCAACCGTTAAAGGTTGAACAGTACAACGCGACTCGTAACATCATCACCTCTATCAGCAAAGTGGTGCCAGGGTCATCCCCATCTTTTCTCTCAATACTTAACTCATACTTTTGATACGTTTTTCTTCGACAAATGCTACCCAAAAAGAAATAAATGAGCCAACAGTTCCAATTCCATAAATATAACAATTTTCATTGTAAGAGAACATTAGTATAGAAGAGAACAAACATGCTAGGTGACCACAAATTGCACCTCAGAGGGTGGCCTACACTTACTGTAAATAAAGTAATGTTGCTAAGTGTGTCATCGTATATGAAAGTATAGTACAATTGAAAATGTGTTACGAATAACTGTAATTCATGCATAAGGCTACATAATCTTTTAAGGATAGCAACACTTTGATGACACAAAATTAATGTGCGTTCTTGGTCGTATCGCAATTACCGTTGTGTATGTATGCCTGTGACATTTATTGCAGCGCCAGATATTCGACCGAAGAAACAGACACGTTGCCATACTAATGGCTTTCATTAACACAACAGCGATAGTTGGGGTTGGAGGTAGTCCGCTTTGAGGCAGAGCTACAACTACAAGTTGCAAATTAATTTTATGAGCCAACGAAACAACATGCTAACAGCAGCCACCCACCTGGCAAAAATGCTGGTAAAAGCAATGACAGTGCGTTAGAACACTTATGGAGGTCCTGTTGCCGCTTCTTCCAACCCATTAAGCGCGCCAAACATGCCCGCACTACTTCAGTTAAATGTCGAAGAAATAACAGGTGCGCTAATTAAAAATGTTGTCGCCTCATTAAAGAAATTTGTAAATCAAGCTGAATGTCGGTGAGACCTCGTCTACGAGTATATGGGGCTTGAGTGGCTACACGCTTTGCGAATCTGTGTAAGAATGTGAATGTAAAGCAGAGCGCATATTCAACATTAAACCAAGCATTAATATAATGAAATAACGGTACACAAGAAAATTCAGTCAATTTCTATACGAAATGAATGTTGGAGCAACATGCGCACCGAGAGCATGTAAAGCACTGAATTGTATTTTTGCTCTCCTCAGCGATGGCTCATATATATAGCAACCACCTCCTCACCAGCGCCAGGCGCGGTTGCTAAGCGACTTACGAGCAAACGAGTGAGTTAATTAAAATTCAAGAAAGTTGAGACATTGGCGCAACGAAGCGCCGCATTAATCATAGGCAGTGGGCGCAGGTGGCGCAGACACAACCTAAAACCCAACGACACACAATCGAACCGAAGCACACGAATGTTGGTGTAAGAGAGAAACCGACAGACAGACAGAGCTTTCCCATCATTCCCAGTGACATTGGCAGCAGCAGCAGCAGCCTGCAGTGATTGTAATTATACTTTAGGATTACTTTTCTATGAAGAATGAAGAATGTGCCCTGCCACATTGATATATTGTTCAATGACGCCGGCTTCCAACTGCAGGCAGCTACCATTTGCCCATTACCAAACACAATGGTTCGACCTCGGTATGTGGCATGGCTATCGTGGATGTATGTTTATACAGCTGCTGACCGAAGCCAAAGTTAACCACAAAATTGACAAATTGTATGCCACACCAAGCGAAAAGCCGACTCTTAGGCTAGGTGTAACAGATTTACCGACTCTCTATTTAACCACCAGCGACTGGCCAGTTTCTTGCCGCTCCGCTTTTAAAGCACTTCTTCTATTGCCATTTTGTCCCATTTGTGTCCATAATCGATTGTAAAACTTCATACATACCAACTTGGTTGAACTGCTCACCAAGTTCGTCCTGGCGCTCACCGTTACGCGTCCACCCATTTCGGCTACAATTCGCAATTGTTCCCATCGATAGTTTATGGCAGCGACCACTACATTGGCATTGGCGTTGGCGATAGTGGTTGCGGCGGATGCTAACCATTGTCCGGCGTGGTCACAACTATTGATTACTTCCTGTCAACCACAGACACAAAAACGGAAGAGCCCATAACGGATGTGATTTCATTTTCAATGCCCTGAAGTACATTCAGTCGAACAGTATTCGTAAGCTGGTCAAATTTGTGAGACACCGTAACGTAGAAGTCATGAATTTTTTCTATTGAATGTAGGGTAAGTGCTAATAACTTACTTTTAGGGAGGCAATTATATAGAAAATTTTATAATAATACTTTTCAGTGGTCTCCTTCCGAACTTCGCACAACCTTTAACCTTTTGAAGATGTAAAATTCTCACTCCATACTTTTGATAGCTAAAGAGTTCAACCAATTTATAACTTAGTATTCTCCCGCTTCGTAAGATCTTGAAAGCTTTTAATTCCTCTTTAATGGTTGTGTATTTCCCGAGAGAAATCTCTTCTCCCATAAGTCTAACTCGTGCCGAAGCCTAACAGAGGCTCCGAAAAGCAAATGCCATCCAGTTTACTGCCTCACATTATGATATTGTGGTGGGAAGAAACCATTATATGACGAACGGCGTAGAGGTTCATATTCAACCAGCAGTTCTCCCAAGTTCAACCAATTTATAACTTAGTCTTCTCCCGCTTCGTAAGATCTTGAAAGCTTTTAATTCCTCTTTAATGGTTGTGTATTTCCCGAGAGAAATCTCTTCTCCCATAAGTCTAACTCGTGCCGAAGCCTAACAGAGGCTCCGAAAAGCAAATACCATCCAGTTTACTGCCTCACATTATGATATTGTGGTGGGAAGAAACCATTATATAATGAACGTCGTAGAGGTTCATATTCAACCAGCAGTTCTAACGAAAGTATATTTTGTAAACAATATTTCCAAGCTTCCATGTGATAATTAAAAATGCAACAATTTCTCTCGCGATCCCACTGTGTCCTACGTACGTAGGTTTTTCTGCGGTTGTCTACGTTGATTGCGAAAGTGTTTGAATAACCTATCAGAGGCATGAAAAACTCTTCCGCTCTGTCAGTTGATGAGAAACACATAAGTAAGTACACGTCAAGCGGCAGCGAGCTGTTGTGGCGATGACCAAATGAGCTTAAAACACTGGATACTGGGAAATCAGCGTCACAGCGCCAACAAGCACAGAGCTCAGCCAACAAAGTGTAGCAGCGACACTGACACTGACTGTCCATTGAAGCACTTTATTCATTCCGTTTCGTGCGTTCCATTCCGTTCGTGCGATGGCAATGTTTGTGGTCTCCTTCGATGAGCGATGCTCATCATTGTTTCGGCTGGTTGGTAATACTGGCGTTGGTCCATTCAAAGCCAACAAATTAATGTTTGTCCGAATATTGACTTTATTGTGGCCGACTATGTTGGTTTAGCAAACTATTAATTTGTTTTGGTTAAAGTTACGGGAGCGTTACATATCTATTACATTATTCCGGATGGGAATTCTGTTTATGTTAGGGGTCAATTTTGATTGAGATAAACGAACTGTAGAAAAAGAACGGACGACTATTTTGAGATAAGAGGGCCGTGAATAATTATGGATGTAGAATAGAAGTTGGATATCCTCAATTTTTTTTAACAGTGCAGATCTCAAGTACCGAGAAATGATACCCAGAAAACGGCAAATTTAAGAAACTTAGCTGAAAGCAAGATAATGTACTATGTACAATGATTTTAAAGTAATTCGGAAAGGAGTTCTGAAATATTTGACAATGTCGAAATAACACGAATCATGTGGAAATGTTACCGTTACAAAGTAAAGTAAAAGCAAGGCAATAGGAAACAAAAGGAGTCCACTTTTGTGTAAAGAATACTAGTACTAACCAAGCAAACCATTTTGTTTTAGAACTATTACATTTCCATTTTATTCATTTCCTGCAGGGTTTCCTGTCAGAACTTCATTATACAATTACATTCGTATGTATATAAATCGTGCATAAAATAGGGTGTTGGATGGTTGATATTGTTGGAGTTTTGGTGGCCATTAAGTGGGCCGCCTAACCGCCACCAAACTGTCAAGCCGCAACCGGCCATCAGACCGCAGTGCCATAGGAGAAAAGCAAACAAACAAATACCAATAAAATTAATAACACACATACATATCTCAATTTGACTGGTGTAATATTGAAATAAAAATAAATATATGTAGATATATATGTATGTATGTGCGGTCAACGACAATATTTCTAATGTCAACATTGGATTGCATAAAAAAAATTGATTAGACTAAAATATGGAAAGTGTGTGGCTGAATTGGTGAGCGATGGAAAGCAAAAAAAACAGAAGAGAATAACATCAACAATTTGGCAAAAGCGGAAAAAGAAATTTTCGATATCAAAAGGCAGAAACCAACCAAAGTAAATACACGCAGAGAGTAGAATGAGCAGAGCAGAGGAATAGCAGCAATGTGAAAACAATAATAAAAGCGAAAAACTAGTAATGAATTAGGTCAACAAACAAATTCAATATTGAACAACAACAACATTAACAATTAGTGTTGTAGTGTTGGATATACACGGATAAGCTAAGCTGGAGGGATTTGTACACTTCTATATGGGGGGCGCTGGAAAATTATTGAGTGCTTCAACTTCATAAAATATTATTGACCATAACTAAGAAGCAGGGGGGCTCAGCAAGTTCACCGTAGCGCAGCAAATGAAATAAATACATATAGACCCGGAAATTTTCTACGAAAACAAAGTAGTGTTGCCACTTATTACCAATAATTGAGGTTCATTAAACTTAAAAAGCTAGCGCGCGGCCCTAACAGCCGCAACATTGATGGAGCGTTAGACTGTTCCATAATGATGATGCTGACTTTGATGATAGTTGAAGGTGTCATTAACGACACCGCTAATAACTGTAAGGCCTACCGCCACTTAACGCCCTCAACAAAATTGAATATACTTTAAAATAAATAAGTGAAGATCAGCGAATTTTATGCTAGGAAAATTAGGGGCTATCGTGCCACACCACGGCAGCCGTGTAAATTTATGTACTAACGTTCAATTAAGACACCATTGTGACGACCAAAAGCATAATCAAGACATCGATAATATTGTAGGCTGCGCTGCCGCCGACAGCCATATCAATGCAATTAAACCTAATTACGGTTAAGACATCTCTTGTATATGCATATATACATACCTACATTTCCTTCACCGGTACGTGTCCTTTGTTCGGCATACTTTACAGACACCTCTCCAATCCCAGACACGTCGTGCCTCTCTTTCTCTCTGCGTATGGAACTTCAAAGGCACGATTTACGGTAATTACTAGTTGGTTGCTAGTTCCAATTGCCGTTGACCCACCTCTGTCGACGTGGAGACGACAATTGCCCCGCAATCCCCCCTAGTCTACATCTATAATTGTACTTGCATTTCACATTCAACATTGACACTTTGACGCTCGTACCGTTACGAAGGCTTTTCAAACATTACAACACAGTCAATACCAATAATCGTCGTACCGATTTGCTGGCAGCGCTACAAAACGCACTGTCAACGCAATAAACTTAATTGAAGTGGTTGGGAGGGCAGCTTGTTGGTAGCCTCATTTTGTTGTTAGCTTGTGGCACGTCTTCAGTAACGTAACATTTCACATTTCCATAAATGACATCTACATATATTCCTTTATATACTTACAACCCAACCATCTTTTTATTTAAATGCTAACATAAAGTTATATTTAATTATCAAAAGTTCATCGAGAAGGAATTAGGGAAATTTATGAAGAAATAAAAGGTTTCTTGTACATTTTTAGCATTCAAAAGTATAACTATGAATATCCGGCCGACTACGTAGTAAAATATTAATATAAAGTCCACTTTAATTCTCAGGATAGAATTCACTTTACTTTCTTCTTTAATTCTCAACAGTTTCTCAACAATAAATTTTCAATACAAAAGTATTCGTCTAAAGATAGACTCACCATGTTAGAATTTACTTAAATTCAACTTTAATTTTCAACAGTTTCTTAACCAGAAAATCTCAACATTAAAGAATTCGTTTAAATACGGACTCCCACTAAAATTCACTAAACTTTGGTATTGATGTCAATACCGGTATTAAATATATTTCTAAACCCTCACACAATTGAATTCCCCATAATTTAACTATTATATCTCGACGACTGTAGTTTCTAAGGTGTACGCTTCTTAAGGCCACTCCTCCAGAGTACAAAATCTACATCATCCGAATGAAGACAAAGTCATCGTTAGACCACATGCCGCTACTCAACCTCAACTTCAAGGCAATTTCCCCATAACTTAACAACAATTTAAGAAGCGAAAAAATAATTTTTGATTCACTGGGTAGTCCAATGTAAATATATTTCTATGAAATTGACTATTTACTTCACTTATTAAACTTATTCATACATATACATACCTACAGATATCTACTCAGCTTGTGCCACTGTGCAAATTAATATTTGTTGAGCCTCACACATTAAGTTTGTATGTCTTTGCTTTCGCATTGGTGTGAGATCCTATAATTAGGTTTCGATTTTATCGTGTGACGTGACAAAACGTGACATTTAACCATTTGTCACTTACACTTCCAACACTTCTAATATTCTCTCATTGTTTTCTTGTAACATCACCCTTTCAGTGAGTGCGTCAGCCAACAGTGAACAAGTCAGTTGAACCCTGAAAATGTAAATTTAAACAAATCATATTTGCAGCATTGAAACTTATGCATTTTAAGCAATTTTATTTGTAAATCGTGTATAAAATGGAGAAAATTATCTCAAGAGACATTCGGAAGAAATGTGAGAGGGTGTTTATGACTAGAAATGGGGACTTATTATATTGAAGCATACACTTTTACGCCTCCACCTTCAAAAGTGACAGAGAGTTTAGTGATAATCCAATTCTAAAAGTTCCAAATGTTTTACAAGTCAAATTTGTAAATATCTTCGTGACATGTACTCAAGAGATCTTACATTAAAAAAAAGCAATGGTTGAGGGAACAGAAAGCTAATTCAATTCACCAGATGCTTAACTTCTACTGATAGAAGTCCTTACAGCGAATTAGCTATGTAGAAAATGCCATAATGAAATCATTCCGTTGAATATAACATATGAGTTCCAAAAGATATGGGCGATTTGTCAAAAAGAGATGATGTAACCTCCTTGAAAATCTGTGGTATACATTCTATCGAATATTTACTTCTTCTTTGAAGTGTCGTGAGTACGTAAACCATAACGATAGTTCTAAAAACTTAATTCAGTGTAAGGACCAACACTTCAAGTAGCTCAGTTGACTTCAAGCTAGAATTCATACTCGGTAACCTCTCGTGATTAATACGCCAGGGAGCGCGAGTCCCAACTTATATAAAATTTAACCTATGGTTTTAACCCATAAGTCATATTTTTAAAATCTTCCGGTCAGAATTATTTAAATATTCCCAAATTACTCCAGAAACTTTTACGTAACCAAAGTACAACTCGAACACCTCATTATATTAACTCACCGACAAAGTTTGACGTATTTCAACGAGTCGCTGATAATCAATTACAACTTACGAAATATGGTAATGATACTTTAATTACTTCAGGCATGCGAAACACGCCAACAATTGAAAGTTATAACAACCGAAAACTTTTTACCTGCAGTTCAAGAAGTTTGAATATAGATTTTTTCCTTTTTACTCTACGAATTTTTTTAATATTTATGTAAATGCGCTGCTAGTATTACATTATTAAAACGATATAATTATGGATCTTAAATAACCACGTAGATGTGCTCAAAGCAATTAATTATACATTTTTTATCGGCATTAAGGGCATTTAATTTCCTTCTACGAAAACTTTTGGTGCATACGACCACACAAAGAAGCTTACGCAAGCAAGCCAAATAAAGGTCTACACGTTAGCATCTTGCCGACATCTGCAAATCTCAAACATTTTACCACTTGCCGATGGGTTAAGTCCTCAACAAGCACTTTACGCACGTCAATTGCGCCACTCGAACACGGTAAATTGCTTACGTCCTACCTTTTGTTGTTACAGTTAACATTTCATGATCTTCATAATTTAAATTGTATAATTTACGCAATGCACAAAATGCTCATAATTCTAGCGGCGGCGGCGGAAAGAATGCTGAAAGTATGTATGCTCTGACATTACCTAAATGAAGTGTCTGATAAATATACTTGTGCAACTTACATAATTTTAGGCTTAAAACAGTAGGCTTCGGATACACCGTAAAATAACTTGTTCCACACAAAATTAACACCTCACCTGTATATGATGGCAGATTTACAACAGGAAACCCGAAGAATGGGCTCCTTGCTTATTACGAATGCCGTTGAAGGGTTCTTGCCGGCATTCGCATCTTCGCATAGATTTCATAGCTCAAATATGCTTGAGTGGCACGCTGTTGCTGGGTCGGATTGCAAACTCCATGCCAGCAAGCCGAGACCTCTAACCGGTTCGTTAGTTTTAGGCAAATTGAAATATAATTGGGAAGCTTTACAACTCTACGCACGACAGCGTTTCACGCACCGAAGAGAAGAGAGCGGAGTGGCGAAAATAAAATGGAAATGTAGCATAAAACAATTGGGGGCAGCTGAAAGCAGAAGGTAGAGAGGCAAGCAAGAAGAAGAGGCAGCAACACTGCAAGCGAAGCGTTCGTAATGAATGTGATGATGAAATGAAACGAGTAATGAAAAGCTGGCGCACACCATCAAGAGCTAAGCGCTGTTTAAGGCGCCTAGGCAACACCTGCCCAATTTCACCTTCATTAAGTGGGCTGCTTGACGGCAAGCGCCCATGAACACCTCATCCTCGCAGGACCCGGTGTTTATTTTTGTTATTTTTCAACTTCGCTGTGTTGGTGTGTGTATGTGGCAAATATTTTCACAGCTGACGCAACGGGTGGCATGCAACCAAATTATATGCACAGAGTTGGGGCTTTTGTCTTTGGAGGAATTTATATTTTGTGTAAACATGCAGCCGGGGTGTTTGAGCGGTATGCTGTGGCAGTTGTATGGTATCTCTGCATACCTCCACAGTCCATAAACAACGGTAGCCATTTATTCCACTTCTGATTTCGGAAAGCACATAATTACTTGTAATGTCAGGGTGACAAAACTGAAATTATTTGTTACGCATCGAGCATAGTGCAGCTGTGCTACAGCGTGTAACTGTAAAACGGACAACTGACACATAAACAATGAGACAACCCGCTCAACAATAAAGCGCCAACGGTCCATCGCTGTCACTGAATGATTTGCATTTTGACATTCACTCAACTGCATTTCTCGTGCGCGTTTACCCTGTCTCTCCCTCTCACCTCGCACTATTCATTTTGAAAGCGCTGCGCTGTGACAATCGCTTTGATTTTATGGTCTCAACAGCACATTAAAACACCGCCCGTTCTTTCAAATTTTCAAAATACACCACTGCTCTTATAATTACGTCGCAGAGTCGCATTGTGCCACATTACAATGTGGTATTAAATATATTCCCTTGGTGGCAGTGTGACGTTGGTTACATGCAGCATCCGTCAATCTGTTTTTGTAGTCACGCAAATTAGTACTCACGGAGTGCCTTCGAGCTGAAGAGCCAATAGCCTTTGTATTAACTGCGATTATGATAATTTAAGCTAAAGCATAGTGCTTAAAATCAGGATAATCGAATGGTATTCTTTTCAACAAGGATTTAAATAATATGAAACAAGATTAAACATTTTATTTATTCTTTTGCTCAATATTACGCCAGTTATTCAAACCATCCCTATATATGGTTACTTCGTTGAGTTCACCATATTGCACACTTGAATTGCTTCTTTTATAAATTTTATGATTACATTTGATCCCCACATCTCGATAAAAACTGATCCTAAATTATGAAAAACCAGAAAAGGCCAAAAAAGTTCGAGAGATCGATTTTGTCTCCAATCATGAATCACGTCTAGGACGAACTTTATAAATATTTTCAGTCTAGCGATGTTCCTTAGTTACGATATGGGCGTAATATAACAGTATAGGCATTCTCAAATGTTTCCAAAGAGCCGTTCCCAGCTGAGAACGTTATGAAAAATTGTAGGTTAAGTATAACAAATAATTTTCCCATTAATTACAATCAATTATGATCCAATGCTGCAATAGTTAATGACTATAATCAAATCTTTATATACCGATAACCGCCGAGAGTTTCAAAGTGCTTAACTTTTTAACAAAAAGTGAGCTCCTCAATTCCTTCACTCTTTACAAGTTCTGCCATTTGGTCACCATCCAGCACATGTCAAACCCACTTAACCTCGCCAGCATCTAGGTGCAACCATTAAGGATCGACACCTTGGACAGCAATTGAACTAATAAAACGAAACGTCAAACATGTTTTAAACTTTAACTGACAGGCGTGAGTGCGTACATAAATTGATTTAGACTGTCTATCAAGAATTTAACCACTCCTTCAAATCAACCCCTACCACAAGTAACGCACACTCAATGACTCTATATACACCAATGAATATATCTGTATGTGTTTGTGTTCCTCGAAGCATTTAAGCATTGAGCTATAGCTGTCACAGTCACCAACAATAAAGGCGTATGCATGAAAATGAAATGAGAGAATATGTGTGCCACCCACTTGAATGGTTGCGAGCCGCTTGTAAAGACGTGTCAGCTACTCCAATACATTTTGTTGGCCAACGCAGCACCCTCTTCAGCGGCAACAAGCGTTGGCAATAAGTGTCAGCTGCAGCATTGCAATTGGAACGTCCGGTTGAATGCATTAGACACACCAAATGTGAATAGATGTCACATAAAAGCAGAAAGCCATGTGAGGATGCCCGCTCAGGTATAGGCTCCGTTGGTTGTTTGTACTCATATGTAATGTGTCCATATCTGTGGTTGGGTTGATGGATTCGAATTTTGCTTGCAGCAACCGATAGAACCATTACAGTTTGTTAAATTGTAACTAGATAGGAGGGTCAGGAATCGATGAGTATTTTTTTATAAAAATTATGTTTAAATGTATAAAATAAAAAAGTCACGATTGATTAAACTTACCCGAATGTTTTCGAAAATGCTAATTTCGGATTTACGTTTCTTCAGTGTCTTCGATTCGCCAACGTTAGAGAGTAGCGAACAAACTATACCAACAATTCAAGGACACTAGCGGGACTTACGGTACAATCATTTGCTAATACGTCTATGAAAAATAAGCGCATGATTTTCTTCTATATTCTTGGAGAAGGAACTTTGGCGCGGAAAGGCCAAAAAATATTCCCCTCTCTTCCAGCAACGTCCATGTCAAAAGACAAAGCTATTCCGTATTTTCTGATTTTTAGAGTTGATTGCTTTATCAGAATTCTTGGAAGATTTCGTTTTTTATGCATGATTAGTTCATATCTCCCAAGATTCTTTATGAGGTCTTAGTAACACGTTGGCACGCTTATTCATCTTAGTAAAAATTACAAAGGAAACGAGAATTCCTAGGTTTTAAAGGCTTTTCTTTTCTGGGAATTTTTTTAAATACGGTACATCGGTCGATAATATCTCTAAAGGCATGAATTATTAATGTTAACTGGGTGACCTTATTACAATGTCGTTCGCTACTATACATCGTATAAATATACGATTTTGTATTATATAAATATGTGTTTAGAATGTATGCATTTGGCGTGTGTGGCTGCAACGAATGTAGCAAGAGTGACTGTTATTGCAACAGCCGGTACGCTTCGAAGGACCACTCCGGGGGGATGATATTGGATATGTCATTTCAAATGTCACAACAAACCCATCGAATATGTCAACTAAACTCTACTCAACTGAGTTATGCCCAGAGTCACCACGGCTGAGTCCTGCATTGCAGCGGTGAGTGGTGGTGTTGCATGTGAAGCGCTGATATCACCGACCGGATAAGCACAGTTGCATGCAGCCCTACATATATTATTCATTAATGGCAAGTACCGAAATCCCCATTGCCTTGAACGCCGCAGGGTGTTCCCTCGCTCAGCGGTGGCAATTGTCAAAATTTCTAATTTGCCCAATATGCAGGCAGCAGTTAGCAGATAAGTTTGCCAACAACAATAACAACAACACTAACAAGCGCAATTACTGTTCCCCATCGCCACGCTTACACTAATTACCAACTCGCACTAGTCGTAATCTGCAGGGCCTTGACTTTTGTTGACGCACCACCCCACCAACAGCAACACCAACAATCACCAGCCGTTCAACTTGCAACTTGTGCGCAGCTCTGTGCCGTCGGTCGGAATTGCTCATTAATTTTAAGTTCAGCTATGCTGATTTTTCTATTGCTCACAGTAATCGCTTTTTGACTCTATTAAACATTTCAGTTATGACATCGACATGGTGCAACAGTGGAGCATCGCGCCGCAGCTTCTGGCACAACTGTGGCAACAGCGGTAGCTACATTAGCATAGCAATAACAAACCAATGTCAACCGCAACTGCACAGCCGCTTGGCTGCCGCTCACACCCGCCTCATCTTCGCCGCTCGACACCCCGCCTTACTCCCAGACATCTATCTCGATAGTTGGCTCTCTTATTGCCACTTTTAGTGTGTCGGTAGGATCACTTCAGCTCGTTTGGTCGTTAGTCAAAGTTTTAATTACACTTTCACTGCGTTGTCGGGAGACGCCCAGCGCTCTCTCGCCGAAGCTTTCTTCTTTCACACTGCCTGCGCTGGTGGCGTATGTGTGCCTGTGCCGCGTTCGATGAGTGGGTGTTGCGGCCAGCCTCTTTCGCTGCTCCACCTCACCTTCAGTACGAAGCTGCGTATTGGTATTTATTCGGCGACAAAGATTTATCACCAAAGCGCTCCAATGACACTCCTATCGTCCGCCGAGCTCATCTTCATCCTCAACCTCGAAAAGAGTTTGCTTTTGTTTCTTTTTTTGTTTGGAACGTCGTTTTGTCGTTTGTCGCTGTGGCTTCGGGATGATAGAGTATACATTGTTTCGCTTTAATTGAAATTTCCCTTTTGTGTATATGCCGCACAGTTACATTTGTACATATATAATTTAGAAAATGTATGTATGTCTGTAGAGAAGCGAAAATATGATTTTGCTGGTGGTGAATATGTCATACGTCCCATAAACCAAATTTTTGTGGATGTGAAGACGAAAATCTTTGTAACCAATTTCAGTCCGCACTTTAGATAGGCAGAACCAGAAACTATCTCAGCCCTGCTGTTGTGTGGTGAGGTGCGTGGGACCTATGTAGAACTCTTCGTCATGATCCCAGCTTCCAACAAAAATTAAATAGACTTCTCTAAATTCTAATAACCATTCGAAGGCGGCTTAAAACTTGTAGATCGGATACAAGCAATATTTATCCTGCCACAGCTTTTAGAAAAGATATTAAGGTCAAGTATATACATATAGGTACACTTCGAAAGAAGTAAGTTCATTCGTCTTACTTCAGCGCAGCTATATTAAAGGTTTAGCTATCTCTGTAGTATAGTTAGTTGATCTATCTAAAGAAGAGGGATCAGACCAAACTTGCTTTCAAAAATTTAAGCTATAAATTTCTAATATTAAAAAATGTATGTTTGTTGTACAACAAACGAATAGAAAATTTTTTTGTGGAGCATATTGTTCGATGGGTACTTTTTACCGCAACAATCACCTGCTGAACCTACGGCTCGCACTTCATGCCGAACATGTCCAACATACCCGACATGGCACAACTTGGTGGTACAGCCATGTTGCCCATGACTTTTATGCCTTGACTGATGTTGTTGGTTTTGCTTTTAATATTGTGGCGCAATATTATTATTGTTGTTACAGGTACTTTTTTCTGGTCTACTTGTAGAAAGCTCGTTTATTTATGCTTTTTTCTCGTCGTCGCACTCATTATTGTAGTTGACTGGCGGCAGTAGACAACAAGCAATTGTTTTGTTGGCTGGCTAATTTCGGCAGTGCCATCATTGTCACCATTTAAGTTGCCACACCACAGTCACAGCCACATTGACGACAATTTGCGGCCGAACGCAAATAAATTTTCCTCATATTGCGGTTGTTCGTACGCTTTAATAAATGAAATTGTTGTCAATGTGTTCACCGTTTTCCGTTTTTTGCTCTTTTTTGTTGTGGTTGTCATGAAATGACTGGGACCGAGGTGGCGGCGGCGGTGACGTCTGCGGTTCGCCGTTGTTATGTTGCCATTATCGTATGTTACAATATTGTCATTTTGTTGCTTCTATTGTTGTTGTTGTTGCGAGCTGCTGGTGGTATCTTTAATTTTCACAATTTTCTTTTATTCCTGTATTTGTTGCATGCATCTGCTGTGCTGTAGGTTCCAATATTGTACTTGCAGTACAAGATATAATTAAGCCACAACTGCTACTTCCCGCGCGCCCTCCTCCACTCTGTTATCCGTCTGCTTCATTGTTTTTTCTTTATTATCTCTTTTTTATTGCCCTTCTGCTGTTGTTGTATTGGCATTGTTTTTCGAAAATTGCCATTTGCCACATTTGCAAAGCGGCAATGGTCGATCCCACGCGCGTGGTCCGAGCATGCCACGCGCTCCACAAAAAGCCGCACAATGCCAGCGGCACAGCGGAGCCTACAGCCGTTGCATGACAATCTGGCAATTGCTGCCGATGGCACCGTCAGTTGGCGGTTGGAAATTACGTAATTTTCGCTTGATGAAGATTTACGGCTTGCACAAGCCCAACCACTGGCTGGCAGGCTGACTGGCAAATTGAGGTGGGTGCCGCACGTTGGCAATAGTCGTCAGTCGTCCGCGCAGCTGCTAAAATAATAACACACGTATATACTCGCACATGCATCCATGCGCAATGTCGCTGGTCGCCGCCACCGCAATGAGATACGGTTAACTTTGGTTTCGGCTATTGGTTGTTAACCGCTGGCCTTATTGTCTCTGGTTTTTTGTGTGGCTATTGGCCTTTTCTATGGTTTTGCGCCGCGCTCAACAGTGACAACTCTATTTACCTATTCAAAGCTCGGTTAATGCCTTGCAACGACAACAACAATTAGATAAACAATAACATTCACTAAGTCAGAAGGACAAAACTTAATCTGGAAACATTTTTGTGTGTATGAAACACTTAAGCTCAGGCGCATTAATTGAAAAAAATCACAATGGAGACGAGAGTACGAATAAAGCCGAAGGAAATTAGTGATTGTGGTGGAAATTAAAATGAATTGGGTCAGTGGTTTTGTTGTTTGTGTCTATATGTTCGCCGCAAGCTCATTCCGTTGCTATCGACTTGTCGTGGCTGTTGTCTTTGCTCTTGCTCCTAATAAATTTGCCATTAAGACCTTTTGTCACTTAGCATAACTAAATATGGCGAATGGCTTAAGCTATATAAACTGAGAAAAAACGAACTGAAGAGTAAGATATTTGGGGTCAGATTTATTTTTGGGGATCTTAATATGATTTAACCAAAACTGCACGCTTACAGTAGATTTCAGATGATTATTTTTTGGATTCTAAAAATCGGAAGCATACAAGCTTTAGGAATATGCTTTTACTGGTGATACTCATATTTCGAAGCTATAATTGGTTTCCACTAGAAATGGTGTTGAACTGCAACAAACCCTACTCAAGTATTCTATTGGAAATCATCCAAATAATTCGGATACTTTTTCAACGATGATTTCATAGAAGATTAAGATAATAAAAGATCTGGCAAAATGCATAAATGTTTAGTTTATCTTTTCCAAAAGCTTATCGTCATCTCGAAATAAATTTTTGAGGTTGGAAATGATCGTCCAGAACGTTAGGACCCTCGTTAGAATATAGTTTTATATATTTTTGGCTTTCGACTTGTCAGAGATCGTAAGCTACAGCTCTCAACACTACGAAAGCCAAAAGCTTATCCTCATCTCGAAATAAATTTTTGAGATTGGAAATGATCGTCCAGAACGTTAGAACCCTCGTTAGAATAGAGTTTTATATATTTTTGGCATTCGACTTGACAGAGAACTTTTGAGTCTTTAAATACATAGTTAGTGTATTAATGGAAACTTTATTAATATTATATCTCTAGAACTCATCTTAATATCACGATTATTCTCTTATAAAACTTCGAAAATATTCTGGTAACAGAGCTCAGAACCCTATATTTACAGCTAACGCGATTATTCTTGTAATTGGTTAGTTCGTAGACGTCTTCAATTTATAAAAACACTTGGTTCTGCCAATATCCCACAATTATATTTATCCTTAATGCAACGTAACTTTACTAATAATTCTCGTAAATCCCTCAGCTTTACTCCACACTCCTGCCTATTTAATTGAATTTTCACATAATATAAATATCCACATAAGCTAGTGTGGTGTGTCAGAGTGTTTTCCTGATTGTCCATTGCTATTGATTGTTTAGATAGGCGTAACCACACTGCGTTTGATGTGTGTTCTTGCCACACTGTCCGCAACGCCACACTGATAATGAGGTTGGGCATTTGTTTAGTCGGTGGCTTACACAAATGCAAACGAAAACACTGAACGCCTCTTGCAGACTGAAGTACAAGTTCATTAACTCGACTATTAAACACACAAAGCCACACCACACAACTTTTCGAAGCAGATAATTATATATGCAGCGCACACATGCGAATGTTGTGTGCATGTGCGTGAGTGTGTATAGATTATAATGTATGAGTTTATATAATCCACACACTTGCGACAACAACTGCAACAAATTGATTATCTACTAAATATCGGCATATCAGCATGAAATCCGCACGTCACAATGAATAATGACTGAGTCATCACACACACACCCACAACGGCTGACACTTTAAGTGCTTGGCACACATACACGGCTTTACTTTCCTGTTTACTGTACTCCCCCTCACCTCTTCACCTTGCAGGTCTACAGCATGTCCACACCGAAGAGCAGTCGTGGCGGCGGCAACGGCAGCATTTTCGGTGGCGCCAGCTCCTCTGCCGGCAGTGGCAGTGATCCCAAAGAGAAGCTCCGTCGCATACCCAATGTACAGCCGGGCACTCTGATGTGCCAGCATCTCATAAAAGAGGGCACCTATGGTCGCATCTACGCGGGTAATCTCGGCGACTCTTGCGATGTTATCATCAAAACTGTCGTGGATGGCGCTTCGCTAACGCAGGTGGCCTGCCTGCTGCAAGAGGCCTCGACGCTAATCGGTGTGTGTCATCCGAACATATTGACGCCTTTGCTGGCGAACACCGAGCTACCGGGTCCACCCGAGATCGCCTATCCCTATCCGTCCAAAGGCAATCTGAAGATGTATGTAAACGAAAGATACTCCAATAGTAACGAAAAGTAATAACTAATAATAATATCTTCCTTACAGCTTCTTACAAAAGTCGCGTGAGCTCAACTCGCCGCTTAGCACCCGTCAACTGGTCGAGTTCGGTTTGCATGTGACCAAAGGCCTGGCGCATCTACACTCGTTGGGCATAATACATCGTGATGTTGCCACCCGCAATTGCTAGTGAGTGTTTATTGTAATTTTTTTTTGTGTTCTTAGTCCCGCTTTCTTTTAATACAATAAATTAATATTTCTTCTTCTTGCTTCTCACTCATTACAGTCTCGATATGGATTCCTATGTGAAAATTTGTGATAGCGCTCTGTCGCGTGATCTCTTTCCCGACGACTACCATTGCCTCGGTGACAACGAGAACCGTCCGCTTAAATGGATGGCTTTGGAATCTTTGCATAAAAAGTACTTCAACACTTATACCGATATTTGGACATTGGGTGTTCTCTTCTGGGAGTTGGCCACTTTGGCGCTCACGCCTTTCGAAGAGGTGGATATTTTCGAATTGAGCGCCTACCTCTCAGATGGCTTTCGCTTGGGTCAGCCGATCAACTGCCCCGATGAATTGTAAGTGGTTTCAAAAAACATTTTAAAATTTATGGTAGAGATATTAATTCTTAAAATGCAAATTTAAGTTGTACGTAAATATGACTTATGACTTCGTTTCAACCGATTATGATTTCGAAAACGAAAACCTATTCCAATTGAAATGTAAATTAGAGCTTGACTTCCATAAGGTACCTGAGACTACTACAAACTTCTCTTAAGGAATCGTGAAGTCAACCTTCGAGCACGATTTCCTATAAACAAATAAATACAGTAATCAGCTTCGAAGAACCAACTTATGTCTCCCGTATGTCTTATTATATCAATAAATCGATGTTACAAAGTTGGGTTAGGGAGAACCCAAACTCGAAGTAGATATTCAGTTGTTCGAATTTTGATATGAACTCTTCCCATGGTTCATTGCATAGAACAAACGTGCTGAAGTTCCTTAAATATAAGTTCTAATAAGACATCGATTTTACTTTCTTGTGTTGAACTAAACAAGTTCCATTTTTTTATTATCTACTCTTCAGCTTCACCGTGATGTCCTGTTGCTGGCTGGAAGATCCCAAGCAGAGACCTTCTTTTCCGCAACTGCTCGCTTACTTACAAGACTTTCACGAAGATCTGGGCAAGTATATATAAATCCATGCAAAGATCATGAACCTGATGAAGAGGGTGCGAGGAACCCAGGACAATGCCCTCGGCGCGTTTCAGATGTGTAAATAAATTGAAAAACCAGCTAATAAACCTATGAAATAGAAAAATCTATCAAATTAATTGGACATTTTACAGACAAATTAGTTAGTTATAAAATAAAAAAAAACAACAACAAAGTTATGCATGTGAATGTAAATAAAAGCACACACACTCACAAACAATTGCAATTGCAGCATACAATTATTGCAATGATTTAAAAAATAAAAATAAAAACACACTAATGCAACAAAAAACTCGGAAACTAAATGCATAGAAAACAGCAGAAAGAATGAAAAAATTGCAAGGTATTTTTAATAAAATTAATTAAATTGGGCTGCATAATTTTTTCCGATTTATTAAATGTGGTCGAATTGCGCGCAAAACTGCAAGCAACAACACACACATTTATTGTTATTGTATTGATTGTACTTATTATATATTAAACGAGTATTTAAACGTATTGTGGTATATATATATTTTAAAAATTTAAGCAAATACATACATATATGTATATGAAGCATATTTTTTACACACACATTTACTATGTAAGTATTAGAGCAAATGATGGACACTTTTAAATGGTGTAACGGTGAATAAGCAGTTACATAAGTATATACGAAATATGGCTGGAAAAAAGTGCGAGCAAACGAGCTGAACGAATAGTGAAATATGAAACTGCTAGTGAGCAACAACAACAGTGTGTATGTTTCAATATTTACATGAACCAATATAAAATATATATTATATACACGCGTATTACATGATATTTACAAAATAGCTATTTATCTATAGTTAATATTTAACACATCTGTTTCAGTGTACTACATATGTATATATGTGTAAATTGACACATCAATAAGCTGCACAACAACACAATAGCTGCAATTGTGCTGAAGTTGAAGTAAATTTAATAAATAAATTGTTGCCCAGAACAAAGGATCCAAAGAATCGTAAAGCATAATGACAAAACGATAACTTCGTTGTTCAAATTATTATAGTAATTGTATGATATTAACTCAATGCCATAGCGAAATTCACTTAATACATACACAAACTCATACACTTGCCAATAGCAACACCAACACCAATACACATATACATACACTGTTATACACCTACTGCCATTAATATAGTGAACAGAGTGCAATAAACAGCGTAAGGTCAAAAGTAAATGCAATTTCATGTTGATTGAATATTATTTTTATTACCGTATTTTACGTGTACTTTTGTACAAACCGTTACTTTTATTAGCAATTAATTTAGTAGCAATTTTTTTGTGCGCAGTTTTATTCACACAAAATTGTTACATATTGATATGTTTTACATAATATATGCATATCTAAATGCCCAGAAAAATTGCCTGATATACATATATGTGAAATAACATGAAATTCAATATAAAATATTTTCTATGCAATACAACTAAAAAAATTATTAAAATCAAACTTTAAAAGACTCTTAAAAACCGATTAGCCATTTTGTTGTTCAATACATTTCGTTTTTTCGGTTCGAAAGCCATAGCATCACAAGTACACTACGAACTGTTAACCAGTAAAATATTATCACTTGTCCATGAAATATCCGCCAGTTTGTTTTTGTTTGTTTTTTTAACATACTCATTAATTAATATGGACCAAGATTTCTTGCCACTGTGATGATATATTAGATTTGGTTAAAATCCTTACACTCAGATTAATCGCTCAGTTCTGGTTGGTTCGACTTACGAGCATCTAATAAATTGAGTATTCAATAAAAAAACCTAGAGTGGTCTTTTAATTAAGTAAATATAAAGAGTCAAATATATTAGACCTCGATGAGTTTAATTTCATGGATAAACTAACTGAATTCTATCCTCCGATGAATATTTCCTTGAGCAATACCTTAGCAGGAATTAGTTTAAATTTAGTCAATGGTTCGACGATTTTCTCAACTACATTAAAGAAACAGAAAACGTTAACCATAACTAAACCATTTTTGAAAGACATTTAAGCCCATAACAACTCGTAAGTATCCTTCATTAATCGATTTCGTGTGAGCTTTTATTTCAAATACTTTTAATGATCTTTCTCCATTTTCCTACCGGGTATGTAAAACTGAATGATCATGATACATATGAGGTGTGTTAAAAAAATAACGGGAATTTTTAAATTTCCAATTGTTCAAAAGTACAAAGTTTATATACATGCACTTGAAGTACTATAAAATTTTCATCTGTATTCATTACTTAATTTATTTATAGCAGTCGCTAAGGTTAGACGTGTTTTTATGAGCGATTTCCGTTTGTTAAAAGCTCACACTTTGTTGCTTGTTCGTGAATTCTTGAACAAAAAACAATATTGTAACGATGTCTTGTCCCAGACAGGACTCCGTGTGACTTTCTCCTCTCGTTTTACAAGCACACGAGAAATCACTGAAAGGATCAAAGGTTATCCCTAAATTCGATTTTGAAAAGTGTTTCGACGATTAGAAGAAGCGCTAGCAGAAGTGCATAACATCTAATGGGAACTATTTTGAAGGCAACATCATTAATGTTGTCGAACTGGAGAATCTCGTAATTTTTTGAACACACCTCGTACGTATGCACACGTACGCACACTACCACCTCGCCACCATTATCACACGAAGCGGTCAAACGCATTTTTATGCATTTCCAATTCACACAGCGATTTTATATATTTTTACACACAAACCTAGAAACATATTCAAATATAAAAGAACTATAATATCTATTCAATACAAGATGTAGATTGGAGTATACAAAACAAAGAACTTGAATGCAGTACACAGATAAAAAATACAATAGAAGTACACAAAATAATGAGAACAAATAAAACACAAATGTATGAATAAAAATGTAAGAAAAACACGCACCAAAATCGAACAACTGCCACGCCCATATCACACAGCACACACACACAAACCGAGCAAAAACAACAAAAAACAGCTTGTAATTGAAAATAAATTATAACAGATAAAGCAAAAAACGAAAGAAAAATGTATTAAGTGAAAATGAAAATAAAAAGCAAAAAAAAAAACCAAAATGATAATGGAAACGAAAACGATTTGTGATTGTGTCAATGTTACAACTAATTGTATTTTAATTAACTTAATAAAACATTAAAGTTGCAAACTAATAGGAAAATAATAATGCCACAAAGGCAAACTAACACAAAATAAAAACAAAAGGAAAAACAAAAAATCAACAAACAATGAAACCAATGAAAATAAGATAAATTCTACTCGTACTATTTGTATATTTGTATATGTCTTCGTTTCACTCTAAGTGTTCTTTGTCCACTTTTATATACACACAATGTATGACCAAGCCAGAAAACTACGGTACACACCTACATGTATACAAATAAATATACATACATACATACAAACACACACGAATTCAAAGCTAATAATTGTACTTGTATACGTAACTCTGTATTTGTATGTAACTGTATACGTAACTGTAACTGTAACTTTAATTGTAACTTTAACTATACTTGTAACTTGTATTTTGAAACTGTATATTTCAATAGTTCATCAAATCATCTCACTCAACTCAACCATCTCACTCACTAAATGGTCTCACTTATATAAAACACTTTACTTATGCAAGAGCAACCTGTGCAAAAAAAAATCGGTGCAAAAATACGAAAAATAAAATAACAAATAATTAATTAAATTATGCCGAAGTAAATATCAAGTCTAAATGTAATTTCAACTCTAAAAACCATTGTCGTCTTTAACAGTGTAAAACAAAAATAAAGAAAACTAAAATATTTCTGAAAAAATACTTTAAACTAAGCTGAAATTGTATGGACACGAACTACAAGTTCTTGAAACTACACACGCATACTACTAAAACACACAAGAAAACAAAAACAAACAACAAAACTACAGTATATGTTATTATTAAACTAAAATAAATTTCGAAAAAATACATCTGTGTGTCGCTATGTACTGAACTTAAGATGAGGATATGAAGAAGAATCTTTGGCTAAATTTGATTATCTGTAAATTCAATCACAACAATGTAAATTAAACCATGAAACACGATAAAAATATACACCAAATAGAAAGGTAGACAAACAACTTACATACATATGTATATAAATATACCAAAGATTTCGATTTTTGATATATCGAAAATTAAATATTCTCCAGAGAGCGATCTTATTTACAATTATTTTATCTTTTGTACAGGTTATGTTAGGTTAGGTTAAGGTGTAGGCCTCCGCGACTACAGAAAATCTCACATAGACAGCTCAAAACTGTCCTTTGTGGCACACGAATACTACTAACGAACCAAATAACAATTCCAGTCAATTCGCTAGGTCCGCCGATGGTGTGACTACCATGGAATTATAACCTCAGTCTGATGCTACACATTGGAGGAGAAAATATCTAGATGATTCATCCTCCCTTTCCTCCAAACAGCTTTTGCAACTTACATCTGGCAGATTCTTTGGTCTCACTGCATATATACTTATTAGACAGTATCCACTAATGGTGAAAAGACCGTTTTCGGTCCACCGTGAGTCAAAACTACAGCGAAAATAAACTGGACAACAACCATACGTCCAGTGTTTGGCGACTGTGTATAATCTTTAGGTAATTACTAAAAAATCAAATATCCATTAAACAATATTTGAAATATCACGGTGCTCCTATGTTTCATAAAATCTGAATCCTGGTTGTGCGTAGAATCCATTTAGACATGTAAAGTCTGAGAGGGAGATGACTAAAGAAGGAGTAGAATTAACAGATAATGTCAAATATCTGAAAGATCTTTGAACTTTGCACCAGACGGTTTTATTTGATTTCATTGTAGAATTCAGGACGACTTTTTGTTTACATGAACCGGTAAGGCAACAACAAGACCACATTGGAGTATTTTTTATATGAATTTTCCGAATTTTTATATTTATTTATATTCTGGCATTATTTCCATTTAAGGCATGTGATTAATTTTCTAAAGCTGTACCATTACAACTGACAGTTTTCAATTACTTTATCTCTAGTATAATTATTGTCAGCTACATCTCAAATGACTATATGTCACCCTAATTACGATTTTATTACAAAGTTTTTAGACAAAATAATTACACGAAATACCTGCTGTCCAGTAACTAACACACAAGCTTAGTTGCCGAACATTTAATTGTTTGACTTTTGTTGAAATTAAATTTCACACAACTTTCGTGCTAACAATTTATTGACTCACTAGTTAAATGGAAATTCAGAAAATAAATTTCAGCTGAAATTGAAAATATTGACAATTTGTTTCTATTTCCTGTATATATACATATGTACATATGTATGTTTGTGACACACTAAAACAAACACACAGAAACGCACACCGGCACATTTTCAAAAATCCAACATATTTGCAATTACCGTAATCGCATAAGAGAAGAATCAAATTAAATGAAAATAGAATCGAAAGCCGAAAATCAAAAATAACTCCTCTGCAAAATGCGTAAAGCAACTGTCCAAAATTGGAAGAAGCAAATAAAAAAAAAAGAATAGGCTAGAAAAAAAATGTGAAAAATATGAAGATAACAAATAAAAACGAACAGCAACAATGCATAAATAAATGAAAATTAAATGAAAAATGTTTGAATGTACGAAAATGAATAAACAATTGATATTTTGTTCCTTAACTGAAAATAATGAAAAACAGCATTTTTATTTGGAATTCAAAGCAAACGGCGGCCGATAGCTCCTAACTCCAACTCCAAATGTGTTGGAAAAGGTTAAGGCCGAAGCGCCCGCAAGCAAGTAAGTACTAAACGTATACAAGATACATCTACATCTAACTCTTAATATATATATTTGCGCTATCTTGGCAATGTAAGGAATAAATATTGTGAATATTTGTGTGTCTGTGCTTTTACAAATTGCATTGTTCCGGAAAAATATTTTCTTAATTATTTCAAAATATTAATCATCCGTACGGTCGGCAATTTATCAAACCAAAAAACCAAACAAACAACTGTGTATTTGTATATGGGTGTATTTTATTTTTGGCCGATAACCAGAAAATCAATTTACTTCATTTCTCTTAGTTGCTTCACTCCGTTTTACTTTAGGGAAAATACAGAGACACACACACATATAGGCTTGCTTGTAAATGTATTCGATGTCATAGCATTAGTCAGTCAAATAGTCACTTTACAGCCCTTTTTATTCACACACACACACACACACATCCCCATAAGCTCCGCTCTCACTTTCCAGAGCAGCCATTTTTTATTGTAACTGTAGATGTTTGTGTAGCGACTCAACAACATTTTTGCGCCTAAGTAAATGAAGTCGTTCAAAGTAAATATAATGAAGACAACAAATGCCCGCAAGGCTTAGCACATAAATCTCAGCAATTTGCCATTTATAAATGTAAACAAATTGTTTGTGTACATATCATATTGTATTGCCGAGTCCGTGCCTATGCTTGTAGTCGACTTTAAGGCGCACACAAAATGCGGAATTACTTTGGAAGGGCATAACTTTAAGGGCGCTAGCCAGAAAGTAAATCTTAAAAAAAAGCTTTAAAGGAGTTATGAATAAAGAGTAATATCATAGACTATAGTCTTAGGAGCTTTATAGTAATATACAATAGTCAAAATAGAAGAAAAGTGTCGAATTTATGTGGAATTAATGGCTGAGCCACTTGATTTGTTACAGTAAGACCGGAATAGTTCTATGAATTCTCTGTAGAAAACTGGCAAATAATCGAAAAATAATTCATCGACAAAATTTTCTTTAAATCACTAAAGCGTTATAAAAAGTCATGGATAGTACAGAACCTAACTCATAAATATCTACTAATTAGAAAACACAATGTTTTTTCAACAATCTAACCAAGTTGAAGTCTGTGAAACATAGAGAGTAGGGGTAAAATACAGATCAATCTAAAGACAGACCACTAGATTCAAAGTCATATTCGGGCAATTAGCGATAAATTTTATGGAAATGGAATCGAACTATACATTCAGCATCAAAAAGAATAATTGTGTTAAAAAAATAACAGGAATTTTCGTTTTTTGAAAAAATATTTATTCATTAGACCACAATATTGTTGTCGACTTCAAAATAATCCCCATTCGATAATATGCACTTATGCCAATACTTCTTTCAATAACCGTAAAACTTCCCAAACTCGATTTTTGCCTTTCAACGATTTCTAATATGCTTGTAAAACGAGAGCAGTCGCAAGGTTCTATTTCTTTTTGGAGATAGGAGAAATCACACGGATCCTGGGACTGTGGCATCGTTCGAATATTGTTTTTGGCCAAGAATTCACGAACAAACAACGAAGTTTGAAGCGAAGCTCATAAAAGCACATCTAATCTAAGCGACTGCAACAATTTCTCGTAATTTTTTTAACACATCAGATCAATACTGATACTGCTTCGCGAGGATGTACAAGTGAGATGTAAGAAATGATTGGATAGATCTCGCAAAGGCGGAGCATTCCTGAAGGAAATTTAGAGATTACATAGAAATTAGAGATTACATAATGAGATCGCAGGATACATTCTGGATCGAAACCAAGATAAAAGGAGATTCAGAACGGCATACATCATTTTCAGCAGCCGTTGCCCAACCATAGGATTCGGTGCAAGCGCTACGTACCATTTCTTTCATTAAATGTAACCTCAAATATTCAAAAAAAATACTAAATATATTTCCATTCCTCGACAATCTAGTTAAAAAATAACATACGATTTTCTTAACAATTTTTTTTTGTGACAAACCATAAACTAATCATAGACACTCAATCTACATATTTTCTGAAAAAAAACACAAAACAAAAACTGCTGTTTATTTCTAACTGAGAGGATTAATATGCATATGGTATGTACTCGTACATATTGCATACATTTGAGCTTTCTCTAGATATGCTTATATAAAGCTCAGACATAATTAACGCTCAACAGTGATACACAAAAAAATTTTATGAATTTTTGTATCATTCATATTTTTTTGCTTTGCTTCCAATGAAATTACAAAAATAAAATGAATAAAATTTTGCCAGAAAATGCACTAGAGGCTTTCCTATGAATGCAATCATATATTTCCAATACAAATTTATATGCGAATGAGTGTTTGAACGAGTGTGTGTGGCTACATATGCATACAATAAATATTTTGGATGATTGGCATGAATTTTCCATTTGATTAAACGCAAACATTGACATGACCAGCATAACAGGCCGTCGAGCAAATAACACGCCAGCAACAAGGATTGAAGTAGAATGAGAGTGAACGGGAGTGCAGTGCAACTTAGGCATCGAGGGTGTGGGTAATGAACTAGGCAGAATGTACTCGAAATCACAGCAGAAGCAGGCCAAAAATGCAACGAAGCGCAATGAATTGAAAACGAGTGTAACGAACATTTGTCGATGCGAAGTCGAGAGCAATGCGGCTGGAATGAAAAATTAGTGGACAGTAACTAAAGCGTAAGTAAGTAAATTTCGGAAAGTTTAAAAAGTTTGTCGAATTGCAATTGAGAGTTCCACAATGTGCTTTGTTTCGAGTGCTGCAGGTTACACCACCGACAAACAGGACCGGACCGGAAGGCGCCAAACGTAATGGAATAATTAAAAATGTACGCCAAGTTAGAGACAGAATAAAACGACAATGGAGCCCGAGGAAGGAAGGGGAAGAAGAAGGAGATGAGGAGCCAGAGTTGAGTTGAGTTGCGAAGAACAAAAGTGCTTAAGTAGCAAATCACAGCGGGTAGCGAGCGTGAGGCGGCGACGATAACGTTGGCAACGCAGCAGGTAAACAAATTGGAACAGATGGTAGGAGGAAGGGGGAGAAAGCTGGAGCGCAATAGCGACGAAGATGAAAAGAATGCTAGTGTTGACAAGCGTTGACCGAAGACCGGCAAAAAAGTAAGAAAAAAGCAAAGTAAATTAAATAAAAAGAAGAAGGCAAAGAAAGCGCCAGCTGAAATAGGAAAACTTAAAAAGTAAATTGGTATTTAAAGAACAACAAAATCAGACGAAGAACAACAAAGAAGTTTCGCTGGAATTTTTCCACAAACTTACGACTAAGCAAGCGTAACTAACAGCGGCGAATAGCCAACGCGAACATCAAGTATAGAAAAAATAAAGGGGAGGGGCGACGCGCAATATGCTCAAGTCAATGCGTTGGAAAATGGCGCTGAGCAGCAGCGAGGGGCGCACAAAACAAAAACAAAAGCACACACACACATATGAACTCTGCAACGCATACAAGCCTCGTTGATGGCTGGCGTGTGCAAAAAGTGTAAACAAAAACAAATAAATTAAGTGTAACAACAACAAGAACAGCAATATCGCTCTGAAAAGCAATAAAGCAGCAGTGGCAACAACAAATCACCAACATTAGAGGGTTGAAAGCAACAGCCAACGGAGAGCCACACACAGCAGGACTTAAGGACAACACATCCACGCTGCGGAAATGGTGCGATTTAATTAAACGGCCATTAAATCAGCAATTAACAGCAACATAAACAACAACAACAAAAATTAAAGCAAATCTGTGTGTTGTTGTTGTGTGTGTGCGACATTGACATTAAACGTACAACGCGTCATTAGTTGACGGCGACGCCAATGACAGCAACAACAACAAAGATGAAAACAAACAACAACTTAGTATATATTGTGCTGCGGGCAATGTTACCATTATTGCTGTTGAGACATTTGTCGTAGTCGCCGTCGCCATAACTCACAGTATGTACATATGTTTACGCAGCTTGTTGCTGCTGCTATTGCCATTGCTGCCAGGCAGTTATTGCTCTCATGTCGCCAACACATGTCATTTGTGTTGTGTGCCCCCTCCGCGCTCCACTCTCGGCATGTTTACTACTTAGTCTGCTGCGCTGTTATTCCGCCAGCGCATTTCGCCTTTTCGTCCGCACAGCAACTTAAGTGAACTCCAAAGGAATTTGTAGCTCTCAAAGCGAAAGGCGCGATAGCAATAATAACAACACTGATTGCACAACAATCCGCAATAAGTTGCTGGTGACGGCACATCGCAAGCTTGAGGATAGCAGCCAATACACAGTGAAATTATGGAAGGAATATCTATCGTAAGAAACAATAAAAAAGTCGAGCTCAGTTCAGTGGAAGATCTAATTTAGAGAAATTTCGACTTCAAAATATTGATACTTTGTACTTTTATAAGTATTTTATTTAAACGACTTACTTTAGACTTTAATTCATATTAAGCCGTATATTTTATAGATATTATTAATATCGATAATTTCGATAACTTTTTCCGATAATTAATAAAAACTCTCAAGCAACATGAGTCTTAAAATCGTTAATTTTGGTATCGTCATCGATAGTTAATGAAATCTGTCAAATATCGTTCGACTTAAAATCGATATTTTCGATATCATTATCGATAAATCATCACAAAAAATCTATCGATGGCGCTATTTCACTAGTTTTACTTATTTGTAACAGTAGTCATATGTAGAAGTTCACGTAAGTGAGGAAAGTTTCTGACTGCCATTCACTTGGGAGTGGCCAGGAACGATTCTTTTACATGTGGCTCAAGCAGCTCACAACTTCCGGTCTTAGACCAAGTATCCTCTGGGTAGCCAACAGACATCCGTCTGGAAGCGAGCTAAAGTGAGAAGGCGAATCCCGCTTATGCGGTTGTGCGTAGGGCTTGGGACCCACCACATAAAAACGAATAACCAGTGAATAAGAAACACAGGCCTCGGATGAGAAACCCCCCTTTAAAGTCCTCTCTCGACGAACAAAAACTAAACTCTACAAGTCCCTCATTATTCCCGTCCTACTTTATGGTGCAGAAGCGTGGACGGTGTCAACATCCGATGAGACGGCACTAGGAGTTTTCGAGAGAAAGGTTTTGCGGAAGATTTACGGTCCCTTAAACATTGGCAACGGCGAATACCGCAGAAGATGGAATGATGAGCTGTATGTGTTGTTCGACGACATAGACATAGTCCAGCGAATAAAAAGACAGCGGCTACGCTGGCTGGGTCATGTTGTTCGAATGGATGAAAGTGCCCCAGCTCTGAAAGTTTTCGATGCAGTACCCGCTGGTGGAAGCCGAGGAAGAGGGAGACCTCCACTCCGTTGGAAGGACCAGGTGGAGAAGGACCTGTCTTCACTTGGTATTACCAATTGGCGCCAAACCGCCAAAAGGAGAGATGCGTGGCGCACTGTTGTGGACTCGGCTATAACCGCGTAAGCGGTTTCTACGCCAGTTAAGAAGAAGAAGAAGATTGATTCGAGGTCTTAAATCACGCAAAAAATTCGATGAAAGCCTATGAACATAAGAAGCACATACGAGATAAAACACATATGTACTAAACCAAATTCGTTGTTATTATTTATTTTATACCTTCTTTCATGAATTTTTTTGGAAAAAAATTAGTGCTGTAGGTTTATTTTACTTATTATTATATGAAAGTACAACATTTGAAGGATACTTAAAAAAAGTTTTATCGAAAAATAGTGAGGAATTTAAGTTTTAACGGATTAAGTTTAAAATAATTTTTTGTGCGGTGGCCAGCCTACAGCATCACTTGATCATCCGAAACCAAAAAATCAAAATGCTTTCTTTAGTTTATTAGTTTATCTTTCAATTGACGACGAGTTTTTTTTTAATTTTTCAATTTTTGGTACCATTTTTAAGCCAAAATAACGATTGTAGACGAAAAAATCGAGCTATTTGTTATTGTAAAATTGTTAGTTGTTAGTAATTAAATATGTAGAATATTTGTTCAAAATTTCAAAACGATCGATGCAGTAGTTTTTTCTGTAGGCTGGTCACCGACTTTAAAAATGACATATTTAGGAAAATCGATTCAAAGTTTTGTACACTCAGCGCTAGTAGCTGGAGGTACCGTTATTCAACCTGCTGTAACTTCGTTAGTTTTTCTCCGAATGGCCTAAAACTTTAACACAATGTGAATATTTTGATATGTTGATGGTTCACAAAAAAAATAAAAAAATTAAAAAAAAAGTTGTCAAACCTTAACAACCCCCCCCCCCATTAATGTAGTTGCTATCGTAGCCGATATATCGATTATAGAGATATTTTTCGATAAAATAATTGTGAAAATCGTATACACGTCTTTCTACGGAGCATTTTCTGGAAATCATAAAACCATATAAAGTCGCTTAAGTCTGACCGAGGGAAAATGGACGATATCTCCAATACGTTCTTAACTTTTCAGAAAACCCGTTAAGCCGATGATTGAGGCTATACTTCAACCATATTGGGTAAGGCAGTGGATGGAAATTAAGAGATTTCGTTGAAACTTTTTTTTATCTTTTGAAACTGAATTCTAAAAGCATGCATTTCCAGTAAGATGAGGTAGAACCGCTCGAGTTAAACTCTACACTCTCTACTAAGCTACAGTATCTAATTATTTTACAAGTTGCAAGATTAATCTGTATTTCGAATTAACTTAAAAAATCTCTCACTGTAAACTCGAGAACGAAACTAAACATATTCACCTAGTATATATATGTATGTGCTATGAACAAAATAATTTAACTAAGTAGTCTCAGCTTCGTTGAGCTCATGTTGAGCGACGAAATTGCAACTTCCGTTGGCGCACGCCCGACACCCAACACCCGCGACGGCATCCACTTCCGTGCAATGTCCGCGCTATTTTGCGAGCTGTCAGACTGTTGAGTGCATGCAAGAGGCAGGCAACAAACGGCAAACAGCGAAGGCAATGGCTGGCTGTCACTCAATGGCAAGCTGCAGAGGCGTCGAAGACAGCAGCAACAGTAGCAAAACAAGCGGCGGAAACAAAGCGGGCGCCATTTTTTTCTTTTTAATTTTCTTTGTAGTTTTTCTTAGTTTAAATTTTTCGAATTTTTTGTTGTTGCCGCCTGTGACAGCGCGCGTCGCACCCACTGCGCGACTCGGCAACTAGCAGCAACCAGCTGGTAGCAAGCAAAACAACAGCTGTTGGTGAAGGCTGCGGGGGATAAATTGAAAAAATTATAAAAAAATGAAATATAAAATAAAGGAACAAAGCGCTGAATAAAACTGTAAATCCTGAAGTGATTTTATCTCAGTATGTATGTGTTGTTGTCTATTTTCAATTTGCGACTAACTGCTGATTCCATGTATTTATTTTTATAAAAAATACTTACAAATGAAAACATTTGTCGCAGCCTTTTTCAGCTTTTTTCGGTGAATCGTCATTTTTTGCTCAGTTGTAAATCGCTTGTGCTCAAAAGCTTTTTGTCGTCACACACACACACCAATGCATATATCTCTTTGTGCCTTTTTGATTACCCAATTTCACATGTACGCTAATTTTGTATTTGTTGTTGTTGTTTTGCAATTTCCAGTTTGCTACAAATTATCGAAATAGCGCGCTCTACCCGGCCACCCGCTGTGCAATCATGCAACAATGCGCAATGTATATATATATATATTTGTATGCATGTGTATTTCCATACCTTTCATACAGTTCACATACTTTCAAAGTGAAGTGAAAGTGCAAAGGCCATTGCAGTAAAATATTGTATCAATGAGCCTGACTGATCGCCCGCGTTGAAAATCGATATATTGAAATTGAATTGCCAACAACAACAAAAAAATAAGCGATTGCCAGCAGGCATTCAAGTCGGTATTTTTTCACTTTTCCCCTTTTCTGTCGCACACATTTCGGTGGGGTGAATGCATGACACAAGGTAATAAAAAACTGTCAAAATTGCACATTGTTGCCGTCAAGTGACGAGTTTCGACCTATTGTTGTAAATATACATACATATTTATTTATAAATATACTCGTATGAAATATAGCTTTGGAAACACCCAGCGAAGCGAAAACCAAAATATTTGAAAATTCAAAATTTTATTGTCAAACGCAAGCTTTTAAGGATATTAATATATATACATACATATATAAAGGAATTAATATATTATCGGGTACTTAGGACGTAAAATCAGTCTGGCTAGAGTTACAACAAGGACATGTATATCACCTACTTGTATGGGTGGTTCATATATATTTTTATCTTTTTTTTTAAGATACAACACTCTTTTTCATTCACAGGCCTGGTTCAGCACATAAAGGCTCTGAATCTTTAACGAATCTTTCTCATAAACTTGGTGTATCGATGAAAATCTGATGATCTCAAACTAGTGCTCCAAAACAGCAAATTTATAGAATCGGTAACTCTGACCACAAGGCCACCCGCCATACTGAGATCTTTGTGGTTTTCTCCACACCAAATAAACCTGTTCCAATATCTTATTTAAAAAAGATTGCAAAATTGTGCAACATTGTTAAAATAAATTACGAAAACAATAAGAGAAGTGTTCAACGGGAATTTTCGTATTCTTAATATATATTCGTTCATTAACATTAATGTTGTCGTCTTCAAGATAGTCTTCATACGCTATTATGCACTTATGCCAGCGCTTTTCCTAATCGTGGAAACAATTCTCAAACTCTATTTTTGGTATAGCCTTTGGCTCTTTCAACGAATTTTCGTATGCATGTAAAACGACAGCTCTTTCCCTAATGAAAATTTTAAAATTCCCATTATTTTTTCCTAAACGGGTATACTCCACTTATATTATATTTGGTAAGAGAAACTTAGAAAACTTCAATAGATTCCTTAAGATAGCAAAAGTAAATTGACCAAGAAAAAACGTTAACTTCGGCTGTACCGAAGCTAATATACCCTTCACAGGTGCATTTCTTTTAGCAATTTTTTCGGAGTTTAAATTATTATTTCTATGAACAATAACTCATACCAAATTTCGTGAAGATATGTAGTAAAATGCGGAAGTTTTCCATACAAGCCCTTGATTCCGATCGTTCAGCTATATGATATAGTGGTCCGATATCCGACAAATGAGCAGCTTCTTGAAGAGAAAATAACATCTGCAAAATTTCAAAACGATATCTTAAAAACTGAAGGACTAGTTCGTATATATACAGACAGACAGACGGACATGGCTAAATCGACTCAGTTCAACATACTGATCATTTATATAAATACTTTATAGGGCCTTCGACTCTTCCTTCTGGGTGTTACAAACTCCGTGACAAACTTACTATACCCTGTTCAGGGTATAAAAATCTACCAAACTCCAAACAATTTATATGATATGGTCGGATATGGTATATGTGGAACAGAATTGCTGCTATGTGCTTTGAAGGATCTCAGTACTTATTAAAAGACTTTCGATATTATTTAAACCTTTTGCTTACTGGGTAAAAGAAATATATCTGCATTTGTTTGTGTTTGTAATGTAAAGTATGCTTTATGTATAATATATACATATGCATGAATGTATGTGTGTGTATTTGCGAACAGACTGGTTGTAAAGCATTTCATGCAGTTAACGCGTTGCCGCCCCTTAGCTACTCATGCCGTGCCTGACATTCTCACTTGCCCGCCGCACAACTGATGCAACGTATTGTTGTGATTATTGTGCATTCCTGCAGTCCCCCACACCTCGCATGGCAAAGGCGGCCTGCTTCATGCCCCCAAAAATATGGCCGCCGCCTGTGAATCAATGATTGCCGATACAGCCAACGAATTGCTGCAACAAAGCACTTTTCGTTAGTTGCTTGCCAAGTGGGTGTGTTTTTGTGTGTGCGACGGGTGACACGCGCCGCTCATGCCACACATGCCACTCAAACCCAACAACAAGCCGCCCGCCGTATGCACGCTCGTCATTGTGCCACTTGTGTTGCTATGCTTTATTGCTTTTAAATTTGCTAAATTTGCCGAATTTCATCAATACCAGCAGCAGTCAGTCAGTGAGCAAATTTTAATCTACAAGCATATTGGCACCCTTACTTGACACCAACACATACACACTTTGAATTATTTTTCTATATTTTGTTGATAGTCTTTTTGGCCTGCAGGCAAATTTTATGTTTGTGCGCACTGACTGAGGCACTCGCTTTACCGTCAATGTGTGCTGCACTGAGCTACAGATGTGCATACTTCGAAGTCATTTAATTCACCAATTTGCTCGTTAGTCTTTGCTGACGGCACACCAACACACACAGACGCCCCACTCACCCACACCCCCTCCGATGTTCATTCACATGTGTTCGTGTTCGTAGATTTTATTAGTTGTGTGTCGGTGTTTGTGTGCCTTTGATTTGATTAGCATAATTTGAAAAACTAAATGCACACTTCTCTAACCCCGAGGCGGTTTGAGCGACCCCCAGCCCACATAACCACACGCAACCACACAACCCGAAGCACCCTTGGAAGACAAGCTATTTCACAGTTAATCTATTTGTTTGTCGCCTGCTGCAGCCATCTTTTTCACTGCTGCATTAAAGGAAGCGGGTGAGAGAGGAGGGAGAGCAACAAGAATTTATTTAAATCATATAAAATTCCCATTTGTGTGAGTTCACTGAATTTGCGCATTTCCATTGCGTTGCAAATTAGTTGGGGCACCCGCTTTGACCTCAACCAGGCGGCGGCGCCACACACATACTCTCACACAAACACACATATGCCCTGCGGCGTGCATGCGTTCGCAAGCCATTTCGTTTCGGCGCTGCGGGTGTTAAAACTAACTTTTCTTCTTTTTACTTTTTTTGGTATTTTGCTGACTGCGCAAAATGTCAATTTCCACTGTTATTGCCAACATATTGCGAATTTTTTTCAAACACATATTATTTTCAACCGTCACTCAGCTACTAGAAACCGAAAACGAAAGAGAAAAAATGCACAAAATGATGGAAAACCCCGCCGCTAGCCGTCCATTCCATAAGCCTAAAAAAACATATGACACCGCAGCACTCTTCTTACATTTCACTATCCCTTTTTCTTCTGTCGAAAGGCCGAAGCGCACCCGCTGCTTCATAACTTTTACCGTTATGCAAAAATGTGGCAGTCGAAAATAAAAAAAGCCTAAATATGCACGAAACTAGGCCAACGGTCAAGTGACAAAAGATACAGAAGCCCACACACACCCGCAAATTCCCAAATCTACAAAAATACAAAAGTGTTCGCTACAAAGTTAAAATGTCTGACCGCCCAGCGACTTTAATGGCAAAGCTAAGCTAACGGCACATTTGAAAAGAAAACTATCCGAAAGTAAGAAATGAAAATTCACTCAAAATCATTGATGTGATAAAATGTGGCAATGCCCAAAGCAAATGTGTAATGAAACAGAAGAAAGAACACATGTTAGGCAGCAAAAAAAATTATTAATTGTAGAAAATATGTAAATGTTTTTTGTAATGTTGAGATACAGTAACATTTGTAAGAAATTGTGTAGACATCATTTATGGAGAATAAAATTTATTGCGCAAAATAGTAATTCAACAATTTTAGAGAATATTTTCCGCTTATTTTACTAAAAGAGAAAAGGAAGAAAGAATGAGTGATGTTTCAGAAAAATAAATCATCAGCATATTATATTATACTAGTTCGACAATTCGAAAGTTATATAATATACATATGTGGTAGCAAACCACTGTATATCGAAAATCGTCTAAGCAGATCCAATCTGTTAAAATATACCACATATGAAAGCATTGTTTCTGTATCATCCTTAAAACTGTTTATAGAAGTAATTTCTAAAGGATTGTTTCCTACTTTCTTCTCTTGAAAATCGAGGGATTCTTTAAAGTCAAACTAGAGTGTATACTCCTTTAATATGGACGAGGAATCTCATATTCAAGTCTCCTACTCAGATAAGTGTGGTATTAGGTTAGAGTAGATCAAGCCAACTTAAGCTGTTTTGGTTTCTAGTAGAAATAGTGAATATGAATATTATTATATATTACTTGGTCAATATGTTTCCAAAGTATAAGACAATGTCGAGTCTTGAATAAATTGATTAGAACCACTTTAATATTTTCTTATGCTTAAATCTTCTCGCAAATAGCGGTCGGTCTTTAATCAACTTCCGAAACAGTAATTTCACATGACTGTACAACATCTTAAAGCTATTTTTCGTTAGCGACATTTCGATCAATTTCATGATCCCAAAAACCTGTTCACAAGACTATGTTGATACAGTGACTTTATGTGTGTTCTGAGTAGGGATGCAAACATCGTGAAATGAAACATCGATGGTTCGATGTATCGATATTTCTTCAAAACCCATCGAAATCAAAAACATCGGCCATTAAAACATCGATGTATTTTTGAACTTGTTTAACTTATTTTAAATTAAGTGTGAAAAGCTAAGGGATACAGAAGCAGAAGCATAACTAAATGAAATGTAGTACGTCTTAAGTTGATACATTTTATTTCACCTAGCATTATATGTCTGTTAAAGTTTTTTCTCAATAAATAACAGAATTTCAAAACAACGACATGGAAAGTTTTTTCACTGTCATTTCTTTTCGATTTTACCTCTGCTTGATAGTTGACCTGAGTTTAGAAATCGGTCGTGGCCACTGAAGTGGGCACAATGTGTAAATATTAATAAGCCTATTTATGCAACTCCGGAAACACAGTATTCATGTCAACCCAAACTCTATTGGCTTCTGATTGGTAGGGGTAACAGCCGATTTACATTTTCTCTTCAACCTTCCGTCCCTGTAATTGTAGATAAATTTGACAGCTTACATTTCACCTTTTGGTGGACCAAATGTTTATTCTGGTTCCAAATATCAAACGAGTATTCTGTTTCACACTCATCCGAAGATTCCGCTGTATCAGCGCGATTCTTTGAATTTTTTATGAAACAAAAAAAGTATTTCCTTTAGCCATAGCATCTTTAAAATGCAGTAATTCGAATCTCTGATCTAACACAGTAGCCTACGCCAGAATTAAATTGTATAAATAAATCATAAAAGTAACCGCAGTATTGTCCAAGCGCACATTCCCTTAACGAATTCTCTGTATTTTACAAAAATCGAATTCCAATGTAATAAAGCGTATCCAAATAGAGGGTTTCGAGTTAATACCCCAAAAAGTGTGAAGGTGTGAAGTCAATTTTTTATATAAAACATCGACATAAAACATCGTTAAAAGTGACATCGATGCATCGATGTTTTTAGACTTTTTGACGAAAACATCGATGTTTCAAAAACATCGTTTGCATCCCTAGTTCTGAGCTGTGTTAAAAAAATAACGGGAATTTGTCCAAAAGACTGTCGTTTGCAAGGATGGATGAAATGCCGTAAAACCTATTGTCAATATGCTTCGACCAATGAAAGAAGCACTGGCATAAGTGTGTAATATCGAAGTGACTTTTTTGAAGGCGACAACATTTATGTGGGCGAGTTAATAACTTTTTTTCGAGAAAACCAAAATTCCCGTTATATTTTGAACACACCTGTCAAGAATAATTTATATGGAAAAGTGATTATGTCGACTTCTTGGTTGCTATTTGATATACCCTCGGGGATACGTAGCGTAGAGCTCTCATAAAACTATCTGAACCTTACCAGATTTTATTCGAAGCGAAATTTAAATTTTATTTCTGATGTATAATTCAATTGAATGTGTAAGTAATAAAATTCCAATTTTTTCCCAAATTTCGCAAGTCACTAACTTATGTAGCTTTGATAAAGTTGAATTTATCATGAAATTCGATCGATTCTGCGACTAATTTGAGGCCTTGTTAAATTATTCATAATAAACAATTTATAACTATATGAAATCTATTTTTGTCATTTTACATATCAATAGCCTTGCAAATACAGATATATAGATATGTATATAATATACATATATAATGTTTATTCGTGCAACGAACTAAATATTTAATTAATATTGCAAAATTTTTTAAATTTCTGACACACTCGAAATGTAATAAAAACTATCGAAAATCCATTATTATTAAATGCATAATATTAAATGATGCTAAATGCACTGCAGCTGACAGCAGATTGATGAAGTAAAAAATGAAAAACGAAAAACCAAAATAAAAACAAATTTTTCCTAATCATTTCAATTAAAATTCACCGCATTTTTCAAACAATTTATAAACGAAAACAAATACGCTGCAAATAAACATTTTATACAAAATGTGTGTGCGAAAATTGCGAAGAAAAAATGTAATTATTGAACATTTTCCAATACAGCACGTTGTCGACCACAAAAACGTGGCTAAATTTCTGCCAATTAAGGACATGTTAAAAACCACAAGCAAAATACGCAAAACCACAGTATGTAAAAAGCTCGAATACAAAGCGAAGCGAAGCCAAGTGAATTGGCAGAGCTGGGCCGAAGGAGTAGAAAGCAAAGCTGTATGCCTGTGTGTGTGGGATGTGTGCTACTGAAATGTACACAAAAGGCGTGCAGAAAAACTAGAAATACCTCCAAGCAAGTGCTAATAAAAACTTCGTAAGCCTAGCACGCACACACACACATACAAACATATTGAAAATAAACTTTATAAATATGCCCCCCTAACCCACACACACACACCCATACTCACTATTCATACACAAGTAGAAATCCACATGAAGTTCAACGTAGGCGACTCCATTGTGGTGATTCTAGCAGCGAGCGTTTTTCGCTGCTAAGCAGCAGTGTTCCGCTGAATTGTGAGTTTTTCAGCTTTTTTCTCAACGTTCATTCATTTTTTGTGATTTACTTTTTATTTGCGTCATTTCTTTCGCATTTTCATTTTCCTTTTGCTTTTATTTATTAAATGCTGCCACTAAATGCTCATAGCCTGTGGCGCAGCAATAGTACCCAACAATTGCCAGGATATGGCAGTGAATTCATAGAATACAAAATTCGTGCGTGTTGTTGTTGCTTGTATATTGGGTAGTTGAAAGAGCGTGTGGACCTCGCTGCTACGCTTACAAACGGAAACCGGAAACAGGAAGTTCAAAAAATGTGAGTGAAAAAATTGTACGTGAACTCCCGCTAATATACTTAGGTACCTTATATACCGTTAGAGGAGACAAGGCAGCAATTGCTGGCGCAAAGGCGCGTCTCTCAAGGAGCTTAGTTGCAGCAGCACAAAATTTTAAATTGAAGTTGAAGTATAAAAATTATATTGAATTAAAGAGAGAGTTTAGATTAAGGCACACAGGCTATCTTGGGCCTAATCGTACATATTCGTATATTTAAATGCTTGTGAATTTGTTACGAAGAATTGAATAGGAAGCGATGCCTTTTAGACGAGTATGAATTTATTTAAATTTAATTTTTTTTTCGAAAGAATATTAAGCCGAGTAAATATGACTACAGATCTTCTCGAATTTATGCTTGAATACATACTAAACAATTTCTCTCTTTTTTAATTAATTGAAAAAATATTAACATCGCAATTCAAATATCTGGTGATTGGAGAACAGGGCAATAAATAGAACTTTCCAAAACAAATTAGTGTTGTTGGAGATTCAAGAATTTTTGAGGTTGGACTTTAAATGACCTTTGCAAAATAGGGAGCTCCCGAGGTTAAGAGTTCCAATAAACTCTACGTACTCAATAAAAATCCACCCTGCCATAGTTGAAGGGGTTCTAATTGATGACCTCTGTCCGATCGGATTGCACACAGTATGATATAATATTTTATAGGATGCTGATAAAACAGTAAGAATTCCTTAGAAGAAGACGAGTTAAAATCAGCTCAACATTTCATAATTGAATGTCCCTTTATTGGGTGATAAGGGTTAAAATATCTTGGATCTCAAATCTTTAGACACCCACATGAATTAGTGGAATTGAACGCCTAAGCATTTTTATGACAGATTCAAGACACTTTGAGATACTACAGAAGTTCTTCTTTTTTCACAAAGAACTGTCATAAAGTGTCCAAGTGAGATCGTGCCGCCTTGCAGATCAGCCATAGAATCTAACCTAACACTGGAGAGTTAACATCGATCATCTTGAGGTTTTTATTTTCTAAGTGAATTCTGTCAATGTTTTCTTTTATTTCTTGTATAAACACGTTTCTGTCGATTCCATAAAGACGGTACTTCTGCTGAGAAATAATGTTTTCTAAAATCAGCTACAGTATAAAGGTCAAAACCTATGAAAAATCACATTTTTTTGCTTTGCTTCGGAAACTTAATAGATTTTTTCCCAAACAAATTATGCGAAATCTTTCCAGGATTTTAAATTTGCTAAATGAAGACACTAATTGTGATGTGATGTCATATCATGTGATGAAATGTGTTGCTATGATGTTGCGATATGATGTGACATACTTTATTGATATCATTTGATATGTTGTGTGATATGTAGTGTAAAGTAAAGCACTGCTGTGATTTATGTTATTGTTTCATTAAAACATTGAAAATTCCCTAGTCAATTGTATATGAATATACATGACACATAAATAAGTAAACAATGCTACATATATACATTTATATAACACATACATACCCAAACAGATATATGACAAAAACAGATATATGATAACAAAAACATTAACACAACAAACGTACGTGTACATTTTATGATTACGTTCACTAGTAATTGTTGCTTCTCTCCTCCGAATAAAGCCTAAATTTCAATTCCAATCGAAATCGAGACTACTAAACTCGAGAACATAAACTATTATTTGTTGCCATTGATGTTGCAAAATCCTTGGAACTCATTGCTTTCGCTTTTGTTGTTGCTTTGCCAATTGCCAGCATTGTGTTGCTTGTGTTGTTTGTGTTTGTGTCGCTACGGATGTTGCTTGCTGCTGGCCAGAGGCGTCAACGAGCCTTTAAAAGCAAACACAGAAACGAAACAAAATAAACAAATATTTATCTAGGCTACCTTTCATTTAACCCAGCGGGCGTGTATGTAGGCCATAAAGGATGGATGGATGGCGTGAAGGAGGGAGGGGCTGAATGCCGGTTGATCAAGTCGACAACACGCAACAGACACTTGACCATTCGATAAACAACAAAATCAAACATACTTGCAACTACTTACATACTTTATATACATATGTAGCTCCAATATGTGTGAGTGTGTTTGATGTGATGTGTGTTGAAAACACCGAAGTACCATTCAACAATCAAAATCTTACATGCACAACGGTCGCAGAGCGGCTCTAGCTATTGGGAGATATGCAAAGATTGTGTAGATATGTCACTGACACAAACAGGCCGTCGTCGACAAAAGTGATGTGGAAACAGTAACAATAAAACGGCAACAACAATAGCAAAATGCTAGAGGGAAAAACTGTAACAATAACATGAGATTGCATATGGGTATTTGTTAGTTTAAAAGTGCCGTTATGTGTGACATAGCTTTACAAGTGTTAGTCAACTACAGCTTTACAACATATATGTAAGTGTCACAGTACACGCCACAAATCCCTAAACACGCCTCACCAATACAACATAGCCTCTCCTTCCACCTTTTATTTGTTGTTTTCCAAGTTGCTCCTGCCTCTCAACTCCCCCAACGCCCCCCACACACATTCGTCTGTATGTATGTACATATGTATTTATTTGCCTCTGGCAAAGGATCACAATTTGTTTTACAATTTTTTGATAGACTCGTGTGTGTATGCCTTTGTGTGTGTGTGTGACATTTTAATGAGTATTGAACGATCGAGGGCAAGGGGCGCATTTTGTTTTCGGTCGCCATGCAGGCTCATCCGTAATAATATGTATGTGTGTTATAAACTAGAGCAGTGAAATTTTAGCTTTTACACACACATACTTTACAGTTATTGGGCATATGTGAATGTGTGTGTGTGTGGTTGGATTTATTGGCATTAATTCACAATTTATTCCATCACGTCAAATTTAAATGATAACGGTAACAATAAAGCGTGAAAATTTTGAGCGGTTACAATAAATAATTATTATAATTAAAATCAATATTGTGTGCAGCTATCGCGGCATTTCATCGTGATGAAAACAATTTCGGCGTGATTTAAAGGCATACAAATTTGTGTGTAAAATTGAATAAAGCAATAATTTGGATTATTATAATTTTTTTTTTGGGTTCGGATTTGAAATGTTGTCATGTTGGGTGTTGCGATTTAATAATTAGGATATTATTTGAATCGATTGATTTTAGTATAGCTTTTGGTTTAGCGGGAAAATAGAAATCAATTAGGGCAGTTCTGATTATTACCTTTACTGATTACTCCTGTTGTTTTGAAATTAATGGTTTGTATTGATGTTCAAAGACCTCTGAAAAATTCGTTCGCTAACAATACTGCAATGGAAATGGATGGAACAAAAATATAATTTTTATATAGTCCTTCTTCTTCCTTCGGATCTTAGAAAACAAAATCTAGAGAATATATACTCATAGTTAAGCCTATATAACCAATTTTTTATATAAATGTATCTGAAATTCGGTTCAAATACAAATGTGTATGTAAATCAGAGATCCACTCAAATACTAAAATTTTAATTTATCATATTTCATTGCTTAAACAAAATCAATTAGCCCATTTGAATTGTGCAATTTTAACGTATAAAAGATAATTACAGACAACCGAGCGTCGTTATGTATGAAATTGTATGCACTCATAGAATGCATGCTGTCAAATGCACACAAATATTTTCCAATGTGGACAAAAATCAAAATTATCAATAATCATTTGCATAATAAAAACCTTTAAAATTCATTGTGCTTGTGCGGCTTTATAGAAAAAAATATGTACATACATTCATATATATGTATATATATATGTATATATATGAATTTGAATATATATATATACATATGTACTCGTATGTGTATAACCCCACACGTTTGTGACTGGTCAACAATTCCATTGACCCTCTACCGCTGATTCTATCGTTGAACCGCATTTAATTTTCATTTTTTAATTGCTTTTCAATTATGACAAAAAGACAGGCGACAGCAAAAACAACAAGAACACAATTTCAATTGTAGCATAAAACAGAAACAGGGCTAACGAAAACACACAACTTTTATACACATTCATATCAAATACAAGGACCGTTATGTCGCCCCCTTTCACAGTTTAGGCATATTAACTTGTATGTTACACGTTTGCGGTGACGCGGAATATGGCGCGTGTTGCGTGAATCAAGCACAGGAGGTGGAGGGGTGTAGTTCCGCTTCTGGTGTGACAGTCACTGGTTATTACCAGCCAATAAGTTTACAAACTGAGAGGGTCAATAACGCCGCCCTATTGATGATTACACGGCCATTTTATTGGAATATAACGGTATATTAAAAGTTTCACATTTATGTATATTGTATGTGTGTAAGTACTTACAAATTCATTTTAATTAAACCAATTTGTATAAATAATAGTAATTAAAGTGAAATCGTGAATATTAAAAAATTAATGAAATCCATATATGTATGTATCTATCTAATAACTCGCATGAACACTAGGGGAAATTTTAAATTTTCCTGTAATACATGGATGCAAACATTACATTATGTTTAGTGCCTTTGATCTTAAAGCACATTGTGAATTTGTTGTTTACTATGTTATATTATTAAATATAATTTTAACAAAAAAATTGAAATATTGAAAATATTATTAATAGATGATGAAGATTTAAATATGCATGCACATCAATAACTGATTTGAAAACCTTTTTTTTCAGTTAAATATCTGTTCCCATTTCCCACTTCCGAAATATCGCAGTGTACTCTTTGTGGGTGCAAAAATTGGCTAAATTTGTTATTTGTTACCTTGAGCGACATCTGCTGCGTATTTAGTAAATACACAAACCATTGAGACTTCAATCACCGGTGCCACCTCGTGGTGTTATATTGGAAGTATATTGCATGTTTATTTCTAATGATGTCGCACAGTGCTAATTAGCGTTGCCATCGGTGCAAAAATTAAGTTATATAATTAAAAATTTAATAAATTTTTGAATATTTACTACTTGATAAAATAAATGTATACATATGTGCTTGTATGTATATTATATATATATATTATATTTAAAATTGAATGCGAAATATATAAATCGATTTTGTAATAGAAAATTTATAGTTCGCAAATAATTTTGTTACATCACATTACACGCGTGAAGATTATCGAAAGAGACGTACGTGTATGGAAAGCACAAAATTGATTTATTCTAACATTAGTGGTATAAATATCATTACATTCTGCAATACTTAACTGCTCACCAGATTTATAACTATTTTTCAAGAAGCCTATTATTTAATTTTGGCTTTAATGCACATGAAGACACGACGAAATATGAGCTCATTACCGTTTAAGAAGAAAATATTTTCGTTAGTATTCACTAATTTAAAAAACGCATGGTTTCTGCAAAGTAAACGAACTACAGGTCAAGTATTTCAGTAGAAATGGATATAATTTAAATTAAGGGGCTGAAAACAAGGGTATTTTAATTTGTTTTTTAATAAATAAAAACATATTCAGTTGAACTTCCCTTACTCGAATCACCATAAAACTTCGAGTTGGACAGACATCCGGAATATATGTAATTTGTATGAAATTTGACTTCTATTGGCAATTCAAGGGTTCGAGTTCAACTGTATTTCATTTAATCAATTCAGCATATCAAAGATAGGATTTAAATACTATTTTGTGAAATTTTTATTTAAAAAATCCGAAAACTCAGTCGTTGGTACCTCATCTTCCATAAAGTGTTCTAAAAATAAAAGGTCTTGCCGTGGACATCATACCTCATTATTGGTTGATTTAAAATCAATAAACCAAAAATATTTTAATAGTGAATGGATAAATCTATTTAAGGAACGAGGGAAAACAGAAAATATTAAAATGTGTATTTTTGACAGATTTTTAACAAAAAACACACTTTTTCGTTCATTAACTAGACAATATTGTTCCAAAGATGTTTGCGAGATATCGTGGTCACCGGCTTATTCATTCATTCCACATATTGAAATTTTGAAACCCACCTAACTCCTTAAGTCCTTATTATCTTCCAAACGCATTGTATTATTATGAAGAGGCTAATAGCTTAGAAGAGAAACTCAACCGAACGAAAACACAATAATCATTTCAACAAAAAATAGATTTCACGAATTCTTACAACATTTAATAACTGCATTTTCATAATTACGCATTCTTGATTTTTTTTGAAAATGTAACACTTAAGTTAAATAAATAAACGATCAAATCTTCATGAGCTAAAGAAACTACAACATTTATACATAAAAATTAAACAATCTGGCAACAGAACTTTTCTAATAGGGGTTGTTTTGAATGCGCAGAAACCCACCCTTCCAGTGCCACAACCATGGCGAAAATGAACATATGTCAAAGGCATTGGAATTAATATGACTTCCAGTCCTCAAACAATTTATGGATACATACAACATTATGAAAATATTCGGCGAAAATAATAGAAAATTTAATTAAAAAATCAATATTTATGTATAACGTTAATTACAGTTTAATGCAGGGGAAATTAATATCACTAACTTCAATATTCAGATATTATTATGATTTTGGGACTTTTTGTTAGTATAGGGATGCTTGTTTTTAATTCGGAATAAATAGTAATAACCAATTTATTTGTATATGTCAATAGTGAAATTATTATAAAAGAGTAAAAGGGGCAAAATAATTAATAATTTATAGCATTATATATTTACAGCAAAGAATGCATACATATATCATATTGGAAAAAATTGTCTGCATAAAAAAAAGGATCGTATGTATTTTATATTTTTTATTTTATTGTGTACATACGCATATATATGTAAAGTGGGCTAATATGGACCACCAATCTTTTTTTTTGTATATAGTTCAAATACATGCAATAATAAAATCAACAATAACTCCAAATGCAAAATATATTATTAACTGAAAAAACATAAAAATACCCAGAAAAATACCCTTCCTTTCCAATACTTGTTAAATCAACATTAAAACCATTGTTGGCTGAATAATTAAAATGGTCCATTTCATTTCCAGGTATACCAAAAAATGTATTCACAAAATATTTTGTGAAACCTCGTGCGGAACGCTAAATTGGATCTTCTTTAAAAAAAAACACATCCAATGGGTACATAATATTATTTTTTAAGCCAGTTGATAGGCTAAGTACTTAATATCTACAAGTCCATATTAGCCTATACCGTGGTAGTCCATATTACACTGAACATGTGCTGGAGATATAACTGAGTTTAATTCCATTCTAGGAATGGAAACTATGGGTGCATTCTTTTCGGATAAAGTTATGTAGTCGTAAGACATCCCATATGCAAATGTGAAGTCCATTGTAAAATCAGACCACACATTTTAAACGATAATTCTAAATAGATATTAAATATTTACTATCGAATGTCTTCCATTTTAAGAACAATTACTTACAAGGTCTTCCCACTTTTAACATTATTTTATTAGGTCTTTTAATTCAAATCGTTATGATGAAAAAATCAATATTTTAATATACGGGATTATAATCCTCGCTTTAAGACATTTTCAGACTAAAAATCATTTTCCAACATACTTAGATATGTACATATGTACATACATTTGATCGAATTATTATAATGAAAACAAAGAAGACACCATTTTATAACTGATCAGAATTGATCTGGAAAATTTTTTAATTAATAATTTCCAATCTAAGTATACATACCTATATACATATGTTAATTAACCGTTGGTAATAATTATTATTTTTGAACTCATTCCTCATTCATTTTGAACTCATTATTTTATTTATTAAATAATATAAACCCACATGCATAAATAGAAACAAAATGTCCATCTACTCTTTCTCAAGAACTAACGTACGCATAGCCTGCACATACGCATATAAACTTTATACATCAATCATATCTGTTCTTATGTACCTGGGGTGGCAACAGTGCAATCCACACAACAACTCGACTGCCAAGCGAAAAACTCCACCACTGCGAGTTTTCGACAGCGAAAACCACTCCTGCAAGCCAATCATTGAAGCGCTGAACAACTTCGGGCACAGCCGAACAGCAAAGCCGATCTATTGGCCAATCGTGGCGATCGGCTGTGCACGAGTTGCGTCTGCACAGCACGCCCTTGTCGACATGGGGCAGCATAACTGCAACAAGAAACAACAAAGTGAAGCAGTCTTCGAGCAGTCAGTTGGAGTTAGCAAAAGTACAGTAAACCAGGCAGAAGTTAGTGCTGAACGCGCGTTGGTTGCCGACACATCAATGCGTGTTGCGGACTGGCGCATTTTGTGTGGCGGACCGCACCAACTGGTGTTCAGCCGACGGCCGTTTGCTGCGTAGGGCGTTGGCATTGAGTGGCTGTCTTATATGCATTGACTGGTCGGCGTTGTTCACTGGTGTGACGTCAGCGTGTACACCATTTTTATGTGTGTTCCCTTTTGAAAGCATTCCCTGTTTGATGTTAGCTTTGTTCTTTTTTCGTTTATACATATGTATGCTTGTTTATCAAAATGAAACTCAATGAACAATAAAAATGGCTTTTGCTATGGAAAAGGCATAAATAAAAGTCACGGACACAGTTGGTCGGGAAGTAGGAATTTTTAATTAAAAGTGGTGCGCTATACACTTCTATACGTAAATCCTCATGAAATATAATATTAGAGTAGGAAAAGTTATTACAAAGAATTCAATGGAATTTATTTAGATTGGAACTTCTCTAACTCGAATCACCATAATCCACAAAAAAACTTCGTGTTAGAGAGACTTCGAGTTATAGAAATTTTCATTAAAACATAATTTTTTCAAAAGCTCAGTTTTAATTATTTAATTCCCAAAAAGTTATATTAATATAATAATATAATTATATTATTAAAAAGTTATTATATATTTTTAATGTATTTAAAAGATGTTTTCTGTCATTTTGTTTGTTGTATTTTGCAATTGTTTGGCTCTTGTGTCTTGAGTAATGTCATAGTTTTTGTTCGCCTCCATACGAATATAGGTATTACTTTAAAATTGGGCATCGATAGTAAAATTTAAAATTTTGTATAAAGCCCTGGTCGAAAAGTTCGACTTATGGAAGGAAATTTGACAATTATTGCCAATTTAAGAGTTCAAGTTATGGAGAACTTTGAGTTATAGAAGTTTGAGCTATAGAAGTTCCACTGTATTTATATTTTTAGTATCTACCGGAACAGTATCGAACAAAAGTTACAGCGTTGGAAATAATAATATAAACAACGTTCATACTACATTTATACATAAAACCGATATACTTTACTTTACTATGATACCATATTTATATTATTTCTCAAGAAGAGTAAAAACTTTAAATTTATTAAACTCTTTCATAATAAAGCAAAAAAAAAAAAAGGGAGAGGAATGAACGTCCGACTTAATCTAAAAAACGTGACACAAATTTACAATTTTGAGTCAACTTGGAGAAATACATATTCTCAGTAGTGAATGGCCAATCCAATATTCTAAATTTTTGCCAATATTAATTTTTAATGATGTTACCTTATGTATTACTTTTAAAAAAATGTTGAAGGGAAGCAAGTGGCTTTCACAATACACAGTACAAAAAAATACATTTACAAAATGGTTGCTCATTCAACTGTAGACGATAATAAATCCACTTTTGAAAGCAACTTTATATGCAGTGAGTACCTTCTCCTGATTTTTCAAATCGGCACTCATCGGTTTGACAGACAAGCCGATAATATCTTTTCTGCCACGTCTGACTTTTTACTGGAATCAAGTACACAGTTGTAAACAAATTTTCAGATACGTACGAAAATATTTTAACTTGAGACCAATAGAAAAAATTAAATTAATTAGTTAAATTTAATAACAATATATAATTTCTAACAATACCCATATGATTTACAACAATATTTATTTAGCTTTAATTCTTTGTACTTGAGTGTCCCCTTTATACGAGTAAATATACATTTGTGTACACACACATATTGGATAATTGTATGAAATTACCGACAAATCGTACGATTAACCACGAACGAAATTGAATAGACGAACCAACCCAGAAGCCAAGAGACGAACGAACGAATTGCGCTATCAGCATTGAACGAATCTACAAATATACGCGGCGCTGCACTACCCCGCTCCAAACACAATCTACCAGATACACACTCTCTCGTACAACAATGTTCGTGTGTGTTTGTATACACACGAATTTCGGTTTGAACATTCAATTCAATCTCATTCTCATACAAAAATTTAATGCGACGTTGCCACATTTCCACACTTTGCTCGCTTGCTTGTTGGCTTGCTATCGTTTCGGGCGCACAAAAAACAAACACACGCACACAGCAACATATGCAGTCAAATGCTATCGCATTTGGTATAGAAGCGCTAACGACGAAAAACCTTAATAAACATTGCCAGCCGCGTGAATTGGAAATAAAAATTAATTTCAATTTTAATGTTTTTCGTCACTTGAAAGCCAAGCAATGTTTTTCGTTTTTGTTGTTGCGCACAAAGAAATCTGTGTTGATGCGGGTAAAAATTAGTAGCGCAGCAATTAAATAATGTAGATACATTTGTATAGTAGTATGTTCGTATGTAAGTGCGTACATGCAGACATATAATTTATATGATAAATGAATGACTGTTGGAATTTTATTATTTTTCATAAATAAAGATTTGTGTTTGTAGAGCTCATTGAGTGTGTGAACAATGGCGGAAGCGAATACACTCACGCACTAGATAAAAGCGAAAACCCGGAAACGTATGAAGCTATTAAATTATAAAAGCGTATGTTCATATATTATATCATTATATCTAAATCGGGGTTTTAGTAAATGTTGCTTCAAATGTATAAATAACGTTAAAAAAACTAAACATACCGGTTTAATAGAATTTGAAAGATAATTAGTCTATTCGAGGAAAAATGTCAAGAGTTAAGAAAATATTAGGTCTACAACTTTGCTTCCGCCGTTTCCAATAGATATCTCTAGGATCAAGCACTGGTCGATTACATCGATTTTTGACATTTGTGTCAACATTAATCCAACAAAATATTTGTAGAGATCTGTTTGCATCCCAAACTTATTCTCAACTGAAAATGTCACTTTTTGAGCCGAATTCTCGACATTTACGGGAAATTTTGCTTTTCTTTTTTAATTCCAAGAAAAGTGCGGCTGAGGCTCATCGACTTTTGTAACCATTTTTATACAAAAAAAATCCTTAAATTTACAAAAAAACGGCGGAAGCAAAGTTGTAGACCTAATATATTTAAACTTTAATTTTTTATTTATTTATTTATCTATGTCCTTGTATTTATATGAAGGATGTTCTCTTTTCAAGTTGAGGGTATTAAGGATTTTGTGCAAAAAATGAGTATTTAAACCAACAACCAACTATTCCCACAGATTTATTGGGAATTTGATCAATAAGCTAGAGAGGTCCGAACAAAATGGCGGCTTGCAGCTCGATACACTTAACTCAGTGCTGCTCCGACTTACGTCTTACGACAACACGTCTAAAAAATTCATTTCAGGTGGTATGCAAATTAATGGCGATAATCTTTTCGCTCGGCTCAATTACATAGGGGTCTTTACATAGGGGTCTCACGATTGCCCTGATCCGCCACACCCACAGCGACAACAATTTTCTCATCCCCAATATTTCAAGTGTTATCATCTGTGGGAACATGGAGACTATTAAAAAATCACTGTGGGCCCAGGTTGCAATCCATTGAACCAATTTTGTGTGGCCCCATCAAAGGATAAAAGTCAATACATAAAGCATTCAAACGCTCTTTAAATTTACTGCGCGCCACTGTAGCAAAAAAGGAATAGTATGAAGATGCAAATAATAATCTTTTTTTTTTGCTTAGGACTAATTTATGGATTGACGGTATTCGGCCGCATTTAAAAAAAAAATAAACCTTGCCGATCCAACTCTGGGGTATTCATAAAAGAAGAAGGTGCGGTGGCGTTAATATGTACAGAAGTACCGAATAAACATTGAATTACCCATCGATTTAACTCTTTTTCATTTTTCTAAAATCCGCGGACCTCAAGCAGTCAAAACACAAGAGTGGGATTCGGCTGAAGTTTTGTAGAAGCTGTCTATGAGAATGTAATACAGTACATTTCTATATCTTTGGAACCAATCAAAGTTTCCAAATACGAAAAGGAGGAAGTTGAGAGAATACATGAGATCCATACAAAGAAGCAAAACATTTTGGGTCCCCATTTGTACCTGTTTTCGTTCCGATATCTTTGTTTATGTTTCAGCTATCAATTGAGAATATTTTACAAGCATTCAAATGGCTTTGCAAATTTGTTGCATTGAGTACCTTAAATAACGAACATCGGGGATTGGGAAGTACTCGGTTTAACGAATAACCTGAAGAAGACAAATGAAGAAAAAGAAACAACTAATAACATCGAACCAGAATTAAAAATATAACTTGAAAAAACTCAAAAGAAATGTGCAAATTGAAAAAATGTTGAATTTTATAAAAAAGCTTAAAATTATTGATCAGCACAAAGAGTAGTAAATTGTCAGAACCGGTCCATGTTGGAAGAATTTAGCTGATTTGAATTGTTTTGTTATGGGGTTTCATTTTTTAATAAATAATTAATAAAACAATTTATAAACTGCAATTTACGTATATTTAAGTAATTTTTATTGAAAAACATACCTCTAAGTGAGTATTCAAACTAACGAAAAATTCGATGTAACGAAAAGCCCTGACAATTAATGTATTCGTTATTTAGGAAAACTATTGTACATATTAACCATTCCACGGTGCAACGCCCATTGTTTATTTTTTTTCGAATTCGTATGCTAACTCTCTGCATCTTAAATCATTAGGTATTTCTTGCACTTTTACTAGTTTCGAACAAAATGGTAAATACTGGTATTCGTCCATTTTGGTACGAAACTGTAGTAATGAAATAATAGAAAATATTTCCACCAAGCTTGTTTGAAATTATGTATTTAAATAATTGTTGAGACTTGTATGTACATACATATATAAAAAATAATCCAATGAATTAACTAAAATATTTCATTTAAGTTTATCTACTACTTTATTACCAAATAATTTATACTAATCCAACTGTACTGACTTAAATAAATTATTTTTTTTATTGTTCATAAAATGTTATTATTATTATAACTCTCAACAAAAACTGTTATTATTAATCCATGGATGTCTGTTAAATAATATGTACGTAAGACAAACGTACAAATGAAAATAGAGATATTCTATCCTCCATCAGTTTAAAAATAATACACATTAGCAAACAATTCCATGTTGACTTATTTGTCAGCACTTTACTATTTAAACAACACACGATTAACACTTTAAAACTCCGCCGCAAACTAAAACAACAAGAACAGTAAACAAATCAATACAGTCAAATTGGCAAACAAAACAAAACGGCAAAGAGCAATCTACGTTGATTTCAAACATTCAAATTATGCAATGACAAATGGAGATTAGTGTTGTTGCTGACGAACGATATGCAACGATGCACACACACACATGCAAGCGATTAAGTATGTGTAATTTCTAATTTGAAAGGCCGTTGTCACGAGATAATGCAAAATAAGAGCCTATCTCCAACTAATGGTTCAATAACTTCAACTTCATTATTATTATAATTTTTTTTTATAAAGATGGCGATTAAATGAATACTGTTAATGAGTTTATATTAGTTTAAATTTCAAAAAGTAAAAGTTTTCTCTAATATCTTTCAAACCAATGTTTATAGTGTTAATAAATGAACAGATTGTTGATGAAAGTTGACGTCGTAAAAGCTTACAAAAAAAGTAAAATTGCGATTAAATCAAAACTTTAACTCGCAAATGAATATGCATAGCAACAATAAAAACTACATACAAACAAATAATAAATAAATTCTACGGCTGCGAGTGGCACAAAAATGTTAAACAAACTTTTATAACAAACGTCAGCAAAGTGAGGTAGCACGGAATGAAACAATAACAAAAACATGTGCAAATGTGTGTTTGTCGCCAATTTTGTGCTCAATTTCACCGAAGGTTGTTAGCGATTGCACGAACGATGTAATCGATTTATCGATTAAGAGATATCGATACACAAATCTGAAAGTTTTAAACGACTTCTTCTAATAAGTTCACGTTGGATGGTTAGACAAAGGCTTATTTTCGGTTTCAGTAGCTATATCCTAGTAGCTATATTAGGAAGCGGAAATGACAAGCATTTTTGCACCCCAACAATAACGTAGACTAAAATATGAAAATGTTTTTGTTAGATATTTTCTGAATCTTGCTTGGTCTTCGCTTGGTCATTGTGGATAAGCTTCATGATTTTGAAACTATTATTAATTACAACATTAATTAACATTTTATATAATCCACCATTTTATGTAAATATACAAGTAAACCTCTCATCCGAAAGTAAAAGCTCAAAATATCGACACTGGAATATTTTTCGATAACTCTGCCACATCACTAAACACAGCCAACGAAGAGTGTGGAATAATTCAATTTAAAATTCATTGAATTTTTGCTCTGCCGATTGCGACGTTGTTCGCTTTGATGCGAAATTTTTACGGCAAACATTAATATGTAAGCACATTAAATAAGCGACAACAGAACAGACAACAACAATAAAACGGCAAAACAACGCAAATGTGATAAAAGTCAAAAGCGGCAGCAAGCATCAATAAAGCGATAAGCACCTATAAAAATATGTCTACATGTTGGCGCACGCACACATACGTAAACACGTAAGTATATTTGTTCTGTTTTACGTCTGCAAATAAAATCAGCAATCGTTTAATAATAATATAAAAGAGACCGAGAGGCCTTTAGGCTGCCTTTAAAACTGTTGAGTGCGAAGCTTACGTTAGCATTGTGTGGGTGTGTTTGTGCTAATCGTGCGCTCCGAATGCCGTCGGCGTTTATACATCGCTATTCACTGACGGAATTTTATATGTATCAATTGTAGTTGTGTTTTTATAATGCGCAATTGTTGTTTTAAATATTTTAGACTCTCTAGTTTTCACTATATTTTTTGCTATTTTTATATAATATACATTTGGTGAAAAAATAACAATTCATGCGACCGATATTTCCAACTTAAAAAAGTAGTGCAACAATATTGTTTCTGGAAAATATCTAAACTTTTAAATTAATAAATGTATAGTGGTCGCTGATAATTAGTTTTGGGCACTGGCGGGTTAATTTGGGTCTAAGTTTATTTTAATGCCTAGTGCATCCAAATGTTTTTTATTCTATATCTATTCGCAATTTTCGAATATTATTTAAATATATATTCATATTCCACTTGCAAGTTAATAACAATAACATTGGAAAAATTCCAGATATTATGATTTTAAAATATCTCATGATATACATTTATGTATTTCAATATAGTTTGGTACGTGATTAGGTATGAAACGCATTATTCCAAAAAAAACTAAAATCTTGCAAAATATAAATCATGTAAACCGATTTATCACCTCCGAGTATCATGAGTTCACTAAAGCCGCATAGTAAATATACTCAAGGAATTAAAGTCATCCCCCGTATAAAACCAATGACGTATTCGTTTTGGAGGCCATTTTGAAGTTGATAATAAATATTGAAACTCAAATGTATTTATATTCTTTGCATCTACTCGAGGCTAACTTCTCAATGTTTTACCTTTTTTAATACTATTGCGTACTTCTTCGATGTGCGAGCTATAGTCTGACATTATTAGCGTTTTTTTGTTAGTTACTATGAAACTACCCTACAGGCCACTCAAGTTGTTCACAGGTGGACTCCAACATATGTTACCCTTTGTCGCCAGGAGATAATTCGTATTATTTGCAATCACATGTGTCTCTTTAAATCAACTGGAATGGCGAGTTCAATGCTTTTGTGGTGGCATGAAATAATAACGTTAATACTTTTATAGGATTACTTATCCATATATGTATATACAGCGAATCAAACGGATTTAAAATGAACAAAGGATGTGTAACATTTGAACTTCCTAAGAACCTTGCAAATTTTACTATAGTCAACGACAAATTGTTTGTAATTCTTTGAGGATATCCTTAATTAAATTAAATTTAAATTATTTAATACCGAATAATAATTTAAGAAAAAATATTAAAAAATATTTAAAATTACCGAAATACCTTAAAAATAGTTCGATACATACTTTAAGTACGCAAAATTTTCATGAAAATCATTATATTTTTTTATCACTACACATACGACTAAAACATGTATAGGAACATTATAACTGTCAAGGTATTAACTGAAGCTAATTTTTAAACAAATATATACCAAAGGTATACCAAGGCAGCACGCTACACTCTTTATTGGCCTAATATTTATTTGCATTATTAGCGATTGCTTAAAAGTGAATGAATGCACACAGCTAAGTGGATTGTGTAAATATTTACTCATGAAATACTATTGTATTGACTTAAAGGTCTAATTGAGTTGTTAAGAGTTTTAAGGCATTTTACTAAAATCGATATATTATATTATGAAATACATTTAGAATATACTACGCAGTGGTAAAGTGGCAGTGATATGCTGGTAAATAAGTACAGACATACTAAATGGGTGACGCAGATCTTCTAAGGTAAATATCTCATACGTTTTGAACATGAACTATAGTTCCGAATTGATGAACAGTCTGATGCCAGCAGCGTTTACCCACCGAAAGTTTCCGCTTGTCAGGATGAAAAAAAAAACATCAGTTAGGCCCAAAGCATATCCTGAAGAGCGGTAACTTTTAATGGGCTGAGATGGAGAGGTTTCATTAAACGATTATGTAAAGCCAACAACTGGAGATTTGAGACGACTTATTAGAAGTATAACCAACAACTATGATACTGTCAGTAATATTGAATAGTTTCATTGCAATGCTCATGATTACAAAATGGCCGACTCACTTCCCGATGTCTACATACATGCATAAAAGACGGACTTAAAGCTTATACAAGCTTATTTCTGCGGTTTCACCAACATTCTAACTAAGAACTTTTGTTTTCAGTTCATTGGTTTTTATTTACACTATTAAGATTAAAATATCATTTGATTTGCTTTCGGTCGAATTTGGTAGTACAACATGGCGCACACACTTTCCAACATACCAAATAGTTTACAAGCAGTTCACCAAAGGTTATCTAAAGAGCAACCATAAGTTGTGAACATCGGAAAGCTTTTAAATATGATAACCTCTCAACACGATTATGACAATGATGATTTGATTTGAATAACAAAGTTATGACAATAAAGTGAAGATAAATGATACAAGCTGCGAAGGCACAAACAATCATAATAATAAATAATGTTAATGATGGTGATGACGATGGCAACGTCGGCGCTGATAAAAGCTTCACAGCGGCAATATTGATGTTTGGCTGTTCGGCTGTTTGGCGCACGGCGCTTCGCTTACTGTTTATAAACTTGTGAAAGTTATTGTTATAGTTATAGCTTTTTTGTATTTGTTTTTGTTTTTATTAACGTCATTTTGTACGCTCGCCGCGGGAGAAAGACTTTGTGAGCCGCGGCATAAGCTACAAAGCGCCAGTTTGCTTTTTCGCCACATAACGGCGGATGAAATGTGGCAACGCAGCCTCAAACGCTTGGAGTGGGGCTATTGTACGAGGCATTGGAAATGGAATTGGCGAAGAGATGGTGGCAATGAGGGCGCCTTCACAGCGCCAACAGCAATAGCAATAGTAGCGCCAGCGACGACGACAAAGTAACTTCGTCTAACTGCCGAATTTGTCTGACCTTTTTCGGTCGCACTAATACTACTACATCTACTACTAGAATAGTGCGGCGAGGGAATGTGGGCTCGAATGTTGTTGGGCAAAAGCCAAAAACTAACGAACTAAATTTTCTACAGACGAATAAGTTGCCGACCGAAGATTGCCAAACGATGAGACTGCGGGCAAGCAAACAAACAGACAGCGACATACATACATTTAAACAACGCAAATATCACGAAAAGCACAGAATGGTCTCTCGAGTGTCGATATGTATGTGGATGAGTGGAGAGAAGGCCAAATTCAAAAAAAAAAAAATAGCTTTGTACGTCGCTCCCACTTTAATCTTTCCAGTCCATATTTGTCTTTACTGAGCGGAAAATAAGCTACAGAAAATGATTTCGCCGCTTTAACAAACGTATGTAGATTTGCTCGCAACAACATTGCGCCCACAGCGCTTTTCGCCGCCACCCATTCAACCAACCGACGCACGAGCGGAACGAGCGTACGAGTTCGTTATTCGGCGGAGCAAACATTGCGCTCACCAATACCTTCTCAAATTGCCGCACAATTTCGAATTTCGAAGCTATGTTCGAAAACGTCACAACTACTCACCAACACAAGCACACACAAGTCGATGTGGCATGAAATTTTGCTCGTGTAGTGGTTAAAAAAGGCGCGCGGCGAATTCAGATCGCTGCTAGCACTCGGTATTGACTCTCAATTTCCAATCGTGTTGTTGGCTTGCATGTGTGCGTGTTCAATTTGTGTGTGTGTTGGTAAGAGTATGAATTTGTGCACCAATATGCGCGCGCGCGAGATTCACTGTGGCTGTGTATGTGTGCCCAACAACTGAAAAGCCTATGAAGAGTGCATACAATGGATGAAGAAATCTGCAACAACAGCAACAAATTGCCAACTTTTACGAAATAAATGCCTGCAGCGCAATAAAGTGCGGCGTAATATGAAAATTTTAAACGCGAAGAAAACTATACAAGGAAAAAGGGAATGGCGAAAAATATGGACATAATATTAGTTGATATACATACATGCCTATGTAATTCATAGCTATATCTTTTTATGATAGATATTTGATTATATAACTTTTGTATCTTGAATAGGTACTCATCTACAAATATAGAATTTACGTAAATGTGTATTAGAGCATTAGCTAATATGTATCAATGAATGTAGAAAATACGAACAAACACATAAAATGGTGTTTATAGCTTTGTTTGTATAGAGTTGTAGTGAATGTCGAAGCTGTCGGTTTTTACATAACAAAAAATAACAAATCTCAATGAAGCTTAAGTATGATGCAATCATCCGTATAATTATCTAATTATTTAAGAAAATTATCAACTCCTGAATCTTCTTCTTGACTGGCGTAGACACCGCTTACGCGGGTAAAGCCTAGTCCAAAACAGCGCGCCACGTATCCCTCCTTCTGCCAGTTTGGCGCCAATTGGTTATACCAAGCGAAGCCAGGTCCCTCTCCACCTGGTCCTTCCATCGGAGTGGAGGTCTCCCTCTTCCTCGGCTTACACCAGCGGGTACTGCATCGAACACTTCCAGAGCTGGAGCATTTTCATCCATTCGAACAACATGACCTAGCCAGCGTAGCCGCTGTCTTTTTATTCGCTGGACTATGTCTATCTCGTCGAATAACACATACAGCTCATCGTTCCATCGTCTGCGGTATTCGCCGTTGCCAATGTTTAAGGGACCATAAATCTTCCGCAAAATCTTTCTCTCGAAAACTCCTAGTGCCGTCTCATCGGATGTTGACATCGTCCACGCTTCTGCACCGTAAAGTAGGACGGGAATGATGAGAGACTTGTAGAGTTTGGTTTTTGTTCGTTTAGAGAGGACTTTACTTTTCAATTGCCATCTTAGTCCATAGTAGCACCTGTTGGCAAGAGTGATTCTGCGTTGGATTTCCAGGCTGACATTGTTATTGTTGTTAATGCTGGTTCCCAGATAGACGAAATTATCTACAACTTCAAAGTTATGACTGTCAACAGTGACGTGGGAGCCAAGACGCGAATGCGCTGACTGTTTGTTTGACGACAGGAGATATTTCGTCTTGTCCTCGTTCACCACCAGACCCATACGCTTCGCTTTCTTATCCAGTCTGGAAAAAGCAGAACTAACGGCGCGGGTGTTGTTTCCGATGATATCAATATCATCGGTGTACGCCAGTAGCTGTACACTCTTATAGAAGATTGTACCTTCTCTATTTAGCTCTGCAGCTCGTATTATTTTCTCCAGCATCAGGTTAAAGAAATCACACGGGAGTGAGTCACTGAACTAACTAACTCCTGAATCAAACAGATTAAAATCCAGTCTGTCCTTTTCATTATTAATTTAAAATTTAAGCTTACTTGATGATTAGTGAATGAACCGATCTCTCTGATTGTTGTGCTGTGTTACATTTATAAGACTCAAAAATATGTAGATAAAGGTCTTTGCATATTTTATCTCTAGGACGCAAGATACCAAACTATAGAGATTTATTATATTAGGTTGTCAAATATCTCACTTCACTCTTTTCTGCTCATTATTCAATGCTTTATACAAAGTGTTACAGTGATCGGATTTAGTTCAAATATGCGTTCAGTTGTTCGCAGTAGATGGTAGAATTAAGCGTCTGGCCATATGCGAGGAGCTCATAGTGGATGATTCCCTTCCAATCCCACCAAACACACAGTAAAACCTTCCGCCGGCTGGCTTATCCATGGTGTCGTTTTCACCCGCTCTGAATCGTTGAAACCATTCCTCCGCAGTTTGAAAAGACAGAGTACCATCCCCCAAAGCACCATTAATCTCACGGAACGTTTCTCTAGCGGATTTGGCTTTAACGAAGAAAACTTTAAAATAACGCTAATCCTGGAATCAGAATATTTTCTTAGTGAGTATGAGGTTGGTCATATACTAGGTAAGGCAATAAAGGTAGTTTAACCAGGCTTCAAGGGTATATAATGGGAGAATACCAATGACCCGAGACAACTAAACACGCTCTCACTTCATTCAACTCTCAATGGCAGTCAAAATGTTTTATACCGCATCAACATATTTTATGGATTTTAAACCTTTTTAATTAATATTGGTATACCGGTATGGTCAAATAAATACTTAGTTTTACCGTCTGATTGCCCCAATATTGCCATATATCATCTTTAGTATATTCTCGTAAAAAGCTAAGTCAAAATTTCAGACTGATCAGACTTGTAGTCTTGTTTTGACTGCGTATGGAAGCGGACGTTTGGATTTTGAAAATAGAAAAAAAACAAAACAGACAGTGTTTCAGTTATGTTTTTGGAAGATGAGCCTACGATGGCGATGATAAAAAATTGTTTAAAGGGCTTGAGCATGGTCGCACGTTGGTTTGATGATGTAATGCCACGTATCCCGAAAACAATTCAGCACCTGTGATTGTCGACAAATCAAGGATTCACTGGTAAACACCAGACAAACAAACAAATATGGACAGTAAAAATGGAATGGAAGATGACCAACGTTTCCTGAGGCTTACAAGATGTAAACAGAAAAAGCACCTTCACCATATTCTCCAGTTTTGGGCCCATGTTACTTCTTTTTGTTTTCAGACATGAAAAAGTAACTCGCTGATCAAAAATTTTCATCGAATGAGAAAGACAACGCCGCTCGTGATCTGCTTTACACACCTCCAGAAAACGTATTTTTCAGACAATTAGAAAAGCTGGAGTCGAGTGTATTGAGTCAAAATGAGGTTACGTTATGAAATAAATCGTTATTTTTTCCAAATGTTCGTTTTTCTTCTGTTTGGTAAGAACTTATTAGACCACATTCATAATTTTAAAAGTGTCCGAACTTAACCGGATACTAAATGTTTTAACATTGGAGTTGTCCAGACTTTTTCTTTAGTCTTGACTTCCCGAAGGCTTTCATATACCTCCCAATTCAGGATTAAGGACTTCAACACGTTCTAGACAATCATGTGGCTGACTCCTTTGGCAAATAATGATTCAAATAGGCATTAACATTAATACCTGAGGGCAGACAACAATTCACTAATTGCTCCATTGAGATTTATTTGACTATAAAATGTTTCTATGTAATCTTGTGAAGAGAGATTACTATTCTTTCCAACCGAGTTAAAAAAAGCATACCTTGGGATTCAAAATTTAGCCAATTAAAATTTAATAAATATACTTAAAATTATTTGTATTATACACAATGGCAATAATTTATTAATTTCCTATAAAGCTGTATATATTGACGTATTCATGTCATAACCAACCGATTAGTAGCATTTCAATCAAAATATACAATTATGTATAGCGAGCACTTACTGTTTTCCTTTCCTCATCTAAGTGATACCATGCAACAAACATACAAAAACATTGACTGCAACAACAGCGCGGCCGATTTGCTATGCCATATCCATCAAAAGCCTTATACAGACACATCAGACGGGCGAAAAAAACCTCGCAGCAACGCAAAGAGCCAAATTACGTTAATAAGCAACTACATAAATCAACGGCGAAACGCAAAGCGTAGAAAAAGCGAAGCGCCGAAATGTCTCTGAATGTGTTTGTGTGTGATGTTAGCACGCAGTGTTGAGCAGTTAAGGCAAAAAAGCAAAAGTCAAAACAAAAACACTAAATATAATGAGAATGAAAATAACGCAAAGAAAGAAAATCAACTGCGGCAACAGCAACAACAACAGCACAATAGCAACTTGACTTTACAAGTGAACTAAGTGATTCCACAGCGACCTCACGACCGCCGCGCAACCACATTCCCACCAACAATTTCACTAATTACATAGGCACACACGAACACACACACATACAAACATACTTACATACTTACATAAATGCGAAGAAAGAAACTGGCATATATAGTACATAAATTTATATACAGCCCATTATTCCCACATTCCCATTACTTTACTCGTACTTACATATTACCACTTCCATTACCATTAAGCCAGCGTACACTTGGCGTTCCCGTTCCGAGCACAGATCCATTTATGGCCACGCTGGCTTGGCTTGGCTGACTGCCTGACGAACTGACACTCTGCTCTGACTTTGGCTGACGAACTGCTTGCTGATGGCTCAAATGCTTTTGGCACAAACACACACTCGACTGCTTTCCCCAAACCACTTCTCGACCCGCTTGCGGTCTTGGGTGCGCAGTCGAGTGTGAAAAAAGTTTGCTTGCCAAACCAACTAAGAAGCAACTATGAGTTGCCGAGCAAGAGGTTTGGGACGCTGGAGAGGCAGTGCTTTGTGTGAAAACTTTTCATAATTTCCCTGAAGTTTATGTATGGCAATATATTTGAAAAAAAAAATGAAACAGTTACATGAAAATAGTTATATGCATATTTGTATATGTATGTATTTCAAGTTTAGTTTTTTATTATACTGTGAGGAAAGAGTCAGATTATGTAAAAATAATAGTCTTACATATACATTTGCATCATCTTAAATAAAAAAGGAAAACACTCTTCTAAAGAATAAAGCTAATAAAACTTGAAAGTTCGTTAAAGGATGAAAAGGCTGCTAAAATAGATTTTGTAACAGCGATGACCAAGAAATAAAAGGCATGTATGAATTTATGTGTGTTTTAGGAAAAGGACCTGACGAACTTTCGAACAATTTCTCTGGATGAGTGATTCAACAGCAAATAATTTGCAAGCCTTTCCCACAGTACCCATCAATTCGTATGTCATTTAATATTTTCATAGTTGGAACTTTTTCAATTATACCAGACTAGAATTTAATAGGATAAGAGATTGAGACAGATCTGAAGTATTGGAGAGCTCATAAATCTGAAAATCTGAAACTATTCTAAGTGAAACAAGAAAATTTCTTTAAAAGTCATTGAGATTATAATTTTTGATTCATCATGTAACCTGACCTATTCAGTTTTTTCTTCATTTATACCAGTTCAGTTCTAACAGATGAAGAAATGTCTATGTAATTCTTTCTTTATTATTTATTATTACATTTTAGCTCTTCAAAGTCTCTGTTCCTGTAGTACTTTTGTTCTTCAACCTCTTTGTTGTTGTTGTAGTAGCAGAAAATATTCCCCAAATAATTTAAGAAGGAAAGCTACCGAGTTGACAGTTATTTGACAGATAAAAACCCTGGCCCATGCGGTTAAGTAGACCCAACTGTCATGCAAACGTCTTCAACCCAGTTCTTGCTTTCGCTTTGTTGCAGCAATATCTAAGGTACTACGAAAAGTGATCAGAACAGTCTAATGCCTCTCTTTAAATTTATCGACGTAATATTTTATGAAACAAACTTTTAAGTATCCAGGATCTCGAAAAGCTCAGCAATAATAATATATGTAGCGTTTTCACAGTAGTAGGAGTTCCCTATGGCAGAGTTCACGATATGAAAAATATTGTCTGAATACCTTGAAATGAAAGGACTTCTTAACGCATTTTTGCTTACAGGAAAAATAATGTACTAAGCTATAGACTGAGGAGAAGAAAGGATGAAGTATTTTACAACGAAGACTTGAAGGCACAAAATTTAGCCAATAAATCGAAAAATTTGGTATATAATTATTAAAAACGGGAAGATGGTACGACTTTTACTTATTCACTCTTTACAAACCAAGTGTTTAGATATGTATTTTCGAATTAAATGAACATTATTTATATAATATTTACTCTACCATCTTGTCTCCGGCTTTACTTGTTTGTGTTTTTCTTTACCAAGAAAGTTGTATACGATTATAACAGCATTTTGTTCGGTATAGGAATGAAACCATTTGGGACCAAAAAAAAACTTTAGAAAAACAAATTCAGAAAAGCTTTTAATAAATATTCCTTCATTTTTGTTTAATCAAAAGCTTTTACATAATTAAAATATAAAGAAAAAATAAAAAGTTGCAAGCTATATGTTGTTCAAAAACCGCAATTTCCATAATGAGAACCTTTTGCAACTTTCTGTGGTTGGCAAACAATTATGTTTCGCATAAAAATAACCACCTTTCAAGCACTCAGCGATCCATTTTAAATATTGCCACAAAGGGCCACACACTCACATGCATACGCACTGATTTACGCCTCTTTTCATTATGGTTTTGTCCATTCAATTCGATCTGCCCCATTCATGCCACTGCCGTAAATGCACATTCACACATACATACATATGTACTTGTATGTGTACATCAGTCGAGTGCCTTTGTATCTGTCCGTTCGCATCTACCTGCGTCATAAAATCGGCCTTTTCGGTACCTTCGTCATTTGCACCCACATCAAAACGATTTTGTTGCAGGCATTTTAAAATGGCTTTGCGTCCGACGTCCAGCATCAGAGCAATGAAAAAGTGAACGCCTACATCAACAACACGATGACCGTCACCTTGCGGGGCTCACTGGCTGGATGCGTTGATGGCCGGTCGGATGACTGGATGAATTGCCCGAAAACAATAAAACGGCAACAATATCACACAGCGAATTGTATTGCGGGAGCAGCTTGTGACTCTATTAACACATGTGTATGTGTACGTATTTATATTTATATAATGTGTTTACAAAATGTTGCATTGTTTGCTTACATATGCGTTTTTGCACCGGAAGGTGGAATTTCTGTATATTTCATGATTAAAAAATGAAGGTTTATGGAATGCATAAAGTTAAAGCGTTAAAAATATGCTTGAATATTGTGTATAGCTTAGTCATTAAGGAACTGTATTTCTTAGCTGAATTATTTTTATGTTCTTACTCAAAAACGCCAAATAAACAAGTACCGTACTTTTAAGAATCTCCATATTTGTGTCAGCAAAACTTTATAATATTAGAAACAAAACAACAGAATGCAACCAAACTAAACTATATTGGGTATATAGGAATTAGGAAAGCTTTAAGAGCGATTTCATATATTTTTAACACAAAACTACGTAATAGAATATTGATCTAATGCCATTAAAATATTAAACGATATATTGAATATATGGAGTCACTATAATGAGCATATATAGTTTGGACCGAATTCATCTACTTTTGGCACCAAATGAAAATATATTATTATTATAATACATTGTATACGGTCTTTAGTATGTAAGGCTGGGGTAATTCATGGAAGATTTCACGCAAATTTATCGATATTTTCAGTGTAAATGAAAGCTATAATTCAATTTCTATTATTATTGGGTGAGAACTGGCATACATTTATACTAAATTTTATTTCGATATCTTCATTAATGAGTTAATTTAAAATTGCGTTATTTTCTCAAAGTGCTCATAAACCTACGGTATTATCCTCAGAACTGAATTTATTGTTTATGATGTTAATACTAATACAGTGATCCTTGCTTAAGAGCCTCCGCTTAAATGCCTGCAATATTTAAACCACAAAAATTGTTTGCAAATTTCCTCTTTTAAGTACCTCTTAATATTGTTGACATTGCATGCGCTGAGTATTGTCAAAAGTAAAGCATTTACATAGTTTTGTAATGTTTTTCATTTATTGTTATTGATAAGTATTTTTGTTATTAATAGGAAATAAACGTGATTTTCATTATAAAAGAAACAAGTAAGGAAGGGCTAAGTTCGGGTGTAACCGAACATTTTATACTCTCGAAATTTATTTATTTAATTTCATTAATATAACACACAATTTGAGCCACATATTCGTCATATACATATGTATATGGTATAAAGTCCATTGAAAGTTAGAAACCCTAATATTATGTATATGGGAGTTAGGTGAAGTTATAACCCGATTTCACGTATTTTAGGCACAGAGACATATTATTAAAAAAAAAACATATTTCGTCAGAATTTCTTCAAAATATCATTTGTGGGCGGGACCACGCCCATTTAAAATTTTGTATACCATTTTGAGTGCAGGTCTTCTGTACCTTCTTTATAATGAAATTTAAGGTTTCTGTTGGTTTTGCTTACTGAATTAAAGCATTTTTAGTAGTTTTAAACATAAACTTAGTATGGGAGATGGGCGTGGTTATTATCCGATTTCCTCCATATTTGGACTATATTTCCTTATACCTGCAAAAAACCACTCCTGAATGTTTCGTTTATATAGTTTTAGTAGTTTACGAGATATGTACAAAAAACTTAGTAGGGGGTGGGGACAAGCCCACTTTCTCAAAAAAATTACATCCAAATATGTCTCTTCCTAGAACAATCGTTTGAACCAAATTTTACTTTCATAGCTTAATTTATGGCTTAGTTATAGCTCTTTATGTGTTTTCGGTTATCGCCATTTTGTGGGCGTGGCAGTGGTCCGATTCCTCCCATTTTCGAACTTAACCTTTTTATGGTACCAATAAATACGTGTTGCAAGTTTCATTAAGATATCTCAATTTTTACTGAATTTACAGCTTGTACGGACGGACAGACGGATGGACAGACAGACATCCGGATTTTAACTTTACTCGTCACCCTGTTCACTTTGGTATATATAACCCTATATCTAACTCGTTTAGTTTTAGAACTTACAAACAACCGTTATGTGGACAAAACTATAATACTTTCGTTACCAACTTTTGTTGCGAGAGTATAAAAATATTAAATCGAAGTATTTGGGATAAAGCTTGGTAAGTACCTCGAGGCACTTAAGCGGGAATCATTTAAGTGCCTTTCCCGCTTAAGTGTCTCAAAAGACTTTCATGCTAAGAGGGGGAATTTAAGCGGGGATTACTGTAATACTTTCGGAGAGGAGATCGCTACTAAAAGGACATTTTTGCCAAATATGAGTAGGTTTGAGCAAGCTATATAAGCATCTGCTATACGAGATCCATTTACGATAAATTCTTGCTACGATAATATTGATCATTTTTCCCAAATGTCTGCAATTGATGACAGAAAGATAAGTGGTCGTTTTGAACCAATTCACCCATAAAAACTGCTCGCGAACGCATTCGCAGAAATCGCCTTAGAAAATAAAAAAATATATCAAAGGAAATGGACATATCGACTTGATCAATGTCGAGATGATCTTCACATGAAAACCTATGGTCAGTCAATTCGTCTTCTTTTGACCATGCGCTTGAAGTAAATTAGGCTGCAAAGTATCCTTTTAACAAATGAAAAAATTTCACTTTTGAATAAGTTTTGATTTCAAATTTGAATCCATTGGACTACAGTTTGTGGTCAGAGATGGAGAACAAGGCCGGTCGAATACCACACTGAAATTTGGGGAGTATCTTTGGTTTAAGGTGCGAACTAATAACAGAACTTGTGGCAGGACTAAGTAAGTACATATGTATGACTTTGTCGTTGGAACTTTGCACTTTTATCAATCATTGAAACATTTTCGTTGCAGAAGCATACGAGTAAAAGAAAGTTTTATTCGAAAAGTTCATCGAAAATTTAAAGTTTGCAAAGCATACATTTCTCGGAGTACATCAAAATAAGCAGAAAGAACCTCAACGTACATATATACAAATACTTAGATATGAACTATGTACATATGAATGTATATTGATAAACAATTATATTCCTCATAATCAAAGCTGTATAAATATACAAATGATCTCATTTGAAACTATTTAACGCACAGAATCTGTGAAAAGATATTTCTTGTGAATCTCAGTTCTTAAGCAAATATTTCTTAAACAAAAAAATATTTCTTTCGGATGAGATTGCATATTTACAAATTGACATTTAGAAAGAAACAAAAACAAAATAATCACGCGATGGGAAGAAAAATCTTCGCGCGAATTAAATTACGAAGAGCGGCAAAATTTGTGGTACTTTGTATATGTGTGTGAGTATATATGTATAAACAGCAAGTACAGTGTGGTTCGAAAAGATTTCTAAATACGAATTTGCTTAGACTCGTCGCTCTGTCTTCATGTTTTAGTTCATTTTTCGATTTTTTTATACTCTCGCAACAAAAGTTGCTAAGAGAGTATTATAGTTTGGTTCACATAACTGTTGTTTGTGTCACCAAGAAATAAAAGAGTTAGATATGGGGTTATATATGTATATATAAATGAACAGGATGACGAGTGGAATTGAAATCCGGATGTCTGTCCGTCCGTCCGTGAGATATCTTAATGAAACTTGGAACACATGTTCCTTGGGACCGTGAGAGGGTTGCTTTCGAAAATGGGCAAAATCGGTCCACTGCCACGCCCACAAAATGGCGAAAACCAAAAACACATAAAGTGTCATAACTAAGCCATAAATAAAGTTATATTAGTAAAATTTGGAATAAAAGATCGCACTAGGAAGGGGCATATTTAGATGTGGCCCCGCCCCCACATCGGTTATTTGTATATATCTCGCAAGCCAATTAAGCTATATAAACTAAACTTTCTGTAGTCGATTCTCTTACGTACCCCACCACACACCATGAAAATATTTGAAATCGGAAAATAAACACACCCACCTCCCATACAAAGGTTAGGTTGAAAATTACTAAAAGTGGGTTAACTCACTAATGGAAAACGTCAGAAACACTAAATTTCCCATAAGAAATGGCAGATGGAAGTTGCACTCAGACGCTCGCTTCACAACCACGCCTACTTCCTATATACCAAAACTTTGAAGACGATCTGAATCGTTTACTTTACAATATATAAAATAAGCACTAGTGAAGATATCGGTGCAGAACTTTGCACAAATACTACGTTTATAGTGTGGCAGCCCCATTCTAAAAATCGCCACAATCGGACCATAGGTTTTCAAGGCTCCATATATCGAACATGAGGACCTCGGTGCTTCTAACCTAGTATTACGGTTTCTAACTTTCAATGGACTTTATACAATATATATGACGAATATGTGGGTCAAATTCTGTATTATATAATATTAATTAAGGTAAATAAATAAATTGCGAGAGTATAAAATGTTAGGTTGCACCCGAACTTAGCCCTTCCTTACTTGTTTTATTTTAAATTAATATAATTGCTAATATTAATTTACTATTACTGCAACAGTTGTCCAATGTAACTGTTACTTTTATCTTAAATTCAAAATCTAGCCATATTATAAAATATTTGTGTAGGCCTTCTTATGGGCTACATTGTTTGTTCACATTTCTAATATATTTGCGCGCACCAGATACAGACGAATGAATACCTTGGCGATGAGGCCAGTCATCTACATATGTACGTCAACAACAGCAACATTGCCACTTCGGGCACATACTAAAAACACTAACAACTAATAAACGAACGAATGGGCGAACGAACGAACGAACGATGAACGACTCCTCGTCAACTGGTCGACAGACGAGTGGGTGGGTGGCCCAGCGGCCAGGCTAGACACCAAGCGTATGGTTCGTGCTACAATTCAGCTACACACACATACAGAATATGAACCGTATAAACGAGCTATTGACTAGTTGTAGTTGTTACTATTGTTGCTCTCAACTTGCAGATACACGTCTGTGTTTGTATGTACACCTTGTTGCAATTGTTTGATTTGTTGTTGTTGCTATTTTTTGTACCATGCCACGATTCTGCCAATTTTCCAGGAAACTGTTGCGGCCACGGCCAAACGCAGCCTGTCAACGCCAACATTGGCTACAACAAACAATTGCCACAACAACATCAAACATTGGCTACAACATTTGCACGCGTCGGTTTTTGCCGCCAGCCCAGATTGTATTACATATTGCTGTTGTCTGTGTTGTTGTTGCTGTTGTTGATGTGGCAGTTGCGTGTGGCGGTGATTTCGCACTACATAAAATCAGAAACGAAAACAAGTAAAAGGAAATTGAAAAGCCAGCCAAACGAGATTTATGATCAGCGATAATTCGATTTAGTTATGTGCATAAAAAATGAGGACCGAGAATCGAAGAGTAAGATTTTCCACCAAATAGAATGCGGTGATGTTTATAAAACACTCAATCGTTCATGCACATTTGCTTAAAGAGACGTCTATGAGGGCATGCTCTAATGCAGTTTTATGAGTACCGTTACACATTTGTACATGTGTACACGTTTGTTTATTTGAGCTCATTAATATGCATTCATGTGTGTGGGTGTTTGCATTTTAGAGGCTAAAGTGTTCATGAAAATTATGCTGTCATTTCAATTATTTATGATCTCTCTTATGAATACACAGGAACTTATGAGATGTGAACGCCATCGTTTGTGTAAATACGTATGTAGTATCTGGTATGTAGTATCTTTCCCGGAATATTTTCGTATGTATGAGTACGGAAGTTTTTATTAATAAAATTTGATTTCGTGAATAATAGGAAAGGTTTACTTTGGCTACTATAGAAGTGTAAAATTAAAGTTGACATGGAATTAGGAGAACTTTTGGTGTTAAAACTATAAAAACTCGTTTTTATATTGAATCGATTTTTGAACCCTTTCCTATAAATTATTAAATAAGCTGGACAATCCTAACCCGAAATACTTAATCTGAAACTAAATGAACTTGACAACTGTTCTCTTTATCTTGTTCCTAGATATGCGATGAACTCTTAAGTTTATCCCCATTGTCAAAGCTCAAACACTCGATCAACGATTAATTGTATTTCTATTTTCCGCTAGATTTCTTAAATACGACATACAGTGAAACTTCTCTAACTCGAATCCACCAAAAACTTCGAGTTAGAGAGACTTCGAGTTATCGAAATTTTCATTAAAACATAAATTTTTGTGTAAAATGTAGATTTATACACAGTTTTAATTATTTACTTCGCATAACGTTTTATTTAAATACGTTAATTTTATTTGTTGCAATTGGTTATTATTTGACTGTCGACGTCTGTATCCTATGGTTTTTTTACATGATTTATGAAATCCATTAGAGTAATATCATATTTTTTGTTCCCCTCCACACGATATAGAGAGAGTCTTTTAAAATTGTGTCTCGATAGTAAAATTTTAAATTTTGTATTATGCCCTGGTCGAAAAGTTCGATTTATGGAAGGTAATTTATATGAAATTTGACTTCTATTGCCCATTCAAGAGTTCGAGTTATGGAGAACTTTGAGTTAAGGAAGTTTGAGTTATGGAAGGAAATTTGTATGAATTATATGATTTATGGTAGTTCCACTGCATACTGTGATAAGAAAAATCATAATCGAAAATTAATAAAATATTTACAAATACGCACATGATCTCATTTCAAACTATATCAACGCGTATAATATGCGAAAAGATACTTCATTGTGAGTTTGAGTTCTAAAACAAATACTTTTTGAACATATCTGATATCTTTCTCTATGGAAATCGCTCCAAAAAGTGTTCGTTTTGTTTGACGATAAAAAACTTTATACCCTCCACTTTGAAATAATGTATGAACGATCAAGCTTATATGTTATTAGGGGTTAAAGTTAGATGTTCAAGGAAAATATAAACTTCATATTTCGAAAAATACTGGTCCAATGTGTATGGTTGTGTAGGTGTTTAAGCGAACTTCCTCTAGGTATGCGTATTAATTCAATTCAAGTATAAATATTCCTGGAAGAAACACTTAAATAAACAAGTAAGGAAGGGCTAAGTTCGGGTGTAACCGAACATTTTATACTCTCGCAATTTATTTATTTAACTTTATTTATATTATATAATACACAATTTGACCCACATATTCGTCATATATATTGTATAAAGTCCATTGAAAGTTGGAAACCATAATATTAGGTTAGAAGCACCGAGTTCCTCGTATTCGATATATGGGGCCTTAGAAACTTATGGTCCGATTTCGGCGATTTTTAGAGTGGGGCTGCCACACTATTAACATAGTATTTGTGCAAAGTTCTGCACTGATATCTTCACTAGTACTTATTATATATTGTAAAGTAAACGATTCAGATTGTCTTCAAAGTTCTGGTATATATGAAGTAGGCGTGGTTGTGAAGCGATTTGGCCTATTTTCACAACATATCATTGGGATGTAAGGAAACTATTAAAAACCAAGTTTCATTGAAATCGGTCGAGTAGTTCCTGAGATATGGTTTTTGACCCATAAGTGGGCGACGCCACGCCCATTTTCCATTTTGTAAAAAAATCTGAGTGCAGCTTCCATCTGCCATTTCTTATGTGAAATTTAGTGTTTCTGACGTTTTTCGTTAGTGAGTTAACCCACTTTTAGTAATTATACTCTCGCAACAAAAGTTGCCAAAGAGAGTATTATAGTTTTTTATACTCTCGCAACAAAAGTTGCTAAAGAGAGTATTATAGTTTTGTCCACATAACGGTTGTTTGTAAGTGCTAAAACTATTCGAGTTAGATATAGGGTTATATATACCAAAGTGATCAGGGTGACAAGTAAAGTTCAAATCCGGATGTCTGTCTGTCCGTCCGTCTGTCCGTCCGTGCAAGCTGTAACTTGAGTAAAAATTGAGATATCTTAATGAAACTTGGAACACGTATTTCTTGGCACCATAAGAAGGTTAAGTTCGAGAATGGGCGTAATCGGACCACTGCCACGCCCACAAAATGGCGAAAACCGAAAACACTTAAAGTGCTATAACTAAGCTACAAATAAAGCTATTGTAATAAAATTTGGTATGAAGGATCGCACTAGGAATGTGCGTGAATGTAATTTTTTTGAGGAAATGGGGGTGGCCCCGCCCTCTACTAAGTTTTTTGTACGTACCTCGTAAACTACTAAAGCTATATCAAGGAAACTTTCTGGAGTCATTTACTTTAGGTACTTCCTTATACAGTCCAAAAATGGAGAAAATCGGATTATAACCACGCCTACCTCCCATACAAAGGTTAGGTTGAAAATGACTAAAAGTGCGTTAACTCACTAACGAGAAACGTCAGCAACACCAAATTTTACATAAGAAATGGCAGAAGGAAGCTGCACTGAGATTTTTTTACAAAATGGATAATGGGTGTGGCGTCGCCCACTTATGGGTCAAAAACCATATCTCAAGAACTACTCGACAGATTTCAATGAAATTCGGTATATAATATTTTTTTGACACCCTGATGACACTGGTGGAATATGGGCGAAATCGGTTCACAGCTACGTCTATTCCCCACATAACTCAATTTTGAATTTCATCTGATTCCTTCACTTTATAAGATATACATAAGGAACCAATGAGGATAGCGAAATAAAACTTTACACAAATACTGTATTTGAGTTGTGACATCACTTGTGGAAAATTTGTCAAAATCGGACCATGACTTTTCAAGGCCCCTGATATCAAACATGAAGAACTCAGTGCCTATGGGTAATTTTTCACCGAAAATATAGGTAAATCTCTAAATAAATTGCGAGAGTATAAAATGTTCGGTTGCACCCGAACTTAGCCTTTCCTTACTTGTTTTCAACCTAACTTTTTGAGGTGGGCGTGGTTACGATCCGATTTGATCATTTTTGGACTGTATTAGGAAGTGGCTAAAAAAAACGACTGCAGAAAGTTTGGTTTATATAGCTCTATTGGTTTGCGAGATATATACAAAAAACTTAGTAGGGGGCGGGGGTTTCTCATTTTCGAAAGCAACCTTCCTATGGTGCCAAGAAATAAGTGTGCCAAGTTTCAGCAAGATATCTTAATTTTTACTCAAGTTACAGCTTGCACAGACGGACGGACGGACAGACAGACATTCGGATTTGAACTCCACTCTTCACCCTGATCACTTGGGTATATATAACCCTATATCTAACTCGTTTAGTTTTGGGTGTTACAAACAACCGTTATGTGAACAAAACTATAATACTCTCTTTAGCAACATTTGTTGCGAGAGTATAAAAATTATATAGGTATCTTTATCGAAGTATAAAATTTAAAATTTCGATCGCCTATATCATATATCATAAAGCTTTTTCGAAAACCAAAACGAAACATTGTACATCATTTGAATAAGAAGAAAATGTTGATTATGTCCATATTTCTACTTTTTTGGGAGGCTAACTTAAAAAACGGTGAATATACACTTTTTACTTATGACTCAATCTTCCGGAAATTGTTAATTTAGTCCAATACCCAGAAAAAAGTAGATTTTGCCTTATAGTGTTGTGTATAACCGAGTTCCCGTTAACCTCAAGAAGTCACTCGGTTTTCAGTACTTCTGTGAGAGTTTGTTATTATTGTTATAGGTTCGTTCAGATTACGTAGGATCGAATGTCGTTAGAACAGTGCTGTGAGAGGTCTTACTTTACAATGAAATTTCTCTCAGCCATCATCTCAACCCCTTTACATATTCTATCGACTATAGTAATTTAATCTTTACCCGACTCGGAGACGACTATGTAATTTCATATTCTAGAGATTTGTGATGCGGAGAATCTGCATACATATGTTAATGCCCAATGTGTTACAGAAGAACCCAAATTTGGTGTTCCGCTCTCCAAAGGGAACTTCATTGGCAAGAGAGAAAGTTTTCACAAAATAATATGTAAATACCTGTTTTTGCAATCCTTGAAAGTGAAATGAACCATTTTAATTATTCAGCCTACAATGGGTTTTAACGTTGATGAAACAAGTATTGGCAAGGAAGGGCAAAAGACAGAATAGTAGTCTACAAACATCTGGTGCATATTGCCCTCCAATATTTTTTTCGTCTTTCTAGGTTATTTATGTTTTTTCAGTTTATACTAAATGTTTTGCTTGGAGTTATTGTTTCCCAAAAAAAAAACTATTTGTTTTTTTTTAAGTTAATCGAATAAATTTGATTGTATTATTGCATGTATTTGGTAAACTATATACAAAAAATTATTTGGTGGTCCATATTTGCCTACTTTACTATAATCATAATTCACGTTTGGTTTTTTTGTCTAACAATAAAGAATTAGTAAATCAAAAGACGTGGCTGTCCCCTGATCGAAACACGCGCAATCAAATCGATCACGTTGTGATAGACGGAAGACATGTCTCCAGTGTTTTAGACGTGCGTACGCTCCGAGGACCAAACATTGACTCGGACCATTATCTAGTAGCAGCAAAGATACGCACTCGCCTCTGTGCAGCAAAGAACGCCCGTCAACAAACACAAGGAAGGTTCGACGTCGAAAAGCTGCAATCACAACCGACAGCCGAACGATTTTCTACTCGACTTGCACTCCTGCTCTCGGAGAGCACTCATCAGCATCTCGATATAAGGGAGCTGTGGAACGGCATCTCAAACTCATTGCATACCGCTGCAGCCGAAACAATTGGTCTCCGGCAACGCCAAAAAACCAGTTGGTACGATGAGAATTGTCGTTCCGCAGTGGAGAGAAAACAGACTGCCTACCTCGCAACGTTGCGATCGACCACAACACGTTCGGGGTGGGATAGATATCGAGAACTGAAGAGGGAAGCGAGACGCATTTGCAGACGTAAAAAGAAAGAGGCCGAAATGCGTGAGTATGAAAAGCTTGAAAAGCTGGCCGACATGGGTAATGCTCGAAAATTTTATGAAAAGATGAGGCGATTAACAGAAGGTTTCAAGACCGGAGCATTATCATGTAGGGACCGAGAAGGTAATCTGGTAACGGATGTCCAGAGCACACTGGGATTATGGAGGGAACACTTCTCCGACCTGCTCAATGGCAGTGAAAGTACAACACCAGGAGATGGCGAACCCGATTCCCCAATCGATGACGATGGAATAGATGTTCCATTACCCGACCATGAAGAAATTCGAATAGCAATTACCCGCTTGAAGAACAACAAAGCGGCGGGGGCCGATGGATTACCGGCCGAGCTATTCAAATACGGCGGCGAAGAACTGATAAGGTGCATGCATCAGCTTCTTTGTAGAATATGGTCGGAAGAAAGCATGCCTGACGATTGGAATCTTAGTGTGCTCTGCCCAATCCATAAGAAGGGAGACCCCACAATCTGCGCCAACTACCGTGGTATAAGTCTCCTCAATATCGCATATAAGGTTTTGTCGAGCGTATTGTGTGAAAGACTAAAGCCCACCGTCAACGAACTGATTGGACCTTATCAGTGTGGCTTTAGACCTGGAAAATCTACAATGGACCAGATATTCACCATGCGCCAAATCTTGGAAAAGACCCGAGAGAGAAGAATCGATACCCACCATCTTTTTATCGATTTTAAAGCTGCCTTCGATAGCACGAAAAGGAGCTGCCTTTATGCCGCGATGTCTGAATTTGGTATCCCTGCAAAACTAATACGGCTATGTAAGCTGACGTTGAGCAACACCAAAAGCTCCGTCAGGATCGGGAAGGACCTCTCCGAGCCGTTCGATACCAAACGAGGCTTCAGACAGGGTGACTCACTATCGTGCGACTTCTTCAATCTATTGCTGGAAAAAATAATACGAGCTGCAGAACTAAATAGAGAGGGTACAATCTTCTACAAGAGTGTACAGCTCCTGGCGTATGCCGATGATATTGATATCATCGGAAGCAACAACCGCGCCGTTTGTTCTGCGTTTTCCAGACTAGATAAAGAAGCGAAGCGTATGGGTCTGGTGGTGAATGAGGACAAGACGAAATATCTCCTGTCATCAAACAAACAGTCAGCGCACTCGCGTCTTGGCTCCCACGTCACTGTTGACAGTCATAACTTTGAAGTTGTAGATAATTTCGTTTATCTGGGAACCAGCATTAACAACACCAACAATGTCAGCCTTGAAATCCAACGCAGAATCACTCTTGCCAACAGGTGCTACTTTGGACTGAGTAGGCAATTGAAAAGTAAAGTCCTCTCTCGACGAACCAAAATCAAACTCTATAAGTCGCTCATTATTCCCGTCCTGATGTATGGCGCTGAAGCGTGGACGATGACAACATCCGATGAGACGACTCTTGGGGTTTTCGAGAGAAAGGTTTTGCGCAAGATTTATGGTCCTCTAAACATTGGCAACGGCGAATACCGCAGACGATGGAACGATGAGCTGTACGATTTATACGACGACATTGACATAGTTCAGCGAATAAAAAAACAGCGGCTACGCTGGCTAGGTCATGTTGTACGGATGGAAGAAAACACTCCAGCTCTGAAAGTATTCGATGCAGTACCCGCTGGAGGAAGCCGCGGAAGAGGACGACCTCCACTCCGGTGGAAAGACCAAGTGCAAAGTGACCTGGCTTCACTTGGTGTTTCCAGTTGGCGCCAAAAAGCAAAAAGGAGGAATGAGTGGCGCGCTCTGGTGGATTCGGCTATAATCGCTTAAAGCGGTTCCTACGCCAAATATATATATATAAATCAAAAGACAAAATGGTCGACGATTATTATTTTCTCCACGCAAGTAGCAGTATAAGGGATATAAACTTCAGGAAAGTGCACTCAGTTAATATAGCGAATCTGACAATGGTTCGGTTGGTTCAATCAAACTTCCGGGCATCAATTTGGTGGCCAGTCTGCACAAAAACAACCAGCTAGTGTTACACTTTTCTAAGTTTAGGTCATATTTCCAATCGCAAATAATCTCTACATCAAACAATAATTGACTCTAACATAAAATGAACTTCAAATAGAGTTGCATATGCTACAAGATATAAGGTGATTACATGTGGTCGTGAAACTCGATATTTTCGTGTTTAGTCGAATCTCGGACTCGGCGCCGCAACCAACGACAAAGCGCCTCCGCTTTGACTTTTAGGCTTTGGTGGCCTTTCCCCAACAACAACAACAGCGTCAACTATATTTCATGGATGGATGCTTTTGATATTCTGATGTTTGACAAGCATCGGAGAACCTACATAAAACTGCGACGCAAAAAACAAATAATCAAATACAACAACAAATGCGAAAAAAACAAAGTAACAAATAACAAAAGTCACAGCCTAAAAGCGTCGCACAATAAAAAACTTGCATAAAAATGGAACCAGTTTTGTATACGAATCGGAATAAATTTACTTGATTTGCCACCGTCGAAACGCAGTTGGCGGACCGAGTCGAGTTTAGTGTCGGGAGGGTGGAAGCGGGCCATTCGGAGACAGTCAGCTAGCAAGTTATCATCGGTTCTTGGCAGTCGTTGGGCTGCACACACTTGATGGACGGACAGACAACGAGGCAACATACATTTATATATGTATATGTATGTATAAGCGAACGAGTCATGTTTTATGAATGTGTGTGTGTGTGTTGCCATTGACTCGAGTGTAGCTGATGGCAATGCGCTGCTGCTGGAGCTGTTAGGCGCACTGAAAGCGCCGACGTCATCTGAATATTAATGCGCTGCTCCATCGTTTAGCTGCGAATTAAGCTGCACACGAAGGCATGTGACAATCTCGACTGCTTGGCGACTTGCCTCACTATTGCCATGGCTCTGCTGATTCGGTCGTCCGGTCACCGCAGGAAGCCTAAGTACTCGCGCTGGTGTGCCCCATGCGACTTTTAAGGATTAAAAATGAATTTATTTTATTTGCATAAAGTCGTCAACATAAATACGATTTGTATATGCACGAGTGGTCGCTCCCTGTTTACTAATTTTTTATTCCATTTCTTTTTTGCTAAAAGCTTGCAGAGGGGTATGTGCGTATTCGTGTTTTTATTTAGAATGTTAGCAATTGAAAACAATATGCAGACGAGGTGCGATCATAGACCAAGCAACTAGCCGTGACTTGGAAGTGCAAATACACTTATCTACAGTTTACCTCAAGCCGACGGTGTGTCGTTTATTCTCCGCTTAGAAAGTCACAGCAGCAACACCAAGAATAATGGGCTTGGAAATGGTTGGTGGAACGTCAAAATCTTTTAAAGCTTAAACTTCAAACGTATTTTCTTTTCGAAGACTTTCTAATTTGGTCGAATTACGGTTGTTCATTGTCGTTCAGGATTGTGACGATGCCCCATTCTTCTTGTGACTTTTTTCTATTACCAAAAATAAAGATAACCTTAAAGACAAGCGATTGACAAGCGTACGAAAAATCACTGAAATAGTCGAGAAGCAATCCCAAATATCGAGTTTGAAAAGTGTTTCGACTATTGGAAGAAGCACTCTTATGCCAGTGTAATAATATCGAATGGGGACTATTTTGAAGGCGATAACATTAATGTAGACGAATGAATAAACATTTATTCAAGAAACGAAACCTCTTATTATTTTTATACTCTCGTAACAAAGTTGCTATGAGAGTATTATAGTATTGTTCCCATAACGGTTGTTTGTTAGTCATAAAACTAAACGAGTGAATATATGTATATATTCAAATCCACTATAATATCGGAAATCAATATATATAGTATATGGTGGTGATTTATGGTGCAGAAGAATGGACGATGTCAACATCCGATGAGACGGCACTAGAAGTTTTCGAGAGAAAGGTTTTGCGTCCTTTGAACATTGGCAAAGGCGAATACCGCAGACGATGGAACGATGAGCTGTATGAGTTATACGACGTCATTGACATAGTTCAGCGAATAAAAAGACTGCGGCTAGGCTGCCTAGGTCATGTTGTCCGAATTGATGAAAAAACTGCAGCTTTAAAAGTGTTCGATGCACGCTGGTAAAAGGATGCAGTACGTTGGAAAGACCAGTTGGATAAGGACCTTACTGCACTTGGTGTCATCAATTGGCGCCAAACTGCCAAAAGAAAAATGAATGGCGCGCTGTTGTTAACCCAGCTATAACAGCGTAAGCGGTGTTTAAGCCAGTGAAGAAGAAGGTAATTTGTGGACACGCATTTTCGGAACCAAATTATAATAAATCCCTAATTTTTTTGATCAATTATCTTGCATATTGAACGATATATAAAATATAAAGCCAACATAGGAAGTTTGAAAAATCCTTAAATTTTAATTTAAAGCTAGGGACAATGGCACGATTTGATTCATTTTTAGCACCAGAGCACATTATTATCATTAAAGGAGACTTTGGAATTTCAGTAAGCTATCTCGAAGATTTGCCAATATTTTCCACAAAAGGTCAGCTTTTGAATTAAATAGTATTGAATCCCCCATATTTGCTATCTGGGGTCTTAAAACTTTGAAAATTAAAACATCGAAATCACTATTTTTTCGAAGTTTTACTACGATATCTTTACTGCGTACTGATCAATAAATTAGACATATACATATAATGAACATAAATTTGTTATAATTATTCATATTCATCATTGTTTTGATTGAGATTTTGAAAGATTCTTATCAACATGTTTCACTACAAACATTGAAAAGGGGTATATTGTGTGAAAAGCGGTATATTGTGATCCCTTTCTTCGGCTTTCAAATGATTAAAGGATTTAGGATGAAACCGTGGATTTTAAATTTTAAGTATTCAGACTTATTCAAGGTTATGGCGGATATTTTCAGATCTTTCGCAGTCATGTGAAAAAAGATTGCCATAAACTTTTCGCATAACTTACGTAAAAAAGTATATTTCTGCACCAACTGTTACCGCAGCTTTACTTTTGTTTGCACAAAATGTTTTACAATTCTAATTTCCGACCGAAATCTCGCTTTATTGCATTCTCCGAAATGCCGAAAATTCTTCATCTTTTGTTTGCTTTTGCCATAATCCCATAAAGTAAAAAAACGTTCTCCCCCATTGTTATGTGTTGTTATTGTGTTTGTTGTTGTTGTTATTGCTTCTTTTTGTTGTTGTCTATTTGACTTGCCGTTAGCTGAAAGCACCAGCAATCAGCACAGCGTAACAACCACCCTGCCACCCAATCATTAATTCGCGTGATTACTGGCATTGGGCATACAAACTTAAGAGTTTTTTCTGCTGACTTGAGCCTCAAGAAGTGTCATCTACGAGTACTTTGGCACTAACAAGGGGACACGCACAAGCAAACAAACATTAACATATTTTCCACCCACCGATGTGGGGAGAATATCTTATGAAGAGAGCGTGAAGGTAGGTGAGAGGAAGTGGAAGGAAGTGAAGTGGCGTGCAAAGCATGCGAAAAGAGAAATAAACAAAAATAAGAATAATATGAAATGTGACGCTAATTGGAAAACCACAAAAAAGAAGTAACCCTCAAGCAAAGCAATGCCACTCGTGTGTGCTTATAAGGATATTACTCGTGGCACGAGCGATTGTCAGCACACCAGTTCGGTATTATTCGGCCTTCGAAAGAGAGCCACATTTGCAAATGTGTATCTGTGTTCGGAAGGATAAGCGCCAGATATGCGCATACAAATATTAAAAATAGATACATAATAAAACAAAGAGAAAGAGCGAAAGGACGAAAGAACGAAAATTTATACCGACAAGTCAAAAGAAGAAGAAAATGAGGAGAATATGTAAAAAAAAGAAAGAGACTTGTTTTAGGAAGCCCATCAACTGTATACTTAATGTAAGTAATGCGCCCACAATAGATCTACCATGAAAAACATGTCCACCCACATTTGAATAGCTCACTCATTGGAGCTCTTGGTATGTATGCATATACATATTTCCTCCCAGATCTGAACCTTTTGCACAGGCCTGTTACGTCTCGTTACGTTAGACTTACACAACGGCACTCTACTATAACATTGCTTTGACATGGAAATGGCATTTAACTAACAGATATTACTCTATGCATTGTTTGTGTGCAGGATACCTAAGATATTTATATACAGATACTTACATAAGTACATTTGTACATAAATACCTATGGCTCCTTGAGCCAACGAGCAATCGAGCCATCCAGCGCACAGACAGACAAAGTGGCATTTCAAGGAAATGTCAAATGCCTTCAATGCAATGCGAACGTAGCTCAGCAACAAGCGCACACATATCCATTGAAACGAGTACATGCACGAAGAAAAAACAACTGAATGTCACTTGGAGCGAAGATAAATGACGACAACCGCAAGCGTTAGCTAAAACAACAACAGCATGGTCTATCATAAAAACGTCATTGGCATGCATAAAAAGGCCATAAGGACAATGAGCGAGGGACAATAGCGACGGAAGTGTCAGCTCATTGTCTTTATTTTTATCTTTGTTATAGGTGCGTGCGTGTGTTCAAGATTTTTCTGCTAAATTTTTATATTTCTAATGATTCTCAGTAGTATTACTTGTGGCTTTAATTTTAAATATATTAAAATACAAGAGAACTACTTTGAAAGATTTTATTTTGGTAGTTTAGAGTTTCTCTTCCAAAAGAGGATAGCTAAAAATCCATTATCTGAAGTGATTTTACGCATTTACTGTCAGTCTGACTTTTTAACTAAGAAATTATACATTTTAAATAAGTTTAGAAAGTATTATCAAAATTCTGAGAGAGTTTATATTCCCATTTTCTAAAATTTTCAAAAGTAGACGCCTTCATTTTTCTTTTTATTTATTCATCAGATTTGATCGATATTAAGGATTCTCCCTTCCTTCCGCCTTTTTGTCTTTTGAATTTCGCGGCTATGTATTAAGCGCTACAGAGCTCGTATCTGGCAATACTATACATCTTTGAAAGGTCTTGACAACCTATACGAGTAAAACGACGCTATGAATGATTAGTTTGAATATTGCGTTCAACAGTTATAGACGTGTAAACATAGACGTCACTAACGCCGAAATTCACGCTATTTTAAACTTTTCCTTCGTTAAAGGCAAATCCGCTAGAGAAACGATCCGTAAGATTAATGGTGTTTTAGGGGATGGTATTCTATCACTTCGAACTGCGGAGGAATGGTTTCGACGATTCAGAGCGGGTGAAAACGACACCCTGGATAAGCCAACCGCCGTAAGACCTGTGACCTGTGACGACGAATACCGATCAAATCATGGAAAACATCGAGTTAGACCGGCATGTTGCATCTCGTGGTTTCGCCCATGATATGGGAATTGGTCACTAAACCATTTTAAATCATCTGCACAAGGCTGAATACACTAAAAAGCACTATGTTGGGTGCCGCATGATTTGACGCAAAAAAACCCTTCTGGATCGAATCAACGCCTGCGATATGCTGCTGAAACGGAACGAACTCAGCCAATTTTTGAATCGGATGGTAACTGGCGACGATAAATGGATCACATAGGACAATATCAAGCGAAAACGGTCGTGGTCGAAGGCCGTTGGATCGTCTCAAACAGTGGCCAAACCGGGATTGACATCCAGGAAGGTTTTACTGTATGTATGGAGGGATTGAAAGGGAATCATCCACTATGAGCTGACGCTTATATATGGCCAGACGCTTAATTTTACCACCTACTGCGAACAACTGGACCGCTTGAAGCAGGCGATCGACCAGAAGCGTCCAGAATTGGCCAACAGGACGGGTGTAGTGTTTCATCAGGAACCACCATCAGGATCCACCATATAGCCCGGACATAGCGCCAAGTGATTACCACCTGTTCCTGTCCATGTTCGAACGCCCTTGGTGATTATCGAACGAAACGGCACATATTTGAACTAAATTCGATCACTAACACTTTTTATAAAGCAATGAATAAAGAGCAAAAAAAAAAACGGAAGGGAGATATTTGACAACGTAATATGAATTCCCTTCGCTGAATGAAATATTATTCAACGCTATTCCTAAATGCAACATGTTATCGCTCAAGTTATCTACAATAAGATAGAATTTTTGTATGAAAATTGCTTCTTCTTTATTCCCAATGTCTCGTTATTGTTATTAGTTCTATGATTATAATTTTCTTACAGACATCGAACATTTCATGGTTACAATAATTTTAGTAGACCATTTAGTAAACACAACATGTTTTGTAACCCCACCATGTTCAAAATAATGAAATAATATGATATAAACAGTCGAAGGCCCTGTTGCTAGTGCAACGCAGTTATGATAATATTTACTCTAAAGAATATTATTTATGTCTAGAAATCACGATCTACCCACAGTTTCCGAAGTGATCTCATTCTTTTTTTACCAAACTCCTTCAATAAGTACACTGTTCGCGGAGCATTATTTCCAGTCCTTAAGGGAAAAGATTGATTTTAATTGCTTACTTATTAGCAACTCTGAAGATGCACATATCATAAATCAAAGCTAGATATAATTTTAGAAATTCATATTACTTTTTAGTAAAATTATGTCCATTCCTATTTGATATGAATTCTGCGCTCAAGCATAGTTCACTTCGCTAAGGCTTTTAAGGGAAGACTTCTGAATAGTATATGGGTCGTTATTAATTACCTATTAGACCCCTGGATTAGACGAACGAAGTTTTCAGAACTTAATAAGCAATCAATAATATAGATATCAGATATCATCAATTCAATAACAAGAGATTGGTATAGAACGGACTCAATTATATAAAACGTGTTCAAACTGCCAAATACATATACAAATAGGTTAGCCTATGAAGTAGGCGAATAAGATAAATAAATACTCTAATGATTTTAATCGACCAATTTCTACGATTGAACATGTGTCAAAGTAGCTTAAGGTCAGCCAACCGATCAACAAAATGCCAGATTTACTTGGAATGGTCGGCAACTGGCACGAACTGATTTATGGAAAAATAAGGAGGTATTTATCGAACTTGATTACCAAAGGAAAACATAAATATTATAGCTCATCTACTACAAGAACTGATACGATTTAAAGTAAAATATTACTTAGTTGAACTTTCAACAGAGTCTTCAACACGTCATATTGCCTGCAATGCTGAATAATTGATGGCATAGTTGAGCCGACACCTGGTCGTAGTAGCAATTCCTTGTCGCCAATGAATTTCAATTAGTGCATTTTTTTCCAATTATAACGTAAATTATATAGTGCAATTAATTTATTTAAATGCATAGCCAAGTGTAAATGACTATGCTAGCATTTTTCTCCGTTAACTTTCAGGTTGCACACTTTATCATGCGGGTGACTTTTGCCACCACAAAAGCCCATACCAGTTGCCACACCCATAGCCAAAGTTGTTGTTGTTGTGTTCGTTGTCACTGTCACTGTTTTTGCCTTTGAAAGGCAGCCACATAACTGAGTGCCACTAGCAAAATATTCCCCCTTTTTCATTGCTGGCATTGAAAATTAAATTACCCACTATGAAAGTGGCACGAGCAGTCAAGGTGACCAGAACAGGACAAGTGGCGCTTGGACGCGGAAGCTTTGGCAAATTGATTGCAATTTTCGTAGGAAGTAGAAGAGTGAATATATACTAAAGACTATTCATAACACCTCAAATGATTAAGAGCTTCTGAGGAAAAAAATTATTATAATTTAACGAATTAATTATACTTTTTGCCTTTACAATTTCTAAAGAATGGTCCAACAAACGGAAGCCCCAGCAAAACGTAAACTTTTACTCCTTTTATACAATAAAGCCACCAAATAAATATCTTTTTATAATTTGTCTGGCCACCTATGGATAAGCAATAAGCCAAAGCCGCATTTGCCAAAGACAAAATGGAGAATACACACACATCACACAACTACTCATGAACACACACTCGCATACGCACATTTTTATAACGCCGTCCCTCGGCAAGTCGAATCAATCGAGGATACAGCACAAAAAGACAACAGGGAATAACAAAAAGCAGCTACAAATAAAATGAAAAGAGAAATTACTTACATAAATGCGATAAAAGGGCGACAAAGGGCACGAGGAGAGCAAGAGAGGAGCGGAGAGCAAAGAATGAATGAAAATACTAAAATCCTCATTGTAATCGCCACATTGCTACCCCAAATGATTGCACACACACACACATTCATGAATATTGTATAATGTATACACACACAGCAACAGCAATAACACAACAGATATAACAACAACAGCAAACGCGTACAGTAAACACTCACACACGCAAACACGGACTAAAAATACCACATCGAACCTTGTGGCTGAGGGTTGAGTTGAGTGGCAGTAACACGCGCTACACAACACACCAGCATTCCCCGCAGCAACACTGCTGCCCCGCATCCATAAGCCATGTACTCGTATAGCTTGGTGCTATGGGCGCATTTATGCCCTTGATTGATTGCTGCTGGCTGTTCGCTGCTTGCGTCATTTCGAACACTATCCTGAACATATGGAAATGACGCAAATGGCACGGCATTGAAGTGGTGGGGAGAGGAGAGGTGTTGAGTGGAAAAGGGCGTACAGCGAGGACGCGAGTATGACATGAAAGTGGCTGCATGTTATGTTTGTAGATATCTATATTGGTGTGGGGTTTGGATGCCGGAAGTAGGAAGAAGCAAGCGATTTTCGGCGTGTATCATATGCTGAATTATATAAATTTTTCTGCATGTGCGTCTATGTCTTGTGAAGGTACATGAGTACCGGTACACTTACCCAAGGGGATGTTCCACCGAATTTTATTTCCATATTTAGTAGAGGGATTCAAGCATATGCGTAATATTGTTGTTGTTGGTGTACACATATGTGAAACCAAATTTAAATTACATTAAACTGTGAAATCTAACGGATTGAAGTGGGGTAATAATTGTCGCTGGGAGCTACAAATATGAATGTGTATATTTATGGCAAAAGTTTTTAAAATTTTCTAATTTTTGACTTGCTTTATGCAACAACTTTATTCTATATCTATGTACATGGGTCCTTTCAACTTCCTCGGTTCTGTTTCACTTCATGCTATATAATCAAGCCATAAACTTAATTAAATTCCATTAAATATACATACATACATACATATAGAATTTCTAATTTACTTCGCGTTCCTTTGCCGCAACATTTCCTGCAATTCCCTCGCTCTTAACACACAAATTTCTCCGTTTTCGCTTTCTTGGCTTTCTTGCCATTCATTCGCCTCATCAAAATCTAATTGAATTCACTTGTTTTCCCAGCACGTCGCACGTCTTTAATGAGCGCTCGCCTGCTGGGTGTAAATGAATACCTTTGTGTGTGTGTCTTCGCTTTATCCTTAGCATGCTTCCTTTTTGCTGTCCTCCTTGTTTCGCTCAGTGTTGCGTGCGCGCACCACGCCATGATTCAGCAGCGTATATATTTCAATCAATTGCGAACCTTCGCTCCGTGTGACGTTGTCAAGGCAATCATTGGGTGGCACAACAAGCGAACAACTCACTCATTTAACCTTCACGTGTCACCCTCGTGTTTCGCCTTTGTCTGACCACTGGACGTCGGCCTCGTCGGCGACGTCGCCACAACCCGACGACCTGCCGACCGACCATCCGCTTAGCCGCCAATATTACTCGCTTATCAATGCATCATACACCATTCACCATTTATTATGTATGAATTATGTTCATATCAACTGCGCGCCTATTATGTATGTACATAAATATGTGCTTTGTTGTAACAACAAAGGACAATGTAATTATAATGGTAAGTGTTAAAGCAATGCAATGGCAACATGTGGTTGCTATTATTGACACTTTCAATATATATACATATACAATACATTGGTAGTGAACACAAAGATATCCCACATACAGTATATATAGTATGTACATATATTACTTATGAGGGATGGGTTGAAAGCTCATTAAATATCATCTAATTCAAATACCCACACAATGGTCTCCTTTGGAAAACAAAACAAATTGGTAATCAGTATTAATGAACTAAATATAAAGTATGCAGTCACTGATTTAATTTGAAATCTAGAGGCAATATATTAAAAAAAAACAAAATTGAATCCTTCTTATTTCAAAGCAACCATAATCATGTAATGTCTTGAAATCTGTCTCCTCTTTCCTTTTACAGACTAATGACTGAGTTAAGTAGACTCCGTACCGAACACTTTACGTCCAAAAGTCGTGCGTCTAAATTCAAGTTAGAACGAATATAAATCCTTTCCTTATTTTTATACTCTCGCAACAAAGTTGCTAAAGAGAGTATTATTGTATTGTTCACATAACGGTTGGTTGTAAGTCCTAAAACTAAACGAGTGAGATATAAGGTTATATATATCAAAATGATCTGGGTTACGAGTAAAGTTCAAATTCCAATGTCTGTCCACCCGTAAAAATTGAGATATCTTGATGAAACTTGATACACGTATTTCTTGGCACCATAAGAAGGTTAAGTTCGAATTTGGAACTCTGCCACGCCCACAAAATGGCGATAACCGAAAACATATGAAGAGCTATAGCTAAGCTATAAATTAAGCTATGGAAGTAAAATTTGGTATGAACGATCGCACTATGCATATTTGGATGTAATTTTTTTGTACATATCTCGTAAACTACTAAAGCTTTATCAAGGAAACTTCCAGGGTCATTTTTTTAGGTACTACCTTATACAGTCCAAAATTAATATCTTCCCAAGTATGTTTGAAAGTAGTCCTAATCGGTTCACAACCACCAAATATATATATAACCTGAATCTGTCCTTAATTAGTTGACCAAGTCAAAATAGATATATATGATTAATTTTTTGTCGCACGTTGAATTGAAAACATTTTTTTCGTTAAATTTTCAAATAATCTATATCTTAGAAGATAATAAATATGGTAACTTAAGTCTAAAAAAATATGTCGCTTTTAAATTATAAAATAAACCAATGTTTTAAAAGAAAACGGAGTGTCCTTAATTATGTGACCACCAGTGTATATGTATATTCCCATATACCAAAACTTTGAAGTTGATCTGAATCGTTTACTTTACAATATATAAAGTTGGAACTAGTGAAGATATCGGAATAGAATTTTACACAAATTCTGCATTTATATGTGGCATCGTCCTTCTAAAAATCGCCATGAGTCAAATTGTTTCTTATATTAATATAATTAAATAAATAAATTGCCAGAGTATAAAATGCTCGGTGACACCCGAACTTAGCCCTTCCTTACTTGTTTGTGTTTACCTTATACCATATTCGCCTTTTATTTATAGCTCTCCATGGAGTACTCACCGCTGTGACTTTGAGAGCCTAATCTAATATATGGTTCAAGGAAATCGCGTGACGAGGATTCTATACCTCCATATTCATTGTATCAACTTTGAAAATGACTTTATTATATATTAAAATTCCTATACTTCTATTTCGTGGAGCTTTTTTACTAGATTACTTATTTCAGTTAAAATTTAATCCAGTTGGCATATCCACAAGTTGTACAAACTCTGATTACTAAATACTGCAGTTGATTCTTAAATCTTATACGTCGGTAAGTTCCTTACACTATCCATATTACGGTAAGTCGTACTCCGTTCGTATTCTACATAGTTTTTTTGAACCTTTACAGATCGACAACGACAGATAGTTGAAGCGTAAAACATTATGACGACATCGACATAGAATATGCAGTCCAAACTCTTGTATATCTCCCAGCTCTGAAAGCAGAAAAGTAGGTGTACGTGAAAAGGAGTTTTAGTATTCCGAATAGGCGCTAACCTGTAAAGGGCTATATATAAACGTCTGGCATGATAAGATGGACTCTGTCAGAACGAATCGATAAAGTAATATTTAATTGGTTATTTTGCTCAGCTTTAAATTAAATACTGAAACATGGAAAATTTAAAAACGGCAGACTAAAACAAAACGTGGAAGATATTGGCTACATTAGGAAACGGACCTTGTTACTTTACGTAAATTTTACGCCATTTTGTGAATTACCTACTCTAAAACCAGGAACAATGGAACATAACTCTACAGTAGTATATGTATTTGTGGACTTATGGACTTATCGACGTGCTGATGCTCCAAAGCTGTAACAAAGTAACTAATTAAAGCTGCTCTATGCAGTTTTCAACTTTCGTTTGTTTTGGCTTTGCATTGTTTGCCGCCGCTTCATTGAAATCCGTAGCGGCGCAAATTGTTGAAATGCGCTTTGTAGTTTATATGCTTAAAAAAAAAAACAAATCTCACTTTGCCCACAATTTCCTCCACGCTGCTCTGCAACCGCTCGCCGCGGCTGGGCTGTAATAAAGCCCTCGAGGCTGCGGATGTGACTGTGACTAACTGCATTGAGAGCGCAAGTACGACCGAGTTCTAGACGGTGAAGAGTAAATAGAAGCGTAAAATTTTACAGCGGCTGACTGTGGTTTTTATGCCTCGAGCCACAATACATTTCCGCATTTCCCCACAATTTCATTTTATTTCGTCGTTAAAGTGTTGCACACGAGCACCAAATGATTAAAAAATAGATGAGATTACATACATGTACATATGTATATGTGTGGGGATGTATGTATGTGAGCTGTTAATTGCATGTGAGGTATGGGCACACCGGCGGCTACACACAGAGCAGGTGGCTGCGGGGATGGCAACGGGTTAGACCAGACCAGTTGACGACAAAATGATTCTGTTTTTACAAAGACACACTTTACTGGGTAATAAACGCGAATATGGCATGCATATATGTAAGTAAATACATCACATGTATGTGCGTTTGTTTGTGTGTGCATAATAGAAGTGAAATTTTCTATTTGCTTTGCTAACCTATAAAAAGCGCCGTGTTCTCACTAATGAATGCGATATTTTTTCTTAATAGCTAAATCAGTGTTTATTTGTATAAAATCATGAAATACGTGAGAAGTGATTTCAAATCACTTTCAAATGTTTACATAAACACAATTTGTTAAATGTTAATTCTACAGCTTAAATCCCAGTTCTTTGTGTACTATATCGGCTTAGCGCATCTCTGCAATTCTTTAAACTTTTCGGTTCATTTTCCTTTTACCACTTTTATGTAACTCTTTTATAGTTGCCACAGTTACCTTTAGAATTCGTTGTATTTTCTTGTTGCACAATCTTCTTTGTTTGGGGTTTTAAAGCAAAGCAAAAGTTTTGCGGTTTTAAGCAGACATAAACTTGCTCATTTGTCACATGAAGAGTCATAAAACTTTTGCTCTAGCGTCATTGCAAATATACACGTACACAGTGTTTGAAGTAGAGATCCTGAATACTTGAACATATTTCTTGTACAAACGTACAGAATACAGAACAACATTTTTACTTCCAAACAAACGTGTTAATGCTTCAAATGTTTTGACTATTTTCATACACACCACTTTGAACCTCATGCCTTAACTTCTCAACTAGTTCTTTTCTATATAAACAAGCGGATCTTTTTTGCTGATAACTTAAGAGGTGATAATTGAAATTTGTTGTATTTCCTGACTAATTCGATGCTTCAGTGAAATAGATTTCAGAGACGTACGAAAATTCGACATTTTATAACGTCTGTGATGCTTCAATGATCAAGCGGAGGTTGACGCCGAATATCTAAATTACAGAAAATTGAAAACTGACTATGTTAGTTTACTAAAGTCTGATTCGACTTCGTTTCTTCCTTAAAATACAAGGTCATTTCAGTCATTCTCTAGCCTAAGGATATATAAATCTAATATAACCAATTTTTATTGTTTTTAAAAACTTTAGAATTTGAATTTAGTATAATTGTTTATGGAAACAAAAAGAGAAGTGCAACACTGTCAGTCATGGACAGTCTGAGCAGCCGTTATAGTCTGTACGATTCGCTACTTAATATCGCTAGCATTTGTATTATCTATTGGACATCTATAAACTTCAAAATGGAGATTTGGAATTTAGATTTGCAAAATTGATGAAGTAATAATATTTTAATTTTTTTCTAATCGATTTGCAGAACAGATTAATTAATATTCGATGAGGGAACTGGAAGTAATAGTTATCGTTGTTGTAAGCTGGTGATATCATATAAACGACGACGTGAGTTATAGTCAGACGTTCGTAAAAACGACTAACTGAAAGATATAAGTCAAGCTGTTAATTTAACTTCTGCTGTCTATAGAGCGTCGGAGTTACTTCAGGGGATGAGATATTGTGCGTTGTTCTCGATCTTTAAATTTTAGAACTTTATGTAACATCACAGAGGGTATCCAGATGTCGAATTCAATGTCTCTTATCTGTCTCGCTCTATTGATTACGAGTTGCCTGTCTGTCCGTCCGTGCAACCGATTCTTGATGAAACTTGTTGCATGTGTTCCTTTGAACTTTGTATTGGCATGGTCCAGCCTTCTAATAGGTTTTATGTATGTACATATTCCGTAAACTAGTGAAGTTAAATCAATCACTCTAACACTTTATCATACAGTATGATAACGTTACATTGGATAACAATCACGGCTACCCCATACAAAGGTTATGATGAACACTACTAAAAGTGCGAAAACTTACACAGCAGAAATATTTAATTTAAAGAGAGTACTGAATGAATTTAAAGAGATATCGGGATACACATTTTCATTGCACTAATATAGAACACATTTCGTTGTCCCCTGTGCAAATATGCAATACGCACAAACCAACATTTTACATTTCTTTCATGGCGCAGTATCTAAAAATAATCATAATCCACACTAATGTGTCGCATGATTATCTCATTTCGCTTCCAAACTCGGTATCTACGGTTACATCCTTCGGCTTTGATTTGAATTTGAATCACACAATTTACGTTCTTGAATACTTGTTTTGACGCTTTTGGCGCGCTGGCGAATAAATCAAGTGCGATAATTGACGACACGTTTTGCATTGAATGTGGCTGTGGCGCTGCGACGACGGAAGGGCGACAGGCACGCTTTAGCTGACGGAGCGGAGCTGATCTCAGCGCTAATACCAAGCGATTTCAGCGGCGCGCCATAAATAACAAATCGAACGCTGAAATGAGCGGAAAGCAGAAAGCGGATTTACAAGAAAAGCAGGAATACAGAATTGCAATTGGCAGAGGTAATGCGAAATGTGTTGAGTTGTGGGTGAGGTGGTGGTGAGGGGTGGCTTTGGGTACCTGAACTGAATGCGAAGACCAGCGAAGCAGAAGCGGTGAAATGGGTTGGTGTCGACAATAACAAAAATATTTCTGTATGTTTGTGTGCTTACTGAGCATTTTAAATTAATGTACTTTTCGTTTATGTTAATTTAATGAATGGGGAGAGTGAAATCGTGAAATCTGTTGAATATTTCACGGAGATGTCACTCATAAAATATAATTAGATTATACATAGTATACTTTTATATGAATGCTTGAAAGTGTAAATATTACTGTAATTAAAACTTGTAGATTGTGTTTTACATACTTCTTATTCGGCTTATAGTAGATACTAGAATTTTTTAAATTTATATTTCTAAGACAAAAAGGTATTATGCAGACCCAAATACCTAAGACCCAGACCTAATACTCTATTTAGCAATATTAATGCCGAAGAAAATAATGACAGCCATTTGATATAAACCTCTTACAAATCAAACGTTCAATCTCAGTCGATCATATATATATATATACATATTTGGCGTAGAAACCGCTTAAGCGATTATAGCCGAATCCACCAGCGCGCGCCACTCGTTCCTCCTTTTTGCTTTTTGGCGCCAACTGGAAACACCAAGTGAAGCCAGGTCACTTTGCACTTGGTCTTTCCACCGGAGTGGAGGTCGTCCTCTTCCGCGGCTTCCTCCAGCGGGTACTGCATCGAACACTTTCAGAGCTGGAGTGTTTTCATCCATTCGTACAACATGATCTAGCCAGCGTAGCCTCTGTATTTTTATTCGCTGAACTATGTCAATGTCGTCGTATAAATCGTACAGCTCATCGTTCCATCGTCTGCGGTATTCGCCGTTGCCAATGTTCAGAGGACCATAAATCTTACGTTGTTAAGTAGACGAAACTATCTACTACTTCAAAGGAAGGACTGTCAACAGTGACGTGGGAGCCAAGACGCGAGTGCGCTGACTGTTTGTTTGATGACAGGAGATATTTCGTCTTGTCCTCATTCACCACCAGACTCATACGCTTCGCTTCCTTATCTAGTCTGGAAAAAGCAGTCGATCATATATGAAGTATATTCAAGTCGTGGTTATCTTCTGTAGTCAATGCAAATCGGCAAAGCTTACAACGAACTTGTAATTGTTTAATAGGTCCACTCGCTTGGGTACAATCTCAATTGCTTGAAGAAACGAAACTGCATGGTGTGGTGAAGATAAAAGGGCGTACTAATTTCCACTTACTATTGACATAATATTCAGAGATTTTTGCCTATATTAGGGGCTGCAACAATGCACGTTATAATTATTGGGTACAAGCGAGTACGCATAAGATCTGATAAGACTGCCATTTTGGTCTTCAAACACCATACGAAACAGTGAATATCAAAATTAACATTATGACGATTTGTAAAATGTGTTTTAGACCTAGAACTATCAGCATTGATGCAGTCAACTTTAGAGATAAATGCGGATACAGTATCAGTAAATCGCTCATATTTTTTATAGAAATTCATAGAAAATCTATCTCCGAAACTACTCGACCAATATCAATAAAACTTGGTTAGTAATATTTTCCTTACATCCCAATGATATGTTGTGAAAATAGGCCAAATCGGTTCACAACCACTTATGGGTCAAAAACCATATCTCCGAAACTACTCGACCAATATCAATGAAACTTGGTTTGTAATATTTTCCTTACATCCCAATTATATGTTGTGAAAATCGGTCAAATCGGTTTTCAACCATGCCTACTTCCTATATACCAAAACTTTTAAGTCGATCTGAATAGTGTCCATTACAATATGTAAAGTAAGCACAAGTGAAGCAAGATTTCGGAACAGAACTTTACATAAATACTGCATTTATAGTGTGGCAGCCCCTTTCTAAAAATCGCCGAAATCGGACCATAGGGTTTCAAGGCCCCATATATCGAACATGAGGACCTCAGTGCTTCTAACCTAATATTAGGGTTTACCACTTTCAATGGACTTTATACCATATATAAGACAAATATGTGGGTTAAATTGTATATTATATAATATTAAATAAATAAATTGCGAGAGTATAAAATGTTCGGTCACAAACGAACTTAGCCCTTCCTTACTTGTTTCGATAGCATTTGACTCTTTCAGCGATTTCTAATAGGAAAAAGTCACACGGAGTTACGTCTAGCGAATATGAAGGCTTGGCATCGTTATAATATTTTTGGCCAAGAATTCACGAAAAAGTCTGACCTTTTAACAAACGAAAATTGCCAAGCTTATCAAGGAAATCTAATCTTAGCGGCTGCAAACAAAGGAAGCAATGAATACAGCTGAAAACTTTATCGTACTTCAGGGGAATGTATGTATATCAACATACCCGTGATATCTGGAAACCCATAATATTTCAAATTTAAGAATTCTACGTATATCGGTTAATAAGCGAGATATCTTCGAAAATATAGTGAATGAAATTATCCCAGCCCTCATATATTGCATATAATTATTTTGATTATTCTAGAGGGCTTTATGCTGAATATCCAGTCGAATTATGTGTTATCCTAATGCAATTAAAAAAATAAATTGCGAGAATGTAAAATGTTCGGTTACACCGGAACTTAGCCCTGCCTTACTTATTAAATCCTATTTTTAAACGACCTTTTGTAACCTCAGCAAAAGTACTTCGTGTATTAATTATAATTTTTAGTTTATTTCTGCAACAAAACGGATTTACATACATATGTATACACACACCATATGGCGTCCCACCTGCACCAGTAGCACAGCCAGTAGCATAACCGCACGCTTGTTGACATCACGTGGATTTAGCACATCCCTGACCCATACATTAGCGCATACTTGTCTATATTATTATGCAATTCACCGATTTTGAACGTCGACGGGGAAAACATTCGTGCATAATATGCATGAAAGTTATTTAAAAATCGTCATTTGGTTTTGGGATTTAACTGTAAAATTACTTTGAATCGAAGTGTTTGACACAGCACTGGAGGGAAGCTTAGAAAGTTATAAGCAACTACAGAAGAAAAGAGAAATGCATTGAATACATACATAAGTATATAAGTAATGAATACTGTTATATAGTGAAATTTACAATAACATAAAGATTGCGATTTACTGTAATTTTTAATACAGAAGGAACTCCGTTATTCAGAGTAAACTACTTAAATATGTTATTATATATCCATTTTTAGAAAGTAAGACAATTCAAAAGCAATATAAATAATCGAAATTTTAACATTCCATGGCATTCTCACTGTAGACATCGTAATAAAATTGTCATATTTCCAGAACATTAAAATATTAATATCTTCATAGTCAGCATAGTCAGCATTCTCTTTTTTTGAGAGCTCAGCAATGCAAACAACAACAAGTAAAGCAAACCAAACCACATAAATAAAATAAACTCAAATTACACTGTAGCGAATTGCAGAGGTGAAACTTAAATTGAAACTGTAATGAGCGCCGGTGCTGCGGCGGCCGCAGGAGCCGTTGTTGACTTGTTGCCTTTTAGAGCTTCTCAAGTTGCGCCGAACGTGTACCACGACTCGGCCAAACAAGAAGTGGTTTTGTTTTAGCAGCGCTTAAAACACCCGACCGCATTCGTCGCGATGGCTGGAGCCCTTCACTGCAGTCGGACCTTTTGACTCTAGTTGCTAGCTTTTACAAGCCAATAAAATTAAAATCAATATATGTACTCAATTCTGGTCAAAGTAGAAAGGAAGAACGGAAAGAGGTGTTTGTGCTTACATATGTAGGTATTGCAGTTAGTTTTGTTGACGTATTTGACGTATTTTGAACAGAGATTTTATATTTCAAAGAACACCACATTTTTTAGCAAAATGCTTTATTTGGCAATATAGGTGACATCGGGTCGATATACCTATTTTATTGAATTTCCAGTAGAGTTACTTTTTTCAAAAGCCTTTTTTTTGACAGATCACGTGTGAAGCTGTCATGTTATTTTTGTTCAGTATTGTTTGGCATTGCATCATGGAAAGACTTACGCCTGAACAACGTTTACAAATTGTTCAGCTTTATTACGAAAATTCACGTTCTGTAAAGAATGTGTTTCACGAGCTTCGCTCAACTTATGGTAAACATACTCGGACTACTGAGCATACTATTCGCAACATCACCAATCTAGAGACCCTGCATTCATTATTTGATAATATTCGACCGGATACATCACGTCCAGCACACAGTGAAGAAATATAGCAGGCGTAGCTGAGAGTGTACACGAAGACCATGGAGAATCGATTCAGCGCCGTTCGCATCAAATCGGACGACTTGACGCTTTTTACATCGAGATCTTAAATTGAAATAGTACAAAATACAGCTTGTGGAAGAACTGAAGCCGCTTGACCTTCATTCTATGGGGCCCTGAAGAGATCCAAGAAGATCCGGCGTTTTTTATCCCAATTTTATGCAGCGATGAGACCCATTTCTGGCTCAATGGGTATGTAAAAAAGCAAAATTGCCACATTTGGGACGAAGAGCAACCTGAACAGATTCAAGAGCTGCCATTTCATCCAGAAAAAACATCGTTTTGGTGTGGTTTGTGGGGTGGTGGAATCATCAACAACAGGTAACATTTGGTTTCAACAAGACGATGCCACTTTCCACACATCGCACCAATCAATGGAATTAGTGAGAGAACAGCAGATAATTTCATATGATCATGTGATATCACACCGTTAGACTTTTTATGGGGATATGTATGTGCGGGATAATCTATGCGGACAATCCCGCTTCAATTCAGGCCTTGAAGCAAAACATCAGGCGTGTCATTCGCCAGTTACCAGTCGAAATGCTCGAACGAGTCATCGAAAATTAGTTTTCACTAATCATTTTCTATATTTGTAGTACCTGATCGGCTAGTGACTTTTTTATACAATTAAATTAAGCCAATTATAGGAGTGCCGATTTGCTAACGGGGAGAATCACTGAAGTTTCCATTCTCTTTTCCTTTTAGTTAGTTCATTGTTTTTAGGTCCTAATTCTGGATATAGACTTTAAACATTTTTTAATAAAACAGCGAACTTTAAGAGTCTTTAAGAAAAAATTCAAATGGATTGCAAAACATATCATTCCTCAAGCAAAATCCCTTTATAGAAGCTTTGTCAGCCAAACCGACAAAGTACTCACACACACACTATTAGAACAGTGGTAACCTGTTTTCCTATTGCAAATGTTGCACATTTCAGTTGTTGCACTAACTTTTGCGGTCACCATCTGCCACACACGCGTTGAAGCCAGCAGCTAAAGTCGCAGTCACTGGTGTGGAGCAGTCCGCTAGATACATACATACATACACAAATATATGTATGGACTGGTACTTTGGAGTCGTAAAAGGGACGCAGCGCTTTTCATTGCCGCCTGCGGAATTGGGCTGAGGCGACGGGCGTGGTGGTAGTGCCGACTGTGGTGTAACGAAATTGCGAATCAATGCCGCTGCTAAAGTAAATTTGCAGTTTCGTTTCGTGAGCTGTGAGGCAACCAGCAGCGGCAACGGCAGACTGCATGTGCAGCTTCAACACCACAAACCCCACATTTCATTATCTCCAACGCTGGCGAAACGAATTCGCCGACATCATTGGACTTCGTGCAGCGCTTTCGTTTCTGCTCGGCTCTTCGGATGCCACTGTGTTACGACCACGTTCGATTGCATATCAGTTTTTCTCTGGGTTTTATTGTGTGTATGCTTTGCTTGAAATGTTTTTGCCGCGGCTTTGATTGCTCCACCGCCGTTGCTATTGTTGTTCCTTTTTTTGTAGTTTATTGCTACTGTAAGTGCTTTTGTTGGCGTCATATCAGAAAATGCAATCGCAATTAAGTTTTTATTTGGTATTGCAGCATTTTTCATTTCACTTTGATATATTTTCAAATTAGTGGGACCGATTTCCTATTTGTGAAATATCGGCGAAATATTGGGTGTATTATTAATGTTAAAGGCTTTTTGTTTTCTCTATAAAATATTTATACTGTTGAAAAGCGAAATGTAAAATAAAAAAGGAAAAGTTTAGTAGCTGTCTAATATTATATACTCTCGCAATTTATAAGAATTAAAAGCGTAGGAATATTTCCAGAGGACAGCAAAATTGTACAAAGCCAAAAGTTTATATGAATTCAAAATTCGCTATTCGACAAAACAGCGAATCGATTAAAATCAACCAGAAACCACCATATTGAGAATATGGGTGCTACCGGAACACTTGGGCCAATTTCATCCATTTCTAGCTCCTAACCATTATGTCTAGAACAACGTATTGACTAAAATATAATAAATAAAGGCAATCAGAAGGTGTAAAATCACTGTACTGGATATAGATATAAGGAATATGGGAAGGTGAACTGATTTCATTAACTTGTGCAATTAGAGCAACGTATGCTCAGGAAAATTGTATCACGATAACTCACACATTGATCAATATATTCCAGAAAAAGTCAACTAGAATAATGAAAATCATGAACTTGTATAACGGTTAGGAGAAGTACTGAACCGACTTTATATATTTTGAGCATCATACAATAATATTTTCCGGTAATATTGTCAGCCCAAGACACTTTGATATTGACCGAAGAGTTCATGGTTTTATTGGTAGAATTCTCTGTAATCCGAAATCGAATGTTAATCGAATTTGCTTTCGGTTTTGGGATCGGGTCGGTGTTAAATCCCATCGACTAATTCCAGTCTGACGAATAAAGTCATAGGTTAATAGGATGGTCAACTACGTAAAATATTTCTTTGAACTAATGTCGTCGATACTTATGAACGCATAACCTCCATGTCCTAGCTTTGTTAAAAAAAAAATCATACAATATCTGACGCCTTAATACTTAACGCTCAATCGTTCTAGCACGCAATGTTCCTTCATTGTCCTACTGAGGGGTGAGCTGCATAAAACTGCAAATAGCTTAATAAAAAGTCAATATTGCTTAATAAATGTGCATCATGTGCGCCACAAATCGGCAACAATCAGGCTGCTGATTTGTATTTTTATCAAATCTCTCTCCACAATTTAATGCCGCATTTTGCCATCGTTTGCATGATTTTTCTGCCACTTTATTTCGTTGTTGTTGTTGTGCTTGGTTTTTTTCACTTTTTGCTACTTTCAGAATCTAATTAGCGACTTGCAACTGCTGTCTGCGCGTTCGTGATCACCGCTGCTCCCGCTCCCTGCGAACACGGCGGCGCTCTCCATGCTGGGCAGCCAGTCAGCCCAAACCGCGCCAAACTGCGCCAAAACGAGCTAGTGGCAGCCGGCAAGCAAGCAATAAGGCAGCAAACGCAGCAGCGCCGCCGCCTTTGCACAGCCGACAATGTCTCTGTTTGTGCCTACGCCGCGCGGCGCGCGTTCAACGTCTGCAGCCGCCGGCGTGTACTCGTTTCGCAACATTTCGCAAACCTCAGCACACACACACACATACATTACATTTATAAATGAACAATTGTATATTTGTATGTACGCTCGTATTTGGCAAGCTGCTGAACTTGGAGCCATGGGGGCTACACGCTTTGCACGCGGCTCATTTTGGCGCTCCACAAATGTGCAAGGGTGTCTGTATGTCAGCTTGTACTCGGCTATGTCAATGCAGTTGATTGTAGGCCGACGATATGAATGCGCTGTGCTTCTACTCGTCGTAAGTTGATCGCCGTACGCCGTAAGCTGTGAACGCTAAGAGCTGAGCGCTAACACTTGTGTAAACTGATTTTCTTTAATTTGTACGTGTTTCGCCGTCTTTTTCCTTCTTTTTTCCTTTAAACTGCACTCTTTTTGCTTGTTCATCGTTGCATTGTACGTCATTCTTTTATTGCATTTTGTGCAATTCGCATGATTGCTACATGCATACAAATACATATGCATGGGTGTATAAGTGTGCAGCGCAAAACAGGAGTCAACTGTCTGGTAATTTAGTTCAATTTGTGCATTGTCGGAATGCCGTACGAAGTCGCAGTCGCAGTCGCAAGAGTGTGGAGGCGTGTTGCGGAGCTTCGACCGCTTCCCTTTCGGTTGATTGGCGTATAGGTGCGCTAACATCTGCATACGTGCAAATCTAGTGTGCATGACATGCTACGTACTTATCTACCTAGACAGTTTTTTTCCTTTTCATTTTACATTTCATTTTAAGTGCAGTCAATTACAAGGCAATGTTTGTACATTTGCATGCTTGCATTCACCCGTTTAGTTGTTGGTACATACATACATACATGCATGCATATATATGCTTAGTTACATATGTATGTATGTATTTTGCAGTTACACATTGTGGATATTTGTTTTGTACTATGCAAGCATCGTCTAATTGCAGTCATCTTCAAATGGTAGTGATAATTGGCGACTAATTAGGAACTCACTATTATCCATACGGTAATTGCGCAACGACGAGCGCAGACTTACATAAGCGTCTGCGGCGAGCCCAAACTGTTTATAATATGCCTTCATTTCAGACGTTTAGGTAATGAATATTGCGTGATTATTTGTAAGTCAGTACGTGTGTGGATATGGCAAACTCGTCTGCAGCGCTTCCCTTCATTAACTTTTTCACATTGACCGATTGACCGAAAATCTGGCACAAATTATTTAATATTATACGAGTGGGAATATTTATCTTTTATACGATATGAATTGTTCGATATTTTCGATCCCTAGTATAATATATATATTCGGTTTGAATGATATGTTAGATATCCATTCCCGAATTACAAATTCTGACTTGGCCCCGTTTGCGTTGGCTCTCCACGATTCGACCACGACCGATTTCGATTGACGTTGTCGTTAGTGAACCACTTTTCATCACCAGTAACTGTCTGTTTCAGAAATGGGACGAGCTGCGATTCAGAAGCGATTTGCAGATGAAAATTCGGTTCATGAGTAGGGATGGCAACGATTAATCATTTGATTAAATTAATCGATTATTTTCATTCAATTTACGATTTAATTGCATCGAAACACCTTTTCTAATTACTCGACTATTACTCGAGTAATTGCAAAATAATCGCAAACAGCATTTTGAATCGTTGAATCGTTTTATAAGAACACAATTTGAGTGTCTGAAATAAGAATATAGTCTCCTATATTGTATTGGTTTTATTTTTACGCAAAGTTGCAAACATTGGAATTAATCGATTAATCGATTTTTTTAAATTAATTGCAATAATCGATTTAAAAAATTTTTTTGCCATCCCTATTCATGAGGTTATTTGTGTTAACTCTAGTCGAGCTTGAATTTGCATCTAATCTTATTTAAATGATTCCTAACTGGTTTTTGTGCAAGGTTTAGCTCCTGGTCAACCGAAATATTTGTTGTTTTTGTAGCGGCAGAACCAACTTTGGAGGGAGCTGCAGTGCTTTCCTGTGGTCGAATACAATGATTTACAAGGTTATATCGATATTTTCGATCATTGGATTTCCAGAACCTGACGCATATTTGCTATCAACAAATTCCACAACAGAATCGACAAAACCAACAATTGCGATTGATCAGGTGCTACATATAATGAAAGTAGCCTGTGAATTAAAAGAATAAATGAAATTTAAATTTAAAATTTACAATCTACCAATATGTATTATTTTAATACATGAGTAAATATCTGCGCATTTATGAATTTATATACAAATGCATCTATATATATAGATAGATGTATAGTCATTTAACAGCCCGTCTAATTTATGTAATTTATTCAGCAGACTGTTGTTATCAACTCGTATGAATAACAATTAGGTTAAGTCACGTAGTAAACAATTGATAAAACAGCAAAATAATAACGAAACTACGCATAAGTCATCAATCATTCGGTTTATACCCGTATTTATTCATTCGAAGTTCGAACGATCACCACGTATTCGATGCGATAAGCCTCAATCCCTTATGTTGACCTTCATTAAAGTTAGCATTAAAAAATGCACATACTTACATACATATATATATATATACAGACATGTTTATGAATGAGTACTAGTACTAGTATTTTAATATATGTATATCTATTCATATATATTTTTTAATCAGACAATAAATTAAAAAAAGTTGTATATATATATACAATACAATATATATGTACAAGTACAATAAATCGTTCATGTTGGTAAGGAAAACGTATGGTTCGCCGAAATTTCATTGGTTGGCAAAAGAGGAATATTGCTCACATTGCTGGATTATATGAGTACTCGAGTACCCGAAAACTCCACAATATACATCTTTCATAAAATACACAATTATATACGATTGTTTACATTTACCAATCGAAATGCGTGTACATTTACGTCATTGGAAAGTGCAAAGGAAATACCCATTAATTAAGCTATCTTATCAAACGAGACATCTTATCTCAAAATATTAAATCCAAAAGTACACGTATATACATATGTAAGTATATAATACCGTCATTCAATTGCCTAGTGGGCAGGTTTGAATAGATTTAAAACGATCTTACTATAAATTGCGGTAGCAACTGGAATCTTACGGATATTTGCATTTCGCAAATAGATACTTAGAAAAGAGAAATTTCAATGTTTGGTACTAAAACCTCATTTGTGTCGAAAAGTAATTTTCAATGAAAAATCAAGAGAATTTTTAAAATTTTCGAATTTCAAAATATTTAATTTTCTATCACCAGGTACAAATCAAACAAAATTTAGAATTTCAGTAGTATAACGAACAACATTTTTAATCGTCTCAAATTTCGCATGGATCCAATAACAAAATGTTATTTTTTGTGGTATGGCTGTAAAAATAATGCGAGAAATCTGTATAATCAATCCGACTTCCGAATGAATGAATAATCGAATAAAGGAAGGCGTGGCGGCTAAAATTAAAAACATTTTCTTTGAATTCTAGACTTTTCATGGACGAAATCATGTGAACAACGCATTATTTAATCCGTTGTCTACTATGGCCGCCATCAACGAATTGCAAATGTGTATCAAGCTATCCCGTTTATTAAGTGAAGACTATTGGCTTATTGAAGATGATTGTTGATAAGCTACAAAAATAGCTTAGCAATCGAAATCAACTGACATTTCAACAAAGGTCGAATAGACATATTTGGAACAAGACTGATTTTTATAATGCCAAGGGCAATAAAAATTATTTGAATAATAATGTTTGCCGCTACGATACGAATAACTTGCTTGTTATATCAAGCCTTTAACATGTTTTGCTTCTTAGCTGACGAAAGATGAAATACTTACGCGGAACCAAATATTTGTTTATATTTCATATATTTGGCTGTTTAGGATGATTATTGTTGACTGTAAGCTCCGCATTATTTGGTTAAATCCACTTCTGCTAGAGTAATACCTACTCTAAAACGATGATTCCTGAGAACCTATCAATAGATCTCCGAAAGGCTGCATACTTCGTCTAGAAAGCTATAAATTAATTTATAATATTAGTTTGGCAAATATCTTCCGCTTTTTGTCCTTTATTCAATGCTTTATAAAAAGTGTTCAGTGATCGGATTTAGTTCAAATTTGCGCCGTTTCGTTCGTTAATCTGTTTACATCTAGACGAAAATCTGTTTCCATCATAACACCCTTTGGTAGAAACCCCTCCCCCTTATTTGCGAAGAACTCGGACACCCAATTTTCACAAGCCTCCTTTGAGTTCAACTTTACACCACCAAGGGCGTTCGCCATGGACAGGAACAGGTGGTAATTACTTAGCGCTATGACCGGGCTATTTGGTGGATGCGAAAACCTCCCATCCGACTTCTCGTAGATTCTGGCGAGTCATCAGGAACAAGAGTCCTGGTGGAACACTACACCCTTCCTGTTGGCCAATTCTGAACGCTTCTGGTCGATCGCCTGCTTCAAGCGGTCCAGTCGTTCGCAGTAGATGGTAGAATTAAACGTCTGGCCATATCGGAGCAGCTCATAGTGAATGATCCCCTTCCAATCCTACCAAACACACAGCAAAACTTTCCTGGCCTTCAATCCCGACTTGGCCACTGTTTGGGACGATTCACCGGCCTTGGACCACGACCGTTTTCGCTTGATATCGTCATATGCGATTCATTTTTCGTCGCCAGTTACCATCCGCTTCAAAAATGGGTCGAGTTCGTTCCGTTTCAGCAGCATATCGCAGGCGTTGATTCGGTCCAGAAGGTATTTTTTGCGTCAAATCATGCGACACCCAAACATCAAGCTTTTTATTGTATCCAGTCTTCTGCAGATGGTTTAAAATGGTTTGGTAACTAACTCCCTCCTGGGCGATGTCACGAGATGCCACATGCCGGTCTAACTCGATGATTATTGATTATTATTGATCGGTATTCGTCGTCACAGGTCTTCCGCCGGCTGGCGAATTTCGGCGTTAGTGAACTCCATTTTACACGTCTGCCGCAGTGGCAATATCCTGTTCCTGTTAATAAAATTTTTACAATTTAATTATTATCGACTCAATAGCAGGATAATATGGAAATATTGTAAGTATGTAAAAAATAATTTAATAATTTGCCTGGACGTGTTACAATTGTATTCACCTAAGAAACAAAAATGGTGGATTTCGCATTAAATGACGGAAATCTTCTTACTATCGCCAGCTAACCATTATTTGTTAACCACTTCGAGTTATTAAAAATTCAGAATTTTGAAGGCTAAACTTAATCCCCATCCATATAATTTCTCTTAATTTAGACGTTCGTTCATATGCTTGTTTGGGCTTGGTTGTTTTGATGTTATTGGCAATGATAAAATATGACGCGTTGATTATTCGGTTGACACTCGAGCAGTCAAACCAAAAATAACCGATTACGTGTGCTGTCCCAAGGCGAAGCAACAGCAAATAAATGCAAGTATACATATGCTTAAAAATATTCATATCTATATGTATGTGTTTGTATTTGAACAAACATTTATATTTTTATAATTTCAATTGTTTTGACAAAAAAGAACGTAGATATTAGACGTTTTTATAACCACACAAATGCTTGATTTGTGTAGTTGTTGCTTTATTGCTGTTATTGTTATTACTATTGGCTTTTGTAGCATTAGTTGGTTGGTTGGGGTAATAAGTCATTGGATTAAAATGGCGTCGGGTGAATGATGAGCGAGCGGCAGCGCTCGCTTGAAGCGCATTGACTGCCCATTTGGCTTAATAGCCGTGCTAGGTGGTTTGGCGGCTGGCTAGCTGTCGAATTGCCTGCCTGCCTGCACAGCATGAGCGCCATAAAGTAGGGTGAGAGAGTTGCAGGCGGCGGCGGTAAGCCGCCGTATGTCAGCGTGTTTATTAAGCCACACAAACACGCACACACACGGCTAGGGATTATGTGCGCATTTTACGAGATGCGGTACAGAAGCGATCTCAGGTAGACAACATGTGAATGGCCACAAATATCGAACAAGCCAGCAACAGTTGACTCGCGTTCAACTGACCACTTCCAAAGACGAGTAGTGGCTAACACGGCAGCTGAAACACGTTTATTTATACCAACGTATATGGCATACAACAAGCTTTAATCAAATCGCATTGAGTTAGCCAAGGCAACAGCAGCAAACATCAGCTTCGATTGTAATAAAATTAAATAAACTCGCAAGCAATTCCCATAACACAAACAGGCATTGTTTGCCGAAAGCTCGTTGGAGCGCCACAAGCGTGTGGTGTGCCGGTCGACCGCAGTGGCCACAACTCGTATTTAAGCCGTTCGTTATTCATGCTATGAACTCAAAGGTAGCGGCAGCCGTTAAACCAATGCCAGTTTCAGCAACAACAACAACGGCAAAGCAACAGTTAAATTAATGAAGTGGCCAAAAGAGGAGCGCGTGCATGCTGCCGTTTGTGTCTGACGGTGGATCGGTGGCTCGATCTGCTTTTTATAGTTGTCGCTGATTTGTGTGTGGGCAGCGCATTGGACTGCGGCGGCATTCGTTAGTGGCAGTGATTTGTGGGTGGGCTTAAAATTGTTGTGACGACGGTTTCCTTTGATTATTTGTGTGGCTTATGCTAAATGGGTTGGCTTCAATCTCTTACACACACTATTAATATCTGTTATTATTACTTTTAACATATTAATTTTTTTGTTACAGCAAGTCCACTAGTTTTGCTATAGATGCCTTTAGTAATTAGCATGTTGCATTGTTTAAGTGAAATCTCTTCTCTGACAGTTTTATGGTTGTTTGACTCTATGGTGGATGGTTATTAACAATGAGAAAATACGCCAAGTTTTAAACATTTGCATCGTCAAAGCCCAAGCCGAGCGTCTGAAAGTGTGCATATCTTTATGGTCCCGGTACTGTAGCAGCCAATCATTTGCTTTCAAATATGCACCACACTCTGGAAGACCAATTGTCGGAAGAAAAAAATAATGGTAATCGCCTGACTGTAACAAAAGCCCATTTTGAACTATTTAAATAAAGCTTGAAATAAAAAAAGCTTGATGTATAAATTCTAATCGGACCAAATTTCCATCTACCAATCGCAGCAGAATCGCAACAAAATCGATACATTTCTGAAGCTGATGGTTACTGATAATGATAAGTGGGTCAATTACAACAACGTCAAAACATTCGTGATCGTATCGCCAACCAACCAACGCAAATGGTAGTCAAACCATGATTGACGGACATGAAGGTTTTGCAATGTTCCTGATGGAATTAGCAGCGAATCATTAAATTTTAATGTAGTATCAAACATGTATGAAGAAAACAATAGTTGACCGTCTCTGGGCGTTAAGTGAGATAACTTACAGTGATATAGACTCGCAACCGGGAGCTTAGTTCGGAACAAAGTTTTTACTACCTATTTCCGTAAAAAATTCGCCTTCTTGTGAACATTGAATGAGATTGGCTTTATGAAATCACAAGATGACGAAAATCATTACACTAGTTTTATGAGAGTTAAGTGAAATACTGAATGAATTTTATTCATTATAGTACCAGGTCACGTTATTGTCAGAAAAACGTGTTCACTTCATTTTTGAAGTTGCCTCGAAAATGTATCGGTATTTTCAATACATAGTCAGACATAGGAACTTATGTAAGTCTTCAAATCAAAGTTTCAATGAGCTTGGAAAGATATGCTTAGATTTCAATCATTTTTAAGTGAAAACTTCTTCACTATTTGGGTTGAGTTTCAATTTCAATATCTTTGTTGTTGTTCTTGTGAATGTCATGTATTAAATTCAGTAGTTGCTACTTATCTCTATTATTTTTAGTACTCCTAAAGATTTAATTGTCTTCCTTTTAATTATTTTGAACAAAATCGTTTTATAATTTGATTTTGATTTTTGCTGATACCTCAGGAAAGGCTATAACTTTATAAATTTTTCCGAAAATGTGGCAACTTCAATAGTTTGTAAGAAATATACACTAAACCCAAAAAATGTTTACACAATAGATTAATATTTGTATCTTAATTTGTGGTTCCGCTTTCATACTTCATACATTTTCGACTACTAAACCACCTGTAATAAGCATATCCAAACAAGGTTAAGTGTATCAGCCAAAAAACTTGATATCGATTTGTCTCGTCAACCCGATAATTTTTATATATGTATGTATGTAAATCTATACAAAGTTATCTTGATTAATTTTAGGTGCTACAAACAACTGTTAGGCGTATAAATCTGTTATACTCGGCACGACATATTGCCCGTGTATAAAATTAATAAACAGCAAAATATTTGCGACAAGGTGACATAGCAATTACATCAACACGCCCTTCAACAACAGCTGCAGCAGCTGTTTGTCTGTCTGACTTACTCGCCGGTTGACTGCAATCCATGAAATTAAAATATCATTCGAACAATATTTCCTGCATGAATGCACAGCCTTAAATATATACATATATTCATACGGAGTACTTAAAAATGAAGGCTCACGTACATATATACCGTATGTATGGTGTCTTGTCACGCCTTTGTTGGCTAAATTACAATATTTAATCTTCATGTCAGCACCGCAGCAATAATACTTGTAGATAAGATACGATTGTATATTTATAGTTAAGTGACAGGTAAATATGAGTATGTATTTAATTGTTGGTATGTCTCGACTAAAGCCTCCTTGGCGAGTGGCATGCCGGCGCTACCGACGGTGTTATTAAGCTTTAGTATACAAGCAACCGCTGCGGTGATAGCGAATCGATCTGGTGGCAAACAAATACCAGATAATTTTTGTTTGCTTAAAAATAAACATTATATGTATTAGACATATATATAATATTTGTCGACTAGTTATAGTTTAAAATTTGGCGTATACAAGGAAATTAATAATAACATTTTTTTCACAAATAACTCTTGTCACAGTTCTCCAACACGATGTAAATGTATTATATTGTATAGTTTATATAGTTATGGAATACGCTTCTAATTGGTTAGTTTATAACATTATTGTCATAAGTACGTTTTTGAAAAAAAGTTGAACAAAAATGTTGACAAGCTTAGTTTGTATTACGCTTGTACTACTAATTCGTTCGATGGATATTATTTATCTCTTTATAATTCAACATTAATTACTTTAAAGAGAGAGCGAAGCGTAAAAGTATGAACCGAATAATATTCAGATTTCAATTGACAACAAAAAATCCTCCATTTCAGTACAGAGAACTCAGACCAATGAAGCTAAATAATATTAAATGTGATTTAAACGAAATTCCTATGTAGATTGACTTTAGTTTCGAAAAGCAACATATTCACGTTAAATAATTAAAATCCGTGAACACAAATACATCTCTTTATAACGGATAGTAGACGAAAAAGAAGGATTAATGTTCGGATATTTTTCATTCGCTTGAATTTTTGGCAGCTGTCTCTACTTGATGTTCCTTTTGAATAAGTTGTTGAAGCCTATTTGCATCTAAATCACTCAAATACTTTGGTTTTCGATGAAGAAAGTTCCCAAGTTTGAAGTAAAAGATTATTTACAATAACTATTTGGGTCTTATATAAACTACCTGTAAACCAAATCGATATTTTAGGATGCCAACGGCGATCTTTTTGGAAGCAGAATTTCCGGGAATTTGAACTCCATCTCATCGATTGAGTAGTATATGAGACCTGTGTCAATGTAAATTCGGTATATAAAATTATGTAATAAAATTACTTAGATAAATTTTCAGCATCTTGGAAATCGGGAGGAATTCGAAGAACTTACCCTTTCTAGAAATAATTCATTCCACCATTTTAAATAATCCTAAAACCAAGGCATAAGAAAGTACTGAAGAAAGACTGCCCAAAACCAGAAATGTAATGGTTAGAAGCAGTAGTCAAGCATAATTAAATTATCACATCACGATTTTTGTCAATGAACGAAGTGAATTTAATTTCTGCCATAAACTTAAACCGTCAGCCAAATTGCCAGTCATTCGCTTGGGATTTGCCAAAAGTTAACTAACTGCAGATGAATGTGGCAAACATGAAAAACTTTTCGCCATTTGATTTGCTCAGAGCTACAAAAAAGTACAAATAAGCATGAAACAAGGAACAGAGAACATGCACCACACAATCTGACAGAGTTCGTTTGTATAGCTGTACCGAATATGCCACATTCATACACTCCCTGCCACATTCTCGCCAAAGTGCCTCATTCGACAAATCCAAAGTGAGATTAAACGAGCTGATTGCGACGAGTCGCATGGAGCTGAAGCTTTGAGTCTGCTACGACTGGAGTAGCGCCGCGGCCGCCCGACAGCACAGTGGGGAGTATTCGTAGATAGCACTACTGTTCGACTGCTGCTGGTATGGATCTGTACGCGGCTATGTAAGCATTTTAAATAAGTATGTAAGTTACAACTGTCCTTCCATTCCCCAAACCCATTGGCACCATAAATGTTGGGATGTTGTATGACGTTAACTGTACGCCATTTGTCAAATTGATTCCGTCCCTGCTGTCTCCGCCACTGCCACTGCCCCTGGATGCTGCCGATGTGGCTGTTGCCGACGAGTGCCCGTATTATGTCGTTTACTGCTCCCGTTTTCAACTTTTACCGCCACCGCTCTCCGTTACTGGCCCGGTCGTCACTTTATAACAAAACTTTGAAATTTCTGTATTCAACTTTGGAGTTGACGTTGAGTTCAGTTCAGTTGGAAAGTTGGATACGTAGTCAGACTGTTCGGTGTTGTTATGCAGGAATTTGGGTTGTTGTTGTATATGTGCAAATCGAGAACGAAGCAAACGCCTGAATCTATGTATAAGTATGTACATACATATAATATATTTTATAAGTGTTTTCTCTATTTGGCATAGAGTAAGAAGAACGCTCGGCAAATTGTGAGGAAAATAGCTGTTTCTATTCCATTTAGTCGTTTCTCTATGCAGCTTCTTTCGCGCTGTTCGTATTGCCTTTGGCTTTTTCGCTTAACTTGACGATTTTCGTTAGAGAACAACGATTTTCTATTGTAAAATTTTGACTTTGATATTAAAAGGCAATGTATTTATTGAAATTCTAAAGCAATTTAACAAAATTTGGACAATTTGTTGTTGCAAATGGTGAGAAAAATAGGTTGTATGTACATTGAATCCTTACTAAGGTTATACAGTAGTTTTCCGAAATAACGAATATTCGTTTTAACGAAACCCGCTTATAACGAACGAGCAAATTTGTTACATTGAGTACCGAAAGAAACGAACATCAGGGATTTGTAAATACTCGATTTATCGAACAACATCAAGAAGACATACATATACATAAGAGTTAAAAATCAAATAAAATCGTGGTAAAAACAGAATTAAAAATATAACATGAAAAATTACTAAAAATGCAAATTGGAAAAATGAGTACAAGAACAAATATTGAATTTTAGAAAAAAAGCTTACGTTATATTGAAAAATAAGGTAAACCTTTCGAAAAATATGAGCTGCTGCTACAAAAAGTAAACATTCCCTAGAGGTGAATTTGATGAATTCGTACATTTTGAAAGAATTTAGCTGATGAAATACATGTATACTCTGTGGAGTACCAGGGAGAAAATATTCAAGGAAGGAGGTGCTGTCTTTTATGGCACAAAAAGGCTAAGACCAGCAAAGAAGAACAATGTCAATTTCTCAAAACTTATTGTATTGATTGACTTCAAGTAAGAGCCATTAAATAAAATCTTCGTATTCCAACTAAGGCGCCATCCATAAATTACGTCACACTAATTTAAGAACTTTTTAACCCCTCCCCCCTCCTTGTCACAAGTTGTCACATTTTGAACTCACAACGACGTGACGTCACCCATTTTCCAATTTTATGGATTTATCATAAAATAAAAAATAAACTGGTTATTCTATTTATTCTTATATTTATTGAATAATCTTTAATAAAATCAACATTTAGTTAAATATTAAAGTACAAAGACAACGAATGACTAGTCAAGAAATAATATATACTTAATTATGCAGCTGCGTGATCGGCGTGGTACAGAGCAGCCAGTCGTCTAGCACCCAGGAGCGCAGCAGAGCGGGAAACGATATTGCCCTAAATTTTGAAATGTGATGTCACAAAGTTTTTGACCCCCCTGCCCCTTGTCACACAATGTCACTTCTGATGAAAACTCTTGACGGAAATACTTTGCTCTTGATTCAAATACTTTTTTTAAATGCGGCACTTTTGAATCAAAAGCGGCTGTGCTTTTAAAAATCATCTTATTAAAATCTAATATAAAAATAGTTGTTTTAAAGGTTTCGTATTTAATTTTCTTTTGATTACAGTTTTTTAAATGTAAAAGTATTTGTCACAACCATTTCGCATTTAATTTTACTGTTTCTCCATACGATGACAGGGAAGTTGACGCTTACATTTTTCCATCGATCATTCTAACAGAAACACGTGTTGCGTGCGCAAATACTTTAATTTGGGTTTTATAGGTAAATATATGTGCTGAAAGTATTAATTTAAGTGAAAGTGATTACTTCAAGACATTTCGCGTTTAGTGAAGCTGCGCAAAAGGAGCTTACATAGTTTGCATTTGCATTAGTGTGCCTGCCGCATCGCCCGCTGCTTACGGAGGCTGTTTAAAAGGGACTTCCACAGTGATTTTTTTTATATAAAAGACGACATTTGCGAAAAGTCTACTCTGCAGGTATGTTATGGTTTATATACACATTTATTTCAACAAAAATATGTGTTTAAAAACAATTTTTGTGCATTTTAGTTTACACTATGAGTGAGGAGTTGATACCATCAACTGAGCTGTCGTTATTTGCCGAGCAATGTCCGTTGGGAGATGAGTCCCCTACAACGAAAAATGTCGACAATGAGTCCGTAGTAATTTTGGATAGTGATGAACAGTTAATTAATTTATTGTGTTCATGGGATTTGTCGTCAAATGCATTGATACAGTTCAATAGATGTAGTTTAAAGAGTATAGCAATTTTGCAGATGATCCATTCCCACGACATTGACGAAATTTTTAATGCCAGAGAACTAATTGCGGACAAAATTAAGTTCCAGTATAACTTGCAAAAATGGCGTTTGGAAAATAATGTAAGCAAGAATTGGTGTATTACGTACCCAGGACAAACAAAAAAACGCAACAGGGAAATTATATGATAGATACTTTAACAGCTTGCATAAGTGAAAAGCTCAGTTGAAAAATGAAATGAAATGAAATTTTCAAAGTTGCCGTTGTAAATGATGAGAGCCACGCTAAACTTAATGAAATAAAATAGTGGTTACAGCACAAACTTTACTCTGTATATTCTCAAATAAAATATATTTTTTATGAAAAAAGTAAATTGATATTGAAATTTTGACTGTACATAGGGAAGTGGGCGGAGAGAGGTGGGAGGAAGGCGGGTGTATTGCAATGGGGGGAGGGGGTGTTAAACACAACAATAACACAAATACGATTACATTTGAATCAAGAGCAATTACTGTTAATCTCAAATACTTCTACTGTTAACATAAATGTATCTATAAGTATTTGCTACAACAGTGCCCCGTATTTCGATCAAAAGTGTTCCACTGTTAATTTAAATACTTGACACATTTACTTCAACTCGCACTTTTAAAACAAATACTCAAAGTATTTGGGCACGTTTCTAATGCAAAAAGTATTTGTGGCCAATGCAGAATACTTTGGTTTTACTAGTTTTTTTTTTCAGTGTGCATATGCTGCTTCGAGGTATTTGAATGAGCATAATTTGTGAATGGTCATCTCTACAAAACAGTCTTATTTCAAAATAGAGTATGTGTCCGCCTGCTAATACGTATTAATGTTCAAAAATGCTGAACTACCGAGGCTGAATCATCAATAATAACCAACTTCCTATTAATATTATTAGATATTTTCGACATTACACAGATTTATCTCATCCTTAGAAGACACATAGTTTGAGAATTAAATAGGACTGCAACCATGCTTATTTCCATATAGCGCCATTTTGAATTTCATTACCTTCTTAGTCATAATAATGAGTACTTAAAGAATCGATAAAGTTATCGAAACAAACTATCAAATTAATAGAGTCTCCAACAACTTGGTCAAAATCTGTCCATACTTCTTTAGACAGAAAGCACGAAACTCGCAATAGAAAATCGTATAGCATTTTTTTATTAAACTACAATCTTACAAATTTGTGCATATGCTGCTTCAAGGTATTTGAATGAGTATAATTTGTGAATGGTCATCTCTACAAAACAGTCTTATTTCGAAATAGAGTATGTGTCCGCCCGCTAATACGTATTAATGTTCAAAGATGCTGAACTACCGAGGCTGAATCATCAATAATAACCAACTTCCTATTAATATTATTAAATATTTTCGACATTATACAGATTTATCTAATCCTTAGAAGTCACATAGTTTGAGAATTAAATAGGACTGCAACCATGCTTATTTCCATATAGCGCCATTTTGAATTTCATTACCTTCTTAGTCATAATAATGAGTACTTCAAGAATCGATAAAGTTATCGAAACAAACTTTCAAATTAATAGAGCCTCCAACAACTTGGTCAAAATCTGTTCATACTTCTTTAGACTGAATCGGACAATTTCATCGCCCTTAGCCCTAGAAAGAACATTTCCATTTATATAAGTTTTAAACCATGCCATTATATAAGCGGTGGATTTAGTTGATTTCATATATTCATTTTTTTCATACCGGTAATATCCATTACATTTTGTACATGATATTCCTACGCAGGACCACTCCAACTTTGGAAATTGTCCCTTGTGCTAAACTTAAGCTTTATGTGAGCAATTTAAGTTAGCAGTTTGAGTGCATTTGAATAAGGTGTTTTGTTGGTGTGATATTAGACCAATTCTATCCATTTTCGAGTTCAACTGCGGTACATTTTCATTAGATAAACGACGACAAATTAATTCGATAAATTTGTGAAAAAATAATAAAAGACTAATAATCGATAATAAGTATACAATTCAAAATAAAAACAGTACGGATCATACTCAAAGAACATGGGTCAGAGTCTTAAAAACCCCTAGTAAACCTACCAGATTTTGAATTAAATAAAAATATATCTACGTGATGGTACCTTTCACATTGTACATCAAAAATCGGAATGAAAAGGGCTACATGGCTTCCTGAACAATCTGGTCGTTTCATTCTGTTAAGCCCTGACTTTTAAGCCAATATTAAATCAATGCCGAATGGTTCCATTATTGAGTTCTACCCTAAATTTATACTGTTTTTTTTATCACAACATAATCTTAGTGCAGCGAATAAAATATATAATCTTAATTAGGGTCACTATAAAGGGCAGTAATTTATGACTTTATAGACCTTGAGTTTATAATGGTAAAAAAGAGTGAAACTAGATTGATAACCAATTCCGTAATTTTTAAACAATTGTATGCAGTTCGAGGTACATAGTCACTACTCATGAGTGTTTGGGGTTCGTGAGTCTCATCGTCATTTAATGTTCGTTTCACGCCGTTGCGCTCCAGTCGGTTTATGTACTCACACATCCAAAAGAGAAGTATGTAATTGTGCTTGTATTTAGTTTAAACAAAGTTCATTAATAATTTGAGTATGGCAATTTAAAATAGTTCTACCGTATTCTTGGTTTTTCATTCCTAATTCACAATGTTGCTGTTATTCGCGTTTTTGTGATTTGTTGCTTAGGTGAGCTTGCATGCCAACAACATGATATTGCATTTTATTTACGGCCCCAATCAACGGTTACTTTTCCAACGCCAAAGTTGTATTATTCACGAAATGTTTTTGTTCTTTCATCATTTTTTGTTGTTACCTTAGTTTTCTCTTTTCATTTAATGTGCATTCAATTTTCGCCGACGTTGCCTCACCTCACCCAATTCGCTCCGAGTCGATTCGTTTTTGCTGCTGAACATTTTCTTTTTTTATTGCTTTTCTATGCAACAACAAGTGTATGTTACATTGGCAGAGCGAAATTTTCCAACTTGGCACTGGCTTTCTGTTGCTCGTCGTCGCCAACATTTTTTATATGATTCTGTTTTCGTTTTTCTTATGCCACTTTTTTTATGTCGTCACAGAGATTCGGTACAAGCGACGGTGATGACGACGAATGGCAGGCAATATGTGCGCCGGCATGCATGAGAAGAAGAGAAAGGCGGGAGCGCATATGTGAGGGGCTATATGAATGCAAGAGCTGACTTCGCAAATAAGTTATAAGCTTTGTATTTGTTTGGATGTCATTGTTGTTGTAGCTTTTGAATTTACTTGGTGGATTGGCGCATTTGTTGGTTCTATTTCATAGTTTTATTGTGTTATATTCGACTTCATGTTGTTGGCTGTTGTTTTTGTTGGCTTTTTGTTGCATGTTAACGGCCCATTACGGAAGCAACAGAATGTGAGAAGGCCAAATACGGAGTATTTCATGTTTTTCATGTACTTGTACTTGTACAACCCATCAATTTTAGCACTACAGACGCGTGTATATGTGTCTATTCGCAGCAATAAAATAACATTGAAGTCAGGAAACATATTGGTTTACAACTAGACATTGTCGACTATGTGACTAGTTATACCAGTTTACCGAAAGAAATTTCGAACATAACGGGAATAAGTATTAAATGTTTGACCAATTAGGATGGAGTATATAATTAAATTATATTTTCTATGTACATTATTTTGAAATAATATAAAACTGGTGTAATTTTGACCAAAACCAGGCAATTTATAACTCATATATTACCAACATGGAATAATAAGACAGCTGACAAGTTGAGCAAAGCCCAGTTGTAATCCAATTTATGATTAGTTGTTTTCTCTGCTGGGTTTATACACATTTTATGCATAAATATGCATGTACATACATTTGTAGATGTGAACAGAGTATATTTGTATCTCAAGTTTCTGCTATTCGTTGGCTAATAATCACTTACACATGCTTACATGGTCATTCAGCTAATAAATCAAAACGGAATGTGTATTCGAAATATGTGAGTTAATAAATATCTCATAAAATCGCTGGCACAATGTTTTCGAAAATTATGTTGTACCATACTGTAGTTATTACATTTAAATATATTTGTTTGTGATAAATACATGCTTACACACATATGTATTTGCGAATGCATATATTATTTGTTTTCACATTTGCATTGCTTCGACGTTGAAATAATTCGCTTCTAACGCTGTAAAATCAACTGAGTAAAAAACTGAGTATATACATACCTAGATTTGGCTCGTGCATACATATGTCTGCTGCCTTCTATTTAACTAATCGTCTGAAATAGATTTTATAGTTATATTATACAATAATACCTACTGCATACGCCATTTTGTAACTGTCTTGAACATAGCATGTACATATGTATATTAATGTAACTTATGTTTCTTAAAATATATGGACTCAATAATTTATATTTGTCCATGTAATGCTCTAAAATATAATTGATATACAGTTATACATTCGAAGGAATATACATATGTATGTAAGTATGCAGGATTCGATAAGTATCCAAGATTTTCAAAGGTTCTCTTAAGATGAATTTTCACTACCCAAATTATTCATCATAAAACAGGAGGTAGTAAACCCTTGACGTGATGTCCGGAGTATAAGGTATAAGGTAGATGCATAAGAACCAGGTGCATGAGTTTCTGCCAAGTCACTATCGATGGCGTTGTACACATGGACACCATTTCTATCCTATTTTCCCATAGTAGATTATTCACGCCAATTCCATCAAACACGTAGCAAAATCTTCCTGTACGTCCATCTATTCGTGTGGTTGTGGTGTAACCATTCGCCTCAGATAGATCTTGTTGCGATTCGCTGATGGAAAGTCGGTCCACGATTTATTTTGGGATAACTTGTGTGGAACCAACTTCGATCTTCCATACTAATTGAAATGGTTAAAAATTGTTTTTTTGCAATGTTTGCTTGCACGCGGTCGGTCCATTATTGTAACGATATTTTCGATAAGTGACCCTCCAGAACAGGGTACATCTATGACATTAAAAGTACCAAACCAAAAATGCTCTTGATTGGCTATTACAGCCTCAGGACCATTTTCATCTTTTCGGCTGCATATCTTACGTTTTCGCCTTAATCGAAAAAATCTATAAAAATCTACGGTATGGAAATCCGCTCGCACTGTAGTCAATTGGTTAGGTACGGTTAGGCTTCGTGGTTGACTGAGAACGTTTCGAGACTTTTACAAAATTGTCGAGATGGCTTCTATTGATCCCGGCTAAGTTTACCAGTTTACCGCAAGAATGACATCCAAGATGTTTCCACCTCAGTTTAGCGAAAGATTGGTAGTTGATATGGAGAAAATGTCGAGAGGGGTTCAAATAAAATGTTTATAGTTGCAACAAAGTGTAGGATCAGAACCGAAAGTATTTCGCAGTTTTACTAGTACTGAATCTGGTATTAGTACTGGTTTTTTTAATCGTGCACACCGTGCTCAGCGATGCTCCTTCCCAGTCTGATGATAACGTCACACAATGAAGATTCCCCAAAACGTTTCCTTGAAATTTGTACAGGGTCTTCCAATATATAAAGCGAACATAACATTATCTCATAGAATTATAGTTTCCCCCCAATTATGAGGTCTGCCTCGGAAATACCAGCTTAACTTCGCGACGCGACGCGACTTAACTTGTGACGCGAGTTAGAATAAGAAGAATAAATAATCTTCGTTTTACAATGGGCTTTGTATAGTTTGGGTAGTAGACTCATTCTTACTTTCAAACCAATTCTTTATATCTGCTCAAAGAGTTTTATACTTTCACCATACTCAATATATTTGAAAAGTAATTAGAATCTCAAATATATATCTATTCAGTTAGTTTGTTTTGAACTAAAATTTCGAAAATACCATAAAACTTTCTAGTCCGTGCTGTGAACTCTACATCGAAAGAGCTAATAAGTGAACCAAAGAAGAAGCTAAACGCCACCAATCGGCGACTGGCGTATCGAATGCTGATGGCAGACGACGCATTCAACTGAAACAAAAGCCAAAACAACAAGAACAAAACCAATAATGAAAACATCACAAACAAAAACAACACCAGCATATGTATACATATATGTGTATGAACATATAAATATATACAATATATACATATATACGATGGCACTGCAGTAATTGCAAAAGCGACAACAACAAAAACCAAACAGCGGCAACGACCCCTCCAGACAGGCCAAAGCTAACACAAAGTTTTTATATCTGACAGAGTTCCGCCCACAGAACAGCAGCGTATAGCATACGTGAGAAGAAACAAAGCAAAAGAAGTGAAAAGAACAACAGAACTGAAACGCAGCAGAAGAGTGGCAAAGCCCCCGACCGATGTGTACCGTATCACACAGACATTGTTGGCTTGCATATGCGCTGCTATGCAGTGTTCCAATAACAAAACCAACAACAACGACAACCGAATAAAGCCGTCTCTATGAAAGCTACCAATGCTGAAAGCACGCCAGCCAAAACACAACGGTCGCAGCATTATTAAATGCAACGAAAGCAATAAAGACCAGAGGGACAGACAACCGCAACGCAGCCAAAGTGCCAGCCACAGCCACAGTCGCAGTCGCCGAACCACAAGAGCCGTCACCGCCAACGCCGCATATGGAATTGAACACTACAAAGGCATTCGATGGATAGCACAACGCAAGTCATGCCAACAACCAACAGCCAACAATAACAACAACAACATATAAGTGCAGTTGTGCGTTCTGTTGGCTACGAAACCAACTAAGTAAACACCAAACAAGCTGTCGCACAGTCAATTACAGACAGGGTGTAGGCATTCGAGGTACAAACATACATACGAGGTAGTGGGTAATATATATAATTGTAGGTGAGCGGCAGAACAGATATTGCGAATATTAGCCAACCCTCTTTGTAAGTAAATAGTAAACGAACAACTAGTCTTCATTGATCTACGAGTAATCGAAAGATAGTTTTACAAAGTTAGTATATCAAATTATTAAAAATATGCTTATACGAGATCAATATGTTCAAGAAGAAACGTCTTTAAATAAGCTTCCAAGTTTCGTGAAAATCGAATAAATTTATTAGCATAAAAGTATTCTTTAGACTTAAGGAGCGTCATTTATAAAGCTGAGCATTAACTACAAATTCATGAATTATAATCAAATATACAGAGGTATAGCCACAACCAATCAAAATTTAAGGCATGGAGTTTCAAGCATTTCGAAATTATTTTGTTTCGGTCTTATTGAGTGATGTGTGAGCAGGAGTCTTCTGTGGGAAGCATTTACTCAAACCCAGCTTTATGCCACCAGACCACTACAAAAGTTGACAAGTGTAGTCTCCTTCAGAGAGTTTTGTATTCACTACGACAGCAAAACGGCTATCTAATATTGCTCTTTATCGATAGCTTTTAGTTAATTTGCTGTCCAGCTTGTGGGGGTCCCCAGCCACTGAGGAATTGCTGGAAATTGCATAGCGGATAAGGTTGACAATATTGACATCGCAACGGAAGCGGGTTAGAAGTCCATGGTCCACTTGCGTACGAGCATTTTACAACTGTCCCGCAGTTGAGTCTGAATAACCATTCGAACTGCTTTCTCTTGGCAAGATTCATCTCGGCGCTATCATAGGTGTGCTTAACGGACACTGTCCAATAAATACGCATGCGGTGTCAAGCCTACACCAGACTGAAATTAAAACCCGAGGTGAGGGGCAGACCTTCGGCGAACCTAACGAATTGGCTTTAATTGACTTTTGCTGACTCAAAAATTATATAACAGATGCCAAGCGCTTTTCTAAATCTAAATCTAAATAAGATTTGTATCACAATGGACGGCGCTCACAGCTGTCCGAGTGAGATCTTTTGCATGTGCAGAGAGCTTCTAAAATCGAAGGAAGAACTAAAGCGAGGCGACATGTCATCTTCCATCCCTGCCTAAGTGGGCGACTAAAAACTGTCTCTAGATATTCATTTTTTGTAATTTCAATTATTTAGTTGATTGATTGCTTCAAAAGGGAAGGATCCTGAATGTAAGCAGCCGCAATGGAGGCCGGATGGAAAATATGGAGCATATCGTGACGGTGACAACATTTGATTCCTGCGGGATACCAGCATTACACAATATGATTTCCAATATGACAAAAAACCATCAAAGTAAATCTTTATTCTCTCTTTAAAACCTTGGCCTCTACTTTTCAAAGTAGCCGTAAGATTACCCTGCACACTGGTGGAAGAAGAGTAGAACCAACAACAAATTCTCTTCATCTTCAGTTCAGCAAAGGCAAATGTGTGCATGCGAATCATCAGGTAAAAAGTACCTAAACACCTTAATGAGAGACAAGTGTATGCCGAACGACAGTTGTTGCTGAAAGTGTTATGTTTTTGCTTTTGTTTTCGAGTTAAATGAATGTGCGAACGTACAACAGCAAAGCAACACCAAACATTGCATGCCAATGGGCAAACGGACAACCAAACAACCAACCAGCTCGACACAGCAAGCAGCCACCATCCAGTTGCAAAGTGGCGTCCAACGTGCACCACTTAAGCGCACATTGCCTTTGGTCGGTCCGTCAAGTCGACAGCCGACAGACGCAAATATGACTGCCTCATAGCAGTTCGCGCAGTTCGGTCGAGTCTTTGCGTGTTAGCTTGGCCTCGCCTCGCCGGGCTTGTCTGCCTGCCTGCCTGTGGCCGAGCATGAGGTCGGCCGTCGTGGCGTGGCGTCCAATGAAGCCGCAAAACTGAGTTGAACTGGGCTGAAACACGCCAACTAAGCGACCCAAACACACCATCGACAATACATACATACATACAAACATATATCATATTTGAATGTAGCCATAAACACATATGAACAACGTGTGTATTTGTTCAATACAAAATGGCAAATTGCCATTGCTTAAGCTAAATAATGCAGAACGCAAGAAAAGACCGCTAGTGCGGGTGTGACCAGAGTAGATGCGGTGTCGGTGTTGACGTTGCGCACGAATGAAAATAAACTCCGCAAATTTTGGTTGGGTCAGAAGCTCAAATTCTCTCCTCGTCGACCGTCAACTACACACACGTACATTCCGTTATATTTGTGGTGGTCAGCTGCCACCTTTCACATCAGCTAGAACACAACTCGACACGGATGTCCAACCAACAAATCCCACTATTGTACTATTGGACCGTTAGTCCAGCGGCGCGTTCTCATGCTAGCGCTTGACCATACGAGTCTCGTTGAGAAAAAACTAAAGCAATTTCAAATGCACCTTGCTGAACTTTCGCCTTCTCGTGCGCACACCGCACTGATCTCTCCGAAGTCTCGTTGAGCTAATTCGGTGTGTTGTCTTCTTTATGATTTTCGTAGAGCCGTGTGAATTGTCAGGTGGACAGCGGAAAATCACATCAATGGAGCTGTGAACAAAAACTTGTCGAGATTATATCACTAATGCGACAAGATATTATTGTTGGTTGAAAAGTGACGGCAAAACTTTTCTTGTCGTGTCAACGAAACCATTTAAAATCGGAGCAGAGTTTTTTGTTGATTTTATGGACAACAAAAACACTTGAATGAAGATGCATTATCATAGATGGTGCTGTATATAAAGGAAGAGAAAAGGTATGAAAGGAATGAAAATCGAAATAATAATCGTATTTAAATTGACAATATTATTATCATATTAAATTTTAATGTCTGTTCCTTCAGTAACAACCACCTTTAGCGGTAGGTTGATAACATTCTAGCTACTGAGAGTAATGTAAATAGCAAATATATTAATTTGTACATTATTAATAAACATCATCGATTACGGATAGAACAAACTGTTAAACCGGAATCGGTGAATGAGAAGAGTTTTTACGACTTTATCATTTATTGTATTTTATATCTGAAAATCTCGAATAAAATGCCAACGGAGTGTTTCAGAATTTTGGCAGATATATATCTTTAAAGCATTCTTAAATAAACATCTAAGAAATTATTTCTCCTTTACCATTACAATATTGATACAAGTTTTTTATTTTTCCAAAAACTCTTTAATGTCAGAGCACTCTTTTTTCTGGTTTCAATATCTGAGGAAATACACAATCAAGTTGTTGTTATCGAATATTTTTCTGATATAGGAAGAAGTTAATATACCTAATATGTTGGCCATAAAATTTTTCAAGTGGAGGTATTTGCAAAAAGTTGCTGGCTCAATAGCTCAGTTTACAACCGAGTTTACCTAACCGGGAACAGGAGATTATCCGGAAATGAGATGCCGCTCTGCAGCGCCAATGAAACTTCTGAAACCAAAATACTCGGGCCACTAAAGTTGTTTGATCGTCAATACTTGGCCAAAAACAATATTGTAGCGATGCCCTAGTCTCCATATTCGCCAGATATGGTTCCGTGTGGATTTTTTCCTATTTCCAAAAATAAAGAAAACATTGAAGAGACATAATTTTACATGTCAGACGAATAATCGTAGCAAGAGGCAAAGGCTGTCCCAAAAATCTCCGAGTTAGAGTAGTGTTTCGACGATTGGATTAAGCGCTGGCATAAGTGCAGAATATCGAATGGGGACTATTTTAAAGGTGACAACATTAATTTAGAATGAATAAATATTTTCAATCATATTTTTATTATTTTTGAACACACCTTTTATACGGCCACTGGATATTCAAGAGGCATCTGTACCTTCTTCTGAAATGTGCAGCACTCCACTGGAGAATAACTAAAATTTTTGGGATTCAGATTTTCAATTCGAAAGCACATTGACTCTCTCGATGCAAGTCATATCGTGGAATTAAAGCGCTGAGGCCAAACGAGTCACTTTAAATAGTGGATGGTCCAATAGGCCTGAAGGAAAAAGCAAAAGAAAAGAGTCGCCATTCTTACAAATATATATATATACAAAATCGTGTGGATCTTTCAATACTCGTACATTTCGATGTCTATGCCCATCGAGTGAATCTAATGTATGATTGATTCATCCCAAACATGATACTACTATACGGCACTTGAGCTATTGAAAATCACTGCTTATTATGTCCATTCGGTCCAGGGTGAAGACCGTAAGTTTTTGTCCACAGTACGCCATACATTTTTCTACTATAGGTGATTTTTATAGTTAAACATTTTTCTTAATTCCTACTTTCGAAAATGTCGGAGAATGGTGAGAAGAAAAGATCTTAACGGCCCCCCGCTTTTGTGAGACCGAAGTTGAAGTTTTCGTCTATCCTTTTTCCGGCATCTAAATATTTAAATGAAATCTGTAGCCGCTGTAATAACTTTTCTTAACATATCATTCCCAAAAAGCACTTATTTGAGTATGCATTAATTTGAGTAGTATTTTTAATTAAACTCTTTCTATATTTTTAACGAATTGTAATAATGTACAATAAACAAATGTTCAAAGTTCATAACAGAAATATACACAAGATTGACTACAAATTTAGATTTTAATCTCAAATAATGTTACAAAACCTACCTCAAAACTGCGTCAAAACATTACCGAATATGATTCATGAATCAACCTTAATACATTTTGTAAGTGCACATACATTAGGTCACATAAACACCAATTTGAATGAATTTATAACACACATTTTTCTCAAATTTATTTTCGGAAATGAGCTCACAAATATGATTTCGAAACCATAGTTTTATAGTAAACCGCATTCGTTTACAGTTTGCGTTATCGGGCTTGTGTGAGCTTGAGGCAAAGCACGAGCGTCGACTCGCAATCATTACAAGTGTAGTTCGAGCGATTTCCGGATTTTAATCTACTGCTGCTTGAGCCAGTCGTAAGCTCGCCCAAATATTACATATTTCGAAAGGAATTCGGTGGCACATTCATATGTTAATATATTTTACATGTAAACAAGAAGCACACAGTAGCTGAGCTTATGGCTGATGATAAGCATTTATGAGTGGGTGCAGTCACTGCAGGTATCACTGTGACAGGCGATAATATTATATGTTTGTAGCCGCACAACAACGCTACTGGAATTGTACGAGTATGCCTTGTTGTTGTGCTCTCGCATACTTCAAAAGCATACGGTGGAATGAACTGAATGAATGAACGATAGAGCGTTGCGGGCGCGGCGGAGCGATTTTTTGTTTGCTGGCTTCGTTCATAACACAGAATACAGATACATAGTACAAGTACCTATACATTTCTATGCGCATAGTTGCTTATGTGTAGGTGTGTTTGTATGGATTTGGGTATGCACTCTACTACTTAAATGGCACGAGCTCTCGTTGTCGTCATCGTTGTCATCAGTGTCGCCCCCTTCACCTCTTTAACGCTGCAATACCACCCAGCCCACCCCGCCACATAACACTCACTCGCGCACATGTGATGACTTTCGCATGTTGGCTGCTGACGTAAAAATATGTGCTTTAAAACAACAACAAAGACAATAACTATTTCCACTTCGGACGTTTGACGATGCGTTGCTCTGAATGCGAATGAGACTGTGGCTTGGCCTTTGAAAGCGGCTGAGCATTTGGCACGAGCTACAAATATGCAAACGAACGTGGGTGTATCTTACCGGGGCTGTAAGGCGGAGTGCGTGTGGGTGTCACGGTGCAACTGTGCAAAGTGCGATATGAATGTTGGTCGTGCAGTGCGCGTATATTCTATATTCTATACAAATGTATAATACATAGGTGAGTACTTACAAAGTTGGATACTTACGTATCTATAGTTCGGTTTCTTAACTCAAAGCATCTGAAAGGTATTACGTTGGTGTGATGTAGTGGTCATTGTGCCTCCATTGATCTGCTTCTTCCTAATCATCCTATAAATCTTTTGGCTTTTTTAGCACAGTAACAAATAACAAAGTGAGAGTTGTAATATGATACTTACGTTAGGGAGTCTAAGCGCTAACTAACGCTGAAGGCGCACTTTTGGGTGGTTGTTTGTTGTTGATGCCATTAAGCGGAAATGAAAACACCAATTTGTGTAAATGTGCTAAATTCTCTTTATTTGTTTCTTATTCATAGTTAAATATTTATTTTACAAACATTTATGCGTCTATTCATAGGTTTAGACGATTTTTTTTTTGGGTTTACAGTATTTTCGGTTTACAGTATTTTACGTGTTTCCTCAATTTCAATTTGCTGATCCTACGATTTTTTATTCATTTATTTAAGTTTGTATGTTCATATAGAAGTATGTTTGCATATACATATGTATATACATAAAAGTTATTACTCTTTCCGCTTTTGTTTATTTTAAATATTTGCAAACATTTTTGCTGATTTTTTGCTCCTTTTTTTCTTGCCTACGTGACATCAATTTTTCATACTTTTTTATGTATTTATGACCACAGTAGTCATTTTATATTGTGTTGTTTTTGCTGCTTGTTTTGTGGCATTTTGAAATTAAATTTAAATTTATTTATTTAACTAATGGAATAACAGTAAACTCACAAATTGTTTTTTTTTATTTACATAGAATATGCATTATTATTTTTTTGTGTTTTCATACATACAGAAATTTTTGCTATTATTTATGCATTCATTTCTATTTTCTGTTCACTTTAATTTGTATGCTATAATAGATTCCCAAATTGTTTTACTCGTGTCTTTATTTTAGTCTAAATTTAATATTAATGCCAATTGTTAATTGTTAAAACACAGTTAAACTGGTTAAAGTAAAAATATATACATACATATAATATAAACACTGTTATATATATAATAAAAAAATTTAAATATTAAATATTCTATTGCAATTTTTTCATACATGTAATTACATTTTTGAAAGATATACGAATATTAATAAACAGTCAAATATTATAAAAAAATAAATAAACAGTCAAATATTATATAAAATTCTATAAATTTTATGAATTGTTAAACTTAAATAATAAACAAAAAATTTAAAAATTAAAAAAAAAGAATTTTCATTTGTGTGCAATGAATTATTACTTATTTTATGCAAATATTTCCATATTTACAAAAAGTATATCTTTAACTAAAACTTAAGAACTGCGTGTTAACATAGATAAAAAATATAAAACAGGAACAATATTTTCGAGTAACTTTCTGATTTCCGAACAGTTCAGTACTCATTAATAATTCTTTTTCAACAAACAATCTACACAGCAATCCAAACATATGCACATACATATGTATGTGTATCGCCGGCGCCCAAACAAAATAATAACAAAACTGTAAAGCAATTTTACAAAATAAAATATGACGATTGAAATGTTGAGCTGAAGTGGCCGTGATGTGCCCATCAATTGGTCAATCAAACAAAATAAATAGGCAGGTTGTTCGGAATTTAATTATGCAATCAATACTTCAATGTCAGCGCATTGACGGCGAATTATAAACCACTTGGAAAAAATAAACAGCTAAATTTTATTTTTACTATTTTGAAATTCAAAATTGCTGAAAAACTCAAACCTTATGTGCACACACGTATATATTTGTATGTATGTAAGCACTTATTTTTAAATATGTCTATATTTGTATGTTAATAAGTGTGCGTATCAAAGTATTTGTTGCCGACATTCACTGAAGGATATTAAGTTTTTATTACAAATTATAAAAGTATGCATGTGGCGCGTACTATACGCAAAATATACTTATGTACACAAGTATGTGCGCAAGTACTCTACGTATGAATTTATTGCAGTTTTTATTTATATTTTGCTTTATTTTGTTTTCTTCAGTTAATTTATGCCTACCGTAAATTTTTTTGTCAATATTATTATTTACCTCAACATATTTTGAAGCCGTTCATTTTGATGGTTATTTTGAGTACCGTACTAAATTATTTAATATCATTGATTATTCATATGGGTATATAATAGTTTACATTGAGTTTTGCGAGGGCTTACATATTTAAAAACTATAGTTTTGTAGTTCGCGTATAAATTAAAATACATTTAAAGCTTTAGTTGTGCGAATTCTGTTTTACATAAGAAAGTTGTTAGTTAAATTATCAAATCAAATAGACAGTAACTAAGCTGAATTATTTAACTATACAGGTATGTAGATTAGTAGAAACCTAAAATATAGTTAAATGTTTTTAAAAGTTAAATTGATTATAAGTGATTAACCAACACTATTTTAATTGTTATTCCAAATTGCATTTTCTAAACCAACACATTTCTGAAACATTTTGTTTTGCTTTGTTAAATTCCTACATTAATATATTGCATATATGTTTTTATGTACATACTTTATATACGTATGTATTTGCAAGTATATGTATTGTTTTTGTTAATCAAGTTCTAATTAGGTACATTTAAATAATTCAAATTTATTTATATACTAATTACTCCTAAATATATAATATTTGTTATATCCATACAACTTAAAGTTTTAAAAATATTTTGGTTTGCAATAAAATTATTAATTTAATTAATTTTAATTATACGTATAATTATTTATAAATTTTTATTTATATTTTTACTTACATTTAAACCGTTAATATAATTATAATTGAGAGTCTACTGATTAACTCCTTTTTGATGCAACAGAATTTATTGATTGTATCAAAAGTTACCGTTTAAATGTCGGTAGTGCCATTATTGACATCCATCCATCTCCAGAAATATTTGACTTCCGAGTCTACTATTTCGAAGAAAATTTCGCAACGACTGACTGTATCTTTAGATGTAAATGAAGGATGAAAAGAAACAATATTTATTATTTATTAAAATATAATATTGAAAAATAATTTTAAATACTATTTTATATATTGAAGAAAAATGTGTTTTATAAAATAAAAAAATCAAGAAATAATATATTTAAACAAAAACTATATGATATCCGATAAAAACTTTTAGCTAAAAACGTTCTCCAATTACTAAGAATGGAATTAGTTTCCAGACTTTCTCTCGTCTTACGTAAGAAATTTAACTGTTTGTAATAGTTTACAAAACTATTTAATATATAATTGCTTTGTACCATCTTTACATGAAGAGAGTTTCTATTAAACTAACTTCAACTTAACCCCAAAGTATTTTAAGAGTTGTAAAGGCGCCTATATGGTATATGTATATAGTATATCTTCCCGCAATTTATTACCAAGTTAAAACAATTACATTTGTTCAACAATCCATTCTGAATAGACCTTAGAACAGTCAAACTAAATCTAGAATATAATAATTGCCTTATTTAAGGTTAAAATACGCTAAACCCATAATAATGTTTGGTTGTAGACGCCTGGAATTCAATAATTAATATTTCTAGTTGAACTATTTGTGATTGCGAAGAAAAAGCTAGAGTAGAGAAAAAAAGAGCGCGTCTTTTAATAAATAAATAATGGGTGGTTGTAAACGGAGGTGTCTCTTAGTAAAAGTTTCTCAAACCTTGTTTGATTAATTTATTTGAAGGACTGATAGACACTTGAACAAAATTCGCCTTGCAGGCACTCAAACTAGAACTCAGTTATTGCAAACCGTTAATTTCCCATAATTGAACATTTCAAATGCATTAATCCCGTGATACAAAGAGAAATTCCAATTATTTCAAACAGCTCACGAACAAAAAAACTAAATCCTTCCCATATCACCCGACTGCAGTCATATATCTTCCCCTTATCATGCCGTGTCACCGCAATTGATTTTTCTCAATTCGCATAAAACATAAAAAATATACACAATCAAAAAAGCAAAAACAAAAAACGAGAAAACAGAAAAGCAATAAACAATGCAATGCTTCGTTGCACTCACCTTAATCACTCGCCACGCTGCCTGACGTCACACCATATTTGACATCGTTATTGCTGCTGCTATTATTATTGTTGTTCTTGCTATTACTGTTGTTGTTGTTATTATTATTATTGTTATTATTGCCGTTGTTGTTGCTCGCAGTATTCTCTATGCTGGTGACATCAGTGACAATCGCCGTTGTCACACCACTATCGGCTACAGATTTTGGCAACACTTTCGCTTTTACAATCTCATCAGCGCCGTTTGTCGCTTCAGTCGTTTGCTCCTTGACACGCTCGGCAGCTGTAGCCGACGACTCGTTGGATGTAGTTGAAGAAGCTGCAGCGGTGGTGAGCGTCGTCTTTGACAGGTCACTGGCATTATTTTGACTTGCCGTAGCGCTGCCCATGGACGAGCTTATTTGTGCGACATCCTCCGCGGCATTCAATTTGGCCGCGTGTGCTTCTGCGGCGGCCGCCGATGCGCGCATATTTAAATTAGCGGCAACTTGATCAATGGTTGTCGGCTTCTTGACGGTGCGTGCCGTTGTTATCATTGTGTTGGGGGCGCTGACCGCACTGCTGCTGGTTGTGACAGATGGCGCAACATTGCCGGGGCTGAGAGGCGCAGTGGAGCTGGTTAAGGGAAGCGTCACAAGAGGTAATGTCTTTTGTGTGGATTGTGATGCGGCGCTGGTTGTTGGTGTGGATGAGGATGTAGATGGCGCGCTGTTGCTGGTGACGCTTTGACTAGCGACAACCGTGGATGCCGGTGGCAAGGTGGAGCTCACAGCAGGCAGCGTCGACATGTTTCGAAACGCCAACGCCGAGGGATTGGGTATATTACGCACCGAAGCGTTTTGCTGGCGTACCATAGAAGATGGTTGCATTTTCGGTTTCTCATAAGACAGCGAAGAGCGTATTGCGATCTTTTCACGTGTTGTTGCCGACTCGGAAAGCAGGTGTAGATTCTGTAAATCTTCGTTGCTCATCTGTGTAGGCGAGGGCAACTGTTGTTGCTTTGCAGCGGAGCCGGCGGCACTATCTTGCGCAGTTGTGGAAGTGATGTTCTGTTTAATTTTATTTAAAGCAGCTTCCAGACTTTCTCGCGCTGATGGTGTAGCAGCTGTGGCACTGACCGTAGTGTCGACTGCTGAGCTGTGCTCATCTTTGGCGGCGCCGCCCGTAACATCAATTATATCGGTGCTACTGTAATCACGAGAAGTCGGTCTAAAATCCCGTAAACTTACACGTGATTGCTGTGACTGCTTATCGAAAGTACCGTTGGTCTTGCACAAGTTCTCTGGTTTCTTATAGGTATTATCTGTAGCCAGTGTGCCGATTTTTTTGGTCGTAAATGGTCGATCTTGTAGGTTTATTAGGGCCGGTGGCGATAAACGATAAGGATTATTCCTGCCCTGTCCAAAAGGTACAGCACTGAGCGATATTGGCGGTGATCTTACTCCGCTAGAGGATGGCATAGTGCCTAGCTGATGTCCTGCAGATTTCTTACCCTTCACCATTGACAGTGGTGGTCCCATCATACGTCCACTCTTTAGTGCATTCAACGCTGGTGTATGCATATCAGCCGTCGTTTGATTCGAGTTGATGCGCACAATTTCCACGGCCGGCTTGTTGAACGGTAAATGCAACTGTGTGTAGGGCGGTAGTTGCCAACGCATTTGTTCCTGCGTCATGCCACCCGGTGGACGTGCCGTGATTGTAACTGCATTATTATGAGTGCCGCTAGAGCTTTGCACATTGGTTGCGGTGTCGGCCAGTTTGCTAATACTTACGCCGGTGGCTGGCGGTGTAAGCGGCTTATTAGCATAACTACCATACAGTGCCTTGCGTTGAGACACATCGAGCTTAACCTGCTTCGCACGTCCACCAATTGCATAAGGCTCATCCAAAGAGGCGGAGCGTTTTAATTGCATACCGAGCTGTTTACTACTAGCACTAGCTATAGACGAAGGTGTATATGAGTTGTTTGAGCCGGGTGAGGGACGGCGTGGAAGGCTTGGAACTATGAAGTGTGGATGTGGTTTCGGAGCATTTAGGGAACCCTGTCTATTGTACAGCGGTACTGGGGTAGGTTTTGTCGACAGTGGCACTTGCTGTTTATTCTTGGTCAAGTCCAATTGTTTGGATGAGTTATTTGTAGACTTTGATTGACCAGCTGTCGTACTGGTAACTGTGATTGTATTAAAATTTAGTGGCGTCGTCTTGAAGAGACTGGGCGGTAGTGGTGGCGAAGCGGGTAACTTGGAATCTTTAATGTTGTTGTAGGGTTTTGGAAGCAAGTTTGTCTGTGGCAGTGTTAGCAACGTTTCATCTGCCTTTACCACTTTGACAACCTCTTTGGTTCTTTCTTTTTCCATCATGAGATGATTTATGCTACGCGATTCCTCTCCAAGAGTTTTGTTCAATGCCAATATACTATCATTAACAGGTGTCACCGGTACGTCTGGGACAATAGCAGTTGTTAGCACTTTAACATCCCTTACGACCGGTGGTGATTTGCGTAATTCATCACTGCTTTTCTTTGTACCAGAACTTTCAGACTTGTGGGATTTATGATTATGTGGTGTGGTTAGCTTCACCTTCATTTTAAGGCTCTCTTCTTCCGGTTTACTGGAGATTTCTGCATGCATTCTACGCCGCTTGCTATCTTTGGGTTCCTTCGAATCTTTTGAGTGTTTCTTTTTCCTTTTTTTGTGAAAAGAAGTACTCGTCGTCAGCTCGTTAGGTATGGCCAATGGAAAAGCGTTATTCGACGAACTGGTGGTGGAGGATGCAGACGAGAGTGGCGAAGCATTTGGACTGTATTTGAGCTTCTCACATGATTCTGGTGGGGTCAAAACTTCTATGGGTTGCAGGCCTATATTCTTCGCATAGGTCTCTATATCTAGCCTATCATTCAACGGAGCAGCTACTTCATCCAATGAGTGTTTACGCTGTTTTGTACGCTCTCGTTTCTCAGAGGTCCCTACACTTGACAGCACACCGGCCGATTTGGGTTTTGAAATGCTTAAACGTGTCTTCAGACTATTCAGTTCAATCTTTAACTTTGGCACATTTCTAGTCGAACCACCTTTCGCAGTCTCTGTCACGTTAGTTGTAGTTGTGGTTGAAGGCGACTTCTTGCTCGCCGTTTTCAACTGCGCCAATGATACATTCTCGAATTCATCATCGATCGAGTACGGCGACTTCGGCATCTGCGACTGCGGTATGCTCACGACAATGTCACATTTTGGCAGCGTCACGGATGAAGCGCCTTGAGATTGTACCGGTGGTGGTGGAGGTGAATCAACAATGATTGACGCATTAGACGTAGATTTGCCCGAACGTTGTGCACTTTTCGGTGAGCTTTTGGGTGAATTACTATTGCTCGTGGTGGACGAGACAGCATAGTCGCTATAACGCATATCGTTGCTGCGTAAACTCTTGAAATCATTTGTTACAGTGTATGTTACGTCTTCGTGATTGTTGCGCTTGGGTGAAGGCTTCTTGCCGCTATCTGCGCTCGATTTTCGCGCAAATATCATTTTCACGGGTGCATTCACCTCTTCATTGTTTGTCTTATTTGTAGTGAGTTTAATAGACTTCGAAGACTTACTCTTGCTCTTGAGAGCTTTATGTAATATTGGTGACGCAGTAGACACAATTGTGATGTTCGCGTCGTCACAAATAGTAAGTTCTTCATTTTGTTTTAACTCGGTCGTTTTTATAGTGTCAACGCGAGAGTTTCCTTTCACCTCAATTTCGGATTTATTCTTCCTATTTGAAGGGTTTTGAGATTCATTGCCGTAGAAAAGTATGCGATAGGTGAATTTCATAGGTGCATGCTGTAAATTAATGGTTTGAAGCAAAATATAAAACACAATTTTATGGTTGAGGGCGTTCAAATAACTGTTCTAACTATTAACTTCATGAGTAGTTAAATACGAAAGTTCAATTTTTTAGTTTAATTTAAGAAGTTCGAGAATTAATTTTCAAAACCAGTTAAATTATTATGTAAATTAATCAAATATTTTTTTTCATTAATTGTTTATGTATGCGTTAAGGGATTGAAACGTATCTTGGAATAAGTTTAGATATGTGTTATTAATATTTTAATTTATTGCAAAAAAAGTTCAAGGGTAATCTACTTATGTATATAAGAAAATCAAACCAAATCACTTATCTCCATTTATTTCTATATAGATCACACTTCCATCGAATAAAAGAAAAAATATTCTCTTGTTACTCACCCTCTTCCAATTGTAACAATAGCCAACATCCATTAGGGTAAAATCGTTTGGCAACACCTCATCCTCATAAATCACTTCCACCTCGATACGCTTACTCTCCGGGCCAATGTCGAATTTGGAACAGAGAAAACGTTTCAAGTGACGTATCTTCAAGCAAGCCGGACACTGCAGATAACGCACTGGCGGTATTTGGCTCGTGCTGCAGCCCTTCAGCAATGCTGGGTGATATTCCAATGACAAACTAATGACCGGAAACAATGAGAACAAAAGAATTGTAGAAAGAAAATTAATACAAGAAAAATGTGCAGAGGTTATAGAAGTTGGTAGAAAAATTAATATACAAACAATTGATACAAGAATATAAAGGCGGCATGACTTGCAAATATCCAAAGTAATACCGTATAAGTACTCGTAATTTCTTACCTAATTGGTTCGTTAGGCGCAAAGAAATGATCTCCAATTGTTTCCTGTTCTCGGCGAACATCATCGGTTGCTTCCTCAACATTTATTTGCTGTTGACTATTGCATTGTATTGCTAGCTCCCGTTCCTTTTGATATAGACCGGGCACCATTTTGAAAATTAATGCACGCAATACATCGTCGGACCTGTTACAATGGCGTTAAGCAAAACATTCGTAAAACATTAGCAATTGATATAACTAATTATTAGCTGTATATAATAGATTGTGCTAGTTGACAACTTACCTCAGATTGCCCACATCAATCTGCTTGAAATTTGCTGCAATTTTACACAGTGGACAAGTTGCCTCACGTTGCAAGTGTCGTACAATACAAGTGCGACAATCTGAAAATGTTTAGGAGAAATTACAAATCTGTTTGTAAATCTTAAATATTAACTAATCACTTAAACTTTAAAGAAAAAAATGAATTATTAGAAACTTCATGCATGACAATTCTGCAGATTGTGAATTTTAGTATAATTTTTGCGATGTCATATCTAGAGTCATGTGAAAAATAATAGGGACACACTGACATCCCAGCAAACAATTGCATGTTACATTTTTGATAAATTTTTTATTTTATTTTTTACCTATTTTCAAGCAAGTGTCCCTATTATTTTTCACATGACTGTAAGTCCTTGTCTACATTAGTTACTTACATGTATGCAAGCAATTTTCAACCGCTGTTGGATTTATCAAGTAGCCGCTGCAAAGATAGCAGCTGAGTAAATCATTGAATTCGCTCACTTTGAGCATTTTACTTGTCTTTTGTAGCTTCATCTTGGATTAATTATTTTTGTGTTGAATTAATTGATGAAAGTTCTTACTAGGTAAACTTTCAGTAGCCTCAAACCGTACTTATCTGTAAAAATAGGATATAGAAAGTATATAAATTAATAGTTTGTGAATTGAAAGGCTTTTCGATACAAAGCTTTTGGAAACTGGCTTAAAGGTAAGTAGTTTATATGATATATCAGTCCTGACATCATTTTTTATACTTGTTTGTATATTCACAATTCGATCACTTCTTTAATAAACCAACAATGTTTACTTTGAATCCACTAAGAAGTCTAAACAAACAGATTTTCAATAGAACAGATTTTCAATAGAATTATTTATTAATTCATTCTTTACTCAAATTTACTTCATCATTCATTCATTTTTGTTTTTATTTATATTAAGGGAATCTCCTTAAAGGGGCATTTCATGTATTTCATTTCGTGTTATGCTTTGGGGAATTCGTGGTACGACAGCGCACAGCTTTGTTTCATGTTTGCCGTCCTTGGTCATTGGCTTTCGGTTGCAGCGACATTTTATGCTACTTGTATTGGATCCAAGTCGCCGTCCAATTGTCGAACGGCCTTCTACGAATTTGCGTCAAGTGGCCGTCTGACGGACATTGCTATGGACGACTGCACGGTTAGGGATTCAGAGAATGGGCGATCGTTTGTAGATGGACGACCGATAGATGATAAATACTTTAGAATTCACGATGTTTTTCTGAGCTCTTATCATTTTAGCAATTGTATGCGTGCTTCTCGCTCGCTGTTTCCATTTATTGCGAACGACGTTGTCACAGCCGGTGCCTTAAGCTATTCGACGGCTATACATCTACTCCAGCAACAAATCACTGAATTGAAATGACAACGACAACAACGTTAGCGAATAGCGGACAACAAAGCAGTAGATATACAAAAGATGGGAATAAAACCAAGTCAAGGGAAAGCTACAAAGAAAAGAAATACATAGATATGACGACGGTACTACACAAAAAAGTGACGATTTATATGGCACGTTGCTGATGTGACTGACAATTCAACAACTTGACTGACTGAAAGCTTGAATGCATGACTGGGCTTACCTACCGGCTCGCTGCGCTGACGGGTTAGCTAGGCTAGCTCGTTGACCGACGCCAAGTCGCTAAGCACTTGCTCGGTGAAAACAAAGCCATTGTGACGAAAGAAGAGGCATTAAAGCGAGTGAGACGAGCGCGCATTCACTCTTTGGAACGCCCGTAAAGTGTTGGAAGCCACGAAAAGCGCCAAAGAAACATTGTAGAAGTAGTGGTGATGAAGGAAATTGTAAATTGGAATTTGCAATTTTTAACAAAACCGAAAAAAGTGAAGCATTAAATGTAAAAAAATGTAAAATTGCATAGCGGTAGAATGGTCAGAAGATATAAAGAATTGCTGATGTACCATTTCTTTGCAATCTTCAATTTGCCAATTGCCCCAGAAGCGGTAAAGTTGCGAAATTATAGAAAACCATGTCTGTACATAAGGTTCTACATAGTAATTACGAATTACTGAAAGACATTAAAGACTTCGGTTTTTGTAGAATTCGCGCCGATTACAAACTCATCACTAATTGGTTGATTGATTAATGACTATTAACCCATTCATGCCATACTATATCCATTATTGATATTGATTATCACAATTTTCGTTTCGGTTTTCACATTGTTATGAATAATGTAATCATAATGAGAAACCAACAGTACGCGGGTAACACCCATCTACCTTGATTAAGGTTCAAGTCATTAAAAAAAAACTTTTATTATAGCAATGTATATTGTTCGAAAGAAACATTAAATCGAAACAATTTATCTAAATGAGACGACCTGTTACTTGTAAAATTAATTAAATTAAATAATTCTGAATGATATACGGTTTAACAATAGTCACGACTACAGGTTCAACAAAAAATTGGTTAAGTTGGTTAAAACTACTTACTTTATTTATATATAGTTATCAGTTAATTAATTAAATCAAATTCGAGCGTTAAATTAGTAAATTAAGTATCAAATTATAAAAATGCATAAAACATTACATTTAGGTAAAGCAAAAGTGACTTTAATGAAAGTTAATAAGACAACATTCAGCTTTCAAATTGTTATTGAAAAACTATAAACATTCAAAGAGAAATAAAAAGCAGAAAATGCAGCTCAACACATTTAATCGCTAATAGATCAGTGTGATCAGCTAATAGCGACTGATCGCCGTCAGACTATGAATATTACAAATAAATTAACGAATGCGAACATATGTGTATGTATAGATTTACATTTACAAACATATGTATAAATGTTTGAGCTGAAACAAATGCGGGCGCGGACGCACAAATGAACGTCAATTAAGTGGAGTGTTTGAAGGCAAATAGGCACATAATAATCACAATAATAAACACAAAACCGAAACACCAAAAGGTGTAGTAGTCCAACACACACACACACCAACAAACAAGCACATTTATACACGCACAACACATAACACATGCATAAATACGATTTGGCGGCGAAACTGTGTTATTTTCAAACAATATGTTTCTGGTTTTCTTCTCTTCAGTTAATACGACTTAATGTACATATCTACAATTATAGCTATACATTTGTACATATGTATGTAGGTATGTACATTCATATATTATGTGCGTGTGTTTGAATGATTTCAATGCCGTTTGCCGCTGCGTCTGAGTTATTAATTTGTCTTCGTTGTTGTTGATATTTTGTTTAGACGCACACAATCAGTACGAACATACGAACACACGCATTTCAATGAACTCACGCCGAAACAATCGTATCTACAATAGGTAGATAGATACAAAAACAAAAACAGAAACAGAAACACCGAAGTCAATAAGAACACACGCACTCACGCTCAGCTGTTTTCCCACTCACTGCTGACCGCATCAACGCACATTTCATCCCGACTGACGCACAAACGCGTCAAAACAATGAGAGCGTGAGGATTAGGCAACAAAGCAATAGAGAATTAGAAATAAAAACACACGATTCACACACAGAATATGAATTAGAAGCGGCAAGCAAAGAAAGTAGTGTGGAGAATAGAGTGTGATAGAGTGTTCGATTGCTTTTACTTCCTGCTGCCCTGTTTCCTATTCCACATTCTTTCGCTTTGCCGTAATGTTTTATAATTCTTCCGTCACCCACCCACACACACACATGCACACACATTTACAATAAATACTTCCGCACTTTAATACCAGCGGGCGCACGCCTCCACACACCACCGCACACCTCCGAACACCTTCAAAGAACTCCACACAATGCAACCGTAAACACGCACAAACACTAACAAATCCAAAGTAGGGCGGCTGAGTTGTGCGCTTTGCCTTTGCCTATGGCGATGGTGGTTGGATGCGATGCTCAACGATATTTGCACTAATTTGCAACACCACTGTATTGTTGTTGTTATTTCACTCACTTGAATATGTTGTTGTTATTGTTATCACATAAACGTACGCACACTAGAGCACAAATACATGTGTATATGTATGTGGCTTACGTTATTCGCCCGCGAATTTGTCTACCACAATGAGCCAGTGGGTTGAAAACAAAAATCCGCACGCGTTGAAAATTATGACTTGCCGCACGATATAACTGACACAGCAGCCATCAAATTCGAAACTAGCGAACGAGCAAAATGCCACCGACCACACAACCGCTCCGTGAAAAGCTGAAATGCTTGTTGGCGCTTCGCTCGGTCGTTCGGACGCTCTCACTCATGCGCGCGCGCACTAAACACACACGACGTTCGTTCTCACTCTCACCAGGCATATGCGGCACCACCACCAACACCACTAGCACCAATATGCCGCTGCCACTGCTTCCACTTGTTTTCTGTTTTTCTATTGCGCACCACCCACCAGCAAAGTACTACTCGCAGCGGCGAATTCGCTCCGTAAATCTGTAGCACAGTGAGTGACAACTTCTAGCCAACCGACCCACCACCAACAACAGACCGCGCTCACGCAATTGCTGCACTGCGCATCTACAATGTGTCTGTTTTGAGCTTTATATCTATCTATTTGTTGTTTTTTGTGTGTTTGTTATACTTGCAGATACACATTTAAAACCGAAAAGCAACAAAATATATGCAGCCGAATGTTTTGCGGCGAGAGTGAACTTTCTACGGCTCGTAGTTGCCGTTGCCGTTTGAATTCGCTCTGCTCACCCACTTTGTGCTCCCAATTCGCTCGCCTTCGAATTCGCTATCATCAAACGTTGTATTTGTTTGTTTCCAAATGAGCGATTGCACTAGTAGTTGTTGTTTATGTTGACGATATACAATTTTTATCGAAATTCCAATGCGAACGCGCACCAATTTGAAGCGAGCCGGGAACAACAATAAGAAATAGCAGATTAATGCCGCGTTGCCTTGCCATGCCATGCCACGCCGTTACTAGCGCGTGGCCACAACGCATACGAATGCGAATGTGTATGTGTGTGGTGGTTATTGTTATTATTGTGCCTGATAGTGGCACACATGAGGCGCGTTATCACATATACGCCGTTATACACAGGCGCATACACACACACAAACATATGTATGCAGATGTGAAAATAGCTGTGCTGGTATGTACATATATGTGCGTGTCAAGTGTTTTGCCCGCGCACTCAGCTCAGCGTTTAGTCTTCACTTGACCGCTCTAGCTCTAAACTGCTTCTCATTCACATATGGTAACGCTCACAACCGACAACAAATATTGCATAGAAACATACAACACATGCACATCAGCTCATAGAATGTAAAGTGAAATTTTTCACATTAGAAACTTTATAAACACACACACGCACACATACACTGTAAAGGAAAGAAAAATGGTTGCTGTTGGCATGCTGTGCATTTTCATGCCACAAACGATTAATAAGACAAATTTCACTTCGCCGTTTATTCAACAAATCTGTGTGGAAATTCTGTATATAATAAAACATAAAGTGGTTTTTGTTTTGCTCTCTCTGTAACACGTAACCGGCAAAAGTTTGTCGAAAATACGTTTTTTATATACTAACATTTATATTGATTTTTAACAACAATTCACGAATCGCGCTGCCTTCTCCACCACTCGCTGTGCGCTCCTCCCCTATTTAGCATTCGGCCCACTTTGCGCACATTGCACTAAACCCACTTTCCTTTGCTTCCTTTTACACACGTTTTTCCTTTATTATTATTATTTACTTTTGTATTTTCCTCTTTCACTTTGCTTTTGTTGCTACACTTGTTTTCCTTATCGATTTCTCGAATGCCTTTGCATGCACAACAACAATTCGCCACCGACTTTTTAGCGTTTTTTAACTTCTATTTGCTTTCATTTCATTCACTATCAATGCACTTCAGTTGAGCCAAAGCGAAATTCACTCGATTGAAAAAGTTGAGAAAATGCGTCGCGTTGCCGTTCAGTGTGTCCGCTAACAGCCGCGCTACACAAACTGCACAATTCGAATGCCAACAAAATACTGTTACAACGTTGGTGGAGCAGCTACAAACAGTGAGCACGTATATATTCATAAACAAATACATTTCCATCGGCTCGCTATGTGTGATGTGTATTCCCGCTCATTTCTGCGCTCTTTTTCTCTCGCTGCTCGGCTCGTATTTGCCCCAACTGCTCATTAAGGGAAACGTTCACGTACTGTGGGCTAGCAATGCAAGATTAATAAGATATAATCCGAAATATATTTTATATAAATAACTGTTATTATACCAGATGCACTCATGTGACAGAAATGTAGCAAAATCCAAAATATAGACTCCTAAAATTCTGGTTACATAACTTCGGTAATTGGTTGAAATCTCAAAATTTGCCTTAGCCAGTTTTATTTATGTTTTCTTTTCTAGGTACATATTTAAAGTCTCAAAAGGGGTGATGTGTCAGCCTAAAAATCGGTATTTTTTAAATAATTTTAAAGGTGAAATATATTTGTATTGTTTCTAAACGTTAACACAATTTTATTGAATCATCTAGAATACAAAAGTTTTTTTTTTCTTACTGCTTCCTTCGTCACGAACTACTATTTCACTCACTCATCAATCATTGATCTAACGAAAAAAAATTAAGTGATTTCTTAAGATCAAACTTATAGAATTTAAAAATATATGTATAAAATTCCACTTAAAAAAGGCTTTGAAAAAAGCCAGAATTTAAGATTTTAGTTTTTCTTTCCGTTAGTAATGTAGAGAGCCTAATCAGATTTCAGATAAATCGGTAAAAAGCACGATGAATTATTCCAGATAATCGCTTTTAAATTTACGCACTTTTTATAATACGCACTCTGGCCAGCTTCATCATATTAGCTATAACTTAGTCAATATTCGAGATTTTTTTCCTCTCGTCAGTACACCCGCAAAAGTTAGTTTTACGAAAAAACGATCTTATTTTAATTTTTACAATTTACAATTTTAACGCCTTAGTGAGACTTGGAATTGTTTAAGACAAAATTAATGGACAGACATTACAGTTTTTTGATGATATATAATTTAGTTACCGTAACTTTGGTATTAAAAATGCTTATAATGAAGATTATATTATAGAGTGAAACCTCAATTGGACAGACACCCACCGTCGAACGATTTTTGCCCGCCTATAGTCCGCCTAAGAGAGGGCCATTTTCTTCGTACATGAAAATATTTCCGTCCAAAGAAGGTATCCGTCTAATAAAGGTGTCGTTTAGAAAATGTTTCTCTGTATTACAGTATTTTGTTGGCAAACTTAACATACATTGTTCCTGTTTAATGCAAACTTTAAGCAAACAGGATAACAGGCACTATTTACTGCAAACTCCAACATATTTCTATGTTCAAATCTAATATTATAGCTAATTTTAAAGGTATATATAACATTGCTGAATTTAAATCAAAATCTATTTAAAAAAATATATATTGAAATTTGTTCAATTATCATTTCGCTTATTTTTATAATTTCCTTAAAACTTTTGCATAATGAGTCACTGTGCTCACACGATATTTCTTGGCTATAAACATTTGCGCAGATAAAATTAATCCGAATCAAAGCACGAAGTACAAACGAATGTCCCCACCACCCAAAAACCAATACTTCCTCAGTTAAATAACGACTCTCACACATGCAATACACATTTTTACCAATATAAATGACGGCTCAAACCGCCACAACATAATCGGACAACTCTCCCTCTCTTATTGTGTATCAACAACACCAAACAACAGTCGAGAATCAGTTCGACTTGCTTTCGTCTTTAGCCTTGCTATAGTTCGTTATTTTACATTCGTATACAGCGACTGCTTGTCCCATCCCTACAGTGCGCGCTTTTCCTAAGAGTACGAATGAAATGGCGGCAGACCCAAGGCTTGTGTGAGAAAGTGATAGCGCGTACCATTGCCGCTGCGGCCGCGCCCACCCTTCGGCTGGCGAACAGCTTGATTGGCCACTTCTGAAAACGGTCGAGTTTCGGCAACGAAACCGATGGCTGCCGAAGCGAACAACTTCATTTTGGCTCGCACGTCAGTGGTGTAGCTGCAAGTAATGCAGTGACTGCATGTAGCAGGCGGGACACTAACAAAACACAACTCAGACACTCAGTGTGCGCTGTTGTTGCTGACGTTCTAGGCCTGGTTATTCGTTGCTGGGTGCCAAATATGTGTGCGAATGAGAGCGACAGACAGAAGGTGGGGGAAGTGCCAGCATATTGTGTGTTGTGTGTGCGAAAGTAGTGGGTGATGGCTCATAGGCGCACGAGTTGCTATGTGTCGTGTGTTCGCATTGCTTGCCTTTTGCTTTGGGAAAGGTTTCAGTATTCAGTCGCTAGTGGCGTGATGTGAAACATCGTTGCCACTTTAAAGCGTAAATGTTTGTTTGTAATGTGTATGAATGCATATGTTGTAAATATTTAAGAGTTTACATATATACAGTACTAATTTTTCAACATTGTTCCTTAAGAAAAAATATTTATATGATCACACATTGTTAAATAGTCGCAAAATTCTATGAAATTATTCGTTATTTATAATTGAGCACAAAGGCCTCAGAACTTGTAATTCGAGAAATTTCATACCCTTTTCTCGTCGTCATAAAAACTGTATCTACATAATATGTGTTTTTTGAGTTGTGACACTATTCAAGTAAATGAGCGATATGAACAAAAGCCATCGTTTTTAAATGAAATTGGCTGATACTACGTTACGATATATGAGGCGCAATTTTTTTATAAATATGTAGATAATTTATATAAAAATGTATTAGGATGAAATTACGAATTATAATATTATATTTGTACAAAAAATCATTATGGCTTTGAACTGGCGTTAGCCGCAATTTCGCAAGATGACAAACAGTCATAATATATAAAGACATAACAGATATACAAATTCTTACGTAATTCCTTGAGAATGACTCTAAGACATTTACACTTGGTAGTTTTTTGTAGCAACATTAAAATATATATATAAAAATTTCATGTCACGTTGTTTGTCCGGGATTTGGCGCTTCAATTACTGAACCGATTTTAACGAAATTTTGCACACGTCTGCGGTTTGGTCCAACTTAAAAGATAGAATAGTTTACATTTCAAATTTTACAATTGAAATCTGTAAATCTTATTAAAACTTCGTACATGTAGGCAAAACCGGATAAATGAAAAAAATAAAAAAGGTTAAGAAAAAAATAAGAAATTTTCAACAGATATTCACGGCACGGAAGGATATTAGGATTTACACATTTTAAGGTAAGTGGACGTGATCACAGCTCATCCGTCTTTCCGGTCGGCCACTTGGTGAAGCGAGAATTTGATCTGGATATCCTAATATAACTTAGCTCACACTCAAACCTTGATACTATAAGAAGGTTGGTATGCTTGATGGCCAAAATCAGACTTCCGCAACGTCTAAAAAATAGTAGTTAAACAAAAAGGGATAAAACAAAGGTACAATTTAAACTATAAAATTCGGAACACATGATCTAGGTACGAAAGGGCATATATGGTTAATTGTTTGATAAATTGGCGTGAAAAAACCCAAGAGAGAGTTGTTGGCAGAAATTTAAATTAGTTACTCCCTAAATAATTTCACTTTATCAAATAGTTAAGCAGAATAGAATTTATCATATATAATATATACCTTATCCACAGCAATGCGTGGCCCGGCCTCTAGTATACAATAATTATTGATTCGTTACAAATATATTTACTTATGACTCAAAGTCTGTGGTTAAGGTCTATGTATTATACATACATATACATATGTATATGCAACGCAGTTCTTATTGTAATTGTCGGCAATTGCGGAAAATCTTATTTAAACATTTCAGTGCACTACGTTTAGAACGGAACTGTAGACCAAAGACAACTCGATATACACATGCCTAAATACTGAATCATGGATCAGAGACCGTCTCTGTCTAATTATTATTGTGTTTTGTTAACATATTGTCTATATCAAAAAGTAATCGTGAGATTTTCGTAAATAATGAATAAATAGGTAATTGTTTGTACAATTTGCACTCTTGAGAACTACTTAAAATTGAATAGCATGCATAGTATGAAGAAACATTACGTTCTTATTCATACAGCAACCCTTGTATCTGAATATGAGTGAAAGCATGTATAGCAAAATAGCACATTTCCGCTTCCTAATTGAATTTCAATTTCATATTACATAAATATGTATATAAGTGTGTAAGCCCATGTATATGTACACCTGAAAAATATTATTTAAGGGTAGGTTATCAAAAGTTCTTTAATTAGGTTTATATGTAATGTAAATGTTTTCTCTTTAACTGCAAATACTCACACAAATATGGAATGTGCATGTCGCACAGTAATCAGTATTCAGCTATAGCGCGCAGTATTAACGGTAACACTGCTCCATCCATAGCATAAAAAGTTTTGGATTAAGAATGTCTTGTTCCATATTAAAAAATAATCTTTTCTGGACATTAATTACGTTGATTGCTATATTAATTAATTAATTTAGTTTGGAATTTAAAAAATATAGTTACTTTATACCGATATAAATATACACATGAAGTTAATAATACGAGGGCTGCTATATATATAATGAAAATAGGAATATTTATCAACGAAAATGGTTTTATTGTTTTTCAAAATATTCTCCATCAAGATTTATACACTTTTGCATGCGCTCAAACCAATTTTCGAAGCCTTTTTTTGAGCGATTGTCAAATTGTGCGGGATCCAACGAGAACAAACCTTTTTTACGGCCAGGTGTTCATGCAATATCGAATGTATGCAGGTGGGAGAAATGCATAGGTATGCCTCTATATGAAGGTATGTTACATGACGGTCTTTCATTATCAGTTCACGTACGGCATCGATGTTTTCTGGCACAACGGCTGTTTTTGGACGACCTTCACGGAATTCGTCTTTGAGCGAGCGTCGGCCTCATTGAATTCGTTGTTCCAGTTTTTCACAGTGCTATAGGATGGTGCTTCATAGCCATACAAAAATTTTAGTTCATCGATGCACTCTTGACGCGATAATCCACGTCGAAAGTTGTGAAAAATGATCGCACGAAAATGTTCACGAGTTAATTCCATTTTTTGACCGAGATGAATTTTTTAATTCCCTATAAATAAAACAATTCACGATTAAATGACAAAATGTTCTGAGTGATGTTATGCTAAAAAATGTCAAACTTTCCAATGGAAATGTCAGATTGCACCTGCCAACACTTAGTGTTGCCTAGGCCAGAAATATATATAGCAGCCCTCGTATGCTGTTATAAAGCTCACAAGCAATCATTGCTTTGTTGGAAAAATTATAAATATAAAACCAAACGAGAGACCACCCATAGCGAAAATAACAATACATGTACATATGTATATGCACACAATTAACTCAGAACAACTTTAAATAACATCCTCATATAAATACACACAATAGTTACTTTTCATGCTAATCAAATCCTTTTCTAATGTTTTTAATGTCTTTAACTAAACGTGATGTTAATGCAAAATTTAATTTCAAACCCCATTTAGCATTCGCATAATATTCATGAAACTTTTAGTTCCACCACGTACATAAGCATACATATTTACAGCTTTGCATGAATGAGCGGTCTTTTGTACATTCGTGTCAGTATATTTTTATGTGATTGTGTATAAGTGGTCATGAATGTCTGCTTATTACTCAGCAGGTCCATAAATTGGAAAAGCTGCAATCGCATTTAATTAGTTATTAGAAATTTGAGGTTTATTTTGTCACGGTATTTTTTCATAGTACAGTGAAACAGCGATAGGTGGTACCTGAGTAGATATATATTTTTTAGGATTACTAAGTTTGAGTTCCACATTTGAGTGTTCTATTAAATTCATGATAATTTGCATTAAATTTTTCGAAATGCGGATTTATATAACTTCATGTTTACTATTTTCTCCCAATTAGACAGAGGCAAATAACTTCGTATGAATAACGTAAAATTTATCGTTGCTGTACTGTAAATGTGGCCACTATTCTTCAAACCAAATCCTACTGTATACATATATACATACATATGTACATGTATGTATATATATACATATGTATTATCCAATCCATCCACAAGCCACACTAACCACCCACCCGTCTGCCGTTACCAATGCCTTTCCCTGCAACACCTTATCATTGAAGCCACGTTGCATGTAAGTATATAGTTGTCCAAGCGGAGGGTTGTGCAAGGTTGTAGAAACAGAATATACAAAAACAACATAAAAATGCATATATACATACATAAAACATTAAAGCAAGAAAATTACAACTTGTAATGAAAATCTCCGAGTGCGCAAAACCAATTGCAGAGAGCGCGGAGAGTTGCGCGCATGAGACGAAATTGTATAAGCAGCAAACGCTAGTGTATATACATAAGTATGTATACATAACAACTTAACAACAATACTAATAGCACATCCAACAAATTCTACACACTTTTCGCTGCGCTCCCCTTTTCATCTACATTCACTTCACTGGCAATGAGTAGCTTTGCACAATGCAATACAGCACGACATGAATTCGCCAGTCCAACGGCTAGCTGCTAGTCATCAAGTGAGGTAGTCAGGCGGCCTCAGTCGACGCGCTGCCACCACCACTCAACGCTCAACACTCAGCAATCAGCCAGCTTCGACGTCATTCCTCTTTGGTTGTGTGCATGAAACGGCGCACCACTCAACTACAATTTGCCATACAACGCGATACCATCCCCCTTTCGTTCCCCGCGATGCCGAGGCTCAGCAACTAAACAAGTATATTGTACAATCAGCACAAAAGTCGTACAACGTTCCACTTTTGATGCGAAGTCGGTAGGAAAAATCTCGTCAATCAATGACGGAATAACTTTATGAATTAATAGCTGTTTCCGATTCGTCAGTTCTCTACTCGCTGTTATTCTTAAAAAAAAATTACATTGGATAGCAGTACCAAAGTTATGGACTTGAATTCAATACAATGGTGTAAATCTCATTAAAAGGGTATAACCATTATCAATAATGTCAGCAAATTTTGTTTTAAAAATGTTGGACCAGTTTTACTATTCCGGATGGCTCAAAGGGCAAATTGTTTTAAAAATAACAATTCAACTATATATTGATTATAACTTAAAATAAATAGTTTATAGAAAACATAAGACTCAGTTCATCACATCAGGCACAGTTTGTTCGATTTGCTACACTCCAACGCTTATTGAGAATCGAAGACAGTTAATATCAAGAAAAGTAAGAATTCATATCATACACAATCTGCTTTAAATAATCGTGATAATTTTTATTCATTATTTTCGTTAAAATACCTTTTTGTAACCAATCTACTATATTAAGCTTCTATCAGACTAATAATTTCCTACAGGGTGCTATATACAATGTACATATTTATAATGAAAACCAATCCATAGTAGAAACGAATGTTTAACATCTAATGGGCAAATGACTGAGTATGTGTATGTGAATACCGACTAGAGAACGAACGTGTCGGTGCGATTATTTGCTTTCGTATGTTGTTTTGTCAGTTGGATGCATGCAACCAATAAAGCTGTAAAGTATTTTCATCAACCATCCATTCAGTGCATGCCCGCTGTACGCTCGCCTCGATCCTCCATTCTTCTTTCCAAGAGACCCACAACACTTCCCCTGGTACACAGCACGCATCCCTGCAAACAAATACGATGCACTTAAAACAGAATGTCTATTTGAATCAGTGCTTTTAACAAGCGAACGGCCGCATTCGTTCATTTTTGTACACTGTGTGTTATTTGGAGCCTTTTTGCTCGGTCACTTGGCTGCTGGGTTGTTGTGTTGCCGCCGTGTACGTCGAGCGAGTTGTCACTTGGCCGCCGCTCGCTTATTTATTCGAGTGGATTGACAAATATTGCGCTGTGAATTGCGTTCAGTGCGTTGCGTGACGGCGTTGCTGTGCTCTGGACTGTTGCTACTGGTGGAGTTGTTGTTGCTGCTACCTTTGTTGTCAGTTATTCGTGCATAAATATGGCGTTATACACAAATACCACTTATGTGTGCGTGTGTGTGCTTGCCTTATTTGTTCACGACTCGTCTCTTTTTATTTTATTAATATGTTTTCATTCGAGTACAACATGTGCAGCCTTAACTTATTATTTTGAAAGCTAGGATTGGTATGATTGTTGTTTAGTTAGTCGTGTTGGTGGTGCTGTCACACGCAAATGAGCAGTCAAAAATTTTTTTTGTGACAAATTTGCACATTGACTGAGAACATAAAAAAATATAAATATTTACTGTTCATATGCGTTTTACAATTTATGTAAATTAAAAGCTTTGTACATCCTATAAATGAAACTTCGTCGAATTTCTTAAAGCTTATTGGAAAGTAGGCAAATATGGACCACCAATCTTTTTTTGCTACATATATAGAGTGGAACTTCCATAACTCGAACTTCTATAACTCGAAGATCTCCATAACTCGAACAATTGAACGGGCAATAGAAGTCAAATTTCATATAAATTAGCTTCCATAAATCAAACTTTTCGACAAGGGCATAATACAAAATTTAAAATTATATTACACTTATGGATTGCAAAAATCATCACATCATCAGGTATGGGATACAGACGTCAAGAACCTAGCAATTGCGAAATTCAACAAACAAAATTGCAGAAAACATCTCTTAACGTATGTCAATAAAAATTTTTGCGAAGTAAATAAATAAAACAATGCATAAATCAATATTTTACAGATTTTTGAAAAATTTTATGTTTTAATGAAAATTCTATAACTCGAAGTCTCTCTAACTTGTTTTTTGTGGATTATGGTGATTCGAGTTAGAGAAGTTCCACTGTAGTTCACCAAATACATGCAATAATAAAATAAAATTTATTTAATTAACTTTGAAAAAAAAAAGCCATTAGTTTTTATTTATTTTTGTGAAACAAAAAAAAACTCCAAACTCAAATCTATATATATAAAATTAAGTGGCAAAACTTCCTGTTCGCATACTCCTCCTAGACGTCTTACCCGATTTCAATGAAATTTTCAGGGGTGATTGGGGTCTGTGTGGAGGGCGCACATAAGAAATTTAATGTGTGTATCATTGCACGTTTTCCAAAAAAAAAAAAAAATGATACTTCCCGCCTATACAAATTCTCATGAAATAATGTTTTGCCGCAAGATTGGCAGTCAAATGCCTTTTACTATGAAAACTGTTGACGGTCAGTTGTGTGCGTCGTATCGTGAAGCATGTTCACTTCATGACGCATCACATCCAAAACAAATACGCGTACTATTCGCCATAATAATACCTACATGCCTTCCGTCAAATCCGCAAGAACTGTGGAATAAGTACAAAGACTGCATGACCGAGGACTTATTAATTTTGGCGCGTAATCGAGCATCGGACGCAGACTTTATATATACATTACAAATGTATAATGATGCTTTGATAATGGTTGAAGATCTGTGCCTTATAATTGCGAATAAGGCATTAGCGCAATTTGGCATAACTGCGCCCAATCGTTCAGCGATTGATATGCTTGACCATGAGCTTCAACGTGAACAACAATACGATTGCAATGAATTGCGTGCTTTCATACAAGCTAACATTACCAAATTGAATATTCAGCAGAAAAATGCTTATGATAAGATTATACGAGCGGTTGACAATAACGCCGGTGGATTCTACTTTCTGGATGCGTCCGGTAGTACAGGGAAAACGCTTCTGATCTCTTTGATTCTTGCTACTATACGGTCACAGCAGAAAATTGCGCTGGCAATTGCTTCGCCAGGCATCGCTGCTACTCTACTTGATGGCGGTCGAACAGCACATTCAGCACATTGAAATTACCGTTGAACATCCAAGTCGTTGAAACACCAACGTGCAACATATCGAGGAATTCAGCAATTGCAAAAGTTTTGCGAAGAGCTGGAATAGTTCTATGGGATGAGTGCCCAATGGCTAACAAAAAGTCATTAGAAGCATTCAATAGAACAATGCAAGAATTACGCCAAAAGCAACAACTTTTTGGCGGAGCATTAGTCATATTATCCGGCGATTTTCGGCAAACTTTGCCAGTCATTCCTTGATCAACTCCTGCCGACGAAATAAACGCATGTTTAAAATCGTCAGTTCTGTGGAGACATGTTCAAAGGCTGACTCTTACTATCAACATGCGAGTCCAATTGCAAAACGATCGATCCGCAGCGGCGTTTTCGAAGCAGTTGTTGGACATTGGCGAAAGCAAAATACCAATCGATGATACCAGTTTGATCACATTGCCGAACAACTTTTGTACACTTTTACAATCGAAAGAAGAATTGATTGAAAGTGTATTTCCGAAAATTGTTCAACACTATCAACGCCACGATTATTTAAGTGAACGCGCAATATTGGCACCGAAAAATGTACACGTTAACGAAATAAATTTTGCCATTCAAGAAAAACTGCCAGGAGAAGCTACAACATATACAACATGTACATAGATTGATAGCGTTTTGAATCAAGATGAAATAGTCAATTATCCAACGGACATGCCGTTTGAATTTAAGCGCTTGCTGTTCCCAGTGCGATGACCATAAACAAATCGCAAGGGCAAACGTTTCAAGTGTGCGACGTCAATTTGGAAGAACCGTGCTTCTCCCACGGCCAATTGTTCGTCGCATGCTCGAGAGTGGGAACACCAAGGTGCTTATTCATTTACGCGCCAGGTGGAAAAACCAAAAATGTTGTATACCAATATGTTTTATAAATGTTTTATAAATAAGTAACAGTTTTACAACAATAAATAAAACACAAAGTAAAAACCATTAAGAGTTTTAATCGATTTAGGTGTTGCGAAGCGCACAGGATAACAGCTAGTATATTATAAATTGAACAAACATAACAGTACACAGAAAGACGAAAAAATATTGGAAAATAATATGGAGCAGGTAGTTTTACGGCTCCCAATCTGTCTTTTACCCTTCCTTGGCAATATTTGTTTCATTAACGTTAATAACATTGTTGGCTGAATAATTAAAATGGTCCATTTCATTTTCAAGGATGTCAACAAATGTATTCACATAATATTTTGAGAAACCTCGTGCTCTTGCCAATGAAGTTCCCGTTGGAGAGCGTAACGCCAAATTCATGTTCCTTTTTAAAACCAAACCCATCCCATGGGAGCATAATATTATTTTTTTCAGCGAGTTGATAGGTTAAGTACTTAATATCCATAGTCCATATTAGACTCAACATGTGCTGGGAATATAACTGAGTTTAGTTTATCCGCACTTGCTGAACGATAAATTCAAACCGAGGAAGTTTGTGCGAATAGATGAAAAAATCAAACGACAATAACGGAGGATTTAACAACTGGAATTGAAGATAACTGGGGCGTTCATATTACCCACGTGGTCCATATTTGCCTACTTTACCCTAATTATAATCTCAGTTGTCTCTACCATAAAGTCGTTGAACCAATGATTTTCCGTCGACCAAAAATCCAGTTTGTATATTGAGGAGACACCTCCTTTTCTGTACCCTCCTGAAAATGGCTTCGCTTGACGAAGTCCAAATACAGTAGTACTTTCCTAACTCGAATGACCATAATCCCCAAAAAAACTTCGAGTAAGAGAGACTTTGAGTTATATAAGTTTTTATTAAAACATACAATTTTTCAAAAGGCTTTAAAATATCGATTTATTTATTTACTTCGCATAATGATTTATGAACATACGCAAAAACATGAATAATATAGATTTAATTTTGATTGTTGCAGTTTGCTATTGTTTGACTTTTGACGTCTGTGACCCAATTCTTTGTTACATGATTTATGCAATCCTCCATACGAAATTTGACTTTTGTTGCCAATTCAAGAGCTCGAGTTTTGAAGATTTTCGAGTTATAGATGTTCGACTTATAGATGTTTCAACTGTAGATACTTGACTAGCTTCATTCAAGTAGTCAAAGAAATTGAAAAATACATATTCAATCGTTACACGTTTAATCGTCACTCTTTAATTTGCGAAATAAAAACTATAAAGGTTTTCTTATAGAATTTAACTTTTCAATATATGTATATCTCAATATATATTGACATCAAGTGTGATATTATAATGAAATAATGTTATCAAGCTTGCTTTGCCACCTCTAACTGAAACTAAATATATACATATTTCACTAATTACATAAAATTAGCTAATTTGTGCGACCGATCGACGTTGTACTATTTACATAGTCGCTAGTGGCCAAAACTGCGCGGTTACAACGAGATTCAACAAACCAGTACTTGATCGTTGAATATGATGTGTCAGATTAGCGGTTACACTTAAGAATACAATATATTAAATACAATCTCATTGTAAACAAAAATAGCAGAGACTTTGAGAGAACTTGAGAACGATTATATGAAATATCATGAAAGTTTGACAGTATTCTAGTTATGTTAATGCCAAATTAATTTAAAAACTCTTTTTTATGATATACTAGCTTCTTAAAAGATCGGATTTGTGTTAAGAATTTATTTTAGGCTTTTCTGAGACTCTTACTGTCTTATTGATAGATTGCGGGATTGAATTCTCAGCAGTGTTTTTGTAATAAAGAAAAATATCTGAGAATTGTATAATTCTAAAAACTATCTGCTATCTATCTGCTAAAAATTAAAATGAAAACATTTTTAACAGAATTAAATGCAATAATTTTAAAGAAATAACAAATTATTAGCTTATCTTCATTGCAAAACAAAAAACAATAATTGTTAAAAATGATTTATGCAAATTGTGCCATATACATACTCGATAAAATTCATGAATTACATTTATTTTTGTAATCAATTCCATTTGTCTACAAAAAACATGTTTGCATTAAAAAAAAACTCTGTCCTCTGCGTTTAATGGGTTATTCCAATACAAATGCCTACGCAACGGCAACCTACTGTGCGCAATCAGATAGAATTACAAATACACTTACACACACGTACACACAAACACCGATACATTTACGAGCACATTAACTGAAATTGAACATGAAAGGATTCCAGTGAAGTGCGTAAATTTGCATTTATGTAAATGAGGAAAGTATTTATATACTACGTATAAGAGGTTATGTATACTTACCAACTTATGTACATTTATATTTGCTTGATATAATACAACAGAGATTTTGTGCACGTATTTTATAAGTAAGTTTGTGTAAGTTAAGTGAAATGTAAAACCAAATTGCTTCAGCAACACCTCGTCTTTAATCATCGCGTTGCTTGTCATTTTTATTTGGCGCGAAAAAACAACCCTTCAAGCCCTCAAGCAAGAAGTGCAAAGTTAAAAATATGAAAAATACCTACATACATACATACATGTATTTAAACAACTGCAAACGCGCAATCACGCTAATTGCTAGTTCGGGGTCTACCACTGATGCGACGGTAATGAGAAATGATGCAACGACATTTTTATTTACTAGTATTTTCTCGAAATGGTGAGAAGATGCATACGAGTATGAATACATATATTGCATGTATTTCTGTATATATATGTACATATGTACGAATGGAATACGAATTCGGCCTAATCATTAAGAATGGCGTTTTCAATCGAAGAGTAAACATAAATCTTTGAAAAAATAAAAGAAAAATAATAGGAAATAATAAAAATTATTTTGACTTAGAAAATTGCTATTCTAAAATCAGTGAAGAATATACAAAACTGTTTTTTCGTTATGTTGGAGAAACCATAAAGTGAAATCAGTCAAAAATATCGACTAAACTAAGTTATAACCAAGTCTTATTGGAAAAACATAGGCTGGACATATGAATTGCAGCTTTCGAAGACTTTATCTTTAAATACACATATTTCTACGACAACGAGTATGACGACAACATTATTATTATTTAATTACTTACCATTCATTCACTAAGCATTGGAGAGTAGTGTCTTAATAATTTCTTTTAAAGTATAGTTTGTCCAAACTCCTTCTCCGACTTCCTTGTAGTTTTTTGAGTCTCATCTTGACTCGGTAGACAGCGCCATGTGGCGCGGATATGTAGCAGACATATATATCTACCACACGTTACGGCAACCATTAAACAACCACTGGAAGTTCTTCAACATAGCGTCAAGAAAATGATTACAGATTCTTTCCAAACTTGACCTTGCCAGTGACTGTTGACAGTTGAGAGCGAAGTTTAAAGCTTAAAAATTAGAACAAACAGACATTTTGACTACTTTTGCATTACATTAATCATCCCAAAAGAAAAAAAAGATAACAAAAATAACTATCATTTCATTTACACATAGGGCGTTTCTTTCTTTAGTGGATAAATAAAATATGTTTTTAATTACGTTTTAAAAAATTTGTTTAAAATCTGTAAAACAAAACTTGAAAACATTGAAGAAAGATGTTAAACTACTTTAATGACATATGTATGTATCTGCTTAGTTCTATATATAAATGCAACTCATTAACTTTTTTGTAATATATGCAAATATTATTTTTTTCTTGTTTAATATTTTTTGGTAAATACATACTGTTATAAGTAGACTATGCGCTTGTAAGTATGTTGTATTTGCTATGCTACTCCAATTCAAGCATTCTTATATCGTTCGATGTATCGTTAATTCCAATAAGTGTTTGTATTTTTTATAGTAATTTTTAATCCGACAAAGCTAACCTACTCCCACCTCAAGTATTTCCAACAGAACCACCGAATAGGTATTACTTCTTCTTTACTGGCGTAGACACCGCTTACGCGATTATAGCCAAGTTAACAACAGCGCGCCATTCGTTTTTTCTTTACGCTGTTTGTCTCCATTTGGTGAACCAAGTACAGCCACGGTGCTTCACCACTTCGTCATTACAACGGAGTGGAGGTCTTCCACTTTTATGTTTACCCGGGTATAGCATTATAGACTCTCAAAGTATGACCCGTTGGCAAGACTTATGCTGTGTTTGATTTTAATGCTGATTCCAAGATAGTCGAAATTATCTACAACTTCATAGTTACGACTGTCAACAATGACATAGGAGCCAAGTCGCGAATATTCCCACTGTTTGTTTGATGACAGCAGATATTTCGTTTTATACTCCTTCACTACCAAACCAATACGCTTCGTTTTTTTATCCACTCAGAAAAAGACAGAACTAACGACGCGGTTTTTGAGTCCAACGATTACGAGATTTATCCCAAAGAATATGTCAGGGGGCCTTTTTTGTTCGTGTCTTACGGAATACAGTTAATCGACAAATGGGTAAGAATATGCAAACACTTATATAATATATATCCACTCGGCCCTCTTCTCATTTTTCCCAACCTCTATAATTTCGTTTCAACTAATAACAGTAAAAATATTGATCATGAAAATTTATATAGCTTTAAATAACCTTAACATTCAAGAAGACATATCTACATATGTAGAAAGAGTTAAAAATCAAATAAAATCGTCGTAAAAGTATAATTAAAAATATAACTTGAAAGATTTCAAAAGAAATATTGAATTTGATTGCTACAAAAAAGAAACATCCCGTAGTGGTATTTGCAGAATTGGTCCATTTTGGAAGAAATTATCTGATAAAATATATACATACATGGAGAAAAATATCAAAGGAAGGTATGGCTGTCATTTTATGCAGCAAATTTAGTGGCACTGAAGAAGAAGAGAAATGACAAAAAATATCATTTTCTTACAACTTATCGTATTGATTGATAGCAAGGAGCCAACGAGGCGAATGACGATTAATCAAATTTTGAAATAGCAATAGAAATTTACGAGTACCACGAAAAAATATTTATATCTTTCAAGGCAATATTTGGATTGTTCTGTTATGGTTTTTCTTTTTTAACAAATAATTTAATAAAATAGTTTATTAAACTGCAATTTACGGATATTTAACTAATTTTTTTGAAAAATTTTTAGTGATAACTTCTAAGTGAGTACTCGAATTAACGAAAAAGTCGATGTAACGAACAGGCCTGACAATTAATGTGTTCGTTATTTCGGAAAACTACTGTAATTTGTAATTTGTATTGTTAATATTAACTCAGTTTAATGGAAATTTGATTCGACTGTTTGGTTTTATATGTTATTATGAAAATAATATCACTATTATCAGACTTATACGAACTGCGAAGGAGAGAGAGAGGTGGCGCACTATCGTCGATTCGGCTATAACCGGCTAAACGGTTGCAACGCCAATCACATACATTATCAGACTTTTTAATTTAATTTGTTTAATGTTAGCTTATTTTAAAAAATATGTTTATTTAAAATAATTGTTAAAAATAAGACACTAACTTCTTGGTCTAGATAAAATAAATATTTACCTCAGTATAATATAATAATGCCAATAAATAAAGATATAAAATGATAAAACATATAAAGATGTCAGCATTATTGCTGCTTTTTTTAAGCAGGTGCTACCCTGTTGCCTCGAAACCATCCTTTTATCAATAATTTCTTTTCTGATGTTTTAATTTACCTTGTATGTAGGTGTGTAGTTTACATACGTACACACATATATGAATGTTCGGTCTCATATTTACTTTAAATTCCTTGAATCCACCACAATGGTCTTTTCACGGATACACACATACGTATACATTTTCCATAAGTACTTAAGTACATAATGTACATGCGTCTCTTCAAAATGCGCATATTCCACAATCATACCTATACTTCAAATTACCTTGTATCAACCTTGGACATGCTACATATCTGTGTACATACGTAAATACAATTTCAGCTCACACTGACTAACACTGACTGGTCTTTCTAAATTTCAAATATATACATATGCACATATTTATCACAATTTCTTTTTATCACCTATTCCAATATGCAGAGCACGCACAATTACTTCCATTTCCTCTCTTTCACTTTAGTTCTTCCATGCGCTTCACATTGATTTATTCTCCACGCATCTCATTTACTCACACTTATGTACACGTACATATTTCCATTTATTCGAATTCCTATCGCTTTAACGTATTCCTTATTTGGAATACCTACTATTTCCAATATGCGAAGAAGGCAACAAATGCTATTCAAGCAAAGCAAGTAGCAAGCGCCGCGGCAGCAATAGCAAAAACTGCCATGCCATTAGTCAATATTGAGTGGAAAATGTTGAGAAGCAGCAAAACATCGAAAACATAGGCTTGTTTATTCCATTATACAAATGTACAAATTATATATACATATGTATTTATGTACATAAACACGAAATAAAAGAAAAACTCATTCATTTATTTCGTACTCAATTTTAACGAGCGAACCAACAGCTACTTTAGGTCCGCCAACATTAAATACGCTCTCAGTTTTCGGTTTGTGCATTCGTTTGTTTGTTCGTCTTTTTGAACATATATACATACATTGCGTTCGCTGATACTGACTAAATAAAATTGAGGTATACACTAGCATAGGGTTGCCATGGTTCTTAATTCATAATAAATTCAATGTAGAATCAGTGAACTATTTTTTATCTATGCAATCATAATTGGTGCAAAATTAATTTTTTTAAGAAGAATCAAAGCCAATACAATAATAAAACGATGAACAGTTATTTAGACGAAATATGTTAATATAATTTTAGTGGAAAACACTAAGTGATCAGATTGAGAGTTGGTTTAGAGAGCAGTTCTCAAAATATATGTTTATGGAACTATGTTGATGGATACGTATGTATATGTTGATGGAACTGTGTTATATAACTTGTTTTCTTTCTATATTATTATCGACAAAATAAATAGGTACTAAATGGATATTTACGCTTCTTATGAAATAACTAAAAATTAAAAAGATTCCAATTCTATTCAAATATTAAACTCCTTATACTCTATTCCTACTAATATCCTTAACATTTAAAAACTATTCTACTTCATCTATATTCCGATTTCCAACTTCTAATAAAAACCCAAAGTTAACAGCTAACCTCTCACAACATATTGGCCACTCTGCTACATATATTCATTCCTTGGCGTCCTCGTCATTGTATTATTTGTGTGCAGAATAGTTGTTGCACTATCTTGCCGTAACAGTTGTGTGGTTGTTTTTCGTAACGTTACGCTACACATACACACACACACCATTAATGTTAATGCGTTGAATTTCTCGTTGCGATGACTGTTGTTTACGTACTGTATGTATGCACATATGTATCTATTGTTGTTCTCATTGGCGTTGTTATTGCTATAGTAGTCAGTAGCCGAATGCAGCGAACATCTGCCGCGACAACAACAGACGACACAATCAGACTGTCAAGCTATTATTTTGAGGCTACAAATGATAAATAAAGGCGTAACAATTTGGAATTAATTGTACATACATATGTACCTATGTACATAAACGAACATACTGTAACATATGTATGTAAACTCTTATGTAAAGAGTATACAATTATTATTTGATTAGCATATGTATAAGGTGCAAATACTTTATTCAGAAGTTAATATCTATGAATATTTTATAGAGTATTTAAGTTATGTAGAATGACATCACGTAATTTCCATCGCTTTAATTTATTACGAGTATAAGAAAACTAACAATATATGTAATTATGAACTTATAGTTAATAAAAAGGGAGCTCTAGCTGTAAACGTTTGCGGTTCACCCTTTCTATTCCTATTTATTGAGTTTAAACAGAGTTAAAGACCAATACACAGGAATGTCGTCACTTTTCGGAGTACACTACATACTCAACCTAGCCGCAGGATACGCTAACGAAGACATAAAGTTCCTACAGCACCGCTTTTACAATCCTTTACAAAATATGGCGCATAGTCAATATGAGATAAAAGGCTAATTTTTTGGCGAGTATTCAAAAGACTCTGTGATGGAAAATCTTAATCTGAAACTGAAAAATTCAAAACCTCCCAAGGTTGCGCTTGAGTGTCGAGTACGGAGCGTCTTGAAGAACAAAATATTTGAAATATACAAGGTCGCACTAGGGAGTCGAACTCTGAGCGGAGAGAAAGACAACAAATACCAAAGTCTAGAGGTCGTAATCAAATTTATCTCATTGCAAATAAAATATAATTTCATGTTCGAATTTTCCTCATTTTACTTTTTTAAAATGAACCCACGCATGAAACGGGAAAGTACATGCATATGTATGGGAGAGTGTGTAAAAACCAATATCTTTTGAAATGCTAGTGTTTTAAAAAATCATATAATGTCTAATAATTCAACCGATTCCCCTTTTACTATATTTTTTTGCAATAAACCTCTTTGAAGATTTCTAAAAGGAAAAGGGTATACTTCCCTTCGACCATATTCTTCATCCGCAATACTTGAATAGCTTAGCTAGCTTAGCTTGTGGGTTTTTCTGAGAGGCGCATTGCTTTCTCCATTCATCAAATTAATAGTTTATAGACGTCAGTCAAAAAACATTCTGGCCCAGTCCATTTCCATGTCAGAAATTCATTCATTTCACCTCATAGATTTAACAAATTTAATTTATAGTTCGTTTTGTTGCAGTGGTATCATAAACACTATATGACAAAATCGACTTTTTTCTAGGTATTGGACCAAATATACTTTTTTCGGGTGATTAGTCATAAGTAAAAAAAGTATGTTTTCCGTTTTTCAGAATTAATTTGGAAATTACTATTGGAAACGCAGTTATTAACTATAGTAAGTAACTTATCAAAAAAGTAAGTATATGGGCATAATCAACATTTTCTTCTTATTCAAATGGTGTATAACATTTTTCGAAACTTGGTATGTTTTCTTTTGTTTGTATGTGTATTTCTTCTATTTCAAAGGTATATAATTTTTCTTTTAAGTGTGGAAGATTTATACAGAATTTAAATAAGTGCGTATGCCAAGATGAAGGTAGCTTAACCACATTCAACCATATAAAATTTTCAAAAATTGGAACAGTATTTTTCGAAAAATAAAGCTTTTATTTTTTTCGAACATCCAACTTTAAATTTAGATCGTATCCATATTTTGGATTTTTAGTAACTATATCCTGTATTTAATAATAATATTTATTAATAACCCTTTTTCGAACTTCGAAAGCAAATATGTCGATTTTGGAATCTAACTTTGAAAATCGAAGAACGCACCTTTCTTACTTATGACTCAATCTTCCATAAACAGTAAGTTTGGTTCAATACCCAGCCGAGTGTTATACAGTGAAATTATTTTTCAAATAGTTCGTCGAAATGAACCTTCCTGAGAGAAAGCAGCAGGAAGGACGGGCCATACAATATTCTTCAAATAGTTTCTTCGACTACTGCTAGTAGTAATATACTAGTTTAGTTGTCCAAACAGACCCCGACTGTCTAAATATGATATAACCCACTTACTTAAACCAGATAGTCTTTGGAAGGGAACTAATAGCTACATTGGTTCAGGGATATATATTTTATTCAATTTATACTGTTATGCACTATGGAGTCTATCTGTGATATAAGGTAATACCGATTTAACATTTCTAACAAGTAAAAGCACATCAATAAAATCATTGAATGGTTGACATTTCCGCCTGATTTTTTCACATTACTCTTCGGCAATAAAATCCAATGCAAATTAATCGTTTGCCCAAAAATTTTGCGCAGCGGTCAAGCAATATTAAATATTAAAGCGGGTAGGTACATGTCGAACGTGCCGATTAGCATAACTGAGCGTTGCACAGTTGCTGGGCGCCGGCCAGACCGCTCATAAATAAAAGCGCTTAGCTGACAGCAAGCGAGCCACCTAAAAAATCGCAAAGAAAGTGTTAACGACTTGATTTCATTACGGTGGCGAAGGGCTGCGGTCTCTCTCGAATGTCAAACAGACCACTTGCAAAAACAAGCTAAGTAAGTACGTAAGCCAAGACGAATGTAATGACACCCAAGAGACACCGAAGATATTCAACGGATGTGAAAGTAAACGATATTGAAACGTTTAACGGTGTACGAAGAAGTAAACTTTTACGAGCAGCATTCTATTGGAGTATAGGCAGGGTCAGAAAGGGGTTGCATGCAAACTTTGTGTGTGCGGTGTAGCGTAGAACATTTAAAGGTGCGAGCTTTAAGTTAATGAAATATTTATGGAAATTGAAAATTGAGAGGGAGCATGCAAAAACTACAAACATTTATGAACACAACATTTTACGTACAAATTTTCATCTCTACATAAAAGGTAGCAGAGAGAAATCGAAGCTTCTGAAAATATGTATTCCTTACTGCCAATATTTCTTTACCTAGCTGATCGAACATAAAACATGCTTTCTGATAGTTATCTTCTTATATTTATAAACTATATTTTTTTTTACGATATTTTCATACAATAATTGTGATAATCATAATAAAATACTAATTGTAATTCGCGGTTACCATACTAATGTCCTCCCAAGTTTGTTATTGTATACTATTCAATACACTTTCTTCATTATCGACTTTTTCTATTATTTCCGAACTTCATAAAACTAATTAAATTATCCTAATATACCCCAAAATACTATATAATATCCTAGTAGGCCTTAGAGATTTTTTGTTTAGTAAACGACTCAGACTGCTCTTATCAAGGACAAGAACTTGTCGAAAGTGTCTGAAGACGAGAAAAAAACTTTTTCAATCGAACAGACAAATAACTTTACATACATAACGTGGAATGCAAGGCTCCATTACATACACGCACAAGTTAAAACACAATACATTACTATATATTAGACATGTAGCAGACAATTAAGACATTAAATTCTCCCCCATCTAAGGAAAAACAATTGTCCTAATATCTAAAACAGAAACGTAAATGACAACATATTAGATAAGAGTTATGAAGTTTTTCAGAAAAAAGTTCTATTTAAGATTGCTAACAAAGGTTAATGAAACTTTCTGTATGCAGCAGTAGCAGCTTTATATACGAGCTACAACCCAGTAATCCGAAAGCAAATTAGTTTGGGAGAATGCTATTTTACATCGAGAAATTTCGGGTTGAATTTGGGAAAGGTACTAAATAGTGAATAGAACCGAAGATGTTTTAAACTCAGTCTGGCGAATGCTGGGCATTGGAGGAGGAAGTACTTAGATGATTCCTACTCGCCGAACAACTTTGACAACTCACGTCTGGCAAGATCCCTAATCTCATCGCATGTGCACTTAAGCACACCTATGATTGCGCCGGAATTAACTTTCTTTAGATAAAGCAGTTGGAAGGACTTCTTTCGGTTTACCGCGGGCCAAAAAGGCCTCTAAACTGCGCACTGCTGTGCTGATTGCTGTGCTGAAGTTTGTATGTCCAGCGGTCTATCACGCACTACCCACCCGTTTCCACTCCGATGCCAATGTTGCTACGACACCCTCTCTTTCAAACTAGTCCACTCTGCAGTTTCCACCGATTCCATAGTGACCGGGTTCCCAAACAATTTGGATAGCAAAGTAATTTGAATCTAGCAATAAAGAGGTTAGATACACCCTAACTAGATACAAGCGTTCTGTCCTCGAATTCAAAGCCTAAAGCTGGAGTTTATTGATAGCTTCCAACTGTATACGCCTCAACCACCTTCCCTCTTAGCTTCCATCTGGAAAAGTCTCACCGCACTTCTTCTCTATCGTTTTTTCTCTCCAACATAGCTCCCGTAGGTATGTGCACAGAGCAGAAACCGCTTGAAGACAGTTCCGTGGTGCAGTGGTCCAAGCCAAGGATAAAAGCGACTATAGTATTGATTGAGGATTGTTTAATATAGGCGACTTATGGCGCAAGTTACTAAGGTGCCAAATGAGAATATATCGGCAACATTTGACAGAAGTATTTAGGTAAGGCCCATAAAAGATTTTTTTCTGGTTCTCTTGTCTCAATGAAATTTTCAACAACGATTATAACGTAAAGATCTTCATTGGATATATGGAAATAGTACTAAATAAGTTATTCATTCGATAAGTCGTCTCATAAACTAAGATAAGATTGACGATATGGTGAAAACGTCCGACTAAGAAATGTAGAAAAAAGCATTGAAAATAAACACTCAGCAATCCTTATGCTATACCCATATCATATAGATAAATTGAGCCTTACTTAATATACATACTTATGTATAATAATATTTAAATTTATTTCTATATTTACAACTCGTTATATACGTATACCCATATTGTACATCTTATATAAGTATGTATTTATATAGCAAATGCACTAATACATATGCACATGCAAAAGCGCAAGCGTATTTATATTTAAATACACGTATGTATGTATATCACTTGGGTTTTGGTTTATTCTTCACTACGTAGTATTTGAACATATAACCTTTTTGTAAACACCCTTCTTAGGCAACGAATGACGTGCACAAAACGAATTGTCGGATAATTAAAAATAGACGAAATACCAAAGCGACGCAACCTTCCCCTCACTATCAATCAAAACTTTTGTACCCCAAGCAAGTGTTTACATACACACATTCATGCGCGCATAAATCTACGCGTTTGTTTGTATGTTTGTATTTAAGTGTTCTAAAAGGTTGGTTGGTTGGTATGCCAGTCGCCCTCAAGCGGGTGGCTGAAGGTGGAGGGTATAGTTTGCTACATACTGGGTTCACTGAGTGAGTAAATAATAAACTATGTAGAGATATAGAGATGTACATATATGACCATATTGCAAGCGAAGAGCGCTGTCTATGGGCAAGGAAACTTGTATGCAAATGGGCGCAAGCACACGAATACATAACATCATTTGTTATATTATTTGTGTTATAGCATTTGCTCGAATGAAATTTCATTCTTCTTATATTATGTTCTATAGATATACATATACAAATGTAGAAAGGGTATCACAAAATGAAATAAATAAATTAAAAGCACACCGAGTCGGTCGCATTGGATAAGGGGTGAGTGCGTTCATTCACAGCGCCAAGTGTTGCTGACTGCACGTTTTCTTTCTGTTTTGTTACCGACTTTTTCGAAGGTAACAGCTGTAGCAACAAATTCAGTTCAATAACAGAATGAGTATGTGGCATTGAGTGCAAAATTTCATCGTCAATGTGGTGCTTTTGCACTGCAGCTTTAGCATCACTGGTGTCTTTGGAAGAAGAAGAGGAAGAGTGAGATGTTTTAAGTGGTCGGTTATGCGTCATTAAATACTCACCTACTTGATGGAAGGTTGAGATTCTAACGGTATACGCTCACCTCGAAAACATTTGTATAATTCTATGTATATACATATGTACATAAGTAAATAACCATGTAAATCACTCGATTGATTATTGCTTGATTGACAGCTTGTATTTTTGTTCTACTTTTACATAGCTGATTTTGTTAGCAATAATTAGGAGATTTGAAATACTAAATGACACATTTTAAAAATTGTTATTGGTTTTTCATTTTTAACCAATGTTTTCCATAAACTGCTTCTATTTGATGCATTGAACGTTCAAACTATTTCCGTACGACTAATAAGTGATCCTGAGACAGATAGATGAGATCAGATGCTAAATTGTTGCTCTTGACCGATCCAAAATCCGGAATTTTATATATAATGTAATGTCTGACAAAAAGGATTGCTGAGCTCATAATTTATTTAAAATATTTAGTATTTAAGTTTTTTATTGTTCTTTCGTTGTATCTTAATGCTCATTCGTCCTGCGGCGAATACGGCAGGCGATTAAACGATTAGCTGTATGAGTTATTCGACGACATTGACATAGTTCTGTTCATAGAATAAAAAGACAGCGATAGCTAGCGTATCCGCATATACCATGTTGTCCAAATTGACGAAAACACTCCAGTTTTGAAAGTGTTAGATGTCGTACCCACCGGTGAAAGCAGAGGAAGGGGAAGGCTTCCACTCCGTTGGAAAGATCAGATGGATAGCGACTTGTTTTCACTTGGTATTTCTCTTTGACGCCAAATAGCAAGAAGGAGTAATGAGTGGCGCGCTCTGGTGGATTCATCTATAATCGCCTAAGCGGTTCATACGCCAAATATATATATGTATACAGTGGAACTTCCATAACTCGAACTTCTATAACTCGAAGATCTCCATAACTCGAACTTTTGGAGTGGCAATAGCGTTTAGAAGCCAAATTTCATACAAATTTCCTTCCCTAACTCGAATTTCTATAACTTGAAGTTGTCCATATCTCGAACTCTTGAAAAGGCAATAGAAGGCAACTTCAAACAAATTTCGTTCCATAAATCGAACTTTTCGACAAGGGCATAATACAAAATTTAAAATTTTACTATCGGGGCAGAATTTTAAGAGTCCCTTTATATAGTACGGAGGCGAACATTAAACATAATATTACATTTATGGATTGCACAAATCATCTAACACAAGGCATGGGATATAGACGTCAAGAGCCAAACAATAGTAAAATACAACAAACAAAATTACAGAAAATTTAAAAATCTTTTATCGTATGGCCATAAACATTTTTACGAAGTAACTAAATAAAACAGTGTATAAATTTATATTTAACAGCTTTTTGGAAAATTGTATGCTTTAATGAAAATTCTATAACTCGAAGTCTCTCTAACTCGAAGTTTTTTTGTGGATTATGGTGATTGGAGTTAGAGAAGTTCCACTGCATAAACAATTACTAATGGGATCTAACACTTTCGGAATTTCAAATTGTTACGAAAAATGAAAGTACGAAAGGAAAACAACTTGGAAAAATTGATTGTTCACATAAGAATTGTTCGAAAATATTGGCAAAATCAATTCACCACGCCTACTGTCCACATACCACAATTTTATTCAAATCTGATTCGTTTACTTTACAATATATAAACTATGGACCAGTGAAGATATCGGAACAAAACTTTGCACAAATAGTGCATTTATAGAGTGAAAATCATTCTTTTTTGGTTTGAGACTGATAAAAAATGTTTATTCTATATTTTGTTGAAATCACTCGGGGTCATATGATACAGAGGTATTTAACACCGAGATTTACAGGGTCTGCGGGGAAGAGCAATGAGCGTTTGTATTGCATTACTTAACTAAAAGGCAACGTATTTTTAGTGAGTCTCACTATTATAAAAGTAGGTATGAATATCTTTTGATTTCAGGTGAAAAATGCTACTTTTAAACAGGAGGCAAAATGATATATATAAAACAAAACCGCATTTTTGGCCCTTAAATAGTTTTATACATATACATGTCTATATGACAGCTCATTCAGCACCTTTAGTTGAGATCATTCCTATGACTCTTTTCACAAACCTGTGTATGATCTTGGCTTTGCTGATATGAATATACTTTAAGATTTTAAATCTTGCTATTAGCTTGATTAACAAATGTAATATAATTAAATTATATACATAGGTATTTGTAAATAGGTACATATATGTATATGTACACATGTAGATACATACATTGGTTTTCTAATTACAACAAATTGTTTGTGACAGTTTTATTCGCCAGCACTTTGACACGCTCTTAATTCCAACAGCATGCGCCACATATCGCTGTCTATGGGGCCAACGTTACGAACCCAAAACTACGGTACTAAACGACTCAACTCAACGTCAACAATAATAGCAACAGCAGACATATCATTGTTGTCGGCAGCAGAAACCAGTTCGAACATCTCGTATTTACAGCATCAACCGACGAACGACCAGTTTATTTAACATAATGCAAAAACAACGCATTTCGCAGCAGCCACTGCCGCCGCAAACTCACACGAAGTATTTGCCACAGCCTCCACTGAGTGCAGAGCGATATCAACGATACATAAGAATATGTTATTTATATAGAACTCATAAAAAGTGCTTTCGAAATCGCTCAAACCAACTAGACGAACAAATGTGTATTGAATGTGAGCAGCTGCTGGAACTCAGCAACAAATAAATAAAATAAACTTATATACTCGAATATTCACTACACTTATTGAACACTCGTACCAATCTAGTGCCCGCCAATAAATATATAGTAAATGCGAGTACGCTTGCACGAGTATATGCCGTAGTGTGCCGTTAAGCAGGAAAAAGAGCGAATCAACACATTGTTACTCAAATGAAACCAACCAAGAGCACGAGCCGCTGATGAAGCGCTAACAGCAAAATACGACAGCAGTGACAGCTGTCGAACGAACAACAATGCGCTGCGTAACTGGACTGGGCCGGTCGAATGGCTGCGTTGCTGCACGGCAACGATGCGTGTGAATGAGCGAGAGAGGGAGAGAAAGCAAGCATTAAAGCAAGTGAGTATATGTGAATGAGTGCTGTTGCGAATGAAATAAGGGGATGGGCAGTAAATAGAGATGCTCGTACCGCTGCTTTGAGTGTATATATACAGCGCGCGAGAGAGCGTATGTGAAGAGGATGAGCATTGAAAGCAATAAGTTGGTTGAAGTCGGGCGCCACAAGGCACTAGCATTGCTATGTAGTTCTTTGTATTTGTACATAAGAGCGAGCGAGCGCATTGCGCGGTCTACATAAGAAATTGTATATAAATGAAATTGAGTGTTTTCGAGACGGTTGTGGTTCATGGTTACAGCGAGTCGGAGCGCTGCGCTAGAGCTCATTTCGAGACGGAACGTGAAGTAGTGTGGTCATACTTTAATATTTGCGGAAAAATTAGTGTTACTCGCTTTTACAAAGAGAGAGCATAGTTTCAAAGAAATCACAATTATTTAAATAAAGTAAACAAATTGTGCACTAAAAAATATAAAAAATTAGAAACAAAGAAATTTCGTATAATTGAAATTGTTATAAAAAATATTTATTTATATAAAAAGAAAAAAAACTAAAAATTGAAGTCACGCTGACTAAATAAGTAAAAGAGAAGCAGCTACACAGCCAGACAAATGAAGCTGTTCATATACAGAAGAGTGCACTTGGCGTGTATATGCATATAGTGCTGTGTGTGTGTACGTGTGTTTGTAAGCGGAATATTAATATCGGTAGTGCTGCAAACGTCGCCGCCGTCGAAATCGCTTCGGTTGTCGCAAAGTCGCATTAGCAACACTGCTAACGTTTGAAAGAGCACAAATACATGTGCCGCGCATGTACATACATATGTATATAAATAAGTGTGTGTAGCGCCTCTCGTATAACGCCAGGGTGCTTGTGCGTTGATAATAATTTTTCGGAGTATTCGAAATACGGTTGTCACGTTTTTAGACGGCAGACAGCCAGCGTTACCTTTGACGTTTCATTTTACCGAACTGCCTACGGTATCTGTGTGTGTGTGCACAAACACAACAAAAGTAACAACATCACATACATGTATGAGTGTATGTTGTAATGCGCGGGTATAAAAAAGCAGAGTAAGCGATAAAAGTGTACTTAAAGCAAAGTAGTGGAAAATGAATTGAGGAAGCAGAAAAAAGTGCATTAGTGCTGATATTATACAGTGTACAAAGAAAGGAATAAGAAAAAAGTGTTTGAAAACTACTGCAAGCGCACAACAAATGTTTGTATGTGTATAAATAGTAAATTTCGAAGCAGATTAAAATAAAACCTGCAAAAAGTGTTGAAAACCAGAACAATCGTGCTTAATGAATGAATAAAAATGCATAATTCATGCGATTAATTGGTGAAATTAAAAGGTTAAAGTTTGAATTGAATTAAAAATACAAATAAATATATTTGAAACTACCACAAATTGGATTACAACTGGATATTGCACACTCTAACTTGGAGAAATAACATATATGGATAACCCTATACGCAATCAGCCTGATAACGTATTATCTAAACTCCTCTGTATTCATTACGTACAGATTAGTGCTCGTAAAGCTACATTGGCACTCCGTTACAATTAGCGCACACGTTCATCGTGTTCATTAAAGGTAAAAACATAAAAAAAAACAATTTTTGAAATATGAAACTTGTGCATGATCAGCTATAAATCTACCACCACCACCTTTTGCCAGCTCCTTTTACACATGTACATATATGTATGTACCATCGGACTACCTTCCAACTTGCCATTAACCAACAAACAATTTTCTGATTCCTTTTCGCTTTTGAAATTTATTTATCAACATCTTCGTATTTCATGTTTCGTTGAAACACATTCAGTTATATACATAGGCAAGCATATAAGCCCACATGCATTTACCACGCTACTAAATGAATGCATATCTACAACTATATGTACTTCGTAGATACATAAGTAGATGTATCTACGTAGATACGCTTGTATGGGTCCACACACACACACACACACCCATATATTTGTATGTTTGTCCAACTTCAATCTCTTTAATGTGTATTTTTATCATGGCACTCTGCCTTTGCACTTCGTTCGTTTTGCTTTGCTTTTTCTGTAACGGCTTTCCGAGCACTTTCCTACCCTCACAGTCTTTGCTACTGCCACCACAGCCATGCTGTGGCATATCACATGAAATAACAACCTGAAACTGCTGAAACGACTGCCACGACGACAACAACAACATTAGTAACGAACGTACAGAAGTAACAGCATAGCAAATAACAGCTATGCTATGCTGTAGTGACAACGAAAGCACCGACGCAGGCAGATTTGACACAAGCGAACAGTAACAACAAAAACAGCCACTTTATCGAAGTCATAGGCGTCAGCAGCAGCAGCTTGCGTTTTTCCCTTCGACTACTGCTGCATATGTATACCATACATAAATCGGTATATCGGTGTATAGCTCTTTATTTATATGCATGTATGTATAGGTGTGTATTTAATGCACGCAGCTGAAAAGCATTAACAGTGCCGGCGCTCGGAACACATTTAGTTGCACAGTGCATTTAAATAGAAAAATGGTACGCAAATTACAAATATGTGTGGTTTATTCAATTATTGAGAAATTTGACTAATTGATGACGGAGAAAATTAGCGTCAAATCATTTGTTATGTTCCACTTAATTGAATTTATTAGGAGTAATAATAGTAATATAATTTCTTTGAATTAGCAAATTACTTATAAAATAAAAGAAGTAAAAACTTTTATTTAAAAAACTTTAAATTTAAAAGAAATTATGAAATATATGTACATTCGGATCTAGCAACTTTGTTAAGTATAAATTCCAATATACAACTGTAAATAAAAAAATTAAATTGATTTGTATGATATTTTGACTACTCAAGCTCTTTTTTGATGAAATTGTAATATGTAATCTCTAATTTTATCAAGTATTAGAGTGTAAATCACACACTTTGACTATATATAGTAATCATCATCATCGAGAATGAAAACAAACACTCCTTAAATAAAATCATTTCTACTATGCTACTCATGGTTCAACTTAAAACTCTTTTAGAAATGGCAATATCTGAAATAAGAATAAAGCCAATTGAAATTCCGTTCGTAAGCTTCAATATCTTTTTTCAAGTACATATTATGTTTGAAATGATACCACTTAAACTTTCTGAATAAAATATATAATTTTTTATTTTAATTTATTTTATTTTTATTTACATATATATATTTTTATTTATTTATATAATTTTTATAACAAGGTTTATGTCTGATTTACAGGCATACATTAAAATGAAAAAATAAAATTGTTTAATATTTTCTTAATTTTTATCGTTGTGCAAACGAACACACTGTGCACTTTATACAAGTATGCTATATTCCTTGATGACTCCTTTGTTCGCTTATTCGCCTATGCCAGCCATACTTTTGGCTTCAGCATGCGGGCTTTCCGTTTAAACGCTCGCATATGTACACTATGCATGTATTGACATATCTATGTAAATATGCTTAGATATGTACATACATATAATATATAAAGACATACAGATATTTTTTTAAGCATTGCATATACGAGTATTATATTTACCATTATGTACATGCAATGTTTTAAACATTTTGCTATTGCATCTGTTTATGTGCGTCTTTACCGTTGTTATTGTAGAAACCTTTACTGTCGACCGCTTTTGCAAATTCTCTTTTGTTGAACACATTCTGCACAGTGCCTTTGTGTCTGGTTCGTTGTTGGTTGTTGATCATCTGTCGACGAGACGGGGAAGTTTGCTCGTTATACATTGGAAATGTGAGCTCACATTTCACATTTCCATCCAGTTTTACCTACTTGCATAGATCCTGTGCAGATCGTATTATGCGTACTGCGACACGACGAATTCCTTGAAGAGTCCTTGAAGGCTAAGATTCGAATGGTTTTTTCTTCTTCTAATTAAGGTTGCAATTGCTTGCTGTTTAATTACAGTCTTAAGAAAGTCGATCAGAGCCTGCTCTCACATACACACATAGATATTAATTATATACTTCAATAAGTACATGTATGTTTGTATGTAGTCTGTATGTCAACACGGCATATTTTTACTTACCTTATTTGTTGTTTTATGCGCATCCAATGAATAAAATTGTATAATATATTAACAAGTAATGCTTATGCCGCATATATAATGAAAATATGTTTGTGTGTTTGTATCTACATCTCGATGCTTCCGCTTTTCAACCCCCTCTACAGCATGGTTAGCGTGTTCATTTAGATAGGTATGTTGCTCGTTGCTTTACACCTCACTGCCTCGTCAGATATTCATCCATTCACAGTACACAGCGCACGGCCTTCTCTCTTCCAATGAACTCCGCCAGCTGTAGCAACAAAACATTTACTTGAAGCCCAAATAAATAGAGAACACTGACGCAATAGTGGCAGTGGTAAATGCGATAGCAACGACAGCAACAACAGCAACAACAACACTGTACGCAGCGCATATAATGTTAGTAAATACAAGGCCTTGCCTGCCGGCGGCTAACTTTAACTCCTCTTCGCACTCCCCTCAACCTTGTTCCATTACGTTACGTAGCTTCACTTTAGTTTCAACACAGCCAAGCTGACTGTTTCGCCTTTGACCGAACAGCTCGACGTCTACGCTGTGCAGCTTACCGTAGCTTTTCCAATTTTTATATTATTTCAGTGGCAATGGCGGTGGCAGCGTTCCGACGTCAACTGTGTATGTTTTCAAATTCCCTTATCGTGCGGTGCAGGGTTGCCACAGCTACTGTTCAACTGCTGATTGCGAACTGGTATGTTGGTGCTGGCGCTGGCGCTGGTACTTGCATACTTATGTATTCGTATGTACTCGTAAACGGTATCAAAAAAACAGATTTTCGGCATTTTTTCGTACAGAGCTTGTCAAGTTTTGCGTTTTCGTGTGCGCGCAAAGGGCAAACCCGTATTTTGGCGTGGGCCAACCGGCCAAGGGCCATTACACCGCGCTTCGGGCTTAAACTCGCAAACTTCTTTGTACTACATGTACTATCTACTTGTACTTGTACATATATTTTGTCTGTCTCGCATGCTTTCACTTGAAAGTTGTTTTGCTGCTGTACTGGTAAATTTTTGTCCCTTCACTAATATTGCCTGTCACTCATTGACATTTTTCTGCTTCTTCTTCGACGTTTGGCCTCGAGCTGCTTGCAATAAACTTTTCACCTTTTTCTTTTCCTGTCAGTTGATATCTTTTATTTTGGCCAATTCTTACTGACTTCCTAATTTTTTTCTTCATCTAACTGCCCTTTAACTTTTCTTACGGGCATATGACGTGAGCTTTCTTTACGACTCTTGCGCAAAATGTTATCAGCTTTCTTAGAAATAAATACAAATACAAATACATATACGCAGTCTTTAAATTATTTTTGTAACTTTTAGCTTGCCAGAATATGTGTATGTGCTTTTGTCGTCCTTGATCTTTAAGCAGTTGTACTGAGGACAGGACCATCATTGAATTTGGTTTTCAATTATCCTTGGCGCACGTTTTTATCAATTCAGTATCTGCTTGTGCGTGTAATCGTTGTTTGTTTTTGGTCGTGAGCACACGAAAAGTAAATACAGAATTTATTAAAGTTTTCTTGCAATATCAGTTATTTGTTCTACTTCATTTTTATTTATTTTTCTTAAGCATTTGTAACAAGTTTTCGTCCGAGCTCAGGTCACTTAGTATATGTATACCTTTAAGCTCATATATTTGAAATTTGGTTTATATAACAATATTTATTAAGGTAGATCCGTTTAAAAAAGTAGAAAAACATTTTTGGAAGAACATATACAGACTTATTTAAGACTTGAATTAAAGGGGGCAACTTCTTTCGAAAAAATATGCGGTAGATGAAAAGAAAAATTGCATAAGTATATGCAATACTCCTTAAGGAATTCTCAGATGGTTACTCTAGATTATTTCAACCATACAATGTTTCAATGTGTCCTTAAAGAAGACGACAAGTCTCGCTAATGGAAATATTTTATTAAGTTTTTCACTAGTACATTCTAAAAGCCTCGTCTATATTGCTTTAAAGTTGAACCTTTGTTCTGATTTTAACAGATACATTTATATATATATATACATTTAGAGATGCGCATGAAAATACATACGAATGTCCATTCAACGAAAACATTTTCATTTCACTTTAATTATATTCCCCTAATCCGGCCTCCCCGCGGAGCACATAAATTCCAATTTTTCACTCGTTTCTAACAACAACAATTTTTCGTTTTTCTCTTTGCAGATTTTATTTTTCACGTTCTTTTGTGGGTGACAGTAAGCAACAATGTCACCAGTGCCGGGAGCCACAACAGTGATGGGCACTGGTCTCGCACCACCTCCCACAGCTCCAGCAGCAACACTTGTTACAACAGCAACAACTACGACAAGTGTGGCCATCACATCGACCTCGCATAGTCGCGTTCCAGCAGCGATGTCCTCGCAACAACAAAGTTCACAACAACAACCACCGCCGCGAACGCAGCATTGCAGTGACAATGGCAAGGTGGACAACAAGAGCAAGCATCACTTTAATAACAACAACAACATAAAAAACAATAACTGTAATAACAACATGTTGGCGCAAAGTCAAAATAAAAATAAAAACAGCAACAACAATAAGTTAACTATGCAACACAATGGTGGCATGCATTCGGCGAGCGTGGAAAGTGTGCGCCAAATGAAGCAGCAACAACAACAACTGCAACAACAAACGAACAAAAATACCAACAGTGACAACAAGGCTAAAGATAATGATATGCAAAAGCACACAAATACAACGACAAACGTGTCCTTCACCCATGCCACCAGCAGCACAACGAATGCTGCCGTTAATGGCGCAACAGCCAAAAGCGTGAACAACACGCAATTCTCCTCGCCTGTTGGTAATGTTGTTGGCACGTCGTCATCGTCGCCGCAGTCGTTGTCGTCGTCGCAGTTGTCGCCTGCGCAAACTAATTGCAGCACTAAATCACCGACGATGAAGACGACTACAATGCCACAGCAGCAGACATCCTCCGCCGCCACCACCGTCTCGTCCCCATCGTCGACGATAACGAATCCGTTGGCCTTGTCGGCCATCACAAGTAATGGTGCCACTTCAACACCAGAAGCAGCTGCTGCCGCAGTAGCAGTAGCAACAGCAACAGCAGCAGTAGAAGCTGCAACAGGCACAATAAATGCGAAGACAATAATAAAATCAACAATTAATCAAAATGGTGTGGAAATAAAAGAGGAATGCGATCCACAACAAGTGATCGTCAAGGTGGAGGAGACAACACCAATTGTAACCGGAACAACACCAACAACAACTGCGCAAATCTCAACAACTACTGTTAATCAAGTGGCAACGCCTCCTACAACGACAACAAATCAAAAGGATACAACAGCTGCGATTGCGGCTGCGGCGCCGGCGGAAGCTAGCAAGAAAGCTGCTGGCCCACCACTCGTTACCGCCGACGATGCGTCTGCGGATAATCTGATTGTGGATAAGCCGCGCAAAGTACTATTGAGCGTCATGAATCCGCATATAATTTGTCACTTGTGCACTGGTTATCTCATCGATGCCACAACCATTGTGGAGTGTTTGCATTCGTGTAAGTACCCGCTACTCTAATTAATGAAGATTTATGCTGAACAGATGCGAAAGTTGTATATAGGATAGCTGATTTTTCCAACTAAACTCCAGCAAGAAAGTTTGTTTAGGCTTTTTTTTTTAAATTTCGTCTTCATCATCTAGAGTACCCTACAAGAATTAGTCTGCTTAGTTTCATATTTGGCTCTCTCTTGATTAAAATGGAAATACCTCATATAAAATCTCACCAATGTAAATTTTTGTCGGTATATTTTCGGAACTGCCGTTCTACTAATTTTTTACATTAAATCCCTAATATTTTTATACATAATCGGTCCAAAATTGCATAACCAACTATTGTTAAGTAGGTACTTGAGTTTAAATATGTTCATATGCATTTTTTTATTACGAATGGAAGGGATATATTAATTAGGTATAATTATATTATGTGAAATGTATGTCGGTACACACATATACATATACCTACACATACAACATATAGCTTATAGTTTCTGTATTTATATGATTTTTCTTCTTTACAGTTTGCCATAGTTGCCTAATCAAACATTTGCGGACTGAACAGTACTGCCCACGCTGTGAAATGATGATAAACACGGCCAAGCCAAATATAAAGTGAGTAGAAGATATTTTTTACATATATTAAAAAAAATATAATTTGTTAGATGGAATGTACAATTCTTTTTGTTAAAATATAATTTTTTTATGTTAAGTGCGAAATACATCCGTAACGTCCATATATAGATACAAACATATTTACATATTTCCTTTACTAAGTCTGATTCTTCACCTGTGATACTCGAGATGTCTTAAATAATCTCGAATTAGGAAAATATAGATTAAGATTATAGATAAGTGTCTCAAAAGTCTTCCATGTTAAGAACAGGCACTTAGTCGGGGATTACTGTATGTACTAATTAGAAAGTCGTTCTTAAAGAAACTGTGTATGGTGTGTGTTTATATTATTCCTAAAGATGCTAACAACAAAATAAAATATAGAACTTTCTCAAGCATTATCTTAAAAAAATCTCAGAGATAAGTTTCTGGATGATGCGATCGTCCTCAAAAAATGTTTAAAACGAAATATAAGCACTTTGGTTTGCCGACAGGACTTGAGGAACATATTTGATAATAGACACATATGTATATATGTCTAATTATATAGAGCTTGGCTACTCAATCGTACCGATCTTTTCTTGAGATTGGCATTCCCGTTTTTGTATAAGACATCAAATAGAAAAAGTTTCAAATTAATATGTGGAGTTATCTACAAGAAGTACACCCCGAAATACATGTATCTCATATAAACACACACCTTTGCACATACAATAAATAGATACAGTTGTACAGATGTTTCCCATACGCCAATCCTGCCAATTACTTTATTTCAAAGTATTTTTTTCTCCTTACCTTTCCCATCTTGATCAGCGTCTTCGTCGCTGTCCGGCAGTAGATAAAACGCACACCTCATACATCTTCTCAGAACATATTTTATACGAAATCTACTTGCACGAAATTCACCCTCCTTTGAGCGCAGAAATCACAACTTCGCATTGCATTACATCCCTTCGACAGCGGCAGTTGCGGGACAAGCTCGTCGTCCTTTGTCGATATGATCTGATTAACGGCATCCAACAGCATGTAATGTGGCATGTGTGATTGTGGCCGATTGCCACATATGAATGTACATATATATGTATGTATGTATAGTATATGTTAAAGCACGGCTTCCGAGTGCCATAAAAGGGGCGAATTTGCAGTCAGAGTTCACTGCCAGAGGTAAAAAAATTTATTTTCGGTTTAAGAATGCACGAGTATGTGTGTATGTGCATGGAAATCGCAATGACAAAAAATGGCATATGCAATACGCGCGCAAAGGACACAGTTTACCGAGAGAGGGGGAAAATAAAACTCGCTTTCCGGAAACATAATCAAAATGCCAATTAAGTGAATTTAAGCCATACCGTGTATTATTTTTTTTTCGTCCCGCTTTCTTACGAGTACAAGCCCTTATTACGATTTTCAAGAATCACGGCATTTTGATGCTTTTGTTACCAGCTCTAACCCGCTTTCGGAACATCTTGCCGCTGCATTGGTACCTCATGCAGTGCCGTAAACACTTACGATTAACTGGCGGGCGGGGTTTCGCTTCGATTTGCCGACGGCATGCGCTATCACACATATGTATGTATATAAATATCGATGTAATATGCCGTGTGGGGCTCGCACAATGTGGCTTTTGCGCTGCGAGCACAGCTGTTAGCGATTTCCACAAACCAGTGAGGTGAGCTGCAAAGTTGGTAATGTGCCATTTCCACATTGTACCGTTCGATTCCAAACAACAACTGCATGGAGCGATAGCGCGCCTTTTGAGAGTTCCCATTTCGTTCCGAGGCATACTAAAATTGTGTAGCAAAACAAAGAAAAGTAGGTACATAAACGGTTGATAAACGCGAGAAATGGCTTGATGGTGTGACGAAGGAGCAGTCAAAACGTAAAGCCGAAAAAGGTATACAAATGTGTAGGACATAATTGAAAGAGCAAAAACACATTAAAATGTTTGTATGTTTGGAACGAACGAAATTGTGCTCTCACGTTTTTAATACACTCTGCGCTGCCAGTTTGGTTATCGGTCGCTCGCTCGCTCGCTCATTCCCGCTCGGGGTGTTGGGGGTCGGAGTGCAGTCTCATTGTTTATTGTTTTATTTACATTTCTCGATTTTTATTTCATTGAATTCTTGTTTTTCCTTTTACCATCTGACGTTCGTTATCATTATGACGTTGTTGTTGTTGTTGCTATACATATATCGTATGTGCGCGGAATTCGAAATGCATGGTGTTGTCGTCATTGTTGCCGAGATTCCCGCAGCGACAGTGGGCAACAGGCAACAATCGCCGCGCTCTCCTATGCCACAGTCAGTCCTGCTATAAACATTTTCAAGCTGATAAAGTCACCCGCCACGTCGCTCTTGCCAGCAGCATCAGCATTACCATCAGCTACGACGACACCATTAATGTTATGTGTTGTTGTTGTTGTTGTTTTTATTGTTGCTGCTGTTGAATTTGCCTCACCATTGATGATGTTGTCGTCAGCAAAGTCTTTGGTATCTTTTTGTATCTATGTGTATCGTGTGTGCATATGTATGTCTTCGTGTGTGCATTCAACTATGTATTCTGTTGTGTGCACAGCATTTATTTGTTTGCGCTTTGCATTAGCCAAATGCTTCGGTACTCAAATGAAACATTGCTGAAATATTTGTGATTAGGAAGGGCGAAACACAATCATACACGCATACAAATGGCAAATGTACAATAACAACAACACAGGCATTGGGTTTGGTAGGTTCGTTTGCCTTGTCGATGATGAAAACTTTTTCACACCACATTAGATCCGAATACACATGTGCATATGTGTATATGTATGTATATTAACACCCTGTGCACAAAACACCTTAAACTCAACCATTGCAGGCTGTATGCTTTGAAAGGGGCAAGCAATCGAAGCTATTAAATGAGTTTTTTTCCGAACTCTATGTTGGTTAAGGCTTTCAGGGCATTGACTTACGAGATTTATACGACCTTTAAGCAGATTAGGGCTTTAGTACACAGTTTTGTTTGATACAAATTAATCAATTTATATGCAATATTACAAAAATTAAAGCCATTAAAGTACATATTACATACAAGTATATGAACAAAGGTGATTATATTTTTTTATATTAAATAAGAAACAATTATATAAAAAATCTCATGCTAGTATTTAATTAAACCCCTTCATAAAGCAAGTTGGAAATTGTATCTTGGGGTAAGACTCATACATTGAGAGTATTTCATACAATCTAATTTTGAATTATATTGTATTTCAAAGTTATTAACCAAAGTATTTTTTAATTTACAGACCCGATACGACGTTACAAGCCATCGTCTACAAGCTTGTACCCGGTCTCTACGAACGAGAATTAATGCGAAAACGCGCCTTTTACAAAGATCGCCCGGCAGATGCCGCTATAGCTACACCGGAACAACGTGGCGAAGACACCGAACACCTCATCTTTAGTCCCTCGGACTGTATGTCCTTGTCGCTGGAGTTCGCAGATACAGAGTAAGTAAACAGTTAACTGATGTTGTTCTCAATAAGTGGTTTCATACTAACTACCAGCTTTAGATGAGTACAATAGTACTTTAGACGCACATTCAAATCATTAAAATTACTTTCAATATCCTCTAATTTGTCTATGCACAATGCTACAACTATGTTCCCTTCCATCTTTTCTTTTCTTTTGCTCTCCTATAGTGAACTTGTGCGTCAGAAGAGCGATTACGGTGAATTTTTGAAGCCACGTTACCTGCAGTGTCCCGCTATGTGCACTGTTGGACACTTGAAGAAATTCGTACACGGGAAATTCGATATCGATTCGCAGCGTTTCAACATTGACATCATGTACAAGGTGAAGACTATTGTACTGCTCGATCACTACACGCTCATGGATGTTGCTTATATTTACACGTGGAAACGTGATGCACCAATGCGTTTCTATTTTCGTGTAAAACGTTCTTTGCGTCCAATTGTGAAGACACGTAAACCGGCAGCCATAATGCCTGTAGCAGCACCAGAGACGGTAGAAATTAAGGATGAGGTTATTGATGCATCAATTACGGCGAATTCACCAAAAATTGCCGGTAACGAAGTTACGCAAACTATTTCACCTACGCCCGATGCTATGACAATAATTCCGAAACCAGTTGTGTCGGCCTTAACAAATAACAATCAACTGATTATGACGCCGGAACATATTAAGGAAGAGGAAATCGAAGAGGCTGAAGAATTAAGAGCTAAACCGATTGTTGAAGCAGTCGTTAAACCGCCAAAGCCAGCTAAGGTTGCAAAAACTTCTGCCGTCAGCTCAAGTACAGAGGGTAAACGGTCACAATCAAACTCTGCGGCTGAACGTAAAGCCGAGAAAGCATTGAATGCGCAATACTCGCACAACTCACCGAAATCATCCAAAGAGAAACGTGAGGCTAAAGAGGCATTAAAGCAAGCTGCTGAACAACCACGTGATGAGCGCAAAGTCGAAAATATTAAATTGAAGATTGATTTATCGAAGCATAATAGTGTGACAATTATAAATATGTCCGATCCGCAACGTCGTGAGATTACCAAGTCTGTGCGTCCTGAAAAGGAGTGGAAGCTGAAAAATAAACGTGACAAAGAGTCCAGTCCCAAAAATTCACCCAACAGTGAACGCAAAAGTAAGACTCCTAGTCCACTAACGGTACCGCCACTGACAATAAAGGCTGAACAAATTAGTCCATTAACGAAAAATCACCCCAAGTCAACTGAAACATCGCCTGTGGCTGCCCCAACTAATGAGGAGGAGCAAAAGTCACAGTTCCTCAAGTCATTTGCGCTGACACCGATCAAAGCTGTCAAAAACGAAACAAATGATAAATCTCCAAAGTCGCCGAAAAGTAACAGTTCGTTTACACATAAGGTTGTGATTAAGTCGCCAACAAGTAGCGCTCGCGATCCGCTGAAAACAACAATCACCACCGTTTTCAAAGGACCCGCCTTGCCGTCTAAACGCAAAATTAAGGAACCTGTTAAGAATGTGGCCAAGAAGCCAAAATTGTCACCGCCACTCCCGGCTGAAGACTTCAAAATTAAATTGCCGCCAAGTCCGATTGCCAACGCAGCGAAACCAAATTCATCCCCTATCGCTAAGCCGCCTACTCCGGGGCACGAAAAACCTCTTATGCCTCCACCAAAAACCATTAACAACACATCGTCTCCCACAACTTATGTAGCTGCCACAATAACAACGACCACGCCAAATGCAAAAACTAGCCAAGTTACTTCGACAACTAGCAGTCAAGCAATTATGCGTCCACCAATTGGTCTGCCGCCAAAAAAAGTTTCCGGTAAAATGAGTGCTTCCGCAGCGCATAAAATGAATTCCCTACCATTGCTGCCGTCCATGACACGTATTGAGATGGCTGCTCCTGGTAATCGCACACCGATTGCGAAGCGCTACCAACCTATTCTGCCAAAGTCGACACGTCCCAATCCGTTCGCGAACATTCCCAGTGACGTCAATAAGCTACTGAAGGATGCAGGCACCGAAATTAAATCAATCGCCAGCAATACAAAGTCAACCGCGAAGGTGTACGGACCAAAGACCATCGCAAGTGGCACAACAATCACCGCCGACAATAGTCTGATGGGACCACCGCCTGCGCCGATAACCAAACAACAGTCTCAAAATGTGAATCAACCACGTCATGGTATGGCAAGTAATGCCAACAAATTGGGCGCAAAGAATGGCAAAACCAGTAATTCGAATAATTATTTGAACCTGGCGCTTTTTAATGCATCAAAGTCCAAAGGCAATGAAGCGCCACCCGGTTGTCGTACCCCTATGTACACGCCAAGCTCGCCAATATACTCGCCAAGCTCTCCGCAGTATATGCCGAACTATAATATACCCACAGTTCCAACTTACAAGTACACACCACGTCCATCTGGCGGCAGTGGTAGCTTTTTGCAAAGTATATTGGGGGGTGCGAACAATCAAATGGCGGGACTGTTTCCGGCGCCACCCACCATGAAGGATAATGCTAGTATTGGCATGAATTCAGGTGCCACGAACGGTAATAGCTCGCCCTCTCACAACGCTAATTATAAATCGATGGATATTGGTGGTGGTCAACAGCAAGGGCCCAAACGTGTTTATCCATTCGCACGTAGCCCCAGTCCAGAAGATCCGCCAGAAAAACAATTAAAAGTGAAATCATTGCTCACTTCCTGTAACATTAACATTCCATCATCACTCTCAATCACCATCACACGAGAAGATAGCGAATCGCAGACCAATAATGCCTCGCATCCAAAACATAAAAGTCCTGTGAATAATTACATCGAGATCCTAAAGTTGCCTGATCAGTCAAGCGAGACTGTGGAGCAAAGCAAACGCGCCTCACCCCCGGCGCAGAAGTTACCACCGACTCCACACGCCTCTTCGCTAAAGCTGCTTATGCCACCAACGCCGAATGCTACTACAACAAGCTCGCCTGTAAAACGTGACAACACCGAGGGAAAATCCACAAATTATGGCACCACAACTTTGGCACAAATTACACAAAAACCACAAAGTAATGCGCCAAAGTCACCATACAACACCACTTCGAATAGCGCGAATAAAACACAAATAACCGCACAAAACTCGGCTGCAAAGTCATTACAATCGAATTCTGCCCAGATGAACCAAAAACATGCGAACGAAAATAACCATCAAAAGTCGAACATGAAGGTGGCGGAGCCACTGAAGTCACCGCAATCGGAACAGCAAAAATCGGGTGCAGAGAAGAAATCGCCCATGCAAAGCCCCGATAAAAATAACTCGTCACCAAATGGCAAAACCACACACAAGTCGCCAAGTAACTCTAGCGGTATGGATGCGAGCAAAAAGTTCCGACCAATTTTGCCTCGACAAAATCCTGCGTCTGCCATATCAGAAATCATACCACCTAAGGTAACGACTGGCAACATTATCGGCACTTATTCGGCGCCAAGTGGTGTAGCGGTAAAGGTTCACGCGGCTAAGAAAGTGACGCCACCTAAAAAATCACCAGGTGCACAACAACACCAACAACAGCAGCCACAACCACAAGTGGCGCATCAGCAGCCCAAAAATGGACAATCGCCGAACGCATTAAGTGCTGCGAAACCCAACGTACCACAGTCCAACAAATCCCCCTCACCCGCACACCAGTCGTCATCTAAGTTGACAACGAATGCTACGGCTGATACCACGCCCCAACCGATATCTTCTCCGAACGCCGCTAACTCTAACGCCACCAACAAGCTGATCCATGCACCACACCCCAGCATGCCACCGACTATGCCAACACTGCCGACTCTACCTGCCATGCCGAACATGCCACCCACTGCGCTTCAAGTTGCCGCCATGGCCGCTGGGCTGCCCGGTATGCCTTCGCACTTGGGCGGCGTTGGCGCTGCCGATTTCAGCAAGCTATTCAAGGATAATCTCCTGCGCGCACAAGTGCAAGCGGCAGCGGCTGCCGCCCAACCCGGCGGCATGTTCTACCAATACGCGAACGCGCAACAACTGAGTCACCACTACAGCTACCAGCAGGCCTTCATGCTAGAGCAGTTGACGCGCATGCAACGCGCCGAGGCATTGAGTGAGTTCATGCAAAAGTTGAAGAACGGCCCAGCCGATAAACCGTTAGATAATAACCCAGGCAGCGTAGGCGGCGGCAAAGCGCTTGCGGTCCCAGGTCCGAAAGCGTCACCAGTTGCGACAACTAGCGCCAGTGGCAGTGTAACCTCAAAGTCTAGCGCGGGCAACACCAACACCAACAACACGACTACCGTTGTCAATAGCAACAGCAACAACAACGGCGGCGCAACTGCGACGAAGGCCAAATGAAAATGAATGTACGGACGAAGGTGGAGATGCACTTGGAGATGAATGAACTCCACCAAACAGCGTTTATGGAATTCAATTCCCGCTGTGTGCGTGTGTGCGTTTGGCGGTACGCCTCATCATTAAAAGAAAACACATTTCAAATGAAATAAATTTAAGTTTACGAGTACATTGTTATACTAAAAATGTGTGTGTGTGCATACATACATACAAACATAAACACACACATATATCTTCGTTTAGACATTAGTAATACTTTAATTAAGCAGTAAGTTGAAAACTATTTCTGTTTAAACTGGTTCTTGTTTTTGTTATCCACTATATATTCGCTTATTTATTATATTATTAAATGCTAAAAGATTATCGCAGCAATATGAATGACACATACATACAATACATACTTACATGCGAGCTGTGTATGCCCGGCTGAGACGAATATGAAGAGAAATGTACATAAAAATAAAATAATTATCCGTATGCATGTATGTGTGTTGTTTTACCCACCTTTAAGCAACTTATAAATATACATAGATATATTCGCCCCGTCCCTGACTGAATATTGTGAAACACAGTGAATTTTATATAAAAATAAACAAATCCCATTTTTAGAATTATGATTAAATAGAATTATATAAGACTATGTATATATGTATGTTAAAAACTAAACTTATCAAGTAAATCTAAGTGTAAAGAGAATAAATATTTTCGTAAATTATTACGAATCAATAAGTGATTTCAATAAAATAATTGAATGGTATATACAAAAATAATTAAAATGTGTTCTTTTGATTTCACTGACGAAAACGAATAGGTCATCAGAGCCTCCTCGATTATCAGCAATTAGTTGTTGTTGTTGTTGTTGTTGTTGTTGTTGTTGTGGTGACATAAAACATTTCTGAAAAAATTTTAAGGGATTCCTTGTCCGGATATATAACTGGTTACTTTGAACTGACTGTCGTGAGATCTGCTCAGCAATTACAATAGTAGGCGAGGTGTCACTTCGTTCAATGTGGGTGTATTGTAAAATAAGTACTTTTTTGGCCTTATAGGATGGATGGATGGATTTAATTTTTTCAGGATCCATCCTCTGATTAGTTTTTTTAACCATATTCCAAAACTTTCACTACTGGGTCACAGTAGTGTTGATGAAGAGCGCTCTCAGAGAGTAGAAGCGAGAATCGAAAATATTGTGGTTTGTAATTACAGCATATTCGACGTCATGTTTCAAGTTTTCAATAGTACTGAAAACTGAGTGGTAATCGATATTTTATCAGAGCGCTACAATATACTAATTTTTTGGAATTTTTTGGTAACTTTGTTTTGAAATTTTTACTATTTATGCTTTGAATTATTGAATATACGTTTAAGCAACAACAAAAATATTGAGGGAGTTTCATATATATATATACATATATATATATGTAGTACTTATATAACCTCATGGTAAGTATGTACTTATATATGTACATAGATATGAATGAATCGTGGGCATGTAACATCTGATTGCACTCATCAAAATACTCCCACAAGCATACGTATCTGCATACGTACATATCTAGAGAAGCAGATATGTAGCTATACAGTAAGCATTTAAAATTCACATTTTTGTTTTCATAAATGTGCGCTCACTGCTGTCCATTGTATGTCATATAAATACATATAAATAGATGTGTACATATATATGTACATTCATAAATATCTCCCATAATCCCTTGGGAGAAGCGCGCCATAAAACCAAGCACTTAAATGTGAGACAAATTTTTTGAGCCGTTACGCATGTTGAGTGAACAGATGAGTGGCTCCCCCTTATCACCGCAATATAAAAATAAGTGAAATATTTTAAGGAGCAATCATGCTATGTGCATGTAAGGTAGGGCTTATTTCGAACACAGCCGACCATTCGATACTCTCGAAAATCTGTTATATAAAAGTGGGTTATATTAATGTTGATTTCAAATTATCTCAAGCTAAAGTGATAACTTGGATTCAGTGTATGTTTTTATCAATATGTAAAATATCTGCTTCAAAATAATACTTGTGGAAAATAAATATATGTATATTTTTTGATACATGATAAAGAAAGAAATTTTATATATGAGCATTTCAAAAGACGATTCCCCGCCTATTTACAAAAGCGGTTTCAACTAAGCCTCATCAAGCTATCTCAAATTTTTAGGATAATAAGCGCACAGTAAGCCTATCGCACGGAGAGAAATCAAATCGTCTCGTCATTCCGATTACTTTTGTGTATCTTGAGTCGTTTTAATAACAAAATATAGTATGTATGAATCTCAGTTCTAAGTTACACTAATTATTTCAATCATATTTTTATCATTAACTTCAGAAGTATGATTTCCTTTGAAAATGACGAGTAAAATACATCGGAAGTCGTCGATATTTGTTGATTCCACCTTATTTTATATTCCATAACTAACTTATGCAATGTTAAATGTGATTGATTTTGTGATCTTAAAAATACTATTAAAGTAATTGAATTGTTGTTGTAAATCAAGCTTTCTATAAGGACATAAGCTTACATATCAGCGCGATGAAAATCGACTTGACTTTGTTAAATATTTATTTGTAAGTTGCTCTCTTAAGCCCATTTAGATCTTTTACATCACGTTTGAATTGGGGGAGTTCTGTGAGATCACGAATGAGTGCATATGAAAGCATATCATCAAATTAATAGATTTCACAGACAATCTTCAAATTAACAAAAATGGGACTCACACTAGTTTTATTGCATACAGGTGTTCTAACTTTGAATAACTCTTAAAATTTGTTTATAACTAGCACACTTATCCTTCAGCGTAAAATCTGTACACTTAATACTTGTCTTGGGTTGCTTAGTGTTTTGACAGCTTATTCAACATAACCGGTACGTATGTACTCACGTTTTCAAGTAATCTAGGTCAATTTGATACAAGAATCCTTTTTAAATTGGACAAATGGTTGAACGTTTTTCTCCTTACAGTTTTATACTGAATATCGTTGTTATTTTATATTAATCCAAACACTCACTTATACAGACAAATTTTGTGTTAATACAGAAACCTACGTTTAAATCTGTATGGATGGTCATACACGAATCAATTATTTACGAGATATCATCTCTGGTTCACATTCATTAAAGGTACAAGCACGTTGCCACAAAAAAGTATTAAAGCTTCGTGATGGAATGATGAAACGAATAATATTAACCAGACGATAAAAGAACAGAGACCATAATAACAACAACAAATATATAATAATATCAAGGAGCTAGTGGAAACCTGAGCTAAGTATGTGTGCCCATATTTATATGTGCATATGTGGGAATAATCGAGGTAAAAACAGCTTTAGTCTGGGCGCATCATTAGATCACCACGAGACAGCAACCAGCCATTCGCGAACACTCAGAGCCATTCAGCGGCTTAACAATTCCCCGTTACACATTTACGTACGAGTATAAGACACGATATCGCGCTGCGTTTGTACACTTTCGGTACATGGAGCTGCGATCGCATCAACCGGAAGTCATCTCAGCCAGCGCAAAAAGCAACACTGGCGGTACCCATACGGCTACTATGGCTAAACCGTCAAGTACGTTACGTATGTGTGTACCAACATTTGTAAATCGACTGCGTGATGCTGAAAATTGAAGCTGAGACCGATAACGGCGTTGACGATGGATCCGAAGCAGAGGCGGAGGCGGAGGCTGACACTGTTGAGCGGCACGCAGTGGAGAGCGAGCTACTTTATGCGGTGGCGCGAATGTGAAATCATGCGCGCATGAATCCTGTTTCTTGTTTTCTTGTCGCTGTGAGCAACAACAACTGGGGTCTGACTCGCGTCGAAACTGAATAAATAAACAGCAGTGGCTGCTTGGCAGGCCGGCTCGTTTACCGCCTCAATACGATGCCATTGCGGCGTTATATGTCTGTATGTATGTATGTTTGGGCTATGTAGTAGGTGGTGGAGTGAAGAGTGCCGAGCACTGATGCTAATGAGCACTTACGTGTATTGAAAAACGTGGAAATTGTAGATAAGTGGTAGCCAGTTGTGTTGCATCGACTGCCAACCTCTGTGGTGTTGGGGATGTGAACAAGGCGGGCAGAGGGTCTACAACAATATAGAGTAATGGTCTGTAATTAGAATTGTGTGACAGTAAATTGCGGAATTTGCGGACTTTCGCCGTTTTGCACACAATATAAATTGCTCGATTCGAAGTCAGTGATAAATGTAAGCGGATATTACAGTGGCCTTATATTTTATGTGCAATTTATTTGTGTTTGAGAGTGCGCTCTGACGTAAGCATAAATGTTTATTAAATAGTTATAATAGCTAGAGCTCTGGTTGTAAGATGTGGTTAATGACGATGAGAGACTACTTAGTTAACAATATTATATTATAGGAAATCTGTATAACTTGCCCGATATTGGAATATGTAGCTACTTGAGATATCCTACCGAAGGTATACATATTATCATATTAAGGAAACAAAGGTCAAGAGTAAAGATATCCTTATTTGACCAAATTTTAGTTCAAATCAAGAATAAGTTAAATACAAGAGCGGTCCGATAAGGAACTGCCGAATTTACTATAAAGTACATTCGCAGGCCACTGTCAGCTCTTCTCTTTCGATGGATAACGATAACGAGTTTAAAATTGGTTTTACTGAGTTTCAATATAATCGTCAGAGAGTTTGTGATAGTGTCCTTAAAAAGCTACCACGGAATATAACGTCACAAAAGCCTATGATCTCATATTATCAGATCGACTATTGAAGGTGCGCAAAATAACTGAGACAGTACGACCCTCAAACGGCCATAAGGGTCATATCATCCATGAACTATCGGGTATGAGAAAACTCCGAACAACAAGCGTAATTTTGAGATCATTTCTTAGCAGTGTTTAACGCTTTCGAAGGTGTTTCTGATTCAAAATTGAAATATGAGTCGAATAGGTAGGTTATACGAAACGTACAAACGTATTTTTCATACGGGTTAAAGAAGATGGAACATCGCTGGAATTTCTTACATGACATAAATAAAAGTTTTATAATGGTATACAGAGGCCAATTTATAAATGTTTACTGCTGAGTACATTAATTATTATTAGACTCACATGTTAGGAAAATGATCTTTCGACCTATATAATCCATTTTTGATACCTGTACGGATAGTGGTAAACTAAGAACTTCGGAGCCGTCTGCGTAAGAGAGGAGTACCAAAGAAGATGAACTGTATGATTTCTATGACGACATGGATATAGTTAAGCGTATAAAAAACCAGCGAATGCTCTGGTTAAGCCGTATCGTACGTATGGAGGACGATGCTCTAGTGAAAAGATCCTTCGTTTCGGGACCCAGGGGTGGACAACGGAAGCAAAGGCGACCACGCATCCAATGGAAGGACCAAGAGAAAGCTAGGGAAAGGAATGCACTGAGTTGAAAATGTTTATGGAAGATTTCGTTCCGGTTCCTTTTAATATATGTATATACATCAGTCAATCCTTCTAGTTTAAATGAATCTGATGATCTACGGGAAATAAGCGTGAGATATAAATCTTTTATTTGTAACTACATATACAATATATAATCAAAGGGAACGAGCTCAATGATTTAATTAGCATTTGGACTACCAAATCGTTGATTGCATTTCAAATTCCAAGAAATTATGAATGTCTTAACAAGTATTTTTTGGGATCTTTAAGAAATTCATTGCTTGCAACCACTATAACTCGTGCCAAACACAATGTAACGGTACAAAAGAATGAAGGGATGAAAATATAAAGGATATGAAATCCACATACATATGTATAAGAACCCTTCTGTCCTCTAATATTAATTTATTCCTATAAAATATATATAATCCAATTACATGCATTTAATTTTAAATATCAAATGATCTAATCGCTAACCGGGCAGGTGTGTACATTGCATATGACGTTTTAAATGAATGTTGCGTACTTACCGAGAATATGAAAGTGCTTAATCAGCAGCTTATTCATTAATTTGGCGCGATCGTTTATTCATAAAGTCCTACCACATATGAGCACATACACACTCATTGTACACAGATATGACGAATAAGTGGAACGACAAAAATGCTTCTCTATAGTTTATATAGATTTGTACATATGTATATATACAATATGTATAGTTTTCATCCCCTTCGCTACAAACATTTGCGTCCAACAAATGCTTACTAATTTAAAGGTGTATGTTTGTACATTCTTATGCGTGGTAGAATTATGCTCACATAGTGCGCCTGAGAGATATTAGCGCCACCCTGCAGAGAAAATCACCGATATTGAAGCAAACTCCTTCTGGAGAATTTCAGCACGATTAAATTCCATAAATCCACTGATGGAAAGTCAATTATCCCTTCATCATATTTCGTGCCTGTGTTTTTCTTGCAGGGCACCGTGTGTTTACAGATTGATGAATTTTTTCTCAATAAAAATACAATTTCCTCATTAATGTACAATATTAAAAAAAATTGTGATATTTAACAATATTTTTACAAGCTTGTTTATTTATCATTATTGTGCCGAGCCAATAAACATAGAATGGGGCATGTTTCTAATATCTCAGTGCTGGCTGATAGAAAATTAAGACTGACTTAAACAATCAAACATGGTAATAAAGACCAAAGCCCACCGTCAACAAACTGATTGAACCTTATCGGTGTGCCTTTAGACCTGGAAAATATACATCTGACCAGATCTTCATCATGCACCAAACCGTGGAAAAGACCCGTAAAAAAAGTATCGACACACACCATCACTTTGTTAATTTTAAAATTGCTTTCGACAGCACGAATTTGGTATCCCTGCAAAACTTATTCGGCTGTGTAAGCTAACGTTGAGCAACACCAAAAGCTCCGTCAGGATCGGGAAGGACCTCTCCGAGCCGTTCAATACCAAACGAGGTTTCAGACAGGGTGACTCACTATCGTGTGATTTCTTTAACCTGATGCTGGAGAAAATAATACGAGCCGCAGAGCTAAATAGAGAAGGTACAATCTTCTATAAGAGTGTAGAGCTGCTGGCGTACACCGATGATATCGATATCATTGGAAACAACACCCGCCCCGTTAGTTCTGCTTTCTCCAGACTGGATAAGGAACGAAGCGTATGGTCTGGTGGTGAAGGAGAACAAAACGAAATATCTCCTGTCATCAAGCAAACAGTCAGCGCATTCGCGTCTTGGCTCCCACGTCACTGTAGACAGCCATATCTTTGAAGTTGTAGATAATTTCGTATACTTAGGGACCAGCATCAACACCAATAATAATGCCAGCCTTGAAATCTAACGCAGAATCATTCTTGCCAACAGCTGCTACTATGGACTGAGTAGGAAATTTAAAAGTAAAGTCCTCTCTCGACGAACAAAAACCAAACTCTACAAGTCTCTCATCATTCCCGTCCTACTTTACGGTGCAGAAACGTGGATCCGATGAGACGTCACTATGAGTTACGGTCCCTTAAACATTGGCAACGGCGAATACCCCAGACGATGGAATGATGAGCTGTATGTGTTATTCGACGACATAGACATAGTTCAGCGAATAAAAAGACAGCGGCTACGCTGGCTAGATCATGTTGTTCGAATGGACGAAAGTGCTCCAGCTCTGGAAGTGTTCGATGCAGTAACCGCTGGTGGAAGCCGAGGACGATGGAGACCTCCACTCCGTTGGAAGGACCAGGTGGAGAAGGACTTGGCTTCACTTGGTATTACCAATTAGCGCAAAACTTCCAAAGCGAGGAAAAAGAAGTCACGAAGAAGAAGAAGATATGATGGCATCATATGTGTTGCATATGCACTAATTTTCAGTTCAATCCGTTAGTATATCAGTTATATATTTAATTATAGTTCGATGTTATTTGATTTTTTTTTTCTTTCTTCATACATATGTCTTCTTCCTGTTGTTCGTTAAACCGAGTACTTATAAGTCCCCGCTGTTCTTTATTTAAGGTACTCAATGTAACAAATTTGCTTATTCGTTATAAGCGGTTTTCGTTAAAACGAATATTCGTTATTTCGGAAAACTACTGTATGTGTAAAGCCGCATTCCGCTTTAGGCCTCTTGATTTGAATTTATAATTTACGCAAAAGTTTTCTTGTGATAACTAGAATTGAGTTGAATTTATCTAAAAATTATAAGAAAAGCCACTAGCATACAATTAATCAGTTTTCAAAGCTCAGACTGAAGAGCATCTGATTAAATAAAGTTATTGTTATATTCTTACTCTACGAAAGTTAAATCTCAGACCCTAATGTTATATTCGCTTGGTCATTTATCTAAAGATATCTATATGTATGCATGTATATTTGTTACTACTGTTTTACTACGATCATAATTAATTATTTTTACAGCCCTTAATAGCTTCTGAAATACACTCAAATGCTTTCAATTAAATAAAAGTCACGAAAAAAGATTGAAAAGAGCTAAAAGAATCGTTGCACATTGGTCTCTATCAGCTAATTCTCTCACTCACTCACTGAGGGACCCCTTAATAAAAATCAAATGAAGTGATGAGTAAAATGAATGTGTCCCCTGCTGCCAAATAAACGTGCTTAAAATGAAAATATATACATATATGTATATGTAGTATATAGCAATAATTGTATATATGAGTATATCACAACACACTGACTTCATAGGTTGCTATGAAAATCTTCAGCATTCTATCGCTACGCTGCACAAGTATTCATAGCTCTATGTATTTACATATGTACATACATATTTATGGTTGCCTGTCTGTCATTGCTAGTGTAACGCTTTACAGTACATTTTTCAAAAGACTGCTCACAGCTCGCATGACTGCATTTTGAGTTTTATTTCTTCAATTACAGCATTAAATGCATGCTATATACTATTCATATATGTGGATATGTACAAACTGTTCACTTTAAGTACTGTTTACGCGCTCTGCTTTACATGTCCTCAATACATATTACACACGCACGAAGACATACGTATATATGTACATATATGTGCATAAGTCGTTGCAAATGCTATCGTTTTATATGCCTTTAGGAACATACTTGTGTGCTTGTAAATATATTGCCTGCAAGAGTTGGCCATGTAATCTGTTATGTATATACATATATTTCTGTATATACTGAACCCGTTTCTTACTCTCAGTTATAATTACGTACGAAACCCAGATACTCACACCCGAATGAATTCTACTCCGTATCATCGCAGATACGTACTCGTACGTAGTTGCTACTTATGTACCAGGCATGTAAATGCGGACTGGCAAGTAAATGAGTCAATATGTATTACTATCTATAATTGTATATATAATAATTGGAGAGAGGCACGCACCACCAATGTAGATATATGTAAGTATATTCAATTGTATAGATATGTATGTATGTATGCACATTTGGCTGCTGGTTAGTAGCTGACGTCGTGTGCGCCTCTGACGTTTGCGTTGAGACTGCAACAGCGGCGAAAGCTAAGCCGCTGAATAACAAGCAATAAAGTAACCAGCAACAGCTTGGTTATGGGAATACATATTTACTTTAATTTCCAGCGAGTGGAATTGAAGATTTATTGCAAAAAATAAAATAAAAGTGTAATTGCAATGCGATAATCCAGGCATACTTAGTTAGATATGTACATATATACATACATAATAACTACATGTACATATAATTTTTAAATACTTTAATGAACAGCATGTTTTTTCTGTAATTTATTATTTAAAAATATAAACATATACATATATAAATCTATGTAAATATAAATATGTACTTACCTGACAACAAAAAGATATCGAAAGCAGCAGAGCAACAGCAGCGCAGCCCAGCGATTCGTACACAGATACACAGTGTCTATACAAATAAGTATGTAAGGCAGTCTGTCTATGTAGTTGTACACATTAAAGTAGTCATACCACCAGCGCAACGTTTCAGTCATTCTCAGCGTCGTTCGCCAGCTACAGAAAACCAGCACAGAAAGTATCGCTGGCTGTTGTAGAAGTTACCCTCTGTCGGTATTTTGTTTTTTCCACTATTCGTCTCACTAACGAGCGACGTGGAATCGTCAGTCAGTGCGACTGTTAACCAAACGACCCGTCGTCGGCCACCGCTAACAATTCTACTAAAGTACTGCTGTAGGTTGCACAGTGACGTACTGAATTAGGGGATTCTATGTTATATATTTATTTTAGTTGCCGTAAAATTGAGTTCTCAGCTATATATGGCTTATAAACTTATTGCCATAAGCAATATAAATTTTGTAGCTCTCAATAGCATATGTATGCGAATTCGATATTTAAGAATGCTATAATTTATTTTTATTAGTTCTCTAATAGGAGGATATTAAAAAAATAGAAATTACGCGAATTGTAACGAAAACTACGAGAAACCTGCCGAATTATAATATGTACATAGTGTGATAAAATATTACCCTGCTTAAGAGTTAACTAAATGGGTTTATCCATACTGTTTGTCATATTTACTGTAAATATGCCCAAAAAGTGTATAATTACTGATTATTCCAAACAGGATTATTACTAAATTTAGTAACGGATATCTACTTAGTTCGTCTTCGACATATCAATGAAATATATGAGTATTATCTACCTTCTAAAGATTTCAAATTTATTCTAATATATGTATGTACATACATATATATTTCTTCAAATTCGTGAAGTTTTGTACTGAATACCCCTCCAGAAAATGTTCAAGCATTCCGCCGCTGTTGCAACTGTGTGCTGTGTATACTGTCAGTATTGTGTGTCGTTGCTGTCAGTTTTTTTGTTTTTGTGGTAGGGCGACAGTCGTCACTTTGGGTTCACTGTGTATATATGTATATGTACATATTTGTATCTGTATGTATATATTTTGGCTGTAGATTCGTGAAACCATACGAATTTGCGTGAGTCGATAACTTTATGCTGTTGTAGGGTATACGATGATTCGATATTGATGCAGTTGTGGATGTATGTATGTATATGTGTGCACATACAACCATGTATTGATGTGAGTATATACGCTTAAATTTTACGAACTATTGAGATTATGTGCATTCATTAAAATTTGTACCTAAATAATCTACGAGTATATACATACATATATATTTTATACATACATAAGTGTGTACCTTAAAATGTAAATAAGCACGGATATTTCGTAAATTTTTAGCATAAATATACATACAAACAACTTTATCGCTGCCCTTTTATATACTTGGTTCACTTGGCTGTAACCTATTACGCTTATTGCCGGCATATTTGTTGGGATTTTTGTGCATTCGCCACACGCGTGCTTCTCGAATGGATAGCTACAGCTCAGCTTCACATAGAATCACTCCACATTTTCACTCGTTAAAGAAACCAACTACAGGGTCGTATTTACATAAAATATGAAAAACTTTACATAAGCCTGAATATACAATCATCCATCTATATGTATATATTTGTAGCTACTGCGAGTGTGCTCCTGCATAAGGAATACGTAATGTAGTGTCCATGAGTGGCGGAAACCGGAAGGTGTACCTTGCTTGGGAAGTAGGATAAGGTTAAGGGAGCATATGTATGTACATGCAAGCTTTACATACAACTTTTTGCGACGTTTACTCTTATGTATACATTTTTTTAAATTTTTTTTATCAGAAACAGAATTTGGTTACTATTTATGTCATGCAATATTTTTTGTTGTTGCGTTTGGGTAGAGGTACTAATACACCCTTTCACTTTATACGTTACAGTTTTTTATCCTCTACATTCCTTCCTGGCTTTGCCAACGTTTTGTCATTTCCAAACGGTCTTATAACTAGAATTGATATACATGGATAGAAACGTGTTAGGTCTCACAGATCAATGAAAGAGCTACGTACACACACATTCACACATATGTTGTCAGCATTTCAGTATATTTTTGTTGTTGCTACAATTGTGTTCACTGCATATTGCCTTTCAGATTATTACTTCATTCCAATTCTCGGTCATGTTGCTTTATTGCAGCGTTGTATACGAACAACAAGGAACATTATATCGTCGATATTGGATTTGACATCATTAAAAACTCTTGTGTGTGCATGCATACATACATACACACATGAGGGTACGTATGGCCTTTTGAGTCTGCTGCTTCAGTATTTCACATTGGTTTGGCTTGTTTGTGCGTTCTTTCATCTTCCAATTTCATTGCATTCGGGGTAAGAGCCACACAAGTGCCATAGTTCGACAAGATATTTCATTAAGTGTGTAACATTGTGAATGGTTGTGTGTGTATGTATTTTTGGATTTGTGCATTCGTATTGGTGTATGTACGCCTCGAGTGATAGTACTGCGCCTACCTTCTACATCTCTTCTGAGAATGGCATTTTGGGTATTAGTTACTCGAAACAACCCCAGACTACACAATTTTGAGCCATTCTCCTCTTAATATTCACTCACATTATTCATCGCTGTTACTTATGTGCTTGTTTGCCTTTGTTGTTAGTGCTGCCTAGTGATATTCTTATGTATGTAACTATCATTGAGCTGCTTCTTGCTTAGTTCTTGCTTATTGTGGATTTACTTGCTCTTAAATGTTGGTTTACGACTGTGTCGTATGTTCGAGATTTGTTAGTTGTTGTTTACTTCACATTAAATTTAGTTCTAGTTGTGGTGCTTAATACGTATGCGTTATTATTAATATTTATTTTGTAATTATGCTCAATTGCAGTACCGCTTACATTTTGATCTTTCTATTTGAATGAGTTGATATCCTATTATAAAAAAAAATTTTGAACATATTATACATATTTACATATGTATGTGTATACATTTGTGTTAATTAAGTAGAATTAAATTAATGCTATAATGGGACTTACATACTTTACTTATGTTTGATTCACCAATCTATCAACTTTTAGTCGCATAGTGGATCAATGTTGGGAAGCAAATCGAATTGTGAGTCTTTCATGGACATCACTTCATATTTCCTACAATATGTTATATATATAGGTATTAATACTTACCTAATTCCAACCTATATTTACTTTGCTTGATTAACCTCAGTTTAATAAATTACACATATTGCGGACTTAATAACTAATACATACAAACATATAGTATCTAACTGGAACAGCTTAAATACTAATTGTTATAATGTATTTTCATACAAACAATTCTGCCAGATAGCAACAAAATTGAGCACACTTTTGAACCACATTTTGCATTTGCTGTCTTCTGAGCTTCGTTTATACTTAATACCGCTTAAAGATTAGACACTCCGCAAAGTTGTGCTGGGAGCGGTCACGGCTATAATACAACTGCAATTTCATACATACACACGGGTATTAATCTTTAATTCTTGCCACTCCTACCACAGCCGTTTTTTAATTCCTACATACCTAGCCCAATTATTACTCATTCCTATCGCGTATGAAAAATCGCGTAAACACAAACCAAACATATATACATACATAAATAGGTTTGTATAATCTGAAGTTTAGTTATTTTGAGTACATTGAGCTCCAGATCAACGAACAATACTTCTTGAATTGATGATTATAAACAATACTTTTTGAAAAATATGAGAACTATTTACCTGTACAATATTTTCTTTTGCACATGCACGTATCCTTTCCCCTACATGGAAAGCTTTTACCGAAAACATTCTTATGATAACAATAATATTTTCCTTATTTAAAATCTAACAAAATGTTTATATTATTATATACCTCAACTTAACAACTACGACTTGGCATCGCATTAAATTATGGACGAATAAATATTCTTAAAATCGACAGTTTGGATAAGAACGAGATTGAACGTTTATATTTGGTGACTTAATACTATTGGGCATAAAATAATTAAGGAAATAGTCTAAGTATAAAATGTAATTTATAACGAGCAACAACTACAAATTACCTTTTGTTTTCAGTACATGTGTTTTGCATATTCCCGTCGGCAACTTAACTATTCCTTAAAGTTGAATAATTGTATTGTAGGTAAAAACTTTGAATATAACACATTTAGTAAAATAACATATACACTAAAATTCTAATTTAAAAATTACTTATTTGTTTAATTTTTGCTCTAAGATAATGTTTCATAATTTTAGATACGACTGTATTCTTTAAGCATTATCCAAAAGACACATATGCAGTTTTTAGCGCTTTCGGAAGTGATTAACCGTAACAAATGTTTTAAGTAAAAAGACAATGTTTCATTATTTTATTCACAAATTGAAGTCTAATCTTCTTTTATTTTGGGCCACAACATTTAAAATCTCTTCCTCCGTCACGCCTATATCTCCATGGATATTCAAGAGAGCCATTCCGTTCAGGCGTGCTTCTCCAGTTTTATTTCTTAAATATGTTTTAAGCCTGCGAAGTGAGGAAAACGAGCGTTCACTTGAAGCGACAGATATAGGGATTGTTGCTCCAATCTTTAAAAAACGATGCACTGTTTTGAAAATTTTTGCATCGCAACAATTCAACGCGTCTAAAAAGTTTTGGATCTCTTTGTTTGATTTAACCAGTTCCTGAAAATATATTCAAAATTTTAGTTAGAAAATATAATCTGAAGAAAAGAATTTTAACCTTTTCTACATTCTAAATTCAGCAACGAAATCATCGGGATCTTCTACATCAGCGGACCACTGCTTTTCTAAAACACGAACAGTCTCCTGCATCTCAATAACGTCAAGATTTATGCATTTATTTGACAAAATGTTTTCAATTTTGGAAAGCAGCTCTCGATGTTTTAAGTCCATTTTCGACTCACAATTCCCCTTAAATCTAAAAAAATCCAGTTCAGCAGCCACAGAGTTATAAGGCAAACTCATTACTTTGAAGCAAATAAAAAAAAATGTCTCTGTCCAGTTTATATTTTTCTGGGTATTTTAATTGGCCTACATTCCCACAACTTTTTAATACTATCCAGATACAATAGGTTTGTTTTTAGTTTAACATTTTCATAATTTCAATAAATTAAATTCTATCAGCAGAAAATTATCAAAATAGGCCGTTTGTGAACAAAAAAGTATCAAATCACAAAATTTAGAAAAAAAGTATCAAAAACAAGTAAGGAAGGGCTAAGTTCGGGTGTAACCGAACATTTTATACTCTCGCAATTTATTTATTTAACTTTATTTATATTATATAATACACAATTTGACCCACATATTCGTCATATATATTGTATAAAGTCCATTGAAAGTTGGAAACCATAATATTAGGTTAGAAGCACCGAGGTCCTAGTGTTCGGTATATGGGGCCTTAAAAGCCTATGGTCCGATTTCGGCGATTTTGAGTATCATTGGGATGTAAGGAAACTATTAGAAACCAAGTTTCATTGAAATCGGTCGAGTAGTTCCTGAGATATGGTTTATGACCCATAAGTGGGCGACGCCACGCCCATTTTCCATTTTGTAAAAAATATGAGTGCAACTTCCATCTGCCATTTCTTATGTGAAATTTAGTGTTTCTGACGTTTTTCGTTAGTGAGTTAACCCACTTTTAGTAATTTTCAACCTAACTTTTGTATGGGAGGTGGGCGTGGTTATGATTCGATTTCTTTCATTTTTGGACTGTATTAGGAAGTGGCTAAAAAAACGACTGCAGAAAGTTTGGTTTATATAGCTCTATTGGTTTGCGAGATATGTACAAAAAACTTATTAGGGGGCGGGGTCACGCCCACTTCCCCAAAAAAATTACATCCAAATATGCCCCTTCATAGTGCGATCTTTCATACCAAATTTTATTTCCATAGCTTTATTTATGGCTTAGTTATGGCACTTTATGTGTTTTCGTGGGCGTGGCAGTGGACCGATTTTGCTCATTTTCGAAAGCAACCTTCCTATGGTGCCAAGAAATAAGTGTGCCAAGTTTCATCAAGATATCTTAATTTTTACTCAAGTTACAGCTTGCACAGACGGACGGACGGACAGACAGACATTCGGATTTGAATTCCACTCTTCACCCTGATCACTTTGGTATATATAACCCTATATCTAACTCGTTTAGTTTTGGGTGTTACAAACAACCGTTATGTGAACAAAACTATAATACTCTCTGTAGCAACATTTGCTGCGAGAGTATAAAGATACAATTGTATCAAAACGGCAACGCTGTTAGTGACTAATGTATTCATTTATTTTACATATCGGAAGAAAGATTGCTTTGAAAACAACAAATTACAATTTTTCAAATGACTATGTAGAATTAAATTCTATTATTTAAAAATGTAATTACTTTTGGGGGGGGGGGGAATTGTTTTGGGGTGTTAAACCTCCCCCCTCCTGCGTTCGCCCCTGATATATATATATATATATTTAAGAGTTTATTTCATATTATCAAATTCATATTTTCCAATTTTGTTATAATCCTTTCATTCATTCATTTTAGAAAATATACTTAAATTGAGAAATGATAAATCAACGCTTATAACAATTGGTTTTTTTGCCGACGGCAACAACGCCCACACATAATGAAGGTTAACAAGTATAACTTTGACTCCATTGCTCTCTTTACACAGATTATCTTAATTGTATAAGTACTCCTTAAATAAAAAGTTTTTGTAATATACATTTTATATATTAATAGCTGTACAATAGATATAGATCACATCATATGCTTAACATTTTAATAAGAATTTATTTATAACTCGGAAACCTCTCAATGCCTTTAAAGCACTCCTAATGTCGGTTGATCAATGCCCAAATCTCTAGGAATGCAGAAACAATGCATGTAATTCAATAGTTTACCCTCAAAACACTTAAAATGATTAAGTACAATTATAATAAATTATTATACATATTTGTATTCCTTCACATTTGTAACTTTCAAGTTTAATTGGATTTGCTTCAAATTAATTATGAAAATTTAAATCACAATTGATGTATTCCACTGAGGGTCACAATTCATTAGACAATTGAAGGCTTATCGGGTCTATATAGTAAATGTTACTATAATAATATTGTTACTTGTTATTGTTTTTGGCAAGAGTTTCAATTTAAATTTTTCTTACAGGACCAACTTTTAAAATATATGGACTAGTATCTATATATCATACTAATTCATACAACAAAAGAAATTATTAAATTTTAATACTCTCACTTTTTTTATTTCCCATCTCATTTTCCTACCTCAAGACTAACCAGTCTTAATATAAATATATAAACTACTTAAATAGTAATCTCATTTATAATATATTAAGAAATAAAATTATCACCAACATTATAATCATTTACTCATATTACCGAAATACGACACTTATTAAAAAATTTCTTTCGTTTAGAAAGAGCAATTCGCTTTTTCAACTAAACCCGCCTCCTTTATACAGATGAACACATTACCAAATGGCAAACTTTAACTTGAGTGGAAGTTGATTGAGTTCTGTTGTCAGCTGCTGATTGGCTAACTCTGGCCAATGAAAATACGCCAATATTCACATAAAATATTGGGCTGAGAGCATATGTACGCATAGGTGCACGCCTCTAAAGAGAGGCGCAGAGAGTGAGATAAAAAAATGAGAGCGGTGCATATTTCGTTACTATTCAGTTTGGGCGAGTAATTTTAAAATATAAGCATAAGTGACGAGCAAAGAAAGCCAGAGAAGAAATGTAGATATTTATGTGTACCTATACGCATTGGTGAACATAACCTCTATGAAATGCTGCCCTATAACATGCTTGTGTATAATATGTGTACATATGAATGTATATGTGTGTAAATATGTTTGTATCCGTAAGAATTTTAAAATATGTGCATTTTAATTAATATTAAACGTGAGTAGTGGATACAAATTTAGCTTAAAATTTTAAATATATTAAAGTATGGCTGTAATGTGCCCAGATTTATTAACAAAGTATATTTTCAATTAATATATCTGTTGATTATAGCCTCTGTTTGAGCAGAATACAAGTAGAATATGTTGAAGCGATCCCATTGAGCTGTTGAGATCTGCTATCTCTCTAATGTGAACCGTTGACCTTCGATAGCAATCTACTTAAGTTCTCCGATGTTTGAACGATCATAAATCATGTTTATTTTAGTCTTCCATTCATTCGTATGAGGATATCAATTCTCTCATTGAAAGTCTTGGGCCAATTGAGTTTCATTTTTATCAATAAAATAAACGCCTAAGCAATAAAAATATAGTTAATACATATGTGTATTTAAGCAGTGCACCTGAATACACCAACTCTCTCTGTTTAAGTCACCTTATCATTTTTAATTTCTTTGAAAAAATTTAATAAGAAAATCAAGCTGATAGGTAAAATCTCTCATATCACACTGGTGGCTAAAAAAAAAAATTATAACGAAATTAATAGCGATCTGAAAATTGAAATATTAATTTTTTTTCTTTTAATATATGTATATATTATATTTTATTAATGAAAATAATTTTTAAATATAATAACACAATTATTGTTTATTTATTTATAATCCAAATGTAATTTTCCAAACTTTCTCTACATGCTATTGCGATAATAAAGCGCTTATCGCTTAACCGCTTCCACTATAAATATATATATGTATGTATGTATTGAATGGACATATCTACGATTTGCAATGTAGTATTGCAATAATTTCCACAGTTAGAGTTGCAAGCTCACAGCTGAAGGATCGGTCGTGTGTGACACTGCGATTATATAATATTTAAACTTTAATATAAAATAAAACAAAAAACTATAGCAATGGGTAAGTAGTAAATGTGGAATAATATGTATATGTATATATGTGCATGTGAACAAATCGAATGTGCAAAATTCTTTTTAAACCTTTTGGAGTGGTTTTTATTCTATTAAAAACCTTGCGTATCAGTGTTTTTTTAATATAAGTTCCGTTTGAATTATATTCGATGTGTGAATATTCTATGACAATATTGTGACAGTATTCTGTAATGGTTGTTGTAATAAATTGATAAAATTGAAATTAAAGACACCGCGATAAAGCAAACGTCCTAAAGAGGTCTAAGCTACTGTTTTTGATAGTAGTGGCTTCCCAGAGGACTTAACTACAAAATATTGACGAAGGGTAATAATCAAAATTTTTACATACAGATATATTTCAATATATATAATAACCCTTAGACAATTAAAAAAAAAAACAGTCAGTTAAAAAAAAATAAGGCACATATATACGTATATGCTGGCATGTGCATATGTAAACTTTATAACCCAAACACATGACTAATATACTTGCCCATAATACCATATGTATGTATGTACATATATCGTATAGTTTTTTTGATTTTGTTTCTTCAATAATCTTTTCTTAAGTTTTATAACTATTTATGACTTTTGGGTACTTATTGATAAACGCTTTGGCCATGTCTATGTGTAGACATATACCTTGTACATATATACATATGTACGTCTAAATTAATTGAATATTCATATGAATGGGCCACTTGAACACCGCTATTTACTTTAATACACCGGTTAACTAACGGCATTTATATATTTATAACAGGAAATTGATTGCCGCGTATCCATATTATAAATGATAAAAATTATACGCATACATATATAACTTAATCTATATCTTCGCCCGTTCTTCATCTACAGCTGAGCATCACTGGGTCTCGACAACCATCGAAAATGAGCTACCACCCTTCGCTGTGCAAGCTGGCCACGATTCGGATGGCGATCCCATCTATGTTGGACGCGCATATCATAACGGCGATTTGCTGGTTGCTAAAATTGTGCCAAACAAGAGTCAGGCATATGTGGCGTGGGGCGGTGAAGAGGTGAACAAACATGATATTGAAGTATTAGCTGGCCACAACTATCATTGGGTGCCCGATGCTAATGGCTCAGTGCCAACAGGTGCCGTCAGCTGTGGTCAAACTAGCCTGGGTGAACCATTGTACGTGGGTCGCGGTTATCATGCCAACAGTTTGACACCCGGTAAAGTTCATCCATCTCAAGGGTGTTTGTACATTGGTTTCGGCGGTGAGGAGGTCACCATTACCAATTATGAGGTGCTCGTGCGTAATTATTAGAAGAATATACATAAATGTAAGCTCAAAGAATGTCATTTTTAATAAAGTTTGAAAATCTTTTAAATGACAAGCAAAAAGAAAGATCTTAAAAAATTGTAGACTATTTATTTATTATATATGTATTACATATATGTTGAAATCCACAGAATAACTTTGAAAAGCTCTTCTAAAGGATATTCCACGATTTTCAGGGTATCAATGAAGTCGTCCAATCTCCAGGGCTCTCCGGTATGAGTGAGATAGTATCTGGATATTAAGATTCTCATATGTAACAGGAACAAATGAGAATATATAGTACAAACGCCTAAAAGTATGCAACAAATCTACAAACTCTTATCTACTTTCTTTAAAATGAGCTTAGAATATACTTATACTATAAGTTCAATATACAGAGAATTAAAACATTTAAGGATAATATAATCCGTTTATTAGATAAATATTTTGCTGAATATAAAGTAATGTTTATGGAAGATTTTTAAGGGAATTACCCTGACCCTGTTTAAATCCGATGTTATTAAAATTTCTCCATGATTCTACTTAAAGTTATTGATTATCAATATTTAAAGCTCATATCTAATCTATTAATACACGTTAGAAATTTCGAAATTTCAAAAATATGCTCTGCAAGAGCAAAAAAAATCATATCCTATGACTCCGATGAAATTTTTCCATTTATTTCGATCTTGTACTAGTCTCTTGATTTGACAAGGCCTTTCCTTTAGCTGCCTTGTGGATTCTGGTCGAAAGTGTTCCCGATTGTTGTATCTGGATCTCGCCTAAGAACATGGCCGAGCCAGCCATTTGGATAGAACTACAATATTTATGTATAGTATGTATGCCTAAGTTGGATGATAATGAAAAGAAATCTACAACAAAAATTGTGGTTTTCTAACTCAAATTATAATTTATTAAGAAAAAATTTCAGTATATAAAAACGAACATTGATGTACATGTATGTATGTATCTTTAATATGATGTTATTTATTTTATATGAATGTGTGTCTTTATGCTCCATTGCTTCTAAGCTTTTGAGTTATGTGGTCGTCGTCAATGTAAAAATAAGTTTTTTTTTTTCTGATAAATGTCAGTTCTTTAGGCGCGTACCAAAACCTCGTAATTGGTTAGAGTAATCTCCTGACCACCGAACGGAATATACAAGCAGCCGTGGGATGGATGAATTTTGCCAGGTGTCAAGCTACCGCCATAGTGACCACGTCCAATGTAGAGTGGCTCACCGTCACTGGTGCGTCCGCAAACAACAGCGCCTGGTGGCACTGAGCCATTTGCATCTGGTACCCAACCATAACCGTAACCGGCTAACAACTCGAAGTCATGCTTGACAATTTCACGACCTCCATACGCCACATATGCGCAACCCTTTCTGGGAATAACTTTAGCAGGCAACAAATCACCCTCGTGATAGGCACGTCCCACATAGATGTCATCGCCATCGGCATCATTACCGGCATGAATGGTACCGGGTACAATGTTGTCACCCGATGAGTTCACCCAAGTCTCAGGTTGTACCAGCACTTCGTAGGTGTCGAGCCGACGTTCACGTCCACCATATGGTATATAGAGGCAGCCATGTGATGGATGCACTTTGCCCGGTGTCAGACTGCCCTCCCAATGACCGCGTCCAATGAAAAGTGGTTCACCGTCGCTGGTATGGCCGACGCGCAATGCGTGTGGTGGCACTTCACCGTTGCTGGCTGGCACCCAGACGTAATGGTGGCCAGTTAACACTTCGACGTCTTGCTTGTTGATCTCCTCACCGCCCCACGCCACGTACGCTTGCTGCTTGTTTGGCACTATTTTGGCGGGTAAGATGTCGCCGTTGTGAAAAGCGCGACCAACGTAGATCGGATCACCGTCGGAATCGTGGCCGGCATGCACGGCGAAAGGTGGCAACTCGTTGTAAACGTTTGTGGAAAACCAAGAGTGTTCGGCTGTAAGAAAGAGAAATTGTTGTTTTTATTTTTTATTCTCAATTTGCTTATATACATACATATGTTTGTGTATACTATATATGTATTTGTGTATGTATTTGTACTTTAATGATTGAATGTTGCTAAATTATTTGCACAAATATTATCGTGTTGATTACTAAGAAATACAGGTAGATTAATGTGATTAATGCCATTGCCGGTTAGCTAATACAAGTACAGTTTCCATACCGTTTTGTGTATGTATGTGGGTTTACTATCAATCTATCAATTTCTTATAATTCTTCAGTACACAAAATTGTTGAACATTCGTAGGACATAGTGCAATTACTTATTTTTAGACGTCTTATCAACTTGTTATTCAATAAAGTAATCATAAAATAGTCAATAATAAAAGAAATAATTAAAACTGCACAAAGATACCGCTTGAAAGTATTAAGCCACCATAAGAGGACATACATATGTATGTAGGTAGAGGTACCTCTGTTTGTACATAAGTTTATACGAGTGTGGTGTGTAGACTTGTTTGCACACGTATCCATTTCGTTTATGACACGTTAAGGCGTGGCTATAAAATCATAATACCGTTGTTTGTACTAAATTACATATCAATATTTGTACAAGTATATAAATGTAACTATGTCAAGTGGAATTTTAGAATGCGAAAAAGCTTACAAGTCAATTAACTGTACTTGCAAAATAGTTATGTATCTACCAAAGATCATAAAAGTAAAGTAAATAGAAATTGGCCATTGCCCATTTAAAATAGACGAATCAATTCATTTAACAAGATTTAGTTGCTGATTTAGTTGTTACTTGTAATTTTTTTGTTTTCAATTAAGTTTAACGCTGATTTCTTAAACTGAAAAGCTTTAAATAAAATCCTCGAACTTTTGAGTACCCTTAATCTCTTCAAAAAATAGTATTTTCATTATATTTTTAATCCTTAAATGATTTTAAATTTTATCAATATTAATCATTTTTATTTTAGTAAAATAAATTGTGTTTCAAATTGCTCAACTTTACATTATATCCTCGTGTATTTTGGGTTGTCACCTGTACTCACTCAGTTGAGTGTACTCAAAACATGTCGAAGAACTCTTAACACTCTCCACTTTATGACAGAGAAACTGCACTTAAACAGATAAAAGCAGTGAAATATTGCGATAAGATAAAGTATAGCTAAAAGCATCACAGTTCACAAGCAAAAACAAAACATAGAATGACACGTAAGTAAATATGTCTACTTCTGCTGGAAACTAGTGGAATATTTTCGAAAGAAATATTAAATTTTTGTACTGTACTATTTTTAAGTAAAATAACTAAATTTTTGTGGTAAATTTCCCTTCACTAATTTTAATTAATTTTACATGAATGTAGTGTTATTTTATAGTTGTTAAAATAAAGCAGAAAAGACAATTGTATGTCTAAACTTTTATATATAAAGTATTATTAGTCGTCAACACTTTTGTATATAAAATTTTGACAATAAATCATAATTAAAATTAATTAATTATGATAAACACAGCCACAGCAAACAAGAATTAATTTTTCTCTAGCAATTATAACTACAAATATTTATTACCAAACTGTTATAATCAACTTTTAAATTAATTGAATTTCCAAAAAAAATTTTTTTTCTTAACACTTTCCACTAATTTGCTTTAAACTTTACATTTCTAAATATTTCAACTAGTATTTCCTTTCTTTTGATTTTTCAAAATTTTTATTAGTTCAACTATTCACAGTTGTCTACTCACCCATTGTATATATTTTAAATAGTCACTAGCTTCTTAATAAATTAAATAAAAAAATCTTTTTGTACTTGTTAACGAGAGTACGTTGTTTCGAATTGAACTCGCAACTCCAAATGAGCATGAATATATAGAAACCGCCAAAAAAATATACAAGCGGGTACACTAGGTGCCAGAAGAAGAGTTGCACGAAACAGTTTTCATGTTTTTATGTTTAATGCTGTTATTTTTATAAAACAAAAAAATAATAATTTAAAAATGCTTGGAAATAATTTTCTTCACTGGTAATTCCTTTAATATGTATTATGTTTTTTATCCTTTATCCGAACATTTTTTTAAGATATTTCTTTATACCTATTAATATGTACCAACAAGAAAATTTTTTAATTTAAATATATTCGATTCAATGGATCACTGAAACTTTGAAAGTGTTTTTTATATGCTATGTAAAATATATATTTAATATGTATAAAATTTTACAACACAATCTTAAATATTTATATTTAAGCATTAAATAATGACGTTTTAATAAATTTATTATACAATCGGCAAAAATTACTGTGTCAGCTTATTCTTCATTATGTCAAAGTGAAACCGTTTTCTAGAACCCCAGTGTAGATAACAGTAAGCGTACACCTATGTATGTGTTTCACGGTTATCTTATCAGTGTCCAATAAGTTTTGTCATAAAGCAGAAAGTTTCAAGATAAAAGTCGAAGGCTTTTGAAATATGATGTTTGTTGCCAAATGTACATGGGTGCTCTTAGCCATATGTATATGACACTTCATACATATGACCAACGTTAACATTTTTCTATGGAAACACATATGAGTATGATATGTATAAGTACATATGTAAATAAAATTTATGACATATCGATTGTATTTCCTATTTTTCAACACTTTTTTTTTTTTTGTTTACTGCACCTGTGCTTTTTATTGTGGCGCAAATCGTGTGAAGCAGTGGTGTAGCCAAAAGGGTTGATACCCTTTGCATGAATGAAAGCTAATTTGAGTACAAAAAGTAGACGAATAAAGAATAAAGATGCTTTCAACCAAGCAATTGTAGACTCTGCTTATTGTTCTTAAGTTTATTTAACAAATTGTCAAAGAAAGATAAACAAGGAAGTAACCGAGTAGTGAGCATTGTGGATTTATATATATATTTATATATTATATTATTATATCTTTAAAAGAGAGTGAAATTCAAAACTACAAAACTAATGCTGTTTCAAATGTACCAGGGTTGATATCGAAATATATGCAAACAAGTTGACGTGTCTTTTATAGTTCTCTGTTATGAACTCCATCAATGTGGTAATATCAAATGTTGTTAAGTCAAATGATCAATATAATTCGTGTAGAATTTAATTAAATATTAAATAAATAAGTGCTTATACATAAGCACATATATACATATCTAAATACTTTTAAAGTTCAATTAAGCGGGGTTTTACTGTAGCAATATGCATTTATTTAGTTTATTTCCATTAATGTTTTGATATTTAAGGTTTCTTCATGCAAAATAGTTTAAGAACATTTTATGTAAAGAAGTTGGGAATCAGAATCTCCGTTTCGCAATTTCATGGAAGTTGCACTATTTATTTTTTTGTATAATATATTTCGTTTGCATTGTTGATCTATGAACTTTACGAAATGTGTTTTTTTATTATTTATTTATCTGTCCGTTACGGTGTCTTAATCAGTCATTCGCAATGAGTCACACTTATGGCCGCAAAGAAAACACCTGACGATAATGATAAGATAATGAAACAACAAACTCTCATTTACAAGTAGAAAAAAGTTTTTATTTTTGCACAATAAAGTGTACTCCAGAAGTTTCATTACGTCTGCATAAGAAAATCCCGGTAATAATTTGCAAATTATAATATTATAATGTATTGGTATCCAACCAGCCAGGTAGACAGAGTTTCAAAAATCCTGCTGTGAAAAGTAAATAAGTCGTCGAATATTCTTTAAAAGCTATGATAATTTATTATAAACCAAAACTTGTTATTTACATTCTAAAATATCAGTTTTCGAATGCGCACAACCAATGCTTTTTACAATGGTATTTGCAAGTCTGGGATCTCTAATTTACTGTACATTTTCCTTTGTTCTTAGACTTTTTAATCATTACTAGTACATATAGTCGGCAAAGATGCGGGGAATATCTTAAAAAATAGTTTATTATTGTTGTTCTGTTGGCATTTAGAGATGACTCAGTCGCATCAATAGACCACTTGGTAAATGGAAGGATGTCAAAAATCGCAAAAAGTTATTTTACTTCCAATGATTCATTGATACAAACAGTGAGATTTAACAAATGTACTATGTGTACTTGGGTGTAGTCGGGTATTTACCCTGAAGATATTGTCAAAGTGTGAGTGCCCTTATCAAAGACCCAATTTTTAGTGTTACACTATATGATGGTAAATAAATATAAACCTTATAGGCATAACACATACCTACAAATATATTATTATTTATTAAAGTATTTATGTCTAACTATAAGCGAGGTTTAGGGTGGTGAAAATAAAAATAAAGTAATCCATACAACCCTAATAACTTGATGTGAGGCCAAAAACAACTGGAAAATTAGAAACCTCAATTTTGTATAGTATTTAATATAAAATTTAATTTCTTGGAAACACTCCAATGAAAAGTCCTTTTGAATACTTGTGAACTTGTGTGGACTTTCTCTCATTAAAAAAGTTACTCTGATCACTAATCACCCTAATGTAGATATACTAATAAAATTAGCCGTTATCAACACAAAAAAATATTTATTGGTTATGATAATACATATACATGTACATACGCATGAACATACATATGTATGTAGCTTTAGAGCTAGAACATTTTATTCCTCTTTCACGAAAATACCAATGCCAACTTTAACCCAAAGCGAATACCATTCGATAAGATAAAATAGGCGATGTATATTATTGAATAAATGTCGATTTAAGTTTATAACTGACTGCGTTGAATTCAACAACGAGAACAGTTACACATCGACCGTCGACGCACACGGAGCGTTATATCCGCTGAATAAAATAGAAAGCAAAATTTTGATAACGCAGACAAAGCGATAACATAAAATAAATAAATAAGAGAAAGTTTCTTAATTTGTGCAAAAAACAACACACACTCATTATGGGTAAGAGAAATATATTTAGAAAATGAAGGGGCGTTTTAAAGTTGTGAAAATATTGTGCAAAATTAAATTAGGTGATTAATAATTTGATTTAAAGCATGTGAAAAAATACGCACTTACTTCTTTTTTTTCGAAATGGATATTCATATAAATTTAACGCTGATCAGTTCAGTGATAACGATTTATCTATAACTATAACTCAGATAACCGTGTGCGATAAGATACATTTATAAGGAATAATACATATGAGTGAGCTTGCAATTTTTTGCATTTAAGAAACCAACAAAAAAAATAGTTTAATATTAAAATGTCAATGCATACTTTTAGGCGCTACGATTTCGGTGCAACCCGGTGCTGTAATTCATCATGGTAAATTGCCTTTTTCTTCAAAATTGTAATTTGTTGTTGCTACATAAATCCTTCGGTAATGAAGAAAACACAGATTATGTAACTTTTTTTGGGCAAACAGTAAATAATTAACGGTATCTATGTATCTTTAGATACTTTAAACAAATTTGTTTGTATGTGCCAAATTACCGAATTGATTACTTTAGTCATTTTTCATACTTCCTGCGACCGTCTGCATAACTCTAATAAAATTTAATTAACAAAAAATAATTTTCATTTTAAGACACTAACTATTTCCAATTTACTGCATACCTTTCATTTACACCATGCATTGTGCACGTGTTATCACTGATGAGTCCTTTCTTGAAACATTTACCCATACAATATTGTTATATCAATTGTACAGTATTGCAAAAAATATTTGAATTCATGAATTCATCTTTTCAGAAACCTGGGTACATTCGTCGCAATATCAACCGGTGCCACCATTCGCTGTCATTGGTGGACGCGACTGTGACGGTACTCCCATCTATGTGGGTCGTTCATTCCACGAAGGCGATAATCTGCCGGCCAAGGTGATACCAAGCAAAGGTTGCGGTTATGTCTGCTGGGGCGGCAAAGAAATACAGAAGACACACTATGAGCTGCTGGTGGGTCAGGGTTACGCTTGGGTACAGTGTTATGGTGGCTCCGTGCCACCGAACGCTGTGCGCAGTGGTACAACACGCAACGGTGAGCCTTTATACATAGGTCGTGGCCACTATGCCAACAGTTTGACAGTCGGTAAAATACATCCATCACATGGCTGCTTGTATATACCGTTTGGTGGCAATGAGGTGCGTCTCGACTCGTATGAAGTGCTCATAAAACAGGCCACCGATCAATGGATACCCACCACACCATATCATGTGCCGCCAAATGCCGTGGTTGGTGGCTACGATTCTGATCGCGCTCCCATCTATGTGGGTCGCGCCATGCATGAAGGTGAGCTGCTGCCCGCTAAGTTTGTTCCTAACAAAGGTAGTGCATACGTCTGTTGTGGCGGTTACGAGATCAATAAGACATCATTCGATGTTCTCTGCGGTCATGGTTACAGCTGGGTGCACGTGTATAATCACGTTATCCCGCCGAATGCTGTAATCAGCGGCGTCGGTCGCAATGGTAATCGTCTGTATGTCGGACGCGGTCATTATCAAGGCAGTCTGACCCCCGGTTTAGTCTCACAATTGCAACGCTGCCTCTTCATTCCGTATGGTGGTCGCGAAATCCGTATCGACTCATACGAGGTTCTGTGCCGCGCTTAAGCTTAATAACTTGACTATTCAATAGAACAAAATTTGTATTAAAATCACAGGAAAAATAAAAAGCATTATTTGATATAAAATTTATACAAATATGATTTAATCATTGCAATATACAAATACGTATCTCACACTCTAACATAACGCGGACGTATGCACCCTTTTGTTGAATTTGCGATATTTAGTCAATACCCACATAAATTATAAATTTTATTTCAATTTTTCTATTAAACTTTAGACTATAAATGGGTGCATTCGTCCGCGTACGCCTCCATGCCACCAAATGCCGTGCTTGGCGGCAACGACTTCGACGGCGATACAGTCTACGTCGGTCGCACGTTCCATAACGGCGACACGCTAGTTGCACAAATTGTGCCCAAGAAGCAAATTGCATTTATCTCATGGCGTGGCGAAGCCATTCCAAAGGATCACTTTGAGGTACTCTGCGGCACAAATCTTATCTGGCGTCAATGTTATGACCATGTCATACCGGAGAATGCGGTGGTTTGTGGCAAAACCGCACTGGGTCAACCAGTCTATATTGGACGTGGTCATTATGAAGGCAGCTTGAGTGTTGGAAAAGTTTCTTCAGTTCATCGCGCTTTATTTATACCGTTTAGAACGGCGGAACGTCGTTTGGAATCTTACGAAATTCTAGTTGAACAAAAACGCACCGAAGGTTGGGCAATTGGTGCAACGTCGCCACCTCCACCACCACCAGAAGACATAAAACCAACATATCCAGTACCCCCGATTCAGGACGTGAAACCATATCCACCACCACAAGATGTGAAGCCACCATTGGGACCACCAATGCCGATGCCAATGCCACCACCACTCGGACCACCACCCGCCTGCGATCCCTACAATCCACCTGCAGTTTTCGATCCACCACCACCATATCACGCAATAGCTGCTTCAGTTTATACACCAACTCCACCAATACCACCAATTGAACCTTATATACCACCCACACAGCCGGATAGTTATGGTCCACAACAATCTGATACTTGGGTTGTTTCAAGCGCGAACTATACACCACCAAATGCTGTTTACGCCGGACACGATACTGACATGTCACCAATTGTGGTTTGTCGGTGCTTCCACAATGGTGATTTGCTGCCGGGAAAAGCGATACCGAGTCGAGCTTGTGCCTACGTCTCTTATGCGGGTCAGGAAATTCAGAAGTCCAATTACGAGATTCTCATTGGTGAGGGTTACGATTGGGTGCCAGCGTCGAATGGTATGCTCGCGCCAGGCGCTATAGAGGCAGGACGTACTGTCAATGGTGAGATATTATATGTGGGTAGGGCACATTACTGTGGTAGTATTACTCCCGGAAAAATTCAACCTTCACACGGTGCTCTCTACATAGCATTCGGCGGATGTGAGCGCAGGATTTCTAACTATGAAATACTTGTACGTCGGAACGATTTCTATCGCGATGAGGCTATAAAAATCTGTTATTGATCATGGAAATTTAGTTTATTTGCGAATAATACATTTTACCATACATTATAAATTATTCATACACACATACATATATATGTATGTACATATTTATTTAATCAGTGCAATATTTTCAAAAATACAGATAAGAAAACTCAAAATGTTCTTTAATTTGTTTTATATATAACTAGCGGACCCAACAGACGTTGTCATGCAAGACATTTTCCAAAAAAAAATTTCCAAAACATTTTTATACACCTACGGTTTCTATACAGTAACAGTGGCGCCATCTATTGTTGGCAAATATAAAACATCCAAATTTATTTATAAAAAATATAAAATTAATTAACTATTTAAGTATTAAATTGACACTATTTAAATTGGACCGAATAGTGACCACAAACCATTTTTGAAACCAGCTGAAGACACACACAAAATTTCACTCAAATCGGTCCAGCCGTTTAGGAGAATTAAACACGTATAGAAGAATTTTTTATATATATATACTTACATACATAAATGATATGTACAGAGTACAGAAAAATCTTTCACGGACATTGTTATATAGTTTTGCGAAGTTTATCGTGTCTGTTAAGCCGGAACCATATTAGTGGCGTTGATGACTATTGAATGTTGAAGATATGTAGCATTGCTGCAGCAACTGAGGTATACGGAGCAACAGCGAAAGAGTGTAAGCTCTTCCTCGCTGTGGATAATTGGTTCAAATTTGCTTTTTACCTTAGTGTTTGCTCTGTACAACATTCATTTGTGTACATTTTGTTAATAGATCTTGGAGATCTTACAGAAATGACAACATTTTAAAAGCCATATTGTAAGGACAGAAAAATTCCTCAAAAAGGTTTGAGTAATATTGTCTAGTTGACAGTCCTTAGCGGCAAATAAACTCAGGTCCGTTCCGATTATGTAGAAACCATAAATAATAATGTAAAATTCCGTCATCGAGATTGCGGTTTACAAAATTCGTGTGATATCTGAGTTCTCTTTTTTAAATTCGAGACAATTTTAGTACGCTATAAATACTACAAATATACATATGTTAACAAAGAGACACACAGTCCTGCATTGGTGATGTAATTTGCGGAAATTTCTCAAAATTTCTCACTGTGAGATTTTTGTAATCTTATCAGCGAGCCGGGCTTGTAGACATGCTTTTCAATTATTAAGTTATTAATCCCATATTAAGTGTGAGATTGTACAGTTACGTATTATTTTCAATCAAAATAATAGATAACAGTTCTTGTTAATGTTAATTTTTCGTACACCAATTTTGCATGTAAAATATATAATTTATATTCGCTGATATTGACTGTATAAATATGGTGATTTAAAAATAATTGTTGAAGAATGTAAATAAATAAAGGTAAACTTTAAAGCGAGCCGCACCAGATAAATAAGGATATGATAAATATATTTATAAAATTATCTTGACTAATAAATGTTTATTGAAAATTACATATTTCTTCCGTTATATGTCACTAAATTATCAAATGTTGTGACACCATTATGCATATGTATATAAGGGGGCATGTGGTTACAGCAATGCTGCTGGCTGTATGCACTACATGTATTTATATTGAGATACCATAGAAACTTGTTTCATAATATTGAGGGATCAGTATTTCACAACACACTGAAATGCTTTCTAATAAACTGAAATTCTCGTAATAGCAGTAAATTTTTATAACATGCACTAGAAACACTTTATATATGTGGTATGTCAATAATAATAGCGATTTGAATATTAATAATGGCGCTTGAATCTTAAACTCCTTGGCAGCTGAACGATTTTCTATTGCTAGATGTGTAGTAGTTTGTTTCATATTAGAACTTTAGTGCTTTGAAAACTTAATGTTAATAAGCATTACTTAGATGTTATACGGCAATAAATTTTTATTGGCCAGCCGTCGGTTGTCACCCCGTTATCGGCAGTCTGTAAGTTGGGCAAAACAAAATTGCGAATCACTCGAACACATGTATAAATATTTGTCTCTTATCAAAGAAACAAAAATTGTATTAAGTCAACATAAATACTTTTTATTGGATATAAAAAGAATTACTTTGAAGTAGGTGTGGAATTTCTTTAGATCGTTATAGACTAAGATAATGGATGGGAATAGTCCGAAAGCGTAGGTAAGCGCCATTAGATCTCTGATTAGCTAACTCCATAACATACACCAAGTACTTGAGTCATACTGGTTTCATCACAATAAATACATAATAAAGCATGCTATATACATATATGATACATTGATAAGTTTTCTTAACTTTCAAAATCAAAATGGATTTTATTGCTTGCTAGCAAAGTACCTATAGTAACAGGTTTACGGTAATGTTAGAGTAAATTATATGTCTTGAAAGCGGAAATATCTGGACTGTGTTCTTCGCTCAAAAAATCTACAAATATATTTCTAACAAAATCCGTCAATGGTTCCACTCACTTCATTAAGAGGTACAGAACTTTGTGTAAATATTTTACAAAACTCTAATTATCTATTATACATATACTATAGTTATTACAGTTACTTATTCAAAGAAATTTGTTTCCTCTGAATATCTCCGTATACTTTCAGCTACCCACGTCTCACTACCCGATCCTTAAGTCATATCTATATTATTAATCCTAAATATTTTCAATTCTCTGCTTAAGGGATTAGAGCATAAACAAATAAATATAAAATATCTCGAGCGCATCAGAGAATCTTACAGAAACCCTAAGCAAAATGGTGCTGCTGCATACACTAGTCCAATTGTATTAACAACACGCGAGTTCAAATTAACACTCGCTAACAATTTTTCTAATACTATGTACTACAAGTGTATACTGTTAGAGTTATATGTCTCATAGTGATAAGAATTTTTACAACCGCAATATAGTATTTGTAGACAAGCTAAGGAAAGCACACAATGAAATTAGTATATAAACAATAAGACGCTTTTGTTGGCGCTATGGCTTTCTCCCAGAGATCATTATAATTAGCGGTATCGCTAGCCAATATTTCCATTCATTTGGAGCTGAGCGAGGACTTCAGTCGCGTTTGAGCGCTCGTGTTGATTAGACGTGTTGACGAAGATTTCTGGTAGGAACTAATTGTACAGCGAAATTTGATTTTAGATTGAAGTGCCCAATTCGTTTCGCTGATTAGATTGCGAAATTAAGACAAAGTTGAGTGCTGTTGTGTGACGAAGAATTTAACTGTCTTTATCTACGTGAAAATATTACATTAACGTATAAAGTGATTTAAATTTAGAAGCTAATTTTTATATGGAGTAAACCACAATAAATATAATAGCAACGTGTATCTAAGTGTTCGATTTATTGGCAGAAATGAAGTGTTTACAGGAAATGAAAAAAAATATTGACAATTGTGTTATTTAATAAAATTAAATAAATTAATTATATTCAGAAGTAAAGAGCTATTTGAAGTGCTGAGGCAGTTGTCGTCGCAATATTAATAAAAAATAAAAAAACAAATACTATAACGGTCAAAGTTTAAATAAAAAAATAATAATTTACATATATTAATAACCAGTTCTCAGCAAGGATTTTTAACGGAAATTCATACTAACAAATTTGCTAAGCATAATCACTTTTTATACACGGACTTTAGTAATGGCTATCGTCAGTGAAAACTCTCGTGCTTAAACCTTATCTTACTGGTTTTCAACAATAATTTTTTCCAATGGCTATGATCTTATCTCAGTAATAGAACATAATGAGTGTTATTTAAAGTTAAATGATAGTACTTATGTTTAGTTAGTAATCTTTATGGTAATACAACAGTTTGAGAGTCCGTTCAAAAGCATTATTTACATTTAGACTTAGCGATTCTAGATTAAATCATTCCCGTTTACTAGTCGCTTAAAATTTATTAATCAGACAATACGCGCTAGTCGTAGGCGGAGAAATACAAGTATAATGGATCAATTTGTTCATATTATTTTTTTTTACGGAGTAGTATTAGATCTCATCGCTTAAAAACCTGCAGCGTACTCTGATGAGCTGGAGACGGGTTTTCGTTTCTTAATATATTATACATAAACGTTTATAAAAATATATAAAATAGTGTAATTGTCGGATTCTTGATTCAAATTAATGCGATTTTTGGGTGACATTTTGTTTATCTTTAAGTCTTTTAAGTCCTTAAAAATTAACCAGGACAAAATAGAAAATGTATTAGTTTTGGTTTTTTCATAATTTGGAATATATTCGGTGGTTTGGAAGATATATATTAATTAACAAAAATCATATTTTTAAGGAACAGTGTAAGTTAATTAAAAATAGGATCTTAGCACTGTCACAAATTTCCTTAAGAGAATTATAGAATGCGAAAAATAAAAAAAAATAACTTTGGCTTTCTCTAGATAATCGTGTAGTACTGTTTAACTTCCAGGTCAAATAGAAAGTATTAAATGTGTTATTCGGGCCGTTTCGAAAAAAAGCTATTAGTTTGCATATTCAGTTCTCGTCGGAATTAAAATTAAGGAATTTTCCACCATAAATAAAAATGTATAAAATATTTTTAAGAATTTTGAAAAATTGTTCCACCTTTCATCAGAGTGAATATCTTATTTTTAAAACCCTGTTATTTAATTTTTGAGCGAAAAAATTTTTTTTTGTAACAATCCTTGTGAGATGGCACCAAATTCCACATCAGTTGGTGCTTTGTGTGACTACAAAGCCATAAGGAATCCATAAATATTTATTGTGTTTTCATTAGTTTGCATATGCGGTTCTAATTAAACAGAATGCTTATAAAAGGAGGGCATTTAGCTTTGTTTTGCAAATTTGTGTTAAATTTTTATGGTGTTTGTAATGCAAATGTCTTAAATAATATTTATCTATATTAAGTACTTACACGTTAATATATGTACAAGTATGTATGCATGTACCAATAAAATGGTACATATTATACAAATGAACGTCATATTCCCAGTTATTTCATTCAGGCAATTAAACGGTTTGTTACACTTCGAAGTGTGAACATTGCATGCTCATGAATTGTGTTATTATTTGTTTGTGTGTACTCACATCTCAATTACATACAACAATATAATAATAAAGAATTCATAAAAAATAATCAATGTGGCACTTTAAATTTGTTACTTGTTGCACAGTGTCGTAATAGCGGGAGAAATGAAATGTCTTCAGCTAGCAAATAAACTTTATTTTTCTCTCTTTTCTTTTTAGCGAAAGACTACTTCTCTGAAACAGCATCAAAATGGTTAGCAGTAGCTATAATGTTTCAATGCAAGGTCCTCCAGAGCCTGCGGAAGACTTAAAAAAATCAGAGAGTTTACCGGGACCAAGTGACTTTCAGGCAACACAAAAGTAAGTCGGTCTGTTTAAATGAGTTATTTGCGCTTTTCCAAACACTTTTCTTTTGGTCTTTTATTTGCAGCAAGAGTAGTACTATAGAAAAGAATTATCCTTATTCGGAGTTGGTAAGTTGTAGTTGTGAAGAAATTAAATTGAAAGTCAATCTTAAAAATTATATATGATAAATGGTCGGAAAATATTATAAAACAAACTTCAAATCTTATCACCAATACAAATATTATGTTAATACTCGCCGTAACTAACACTCCCCAGACTAATTAGTACCAAGCGTTATGCCATTTTGTACTAAATGAAGTCTAAATACTTTAAAGTACCAGTACTCAGTATTTTTACGTAAACATCATTGGTTGTTGTAGTCATTTTATAAAAAAAAATCCTTTTCCGGAATCAGAATCGCTCTGATTGGTAAAACTATATGAACGGAAGTTAGTAGAAGTCTTTCGTTTTCCTAAAGTATGTTTTCGGTGAGATTATGTCGATACTCAGACCAACAAAAGTTATTTACGTTACGTTACGTTAAGTTAGAGTTCTATTGAAGACTTATTACTTAGAATTCGTCATATTCATTCCAGTTTCGTTATGCAACAATATGGGATCATTTGACCATTGCCATCGGTGTGTTGGCGGCATCGCTAGCTTCAGTTTGCGTACCATACAATGTCATCATTTACGCCGAATTCACGACGCTGCTCATAGATCGCGATGTGGGTAACGGTACCTCAACGCCTGCGCCGATTTTGAATATTTTCGGCGGTGGTAAACAGCTGTAAGTGTTGCAATTCGTTAATAAATGAATTTATACCTATAAATATCGTTTGATTTTAGTACAAGTGCGACTCATGCCGAGAATATGCAGGCGGTTAAAGATGATGCGTTGGCTTTCGGTTTGGGCACGGTGGCTGGTTGCGTTGTCCAGATGTTGCTATTAAGTTTGGCGGTCAATATGTTGAATACAGTGGCATTGAAACAGATTGCGCAGATACGAAAATTATTTTTGGAGTCTATTTTGCGTCAGGATATGTCTTGGTATGACACTTCCGCTGGCAATACATTTGCCAATAAGATGACAGAGTATGTGTGAAGTGATTGTTTCAACTCTTACGACATTTCTCTAAATCATTTAATTGATTGCAGGGATTTGGATAAAATGAAGGAGGGAATTGGCGAAAAGGTTGCGATGTTTGTATTCCTTATAATGACGTTTGTAGCGGGTGCTATCTTCTCATTTATCTATGGCTGGCTCTTAACACTCGTAGTGCTCAGTTGCTGTCCGTTTATTATTGTATCAACGGCACTGGTGGCTAAAATTCAGGGGACTTTCACAGAAAAGGAATTGAAAGCTTACTCGAATGCCGGTGCGGTCGCTGAAGAAGTCTTCTCGGGCATACGTACGGTATTTGCTTTTAGCGGCGAACGCAAAGAAACGGAAAGATTCGCCAAATTGCTGGTGCCAGCTGAGGTGATGGGTCGAAAGAAAGGTTTTTACTCCGGTGTCGGCGCTGGCGTTATGTGGTTCATTATTTACATTGCCTATGCGATAGCTATTTGGTTTGGCATTCAATTGATATTGAAGTACCGCTATATGGATGAGAAAGTATATACCGCTGGATCGTTAGTTATTGTACTATTCAGTATTATAATGGGTGCACAGAACTTGGGCTTCTCATTGCCCCATGTGGAGGCATTCGCCACGGCAAAGGGGGCGGCACAAAATGTCTTTGCCACCATCGATCGCACGTCAAAGATTGACCCCTTGAATGAGAGTGGCGCCAAAGTGGAAAAAGTTGTGGGTGATATAAGTTTCGAAAATTTGCATTTCCGTTATCCCGCACGACCAGACGTACAAGTACTTAAAGGGTTCTCATTAAATGTTCGCGCTGGCCAAACCGTTGCATTAGTGGGACCATCGGGTTGTGGTAAGTCGACCACATTGCAGCTGCTGCAGCGTTTCTATGATGCACCGAATGGTTGTGTACGTCTCGATGGACGTGATTTGCGTGAATTGAATGTAGGATGGTTGCGTGCACAGATTGGTGTAGTCGGTCAAGAACCAGTGTTATTCGCTACCACCGTTCGTGAGAATATACGTTATGGCAAACCCTCGGCAACACATGAAGAAATTGAGAAGGCCGCCCGTATGGCCAATTGTCACGAATTCATTGTCAAGCTACCAAGCGGTTATGATACGATGGTGGGCGAACGTGGTGCGCAAATTTCTGGTGGCCAGAAACAGCGTATAGCCATTGCACGTGCACTCATACGAAACCCCAAGATATTGTTGCTGGATGAGGCGACCTCGGCTTTGGATCCCACATCCGAACGTCGTGTGCAGGACGCACTTGATGTGGCCAGTCAAGGACGTACCACCTTGGTGGTGTCACATCGTCTTTCGACAGTGACCAACGCTGATTTGATAGTATTTGTTAAAGACGGTGTTGTTGCTGAGCAGGGTACACACGATGAACTTATGCGCTCCGGCGGACTTTACTGCAAATTGGTAATGATATCGAAACGTAAGGAAGAAGAAGAGGCGTTAGCGAACACCTCCAAAACAGTGCGACAGCGTAAGCAACAATTGCAAGTGGATGATAACTCCGACGATGAAGATGAAACGAGTATGGACGAAGCGGACACGGAAAGCGTTGCAAGCAGAAGTAGGATAAACAAACAATTTTTGTTTTCATTTGCTAAGCATAATATTGCATAATATAAACTGTTCTTTTACAGAAAAATCGAAAAAGAAGAAGCCTAAGGCGGAAAAGCATAAGATTACTTTTGGACAACTGATGAAAATGAATGCTCCCGAGTGGCGTTACATACTAATCGGCTGCATAGCGGCCATGCTGCATGGTGCTACATTTCCAACATGGGCTGTGCTCTTTGGTGACTTCTTTGGCGTAAGTAACGCGTAATATATAAATACAAATCTATATATTTTCATACATATATTCGATTTGCCTTTAGATTCTATCCGATCCCGACGACGATTACATCACAAGGCAATCGATATTCTTTGCAATTTTCTTCGTCATTATTGGCGTTATAAGCGGTGTTAGCTCACTTTTACAAACCTATATGTTCAGCACCGCGGGTGTGAAAATGACATCTCGTCTGCGTAATGATGCGTTCAAGGCCATAATAAGGCAAGAGGTCGCCTACTTCGATGACCAACGAAACTCAGTGGGTGCGCTATGTGCACGCCTCGCCGGCGATTGTTCGAACGTGCAGGGTGCAACGGGCTCGCGCATTGGCATCATTGTGCAAGCCATCTCTACACTAACTATCGGCGTAATTCTATCGTTCACATACTCTTGGAATTTGACACTGGTCACCTTGGTTACTGTGCCGCTCGTGTGTGCTTGCATACTGTTCGAAGCACGATTCATGGAGGCGAGCACGCATACAGAGAGATTGGCAATTGAAGATGCGTCGCGTGTTGCAGTGGAGGCAATAGCTAACATACGCACCGTAACCAGTCTTGGACAGGAACGCTATGTGCTGCAGCGTTATTATGATCAAATAGACAAAGCTGATAAGGCGTGTCGCAGGAAGGTGCGCTACCGTGGTTTGGTGTACGGTATGGGGCAAACGGCACCCTTCTTAGCCTATGGTATTTCTTTGTATTACGGTGGTATTTTGGTAGCCAATGATGGGCTCCCCTATGAAGATATTATAAAGTGAGTCCAAATAAATGTTTCAAGTATTGTTCGTCCAACTAAAAAATATGCAAACCTTTAGAGTTTCCGAAGGTCTTATTTTCGGCTCCTGGATGTTAGGTCAGGCTCTATCATATGCGCCCAATGTTAGTGCTGCCGTACTTTCGGCAGGACGCTTACTAAAACTGTTTCAACGCACACCCGCCTTGTACAATCCGTCAGATAAACCATATAACACATCCATAGTGAGTTCTCAAACTATTATACGTTAGTGCTGTTAAAGCTTTATTCATACATTTCAACATTTCAGAAATCTGAAGGCGACATTACTTATGAAAACGTCGATTTCAATTACCCCAATCGCAAAGGCATAACTATCTTGCAGAACCTTAGTTTAACCATCAAAGGTGGCACTACAGTGGCTTTAGTCGGACCTTCAGGTTCAGGCAAGTCCACATGTGTACAACTACTGTTACGTTATTATGATCCTGTTCGTGGTGAAGTCAATGTGAGTGGTGTACCAACAACGGAATTCCCATTCGATAACTTACGTGCCGGCATGGGTCTAGTTTCACAAGAACCCGTTTTATTTGACCGGACCATTGCTGAAAATATCGCCTACGGTAACAATTTCCGCACTGACATCCCTATGGCTGAAATTATTGAAGCAGCGAAGAAATCGAACATACATCAGTTTATCACCTCTTTGCCACAAGGCTACAACACGCGTCTGGGCAGCAAGGGCGCTCAATTGTCTGGTGGTCAGAAGCAACGCATTGCCATAGCACGCGCTATGGTACGCAATCCGAAGATATTGATATTGGACGAGGCTACGTCGGCATTGGATATGGAAAGTGAGAAGGTGGTGCAAGAAGCACTGGACGCGGCGCGCAGTGGTCGTACTTGTCTGACCATTGCGCATCGACTTACCACAGTGCGAGATGCGGACCTCATATGTGTGCTGAAGAAAGGTGTGGTAGTGGAGAAAGGCAATCACGAAGAATTAATGGCATTGAATGGCATCTACGCCGAGTTGTATATGATGCAGCAAGTAGCCTAATGGCTGGATCATCTGGGCAGTTACGTTATATGTCATTAATTTGTTATTCAAGATAACCTGATATTTATGTACATAAAGTTAAGTCGAATGTAACGTAGCTTTAACTTTATTGTTATTTTTTAAGAGTAAACTAGATAAATACATAGAATTTTAATTTAATATCTTAAATCGTTAAAGATCGGTTCAAGGTTTCAAGGTTATTATTTTCTTCCAATACCTCATTTATTTTGATTTTTAAATTAGTCATATCTCATTTTATATTGCTCTGAAAATATCTGGCTGGATAAGAACTACTGGTCCCACTATATATTATTTCTTATTTCAGCCATCGCTCAATTCTTTCTTAAAGCCAATAGCCTTTATGGAAACTACTTATAAAAGATAAGTGATATACTAATTTTGCTTCAGAGCCTACTGTCCGTCATAGCGCCAGGATTGGCAAGCGCATTTTTACGTTCTTGTATGGCGCACGTAAGTTTTCGGAAGGGACCCAAAGGAAGTCCTAAAGACTTCAAATCCGCTTCGGTTAACAGTATCAAAGTGTCCAGATCAATTTGCTGCTTCTGAAAACTAAGATAAAAAAATCATGTCACTTCGATTTGCTCTCAAATCTTTTTATGTCTTTAAAATACTCACACAGACAAATACTCATCCAAGCCCCATGCGGTGAGAAAACGCGCTATTGGATTGCCCGCATTGTCCTGCTCATCGTCGCTATAGCCATCCGCACCCTCAGAATCGGAGTCAGATATATTGAGAAAAGAACGTTGTTTGTTGCTACGCGATTTCGTCACTGTTGCACCGCTACTTTGCCTTGTCGTCGTGCTAGTACTCGTGGTGCCAGTTTCCAGGTCATGTGGCATATAGTTATCTGGCTGTAATTGACTGAGCGCCGCAGTCACTGAGCGACGGAACGCTATGCTGCCTAACATTGGACGATCGAATAGACCAGCTGGCCGTTGCATTGCGAACTCCTCACTTAATCTTCCGGTGGGTATTAGCGAATCTCCAAGAATGTCGGGTTGTGAAAAGGAACGTGAAAGTGTGCCGTAACCCAACTTAGTGGTTTCACGTTCCCGATCACTGCACGGTTCGTCCACTTCGAAAACATCGCTGATTTTGCCGCGTTTGCTGTTCTCATCGTTTGAGCTGAACGTGCCCACATACAAGACCTCCGAGTCGCGTTGCACTCCTATAAGCGAGGTTACCGTGCGTTTGCCATCCGGTTCAATGCCACCAATCTTGAAGCCGGTCTCTTCTGCTTTACTTGAATGATTACATGTGTGTTGGTGACTGCGCAACTTCTTCTGCATCGTACCGGCACGACTCGCAAGCGAACCTACACTACCGCCGCTACCGCTGCCCGGTGATACGAGTTCACTAAATTTCGTGGCAGTACTGCCGCTACTAATGCTTGGACAAGGCGCAGCAGCTGACGACGAGTCGCGCGACGGTTTGTGCAGATTTCCTTGGCTGGACCAAATCTTCTGTTTAAGTGTTGATAACATTTTAGACTTATTGCCGCTGTTCGTGAGTGTCGTTGCTTTGCTGCTCGTATCAAAGTGTTCACTTTCTAGTTTCTGTTGACGTTTCATATATTCGCGCATGCGTTTCTCACAATTCTTCTCCGCAAGTTCACGCATAGCTTTGGCCTTTTTCCTGCAAAGGAACATAACATGAAAAAATGTTTAGAAGAATTTTAGGTGTATGAATAAGCTTACTTGTCGTTGGTCTCGAAATTCGCTGTGGCGCTATCCAAATACCGTAGAATGTCATCGCGATTGTTGATGGCGGCCAAATCTTTAGCACTATGACGATCAATATCAAGCGCATAAATATTTACGCCGAATTTCACAAGAAAGTCCACACAATGCAGATGACCCTTGGCTGAGGCTAAATGTAGCGCCGTATTGCCGAATTGGTCACATTTGTCAGGGTCACCTCTTAGAAGAGATAACAATTACTATATAATTTTATATATGTATGCAAGTAGTTAATTACCCTCTACCACAGAGCAAACGCAATGCATCCAAACGTCCCTCAAAGGATGCCCATAGCACAGGAGTCATAGAATCATCGTCTTTGGCATTGGCATCTTTACGTGTAGCTTCCTTTAGAACGTCAAGTAAGCCATCTTTTGCCGCTCTGCAAATTAGCAAATTTGAAACATCAGTAAAAGAATCTGCTGTCAGTGTCTTCTACTACTTGAGTCTACTTTCCTTTTACCGTGATTGCATTTCCTACTAAATTAAAACATTATTGATAAGATAAGCCTCATGGGACATGAGTCAAACAGACTCAGAAGCAATGGATGAAGAATGGGAATACGAATGTTAATTTTCAACGCACACATTTTTATTGAACATGAGGCTTAAGAAGAATGAACTTTTGTATTTCAATGGAGTACGGAAAATAACACCATACTGAGCATCACGATTTCCATAAAAGGAAGAAATAGCTTCGGACAATATAAAGGGTTCTCAGCGGTCATATATTTACTGTGCTTAGAGAGATTGGAAGAGAATTTAAGATCCATAATGAATGCAGATAGAAGATTCTCAAATAAATGACTATTTGTAATTAATTATTTATCTATTCTCGATTAATTTTTACTAAACGCCTATGTTTACCTTTTGTACAATGAACAACCCTAAGTAAGACATGGTATCGGAATCGTCCATATAACATGAAGTAAAATATTGTATGTATAATACTTTGGATATAAAAGGTGTCCTAGATCTATTAGTAGCTGACAACGAATTCAAAACGACTTTTTAGTGAAATTATAAAATCTAAAGTCGAACTGGAGCGGTGGAACCCGTGAAATCAGAAGCTTGCTTGTAAATACCTCATATTTTATTATAATATGTCTCTGGTATAAGCGCAGATGATATACATACATATCTATGTACTATATAAATGCATATATGTATGTATGTATGGTTGATTGGTAATAATTGAGAAAGATGACAATTGCAAACGTGTTGAACTTTATCTGAAGTCAAGAATGTTGTTGTTATGTGAGGAAATGTATTTTTAATATACCATATGCAAGTGTATATACTTATATATATGTATGTTTGTATGTATGTGTTTGTAAGAATATTTAGGTACTCACTTGTGAAATCTTTCTGAAGACATGCCTGGTTTTTTGCTTCTTTTTAATGACTTTCAATTCGCTGTTCGTATGCGATAGACTCCACAATGATCACGTTTCACATATAGGCCACTCACTCAACAGTCAGTGGGCAAAATTACTTGTACATGTATGTATATATGTATTTAAAAAGAAATTTATGTTGTATGTTTTTATGTATGTATCTATGTATGTATCATTCACTGCACTTTTGTTTCATTACTGTTTCGGACTGTAAGAGAATGCCAATGTTTTGATTTGACTAAAAAAAAAACGTTGAACGTTGCTTGTATGCGCATATGTATGTGTGTAAATATGTATGACAAAATAATAATAAAAACATTGTTCATTAACCTTTGTTATATATATGTATATTTTCGCGGCCTATCGGTTAATGTTCATCGAAATCTGTTTTGATCGAGAGCCTATATATTTTTGGAACCACTTTTTCTATTATTAACATGTAACCAACCGTCACTCGAGTTCAAAGCCCACCGGGTGGCAGTTAAGATTAAACCCACTCCGGCTAAAATATGAGTATGTGTAGAAGTGTGTGACATCAAAATTACTTCTAGTAAAGACTCGGCCTAGAGATCAATTAAAAGTAATATATGTATGTATATGGATATTTATAGCGAAATGTTACATTACTTATGTGTGTACATACAATGTAAATATTGTGCTATGTTCATACACATTAAATGAAACGTGGTACGCTATAACGGTACTTTAATTTAAAGTTCACTCAACTGTTGACAGATAGTTGACGAATGTAATAATTTCGTTGACATGTAGGTACATACATATATAAAGACTAAATAATGAATAAATATGCTTATACGTATGTACACTTTTTGTTGTATATACACTTCCATTAATTTGTTTTAGTGATTTTACCGCAGAGTCAACAAAAATACCAAACACAAACACAACCGAAATGTATTTGAATAAAGCGTAAACACACACAAAGAAACACACAGGCATATGCTGAAAAAGTTGTTATAATTACCACTGGCTCTAATCACAAAAGAAAAAAACATGAATAGTGTTCACCAATAATTAGTATATGCAAAGTATATGAGCAAAAACAATGTATAACTTTATGTACAACACAAAATAACAAATACAATTGACTACAACACTATTGTAGTGAAGCGACGTGTACACACGCAGCTGCAACTTTTTCTTAACGCGTCCCAAGCGAGTTTTCTTTCTACCACTTCTATCACTTGGCTGCAGCAAGTGTTAACGCGATCACTTGATTCACGGAGTTGTTGGCGCAATGAGTGGCATATAAAGCAGGGATAAAGGGATGTCCAACTTATTCCAGCGTGAGAGCGCCTCAAAATAAGCGTTTTTTATAACAATTTGCATTATTGCCAGACCAGACAAAATACAAATTTTTGGGCATTTAAATTAAAATACCCAACATTTATTACGGTTAAAAAAAATTTTATACTGAATTTTTAATATAAAAATTACATATTTAAATTTCTTTTAGCGATATTAAGGTACGTTAAAATTGCTTGTTTTCGAACTTTCAGTAATAAATAAGGAAAATTATCACTTGTCAACTGACAATTGATAATTTTTTTACAATTTTCCATGAAAAAATTAATTTCCCTATGCTGCATATCATAAAAAATTTCTTTACCCTCTTTTAAATTTCGCGTTTATATTTATATTTATTGTTTTAAGCTCTTATAAGTAATCTTGCACGGCGTTCAAAAATGTCTCTGTCGTATAATTTTTTTAGCAACATTTCAATATGGCCGTTCCAGTTTCCCAATTGCGAAACGTCAAAACCTACTGATTCCAGTCAACTGTCAAAGATTGGTAGGTTTTGACGTTTGTCCGTGCGCTCTCACTTCCAATGAAAATAGAGTTGGACATCTCTTTATCTCTGATATAAAGACTGCAGGAACTTTAGCTCGTGGAAAGCGTTTTGGCCAACATCAGTTGTTGTCTAATGAGAGTGTGCTTAGTTAACTTGGTATGCAGAATTTGAGCTGAGCCGTACATGGTAATGAGAGTTTTTTTGTCTCTTTGCCAACGGATGGTTGCTGAGCACGGAAATTTGTAACTAGTTAAATTTTGTGGTAGGTGTCTATGCTGTTTTTAACTTTACAAAACTCAGTTCCGGTTGTCGCTAATAAAAAATTGACCCCTACTTGGCAGCACTATGAACAAAAATTTTAAATAAGAAGAAATAAACTAAACGGAGAACGTAAAATGCGTAAAATATACGAAATTTCTTTAAACATTAATTCTTCATATTTTGCGCTGAAACCAAAACCAGCAGAACGATGGAAAATATATATTAGAACACAGTGGAAATATTTACATAGAATCGGTTTGATTTTTTCTCTAAATCACCTGAGGGTTAAAGCAGGGTTGCTGATCAGATAATTCTTATATTACCAAATTTTTGTACTTTAGTTTATTTCTTATATTTATTTTTTAAATTAGAAACAAAACTATATCTAATTGACTCTTATTCTCCAAAAATATAGTAATTTGTAATTTTTTACAAAATTTGTTCACGTATTTATCAAAAATCCCTTTAGTACTTATCTCAACTTTGAGTTGCACGAAATGCAACACTGTGCACCCAGTGGGGTCATGTCAAAAATTGAAGTGAAAAACTGCAAAGAAATACACAGATAAATAAGTACATAAATAAGTATTTTCACTGATGCTGCTGTTTTGTACTTTCGGGGAGGAGTATCAACCAGCGCCAATAATAACCACTAACAGCAGCAACATCAGTTCAAGAAACAAACAAAAAAAATATTTATAGTGATTTTTGCATATTGCTCGGTCTCCACCGAGTCATGGAAATCGCATCAAGTGTTAAATAAAAAGCAAACGAAACTGGTGAGAAGACATTCAGACAGATTGTCTGCTGTACGCGACTCTTGTTGTCGCCTATTTGGCAACATCTTACCACGGCTGGGTGTCTCAACGACTTCAACGTTTTGTAGGGTCTTACGAGATTCCCTAATGAGTCAGCCCAGCTAAGTGATCTTGCTAGTTTAGTAAATAGTTTATCGATGCATATGTACTTTATTAATACCATCAAAAATCAGAAACTGCCTTGTCGCTCATCTTTACTGCCACTGATGCACAAATAGAGTATTTAACTATTATAAAAATTGTTAAATGATTTGTTGCATACACTAGCGCTTTTAATTACAAGGTTCGTTTCGGTAGGCCGTCGCCAATTGTCGGGCAGTCGTCAAGCAAGCAATTAGTAACTTATTTACCACACACTTTACAATTAACTATCGTAACACTGCGATGGGTAATTGCCTGCATTGCTTCCAGACATCGTCCGATAATGCGGGTTCACCAAGCATGGCTTCAGCGCCCACCTGCCAAAAACCACATATAGAAGGTAGGTATTATTAAATATTAATAATTAGTAGTAATTCATCAATAAAAAGTATTACAATACATAAAGGCATAATCAAAATATGATTACTATTTCACTTTAATTAAACAAAGCATTCTGAGAAAAGTTATGTTGTACTGATTGTATAAAATTAAACAAATACATTTTCTTATAATTGTAATTCAAAATTTCAGTGAATAAATAATATTTCTACATAAGAAACCCAAAAATATATATCACCAATCATTACAGAAACGGATGAATTGCTCTCGCCCAGAAGTCCACTCAAGAACGCAAACAATTGTGATACTAAGCGAAGTAGTTTTAAGAAATCTTTGGTTCTACTTAATGGAAATGCCACCACCATGAGTGATATAATAACAACGGGTAAATAACCATAAGTAAATCAATGTTGAAAGTGGAATATTTATATTTGTCTTAAACTTTATTATAGCCGTAAAGGAAACGCTTGAAGTGTCAGATAATACACTTAACCAGCTTTTCGAGGAATATAAAGATCCCGAGGAAGATATGATACTCACTGAAGGTATTGAACGTCTATGTCATGACCTCAAATACCAGCCTGACGAATTTGCAATACTTGTGTTGGCCTGGTGTTTGGATGCATCTCAAATGTGTCGATTCACCAAGTCGGAGTTCATTGAAGGTCTACACAAGATGTGCGCAGATACTATCGAAACAGTACGAATAAGACTGGAGCAAACCATTGAAATGCTCAAAGTGGACACAGAAATGTTTAAACAACTCTACCGTTTCACATTTCGGTAAATTGATTATTAAATATTTGAATATAAATAATTTTACATATGACTTGTTTGCAGTTTTGGTTTAGAGCCTGATCAGCGGATACTCTCCTTGGATATGGCCATCAGTCTATGGAAATTGGTATTCACGGTGCATACGCCAGAACTGCTCGGTAACTGGATACATTTCCTCGAGCAGCACCCCAGCATACGTGGTATTCCAAAAGACACATGGAATATGTTCTTAAATTTCTCCGAACAATGTGATATCAACAATTATGACGATACGGAAGCTTGGCCCAGCTTATTTGATGATTTTGTCGATTACGAACGTTCAAGGCTGACTACGCTCACTGAAATGATTGAAAGTGAAGCCGCAGCTGATGGTAGTTATTGTACGACGAAGGGGGTTGTCGGGGATTCTGCAGAGGACACACAGATAGAGGCATGTGTCGCAGCAGGTTACGTTGACGATGACAACAACAATGATGATTTTAGTCGTCAGACACACCAATCACAATTAGGGAAGTCGGGTACAACGGGAACAACGGGTGTTCAAAGCGCTAACGATGATATCTTATAGTATTAAACACTTGTTCGAAGAACGATATGTCGCGATAATTTAAAAAAAATTTAGTTTTATTATTATTATTTTTTTTTAAATAACTAAAAAGAATTCTTAAAAAACTCAAAAGGCTAGAAAAAGAGGAAATGATTAGCCGCAAAGCATTTCGAAGACGATATTTGCATTTGCGTTTGTGTCGCGCAACGCACTGCTCATTCGAAGATCTCCTTTTTTACAATTAATATTATTAGTATAATAAATAAATGACTAATTTGCTTTGTACTAAATAAATTAATGTTCATTCATATTAGACTTGAAACGGAACGAATAACGCTTTTCCAGTGAGCAACATGGTGCGTTAGATTAAGAATTTTAACACTAAAACCTTATGTTGCATAAACCAATACATACTTACATACATATATAAGTGTATATTTAGTTTTACTTAATTTTCAAGCGCCTTTTGATTATGTGTGGCACATTCCCAACTGTTGCGAATATTTAATTAATTTTTCTGCATAGGGTTAAGTGGGAGATACTATATACGAAGGTAATTTGTAACGTAGCAGTAGTAACGAAAATTTGCGTGCCTCACGAACAATATTACCTGGCGTCCTTCCGTTCTACCTTTATTGAATTGCATAACCGTGTGTGTATTAACAAAATGTTGCCAAAATTTTGTATAGCTAAAAATATAAAATATCTACAATTTCACATACATCCATATATTATTTGAAATGCACGCTGTAAATTTGTGTAACCGAAATTTATTGATTACACGTACATATCAATATATTCTTTTCGCCATTAACACGATTCGTTGCACCACATAAACACAAATAGTTTCATAATTACGATAAGACAATACACATACCATGCTTTGATGTATCGCATCCTTATTTATAATTAAATAAATGTGTTAATCATATTTTGTTATTTCCAATTGTTATACAGTTTGAGACTGTATAAATCCCATGGAGTTACTGAATTACAGCTTTCTTTAAGTTTTCTTTCATTATAATACATATTCTTCATTGAAGCATTAAGCTTAACGAAATACATTTTTGTTTGAATTAATTTATATCATACTTTTGTTTGAATTTCTTGAAAAGTTTATTTCGCAAAGTTCTATATTTTCTAGTTTTACAAATCGAATATAATAACTACATAAATTAGTATTGTGGAAGTTGAATGTGTAGTCAAGAAATTGTCGCAATTTGTATATATGTATGTATGAAAATATATTTGTTTATACTTAAAATGCAAAAATTGTTAAGTATTTAAGAAATAGTGAAGTGTATACACACGTACATACATATATTCTTATACATATATACGTACTATGTATTTAGGCGCTGACTTTCACTTAACACACATGTTATTTATATACGTATTATATAATAAACCAATAAAATGTAACTTTTTGCCCCTACAATTATTTATGTTTTTTCACTCTATAACGTAAAATATTTCAACTAAGCGCCGATGTATAGATTTTATAAAAATTTTCAAAACAATTATTAAGTAATTGTGCAAAATATAAGCTTGATGTAATTGTATGTACGTATTTGTACATATATTCTTACATATTATGAATAATTTTTCTTAGATAAGCTTAGACATTGAAGAGTATGATATCGTGCTTATAAAATAGATAATGTACTCGTAATTATCTAAATTCCTAGAAATACGTAAATTACAGTGTGTAGCACTCAACGATTTTTTCGAAATATTTAGCTTGTTTTATTACCACATGTATTTGTACATACATATGTTTGTATGTATGTAGATACACATTTTACTTTGTATCAAACAATAATGAAAGGAATGACTTAAATATTTATAAAAAAATTGAATTCCAAATTGTAGATAAATGTAAAAATAAATTTGAAAAACATTTCATGTGAAAACCTTTTGCACAATAATAATGTTTTTTAGTTTTTTAGATTTGTTTAATTGAAAAAAAAAAGCAACAAGAAGAATTCATTAAATTTAAGTAAAATTGTGGAAAACGAATTATGCGTGTTTATGTAGTCGATCCATGTGAATTTATTAATTTAGATAAATTACATTACACACATTTTAAGCAGTAAATACAACAAATGCAACTCGAAACAAATTATATACAAATGAGAAAATGTGAATAAAATGTTGCAACACAACAATAAATATTATACTTATACATACATACACATATATGTATGGACGATATGAACAATATTGATTTTGATTTGAAGTGGATTTCTCAAATAGGTGTTCCTCATTTCATTGCACTTGTATGAATATGCAGAGCATTCATCACAGATTGATTAAGGAGTTGAAGGGGTTAAAATTCGTGTAACTGCTAGAAATAAGAACTTGGACAAAAATATAAATGTGCCTCTTTAGCTCAGTGGCAGAGCACTGGTCTTGTAAACCAGGGGTCGTGAGTTCAATCCTCACAGGAGGCAATAACGAAATTTTTTATGCATAAAAATACGTTTTTAATAAATTATCTTCTTATATTCATAAATATTGCACAAAATCTATACACCAATTAACGAAAATCTCAAATTATTTATGTTCTTATGATGAATTATAGACATACATAAATAATATGCTACGAGTTCGAGAGACTTTTAATTTTTTATAAATCCTTAATTAATCTGTGACCCTCGTTTTACACGTTTTACATATATTTTACATAAATATTTATTTAAATACTTAATTTTACAAAAATATTTAAAAGAAATTTGAGTGGGAACATTATTTATTGAATTGTGGTTATGAAAAGAACCTAATTGAAATGCTAACATACGGTAACATTGTTCTAATTGCCGTTGTTTCATGTAAGAACATTGGCAAATAATTTTTGTATGCCTCTTTAGCTCAGTGGCAGAGCACTGGTCTTGTAAACCAGGGGTCGTGAGTTCAATCCTCACAGGAGGCAACACAAGCGAATCTAACTTTTGTTTAATTTTTCATTTCAACACATTCTTTTTTACCTTTAAAATTTACTCGGTTGTGAAATTTGTTTATTGTTTTCAATCTATCCGCATACGCAATTATTGATTTGAATTCTTAAAAATTCTGGTGCGTTCTTAAAATAAGTAAAAAAAAAATAGTTTATATTGTATATTATTAAACTCATTGAATCAATATTTATCTAAGTGGTTCGTGTCGTCAATTACAAGTAAACTTTTTGCGTGTTTAAGTTTTTGTTTTGATTTCATTCAACTTTCAGTTCTAGTTCAATTCAATTAATTTATTGTATGCATTAAATAAAATTTTTAATTGCATCGTATTTCACGTATTATTTTTTAAGAAGTGTTGTAAGAGGTGTAGAACTCACTTAAATACAATTCGATATTTGTTGATCCTGGATCCTGGGAAAACTAACTCGGTATCCTCATAGAGAGGTGAAAAATGTAAGTTTGGTGAGATGTTCGTGGTTGAGAAAGTAAGAAATTGTTTCTAATAAGTGCATTAATATTTGCGGATTAGAATTAGATATAAATTGGTCCAAATTGAAGGTAAATTGTTTGAGCGCCGAACGTGCGCCTCTTTAGCTCAGTGGCAGAGCACTGGTCTTGTAAACCAGGGGTCGTGAGTTCAATCCTCACAGGAGGCAATTTCAATCAAATATTTTTTACCATAATCTATGCTTTCCACAATAAAGAAGTGATCTAATCTAATAAAGAAGTGTCTATTTTAATTTATTTTAAATGATACAACGGTGATGCCAATGTATTTATATCCTTTTTTTTTAATTTCAATATTTATGCTTTTCTAGAATTATTTTTATAGTAAGATAATTCAAAATATATTTATATGGAAAGTCGTCAAAACTTATGTGTTTTTCTTTAAATACATAATTGTATAATATTGCTCATATTACTTATTTATTTAAGGATTTGTAAATGCCGGCAACGCCGAGTCAGCTTTGATGTTGTTATTATTGCCACAGGTTTTGCAATGATTTAGAGAAGGCATGTCTCCACGACAAATTTGACATTTGTCAATTTTACTCGTAGTAGTTCTATCGATTAATTCATTAATAATCAACAACACAATCAAAGAAAACTTTTGCAGCTGAAGTTAATCAACGGAAAAGGCGAAAATATATATTCTGAATTTGTTAGCATATACATTTTATATGCTTATGTCAGCATATACATTCAATATCTTAACAATCGTGGGCAAGATTGCAGAAAGTTGAAGATAATTTAAGTATAAGACCTTGAAAATGGTTTCAGTGTCAGACGCAGCCACATACAATTGGAGTGATTCACGGTTTACGACCATTGCGAAAGTCCAGAATTCATTTGCCACAATTCAATGCGCAATTGAAAACTTTTGAATCTTTAAATGATTTCCATAGATGAGTAAGAAATATCTCAATCTGTTAAAATTTTAGTCTTTAGCAGTGTCGCAACACAAAATAAAAGTTTAGCAGTCATGCCCTGCGAATCATGTCACGTACAATTTACGGTGTTCCGCCGTAAACGGATATGCGCGGACTGCAAGTAAGTAAACTATGTGATATTTAATTTACTAAAATTTTAGATAATTCGTTTTTGTACTCTTTTAAAGGCGATTTTACTGCAGTAACTGCTTATCGACGGCCAAACGTCGGAACAGCAATAGTATACATATATCTTCGGGAGTGCAGTTGTGCAGACGATGTGTTATTTTCGCTAAGCGTCCTCTCCTCCGCACAGATTTGTTACAGCTGAAGCCCAAGGATTTAATTTTCTATCTGCAATCGAAACATGTCTCAACAACTGGTTGTGTTGAAAAAGATGAGTTGGTAGGGTTGGTGCTGACGCATGTGCAACAAATTGATGCAGCTGGTGGTACCTCCGACAATGGTAGTGCACGCAGCTATACCGACTCATCAGCCAATTCGTTCGACAGTTTGAAACAGACGTGCCAAAACTTTTTTACAAGTATTACTGAAAACATAAGTGATTCTCTAAATTCGTTCGATAATAAAAGTTCACCGAAGGGTTCAGGTGAGACAAGGGAACAAACGCGTTCGGAACGCAGTTCAATTGATAGTACAACGACTCACATTTTTGATCAGCCAAGAGTTTCGACTAGAGAAATACCGACTTACGCTAGTTTTCAGCAACAATCTCACAATAATCATAACAACCGTAACATGCAACAATCACAAGTACCGACATCATCACCATTACTTACTATTCCACCATCAACAGCTACAACAAATGCATCAGTCATATCACCAACGCTGGTGAGTAGTAGTACCTCTTCTGTAACTACCAAGGGTAGTAGTCAATCTTCTGTAAGCCCAGAAATTAGCATTAGCTCAATTGATCGCGGTGAGACAGAAGAGCACCCACTTGCCTCAACCTCAAACAGCCAACGTATCGGGCTGACTCGTCAGGAAGCCGGTGAAGAAAATTCCGATTGTGAATGTTCCGATGATGAACTAATAGCCACATTTAGTGGTCTTTCAATGGCGCGTAATAACGAAGTGGAGTCATCAAAAAAAGATGCTCATAAAAATACAGAGACAGATGAAAATATTGGTACAAAATCCAGAGCCAGTGCTGACGTAAACTGTGCTGAGATGTCTTCACAATCGTCATTTGAAGAATTGGGAGCAATTGGAGGTATTTCAGATGAGAGCAAGGCAGCCACTGACACCAACAGTAGTAATATAGAGCAATGGCAAATCCTTGAAACTACAATGCTGCAAAACTCCGCAAACTCCGTTGCCGAACAATCTACATTGTTGGCTAACAATACCGCTGATATCCCATCGAGCAGTAATATTGTTATAAATGAAGCTACAACAACGAATATGCCAAACGATTTACAAGTGGCAGTGCCATTTTTGCAACAGGACCAGGCACAAACTCATGTACCACTGGTGCCACAACGCGTGAAGAAAGTAACGCGTCGCCGTTCAGATAGCTACCTTAATAGACAACGCCAACAGCACGCTAGCGAGGACGATTCTCCAACTGATAACTTTGCACATAATGCGGATATGACGCTGCATGAACAAGATGCAGAGTCGGGCAATAATGCACTTGAGACTGAAGATAAAAAAGGTGTCGCTACGAAACGGGTTGGTAGCTGCCAAAGATGTGGAAAACATAAGGCAACGTTACGTAAACAAGTAGAAAAGATGCGTCGTCATCTGGAAAGTGCTCAACTATCGGAGGCAGAGATTAAAAAAGAGCTTCAAGATTTTCTCAGTTACCTCGAGCAGCGCACTAAGTCGATGGAGTGTTCAGATACAGAAACGATGGGATCGTCTTTGAGCGGTAGAAATTTAGCGCAATCGCCAGAGCAACGGCCAGCCCATGCACAACAACCCAATTTTTGGGAAGAGGCTAGCATGCCTCACTGGGAATATCAGCTTGACGACAATGAGGGAATTCATGTATATGCAGGTCCCACTTCTGGGGCGAACGACTACAATGCTCAGCCCACACGTTTTGTAAACCTGGACGACTTCGAAACTATGTAAGCTTAATTTGAGTTGTCAGATTACGAATATTCAAATCTTTAAATTTTCATTTAGTGATGACCTCGAAGCTTTATCAGTGAAACAATTAAAAGAGATTCTAATGCTAAATCGAGTTGATTATAAAGGTTGTTGCGAGAAGCAAGAACTGCTTGATCGTGTTCAACGTCTATGGAAGAACTTCAAATCGGCGCCAGGTTAGAGTTTTTTATTATTACTATATATGCCCATAACTATTTTTTTATTTTTAACTCATTCGCAGCTGTCGACAAATTGCCAACCGATGAGCTCTGCAAGATATGCATGGACGCACCAATCGAATGTGTCATCCTTGAATGTGGACACATGGCCACTTGTACTAATTGTGGTAAAGTGCTTAGCGAATGTCCTATTTGTCGTCAATACATAGTGCGTGTGGTGCGCTTCTTTCGTGCGTAATTGTCTAGCGATTAATGCCAATTGGAATAAGTGGTTTTATGATAGCGTTAAAAATACTATCTTTCTACTATAATCGCTAGTCTACTAGATGATGTTATGTTAATTTAATTGAATACATTTTAAGTAGTCTTGGTAAATTCACTCTACTTATTGCAGTAATTTGTAAATATTTAAAATAACAAACAATAACTTAAAGGAGTACATTCCAAACCCATCGGTTCAAGACCCAAGTAACCTCAAATGTATGCTCCAAACAAACTATTCATATTCTAAGTCGCTCTGCTTGATGAAATAGCTTTTTAAGTATAAAAATATGTTCAGTTGTTCCTTTTATGTAATGAATGTGCTTTTTTTGTTTGTTTAAATCCTTATGAAGTTTTACCTAATTCAATTATTCTTACCATTTTGTATTTTCTAGTTAAGCTTTTAAAACTTTAATGTATCACTCAGTTTTTTTTTACTAATTTGTTGAGCTAAAGGTGGAAGATGGAAGTATCTCCATCCCATAAGTGCAGTCCAAAATGAAATATCCGAGTCTTACCATTAAATGGCGGTGCACTCGTTGTGATGTCAAATACAATGTACTAATACTTACCAATATCCTAAATCTGTATAGATTTTAGTTAGTATGTAAAATGTAGTCAGTGAGCATCTTGTAATCATAACTTTTCTGCAACGTTTATGTATAAATGTACATATATACATATATACGAATTATTCGAAAATGTTAAAGTACAACGTTTTTTGTTCTTGTGTATTTAATCTACTAATTAAACACATTCCCAATGGGTCCAGTATATGCAATACAAATACAGTACCATGCAATGCAATAAATATTACTTAAAAGAAAGCGAAAACAAATGTACATGTAGAGATCTTATTGTAAAGGTAATATAACATGCGATATACGTAGATACATACAATAAATACATATAACTGGATTATATTGAAATATCATTGTATTGACAAGATCTTAAACAGTTGAGTTCAAACCTCTAACAGTCATACGCACCGATTTATTTAATAATAGTACTTTTTCGTATCATTTAGTACAATGCTACTATTGGCTGAAGATGAAACCCTAAAATATGTTTTTGTTGTTTTTGCTGTCAACTACTGCCGATGTTTGGCGGGGTTTTTTGATTATTTATGGTGATCCAAGTATTCTATCATTTTTGATTACTTAAGTTCATCCTGATTTGTATTATTAAAAGTGCAAATGGCTCGTGAAGTATTTAATGCTTTTGAAGGTTGTGTAGAGGAGATGGCAAATCAACGTCCATCGCTGCAAGACATGGATATAGAAGTATTTCCTGCTAATTCACCCAAAGCGAAATCTTTAATTGAAATTTCAGGTACAACTGAGTCGGGGAAGAGTTTGCTACTGTGGCGCCTAATGGTTCGTTGTCTTACACCAACCTATTTTGGCGGTCGGAATTGTGATTTAATTTTTATTGATTTACGACATAAATTCGATATTGAAAGTTTTGAACAGCAAATTCTAAGTCTAGTTGCAGCATCTGGTGAACAACATACTGCAGCTGAATCACAGTCCGTAGTTGAGAAATGTTTTGATTCCATGCATTTATTAAATTGCTATAGTTCCAAACATTTAAAAGCAGCTTTAGAAATAGTTGATGGGCTACTGTTAAAGCATTCCGATTGCTCAATGGTAGCCATCGATGGTTTAGATGCTTTCTATTGGTTAGATACCTATGAGTGTCGGATTCGCAGGCAAACACATTATGCGCGTAATGTAGAACGTCTTCGCAAATTATGTGACCGTCACGGTGTTTGTTGTGCCTACACTGTTAATGCGACATATTTGAGCGCAAAGAAGTTAAAGGATTTGGATGACAACATGCTTGGTCGAAAATCACTGCAGAAAAGTGTGAAAGTTGAACACAAGTTGCAGCTACAACTGGCTAACAACGGTGAACGAACACTTAATGGGATGCCAGTAGAGATAAGACAACATTCGTTGTTTGTTGTAAAGCAGTAAATTATGTAAGTTCCATTAGCTTTTAATATGTTGAAAACAATTTTATGGCAACATGTGATTGCGATAAGCTAATCAAGGCTAATAATTATTGTTAGAAATGCATAATAATGATCACAGGTGGTAGGAAATCCTTTAGTTAAAAAAATTCTCACTTTTATAGCATACAAAGTTTTACGAAGGATTTAGCAATTCTATGAAAAAATAACAACGTTTGCTAGAATTATTTGAGTTTATAATTTTTCAAAATTTCAAAAGCAAAGTTGAAAGACGTTAAATATTAATCAGTTGATCTGAGCTACTTGTCATTCCAAATAAAACATACTGAGTTGTGTATAATTCTTAATAAGTAGTTCTTTATTTAAGTCATCTTTTTTGGTTTAAATAAAGCAGTCTTGGTAAAAACTCATTCAATAACAAGTACTCATACAAATACAATATTTAATTAGCAAATCTAATTAATTAAGCAGACTAGAGTTGGCACTGTTTAATTCTTATTTTATCTCTTCTATGATACGTTGTCGAAAATATTACATTTTTCGACAAGAATCCACAACTGATTCTCCGCTACTACTCTCCTATGTCATCCGCTTAGAAGTCTAGAATAAATATTTATGCAACTAAATTTTATTACTACCGTTAATTCTCATATTCAACTGCGATTAACCCGCAAGTCTAATGGTGTTTCTAACTCCATGGTGCGCACAGGACTCTCAGCGCCATGTGCATTGGAATTCCAACTGTTGCTGGATCCAGTGCTACTGCCTGTCGATAATTGACTTGTTGTGGCGTAATAATAATCGAGTTGAGCTGACTTGATATTGCAAACATCCTCCTCCATAGCATTAAGGTAGTAGTGAGGTGGTGGCGGCGGCGGCACACAGAGCTGACAAACTGGTATTGCAGCGTCGCTGTAGTCCTTCGCATAGTGATCATCATGTACATGGTGACTTCTAGCCACTAAAACTGCATTCAGTGCTGAAGATGTCATTGTGCTGGGCATGTGTGTTTGTAGAGCAGCCTGTGCTGCTGATGCCGCTTGTGCATCAATAATGGGGTTCTGAACGGGTGTTATAGCAGCGGTGCCAATTAATTGGACAGCATGTTTGAAAGTTTTCACGTGTTTTCGCAGTGATGAGGGATCTGTGTAGCGTTTTTGGCAACCGGGTACTTTACACATATATGGTTTATCCATAGCATGAGTGCGCGTGTGTTTGAAGCGGTCCGAAGAGTTTGAATAGGCCTTGTTACAACCTTCATAGGTACACAGATATGGTTTCTCGCCTGAATGCGAACGAATATGAATCTTGAGATTTTCTGCTCGTGAGAAACTCTTTGTGCACAAATGACATTGATGAGGTTTCTCCTTAGTGTGAGTGCGTGCATGGACCAGCATTTTGTAACGCGCCGAGAATCCGCGCACTCGTGTACATCCATGCCAGCGGCAATAGTATAAACCATCGACGGGTGAAGCTACGGCATGCACTTTGGTCACATGGGCGGCTAATGATTCGAGGGTATTATGATCTCTGTAATTGAAATAAAGAATAGGTATTGTAATTATTAAAGATTTCCAAATTTAACAAAAATGCAGCTGATGGGGTACTGTTATTTGAAGTATGAGGGGATGACGAAATCGGACGTGATCATACATATGAATTCTAATGTGGCGGACATTAAATTGCTTTATGGTTTTTAGACGAGCACATCTAATATACATATATATGAATGTACATACATACATACAAATATATTTGAGAGTGTACATGTGTCGCTTCACAGTTTAAGGTGTTATATATTTTTATGAGGTACAATGACGAATCTTATCAGTTTAGGAAGTGGTTTAATTCCATAAGAAGGCGCAATAAAGCAGAAATGATTAATTTATCGTTTTTGTTTTGTTTTTGGTTTGCTTGGATTACAACTCACCTGCCGCAATCTATCCATTCACAGACGTATTCACTGCGTTTTGGGGTCGAACTGGCGCTGCTGGTTGTAGACGTGGTCATTGTCATCAATTCATGTCGATGCATTTCTGTGCTTATTGTTGTGTCTTCCAAACCAATTATGTCCACTGCCATATCGTCGATATGTTCTGGTGTTGGAGGCATATTACGATCCAAATGATCTTGTCCGATTTTCATAATGACCGATTGTGTGCGTATGTTTGGAGTTTGTGTACTGGCAGGTAATTTGTATACGTCCTTATTATATGGTGGCGTTGTTGGAGGTGTGGGAAATCTTAAATGGTGCATTTGCAATGCCTCATCGATGGTCGTGTGCGATGATTGATTTAGTTGTGGCGACAGTAAATCCAAGTGTGTCCAGCCTTCATAGGCGGCTAAAGCGGCCGAGGCGGCGCTCAAGTGCTGATAATAAGCGCTAGTTGGCACAAAGGCAGAGTTGAAACTACTGCTAAGAAATTTAGAATTTTGTACTGCCATTGCGTAGCAGATTTTATAGTTTTAGTGTATTTAGTATTTAGATAGTACTTTCTGTTTTTAACGTTCAACTTTTGGCTATTTGGAATCTTAAACTTTCAGTTTCAGTTACTTTAGTTACTTTTTTGTTTAGAACCGTTGTCTAGAGCGAATTCACGACAACTGAGTGCGTTTGTTAGCGAACACTCTCATATATGGGTAAGCACAAGCGTGTGCGATAAGAAGCACACATCTTATCAGCCACCTTCTACATACTGAACGAGTAGTTATAGAGTATTTACGTAGTGAATATCAACGCAGACAGGCGAGCGGGGGTGCGCGACAGGTTGGATCAACGGCTATCAGGCAGACAGTCTAAATTGGGTGGGGTGAGTGGCTATTTTTAACTGGAATTGCTGTGCGAAAACCCTTTCTGGCTTCCACAGCGCAGGGAAAGTAGTCGATTTCACGCACTAGCCATCGCATGCCATACAAAACTAATTCACCTGTACACGCACTGAATGGTGGGGTATGCTTATCTGGCCGCAAACGGCTGCTCGTGTAAAACCCAAATTTAGCTGTGCTAACGTTTGTATGATTACGCATGGGCAATCGCCGTCGCTCGTTATCGCGCTACGTGAGGCCAAGAGTAAATAAATAAACATCATTGTCATTGGCGGCGTTGTTGTTGTCATCTGTTATTCTTTGATTGTTAGCGCCGCTTTCGCTAGGGGACCACAGACTGGTTAGATTCTCAGTTGAAGCTGGACGGCTGGGTTTGAGCGGCTAATTGTTATTAGACTGATTGGTTTGTATCTAACTAACATGGCTAGCTGATTCTCATTCATGCATGTTTGTGGTAGACTACTAATATTGATGTCGCTATATGTCTTCTTAAATCTATCATTCACATACATCGTTTGTACTTTTTAGAGTGCCTATTAAAGTGTTTGATCGAGTGATGGGGTTTCAGTTCGAAAATGCTTAACTGCAGAAACGACGAGAGAAACAACCGTTGCGTATAAATTTATCGCAAAAAAATGTTTCTTCGCATGTGTTTGGTTTGTCTGGTGTCTGCTGATCCCTGATAACACGTCAACATGTCCACAATTTTCCACTACTCGCGACGCTTCGTGACGCCAATGCGCTTGAAATTTACCAACTAGCAACAAAAACAATACGCCACCGTTATAGCCCAATAACCACCCAGACGGTCTATCTAGAGAAACAAATACCGGTCATAAAAATTGGCGTTTCGCATACTTCGTGATATCGCATTCTATGTCGACCACTTGTTTATTGATACGAGTAATACATAAATTCTTTACTCTTTTGGCGGTGGGAGAAACACGAGTAGACCCGATCAGTAAATCGTTGCGGACCAGCCTTGTATGATAAGGTACATATGTATGTACGTTTGTGTTAATGCTTTGTCGTGCTAAAAGTCCAGAGTACCACTAGATCGTAGGAAGTAAACATCGGCTGTGAGTGAAACAATACTGTTATTAGCGTTTTAATGTGTCACGTCGTTTCGTTAATTTGGCGCATATGGGCATAGAGTTTCATTCTTGTGCAATTCTCTATTACTCTGCAATATGATTCACTACAACCGAGTGATATCGCTCTCTTTTGGTTAAGTTAGCTTATTTATATATGTGTGGAAATAGGTATTTACACTTCTCACTTTCTTCCCATTGTTGCTATCACTCTACGTAACAGGTGTGGATTGCCTGTGAAGTGGCCCCGCTCAACCCGAACATTCTCCTTATATTTATTTGTTTGATTTAGGTTTTAATTGCTTACGAAGATATTATTTGCTTTAATTTAGATAATAAGATTTTTGTATTTGACTTTCTTGATATTTTATGAGTCCAGTGTCTCAACTTGAGTGTATCAAATGCCTATGTAAAAATATATTATTATAATGGTTGGGTCTATTTTTGTTAGATCCTAAAATTAATGGCACTTATATATCTCTTATCGCTTCGAAATTCAGCAACTTGTAGTTAGCAAAGGCAATCATAGCCTATAGTTGAGTACCAGCTTGCTATATAAGAACTGCTAATCATAATTATAGATCTTTCAATATCGGTACTTGTAGTTTACTAAAAATTTTTCAAAGAATTACATTCGGGCTGATCTAAAATATAGAAAGCAAGTAGACAATGATTTTAACAATGCGAAATCATTTCGAATTTGATAACTTTAAATTTTCCATCGTTATGAAACCATCTGAAGAATTATAAACATATTCGTCCCAAAGCTACCGCGGTACATTTCTCCGATTAAAAACGGAATGTTTTTATTTACAGCTATTTAAAAATAAATGACACTATGACTTCCCATTAATACATTTTCTAAATCGCTAATATTATTATTTAAATTACAAAACCTCTAGATTACACAAACTCGTACTTATGGAGTGTGATTTCCAAAGTAACATACATATGTAGATTCTATATATGTTCTATATATATATATCCCACATGTGTATGTACACATATACTTTTCTTTTCGGTTCAGTTAACCGGTCGTAACCGGTTTTCAAAAATTGCGTCGTCAGCTGTCGGATCTGAGGCTTCAGTTGAACTTTGCTTCGATCGCGCTGATAATAGCCCCCAGCTGATAAATATATATTTACAGACATAACTGCTAATTTGCCTAGAAGCATGACAAGAACGATGGCGCTCATATTATGCCTCAACAAAATAAAAACAAAAAACCGAGACACCGAGTTGCTCAGCGAATGAATGGGTGATTCGTCAATATGCATATTAAAACCCCGATTTTCGTTGGATGCCATAGGAGTACACGTGCCAATATTTCACAAAAAGAATGATAATTTCATGAAAACAAACCGAAATAAATATTCATTCGGTTTGTATTGAGACAAATATTTATATGTATGTTCAAGTGAAATCCAACATTTTGGAAGAGTCATTTGTCACTATCTGAACGGGCATATTTTGAAAACAATGGTCACAATTAAGTGCGCTTGATCTGTCTAGACTTGCAAGTTCGTAATAATGTTTTTCTAGAAAGTCTAAGAGATAGCCTAATTTTAAGTTTAAGTTTAATTTTCAAGATATTTTTAGTTTACTAAGAGAGTTGCGAAACTTGAATATGATTCCAATTGAAGAAGATCACCAAAAACGGAAAAGCTTAATTGATGAGCGATCAGTGAATTGTAACTGAATTAAGTAGGAATGATCTCGATTTCTTGTTAAATTAAAGAAATTTCAATTTGTTAATTGGTTCAGAGTTATTCTCTCGCAAGGGCTAAGAAAGCGATTCACCTGAAAACATCTCATAGCAAAATATATTTGTAGAATAGGTAATTGCATTAGCGAATTGCGTCAGACAACAATTTCGCCTCATAGCCTCATCTAACATGCACTTCATATATAATCCCACACTACACTAGAAGCGAGACACGTACTTATATATCTAAAATAATAATATATGGAGATCGATTTGCAACAAACTTAGCGCACAAAGTACAATTCGTACAAGTGTTCTATAAATACGAGCGGCACTCAGACAGGCACTCATACCAGTTCGAAGTAGTTCGTTGGTGTGCTGATTATAAGCGAGCGATCCCAATAGATTTAATGGCCGGCACTTCAGTCAAGCGATAACAACAGTCCAATTAGTATATATATGTGTTGTTGGAGACGTGTTATTGTTGTTGTGAGTGGCGAATGAGTTGGCGGGTATTCAGACGATTAGGTTGACTAGTCGTATACCATTGAGATTAGCGAACGTTCACGCCGCAACAGGCCGCCGCTGCTGGTGGTATTACCCAATACAATGATAAGTCCAACGCACACACACACTACTCACACATGTCTGTGTTCATAGAGAAATTGAAGTGAACATGTGATGTGGAGGGCCACAGTGCCTGATCGTCGTGTATTTATGACTTATTGTATGATGATATTGGAATGTACGGCGCCTGTAGTGCTACTCTGTTGTCTGTTTGTAATTGTTGTACTCTGCGTTTCGCATGAACTGAGTGCTGGAGTGTATCAAGGACTCGCATCAGTCTGCGTGTTATCACAGAGTTGGCTTTGCAGAATGTTGCGCAGCTGTTGTAAATGCCATCTACTTTTATGCTTCGGTAGAACAGGAATCCAATCTAGTGGGACGAGTTGTGAGACGTGATACCGGTCAGACATCCGCAGCGTTATGTCAGCGCTTGTCATTTAATAACTGAAGATTGGCCAGACGGGCAAAGTCCAAACGCGCCTGTGCCTCTTTGATATCGCCCACACAACCACACATGCGCATACTTATTGCGAGTTCTAGACATTGTTCGATCGCTATACTGCAATCATAATACTCACCACCCTCTATAAAGCTTGCTTCTGTGTAGGCAAAAAAAAAATCAAAAAAGAAAAGTCAAAGCAATAGCAATAAAAAGTAATGAGTAATTAAAAAAACTCTGTCAATCTATTAACACGCGTCGATTGTTCTGATCTAGTCTGGCCGTTGCCCCACTTGATATGAAATCTATCAATATGCTTTGGTGCTCTATGGGGAACAATCAATACTTTGAAACATAGCATTTGGCATTGCATGTGACAACTCAGCCTAAAAAATGAAGCATGTGTTCGAACGCTAGCAAAAATATACTCAGCCCAAACTATTAAAGGTATTTCCTGTTTCCGTTCAGCTCATTAAAAAATGTTTTTAATATATAATATCAAACTTTTCATATTTACATATAAATAATATAATGACAATTTCATATCTATTTCTAAGGGAATAATTAAATATCAAGCATAAATATAATGTGATGAGTACGGCCTAATTCTGTCAGTGCCCATCTGAAGCACATACATACAAATATAAATTATTAATAATAATGTTAATAAAGTGCGGTTTTAGGTGTCCACCCTCCACCCCATCACGGCATGTGTGACAAAGTGTGATCAGCCGTTATATATGTATACATAACAATAAACCGTTCTACAAATGGACCAGTCTAGCTTGTTTCCAATATGTACTCGAAAATGTTATTTTATGAAAGAGTACACTTCAGCTGCCGCCGTGCCGTGTCCATCATCTTTGCCATACTAGGCATACCAACAATGAGTACGCCAAGCACGACCAGACAGCATGGTAAATACGTAATATTTATTGTTGATACATTTGTTTTTTATTGTATTCCGAAATTTTAGATAATCACGTCTAGACTTAGCTAGCGGCAACAACAACAACAACAAAAAGTGGAGTAGCAACAAAACTTCAGTACGCTTTAGGTGCTTGATAATATATTTTTGGCATACAAGTATTTAAGCAAATAAACAAACAAGCAAACAAACAAACTACCTCATGGTTCGCATGTGCAAATGTAGTTATTTTTAATATAAATCGCAAGTAAAGAATAAAAATAAAAAAACAAGTAGAAAATGTGTGATTTCAAATGCAGTTAAACTGATGTATGCACACTTAAGTTTAATTGTTTTCAGCTTAAATATTATTTAATTTGTATTAGCTTTCAAACTTTTTAATTTTTAAACAATTATTTTAAAGTCTGCACAATTATTTAGACTTCTATATAATATAATATTTGCAGAGCGTGGAACGTCTAGCGTATTTTTGGTTGTACTGTTAGAGATTTTGAATTATTTATTAAATTCTTAAATTTTTAATGAGCTGAAATTTATAACCGATATTACTTTAAGATATGTCATAAGTGTTAAGAGATATATTTATATATGTGTGTATGTAATTTTGTTTAAAGCAAAAAAAAATTTTAGTTGAAAACATAAAACTGAGAAAATTATATCTGAAGTAGTTAATATTCCACAATTCGCTGTATTTCATTAAAATTTTCGAAATGAAACCACAGAGACGCCTAAAAGATGATTAAAGTCGACGTAGTGGTATTCAAATGTGCGCAAATGCAGAGCTGTATATATGTAACTGTTGCCATTTAAAGAGATTTTTAAACATAATAATTTCAAGTCGTTAATCGGACATGTGAATAGTTCGAATAACTCTTTTCAAAGTTATGTGTGTGAATATATTCTCATATACGAGTAAATTGAAGCACTTTTAAAATGTCTGACGAATTTGAAAGATGTGAAATATTGTAATAAAAATGTAAAATTGCTGTTTCAAAATGCTCGTAAAAGGATAAAGGTTTCACCTAACTATTTACAAAATTCGATTTATGAAAGCTTGGTAACACGGCAATAAGTATTTAACCATAAATTAAATACTATTTAAAGTTCATAACAGGAAATATAGAATCTAACCAGACACTATTTACGATTATCACACTAGGTACATATATTTATAATCACTTCACATCGTGTTTAATGATCTGCAATAAATTAAAAAAATTAAGCGAACACTTGTAATAAAAACACACACTATTTTTTTTCTTTATACACATTACCTACTTTATACTTCATACTATAACAGAAATTTAAGAATTAGTTAGATTCCAAATAGCCCAGTTGCCAATTATTTAAATATAAAATTGTTCACACTACCAAAATAATTCTAACATTTTTAAATTTAATATTTGTCCGCAAATAAACAATTAAATGAAACGTTTTAAATATTGTAGCAAAAAATTTGGATATGAAAGAATACCTGCACGTTAATGATCGCAACGCTCAGCGCAAAGTGTAAGCGTCGACCACAAAAATATGAAAGGAGTTAAGTGGGGGGTCCTTATGGCCTAAACCCAACAAACAAGCAACGTTGAAGCAATGGTAACGTAAAAGACCTGGCTGCAATGCTGGAAATAGAATTTTTCAAAAACGTGTAAAAATAGGTTGCATTCAACACAGTGACCCTCCACGGCCTTCACAAGGCGATGACTAGTGCGCGCTATTGGTGGTGCATGCGTTGGCAATGAAAATCGTGAAGTTTTTAAATAAGTTTTATTAAAGTACTTTTAAGTATTAAATGTTTTGCACTTAATATATATATTTAACTGGTATAAAGGTTTTATTTCAAATTTATGTTTTGTAAACTTTTTAGCAAGAAGGAAATTCGACATATTTTTTTATTAATACTACTGTTGTGGCAGTATGTTGTATTACTGAAACCCTTTGCCATCCTTTTTTCCTACACATTTGCGCTGATCCAGTCGCTTATAGCCTTTTCTACATTAGAACCATCAATGTCATTGGTTTGTATATTACAGCTTACTATAAATTGCCGTTTGTAACGTTTGCTCCATAAATCTGCTAAGCGTTGTGAATTGGAAGCGTATTCTGGACCGAATAATGTTGTACTTGATGACAATGCGCCAATATTTAGTGCTGGGAATGCAACACCCATTTCATTAACGCTTTCCTTGCCTTGTGGAGATATGAAAACCAAGTTTCCCAAATTCATACGCAGCATGCGCACTGTCACTTTTCTACCTTTGATATCCAAATGTGTGCTGCAGGAGGTAAAGCCGGTATCTTCATTATTCGTCTTGGAACATACACCATTTGAGTCTTTAATGGTGTTATTCGAATTAATCTCCTCCATTTTATGGAATTTGTGGTGGTCAAATTAATATATTTATCAATATTATATATTATTATTTATTAATTTCCGAAATCATTTGTCATGCTAAAAAAATAATAACAAATAATTGTCAAAAATAAAGGGATGCCACACAAGACGACAAAGTTGAAGAACTTCAAACTACTCAAATTGAATCTATCTGAAAACTATTTAATTTTGCATAAAAATTACATTTATATTTGCACTAATAAGGGACGTTGGTAAAATTCCTTGTATACACTTTATTAAATAATAATTTCTAAATAAAAAATTTAAAAAGTACAGCGTAACAGTTTAGTTTTTGTACCTATTCAATGCAACCATGTATTTGTTTATATGATGAGCACTGCAAGCAGTGGCAACAATATACATCAACTGTCATATTTTCTACACGTGCCGTTGTTCAGTTGATATTTTAGTGGGTTTTCATCGTTTGAAAATATTTTATTAATTTTATTCATATTTTGTGTATGAAATATTGAAAAATGGCAAAGAAACAAGTAAAACGAAAAGCCACGGAATTTGTTGACAAGAAAAAAGTGAAAGAAACAGAGATTAAGCCTGCCGATGATGATGAAGAAGAGAACTTGCAAGAGGTAACTTGTAACTTTGATAGTTTAAAGAAAATGTTACAAAGGATTTATGTTTTCTTTTCTATAGGATTTGCTGCAGAAAATTTCAAACGAAGACAATGATAGTTCCGACGATGAAGGAACAGAACAAATATATCAATCTGATGACAGCGACGAGTTGGAATTTGAAAGCGACGAAGAGGGAAATTATGCATCCAAATGGGACGAGGGAGTCGCATCTGAAAACAGTGAAGATGAAGAAGCGGAGTCGGAGGATGAAGACGAAATAAACGAGTCAGATATTGAAGATATTTCTGATGAAGGTGAAGAAGACAGCGATGAAGTTTCTGATGAAGAAATAGCTAAAGTTAGCGATGTTGTAAAAAAACAAAAATCAGATAAAAATAATGCAAAAAAAGAGACAGAATCTAGCACATCTGCAAAACTGGTGAAAAAGCTTGAAGTGCAAAAAGTCAAAACAAACCAAGCTTTAAATGAATTTAAAGAAGAGCTTAAAGATCCCAATAATGCGTCAACTCCAACAGTTCAAAAGGAAGAATATGATGGTGATGATACTTCGGATGAGGAAGACATACGAAACACTGTTGGAAATATTCCGATGCATTGGTATGATGAATACAAACATATTGGTTATGATTGGGATGCAAAGAAAATTATAAAACCATCTAAAGGAGATCAAATTGATGACTTTTTGCGAAAAATTGAAGACCCAGATTTCTGGCGTAGTGTTAAAGATCCTCAAACTGGACAAGAAGTTGTACTTACCGACGCTGACATTGAACTTATTAAACGCATTAATTCGGGACGAGTACCCAATGCAGAACATAATGAATACGAACCATGGATAGAATGGTTCACATCTGAGGTGGAGCGAATGCCGATCAAAAATGTGCCCGATCATAAGCGCTCATTTTTGCCATCCTCATCAGAACGTAAGAAGGTTTCACGTATGGTACATGCACTTAAAATGGGTTGGATGAAATCCATGGAGGAGGTGGAACGTGAGAAGAAAGCAGCACGCGGACCAAAGTTCTACATGTTATGGGAAACCGATACAAGTCGCGAGCACATGCGTCGCATACACGACCCTGTATCAGCACCCAAACGTGATTTACCAGGTCATGCGGAGTCTTACAATCCACCAGCAGAATACCTATTTGATGAGCGAGAACAAAAGGAATGGTTGAAACAGAAAGATGAACCACATAAGCGTAAATTGCATTTCATGCCACAAAAGTATAAGTCACTGCGAGAAGTGCCCGCATATCCACGTTTCATACGTGAGCGTTTTATGCGTTGCCTCGATCTTTATTTGTGCCCACGTGCTAGACGTACTAAACTAAATATCGATGCAGAATACTTGATACCAAAATTGCCTTCACCAAAGGATTTACAACCGTTTCCAACAGTGGAGAGTTTGGTATATCGTGGGCATACAGACTTGGTGCGCACTGTTAGTGTTGAGCCCAAGGGCGAATATATTGTCTCTGGATCGGATGATAAAACCGTTAAAAGTGAGTAAACCCTAGAAAAACGATTTAACTTTTTCGCTAATCAAAAATTATTAATTTCAGTTTGGGAAATTGCCACTGGTCGTTGTATACGTACAATTGAGACTGACGATGTGGTGCGCTGTGTTGCTTGGTGTCCAAATGCGAAGTTATCCATTATTGCAGTTGCCTCTGGCAATCGATTGCTATTGATTAATCCCCAAGTTGGTGATAAGCTGGTCATAAAGAAAACAGATGATTTGTTGGCCGAAGCACCACAATTAGACACAATGGAAAGCGAGCGCATCAAGACGGCGGTGCAATGGTCTGTGGCGGAGAAGGAGGAGCAAGAAAAGGGTGTTCGTGTGGTTATCACACATTTCAAGCCTATTCAACAAGTGACGTGGCACGGACGTGGTGACTACGTTGCCACCGTTATGCCTGAGGGTGCTAATCGTTCGGCGCTCATTCATCAGCTCTCCAAAAGACGTTCGCAAATACCATTCTCCAAGAGTAAGGGTCTTATACAGTGTGTGCTGTTCCATCCCATCAAACCATGCTTCTTTGTGGCGGTAAGTATTTATATTTGAGTTTGTGTAAAACATCGGGTAGTAATTTATTCATTTTTTTCAGACACAACACAATGTGCGTATTTACGACTTGGTTAAACAAGAGCTAATCAAGAAATTGCTGACAAACTCAAAATGGATTTCGGGCATGTCCATACATCCCAAAGGTGATAATTTGTTAGTCTCTACATACGATAAAAAGATGCTTTGGTTTGACTTGGATTTATCGACGAAACCATACCAGACTTTACGTCTGCACAAGAACGCTGTACGCAACGTAGCTTTCCATTTACGTTATCCACTTTTCGCTTCTGCCAGTGACGATCTATCTGTGATAGTTTCGCACGGTATGGTTTACAAGTAAGTGCTTTAATTTGAAATTAAATGAAAATTATAGTTTTACTATAAAAAATTCGATTTCAGTGATTTGCTGCAAAATCCCTTAATAGTGCCCGTGAAGAAACTGCAGACCCACGAAGCGCGTGAAGAATTCGGTGTGTTAGATGTTGCTTGGCATCCAGTGCAGCCTTGGGTGTTTTCGTCCGGTGCAGATGCTACTATTAGACTTTACACGTAGTTACATGTATTTTTTTATTTGATCATTGATTTATTGCATTCTTAATTTATGCAAGAATATAAAGAATAGTAAACAAAGCTAAATAAAAATAAAATAAAAGTGTTGTAAAAAATGATGACTTATTGAACTATCAAAGTAAAAAAATGGTAAAAAATTTAGAAATTTCTATTCTAAATATTTTTTATATATTTTTTTAAATATTTTTTTAAATATTTTAAAAAATTTGTTTTTAAATTTTTGTTTTAATTTTTTTCTATTTTTTTTTTAATTTTATTTTTTTAATTTTTTTTTTATTTTATTTTTTTAATTTTTTAATTTTTTTTAAATTTTATTTTTTTAATTTTTAAATATTTTTATCTACACTTTTTTCCTATTTTTTTAATTTTTTTTATATAAACTTTTTTAATTTTTTTTATATAAACTTTTTTAATTTTTTTTATATAAACTTTTTTAATTTTTTTTTGTCTAAACTTCCCCATATATATTTTTTTTAATTTTTAAGAAACATAATCCAACTATTTTGGTTAACTATGCATTGGTTTTTTTTTATTATATTAGATTTAAATTTATATATTCTTAAATTTATCCAAAAAATTTCGTTTTTTTAATAAAATTTTTTGCCTTAATTTTTTTTATTATTTTATATTAACATTTTTATAACAAAAAATTATTATTTTTTTATTTTTTTTTAATCCAAAAAAATTTATTTTTATTATTTTTTTGTCCAAAATAATTTTTTCATATCAAAAATATTTTTTTTTAATTATTTAATCTAAACTCCACTCACATCTTCAATGAGCTTCTTTTGTTATAAATACACCACGGCAACTGCTGTGAGTAATCCTAATGGTAAATTTTTCTCATTTATGAGAAAAAGAGCTTCGGAGAGATGCGAAGAAGAACTCTCCAAAACCACTTAAATTAACACTGGGTTACTCGAAACTTGCCTAAATTAGCCAAAAAAAAACATCTGCCTTCGTAAAGTATAATGCAAAAATTGTTTTTTTTTAGCTTTCTCAATACGCAGGTGATGGCACTTCGCTACATTCAAACATAAAAATACGAGTGGTTTCCTTTACACCGTTGTATACACAAAGTTCCCCGAAGAGCGCCACACATTCCCACATCCTCTACAATATCGAAGTATTTGTTTTGATATACCACTGGCTTATATGCGTTAGGGTCCAAACGAGCGGAATAACTGAAAAAAGAATGCACACGCTGAGACCTCCATATGTTTTTGATAAAAGCAAAGCGAAAGCTCACTTGGCTATCTTCGTGCATGCTTTGAAGACTTTGATTATAAATTGGGGGGTGTGAGGATGTGAAGCGCTCTCCAACTGAGTGGATGGCATGTTTAGAAGATGGCGGGAGAAACAGTTGAGCGCAAATGAGCGCTACCGACAAACGGTGAGAGCGTCCCGCTTATGTTGTTATCTACCTGCTGATTTCGGACAGTTGGAAACACCGAAGCTTTTTGCCAAAAATCCAACAATAAAGCGAGTGTGCGAGTTCGCTGTAGATATGCGAGTACAAGTAGAACGAAGAGCAAGCTTTTTTATGATATCTTCATATGTATGTCTGTCGTCGTTGCTTATTGCGAAAGCGCTCGCTTTTCTTTTTGAATGTCGAAAATCGAAAAGAAGAATGTATTCACTAATTTGAGTAAGTTGGAGCGCTGCCGACTGGCAGTCAGTACAGGCAATCGCACTTGGAATTGTTATGTTTGTTGTTGTTGTGGCGTACTGGCTACGCTGCCGTGTACATCTGCCACGGCGACTGGAAGTTTGTAATCGCGCTCAGCACGGAACGGCGGCGCCACTGCTGCTGATGGCCGTGCTCCTTGTCGGGTGCCTCGTTCGAAATCAGTTTGATTCGCTCTACCATAGCTAAACGGTCGGGTTCAGGTGGTCAGTGGCCCGCTGGGAGTACCACATATAGAGTGCTGCTGCTTGGGCAAGAATAAATTTGAAAATATCTACACAAAATAAGTAAATACAAAACAAAAAAAAAAAGCAAAAAAAAAAATGAAAGAAAATCTTTACTAATCAGCCAGGCGAAGTGAACATGGTCACCAAAGCGGCCGAGTGCAAGCATATGTGTAAAAGCTAGCCACCAAAACGCTTCGCGTTAAATATTTGATAAAATTTTCGAAAAATTGCGAAAGGTGCGAAAGCAATGCAGAATGCCAATGCTTTTTTAAGTGCGAAAAATTGGGAAAGAAAAAATTACAAAAAAGTGTATATGGTGTGGAAAAATCGCTGTGTCCGTGTGCGAGTGTGTGTGTGTAGCGTAAAACGACGCTGATTGGCGCGACACAGCGCGAAGTTGGGGCAAATCAGCAGCGGTGAGGCGGTGAAGCGCCAACCTACATATCTACAGAGCCAAACAAGCAAACACATACAGCACCAATGCAAACACACACACACACACATGCAAACATACATTTGTCTATTACATACGGTTTGTATGTACATATGTATGTAGAGCGTAGATATGCACATATCTACCCCAAAATAAACGTCCCGCTCGGCGGAAAATCTGTACCCATTGTCGCTTGGTCAACATCGGGAATGAAAGCGTCGTCGGGACGTTGGCGTTGGCGTTGCTGGCGTTAGTGTTAGCGTGGACGTCCACGTCTACGTTGCTGCGTCGTCGACGCGCTTGTTGACTTTTACGAAAACATTCCCTTACATACTTACATTCATACATGTACGTATGTATATGTATTTAGTGTTAGCATATTTTGCAAATGTGTTGGTTTTTGAGTGCGCGCGCAGCCAACGTCTGCGCTATGGCTAGCAGTGTGAATAAGATCGTTGGACTGCTGGAAAATTAAAAGAAAAATTGAGAAATAAAAACAACAAAAACAAAAATTCAACAAAAGTATGCCAAAGTAACTATAAAAAGTGTCAAGATCAGTGGATATACATACATATCTAAGGGAATGGAGAAAAAATAAATTAAAATATTAATTAATAAAATTAAAAAAAAAAAAACGAAATAAAATAATAAAATAAAATAAAATAAAATAAAATAAAATAAAATAAAATAAAATAAAATAAAATAAAATAAAATAAAATAAAATAAAATAAAATAAAATAAAATAAAATAAAATAAAATAAAATAAAATAAAATAAAATAAAATAAAATAAAATAAAATAAAATAAAATAAAATAAAATAAAATAAAATAAAATAAAATAAAATAAAATAAAATAAAATAAAATAAAATAAAATAAAATAAAATAAAATAAAATAAAATAAAATAAAATAAAATAAAATAAAATAAAATAAAAATAAAAATAAAAATAAAATAAAATGAAATAAAATAAAATAAAATAAAATAAAATAAAATAAAATAAAATAAAATAAAATAAAATAAAATAAAATAAAATAAAATAAAATAAAATAAAATAAAATAAAATAAAATAAAATAAAATAAAATAAAATAAAATAAAATAAAATAAAATAAAATAAAATAAAATAAAATAAAATAAAATAAAATAAAATAAAATAAAATAAAATAAAATAAAATAAAATAAAATAAAATAAAATAAAATAAAATAAAATAAAATAAAATAAAATAAAATAAAATAAAATAAAGTAAAATAAAATAAAATAAAATAAAATAAAATAAAATAAAATAAAATAAAATAAAATAAAATAAAATAAAAATAAATTAAATTTCTGCCTCGGTAGTAAAATTGTAAATTTTGTATTATATCCTGATTGAAAAGTTCGATTAATGGAAGGAAATTTGTATGAAATTTGACTTCTATTGTCCATTCAAAAGTTCGAGTTATAGAAATTCAAGTTATGGATGAAAATTTGTATGAAATTTCATTCTAATTTGATTTGATTCTTGAACTAAACGCTATTGCCAATTCAAAAGTTCGAGTTATAGAGATCTTCGAGTTATAGAAATTCGAGTTACGGAAGTTCCACTGTATATCACACACAAAATTTCTAATAACTATGTTAATTTCTTGCAAAACTCCGCATCCGCCTTAAAGTCAGCGCCAATAAGTAATGTAGCGCTGAGTTCACACGGTCGTACACTTCCAATAGAATTACTTCCGCCAATCTGAAAGCTTTCAATAGCGTGTGCGCTCTTTCCAAACTTCATTACGCTGAAGCTATTATACATACTCCTTTCTCTTCGTCTTACACACACACAGAGCTATGGTAGAGTGCTTGGGAAAAATCTGTTTGTGCGAAAACTTTCATACAATATTTGCATAAAAAAATTAGAACAAAAAAAAATGTAAACAAATTACAAATTATAGCAAACTAGCGTTTTTAGACTCTTTCTTCATTCATTTTGTTGCATTTATACATATGTATGTGACGACTGCTGTAAACTCATGCACATATGTATGTCTGTATATAAATTTATGCGTGTGTTGTAATAAGCAGCTGATGCTGACGCCGACCAAAACACTTTAAAATTCCAATAACAGCATTTTCTACTTTGCTCAGTCATCATCTTGTGCCGTATGGCGCCAGTCTACACACACATACTTATATATATGTACTTGTATGTATGAACTTCCATATATGCAAAGGAGTATTTGTAGCCATCGAGTAGAATCCTTAAACACATACCACGCATATGCATGATGTAGATATATGTAGATTTGTATGCTGGAGTGTGACGACGCGCTATTACTGCAGTTAAGGAAAAAAATCTGCCATTCTGTTATCGTTGTGTTATGTAGCCTGTTTGCTTCCAGGAAAAGTTTACCCCACCTGCTGATTTTGCTTTGCCTTTCAAGCACTTTCGCTGCTTTCACATGCCCTTAAGAGCACAACACAACACACACACACTCACACACTTTTGTATACGCATACGGTTTCATTGTTATTTTGTTCTTAATTATTTTTTCCTCGTTTTTCCTTGGCTTTATTTGAGAGACTGTCATCTTTTTTTTTTTGCAAATATCCTTTATCGATGAAAGCCATCAGGTTGAGAGTGTGGGCGCATCAAGTAAGCAGCTTTTTATGTCTCTGTGTGTGTGTGTGTGTGACTTTTATGGGTATACATTGAAATGCTCCGTTAACTGTATACATATATTTGAAGATTTTTTGTATTTGAATATCCTTTCAAGACTATGCCGAAACTTTATGAATGAGTGTACGAGTATTTTCTTCTTCTTTTTATTTTTTTTTTCGTTATAATAGCTTTGTGACAAGGCAAATAGCTTCTTCGGATTATACCGTTATATAGTTTTATTTAAAATATATACCTTTCGAAATAACAGTGCTCTTTCTAGCTTCATCCACGGCGTATGAGTAACATTTTTAGTTTTGGTGTCGCATGACTTGAAACATCTTGCAATTTAAGCAACTTTACAACTAGTGAGAATGTATTTGGCATATGCGGACTAGACCAAGGTCTAAACCTATATCACTTACTTTTGGATTGAAATGAAACCTGTTTATATTTCTGCATGCTTCGAATAACTTGCTTAGTCTGGCTTTCAGTGGAGCGTTATAGAAACAATTTTTTGAATGGAGTTTCGGGTATACCATGAAATATTAGGTATAATCTGTGAAAAACTTTTGGGATTGATTAAAAAATATATTAAAACTTAATTAATAGTTCCAAAGGTATTTTTGAGTCCCCAAGGGCCAGCGCTTAAGAAATGCTAAAAGTATGAAACAATATTTCGGGTATAATTGTTCATTAGAACTGATAACAAAGCCAATTAAAGCCAAATCAATTTTGCTCTCACCATTTACCTTGTGGAACATAGATTTTTAATTACACGTATAAATATCTAGCTGACAAAAAGTCTTCTGTATTCAAAAAAAAAATAATAAAATATTTACCTCGAACCCGCAGCAATCCACGACAAAACGACAACCAACAAATGCAGTAATATGTATGTACATATATACATATATGTAAGTTCGATGAAATAAAAAGTGGGCGGTAGAAGTACAAAAGTGAAAAATGCAGTGAAATCAAAATGAAACCAAAATCGAATTCAATACAAGCGATAAGTGCATAAATGAAAGTGTGAAAGAAGAAGTAGCAGAAGTAGAAGAGGCAGAAGCAGCAAAATTATTATTATCGAATTCCACATTTGTGTCAACAGTGCAATGCCTTCCACGCAACTACGTTAACACTTCAATAGTATACTCGACAAAAAAAGCATAAATAAACAACAATAACAACAATAACACCAAAATATGCCACACAGCGGTTGCAACCGCAAATAATAAAGTAAAGCAACAATAATAATAACAACAACAACAAATGCAATAGTACTCATCAAGTGCGCCAATCAATGCAATAAGCATACACATCGACATATAACAACAACAAGAAGTATACAAAACATATAATGCACCAGTGATTGAGTTGAGTTGGACAGTAGCTCCGAGACCTAGCTAACCCGTAAAGGTCGCGTTTTCTTCTGGCGTACGTGCAACGCATACTTCCGCAGGTGAGTGCCGTCAGCCAGACAGTCAGCCAACCAGCTGGTCGGTCGGTTGACAAAGTCGTTGTTGTTTGCCTATTTGATAGTCAGTTAACGTCATTCATTAACTCATTTGTTTAATTACTGCAAGCCATTTGCAATTGTCCGCCTCGTGACGTTGATTATCGATGCCTCGTGAGGTTGAGTATACACGACCGCAAATATGGTAATGCTGTGACTCAATGCTCTTGCTGCTGCTGTTTTTTTTTATTCTTTGCTCCAATTGCATAAGAAAATATAATGCTGATTTTTAATTTTTATATGTACTCTCGCAACAAAAGTTGAGAGTATTACAGTTTTGTTCACATAACGGTTGTTTGTAACACCTAAAACTAAAAAAGTTAGGTATAGAGTCATATATACCAAAGTGGTCAGGGTGACGAGTAGATTTGAAATCCGGAAGTCTGTCCGTCCGTCCGTCTGTCCATCTGTCCGTCTGTGCAAGCTGTAACTTGAGTAAAAATAAAGATATCTTGACGAAACTTGGCACAAATATTCCTTGGCACCATAAGAAGGTTAAGTTCGAAAATGGGCGGAATCGGACCATTGCCACGCCCACAAAATGGCGAAAACCAAAAACACATAAAGTGTCATAAGTAAGCCATAAATGAAGTTATAAAATTTAGAATAAAGGATCGCACTAGGAGGGGGCATATTTGGATGTAATTTTTTTGGGGAAGTGGGCGGTTATTTTTATTTAACTCGCAAACCAATAAAGCTATATAAACCAAACTTTCTGCAGTCGGTTCTCTTTCGTACCCAACCACACACCATGAAAATAGTTGAAATAGGATAATAACCACGCCCACCTCCCATACAAAGGTTAGGTTGAAAATTACTAAAAGTGGGTTAACTAACTATCGAAAACTTCAGAAACACTTAATTTTGCAGGAGAAATAGAAGAGGGGAGCTGTGCTCAGATTTTTTATAAAATGGAAAATGGGCGTGGCATCGCCCACTTATGGGTCAAAAACCATATCTCAGGAACTACTCGACCGATTCGAATGAAATTCGGTATATAATATTTTCTTGACATGGGCGAAATCGGTTCACAACCATGACTTGAATTCCATCTTATTCCTACGCTTTATAATGTGAACATAAGGAACCAATGAAGATAGCGGAATAAAACTTTACACAAATACTGTATATGATCTGTGGCATCACTTGTGAAAAAATTGTCGAAAACGGACTATAACTTTTCAAGGCCCCAGATATCGAACATGTTGAACTCACCGCCTAAGGTTAAATTTTAACCGAAAATATGGGTAAATCTCTCAGATAATTTAATGTAAATCAGAGGAAATTGTTTTCTTCTAATAGTGTGTCTCTGTCCCAAAAATTATTAAAATCGGGTCATAACATCTCCATGTACCTAATTATAGGTTTTTCAAAAATACGGTAAGCTTTATTCCGCATATATGTATTGGTTAATATGTGAGCTATCTTACCAAAATTAAGTGAGCGTATAGTCTTGGTTATAGTGTACATTGCTGATGAAAATGAATGAAATCGGTTCAGGAATTACCTCAGCCCTCATATACTATATATGACAATTTTCGTTATTCTATTAAACTTTATGCCGAATTTATGGGTTAATTTGTATGTTATCTTAATAAAATGTCTTCAATAAATTGCGAAATTATAAAATGTTCGGTTGCACCCGAACTTAGCCTTTCCTTACTTGTTATTATTTAATTTTTTATGCTTATAAATGAATCTGCGGCAAAATGTAAATAGAACATACGTTGCCTTAAGCGATGTTCGGTATTTTGATTTATCGTCAATATTCTTGATATACACCTTTACATATCATATTGTCCCAAATATAAAAAAGATATTAAAACGCTTTAAGTAAGAAACTTCTAATTTGAAATCAGCTTTATAGAAAAATAATCCTTAGGCCTTACATATATTATTTTTTATATTGCCTGATTCTTCAATATTTATACTATTGGGGGTTCTATGAGACTCCATGGCGGTCGCTGTACTGTAATGGTTAGAGATACCCATTGAAACTCTGCAGCATTAAGTCACGATTCCAGAGTTTGACCAATCGGTTACCTTTCGCTAGTATTGATGGTCTCACGACAGTTGCTTTCTTGACCATCTGACTAAAAATTGTATATCCCAATTTCACCATATTATTCCTCTGTCGGTAATTTATGTTTTCCGACAAAGACAGATGATTTTTTTAGTGATAACAACTCTCTACCAAAAAATATTGTCTATCGTGTAATTTCTGCGGGTAGTAACCCTAGAGAACTTTTTTTATGATATGGTAGCCACATTCAGTTTCAATAGTCCATGTGATTGGTGAAGGAACATAAGATTTTTTTAAAATACGATGCGTGTTCAAAAAATAAAGACAATTTTTATTAAAGAAAAATATATATATACATTCGTCTTTAGTAATGTAGCCTTCCCCAGTTCCCATTCGCTTCTTCCAAACGTGGAAATGCTTCACAAACTTCATTTTTTGAGAAAGCTTTTATGCAGGTCTTTCAGCGATTTTTTCAAAGCTTGTTAAACGACGGCACTCTACGGTTCTCTTTATTTTTGAGAAAAGGAACAAGTCACACGGAACTCATGTCTGGCGAATATGGAGTCTGGAGCATTGTTGCATTATTTTTTTTGGCCAAAACATCACGAACAAGCAACGAAGTGTGAACTTTTATCAAACGAAAATTGACAAGCTCATGACAACGCGTCTAAACTTAGCGGCTTCTATAGTCCAAGTAAGCAATGAATATAGCTGAAAATTAATTTATCGTACTTCAGGGTCTTGTATATCATCATAATAAAAAAGTTGAACTTTTGGACAATCGAAAACTGAGACACACCTCGTATATCGGCGATCTTGAAAATTCAACATTACTCCGTTTAATTCAAGCAATGGACCTGGTAGGTGCTTCTACAATGGAGATTGTTACGTAACGTAGATACCTCTTTCCCAAGAGAAAATTAGCTCTCATTCGCTATGTACTTTCATCAAATCGGTTCGTTTGCAACTGGTTTCATTTGTAGCCCTCGATTGCTACACCGATCTTAGTTGCTTTCGGTCGCAGCATTCCTTTCCAATGGACCACAAGCACTTCCAATTAACACTACCAGTGCATCCATAATTTAATTAATTATTTTGTTTGCCCATAAACCGCTACTATTTACCGTTGTTGTGCCGAATGCTGTAGCAAATGAAATCTCCGGATATCATTTAATTCAATACTCGTATCTGACAAGAGTGCACGCTACTCGCGTGTGCAGTCGTTAAATATTTACGGTTAATAAGGGGTAGCTAGCTGGCAAGCAACAGTGCAAAAATAGAACTTTCACACAACAACAATGCAACTTTCACTCACACACACATATATATATACATATATAGATACAGACGTGGGGAGAGTATGCGTTGCAATGTTCGCATGCTTCATTCTCTTGACTGATTGACAAGCTAACTGACTGCTGGTCATGGATTTATGTATAAGAGTTGTTAGTGTTGTAATGCCATCGTTCTAAGCCATACAATGCGCTAACACGCCTGAAAGGCTGCTATGAAATACGGTTGCGGTTTAATGCTGCAACTGTTACATGCAGTTATTGTTGTTGTTATTGCTTGGCAGCGATGCTATCGTTATTTAAGTGCAGACACAATTGTGGCGGCTATTGCCATTGTAGCGGTTTTGCGGTTAAGCTCATTGCTCTCTTGAGCGCTATGCTCTTGTGTGGGTGTGTGCGTATGTGTGTGTGTGGCATTCTAAATTTACGCCCCATTCACACATACTCGTATACATTCATACAAATATGTTGCTGATACTGGCGCGAATAATTGACTGATGGTCTATTTTACAGTTCATTTTCATTTAACGGTTGTGTGTGGGCGGGTGTTGTTTTACAGTCCTGCATATCTAAAACGATCGATCTTTATTGTTTTTGTTTGGCGCAGTCATTTCATTGACGCCTGACAATAAGCAGTCATTGCGGGGGTTAGGTGTTGTGCCTAGAGTGGTCCATGGCAGCAACTTTTATGCGTACCCTTGTGTGGGCAGCCAAAGCCAAAGCCTTTCTATAATTCCAATCACTCTCAAAATGCCTATGACGTAGTACTCGTTTACTAACACTCGTTGTTTGTTACGCACATTTTCCGTTAATTTCATCTATTTTTCACTGTGTGCCGCCAGCGGCTGCGTGTGGGTGCGCATTTTCACGCTCGTTATGCTGAATGAGCCGATTGCGTGGTTGTCGCCCATCGGCATGCAAACTGTTGTCTTCGTATTGTCTCACGTATAAATTAGCGCCGGTGGGTTTGTTTGAGTCCAATTTGTAAATTTTCCAGTATTTATCGCTTGTCATTCTCGTTGCTGCAGAATCTTCACTGTACATGTGTACCTCTGTTCTTCAGCTTTTCTTATTTTTTCGCCATTGTCTTCAGTCGCTACTACTTGCTGCCGCATCGGTATTTTAGCTTCTGTTTTTCGTCCATTAAATTGCCTCCCAGTGACGCGTTAACGGTATGTAGTTGCCAATAAAACACTTCCGGTTTGGATGTTTTTATTTTGCGTTCGCTATTTTCGATACAACTTTTTATTGACGTTACAGTTTTTCACAATTTTATAAATGAAAATGTTTCGCAGAAAATTATTTACCTACACGCCTACACGGTGCCTGGAGTCTGGTATGCCAAAGTGCCGGTAAATATAAAAATACCGTTAATACTTTAAGTTTTCATGGAAGAATTTCTCGTGTTTTGAGCGAAAATTTTTTATGCTCGCAATTTCTCGGAAAATGGGAAAAAAATATAATCCGACTCGAATATTTGGAATACTCTGTCTTGTTTTAAGTTTACACCTCTTAAGTCTCTGCAGTGAAAATGGTCGACTGCGACAGAATAATGAAAGTCTCCTGCTTAATATTTCGTATTTAATTAGTTTTCTGAAAATTGTGCAAAATATTTTTGAAAAGGGTTGCCACATACGAAGTGTGTGTTCAAAAAATAACGGGAATTTTCCGTGGGCCTTTTTCTTATTTTAAAAAATAAAGAGAAACTTAAAGGTCCATCGGTTTACAAACATACGAGAAATCGCTGAAAGAGCCAAAGGCTATCTCAAGAAATCGAGTTTGAGAAGTGTTTCAGACGATTGAAAGAATCGCTGTCACAATGAGGACTATTTTAAAGGCGACAAAATTATTGTCGACGAATAATTAAATATTAAAAAAAAAACCGTAATTTTTTGAGCACATCTCGTAACATAAAAAAATTTCCATGAAAGTAGATATGAGACATAAGAGCTTCTGTGCTGCAATTGTGCCGTTGGCAGAGCCGTATCGCACAGCTCCGAAGACAACGGAAGCGTAAATCAAAACTATGCACTTCCACTGATTGAAATTTCAAATAATATTTTTTATATTTTCTGCCAATATCTACAAGTTTTCGGAGGGCCATAAGATAATTGAAAAGCCAATAGAAAATTGATTGAATGTAGTTTTTGTCTGCACATTCTAAAGTTCGACAGCTCGCATTCCCATTGAATAAATATCAGCCATCAGTGCTGCGCCTCTCCTGCAAACCGCTTGAATTCATCCATAACTGTATGCATCTAATATATCAATATGTGTGCTGTGTCCAAGGAATGCTCACTCAATTACTTGCGGGCGTTCTTATGCTCAGGCAATAGCGTAAACTTAATGCAGTGCAGCTGACGTGACCAAGAGCAAAGATGGCGAGCAAACGAAGAATGAAGGGACGATTTATTCATTTATCATGTCAAAACGCAAATTGTTTGCCGCAAAGCATTTTTTTGCTAGAAATTTTTCTTTCTCCAACCGCAGCGGGCAATAAGAAAGGCATGGAGAGTAGCAGTAGAATAAGAACTAATAAATATTTGTTGTAGTTGGTGTAGTTTATTATTTGTAGTAAATTGAAAATATAAACGTGCAATAGCTATGGTGAATTCATTGCCGGATTTACTTAGAATTGGCAGTGCATGAATCATCATCAGCTGCTGCGATAGTTTGACGCAGTTAGCGGGGGAGGTTGAGGGTTGTGTTTCGCTAGGTGAACGGGGTTAACTGTGTACGAAGCTTGCTCTACAGTGCTGCCTTGTGAACGTCACTGTATGGACATTTCGGTAATAATAACAACAACAAATCGACAATAAATGGTGGCACTGGCAGCGGCAGCGACTAAGGAATGCCACTTGGCGTCACTCGGCATCTGTGATTATAAACAACCACCTCGCAGTGAAATACACAAAATAACACACACACACACGCATACATACATACACGTATAGTTTGGGGGGCAAACATGTGCTCACATACATATTGAACTAATTCCATGCACGTTGAGCTACAAATGCTCGACATGAATTCGGCCACTCATTGTTTTGCTGTGTTTGCATCAGCGAAATTTTTGCGCAGACTTGTCTTGCTTATAGTATTTATTTTCGAAAATTTCATGCGCATAGCTAATTTATACTACATATAGAAATGTATGTAAACAGTCGTTGGAGCATGTGAGCTACTCGAGTATATATTGCCAATGTTAATAATTAGAAATTTCAATTGAAAAAAAAAATATTCATTGAGTTTCATTGAAGGCGAGCTGGCATACATTTTTAGCCTTTTTTGTTTAGAATTATTGAATGCATTTTATATTATTATGTAATAGCGTTAAAACACTTTCATAGCAAGTCAATCACCTTTGAGAAAGCTTCGCGGAGTTTCTTCACTTTCATATTGTATTTTGTATAGTTTAACATGCTTCAATTTATCAGTTTCGAAGACTTCTTATCAGCATAATGTCGCTGATATCTATAGGTTCCCCACTTCGATAGCAAGTACACGTAATCGCACAGCGGAAGACAAATACAAATTTAGACTCATTCTTAGGCAGTGAGTGTGAATTTTTGATTTATCGGATATTGTGTGTGAGTATGTTTGTATTATATATACAAAAATTTGTTATCTTTATAAACATGCCGTGAATATTTATTTCTGGGAATACTACTTCGTGATTGTTGTTGTTTTAATAAGAATAATTAACATTTGATTAAAATTTGTAAATATTTGTGCCGTTTCACTATGACCTACATATTTATATCTATTTGAAATGGTTTGTTTTTGTAAATAAATAATATGATAAAATACTTTTTATTCGATTAGATGGGAAAACTATTTAGATATTTCATTTACAAGACATCTCAAGACAACTTACGTCTCAGGGAAGTATATACATTAAGTCACCGGTAAGGTTAGAAAGTTCATTATATGAGAGTTAGACGCAGTTATACTATATTATGCTAATTCTTCTTCTTTATTGACGTAGATATCGAATATGCGGTAATAGCCGAGTTTACAACAGCGCGCCACTAACCTTTTCTTCTTTCCTTGAGGAAAAGTGGAAATATTATATTTAGCATAGATTTTTTTTTAAATATTTGGCATCCAAAATTCTGTCAGATTCTCGAGAAAACTTCTTCACATATTGTATTACAATGTTTCGAGGCGATACCTTAAACATTTTAGGGTAGGAATTAGGTTAAAAAAACAAGTAAGGAAGGGCTAAGTTCGGGTGTAACCGAACTTTTTATACTCTCGCAATTTATTTATTTATCTTTATTAATATTATATAATATATAATTTGACCTACATATTTGTCATACACTATATATTGTATAAAGTCCATTGAAAGTTGGAAGCCCTAATATTAGGTTAGAAGCACCGAGGTCCTCATGTTCGTTATATGGGGCCTTGAAAACCTATGGCCCGATTTCGGCGATTTTTAGAATGGGGCTGCCACACTATTAACATAGTATTTGTGCAAAGTTCTGCACCGATATCTTCACTAGTGTTTTCTTTATATATTGTAAAGTAAACGGTTCAGATCGTCTTCAAAGTTCTGGTATATAGGAAGTAGGCGTGGTTGTGAACCGATTTCGCCTATTTTCACAACATATCATTGGGATGTAAGGAAACTGGTTATTATCCGATTTCTTTCATTTTTGGACTGTATTAAGAAGTGGCTGAAAGAAACGACTGCAGAAAGTTTGGTTTATATATAAAAAATCTGTTTGAGGGCGGGGCCACGCCCACTTCTACAAAAAAATTACATCCAAATGTGCCCCTTCATAGTGCGATTCTTTGTACCAAATTTTATTTTCATAGCTTTATTTATGGCTTATTTCGAAAGCAACCTTCCTATGGTAAGAAATAAGTGTGCCAAGTTTCATCAAGATATCTTAATTTTTACTCAAGTTACAGCTTGCACAGACGGGCGGACGGACGTTCGGACAGTAAGATATCCGGATTTGAACTCCACTCTTCACCCTCATCACTTTGGTATATATAACCTTATATCTAATTCGTTTAGTTTTGGGTGTTACAAACAACCGTTATGTGAACAAAACTATAATACTCTCTTTAGCAACATTTGTTGCGAGAGTATAAATAACTTATTTTGCTTCTTTGTTACTGTACGAGGAGCGTTCAAAAAATAATGGGAATTTTTAAATTTCCAATTGTTTAAAAGTCCAATTGTAAACATTTTTTGTAATAATGTAAAGATATCCGAGCCTCCGTATACGCCATGATACCGTGTGACTTTTCCCTATTTCTAAAATAAATAAAGAAAACCCCAAATTGCCGTCGTTTTACAAGCATACGAGAAATCGCTGAAAGGGCCAAAGGAGATCCCAAAAATCGAGTTTGAGTAGTTTTTCGACGATTGGAAGAAGCGGCGATCTATTTTGAAGGCGAAAACATTAATGTGGACGAATGAATAAATATTTTTTTTTTCAAAAATTGAAAATTTCCGTTATTTTTTGAACACATCTCGTATTTCAAATAAGTATTGCTCTGCATTTTTGTCATTTATCATTTTGCATAATTCATATGTCACGCCAATTCGAATAACAGTAATCTATGCAACCACATATTTCAATAAACACAAGTATACGTCTACTCATATATGTATGTTGTACACTGGTTTGTATATCTGTGTGAAATAATCCTTTGGCTGTGCGACATTGTGGTATCCGCAGCATAACTTGTGGTTAAAAACTAAACTTGTTTTGCACATTTTTTTGCCTTTTGTTCGTATTTAGTGATTTCCTGCCTTAATTACTTTCTAGTTGCACCTGCTGCCATTGTCCGCATACACAAACATCCTTGTATCCTTTAAACAACGCGCGGCACAATATCCTCGCACTTACTGTTACAATGCTCACATATGAGTGCGTGTATGTGTTTATGGGTTAGCGGAAAAGCAGACTAGCCTTGTAATTTGCATTTCTTGCCATTTTCAATTGAATGTTGTCGCATGTGCATAGCAAACAAGTATGTAAATAAATGTGTGTGTATGTGTTTGTCTGTGTTCTAATAGCGCCTACTGTTTGCGCATATTTGCACTTATACTTTATCGCCAAAGCACATAAGCGCGTATGTGTAAGTGTGCGCATTTCTAAGGCTTACATGGTCACACATACACCTTACACACATATGCGGTGTGTCCCATTTTTTGTTGGTTTTGCTGCAGGTGCTCCGCTTGCCGCTGACCTCAATCGGTACGCGAAGCACAAGCCACATTCACCAGCTAGCATCGCTGGCATGTTTCTATTTACATATACTCGTAAGTAAGTGTTGAAAACCCTTCAATGGGATATGTATCACCTGCTTCAAAGTAATTATACATATGTAAGTATTTTTTATTCTAACTGAGCGGATTAAGTTTGTTGGTGTAAATAAGTATAAGGATAATAATATATTATACGAGTATATGCGGATCAGTATAAATAGAGTAGATTAAAATGAAAAAAAAAAAAAAAAAAAAAATCATAATGAAAGGCTTTCGCCAGAATCGAATTAAAAATGTTGAGAGATTTAGTAGTTTATTAGTGTAGGACCGAGGAAATATTTTTGGACCTGAAATTTTGCTCACGATTGGCATTCATAGTTTAACCTTGATGAGTATTCAAAAATTAAAGGGAATTTTCGTTATCGCCTTCAAAATATTCCCCATTTGATTATATGTTATATACCAGCGCTTCTTCCAATCGTTAAAACACTTCTCAATACACTCGATTTTTGGGATAGCCTTTGAGTCTTTCAGCAATACGGTAGTATGCTTTTAAAACGACGGCCCTTTAAAATGCTCTTTATTTTCGGAGCTAGAGGCTCAATGTAGTAATTGAGAAACACCGAATACATAAACTAAGTTCTCGAAATTGGAATTTATGTGTTCTTCCATTGGTAACCTCCTCGTTTTGCAAAATCATACAAAACGTTTCACAAATTTTCTAAACATTTTCCATATATGTATGTATATATGTTAGTGATTCACCCATTCTACTGCGCTGTTATTGTCCTCCTCCTTTTTGGTATTTTTGTTGTTGTGACGGGCATTGCCATAATATCATTTCCATATTGGCAATATATCCTATTTTCCATCTTGTTGCATATGGTGTATTATGTTGTTGTTGTTATTGTTGCAAGTATGTTTCTACGAGATAAAAGGATATATGTGCATGTGCATACACGCTCTCACATGCTACATGCCACATGCCACATGTTACATGCAACTGAGTCACTCGAAAATTCACTATATTTGTGTATTTAAGCACACACACTCACCCTACATATGTATGTATGTATGCATATATCAGAATTAAATTGCATGTGCTCATATGTATATTGTACACCCACGTCTAAATCGAATGCTTGTGTGCAATTATAGCATCTATTGCAACTGCTTCGTGTTTGTGATGCTGCCCTGTAGGTAATTTATATAGTTTATTGCAAATGTTCATCATACGCCCTGTACCACAAATAGTTCTTTGCTATTTTGAGCAGCATTGAAAGTCTTTATTTGGGTGTTTAGTATATTATTATTGTAATTTTTATATTTAATATTGATTATTTAAATATTTATTATAATAAAGTTAAAGTTTGTTGTAGAATATGGATTGGCTAACTAATTCCAATTATGAAAGAAAGGAATGAATAAGAAAGAAACAATTTTGTATTAATTTGAGAATTCATATAAGTTTTGACCTATTTAAAATACAATTCGGGAAAACTAATATAAATAATATAAATTTGGAATAAGAAATAAAACTTTTTTTTTTAAATAATTTTGAATGATAATTAAATAAATTTTTAGAATATTGCATTTCATATCGCCCTCGTCGGTACTCCTCTCTTAACAATACCCAAATTAGTAAATTAAAAAAATTAAAATCGACAACTCAAACCAAAGACTATGGAGCACATTACTTTCTAATGATCTTTAATAATATCGTTTTATAATTTCTGAAATTCATTGCGCTCGCCAAAATTGAAATTTATTTTTAAATAAAGTTTTTGGTCATCAACATAATAGCACTTTCATTAATTTGAATATTAAACACCATTGTACGAGCACAATTCCACTGGCCTCATTTTACAACGGCCCACACTCAAACTGTGTGTCTGTATGTATTTATTGCAGCTTATATCTTTCACCAGCAATAGTTCTTCAATTCAGTGGATTTAAGTTCAGCCAGGCGACGAAGTCAATTTTATTGCCCAGCACATCCAATGTTTAGCAACCGAGCTGTTGCGGTTAGTGCCATACAAAGGACATTCAAGCAAACAAATTTACCTGCACAACAACAACACAGCTCCTCCCATTTACCCAACAACACTGCTGCTATAAATTGGTTGCTTGCCTGCATGACATTCATCTTATTCACTCTCAATTCATGCTCTGGTCCGTGTAATACGTCGGTGCTCAGTGCCCAGTGCTCAGTGTTCAATGTCTATTGTGCATTTTGTCCATTGTACATTGTCCAGTGCATTCATCTAATAGTTATTGACCGATATTTTGTTCTGCTTATTTGTTGCAAGTCTACAACATTTATTGACTTGTTGTTTTCTTGTTTTCTTGTTTTGCTGTTTTTTCTTTCCTTGTGTTGTGTTTTCCGCTTTATTTGCTTTTGGTTTCGTTTGATTTACTACTTCTTTTCCCTTCGTTTTTCAATTTCATTTGAATGATGTTGCTTTTGTTGTTTTTGTTGCTTGTGTACATATTTTCTACTTGAGCTGATTGCACATCCAGCAGCGCACACAAATTGCTTCCTCGCTCATTTAAGGGGGGCATAAATTCAATGGGACACACCTTGAAACAATGTTTCATTATGTTGTCACTGAGTTTTGTGCATTTACTTTGCTTGAGTGATTGACTGACGGCTTGCCGTTTCTATTGTGCAGAAGGGTGAGCCAAGCAATGTATGGCTTAAAGGATAATACATGTGATGTATGACAGTGTGCTTGTGTTTTTAATTGAACCGGTTTGGTGAACGGTACACATGTATCTGACTTTTATGCGATTTGCTTGATTTAAATTCAATGGAAACAATTAATTGGCTGTTTTACATAGCGGAATGAGTTGAAATCGTGACTACAACTCGGTGGATCGTTTTTTGAAAATAAGAAATTAAAAAAAAACAGTTCTAGGATAGTCAATATTTTTTGGATCATCTAACTTCCATATGAGAATACTATAAACATAATGAATTTAAAGAAAATCCCTCGAAATATATAAAGTATTTACAGAGAATTCATTGATCTCAGTGTTAAAAATCTACTAACTTTTATGAGAATAGACATCAAATTTATGAGATTCCACTGGTAGTCAAACTGTGAAGCTAAATTATGTGTTAGAAAATAATATTTAAGGTTTGTTAAAAGTTCACACTTACTTGCTTGTTCGTGAATTCTTCGCCAAAAACAATACTGTAACGATGCCCCGACCTCGCTATTCACAAGTAAGACTGAGTAAGACTTTTTTCTATTTCGAAAATAATAGAGAACCATAGAAGGCCGTCGTTTTTAAGCACACGAGCAATCGCGGAGAGCCAAAGGCTATTCCATAAAATATTTAATATTCATTACTTCCACTAAGTAATAGAAATAACTAAGAATAATTCAGTACTTTTAATATTGTTTTACAACCAGTGTACTCAGCCCGAGTGCGTTATGATTAGCCGTAGCGGTTGTATTTTAAATTAGTCCATAATCAACTTACGGAAATTGCATTTTATCCACTCATTAATATTTTTCCCATGGCTTTTCAGAAATTGTGCGGTTTTGTGGCAGAGTCTCTCATTTCTCCGCGATTCGCTTTCATTTCATACAACTATAAACCTACGAACTAACAGCTGCCAGCGGATAACACGAAATCTAAGCCACGTACATATATTATCCACGAACATTGGATTGCAGGTGCGCTAACGCCATCCTTTCAAGTCGGCTGCTACACACTTAGTTAGACTCACCTACTCGTGTCAAGTTTTCCTACTATTTTATACTTAACTATATTTGTTTTTAATATATCCTTTTTACGTTCATGTTCTTGTTCTTCTCTTCGCAGAATGTCTTGTACAGTTTCAGAGCTGCCTTCGGGATGTCACCTCCGTGGCATGAGCTCTTCATCATCCTCTGCAGTGGCGGCGGTCAAATCACATAGCGGGGGCGGCAGTACATTGAGTACAGGTGGTGGCGGTGGCAGCAATAGTGGCGGTCTCAATACGGGCGGCATACACGTGGGCGGCATGCTGAGCACGACGAGTGCGTTGGGTGTGACAACGACGAGTTCACGCGGCGGTTCGACGGGGAATGCGGGGGCGAGCTTGCTGCCCGAGACTTTGATGACGACGACGCCGATGTCGAGCAGCACAACACAACGACAGCAACAGCAGCAACAATCACAGAAACCCTGCTGTTTCTGCTGGTGTTGCTGTTGCTCATGCTCGTGGTAAGTTGGTCGGGGGCGAGAGCGTTTGGAATGCAAGCAAGCTCATAGATCTACACCTTAAGTGGTTGCTGGCGGTGTCGGCATTGTTAGCCGTTGCCTTGCACTTTTCTGTAGCGCATCTATTGCCGCGCTGCGTTGAAATTCCACAGCTTGATACTTTGAAATTCGTGTAACTGACAGTTTTCTATTTGCTCACAAATTTTTCTTTACCCTCTCTCTTCTATTTCGTTTTATTTTGAATTATTTTTCACGTTTATTTCTGGCGTTGGCTGCACTTGGCGCTGGCAGGGCAAAGTGGTGAGTACATGAATGGAATTTATTAAAAATAATATTAAATTAATTTGTAAGTGTTTGAGGAATTTTTCAAAGCGGATTTGAAATTCTTTTCTAGTAACTAAATTAGCTAAGTTGACTTGCACTGGCTGGCGTGTGCAAGTGGGTTGTTAGTTAGTTGCTAGTGCAAAGAAGCGTGTGCAATGCAGTGGTTGTTCGATTACAGGAATGAGCTAAAAATAGCAATGCTTAGGCGGGAGGCTTAAATTTGTTTTTGATTATTTTTTAAGTTTTTTGGTTGATATAATTGAATAATTTTTTTTGCATTTCAAATACTTAAACAATGCTTTTGTCTTGTAGTATTTTAGGGACTTTCAGTCTCTATACCAGCAAGATTTTCTCAAAACAATGTTGTAGAAAGAAAATTTTTATTTTTCGTTTCCTATCAAAACCATAAATTTATTGGAAGACTTACTTTAGTGTCCCTATTTCACCTGAGAATAAGCTGAGGCTCCATTGTTCTCTTGTGTACTAGCGTTGGATTAATCGTTCTCTCGCGAGCTCGGTAAATACTAGTTAACAACCATAACCGGCTCAGTTGCGAGATATTTTTGGTACAGAGTGGAATGGAAAAGGTCGGCTACAATACTTCCGCTTAAAAAGGTTCACCTTGTCGCATAGAGGAGTACTCATTGGGTACTGCAGAATAGGCATATGTACGAGGAGGTTAGAAACTCTGGAACTCAAACTACCATTGCTGTACGGATGTTGCATCTTCTATATTGCAAGATTAAGGTTGAAACATCTCGCTAATTAACCAAGTGAATTGGTCGTAATTGACATTAATCGCCTCGTAAAATTTGTGATAGGCTTAAAGCGCTTCGGTGATATATAAGGGTTTTCTTTGGATCCATACAAAAAAGTGTTTTGGCATCACAATAGACAGGCGCCTTTAGCTGCCCAATGCATTGGATCCATCATGACACTTATCGTGAGGGTCAGTTTCTGAGCCTAATCTAACCCGATTTACTATGGACGAGTATAAATTATAAATATTGGTATATCAAATCAAAGCAAAAACATTATAAAACATATTTTTATATAAAATGCCTGATAATTTAAGCAAAATCATGTATAAAGATTTCTTAACTGAAAATAAAATATCTCGTGAAATTGAAGCCTCATGCTCTATGCATAATAAATAAGTAGCTAATTACTTATCAAATGCTTGTCACGGCCATCCGCCTACACTATGTATACAGAGTATACAGAGCTGTGACCTTTCTGCTCGTGCACTTTGCCATTTGTGAAATTCTATTAAATCTGTACAACTTTGCAAATAAATGTCATTTACTGCTGACTCTCAAGCTCTGCCACGAAAGAAGCGGAGAGCAACGTCAACGTGGAAAATGGAAAACAAAACACAAAATTGTCAGATTTCAATTAAGTGTTGTTAAGAAAATGCTACAGATGATTTTTTTCCACAGTTTAAATGCTAACACAAACACAAGCACACAAATGTCGCACAGAGCTGTATATACTATCATCGAGATACATATACGGAGAATAACAGTAAAGTAGATGGTATATACAGCGCTGCGCGAGTTGATATGATTGAATTAAACCTACTAACACTCGACAACAACAACAACGACACAAACATGCCAACCACAAATGTTACGTATACGCAGTGTTGAGTGCTCGGCAAGCAAAGCACCAACAGCAGCAAGCCGAGACAAGTTGAGTTCGGTTGAGCTGAGCCAAATTGCCAAATTGCCAAAGCGACAAGACGAGTGTGCGAAGTCGAAGCTGTAACAGCACCACAAGGCAAGACAAGGTGGTGGTGTGTGTGTATGGTGTATGGGTTGCTTGCTTTCGCTCTGAGTTTTGCGTTTAGATGAATGGCATTGTGTGTAGCAGCAGGCAAAGTAGCGGTGGGAAAACTGAAGTGCCCGAATTTTCGTTGAATTTGTGCACAAGCAGACTTTGGCCCATTCATTAAACGAGCTGGGCAAATAAAGTGCAGGTCAGGTAGTTGGCACATGAAGAGTTCTACAAAGAGACACACGGTTGGTAGAGTTGAGTGTGGGAGCAGAAATAAATATTATGTATACATACATACATACTTATATAGGAGACTTAGACAAACAGCCATGTAGCTAGTATATTATGTCTAACTCGATTGCTTGAAATTTGAACTCGGCATGAAATATTGTAAAAGGGTTGATAGCAGAAAGTTCAGTGAAATTTGAAGAAAATATGCGCGGATTTACACTTTAGCGCATTTTGAACCCTTTTCTCCAAAATCATGTTTTTTTTTGGTTTTTCACCAAACATTTTTCGCTGCCCTTTTCTGTTGACTGTCTTGTTTGTATCCACACATACATATTTACCTTACTCCACTTTGTGCTGTCCGCAGCCGACGCACGCGTCAACGCATTTGTGCGGTCATGGTCGTTCAAGTGCCAGGCACTTACATATATGTATATGTATCTATATAAAGTGTATGTATAAGTGTAAATATGTACGTATATCTGCTATTTTTCGCCTATTTTGCGGCACAGCTGCTGTGATGGATGAGCTGTAACCGTAGGAAACCCATAAAAACCAAGAATGGAGTGATGTACACGTGTGGGCGTCCAAAGGGCATACAACATGACTTCTTACACACACATACACACACGCACACGCCTACACAAGCGTGTACACACCACGCATTTGCTGAGGACAAATAGTGGCAAAAAATATGTATACATTGTTGAAAAATCACACACAAATCGTGGACGTCAACAACCGCAGCATGGCAGCGAGAGTCCAGCTAGGCAACGGATTCATTCATTTAATTTTAGGCGTAACACAAACTCACATACCAACACATATGTGTGTATACTGCGAAAAAAAATATTTCGTTAGTTGTTGTTATTGTTATGTTGCTGTCGCATTAGTGTATATGTGTTAAACCTGATGAGACCATAGTTGAAGTGAAAGCTTGAGTTGTAGTGTCAATTAAAGGACTATACCGCGTTTATTACTGAAACACATCATCTCTATATACATATATGTATATACGTTGTAAAGAAGATGAAGAAGGCAAACATCAAACGCGCGCACATCAAAGGTTCGCTCTGCCTATTTACTATGTATGTATGTATGCATGTAATGTACATTTGGTAATAATATTATAACTTCCCTAATTGCTCCAATCAGATTAGACACATACCATATTACACTGTCTACCAGGCAACCTCACTCTCGGCACACATCACTTTCACGCTTTCCAGCGCTGCTTCGTTTTATGAATATTCTGCTGACTTGCGAAAGTCATGGAAAACGGCGTCGCTAACGCTGCCTGGAAATGCTTCATAGTGTCGATGCTGGAAATTCGAACTCACCGCATTAATTTTTCGCTTAACAATTCGGTTGAGTAAATAATTTGTATGAAGAAGAGCTTTAAGAGAGCGAGAGAGAGAGGGAGTAGTTGTTCGCGAAAGCTTTTATTGCAGAGAAACTTTTGTAGGGATACCAAAATTTGTGCGAAAGATTTGTATTTTGTATTACCATAAGATAAAGGAGAGTTTTTAACTGTTGTGGTGCCAATACTGAAACGGTATTTGAGATTGTTTTCAAATTACATAGTTATCACCAAGTAAGAAAGGGCTCAGTTCGCGTGTAAGCGAACATTTTCTACTCTCGAAATTTATTTATACAATTTTATTAAGAATTGAGCCATATATTAGACATAAAGTCCACTCGAATAACGAAAATCATTAAATATAGTATGGATATTGAGGCTGGGTTAAATCCAAGATCAATTACAACTATTTTCACCATCAAGCTTCATTATATCAAAGAATTTAGTTTTGCTAACTTATCTCCCATATTTACCGATACGGCATAAAGACCAGGAAGACCGGAATTTTAAAAATCCGTATATGTGGTATATGGAGGCTAGAGGAAGTATTGACCTGATTTTGCCCATTTTTGGCACAGAGGCCAACTATTATAAGAAATACATCTAATTTGAATTTCTTTTGAATATCTGAGAGATTTACTCATATTTTGGGCAAAAAAATTAACCACAAGCCTTCATGTTCGTAAAGGGCCTTGAAAAGTTATAAACGTAAATTTTTAGACTGACGAAGTCACACTAGAAATGCAAAATTTCCGATATCATCTATGGTGCTTAATTTATATATTGTATTAAGTTGAACTGCAAAATTGTGGTATAAGGAAAGTAGGCGTGGTTGTGACCCGATTTTGCTATTATGAAACTATGCCATTGAAATACCAAAATAATGTTATGAACCCAATTTCGTTAAAATTGGTCGAGTAGTTCCTGAGATATGATTTTTGATCCATAAGTGGGCGGCGCCACGTCCATTTTTTATACAAATTTTAGTGCAGATTTTCTGCACCATCTTTATCATATAATTTGGGATTTCAAGTTTTTTCTTTACTGAACTGGAACTTGTTAAGAGAATTACAAAATTATATTTAGTGCAAGTGGTATAGAAAGGTTCCTTAGTATTTGGTCGGGATTCTCTTATGATATGTGGTTTCTCTCGAAAGTGTTTTTTTTAATTCTATCAATACTTCCACAATGTTTTAAGTTCCAAAAGAATATAATGATTTTAAATTTCCAAATAAATTGCAAAAAGCTTACTCCCTTACTGTTGGCAACACTGTTCCTTACTCACTTACACAATAAATAGTAAAAGCTTTCGATTGTCGCTCATAAATACAATGCACCCCAAAAGCTTACGCTCGTCACGAAATTTCATTCATAAAAATGCCAAACCATAAATGAAAAGCTCCCGAAGACAGTCGAAAAGTTTAGCAAACACGAGTACATTTGCTACGAACATTTCGTGTGTTTCTATTATTCTTTTTTCACAATATGAGCGCTGGAATTTTGTGGCATTTTCGGCCATACAAACATACTTTTATACGAGTAAATGTGTAGGACTAAAGCAGTGGATGTAGGCATAGCTATACATATATATATGTAAGTCGCTGCGTATACTAACACAATCGCTCTTGAGTATATAAATGTGTACGTATAAATATCTTTGGGGTCCCTTTGAGTATTTGTGCGCGTGTATGCATATCTTCCGTCCATGAACTTTGACAGCAATTTTGATTATTTGACAATAATGAAGCGACGGAAAGCAATGAAAATGTTGGCAAATATTTTAATTATGCATGTTGAATGCGGCATAGACGCAGCCGCCACCAGACACAGACACAAGCAGGTTGGCTGGCAGGGACTCAGACAGGCGGGTAGGTATTGCGGAAGTAATGCAGCAAAGTTGCGCCCAAGAATAATGAGGATGCTAAAGATGCGTAGGAAATTGAGTTCGTATTGTCTTATGGCACGCCATGACAGTTGTGGATGAAATATGTGAATTTAAGAGAAAGTGGCATACAACGCCCAGCACACACAAGTGTATTCATATGTATATTTATATATAGGTATGCGTGGAGAAGTGTAGAGAGGGTGCGTATTAAGGCGAGCGTATATCCTGTCAATTTTTGACTGAAAGTGTGTGAAAGGATTGTAAGAAAAAGGGTGACTTAAGAAAATTTGTATTGAAAATAGTTGATTTGCTCTATATAAATATATATATATTGAAATGTGTGTGTGTGTGTTTATGCGTGCGTTGCTCTTTGGATTCTCACCACTTATTGTTTATTACCGCAACATTCCTTGAACTCGCTGTTTTGCTGTTTGTCTGACAAGCTTTATTTTTGTGTGTATGAGTATTGCTTTGTTCATAGTAAGCGCCTTTACGGCACCTCCTTACGTCTAGCGCTCGCTTGTGGAGCACCTCGCGTGCCGGCTCTCATTCGTTGGCAGTGCCTCACCTACTTAACTCTATCAAGTTAGCGGTTGGTTTTTCTTTATATGCCGCAGAATATACATTTCATATGCGTATTAACACACACAAGCACACACGTGCAGAATATACCTGCCTGTGTCGAAAAGCACACCCATACAACCACAGGCGCGCCACATGTGGCCGCATTGCGCTGCACACGCACACCAGCGCGCCGCGTCCGTTGCGCTCATGTCATTGCCGTATCGCCTAGTAGTCGGTCGGTCGATTGGCGCTTTAACTCATCGCTCGCCTTCAATGGAATTCAGTTGAATTTTTTCGCTCGTCCAGCTAACGCGTCGCTTTAAAACCGCAAAAAGTAAAAACCACTTTGTATTTGTTATTGTTTGTATAAAAATTGTACATTGTGGTGCCTTTGTTCGCGCTCGTGTGTGTGCGTGCGTGTGTCTGTGGCACTAACATTTGCATAGTTTCATACGAGTTTTCACAGATTTTTGCGTTAGTTTTCGCTAATGTTTAGTGGCGTGCCCAACAGCATAAACTTACCAAAAACAAAAAAAAAATACTTTTTTGTGGTGTGATTTTAGAAAAATACATTTGTTTCTACAACAAAAAAACGAAAATTGTTGCCATAAAAGTGCTTACAAGGGCTATTGTGCTACGCTACCATATATTGCCTGCATCCAGACAGCGGCGTGTGTGTAATTAGTTAATAGAGTTTGTTGAGTACTTTTCTGTGTGTTATTAAAAGCATAGCAACACACCGCATACATCGCATATACCGCATATACTCGTATATATATAAATTAGTTTATTAATTTTATTATGCGGGTGCAATGTAATGGCTTTACTGCGTCTAATCACACGGCTACACCAAAGCTGGACATGAGCACGCACTGGCAGACGGTGACACATTATGTGCGCAAAAAGTTTGGGTAATCAAACTCTCGCTCTCTCTCTATGTGTGTTGAGCCTTAATGTTGTTATTGCTGTTGTTACTATTGTTAATGCTACCTACTATTGTTGTTGTTGTTTGTTTTTACTTTTCCTCTTGCAATAAATGGCGTTTTTTCTTCGTTCTTCTTTCGTCATGCTTGTGTGTGCGTGTGTACATGTTTGTTTTCATCTATTTTGAATGCAGTCATTGGCATTAGACTATGCGTCACCCTTTATTTATTTACTTACTTACGGGTATTGGTGGTTTTAAAATTTCTATGAATTCAATTCGTTTATCTTTCTCTTGTGTTATTATCAAATATTATTAAATACATTTTTATAAATGTTTACATAGAGATATATAAATATACACATAACAGAATATGAATAATATAATCGTAAGTAGTTTAAATTTTTCTATGGCATCTATAATTCATATTTTATAACTAATTGTATCATCGCAGTAAAATCCGATATTAAATATCAAAATGTTAAAGTATCATATCATTGGGCTATTTTTCTTTAATTTTTTATTTTCTCAGGCGGTATATCGCTGATTTCTGCACAGTTGTTAATTTTAAGCTCATCAATGGTTTCAGTATCGTTAGCATTTACTAAGATTTTTATATAATACAATACCACAAGAAGAAGGCAGGTAGAGTCAAATGTGGAGATCTGAGTTGCCATTATCATTATCTTCTCTTATTAAAATCAGCCGTAAAGTGAATTTTTGCTTGATTTCGGGGTCTAGTTGAAACCGGCTCTGTTATACTCGGCCGACATCGGTCAGAATGGTTTTATTGTTTCGGTTTATTTAACAAAATATAGTCGATTGATGGCATAAAGGTTCATCTCATTTGGTTAATAACTAATTTTTCCTATACACTGTTGGATGTCCTCCTTTTTCTCTGATTCCATCTGTGGATACTGCATTGAAAACTTTTCAGTGTTTTTCGTTCATTCTGATAACATGACCTGGTGGCGTAACCGCTGTCTTGTTCTCTAAACTATATTTTTGTCATCGTATAACTCGTACAGTTCATCGTTCAGACGTCTGCGGTATTCGCCGTTGCTAATGTCTATAGTACCATAAATTATCTGCAAAATCTTGATTAAAGATTGCTCAAATTGATCAAAACTAGTTAAAGGGTGTTGTGCGTGGTGTACCGATTAATAACCATTTTAATATTACAAATAGTGTACCACTTTCTGTATCATGTTCAGGAATGACGAGCTTTTGTTAGATTTCTTTCATCTGGTACGTAAGCACACAGGTGTTGTTTCGTTTGAGAGGATTCTAAGGCCAGAAAAACAAATTTTACTACAGCAACTTATAAAAATGTAAACTCATTCTATATGTATATAAATGCGTCTGCAACTGAGGTTAACTGTGATAAATGTGGTTAAAGTCCGGTGGAAATGTGGTATAAATCATTTAACTGTTACATGTAATTGGTTGTCATTTGATATTTGCTTTTAAAGCGCTTTCGTTTATAGCGAAGCAATTAGTTTTCCTGACCAAAATCAATAACGGAAAACTATGCTATTTTTCAATTTGCGCCCTCCACTTTGTACACTCTTCCACTGTCAATAAAACTCGTTCTGCCTGCCATTACAATATATGTACGAGTAAATAAATAAACCTGCCAAAACACATGCCATCATTCGACATGCTTTCAATAGCAAATACACACACACACACACAGACACACACAAATTTTGTCTTTATGTGATAGTTGAAATATGCGATGTTATATCAGTGTCATGTCCACATTCACAGTCGTTCACATTTCGCCTGTGACACTTGAGAAGGCTTTGCTTGAATACGTTGAATGAAATGACTTTAGTTTTCCTTCCATGCTTTGCGTTTGCTTGCCGTATTTGCTATTCGACGCGTGGGAATTAAAAACGCAATGCATAAGTAGTGTGCTATGAATAGGTGTGACTTTAATTGGAAAGCAGTGACGGCTATGCGGATTTTCTGCACCATATTTAGGGCGACAGTGTTGGGATAAATATTAAATCTTTCGTTAAATTTCTGACTGATACTTTGGATAGCTTTGGTTTTGGTAGCAAAAATAATAATGTAAAGAAGCGTTATTTCTTTCTTCAGATGAAAACTAATGATTCTGAGGTCTAAAAAATTATATCTTGGTTATGAAATAAACTATTTGGATTTATAATAATGTATCCTCTCTAGGATAGCTTCCCAACAGCAAGGGAAGTAAGAATGTTTTTAAGTGCCTTCTTGATTGTCCCTGGATTTTCTCCTAAATTTTCGTAGTTTATCTGATCGACAAATATATTGTATCTCCTCATGTACTTTTCTGTTATTCTTTTATATAGTTTTAAACACAAATTTTCTCTTTACTACCCACAAAAAGTCCCTGTTAGCATTTTGGCAAATAGAGGTCCTCACAACCCCTTCGCTAGCGGTCACCTCTAAGTATCTAAGTGGATTCATACTACTTATCTATTGAAATGTTACACATGCAACACTTGCAACAGGTCCCTAAAGGTGCATATACCTATGCAATATATACATATTTACACAACATGATACTACTTAAGTACAAACAAGTATTTACACATGTGCAGGTTCCAATGTGTTCGCATAGTTTCCTTCACCGACATACATATGTATAAATGTATGTATGTATGCACGTGTAGATCCCGCTCAAGCACCATGTCAATATTGTACTTTAATGTGCCAAAACAACAACAACAATAACAATAGTAACAAACAAACAAACAACAATGAGAACAACAACGCTTGCTTCTGTGTGGCACTGAGCCACTTACGAGTATGTACATACCTACGTACGAGTACACATGCTTACTTACCTCTAGTAAAACAAATACAACTGTTGGTGGCAGTCAAGTCAAGCACTCGTCGTAATGTATTCTGGGCACTCTGCAAGTGAAACCTCGGTAATGTCAAGCTAATGGTTGTGCTGTTAACTTGCCTCAGACCTGCCGGCATGGCTTGACGGCGCGCACTTTCGTTTGTCGTTGGGGCGGGCGACGCATGAGTCGAGTGTTTTGTTCAACGACATTTCAGTTTGTCGTGTTGTTGTCAACAAGAACAGTGCGAGCCAATTTGTACGCGGCCTACCAGCACACTAGTGGCCGCGTGCGCACTGTTGCCGACAACTTTGGCTAATTATGCAGTTAAACCAACAAAATACTTGAAACATTCTGCGGCAGTGCCACTCACTACTTTCTCCTTCTCCTCCTTTGGCCGCGTGCTTACATAGTTGCAGTGCCTCTTTTATAGGGTACAACCGGGCGTATGAGTAACTATAATTAATAATATATTTTCATTTCGATGGACACGCGCGTGCCACTGTGTGTTGTTATGTGCTGACTAAGCTTTGAAAAATGATTTCCTCCGCTCGGTCGCTGATGGTGTGTAGTTTTAATGATCGCCAACAACAACAATAATATATAGCTTAGTAATATTGGTAGCAAATTTCGTGTGCATACGCTTGACTGCAGGAGGTGGTGCTAATGTGGCAAATGATTGATTGACTTGGAACAAAGAAATGCAATGAAACGAAACGAAACCTACAAAATCTTTGTTAATTTTGTTGCCTAAAACTATCGAACTGTATGAGCATACGGCCGGCAACGTGTTGTTAGTGTTGGTGGTAACTGTGGCAGACGTTATGAGTGAACGCTGGCGAAATTTACTAAAGAAATTGAAACAAAGGTATGTATGCTGGGGCCACAGGTGACAGCGGCTAACTAATGAGTTTTAATACAATTTTATATAAGAAATATTTAACTCTCTTTTGTTGCGAAAAGTAGAAAAACAAGCGATCTGTAGCAGCTTTTAGCTCTATGCGGGGTCGAAATTCTTGTTTTTGTTTATCGATTTTGACTCGAATTACGAACTATCGATTGAATTTGCTAGATAAAAAGCTTATCTATAACAAAAAAAAAAAAAACAAAATAATAACTGAAAGAAGTAAACAACTAGATAAAAGTTTGAAAATAAATCAGTAAAACAAAACAAAAAGCAAAGCAAACCAGATGGGAAAACGTGTTCCACAAATGATAAGCGCGTAAAAATAAATTTTAATATACATATAAATTATATATATAATACATATAGTGCAAATATAGGTGAATAGCGTTAGAATGTATATATTAAATGCTGAAACGCTACTAAAACTACATATAATATGATTTGGTGGTGATTAAAAAGTCACTGATACTAGATAAAGAAGTCAAATTAATATAAAAATATGTAAAATATAAACTGTTAAAAGAATTATATTTCTTGAGGAGTTGTAAAAACTATGAAATTAGTTACAAAAAGTGATAGCTAACATTAAACATAAAAATTAAATATTCATAACATTAAACTAAAGATATTTAAATTAAATATATCAATAACTTTTTTGAATACATAACCCCCTTTTCTTCGTCAATATTTGGACAAAAAAAAGCATATTTAGAAAGCAATACGCGATAAATAAAATTAGAAATAAAAAAAAATATAATGATGCCCCTCTAAATAAGCGCTTTTGAATGAGAGTAGCATATCTTTAGGCAGTTTACAAGCAGATACTATTAATTTGTTCTTCAGAGTAACAAAGACATTTGAAGCAGCCAGATTTTCAATCAGATAAACACTTATGGTGTTTTCTTCAGTTAAAAATAGCTGGGGATGTTTTTCTTTACTTCTTATTTCTCTCCTTGGATGACGATACTTTTTCTCGTTTGCGCCGAGATGTAGGCAACATTTTTCTCATACCGTTGTTAGTGTTTTCGTAAAATATGATCTGAAAATGGATTTAAATCTCTGAGATTCCATAAATTAAAATAATATATAATAGTAAAACATGTTTTGCTATCAGAGATACATACATAGTTACATATGTTATACATAGATAATTTTTTTTTTATTTGACTAAAAAGTAGGAAACACTTACTGAATTACGCAAAATTATCCAATTGTTTATATATTTCATAAATTAAATATTTAATATAAAAATTGTTTAAATGCTTACGACTTCCTTACTTTGAACGCTTACTATATCTCATATATTTCTGAATAAAAAATTCCAATTTTCCTACTCTAAAACAATAGTATTAAATTCAAGATCGTGCCATACATATGTATTTGTTGCGGTCGCACGCCAACCAAAGAAAATAAATAAAAAAACATACAGGAAAATGTACTCTAAAAGCCAAACTGTGGCAGGCACACACACATACATACAAACGAATACTTCTGAATTTATGTATATAAATTAAAAAAAAGTGTTTTTTTTTAACTCTCGCTGTTGATGGGTACTCGCGTGTGCGCTTATCGCGGCTTTTGTGACCCCACTAACTCTCACTCAGCGAGTATAAGTACTCGCTCTATGGCAATTATGCCAAATGCTGCTGCTCTCCTTGCCACCTACATCCACCACACCCCAGGTGCTCGCAGCGCACGCACATAAATTGCACATATGCGCCGCTGATCACACAGCTCGTAAACGGATTCGGTGGCTCTCCTTCGCCTTCGCCTTCGCCTTCACCTTCTCCAATTCTAATTGAATTCACAATGAATTTACACAACAGTCAGTCAACGCAGACAGTATCTGTGATTTAGTTTTATGCTAAATAGCCAAACAGCTGGTCGCACACGCTTCACAATTGAATATAAACGGCATGAGTGCTTTTATGCAGAAAACCTTGTTGACTTTGTATGTATACAATGAAAGTGGAAATACCCATATTCCTCTTATACTACATTTATTTAACAAGCACATACATAGATACACTCAAGTGTGTTTGTGTGTAAAGCAAACAGATTAGTGTATGAATAAATATAATTTGTATTGCAAAACAATATTTGTGGCATTATGTTTGTGTGTATATATGTATGTACAACGCTGTACGTGCATGTTTATATGAACCTTATTCTGAATTCCGTGTATTTTTCAATTTGTTTCTTCCAGTTTGGCAATAAAAAATGCGGAAGACAATGCACCAACAAGACGTGATCCAGCGAGCGTGGATTTGCTATTGGACGGTGAACAGTGAGTATAAACAATTTAAAATTTTCATATATTATGTTTTATTTATGATATTTTTTTTACTTTAACCTTCTTTGTTATAGGCCCTGTCTCGAGGAAATCCGAAGTTGGGGTAAAAGCTTCGATTTGCTTATGAAAAATTCGAGTAAGTGAAGAATTTTGTATAGAAAATTTGCGAATTTAAAAATTTTGTTTTTAAATCGGCTTTAAATATCGGTTTAATTTATCGAAATATATATAGTATTTTTACACTTTTGTTTCCCTCAAAGAAAGGCAAACGAGTTTTAAAGACCACTTTTTAAATTTCGAAAACAATTTTCTAAAAATTTAATTTTGGAAAATTTGTGGAAATTACAATTAAAGAAATCAAAACTGTTTTAAAATCGTTTCCATATAACGGTATCTATTAAATACAATTAATTAGTGCTTACACCTTTGCTAGATACATGACCACACCTTTCTTCCTATTAGTAGTATAAATCAACATGTTTATCTGAGGTAAAGCCATTAAAGTATACTAGTGTTCAAAAAGTAATGGGAATTTTAAAATTTCAAATTATTTAAATAGAAATCGCTGCAAGAGTCAAAGGCTATCCCAAAACTCGAGTTTAAGGAGTGTTTTTCAAAAACGAAAATTTTTTGAATTTTTTTAACACACCTCTCATTGACGCCTTTATAAAAGTCTGTTAATGTAAAAGTCCACTTGTTTATGTGGAGATGTGACAATTTTTAGGGAAAATATGTTTGATGTTGGAATAGAATCCAGTGCCGGTCAAAATATTGGTCGACAACTTTGCTTCCGCCGTTTTCCAATAGATGTCTTTACGGTCAAGCATTGGTCGATTAAATCGTTTTATATCGATCTTGGACAGTTGTGTCAACATTAACCAACCAAAATATTTGTAGAGATCTGTTTGCATCCCGATCTTATTCTCAACTGAAAATGTCACTTTTTGAGCCGAGTTCTCGACATTTTCGGGAATGTCTCTAAAGTCAAGCACTGGTCGATTAAATCGTTTTATATCGATCTTGGACAGTTGTGTCAACATTAATCCAACAAAATATTTGTAGAGAACTGTTTGCAACCTAAACTTATTTGAGCCGAATTCTCGACATTTGCGGGAATGTCTCTAAAGTCAAGCACTGGTCGATTAAATCGTTTTATATCGATCTTGGACAGTTGTGTCAACATTAATCCAACAAAATATTTTTAGAGAACTGTTTGCATCCTAAACTTATTTGAGTCGAATTCTCGACATTTGCGGGAAATTTTGCTTTTCTTTTTTAATTCCAAAAAAAGTGCCGCTGAGGCTAATCGAATGCTTTCGGATACGTACGGTGAGGCTGTCCTAAGTGAAAGAACATGTCGCGAATGGTTTCAACGTTTTAAGAATGGTGATGGTCGAAGACCGGCATTGTGGTGGAAGGGAGAAGATTTTCGAAGATGCTGAATTGGAAGCATTACTCGACTGAAACCATCACAAGAGATCGATACCGAACGCAATTGATGCGTTTGAGCCGAGCACTAAAAGACGTACGAGGAAAGATACGATAAAGTCATTCTCTAGAATGACAATGCCTGGCCTCACATCGCAAAGGAGACGCTGAAATGGGAGATCTTACCACACCCGCCGTATTCTCCAGTCGTTGCTCCATCTGACTACCACTTATTCCAATCGATGGCACACGGTCTAGCTAACGAGCACTTTAGTTCTTATGAAGAAGTCAAAAATTGGATTGATACTTGGATCGACTCGAAAGATGAGGAGTTCTTTCGTCACGCAGTACGGATGATGCCAGAAAGATGGTCAAAAGTAGTAGCTAGCGACGGCCAATATTTTGAATAACATTTTTGTAACCGTTTTTATACAATAACACCTTAAATTTACAAAAAAAAAAAAACGGTAGAAGCAAAGTTGTAGACCAATTGAATAAAATAATTGCTCTTAACACAGCCTAAATCATAGTGGTCCATCGCATTTTCTGAAATTATTTTTGATAACTCAAATTATGTATATTTTATTGATTGTAGAGCCTAAATTTATTTGGATATTAAAGAGAATCTATTTTACTCATAAAACCCACGCCGTTGTCTCTATTTCGATAAAGTCATTTATATTTACGTTCGAAGGGACCTCCAAATAAAATTCTGAAATTATGAGTATACTCACCGTAGCTGTTAAACAATAGCTGACATTCAAGTATTGATGTGGGTAATCAAGAAGAAAAAGAAAAAAAAAACCGGGGGCGTATGAGTAACCTGAAATACAACTTAACTAATGTGCACTTGTATTTAATCAATCCTGTCAAAGTTATGTGTAGTCACCACTGTTGTTAGCACAACCTTAACCTTGCATGACCTTGAATAACAATGAAGCCACTTATAAATACTTCTAACAATCTTCAGCTGTCATATTTTTATTTATTTTATGTGCAATGCTTTGTTACTAAAGAACGACATAAATATGCACAGAAAGAACGCGCCTTTGATTGGAAATGCAAATGCTCAACACAAAAGTAATAATATGCGAATATTAATAAGCATAAGATGGGTCGCACACTGGTAAGAGCAGTGAAGAATCTGGCACGTGTTGTGGCAACACCCCGTCAATCAGCGGCCTCAACCGATTCCTCAAGCTTAGTAGTTTAGTAAACAAATTTTTTGCTCAAGTTAACGACAAGTTTGAGGAATTAAATCAATAGTCGTAAGCAATTACACTGCTTGCACGCCGCTTTGTCGCAATGTTGAGCTTGTTGAGCTCATGGCGCTGTTTTGTGTGCTTGTGCTTTCTTATTTGTTTGGCTGATGAATGCCAACCCATACGTCTGCTTGACAGTTGCCCGAACTGGAGTGCGCTGAGTTTGGTGACATTTTGTTGAAATTTCGTTGACATTTGTGTTTACTTTGGTCGCTAACAAGCGCCGCTTGCTTGCTCTTGTTCTTCGCATTGTACTTGCTGTTGTTGTAATGTTGTTGATTCGCTTGCAAGTGCCACGAAATAAACAAATCGCCAGCGAGCGGTTGTGTATGTTGAAAGTTTGAGAGATATGCCATACGTTTCACTATACAAAAAATTTGTATCCACAAAGTGAGCTATGTATGTGTATGTGCGCACTTGAATTTATGCGTTTATACTTTACATTCACTTCGTCTTTATTCATTCCGTTTTCTTTTATGGCACGCGCTCACTACCAGCAAATGTTCCGCAAATAAATTGGTGAAATGAAAAACATTTCAGGCACGCGATGCCCTTACGCTTAACAGCTGCATTAGCATTGCTGATTCACCTGTCGCTTGATTTATTGCTGTTGTTGTTGTTGCTGGTGCTTTTTTTCGTTCGTTTTACGTCGCTGCCAGTCAACAGTGATTTGCGTGTTGCGGCGCTACGGAAACGTAACCGCAATTAATTTCTCTCCCTCTTCACTCCGTCTAAAAATTTTGATTAAATAATTTCCTACACTTAGCGAGTATTTCCCCCATATCGCTTTGCTATCTGCAAGACGAAAATTGCGGCATTAAAGCGTTTTTATTTCTCGCACTCGGAGATAGGGGGTTTTAATTGATTATCTTTTGCGCCGACAGCTTAATTTTGTAGCATTTGCAGTGGTCAAATTCGTTGAAAGACACGCCCTTCGTCGCATTTGCTCTAAATTGATTAATATTGAATAAAAATTGGACACTTGTATCTTCGAAGTAGTACCATAATTTACTTGAGGTTCTTAGTGAGCTTCTTCTTATGATCTTACCCGTTGGTACACATACTTAACCAACGAGATGCCTAGTTTCTCGAATCTGGTTGTTTTATAGAATGAAATATCTTTGAGGGGAACATTTTGATATTATAATTCACAGTTCTCTGCAGTCCAAGAGCGTTACCCATCACCATAGAATCTAATCTAACCCCCAGTTTCCAGACAATCCAAGAAGAGATCTCACGAATTTCGACTTAGAATTCGTATAGGGATATCGCCTTATCATGACTTTGAAAGGGATGTCACAAATAGAGGGTTTGTTTTTTGTTTTTCATAGAGTCGGGAACCGATCTCATGATTCCGTGAAATGAAATAACTGACTCCAACGACTATAGATTATAGACAATATCACGACATACGGGAAGCTCTTGTAAAAATCTCAAATGTTTCCACAACACTCTTTATATCTTCTTCTTAAGCATATTACTCGTATACATATTTATAATAATACTCCAAATTAATTTTCCAGCTGGACGTAAAGTGTTTCGTGACTTCTTACGTAGCGAATTCAGCGAAGAGAACATACTATTTTGGCTTGCCTGCGAAGAGCTGAAAAAGGAGAGCAGTAGCGAAGCGATCGAGGAGAAGGCGCGCCTCATCTACGAGGATTACATTTCGATATTGTCGCCACGTGAAGTATCTCTGGACTCGCGCGTACGAGAGATCGTCAATCGCAATATGGTGGAGCCAACACCGCACACCTTCGACGAGGCCCAAATACAAATCTACACGCTCATGCACCGAGACTCATATCCAAGGTGAGTGTTACCGTAAATTTCTGCCGAGTTTGCTGATTTGACAAAATATTTGTTGTTTCTTGACAGATTCCTCAACTCGCAGAAGTTCAAAGCGCTGGCACAACTGCAAGACGGTAGCTTATCTGCAGCAGCTTCCACAACAGATAGTCCCACTTAAGAGCGCGCGACGGACAGATTTTAGTAGCGAGTAAATGTTTGCTGAGCAGACAGTAGCAATTGGTTAAATTTATTGGGCTGGAAAAGTGTGGCGAAAGTAGGCGATTTAGCAAAAGTAAGAAACTAAGCAGCACATGCACAAAAATAGTGTTTAGCGAGAATGGTGGCATGCAGCGCGTGAACTTAAGTGCGGGGGGAGCAGTAGGGAAGCTGGTGAGAGAGAGTATTGGCAAATAAATAAACAAACAATAAAGTGTGTTCGCAGGTGGTTTACGAAATGCAACAACTAAGCATATAAGTAGTAACTAAGCTCTAGCCCTAGACATCTGTAAGGACTAAGCGTTAAAGCAGCATTAAGCATTAAGCACTAATGTCTAAGGGTACGACTTAAGAACCAAACTATACATAGTTAATAAGATGACAGAGTTTGCTACAATATTTAGTTTCCTACTAGTGTCTAAGCGTCAAGCGAAATACTTACTTACTTACTTATGTACTTACTGACTTGTTTTACTTATGTACTTATGTACTTACATTACTTACTGACTTACTTCTGTATGTTTGCAGCAGGAATGCCACTTATCTCACGCAATTATGTGTGTTTATGTGTGTCTGCAAAGTAAGGCACCGTTACTTAAACATTGTTGCATTTTTATTGCACACGCATGCAACAGCTGCTCAGTTGTTAATACATATATACATACATGATTGTGGTTTAACGATTTTGTACCAAATTTCTTCGTTTTTTTTCAAAAATATTTTCGAAAAAGAAAAAAATATAAAAAAAATACAAAAATGAAGCAATATAAAATTCCTTAAAAATCTAAATATATTAAATGGGAAACCATTTAACATAAAGAAGTAAAAAAATGGCGTTGGCACAACTGTTAATGCAAATCAAGTGCACAAAGCGATTTGCGATGCATTGAATAGAAGTGAGTGGGTAGGAAAATAGAAGAAGAAGTACTAAAAACCAATAAAACATTCTAACGAATTGTATGCGCACAAATTACTTATGTAATACATAAACTGGCTGGCAGCACATGCCTGGTAAATGTTAGCAAAATCTTAAGAAAACAAAAACAAACCAAAGTTATATATGTAAATGTGCAGAAATTAAGGAAAATTGCAATAAAGTTGTAAAAGTGCAAAAACACGAGATTATATATGTATAGTGTGTATGTAAGTGTATGTAAATGAAATCTAGTCAGCGCAACTGTTGAGCAGCTAATTTTATAAGGAATTGGCTAACATAAGCGAGCTAAAGAAAATTGTTGTAGCATGCTTTTAGGCGACTATGCTAGGCGACGCATTTAAAGTGCAGCAATGATGATTGTTATGCATGTCTTTACGTACAAGGTGCGAGGTGGCACGATAAACTTTATTTAACTTGAATTTTATTTATTAAAAATATATTTTTTTCTCGAAAGTTAAATTTTTTTTAGCTGTAACTAAAGCTTTATAATTCGTATAAATATTTATTGTTTAACTAAAGTTTAGCAAAAAAATATTTTTGTGACTTTTTAGTTGCTATTTTATTATAAATGATTACTTATTTTGCTTTAAGGTGTAAGAGATGTATTTAAAAAAAGAAAAACGTACAAATTATGACAACTTTTGAATCTATTATATAATTAAATATGATTAAAATAATTTAAAAAATAATAATTTTATTTAATTTTCATCACTTTAGTGCCATTCCGCCTTGTGTGTATTCTCAAAAAATTGAAACGAAAGCGAAATCTTATAATTCCAATAATTATTTACGACTAAACAATTTATGTTACTTAGTTTATAATTACAAAAAAAAACTAAAGTTGAAAAAATTCCGAGCTAGTTATAAATTTTTACTGTTATGCATATTATTATTTTTTTTCATTACTTATTTTTATAATTTTAAGCGCACTTGTTTGTTAATGCTACATGATTTTGTTGTTGTTAGCACTAAATAACAATCGAAGCGGTTTCTCGAATTTCCTTTTTTCTATACAAGTGAGAGTTATAATTTCACGAAAATTTGCTTTGTAACGTTCGTAGCGAGGCAACAACACCAGCAATCACAGCAACAAATAACAACAAAACAAACGCAAAATGGCCACAACAAACAAAAACAAATGAATTTTTACATCGAAAGCATTTTGTAAATACATATGATGGTTTTATTTTCCAAAAAAAAAAAAAAAAACTATAAATTATAATAACTTAAACTACTAAATAATGTAAAATGATTATTCTAGTAACTATGAAATAATGATTACAAACTAGTTACTGTACTTACTAAATGTACGCATTATACGATTGTATTATTGTAATTAAATATATATGATTTGTTTTTTATAAAAATATAAATGAGAGAATATAAATATAAGTACACAAATAAATACTTAGTTAATAGCAAAGGGAAATTATGTATGTAAATGTATTTATTAGTAATTAATTACATATTTATGAATTTAATGGTTTGCCTAAGTCAAGTAGTGCAAAAAAAAAATTAGCGAAAATAATTATAAAAAAAAATTAAATTAATTTCATAAATAAAATAAAAAACAAAAAACACTTAAAAGCCATATATGCATTGAAAAAAAACATTACAAACTTCATACCAAAAATGCAGAACCAAAAATAAAATTGTGAATGAAAAAAAAAATTAAAAATTAATTTATTGTATTATAATTTATTTAGGTGAATTTCTTGATTCAAATATATTCATTTCATTTCAATTTCTACAAAAAAGTATTACGATTTGGTTTTTTTTTTATTTCTATACTCTTTTAGTAACTTTATTGTTGTTGTAGATTTAGTGAATTTAGAATTTCAACTGATTTTGAGGTTAGAACAAAATGAATTACCGTCAAGTGCTTAATAGAAATTTATATTTTTTCTTAAACTATCACGAATCTATCTTTTGCGAAATGCTGCGTTATTAATGTACTTACAATATTCATGATTCGTTTAACATTTTTCTGAAACACTCTAAGAAACTATATTTATACGTTTCTTAAAGTGTCATTAAACTATTTTGTGGGACAATGTGTAAAGATCCTTAGAGCTGTCACGGAATCTTTCTCTGAAGCACCCATAGAATATATGCTTCTACAATTTCTTAAACTAACATCAATCTATGTTATGCTACAATGTGAAAAGGTTTGCAGGTCTGACGCGGAATCTTTTTTTGAAAGACCCATAGAATCTATACTTCTACAGTTTCTAAGTTTGTTAAACTATCATCAATCTATGTTATGCGACAATGTGTAAAGATCCTTAGATCTGTCTAGGAATCTTTCCCTGAAACACTCCAAGAAACTTCTAGAAACCATAATCATATTCATGGTTGGAACTCTCAGTCCGTATTAGCGCTTGTTAGCGTTGGTACTAGGGACTGTTATGGGTTGATGATTTTTCCAAGAAATTTTTAAAACTTTCAAAAATAACAGTAACGTATCGTATAAGGCAAGACATACATGTGTATTTCAGAACCACGTCTCCTTCGTTTCATATTTTAGGCTTGACATTCATCCGGGAACCTGCAAAAAGTAGGTGTTTCATAGACTTTAAAAATTTTATTTATTATTCAGTTATTAATTTCGTTTTTTTAATTTAGTTGAGATTTTATAAATTTTAGTACTCATTTGAAGAGTAAAAAATAATGTAAATTTGCGAAGCAACTTATCAACAAATAAAGAACATACTTAAACGCAAATATACTTGAACTCACTGCCAAAGCGCAAATAAAATGTGTACGTGCTAAATATTAAAAATATAAAAAATATAAAATATAAACTGAAACCTTATTACCATAAGAAAATAACAAAAAAAAAAAAAAATATTTTCGCGCCAATTTCTTAAAGTTTTAAAAACTAAAATTTATAATATTTTTTTCTATGGTGAAATAAGTTTTAATCACGTCGGATACTGCATTTTATTTTTTAATTTTAAAAATATATATATATTTTTTTAATAACACTGCTTCACAAAAGTATGGGAACAAATAGTATTTTATTTATCCTAAAATCTGTGTTAACAATCTGATTTTGATATAATTTTTTTATACAGTCGATAGTTTAGTTATGAAACTTAGACATTATCTTGACAATTGATAAAACTAAAATTGCACTCAGGCATTTTTATAAGTGAAATTCATATTTAAATTTATTTTTCCCTCAGCTTTTAACACTTAACGTAAACTTTGTGTACTAAAAAATTTCTTAAACCACACACTCTTGCAATACTAAGATAACACCTAATAGTGGGTATTAAAAATCTTACAATTAAATTAAAAATGCAGTTTAAAAACAAAATTATTTTTCCACAACAAACGACAAAAAGTAGCTTTTTTCTACCACACAATGAATAAGAAATAAACTTTAAAAGTAAAATCTGTGTTGTTGTATTTCGAAAATATGCAAAAATTAGAATTAGAAGAAAACACACACACACACACCAGCACGCAATGTATTATATATGAAAAAAGGAATTGATTGACACATGTACAAGCGCGTACATGAAACAACACTCGACCAAAATCGAGCAAAAATTAAAAAAAACTATAAAAAAATATAAAAAAATATAAAAAAATTAACTTAAACTGTTATTAGATTTAGCACATTAAATTAATAAAAAAATTCATAATTGAAATTGGCAAGAAAAAAGTAAATTAAGTAAATTTACAATTGAAAACTAGACGAATATGCGATGAGACCAATAAGCAAATGATTCAAACAAATTGGCTACACACTTACAACTACAATGGTATAAAATTCTTGCTAAACATTTTCAAATACCTTATTGAAAGCACAAATAAAAAAAGTAAAAAGGATTCTAAAAAATTCGAAAGTATATGCAAAAATTTGACAACGCAATAAACTGAAAAAAAAATCCAAAAAATAAATAAAATATAACAATTTAATAATGACAACTCAAGCGAGAATTCTCAACAACACTTAAGAACTCTGCAGGCATTAATCACCAACTACTAACGGATTTACAAACATATGTATTTGTGTAAATTTATAGAAAAAAAAATTAGAAAACAAAAAAAAAATAATTTGCATAAAAACATTTTTTAATAAGTTTTAAAGTAAAATACAACAAAATATAAAATAATATTAATGAACTCTTCGTATTCTAAAGCAAACAACAACAAACTCCAAAAAGCAAGCAAAAACAAAAATAAAAAAAAACCAAAACGAAATTCTTATAAACTCAAGTACTATTGAAAAAGTATAACATAACCTAAAAACTTATTGAGGAGCGTACTAAAGCAAATGAATACCTAAAACCACCCGAAATCCGCAAGCAAAGTCACCAAATATGCAATAAGCATTTCATATAAAACAAGAAGTTCAACATAATTGAATATATACAAACGTAAATATATGATATATATATATACATATATACTATATATGAATTTTTCAATAAATCACTTTTCAATACACACTCATATAAAGTTAGGTAATTTAATTATAACAAATACAGTTAAGTATGTAAAACAAACGCAAATTCTTAAGAAGGCAAAACAAAAATTAATAAACAGCATTAAAAATAAATATTTATGGATAAATAATAACAAAAAAATATATATTTAAATTGTAATTAGCATTAAATTTAAATTCGCAAATCCATAAATGAACATAAAACACAACACAACAACAAAAGGAGTAATGGTAAAATGAATACCAATAGAAAATGAAATAAAGTATAATGCAAAGACAATTAAAAAAATTCCAAAAAAATTATGAGTTTTTATTGAAGAGATCAGATATTAATGACTTTTAAATTAGCTACGACTGTATTTTACCAAAGGAATTTGTATTATGACGCAAAATAAGTCTTGAAATATATAGACAAGTAACAACTCTGAGTAGATGCCTCATTAAAAGGACTTGGTTTCCAATGCTTGACTTTTGAATTTCGAGATGCATAGAACTAACATTTCAGCCCCATCTGTCGCGTGTATACAGACGTTAGTCTGTTGTCACACAACGGTGCATATAGTGAATTTCCTTTTTGCATATACGAAACGAATAAATTTCCATCTATTACTCCATTAATTGTGGAATCCGACTTTAAGTAGGTTTTGTCTCCTTTAAATTGTGTATTCTATAATTCTGCCTTCCAAAACTATGCTCTAGATTTCTTGTCTAATCTCATGATATAGCCTATTTCTTACCCACATTAGGCCCTATTCGTTGAACTCCACAAAAAATGCTTAACGCTTTATTTTTTTTCGGACTTTTAACAACGGAACGGAACACCGTGGAAGTCTTCATATATAATTTTTGGTTTAAAGACTGCCCACATATTTATGATTGAGTTCTCGAACCAAATTTTTTTCTATTCTTTAACATGTTGCAAAATATATAAGTCAATAAGATCTGAGATGAGAGACAGAAAAAGGCGTGGCGCACTTAGTATGGTACCTAATAGATACCAAAAATGGATGAAATCGATACTTACTTTCCCCCCGTCTTCACCAAATGAAATTATTTTCATCCCTCTCGAAAATAATTTGAGGATAAAAACATCTTTTTCAAGATAATGAGAAGTATTTATGTATATATTAGGTTGTCATATATTTCCCTTCTGCCTTTTTGTCTTTTGAATTTCGCGGCTATGTATAAAGCGCTACGGAACTCGTATCTGGCAATACTATACATCTTTGAAAGGTCTTGACATAAGCTACAAAACGGCGCTATGTATGATTAGTTTGGATACTGCGTTCAACAGTTATAGACGTGTAAACATGGAGTTCACTAACGCATAAATTCGCGCTACTTTAAAGTTTTCCTTCGTTAAAGGCTAATCCGTTAGAGAAACGTTTCGTAAGATTAATGGTGTTTTGAGGGATGGTACTCTATCACTTCAAACTGCGGAGGAATGGTTTCGACGATTCAGAGCGGGTGAAAACGACACCATTGATAAGCCAGCCGGCGGAAGACCTGTGACGACGAATACCGATCAAATCATGACATTGCCCAGGAGATGGGAGTTAGTCGCCAAACTATTTTAAACCATCTGCAGAAGGCTAGATACACAAAGAAAGCATGATGTTTGGGTGCCGCATGATTTGACGCTAAAAAACCTTTTGAATCTAATCAACGCCTGCGATATGCTGCTGAAACGGAACGAACTCGACCCATTTTTGAAGCGGATGATAACTGGCGACGAAAAATGGATCGTATACGACAATATCAAGTGAAAACCGTGGTGGCCGAAAGCCAGTGAATCGTCCCAAACAGTGGCCAAGTCGGGATTGTCGCCCACGAAGGTTTTGCTTTGTGTTTGGTGGGATTGGAAGGGAATTATCCACTATGAGCTGCTTCCATATGGCCAGACGCTTCATTCTACCCTCTACTGCGAACAACTGGACCGCTTGAAGCAAGCGATCGACCTGAAGCGTTCAGAATTGGCCAACAGGAAGGGTGTAGTGTTTCATCAGGACAACGCCAGACCACACACTTCCTTGATGACTCGTCATTAGCTAAGAGAGCTCGCATGGGAGGTTTTATCGCATCCACCATATAGCCCGGACATAGCGCCAAGTGATTACCACCTGTTCTTGTCCATGGCGAACGCCCTGGGTGGTGTAAAGTTGAACTCAAAAGAGCCTTGTGAAAAGTGGCCGTCCGAGTTCTTCGCAAATAAGGAGAGGGGCTTCTACGAGTGGGGTATTATGAAGTTGCCGTCTAGATGGAAACAGATTATCGAACGAAACGGCTCATAACTAAATCCGATCACTAACACTTTGTATAAAGCATTGAATAAAGAGCAAAAAAGTGAAGGGAGATATTTGCCAACCTAATATTATGGTGAAAATGTTTTCAAGTCGTTTCATCGTTTTTTAATATCCCAAAGAAACATTCTCATTTCTCAAGTATGATTTGATACTTGATTTGAAGTGATTTGATAAAATGAAGAAAATCGGTCAAAATGTTTCCTAAGTTCTGTTGATTTAAGAGTAGACATTTCGAATGTCAAGAAAGACAGTTTTATGAAATTTGCTTTTTCTTGAGCTTATTCGATACCATTTAACTAAACATTAATAGTACCGCTTTTGATTTTATTAAATAATACATTTATTAAATATATACAAATATCCCCGTTATTAGTCATTCTTATATTACGGAATATTTGTTGTGAGTAATTAATGTTGTGTGTGTTGTAAGAATGCCGGAGATGCGACCGATTATCCACAGTTGGTGCGTTTAACTGTTTAACTGACTGCCTGCACCTTGGAACTCTGAAATAACATACCAATGCATGTTGTTGTAAGTTGTACGAATGTGTGCGATTGCAATTGTCACACTGTCGCATTGTCGCATCATTAAAAATGAAATTGTCGTATTTAATGACTCCATTCACGGTGCGCATTCACCCAACAACACCCCCGGCCCTTGCGCCGCCATTGATTCCAGCTAATATTGCTGCTTTTGTTGTTACTGCTGTCCACTTACGGGATTCGCCGACCAATTCATTTGGATTCAATTATAATTGGTGATCGCGCTTCGGCCCGTCTGATGGTCGCTGGCCGTTTGGTTGGGATTTGCGGTAATGGTGAAAAGTCGAATGCACTCAACCGCATTCCGCGGCTGGAAATGTTGACGCCAGCGTCAAATCACGTTAATGACAGTAAATGCAACAGCAACAACAATAGCCAAGCACTTCGTTGCTTTGGTGGCTTTACGCGCCGTCACCAGTCAGCAATCAGCAGTCAAAAGTCGAACGCTTAGTGAAGAGATTGCATTTTGTGGCATTTATGACAGCGACGCGGGGAGGTGCGCTGCTGTCGGTCGGCATTGCGGTGGCTTATTATTGTTGTCACTTGTTGTAATGCTGACGAATATCGTTCGGGTAATAATTTATGAAATTAAAAGCACATAAATTAATATATTAATTGGGAGTGGTTTGAAGCGCGGCGCTTGTGTGTGTTTGCGGCGGCGAATTAAACGCGCTGCCGCTAGGTATGGGGGGAATATGAGCTGCGTGCGCGTTGTAGGAAGTGCTTGCACGTGCATTAGCGCGCACATTGCTGCCAGTGTCTCAGCTCATTATGGTCGATCCATCGCCGCAAGTCATTTGGGAGCGTATTAGACGCGATGCGATGCGATTTGAAATTCGATGAGCAGCGGGACGACAACAATGCGCGCTTATTGATCGTAAGTGACGTATTGTTGCGAAATTCGCGGAGACGTACATATTTGGCCCAAAACTTTTTTGTTGCTTCCGATTGTCTCTCTGTCTTTCGTGCGTCTTCTGTGGGCTACTTTGGCAATCGTGATTTTTCATTGTCCTTTGCAAGCTTTGTGACACCCCCAGACCAATTGGCTGTTGCTAGCTGGGTGCCCCACAAAAAAATAGGAATTAATGTACGACTGTCGTGCTAAAATGACGCTCCTAAATTGCTCGCGCACAAAAAAGGCAAAAATAAATTGTGCTGTTGAAATCTTATTAATTGTTATGGGCAGCGTTGAGAGAATTGTATGTGCATGCCAATGAGACTGATGGGATGCAATGGTGTATAGTGAAACACCTATCCCAGTGGTAAAACTTGCAATACATGATTGGAGGTTTGATAAAAAGTGTGAAGTTAAAATTTTAAAGATTTTTAGATAAAGTCTTCAAGGGATATTTATTTAAAAGTTACTTCAATAAAATTAGAGATTTTATAACTCTCCAGATTTGTAGACTTTTTGAATACATTTTTTGCTTACTTTGGTTTATATTAAGCATTTGATAACTTGGATAAATTGGAGACTTTTGGAAGTCACCAGAGGAAGTTTTTATTAAGACGTCAGAAATTAAAATTTTCAAGATATATTATGTGTTTTTTATTAAAATTAGCGTTTTTAAAACTCTCCACTCTTGGAGACTTTTGTATCTGAAAATCTTGCTTAACTATAACTTTCTTCAATTCTTTCGCTAAAATGCATGTTTCCGGAAGAAAATTATATTTCTTAGTATTAAAGGCTACAATTTTAAAAGTCCTCTTACTAATTTTTTTATTGTCTTTCGCTAATATTAACTGCTGGGTTTGGCAACGGCTAAAATGTGGGAAAATTGCCACAAAGTGACGTCCCGAATACACACACACATATCCATAACTTTTATAAGTGTAAATAAAGTAAATAAATAGTGAAAATGCTGTGAAAGAAGCTGGACGCCGAGGGACCAACAGTCACACGTACACATATCTACATAAATAAATGCCCAACTATCATTTTAGCGATGCCGCAACACAGTTCATCAATAAAACATTATGGGAATGTGGCCCATTCATTATTCATTACTTAGCAGCGACAAAGTAATCGCTTGTAAGTATTTAAGTGGCCACATACGGAAATGTGTGTGTGTGCGTGGACGCGCATGCGTGAATGAATGAATATAGCCAGCGCATAAATGTATAATTACAGCGTTTCGTTTTTTTTTCTGCCTGCCACACGTGCATATCCTGTCACATCTGCACTCATTTCAACGCCACAAACAATAGAAATGCGCAATTAAATATTGCACAGGTTTTTATGCATCACAATGAATGAGGAGAAATTAATAATATAACGTATAATGACATTTCATAATATATGAGATGCACTCTCTCGGAAAATACAATTCAATGCAGCTTTTGTGCGCTTGAAGCATTGATAGTTGCAGAGGCTGTGTTGCCTATGTGGAGTAGAGGTGGATGCGCAACAAAAACTGTATTTGATGCGTTGGAGACTGGATGGTGACGAATCGAACAAGCAACTGGTATAAATCAAATAGACTGGTATAATCAGAATAATCAAAGAGAAGTGTATAGAAAGCGGTTAAACTGCTTTTAAGAGGTTTACTCATTGAATTTAATAGAATATTATTATTGTTGCTTTGAATAAAATAATTTTATTGAGTTGGCACCTTTGTATCTTATAAAGAATATTGGAACTGTCGCCATTAAATGCGCTCAGAATCCATAAATAAAATTTAAATAAAATTGCTTATACGAATAGACTATCACAATAATTTATTAGTCATCTAGGGTTCGGTTTAATTACGCAGAACACTTTTTTGGAACTTTGGAACTACAATAAATATAATATCAAAGGAAAAATATGATAGGTGAAGGTCAGCAAGAGATTCAGAGAGTACCTCACCAACCTGTAAGATTCCTAAACTCTTCAGTGTCATCATGAAAACCATTTCTTCTTTAGAATTTTGCGCCTATTTCCCCAAAAATCGAAATAAAAACAAACATCTGATTTTTTTTTACTTATTTATGTTTAATAAAAATATTTTCAATATATATTTATATGTATATATAAAAAATATATTCTTGTAAAATATGCTTACAGTACAAACTACACAATAGTAATAATATAATATATAATAAAATATAATAATAATAAAAAGTAATCAATTTAGAATTTCAACAATTGTTCTTCATATCTCTCTTCGCTCTTCTGTTCTTGCTATTACTCAGCGATAAGTGGTGCGCTCTTTTGCTACGCTCTCTTAACACTGAATGCATTTCAAATATGATTTTGAAAAACTTTTGCGTTTACTTTTTCGCAAATAAATTTCTTTGCTCTTTTTGCTTTATCATTTGAGTTGTTTTTGTTGTTGGCTTTATTTTTACTAAAACTAATTAAAAATTACATTATTACAAGTGGCGCGTACCAATTTGCCAATGGAGGGTAGAAACAGCTGAAATATTTGCAGCGCAGAGTACACGCCTTAATTTCAATTATAAAAAGTTGTTGTTGCAGTGTTTAGAGAAGTTTACGGTAAATATTATGAATACATTATTTTTTTAATTTTTGTTGTTTGTTGTAATAAATTATTTACTCTTATAGCATATTACAAATACAATTTAAAATACACACGAAGCAATTTCGTTTCACCATTAGTGGTGGATTGTTTTGTTCGTATGCTTTTAATATTAATTAATTTATTTATTTTATTTATTTAATTATTGTAAATTAAGTATGTGGCAATATTTTATACTTGAAATTGTGTCTTGACACAAATCAGTTACTTGTATTTGTGCTATTTATTGTACGGCAAGAATAACTCGATTGATTGGTTTCATTGTGGTTGTTGTTATTAATTAATTGTTGTTGTATTAATATGAAGTAATTATTTTATGTTCAATGCAAATTAATATACAAATTTTCGAGCTACGGATATTTTTCAATATTTTTATATTTGCTTACTTTAGGAATTTCAAGAAAATTTTTGAAAATTTTGAAAATTTGAAAAATTAAAAAAGTTTTTAAAAAGCTTAAAACTTTTTTTTATATATTTTTACGTATTTATTTAGTGAAAAGAAAAAATATAAAATAGAAAAGTATAATAATTTATTTACAATTTTATAAAGCTTGATTTTCTAAATTTTTGTTACTAAATTGCTTTCATTGGAAAGTTAAAAAAAATATATAAAAAAGTTGTATGTTTTAAAGCTTCTAATAATTTTTAAAGTTGTTTTAATATTTTTAAACTTTTGCTATCATTCAATTGGTGGTATCTTTCGATTTATAAAATTTTGTGTTCAAGAATTTTGTCTTTTGAGCATCACATGCTTTCAAAACTTCATTAATTCCATTGATATTTCATTTAAAAATTGAGCTTTTTGTGCTTCGCTTAGATGTTTATCTGTATTTACATTATCTATTGTGTTTTTTTATGTTCAATTTTTTCATGTTTTTAACAAAAAATGCACATTTCACTTAAATTATTTTTGTTTTCATTAAACATTGATCGTTTAGCTTCTCATTTAGTTCTCGTTTAATATACGAATGTTCTGATTTCTTAAGCTTTTAAATATTATATATTGCAATTGAGTTCATTATATTTATTTGTTTTGTTGAAAGTTGATTTTGATTTGCAAAGCTTCGCTGGCTAAGTGAAAGCTTGACGCAAAAGCTTACACATTTTACGTATATATGATTGTGGTTGGGTAAAGCTTTTGTTTTTTATTTTTAATGGAATGTTTTTTCAGCTTATTTAAATAAAGCTTTTGGGCTTTCTCAGAATAATAATAATTATTTTTTTTGAAATTGCAAAGTATTCTATACTTTCGCTAATTAAAGCTTATTTTTTTCTTTATTGCAGTGTGGTGAAAATGTCAAAACATATATTCGAAAGCTTTTGTGAAATTGTAGAATCACAGATGTCTAATTTAAGATTAAAATTATTCAATGTTATTAAATTTTTCATTTTCCATTAATTGTGTTTGAATTTTTCTTGCAGAATGTTGGCATAATTACACTAAAATGTTGAGATTAGTAGCTTTATTTAGTCAAACTTTCACCGAAGCTTTCACCCAAACTGTAAAACTTCCTAACGGTAAAAAACGTAATGAAGCATTCTGGCAATGAAATGATTTTCAAAATATTTAATACAAGTTTTTAAAGTACAATAAATATTTCTCAAAAGAGAAACGTTTTTTTAGGTTTACTTGAGAAGTATAACGCTTTAATGAAAAGTTTTGTAAGAAAATTCTTTAAGATTTTTTTGTTCAACAGATCGAATTTTGTTCGAAATTTATTTATCAAAAATTATATAGCAATTGATAATAGTAATAAAAATAATAATAATAATAATAGTTATATAATAAAAAACATTGATTGAGTAAAGTTTAAAGTAACTTACTTACGTAAAGCTAAAACTTATTTAAGTATACAAAATTAGAAAAAAAAAATCATTTAAGTACTACGTTGAGTTGAGTATAGAAAGCAAAAATATACAAAAAGTGTAATTTCTTTAACGGAACGCAATCGAAAAAGTTCACATATTAATTACGTCTAAAGAAAGTTTTAGAGAATTTTATAATTACGCATTTTTTGTTATTATTTCATACTTAATATATCATTCGCATTTAACTAAGGCGATTAAAAAGCACTGGAATGTTATTTTGTATTGCATATGCAGACCCACGCACAAAGTAAGTATGTAAAGCTTTTGCGGCAAGCTTTCATATGGTGAAAGCTTTATGGCGCAATTTGAAAATTACACTTTGTCAAGTGAATTACATACATACTTACAGTACAGTTTTCTGTTTTTGCTTTCGCTGCTTGTATGCCTACATATTGTATTTACTTAGTTGAACTATTTCTTATTTATTGCTTACTTAACACATTACAAAACATTTTAACTTGGAAGCGAAGTGGTTGCGCAACAATGACTATACAAATAATGATTTTTAGCATTTGCTGTTGGAAAAAGATTTTGAAAAAATTTCGAAATTTTCATTTACTTAAACTTTAATAATTTATTTATTTTTTTTTTTTTGTGTGAAAAGCACATTTTCGAATCTCAATAAAGCGTGTGTGTGTACTTAAGTTAAACTTATTTACTTGATCAAAATATATAAACACAATTAAATTTCCACGCACACCATTTCATGTTTAAAGTAAATAACAGTAAAATTGTTTTTGCAATTTTTTTGCCATTTGCCGCAGCATTTACCACTTTAATCCACTAAATTTCTACTAAAATTTAGCCAATTTGCAAAATTTCGCATTGTTGCTTGGCTTCGCTTGGAAGCTAACATTTAACATTATTTATTAGTTTTTATTTGTAATTTTTTTCATATTTTTGCGCTCAACTACTTCATTTGTTTTTGTAATTGTATTAACTCTTACATGTTTACTTTACGTTCTGTTGATTTGTTCATTATACTTAGTTGATAATATTAGCATGAAAAAAAAAACAAACATATTCAAGTTGTATATATGCTCTTGTATGATTTGTGTTGTTGCTTTTTTTTGTTGTTTTTGTTTCTTGTTTTTAATTGCTTAACTACCATAATATATATATATATATATATTGTGTCCATTGCTTTGTGCATTGCTGTCATTGTTGTTGCTGCTCTTTTTTTGTTTTTGTTGTTGTCATCATCTTTATAAAAACACTTAACACATCAGCTTACTTAAACAAATACAATAACAATGTGTGCTGAGTTTAACTAATTCGTAGTTTTTGTTTTTGTTTAGCTGCCACATTTTCTTATATGCTTTTTGTTCTCTGCTCTTGCTCTTGCTATTGCATCGCATACACAATTGTTGTAGCTACAAATAATCCTTTATATCTATATTCTATAAACTTCTTCATTCACTCAATGATTGGGTAACTCCGTTAATGTTATGTCATATAAATCATCTTCGATCTGTTGCACTTCCAGCAGAAAGATATCTTCATTGCAATAATACGAAATCATATCATCATCAATTTTCGCAGTAATCCTGTTTAGAGAAAAATGAGAGGGAAATAGAAGAGAAAAATGCATTTGATTAGAAAATATGTCGGAGAATCGTAAATATTAACTTTGAAATGTATATACATATATAGGGATGTTACTAACTTTTGGGTGGTTATGGGTTCGATATGGGATTGAGACACGTATATTGAGATTACTAACTAGATTACTCGCTAATGAGCGGCTAAGGCACTAGACAAAACATAAAATGAGAATTCTGACTCAATAAAAACCTATTTTCGGAAAATAATACTAGTTAACATAATCCAGTCAACTTTCACATATTAATCAAATTGAAATATTAACGAAAATCGCATTTAAATTATTAAAAGTGTAATGGTACTACGTTTGAGAAAGCCTTCCGCTAGGTGGCGCTGGCAAATATCAAAGCTTTGATGTATTTAGACAGAAGAAATTAAACTCTCGAAAGCTTCAGCGTCGAAAATCGTCGACTCTTTGGTATATAAAGTTAAAAAACCATACATTTTTGGTTATTTTCTATAATAAGAATATGAGTGAATATCTATGATGTATTCTTTACGACAAATGAAAAGCTCAAATTACATAAAAAATAACAGTTATCGGATCTTCTAGCATTATTACTCAGTTGGAGAGCTTTTTCAATAAGCTTCAAGTGCTTGAAGCTTTCATACAATATTTAGTTTTGTAATTAAATATTTTTCAAATCTAGCATTTGCTAATCCTCAATATCTATGCTAATTCTGTGCATTTTAATTTCAAATAAATTAAATTAAATCCTTTTCAAAATACAACTTTCATTTTACAAGACTTGTAAAATTAGAATATATAGTATATATGTATATTTTTATAAAAATAATTATGCCGCTGTCACATTAATTATTATCATTTGGTGGTTAAACCCTAGTATTAGTTGTTAATTACATTAATATGAGCTTAAAAACCGTTATGTGTGTAAATGAAACTAGTAGAAACCTGCACATGAAGTCTACACCATGCAAATGGTAATTATTAAACTATTAAAAATTTTATGACAAATTAATTATGCAAATACTTTATATTATTATTGGAGAATTATGGCAAAATAATTAATGGCGATGATGTGTGTGAAATATATATATTTAGCATACAAATTCTAGATGCTATAGATTTTTAATTATTTTTAATTGCATAAAACATTAATTTTACGCGCGCGCAATATTAACGGTAAAGATAAAATAAAAATTCAATAATAAAATGCAGTTATAATTTTAAGGTGCAAAACACATTGGATGAGATGCTGAGGTCGGTGTGTTGGTGCGGTATATTAAAAAAAAAAAATTATTCTACAATTTTTGCTCATAAACTTTTGGGTTTTTGTAAAATTAAAGTTCAAATTAAACTAACGTTAAGTCTACATAAAGATGTCGTGCGTGCTTTGTGGTTTTGTAGATATGTATACGGGTTTGTATGACTGTTGATTGTTTTTATATTTTTTTTTGGTTTTGTCTTTTGTTGATTTTCTCTCTAAATAAATTTTGCTACGTTTTTTGTGGTACTATGTATGGTATGTATGTAGTATTCATGTCTACTTACCCTTTCTTATTTGTACGATAAATATTATTTATACTCGCTGTTGAGATTTTGTATTTACTTTCAATCTGTAATTGAGAAATGAGAGAAAAATGATGTTTGTATTTGTTTTTTGTTTGCTTTCTTTTTTGCTTTTGAATTTGTTTTGTATGTTAACTGCTAATTTTGTAAACATTGTAAATATATAATTTTTTTCGCTACAAACAATGTTTGTGTGATGTTTCTTACTGTACAACGAACAAAAACTCATTTTTAACTAATTTGAAATTTTTTTCCATATTTTTTTTTTTAATTTTTGTATACATTTTAAATAATTTATCTCTGATTATATTTTGTATTTTTCGATATATTAATAATGCCAATTTTATAAGCTTTCGCTCAAGTAAATATTTTGTATAACTACAGCCTAAATGTAGGCAACATTTTCGGCACTAATTTGTAGCGCCTATTTTTACGCAATATTTTTTGGAAATTCGTAATTTTATTAAAGCATACTTTCAGGTAACTGTTGCAATTATTCGAAATGCCAATTGTGAGCTTTTGCTACTATGAAAGCTTTTCGAAAATTTTTAACGAGCTAGCAAGAAACTTTCGAATTATATTGTTTTTATGTACATTGTGTAGTTTATAGGCCAGATTTTAACGGTGTAATGTGTAATAATGTGTTGTAGAGTGTGTGCGTGAGATGGCTGAAAATTTTTATATGTATGTAATGAGCGTGGAAACTACCTAGACTTTTTTTTTAATTTTAAAAATAAAAAAAAATATTTGTTTCCACATTTATTACAAAAAACAAAGACAGTGTGCTTCAAATGCCAAAAATCTAAATAAAATTAATTTTAAATATTTCATAAATATATTTTTTTTCGTCTATATTACAAAAACCAAAAAAAATGTGATAATATGTTTGGACATTTTTGACTTCGACACTAGTAAAAGTATAAAATATCAATTATTTTAATTAAAAATCACACTATTTTTTAAATTATTTCATAATTTTTTTTAGTAGTTTATTTCTTGTATTCATCACGTGTATATTTGTTCGTATGTATGCATGTATGTATGGTATGTCATGAGGTAATGAATGGGCGGAGCAATGAAGCATTCAAAACATGCAACTTACACAGAATTAATGATCGATCTTGACCGTCGCCATACTTGCAGGCACACAAACACACGCACACACACATTAACATTCATTGTATTTATAAAAAAGCTGTGAAATATCAACTAAGTAACTGATATGCATATTGGCATTATTTTGAATCACCAACATGTGTTTTTTTTTTTGTTTTTTGCACTTCGCTTTAATTAATTAATATTTTACAGCTAAGTTATTTGCTTTGACAAGTCATTTAACACACAAACAACGAAACGGCAGTTGTTGATCGTCGATCAGCGATCGTCCACACGCTGATCCTGCGCTGCGCCGCCATTTGCATATGGAATTCGCATAAAATTTTCATTTTTATTAACTAGTTTAGCGAAATATCTGCGAAAACGACGACCAAATGTTCTTCAAACTAAACTACGCGGCATGCAAAACGATTGGAGCAATTGGTGCGCATGTGCGCTGTGTGTGTGTGTCTCTCTATTTGTGTATGTGTATGTGTGGCAAGTATTAAAAAAATCATATTTATTGTGCGAGCAAGTGGATTATTGTCAGCTTAGTGTATGTTATTGTTTATTGTTTAGTTCTGCTATTTGCTGTTGTTGTTGCTGTCGTTAATTACAAATTATTAATTAAACAACACTTTGCTTGTTGTTGTATTGCTGTGTTGTTGTTGTGATTGCGGTTTTAATTTCAAACAATTTACTATTTGTTGGTTGTTGTTGTGATGCTTTGATTGCTATGATTAATTGCTAGAGATTCGCATTTTTTCGCTATTTGTTGTTGTTATTTATATAGCTGTTGTTGCTGTATTTTGTTATTATACCACAGGGTGTTGGGTGGGTGTGTTTGTGCATTAATTTCATATTGCAGTTTTTTATTTGCTTGTTTTTGTTTTTATGTTTTAGTTAACATTGAATGACGTTTATGAATGATTATTAATAATTAATTATTATTTTGTAGTTATTGTTTTATTATTATTGTGTTTTTTTATAGCTAGTTGATTAGCAGCGCCAAAGTAAACCATAAAAAAATTGAAAATAAATGCAATTCGCGCTATCGTGCAAGCATAAGAGGGAAGTATTAATTTGATTAATCAATTGGAACTTAGAACCAAAATAGTTTTCTAATAAAAAAATATTAAAAAATTAATAAAAAAATTTTATTTAAAAAAAAATATTTTTATTTTAAATAAAAAATTATTATAATTATTAAAATAAAAATAAATTATTTTTTTTTTAAATTTTTTTTTTAATTTTTTTTTAAATTTTTTTATTCAATATAATTTTTTTTTTTTTTTTTAATTCAAATTTTAAATAAATTTTTATAGGTAATTTTTTTTATAAAATTTCTTCTCTTTGAAATATATATTTTTTCGCTGTTAATCCCCACAAAACATCGTCTGCCCAAACTAAAAGTTCAGTCAATTAATCTCGACCATATCGTTGTTTTTTGTTTTTTAAACATTAACACCCTGTTAGCAGTAGTTGTTGTTGTTTTTTGGTAAATTAATTTAGTTTAAAATGAGTTTTTGTGTTGCAACTAATAAATTAATGAGACAATGCTATAATACCAAATGTCTAGTACTAAATTAAGTAGGTAACTTTTGGTTGGGAAGTGGTGGGGAGTGAGGTAGCACATAAACAAATTTACTCGCTAGCAGCTTGTATGTAGACTTACCGCATTCAAGAGGCCAATTGTGGTGGGCGGCACCACATGCAGCGGCGTGTAGATTTCCTCGTTCTCCTGTCGCACGAAGAGCATAACGCGTTCGCTGGTGGGCGGTGTCATGCGTCCGCGTTTCATTGGTGGCACAAAATCGCCCATGGCACTGGGTACTAGACCTTGATCCAGCAGGTGGTCCTTCTTGTCGCTGTAAAGAGATGACAAAGGCAAATGTGAATAAAAATGTATAAAAAGTAAAACAATTTTGTTTTTAATGGGTGTTTTTTCGTATGCAAATTCTAAGTTCTTTAACGCAAGTCAATAAATGCTTTACTAAAATTATAAAATGTAGTTGAAACATCTCAGCAGCATTTCTTGTCTTATTTGTAGACATTTGTCTCTCCGCTCTCACGCTCTGGCTCTTATTGGAGCACATAAAAGCGTAACGATTTTTACATATACTCACGTCTGCACGTCGGGCGGAAAATGATTGTGGAATTTGAGTGTTGGCGCCGCCACTTTTTGGCCATGCAGCAAGAATGGTGATGTGCCTTTGAGATCTGGTGCGCCGGTCAGTGAATCAGTCTCATGGCCATAGAAGCTCTGTTAAAGGAAATAAAATAAAATTGATTAGAAAATTTTTATTAAATATATATATATAAAAAATAAATTAAGAATTATAAATATAAAAATTCTAATATAAATATTTTTTTATATTTTAATTCACAAATTTTAAGCAAAAATTCAGGCAGTCGAAATTTTTCGAATAATTCGAATTGCGCCCAAATGTATGCCACATATTTTGCACTTTTCACTTATACCAATATTATTTAACAATTTTTCAAGTTTTTTCTTAATTAAAAAAAAAAAAATCCTGTTGCATACCTTTTCCATATCATCGGCGGGTGAGAATAGTACCGGTGGCTTTTGCAAATCCTGCATTGTATAGAATTCCGAACGATCGGTGACCGGATGATACAGCTCATCGAGCTTCTTACGGCCTGTGGCGGTCATTTTACGCTTAGCAGCGCGTCGCTCCTCATCACGTGTTTTGCGCTCAGCACCCTGTAAAAAAAAGAGAAAAATAATTTCAATTAAATATTGAAGGGAAATGTGCTATAAATAAACGAATTAATTTAATTGTGGCAAGTACAGTCTATTGTAAGTGTCATTTGGCGTTTAAGAAGTGAGTCCATTGAGATTACACACACACTCATGCCATATATGCGCGCACAAAGGCCAAACGAGGTCGCAGCGTTTTGATACCAATTAAGTGACAATGTGTCCCAGCACGTAATTAGAGCCAATACAGACTTTTAACAAGCCTGCACTTACATAACACATGCGAATAAATGGTGTATAAAGAATAATAAGAAGTTGGCAGCAAGAAAGAAAATCGATAATAAACACCTTACAACGTGAAAAAAATCGAGAAAAAATTGTGAAAAATGGTAAAAAATTGTGATTGTTTGACCTTCAAAGTGTCGGCGCGCAGTCACGTTCGTTGCTTAAGTCTTTTGTTTGTAGCCGAGTTCGTTGCTTGTTTGCTCGAATTGAGTTTATTTTCATGTCTATTTTTTTTTGTATTTTTCGCTTGTGTTACTCTTGTTAGCTGTTGGTTAAAGTATATTTTATGATTGCTTCTTGATTGCTCTTGTTGTTTGCAATTTCAGTGCTTTTATTATTGTTATTATTATTGTTGCTGTCGTTGTTGTTGTTGTTAATATCACTGTCAGCTAGTCATGCATATGTGATTGAATTATTATCGAGCGCACATTTCATTAGCGGCTGTTTTGTGTGTGAGTTACTGTTGTTGTTGTGTACTTGCAGTTAATTGATTTTTTTTTCCTCAAGCAGCTTGGCTGGGTCATAATAAAATATTACACAAATTGTTATTAAGTGCGCTGGCACATTAAGTATGTGGTTGAGAAAAACACAAAACAAATACGAACTTAAGTAGTTAGAAGTAATGAAGAAATATAACAGCGCTGAGATTTTGATATTTTTTTATAAAAAAAAATAAGTTAAATATTTATATATAGTAAGTGCGTGGGTTGCCTGTGTCGAAATTTAAACAAAAACATTGAAATATTATTGCTATCTAGTCTAATTTTTGAACAGCGGCGTTAACAGTGTTTTAACAGTGCGCTGTTAATGCTGTGCTGTTGCTTATATGGGTGGGCTGTTGGCAACATGAAACAGTGACAGTGACAGCACAAATCACAAAGGTAGAAAATTCAATAAAAAAATATAAAAAACAACAACAACAAAAAATGCCAGTTGTTTTGCTCTTCAAAAGAAACACAAAAAAGTGCTGTATACTTTTAGATATATGTTTTTGTTGTTGTTGTTACTCTTTTTATGTGCTGTTAAGAAAAATGACTGCGTTGACAATGTTTAGCTTGATTTATGCTACGCTTTATGCGGCAAATAAATCCAAAGTCAAGCTTCAATTGTACGCGCGGCTAACTTCAGTAGCGCCAACAACAACAACAGCAACTGTACAACCTTGATGCCGTTCCATATGATCTATGGAGCCACTTAATTGTAGAGTGTTGACAGCAGAGTATCTAAAGCGCTCAACAAACACACATTTGCGATATGCCATATACATTGGTTATAAGTCGCTACATGCAGCAGCGATGGCAGCACAGCGAGCACTGTTGACACAAATGCTTAATAAATGACCCACTGATGAACTTTGTCAGCCAATGCAATGCATCAAACTAATGAAGCCATCAGCGTATAGCGCTGCCACGCTAATACAATTGATTATACGGGTGTATATAATATATATAGAGATATATATGTCGCTATGTATGAAAGCTTATAAGCACATGTGCGCTGGCGCTCGGACAGCTGAGAATACTTGCAAGCCATTGCAGTAATTTAATGCTGCCACAAATTGTAGAAAATGTCTGCGATGCAATAAAAAAAATAAACTTTTTAATGGAAAATAAAAGAAAATAGCATCAGCAAAGTAAAAAAAAGTGGATAACTGATAGTTTTCTACATGCTGAAGGGTACAAAACGATAATGGCTTGATTGGCTGTAGCAACCAATTATGCAAATGCCACAATGGCGACATTTATTGTGGGATAATGTTGGAGAATGTGGCTGGAGACTTCAAGTGAGTGTAGTAGATGTTGGAGAGGGAATATATAAAGTATTCCCTCAATGTTTCCATAGAGATATCATTGATTTTTAGTCTCGGAAGATAACTTTTTTGACAATATAGGAGTCTTTTATGATTTAAATCCCTCGGAAATATCATAAAAATGCTTTAAGAACTTTTTTAGTGAAAAAAAAAATGCTTAAAAGAAACACAAAGAATGAAGAAGACATGGCAGAAGTTGGAATAAGAGGTATACATGGAAGCCATAGAACTCTTTGGCTTATTATTTTCAATCAAAAAATATTTATTTAATGAAAAATTGTGATTGTTGTGAGTAAGAGAATACTAACACTATGTCTCTATTTACTTTCAAAAATTTCTGAAGAATTACGAACAAAAATATTTTTAATTGTATGAAAATCTCAAAATCCGCCAATAAAATGAAACACTCTTAAATATCAAAAAATAAAAATTTACTACCTCCAAAAAACCCACGCGTACACACAGTAACGCATTTAATCACTTTAAGTTAAGCAATGTCCCCACACAGTGATTGGAAATACGCAGGCGTACTGACGAATGGCCAGTCAAATGCACAGTCATACCGAAGCGAACAATGAACCAACAGCCAAATGGGGACAGAAAACAGAGCACTAAAAGCAGAGTATATGCAGTTAATGTGGCGGCGCTGCGGACGATGATGATGGCGATGAAGAAGTCGATGTTGCTGATGCAAGCCGAAGCAGCGATCGATCGTTAGAGTGCGGCAGCGCGTCCGCAATCATGTTGGCGGCAAAGTGTAGCAAATGCAGAAAAAAGTGAAGAAGGTAACAACAAAAAGCTCAAGAATAAGAGCAAAATAAAGCAAATCAACTGAATGAAGCGTAAGTGTGTGCTGAAGCTGAAGATGCGCGCGGCGCAAGCGAATGCAGAGGTAATATTGAAAAGACAGCAACTAAAGTGGACATGTAACAGTCTAATCACTGTGTACGAATGTTGCATGCCGCAGCAAGCTGTATGCCGCTTGTGGCATGCCTCACTTAGTAGCTGACTTAATTTGCCAAGCGCGCTTGTTGCACGGAGCCTCTTCACCATCAAATGCCATTTGCCTAAGAATGCGCGTAGCACTGTGATAAGACAACAACAACACACACATGAACCGCACAAATGAGTTAGTTCAACTGGCATTGCGGATGCAACTTGCCAACTTTGATCGCCATCCTCGCAGTCGCAGCGCAGCGTTGCTTTTGCTCCGCAGCTGTCAATGGTCGTTTGGCGCGATTGGTTGCAGATAGGCGCTTTATAGTTATAAGATCGTATAATTTATAGATGTGGACGTCGTTTGTGGAGTATAAACAGCGATAGGCGCTCTTCTAGGCTCACATATACAAACAGATATATATATATGTACGTGTGTATGACTGTGTGTTTGTGTATGCAAAGTAACTAGCATATATTACAAATACCAATTTGTGCCTGTGCTGATAAGTATTCGCCTGAGTGTGTGTGTGTTTACAAATGAGCCGTTGCCAAGATTATGGTTCTCCAAGTGCTAGCTGGCTGGCTGGCTGGCTGGTTAGTTGACTGCCCGGCCCTGTGTTTGAGTGCGTTCGCGCGTAATTAAGAAATAAAATGCCGGAAATTCGCTGATTGTTAGACACGTCCACATATCCGGGCGCGCACATCCTTGCCACTACTGTTGCTGCGGCATGCCACGTTCATGTTAAAAATAGACGCATGTGAAATAGCGGCAAGGCGCTGATTAGCGAATGTGGAGTCTCAATGCAAATTAAGCCTTGCATTCAGGTTGAGTGGAGTGTTATTTAATAAGAAATTATTTTATGATTTATGAAGACGTGGAGCCCAATAGCATGGGTGCAGTGGAGGAGCATGGAAGTGGGAATGACTAATTAAATATATATAAAGAGATTACAATATAAATGAAGATACATAAATTAGGGGGTTTAGTGTTATTGGAAACTGCAGGTTGCTTGTGGAGAGTGTATAGTTCTGTAAATATACATATAAATTTGTATGGAAATGTTCAGATTTCGGTAAAATTTTAGCGAAGAGAACCGCAAATTGGCATGAAGACGCCTTTATAGCATTACAAACTGTTAAGTTGATATTTAAAAAAGCGAATAGTGTTATTTTGTTGATTGAATGAAAGAACTATTTCCGAAGACTTCTTCCTGAATAAAAATAATCGTTTTCGACACGATAAAGGGAGCTATTGCACTTAGAGAACTGTATAAGTCTATAAGAACTAAATTTTATTTTTGAAGTGACCGGGCTAAGTCTCCAAGCCTTCGAAAGGTTGAAAAAATCTAAAATAACAACTTGTAATCTTAAAAATATATGAATACCACGCATTAAAACAGCTCAAAGCAAGAGCGTTTGTCAACAAAACTCAACACCAAACAAACAAAAAAAACGAAGAACGGTTGTATGTTATCGTGCAACAACTAACTGGTTTAACCTTTTTGATAAAAGACTCCAGAGAGATATGCAACAATATTAAATAAGAAATTTGTAGAGCAAATTTATGCGCCAGCGTCAAACAACTGAGTGTGATAGATAAAATAACAACAACAACAACAAAAACAGCAAGTACTTTCGATAACAACAAGCAATGTTTCCATCACGCATAATACATTTGTGGCAAAGCACAAAAGCACTGCAAATGCAACAATTACGAATAGCTTAAAGTGACAGCATTGGGCAGTTTTCATAAAACAGTTAAGTGTATTGACCATCAAGCGATGAATGTCGACAACGAAATCGACACGAAAGCAGAGGCGAAATAAAGTGATTGCCGCATAATGGTGTGTTGTGTTGCATGCAACATGTGTATATACTATAACAACGCTTTTTGTGGCGCTGATATGTAATATTGCGACGAGTCAAACGAATTTTTGATTGAGAGCAACAACAACAACAGCACAGCGCTTGAGATGCGACGCATGCGCATGCGCGGAGGATGCGCCGCTTGATAGCAGGATGGTGGAAATTGAGTTGCATATCAGGCGATTGAAATGGTGCAAATGACAGCAGAGACAACGGTGCAAATGAAATGAAGACAAAATGGAAACAAAAAAATTACAACAATAAAAACAACAACTGTGGCGAGCTTTTAGTTGTGCAGCGTCGAACTGACAGCTAATGGCTATTTACTGTCTGTAGAAGAAATGTGGCGAGAAAAAATACAGTGAAAAGTGCAGCCAGCAACAAACACAACAGTCGCAGCTAGTAAGCTAATAAATATGCAACATTATTGATGCTGTTCGCCGTTCAATTGATGGTGGCGGCATTTAAATATTTAATTGCGCCAGCAGCGAGTGGAGAGGCGTCACCGACTGCAAATGCACGTAAGTAAACTGTATGTGTGTATATGTAACTGTAGACATACTATGTGTTGTTCGCATTGGCATTAATGGAAATTTCATTTTAATCTTTCTCCACATTTTCTGTATACAATTTATTCATTTATTTGTGTTTTGTTGTTGTTGTTTTCTACATTACCATTTTTGTAGCATCCACTCGTTCTAGAGAAAAGCTGTTTTCGAGCTTTTACAACAACGCTTTGCATTTAATGCAATTTTATTATATGTCAGCGAAGTTGTCTATATATATTTATATGTAGATATATGCATATGCTAGTTATATTTGAATACACGTGTCACCAGCGCTGTGGCGCAATCAGCAGCTAAACGTCTGTTTGTTTACACACTTGAATGCCTCTATTCGAACGAGCGCCAGTTCGCTTGCATATATACATATATATCTAAATGTGTATAAACATTTGTCATTGTATATATTTGCGCATTAGTGTAGGCATATTGGCTTCGGCGTAATTAGCAATCAATCACAATTTTTAATTTCCCAACTATAGTTTTTAAATTGTGCGTTTAATGGATTTTGCTATCTTCCAAGTAAACATTTAAGTGTGTGTGTGTGTGTCTATTAGCATAACTATTTGCCTCATTGTATGTGCCTATGTGCGTTTAATGCAAAAATCAGCAAGATTTTAAGCAAATTGCGCATTTTAGTGCGGCGCGTTGCACAAACAAGTTTGGCGCTTAAGTCTTTAGATTGGCTAGCGACCAATGCTGACCAATTTGCCAACGGACATTTATTGCCGATGACCATATTTTGCCATTTTTAATGTTTAATTAAGCGCCACGCCTGTGCCGTGGCACGCAGTATTGTGCAATGAAGTGAGGAGTTCTTATAATCTTGAATATATGCCCGGATAGGTTTTTGTTGTTGTTTTGGGGTGTTGAAACGTATCAGATAGAAAATAATATTTTTGTTGTTGTTGTTTCATTCTAAATATACGCGATTTGATCCATGTTTGAAGCATATCCTTCTACTCTGACTGTAGTCATTCATAGCTGTGATTTCTGAAGAAAAAAAATTTTCGTATTTTTCAGTTCTGAATTCTATAGCTTGTAGAAACTTCTAAACAAGCGACCCACATTGATCTTTGCACTAACCCTCTCATTGTCCACTTGTTGCAAGTTGAAAGTTCCACATTTGTCGTCTTTTCCAAAAAACAAATAGTACACCTCTTCTTGGTAGCTGCAAGCCAATTACATGCGAACAATTAACGTGTAAGCGTGCGACAATAAAAGTTACGCCCCAGCGCGCAGCGATAGCATGAAAGAGGTTTGTCACAGCGCTCACAGCACAGCGCGCGCATGGCGCTCCACACCACCGCCGTTGAATTTAACAATTAAGAATGCAAATGCGCGCAGTGTACACTTGCAGCAAGTTTGTGTTGCATATGCATAAATGTAGTATGTTGTAACAATTGACGCTGGTGTGGCCGGTGGACGCTGTGTAGTGAATGTGTTGCATCCTTGTTGCTGCCACATGCATGTAATTATCAGCTGCGGCACATCAGCCTCACGGCTTACAAGGCGCAACACAAATTGCATGGCAGCAGCAGGAGTGTTGCCGCCAAAAAAAACATAAGTTGTGGATAAAAAAAATTATAAAAAATAAAAAAATAAAAAATAAATAAAGTGAAACACAATATGAGGAAAGAGCCAAGCGCGCGCATATGCAAAAGAATGCCAGCAAATACCGCTAGCTGGTGGCCGCGCACCATGGAAGCGTCGGGAGCGCGCGCCCGACTGTACGCCGCAATAAATCAGAATTTCGTAAAATTTATTGCTGCCACATGGTAGGCGCTGTTGCTACTACTTTGTTGTTGCTGTTGTTGTGACGATTTTCACATTCTTATTATTAAAATTTTTCCTGGCTACGTTGTTGTGGTGCTAGCGCGTTGTTGCATACATTAATTTGCCATCGCATATATGGAATTTCTCTCCGACGTCTTTGGCGCGAAAGTAAAAAAAAATGCTTTTTATATAAGTGACAACAAAGTAAAGTGTTTTTTTAATTTTTTGTTATCTTAAGCGCTTCAGTGCAATTTGATGTTGTTGTTGTTATTGCTATTTGATGCGCCATTATGATAGAAATTGTTGGCTTTAGACATGCATACATTCTTAGATACATACAAATATTAACTAAATAATAGACTCTTGTAATGGCTGCCATCTTTGCCGCAAGCGCTTGATAGCCATGTTAGTACAGTGAGCAATTCTACACGTTTCGTGAGCCTTTTTTATTTAAAATTATTATTATATATTTAATTCGTACCAAAAAAGGTAACTGATCTGGCTCAAATTTGCCTAAAGGTATGCTATGTTTTTCGTTTTACTTTTTTACTTTTTTCCATGCGTTGCCTACATTTAGGGATCCCGCCCTTATAAAATTGAAATTATCAAAAACTATATATATGTATATATTTTCCAGATCCTTCTACTTCTAATGCTCATAATTATATTGTCCCACAGTACCATTCATTATCACCATATTTTGATGCTTAATAGCCAAGCATGTACGCGCGTATGAGTTCGGCCGCATCGGTGCGCCTCCTGCGGCGGCAAGAGTACAACCAACGTCAGCTATAAACCAGCAACATAACAACGGTACAATGTCATGTGTGTGTGCGCATGTGATTAAAGCTTGGTGGATGTATGCAAAGACTCGTATGCATACGTCCATCAATGCGTCTAAGCGAAGGCGCGCTCAAACATTCTCAGCCGTTCGTCCGGCTGCCATTCATTCAATTGCCGGCAACATGTCAATTTCGCATTAGAGTTATCGCAGCGCTGCGAGTAGAAGCAACAGAGGCAACAACCACAGTGAATTTCCTGAATAAAAAACAAAGCGCTTCATAGCAGCGGGTGTGTACGCCAACAGCAAGCAAATGCGGCGCGTCCAGATGTACAACGCGTTGTTGCCACACGAAGCATCCTTGTACGGCCGTTGGTGGCAAAAATGCTGGTGCGCTTGGCAAAATGAGCAGCCACTTAATAGGCATGTTGCATGTAGCAAATAATGTGGCAAACAAAAAGGCAACAAACTCAAGTGGCAATCAAATTGCCGCAGCTGCAACACACAAAATCTCTTGTATGCTTGCATGCAGATTTCGATTTGATTTTGATGCGCATTATTGGCTGTGGACTTTGCAACGGCATTGTGGCGTGTAACTGTACAGCCAATATGTACAATGTGTACACGCAAGTATATTACTGTAAGCGAGGATTAACGGTGATTATACTTTGGCAGTGTTTGGCAAAAAGCTTCGATGGCGATGGCGACGACGGCGTCGACTGCGGAGGCGTTGCTGCAATTTCGGCGTAGATTAGATGGCGGCGCTAATGATATTAGCTGCGAAGGAAATCGCTAATGAAGCGGTAAATACGACGATGAGCGTCAAGCGTTGCAAGCGCGCGCGTTCGCATTCGTTGCACCAAATTTTTCGCTAAATTCAAAGGAAAAATCATTCATGCGCATGCACTCCCTCAAAGTGGATTTGCGTTTCATACATAAATCGCCTGTTTTTGTCTGCTCCATGTACGCTGATGCGCCAGCACCTGCATTCGCCTGCGCGCTGCACACCTTTCGCGCATGTGATGTATTGCGCGCCGCTTTGTTTGGTGCTGCGCGCAAGCCGTGCGGCATAAATTTTACTAAATAACGCGCATGCCGTTACAAATTTGTTTTTTGTTATTTTTTTCTTTGTGTATTATTGTTGTTGCTCTTGTTACCGATACTGATATGCGCGCTGCGATATCGATTGTGAAATTAGCCGCTATGTGCTGAGTTAAGGCGCGCCAGCGTCTCTCATGGTCGCGCCAACGTACGGTGTCTATTTCAGTGCGCGCGTCTTGCCGTCTTACGTCGCTAGTGTTGTAGCGTAGCCTTTGCTGTTTTCAGTGCAGTTATTTTTGGTTTTGTAAGCCGCGCTTGTGTGTGAAGTGGCAGAAGTACCGAAATTTATTGCTATCACAAGTGGTATGGATGTCGGCCAGTGCGCACATAGATCACTTGAAGCGCATATAAATATACACAGGTGTAGTTAAGTATGTAATGATATGCGCTCGATTTTGCTGCGTGTAAATTACAGACGAATGCAAGCGGACGCTTTTTTCGCGGAGGCTGCCAAATAGAGCAACAAGCAGTTTTCAATGCCGTTATCGCTATTGCTATTGCCGATGATACATATATGTTTGCAAGATCGGATTATCAGTATTGTTGATGAAAAAAAATTAAGTTGATTCATTTGGCTTATGTTTATACTAATGCGCCTAAAAGTGGCTAAGAGAAAAGTCAAAAAAGCAAATTGAGCAAATTTCAATATTTGTTCCACATTCCGGAGGTATTTTTAAGGCGTCTAAGGTCAGCAAAAATTAAGGGATATGTTTAACAAAGATTCCAACCAGAACAATAACAATAATTAAATCAGCTGCTGATGAACTGCTAAACAACGCTGAAAAAATCCAAGCTCAATTCGCTGTCGAAAAATGTTGAAGCCCTTCGCATGGTCTCTGCGACTTGCGATCGATGGGGCGCGATTGGTGAGACCAAACGCGGCCAATTGTTGGGTATTACATACATACATACATGTATATACACATTTTCATATGTATTTAAATGGGTAAGCATATAGATATGTATGTGAAAGCGCGTATGTGTGAGAGTCCGTATAATTGATAGTGCGATAAGCGTGCAATTACAGGGCGTAACCGCGGCGAACAGCAATGTAATCAGCACAATAACAACAAAAACTACAACACTTAAGGATACCTTGCATGGACATACATACGTTTGCAGTAATGACATGCTGCAAGTAGCAACAAAAGCTGCGGCAGTTGTGAAATGAATGCAACAATGGAACAGCAACGAAAAACAGACAAAAAAAAAACAATTAAAAACAAAATAAAAATTTATATAAAATGCGTGGAGAGTAAAAAATGTATATAAGTACTCGTATACAGTTATACCGACTGATATTTCTGCTGCAAAAATATTTTATTTAATTTGCAGCAATCACTAAGTTGTTTATTAAAATTGCCAGCGGCTGGTGAGATAACGTTAAAAATTACAAAAAAAAAAAATATTTATATATTTTGTATATCATTATTAATGAATGAAGAAATCAAAAATTAAAACAAACAAATTTTGACAACCCAAAAGTGAAAGGGCAACTTTAAGACACTTTGCTGCAAACAGGACACTATTTTGAAGGGCAACAATGCAGAAACATACCGCAAAGCCAAAAATGCATGTACAACAAAAACAAAAGAGGCAAATAAAAACATGAAAAAAGTAAAAAAAAAATCCAAAAAAATTGCAACGTGCAACATCAAAGTGTGTAGGCGCATATGAGCGTTGCAAGCAGCTTTGGCAACTTTTATAAGAGGCAAACTCAAAAAATATATATAGTATAAATAAAGGGTGATTTTTTAAGAGCTTGATAACTTTTTTAAAAAAATAAATAAAATTTGCAAAATCTCATCGGTTCTTTATTTGAAACGTTAGATTGGTTCATGACATTTACTTTTTGAAGATAATTTCATTTAAATGTTGACCGCGGCTGCGTCTTAGGTGGTCCATTCGGAAAGTCCAATTTTGGGCAACTTTTTCGAGCATTTCGGCCGGAATAGCCCGAATTTCTTCGGAAATGTTGTCTTCCAAAGCTGGAATAGTTGCTGGCTTATTTCTGTAGACTTTAGACTTGACGTAGCCCCACAAAAAATAGTCTAAAGGCGTTAAATCGCATGATCTTGGTGGCCAACTTACGGGTCCATTTCTTGAGATGAATTGTTCTCCGAAGTTTTCCCTCAAAATGGCCATAGAATCGCGAGCTGTGTGGCATGTAGCGCCATCTTGTTGAAACCACATGTCAACCAAGTTCAGTTCTTCCATTTTTGGCAACAAAAAGTTTGTTAGCATCGAACGATAGCGATCGCCATTCACCGTAACGTTGCGTCCAACAGCATCTTTGAAAAAATACGGTCCAATGATTCCACCAGCGTACAAACCACACCAAACAGTGCATTTTTCGGGATGCATGGGCAGTTCTTGAACGGCTTCTGGTTGCTCTTCACCCCAAATGCGGCAATTTTGCTTATTTACGTAGCCATTCAACCAGAAATGAGCCTCATCGCTGAACAAAATTTGTCGATAAACACATTTCGAACCGAACACTGATTTTGGTAATAAAATTCAATGATTTGCAAGCGTTGCTCGTTAGTAAGTCTATTCATGATGAAATGTCAAAGCATACTGAGCATCTTTCTCTTTGACACCATGTCTGAAATCCCACGTGATCTGTCAAATACTAATGCATGAAAATCCTAACCTCAAAAAAATCACCCGTTATATAAAGCTGCATGCTGCGAGTGGGCACTGCATAAAAGCCGATAAGCAGTTTTAAGGTCACACTTGTCGCTGTTATTAAATTTCGGCTGCCCGCAACTGTTTTTTTTGCCTTCAGTTTTGACCGCTTGTGTTGTTGTACAATGTTTACTTGCAACAGTTTTTATTTTTTTCATATTTTCTTGCTGACAATCAATGTCGACCCTTTTACAACATTTTTCGGCGCTTTTGTTTGAATTATTTGACTATGTGGGGCACTGTTGAGCGGCTTGCAGCAAGCCCACGCAGGCGTAGCACTGCGAAGATAATTTTGGGACAATTTGGTTACCTCAACGGAATTTGCATTTTGGCGATGTAGAATGAGACATTTTGTGGCAACTTCATTGGTTGCAAGTAACTGCTGTTCACTATGAAGGCTTTAGAAATATAATTTTATTAATAGAATAGGCTCTAGAAGCCTTGACCCTTCGGATTTTGAAGATATTTTTTTGAAAATTTTTGGATTTGAAAAAAAATTTACTGAAAAAAATTTAAAATTTCCACACCAAAAAATTTGCTGCACTTGCCTCGCAGTTGCAGGCGATTACACTTGTTGTTGCCAATGAAAAAAAAAACAAAAATTGTATGCTAAAAACACATGACAATCAGACGAGAAGGACAAGCAGCAAACTTTGCGTTGTTGTTGTTGCTGTTTTTGTTTTTTTTTGGTATTTCTGAACTATCATTATTTCAGTATTTCATTTTATCGGTGAATGAGGCGAACGAAACGAAACGAAATAAATCAGGTACAGGCGAACATTTGATCGCGTTGCAAAGGTAGGCTGTTGCACCGTGCGCCAACACTGAGATTGACCACGAGGCGGAACGAAGTGTGTGCAACAACAACACAAAGCAAGCGCGCTTATCGAACATATATTACTTTTGCATTGATTGCGGTATTAATTTCACATAGCGCAACAACAACAACAGCAACAATAAAATTAATGTTAATGCATAACAACAACAACAACAAACGGCTAGCAGTAAGCAAGCAAGGGTTTAACGGCAACGACACCGCAATGTCGCAATGGATTCAATGACATTACGCGTCAGTGTGGCATGAATGGACACCCGGCAAGGTGGACCGGCCGGCTGGACGGACAGACAGACATCGAGAGGCAGGCGAGCGTGGTGAACTACTTAAAGGCCTACATATATTTATTATGCATTTATTGAAATATATACTCGCTTATAGATGAGCATTTGTTGTTGGCAATCGAAAAAGGGCAACCAAAAGTGAAGGCGACACAGATTCCGCTGTCAAGTTGCAAGCACACGTAATGCTTATGCATGTTATGCAACAACCGATTGTGGAGCAGCAGTCGTTGTACATTTTATTATTGTTTTTGTTGTTGCTTTTTGTTGCCACAGCGAAACGAAAGACTTTGGCAACGAACTTTAATGCGCAAAGGAAGTGACGTTGATACGCGTGGCGGCAGCGCTGTGGCATGCGGAGGAGTCTGCGCGGCAGCAGCAGCTGAAGACGTAGTAGGACGCACCGCGCTGCTGTAGCAGTTGCATAGCTGTCACTTACCGCTTACGCAATAATATTTGCAATATAATATTGCTTGTTTGTTGTTGTTGTATTTTTAGTTTTAATTGCGGTTTTTTTTTTGTTGTGTGGCACCGTGACAGACTTTTCATTTGCACTGTATGGCTGCGTGCGTCAGTGTATTGCGCTGCATGTCAATCAAATCAAAAAAGCGCGCTGCTGCCTCTCCCAACCGAAGGCAACAGATCAACGGTACAGTTATGTGCGGCAAGCGGGCTGCTGCTTGCGCGTGTCAGCTATGTGGCTACTTGCCACGGACATTCAAATTCGCAGCTGTCAAAATTTTTAATTAAAAAATCTTGTAATCACACACACACACATACACATACATGCAACATATCAACATATGCATGCAACATGCTTGCAAAATTGCATTTTATAATCCTTTTGAGCGACGCTGATGACGAAATGACAGCCAAATCGGATGTACGAATAGCTAGCCAATGTGTATGAGTGTATGTGTGTGTGTGTGTGTGCTTAAAAGTGAGTGCGTAACGAACATCACGACCCTTGCATGTAATATGTGTTATGTTAGCTGCCACTTGGCATTGATTGACGCCTACCGAAACTGTCACTGGTTGCCAAGCAACAGTCACCAGTCACTAGTCAACGGTCAGCAGTCACTGGCCGCAGGTGTCTGCGTTTGTTGTCGCTGTTGCATGAGTTGCATGGTAGCAACAGTGATTAAATATTATGCTTAATCCTGTTGTTGCATACATGTTGCCCCACAGCATACATTAGCACTTGTTGCAAGTTCTTCATACATATATTTATTTTCATTTTATTTATTTTTTTTTTAGTTCAAGTGTCTCGTCTGTTGTTGCATGCAACTAGTAATAGTATTAGTAGATTTGTATACATGCACTTACCTTATCGCAGAAGACCTTAATTTGGCAGTAGCCTCGATGGAAGACCTGTGCATCGCGCGGATCCTCGAATGTGTCGATTTGAATGTGTAAAGGTAGACCCTGGGAATGAGCAAGAAAATAAAAGAAAATGAATTTCAATAAATTTAACAATTATTTTGCTTATTTATATATGTATGTATATTGATTGCAACTGTCACCAAAAGTCAATGCTTTTCATGCAACACAACGCATTTTGCATTTTTGTATATTTACTTTTGTACTCAGTATTGTTGTTGTTGTATTTTTTTTCTCCACTCAACTTGTTGTTGCCATTATTAACAAGCCTTGTTGTAGACAGTCACAGCTAAACTTTTTTCCGATTTCAATTTAATTTTCATTAGCAATACTCGCGTTGTTTGATATACGACCGTGTCTGTCCACGTGTTTGTTTGTTTGTGTGTGTCTGTGCTTTATTTTACAGCCATTAATAATATTTCTTTGACATGCGAAATTGTTGTAGTTGTCATGGTTCGACGTTGCTACAGCTGTACTGTCGTTGTTGCTTGCTTTATTGTTGTTGTTATTTTTGTGCATGATATTGTTGTTGTAATTGTCTTACATTTGCACTCATTCTCGGCCGACTTGTCATTTACAAGTTGCCTCGTCCTTCACATACTCTTATTTATTTATTATCGTTCTGTTCGCATTTTGACGCCTGTTGTTGTTGTTGCTTCTATTTTCCATTTTTGTTGTTGCATGTGTTTTTGTTGTTGTCGGCTGACAAAAATTCGAAAATCGGCCGTCGACATGACAGATTGCATTTGTACGCGTTGTTGCATGCAACCAATGCTGTGTTGTTATATAGGCAATGCAATGCAACAACAAAAACAATAAAAACTCCAGTAAAAAAACACAATAAAACCGCTTACAAGTGTCTGAAGCGTACCGCAAAGTGTAGCATGAAAGCATTTGCAACAACGGCGCACCTTGCGCTCGAGACAAGTGCAACAAGTGCAGCTTGCCACAAACTCAACTGTGCGGCCAATGTGGCAAGTGGCTGCTTGGCAGTCTGCTTGAAGATGACAAGTTTTGCGAGTGTTGCACGCATTTGCCACGGTTACATGTGTTGCAAGTGTGGCAAATGTGGCAAGTGTATACCGTACAATCAATATATTTATTAGCTAGTACGGTTGTTGTTGCTGCTGCCACAGAGCGCTCACTTATTGACAGAAATGTAACATGTCGTTTACTTGTAACGCGCGTTCATTCGCATTGTCACGCCGCTGATAATATTGTTTCGCTTGTTGTTGTTGTTGCTGTTGTGCTCGTTTACTTTGTTTCGCTCGAATAACGCATGTACATGCCACAAATCGTTTGCGCTGCAACGGTTTCATTTTTAGCTGTGGCAATGATGATGCATACAACATACAGGATGTACCACGGCTGCAACAGCGTTGACACTACATATATACTGCAACGAAGCATTGCTGCACGCACGCAAAGACCGCATAACAACAATAAGAGCATGGCGATGCAACAAGTCATGTCGCGCATTGAGAAATATGTGGGCATTTCGCTTTGGCAAATAACAAGAACAACAACAACAGTAATCATAATAATAATAACAAAAATAATAAAAATAATAATAACAACAACAAAGTCGTTTCAAGCCAATGACAAACTCGCTTGTTATATTATTGTATATTATTGTTGTTGTTGTTGCAATTTTCATTTTGCAGCCCAATAACTGTGGCCAGTTTGTCTGGCGCGCCGGATCAGCCAGCACGGCCAAGCTCTCAACCCAGTTGAGCCGTGTGACCGCCAATCGAACTGCTTTTTCTGCGCAACCACCCAGTTGTTGTTGTTGCTGCTGCTGTTGTCGGGCGTGCCGCTGTGCGTGTGCGTTTGTCGCAGACAGCGGAAATTGATTCGTACATTTCATTTTTGTAGTCTGGTGTATGTGTTTGTTGTTGTTGTCTGCCACATTGGCGATTAATTGCCGTGCAACACGCACTGCCACACCACTGTTGTGGCCATTGTCGCCAGTAGCCGCTGGCCATTTGCCGTTAGCTATAGACGACTGGCACTCAAGCTGGCATTTCGATTTAATTTTCCAGCTGCACCAACGCGCCGGGCCGCTTCAGCTGCGATTTGTTTGCAAAACGTTTTTTTTTGCTTTGTTTAGCGCTTATGAAGCATAGCTCGGCTTAATCGAGTAAATCGTGCAATAAAAACTGCACATGAAAATGCGCTAAAATTGCGCCTGCGTTTGGGTTTGTTTGCGCATGCGCGCACTTTCTACGCATCTCGGTGCGTGTGCGTGCGACTTTCCCCCAACGCAAATGATATACAATAAATTATATTTAGTTTCACGTTTAGTTTTTGTTTTTTTCTCTTTTTTTTCAGGTGACAATTTAATATATGAATAACAGCAGCAAAAAAAAAAAATAATAACGTTGCGCGACTTTCATGCAATTCTCGATGTGGAAAGTTGTTTGCTTGCAACAGGCGTTTCGATTTTAATTTATTAATATATTTTAGTATATTTTAAATTTATATATATTTTTTTTAATTAATTAATTTATTTTTAAAAATAATACTATTTTAATTAATTACTTTTTTTTTTTTCAAAAAAATCATACAAATTATTTTTTAAATTTTATATTATGCATTAATTCCAACTATTGCTTTTGCAGCGAAAAAATTGTATTTGTCACACCAATTATTAACGCTTCTATATTTTACTATAAATACCATTTATTATTATATATTTTTGTATTCAAAATCATTATATTTTTTCCACACAGTGCAGGTGTTTGGGCTCTCTTTGTAGTTGTTGTTTAAAACTCATTAAATATTGTACTTTATGTGGCAGGAAATCCCAGCGGTTGCCTGATATTAAAAATTGTTGAGCGTGCATCTTTCGTCTAATCTTATTTATCACCTCACTACAATGCCTGCACTTAATTGTCTGTGTGGAAGACCTTCTTCTTTTTATACACTTGTTCACTTTCCATTTCGTTTAATCAGCATTTTTTCCATTATGCTTTTCAGGCGGGTGTTGTTTTTTTTTGTGCTGCTTTCTATATGCTCTAATAGCATTGCAACATGATATTTAAAATCCTCTTAAGCAATTTGAAAAGTCACACCTTTACACTTTGAATCCCCGATTGATTTACACCTTATTGACTGCTGTGCAATAAACACACGCACACACACAAACAAAAAAGGCATCCTGCATGATTATTGTAAAAGCAAAAAAATTGTGTGATCCCTTCGATCCTAATGATGTTTGTGCGCAACTGTCGTCGCACAAATTGACCGTGGATCATTAATGAAGATGAGGGTAGACCTTTTGATATTTGAGGGTAGGTGTGTTGCTTGTGAGCAGGGGAGGAAAAAGGATAGAAAAAAATCTCTGAATTGTATTATAGAGTTATGGATATTGTTTGTTCATTTTGTGTGCAGTTAGTGTAAACTAATGCTGCTTCTCTTTCAAAAAAAAAAAAAAATACAAATTGGAGTAATCTTTGTCTGAATTGGTATATCTGATTGACTGTTTTCGAAACAATTAGCGCAGGTAGTGTTGGAAATTGTAAGTAATTAAGAAGCGCAAGCAATCAAAGCACTGTAAACGCAGTTCTACTAAGACTCATGTTGAAAATATTACAATTGAAGTCTCAGACAATTAGTAAATGTGAATTCAAGTGGAATATTTACTACTCGTATTTATACTTGGATTTATAGTGTGCAGATCTGATTTATTGCAAACGACTAGAATAAGGTTTTTAAATCGAAGAATTATTTCGAAAATTTTCAAAATAATATTGCATAATTTTAGGCGAAAATTTAATTACTTCAAAAATATTCAGAATCATTTATAAATTTGTGGGAATCTTTACGAAATTAAAGCCCCCTTTTCAAACATTTCACTGAATTGAGTCGTAGATATTATAAGTAAGAACAATTGAGAACAACAACAACAACTATTCAAGTTATTTTTCATAAATTGTTTGTATAATAAATTCAGTCCGTTGCTCCTGTCAACGCACCATAAGCACACCTCTTCAAATACGCAACATTGTAGTGGCCTTTTTAACTCAGCCGCTTGGTGTTACAATGTATACTCTTTAAATTCTGCAAATACTTGCAATAAGTTATCAACATACCTTAACTCCCTTTTGGCTGCTGAAGTCCGTACTCAGACACTGGACGGCGATATTGATCTGCAATGAAAGAAGAAAAAAATCGGCATTAATAAATATGAAGAATTATGAGTAGAATATGAAATATTAGAGTTATGAGTTATTCTTCTCACTCAGCAGCAGAAGTTCAAGTGGAAAAACAGGTCGCGCAATGGCAACTTTGTAGTACTTATCGCCAACGAGTATCAAATACATTGTATCCGGGAATGTCATCGAGGAGTGCGAATTTCTGGCTAATTGTTTTGCATTACTCGCAAAGAGCAAATCGTCAGCATTCGATAAATGTTGGCGAGAACAAAATGTGGAATACTAATTACTGTTTACAAATATAGCAAGTGTTATGTGGCGGCATATTTAAATACATAGTGAGGGGGTTAGGAAGGAGGGAGAGATTTATTGCTAGTCACTGAATATTTGATGAAAGTTGCAAAAAAATAAACATGAAATTATAAAGTCACAACAAAAATCAAAATAACAACAAAAAGCATGGCTACAACAAAAATAATATAATATAACAACAATACTGTTAACAGCAACAACAAATACTTAGCGAAATACAGCAGTAAATGCAACAAAGATAACAATAAAAGCCCAACAACAACAGTAAACACTCAAACAATGTTGCTGCCACGCCATTAACAGTCACATTGTTTCGATACTAATGTACAACTGTGAATATGTTTATTGATGCTTCTGTGGTTTTTTGTTTTAAGTAAGCACACGTATTGTTGAGAGTCGCGCATGCGTTGTTGTTGTTTCACTGCTCATGTTGTTGCAACCGCTACTGCTTGGAGCAGACAAACAGCAGCGAACGTTTTAATGGGAATTAATTAGCTAAAGCGCACCATATAAAGTGCATCATTGGAGCTGCTGCTGCTATTGCTAGTGACCAATACAACAACAATAACAAAGTTGCAAGTATGAAAAGCAACAACTAGGTGAGACGTGCTGGAAGGGTGTGATGTGGCATATGTGACTGCATGAAAGCTGACTGACTAAAGCAATGCTATTGTTGTTATTGTTTTTGTACAACGAATGTATTTGAAATATTTTTACAGTTGCAGTAATGCAACAGTAGCAGCACATGGTTGAGCTGACCAACGGAGTCCTAGTGTAAATATGTTAGAAATGTTGGCACATTTGTTGTTGCCATTGTGCTTCATACCGCCAATCGGACATTGTCAAGTCGAATGGCTGACAAAGTGGCAATCAAGTACGCTTTACGGCTGAGAACATTCACTTAAGGTGAGATTATGCATTCCGCAAGTGGCTAACCCGCCCTTTATTACTTTTATGCGCTTTCATTGTCTGTGGCAAGGTGACTGTGTTGTGATGAGGTGATGCACTTAGTCCAAGAAAGTCACATTCATGCGCAGACATTTGCACTTGTACACAAATGAATGCATGAAAAATGCTTTAAAGGCAGTTGGAGTGGCAATAACCATTATATTTGCAACTAAAGTTAAAGTGGCAAGAAATATGAGTTCGTCTCTGCAGTCTTCTTGGCAGCAGAAGTTGAAGCTACTGCTATTTGCATTCTTAAAAATAATGACTGTTTATTGACATTCATAATATTTGAACTCTAAAGCTTTTTTAAAAGTGAAAGCTTTAGAAAACGTTTCTATGAAAGCTTCTTTAGATATTGTGAAAGTTCTTAAGAACTTTGTTTTCTATATATATATATTATTTAAAGGTCAAAATTACTTTATAATAGAAAGCTCAATCAAAAGTTTCTAAAAAAGTTTCTTTAAATATTGTGAAAGCTCAACTGAATTTTGATTCTATTGCAAAATAAAAATTGAATATTTTTAAAACATGAAAAGTTCTTTCGTTGAGTACACTATGAAATTCAAGCTTCCACCGCGGAGATGCTATGGGAATATTTTACCCGATTTATTAATATTTTATTTTGGCTTGCCTCATTGCTTAAAAATCATTGTTACCACCAATAAAACCATGCATATTCACTTGTACATACAAATTCACTAAAATGCGAATTATTTGTATTGCACAGCTGCAGCCTCACTGTGCGCCATCACCGCCAAACGCAGCCAACATATCTTTATTGAACGCCTGCTTGTCCGCCTATTGATGGCTGTTGTCCAATAACGCGACTATTTGTTATTGTGTCGTGCTGTTTGTTTTTCGCCTTGTTGTTGTTACTGTTGCTGTATTCGTTGACTACATTTGGCATTGGAAAGCTCCGCGTTCGGGGGTTTATTGACCAATTTGGTGGCAGTGGCACCGCTACAATTGCCGTTTAACGTTTATCGCCCCGCAAGTGGCAATGGCAAGTCAATGCACCAAACGACAGACAAACAGGCAAACCGCCAACAACAACAACAACAACTGCGCAGGCAACAATTGGTAGGCCGAGACATTAAGCAGACAGTTGAATGCCAGTGAAGCTACTAAAGCGACTAGTGTACGACTTGGTTGCGGCAAGTGACAAGCAAGCAGGCGGTGGGGTGTGTGCCACATGACAACAAAGTGGCATGAGCATGCGCTCATGTTTCGTCGATTATTTAAAATTAATTTGTGCGATTGTGGCATGCGTTGCCACCGGCATATTTACACATTTACCGCATGCGAGCGTACGTGCAGCAGCATTTGCGGTGCAACCGTTTTTGGTGGTGGCAGCTATAAAGTTGTTGCATAGCGGCAGAGGGAGAGAGATGAAATTGCAGAAATAAAATCAATAAATGCGGACATGCGGTTGCATAGGCGATTTTTATGTTCATATGTGCGCGCGCATGCGCAACCGTTTGTTTACATAGTGCTGGCCACACAAGCGTATATGTGTGTGTGTTTCTTTGAAATTTCTCTGAACCTTTCACTTGCGAGCACTATATGCTTTTGAAGTGTTCTTGCAACATATGAGTCCCCACACAAAAGGCGTTGCTGCGCATATTTCTGCCTCCTTCTCTTCTGCATGGAATTTTAGTTGCATATATGCAGTCGGTGATCGCCCGACTGATTACTTGAGCGCTGCAACAATTGCACGATGGATCGCTGCGAGAATCGCGCAAATCGTTTTAATCAATTGGCCACCGCTGTGCCGCCACAAACGTGGTACTTTGTTGCCGCTGCGGCGTGATTGTTGATGCGATTGACCGCGACGAACGAACGAGCGGCGGCTACAACCATCATCATGTGTTGCCGGCTTAGACTTCAGCAAAGCGCTTATGATATTTTTGTGCGCATGCGTGTAGAGAGACAAATGCAAAGAGTTTATAGTTTAAGAGTTTAGAGTTGAGAGCAGCAGGTGGTCAAAGGCAGGCCTGTCACATAATTTTCTATGCTTTTTGGTTACACTACGGGCGTGCATTGTGTTGTTATTGTTGTAGGCATTTCAAAAGCGACAAGTTGAATAATTTCCCAAACAGATTTGCTTAATTTCATTGAGATTTTTTTGTTAAAAGCGGTGATATTCAAATAACAAAGGAGGCTTAGCTAATATTTCTTACTGTTATTAAAATGCTCTAACGGTTAAAAATGAAGAAAATGTTATCAGATTGTTTCGGTATTATAGGTCTTTAAAGAAAATATGAAATTTATTTCATATCATAACAGCTGAGGTCCAGGGAAGAAGCAAAGCATAATTGATGTGGACAGGTGTAGGGAATTTATTATTTAAATAATATAATAAGGGAAATTTGCTGGGTTATTTTAAATACAAATGAATTTACAATTTGTATAAGTTTTTCTATATAAATCTCAAATATCTCAGTCTTGCATTGCCTACATTTTGGCGCAAAGCGAATAACTCCAGATCTATTTTTATATAAAAGAGAAGTACGGATGACACCAAAGACATCTTTTGACTTATTTTTTACACTTTTGATAAAGACATGCAAATATGGTAAAAATGCTCATAAATCACTTAAGCGCGCCACGTGCAACATATCACAGAACAAAATGCATAAATATAAAGCAACACAAGATAGTACACTTTTTGTCTCCCACTTATTATATATCACCACTAAAACACATTCTTCATGTCCGCCAATAATATATGTACATGTATCTTCTGCTTCTCAGCTACACTTATCAACACGAAAGCATCTAAGCTGCGCGCCAGGGCAAACAACGGACGAAATCGCATCGCAAGTGAGATCCAATCGCAGAGCGTTCAATTGCATTGGACAGCAGCAGCGCTTAGTGTAGCGGCATTGGTGGCAGGTGAAATGGAATTTCCTAATGCATATTTACGAGGCGAGCGCGCGCACACACACAGCGACGACACACGGGCGCGGGCAAGCGCACAAAAAAAATGAATTCATATTAAGTATGGCCGAGGTAAATAGCAGAGGTGTGCTCTGTCGGTCATTCGATATGAAAATTTATGCATTCTGATTTTCTACGAAAATCTATTGCATTGATTAAGTGTGGCTGAGAATGTGAGACGAACAGCATGCGGTGGGCGGGGTGTGGAGACATATCAATGTAGATAGATATATGTATATGTGTTTGAATAGTTTAAAATATGGTGATCTGTTCGAATATGCAAAGTAGATTTAGAGTGCGCTGCTTTTCAACGTATAAACTCAGGTAAAAGAAAACAAAAAATGTTGTAATAAAGTTAAGAGAAAAATGAAATACTGAAAAAAATCACTTGATACGCAGTTAGATAAAAGCAATAACAACAAAGAATAACAAAAAAATAAAAAAAAAAATATTAGTTTCTATAGTAAATAACAGCTGCGACCAAGCACTTACTGCGTCTGCGCGCATGCGCCTTAGCTACAACTGATTGCGCTACGCTCAGACTCACCTAATCTCAGTGCTGCGTCTAATTTTGACTTAATTTTAGAAACTCTATTGGCACTTTTCGTTACATTTGCAAATTGCAAATTGCTCTCTTATCTGCTGGCTGGCAGAGACAATGAGATTGGCTATTTTGTTGTAGTTTATATTTGTTGCGCCACGAAAAACACCCGCCGCATGCGCGAGAACTGCAGTGCGAGCTCTAGAGCGTGCTGAGATTAGATAATGACCTCAATCTGCCGCCAGCCGTTGACATGATGAATGAATTAATGTAACTATTAAATATTTTTGAAATATGTTTGTATATGTTTTTATTACTGAGACTTTAACTATTTGCCTGGCGCTGTTGATTTTTAAGATGACAAATCAATTTAGTTAAATAGAATTACATGCATTTTAGTATTTATTTTTTGTTTGTTCAATAAATATAGATGTAAATCGTTATAGAAATGAATTAAGAACAGCTTTCATCGTTTGACAATGGCTGTCAGTAAATTTGACACACCAAGAACTGTACACATTTGACAACCTACAGTTTAAAATGTAAGATTTATTCATAAATCACTTTGAAAATTAGTTGAAAATGACTTTTAGCATTTGATAATGATTGTCAGTGAATTTGACATAATAAAATTCGCAAATATTTTCAAATTTTTACTCGATTGTCGGTGAAATCGATAAATGTTGACAAACAGTGTTTTGAAAATGAATTGAAAACAGTTTTCATGGTTTGACAACGACTGTCTGTAAATTTGACATACTCAAAATTGCACATTAACAGCGGAATTTATAATAATCTACTTTTATAGTACATTATAATAGTACACTATATATCAACAGATTATTACTCACTCGTTACAAGACAGTTAAAAGCTTCCGCATGAATAAATCGGCGAGCTTTCAGTGATTTGCATGACAAAGTAACGCGTAGTAAATAACATAGTAATAAGGTGTAGTTTTGCGTTCGAACTGGGTGGATGGAAAAGTCAAGGAAATACAAAGATAATAAGAGTGAGTCACCTTCGAGGCAGTTTCCGTTACATGACCGATCCCTAAAAGTTAGCAGCAAATAACAGACAGACATATATACGATATGTCTATACAAATGCATACAGTGGTCACAACGACCTTCGACACGGCGACAGGTGAAAAATATTAATTAACAACTAACTGTTACTTCGCCACATGCAATCAGATGCAAATTGAAAGTGATACTCTGTGCAACAGTGTCAGTGTGTATTCGTATGCATGCATGTGGGCGTTGCATGCGGCAATCACGCAAATGCATTCGCGTTCGCGTTCACAATTTGCATGAGTTATAATTTATGTTTAATATTTTTTGTATTTCTGTTTAATTTTCATTTTAATCGAGTGTCATAATTGTAAGCTCGCTAAAACAACAGCAACAACGACAATAAATGCATGCAAGCACGCAAATGCCAAGTGCAGCCGAGTGAGGGTAGCGGTGCGGCATGCAGGGCAAGTGAGCTGCCTACATTTGCGAATGGATGCACTTTGAGCGCCTGTATGTGTATGTGTGTGTGTGTGACCAACAGTGGCAGCAGTATCTCTCAATCGGTTTATGGAAATTGCGCGCTCGCTGCTCTGTGCTCGTAACGCCGTACAGTAGCTGCCACCGCAACGGCTTTAGTGCCGATTAAAATACTCGCGTACTAATTGCTGCCGACGATTTGTTGGTGATTACAACAACAAAAATTGCTATGAAATTAAATGTGCAATGTGCAGTAAGAATTAAATGCGGCGAAATAATATAATAAAAAGTTTGCGGCAGCAACAGCGAAAATAATTGTGAACTCCTATGGGGAGTAGATACGTAGCGAATGCGTGACGTAAACGTTGTGGAATACGTGCGCATGCACTCACTAGCATATATAAATACATGCATATACAGGTGTTTGTGTGCGCAGCATTGCGGTATTTTAGTCATCAATTCGCTATTGGCGCAGGCAGCGTGTGAAGTGTTCAACGCCGCTTGTTGTTGTTGCGCTAAACTCATTCGACGCGCAGGAAGTTGCTAATGATTTTATTGCAATTTTTTTTAGCGCAAGCATTTTTATTGGCATTTTTTTGCTGGTGTTTATTGATCACAGTTCGACGAAAAAAATGTCACGTTGAGTTGCCAGATGTTGAAAATTAGAAATTTTCAATATTAACAAAGTAATACTAAAAGAGTAATGGTTAAAATTTTTGAAATGAAAAATAGTTAAAAACATAAATATTAAGTATTTAATTATTCTTTTTAAAAATTGAAAAAAAAAAATGAAATTCAATAAAAAAAATTTTAATATTTTTTATTAATAGTAGAGCATAAAATATATTTTTTTAATTATTTAAAATTATAAAATATTTTCTTTGAAATTAAATTATTATTTTTTTTTAAATAGTTAAACAATTCATTTCGTTTTTAGATTGCGAAAAAATTAAAAAAAAACTAATGATAATTGGGCAAAAAAATAATTATTTTTTACATTAAAAAATATTATAAAAATTACTTCAATTTTTAAATAAATTAATATTAATTACTTTTATAATTTTTTAAAGGTAATTTTTAGTAAGATTTTTAATAAATTAAGAAAAAATTGTAATAAATTATAAAAAATTAAACAGAAAAATATTTATTTTTTTATAAAATAAAAAAAAAAATTTCTATGATCAAATAAGTTATAATTATACATTTTTATCACATCACGAAATTAAAAAAAAAAAATTGAACAAAAAAAAAATTTTAACAGAAAAAAAAATATTTTTTTTTATATTTCAGAAAATCACCTGGCCACCCTGCTGTGCGATATTATTATGCCCCAAATAAATTGTTGCAATTTACAGCCATTAACTTTAAAATATGTGCCGTTGAAATACGATATTTATGTAAAATATGTGAACTAATTGTAGGAAAATGGTGTAAACAAAGCGCAAATGTGGCTTAGGTGTAAAACATAACAGCAACAAAAACAAAAAAATAAATCAAAGTATTATGAGCTATATAAAACGTTTACAAGCATTTATTGGCATTTATGAATTAGAGTGTGTGCACTATGCAGTAGAGAGAACATGTGCTAAATGCTATTATTTAATATTATTTATTATTTGTTTCCACGCAATTGTCGTGACAAGCAAAACACAACTATTGTAAATAGCGCCAGACAGGCCTTAAGGTAGGCGCGCATAACTACGGTCAAAACAAAAATAAATTACTTATATATACATATATGTATAGTGTATATAAAACATATATCGAGCGCGCACGTAAACGCTATTAAGATGGCGCGCTGATTTAGAGCTTGCAGCGCTGTAAGTAAGTCATTAAAATCGCCGCTAATAAATAAGAGCAAGCATATTTTTTGAAATATTAATAATTTTTTATGCGCGCTGACACATTACTTTAGACAGCTGCACGCATGTAAATAGCAACAATAGTAACAACAACAAAAAAGTGTTATAATTTATCAAAGAAATCAGAATCAGTTTGCAGTCAACGACGATCATTTAGCTGTGCGCTTATTAATTTGAACTCCTAATTAAATAATTAATTTTAATTGCGTACAAATAAAATTCGCTTAGATTTGCATGAGAAAAAGTTCGCGTTCTTCAAATGGCCGACGACACATCGCGCTCTCTCTGCGCTGAAGCGCTGACACATGCATATACTTATGTGTGCGGGAATTTGTGTGACACTTCACTTGTGTATGCATAAATGCTTATGTACTTATGTGCTTAAGTGCCAGCCAACCAACCAATTGCGCGGCGCAACAGAGACAGCAAGCGCGTAAATATGGCGCTCGAAGCATCGAATGGACTCAGTCGCTCGAACGTTTGCTTAAACTAAGTTGTTGTTGTTGGCGCAATGCATGTGTGTAGTTGCTGTGATTAAATTAGAATTCAAAGCTAATTCTCGCTGTTATTTTTTTTTATTTTTTAAGCGCTGCCATGCAAACACACAAACAAGAGTACGAATGATGTTAGCTGTTTGCCAATGGCGGCTTTGCTGGTGTGTATTTGTTCAAAGCTTGAAAAAGGAATTAAAATAAATTGAAAAATAAAATTAAAAAAAAAATTGTTTAACAAACATTTCGCATTTTGTTGTTGCTAAATAAGTCATTTTGTGTTGGTTTCTTCTGCGTTAAATTTTTTGTTTGCTTTTCTCATAAAAGCGTTTTTGTTGTACGCGCCATTGCATTTTTCAGGTGTTAATTTGCGAAAAAACACACACAATATTTGCATAAAATATCAAATTACAAATACATGGCTTTATGGTTGTTGATTTTTTTTTGACATACTGTGCTTAGAGAATGCTTGAGTGTGAGCAAATAAAGGTGATTAAGTTCACAGCAGGCAGTTTTGGATATGAGTTTGACTTGAATTACAAGCAAATTTATGCTAGAAAATATTAGAATATGGTTTTCTAATAATTTTCGAATAATTTTTGATATTTTTTTTAAATGAGTTAAATTTTTTTTTTATATAAAAATTTTCATAATTTTTTTTAGACAAAAATTTATTGCAAAAATTCCAACAACTGAGTTATAAATTATGAGTAGACTACTCAATCAATGATAATTTGTTGTTGTTAGCGATGATAACGGATATGCAGCGCTTGTCAGCTGTGATAGAAGTGATAAGAATACTTAAATGAAAGCAACTAAAAGCAAAAAGCTCATAAAAAGCAACAACAACTAAATACAAAAGCAGTAAATGCAACACTCTAGCTTTGAAAGCAACAACTCAACGCATGCAGTAAGCCTATGCAGCAAGCAGCAACGCCGCGCATGCGCAAAATTACTTTCAGCCCTGCAGTCGATTTGAGATAATAAAATAGCGGCACAGGCATAACAACACACAAATGCGAAAACAATAATTATAGTTAACGCAACGACAGCGGTAGCGATAACAATAATAGCAACAAAGTTGTAATAACACCACTGACGCTTGAGCACTGACGGTTGAGGTGGCACAAGGCAGGGATTTTTAGTTGCAACTGCACTCTGCACTGCAGACGGAAATTGAGATATTTTTTTATAAGTTATGAGCATGCGCGCACGGCAGTCACCTCAGCGCGTCTAAGCGGATGCTTTGGAGCACACTGTTAGTTTGTTGTTGCAGCGTTGCACGCTTTCGGTGACGCAACAGCATTTTTTATATATATGTGTGTGTATATTTGCACGCTGCTTAGATCGGTGTGTTTGTGCGTTCGCGAAATTCGCAATTAAGCTTGATTAGCTTTAATCGCTTTTTGATATTTATGGGTTTTCATTATCATTAAATTCATTGGCTGCAAACTGTGCGGGGCGACCACACCAGGACCAGACGCACCAACACCAGCAGGAGCTGGGCTATCAACTCTGGCTCTGCGCGCTGATCACTTTGGCTACCGTGCACAGTAGCCGTTATGTATGCGTGTGTGCTGGCTACCGCTTAGCGCTTGGCCTTCTGGAACTGCAACTTCTGCGAACCAACAACTTTGTCAACGTCCGCGGTGTTGAGCCGCGCGACGGCGAATAATTGCCAGGCGGCAGGGTGTAACAGCAGCGGTAGCGGCAGTAGTAATTATTCATTGCCGGCAACTGCAACGGCAGTTACATACACTGCAGCCAGCCAACTCTTGTGGATGCTGGCTATGGGGTGATGGCGGTTGTTGAAACGCCCCGGGCTAATTTGTTTGCCAGTTAATTGGTATTGCGGCCATTGATCAGCGGCTTGGTGTGCGCGCCAGCTGCTGTCATGAAGGGACAATTTCCGGTGCCGCTCCCATTCGCAAGCAGCAGCTATTTAACTATTGCACTTTTTTTTTTGCTTTTCGAAATAAGTAGTCTGTGGGGCACTTACCTTGGCTGAGCTCTCCAGTGGATTCCAATAGACGGCGATGGCATTGTGGGAGACCTCCTCGATGCAACCAACTAGACCGACGGAATTTTTCGTATCTGCAAGTAGAGCAAGAACAACAACAAGCAAATTAATAATTGTCGCATGGGGAGCGAGAAAACTTTAAAATGGCAGAGTAAATGACTACTTTAAAGAGGCATTCAAGTATTTAAGCGTAATGACTATATCGGTTGGCTATTAAGTGAGCTTTGTAGCGACCAATTTACTTGACAATGCCAGTTAAATAGTTCAAAGTTAAAAAATAAATAGGTTTCAGTAGTTTTTTGCTAGATTTGTAAATCGAAAATTATATAAACTAAAGTTATGGCAACCCTTACACATAAAAAAACAACAATTAAATATTCTTTGATTTTTTAGTTGAAAATATTTCGAAATTTTCAATGTTTTTAGATTTGCAAATTCCAAATAAAATTTTAAATTAAAAAAATCCAAAAATGTAAACATTGAAGAATTTTTTAGAAAATTTTTATTATTTTTTTATAATTATTTCAAAATTTTTAAAAAATTTCAATATTACATAATTAATTTTGCATTTGTAGTTGCTTTTACTTCACTCAGAAGCAGCAGCTTTCCGCAATTTTTTTTTTAATAAATCAATCCGTTGAATAACAACAAAAAATGAAGGTTTATTTTTAATTAATAAACTATTTGCTTAGTTGTGAACTTTAAACTACAACTTTTGTTGCTTCGTTTAACACCAGCGCACAGCAAAACCGTCGCCGCGACTTGACAAAGAACGAAAGATAGTCGCGAATGAGTAAGACAACACAACCGTTATGAAATTTAACATTTACCGTTAAATTATGAGTCGCATGGTTCATTAAATGCCATATGTTTATAAGCAGCATGTGGCATAAATTACACACAAACACAAACTCAGTGCTTTACAGTTAATAAACAGCAGGCGCCGAAGCATTAGAGGCGCGGGTGGTGCGACAACGCGCAGGAGGAGGACACCGCAAGGAACATGAGTATTTGTAAAAATAAATATGCTCATATGAAAATTACAACATTTGTCAATTTAGTCAAAGTGCACACACATGCCATGGATGAGTACGCGCACGCGTAGCAGCCAATTAGCAGCGCCGATGAACGGCGCTCGCGCGGCGCAGCTGGTGGGCATGAAAAATGGCTTAAAACTTGCAAGAAGGAGTTAATATTTGCCACATTGTGGCAAGTATGTAGAAAAGACTTTGTAGTGCGCATGCGCGCATTCTAGCGACGGGCAGACAACATCGTTACACCCCCAGCCGGCCACAACTGCACGCAGCGTTAACACTGAGCTTTTTTTTTTGCTTGGTTGGTCTTTCAATCGATTGGCCAGCTAAGTGTCCAGCATCGCGGCGCTTATCAGCTGCAGCAAATCGCTGCTGCGGCTTGCAACATTTCACAATCAATAGTTAGAATTCAATAAAGTTTTGTAATTTACTGTGAATTAATATAAGAGAAGGAAGTTGCCGAAGAGTGTGTGTGTGAAGATGAATAAAACGATTGGCGGAGTGTTGTTTTTGATTCCTCTACTTCATAGGCATTTTATTCAGCCTAAAGTCGCTGCTGATAAGCATCGTTGTGGCAAGTTGTTAATTTTTACTTTTAATGAGTATCAGAAACGCATTTGTCTAGACAACAATAGCAAGTGTAATAATTTTACAGAACATTGACAGTTGGTTATTGATAAATGTGCAGTGTTGCAAGTGGCAAAAATGCATTTTTATTGCTTTTAAGATTGAAGATAATATCTGATAATTCATTTTGGTGTTTATTAGTTGAGATTTTTGTAGCGAAAAAATGTAGTTTCATAAAAAAAAATTATTTTTTTTTTATTTCATTTTTATATTTTGAATTTTTCTTAATAAAAGTTAATTTTTCCGTTTACCAACAAATAAGTAAACTTTTAGAAATTTGTTTTTAATATTTTTTGTAAATTTGAATTTTTTTTAATTTAAAAAAGTTTGTTTTAAACAAAAAATTGTATTAAAAATGAGATCGATCACTTTTATTTTTGATTTTTTAAATTTATTTTTTGACTCACCTGCATCTAAAATGCGTTGTTTAACCGAGTGTTGCCGACTATGCCAGAATTGCCAAGCTTTGATTTCATCATCGGGACTCTTCTCTTCGCGGAATATCAGCATAATAACGCTCTGTGAATGAAATAAGAATTGTAAACATTATTTTTTTAATGATAAAATATTTGAATAGTTATTGTTAATAAAAAAATTGAATTAAAAAAAAATTAAAGAAAAATATTTACTAAAATATATTGTATTGTAAAAAAATTTTGTAATAAAGGTATGTTTAAATTTTTTACTTTGAAAAGTAAAAAAAAAATCTATTATTGAGTTTACTACAACTTAACAATATTTATATATTTTTTTAAATTCAATCAGCTCAGACTCGAATTAAGAACTATGTCGTAATATTTTATGAAAAAGTAATTTATTTTTTAATTTATTTATTTTTAAATTATTTGATTTTTTACTTTTTGAAATGAGAAATTGTCTAATTTTCTATATATATATGGTTAAAATATTAATATCTAACACTATTAGAAATAAATAAATGTTAAATATGATGATTCTTTTTTATTTTTCAGAGCATGTTCTATTTACTACTCCTTCCAGTTGTGCTTAACTACGCTTAATCTTGCTATTCATTACTAATCCTCACAACCCAATTAACAAACGAAAGGAAAATAGTACAATTGCTTGAATATCTTATAGGGTTTTCAAAATTATTAAAATTTTCTTTATTGTGGTCCATATGGATCTACCTACGCTCCTGTCGCTCTTGCGCTCTTTTGGCCTTACTCAATTGAAATTTTGGCATACGCGTTGTGTCGTAACAACAATTCCACGTGGGTTGCTCCATTCAACGATGCATTATTATTATAATTTTATACACATATACTATCTTTGTATGTATGTGCATATGAATATAAAAAGTCTGTAAAAAATATTTGTTGGCATGTTAGACTTTTGTTGTGCAACGCATGGTTCAGCGCCCTTTTCAAAAGTCACAAAAATAATCATCATCATAATTCACACATAGGCGAATGTACCTACATACATCCACATATATTATAAAAAAATAAAAATACTAATGCACACACGAACACGCACGTACGAGTGTGACGCAACCCTTAGCTAAAGAGTGCAGCACCTTTTGCTTAGTCAACGCTTTCTCAGCGTTTTTCTTACGAATTTGCATTTTTATTTTCAGTTATTTGCTATGGCAGCCAGAAAGTGTTACATTCCGTTGTATTTTTTTTTTTTTGCTTTTCGGCAATTCACGCGCAATTGCAGCGCTCACGCGCGCACACGCATCCTTTTCGCCAAGCAGAGGGAGCGCATTACCAAGCGCTAATGTCTGTATGTGTGTTTGTGTGCGCGCAGCTCTTTAACCCGATTCGCTACTGTGCTGTCGTAAAATATTTTGTTTTCCTTTAATTCCGTGATTTTTCTTCGCTGTCCCCTTTGCTGTCGCAAGAAATCTTCAAGTCGCTTTTGTTATTTTATTGTCTGCGCGCATCTTTAAAAATTTGCATTAATTTCTTGTGACGTTCAGTTGGCTGCCACGGCCGCTGGCGCTGGTGCATAGTAGGGCGCATTAGGAAAACAAACATAAATTAATTTTGACACTTTCGCCTCGCGGCTGCGCAGCCGCTGTTGCCGTTGGCGCTGTATGCGCAATCAAATTTATTGGATTTTTATGTAAATACTTAATATGCATATGCGTCAAATGCAGCATGCAACACTAAAAATGCATTAGGTTGACATTGGCGGCAGTTGGCGGCGAAGCGCTGATGTAGACCGCGTTCAGAAATGAAAGCGGCTGCAAGTTTGGCGCGACAAATGTTGGCGCGGCAAAGAGAAAAAATGTCTTCAGAAATGCATCTGGCTTTACGACTTGACTTAAAATTGATTTTCAATTTTATTTTTTAGTAATTTTTTTTCATTTTATTTTAATTTTATTATTTCTTCTTATTTATTGGAATTTTATTTATTTTTCATAGCAATCGGCATTTAAAATTAATTGCTTGTAAGTGGCGCGCTATATTTGCCCGCAGATGTGCGATTAAAAATATGAAAAAATGATAGGCGCGACTGCTCAAAGGCAGTGCGGCAAAGTGAAAATGCCAACGCCTGCGTGCGCAAACAATTTTAATCGCACAACATGCGTACAAAAACAACAAAAAAACAAACAGCGTCTACAACTAAAATGCTTTTTAACAGCAGCGTTTACAAGACATTAGTTATCTTTCGAAATGGTCCAATTAACCCCTAAAGTGTCGCAGCGCCTGTCGGGCGAATTTTGTGCGCGTGAAAGTTGCAACAGTTAGCGCGACAGTTAGTACACGCATACACACATCCGAAATGCTGAATATAAATACATACATACAAATATGTTTGTCTAGCAAATTTCACTGAATGCCGGCCGGGCGCAATTTAAATATTATTTTTACTTTACAATTTACTGACAATGTTTTCACAGCTTTTGATGAGTGTCGTCGACGAGCGTGTTGAATAAACAAATTGCGATTCATATGTAGTTGTTGTTTTTGATTTTTTTGTATTTCTCGCAAACGGATTTGACAAACGGAAATTCAATATAGTCAACTCCAATTACGCGGAAGCGCTTGAGCACCGCATAAACATAACAATGAAAGCGCGAAAAGAAAACAGAAGCGGCGCAGAAAGCGTTACAGTTGCCGCCAGTTGTTATCCTGAAGCAACAATCCTTTCAAGAAGCGCATTTGCATATCGCTCAACTCAAGTATCACATATCAAAGCTGTTGGGACGCTAAGCATGCTAGTGTGTGTGTGTCACTTTATGGCTGACGGCTCATTCGTCATGTCGTCTTATCTGATCGATGAATGCTCAACAGTGAGTTAAGAAAAAAAAACTGAAGAAAAAGAAAAAAATTCCTGCTTAAGGTAGGCTGTGACTAAGGTCCTGTGCAAACATTTGAATTCAAAATTCAACCTTCCAGCATTCGTCTCGTATTCTCGATCGAAATAAGCACTTCGTATTTGCATTTGCCACTGTTTGATATTCAAATGTTTGAAAGCAAAGACAAACAAAAAATAAGAAAGCGCGCATAATAAAGAATGTACAAATCATCAGCTATCATTCATCATCATCATCATGTGATCGCGCGTTAGTTAGCAGCCGACACTAATGCTGCTGCTCACATATCCTTTCCGGAGGGTTGGCAAATATTTACTAAATCGCGCAATCCTTTTGCCTTCCGTCTTGCTTCGTCCCTCATATCCTTTCGCAATCACTCAACTGCCTGCCACTTTGATATGCAATACGGATAAGCCGTGCAATGGAAGCACATCAAATCGGATCGCACAGATCTTTGCATAGATATTGCGCTTAAGTTAAACAGATCGCTGCTGTCTACAACAATTAATCATCATTAAAATTGTAACCCTTGCACTTTCTTTACTTTGCCGTTTGTTTAAATAAGTGAAAAAAATGATGATGACTTAAAATTCACTTAAAAGATCGCTTAAATTTAACTTTCTCATGCTACTTCCCGAAGCATTTGCATTTAAGTATAAGTATATACACAATATGTGCACCTACCTTGACAGTTGTGTTCTTGATGGGCTTATCTGGATCGGGCACATACTCCAATGTGATGCCGTAGAATTGTCCTTTGTTGATGTATGTGATGCGATCGTCTTCGCGTCGCTGTGATGAACTGATTGGACTCTCCAGATGGTAGCGGAAGCCGACATTGCAGAAGCTGTAAATGATGTGAGAGAAAAGCAAGGAAGAAATTAAATTATGTTTCTCAATTTCTGTATTCAATTTTATTAAAAATAAAAAAAAGGAAAAAATTCTTTAAAAACAGTTGGAGAAAGGCTTAAAACAAAGTTTCGAGTTTTTACGAAAGCTTTACTACCAAACTTTCACCGAATTAATTATGAGAACGAGTACTATTCTACGAGCTTTTAAAGTTTACGTTATTATTGGGAACTACATAGATTTCAATAATATTTAATAACTAGTATAAAGCTTCTAAGCACACTCCCCAATAGCTACAACACGTAAAAGCTCAGTACTTACATTTTTGGTATTTGTATTTTATCCGCATCATTTTGTCGTCCAAAATCATGCCATGGCCTCGAACGTGTAGCGCCATTCGGCGTGGAACCGCCCAACGATGTGGTCGGGCTATTTTGTCCATGAACACTGACGGCGCCACGTTGTATGCTATTCACCGAGACGGGAATGCCGCCATTGCTGTCCAATAGTGTGCCCGAAAGCTCTGTGTAGTCGAAAGACTGAAAAGATAGAAAAGAATATAAAAAATTATTCAATATACAATTACTTTGAAATGCGTAAACAAATAATAAAATTTTGTGTAAATTTTTCAGAAGAATCTTAGTAATAAAATTTGGTTATACAAAAAAGAGGAACAATATGGAACAGCAGTAACAACAATGGCCCCAGCAAACAATCGAGAATGCGAGGAGAACTAGAAGTTAAAACAACACTCATAAATCACAACAAACAGCACAACGACATACTGACACAGCATACAACAACCAGACTATAGAGTGAAAATCCCCAAATACAAACAGTTCCAGATATGCGAGAACGAATACAACAAACAAAAGTACAAAAACAAGAAAAAATAACAAACCACAATAATTACAAAAATCATAAATCTCTATCAAATGCGACAAAGCTTGGCTAAAGCAATACTAAATATGAACTACAACAACAAACTAACAGTACAACAGCTCTACAAAATCTACACAACCCAAAATACTAGCAAACACACACATTCATACCAAAAACATACAATTCCAAAGCTCGTATGTCCTTTTTAGAAAACACAAAAACGACTTGAGTCAAAGAAATGTCATGAAATAGCGAGAGGGAGAGAAAGAGAGAATAAGAGCGGTAGAGAGTCATATAATGGGGTAAAACTTCGGTTGAAGACGAAGTGTCGAAAGCTCGTGCCTTTCAATGAAAGCTTCTGCTAAGAGCTTTCGAACAACTGTGCAGCAAAAACAAAAATAAAATAAATCAATTGCAATTTACTGTAATTATATGTAGTTGTCGGCAAATCACTTCACACATACCTGATGTATATTATTTTGATCCCTTGGTGTTATCGCATCAGCGCCAATACCCGAATCCGGACTGGGCAAATCCACCGTGAGGCCAGCAGCTGTGATGGTCTTGGCATACACTGGTGTACCGTTCTTCATGCCTCCCTGTGTATTGGCTGTGGTATGTGATGGCATGCTGGTCACAGGTGCGGCGGACGTGGTAAAGCGTCCCTCATACGTAGTGCCCGGATGTGGTGGCTCACTCTCAGCACCGCCATAAACGATATTACGTGGTGCCTGTCCATAGCCCGTCTGTGTGTCTGCCGTGTTGGCTGTGGTGTAAAATTCGCGGTAATAAGGCTCTGTAATGAAGGTCGATGTGGGTCCACCCGAGGTGAGGCGTGTCGTAGTGTACATGCCATAGCCATCGGGTGTGATGTAGGGGCCTGGGCTGGGCGTCTGTGCGTTGACGTTCACATTGTTTGCGCCGCCAGCGGAACCGGGTGCATTGGACTGATGAGCGCCCTGTGGAGTAGGAGAAAGAAAATATATATTTAGTTTACAGTTTCACAAATGCGTAAATAAATATTTATAAAAAACTATGTCAGTCGAATTCAGTCAGTGTGTCGGTGTGTCTGTATATAAAGAACATAATTTATTTATATATTTTATGCAATCAATGGGCTCGATAATCCGCTTAGCACTCTGCACTTTACCTCGCTTTGTGGCTTTTGGCAATCGTAGGTGTGGCGACGGTCGCGCATGCGCCGTGCTTACAAGCGCTAAAATCGCCGAATTCCGGTTGCGCGTTGACGTGCTAATTGCTACAAGTTGACAAAACAACAAAAATCGATCGCTTAATCAAACGGTGGCGGGTCGCTCAAACCAACTTACTCGGCTATTAGCCACACTGGCTACTTTTGGGTCTACACTTTGCCACTCTTCGCTTCTTCCGATGCTTGGCGGCGGTTCTTCGATTCTTTTGTTTCTCAGTTATGGTTGCTAACACTTTTTTTACTTTTTTATAGTTTTTTTGCACATTTATCTCTGTTTGCGGTGTGTGTCACGCTCTCCTTGGCGTTGATTCTTCAGCGGTATTCTTTGCCAAAAAGTTGCCCTGACCAGAATCGTTGAAAAGTGAAATTATCCGCTAATAATTTGGTAATTTGTCAAATGACGGAAGGTCACTAGCGGCGCGGACGCTGGCAATGGTGTTGGAGTGCCGTCGCTGGAAGACGACAGGCCGCGCGTGCGCAGTTTCTTTTTTGTCGCCATTTGTTTTTGTTAGTTTTTTCTGTTCTTTAATTGATTTCCTTTCATTAATTTGCATACTTTGTAAGTTGTTATAAGTTCTGCTTAAAGCTTTTGGCACAGAGTGTGAATGTGAAGAATTCTTTTTCGCGTTCTTATGGATTCATAAACTTTTTTATGACTGAATACCGTTTTTAATTTACTACACTGTCCCGTTTGTCTTTGCCGTCTCATAATATTTATAATAATTTGCATTTCATTGCTGCGCATGCGCACTCACCTGCAAGTAGATTTGTGTGCCGCCACTGGCACCGTACATTGTGTCAGTTGTTGGACTTCCAGGACTAATTGGCGGATCTTTAATTTGTATGGTTGTTTGTGTTGGTGATGTCGGTGACTGCACAACTAAAACCTGTGAAATTGAATTTGCTTGTTTGAGTGCATTCACTGAAGAAGAGGAGGAAATGATGTTGCTTGGTTGGATTGGAGGGATTTCGTGGGGGGGTGGCGGTCAGTGGACGAAATAAAAGTTTGGTATAAATTGAGGTAAATAAAAAAAATTGAAAATACGAAACTATGTTGGATATATTTACGCAGTGGAACAGAGAGTATTAATATATAGAGAGTGCAAATAAAGCGACGTCGATACACACACGCACTCATATATAGAAAAAAAGTTAAAATAAAAAATATTTCATCATTGAGAAGAATTATACACCATCTTTTTAGCAAGCGATTGCAAAAAATATTTATCAAAATTAATAACAAAATATGTTAAATGATGAGAGCTTTCATAGATGTGGAGGCTTAATTGGGTTTTCATAAACGAAACATGAATTTAAATTTTGGATTTTTTTTACACAATGTTTTACATTATTGAGCTTTCATAGCTGTGAAAGCTTACCTTGAACTTTCATGGTTGAAAGCTGGAATTTCATTTTTGAAATATTCAAAAAGATAATAAAGTCAATAAAGCTTTCACCTAAATTTTTTTCCCAAAAAGCTTTTCATTTTAATTGGTGCTTTAATATTTGTTAATAAAAAATTATTAAATTTTTTTTAATAAATTAATATCAGTATCGCAAAAATCTTGTAACCTAGCGTTTAATTAATACACGAAGGTCCTTATTTGAATAAAATTCCAATTCATAACTGTTAATTACAACTTTGCAAACACATATAAGATATATAATAAGGCTTCATTAACAAATTGCAAGCAATTTGCGTTTGAGTGCTGTTTGCACAAGCAACTCTGATTGCAATTAAACTGACCGATTAACAAACAACAACAACTATTTGATGATTATTAATTGATTGTAATGCAAAGACATTTAGTCTGTATTTAGTATGACAGCAATAAATCCAAAATCCGAAAATTTATACAAGGCAGCCATGATGCCAAACTAATGCCATTTGGAGTTATGCAATTTTCATAAATAAGCTGTTGTGAAAAATGGCCGCGCAGTTGCTTGAACTGTTCGATTCATGCTAATTAAGTGCCCATTTGAAAATTTCGACTTTTTTCACATTGTGACAATTAAATATATTTGTTGTTGTTGTCGTTTATTGAACGCTACTTTGCATATTTCTGCGTGTATCCACGCAACCGGCCTATACAATCAAAACTGTCGCGCAATCAAATAAAATTGCTTTTCAATTTCTGCTGCTGTCATAAAGAGCACGGCAAGAAATAAGAAAATAGAGAAAAAATTTTTTGTAAATTAATTTGCTATGATGGATGATCAGTCTGTTTACATACACAGCCATGTATACTCGTATGTTGCGCGTGTGTGTGTGCCATTATCGGCGCTGAAGTGGCGCTGCTGACATTTGTAGCTGATTTGCTTAGCTGGTCAGCTAGGCTAGCAATACTTCATTATTATTGTTGTTGTTTTTGATTACACTTTACATGCAGCTGCTGACGCTGCCACTGCTTGACCGCCGTTTGCGTGCCGCGCTGAGAACGCGGCAACAATGCGGAAGGCCAGCAGTCAACAGTCAATAGCCAAGAGCCAGCAGTCAACCGCCGTGCGTCTCTTGAACGCGCAAGCGTACGAATCAAATCGCCATTGCTGGCTGCGACCGCAATTACGCCGTGGCAATGATTAATTGTGTGGACCAGCGTTTCATTGTCATGAAAATCCATAGCAGGCCCTCTAACCTGTGCGCTGCGCTGCTGCCAATCTGTGCGCGCCCCCTCTCATGCGCTCTTGCCTTGCAGTTAGTGACAGACGGACGGCTTATGGCGCTACTGTTTGCCGACTTATGTATTTATTTTTATTTTTGACTATTTGTTAATGCTATGAAATTGTTTGTTGGCAGTTGTTGTTGTTGACATTATATGAGCATGTAATTGAAATGAGTTTTTTAAGCTTTTTTCAAATTTTATTGAATTGTTTGCTTTGGGGTCAGTCGCGAATGACGAATTTCGGCAATTGTTGCTATGATTGATTAACATAAAATGCGACAACAAAACTTGACTAGTTATTAAAAGTAAAAAGATTATTGCGAAATAGGAAAAAAATTGCAAGATAATATAATAAAGATTAAAAATAATATTATGATAAAAGTAACAGCAAACAGTAGTTAATGAAAATAGTAGTAACAGCAAATAGTGATTAATGAATGAAATAGTAGTTTATGAAAAAAATAAAAAAAAATTAAAGTGACAGTTTTTATAAAAAATATGGTTTTAAAAAAAATTAATGTGTCACTTTTTATGATAAAAAATGATTTTGAAATGCAAAAACATTTGAAAAATTATATAACGAAAATAATTAATTAGTCGCATAGTTATTTGAAAAGTAAATAATTAACTAACAATTTAACTGGTATGCAAATTATATTTGATTGAAGAATTGTTGAAACTTTTTTTTTTTGCTTGAAATTAGTTAATATTTATTTAACCTTGAGATTGTCAGCTAATTTATATTTTTAACAATTATGCTGAAAATTTCAAAATTGACATTTTAATGGCAGTTATCGTCAAATATTCTATAAAACACATTATGAATAATATTTTTCCTACTGTACAAAGACGCGCTATACGCGCTTAGTAAAGCTTATAATCCCTAAAGCTTTGGAAAACATTTTTCAAAAATAATTTATAACACCAAATGAAATGTACAAAATCTCAAAATCGCCACAAACAGCGCAAAAGCGACGAAAAGCGCAGTTTAAACACCTGCAAGAGTAGCTATATATTAACGGTTTTCTAAAACTACTCGCATTAGACGCATAACTTACTAATTGTTGCCGCGCCAACATTTACAATTGCAACAAGCTACAGCATCAAATCACAGTTATTTTTACATTTTGAGTATTATATTTTTTTTTATTTCCAATTTGTAGCATTCGTATTTCCCCTGGGCGATAACTCTTGCATTGACTGCGCCCAAAATGAGCGCGCTTTAACGATGTGCCATGCCCGTGCTTGGGTGAATTTCAAAATTTAATTCAAACAATTTGCATAAATTAAAAGCAAAAAAATAAAAAAATTATAAAAATAAAAAAAAAAAATGGAGAAAAGAAACCAAATCAAAGCGACTAAAAGCAGATTAAGATTGACGGAGATACGAGCAAAAACAAAAACAAGACGCCAGCTATGAGAGCACAATGTAGCAAAAACAAAAAAACAACAACAGTGAAAAAATGTGATAAAATGAAATAAATTAAATACAGACATTGGAGCGCGCTGCTGCTGCTGCATAATTACCAAAATTGGTGGGGAATGGCATAGCGACGCGTCGTGGCAGCGCGTTGGCAGCGCAGTCGCTGCATTCGGCTATAAATTGTAAATTAACAGAGTTTGATTAAGTAAACAGAAATTCAGCTTTTTTTATGACATTTCGGGCAAAATGACCATAAACATTGGTAATGCGACGACCAAAAGCTAAGCAAACTACAACAACTGCAACAACAATACTATGTAATTATGTGTGTACGAGAGATGTCAATAAATTTAAGAGCAGCAGAAGAAGCAGATAAAAGTTGAAAATGAAATAATAACAAATAAAATAAAATAAATGAAATGTTAATATAAATTGAAGCAAGATTTAATAGAGATAAATTGCATTGCACAGCGCTGCTTTAATACGAAATAAGAAGCTGCACATAATATAGCGCAGCAAGCAATTTAATTTAATTGAAATTATAATCTTATTAAAAACGGTGGAGATTATTGCAAGTCGTCTAGCTGAGGGGGAGCGCATGAAAATGCAATCAAAATAGTGTTGAAAAAATTTTAAATATTTTTTATTTTTTTTTTTTTTTGAATCTAGAGTTTAATAGCCTTATAGAGATTGAGAAAAATAAAAAAAATATTTAAAATTTTTCAATAAAAGTCGAGGTGAAGGACAAAAATAAATTATATTGAAATAAAATATTTCTTAATTTAGCACAAGAAGAATCAATCATAATAATATCTTGAAATAAAATTGGGTAATGTAATTTATTTGAAGTGAAAATTATTTTAAATATTTCTTTGGAATTTTCACTAACAAATCCCGCAACACTCCATTAAATTAAATCGCCTAGGAATATTCACATAAAATCTAAGTCTTTAAAGCCGCTCTCTCACATCCGAAATATACATTAAATTTTATTTCACTTCTGTTTAAGACATTTAATTTGGCTTTGTGTTGTTATTAAAATGGAAATTGAGGTGTTACTACGGTTTATAGCAACACTGTAGGTGTTAATGTTATGGTTGAGGCTTGGCAAAATGGTGTGAGCTGCCCTTTGAGAGAAACTATTAAAACAAAATAAAGGCAAAGCAATAAAATACAAGGACGAACGGCAGAAGCAAAAGAAGAAGAGAAACAAGAGCATAAGTTTAGTTTTAGTTGCGTTTAAATAACAGTTTACTGCAGAAGAATAGGTTTATAAGATGAATATGCTGAACAGTAGTTAAAACAACAAAACTTTAAATATAATGGACCAGGCAGAAGAGCATAAATTTAATGGCGCTAAGCATATGCAACGCGCAACCGGAACTATATAAATTTAAGTATGGCATGTGAGTATATAGCCTATGATACATACCTATATATATATATATATATGTATATATATATATATATATTGATGTCTGTTGACCAGCGTAAAGGCAAGAAAGTGTTAATTTAATTGGTAATTTCATCAAAAATTGAATGCGGTTAATTGCGGATGACCGAAACGTCGCTGAGTTTATTTCATATGATTTCACGCGCTTGCGGCTTGCAAGCTGACTACAAGTGTTAACAAGCAAATGGCATAAAAAATAGCTTTTTTTAAATCAGAGAAACGAAAAATTGTATGCAGAAATAAATAAAAAAATATTTGTATTAAAATAAATAATAGTCGCGCATTTGCATACAGCAGTAAATCAAAAAGAAAACAATAGAGTTGCCAAAAAAAAGCACAACAACAGCAATAAAATAAACCTTTGCCAATATTTGACAAAAGCGTATTGAAAATCCGTCAAAAACGCCCACGTACAGTCAATAGCGGTCGCGGTCAGCAGCCAAAATCAAGAAAAAAAGGAAAATAACTAACTGCCTCCTACCCTGAAAACATATTCAGCAGACTTGCGCCTTCATCAATTCATTTCGGCCAAAGTACGGCACATGCGCGTCGCCAATATTACTTCATCGCCCGCCTTTTGTGGCAAGCGCTAATATTCTTGGCTTATTGTGCTAGTCACTCGCTGTTATTGTTGTTGTTTGTTTTTATTTCTACGATTTTTATTTATTTTTTTTTTGGCATTCGCGCTTCTCGTTAACTTTATTGAAAGCGAAATTCGTAAATGTGTGCTTAAAAACAACAAAAACAACAACACATTAAAATAAACAGTCACAAGTGAGCAAAAATCGAAATAAAATAACCAAAAAATTTACAAAATAAAAAAACAAAATTTAAAAAAAATTATAAAAACAAGCATATAAGAGTAAGAAAAAATTTTAAAGTAAAAAACAATAAAATACCGCAATACCGTTGAAATGAAAATGAATGCTAATCGCCGCCGTTTCGTACACAATAAACATATATATTCATTTTAACGATTTTGTGTTGGCGTATAACGAATTTTTTTCTGCGCGCCACTGTTGTTTTTTATTTTTTCTACTTTTTTTATTTATTAATTTTTTTAATTTTTAAATTTTTATTTCGTTTTTATTCTTCGTTTTGCTTAAATTATTATTGAATTTGCATTAAAATGGCGGGATGAGTTTTTGGCTGCAATGCATTCTTTTTTGCTTAAATGTGCATGTGTTTTTGTTGTTGGTGCTGTGTGTGGGGAAAACCCTGGTGAATTATGGCGTTAAGCAAAAATCACACAAAAATACAAAAACAACAATTTAGAACATTTCGATTTCGTTGCACATTATTTATGCAAAATTATTTGGTTGAAATGGAAATTTTCAGAATATTCTAATTGGCGATAAATGCTAAACGCAATTAGTAAGACAGCGATTTTGTGGTACGTTGATTCATTTGGATTACTGCAGTTTGTTAAATTTTGTTTTAATTAATTTTGAATAAATTTTTTCTATGTTTTTGTTATAGAAGCGGTGATATGAGCTTTGGTGGAAAAGGTAAATTACATATGAAAGATCGTTTAATTTGAAAAAGAAATTTAATAAAATAATTTTATTAATTTTTAATGTAATTTAATTTAGTTCAATTTAATAATTACAAAATTACATAATATTGAAATTTTTTTAATGAATTAAATTAATTAAAATTATTCAAAAATAAATTTTTTGTACATTTAAGTGACCTTCGTTATAACTATATATTTATTTCTGTAATTATTATATTTATTCTGAATTATCTCTGCATAATAGTCCAGCTCAGTTATCATATTTTTATGTAGTTCGAGTATTTTTTTATTATTGTACACTGTAGACGCGCCAAAACAGTGCCTATCAGCGTCAACAGACGACTGCAACGCTTAATGAGGCGTTAATTGCTTTCATAAGCGATGGAAATACCAAAAAAACTATACTACTCTACTTCATACTGCGTCTATCAGTTGCAATAATAATGCAGCGAAAAAGTCAATATTCATACTACTCATAATAGTTGTGGCATGATCCTGTGTATGTGACCCTGAGACTGTCCATTAAGAGCGAAAGATACCTGGCAGCCCGGCCTGCGTGACTGACTGCGTGCGCACCTACTAGCTGTGGCAGTCGTGTTGTGTACCTGTCACAACGCCACTTATTATGTATCGACGGTAAGAAAAGTAGACAAAATATTTACGAAGTATTGATATTCGCAACAGTAATTAAAATTATCGCATATTTTCAGTGTCACTTATATGAGTTGACTGTCGCCAAGTGATAAAGTGTCACACAAACACACATACACTATAAAATTAAAGTGTGTGTGTGGCGTGTTCTTTTTATGCCTACCAACTAGAAGTCGCTTAACTCCATTTAAATGCCAAAAAGGCGCATAGTTTGTACGTTCGTTCGGTCGTTGGGTTGTTGGCGTCTGCGTCGCAGCGCCGTGTCATGTCATGTGTCATTTCTCATTTTCAATGCAAATCAATTCGTGTTTCAGGAAGTGCGGAAAGCATTTTTTTCATCTACAGAATAATACATTTTTTATATTAATGCCTTGTTATCTCATATACTTGTGTGTGTGTTTGTAGACAATACTATACACTTTTAATTTGCATTATTGCCTTTTGCGCTTATATTTAATTTATTGCCTTTATTTTAACATATTCTATAACTATTTGATTATTTTTCGTTGTTCTTTGTTTTTTTTTTTGCTATTGGTATTCACTTTTTTCGTCGTTAATTTTTTATGTTTTTATTTATTATAATTTCGATTTGGTTTTTTTTATTTTTTCGTTTTTTGCAACTCATTATAAGCCGTTGTTATTCTTCTGCGCTCATTAAATATGCTTAATTCTTAATACTTGTTGCTTTCGCATCTTCTTGCGCTCGTCTATAAATATTTATAACTTTATTGTTATTTTAGCCAATTTGAAATCACCGAATTGTAGCTAGTAATAGCAGTTGTGCCGAAAAAAAAACTAGTCAAGTGGTTCACTGCTGTTATTGACAGCCTAAAATGGCCTAAAATAAATGGTTGACTGATTTGAGGAACTCGTTGTTCGGCTGCTTTGACTCAGTAACACAATTTCGTAAAATTCTTGTTGGTCGTAAAAAAACGGGTATATGACAATAAAACGAATCTCTGTAGACACAAAAAATTTCCAAAAATGTTTACATAAATATTGAAAAAAATATATTGTGTTGATAGGCATAATTTGTTGGGGTTTTTTTCCTAACCGGAAGACGACATTTTCTGACAGTGAGAAGCATGGAATTTTGACTGGAGTCTGTGTATTATAGTACTAGCTCTAAATGGAGGCTCTATAGATGATACTAATTACCAATAAAAGAGTAATATTCTGCTTATTTTCGTAAAATAATATTTTTCATGAAATTTTTTGAATGAATTTTGTTGTTTCTTAAAATGTTTGGTAACTCGTTTTAGTTTTTGTTTGAGAGTTTTATAATTTAAAATATATAAGATGGCTTTATACTGTATAAAATTATATAAACAAATTTTAATTAATTTTTTTTTTAATATAAAATATTAAAATTTATAAATCAATATTTAAAAAGATAAATGTTAATATTTATAAAGATATATGTTTTAAAACTCTATACTTAAAAAAAAAATGGACATAGTTGAGGAATTATGATTTCTTACATTTAATTATAAGATTTTTTTGTAGAATATTATTTGTTATATGAAACTGTACCTTCTGGCCAAAACTTATTTCTCTTACTCTAAAAATATGTTTAAATTTTTATATATAAATAATTATATTCTGAAGTTTTGACTTCAAACGGTTGTTTAGAATTTCCTCAAGCTATTTTTAAAAAGCCAGAACTTAAACACCTCGCTCACCTTCAGTACGGTCAGTTGTCTTGAACCCTAACATGTGGAAGTCAAATATTTAGTTTAAACTATAAATTTCTAGCCTTATTAGCTATGCATAACTATTTTAAGAATTCTTTAACTATTCAACGTTTCGAACAAATTAAATATTTTATTGCTAAAGCTTAGAAGATTTCGCCTAAAAATGCATTCAGAATGATTCCGCACTCAACATCGCTTTAATTATAATAAACGAATATTTATTTGCTTGTTGATTCACGAATATTTCAATTTCCAAACGAATTAAATATGCTTTTATGGCGCTGATAACTTTATAAGCTTATAAAAAGCTTTAAAATGCAAAATATATATATGTATATGAGAGTATGTGTTTAAGTATAATTTAGGAATATGTTTCGCGCTGAGCTAATTAGAATTTAGTTTAACGCAAAAATTTGAATTTTGAATTTTATTATTTCACAAAAAACGCATAAATTGAGGCAGGCGATAATAGAATTCTTTTATATATACATATCTATACAAGCGACAAGTGCATTTGGTGGGACATTAAGCACAAAGCGAGTGTGTCTACAGCAACAACAAGTAGTAACAAAACAGTTAAAATAAAGAAATACAAAATTGAAGCAAATCAAAGAGAATTTATTGCCAGCGAGTGGGCAGCGGCGGACAAGTGGCATAGCGTTCCAGCGCGACCAGCGACGACGACGTCACAAACAACCTTGACTATTAACAAGCAGATGAACAGCGATGAGCTGAGAACACTTTAGAACACACACACATATATATTTTATATAACAGAATAGCTACAAGCATAAAACAACAAAAACAAGAATAAGAAAAACTAAAAAGAAACCATTGTTAGCATATTTATTATTGACAGCAAAATCGCCACAACCGCCAATAACCAAATTGCCAACACATTAACCAACGATTATGAGCTGTTTTATATACATTTATGTATAATAGGTGCACACATACAAGCATTGCTAGATGTTTTTTCTTTGCTGCTCTTCTAGAATTATGCTAAATTCTTTAATTTGTTTAAGGAAGAGTTATAAAAGTCGCATAAAAAATATTTAAAATAGAAATAAAAAATATATTTAAATAAAAGCAACAACAATAACTAAGCACAAGCAGCGACGGCAATTAACTATTCAAATGCGCGCTGATCGAAGACGCTCTAAGGCGTCGGCATGATTTGGCGATTTATTGAAAAGTGAAACTGTTTTCGTGTTTCGTTTCATTTGGTTTTCGATTTGTTTAGAAGTTAGGGCTGGTTTATGAATTTAATTATTGCCGTTGTTTGTTATGGTATCTGTGTGTTAAGGCTTATATAGGAATTTAAGTGGATGCTGTACATAGCTTGTAGAAATTTTGTAATATTTTTTTGAAACATTTTCGAGAAATTATTAATGAAAATATGTTTTATTCACAAAAAATTAAAAAAAAAATAAATAAAAAATATTTTTTATTCACAAAAAATTAAAATAAAAAATATCTTGTCATATAAAAAATTGTCAATATTTTGCATTAAACATTTTTGTTATAAGAAAAAATATTATAAAATAGTTTCAGAAACACCTAGTTCTTTATAATATAACATTACAACTTTAATGATAACCGTTTGATTTGAAAAACCAAGTTTCATAACTAAAGATATGATGAAAAATATTATAAAAAGATGAGATTATGTATTTGGTAGTTTAGGCAAATAAAATGTTTATTAAAAGCTTTAAGTTGTGTATGTAATATTATATTTAAAGAAACGTTAAAGCACTTCTTAAGTGAAAAAAATTGAAAATCCTTGAAATTTTAATATCAAACTCTATTTTTATACTGCATTCTAAAGAATTCTTAAATCAAAATATTTTTCTAAACAATCCAAAAGTAATAACCTATAAATGGACAAAGCTGCATGCCAATTAAAATCTCAAACAAGTGATAAACACCAATAGTAAACAATAGAAATTATATAATTGAATATTTATGCATTTTTAACAGATTGCAATTCAAGCGCAGAAGCATTGTGTCTTCATCAAAAAATAAATAAATAAAATATTGTCAGAAGTTTCCTAAAAACACAAATCTATTATGCAAATTGCACGAAAAACAATTAAAAGATTTTTGTAGGCACATTTTCCCATATTCCACAGCACACACACTCATATATGTATACATGCACACCGTGGCAACGCTGCACCCATTCATTGCCAACCGAGTTGATGGCTGTTTCACTTTATTTAATTTTTGTTTTTGTTATTTTTTTGTGTTTTATATCGCTTTTGCACCATCGACGACACTAAATGGCGCTAAACGATACATAATTATCCGCAACTGACAAAACATTAAACGCAACAACAAGAACAAGAACAACTAGCAGAAAACAGAAATCGCAAAAAATTAAATAAAAAATTGAAGAAATAAAAATTAATAATCGCACAGACACACACACACTCGGTCATGCGGCGCATTGACTTCGTTGTGCCATTGATGGCACGAAAGAGTTGGGCGACGATCGCGCTACACCCGCACAGCGCAGCTTGTTTTGGCAGCGAAGCGCGCGAAAGACTTAAGCGCCGAACTTGTTTTCGGCGTACACTTGAGTTTGTGTTTTGTTTGGGTTACTACTGTTGTTGTTGTTGGTGCCACACCACCCGCACAAAAACAAACTGACTGGAGTCACAACAACGAAATATTTTTTGCTTTTCATTGTTTCGCGCCACTGCAGAGGCGCAAAAGTCAGAAGCGCCAAAAGCAAAATGAAGTGGCCGCCAATAACAACAACAAAAGTAATGCAACATACACGTAGCGCGGTGGCGACATGCAAGCAGTAGTTTTTGTTGCTTTTGTGCTTATACAATTGTTAAGCGCCCTCTTCATATTCTACTGCTCTTGCTGCGGCTTCTTCTGATTGGCTGCTTGGCTTTTCGACACTTGCAGGCGTTTTGTGGCACACACAATTTTTCTAATATTTCAGAAATTATTATTCGTCAACGATTTTTAATTTTAATAACGCGCTTATTCTGTGTTTCGACCACATGTGGTAATATTGATTTATTGCCTATATCTCCTCTCCTGAGCTGCCTTAAGCGTTCGCGAATTTGAATTGAAAATTTGCGTATTTTTTGGAGCTTGTTTGCTCTTGTGTTTAACTATTTGCTGTTCTTTCAAAGTTGCCACTTTTTGGCTAATTGCCACTTTGACACCTGGCATCGTTGCTTGCTCTTGCATGCAAGTGGCACATTGGTGTTGCATGTTGGCTGATTTTTTGCAAGCAACGAAATATTTCTCACGTTATCGCTCGCTGCAATCAGTCATTGCGGCTGTGCGCGCTTTAACCTTAGCAGTTTGAGAAAATGTTAACTAATTTGCTTTTGTTGGCTTTTCATTGGTTGAGCTGGGCTGTGAATATATACATATATACATTTGTGTGTGCCCAAGTGTGTTAGCTTAATTGTTTTCGAAATTTTGTCAGAAATAAATTGAAATTGATTTTGCGCTAATTTTTGAAGCGTTGATTTTAAATTGTAAATGCAGTTATGTGAGAATTAAAGAGTGTGGGTAAAATTTTGACCGGAAAAAATTCCTAAAAATTATTAAAATAAAATAAAATAAATTAAAATAAAATAAAATAAAATAAAATAAAATAGAATTAGATAAAATAAAATAAAATAAAATAAAATAAAATAAAATAAAATAAAATAAAATAAAATAAAATAAAATAAAATAAAATAAAATAAAATAAAATAAAATAAAATAAAATAAAATAAAATAAAATAAAATAAAATAATTAAAATACTTAAATATTATTTATTATTATTGGAAAGCAAGGGAATCCGTAAAAAGTGTTATTTTTTAAATTTACTCTGATTATATTTGGAATTTTTTTTCGAAATTGACTGTATGGAAAACATAAATATATCCGAAGTCTTTGTTTTGTAATAGCATCCAAAAAAAAACTGAACTCAATAAAAATTTTTCAAAAATTTTCCTTTAATAATAAAAAAATATTATTATTCAAATATATAAGTAAATTATATGTGTTTGTATCGACGTTTGCTCTTTTAAAAACGGCTATATTTCATACTCCAATCCAATATACACAATCATCGAAACATTGAAAACTCAACAAACCTTTTATGTTTAATTCAAATTATTTATCACAATTGCAAATTAGCGAATAAGATCACTTAGATCTTACTAACTAACTACTTTTTACAGTTATATTTTTACACAATATATTTTATTTGATTTAAAAGCTTTTCAAGCGAAATTCCACGTGCTTTCAGTTGATAGATTCCCAACAATAATTGTTATTGTAAATTTCTTAATTTTTTTATAATTTTATTGTGTTTTATTTGATTTTTTGCGCCAACTTTTGTTTACACGAGTTTTCTAAATTCAACAACACGATGCCGCACAAACACGTTTACACTTTCAATTGCGATGCAAGTTTGATTTGAGAAGAATCTACGCAGTCAATTGCTAGCGCGATTGCTTAGTCACGTCTCGAAAATGTTTTTTTTTTTTTAGAATTAAATTAGAAATGAAATAGACACTTCAAAAGACTAGCGCGCGCCTTGGCTAGCTATTTAGTGTTAAATTAATGTGAAATTCGCGCGTTTTTATAATGCAATAAATAATTTATTATTTTTTATTATGCTTAGACCGCGCGCTTTCGTTCAAAATTTTCTTATTTTTTACAAAAAACAGTTTGAATTTTTCTATATTTTTTTTTTGTTCTGAACCAGCTTAATTTTTTCGCAAATACACGTCTTTTTTTCTTTTGTTTTAATATTTTCCAATTTGAGTTAATTTCTTTGCACATGCGCTTTCGCCTAGTTGTGAAGTATATTTTAATTTTTAGTAGGATACTTCAAGTTATACTTGTGTTCACGACGCGCGTTCACAGTGTTCTTACACTTCTTTCTTCTTGTTCTTCCCACAGTTAAGCACTTCAAGCACTCGCAAAATCGCTTAGCCAGTCGTTAGCGCGTTAGTTCGTAACTCGCGGCGGCAATACGTTCGTTCGTGCGCACTTGCCGAGTCGCGTAATTCTCAATAAATGGCTAAGATCGCTAAGACAGCGCAATGTGAGTTTGGTTAGCAGATCGAAAATAATATCGTTCGCCTTTCGAGTGTAAGCTAAGCGTAAGTTAGCGCGCTACTAAAACCTCAGACCAAACAAGACGTACGTACTACACTCGCACTCGCATACGATCACGACCGACCTTGCTTCGTCAACACTGTGTGACACACTGAAGCCGAAGTCGTAGCTGTAAAATGTATGCGAGAAGCGCGCAAGTCGCACCACCATCAACCACCAGCGCCAGCAATAACAACAACAACCAACCAACCATACGATCTGCCGTCCAGGTATGGTCACAGATGCGCTACGACACTAGAAGCGGCAGCGGCAAACAGACCGTGAAAAACAGTGGTGGAAGCAAAGCAATCTACACCCTGTGCGTTGCGTCTTCTTCTGTGCCGACGCTGCTGCTGCGCGCTTACCTGGTTGGCTAGCGCATCGAGCGTGTGGAATGTTCGCTACGTTCGTTCGCCGCTTCGTGGTTCACGACGGGCGCCGCTGGCCGCTTGTGCGTCATTTCAAGTTCGAACGCTAACAAGTTGCTTTCATTGTACCCATATACCCGTACTTTCGCATAAAGCGAGCGCTCTTCGAACTGCTCAGGTTGCGCGCTGGTGGCTTGCGTTCTTGGTATCGAACTTCCGCAGCGTTGCGCGCGATTCAGGAAGTAGCGCGCCGCCGCTGCTTATAGCGCGCACTGTGGCGCTTTAGCATTATGTGGTGTTCTGTCACTGGCGATAGGGCGGAACTAAACCGGAAGCGTTTAAATGCTGTGGCAGTGTTGGTGTTTGGTAGCGCTTAGTTGGGCTTGGGTGCATATGCCGTGAAAAGGAAGAATAATGAGAAAACTGGAGCAGGAAATGCCTGTCTAGCAAAGCAGCAGCAGAGGCAAGCAAAAGAAAACCTGCATGCGAAGTCAATATATCAAGTGTAATGTGAAATGTATATTAATATTTATACTGTTTCCATGCATTTATAACTTTCATATGTGAATTGAAATATTCATTTTGTAATAAGTACTTCTTGTGACGATAAGTTCGCCTGACAAGCGTGAGAATTATGTTCATTTCAGTAAGTTATAGCTATATAATTTTTTTTTATAGTTCCTGTTTAGTAATTTGATGTCAATGAAGTAAATTCAATTCGATTTTTTTAAGCCCAATAGATACTGTGAAAGCTTTTTATAAAATTCTGAAATTTCCATCCTTTGCAGAAGCTTCTTTTAGCTGAAAGCATATTTCCTAATATGCTTGATATAGCTTAAAAGTACAGTGAAAGCTCTAAACAATAAATTTTGGAATAATATGAAAGCTGTTGGAGTTAGTTTTGCAAAATGAATAATTTCTCCGAATTTATTCATAACTTAATTAGTGATTTGTACGAGATCTAAGACAGAAGAGTTGCAGCTTGAGAGAACTAATGCTATTGAGATTTGGGTAAGTTAAAGAAATTTTGTTATTTAGACTATTTTTGGACTCATGAAAAGTTTTACAACAGTACTTTATGGATTCTGTTCCTATATCAATTTATTCAAGAAACATTATTTTTTTCCTGACATTAAGTAAACACAACATTTTGATAACACTCGCATTATCACATCAAACCACTTACACACAATTCCAAATTAGTTTTTATCAATTTGTTCGAAGTAAGTCGTAATCCGAATAAGCCAAACGCCTACGCTTACAGAAAGCAACAACATTACAGGCTAAGGCAACCACTTCAAACTTGCTCGAACCGCATCAACTCGGCAGAGCGAACATGCAGCAAATGATTTGCGAACTTCAAACCAGAAAACGCTTGTCTGCGCTTGATCGTAAACGATATTAAAAGTAGAAGCGACGATTGATCGTCTGGTGGTGGTGGCTTAAAGACCGACGACTAACGAACCGACATAGCAGAGCGCGTAAGTGTGAGTGCGACGCTGAATGGAAGAAACCACAAACGAAAAGGAGACGCATATAGTAGACAATGAGATCATACGTGAGATCTTGTTGAAAAAGGCAACCTGAAACAGCTAATGGGACATACAAATGCAAAATATAGTGAAACACACACACACCTCAATCTGTGGCATAGGTATTTACAAGTGTCGCTAAGCATAGCGCAATGGATGGATGAATGAATGAATGAATGAGCGCGAAATCGTTGAGGCAAGTAACCAGTTGTGGAACGCCACCACCAGACCAGTTGGAGCGCAACATATGGCGTATAACAGTTGACAAACAAACACACAAATCGCACAAACTACACACACACATGAACTCAAACTACTGACGTATAACAGTTATGCCGTTGGCATTGCAGGCCATAAGCCCGCCAGCCAATAGAACGCTTCGGCGCATGCACGGCGGACACTAACACTAATACCGGTGCTAACGCATGCGCACAAAATACAAGCACAGCTGATGGTGGCCGGGACCAATTGCAAGCGTTGGAGCAACTATTAGACGATAATAGAGTTGGCATTAGAGAGCGGGCGGGCAGCACAGGGGGGATTAGCGACCATATTGTTGTAGTGCAAGACAAGGCGGCAACGTTGGACAATGGCGATAGCAACGCTTTAGCCACGCTTTGCTTTTGAAAATTTAACATAAAATAGTACATTTATACAGAGCTTGCTTGGCAGAGGGGTTGTGGTGACAAAGTGGAATAAAAAGCGCGCACTGTAGGGAACGCATTTAGCAACGCTTTTGCGTGTGCGTAACGCACTTTGCGCCGCTCACACGCACATCTCTGCAATGGACGCCAATTGATGCACTCTCACTCCAGCAACACAGTGTCAGTACAGAAAAAATACACCACAATAACACAAATACATTGGCAAGCGAAAAATAACTAACTGACTAACGCTAACAGGGCACAGCGCGCCCGCAATGGCAACTCCTGCGGCGGAGTGGGGGGCCAAGTACTTATTGGGTACGCTGCAACGCACTCACCTTCGTTCCGCCGTGCTGCTGATGATGTGCTGTGCCGCTTATCACGCCGCCATTGGTGATGCCGCTCGTCGCATCGACGATGGTGCTGCTGACGCCGCTCTTTGGCTCCTTGCGTAGATCTTCCGGTTCGCGCTTGATGCTGATCGTTTGCTGGGCCTGTTGTTGTTGATGCGCTTGACGTTGCTGCTCGGCGGTGACCACCACAGCTGTGGTGGCGCCACCAGCTGCCGCTGCTGCGGCATTGGCTGCTGCCACAATGGCCGAATGCTGTGAGATGGTTGTTGGTGTTGTGGATGCGTTGCCATTGCCACCGGCCGCCGATGGGTGTGAACCGAGTAGCAGGCCTTGGAATTCATTTTGCGATAGGCCGGATACGTCCAGAGGTGTGGTTTGACCATTCAATTTGTTGTTGCCGGCCGTTGGTGTGCTGCAAAGGAAACGCAAGAAAAAAAGGCGAGAAATTAGAAAAATAGCAAATAGCAAGCGTAATCAGCAAAGTAAATAAGTGAATTAATGCGTAAGTCAGCTAAGCAACCCTGCTGCGGAGGATAGTCTTGTTGGCTTGTTGGCGTGTTGCATGTTGCAGCTGTTGCATGCGCGACAAATTGACAATTGGCTGTCTGGCAATCAACACGCGTTAAAGTGCAATTGGAGCAGTTTTTCCTGCCGCTGATAACAATTTTCAATTTGCATTTGGCTAATAGCTCGCGATGGCTCGTGCTTTGTACGCGCACGTCGCTCTTGCTGGCTTTCGTCGTCGCTGCGCCGTTTAACGGTTAGTCACGGACATGTACAAGCGCCATTGCTCTTGAATGTTGTTGACGCGTGCGCAAATTTGTGGCGCTGCGGAAAATTAGTGCAATGGACTTTGCACTTTGCTCATGCCATTGGATGTATGGTAATGGTATGGTTGCATAATGGGTACAAAAAATATTTAAAAAAATTATAAAAGTAGAAAAATTGAGACATACTTATCACTAGTTTATTTTTGAGGAGGGTTTCTGTAGTTGTATATAAAATGCTTATGTTTACTAAGTAGGTTACTTATTTATGTTTTAAAAATGAGTTTTGCTAAATTTTTATACATTAAACGGAATACAATAGGAATATTTTTGATCTCTACGAAGCAATATTATCTAAGTAGTTAATAGCTAATGACTTTGGAGTTTAAAAAAATCATAAAAATATAATATAAAAATTATTACCATAACAACAACAATAAAATATGTCAAAATAATAAAGATTTAGTATTTATATGTATATATAAGACTTCCGTTAAAAAATTACTGATAATTGAATATTCATAAAAAATTTAATGAAGGACTTCATTTTTTAGAATAATTTTAGACAAAAATTGTTGTGGATGTTTTTTCTATATTTTCAGTAACCTTTTAAGATACAGCTGCTGGCCATCGAATTACGAACGGGGAGCATATTCAATATTTTTGACAATGTTTTTAATTTATTGTGAAAGTTACAAAATTACAACCTGGTTGGCATCCTTTGCCTATATAGAGAAGGGGTAAGTAAGTTAAATTACGAGTGATGGTTTAGTTTTTATTGATGATCAAACTTGAAACTGTTCGAAAATATTGCCCGTTCGTAATTCGATGGCCAGGTACTGTACATTTAAATTTTTTTTGATTGTTGGATGAACTCAAGACGGTCGTACTTGAACCGCTCCTTAATATAGTACAAATAAATGCTTTCCAATAACTATATGAATAAGCTATATGAATAATCCAGGTTTATTGTATTAGAAGAAGAACCAAAGATACTTCGTCTCAATCGTTTGAAAGCTGGGTATTTCCAGATAAATTGTCAACTATTTCGCTGACATACTTCATATTATGTCGATTCTGCCTTACCTTGGAAATATATCTCGGCGGCACTGCTATCACAATACTCAGTACCCATTTGACCAAAATTAGTAATCTTTGTCTCTCTGTCATTCACACTGCCCTAATATATATTTCATGATAGATCCTTTCTTGGATATATACCTCGATAATCTATTATTTTAAGCTCAATTTATAGCAGCTGAACGGTTTTAAGAATCTTGTTTTACAGCTATAGTATGACCGCGAATTCAGAGACTGAGTTCTTCGATATAAAGCTCTCGATAGGTTTTTTCATATTTACAAACTTCTACTTCTTCTCTAATCAAGGGATTGGCTTAGTGGGTGGTTACTTAGAGTGTTAACAACCAATTTGCTAGAATATATACCGAGCAATATGCATTTTTTATTTCAAGAACTCAGGTTAATGGAGCAGAATTGTAAAATAACTATGATAACCTAGCCGCATTTAGTAAATAATATATATTTAAATTCATAAAAAGTGTGGAAAATATGCAGAAATTAGAAAAAAACCATAATAACTACTGTTGCAGTAGTTCACCAAACGATTTCCTCCAGAATCCACAACCGCTAAGTGGTGCTTTCAACCGCAAATGCGGCAATTAAGCGTCAGTTCAGCACACAACAACAAATGCAAATACAGCAGTTATGGGTATCCCGCTGTTACAAACAAAAGACGCTGGCTGCTGTTGCCGTTGCCGCTGCACTTTGCGGTCACGCGGCCTGCAACAACGGTACCCGTGTACACTTGGTGCACGCTTGCAACATTCAATGTTGTAAATGTGATTGCGACACCTAAGTCAGTGCAATTGCAATAATCCACTACACGTACCGGCAGCAAGGCGCTCCTGCTCGCCCGCTGGTTTTTTGGCGTTTCCGCGGAACCTGTTGCAAGGCGCTGGACATGCTTTGTTGCACTTGTGAATTGTGAACTTTTATGTGCATTTGTGGTTTGCGCAACGGTGGAATAAACATTCCGTCAGTTTGGTAGTTCACGCGTTGCCTGTTTTATTGTTATTGCCGTTGTTGTTGGCATTGTGTGGCTGTTTGCAATTTCGCACGGCAGCAGTGTGGCGTTAAATTGTTGGCGCGTGCGCGCAATTTTCTTGTTTTTCTCAACTTTTTTTCAGATTTTTATGTTCATTTTTGAGGCGCCGCTGCTTGCTCTGCATTTTTTGTTGCCATCAACACGTTCTCCCACTACTTGAGCATGCTAAACAAATTGTATGCGCATTGTGTTGTGCTATCATTGTAATTGTTCTGGTTGTTGCGGTTGTTAAGTGCTCGAGCGTTCAGTGCCAACGCCAGCGTCAATCCTGTTTCAATGCGCGCGCGCGTGCTATGCTTAGAGCTTAAGAGCTGCGCAGTCGTGCTGCAGAGCAAACAATTCGGCGCGCGCGCATGCGCTTTATGCCGCCGTGCATTGCCTGGCGTTCTGATTGATTTTTCGCACTCGTTTCACTTAAAGCCACACCATCGCCAATTTTCCTGTTGTTCCTGTCATGCTTCGCGCTGTTCGCCGCTGTTGTTATTATTATTGTTGTTCTACCACTTTAGTTGTTCCTGTTCTGTATCGCTTGTTGTTATTTCATTTCCAGTTCCAGTTCTAGGTACATTTGTGATTCCCATTTTTTTGTGGTGGTGTTGCTGATTTTCGAATGCAGATCGAGCCAGTTTTACTGCCTTCCCGACAAGCCAACAGCCACCAGCCGCCTTGTTCGTGTGTAACAACGTGTGTTCTGCATGTTCTTGCTGCATGTTGTTGCATGTTTGTGGCGTGTTGTTACATACACGTAAGTACAATGTTGTTGGCGTTCGAGCGAGTTTTCGCGTTGGGAGGCGTGCAAGTGCACGCGCGAAGACACCTGTTTCGCTGGCGCCGTCACAAATGTGCGCGACTACAAGTTAATCAACGGCGCTGGTGGTGCTGGTGGTGTTGATGGTGCGACTGGGCAAATTGTAAGGATTAGCGGCGGACAGGTTTAGGTGATGCTGAAAATGTTGTTTTTAGTGCAAATTATGTACCGGTAATCGAAGAGGCAACAGGAGACACACACAATAGGTGTTTATGTCTACGGGAATTAATAGTTGTTGTTATAAATTGAATTTGAGACTATTACAACGGAGTGGTTTGAGCGCAGGACTGCCTGTCATCCGGAGAGTCGTCGGTGCAACAGCTTTTTGACAGCAGCTGTCCCTTTTTCTGGCAGACAATGTGAAACTTTTGAACTTGGATATTTTGGTTATCAAATCGTTTTTGTTTTAATTTTTAACTCAAATGTGATAAATTTCAAGCAAAAGTCTATCAAGAGTATCAGAATAAATATATTTATGTATAGCTACAAAATGCTCTGCAAAAGAAGCATACCTTTAGGAGCGGAACTTTAGAGGCAAAGCGAAAAAAGAGGATGAATAAACTTTTTTTTTTACTTTTTGAAAGTATATCGCTTTCTCAGGCTATTTGCCTAGAAGATATTTTAGAGGGATCTTGAAGAAGTATTATTAACGATTTTACTTGCTATCTGTTGTCTCACTCAAGGAAGTAGATTTACGAGTTCATCTTAATGACTTACAAAGCGAATATGAAGATCTGTTGATGCCTATTATATTATATTATATATATTTTTGGATCTTTCGAGGTTCTATTACATTATAAGTATTTTGTATGCAAAGTTGTTGGCATCTGTGGTGACAAAACGTTATTTCTCATACGAAATAGTTAAGCTTCGGTATCTGGAGTCAATGACTGCCCGGTGCAATGAACTACCAACTGTACACCCATTACTTGGCTTAGAGAATAGCCAAATAGTAGACTTCTCACAATAAAGCACGTTTAACGGTAATCAGGGTGAGCATATTAAAAATGCCAAAAGTGGTGTACAAATGGTCTAAAGGATGATGAAATGTGTATGAAAAAGTGGCACCAAACAACGAACGCTATGTTTATAAGCGGATATAGGTGAGCAATCTTCCATGTCGCGGCTTGCAGACATTTCCACATTTGTCAGCGCTGCTCCACGACTGACCTTTTCCATGCTCCAGAAAATGATTACTGCTTTAAGTTAGTTGGACTACACTACGCTGCTGTTGTTTTTGCTGCTGAAATAACAGCGCATAAATATAGCAATAATAATAAAAACGCGGTTAACACTTTGCCGCCACACACACATGCGGCGGCAACGCGCGTTGTTTCTCTGGAAAAGTGTTGTTGTTGTTGTTGTTGGTTAGTTAGTGACATCTTGTGTACACACACATACGTACGTTTGTCTGTATTTCATAATTTCCGCGCGCGCTTGTTCTTTTAGTTAGCCGGCGTTGTTGGCGCGCTGGCTTTCATATGAATTCAGAAAAATTGTAACGCTGCGCAACGGACAGCGACAGTTTCGTTACTAGAGTCGTTGAGGCTGTTGTTGTTGTTGTGCTGTGTGATTGTCAATGTCGCACTAATTTGGCTTGCCGTGTGCGTTTCATTTCCTGGAAAATCGCACGGTGCGCACTTTATGGCCATGATACAAGCACCGTAACAACAGCGACAACAGCAAATGCTTTAAGTAGGGAAATAGTAAAGACTAAATAAAGCGAGCGAAATACACAGAACCATAGTAGACTTTACAAAGCAGGCCAAATGCCGTCGGTCTTCATAAATAGTTGACTTAATTTTTTTTTTATTTTATTTTTGTTTTTATTTAGCTTATATATACTGATGTGCGTGCTTAATGCCACATGTTGTGGCAGCTAAAGTGCTTCTGCTGCAAAAGCCACACAACGCGCCGTCAAGTGATGATTACGTAATTGTAATTATCATAGCTCACACATGCGACAGTCTGCGAGTCTACTGCCATATGTGCTTGTTGTTGTTGTTCTTGCTGCGTATTCTTGGTTAATGTTTTAATTACTAACTGAAATTGTTTCTAAAGTCATTTTGGTTTTGTATTTTTTTATATTTATTACAGCGTCGTTTCCACAAAATGGGTTTCATTCAAACTTTTTAGGTTGCGTATTCTCTGTAACGCATAAATAAGAGGCAAAACACTTAAATAGCTTTGCCCTCAGCCACTTCGCACGTATCGCAGTACATTTGTCATAGAAAATTAATTCGTCGAAATACCGTTTTCTATTGTTGTTCTTGTTATCATGATGTATAACTATAATCATTATTATAGTTTATTTATATTTTTGTTTAAAAAATATTTCTTTTTTTTTAATTATAGATATATATATTTAATTATCGAAAATTACTTTTTGAAAAATTCATTAAAATCTTGCAGTAAAGCTTTTTCTTAAACAAATTTTAATTAAAATAAAATAAAATAAAATAAAATAAAATAAAATAAAATAAAATAAAATAAAATAAAATAAAATAAAATAAAATAAAATAAAATAAAATAAAAAAAATAAAATAAAATAAAAAATTAAAAAAAAATAAAATAAAAAAATAAAAAAAATAAAAAAAAATAAAATAAAATAAAATAAAATAAAATAAAATAAAATAAAATAAAATAAAATAAAATAAAATAAAATAAAATAAAATAAAATAAAATAAAATAAAATAAAATAAAATAAAATAAAATAAATTAAAATAAAATAAAATAAAATAAAATAAAACCAAATAAAACAAAATAAAATAAAATGAAATGAAATGAGATATAATAAAAAAAAAAACAAAACAAAATAAAATAAAATAAAAAAAGATAAAATAAAATAAAATAAAATAAATAATAAAATTATTCTATTAAATGCTTGACTTCGTTAAACTATTTAGTTATGCTCCTAGATGTAGGCAATATTTTATTTATATTTCTTTGTTTCAAACAGTAGTACATATTTGCGCCAAAAATATATTCCTACATTATATTTTAGAGAGTTTCAGAATACAGGAGATCATTTTCAGCCACTTTAGTGAAATTATATGTTGAACTATTATTTTTTTTTCACATAAAGAATCGTAGAACAACATAAAACTAACACTAAAATATAAAAAAAATGCAAATTAGTGCAAGAAAGAATGCAGATGAAAGCAAAGCAATGTCTTATGATGGAAGAACTCAGGTAAAATATTGTTATATAAGCGTATCGCACTGAAATAAGAGAATATTCCAATCAAACATTTGAAGATTCAAAGCAAACATTGCAGTTATACGACCCACTGGCAAGGGTTGAAGTTGAAAAATTAAAAAAAAATAAACCACGCTTTCAAAAGGGTATAGGCATATGCATCAATGTGCAAGCGCAGAATCAATTTCACTAAGCTGGGATTATGTTGCAGCATTGCATTGCATTAAAGGCAGCGACAAGCGGCAAAGGCGCACAACAAAAACAAGAGAAGCAAGTCAACGACTACGGAATGCGCCACCGTCACGGCTCCAAACCAACCAATGTTGCAATAATAAAATTACATTTTTGTTATCACCGTTGTTTGCAGCCGCTTATAAGCAATCGATACTTTTGGCTTTTGTTTTACAGTATGGTTGTTGCTGTTGTAGATTGACTTTGCGCGCACGCTCAGGCGCATACTCGAAATTCAATTAAAAACGGCACAGCAACAACTACAATAACAACAAGTACTATAATAAAGATTATAGGTGTGCCTATGGCAACTTTGCAACTCCGGCGTTGCAAATCAAAGGGGCGTCCGTGCGGTCGCGAAATGTGGCAAGCGGGTTGCTATCAGTGTGGCGAGTACCATTAGAATTGCATGATGGTAGAGCAGCTAATATTGCGACGAACTTTATGCCACTTGTGCCTGCATATTAAAGGCAGTGGCATGAGAGGGTGCAGTAGTTGAATGATATTGAAAGATAATTTGCAATTTTTTAGGTTATAACTGAAATTTGACATGAATTACTTTATATATTACTCAAATAATTTGTATAAAAAGCTAAAATATTAAATATTATATATGTATATTCAGTCCTCTTTTTGTAACTTTTGTACCCTCCTTGATGCACAACACTGCTTTTTTGGCATGCCGTTTCGGTTATTATGACAGAGAGTGGCCTAATAGGATTAGTATCGTTTAAGTTGACAGGTGAAAAGTTGCAAATGACACTGATGAGGCAGCCAAGCAAAAGAGCAAATACAAAGCAATATTGCAAAGAGACTTTATTTTATATTTGTTTGTGTGTTTAACCATATACATATAAGTTGATGCATACGCTTAAAGATTTGTGAAAAAATTTTAAAACAAAAAATGATAAAAAGAATTTAAAGAAAAAAAGATTTTACGAAATAGCGGCAAGTGCAGAATTTCGTTATTTTTAATGGAAAAATTCCACGTATATTAAAATAAAAATATTTATAAATAGTTTTATTAAAGATTTTTCAATATTATAATCAATAAAAAAGTGTTCCGCCCTATGATTTGTTGTAAAGATAGAAAATATTCAAAGGCTTTGAGTGTTTTTTCAAAAGAAACGAAATTTCCCAAAATTCAATACTTTAAAAGTCAGAAGAACTCTTTCGAAGAACCTAGTCGAAGTCGAACCTAGCCGCAGCGAGCCTTTCTAATCACTTCAACACATTTACTATCTACAGCTATTTAAATAAATTTTAATCTCCAATTCCATTTACCATAAATTCACTTCGATCAGAAATAAATTTTATTTGCAAATTTTTATTTTTAATTTCTGCCCATAAATCGCACCACTCAGCAAATCGCTAATTATAATCCCCGCTTCATGACTAGCATATGTATATCATTTACCTGCATTTACATAAACAATTAATAATTAATAATAATTTACTTAAAATACATTTAAAATTTATGACAGCTGAGGGGTTGGGGTGGGCGGTCGGCGGTCGGCATGCCACACAGCGCAGCGCAATCATTAACATACAAATGAAATTGACAATAAAGCAATCAATTCCTTACTTAACTGCTGTGATACAACAACAGTAATAACAAACTCAAACTCAAATAACAATAACAATAAAAATTAACAACAACTACAAGTACATAGAGGAGAATGCAATCGCCACAAATTGCAAATTGTAGGCAAATTATTGCAATGGCAATTGGCCAGCTGTTACACAAATACTCTCATAAGAGACTACACTGAAGTGGTATATTGTGGCAGTGGGGGTGCATGGGTGAGGGTTGAAATGATATTTATTACAGTTTTGTGTTTATTAGCAAACACAGATATACACACACACACATACATAGAGGAGTACACAAAGTGTCGATTGGGCGCGTGTTCACATACAAATAAACACAATTATGTATGAGTGTGTGTGTGTGTGTGCTGTGTGCACTTGTAATATGTGTGCCCCAAAGGCTTTTCGAACTATTGATTACTGCTGGGCGCTGCTGAGGCCAAGGTGTGGCCGCATTGTAGTGTCCAGTGAAAATCAGTTCAAGCATATGACAACATTTAAATTGCTATTGTTGTTATTTTTGTTGTTATATATTTTGTTGCCTTTTGTTGCTGATGGTTGATAGCAAATGATATTGTCCGCTGGTTGATTCGTTGGTTGGTTGGTGACGTTAGTAGTCTAGTGGTGTTGTTGTTTTTAGTTTTTGTTGTTGTGCTTCAGGTGTTAATGGGAACACGATCTAATCGCTAATTCACGCACTTCAATATTACACAAAAGTAGCTATATATACTTATGCATTCATGTATATATAACCACACAGATATTGGAAAGCTTATGACATTTGGATACCCTGTAGGAAAATTTTTAGTAATTTTGATATTTTCTATTATGATTATATTGTTGCAAAAACATCTAGAATTTATGTACTATTCATTAGTACAGTTTCTGCAATGGTTTGTGTGAAAAACCAAAAAATATCGCCTCTTCGAGTTAGTCTTTCGATATATATCGAAAAGAATAGAATATATTCATATTGCAATAACTTTGGAAAAATCATTTTTAAAAGCGGTTTGAGCTTCTAAATGTAGGATAAAATTTACAAAAAGTAGAAAGTTTAGAAACTTTCAAAATGTGTTTAGCAACTTCAAAATATTAACAAATAGTCAATAGTAGCTTTCAGAGTGACCCAAGCTCAAGAAAAATGTTGAGAACACTCTGGCAAAAAATCTCATTTTTGATTAAACTATTTCCTACAGGGCAGTGAAAGAGCTATCGAATTGTAACAAACACACCTGTGCACGTGCAGGCGATCAAATGATACAAATATATATTTTCATATATACAATGCAAATATATGTACATTCTCGCCTATAAAAATCCATAAATGTATATTCATAAAACTTTTAAAATGTTGCAAAATTCAGATTTCTTTGATTAATATTTGCCTTAATTCATTTTTCTGCTACTTTATGAACGCTTGAGTCAATTAAATGCATATTTTATTGCTGCATTTCTTTGGGGTTTCAATCAACTGGTCGATATACATATATGTATATATGTGTAATACTGTTGCAAGAGAGATCAGCAGACCACTTGGCAATCAAATAAAAATATTAAAAAAAATTATTAAATAATTATTAAAAAAAAATTAATTAATTTATGTCTTTATTGTAAATTGTTATCGAGATGGTAAAAGGTTTCGAAAAGCATACTATATTTTATTTAAAAATGGAGAATAATTAGTAGATATGTTTTAAGTTAAAAAAAATCTTTCTTATAATTTTTTTTTTTTAAATCATATGACTAATATTTTTTTTCTAAGCCACAATTGATAGTGTTGACAAAAATTAATAAATCTTTTTTATATTAATTTTTACTTTGCCTTTTTACCAATTCACCAATAAATTAAATTTTACGCGATGATAAATTGCCATTTCACATTTTTCTGCTGTTTTTCTTACGCCACTATTATTATAGTTGTTGTTGCGCTTGCTAAAAAAACGCCTTTGGCTGACCGTTTGTTGTACATTGATAGAAAATGATATGTATTCTTATGTTAATCACATGCACACGCCCTTGCGATGTCAACTAATGAAAACAACAAACATTATTACAAAAACAACAGAAAACAAAAAACTAAGCAATAACAGCAACAACAACAACATTGGATGTGAGCAATTTAACAGAGTACATTTTTCAAGTGGTCTCACAGCGCCTAATGGCCTCAATGCTGGGTATAATACGATACACTCGCAGTCGTGGATTGACCGATGACTCGTATTATATGCATATGCCCACTTCTGCACATTATCTATCATTTGCTGTTACTTTTTTGTTTCTTTCGATAGCCGGTGATATATTATTTCATAATTAATTGCGTGTCTGGTGACACTATTTCACTCGGTTTCATACTTTATTGTTTCTAAGCCTCGTTTTTTTTATTTTTTCATTTTTTTGCTTCCGATTCCGCATTCTCGTTGTGCTTTACGCTTACTACATGACCACCATTTGTTGTAATCAATCAATCAAACTTGATCTTTTCAAAGGTGTAATCAATCCAATATGGTAATTAGCTAATTACGCTACGCTTTTGTCTTAACTTTCCAAGTTCGCCAACTTCTTGCGGTTCTTTATGAATGAAATAAGCGGAAATGCTTAGACAGTTTCTGAAGACATTTTGATGTCATGAAAGATTTGCTCAAAAACAATCATGAAAGCGCAAAACAAATTTCTTTCTTTCATCAAAGAAAGAGAATCATAATAAGTCATATAATTAAAAGATTTTGTCAGAAAAGAAGTTATCTTAAGTTAACTGACAAGTCTTTGTTCATTTTCTTTCTCACAACAGTAGCTTATCACTTTTACAAGTTTAAAATTTTACGCTAATGCTCCATTAATTTAATGAACAATTTTTCGTGTTTAAAGGGTAGGTTTATCACTGTTTAAAGAAATACATTCAGATCACTTCATTCCAAAATCTTTAAAATTTACAATCAACTCTTTTTCAAAAATAAACTCGAGTTTCATAAACTCTCTATTTACCATAGCAATTATTTTAACTCCCTTTAAACCGATTTTTTGGTGTTTATGCAGATACAAATGTGAAAAGAATTGTGAATATTTGATTCATTTGATAGGAAAGAGTAAAATTAAATTCAGAGTTTCTTAAACACAACTGTAAAGAGAATACTGGACAGTATATTCTAAACACAAAATCTTAAACTCGTTTTAGAAGTGTCACACGAGCATGATTTCTCTGTGGTCATTCAGAGTATTTTAGGTATTTAATAAATAGTACTTTCAGACAGCCCTTTAATTAATTTAATATTTGTCTATATTGCTAATTTACTCAATTAAGGGTGTTTGGAAAGTCAAATTGAATTATTTAGAAAAAGAAATTCGTTTGCTTAATTTAGTCAATTAGTGCATGCATATACTGCTAATTGACTCAAGAGTCTGTCAAATTTAAATTTAATTCTTTAGACGGTAGATTCTCTTATACTAATTTTTATACTCTCGCAACAAATGTTGCTAAAGAGAGTATTATAGTTTTGTTCACATAACGGTTGTTTGTAACACCCAAAACTAAACGAGTTAGATATAGGGTTATATATACCAAAGTGATCAGGGTGAAGAGTGGAGTTCAAATCCGAATGTCTGTCTGTCCGTCCGTCCGTCTGTGCAAGCTGTAACTTGAGTAAAAATTAAGTTATCTTGATGAAACTTGGCACCATAGGAAGTTTGCTTTCGAAAATGAGCAAAATCGGACCACTGCCACGCCCACAAAATGGCGAAAACCGAAAACACATAAAGTGCCATAAATAAGCCATAAATAAAGCTATGGAAATAAAATTTGGTATGAAGGATCGCACTATGAAGGGTCATATTTGGATGTAATTTTTTTGGGGAAGTGGGCGTGGCCCCGCCCCCTACAAAGTTTTTTGTACATATCTTGCAAACCAATAGAGCTATATAAACCAAACTTTTTGCAGTCGTTTTTTTAGCCACTTCCTCATAGAGTCCAAAAATGAAAGAAATCGGATCATAACCACGCCCACCTCCCATACAAAAGTTAGGTTGAAAATTACAAAAAGTGGGTTAACTCACTAACGAAAAACGTCAGAAACACTAAATTTCACATAAGAAATGACAGATGAAAGCTGCACTCAGATTTTTTTACAAAATGGAAAATGGGCGTGGCGTCGCCCACTTATGGGTCAAAAACCATATCTCAGGAACTACTCGACCGATTTCAATGAAACTTGGTTTGTAATAGTTTCCTTACATCCCAATGATATGTTGTGAAAATGGACCAAATCGCTTCACAACCATGCCTACTTCCTATATACCAGAACTTTGAAGACAATCTGAATCGTTTACTTTACAATATATAAACTAAGTACTAGTGAAGATATCGGTGCAGAACTTTGCACAAATTCTATGTTAATAGTGTGGCAGACCGATTCTAAAAATCGCCGAAATCGGACCATAGGCTTTTAAGGCCCCATATATCGAACACGAGCACCTCGGTGCTTCTAACCTAATATTATAGTTTCAATGGACTTTATATGAGGGTCAAATTGTGTATTATATAATATAAATAAAGTTAAATAAATAAATTGCGAGAGTATAAAATGTTCGGTTACACCCGAACTTAGCCCTTCCTTACTTGTTTTAAATTGATTTTAATTTTATATTTGACATTATCTGTAAATGCAGATTTTGTGTTGTTTAAGTAGTTCAACTTCGAATACTGTTCAAAAATCTTACCGTGAAAATTAAATAAACAATTTTGATTGCTCCATATAATTCTAATTAAATAGAAATAATAATAATTTAATCTACTGCTTTTAATTAATAATTTTATTACATATTATTACCGCCAAACGTTCACTAATCGCACGGTATTTAGTGTCACCCACACTCCTCTCCAAGCGCCGCCAAGGACACACACAAATTAAGAGCAATTAAGCTTTTAAAAAACTAAAATCTTGTTAAGAAAAAATTAAAAACAAATAAAAATGCAATTAAAAATCCACGAAATGATTGAATATCTGTCCAATTTAATCGCACGCATGCAGCGGACACTGCATTAAGGCGAACGCAATGCGCATGCGCACACACACGAGCGCTTGGCCAGCGACCGAAAATTGCATGTTTTCGCGCATATAATTTTTTTTCTGACTTCACGCTAATAAATCTGCAAAATAATTTGCATAAGCGAATAAAAAAATAAATATGTATATAGATATATAACTTTAAATTAAGCACACATTAAAAGTAAACGAAGTGAAAAATAAAATAAAAACAAAAACATGCGAGTAAAAAATAATAATAATAAATGTCGACTAGCGTGCGTAGTAACTCATGAAGTTAACTGTTTCGGAGCGGGCAAGCGACAAGCGCCGAACGCTGCGCCGCTCAAGGCAAAAGTTCAGCGAACGCGCATGCGAGCGAATGCCTTGCGCAGCGCTGATTTTTCAGATCGACGGCGGATTAGCGCACTTTTAATGCTTCTGCTTCTTCTTCTCCTACCACTTCTACTTTAACTAATTCTCTACTTGAACGCTTCAATACACACAAACAGAAGAGCGCATTCGCGCGCACTCGTCTTGAATACCTACCTCCAGTTCAACTCTGCTGCCGCATCGGCGGGCTCATCCTTCGCATCGGTCAGCTTGTAGTACTCGTAGACGTACGATGTGCCTCCGTTGGGGGTGTGCAACTGATGCACCTGATGGGCTGTGCCCAAAGCGCCCAAATCCACGGCGGTGCCAGCCGATTCTATGCTCAGCTGTTGCTGCGACTGTTGCTGCTGCAAGTGCGTCTGATGATAGTGAGCGGTGGCGATATCGTTGTGTGACTGCTGATCGTGTTGTTGTTGCTGCTGCTGGTGATGATGGTGCTGCAGTTGCTGGTGGGTGTGGTGCGGATGTGTGGCACTGTCGTTCGGTGAGAGGCTGAGCAGCGTTTGTGGCGTTGCAGCCGAGACGACGGCGGTCAAATGTGTCGGCTGTGGATCAAAGTAACGTGTGGCGCTACTCAGCTGATAATCGCCGTTGTGCTGTTGTATAATCACTTGTGTGGTGGGATCGTTGGGACTGCTGCCACCGTTACCACCACCACCATTACCGTTAGTTAGGCTTGACGTCAGCGATATGGGTATTGTGTCTTGCTGTTGTTGTTGGAGTTGTGGTGTTGGCGGCAGTGGCGGTGGTGAGGAGGCCAACGATTCGATGCTGGTCAGCACGGTGCGGCGTCTAATTGGAATTCATAGCGAAAGTGGAATTTTTTTGTTGTAATACACGGTACAAGTCACGATTGCTTGCGCATGGATAGGGGTATGGATATTTATTTTATGCGAAAAATAATTTAAATCAATAAATCAACGAAAATGAAGTTTTCTCGTGAGAATGTTAAGGTGAATATATTTTGGGGAACAAATTAAATTAATTTTTTTTTTTGAAAATGTTGTTTGTGATTTTTTTAAATTTATTAAAATTATAATTTTTTTAAATATGTGTAAACTCTTTTCTTGCAAACTATTTATTTTTATGAAAAACTTTTTTTTTTGTTTTGACAAATATTTTTTAAACATTTATTAAAAAAATTTGTTTTTTGAAAAATATTAATTTTAAGAAAAATATTTCAGTAAGTCTTTGCAGAATTATTATTTACAGTAAAAAAAAAACGTGTATAATTTTTTTTATAAAAAATATCCATATATAAAATATCTATACGCAAGAAAAAGCGAGTTGATTCTTTAAAGTATTTTGTTTTTTACTTAAAAAGGTTAAGAAATATTATTGCTTAGAAAGGTTTTCACACCTTTTTATTAAAATTATATTGAGAGGTTATGTTTTATATGTTTTACAATATTAACATTATAATTATTTTTTTTTTATAGTTTTTCTTTTATTTGTTATAATTTTTGTTGTTGTTTTTTAAATCAAAATTATTTTTAATAAATTTTGTATTATAGAAAACGCAGTTTTTAATAATTTTATTTACAGTTAAATTAATATTTAGAGCTTCAACGCTTATTTTCGTTTGGAGCTTTAGTTTTTAGGTCAGAATTAAAAAAAAATCGAGTGCAACACCTGACAGGATATTCGAGCTAATTAAAATTTATATTTATAAAGAAATAAACACCAAGCCCAGAAAAAAGTTTATCAAAAGCGGCTACCATACAAAAGAGCAATGAATAAAGCTATTTCTCATGCCTCAAACGTGCCTTGACGTAGAATGAACACGCTCGCGAATGTGAACGCCACGGTTTGACACTTCGTTGGGGCACATAATTAGAAGAGGCGCCTCTATGCTTACATTAATATATATAAATATGAGCAACAACAATTGCGAGCTGCCACCTTTTCCGGCGCTCTACTTAATGCGGAAAGGGAAGTGCAGCAAAAGAACAAAATATGAAGCAACAAAAAAAAAAAAACATTAAAACTTCACAAAAGCCAAGCATAAAAATATAAAGAAAATTTTTTTTTGAAGAAAAAATATGATTTCTACTTTTTCAGCTATTATCCAATGTGACAATAAAATAAAGCAAGCGAATGTGTGAAATAAATAAAGAAAAAACTGTGAAATTTGAAAAAATTATGCAAATGTTGCCCAAGAGGGTAGCTCAAATGCACGAAAGGACGCTGCGAACAGTAGCCGACGAAAGGATATCGTGCAACATTGTAATGTGATAGCATCAAAGACGAGGCTTAAGGGACTTAAGCGCACACACACAAGCACACATTTCTATGCGTGTGTGTGAATTTATGGCAACTTTTGTGCTCAGCGGCTTGAAACGCCTGCTGGCGCAACAGTCTACTGGGGAAGTCCTTCGGCGCTAAGAAACTCGTTCGGGTGCGTGTGTGTTTGTGTGCGAAGGCATATCCTGTGCCGCTACACGCAGTTTGTTCAATATTTTGGCTGCTGTTTAATCAACTGTGAGACATTTTTATATTCTTTTTTCACTTTTATTTTAGAGCATTACGCTTTGTAACGCAATTTAGCACTTTCGTGCACAATATTCGGCGCTTTTTTGGGTGTTTCCTATTTTTTATTCGATTTTCGAGCAGGATGTTGAGCGCCTTTTTATTAATGGAAAATTGTAGTTTACTGAGTTTAGCATTTTAAACCAAAAAATATACAGCGCAGTAGTTCATTTGGTTGCGGAAGTTTTAATTAACCCACTTTTGAGGTTATGTTTTACGAGGAATGAGTCTATATAATGAAGGAAAATATATTAAAAAAAAAAAAAAATTTGATGTATATACATATCTACAATATAATAAGTGAGAAGTATTACTAGATACTTGTGAGTATTATCACTAGAATATTTTATAGGTTCTCACTCTTGGTAGTAAGCATATCATCAAATTTAGTCATCGCTTTGAAAAATCGATAATCATATTAGGCTATGATAATAGTACTATTTTGAGAGAAAACAGATCTTCCAGAAGTTGATGCTATCGAATATTTATTATAAAAAAAAACAGAATTTATAAAACAGTATTATAAAAAAATTAAGAGAAAAAATGTAGTGAAAAATTAATTTAAAAAAATTATAAAAAGCATTAATAGAAAAAATTTTATTAAAAATTTAATATATACAAAAAGTTATCAATAGTAATTATCAGAAAAAAAAATTAATATAATAATTTATTTAATAAAAATAAATAAACTAAAAAAATAAAATAAAAAATTAATAATTTGTTGTCAATTTTAAATTTCCATTTCACTGTTAAACCTTGTCAATGCTTAATTTAAATTATTATTTTATTGGTGACTAATGCAAAAAAAAAAGAATAATAAAAAAGACAAAACTATAAACTTCATTTTATATTCATATTTTTGCATAATGAACTAATAATAATATCTTGATGCTGCTAATTTTAGCTTAATAGACAAGAAATAAATATTAAAGCAAAAAGCAAAAAAAAAATCGAAAATCGTACAGATTTGTTTAGCAACACGTTGCAGCTTGCAGAGCTTGCAAAGTAGCAGCAATCAAGCAATGTCAATTTCTTCATTAGTTATTTACATAGTTGTAAGTTGTTGTTGTAGCCAAAGTGTCTGAGATTAAAGCGAAATCAAGAAAGCAACACTTGAACGAAGCTTTGTAACATAAAAATTTTAAATATAAATATTTATATAAACATACGTATGTATGTACATATTTACATATGCATATATAGATATTTATTGGTTATTTTGTATGGCATGTGTATTTAAACACAACTTTGTAACAACAACAAAAAAAATCAACATATCGCACGCAATATAATCACCAAAATATACAACAACATTTGTTTTTTCTTTTTTATATAAATATTTATGTAAATAACACGGACGCAGGAGGCTGGGAACACAATCGGAGGCAAAATACTAAAAACAACAGAAAAAGAAACAATCAGATAAACAAACTGAATATTAAAATGCTTAGCGAGAAGACACAACATCAACAACGTCTTCAACAAATTATGCAAAAGTCCAAAGTAAAGAGGCCTAAAAATTTGGGCATAAAATTAAATGGCTATGACGACAATGTTGCCAGCAACAAATGTTACAGAAAAGCCATGGCAACGGTTTTGGTGTTTAGCCAAAAACAGAAAAAAACGAAATAAATAATTTAAATAGAATTCAAAACCATTTTTAATTAGTCAATTTATGTTGATTTTATGAAAATTATATGGTTAACGTAAGTAACAGACGTACGTGCGGCGGCAGCATGGCTTTGATATCGCTTAGGTGCGTACCTAGCTACCATTCCATTAATATGTATGCAGTTATGTTTTTGGTTGCTGACGTTGCCGCGTCTAGGCCTAAATAAGTCTATTTATAACCTATATATTTCGATGTGTTATATTTTTATTTTGGTTGTGAGCTTGCTTCAGTGTGCGCATAAAAGCTATAAGTAATATTATGATGAGAGATGGTCTTCTCTTATTCGGAGAATTAAAGATTGAACTATTTCCGAAAGGGGAGCTTGATAAGTGACCTTAAAAAGTATAGCGCACGGCCCTGAATGAGTTCGAAAAATATCTTCCAACTTCGAAAAAAATTAGAAAGGTCGTAATATCTTCCTCGGAACGTAAGCAAATATGTTTCAAGGATACAATGATTCTTTAGTCAGTCATTTTATTTCAGGATCTACCGCAATGTAAGCTCACAAAAGCTTTGATAAGCACAGGTAACGGTAATGAAAGCTCAAAAAACCTTTGAAAAACACAATTAACGAAAATGAAAGTTAAAAATAGTTTTGATAAGCACAAATAAAGGTAATGGAAGCTCAAAAAAGCTTTGATAAGCACAAATAATGGTAATGGAAGCTCAAAAAAGTTTTGATATGCTCAGAAAACTACTTTTGGAATGATAACTGGGACTATTTATATAAATTTTTTATTGTCGCTTATAAATATATTTATTTAAAACAGATACATCTGATTTCCGCAGAAATTGCTTAAAGCTCTTCGTAGTGTTCTGGGGCGGCGCTATTGGATTCTTAGCTCACATCGTGTAGATGAAAAATATAATTACATTTTTTAGGAATAAAGTAAAGTACTCTAAATTACAGTTATAAATATTTTTCAACTAAGCTTAATATTTATAAAAAAAACTTCCCTATAAAACCTGAATTGTTGCTAAACATCACAACCAACATGTGGACCACACAGTAAAACATGTGCGCCAACATGCCAATAATCCTTCTTCCACTGCAACCAACATTTATTTAATGGATTTCCTAGTACGCTATGCACCCATTAAGATCATATCTCAGCAAGTGCTTTTACGCGCTACTTGACCTTCACGAGCGCAAACGCTTGAAGCTTAAGCTGGCCAAGCAAATAAGAACAGAAAAAGATGCTTTCCATTTAGACACAGCAACTAAGTGAAGATTCTGCAGATCTTCTTTTATACTGTTTCACAATTTTTTTTTCGGACGATTACGTCATCAGCAGCAACCGAAAGCTTATTTTGAAACTGTCTTAAGCATCTCTGTTGAGTCAAAAAAAAAAACCTGTCGCTGGCGGAGTGAAAAAAGTGAAACCGTAAACGCGCAGCGGTCCAAGCTGGTTCGGCTGCCTGCTCCACTGACATCGCAAATAATGCGACAAAACGCAGAATTCATTCAAATTTCGTTTTCAATTTCATTTCAATACAGTGACGCGGTTTTTATTGTTGTTTTTTTTTGTATTTTTTTATTTTGTTTTTTTTTTTAACTTCTTTGTTGCTTTAAATTTATGTCTTTTATGGTCACTTATTAATTTGGCATTTCGGTGAATTTATTTTTCGTAAATTTTTTTTGTGTTTTCTTTTTTAATAAAATTTTATTTGTTCGAAATTTCTGTGTTATAAAAAAGGTGTAAAAAAGCACGCAAAAGCAACAAATAATGAGTAAATTTATTTAAAAAAAAATGCTTCAAAAATTTTGTTTGTGTTTATTTCAGAACCACTTTTCCATTTCATACACATTTTAAATTCATTTTTAATACAAATTGTTGTTGTTTTTAATTTTTAATTAATTTATTTTTTGCATAAAGCTGCGCTTCGCTTGCGTTTCAGTACAATTTGCATATCACAGCGCCAAAGCGATTAAAATTCTTAATCATCTGTTGTTTTGTTGTATTTTTGTACTTTTATTGAAGACACTTGTTGTTGTCTTAAATAAAATTCGATTTCTATTGCTTGTGCATGTGCTGTTGTTGTGTGAAGTTGTTGTTGTTGCAGTGCGACTAATTTGCGTATAAATTAAATCGCCTGCCATTATACGATTCTTAATTAGAATATTTCTTCCAACAGAACACAGCCAAGCACAACAGCGCAGAGTTCAGTTCGCTAAAGTGTTATTCGAAATCGAAGATTTTCGAATTATAAATGCAAGTGCAAACTTTGCCATTTACTTTATGATTTAAAATGTTGCGCTTTGTTGTTGCGAGGAGGAGCGGTCACTGTAAGCTGACTTCAATCACGACTCGACCGAGTGCGCGCTCGTCGTCGCCATTTTTAATACAGTTTCCAAGCGCTTTAGTTTAAACAAAAGCATTTGTTTATTAAGTCACTGCGGCTAAGTGAGTCATAGGCTGACGTTCAGTCACATCCGTTTCGGTCACAAACCGTTGGAAGGACGCCCATGCGAGCGCTCATAAATATGGGTAATAATGATAAGAATTCAAATCGACGCATATTTAATGTTTCTGAGTATATTAGATCTTGTCATACGTACGAAAATAGATTTGCGGTTAGCTGCTAGTATTTTATAGTTCACTCAAATAGGTGCTATCATGCGGTTGAAGTGTCTAAGTTTTCGTGATTTTTATATTAGATACAAAAAGTTGAGAATAAAATTGAAATACACATTCTCGTATTTCCAAACAATTTGAGACTATAATGAACATAATGAGCGTTGCTTGAGCTTGAGAAACTCAGTGTATATTCGTTTCCCTGTTTTCTTCAACAAACTTCGACTTGCCGCATGAAAAGTTGCCTCGTCTGAACGCAGTCTTAGCCTACAGACTTTAACATTTGCTTATGGAAAAAGAAAATCGTTCCTGTGACCAAACCTAGTAGGTATTTGGGATCTTAAAAAGAACTTTTGGTTTTCCAATTTTTTTTTTTGAAAATTATATATTTTTTAAATGAAACTTTTGGGATAAAATTAGCATTTTTGTTGTTGTTTTTGTAGTCTTATAATAATATTGTAAATTGCATTTTACCATTTCTCTACCACTTATGTCAAGTAAGAGAAGAGCTTTCGCTACTGGTGTACATCTGAAGAGATTTCAGTATAATGAGATTTAATAGCAACATCTTGCATATAAATTTCATAAATTTCATAAATTTAGACACTACTGACCGTTATATAAACACCAATTATGCAGATGTGCAACCTTCAACACGTCAGTACGGTGTTGGGAGACCTAGAGGCAGGTGATTCACCTGCTCGCGTCAAATATGCTTATGTTTAATAAGCGACAAAGGCAGCTTCCTCATATGAAATTTATTGCTGTTGATGTATTGACGTGGCTGACAAAACAACAAAAAGAGCAAAAAGCGAAAATTATAAAAAACAACAATAACAACAAACATTTTGTTGGCAGCTGGACGGAACGCATGGCGCGTTGACAACACATTTCGAATAAAAGAAAAAAATGCAAATTACAAATGTGATGAAGAAATATTATTGAACAAAAAAAGCAACTAAAATGAAATTTGACAAACACTAAAAAAAAAATAACAAAGCGATAACAAATAACAACACTAACAACAATGAGAAAACGTAAACACATTATGCATTTATACATAAAATCCGAAATAATGGCACATAAATGAATACAAATGATTGAATAGAAAAGTGGCGCGGCGAGGAGTAGGCAGATGACGATAAAGCGCGAAAGACATATATGCAGGCATAAAGATAACACATAGAGCGTCTAACTAACTCTTCCGGGTCGACAGACAGAGTGGGCCTAATAAATTTTTCACATTTTAAGAGTGCAGTGTGTTGCAATGCTGATATGCCATATGTGGAGAGTAGAGAAATTAAAAAAAAAAAATTACGAAATAATTTTGTATAAAAGTCGCATCAATTTAGTTATTAGTTTATGTTTAATAATTTAAATATTTATAGCAACTCATTAAACAAATTTTTCAATATTTATTTCATTCAAAAATTTTTGATTTTTTTAGTCTCCATGCTATTTGACTTTTAGTTCCCAGCAGCAGCACTCAGCAATTATTGAACTATTGCCGCCAAAATGCTGAGTGCGTTGTTTTTGTTTTTTTTATTATTTTTTGTTCGTTTTGCTGATTAACCCATTGTCATTTAAGCATTTTAAATTTTTTGATTTATTCAATGCTTCATTTGGCACGCGAAGTTAATTGGACAACAAGCATTGGGTAAATGACTTAATTGTTTATTAAACGCATGACCTTTGACAGCAGACAACGCAAGCAAGTGTAGTGAGTAGGTGAGCGACAAAAGACTTAAGCAACGAACTTGTGAAGAGAAATTATTGTGGGGCAAGCAGGTGTTTTTTTAATTAAAAGAGGATGAAGATTAACAGAATGAAGAGGATGGAAAATTTGTAATTTTGATACGAATATTTGAGTATATATTTCTGACTTATTTTGAGGTTAAAATTTTTTTAAAAATTGTATAGTAAATAGTAACTAATTGGGGCCCTCAATCATACTACTTTCAATAAAAGCAAATATTTTGAGTGTAATTTTTAGGTAAAGGCTTTCCTGGACGTAAAGTTAAAAAAAAATACAAAATTCTATATTCAAAAAAATATATTTTATACCATAAAATATTTGCTCGAAAATTCCTCAAAGCACCCAAGAACGCATTTTTGCCATAAAAGCAAACAAGTGTCGTTATTACGTCAGCAAAGTTCTTACGTATGAGAAAAATATGTAAGGCAAACAACACGAAAATTCTTGCGTAATTCACAATTCGAATATAAGCAACAACAACAACATGAAAGGAACAACAAAAACTTAAGCACCAAATCACAAAGTCCTCAAGCTGCCAATGCGATGATGGATGGCGCCCGCACATGCAACAGCTGTGGCCGACTAAATATGCGCAGCGCAAACAAATTTACACACATTAACATATACGAAATTACTATTGCAGGTGTATATGTGTGTGTGCAACATAGCAAATAGCTCATGCATAACGCCACGCGCATTCGTCAAACGGAGCGGCTGATTGGTGCTCGGTGTGGATTTTGTACACCATTAAGGCGAACAAATGAATGCGCATGCGTATGCGCCCAGCCAACAAGGCGCTGAACTGCGTCGCGCTCCACTCTTTAAGAGGCGTAAACGTGTAAACAAAGCAACCAACGAGCATAGTAAAATCAACAATAAACACAACAACAACACACATACACTCAAACACGAGCAATTGAAGCAATGTAAAGTTGAAGAATGAAAACTCGAACTTGAATCAGAATGCCAATGCGCATGCGCATGCGCGCAAGGCGACGACTGTGAACACGACAGCGCACCCACAAAAACATCAAATCGTGTGACAGTGGAACAACAACAATAACAATAACAACAGCAGCAGCAACAAGTGCAAATAGAACAAGCAGTAGTTGGTTGAAATATGACGGCATAACAAGAACACTTAAAATTGCAATAACAACAATAACAGCGCCTGCGTGCAACCAATAATAAACACGCGCAGCGCCGCTTAAGCTATCAAGCGTATAGCGTAGAGGCGAGGGTTGTTGCGCGGTGTGTTGTAGACGCAGGCGCAGACTTGCGGGCGAATGCTTTGCAACACCACCGCCGCCGCCGCCACATTTTGTGGCACTTAAATGGTGCAACACGCGTTCATTGTGGCATATTAATGTTGCTGTTATTGTTGTTTTGGTTTTGTTGCTCATTTTGTTCACCCTTTTATTGCCGTTCATTGTGTTACTGTTAAATGGTTTTGCATAATTTTCCACAATTTGCTTTACTTCTCATTTTTATATTGCGTCCGATTTTTTGTTTATTTGCTCTTTATTAAGTTCGCAGTTTTTTCTTTTTTCCGAGCTGTTAAACGCCGTCAATTTGTGGGCGTTGCGTGGGACCCAGCGCAGATATGCGTGACGTTGTTTTCGACGCTACGCACAGTGGGCCTGCTATAGAAATTTTTGGAACAAAAATGTTTAAAAATATTCTAAGGCAGAGTTCGCTGAACTTATGATGGAAAATGATTTTGATTCTGAATCAAAATAATTATCGTCACCTTATTCTCTCGACAGCTTGGTGGGTAGGGGAGTTTTGGCAAGTACCGACTACTTAACCCCGCTCATGAACTGGGAAAGAAGATTCCGAGTGAACCTGGAAAAAGACGGCTGGCGTAAGGGAATGATAACCTCACGCAGCATATTGAATATCTGCACGGATGGTTCGAAAATGGAGGACGGGTTAGGTGCGGGAATATACTGTCAGGAGTTAGGTGTAAGGCAGCTTTATAAACTTCCGAACCACTGCAGTATCTTTCCGCAGAGCTAGCCCTCAATACAGCAGCCGACTACTACAAAGTCAATATCTACGTAGACAGTCAAGCAGCAATCAAGGCAACAACCTCGGTTTGCATTTCGGCCAAAAGTGTTTTGGATACCAGGGTGGCAGTGGAGAGAGTTGCTAGGAACACGTGTCGAGATTGTGGACGAAATTGCCAAGAATGGTGTAAAACTGTCTTCCGGAAACGCGACCGACATTGGCAAACCCATGCACTGTCTGTACGATGATCTGGAGAGGGGCATGAAAAGAAAAATCCTAACACGTTGGACAAATATACCGGGGTGTAAAACCGCTAAAGCCATGTGTAAAACCGTAGACCAGAAGTACACCAAACTCATTCTGTCACTCGATAGAAGGGACTGCAGGACTTTGGTGGGAATACTCACAGGCCACTGTCTGGTGGCGACCCATGCTTACAAAATGGGGCTTACCGATTGAGACGACTGCAGGAAATGTCAAGAGCAAGGTGCAATAAAAACAATGAAGCATCTTCTGTACACCTGCCCTGCATTATCAAGACAACGACTTCGCTAATGGGGGGGCCTCACAATATGAGAATCTGGAAAAGGTATCAAAAGTGAAAAAAATTTTAAAATTCGCGTCAAGCGCTGGTATCCTAAAGGATGACTACTCCTCGTGGACAACGTGACGGCACTCCATCTGGTATCGCAAAGGACCTAAATAGGTCTATGTGGGGCGTATTGGCCTATCAGTATAACCTAATCTAACCTATTCTCTACAATATGGATGATCCTTAAGGTTTTATAGAAATATCCCTTATACGAGGTATGTTAAAAAAATAACGGGAATTTTCCTTTAAAAAAATATTTATTCATTCCTCCACCTTTCCTCTACCTTAATATTGTCGCAATTGTCGAAACACTTCTCAAACTCGATTTCTGGGATAGCTTTTGGTTCTTTCAGCGATTTCTTGTATGCTTACAGAACGACGGCACTTTAATGTTCTCTTTATTTATGGAAATAGGAAAAATGTCTGACGAATTCGGAATTTTTAGCCAAGGATTCAGGACCAAGCAATGAGGTTTGAGCTTTTAACAAACGAGTATCGCCAAGCCTATGAAAATACTTCGTATTATACTTCCATTATTACAGGTATTTCAACACACTGTTCCACATAAAAGAACGCCAAACTGTCGAGAATGTGCGGGTGGAATGACACTCGGCTCGCTTACGCGTCCATTCAAGCGCAGATGTTGACAAGCAAATTTATACCAATGCAAAATAAATATATTACTTCATTGATGGCTGCAATGCCATCAAATCAAAGGCGATGAAAAGGGAGAAAGGGAGAAAGGAAGGTGTGGAGCCTGATATAGGATCTGCATGACTTTTTTGGACAAATAATTGAGCGAACGAGTGAATGGAGGAAGTGAGTGAATGAATGAATTAAGCTGTGAATGAATGAATGACGGCAGTTTGAATTACAAATATGACTGCAAGGCAAACACGTCGTAAATGCATTACCATTTAAGTATAAATACACCTAGTAGCCTTGTATTTCTTGCTCACTAAAGGGGGTAGTTAAGGTGTTCGCACGCCTCAAACGCTGGTGGGCCACACCACTGGTAGGCTGGCACTTGTGGTGAAAACAACAAAACCCAGGCAATTTTCTCACCAAAGTTTTTGCAGAAATGCAAAAAAAAATCAAACAAAAACAAACAAACAAATAAAAGCAACAAAACACCGCGTGATGCGCCACAAGACGACTGACGGTGTGAACAAATGTTGCAAATAGCTGAACGATTGCAGTAAATGCAGAATCGCAAAAATCGCACAGAGCGACCGATCATGTAATTTTCATATTACTACAACAAAGCACAACAACTTTACATTTTCTACGCGCTAGCCGAAAAAAAGCTTACATAATTCCTTAACACTTTCAATTCGCATAGCGCACAGGCGCGCTGACGTGCTGGCAGAAATAATCACGGGTTCGCCGCTCAAAGCTCGGTCGCTCGCACTTAGCGCTAACAAAAGCCAACGAAACGCCTTTCAATCACCGTAACTTTCCTTCACCAGCAGCAGCGCGGCATCTTAGCGCAGCTACTCAGCTTTTGCTCTAGCCTATAATTAGGCGCTCAGCACGCATGAACGCACGATGCGCGCGACAGCCCCTTGCGGCCGCTGCACGAGCACTGCATACACGAAGCTGAAAGCTGAGAAATTCGTAATTAGTTATTGCTGCGAAGAGAAGACCGCTGGCGGCGCGCACAAAAAGCATTGAAAGCAGCAATGGCAATAACAATAACAATAACAATGGCAAATAAACTTTCGAACGTCAAGTCAAAGCGCGGAAGTGTCAAAAGCGGCAAAATACAAAAACAAAAAAAACGCACTTTTTTCATGTGAATATTTGTTTTGAAATTGTATATGTCAATTTGTGCTGTTAATACGCGCTTCAATGTGTTTGTGCGTCTTGTTTTGTGTTAATATGTACTAATCAATTCGAGTGTTGCTGCTAATGGACGGAGTGTGCTGTGTTTGGCTGTCTTCTGATTTGTTGTGTTTGCGCAAACATGCCACAATCGATGACTATTCAATCACGGAAGCTGCTCAATTGGTAAGTGTAATGCGGCGGGGCCAGTAGCACACATTTTTTGTAAAGAATCAAGTGGAGGAAGATATGTATGTAGGTAGCTTTATAAGCAAAAAGCTCAAAAATAGTGAAAATAAATAATTAAAAGACAGTTTAGTGATGCCTAAGAGAATTTGCTGATAGAAGAAAGATAAAATATGGACAATGAAGACAAAATTGATATCCAAATATGAAGTCAATAATTCAAGATTTAGCTATTGTGAGGCTTATGAAGTACTTGCTGCAAATATAAGAAATAGGATTGCCATAGCACTCAAATGTCATGAACCTTCATCATCCTTCTTATAAGTTTATATTAATATATATCATTATAATTTATTGTTGTTGTTGTAATATACATTCCACAAACGATTTTGAGATTTTCAACTGTGTCAAACATCTTTGGTAGGATATAAGCAAGTTTTTTTCTGTTTACATAGACATAACTGTCTTCGGAGTGGTCTTATACAAGGATCGTCGATAATCGTTGGTGTTATGATAAAGAAATATTGTCACCAATGAACCAGAAATCAAGAAGAGCTTAAGGAAAACGGAAAAATGTAAGAACAATCATAAAATATATTGAGAGGGCTATTTATGCTCATTACAATTTTGAATGCTTTAGAAATCTCTCTTTAGAACAGAGAAGGGAAGAACTGCCAAAGACAAATACTAATGATGAGACTCATTGACTACGTGGCGGCACTCCATCTGGTATCGCAAATGACTGAAACTACTCTATATGTGGCTTTCTGGCCTATCAGACTAATCTAACCTAACCTTACCTAATGATGAGATGATGAAGTAATTCTTCGGAAGTTCCGTTATCAAGTCTATCTGAGATCACAATTCATTTGATTGAAAAAAATAAGAAAGATGGAAAATACGGACAAAAAATGAATCTAATTCAGGTTACAATACAGAGTTCCTAGCACTTGTCTATTTTAAGGGATTAGGGGTATTAGGATTTTCAACAAATTCTTTTTTTTTGCATTTTCTTTAAGTGTAATATCTTAAAAATATAAGTACTCTGATAATTTGAATTTTATCCGAAAATTGCTTTTAGAGTTTTTCGACAAATAACAACGTTCGCTCGGGCACGCCAACACGCCCAAAGTTGTAGACCTAATATATATTATTTTTTTTAATTTTGGTGACTTTAAGTCAAAACATTGTATAATAATAATTACTTTTGTAAAATAACATGGGTTAATAGCAAAAAAAATTACTGAAAATTCTCATTTTTTCGTGTCTCTGACTACCCCTAACCCCTTAAGTTGTAAAAATCTCATTCTGGCTGTACCAGACTACTATAATCTACCCAAGGAACTTCTATTTTCATCTAAAAATTGTAATGCACTGTCATATGTCTTTAGTTCAATTATAAAAACGTTGTCTATTTGCAACATTTTCTACACAATATATATTATTTGTTTATTTAATTTGTATTTATTTAACTTATTACGCGCTTTTTTCAGCGTTTTACTGAGCAACTCCGATGTGTTTGTGTTTTTACTTTGACGTCGGTTTGCCATAATTGTTGATATTTTCATGTTAATTGCTTTCAACATGTTTTTGCTGTGTTTAACTTTAATTTTGCCTTTTTTTCTCCACTTTACTTTGTTTTTGTTTTTGTTTTTGTTTAGTTTTGCTTGCGCTAATGATGATGCTGTCACTTCAACTGCAAAATGTTTTGCTACTGTTTATGTTGCTGTTGCTATTAGTGTTGTTGGTACTGTTGCTCCTGCTGCTAATATAGCTGTTGGTTATGTTTGTTTTTCTTTTTTAAGAGTTTTGTACGCTTTTTGTTAGCTGTTGTCGTATGTATAGTATATATATAGTAAATATATGTTCAAGCTTCTGCTAAATGCATTTTGTTCTCAGCCATCCACTTTATCCGCACATTTTCTGTTTTTTTTTTCTTATCGAAATTCGACAAGCGCATGGGGGGCGAATGTAAGGGAAGCTTAAGTAGACATAATTGCGGATTAAAAATGACCGCTTGAGTGGTTTCATCATTTAAGCAAAGCATTAATGATCTTTAAGCTTGTTGTGGCTGCTGTTAATATTAATATTTATGTTTGGGGATTTTAGTAGAACAAAGCATTTGAAAGTAAAAAAACATTAATAATATTTGTAGATGAAGTTAAATTTGTTAATTAATATTGGCCAAAAAGTAGCGGCTACTATATTTTTTTTTCGAAAATCTTTGTTTAAGTATTTATTTTATTTTCTTTATCTGAAATTCTTAAAATTGCATTTAAATGAACTACAATCAACCACTTTTATTCTCTCTCCGCTACATTTACATTTTTAAGCCTACTCATCCTCACCAAGGACATGCCTGACAGCGAAGGACGCTCATTCCAGTAGCCGTTGACACTTCAACTCAGCACAGAGAAAAAAAATAATAAATTCACATATGTCATTTCGTTAAGATTTGTTGTTAATGAAAGCTTAAAAGTTCATTTATATGCGCATACTCTGTATACTCTGTAGCTTGTAACAACGCATTGACGTCACTCACTCAACGCGCGTAGCTGTTCATTTATTATGTGGTATGTGTCACCACTGCGCACTTATTTAATTCAATTTAGTTTTATGCTTTAAAATAGTATTTTTTTCTTTCTTTTATTTTTTTCGCATATTTTCCTCTCATCATGACTCATGCAACGTTTTAGCCATAATTAATTGTTACTGCCGGACAGTATGGGCAGAAGCTGTAGCGCATTTACGCTTAAAATGCTACAAATACAAGCGTAAATGTGGTTAAAATACTGATTGATGAAATTCGTAGTTCGAAAGAAAAAAATGTTTAATCAGCAACAACAATATCGAGTTGCTCTTTGTGTAGTCAGTATAAGCGTGAAATGGTAAAGATGAATGGCCAACCTTGAAAATATAATATAACGAATGAGTAACGGTTTCTGTGTAGTAACGTACAGTTAATGGTAGGATTTTGAATTATCTGTGCAGTTTATAGTGATGATCCCATTTGCTGATTAGGCAAATTTTAAGTGCTCACTGGAGATTCACTTTTCATACGAGCATTGTTGGAAGATTAACTTAAATTGAAAATGGTTTAGCAGATTTCTTCGAGGTAAAGGTATAAATAAAGAGTATATTCTTGAAAAAATATAAATAAATAGTAAACATAACTTCATAATCAATATTGGCAATAATTTTCATTAAATAAGCTTCCGAAAAAAAGCTTTTTTTAAGCTTGCGAGATTTAGTGGTTTACTCTTCTCTAAATCGCTTTATAAACATGCAACAACAAAGCTATTGCTAATTGTTGATTCGTCAATTTACGAAAAACACTAGAAAATCGAAAGCTTTTCAGGCAATTAAGTTTTTGAAAGCTTTTAATCAACAATTGTTCAAGATTACTTAATTTGAAAATGGTTTATCAGAACTTTCAAGGGAAAGGTATAGGATTATTAATGATGTGTGTCTTTGCTAATTCATTGATTCACGAAAAAGCTCAAGAAAATCGAAAGCTTTTAACGCACTTTCATCCTGGAAAGCTTAATTTCGAAACTCAATGTGTATTTAACAGTGTAATATGTTTTAGAAAATTTAGTAAGATTAGATAATATCCATAGATTACACCGGTCAACAAAAAAAAATTTACTTTATCAAAAAATTTGAAACTTTGCGAAGCCTATGAAGCCTATTTTAACCTAAAAGTCAGTAATCAAAATAATCTATAATGAAATTGTAGAAGAAATATAAAAATCAGTCAATTCTGCTTAAAAATCGAAAAATTGCTCGAATTTCTACGAAAGCAACCCTTAACCGAAAAAAAATTTCCTTATTTTTGTTATAGGAGAAACTAAAATTTAACATGTAGATGTCAGACCCAAAAATCGTGTTGACCGGTGTTACACGAAAATAAGGCGAACCGCTGGAATATCGAAAGGGTGTGTCAATGAATGAGAAGGTACTTCTGAAATCTTATATTTAAAATCATTCTTTGTATATAGTGCCAGAAAGCCGGGTATTTTTTTTTCAGTATAACTTATAAGCTTTCTAAGCTCACAAAATAAACGAGATAATCACCAGCTCTTCTTTTTCTTTCTTCATAAATGGAAGCGGATGCATTTCAAGCCACGACAGTTACTTGTGTCTCTTTTGAATGTAAAAAAAAAGAAATCTTCAAAGTAATTATTCACAGCAGCAATTAATGCAAATATTTGCTGAGATTACAAATGAAAAAATTGCAAAAACACAAGTGGCAACAACATACAGCAGCAACGAAGACCGTCTAATAACGGTAGCTGAAGCGTGCATTCCAATAATAATAATAATTATTAAATTACACTAACTTGCCAAGTTTATTGTTAGCCACGCTGTATGGTGCGGCAAGTGCAAATTGACAGACAGCGCAACATGTGGCAGCAACATATGTTTACAAACTAATGGCACGTAAGCATGCAAAAATATGCATATAATAAATTCTTGCTGTATGCGTGTGTATGTGTGTGTGTGTGCTACTGCAGATTGCAACATTTGCAGAAATGCGCATTTTGTGCCATAACTGTGAACGGTAACAATCAATGTCTGGCAATGTGTGGCAAGTTGATTGAGTGACACTTTATTTTGTTTGCTTGTTCGTTTCGCGCGCTGTTTGCTTTTGTTGTTGTATTTGTATACGAAATTCAAACAAGCGAACGGTGGTATTTATTTTTCACCGCCAACGGCACTCAGCTGCCTGCCATAAATTTGCCGACAGTGCCACCCACATGATGTTGTATCGCTTATTGTGTGAGCGATTTTATTAAATATATAGCTGTGGCATGCCACAATCATTGCGAACGCCCGCTGTTAGCTTATCGTTCACTGTACTTTTTGTGTGGCAAACGTCGCGTTTGGTGGCGAGCAACAGCGATATTAATGAATGCGAATGATGGTGTAAGACAACATTAATAATTGTAATTGCAGCGCTGTACAGTTATGAAACGTGGTAGCAACAAATATGCAAATAAATTTGATAAACTCTATTGGTTATTAAATCGTTGAAAATATATTGGCATTTTCCAGTGGATTCGAAAAGCTAATATATTTTCAGGCGCATATTGAGTTTCAGCTGTTTGAGTTTGTTAAATATGAGGCTCCAATTGGGCACATAAAATATTATCAAAAGAAATCTTTCAACTTAAAAGCTCATAAAAAGCTTCTTTTAATAAAAACGACTTTTAAACTTTTAGAAAATCTCATAAAAATCTTTGTGTACCCATTATCTAACTTCAAGTTAAAAAATAGTCATAAAAAGTTCTTTATACCGATAATGAGTATAAAGCTCATAAAAAGCTTTCTGCAATGAATCTCTGTTTCTATATAACGAAATTCTGCCCCTAAATTATATTAGCACATAAGAAGTGTCTTTCATCAAAATTCTGTCTGCGAGGAAAAGCTCACGAAAAGCTTCTGGTGGCTTGAAAGCACAAGAGAATACTAAAAACATTCAATTAATCTAAAATAGCATAATCTAACATTGTATCTTTACTTTATTACCAATTTACGCTCTACAAATATTTGTAATGTTTAGAAATGACACAGTTGGACCGCAGCGTAATGGCGCTTTTGACAAAATCATTTTCAATTGAAATATAAGTTTTTTATGGACGCAGGAATGTTATAAAATCGCGACACAAAAATGTGTATATCTTTAATTTGTGGTATCCAATCGATTAATTGATTGGTCGCAATGACAATTAGTCTAACTGCCAGCAGCGGCGTTGGTGGCGGCACACCAATATGCAAACAAGCAGGCAGCCATCGCAAGAAAGTATAAAAATCTTAAACGTGTGGGCTGGCGCGCAGCTACTGTGCAACTTTAGCATTTAATTGCTTGTTGCAACAATATGTGGCTGTGTGTGTGTGCCGCCTTGCGACGCTGTGACGGTGGGTAGTCAATAATAATTACGGCGACGCCAAATGCGCCAATATTTTAAATGATTGCTGCAGCTGCTGTGCTGCACAGCTTTTTTTTGCCTTATTGTTGTTGTTGTTATTGTTGTTTATGCTACCAACGCCGCCGATCAACGATCAATTCAATTAATAAAAATTAAACTTTATAGCAACGGCAGCTGAACTAATGGATTTTGCATAGCAGCGCGCATAAAGGCGCTATGCAGGAGATGTGTAGAATAAGTTATACACCAACAACAGCAAACACACAGTAAAAGGATCAGTGATCGAGCAACTTAGTAAACGCGCTGGCGCATATTTCAAGTGCAATGCACCATGCGAATATTTTTCAGCCACAAGTTGACAACAAGTCAACAAAACGCAGTGCGCGCACACAACAACAACAACAACAAGTGCGTACGTGCGTGCCGAGCAACGCAATAAATTCAGTTTATGGACCGCAACACAGTCGCGCGACGCAGCGCCGTCCATAAAATCACAGCGGCGGCGACGGCAGCAGCGCGCTTCGGCCATCAGTCAGGGCTGCCCCATTAAAATGCACTTAAGCAGAGGGGAGCTGCATGCCTGCTGCATAGCTGTGTGCATGGCGCGGCGGTCGCAGCAGGTTGCACAACAACAAAAACAATGATTATGTGTTTGCCTGCATATTTGTTATATTTCTGCTGCAACCATTTGTTGTTGTTGTTGTTGTTGTTGCATATTGCTGCTGCGCGCTTATCATTGGCGACGATCACCATGTTTGGGGTCAGCCAGGCAGGCAGCTAGCCGCTCATCTCCCCCCTGGGACTTCGATCGCTTCTTTCACAAACGGTTGTTGGTGGAAAAAAATGGCGGCCACCAGCACCGCCACCGCTTTGCGCTATCAACAACGCATGTTGTCGGCTTAATTGACGCTAATTTACATTTATGCCTCGCAGCGGTCGAAGTAGAGAGTGGGTACCTGTGCCGTGCGGCCAAATTGTGTTGCAGTCATTTTTTGTTGTTGCTATTGTTGTATATTTGGTGCAGCGTTGCGTTGATTTCTTTCTCAATTAAATGCTTATTTTTTCGTCATATTTGTTGTTGTTGGTTTTTAGCCATTTGCATTTGTTTATTTTTAATTATTTATTTGATTCGTAGCGAGTTCATCGCTTAAGTCTTTGGTGCGGTGTCAGCATATATAAAATTATTTAAAAAGCGCCTATGTTAGTTGTTGTTGTCTTGAGCTTTATTGCCACATATTAACTTGAACGCAAACACATTTTTTAGTTACTTTAAATGATATGTATTCGAGCTCTTTCCATGTAATTGATTTCGGTTTTTTGGATTTTAGATTAGGTGGTTGTTCGATGGTGGATTTGAATGTGGTAAGTGCATGATAGTATGTATGAGAAGGCATTAAACTTGGCAATTAGTTAAATAAGTAATTTCTAATGAAATAATAGATGCACAGTGGGGATTTTCGATAAATGTTTCGATAGTTTCGAAATCACATTTTGAAAATACTAAAGATATAGACTAATTTTTGTTTATCTTCGAATCTGCTTTCATATAAACGTCACTGATAAATGTTATACAACTTTAAAATAAAAAGAAAACATGGATTATGGCCATATTTGTATTTTTTTTTACTAACTTAAATACTATAATTATGTTCAATTTCGAAATTTGAAGATAAATATTTCGATTTTGCAGGCTAAATTCGAAAAGTTACTTTTTTGCTTTGACTCAATCTCTCTAATATCAAGAAAAAAGTTGAGTTTTGTGGTAAAATGCTAAGAGTTCGAACTTTAGCAATCATAGAATGAATATTAGCTTACAGCAACATCTAGCGCAGGGATTAATAATTTTTGAAAATCAACTTTGCTTTAACAACTAAAGCAAGGTGTATATGCAACACCTTTCTGCGCGTTGTTGTTGTTAAATTCAGTGTTTGTAACGGCCACAGGAGGTTTTCAGTTTCATTTAATTATTTCCAGCGCTGACAACTACACTGAGGAACACATGTGTATATACTCTTACACATACATATATACATATAGAAAAGCAAAGCCCGATTGAAAGGTAAACACTTGCAATGAATTAAATGAAATATGTATGTACTCATGTGTGTGTGCGCAAGCAATCTTTTACCTATAAAGTCCTTTGTGCTGCTGCTGCTGCGACCAAAGTGCTGTTGTCTTAAATTTATGCGACACAAATGGCTCGCACTGGCAGAAGATAACAATAATAGCAATAGCTGCAATAACAATAATAATAATAATAACAACGAAACAGCAACAACAACAACAATTTTATAATAATACCACAGACAGTAATATTAAATTTAAGCAAAGCGAACGAAGCAGAAAAGAAGAAAAATGGACCCGTTCGAGGGTTGCTTGGCCATCCAGCGGCGATGCAGCACAGTGTCCCTTACGCTTTGGCATTGTCCGTTCGCAGCCAGCTTCTTCACAGTGCACAGCTTATGTGATTGAGTTCAGCTTCTTTTTCATCTTTTGTGTAATTTTCCCACTTGCGTGTTCGGTGTCTATCTACATTAGCGGCGGCTATGTGAGAAGCAGCAACAACAACATCTAAGTTAAGGTAAGGAGTACGCTGATAGTCCGTGAAGAAAAGGGTTGCTTGCGCGCATCATTCAACCGACCGACCGATCGCGGGAATACAATCACAGCAAATGCCCCTCGCGGCCGCTGCGCATGCGCTTTGCATAATAATGCGCGCTCGTCCGACGTCCATTCAACCCAACACCGCGCATTGCTGCAGGGGCTACTTAATGTCGTTGCGCCTGTATATGTGTGTGTGTCTGATCGGACAGCGTAAAGTAGCAGAAGACGCGACGTGAGAGGACACCGGGCGCAGCAAGCAAAAGGTGGTGTCCAAGATATCGTACAATGACATCGCGCCGCTACACAAAAGCCAGTGGTGCGTTAGCTGCGGCGCAAGAAAATAATGAGGATGAACTGAAGAATCGCCACGGCCATGGCGTTTCGAAAGCAAAGTGCTGCAGGATATCAGCAACGAAAAAGGTAAAGGATGGGTTGGCCGCTCGCTCGGTGCGCTTGGTCCGCTGCGATAGCGGAGCGCTTTCAGAAAGGACACTGCGAGCGATGCGCTCGACCGCAATGTGAAACGCCCGAAAGACGTTGAAAGCATTATGCAAATGAGCGGCACAACTGTGACGAATGCTTACCGCTCGCTTTGTAGCGCGTTGCTTGCAGCTTGCAACTTGCCACTAATGCGGCTGAGATTCTGAGTGCGTGTGTGTGTGTTGTCCTGCTTAACGCGCCGCATCAACTTGAAATCGCCGCGGTCCATTCGGAAACTTTTTACGCCTTGTCATTCTAAGAAAATTGATGACGATCACACAATGCTTATGCACCTTTTATAAACGGACACAAACACACAAACAAACATACATACGTACTTGAAGCGTTTGTATATGAATGTCCTTAGCGCTAAATAATATGCTTTCAAATGCCCTTGCGCTGAGTCGAAATTTTTGTATTCAATCATAAGAAACCTTTGCTGGTCTAATAAGGTCCTGCATATCCTTTTAATGGCCATAGTTTTTGAATTGAAAAAAAAAAAATGTAACGGTTCTTTTGAAAAACGTTGTCTTTTCATTAATTGAAATATTGTCGATTTTTCTTTGTAACGGAATTTTGCTTGTAATAAATTAATTAATTATATTTGTTGAATATAAAAAAAAAAAATATAATAGATATGATATTTTAATATTTTAATTTTTTTTCAAAATCCATTTTTCTACCACATTAAATTTAGAAATTCGACAAAAAGTGGCGAGCTAGTTTTGAAATCTTTTATCAAATGAATCATCTCTGAGTTTCTGAATCTACCAAGTGAAACTCGAGGCAAAACTTTCCAAGACTCTAGTATAGTAATAATTATATATGAAGTGTTATCCTTGTTGCCATAGGATTTTCGAATATAATTCTTCGTAAATTTATATTTTAATATTTTTTTTAATTATTGATACCTAAGGTAAACAGAAGCGTCAGTAGAATCTCTAAATCATTTATAAAATTGTTACAGATATTCTCGAGTTTTGCAAACAGAAAAAAGCTCCGAAAAGCTCTTTAAATTTCGATCTCCATGGTGTGAGATATAGAGAGCTTGTTGACGCGATTTGACTTTGAAATGAAAACAACCCAAGGTTATCAGGTGGACTTATAGGGAGAGTATCTACATAAAACGGTTCAATATACTTAAAGAGCTTTAATAAAAAGCTTTCTAAGGCTATTTAAGACTAGACTAAAATAGTTTGTGCTTTCTCAACTGTGCTTTAACCTAGGTTATGTGAGCTTAGTATGGAGAGTATCCACAAGAAAGCGATATGCATGTCTTAAAAAGCTTTAAGATTAAGCTTTCAAAGACAATGTAAAACTAAGAAAAATAATTTGTTTCGAATTTTTTTATATAAAAATAATGAGTCTGACCTTGTAGGTTAACAAAAATATTAGCATTATTTACTCTTCATTATTTTTTTTTAAGTTTCCTTTATTTATGCAAATGCAAGCAAAAAACGCTGCTGACAAATTTTATTAGCACAAATAAGCTAAATACTTTTTATTTTTATTTCATATTTGTATATATACATGTGTATGTCCTTCACTCCTTCTCTCCGACGCGTCGCTGCGCACCTGATGAACTTTTTTTTTATTTTATTTTATTTTAATTTCCAATATCGCTATTGGTGTTGTTGTATATCGAGATACAATATATTGGTATTAATTTTGTTGTTTGTGCTTAGGCATATACTAAATGTTAATATGTACATATGTATGGCTGTTTGTATGTATGTATGTTCCTATGTGTGTTCATTGTATTGAGTTTAATCTTTAATTTCTTTGTTTTGTACATTTTAATATTCTTCCACCTCTTCTTCTTCATCCACTTCGTCTGCTTTTAACATTAACTTCGATAATGCTGTTAATTAATGCGATACGAATGAGAAATTTATTGCCCACACCCGAAAATGTTTTCAACCAGCAGTAAAATCAAATTTTAAGATACGCCATTCAAGCACGAATACATACCAACATAAGCATTAACACACCAACACATATACATACGCAATCGCATACATGTTTATAAATTAATATACGGACACAAGCGCACAAACATACATACAGTTAGTCGAAGGCGCTGAAAAGACCGACTAAAAGACAGACGATCGACTAGGCGATCACCGCAATCGATCGGTGACGCACGAAAAAACTTCGCTGCTTCACTGCTTTGCTTTGTACCGTACGCTTATATGTATATTACGAGTGCTGCGCGAAAGCGGGGGACCAACCAACCAACTGTGTATTGGCCGAGATGAAATCTCACTCGTAATTTACTAAATGAAAATTTTATTGTGGCGCGCATGAGCACAACTCGCATATTCGAACAATCTTTGTGGCATGCGCATGCGTGTATGTAATGTTGTTGTTGTTTGTAGGAAGATGAAATGGTCCACGCAGCTGCAGGTGTAACGCATTCACCAACGCTATGTATGTATATATGTGTGTTTGATTACAGCATATTGCGCTGTGGGGCTTTGTAAGCGGGGACACATCTTACAATGTTAGGCGTTAAAGACACGCACTCAGATACACACACACACTCTCACTCACCTGCAGGCACACTTAAACACTATGTTGTATTTAATTATGGAATTTTTGTTGTAAACTGGCGACAGTTGTTGTTAATAATGTATAGGCGTTGCCGGGAAGAGTTAATACACCACCACTACTGCCAGCATACATATTCATGCCTTTGAATAAATATATACATAAGTACATTCATGTAATGGTGCTTGTTGATAACTGTGAAAAGATTGAAAATATGCTACAATGTTTCATTCGGGGAAAAAAGAGAAATTCACTTTGGTTTATGTGAATATTTTTCCATTTTCAGTAATTAAACTTTATGAAAGGACGGTTTTCAGTATAATGAGAGTTTATGAATAGATTAGGAGCTTGAAAATTTTCAAAATATTGAATATCTCCAGGGTGGAGGCATGTTTTTATAAAATGTATTCCAGATTTGATCAAAATTGATAATTTAATTTTTCTCATCAAGCTGTAATTATAGAAACTAAGCTTCGGAATATTAAGAAAAAAAATCTCATGCGATAAAAAATGTATATGACTTTCAACTGCCTACCGCTTAACTCAGAAAACATTTGTTATAAGTTAAGTAGAATGATAATTTAGATTTAAAAACGTAGAATTTATATTAAATAGTCACTTAGGCTGAGGTTTAAATTAATAAATCAGTTTAAAGGTAAATGTATTACTTCCAAAGTGTTGGTTCTTAAATCAATAATATGATTAATGTGGTTCGCAATGGAACTCAATAAACTATATCAGCACTCACGATCCGCCAAAATTTATAAATAATGGAACTCTGATAAAGATATTTGACTCTATTGGAAGTTCATAATGGTCATGCTATAACGTTTCGTCCTCGTCAGCGTCAATATATATTTTGCCGATCCTAATTTAAATAAATATTCGAGTCAAATGACCTCAGTTGGCTTGTGATCAGGTTTCATTATTACTAAAAATTATAGTTTCTTTGGTCTCTTCATTTAAATAATTGTGTAATGGTGATATTACAGGATCTAATGGGTTCGTCTGGTATTCATTGCTTGAAAGTGCCATTCCTAATGCTTTTTTATTATCCTAAATAAAACAATAGATGCTTATAAAAGATTTTGACACAATAGAGTGAATAGTAGGCGGCGAAGCGAAAAACTTCTTCATTTCATAACATATACAAAAATCAGTAACTATATGTTGAATGTTAACTAAATATATAGGAAATTAAAGGAAAAAACTGAAAAATATCAAAAAATTATAATATCTAATTTTTTTTTGCATTATGAGGTTATACTCAGCGCCGTTATCTCTATAGCATATAAGTAAAGTAACCAAAGCTCATAAAAAGCCATCTGTGGTTTTATCCAATTTATGAAAATCAATCCCAACATGTGGCACAGGATACTCATACTTCTTTCTTCAATAAATTATCTGTTTACAATTTTCCGAATTTGTCGAAATGCTAACTGTACATTTTCAACAACAAATCCCAGCAACATATGTAAAAGTAAATTACTAGCATTGTATTTATTAGCCGCAGGCACACGGGGGAAATCTCACCAAAAACTAACGGCACATGAATGGTTAATAAACATTTTATCTCCACGGACACACACACACAAACATATATGAACAATTGAGTTTGTATTAGTGTATTTGTCTGCCTGCAATCACAGAGCTGCACAGATGGCCAAGGACTCGACTCAAATATCTCTGCTGCTGTCTGCCGCCAATTCTAATTTATGACCATTACATTTGCATAACGGTTTGCTGATGGACAGCGGCAAAGGCTCGCAAGGATAACCCATCTTAAGGGGAATAGAATACACATAGAACAAAAAAATTGATATTCAAAATAAAAAGCCAAAGCGCAAACAACCAACAAACACAACAACAACAACAAAGCGCGAGCGAATAAACAACCCTTCAGCTTCAGCACTAACACCAAAGCAATTGTTCGGTGTGTGCGTGTGTGTGTTAAAACTCTGTTGCTTGCGTGCTTACGTGTATTAGCCAAAGGGTGCGTAAAGCAACAAAGTCTGTTCCACAGGAATGAAGGGTGTGAGAAAGCAAAGGTGCCGCTACATAACGGCTTACATAGTTGCTGCGCACGGAAGTTTTACGCGCATGTTGTTGTAGTGTTGTTGCAGCGCTTTAAGTGAATCATTGGTCATTAAAATCGTGCACAAAACTACAAAAAAAGGGTAAAGAAATCATTTTCAAAATGCAGAAAAAAACGGATTATAATCACGCATAAGATATGTGTGCGTACATATGGAGAAATCATTCTTAAGTGCCAGACACCTATCTATGTGTTATTTATATGCAACGCAATGTCATGCAAAGGATTCACGAAGGACATCACTGGGAATGACAACGACGAAACGGACAGCGGACCGTAGTGACAGCAAATTAATGTGTCTTCAGCTGGGCATCATAACTGACCTAAAATGGTTTGAAGAAATTATGCAAGAAATGTAGTGAAATCTGAAGGAAAGGAAAATAACCCTGATTTTTGATACAAGAAATGTGTTTGCTCTACTTGTAGACTTTCATACACTCGCAGCACTTAATTCGATTTTTAGTAATATTTTACTGAATAAAGGCAGCTGCATTGTTTGGTTGTAATGTTATACTTGTAGTAAATATGCCTCAGGCCTTACTTGATATGATCAATTTACCGGTTATAAATACTAAGAAATTGTAGCTTTTTTGCTATCAAGAAAATAATTAATTTCTAATATTAGTTCGTTTCTTGATGAATTTGCTTCAATGCGCCTAAATGTAGGCAAGACGTGTATTTAGAAGCTTTAGTAGTTGTATTACCATGTACATTTTTAAATACCTCTGATTGTTATAGCAAATTTAAAAAATACTACAAGAACAAAGCATATGTACTATCACTACAAAACTAAAATACATATTATAAGCCTAAATGTATGCTAAAGTTGCCCAAATATTTAACTAAAAATAATTTTAATGCAAAATAATAAAAAGTTGCCCTTTTATGTGACTCCAAAAAAATATTTATTTTCATATTGTTACTCAAGCGCCACTTAATTTATTCATATAACATTTATAAAGCATGCATCTCTAAAGATTCTCTGAATTAATGAGCAATGCAGCAAGCGTAGTGAAAAACCACAGAGCGTTTTTTAAAGTTATTAAACAGAGTTGACACAATTTCCCGATTATTATTACAACCAACAATGAGTTAATAATTGATGTAAGCACATCCGAAGCGGGGATATACTGCACTGAATTCGCAAAATTCAACGCTTGTGAATTACAATTTGTAGAAAAATTATAGAAATATCACAGTTATATGTATATTTATTGGTTGCCAGCTAAACGCAGATTATTCATGCGAATTGAATTGCTTTTCATGGAAATCTGTAGCCCACACACGCACATAACACTGCATGCGAGCATTAGCAATAATTTTTAGCAGCAATGAGCGTACAAATACAACAACAACACATTAACAGTGTGGGGAGAGAAACGACAGGGGGGGTCTAACAATTCACCGTAAGATACTAACCACAAAGTGATGCGATTAATTAACAACTCAACTGTCCATCAGTTAGCACATTTTGCAATTTTGCAATTTTGCCTGCATTTGACATGTGTGCGTGCGTGTGTGTGTGAGCGTTATAACTGAATATTTTCTAGCAGTAGCCCAGCGGCATTTAGCGCGTATGTGCAAACACTTCATTATGGGCGCGAATGCAAATTTCCAACGCGCAAATATGTCAATAGAGTGCTGATTAACGAAAAAATCCACGCCGTGCGAAATAGTGTCATTCGGCAATGAGCTAGTGAGTGATTGTGTGTGTGTGTCGAAAATAAATTAAAAGAAAGCGTCAAACGAATAAAACTATTAAGAAATATATGTATAAAAGTTATGACAGAGTAAAACAATGAGCAGTTATTTGAGTTATTAACCCTTTAGGGAGGCGATATTTAAAACTATATTTCAACTATTGAGGTCTGAAAATCTGAGAAAATATTAAAATGTAAAATGTTAGAGATTATAAAAAAGTAGAAAAACTTAGTTTTATAAAAATATATATAAATTTTGAATATTGATTATATTTTCTGTCATGGCTGCAGTCGTTTAAACTTAGCTAACTTCGAAGTTATAATAAATAAGTTATGAAATTAATGGACTTCATAAATTTTCTTCAAACTTGATCATCGAGTTAGGTGCATTACTCTGCTAAAATATGTAAATAATAAAACTATGCGCCTAAATGTAGGCAATATCGGTATTTAGAATCTGTATTATTAGTTTTAAAATTTTACTTTTTTATTTTGATTGCAATGAATTATAAGCCAAGGTGTATACTAAAGAAGTTAACAAATAAACTTTATATAAACCTTTTTTAATTCGATTTTTTTAACTTCACCATCCCTCAGCGGGTTAAGCCAACTTTTAACGCAAAATTTTTTTACTCATAATCTTTCTACTTCATTGCAAACTTAATAACAGCGATTAATGACGCAAAACAAACGCAGGGCGGTCACTAAATGGCTGACCGACAGACAGAAAGACTGTCAAATTCGGGGAGTTAAAAAAAACGTGCAAATTAGCAACATTAATCAATTGCTTACGAGGCAAACTGCTGATAGCAAAAAGTGAAATTACGCAAATTTCTTTGCAACGCGCAGGGCCGCGCGCTAAAAAAAAATTATGATGATAACTATCAATTTTGATGAATTGCTGGATATTCGGAAAAAATAACAAAAAAAAATTATGGTTTTACTAAATTACGCAAAAGTTACAACATTTTTGCAAAAAAAGGAGTTACATTTTATGTTAAAACTAATATAAAATATAGTTTTGTTGGCTCGGATGTGTTGCACTCGCTGATAATATTTGATTTTTTTTTTTATTTTGTGAGGCATTTATAATATTTTAAATTTAATTTTGGTGACTTGAAATATTTTGATTATTTTTTTTTCAAATTTTCGTTTTTCTTTTCTTAAATATTTGTTGCATTTTTTAGAATTAAAAAAAAAATGTTTTTTCTTTATTTTTTTAGTATTCTTCTGTTTTATTTATTCTATATTATTCTTCTTTATATTTGTTAAATATATTTATTTTATTACACTCTATTATTTTTTTTTTAAGGAGAAGAAATTAATATTAATTAATTTATATAGATTTGTATATGTTTTTGGTTTGATTTTTCTTATATTTAGTTTTTATAATATATATATGGTTTTATTATCAAATTAATTTGTTTTAAATTTTTTATTTTGTCTTGTTTTATAATTTTTTACAATTTTCGAAAATTTTTTTATTTCATAATTTTCTTTAATTCTTTATAACATTTTTTTAATTTTTTAGTTGTTTTATTTGATATTGTTCGTTTTTATATTCGTTTATTATATTTATTTTTATATACATTTTTTTTTTAATTTTCTTTTGCTTTTTATTAAAAAAAAAATATTTTAATATTTTTTCTTTTATATAATCTTTTATTTTTTATTATATATTTATATTTTTTTAATTAAATTATATAATATATATATATATAATTATTTATTTTTATATTTTTATTAATTTAGATTACATTTATTATTTTTTTACATTTTATTTATTTTATTTCTCTCATGCGATATATTTAAACTATTTTACCGTGGCTCCGTTAACCAATCCGCATAGGATATGGAGAAAGTGCCTGCTGTATCCATGATTGTTGCCACGTTGCACGCCCACTGCTCTGTTATTCAGTTTCGTTCCTGTTGCACTTAAGTGTGCTTGTTGCTTGTATTTTTGCACTAAAAATCACTACAGTAGTTCTGCCAAACAATGTTGCAAAGGAACAACAAAAACAAAATGCTGTGTTTTCACTACAACTTTTCGCACCTCCGCAACGCGTTCGTTGCTTAAGTCTTTTGTTTTTTTTATGTTTTCTTTTTTCTGTTTTTTATAAATTAATTTTATCACTTCAGCGAATGTCACTCAGCGCGATTTCAATGTAAATTCATTCAAATCACACCATTTCGCTTGATTTCATGTTTTCTTCGTCACTTTATTTAAATTATTTTTTTTTTATCGAATTCTTGGAAATTTCGTTACACACGCAAGCGTTTTGCTTTTCAATCTCAATATTCGGTTCACTTATATGTTTGTGTGGGTGTGTGTGTGTGCTTGTATACAATGGTGTTCACTGTAGTTGGCTACTTGAAATGCTTCACTGAAATGTGCTAAAGGCGTATTTTTTATTTTGATTATTAATTTTTGAAAAAGCACTTGTCACTCGCGTTATGTGGTTCGTTATTAGTGGCGACATTTGAGTCTATGTGTGTATTTGTGTGTTTATATATGTGACAGTGTTCTAATGTTTGCCAACAAATGTGAAGAGCGGGGAGGAATTCATATAGAATATTGTCATAAATTGTAAAATGTATCGTCATCTGCTTGATTATTGTTTATTGACACATTTTGTTGAAGTGCTGTTGTTGTTGTAGTTATTTGTTGAATTTATTATTATAAGAAATCTTATACAATATTTCTACTCCCAACACTGGAAGTATATTTATTTTTATTTCTTTTTCTATACTGTTGGTGCTAAATATTTAATTTGTGAAATAGAATTTCCGATAAAATTCTAAATACACTTGTTTTTATTACTACAATTAAAAAAAAACACCTATTATATGTATATGTATATATATGAATAAATGTGAATGAATGTGAATATTGAATTTTAGAAATTTTAAAATGTATGTTTTGAAAAATTCTGACAAAAAAAATTCAAATAGTTACCCTCCAAATACTCATTCTATGTATATGGTTGTCTTTTAATTACTTTTTCAAAGAATAACACAGAAAAAGTTTACAAATATATAAGAAAAATATTTTTTTTTTAATAATAGTCTTCATTTATAAACTTCTCGTAACTACAGAATGGTGGCAACACTATATTTTGGTGAAACCATATATGCTGATTATGTCTGATATTTTTTCCATATTAACATTAAAATTTATTTGTATTTAATTTTAATACATTTCCTTTCATATTTAGACTATTTTCTTAAATATTATTTCTATCAATCAATTTGTATAATTTGTATAACATGTATCTAACATCCCACCACTTCCAATTAATTATTTTATAATTTTGAATTGCTCTTCATTTAATGATTCATTACCCACTATAATTAATAATTTTTATTTAATTTTCATTCATATTTTATTTCCCTCGTTCTCTATCACACATTTTTTTTTCTACTTCAAACTCAAAACTTGTCTGCCAATTATTATATTTTGCGCTGGGCCATCGATCTTCAAGTGTCAATTGCACTGTCTGCTCCAATTAAAACACTACAAATCATATTAAAAAAAACAACTACAACAACAACATTTCAGACAACAAGTGACAGCACAACAATAAATTGTCATAAACACACAACTGTTTCAATACTAGTTTTTCTTGGTGTTTTTGTCGGTTTTTGTTATGATTGCGATTTTCTCAAATGTTATTGTTATTATTGCTGTTGTTGTTGGCAAACAATTAATGAACAAGTAAGACCGGAGCGGGTCAACGCAATCGCGGCAGAAGCCACCACCAACCAACATGCGCACAAGCAGTCAGTCAGCACCGTTACACGCAGTAGCCGACGCACCCATAAGCGCGGCTGGCCCAACTGGAAAATCCCGTTGACTGGCCGGCCGACTGACAGGCTCGCCGTACGCTTGGCGGGCGCACTTGTTGACTTGTTGGCTGACTGGCTGGTGGGCTAGTTAGCGGCTAGACCGCATTGCCGCTCATTAGCTGAAGATGCCGCAGCAGCAGACACAAGTGTCGATCGCTGTTGGCTGCTGATAGTGCGTGTCCGCTTGTGATTGCTGCCGCCTTGTCTGTACGCCTATTCGTCTGATACTTCTTTCCACGCGCAGTTCAACTAGTTGTTGTTTGTCATAAATGAAAATTCACACAACAACAACAAGCACTTAGTGCACGCTCGCACATATACATACACACACGCTTAAAAATACATACAAGAAACACACGCGTTATTTGTTGACTGTTGCGCGTCGTAACAAAATGAATAGAACTATCTGTGCAAACACGTAATCGTTGTCGTCGCTGCCGTCGGTGTTAGCTATGCGACTCGCCATTCACAACTGAAGACCACTTTGCGCATTCGCCAAACCAACAACCAAATCTCCAACAACTAACACGCGGCGGAGACGGTCAAGCACGAGCAGCAAAACAAAAAGCGCCAAAGAGACAACAGCCAGCACACAGCACAGAGTCAGTCAGCGCCAAGCAGTCAGCCAGCCAACCTACCTGCCTTCCAGCATCCGCGCGCACGAGCAAGCATGTATTCACACAGCTGAGTGTATGCGCGCGTCTCGCTAACGTGAATTCGCCGCGCGTTGCGTATGCGCGCTGGCACAGTCTAGCAGCCCCAGTCGCAACCCCAAACGAAGGCGTCGTTGCAGTTGCCACCACGGCGAATGCAGTTCAACGCAACGCCGGCGCAGTAGTCGGCTGCTGTGCGTTGGCGTTGTATGCACCTGCACTGCTTTTGGCGTCTGTGCGCTCGCCTGTTTGAGCGCGCGCTCTCTCTCTCAATGCGAGGTGTTACTCTGGTGCTCAGCAAAAATGCATTGGCGCATGCGCGTGGCTCCTTTTGGTGGCTTTTGGTTTTTCTGGTTGGCACACAACCTGTGTGACGTCGGTCAAGTTGAAATTGGTTCGATCGTCTTGATATGGCTTGATGATTGATTTTCGCACTTGCTGCAGCTACGAGCCGCTTAAATTGGTGATGCACAGGAATTATATAAATTCAGAGGTAGAAGTTATGTGAATATGAAAAATTGCAAGACTTTTTTAAGCAAGCCAGTAATAAGGCATAAAACGGAAATATATGGAAGGATATATGGATATTTAGTTCCCAATTATAACAATATTAATTATACATATTTAATTCGTATATTAAAAAAAAGATATTCCCATATTTCGAAAGTAATTCAAATTCACTTTGATTGGGGGTATTTGCAAAGACCTCTTGTTTAAATCACCCATAATTGGATGAATCTTTTTTGGTTCATTTTTAAATAATTTTCCATGAACTACTTTATATTTTTTAATCATACTATTGGTTTGCTATCTTTCTGCAGCCGCGTATACTGATATATCTTACAATGTAGTATAAGGGGAATTATTAAAATACCAATATTTACCAATTTCAATAATGTTTTTGAATATAATTCAATTTGTTAAAGATTTCTTACCTGAAAAGAAAATAAAAAAATTAAGCATTAGACTAGTATCGAATATCATTTTATATAATTAATGTTATAATATAGAATATAAAAAAATATGTGAAATAAAAGGATAAAATTGAAATTTTTTCAAAATAAATTGTATTATTATAAAAAGGAAATCAGTCATTATTAATTAGGGATGACCAGAGATTCATATGGGCTTAAGTGATCTGTCTGGTATTCAGAGTCTGTTGAATCACACCGTGCCTAGGTTTGAAGCGATTTAGATACTTTTGATAATTAGTAAGAAATCCAAGTAAAATTAAAGCATTTTTCGAACTGAAAATCAAACCGCAGTATTCAGACAAATTTTAGGTAGCCGAATCGTCCCAAGAAAATTACCTATCATTGATTATATACTAAGCAGCAGTAAGTACAGTTAATACCTTGTAATTTTCGCCAGATCTCATTTGTTCTAGGTATAGTCTGAAACAAGAAAGAAATAAACCTATTGGGCGTATACGTATGCTTTGTACTTGGAGTTGCAAAAAATCCAACACCCAATTAGTTTTGTTTCAGAAATCGCTACTGGTAAGACTATCGATAACACTGGTCGACACAAAATATGCTCAAAGATCAGACAATGATATTCTTATAGGATTTTCATCGCTGAACACGAATATGACCTCCAAAAGTGCCTATCACGTCGAGATTTTGAGCAAAATGGACTCAAAATCTCAAAAAAAAACCTGTTTTTGGCCTTTTTTGATCACGTGTAGAGAATTATGCTGACGTGCTAGAAGGCTTAAATTGAAGCTTAAACTGTCAACTATAAGAGTCAAATCGAAAAAGTTTTGAATCAGTCAAAAATTTTCATATAGCCAACTTTTTCATGTGTACAAGTAGAGCGCGCGCCAAAGGCCAAAAACAGGGTTTTTGATATTTTGAGTCCATTTTGCTCAAAATCTCGACGTGATAGGCACTTTTGGAGGTCATATTCGTGTTCAGCGATGAAAATCCTATAAGAATATGATTGTCTGATCTTTGAGCATTTTAAAAATTTACTTTTTGTCGACCAGTGTAATCTAAAGCATTTTTTAATAATATAAAGCCTAGGGAGAAACCTTTATATCACTTTTAAAACGAACGACATACTAATTTTATCAGATCTCTTCTATGAACTAATATTCATGGAAGTCGAAGTCAAAGATGAACAATTTCATTTCAAAAATAACAACGAAAATTGGTGTTGCCTACATTTCGGCGCAAAGTCTAAAACACGACTAACGAAAATATAAAATATATATATAAAATATACATTTTCAACAAAGCACACCCAATGCACAGGAGTGCTCCTGTCATAATTTTCTGCCAACTTTAGACTCCCAAGCCGCATGCTACCCAAATACAAATAACGGAAAGTGAAATAAAAAATTCTGTGAATTTTCACAATTCGCAAACTCAACTAAAACTAACTATAGCTAATCAGTGGGGAAATCAAAAATGCAGCAAGCGGTGCCATTTTAGCGCGTGCGCATACAGTGGCATGCCACAAAACTGACAATACGCGGCATAGCAGAGCAAACGCAATGGCGATTTGTTGTTGTTATACACTGTCAATGCCACAACAACGTGCCGCCGCTATGCAGGCGAACAACGTGCCACACAGCGTAGAAAAACACGGCAAAATGCAAAAACAAAATGCTGCCACACTGTCAATGCCACAACGCAATGTTCAAGCGACAAGTGCGTCCAAATTTATGAACTAGCCAAAGTGCTTGCTGGCAGTTGAGAGTGTGTGTGTGTGAGCTTGTTGCACGCACTTTTTAGGTCATGCCCGCGCCTGCGGCTGCGACGCACAACGCACATGCTAACCGAGATTTGCGCCGTCGATGTTGTTGGTGGTGGCGCAGATTGCTTTCCAACGGTGCTTTGCTGCCAATTTTGGTAGACTGCACTGCAAGTAGACGCACTTAAATGTATGAAAAGCTTATAATGCAACAACAAAAACGACAGCAGGAAAATCACAATAAAAATTAAATGAAATGAGTGAACACTAAATATGGTTGTTTCGGTGGAGTCATGATGTTGATGGCCAATGTTGTCAATGTGGCCAACGCATGCGCATATGTAGCACATGTTGCAAGCAGAGTGTATGTGGCCGCCGCCGCTGGCTAAGATGGCAGTGACAATGATGAGGTCGGTGGCTGGCTGGTGGTTGGACGAGAAAAGACAGGCGATTTGGCGCACCAACTCACCAACAACAACCACAATGTTTTCTTATCGCACGCAACATAATGGTTGTTGTTATTGTTGTGTCTGCAGTAGCCAAGCGCACCTGATTTGGCCACAACGCAATTGCTTTGCTGTCAGTGTCGCCAAATCATCGTCGCCGCCGACGTTATAGCGGGATATTTACGCAAAAGACATTTTACTTAACATAGTGGCGATTAACAAAACAAAAAAAGAAGAAACAAAAAAAGAAAATAACAACAACAACAACATCAAAGTACAAAACTGGTTGCAACTCCTTGCTGGGATACGCACGCCTTGTTGTTGTTGCTGTCCACAATGAAATTTAATGCATGAAAAATCAACAACAACAACGACGCAAACAACTGATATTAAAAGTTGAGTTGAGTGGCTCGCATGAAATCATAGAGTCCACACTACATAAACTCACTTTACTAACTGAAATGATGGAAATAATAACAATAAACGATTTATTGCCGCGATAACTGTAAACGCATATGTAGCATGTAGCAAGTAACAGTAAAGGCAAAAAAATATGCATTTCACAGCTGAAGTTGAAGCTGAAGCTGCGTTGCAGCGGGGCGGCGGCGGCGGCGCGCATGCCTTCAGGGAGTGTTTCGGTTTTGGCGTTTGACATAAATAATAAACATCTATAAATGGCGATCGGTGACGCTGGTGAGCGTGAACGATGGCGACCGTTGATTAAAAATCATAAATTATTTCGGTTTGTTTTTTCTTACTTATTTAGTTCAGTTATAAAATGTCACAATTGGAGAAAAGCGGTTTTTAAATAAATAAACATTTAATTGCTTGACATGGCGAGTTGATGACTTTGATGATGTCTTTTGATACGCGCACACAACTTTCGTAGGGAAAAATTGGAAATTTGCGAAAATTTCCAGCGAGGTATGGTAAGGTAAGAGTTTACTATTATTAAAAAATATTAACTTCAAGGAAAATACATTGATTCTAGTATAAGAGTACTTTTAATATAGTCTTGAATCATTTTGAAAAAAAAAAATCGCTCTTTCGTCCTTACAACTCAATCGTACTCATAGCGGCGCATTACTTGTACAAAGCGGTACTCATGATTCTTGGGTCAACGGACATCTATTTTTATCCAGACAAGGACTGTCAATCGGGCAACATTCCTGACATTATTGGAGTGATAGTTTTCTACAACAACAACAACATAATGTTGATGCCTAATTGTTGCCGATTCCCAAATGTTACTTTATTTGAAAGGAAGAAAAAAAATAAGCGAAAGGTGGAGATTTTCCTCAGAAATAACATAATTCCAACAACAAAAATTTGTAGAAAAAATTTTCCAACAAAATTATGAAGCTTGAGTGCATCAGGTTTCAAAAAAATTTAGCCACATACCAAAACACCTCTGCTATAACCACAACAACAACATGTGTGATCTTAAGTATATTTTATTAATCGCTTGAAAAGTACCATTGACAAGAAAATACGCTAAAAATACGCTTTGACTACAAATCAAAGCTGGATAATTTTTGTATGAGGTGTGTTCAAAAAATAACGGGAATTTTCGTTTCTTGAATAAAATATTTATTAATTCCTCTCGTCTACATAAATGTTATGGCCTTCAAAATAGTCCTTATTCGATAATATGTATTTCTTCTTACATTCGTCGAAACACTCTTTCAGTAATTTCTCGTATACTTGTAAGCTCTTCGAAAACAAGTATTTTGAAATAGAAAAATGTCTGACGAATATGGAGACTAGTGCCAAAAATTCACAAAAAAGCAAAGAAGTGTGAGTTTTTTCAAACACAAATCACCAAGATCCTGAAAAAAATGGCAATTGAACTCTTCAAACCCGTGAAATTTTAAAATTCCCGTTATTTTTTGAACACACCTCGTATATGTAATATGTGTATTTCTCTATCAGTTACTGACCAAATGATTGCCGTTGTTACATTAACACGATCCTTGCAATATGAAACTCAATATATTTCGGTATGTGTGTTTATCATATGTTGTACGTAGGTGCTTCAAGCCACACGTCCACAAAAGCACGTAAAATGATACAGACATACCTCTCATATGTACATATGTATATTTCTATATAAATATATTTATTCCCACAACCACTTAAAAATCAGTATGTATGCACGGTATGAATATTAAGTCTACGCTCACGCCTTTTTGATTAAATAACTGCAACAATAACAACAACACCAAACGTAAGCAACCACCACAATAACTGAAGTGCTGCAACAACATGGTCATCATGGTTTTTCGGCATCATCGGCAACAATGCTGCAAAATGCATTCAACTGTAACCAAAACCAGGCAATAATGTGACCAACAACAAAAAAAAATTAAAATAAAACACAAAAACTCCATTCCACTTCATTTACGAATCGAATGCAGATGAATCAATAAAGAGGGTGGGGCGCTGCCGTGATTGCCGCAGCGGTGAAGCGACGCTGAAGGCAACGCTTTTTCAGTTGACGACCGCCCGCTCGTCCGCATTGGAGGAAAAAGTGAAAGTGTGCGCTTAAGTGGCTACAAATAATCGAATCGAATGAGCAAAACAAATAAAAAAAACAACAAAAACTGGGAAAAAAAACGACGTCGCACTTCGCTCAGTTTGCGGTTGTGAGCCGTTGCCGTTGCCCGGCTGACCGCCGGCTGATGATGGTGGTCCACAACGTCTCCTCCGTTGGTGTCGCACCTGCATCGCATATAAGACGCTGGTCACACGCTGCGGCTTGTTGTTACTTTCGTTTGTTGTTGTTCATGTGTTTGTTGTACGCGTTGTTGCACTTGCCGCATGATTTGTGCGCGCCGACAACCACTTGCGGATACATTAAACCACAATGAAGGTAATCTTCTACTCACGCTTAGTCTCAGTCATCACATCTACAGTCGCGCTCCCCGCCCGCCACATGTGATCTCCCGTATGTGTTTGTTTGGGTTCAGCAAGTTTTTGATGCAACCACACAGCTGAAAATCTGTTGCTTTGCGACATTAAGTTTTTTACCTTTTTCTTACCGCACAATTCGTCATTGTCGCATTTGCTGCTTTAATTCATAAGAAAAAAATGCTGGAAAAAAATCATGAGATACGAAAACACCCTTAAATCCCCTCTTAGTATTTGTATTAAAAATTAATTTCGAAATGAAATGTTTCATACATCATGTGGTTGATGTGCTTTGTTGTAGCTGTTTTTGTTGAGTTTGAGAGCTTTTTTTGTGATTTTGTTTAGATTTTTACTGATATATTGTTGTTGTTGTGGTTACTTCATTGACCAAAATGTCTGTAGCGAGTGGTTTCGGGTGTCAGTTTGCAATTTATCAACATCAGTTTGAATTTTATGAGCGATTTTTGATTTATGGACTCATTAATAAAAACACAAATGTCCACTTAACGGTATAAATATAAGTAAATCATATATATTATATATGCTAATATTAACTGACATGAAACAAAAACATAAGAAATATAAATAGAAGAATAGTTTCAAGTATTTGTCGTTAATATTCACGGTCTAAGAAATTTAACCTAAAAGTTCGCAATAAATAACCACATTTAAGTACAATATAGTAAATTAAATACAAAAAATAAAGTTATTTTCGTAGATTTTTGATCGCCTAGGACACAATAACAACAATGCAAGCCACTTTCGAATTTTCCACATTTTCTAGGATTTACTGACTTAGCTGACAAGAGGCTTTGAAGGGTGGAACTAATTTTAACCCTGGTTTAAAAAAACATTACATACTTTTAGGGTAATTACTTAAAAAAATTAAGTTCACTTCGGTAGATACACAAACACTTTTCAAATACTTCAGTTCCACACTTTTAGGCACAACATTCATTAAGTACTCTGGACACGCTTTGCAGAATACATCTCAGTCTCAGATGTGAACCAAATTGAAAATATTGCATACATTTTGGTGCTGCCTTCATTATTTACTCTGAAATTGCTTACTACAGTCGGAACAGATTCTAACACAGTCTTAAAAAAAAATACATTACTTACTTTTAAATGATGTTTCCACTAATTTATTTTCAAATAATTCTTCCTAATAGATTTGAGATTAGATTTCAATTAATCAAGTTGTTAGAAGTAAACAACTAGGCACTAGATTCATGAAGTAGTCTGGGCACGCTTTGAAGAACTATACTCAATTTCAGTTGTGAAAATAATTATAATTGATTGCATACTTTTAGGTGCGGCGTTCAATAGTTACTATAAAAATGCGTACTACAATCGTTTTTGAGACAAAACAATATTTTTTAAAATTGTGTTGCATACCTTTAGGCGATGTATCAACAATTATTCCATAAACTGAATAATGATTTAGTATTCACTTTTGAATAGAAGATTCAAACATAAAGAAGAAGGATAAAATGTCTGCATATTGTAGAATATGTATTCTTTAATCTGTAATGGAAATCAAAAACATGGCTGATAGACACGTCTAGAGATTCACATTTATACTGAGGTAAGTTATGGCGCCACAGTAATTTTCCACAAATCAAATCATGAATAATTAAAGTAACGAATTTCACATTCATAACGGTTTTACTAAGAATACCTATCAACTTATGCAAACCACTCAACGAGACTCGCCTTAGAAGCAACAGATTCTAACACTGAAGACTGAAATAGTAACTCTAATAGCCATTAATTGAGCTTTTAATATTTTTTATAGCACGTATTAAGTTGTAATAAATATAGCACAACAACAGCAACAAGTATTGAAGATCATATTTCACAACAACGAACTTGCGCATGCATTGAATGCCTTTCCACAAATGTGAGAACACCGAAGACTTAAGCAACGAACTCGACTGAATACATCTTGAATATTATATCTAAATAAGTAATTATAAAACAATGCCGTTTTGCATAAAAATCTCATAATACATGTTTGTTGTCGTTGTTACTTTAATATATGTTGCATATAAAACGGATTATTTGTGGCAAATTAAAATGCGCGCCAAGCAGATAAATAAAATAACAGAAAAATTGTGATTGAATAAAAAATGCGAAATAAATCAATAGACGAGCGAACGATGGTGGCACTGCATTAGCATATACATATGTGCGCATGTGTCTGTGTGTGTGTGTGTGTGTGTGTGTCGTTGTAAATAGCTTGCTGTGGCCGCCGCTGCAGCTTAGTGCAACGCATGAAGTAAGTAAATCATGTTGGCTAGCAGTTGAGTTGTTGTTGCTTTTAGTATTTTCTGCAGTGCTATAGTGCATTGTAAGGCTTGCCAGTGTACTTTACTTATTGTTAGAAGCGATTTTGTTTTTGTTGCCTTTGCTGACTGCTGCTGCAACTTGACTCGATTTAATCCCGACACGGCAAACCAATTCATTGACAGCTGAAAAGGTCAAACGTGGCACGAATTGCGCACGAAACGGGCATGCCGGCATAGCGGTCAACGGCAATAAAAACAAAAACAACACAAATAAGAATAAAAAAAGAAACTGTTAAAACAACAACAAAACTTAATTTGAAAAATATCAAAGCAAAATATTGGCTTGCAACGAATGGGAAAATAATAGCATAACAGCAAATAGCAAATAGCAAAAAAAAAAATAATAACAACAACAAAAAATGATTGCAACAACAAATATAGTATGGCAACAGCTGTCAGAAACATGTCAAGCGAAAAGCTCAAAACGTATTATTGTGCTGGTGCTGGTGTTGTTGTTGTTGCATTATTTATTTTTGCTTGTTTGTTTGTTTGTCAAGCCACACTGATTGCTTTTACAGTTGCAACGTTGTTTGTTTGTGAATTGCTGTTTTAGTTTTTTCCTTCATTTATGCCACAGCGTTGCATAGAAAATTAATTGTTTGCAACATATTGCCAGTACGCCACATAGTCAATAAATGGCTGTCAAGCTGCAGAAAAATGTGAAAAACAACAACAACAAAAATTTGTATTTTTTTGTAAAAGATAGGATCAGTGGACAGCGCCGTGTGGCAACACAAGAAAAAAAACCAAAAAACAAGTGTGCGCAATCAAAGACACCTACGTGGAAATCAATGTCAAATGTGCATGGTTATGTGCAACACTGAGTAAATATTTGCAACAAAAACAAATAAAAATATTTTAAATTTTATATATATACAAACAGATGTGTGAGTAGGTGCAACAAGTTCATGCCAAGAAACCAAAAACACATACATATGTATATACTCAAACAAATTCGCCTCACCAACTAAAACATGCCACAAAATCGCATTCGTTGCGGCTTGTTGACGCTACATTAATGACGTTGCACTTTTGCACGCAGCACGTTGCATGTTACACTTAAAGCGTATTTCTGTTATTTTGTTTTATTTATTTTTGTTGTTGTTGTTTTTATATTTTATACTTGTTGTTGTTATTGCCTGCTTAGCAAACTGTTTTATGAGCATTTAACGCGCTGTCGATCTGCGCCGCTTGCCGCGAGGTGCGAAATAAAGACGCCACCAGCCAAGCAGCCCAACAGTCAAACAACCAAACAGCCAGCCAATCAGTCGCCTTACCGATTAGCATGACCAACAAAAGCCAACAATAAACACAATACGCAAGAACAACACAACACAACGAAGTGCAGTGTGCACAGAGAGAGAGAGAGGGGAAAAACTGCAGAAAGGGGTGCGCCGTGCACATTTCGCAAAATGATTTTTATGCGCACTTAACGGTTAGCAGCTGACAGCTTAAGGCGTCATTCATCAATTTTATTGGCACTCATCCATTCAAAAGGCAAGTGCCTGGCAAATGCCAACAACAACAACAATGAGTTTGCAAACAAGCACATCCTTGCATGCAGTCGCCCAACTGACGACTAGCGGTTGTGATTGATTTGTTGTTTCCTTTTTTTTGTTGTTTTTATTTGGCATTAAATGCATGCAACACGGAAGAGGATGTATGAAGTGAGGCTTACTGTTTACGGCGTGTAACACGAAAGAGGATGAATGCAACAGCGATTGAGATATTTAAATGTGTTGTAACTGTATTGGTGATATTGTAACTGTATTAATGGTCATATTTGCCACTAAAATTTTAGTCGAAATTTGTAAAAATATCGTGTCTTTTTATAAGTGCTCTTGACTAATTGAATTTATTCGTCCTGAACTCGAACATGAAACCTTTTATAACAGAAGAAAGAGAGCTCGAACATTGATTCTTAGGTTTCGGATCCTCAAAAGTGGAAAGAAAGAACGGAACTCCAACCTGAAACCTCAAATTCTGATCCTCAAAAGTCGGAAAAAAGAACGGAACTCGAACATTTATCCTTCAATTTCGGATCCTCAAGCGTCAATTTAAAGATGGGATTCGATCCTGAAAACTTAGGTATCGGGTTCTCAAGAGTTTGATTCAGATTATCAGGAGAAAAGAAAGAAAAATCAGAACTAGAAATTTGATCTTTAATGTTTGGATCCTCAAGAGTCGAAACATCAAATAGAACTTGGGTATAGACTGGGTAAGAGTTGAAAGAAAGAATGGAACTCGAACAATAAACCTTTGATATCTAGAGTCGGAAGAAAGAATGAAACTTGAACATTGCTCATTAGGACTGGGATGCTCAGGAATCGAAATAATGATACTAACAATGAACTTTAGGATTCGGATTCCCAAAAGCAAAAAGAACGAGTGGAACTAGAGCAGTTGATATCTGATCCTCATGAGTTAAGAATGGAACTCATACATGAAACCTTAGGTAACGGGACTAAAGAGTCAAAAGGAACTCGAACATTGACCATTAGGAACCGAATCCTCAAGAGTTGAAAGACATCTGTCCGAGCCGAGCATTGATCCTAAGGAATAGGAACGTCAAGAGACGGAAGAAATAATGAAACTCGAACATTAAACCTCAGTTATGAGATTCTGAAGAATCGAGCGCAGTGAGCTTAATTCTGTTGTTGTTATATTGCCTGCGGCTAAAACGCTTAAGCGCCTGTAATACTATACAGAAAGAGAACAATCAAGCAATTACTCTGATTTGAAAACATTTTTACGGCAGCGAACGCAACAAACATTGTCTATATACACATGTTGTTGCAGCAACCGATGTACGTACTTCTTAAGTGCGCCAACCGGACGTTGCTAATGAAATTGAAAGCAGAACATAAAAAAATTATAATTACGGTGAAGATCAGAAAATTAAAACAGCAACACAATTACACGCGTCGCGCACAACAGCCAAGCGTCAACAATGTGACAATATGCAACAGCTGCAACAACATGCAGATGCAACTTCATTTCAGCAGCAACGGTGGCATGAAGTGTTACACACACACACAAGCACACACGTACCGAGAAATAAAAGCAACAATGCATGTATAATAGCATTTAAGTAAAACAATCAACAAGCGCTATGCTAGTCATGTGCAACATGTTGCAACAGCAAACATTAGTTTTCGCGTAGTCAATTCACAATAAAACCAAGCGTAGACAAGCAAGCAATGCCATGCAACAATAGCCGCAATGGCCAATCGTTCTGACAGCACAACAACAACAACAATAATAGTTGTTACAACAAAAAGCTGTACAAGGACTAGAGCTCAGCAACACAACGCATCATCAATCTCGTTAACAATTTCATGAATAAAAATCATTGTGGCAGGCAACAACAACACAACAATGTTGCACGTACGCCAACAGCAAGCAGTCTCATTGCAACAGTGAGGTGATCTTGCCGCGCTGATCAGTTGCAGATGAATTAAGCTGATAGTGGAACATGTAACGAATGCACACACACACACCTAACTGTATGCTTGACAAGTGAGTAGGTGAGCCAGCCAGCCAGCGAACAAGTGAGTGAGTGAGTGAACGCTGTGGCACAATGCATTCCTGGGCCGTGTTGTGGAATAGAGTTGCAAGGATGTTGTTGCAGTCAACAGTTTACAGGTGTTTTGCACATTTCTCAACGTTCATCAATGTTGATTACAATAACAACAAAAATGTTGCGTAAAACATTACAACAACAACAATTTAAATTGCCACAAAAAAATATTGTGTACTCAATAGCAATGAGAAGTAGTTAATCGATTTAACGGGTGCTTGTTGTTGTTGCCACATTGACTAGGTCTGCCATCACATGCGTTGTTGTAATATTAAACAGGGTGGGACTAATCGGACGATTGTGGTTGAGTAGACTCGATGATTGTATTGAGGTTAGATGCGGAATATCTCTAGATTATTTGAACCTAGGAGAGACTTGACTTGAAGGCAGAGAGCAAGGGAATGTGGTCTTCTGAAGAGAATGAATCAAGTGCACGGACAATGTTTATGAATTAAAATACTCTTGTTACCGAAGGCCTAGCTATACAAATATCTGGATATATTTGGTCCAGTTGATATCTAATTTTCTTACTAAATTATTATTATGGACCTATCTAAAATTAAAATTAAATATTTTTTTGTGAAACTTAAGGCATCGCAAATTTCAGAAAAAATAAATTTTTAATGAAATTCTACCTATTCTCCCGCTTCTCTTCATCCTTGATTTCTTCGAAATTTTAGCGGAGATCTCATCAAATCTCAATGCAAAGGAGAAGAATAAGCTCACAAATTAGGGATCTATAGATGTTAACTTCTCCTAACAACAGTCAACAATTCCATCACAGGTCCTTTAGAACACACAGCATTTGCTAGTTGACCACCATTGACCACCATCGACCGCGTACCGCCGACGGCAAGAAGCCCACTCACTCCTGTACGCGAGTATTAACAAATACCACAGCCTCAACTTGGCAATCAACGCACACGTCGAAGCTGTGCTGCAGGAAAAAATGCACAGAAGCTGTTTAAGGGGCAGCAACCATGATAATAATGGTGGTGATGGTGGCATGCAATTGTTGCACACCAACGGTGGCAGCAGCCAACTGATCGTCATAGCTAGCTCATCATCATAGTATCTAACTTGCAGCGTTTGCTATTCATTAATAGCGCCTTTGACATGCCTCCTTAACTGCTCATTCAATGTTGCAACAAGCAGCAGCAACAAAACAACTATGTGCCACAGCGTGTGTGTAGCGTTCAACATGATTGCCGTGCTACATGCAGCAACACTTGATATTTCGTAGATAATTGCAGTAAAAATGGGCGCATTTTATCGCGCCGCACATCGCCGCTATCGAACTATGCGCGTCGCGCTTGGCAATTTGCAACATTTTATGCGGACGGACAAAATTATTAAATTGCCAGCACCGCGAAAGCAACAACAAACAACAATAGCAAGCAGAAGTGATTGTGAAGAAGCTCTAGTTAATTTGCAGTGCAGTGAGGTGTGGGGGGAGGAGTGTGTTGCTTGTGAAAAACCAATTAAAAGTAGCCAATTGTACGCGAACATTTGGGGCGTAGTGTTTATGTGTGGCGCGCTACCTCTTTGACTGTGTGTATGTGTGTGGAGCGAAGGAAATGATGAACGTTGTTATGACGCGGAGTGAAGCTCAACGCGCTTCCAAGAATAATAAGCATGGGAAATTTCTGTGCACTGCATGGCGATTAAGAGAACATACAATCGAGTTCATATAAAACATAATTAAAATACATATATACTTAGGTGTCTACATTTATATAGATTTATATAGTTACAGAAAGTCTAGTGCAAAAGCTCCATAGGTTGCTGAAGCTTTCGCCGTTCCTAACCTAGGTTAAGTTAAGTGGTTATCTATCGACGCATCTAGGCCTTTGTGAGACTCACTGTGACATCAACGGGACTGGAATCCCCTCACACTATTAAGTCCTCTTTGAACAACCCTGTGGTATTGATAAAATTAAATCGAATCTAACTAAATCGATATCATTCCCATTCTACTTATGGAGAACACTTTGAAGTTGTCTTATAAATTAACTTACAGATTTTAAGAAACTCTTTTGAATGGCTGTTGAAGAAGCTTTAACATAGCAGACACTCAGTCAGACGTCTACCAATAAATTGATTGAAACTAGAATCGAAATCAGGTGGGGTAATACCCAACTGCTGCTCCGTACCTGTAACAACAACAATAACAAAAGTTGAGCTTTTACTGAGCTTTTACCTTCAAAACAAAAAATCTTAACTCTTAACTTTTTACTTTTCAGTTAAAATACAAAACACGATGGCAACCCTGCAACCCTTTCAAAACACTGTCATAATCGAGAGACACACAAAAACATGAAGCGCAATAATAATGAGCGATAAAACGTCGAAAAAGCTGCGAACTCTAATTTGTGGTGATAAAATGTTGGCTGCAACATCTACAACAACAACAACAATACAACAAAAGCACGCTGGCCGTATTTCATGATTAAATGGCGAAGTGGCAGTTAAGGCGGCAACAATTGGCAAAGAGGTGGCAGCAACGAGCCGGCAACAATAAATACAACAAAAACAACAATAGCAATAGCAATGCAAAAAAAGCGAAAAACAATATAAAACAATGAAAGCCGAAAACAATGACAACAAATTTTAATGAAATGTGCCTTAATGTAGGCAACAAAAACAACAAAAATCGCAAAAAAAAGACCAGCGATAACCAAACATTAAAGAGGGAGCCCAATGGACGCGGGGGGTATGCGACGGCGGATGCAGTGCGCGCAAATTATGTGTGGCAAGCGAAATGCAATGAATTCCGTAGACGCCCAAAAGCGGCGGAAAGCTGCGGCAGTGGCCAGAGAAATATGCAGAGGCGGCCGCCAGCGAGCGTACGAACGAACCATCATTATTATTACAACACTGCAATTTCGCCGCACGGCGCGGAGGCAGTGGCGCAGGCAGCAACATAATTACAACCAACGAAATGCAACGAATGCGAACGCATTGGAACTACACAAAAATTCGCTCGCCCTTTTATGCGCAACGCAAAAGTGTGATGAAGTGCAGTGCAGTGCGCGAGTTGCCGCGGAACGAAAATTGGCCAGGAAGAATGGGCTGCCAGCGAACGGCGGCGGTCAGATCGATACGAACTTTCATTAAATGCTGCCGCACAACGCATTAAATGCAACCAAAATGAAATGCATGAAATATTTGCGTTATTGCATTGTTGCTGCCGATGTTGTTATTGTTGCTGCTGGTGAAGGGCACTGCCGCCACACAGGTCTCATATGCGGGCATGTTGCCATGCGCTATCTACACGCGGCATCAATGTTGCAACACGACCACAAGGCGTATTGCCGCGGCCGCTGGATCGTTGGATCGATGGGCCGACTGGACGCCCCGACGCACAGACGCTGATAAATGATGTGAAAGAAGCGAATTGAGAGCGTGAGGAAAGCACACACAATAAATGATGCCAGTGTCCAAGATTTCGAGTACGCTGTTGCTGACACAGTTGCAAGGGATACTGTGATTTCGTAAATATATATTTATTTTCTTGTGGTTTTTGTTTTTATTTTTGCGTTTTGCGTTTATGTGAAATTTTCGTTGCCCTAAATGGTGATGAGGCTAAAGGATATATTTATGTTGCAGGGTGTATATACATATATTCAATATGGTGAAGGTTTGTTAACATAAATGATGTTCGTACGTTGTTGTTGTTGTATGTTGCTTGTGAGTTGTTCGGTTAGCGATTACGCGACCGAAAGGAAAGCGCTTATTTACAGTTATCCATGTTCGCGTATATGTGGCATTTTTATAAATAATGCGCGTTGTGCGCCAATTTCCAATGTTGCTGCTTTATAACTCAATACACTTGCCGCAAGCTGGCGATCACGATTCGCCTTATCCGACGTAATACTTTCGGTCATTAAAGTCATTAAAAACTGCACAAAGGGTCATTGTTGAAATTAGCATTAACGGTGTGGAAAGATAACGCTTATCGGTGGTGGAGATTACATGAGGAGCATACAAATAAACTTGTGGGCGTTGGAATTTTAGATCAATAGGGTACCGAAATTATGTAGTTGGAATTTACTATTATTTTTCCTAATATGTCTATTGTTTTTTATCAAAAATAAGCTTTATTTTGGATTTAAAATTGTCCAATAGAATTGAATCGGTATTTTCAAAAGTAAAAAATTATAATTTAAAAAAAGTACTTGAAAGGAAAAAAATTAGAATATCTTTTATAAAAAAACAATCGATTATTTTTATCGGGTGTGTCCGGGAGATGGCTTAAACGCTTCAGACGACCTAGTAGGAGCTCGAAAATCTCGTGTTCTCCGCAATTCTTCTTCTGTAATTTTAGAATTTTGTATCGATAAATTTCAGTCTAGACCCAAAAAACACATTTCATTAAAAAATAAAATATTAAGAAATATCTATTCATTAGACAGAAACCGATATGAACAATGACGACTATTTTGATCGATAAAAAATATCGATTAATTTTTACGTGTGACGCAGTGATATGTGTACAGTCTCACCAATATTATTAGTTTGCTTCTTGAGAGGTTTATTACACACTTGCATCTTAAAGGTTACAAAAAAATATCGATTACTTTTATTGAAGCAATGAAAAAAACATAACATCGATAAATTTCACTTCAGAAACAAGAATCTCAAAAAATACAACAGATTAAAAAATAAAATAATAGAAAGTAAATAGAAGTAGATATAAAGATAAGTCGATAAATATATTTTTTTATCGATAAACATATTGATTAATTATTTGACAAAAAAACGCAAAAAATCGACTGAAACTGCTTGAGGGAGTAAAAAACAGATATAAAGTATATATTTTTTCATTTTCGAACGAGCTTGAATACGAGAGAAGCACTATCTCATATAAATATAGCATTTCCGATCACCGCATTAAACTAAAGCGAAAAGTAATGCAATATATCAGCATTACAGTCGAGGAAGTCTACGTATCTGAATACTACTATTGGAATTTTAATAATCATTTATTAAGGTGCTTTAGCCATTTACCACAGATTTGCATACATAAAACTAAATAAATGCTGATTAAACGCCGTGGTAAATCCCACAACTCATAATTAATATCTCCAAAAATTTCTCCACCTGCGATAGTAAATGTCACTCGGCGCACTGATCAACTAAGCGCACATTTAACGCACATGTCACGGCGATTTAGTGACCCCTCTTCAAATGCCATACTTCACAGAAAGCAAAGCGCGCGCGCCACTTTCGAAATAGCCGCTCAGTTAACTCGCTCGCCGCACCGATTAACCGTGTACGCTTTGCCCTCAACAGTGCGTACTTGATGATTGATTGTCTGACCCCGCGGCCAAATCAATCATGAACGCGCACAACACGACTTCGACGCAAGTGCTACGAAGCGCATGAAACGATGCGATATGAATGCCAGTAAATGAGAGAAGCGATGGAACACATTTGCATTCGACTACGCCGCGACGCACACGTGCCAGCCACTGTTGCCACCAATGCCGCAACTTATGGCAACTGGGTCATCGTATGTACAAAACACACAACACTTGATACAGATAACAACAACAAAATGCTGTATCAACTACTTGCTACACCCCATACGTTTCTGATTATTATTGTAGCAATCATTATAATCGCCAGTGAGTTCGCATTGCGTATCATTTTCGTGTGCGCCTGATATGTGTGATTTGCGGCCGTCATCATCGATCAACAACGCACCAAAGTGCAGCGGTGCAACGTTGCAGCCGCAGGTCAAATACGCATGCGTAATGAAAAGGCAATACACGTGAGGCACGAACGAAGCGCGCGGAGTGGCAAGTAATAAGTGGTAAGCTAAAGCGAAAACGAATGCGAATCTCATAAATTGCACGCTGTGAAAATTATGAAACTCGGTCAGCCGTGCGCGACCCAACCCCGATGCCAATTAATAATTTCCAATAAACGGTGAGCGATTTTGAGTGTGTGTGTGTATGTAAGCTCGCTTGAGCGAACCTGAGTCGCTCAAAGGGCACGAAAGACGGCGCAAGCGCATTACCACATTTATCAAGAATTCGGCACTTTCCCATGAGCCACTGCAAATACCACAACACATCATATTTCGTTTTTATATGAACGTGCAACCGACTGTAGCAGCAAGTGTCGGCGCATCAACCCCAATAATTACATTTCACAAGCGCTCGCACATACACATACAAACATACGGTGTTGCAACACCGCCAATATGACAAATGGCCGCGAAATCGACAGTTACAATTGCCAATTGGGACGCCTCTTCGTTTTGTGGCATCCACAGTGCGCGTTAATTGCAAGGCAATGCCACTTATATGTATGTGTTTCTGTTCTTCCTCTTGTTTTTGTAATTAATGTACGCGCTTGCTGTGCACAAACCGGCAATTGCATGTTGCATAAATATGGCGGGCGTGCACCAATTGTCACATCGGTGGCAGCTAAAATGCCGCATTTTATACGCACAATTTATAAAATTCACGAAGGCACCCTTTACCTCTGCGCTCACCATTAAATAACCGACTTTATCTTCATGTTGCATGTAGTACTTAATGATAAAGTTGCACTGGACTCACCTGCAATGAGAAGAAGAAGAGATAATCCATGTAATTAAAACTGCTAATGATTGGGTATTTTATTTTATTGCCGCGCAAGAATAAAATGCGGTGGCAAGTCGAAAATAAATAATAAAGAAATAAGAATAAAATAGATGCTTTCAGATAGTCGTAAAAAAAATATATCTAAAAACTGGCAGTCGGCTTGGTATAAAAGTATATCTTTGTCCTCAACTTAATACTCGAAATTTACCTCCAATAATCTGAAGAGATCCCTTTTAAGCTAAAATTAGTACTAAAGAACATTTTATACTCTCATTTATGTCATAAGGGGTGCCTTAAAAAGGAATCGTGTTCTGTCGGCTAGTTGTGGACTTCGTGCCTACAATAGCCGATTAGCTATTAGCGAAGAGAAACAATGAACAAGACGTGTGACTAAGAGAGCTATTATGACGTCGAAGTTGCTATGAAAGTGAAGTTCTTTGAGTCTACGTAAAGCTACAGCACTGATGAATCAAAATAATTCAAAACCTCTTTTCGTGATCTCGCAAGAGATTTATCATGAAACATTTTTTCGTAAAATGCTATTTAAACGACACAAGCTCTACTGACGGACTTAGGGCTGTCAGGAAATAAGTTTTGTCGTCTTGGTTTACAGTCAAAACTAAGGGTCTTTTCATATTGGTTTGAAGACTCTATAATATATTTTTAATTACTCGACTCTTAGGTAATTCCAACAACAATAATGGAAGCAAAAGTTGAGGCATTGGAAAGTCTGATTAGCTACCGTTTCAAAGTATTCAAATATGGAACGGTGAGCCTTACGGTATATATTTGAAAGAATACATGGTCTGAATGTATCAACTTGAAAGTTTTCAAAGGTTCGAGAGAAAGACTCTGTAAATGATTTAAAGATCTTTTAGAGCTACAATATATTGCGGTATATATTGACGATCTGAAGAGATATACAAGGTGTGTCGTTCAAAAAATAACGGGAATTTTCGTTTGTTGAAAAAAATATTCATTCATGTGTCTACATTATTGGTTTCGCCTTCAAAATAGTCCCCATTCGATATCATGCGCTTATGTCAGATCTTTCAATCGTCGAAGCACTTCTTAAACTCGATATTTAGGATAGTATTTCACTCTTTCAACGATTTCTCGTATGTTTGTAAAACGACGGACCTTTAAGGTTCTCTTTATTTTTGGAAATAAGTCGATAGTCACACGAAATCCTGTCTGGCGAATATGGAGGCTCGGACATCTTGACATTATTGTTTTTGGTCAAGAATTCACGAACGAAGTTATCGTACTTCAGGGGTATGTATATCAATATAATGAAAAATTGACAATTGGACTCTTAAAGCTCTTGAAATTCCCGTTAGTTTTTGAACACATCTCTCATCCCATTTCCCAAATAGAAGTATTTTGTGATGAAACTTCCAAGAAGAGAAGCACTTGTCCACACTGTATGCTTCGAATAGCGATATGAAGAAAACACTGCTGCAACAGATTGTACAAATAACAGTCTAACTCTTTTAAAAAATCTAATAAACTTTTATAATGACTACAACACAGACTCATTCACACTTATTTACCAAAAGTCTAATATACTAAGATAAGAACTAGCTACCACAAACGAATTACGCCCCCCTTACACTTCATCTATATACGAGTGTAAGCATGCCGCACTTGCCACAGCCATCAACTTTGCTTTTCAATCAAAGCTTTACTTGCAGCTGCTCATTTGCAACGCACACCCAAACCGATATTTGCTCTATAAAATCGCCCACAGTTGGCTGGCTCTGTCTATATAGTCTACGGGTAGACTAGCAAGCACCGACTGTTAAGAGAAAAAACGTTGTAGATATGTGTGTTGATGTAGTGCGGTTGAATAGCAGTAATCCATTGCCGCTGATTGCCTTTGATTGCCACATGATTTATGCGCTACTGTGTCTGCTTGCAACGGACAAGGGGCACGCTGATGCTAGAAGATTGTGTTTGAGCAAACTGCCGCAAGCAACAAAACTTACAGGGAGCAATGGTATCTCCTCTTGTTGTTGCTATTGTATTTTGTGTTGTGCTTATCTATGCGGCAGATGTGGCAGATGAGTTGCAAGCAGTGAAATGAACTACCTGTGCAAGCTGACAGAAGTGTTGCACGGCCGCAACAATGTGACCGCAAATGCTGATGCTGCAAGTGTACTAGGTGGTAGCAGCAACAACAAAAACAACTAAATAAAAAAGGGGGATATCTATGAACACAGTGAGCAAAAAAAGTGAGTAGCAAAATTGTGGCTGCAGGCAGTGGCTGCGTGGGGTGTGCGGCAGCAGCTGCTGCGCATGTGGCAAGTGGCTGCTGGCCGGTGGCAGGACGATACTGCAGCTCATTGGCTATGCGAGCCCAACCACATAAATATGTAAGTATGTCGGTAATTTATGTAAGTTTTTATGCAAGCATATGCGTTTATATGTATGTGTGTGTGTGTGTGTCTGTATGTAATCAATGTGCTCTACTTTATTATTTCGTTTTCTTACCACCCATTTCATGCTTCGCCAACACTTGCCACAAGCAATGAACTGTGCACTTGTTTTTGCGCTTGTCAATATAAGCGTACAAATGTACTCGCAAACCTTTTTGTGGCATGAATGAAGATGCAGCAACGTGCAAACGATGAGAAAAAATTAAAAAAAAAATATTGCCAAGAATTGACAAATAAAAGCGAAAAATAATAATATTAAAAAATGCTTGTGGCTATAAGGACAACAAAAAGCATCAAGCACATTCCCACTGGAATACTTGCAACAACCCTTTTTTCAGTAGCGTCACACCCAACACCACGCTTGCATGTGACCCCGCAGCCCGCTCACTTCGTTCGTTATTAATTTACGCAGAAATACACTTAAGCGTTGACGATAAAAATTGCTGCTGCATGCAACACAGCCCATCATGTTGCAACGTTCACTCAGTTCAATGCACCAGCACCTCAACGCTGGACGCTGCACATGCAACAGCCAACCAGTGTGCGATAATATTGTTGTTGTTGTTGCATGTGTCCGCGTGCATCAGCGTTCGTCGTTGACAATTGCCGCTGACAGCCGTTTCCGCATTAGTGCGGCGCGGCGCAACAACGTAATGCAATATAAAAAATCATTGCCACAATGCGACAACAACAAATATTTGTCAGAAAGCAACAACAACAACTATTTACCACTCTTGCTGTTGCATCAACGAATGTGCATTTGCTGATTTTATATTAAATTTGTTGCATATATGCGTATGCCAAATAAACAGAAGTTGTGGCACGCTCGTAAGCCTCCTCTTTAGCGCCTATGCAAAAATGTTGCACAATCGTCACTAATGTGTTGCTGATGTTGCCACTGATGCCACTGCAGTGACCATTCACTCCACACATCATTCGTGATTGCAGTTACGCATACAGTAGTCCGACGCGCTTGCCACATTTGCAACATACAGTCATGCGGCAGTCAGCGCTGTTGTTGCATATAAATTAAATTTGAATACGAAATTAATTCGCACGATGCGCAGACCATTTTACGGCCATTGTGTACGGTTGGTCAGTGTTGACGCGCGGCGGTCAGTGACGGCGACAACAACTAGGCAGGCCATAAAGGTAACACAATTGCCAGCAATAAATATGTGCAACCGCTGTGTGCCGCGCAACAATTGCCAATGGTGGCAACAGCGGCGGCGACTAAGATGGCGTTGCCATTAACGCCGTAATAGCCAATTGTACAACAACAGCAACAGCGCTTTAGTGCTAAGTGCAGCTGCTGCACCTGTTGTGGCATGTCGCATGCTGCGCATTGTTGTTGTTAGCGACGTTGCTTTGTTGCACAGCTAAATTGCAAGTGATGACGATTTACGCTTTGTTTGTTGTTGTAATTTATTTATTTATTGTGGCTCTCGCTAGATGTTTGTTGTAGCGCTCTTTATTACAGTTTGCCGCTTGTTGCACACAAATCGTCAGAATAAGCATCTTTTTAAGTATCCAAATGGAGCCTTAAATCAAAATGGCAACAACAACCACAATAGTGCCACAAGCAAGGCAAGCTGCATTCTAATTGCAATGAGCACAAAACAAACATTATGCTCGAGCGATTTAAAGCGATGCTTCTCATAATGCGAAACACTTTGAAAGAATGGCAAAGGCGAAACATTAATTTGTATTGGCAAAGTCAGACAAAAATGCAGTTGGAATCAGGGCTGTATTAGGAGTCTTTTGATGTCGAATATTTTCACGCGAGAACATTTTCTAGTTCAATCCCTGCCATGTTGAGGATAAACAAGGTACAATGCGTTGGAAACATAGCTCAACTTGAGATCACAGATCAGACTCCGTGTCTGCTGTTGAGTTTCTACTTGTTGAGAAAACCAGTTCTTTGTTGGAGTTTGATGATTCCCAAATATTTGAAGTTCGACATAAAGGTTGTAAAAACTGTAGTTTGGTCTATTTTAGATGATATCAAAAATTTTGTAACCTGAACGTAATCAAATTTGAACCATATAAGGTACTTTTCACGAAAAGTTGACAGCAGCGCCATCTATCGCAGTAACAGAGCAACTAAGCAAATACATAGTTGGAACGCATTACAAACACTACTCTTCTTAATGTTTCGTTGTGATGCCAGCATTAATTTGGCATTCAATATCAGCTGTTGCCTTAATTGTCGACAAATTTGCAATTTTATTTAAGCTCTCTACTACCACATACCCCGCAGCGGAACACTTCTGAGTATCTTCACTAAAGACAATTTAGTGTAGATTATTTATAATATTGATAAATTAGGCTTATGTTCTTCATTAGCAGTTGAGAGATCACATCCGCTTAGAACTGCACACAACTGCAACACAACTTTAATAAAGCGTAATGCGCCTAATGTTGCAACAAATGCATATGAGCGAGACTTAAAATCGCGCCAGCAGCTGGTAAATCCATTTGATTGCCACACAAGTGAAGTGAAGACTAATTTCGAGAGATATAAAATGCGCTGCAACAAAGGCATGCTGTAATATTAATAGCAATAATAATGAATGCAGCAACAGAAGCTGCAGTAAACGATCATTGTAGAGTCAATAGCAGCAGCAACAACAAGGAGCCGGAGCAGCACCAGCAGTCGACGACAGGTGCATTTAATGAGAGTGATTTTTAGTGCGTTGAAAATAAACGCATCGCTTCCGTTCAACTTTTGCTTTTACTGGCTTGCAGCCAGCACAAGTGATTGCCCAGCGGCGAGTTAAAGGCCCACCGACCAGTCGAGTCAATCTATCACGCAGCACAGTAGCGCATACTACGCGTGCACTCGTGATCATGTGTACACATACATATCTACATGCCACAGCGCCTAGTATAGCTAGGGTAAATACTATCTATTACTTAGTAGCTATTGTTGTTGTTGCTGTAGGATTATAGCTGTGTTGCAATCAATGCAACTGTGTGGCAAATAAGGCTACTAAATACGTAAAGCACGCCCTTTTTAAGCGTTCATAATGAATTTATAGACTCTGCTGCATGTGGCATAATGCTGCGGCCGGCGTTGTAAGGGCTTACAATGTAATGGGTAGCTCTGTGGAACTCTCTGGAGATCTTTTTAAAGATATAGAATAATTTAAAGCAGATAAAGCAAATGTTTTGAGAAAGGATCACATTTTCTTAAACCGAAGAATGCTTCTGAGTTATACTTTTAGATCAAATTATGTGTTCTGAAAGATTTATTCTTAACAGAAGGGATTGCCTTCGAGTATTTGGAATATTCAAAAAATGTTTAATCGGTTCCAGAACCTTTTAACGGTCAACTGTGGTCAAAAGTATAACTGTATAGGTCTCAAAGTTAGCTAGAGAAGAATTATTAGGCTAAATAGACTTTTGATGATTTATCTAAATTAAGTCTTATAGGTCGAACTGAAGTTGTTTGCTTCTGTTTAACAGTGTTTCTAACAAAAAAGATACATAAAATCACAAACAACTAATCTCTGTCTAAAAATACCATTCCAACATGAAATAATTTCCTTCACTTCACTTTAAATAATTAATCCACATTCTATCTTGAACTACTTAAGATATTAAATTATTACCCATAAGTATTAGAATATCGTTTGGACAATCTCTGAAGTAATAATAATTACATGCACCACTTAAATGTATACCACAAACATCCATCAAAATAATACGCATATCAAAGTGAAATAAATTATTTTATGGATTATAATAGAAAATCGGCTTATTCTCATAAGCATAACGGCCATTAAGTGAACAACGAAATGCCGCAAATAAGTTCAGACGATAAAAACTTATAACTCAATGCTACCCAAAGGCAAGACAAAAGACTTAAGCAACGAACTCGCGCGTAGTTATACAAATATATGTATAGCTACTGTTGCCTGTTCAGTAACTAATATGAGTGAAGCTGATTATTTTCTGTAGCGTAAAATTCACATTAAATTGCCATGTAAATCGATTACAGCAACAAAAGCAACAATGTCGATGTAAAATGCGCGTGATTTGATTACAACAAAAATGATGAAGAGTGGCGCATAGTGGTATGCTGTTGGTGAAATATGAATTTGAAATTTTTATTTTGAAAAAAAAAACAAAATTTTTTGAAAATGATTTCGGAAAATGTAATGTAATTAATTTTAAGGGATTTCAATAAAAGTTTCTTAAACAAAAAATTTAAGAAATATTATTTTAAATCTATACTTTAGACCCTTAATGTTTGAATAATAAAGCATTTGCTGAAATTTTATTCGAGTTAATTTTTTTTTTTAACTTTTTTTAACAAAAATTTCATGCAACGTTCCACTGTGCCGCCTTATTTAAGTTTAATAGCTGGCAACTCCAACCACAAATGCTACGCCAAAATTGCTGCGGTCACATTAACAACGTAACGCAAGCGCAATAACGGTAATTACATTTTTGTTGTACAAGCGTTAGTGCCTGACTACAAGGCTGTTGGTCAGTCGCCTATTAACAAGCCTCATAAGCCAAGCCAAACTCCATTACATACTCGACTCTGGCAACCGGACATAGACACCACCACCAGGCGCGCTTCCAGCGCATACAAAGGCGTTACATCCTTTTTGCAGCTGCTTTAAACACGCTCCACAATTTATTGTTGGAAGCGCACGGTTGCATTGTTGTTGCACAATTTATGAATTATAAATATTTCATAATCATAAATTCGTAACTCCAAAAGCAGATTTTAATTCATTGTAATTTACAACAAAAGCGTACGAAAACAACAACAATAATGCAGAAAAGATACAACCAAAAGGCGTTTTAAACGCTGTCGATCGCGATCGCAAAGCTGACACAGCAAATATCTAAGAAAAAATAAGCTGCAACAAAAAAGCAACAACATATATACTGAGCGCGCACTCAAAAAACGTCTTAGCAACATGGAGTTGGCGCTGGCGCAGCAAAAACGCTCTGGCAGCCCGCAGCCACAGCTACCGTAGCTGATAATTTCAATTGATTAATTGCCGCTTTATGGCGAATTGGCCAATTTATCAGCGCGCAGTCATCAAACAACAACAACAACAACAAGTACAACTGTAATAAACAAAGCCATGCTTAGCTAAGGTGTTTTTGTCTCATTGTTCTTTCTATTAAGCATTACATTTTCTTATGCATTTTTCGGCAGCGGCCTCACCTACTCTAGCGCAGCTACGGCGGCAGCGTTAGCAGCAGTAGTGGCCTGCATACCAAAGTCGCCGCGCCGCGCGATTTATCGCATATTTAATCGCATTCACATGCATGCCAGCAGGCTAAAATAACAACAACAACAAAACCAATATAAACAAGCGTTATTCTAAAAGCTATTCTAAAATACAACAACAACAACCAAAGTTAAACTATCAGCGTTAACTAAAACAATTGGCAATTGCTCTTTACCTTTCTCTCTAGCTTATAAAATGCGCCGCCTTACCGCTCCCATCAGCAGTAGGAAGTCATTAGTTTGCGCATGCGCACACAAACTTTAAAGCAAACAAAGTGTATATGCCACATTGTTGTTGTGCTGTTTTCTGATTTTCTTTTTGATAGAATAATTTACTATTTTATATATGATTTTTTCCGCATAGCCGTTGGTCTCCGCGCAGCATTTTGCATTTTTATATAATTTATAATAAATATTGCTGAACGCTTTTGTTACAGTAATCGGAGTATTTCCTACTCGCAAAGCCAACACCTACGCGCCGAAGTAGCTGCTAGTGATACGTTATTATTATCATAACGGTAAATGTGGCTACACCCAACAGGCACTGTCCATTGTTCGTTGCTTCAGCTAGACAGAGACTTCTGTTGGCTGCTTTTGGCAATTTAATTAGCGGTGCAAACGAGATTGAATCAAAGCGTAGCATGCTTTTGCTGTTGTTGTTGTTGTTGTTTTACGGTACCTATAAATGTGTTTATTTCAGCAGCCGATTGTGTGACAGTATAATTTGTATGTAAGTGCAGTGATTTGGAATTTTTTAAATGCCGAAAGCTTTCATGAGAAAAAAGCTCGCGAAATAAGCTTTCTTCTTAAGCTTAAGAAATGAAAGCTTTAAATGTAAAGTACTTGTAAATAACTATTTCAAGCTTTAAAATTTGCCGACTGAATATATAAAATAATAATTATAGTTTCAGAAGCCAATTTAAATTTTGAGCTTTCATCAAGTTCGTAATTAAAGTCTAAAGAAACAATTAACAGCAATTACATACATATAAAGCTTTATTAAGAGCTTTTTTGGGGAACAGTAAGCTTGCCGATTGAGCTATAAGCTTTCATTGAATAAAATTGAAAAAAGCTCTTTTTAGAAGCTTTCATTCAATTCAGCTGGTTTCTTCGCCAATAAATGTACTTCAACTACATATTCTCAATAATTGGCTTTATTAATAACAACTATTCATTTTCCATTGCCGTCATAATTTTTTTTTCCATTTTAAATCCCAGCAACGTTCGCCACTACAAGCATCTAATATACGTGACGTGAAAGCAAGCGAAATATTTTCATAACTTAACAAAGTCTCGACCATATTTGCCATACTTGCATGTGGCTTATAACATGAATTCCCCTGTGACAGCTCATCAATGTGGCGCGTGACGTTTGTATAAACCGTAGCTGCAACGATTGTTTGTCGATGCTGCATAACAACAACCATAGCAATTACACGACAAAAATTACTGTTAGCCAAACGCGGCAATGCATTGTTACGCCATAACGATGCAGAGCAACCCCATTTTGTTGGTCAGAATTTATTAGGTCTTCTGTATTGCACGCATTCGTGGCAACTACCGCCTACCAACTGATGCGACTGCGCATGTGTCTATCAAATAAGGTATACAAATCTGCACACTTTGCTCGCATTTCCTGAGCGGCATTCAATTTATGCTCCGATATGCCCTGCACTCCTCACCATATGCTCTTGCTGCTGTGTTGGAGAACTGTTGTCATTTTACTCCACCGCCATTTCGCTGACCTCACCGTCGCGTATCTTCTTAATCCAGCGGAGCTCACTTTGTTTGGCCCGCAACGGTCTGTTTTGGCTCGTTGTGGCATGATGAATTGACATGCATTGCGAATACTGTATGTCATTCCCTTTATGCTATGCATCTCCGGGAATGAAAACAAATCAAGGTGTCTTTTGTGTGTGTGTCTCAACTTTGTCTTCTTCTTCGTCGTGTTGTTGTGGAAGACAACATTTTTGATTGACATTTAATTTAAATGCATTTTGGCCAAAATCCGTACAACAAGCGTCCCAAGAGTTAGTAAATGGTGGGGGAAGGGTGTGTTTAACAAAAGGAAATCGCCGCAGTGTCCGCCATTCACTTGCTACTTATTGGTTAAAAAAAAATTGGTGGAATATGCCGCGGGTTGTTGTTGTGGACAAATGTATGCCTTTCTCTTCGCTCGATTTTGGCATCAAAAACGGCACCCAAAATGCATTTCATTTATGAAATGAAGAAACTCAACATTTTTGCAGAAAAAATTGAAAAAGTGTTTTTTTTCGAGCTGCTGACTGTGGAATTAAGTCATATTATGTCAAAATTTAAAATTGTGGCTTCTTATTCAGTGCAATATTCCAAAAATAATTCTAAAAAGATACATACATAGTTTCTTATTTTTTTAAAGACCTTTCTTAGCTAATGTCAAGGTACTTCTAGGTACACTAGGCGTGCTTTTCTCATTCGATAGTTTATGTCATTAAATTAGATATTTCTTAATTCCATATTTTGCTTTCTGAATTGAACTACTTTCGACGCTAGTTTGAGATTTCCATCTACAAGGAAGCGGAGATGAGACATCTGTAGTTAGAGTTCACAACGGATTGCGGTTTTCTTGCGGAATCTCTGCGAGAAACTCACTCTGCTTTGGATTTCTTAACTCAGCAAGCATTCCATACTATAACGAAAAATCTGCATTCTTTTGATCAAGTTGGAGCATCTCTTGTTGAATCCGAAACACAAACTCAAATAGTGAAGAACTGCATCTCCACTTTAAGAGATAATAAAAAAATAAACTCCACCCCGATTAAGAGACTTCGCAACAAATATTTCCTCATTCCTGAGTTTAATTGAAAAGCGGAGAACTAACTGTTTTTACCGGAGGGCGTTGAAAAAAGCTGTTTAAATTTGAGAACCTTTTAGAGAGGTTTTCTCTCAGACAAAAAGTGATGTTGTTGTTAAATTATTGCCTTAAAAATCCTTATGGACTGATGCACTCTAGAAGAAGACGGATCGATACCACAAATTATTCTGGTTACATCTTCAGGACCAGCAAATTCTGTGAACTAAAACCGGGAGTAAATATTCCAAATATCGAAAATTATATCTGGAGATGCCTAGCTCATAGTAAAACGGTACATAACTGATACAAAATATGCTGAAACTCTTCGGAATATAATTTTTTTGAGCAGTTTATGCGTTGAACTATGCTAAAAAGAACTATAAATGTGAAACTAATGATCCAAAAAAAGAACACGAAAAACTATCATTACTTTAATTTTACGTTTTAATTATTGAAGCCATATGAGCCTATATAAATTACCTTCTTACCCACCAATAAAAAAACCAAATGCATTTGAAGAACTCATTGAAGGAAATCGATCTGGTTGCCTTTTAAATTACCAATCAGCACATAACCTCAATTTAACAGTATTTATTTCGCTTTAACTCACATGCCTCTCATGTATTTTGTACAATTTACACTAAAAATAAATGCACCTCATTTCGGTTGCAATTCATCAAGTTGACTGAGATGAGGAAAAACCGTTGCAATTTAAATAAACGACCTAAATGAGTGGCAAGTAAACAATGGATGCGCATAACATCAGGTATCTATGTACCAGTAAAGCCAACAACAATAACCAAATGCACCTTGCCACATGCGGCAAACAGACCGATTGAGTCCCTAAAACAGAAACAAAAGTCGAAATTTCATCATTAAAATAAAAGTTCGCGTTGACCCACTTCAAACTGAGCGTAGCGTCGCCGACAACGATGATGATGACTGCGGTGCAAATGCGGACAGCAAGTGAACTATAGGTAATCGGCTGCAGCAGAAGCCGCCGCAGTGGTTTGTTGGAAGCAACGCGGATCCTTCAACAGTTACCGTAAATCTCCGTGGCTATGCTTGTGGCAGCTGTAAATGATGCGGTGATTTATGTGCACTCACCGATTTTGTGGCAGCCAAATTCGGCCGCGAGGAAATCACTCAAACGAAGCGAATCATTGAGCAATGAAGCGGTGGTGATTACGTTCCGTTGACCGCTGTGCGCAGTTTGCCAAATAACTGGCGATTTATTTTGCCAAACGCTTGAGGCTTTTAGGATGCGCCGAGCTTTCTTGGGAAATTCGGTAATTATTTTAACAATACAATAAATTTTAGGAATGTGTGCAAGTGTTAATGAGTAATCGCTGGATGTTTATAAGAATTTTGTTGTCGGAAAAATAAGTTTTCAACAATGAAGAAAATGCTTCATTTAGTGTAGAAACAATCGAAATGAAAGCTTCATTATAGAGCTTTCACTGTCGTCAGCTAAGAAGAGGTAAGCTGACAGATCATTTGGGAAGCTTACTGAGTAAAAAGTTACTTTTAAGGAAATATTTGGATTTTTAACAATGAAAAAACTCTTCAAAATTGATTAGTGAAAAAAGAATCTAAATGAAAGTTTCCGTATAGAGCTTTCACTGGCATCAGCTATGAAAAGGAGAGCTTACAGGTACTTCGGGAAGATTGCTGCTCTCAAAAAAAAAAGCTTTTAACAAATTTGAAGAGAAAATTGCTGTTAGTTGTAGGTTTAAGGCTTTGAGTTCACTTGATGAAAGCTCATTTTCGGATAAGACCTGGCACATATTATTATTATTAGAGTATATATACACAATCAGATTATCTAAAGTTTTATAAAAGCCCTGCCAAAGCACTCGTTTTTAAACTTTATAAGGGAAAGCTTTCTCAACTATCGCTCTACTTCGATTCAGGTGTGAATAATATTTGTAAGTTGCAAATCTACGAATACCCGTTAGAACTGATGGAAATGGGCCTCGAAACTTGAAAGCGCTGCGAAAAAATGGAAAATCTAAAGATATAAAGTGGAACCTCGATCGCGTCCTATTTTATAGTCAAAGATATGAAAAAATCTAAAGCAATTTCATATCGAATGCAGGCAAATTTAGATATATATTGCTAAGCTATGTGCAACTCAGGTCGTGTTGCAGTAATTAAATGCGCTGACTGAAAGCATGAATGCATGTGAAATGGTCAATAAAGAATGATTGAACAGCTAAAGCAAACGAAATATTCTATCAACTATATATAAGAATGATTTTACTCACAAACGCACATAACTCCATGTGTGCCACGTAGACAAAAACAACAACAAAATAGCATAAGAAGGAAGAGAAAATCAACAGATTGTCAGCTTCAAAGTGCTTTCTTGCAAAGCCGTACGCAACATACGCACGCGGCAAAGGAACAATTTTTAATTGATGTTGCACGAACCAGGCAGAGCGGCCAGAGCTTATGGCCAAAAACAGCCAATGCAACTGTAATGCATATCGGCATAGCACGCATACGCATGCATAAAAGTGACGCACGCATCTAAATGCCACTTCGCGCATACCGCAAGTGTGCGTGTGTATTGAACTAAGTAGTGCGTTGCTGCAACCCAGTAACGGAAAGCCTGTTGCACGCTCTGCAACCATATAGCGATGCAACGGATTAATTATCGCATGCGTATTCACTGTCAGATTTGTTATATGCGGACATTTAATTCCTTTCAGCCAATGTCCGATGCGAACAACAACAACAAAAGGCAGCGATATTGCAACGACAAGCTGGTTTGCGCGGCTGCATGTCTGCTGCTTGCGGCATATTGAATGTTGACTGTTGGCCGCTTGCTGCCCACATGCTGCCAAGCGATAAGTGCTGCTCTGTGGCAAATGGGGCTTGCAATTCAATTAGGCAGCACCGACAGCCGCCCGATAATGTGGTCGATAGTGTTGGTATTGCAACAACATTGAAATATTGCCGTGTGTAACAACAACAGCATTATTTGCATATGCGAAATATAGCAAATATAACGGTATCGATTTCCAATTGAAGTCGGAGCACGAAAACAAAACAAAAAGCAGCCGAGAAAAATCGTAAAATTTGCCAATTTCCATGTGCACTAATGGGAGCACTTTCTACATGGCGATCGGGTTTGTTTGCAACATTTGCTGCAAAATCAGAGCGCGCTCGCGGGTTGCGAGCGGTTATGTGAAAAACTCTTGGTATTATGATTACACTTGTGGTGAGATTTTTTGTGTTTTAGTTTAAGAGCGCCTCAAATTCACAGGAAACATAGATGATAATACAGCTTAGACTAGCTTCTTCGATATCTCTTATACCAAAAGTTATCATGTATTTACCGAAATGTTGTACAAATTGTTAGACTGCTTTTGATGTCGCTGTACTCTGAATTTAATGTGTAGAGTTTGTATATACAGTAAACAAATATATGTATATTTGAATAATAGCGCTATCTGTTGAGTCAGCCACACAACTTGTAAGTAGTGTTAGATAGGGGTGGACAACAGAGAGTGTATATAAATGTAATTGGTGGTTACTAGCGGTCTCTCCTTTATTTGTGGCATACGACTGGTGCAATGTAATACAAGTATTAAGGATCCTTAAAATTAAAAAAAGATACATTTTAAATTTTATTGACAACAGCGGCATCTATCGAGATAATATAGGTATGTACGTGGTGTGTTCACAAGAAAACGGGAATCGTAAAATTTAATATTGGCTGTAACGATTGCCCAGCCTCCATTTTCGCGACTACGTGTGACCTTTTCTCATTTTCAAAAAACAAGAGAACCTTTAAGGGCTGTCGTTAACGAGTATACGATAAATCGCTGAAAGAAAAGCTGTCTCAAAACTCGAGTTTAAGATGAGTCTCGACGATTGAAGTAGCGAATGGGGACAATCTTGAAGACGCCAACGTTAATGTAGATAAAAAAATAAATATTTTTTCAAAACACGAAAATTACCGTTATTTTTTGAACGCATCTCGTAAAAAATGTTGCCATATCGTTTCCAGTTAAGAAGCTAGCAAACACCAAAAGCAAATTCTAACTCACAGTGCTGTTTGAAAGCTATTTTGCAACAACAACAATCATTGCTCATCACAAAGTTAATGTGTGGCTGTGCACGACTGCCTGCTTTGCCACGCAATTACCAACTTATCCGTTGTCACATAGCGGTGTATAGCAATTTGTCGTCGTCGTCGTCGTCGCCGCCTGTCAGCCGCCAGCGAAAAAAGCCAAATGGGTGATGGCGCAAACACAACTGCAGCAAACCTTCAAATTCCCAACTGGCGAATTGCAAATGTTGCGACACAATCTAACATATGCCACAAGCACAAACCAACACATACACACACAACCACATATATGCAATTGCTCATAAGCATGCGAGTGTTGCAAGTGGCACGCCTGCTTCGTGGCACAATTGCATATTGCAACATGCTAGTAAATGAACAACAACAAACGCCCAAAAATACAAAAACATAAACAAATTATGCGTCAACGTTTGGTTTGCATAATGTGATTCCCCACCAAAAAAAAAAAGAATAAAAAGAACAACAACAACAGCAAAAACGCAACAATGGAGGTATCAAAAAATCAGTGAGCGCACAACAACAACAACGACAACAGCAGAAATCATGGGTGAAATGCACGCATGCAGCGGCGTCACAAGTCACCGTTGCCACCACTTCACTGTGCCACCAGCAGATTGCCGCTGAAGATGTCGTGAATTGACGATGAGGCGTTGTGCGGACACACTTTTTTTCGGCGCTTTTCGTTTTTTGTCTTCATTGCGCCTGAGCACTTTTGAATTGTCAGCTTGCCACATGCAACATGCAACTTGGCGACTCATTGTTTGCCAACGCCAGCCTCTAAAACAATAATAATTTTTGCATAATGCCGCGGTGGGGTGTCAGCGTGCGATGCTGGCCTCAGCGAAAACACCGTTAATAGCCGCCAGCAGCTGAGCTTTTACTATGCGTGCACCGCACATATATGTGCAATATGCCGAAATGTCATGCCTCACACACACATACATATATATGTATTCAGAAATAAATGTTTGTTTACTTGGGTTAGCCTGCGGCATCAGCAGCTTTTAACATGCCATCTGCAAATTAGTAATCGCACAAAATATCTTAAATAATCAAAAAATAATAGGAAAATGTCATAAAATATGTAAAAGTTATTATATAATGGCGGCATAACAATAAATTTCGCATAAAATAAAACGATTTTGATAAGATTATGATCACCAGAATTAGTTACTTGTGTTGTAATATGGTTGTAATGTTCATAATAAAGAATATTGCATAGGTAAATATATAAAAGCGGCGAAAAAATCAAAGAACTCACCGAAAATATGCAAATGTTGAAATGCTGTTCGGTAGCTAACAGCTTGAGGTAACTTTTCAAATAATTGAAACTTCTAAATTGGTTTCTTGCACGATTAACCTCCTACTGAGAGTTGCACATATACATTTTTAATTTTTACGAACAAGATGGTCCCCATACATACTTAGGTCGATATATTTATTTAGGTATACGAAGTGTGTTCAAATAATATCGGGAATTTTCGTTTTTTGAAAAAAATATTTATTCATTCGTCTATGTTAATGTTGTTGTCGCTGCTTCCGTCACTAAGCACTTTCTGGAGAAGGGACGTTTCCTGTCCAATTTCCACTTCCGTCATTCCGACAGCTCTATACCGAAAATCCGTCTCCGGTAAAATATTTCTGGTTGCTTCATTTCCGGTTCCGGCACATCATTCCCATATCTGGTTCCATCGGTTATCCCATACCTGGTTCCAGTTGGCTCATTCCGTTTCTGGATGCTCCACTTCCAGTTGCAATGACCAATATTCAGCCACCCCATTTCCGGTTCCGGCAATATCCTTATCTGCCGGTTCCGAAAACACATGTCCGGTTGCCCAATTTCCTGTTCGATCGTTCATATCCCGTTACCCCATATCCGATTCAGGTAACATCATTTCCGGTTCCGGATGTCCCATTTCCGGTTCCGGTAACATGATACCGGGTTACCCCATGAGGTCAATGACCCCACCCTGATCACGTGATGACATTTAAAGATCACGTGATATTTTTGTTTACAGGTCAATAACCCCGCCCAGATCACGTGATTTCACATCAAGGTCACGTGATATTTTTGTTTACATTTTTGAGTGAGGTCAATGACCCCACCCTGATCACTTGATGCCAATTCAATGTCATGTGATATTTTTGTTTACAGGTCAATGACCCCACTCAGATCACGTGATGTCATATCAAGGTCACGTGATATTTTTATTTACATTTTTGAGTGAGGTCAATGACCCCACCCCGATCACGTGAGGGTATTTCAATGTCACGTGATATTTTTGTTTACAGGTCAATGAACCCACCCAGATCACGTGATGCCAATTCAAGGTCACATGATATTTTTGTTTACATTTCTGAGTGAGGTCAATGGCCCCACTCTGATCACGTGAGGTCATTTCAAGGTAACGTGACCATCACGGAGTCTTTTTGATACCCTCACCTAGGAACTATTTACAGTAAGTTTAGATTCCAGCAATAAATATAGCCTATGTTACTCGAGGTGAATGAGGCTTTCGAATGGTGAAAGAATTTTTGAATTTTGCACAGTAGTTTTCGAGTTTATTCATTACAAACATACATAAAAATCTTTCCTCTTTATAATAGTAGTATAGATTTGGTATGAAACTAGTCGGTACCAAAAATGTGATTAGCGTATTTCTAGCTAATATAAGCCTGAATATATCGGTTAAAATATACAAGATACTGAGCATACTGATCTTTAACCAAAGTAAAGGTTACTATGGGTTTATCTCAATACTAAACAGAGCAGAGGCAATTAGCCTGTTAACTGGAATTTAAGATCAGCTGTTAACCAAATATGGTCAACATCAATAAACGACTTCGAACTAATAAGTAATAATGAATTCTGAAGGCAGACAATCATACTTTTCATTTGTGTTTAGTTGAAATTCGAATGAAAAGCTAATTAAAATTAAAAAAAAAATTATCCAATTTATTATTGTTTTTTTTATATATGAATAATAAATAATACATTGCATAATTTTCAAACAAAATATTTGCAAACAATAGAACTTGACCAGCAACAACAAGCAATGGCAGCAATGGGCGTGCAACAACTGTAAACACCACATTGACACCGCCAACATAGTTTTGCCCGCAGCAACACGAGAGAGAACAAAGTGCACGGCAGCCCAAACTCAAACAAACTAAGAAGCATACATGTGTGTATGTGCGTTTGTCCGTCCACTGGCGACATTAATAAGACTTAAAATTGCTGCCTGTGTTGACAAGGACCGTGTGCGAGGCAAGAATGGATGAATGCTTAGAATTTGTTGGCAGGAAATGCAAGGCAAATATACAGTACAAATGACATTCATGTCTGTGTGTGTGCTAGTGCCACTAATAATGAATTCAATTGCAGCGCAGTGTGGCAAGCGATTGCGACAAGTGGGCGGAGCAGGCGACGGCGACACGAATTTCGCCATTTGCTGCTGTTATTTGTTATTTTCGGCGGCTCTGTGCTCAAATGACAAACGCAGCAATCATAACAGCAGCAACAACTATAACAACAAATGCAGCAACAGCAACAACAACAGCAAGCAAGTGAAAATAAGCGAACGCTCTCAGTGGCAAAAGCGTCGTTGGCACTTGCCACATGCAGCGGGCTACTTTGCCGAACGGATGTGGGGCGTGTTGGCCGACTGTTCGCAATAATGGCCTCCTAATTATTATTTATTGCCTTGCATTGACGTCAATTGTTATTGCGGCATGTTATGGTTACGATTAGTGTTTTTGCGGCTGCTGCGCGCATACTTGTTGGTATCGCTGTTGTTATTGTTGTTGTTGTTGCAGCTGTACACATTCCAACGCCACAATTGCGCTGCCAAATAGCGCCGAACGCCGTTCAGCATTACAAATGCAATTCGCTTTAATGCCACTTTATGTTGTTGTTGCTGTACGGTTATTAATATTTTTATCGTTGTTGTTGTTGCTGTACTTGCGCTTTTGCGTTCTTATTTGTGTGTACATGCGTTCTTATTCATGTCTTATACATGTGTAATGTTTGCTGAAATTTTAAATTCTTATATTTCGCTCGAGCATTTTGCGTTATTTGCCTTGTGCACCGGCAATTTTCTCGGCATAATAACACATTTGGCCACAAAATCGATTAGCAAACGGGGCTGCCGCAACAGCAACAATAACGACAACAACAACAGCAGCAAGAGTCACAGTAGCGCTGCAACGCGCGCCACCGATTCAGCCAGAGCAACACCCATGATCCTGTGATTGCAGCAAGCAGCAGAGAATTGCGAAAAAATTGCAGCTAAATTAAAATTTTATAAGAAAAAAACAGAGAAAAATAATCGCTTCGAAAAACGGCAGCCGGCAGCTGGCAACCACGCTCAACACCTGTATGCCGTTGCTAGTTGACCGACCCAGCCGCAGCATGTGGTGGCGCTGCTGGCGCACACACGCCGCTCGATTTTTCAATTTTCCAATGTTTTTTTCTTAATTTACTATTTATTTTTATTTAAATCGCTTGCCAAAGTGTGCCTTGGCTTTTGCTGCTTTTATGCTAATTCACTTTATTTCTAATTTGCAATAAAATTTTAAGCAGCAGGAAAACCGAAAATTGGCACAGAATATCCGAACGAACCGTTTTTCCAAGGCGCGCCGTTACGCCGCTGAAGCGGAGCCGCAGCGCAAATTTAATTGAGTGAAAATTCATTTAAAGTGTGTCAAATTTTTTAATCGAAAATGGTTTGACAGCTTAATTGGCAGCGTTGACGGGTCAATAGCAGCGCTAAATTTAGTTCTTTAAAAAGGGTAAATATTTTGAAACGACATTTTGGGTAATGAATGCTTTTATAGGAACATTAACAGCATACATGTCTTAAGTCGATCTAAGGTAAAGTAAATATTTTTATTTCTGGTAATAATATTGATATTGCTTATGATAAAATACTCGTACAACTAAGCAGTTATTTTAACTCAATTATTCAAAATATGTTGCCTACCTTTAGGAGCGGAAGAGAACAGACGCAGATAATTTAGACATTACTATAATAATTAAATGACAATTGCGTTTGTAGAAGGGATGATAGGAAAGGGTAACTTTTTAATTTTAATGCTTTAGAAGTTTTTAAGAATAAATAAATAAAATATTAATAATTGCATACTTTTAGGCGCTATATATGTAAAGAGAGAGAGAGAGAGTATGCCGAGATGACAATGAGCGCCAACTTATTACATTTTCGAGTAGAAAAAGTACACAATTGTTACGGTAGATAACATTGAGCCATGAAACTGTTTTGTTATTAAATATTTGACTACAAATTCAGAGAAAATTAAGACTAAAAAATACAACAAAATTTACCATTTAATTGTGTTTTTGTGCTTTAAAAGCAAGAAAGAAGATCTGATGTGTGTGAGATAGTCTCACGTCAGCCTGCCTGTAAATGCACCCACCACTGCACTGCACTGCATATCGTCAGCATCAACACTATCACCAGTCACATGCATCTGCAGAAGAAACTGTTTCGTTGTCGCTTTGTGATAAATTCGCATCAACTGTTAGGCTAAATGAGGACAACACGATGCCACGACACGACGAGTCCGCTTGACGATGGACGGCAGCGCTTTGAAAACCAAAGCAAAATCAAATAGATGGACCATTGCCGTGTACGTACGTACATACAATCGAGATGCTTTGCGGGTATCAGTGACGCAAATCATTTGCGAGCCAAAACATGCGACGACGACGACGCTTGAACCAAAACTCGATACGGATACGCGAATGCAATGTGGACACTGAGTGCGACGTACATGTAGCGCGCATAGTCGAGCTGTTACTGTTATCTGTGAAATTTATATGCAACACGGCGAGCAACGAATTTGATTTCAAAGCTACAACAATGTATATGAGGTATTGCGGCAACAAACAGCGTTAGTAAGCGCAGCGGTCGCACATCTATCAGGCGCGCAATCGCCGCGGCTATATTCTAGACATTGCGATTTGTAGCCGCCGCTGCCGCGCGCCCCACATTCGTGCAACATTTGCGCGCCACATTGGCATTACAGTGCCTTGTTAGGTGTCACTTGTCCGCTGCCATGCATTCGAGCGCGTACGACGTTTGGCGGAAATGAGAACAAAGTTGGTTTGTTTGTTCATTTTCCTTATCTCTGCCGATTGCTGTTTCTTAATATTTGTTTGTTCTTATTTTTATTCTTTTTTTGTTACCGCCGCAATACTTATTTGTTTGTTTTGGCATGTTGGCTGTGATATGTGCGCGTCCAGCTATCGCTGCCATGCCGCTTATCTGATCTTCGCCGCGATCGCATCGCTGATAACAGTCCGGCAGCAGCAACGGCGTTAATCAGCAACAGACAAGCGCTTTGACTCTGGCGGCGGCAGCACTCACTCTTTTTTCGCAATGCGACTTTGACCTTCGGCCGCACGCTAACAGCTAGCCCTGCTTGAGTTGCGAGATCGGATCTCACAAATCGAACAGCAGCAAACGTATAGATCAACACCTCGGCCAGCTGTTGCAAGCAGCTTGTTGCATGCAGGTATGCTATTGGTATTTATTTAGGCTAGTAAGCGGTTGGTCAGTTTGCAGATTTGTGGCCGCCACAAGCAGCCATAATTCACGCCGCACAACGAACACCTCGCTACGATCGCATAAATTTCACAATTGATTTGTGGCGTTCACTTACTTAAGTTACTTCGTTTATTTGTTGTTGGCATTATTATTTGTTTTTTATTTATTTTTTATGCTGGTGTGCCACATATTTGCTGGCGTCGCATTGAGAATCTCACCCAACGGTCAAAAGCCAGCATTCAGCCACGCATTTGCTAATAAACAATTTAATGCGCTTCCCATATCTATCATCAACGCTGTGCAGCAATCCTTCTTCGGCACTCTTGTGACCGACCTATTTACGCGCTGTGGCAGTTGCCACATATGCACGGCATTAGCCAAAGTACAGCTACACAGCACGCCGGCCAACCGAAAGGCTGCGAATTGGCATTTCCTTTCTGTGTGGGGGTTTCTTGTGGCACAGTGTTTTATTATAGATTAAAATGAGCCAATCAATTTTTAAGGACAAAAAAACGCATTAAGTGATTTCTCTTGCCTACCTTTAGGCGGATTGCAATATAAGTTTTACGAATTCTGCAAGATTCAGTTTAGATTCCTTTGCGATTTGATTTCTATAACACAAACATGAAAGTTTCAGAGAAGATTGTTCGAGAAAACTATAACTCAGTTGAAGTTTTAGGTATTTCTTAAAACATAAGGACTAATAAATATCCATTTTACAGATTGATATTATCTTAAGTCCAGTCTAAAGGCAATTTAAATCAGTAACGAAGGTGAACGAAGAGATATTGTTGGTGTTTCAAAATTTCTGATAGCCCTTTTCTGAGTTGTGTATTCTATCGTCTCATATTGAGGATCAGTTCCACATCTTTTTGATCGTTTCACCGATACATTTCTACGCAGAAGTCCCCTCCAAGCACCAGTGAATTTCTTCGAAATCCTTCCTTAAACGGAACACAGTGCCTGTAGCAAAAATGCAGAGCTAGTATCTGCGCATGCCAGCCGAGGTACACATGTTTATGCGTAGAATCTTGTTGCTACACCGAAATAGCTGTACATATTTGCAATGCGACCTTATCGTGCGTCTTCGATTACGCACGCATGCTTGCGCTAATCTTGAGCGATCAATGCAACACCGCGAGGCAAGTGAGGGGCAAGTAGCGGACGAAACAGGCAACGGCATTCACAACAGCCACCACCAGAGACTCAAGCAATGCGAAGAAAAGATACGACGTATGTAAAAGCGAGGCAAAGCGCGTTGCAACAACAGCAAATGTAGAAAAAGAAGGCAGCAACAACAGGCAGCAGAAGTTAGCGGAAGACTGAGCCGCAGAGTTGATACACAACAACAACATTGCTGCCGCGAAGCAACGCACTCTTGCCGCCACAAAATGCGAGAGCAGAGCAAACAAAATGTTTGCATACTTCATTGAAGCAAATAAGGAGTCAAGTCGCGCGCAGGGGGCACCTGAAAAGCAATACGTGTGTGTGTGTGTGTGTGCGCTCAATTCAGTGGTGTTGCGCACAAAAATGTTTTCCAATTATTTTGCGAAATTGCCTCATTAATCATGGAAATGATAAATCGGCAAGTGCAGCGAGCGAAAAATGCAACAACAAGGTGGCCGCAAGCTATCTTCCAGGTATTTGTTGTTGGTCGAGCGTAGTTTTCTTTGTTTTTTGCTGTTTTTGGAATGCACCATAGGCAGCTGATTGCAGACGCCAAGCGTGGACCGCCGTGTCGGCCAAGCCAAGTCGAAATGTCGCATTCAAATTAGTTGCAATGTAAGCAACACACACATACATGCACTTTAGTTGTTGTTGTACATACGCTGTTTTTTTTTACAAAATAAAATATGTTAAATCGTGCTAAAATTTCGCCGTTTACGCACAACCAACAGGCGTCGCGCTGTTGCATTAAGTGGACACTCTCAACGTTGGCACTTTTGTATGCAAATTTTACGCATTCTCCTGCGTTGTTGTTCTTCTTGTTGTTGTTGTTGTTGCCATTGTAATCGTGAAAATTGCCAATACAATAACATTGTTATTTGAATTGTTGTTGTATTTTTTCTTTGCTTGCATATCAATCAGCGCTTTGCTGCGTTTCTCCTTGCGCATACTGCCAAATGGTGTGCTGCGGGGCGTATGAGTAACCTTATTTACATGGCATTGATTTGCATAAAATTTCGTATGAAAATTCAACAAAATACTGTTAAAAGCGCACAGAAATGGCAAAAAGAGATGTGGAGATAAAATTTTTGTGTTGTGTGTAGTGAATGTGCCTTGAGACTGCACAATGCTTACTTGTATTGAGGCGCAGGATGTGGCTTTTGGGCAGATCACACAGTGGAAATTACTTAAATTTGGTTATTTAACGGTGCAAAAATGGTTGAAGAAATATGCTATATTGATATATGAATATATCGAAAGATACTGTGCTATGAAATTAAGTGCAGGCGCACGGATACCATAATATATCTGAATTGTATACTGTCATTTTCAACTATATTGAGCACATTTTCTCCGATAATAGTTGTTGTTGTTACAGAAATTGTCTACAAATTTTGTACAAGCCATCGAAATTTTGTACAATTCAAATGTCACCTTATTTTTTGGACACAGCTTACTTTCTCAGTAGCATTCGCTAAGCTTAGAAACGTCCTTATAAGCTTGGCGATCTTCGTTTGTTAAAAGCTCACACTTCGTTGCTTGTTCGTGAATTCTTGGCCATAAAACAATACTGGGACGCTGCCTCAGCCTCCATATTCTCCATGACTGAAGACCGTATGGCGCTTTCCTATTTCCAAACATAAAGAGAACCTTAAAAACAAGCTTACGATAAATCGCTGAAAGGCCAAAAGGTATCCCAAAAATCGAGTTTGAGAAGTTTTTCGACGATTGGAAGAAGTGATATCATAAGTGCATAATACAGAATGGGGCTTATTTCGAAGGCGACAACATTAATGTAGACGAATGAAAAATATTTGTTGTCAAAAAAACGATTTTTTATTTTGAACACACTTTGTAGAAGCAGTCTGCAGGACTGTTCCCTCGATGGCTTGTTCTGTGCTCTTTCACACAAAGTGTGCTCACAAAACGACACGTATCTCAAACTCTAATGAATATTTTGACATGTAATTTGACATAAATGTGACTGACAGTACTACCAACCTAAAAAAAATAATTCTCCAAATCCTTCGACGCGCGCAGTTTAAATTCAAATGTCACCTTATTTTTTGGACACAATATACCACCATTATAAAAAATTTAAAATTTGGCCAATTAGATTTTTGCACTCTCATACAACTAAACTAAACAAAGCTTTCAATCATAACGCAAACGAAGAAAAACAAACAAAATTGGCATTGGGCTACCGCAGCGTCTAGCTTATCGGAAACGCGCATCGCGCAAGACATTACCGCAATAGAAATTTAACACATCGAACTAGGGTATACAAATAGTATTTCTAAAACACACTTCCAAACACACGCGACTGTCAACTGTCACACTGTGCAAACATATTTATATATTACATATGCATATATAAGTGTGTGTAAGTATGTGTTGTTGTATCTGATGCTAATCATCGTCGCAGCAGCACATCCTTTCCATCATCAGTTGCACAGTTGCTGTTGCAAGCAGCATGCGAGTGCAGCTTGCCACAAGACACTTGGATGTTGTTATTGCAATTGAGGCATGACACTCAAAGCACAAGGCGACACAGCCAGATGAATGGCGCATGGTAGTTGCATGCATTTGCATGTGCAAACAAGAGGGTGCCAAGCGAAATAAAAAAAAAATAAACAACAAGTTGCAAGTGGCGGTCAGCATATTCTAAACTGCGCGTTGCTGGTGTCGCGGTCAAAGCTTCAACAACAATATGTATACCGTACTGAACTGTGCCGTGTGTTGCATGCAACATAAGGAAATGCGGCAGCAATTTTTCCTTCATTCATTATTTATAGCAGTTTGTGAGTCAGTGTCAGCGTAAATAAATAAATAACAACAACAATAACAACATGCAGCTTAGTCGACACCAACGCAGAGCCAGAGATGGAGACGGTGCTGCGGAGCTTTTGTTGCTCCGCTTTTGCTTGTCAGCTTATCAAAATGGTAAAATATATATTGGAGATAAAATTACAACAACAACAACAGCAGTAATCGTTTTCATCTTACGCTATTTGTTGTTGCACGCCTAACGGTGCTACATTAGATTAATTTCTATTCAAATTTTTATTACCAAACGACTTGCACGACAACGGCAACGGCCATGAAGATGACGCTGTGTGAAGATGATAGCCGTGTTGCAAGGAGGTACGTAGAAGACAGAGCCACTAGCGACAACGGCCACAGCGGATGTGCCAAATGAAATGGCTATAATAATAATAACAACAACAACAGTTTCTGCAGCAGAAAAGAGAGCAAATACCACAAATCACAAGTAGCGTTCATTGCTCCAATAAGTGGCCGCTCCAACCAACATATGACGAGTCCATGCGCTCGCCGGCCTCTGCAAATGCTAACTGATCGTCATCGTCTGCCTATCTGCTTGCCTACCTGTCGGGCCATCGGACCGTTCGTCTGTCCATGTGTCTGTCTGTCTACCGACCTGTCCATTCATTTCTGGCTATTAAGTCGCCTACTTAAAAATTCAAAACACATCAAATAGCTGAAAGAATTGGTGCAGCATCCGCATGTGGCAAGTAGTAAGTGCTCTCCATTCTCGATGCGCTGCCATGAAAGCCAGCCGCTTGGGTAACGGAAGGCGTGCAATGTCTGCCGCATCTGCGTCTGCCGAGTGACATAGCAAAAGCTAATTAACAGCATCGTGCAGCAACGGTGGCAGCTACAGCAACAACAACAACCACAGTGTGCTGCAGTTTACAGTCATCGAACGGATAACTCAAATATTGCAATATTATGGCGCTCGCGGGGCGTTGCATGGAGTGTCGCAAAGTAGAGCACTTTCTGGAGCATCTTAAGCGCTCGAAAATGGGAGCAAACGATGTACTTGTTGTTATTGCCGTTTTAATGCGTTGCGTCGTCGTTGAATAGTGCGTGTATCCATAAATAATCCGACCTGTCTGTCACATACTCGTAAGCTACGAGCGATGTTGAAGCGAAAGGCTGTGAAAGAAATGGAACTGGAGCAATAACAACAACAAAAACTATGAAGACTATTATAGCAGTAATGAGAACAAGCCACGGAACAGGGTGCTCCGAAGGATGTTACTAAGTAATTTCATTTCTGCGGTCGGTGCAACTGGGATTATACTATCACAAATGTTCCCATATTCCAAGGAGCACCAGATATAGATTCTGATTCCTAAACTAACTCGGAAGACTCTCCATAAATGTATTTTATTTTTAGACACAATTGAATTGAAATAAGAATCCAGCCGATTTTGCTTTTAGAGAAAAGTGTAACACCGATAGAGACCGCCGGCTCTGAAAACAGTTGAATGCTCTTATAAAACTGGAAGCGACAATATATCTGGGACTGGATGTACATTTCTACAACCCTAGTAAACTAGCTCGAAGCTAAAAACTAAAGGCTTTTAAGTACTGAATACAATAGCTATGAGCCAAAAGAATCCTAGATCTAAACATATTCCTCGAGAAATATCTTATACTCTTTCATATCATAATTATAGTAGCTCTGAATCTTCGATACCTTAACTCATCTATTTGAAAGCTTTGAGCCTTGGAACTATCGAACACCCTGTACTTACGACAAAGAGTAAAAAAAAGCTAAAACGCACAAACCTTTACAGCCATTATAGAGCATCCATTGCACTCAATGAAGTTAGTAAGATTATAGAAAAATGTCCAATGAACATGAAAATTCAATAAAACCGAAGCGCAACCGAGCAGCGGGTGACAAGCGGCAACGAGTGGTCAAGCAGTGAATGCCGCCTAGCAGCAGTCAATGAGTGACCGCCACTACATACATATAGATAACTGCGAAAGCGTAATGATTTCATGATTTTATGTCGTCACCGTTAAGCGCTGCGGAGCTTTAAAGCGCACGACTGGTTGAAGGCGGTGACAGCTATAAAAACGAAAATGAATTGCGAATAATTAAAATGTGCAACAGCAACAACAGAATGCATAACAACAACAACAACTTACACTTACTTACAACAAAAACAACATGAAAAACACACAAATATTACCACAACAACAACAATGAAATTTACCGCGCAATTGTTGCGTTGCATTTTCATTGAAACCATAAAGCGCAGCAATTAATTTCATAGCCGCCAAATGCAACACTGTGACGCGCCGCAGAGAACATGTAGCAGCCAACTGTCTTGTGAAATTTATCGTTCGATCGGCGGGGCGTAGGCGCACGCTCGCATTCTGGCCATTAGCGAAGAGTGTAGTGTGACAGTTGTGTTATCACTTTGTCAGCGACAACGACATTATAACGGTAACATGTTGCATGCCACACCAAAACGCCGCACTGACAGCCCAACAACCATGGCGGCGGCTACAATAAAGTACAATTAGCAGGATTGGCGGACAAGCAACATTTTTTTCAATGAAAACTATTGAAAATGGATTGTATGCAGATTTAAATAAAATGAATGAGAATTAAGACTATAAATTGCATACCCATTTAAAAGCTAATAAAATCGTTTTATAGGAGCTTGATAATTAAAGCCGACAAGCTTCATCGTTTATACAATTTAATTATTTATGTGTAAAGAGACCTAACCTCATTCTAAATCAGTGAAGGAATAGGCTGCCCACACAGATAATGGGAACAAAAACACTCAAAAGATATTCAGTTTGAATTTAAAACCGCGAAAACATCAGCGAGAAACCGGGATCCCAAGACACCGAGTTCTCAAAACCACTATTAGGAGACTCTCAAGATAGTATATGATTTTACTCTTTATTTAGATACTCATGGAGTTTACTCAACGAACCCTAAGTAACAATATAATATTATTAACACGTCCAAAATATACAGATTGTATAGTAATCGCTCGAGATAGACGTAATAAGCTCATACATTAAAAAAATAGTAATTCAAACATTTTCCACTTACCTTTGCAAATGTCCCTCGACGCCCGGCGGCAAGCTACCATCGGATACTATATAGACCGGTTGTCCACCGGCTGTTCCTGCGCCGGCATACTGCAAACCACCTTGCACCACGACCTGCCCATCGGCAACTAGGCCACTCAAATCACTGCCCGAATAGATTTCCAAACCCTTTTGATCGGTTGTGGTCGTGTATATAACCGTTTTATTGCCATCATTGTAGATCAGATCGATATGCTTGTCGGTTGGATACATTTCCGACTCCAGCTTTGTTGCAACAGGCAAATGCGACAGTTGCTTCCCAGCATCCGGACCAGTTGTGGTGTAGAGTATTTGTTGGCCACCACCGCTTCCCGGCGGTTTCTTCGGATCATCATATATGTCCACCTCTGCTTTGACAACATTCTCCGGCTCGTAATGCTGCAGCATTGATGCATCCAAGGGCGATGTCTGATACACGCCATGATCATTGGCCATTTTCTGGGCTTGATTGAACATCGCAGCGGCGACAGCGTTATCGCTGGGCATCAACTTGGTCGGATCGCTGACGATGCGTGTGAGTATGTGTTCACCGGCTTCATTACGTGACAGTATGTGATGTTCGCCGTTGACGATTTCACGTGAAATGATTTGTTGTTGCTCGCCATTCGGACCGACAACGCGTATTATCTGATTTTCATCGAATTCGATCTTAGCCAACGGCTGATTATCGGTAGCTGCGGCCGCAGCAGCAGCAGCCGCTGCCACAGCTGCTTGTTGTTCATTCAATTGGGCGACCATGCGTGCATCAATCACATGCTCATCACTGGTGACGGTGGCACCGGAGCCCACCGTCGGCAAGACCACCTTGGGACTTTCGTATATGAAGACTGCGTCCTTGTCGTAGAGTTTCGACGAGTCGGTGTGTAGATCGAGCACATTGACATTTGTCATGGTGGCCAACTCGGGCTGTGGACTATCGGGGGAGCGATGCATTAGTGTTAAACCGTTGGCGTTGGCGGCAGCTGCAGCAGACGTTGTCGTCACAACGTTGGTCACAGTAACACCGGGTGGTAGTGAGACACGTGTGGGGGAGCTGTGCAGTTGTTGTTGGTGGTGGTGCTGATGCTGCTGATGTTGATGTTGTTGTATGGCAAGTTCGTTTGAAGTGATGACACTAGTAGTGGCAGGCGATGCGGACATCTTATGCTGCTTATGCTTAAGCTCCAGCTCGGCGCACAAGTCACGCCGTAAGTATTTATATATAAAAACTAAAGCTTAAATTGTAGCTGTGTATTTATGTTGTATGTATGCAGCTTATAGGGTTGCACTTTTCAGAAAAGCTTTCGTGCGTTATTAGTGCTTTTTACTTTATTAGATGTTTCATATGTTGTTAGCAGCTTTCGTGCGTTATTAAAGCTTTGTCGGTATTTAGAACTTTCGAGCGCTTTTCAAAAGTGCATTCAAAGAGCTTTCAATAGTTGCTGGAAAGCTTTCTGTTTATTTGATATTTGTTATGGCCTTCAATATGCATACGCTTTCCTGTTGTGATTTTTATGAAAGCTTAGGCGTGTCCGTTACTATAGAGTATGTTTAAAACGTAAGTTCTTATAATCTTAGTTCATTAATCTTACTGCTAATGTTTGCGTTAAACTCTTGGAAGCTCTGTTCTTAACTAAGTTAATGTTATTAAGTATAAGGTTTTCTTAGAAATATATCATATGTCGATTTTTGTTTAAAACTTTTTTGTTGTTTTGTTTTGTTTGTAAAAAGGCACTAAGAATCTCAGTAGGATTGGACGGAATTCGTTGCGTTACGTTACATTACGAATTGTTACGTTTTAGCTGCGTTTCTTTGTTTGTGTATGGCACTTGTTGTATTTGTATTGCGCATTTGAAACTTTGCAATATTTTTCAATAATTATTTCTCTCCCTTCGGACTTCTACATAAAAGTCAGCATCAAATAACAGTTGGGGCATTCAGATGGTCTGTATGGTTTGCGGCGGCAATGGTTGTTGTTGAGTTGTAGACCTATAAAGATAAAGAAAAAAACAGTTAAAAATTTATGTTTGCCAAGATCATATAATATAGATTTTTATTCAATGAATGGCCGAGGTTTCCGTAACCCTCAATAAAGGATGCAACTGACTTCTAAAATAACCGTTTAATGATAAAGTTTTAAAAAAAGAATGTTCCAAGCCTTAGGTGTAGGCTTTGGGAGACATATATTTCACAGTTGTTCTGAAATCCTTAAAAAACATATTTGCGAGCATCCACAGGATCCAGAGCTGGGAAGGTATATTCCACAATAAGACCCGACTTTAAAATCGACCTCTGAAGTGCTTCATATTAGTATTCACCATAGGTTTATTCTTCTTTATAAAGCTCTCCCCACTGAAAGTAAGGTCTAAATAGTCAAGAGGATTTCAAAATATTTGATAATACAAAAAGTAAGAATCAGGGACTAAGAAGATAGTTGGAAACAGCTTGTATGTTGAAAGAAGCTCAAATTATTTTAACTAAAGCCTTGCTAAAAAGACGCCTCTACGCTTCTGTAAGCTTCTCGAAGGTCCTCCTACCCTCTCCTATTTATTTTATTTAGCCCACAATTCAACCATTAATTTTCATTACATTACAACAACAATAACAACACGTTCTTGTAAGCCACTTGAGCTAATTTTGTCATGTTTCGTTTTTGTACTCTTCGTTTTGTTGACCTTTGTCTGCCATGCAACGCCACCCCGCTGTTAACAATGGCGCTAAAACACGAGTCTAAAGCAACAGGAATGCGAAATAAATGAGCCACCGTCGAACGAACGAGGTGCAAGCAGCTGAATGAACCGAGTGAGTAGAACCTGGCGCTGATGGTGGCCAAATTCCTTGGTGCAACATGAAATGAGCAAACAAAATAGAAAGAGAATGCAGCTAATAGCCACTACCTACGCAGAGCGTTACTTGTAGCGCACCTAGTGCACGATCACTGGGACCATAACAACAACAACAATGTCAACAAATGAAATGCAGCGAAGAAATATAATAATTACTCGCATTGGTGGGCAACAGGGTGTGGTGTGGTGTGATGTGGCAAGATGCGGTGAGGTGGGGTGTGGTGGGTAGCAACGTTCGGGGCACACAGTAGAATGTGAACTGACTGCAAGAACGCCACGAAAAGCTCGTAAATAACCAAATGCAGCATGAAGGTGCGCACATGGGGTGAAGTGGGCAACAACAACAGCAACAACAACCAATTGCAAGGCATTAAAACAACTAAGGCGACAAGAACGAAATATGCAACGAGCAAAGCTAAATAATGACTAGCAACAAATGAAAAAGTATCACTAACAATGGCAAAAATAGCAAGCGGGCACAACAACAACAACATGACGTGACTACACGCTTAAATATGCATGCAATGCCACAGGCGACAATGAACACCAAAGCGACACCAAAATAAAAACAACAACAACAAGATAGTGGCTTGCAGACACTCCAGCAGCCGCGGCAAACAGTTATCAACCGCAGCGAGCAGCTAGTTAAACTGACCGCAACAACAGCAGCAGCAGTAACAATTTGCATAAAACACATACCACCAACAACAACAACAACAGCAACAGTATCATACCAACTGCATAAAGTCTGGCATGCATTGCGGCAACAACAACAACAACAACAATATTGGCCACGACAATGGCATGTCGCGCTTGTCGCCTTATTTATGTGCGCGTGTTAAATGCCGTCAACCAACAACAACAACCACGACTCTCTACAACGCTTCCACCATTCACCACCACTTGTTGGCAAACGCTCTAGCGCGCTTTTCCACTAGCGCAGTTAAGTAAAAAATAATAAATTATTTTCAGCTTCTCAACAACGCGAAAATTGCCTGCAGCGCAGTTGTCATATGCACAAACACAAACACACACACATATATATGTATACACACTCTCTAATACAAACTCACACATTTGCAGTCACATGGAGACTCGCGCATGGCACCTATCATTGTCGGCTATGGCAAATGCAAATGCTTTGTAGCAAACCGTTTTAGCTGCTGGTATGCTATCAACAACAACAAATAATAAAAAAAATATCTAGTTATACACTACCAATCAATAGCCGTTAGTCTTGGTTATATTTGTCCAATTGAGCGGTAAAATTGCGCAGCACACCACAGCCGTGACCAAGCGAACGTTCAAATGTTAAACTTTAATTTCCTTTTCGCTTTTTGTTTTCAAAGCCATCTACTTGTACATATGTTATTTCTTGCATTTTTCTGCGGAATTTTTTAATTGTTTGCAAAATATTTTACTGATTGCTGCGTCGCCATTTGTTGTAAAACCAATTATTTAATTGCATTGTATATGTTAGGAATGATTGCAATCGATAAGACATAGTTTGCGCTAGAGTATGATCGTATTCGTTGCATACTTACAGGGGCTGAAGACAAATTTTGAGTTTTTGGAATATTTTTGTCGTCTCTTGTGGAAATGTTATTGCAATTTTCGAGGAATTAAACACATTTGAAATATCTATATTCAAAGTAATTCAAAATTTTATATGAACATGAATATGGTGTGTTCAAAAAATAACGGGAATTTTAAAATTTCGCACAAACTTCGTCGCTTGTTTGTGAATTCTTGATCAAAAACTATACTGTAAAGAGCCTCCATATGCGCCAAAAATGACTCCGTGTGACTTTAAACTATTTCTAAAAACAAACAAGCATACGAGGAATAGATGAGAAAGCCAAGGGATATACCAAAAATTGAGTTCGAGAAGTGTTTCCATGATTGGAAAAGGCGCTGGCATGAGTGTATAATATGGAATGTGGGCTATTTTGAAAGCGACAACATTGATGTAGATGAAAGAATTAATAGTTTTTGTGAAGATTCCCGTTATTTTTTGAACACACTTCTCATATTACTTTATATTAGGTTGGCAAATATCCGCTTTTTTGCTCTTTGTTCAATGCTTTATAAAAGGTGTTACAGTGATCGGATTTAGTTCAAATTACGTTCGATAATCTGTTTCCATCTAGACGGCAACTTCATAATATCCCCCTCATAGAAGCCCCCCTACTTATTTGCGAAGAACTCGGACAGCCATTTTTCACAAGCCTCTTTTGAGTTCAACTTTACACCACCCAGGGCGTTCGCCATGGACAAGAACAGGTGGTAATCACTTGTCCGGGCTATGTGGTGGATACGATAAAACCTCCCTGGTGTAACACTACATCCTTCCTGTTGGACAATTCTGGATGCTTCTGGTCGATCGCCTGCTTCAAGCAGTCTAGTTGTTCGCAGTAGATGGTAATTAAGCGTCTAGCCATATGGGAGCAGCTCATAGTGGATGATTCCCTTCCAATCCCACCAAACACACAGCAAAACCTTCCTGGCCGTCAATCCCGGTATCGCCACTGTTTGGGACGATTCACCGGCCTTCGACCACGACCGTTTTCACTTGATATTGTCCTATGTGATCCATTTTTCGTCGCCAGTCACCATCCGAAGGAAAACTTTAAAATAGCGCGAATTTCGGCGTTAGTGAACTCCATGTTTATACGTCTATAACTGTTGAACGCAATAGTCAAACTCTGTCGTTTTGTAGGTTATGTCAAGACCTTTCAAAGATGTATAGTATTGCCAGATACGAGCTCTGTAGCGCTTTATACATAGCCGCGAAATTCAACGCGAAGACGGCAGGAAGATATTTGCCAACCTAATATATAGTTTTACTTTCAATTTGATTTATAGACCTCATATGAATCGTTCAACTACCAACATCTCTATAAATTAAAATAATATTGAAGATGTGAAAGAAATTGTGTTCAAAAATATTCATGAAAGTCTTATAGAGTTAGCAACTCTCAACATCTGTTATAGTACAATACAGTACCTTTGGAATATCTATTCGAAGCCACAAAGAAGATAATTTCCAATGAAACACAAATAAGGATTATAGTTATCTGCACCTATCGCTCGCTTGGCTGTTTTTTCTTTTTTAGTCAAATATATGTTTAACAAATAGATTGACCTTTCCAGACCTTTACCAAATATATGGAAAATTATAATCATTTTTAACGCATTTCCTAACCTCAAAATTAGTCTACAAATCTTTTCGAGTTTGACTTAAAGAAAGTTCAGATAGGGCGAAAGGCGTTTTCTTTCTCATATAAAAAATTTTATTTATAATTCTAACTCGGGAAAATTCTTCTGAAAAAACAATGCAGTTTTCCCACATACATTTTATAGCCACTACCTCTAAGTTCAGCTAAACTAACCCACAACAATCACATGATTATTAGCAAGAACTTCTTTTGCCACTTTCAGCAATTCTTTCGTTTGCTTTCTAAGCCACTTTTCGCCAACAAAGCGTTACACTAGGCATTTCCACGCATTTTTTTTGCTGCCACAAAGCTGTCTGTCAACTACTACTTTTTTCCTGCCCTCACAACTTATGACGACGCTCCAAAACAAATCATAACCTACACCAATTTCAAAACAATCACATACCATACCGACTGACGAATAGATAACAATCAATGTGACGAGTAATCCATCACACCAAAGCGGGCAACTTGTAGTAGCCAAACAACAAAGAATCAAACTGTCAGCAGACGTCGCGCACAACCGGCTGACGGGACAGCCACACAACTAAATATACTATATCTAGATATATGTATATATGTAAGTATCTAGAATGGCGTGTAGTTGACTCGTTGTCCAACCAGACAATGACGTCGCGCATCAGTCTGACTGCTGACAAGCCAATTCAATGGCAAAGCGTTTTGCGCGTGGCTGGTGGCTGATGGCTGATGGCTGGCAGCAAGAAAAACTGATTAGTTGTAAGTCAAGTATTTAGGAGTGCATGGTTCGATAGGGAAGAGGCGAGCAAGAAAAGCAGCAGCGCACATTGTTGTTGCTGCACTGTAGTTGTTGTATGCCTTTATCATTTTTTCTAAATAGTTCAGTGATTATTTTTGTTATCTGTGCAATCTAACAATACAGTGCGCTAACTAGAGGCCGCTGCGCTTACACGGACTGCGTTTGTATTTGTGTGCGCGCGCATGCGTGTAAGTCGTTTGCTGCCATTTCTGGCCACGCCGCATGCATTGTTAACTACTAGTTTTCATCATTGATTTCCAATTATTGACAACGCGATAATGGTTGTGCATTCATTTCATTGTTTGTTTTTTATTTTGTTTATTGTTGTTGTTGTTGTTTGCTAGCTCAATCACATCATATTTGATGCTGCAGCTGATTGTCGCGTTGACTTTTTTGCCGTCTTTCTGCCAAATACCAGCCTTTTTTGCCTCAACGCTTGTGTCCATTTTAGCCGTTGGCCATTACAGGTATGTGAATCGCAATTGCTGTGTCGGACTCAGTGCGCTCCAGCAGCCACTTGAACACTACACATGTTTGTACGCCACAACATCTGCAAACCGTTTGCGGCCATTGAACTCCACCGCAAGTCAAACAAAAGTGGTGCGCCGATACACTCCATCAACTTGGCTGCCACTTAGCGGAGAAAAAATATAAAAAAAAACTGAAAAAATTTGCCGCTTACAAAAATCGTTTTCTCATTAACTGCTTGCGCTTACAAAATAGACACACAAAATTACAAAAAAAAATAACAAAATAACAAAATTTTCTCATTAACCGGTGGGGGTGTGTACCGCTGCTGTTCGGGTCAGGCCGCACCTCTCTATGTGGTATTAAAATTGACGCCCCTTGCGCTTCCACCGTTGCGGCTAACAGCTGAGCGCGCTGTCAAACCAAAGTGCCGTACGTTGTTGCTGTTGTTGGTGGCGGTAAAAAAATGTAATTTGTTTGTTGTAAAGCGTGAAGCGCGAACGCGCGCGCTCATTCAAGCTTTATTTTGGCATGTGAAATTTTTGTTTGCTATCGGTTGTTGTTGTAGCCGCAAACGTGGCACATTGCCGTCAAAACGCTTGAACTTTGCACAATTTCATGCCGCCTGCTTCAAGTCATCAACAGTTTGCTGTACATTGGCTATGTTATTAGATTTGGTATTTGCTATTAGTTATGGTTGTTGTTGTTGTTCATTTAGGTTATTTAAAATTAAATTTTACACAGTTTTTTTTTCTCACATGCCACGTCTCTTTGGCATTTCGGAAAATGAATTCTTGTGCATGAGCATACATTAAAATGCCTTCGAAATGCCCTCACGAAAATATTAAATTTTGTTACTTAAAGTATTTGTTGTTGTTGTTCTTTTGGTATTCAAAGTTCAATATATTGTAACTGTAATAAAATTGTGTAATTTGCTTGAGTAGTCGTTAAAGTTGTTCAAAGCATACATAAATTATAAATTAAAGTGTATACCAACTGCTTTGGCATTTAAGACAAAAGACTTAAGCAACGAACTTCTCTGAACTCTGAGTGTGGTTTATTGTTGTTACTTTGCTATTTATTTCATTATTGAAATCAAATCCAATAAAGCAAAGATATATATGGCCAAGCTCATAAAATCACGTCTAACCTTAGCGGCTGTTATAGCCAAAGTAAAGTCAATGAACGCAGCTGAAAATTTAATCGTACTTCAGGGGCATGTATATAAATAAAATAAGAAAGAGGCAATTGGACTCTCCAAATCCGTGAAATTTTGATATCTAAAATTACCGATATATATTTTAAATTTTTGTTCATACGACTTATCCGATGGATGGCGCTATAGTCAATATATATGTAAAACTTTATTTATCGACCGATATTGATATTGATATTTAAAATATTCTATAGTTTTATGATCAGAAAGAGGTTACTGAAAGTCATCTTTCTTCATATTGTATATGTATAAACATATTTTTTTCTAATTTTTTCGTAATTGTCTGTTATTAGAGAAATTTGTATCCCCCACCGGCAATAAAATTATGTATATTGGCTTCCATGTAAACTTTTAGCGACATTCTTTTAATATTTTCTGCACTAAAACCGACCTAAAATCAACTTACAACGTTGAAATCGATCTCAAATCAAAAAAGCAGTGAAACAAAATATATAAAATTAATACAAAATGAAGTTGAAGGACTCTTAATCTCTGCTAGATCATAAAAATACATTAACAACAAAGCATTGAAGCCAAGAGCTTATGGAAGGTGTTTATTGTTATTTAAACACTTAGCACATTTTCGCAACTCAATTTTCTAGGTCAAGAGCAATTTACTGTTAATTCAGTTCACACTTAAAACTTAATAAACTAATTGACACAGTTCGAAATGAGTAATCAGCAAACAGTTAGCTGATAGTTTCGATTGCAAATCGATTAGAGTTCTTTTAATCAAAAATATGTATGCTCCAATTTCTAAATGCCCAAAGCACTGAAGAGATATAGAAATATGAATAAGACAAAAACAACTTGTTAATCGAATTGAAGAAGTTAAGTGAGAACGTTGCTGATGTCTCGCTGAGTGTTGCAGAACGATATATGACAAGCTGGTGAACTCTAAGCGACATATAACACTAACATAATAACCAGTTACAAACCGAAACTGACCTCACCCACTTAGCGACTTACAAGCTGATCAAGTATATAAATATGTTTGTATATTTGCAGTTTTATATTTGTCTGAGAACATAACACGAAACGCCAAGTGTGGCAGGCAAACGAGTTTCATGCCACAATAACTACAACAACAACACAAACAATAAGTCCAATCAGACTGAGACCGGACAATAGCCAACAGCTACCAGTTCACCTCTTTATTACCTACGCGCTGCTGTTGTTGTTGTTGTTGTAGCTATTGGCACTGAACTTTCCTACTGCCAGCCTGTATTTATAATAAGTGTTTGAACTGCTCACGCACACATACACATTCAAACAGGCATTCCAGTTCGAAAGCGGACAGTTAGCAAGCGTGAATACCTCAGCCAGCCAGCAAGCACCCGGAGAAGCGGTCAGACAGCGCCAGCGTTAAAGACATCATCAGCCAGCATGAGCGCACTGGGTCAAGGATTACTTTGCCGGTACCAGTTTTCGCACGCTCGCTCATTCACTCACTCACCAATGAGCTGTTGCTTAGCTGCTCCTCACACACTCTCACACTCACTCGTCCTGCTCGTTGCAGTGAAACATGTTTTGACACCGGCGCTGCTGAATTTCTTGTTTTTGCGTAGCCATTAACCAGAATGCTAAATCAAAACAAATGTAACCGACCATTCTTGTTTTTATCAGCAGCAAACGAAAATAGATTAGCAGCAACAGCCAGCAAGCAAGTAAGCAACTTGGTGCGGGTGGCCAACAATAACCAAACAAAAGGCAACGAGAGGAGCAGCCAGCGGGGCGACGTGACAACGAGGAGGCGACCGGTCCGTTCGATTGGAGTTAATCAAGCGGCTTGACTGGGATTTGGCCCAGCAGCAGCAGCGTCGCCGCTTCCATTTGCCCCGTTTGACACTTTGTCGGCGGTCGTTCGGCATCGCTGCGAAGGAGTCAAACTAGTTGGACGGGCACGTGTGTGTCCCAAACTGAGAATCCACATTCACTGTCATTTGTTTTTGTTTTTGTATGTGTGTGTTATTATTGTTATGTTCTGCTGCTGCTGCTTGACACATGTGGCCCAGAAACCTGTTTAAATTACCTTCGCAAAATATCCTGATTTCAAAAGTTGACCCTGTGCCGATATGGGCTGGTGCGCTCACACGCTTACACACACACATCTGCATAAATGATGAATGTGCATATGAGGTGTGTATATTTGTTGCCAAACCTTATTTGAGTTCTTTGTGTGTGACACACATGTTTCGAATACCCGTTTAGAATGACACAGTTTTGCTTGGATCATAAATAAAAGGTTAATTGAAGTGTCACCTGAGGGGTATGCAGTTTCACACGAAATTCGTGAAAATTGTTGTATTTGAGGGCGAAAGAAATTTAATTATACATAAATGATTCATACAGTATGATGATCATTGATAAGATTCTACTAATATTCCTATATTTTTATTATTTATATTTTGACTGGTGGCAACTCTGTTGTTAATTAAACTTAAATTTATATATTTTTTTCATAATTTCCGGAATGCTTTCTTTATAGCCCAACTAGTGGCGCAAGCTTTGTATTTTTAATAATTTTAATTTAATTAATTTATATAATACATATGTGGCAACTCTGCTCCAAAATTTATATAGGCAGAATACTTTCAAACCAATTTTTCAACTTTAAAACGCTACAATTTTCACATACTTTTTATTTTTATTGTTTGCCTATTTTAATTTTCATTAAGATGGCAACTCTATTCTAATAAAAGTATATAATGAAATTGAATGCTTCCCGAATATTTTTCTGAAGCTTTGCTTTAAAGCCTCATATTTTTATATTAGTTTGCGAGTTTTTAGAATTATTTAAGATGGCAACTCTATCGTAATAAAGCTATATTTTTGAATTGTATACTTCCAGCACATTGTTCAACAATCTTTCCTCAAACTGTTTAACATATTTCATATTATTTTTCCAATTTTTCTTTTGCTGAATATGGCAACTCTATTGTGACCAAAAATCATTGATTTTTTTCGTTTAGTTCGAAAATGTTAACAAAATCCACATTGAGACCCAAAAACGAAAAAAGAGTTCTTGATTCTTGATCCTCGCGGTCTATGTATGTACGATAACCTTCGTTTTTGAATTTAATTTTGGTTCTTTCGCCCCACCACTCAACATTCCCGACAATTTTCTGCCTTATCATACTCATTCGCTTTTAGTACAACCCTTCATTATCCGTTTTTTCACTCCATTCCTTCGCACTCATACACATTCATCTATATAAATATATATGCCACTTTCCGATCAAAGTTTCGTAAACTTAATTTCAAGTCATTTTATTTCAAGTCTTTTTTCATGTTTTTTATGTTGTTGTTATTTTATCGCTACAGGTATTTTATGACGCTCAGCAATTCCCAAACGGCGGCCACAGCCAAAGTGGCAACAAGCAGCTCGGTTGGGCTGACTTGCAATGAAAGTGCAGTTGTTGTACTCGTAATATGTGGCACGTAGTATCCCGCGCAATGGACGAAACACGACACGACAGCGACAACATAACATACGAAAGCAGCGTTTACAACAACAAATGAAAATCATTTTTCGAAAAACTTGCCTTCTGGCCTTCGAATCGAGGAGCGCTTTGTTCCTGCATGGCATACACATGATATTGTATATATGTATGTATTCGTTTTATTTTGAGGCACTTAAAAAATTCCCCCTCTGTCAGCTTGGTAAGCGCGCATGTATGCAATGGCTTGAGGACGAAAAAGCGCTGATTTCCACAGCCACTTTTTACAGCTAACGATGACTGCTGATTTCCCTTATTGTTGTTGGTGTCTTTTTTTCTTTTCTTTTTTTGTGTTATTGCTTAAGTCTCTTATTTATTTATTTTATTTTTTTTATAACTTTTTGTAAGTATTTTTTTTTTGTGAGCTTGTTGTTGCTGTTGCTGTGGTCTCATGCTTATTTCTCATTCTCTTTATTGTCTTTATTGTTGCGCGCTTATAATAACATGGAGCAAATCACGTAACTAAGATAATGGCATCCATAAATATTTTGTGAATTTCTGTTGTGTTGCCCGCCATTACAAACCTCTTGCGGCCGCCGCTCATGCGCACCCGCTCCCCGATCGATCGCTCGTTCATTTAGCCATACATTTCGGCTGGTTGCTTATTCAGAGCCAGCATGTATTATTTATACTTTTTATCTTGAATTTTTCTTTGTTTCTCATTTATTTTCGTTGTTTTTTTTTTGTGCTCGGAAATTTTAAGTCTTTTCGAATATCGCCGTCAATTGACGTCGCTGTGCTGCTGTGTGTGCCTTCGTGTTCGTCTTTTCAATGCTCAAAAATGTACGAAACAATCTCATATGAGCATGTTGATGCTTGTGTATTGGTTTATTGTGTTATTGCGGCATTTGCTGCTTTTGTGCGACCCTAATTTTACCTACTCGTTCGATCTCTTATAGTCATTGACGTCAAAGTTACACGAAACTTTTATGAGGGGGAATATAATACCAGATGAAGGTATATGTATGAGTAAGAGGTCTGTAGGAAAGCAAGAGTGTTCAGTAAACGTATATTCTTCAATAATTGGATATGTACGAATCGAACAAGCAACTGGTAAAAGAAAAGAGTTCCAAATTAGCAAGCAAAAGATGATTTGAAGACTTAGGGAGTTCTTCGGTGGTCTCCGCAAAAAATTAATAAATAAACCACATGAAATTTTGAGACTCTAGTCATTATAGTATATAATCTTCGATAGCAAAATTGTAGTATATCAGTAATTTCCTACTGGGTAACTACTATAAATCGAAAAACATAAAATTTTATACACTTGTCCGTAATCACATACACGGGCACACATTCAAACTTATGTAAATAATGGTTAATAAAGCTCAGTTGGGTAATTTTTGGTAATTGTTTAACTGTAACGAATCTCGAAAAGGTCCAAAATGCGGATATAAAAGGGTCGAAAATTTTAATAAAAGTGGAATTTACATTAAATTTGGGTATAACGAGCACATATACTCGTATGAGTGTGTGTACGATTATAATGGGGATCTTGCGATTACCCGTAAGGCATTATTCGTGCTTTGCTTACGATTTTGGCGCTGTGCCCGTAATGCCTAAGAAGAAGTTAAACAAATTGACACAATTTGTAAGCTGGTGAAACAAAATTATAGAGATTTTTTTCTTTACATATAAACAAAATCGATTTTTGGTGAAATTTTGAATAAGATAATATTAATCTATTTGAGCTAGCAATATCGTACACTGACTCACAAGAGAAACTGAAATTTATATTACTGTTCAAAAGAAGAGAACTTTTTCAAGTATTTTTCTCAGAAGAGTGCGAAAAGCACGATTTAAATAAATATTTACGTAAGTGTAAGCTTGAGAAGAATATGAAAGCTGTAAACAACTATTAAAACTCTAAATGTAAGCATATAAAGACAAATGGAAAAGCTTTAAGCTATTATGAAAGCTCTTAGCCCAATAATATAAAGCCAAATGTGAAAGCTCCAAATAAATATGTAAGCTCATAAAGCCAAATGTGTAAGCTTTAAACAATTACAAAAGTTCTAAGTTTAAGCTTATAAACCTGAATGTTAAAGCTTTATACACTTATGAAAGCTCTAAAAAAGAAAAATAGATTATTCGCAACTTGATAAATAACGCCGTTCTACTTGTAAGCTTTTAAATATTTGTAAACTCAGTTTTTGCATTAATATGTTCATCTTAATATATGCTTTATACAATTTTTGATTTGGAGATGGTCATTTCAATTCCAAATTTCATTGTACTCAAATCAGTATTTAAAAACGAACAGATGGTGTCATCTAGACTAAAACTTTCTAAGTTGTAATAATGAAATTGTATTGTATGTAGTTCTCCATATATAACATATTTACAATCTAGCTTGCACAAAATCCAATGCCTTTCACACTTTTATTCATACAGAAAATCATTCGCGCTGCACAAAGCTTAACGCCAGAGAAAGTCGACACGAAACTAGCAAGGCAACACCTACACAAGCGCGCCATGAATCGCACATCGCGCAAGAAGTCTACTTTTCCATATACAATATTATCTCATCAGTGTACTTAACTAGACAATCAAGCCGGCAATCAATCAAAACCCGTTTCAGCCAGGCGCCACCAGCGCACCATATTTAAGCGTCGACCTCACCGCACTTCACCGCTAGCCAGCCGAGCAAGCATGCCACTCATATTTGCCATTGAACTTTACTGGATACTGGTTACTCGATTCACTTCCGATTTGCTTGTAAACAAAGCAGCAAACCAAAACAGAAACAAGACTTTTGCGCAAACAAAACAAAACAGCTGACAGCTGTCAGTAGGCAATAGTGGTTATTGCTGTTATGTTATGAACAAGTTAAGTACTTGTAACCAGTCGCAATGAGTTTGTATTATTACTTAGCAATGTTGTTAGTCGATGTCGCTGTTGTTGTTGGTGGTGGGGCTGATGTGACGCATTAGTGCGCATTTATTGTTGAATAAATGTGGCATGCTGTTGCTGCTTCTTCATGCCAATGTGCGCGCACAGAAGTTGGTATTTGTTGCTGGGCGGCATTGTCGTCAACGTTAGCCCTAAATCAGCCAAGCAGTCAGTCAGTTAGTCAGCAGTCTGGGAAGCCGCCACTAACCAGTCTGGCGGGCCCTAACTCTCACGCTCCCTCACACAACGCTCACCTACTAACAGCGCGTCGTTTGCTCGCGCGCGCTCATTTTCCTATAGTTGATGGGTGAGCGCACCAGTCAGCCGTTTGGTTGGCGAGCCAGTTCGTCACTCCAACAGGCCACCGCCAATTGTTAGGCGACGGCGGCTGCTATTAAGGTAGTAGTTAAGCCACAGCAAAAGTAGTGGTGGTGGTGTGCGCGGCGGCTTGTTAGTCTGCTTGCCTGCCCGGTCATACCAGTCTAACCGCCACGTGCTGCCAGCACGCTGAACCTGAAACGGAACATCAACAATCCACAACCACTTTGACGCTGGTGACGACGCTGCCGCTGATGACAACAACTAACATCGCTAACACTATCAACACAACGCGCTATCAGCAGCAAATCAGCTGTGCGCGCTGACGCTAACAAACAAAACAAACGCTTAACAGCTGATGCGCTACAGCACAGCTGACTTGGATTGTGATTGTGCGCTGGGCAAAGGCAAAATTACCCCGTTTAATAAGCCATGCATGCGATTACTTACCCTAGAGGGGCGGCGGGCGGACGCTAGGTAGGTAGTTTAAGTAAACTTGTCTGTCAACAATCTGTTTAGGCGGCAGAAGCGGCCGCACGTCTCATCATCACATCAGCACTCACTTGTTTGTGGCGCGCATGCGCGTATGCAAAACTCAATCGCGCACACAAATCGCAATGAATGGGCGAGCAAAAAAAGACGCAAAGCATGCGCTCGAGTTATGAGTGTTTGCAGAAAGCTATTAAAATGCGAGCGTGACGATGTGCTGGCGATAATTTGTTGGCGTACATCAACCAATGTAAATGATACCACGGTCACGGTGGGCATTTTGACGATTATTTTTCAAAGTGTTTTCTGTGTTATCACACAGACAAGGTTGCACAAAAGGTCATGCTTTTATGACTCATATTGCTGGTTTTGTATATTATCAAATTTTAATTTTTTTTTAACAGTCAAACTTAATCATATTTGATTTTCGAATTTCTTTTAATCGCCTGAAAATATCTGCCAACCCAGATTTTTATACAGCAGTAAAATCCTGTAACAACAACAATAAAACATGGCTAAAGAATATTTTAAAAATATAATTACCTAGTCTGAAGCCTAAAATTACTATTACGTAGAGAGATTACCAAGCTTTTGGTGGACTTCACGAGCTGAAGAAGTTTAACAACAACCGGCTTAGAAAAACCAACAAATAATTAGACCAGTTTGAGGTAAAAAAGAGAGTTGAGTAACATTTTTAGAAAGCTGCTTTTAATAACAAGAGAATAGAGAAAATATCATTTTTCTTCTTCTTGACTGGCGTAGACACCGCTTACGCGGTTATAGCCGAGTCCAAAACAGCGCGCCATGTATCCCTCCTTCTGGCAGTTTGGCGCCAATTGGTTATACCAAGCGAACCCAGGTCCCTCTCCACCTGGGCCTTCCATCGGAGTGGAGGTCTCCCTCTTCCTCGGCTTCCACCAGCGGGTACTGCATCGAATACTTTCAGAGCTGGAGCACTTTCATCCATTCGAACAACATGACCTAGCCAGCGTAGCCGCTGTCTTTTTATTCGCTGGACTATATCTATGTCGTCGAATAACACATACAGCTCATCATTCCATCGTCTGCGGTATTCGCCGTTGCCAATGTTTAAGGGACCATAAATCTTCCGCAAAACCTTTCTCTCGAAAACTCCTAGTGTCGTCTCATCGGATGTTGACATCGTCCAGGCTTCTGCACCGTAAAGTAGGACGGGAATGATGAGAAAATGCAGGAAAATATCATTGTACGACAGTAAAAATAGCTATTTAGAGAGTAACGTATCGAACAAAATATACCAGTTCTTCAAACGGACTGGTAGCACCTTGTCATTTGTGCCATTCACAATAATAAAACTGGTCTAATTCTTGTAAAACAACACTTCGTCAAGTTGATAACATTGTAGAAAGAGATTATCCCACTTCAATGAGGTATTGGTATTCCTACGGTAAAGAAAAATATAGTGGACAGCTGAAAGATATATAAAAGATGTTTAGAACTTACTGAACTTCCGAACCCATTGGTTAATACCTTGGTACACTCCTACAATCAAACACATTTAAAAAGATGAGATCTACTAGAAATGAATCGAAATGTACGCTCAAGGAGAAACAATGTTTATTAGGACAAATTTCTTGCAGTTGAGCAAAAATTATAGATATTCCACAAAAAATATTCAGCATTAAAGAAACATACTTGTACACCGTCCTCAGCCGCAAGATTTTGCAATGGCTATATACCTTTTCGCTTCAACTTGATCCTCAACTCTCAACTAAAACAATATTACTACCACATATATTATTATTATTATACCATTTTATGAACTTCTATTTCATTTTAATTTTTATTGCTTCACTTATTGTAATTTATTTCGAAATTTATTGCTACTTTTATTGTAGCATTACTGCAGTGTAGTAAAGTTAGTGATCCGTCAAATATGGCAGCACACCCATATACACAAGCAAAGAATTTCAACAAACACTTCAAACAGCTTTTATACATATTATCTATACAACAGATTTCCCAATTTAACAGTGACCCCCATTACAATGCCATGAAAAATGTGCTGAGCTACACGAAAAAATCATTAGCAGCCAGCAGTCAACAGCAGACAGAAATGGCAAAACAAAAGACGCAAAGCACAAGCCCACAGCCACACACCAGCTTTTACGTGTTTGTTAAGCATAACAAATGAAATAGTGAAAAAACAACAACAACAAACTGTAAAGCCTTTTTACAATATTTTCTAAGCTCAGCACATTTTTTATGATTTTAATTACTGAATGTAAGAGCGGGCCACACAACAACTACAATAGCAATAACTATACTTGTAGGCAAATATCATCATCAAATAACTTAAACGATTGGCAAAAGGAGTAACACAACAGCAACAAATTACAGTTAAAATATTGAGTGAATGCTAAAAGCATGCAAACGTGCAACGCGCGCTGCCGCCGCACACCGCGCGCCCACACACTCTCAGTGCCAATATAAGTGTGCGCGCGCGCCTTGCTGCCTGCTGGGGGGCGTACGTTCCCCCGTCTGGCTGTCTGACCTTTGCGCGGTGAAAACTCACAACGCTCGCATAGTTGTTGGCGTTTGCATTGCGCGGCGAAAAAACCCAGCCAATGCATTGCGTTGGTGTTGCCGCGGCAGTCAGCTAGCTAGCGCGCGATTCGCGCTGAATTCCCAAAGCAGAAAAAAAAAAATAAATGGCAAAATGACAGCGCATAACATATAGTGAATGCAATAGACACAACAGCAACAAACATTAGGCATGCAATAGACACTACAACAACAATAATGAATGCGCACTCCAATCTAACAGCGCAATTCGACAGCGCACCGCAACCGCCTCGCCAACAAACTGACGACATGAATTATTAAGATGCAGCTATGCGCTTGCGCTTGCACACAGCACACAACAGACCCCCATGGACCAGGCGGCTCTGAACAATTGTCTATATGCAAGCAAGCGCGCACACACAGTGTAAAGCTAAAAACTTTTTCTAACAAACTACGAGACGCCGCCTCCGCCGACGAGGTCGCTGCAATGCTGACAATCAATCGATAGCCGCCATGCTGGAATTTCTATGAATTTTTTTCTTTCAATTTCTTTGTGTTTCTAATCCCCAAGCCACAGACGCTAAGCGCTGCGCTTTGAAGTTTTGCAGTTGGACAGTTAGTATGTTGCATAGAAGTGACTGTGAGTAGAGAGAGCGCGCTGCTAGGATTTTGTGATATAGAATGGGGTAGAGACTAGTCGTAATGTGAATTAGAAAATAAATTAAATTGAATAAAATTTGCTGAAAGCTTATATCGACCATGTACATTTATTATATTCTCTATGGACATTATGTAATCTCGGAGTATAGTTTGTATACGCTAAAGTGACGTCATTAAAATCAGAAATCCATAAAATGCATGAATATAAGAACCATATACTTTGTATTATTTTAGAGGCAACTGATCTCAACGTTTACTACCCTACTCTTAATTTTTAGGTTGTAGCATAAAGCTGGAAATATATTTCTAAATAAGATTTTTAAGACGTCCCAGATGGAATAGGAAAATTATATTTTTTAGAAAATTTTTTCTCTACTCAAAATTTTAATAGGGTTGCCAATTATTTTGTTTTTATTAAAAACATTTTTTTTTTATTTTAGAACTATATAAAAATTGTATATTTATGTTTTCAAAAACCATTCAAAAAGCTCAATAAAAATAGAGTTGCCAACATATTTATTTATATAAAAAAGTAAAAAAAAAATATAAAATTAATATGTTGCAAAATTTTCAAATTAATGACAGTTAAAAACGGCTATTTTTATTTTCTTTATCAGTAATATTTTTTTATGAAAAAAGGTTGCTACCGAACAACAATTTTAAATAAATTAGTTTGAAACAAATAAACGTATCTCTGAAAAATTGATAATGAAAATATTATACAAAATATGAAATAAAGTTTGAAAAAAGAGTTTATATGGTTGCCAACTTATTTTATTTTTACTTTTTTTAAGAATGTTACATAAGCGTATAATTTTTTACTTTTTTTATCAAAAATGTAAGATTTTTTGTCAACTAACAGTAAAATATTTTCAAAAACCGCTTTTAAAAATCGATTTAATTCCTTTTGAGAATCATAGAATCTGCTCTGCCAACTGCAGTGTCGCAACCATTGTCGATAAAAAAAACTTACAGAAATAGTTTCGTTAGCAACGGTAAAGAACCAAAGCCCATATGGAAGACCAAAGACAACGCCAAAAAGGACAATGCGAGAGCACAAAGTATTTTCGTGTTTAGCTGTTTTCGGCAAGGCGCAAAAAAAAAATAAAATTCTGCAAGCAACTAACAACAATAAAGCAAACATTGTAACAGCAACAATGCCACACAACTGCCTTTGGTACAAAAGTCCCAAAGAGATCTATGGATGTTTGTATGTATTTAGATGTATAGACAAGACTTGTGAGACACAGCAACAGCAAGACACCAAAACCAACAACAATAAAAGACAACAAAGTTTTTTTGTGACCAAAGCGATTAACGAAAAAGAGCAAAAATGACAACAACAAATGTTAAAAGGAAAGAAATACAAAGACGATTTTTGCCAGCCAACAAAGTTAACTTAACCAACAAGCGCAATAACAACAGCAAGAACAAGAGCAGAAGAAGTGGTGGTGATATTGGTGCTGGAGCTAGTGCGATGCTGATGCTGGCAGCGGCGGTGGAGGAGGCAATAAGAAATAACATTGCCATGTCTTGCTGATGGCAGTGCATAAAACATAAAATACAAACAGCAACAACAAGAAGAAACAACGAATACAGCAAGTAAAGAGATACAAAATAAAAATTAAGAAATAAAATGGAATATACAAAATAAAAGAGCAGCACGATGCTGATGCTGAGTAACTGACAAACCCTGCGGAGTAGTGGAAAATGTAGCGAGTTCAATTTGAAATATATAGAAGAAGATTGACATAGAGAAAATCAAAAAGTCACAGACTTATAGCCATAGTTGAGCTACAAAAAGGTAATAAAAACAGAAGAGACGAAGGCGAAACCACAGATGTAGGGAAAATGGCCAGAGACAGCAAAAAAACATAAATCCAATAACAATAATGGAGCACAGACAAGCGATTTAAACAACAATAACACAATAAAGTGAATGAGCAAAAGCAAAAATCACAACGAACAACACAAACAAACGAAAGACTTAAGTCACAAACGCTGGTATAAATTACAACGAACTAGCAGCGCCTACAGGTACTACAGCGAGCAGCAGGCAACAACTACACGCGGAGCGGAAGAGAGAGAGAGAGTGCATCTACACCAGAGAGTCTGCCAACTCGGCTTACAGGTACACACAACATAGCATCCACAAGCGACAAAGCGGACGACGTTGTACCACCTCTAGCCAAACCAAAGTAACGAGTAAACACGACGAAAACCAACCAGCTGAGCGCGTTCGGCAGAAATATTTGTCGCTTTACGGCCAAAACAACGCTTCAGTACGCAACGCAACAGGTAATGCCAAGAGAAAGGCGCAGAGAGAGGCATAGAAAGAGAGCGCACACAAATCTAAGATAAAGCAAATAGCGAGAGAGACACAGCGCATGCGATGACGTAGCACAATCACCGACTAATGTAGTAGGGAGCTAAAGCTGTGTGGCAACACGGTGTGGCACGCAATGCTGCCACAAACACAGAGATCAGTCAGTAATGGAATGTTTTTTTCCAGAATAAATGCTAACCACTAACCAACCATGCGACCACAACCACGGCACTGTCACAGCGACCTCGCCAACAGTGACTGCATGCATACATAGCACTATGCAAACTTTGACTTGGCATGCGGACGTCGTGCGCTCCACGCGAATGCAGCGAGTGCGCCACATCGATCGATAGCTGTGCACCGCAACAAAAGCGGTCGACCCAAGCAACGATCGCGTCGGACAGACAATCAGCCATGCAAACCGAAAACGCTTGGCCTCTTGCCGTATGACCGAGAGTATGCGCATGCGCCATAAGACAGTTGCAGTTTGCCTTTAGCTTTCTTTCCATGGAGTTGGATAAATGGCACGGTTGGGAGGTGTAGGCGCAGCGCTGGTACTTGGTGTAATGGTTTTTGTGAAATTGAAGCTGCAGCCAGTTGTCTACATGTGAGCGCTATTTGCAGGCGCGTGGGCATCATGCATAAATAGCAATTGCTGGCTGACACAAATGTTTGTGGAGAAATTCGTAGCTTTGAAATGGGAAAAATTTTAGATTTTAATTTATATCACTTTTCTTTTATTTTCAATGGAAGTTGGGTTTACTGTCTACAGTTTGTACTCTGAAGAAAAGACATGCAGTTAAAGTCGCGTCCCAGAAGCTGTAGTCTCTGGACCGCTGCTCTGAAATAGTTCGAATGTTGATAGCAACACAAAAATTGGATGAAGACAACATTTGGTTGTCTAAACTGAAACGGAGCCTAGCTTAACATAGTTAAGCACCCTGTGTTCAGGCCCAGAACTCATATAATATATAAGAACTAAGGAACATTCTATACTTAGTTTCCTATCGATACTCTGTAGTAATCGCTTCGGATTGAATAATTGTATTCATATGAGGTATGTTCAAAAAATAACGGGAATTTTGGTTTTTTTTCGTCACCTATCAAACTTGATTTTGGGATTTGTATTTTGCTCTTTCAGCAATTTCTCGTATGCTTGTAAAACGACGGTCTCTTTCATTTTGGAAATAGGAAAAGGTTACACGGAGCCATGTCTGGCGAATATGGAGGCTGAGGCACCATTTCAGTATTGTTTTTTGGGCCAAGAATTCACTAACAAGCAAAGAAGTGTGAACTTTTAACAAACGAAACAAGCAATAAAGACAGCAGTTTTATCGCCCTTCAGGGGTGTGGATTTTAGGACAATTGGAAATTTTCAAATTTCCGTTATTTTTTGAACACACCTCGTATTCTAGAGAGGTTTTTCTGTATGTTCTTTTGGAGTAGCGGTATTAATTTTGCTAGACAAATAAAGCTATATTCATTCTTCTAATCTGGGATAACATTTTTTAAGTCACAAGACTCTTCCGATCGGCTATTGAACTCATGGACTATCTGTTGGGAAAGGAACGATCGGCCAAGACTACGATACTACCCACTCTAAGTATGTATCAAATACCCATTATTACTCTATGAAAATAACGGATATTTGTGAGAGAAGTTGATTTTATCTTCGAGGACGATAAAGAAAGATAAATCCATAAGTTAGACTAATATCCTGATGTCATTTATTGGCATGAAATAAATGGAAATTAAGAAGAGTAGTATAAAACAATTAAAGAACAAGTCTCTCCCGCCTAAATTTGAACAAAACGATTCAATTAAGTAAACCAAACTAGATTTATAAAATTTCGATTGCATAAAAGTAACCAAACACCAAACTAGTTAGTTAAGTATTCAAATTAGCCGATGAAAATAAGTAAACAATTTCGGTTTTTAATTTCGAAAATTGTATCGCTTATTATGACACAAATTAAAATAAGTAAAACATAAACGAAGCGAAAAGCGATAAAAAAACATACAAAACAAGTGAATAAAAAAAACAATGACAACACACAGAGCTCATGATAAACTGGCTCGGAGCAGACCGAAATGTTTGGATTACCACGTTGGCTACTTAGCGGATGGATGGATGGAGTGCGATTCGGTGGGCTTGGAAGAGAGAAGCGCGCGCCGAAAGCAACACACCAATCAAGAAACAAGTGGACCCGGTTCAAGCAGTCAAACTGCCAGAGAATGTTTATCACACAGCGACCGGCTTAATGCTGCAGTGCCAAAGCGAACTGCAGTGCGGGGAGCAGGGAGCAAGCAAGGCAGCTAATAACGAAACTGGTCACCAACAGAGCGGCAATAAGGCGTACGTACAGGTAAAAGGCAGCAGGCAGCAGGCGGTGGGTTGATAAGAAACCAGTATAATCGGCGGCAAGGCTCTTACGAGTTTATAAGGCACTAATACCAGAGAGAGGCGAGTCGAGATGGCAGAGCGGGACTATAAACAAGCATGTAGCGTGCGCGGAACACGCATGCAAAAGTTGTTGCCGCTGATTACAGCGCACTATTGTGGTTTAGCTACGTTGTTATTGTTCTTGTTGTTGTTGTTGAAGATGTTTGTTATTATTACTTGACGTTGTTGGCTTGCAGTGTTTTTAGTTTGTTTTGTTTTGATTTACTTTGTTTGACTTCGCTTGCGGATTTGTTATGTGAATGACAGTTTTCGCGATTAATCGGTGGCACTGACTCTTGCCGTTGCAAAGACGTTGCTGCTAACTTATAGATGTGTGTGCGTGTTGCAAGGACAACAATCATTGCGGTGCATTGAAGTGTGATGTTGAGCGATGGCCAGGTTGTGCAGTAATGGCGCCTAAAGGATTAAGTGCAGCAGGAATGCAGACGAGAGTGTGGGAACAGAGTTTCAGCGGATGGATTCCTCGTAAGCATATCAACGGTAAAAAATAGTTTATTCTGATCGTGAGAATTTTGAGGCGATTTAATTCGAATATGCAGAATTTGTTTAACATTTTGAAGTGTGATCAGGGATACTAGCCTAGTTTGGAACATTGTCACAGGCTTAAAAATTTAATATGGAAAATTTTGTGAGCAATAAATTTTACAATAGTACTATACTGATATAGTAAGACTAGTAAAGCTGAAACTATTTTTTTGAAAGTGTTGCTATATGTTTAAAAATGTTAATTTTAAATATTTGATAAATTAAACGAAATTCATTTAAAATTATGGATATCAAGCTTAATGTCGTTATAATACGGGTGAACTATTCGAATATGTTATTCAACACAAAGTCTCAATGCGTCAGATTATGCAAAGAGGCAATTAAAAGACTAGTGGGAGAAAACTTAGTTAAAATTATCTGGGTATCCGGTCATATAGATATAGAAGGAAACGAAAAGGCGGATGAGTTGGCCCCAGATCTTTCAGTTCTCTCAAGCGCTGCATAAGGCAATGGATGCTAGGGGAACATCTCAGGTCCTGGAACATGTGCAAGACGGATCGTACCACAAAACTACTATGGTGTAATGTTGACACTGGCGGTCCAAAAAACTTCTTACTTTAAGCAAACGATAACTAAGCTGTATCACAGGGATCATCACAGGGGTCATCACGGGGCACCTACCTCTAAGAAGCCACCTGCAGAAACTTGGTGTAGTAGAATCGGCAGAATACAGGAAGATGTGCGCGGAAGATGACGAGACACTAGAGCATTACCTTCTGTCGGTTAAGAAGAGATACCTTCCTTGGCTCCCAATACTCTAATCTATGAGAAATTCGCTTCGTTAAATCGACCGAGTTGTTCAGGTGATGCTTATCAGAGTACCTTCGGGTAGCACAATGGCCCTAATAATGGCCTAAGTGCGGCCTCTTGCGATCAGGCTCTCTTCGCCTCCCTTTTCAACCAACCATCCATTCGAATATGTGCAACAAATAAAGCAGGGTTAAGGCATATTTAATTCGAAGATATATTTGAGAAGATAAGCGTTCTTCAACCTAAAGGGAATAATCGTGTTACATAAATTTCGAAAAGTCTGAAGACGTCCATTGAAAACAACTATGTAGCATAATTGAATCGAATTATGCCAAAATATAGATATTTTTTTAATGGCTCGGATCTTTCTGACTCTCTGATAATACCCATATAATCTCTCTCTCTAAATTCAAATACATTTTTTTTAAGAGGATTTTCTGACTTTTTTAAACTTGTGAGTTCCACGAATTTTTGGTCCGACCAACCCCTAATTATTTGAAAATCTTTCGAAACAGACGATACAGGTTATTTTTAAATAAATCCCGGTACTAACTCTATATTTATCGAAGCTGTTAACCATAATTTTTCACAAATTATTTTATTTTAAATTTTTTTTTGCCATAAATATGTACGCTTAAATGTGAAAAATCTGCTAGTAGCTTTACTTACATAATACGCCTTTGATTGTTGTTAGCTTGTTAAAGTTGTTTTTGTAGACATTAAAATGGTTGACAACGATTTTGTTGCTTGTTGTAGATTTTGTGGCTGCAATTGCTGTTGCTGATGTTGCTATTATTTGTATTGTTGTTGTTTTTATTGCTTTTTGTCAGCAGCTGGTTGCACAGCCACCAATAATTACATTTCTTCGCGTCTATTTGGCACTCAGGTGGCGCTGGCTATTTCAGCATTTCAGTTCACTTATAGATTGCTGTACAGTTTGGTGGTGTTTGGTGGTTTGTCTGGTTGCTCACCTGGTCGCGGCTGTCTGTTTATGTGACAGTTTCTGGATTATATTGACTCATAAACAAAAAACATAAGGAAATCATAATTTTTTCAAAGCACCAACCACATCAATTCATTTCACTGCATGGCTTGCTATGTTTGTATGTATATGTGGGTTTTATTTTTATTTCTCTATTTTAAACTAAATAAATTGCTTTTCTCGTCTATATACTATGTATTAGTGTGTATATACTATGTATTAGTGTGAGTGAGTATTGGCACATAAATTCACTGATTTAATTTCTTTTCGTTTCCGGTTAATTTGACAATTTCATTTGATCTCGCGCTTCAACTGCAATCAGCTGTTGTTGTTGTTGTTGTTATTGTATTTGCTGTTGATTTCTTTCACTTTTGGTCACTTTTCGTACACTTGTGTAACACTTTCCGTGTGTGTTTTGTTTTTTCAATATCGGCCGCCACTTTGAGCGTTGGAAATTTTATGAATTTTTTAAATTTGTTTTTATTGTTGTTAAATGCGTTGCTGCTACGTGGAAATTGCACTGTAATAAATATAAAACAATTTTTTATTTCAATTTTAATTGCTTTACAGCGCTTTTATATGTGTGTGTGTGTGCATAATCATAAAGATATATGTGTGTGTGTTTGCGTCTTTCTTTCTTGCAGTTCAGACAGGAGCGCTGCAACGTTAAGGCCACATTTATTGCATTGGAATTAAAGTAATTTAGTCGTTAAAAGCTAATAACATGTTTATATTAAACTGCGAAATTTATTTCACTTTATAATTTCTCATGAACCCCCTCCACCTCCTCTCCCTGCGAATAGCTAAATGCGCATAACCATAACCAGCCACAAGCAGCGCAGCGCCACCCCTCAACGACACCGCGCATGCAATCCACTTCATTGCACTGCGGAATTTTCGCTGGCTTTGTGTGCTTAGCTTGTCGAAGACAGACAACAACGCGCAGGCGCATGCGCACAAGCAATCAACAGACGACGCACACAAGCGCACAAGGGTCTGAAACCAATTGCTGTGGCGTAGACTGTTGCACAACACTGCAACAACTACTTACAAATAAAAGTCAACAACAACAGCAACAACAAACAGCACTCCAATCGACGCTTAAATCTTTGGACTCTTTTATTTTTGATTTTTTTGTTACCACAATTTTATGCGCTTGTTGTTGCTTGCGTTTTTGTTGTTGTTTTGCTATGTGGTAAGTGTTGGTTATTACGCTTTTTTCTTTCTTCACTTCGTTTTTATATTATTACAATTAATTTTATTATATTCCTTTCGCATTTGATTACATTCCGTGTGCTTTTCCTTTTAATGATTCATTTATTTCGTTTTGCCTTTTACATTTTCACATTTCTGTGAGTTTTTTTATTCCATTTTTTTTTTTAAAGATGAAGGTACTCACACCAAGTTATTGAGGGGATATATTTGAAGAGTTCAACGGTGACTTGAACTTTTTCCAACCCTCAAAATGTGTAAACAACAAACCAAACACGAAATCAACTACCAAAATACCACAAGTAATGGCTAAAATCATAAAATCATCTCAACGATGACAATGGGTTTGGTGGCAGTGACGATGAAGGGCAAAATGTTGATGAGAAAAAAACAGTTGCATTACATTGAAAGAAATGTGTAAGATGAGGGTGACAAGTGGGAGCGTTGATGTGTAAGGTTGAAGACGTACTTAAAATACTTGAGAGGTCAAAGTCGTTGAAGTGAAAATATTTTGAGAGCGAAGTTTTCAGAAAATGTAATTAAAATAATGCTAAATTTTACAGCACATTTAGTGAGTAATGTATGAAATGAAATGTAATGTAATGCATGAAAAGTAATGCAATGTATTGTAATGTAATACATTGAGGTGCATGTAATGAATGGAAAGCAATGTAATGTAATGAATAGTAATGTAATGTAATGCATTGAATGTAATGTAATTTAAGTTGAAGTTTAAATATCTTGCAAATTACTTTTCAGCTTATAAAATGTTAAATAATGTAATTTAATGTAATGCATTGCATTGTAAATTAATGGCTGCACAAGTCAAACAACTTCGAATAAAATATTTGAATTAAAATGAAAAGTAATGTTACTTTATTACTGAAAAGTAATGTTAAGTAATGTAATGTAATATAAAGTATTATTAGCCATATTTAATTTTCACTTACTAGAAGTACTTAAAGTAATGTAATACTATGTACTTCAGACAATGGAAAAAAATACAAAGTACTGTAATGTAATTGATTACATATGTTAATTTGTTAAATTTATAATAGATTACTTTTACAAAAAAAAATATAATAAAAATTGGCGAAAATTCTAATATACCAACGCGTAAAATTTATAATGTAATGCAAAACAGTGTAGTGATATTTTTGTAATCAAACAATTGTAATTGAATTTATTTTATATTTTTTTTTTTAGTAAAAACAACAACAAAAAATCCTTAGACGTATTAATGTATATGTAATGATGGAAGTAATGCAATGTATTGCTATTAGTGTAATTTAACTAAAAATGAGTGATTTTCAGTAATCATCAGTATTTACTTAATAAATTACGCTTATTTTTTAATTTATGCTTTTAACAAGTCTTTCTTAATATTTTTTTCTTCAAAAACTCAAATTCCGAACTGTTGTACGACCGCTTTCTTCAATTCAAAAGACGACTTCCGTTTTAATTTCATGAAAACTCGTGTAATTTGAAGTTATTTCGCATGACGTCGTCCCACATACACGAATCTACATAAAATTCTTCTTCGGTCTAGAAACGTTACAAACCAAATACACTAAATACAAATATTACTCGTATTCCCAGCATTGTTTATTTCTTGCTTATTTTTTGTTTTTGGTTTCTTGTGCGCCGGATTTTTGCTGTTTCTTCATTCTCTTGTAGTGGTTTTACTGGTTACTAAGTGATGAACTACTTGACGGTGTGTTAGCTCATCGGACTTGGTGTGTGTGGAGTTATTGTTGTTGTTTTACTTGTTTTCATTATTATTATTATTATTAATTTTGTTATTGTCATATCAGCTGTTTGTATCGCTTAAAATGCGCCAAAAAAATGCTGGTTTTGTGGAATTTCCGCGCTTTATTTGGAATTTAGTAATTTTTGTACTTCCGTTATTTATAGTTGTGATATTTTTGTGTAACAATTGGTTTAGATTTATGGGTTGTAAAGCTTATAGTATATATATAACGTCATAATTAAGACTAATTTATATAATATTTCATATATATTTTATTTTTAATGCTTTCGGTTTTAAATTTGATTTTAATCTGTGGCTTTATTCATTAGTATTTGTAACTAATTGAATAAATAATGTTGGAAAATATCTTGCTTGTCACTTTTAAAAATATTCTCTCAGTTTTAGGAGTAATTTTGTGAGTGAAATAAGGTAATCATGAATAATGTTACAAATCATGTCCTAGAAAGCATACAAAATAGACCAAAATTATCAGTAACAGCAACTGACATGCTGATGAATGATAAATTACCATGAATCATCTCAAAATATACTCATATTATCCAAGAAACTTTCATCATATATTTTAAATAATTCATGTTTTCTCTGAAGGCTTAAGCTGAGTACATAGTGTAGAGGTTAGAAGAACATGGACGGGTTTTTTCTTAATTGTTTTCAAATATTGTTTGATCTACTGTTTCCAACATCCTTCAATGATAGAGTAAGATTGAAACCAATATTTGGTGAATGTACACTAAGATTAGAGAACACCAAGTTGTATCTGGTTGGCTTTTATAGGGAACCCTCGTTGGATTGATTAGGTATCTTCTTACGAATTGTTCATTTTGTCTCAATAACACTTTTAGGGAACTCAAGATAAGGGTCGGAATGATAAGAAGTGATTCACACACTTTAATAAGAGGTTCCTCAAAATGTATAAGCATATAAAATATGAGGAATTTCCTAAGAAAATAATCAAGTGAATAGTAATGAGAAGACTAGCGCGCCAAGAATGTCTTATTGGCAATAAAATGAAGGAGTGAAGAGGGAAACAATTTATGATTATTTTTTTCCAAGAAGAACATAAGAACAACTGAGATTCTCACCTAGCCCGCAGCTTCTAATATTCTCAACAATTTCTTTGCTATTCTTTTTGTTTCTATTTTTATTTCTGCGAATATTTTTAATATTGACTTTACTTTTACCCAAAGCCTTTCGCCGCTGATGCTGTTGTCATGTTTATACTATTTTCATTTCCAATTTATTGTTTGTGAACTGACTAAGAAAAAAGCGCGTCTTTGCTAATTAACACTTTTTTGAGAAGCGCTCCCGCAACTACAAACACACACACACATAAAGAAACGCACACACACGCGTTTAAACAACTTCAATGGGTTTTATGTTACAAACACTAATGTGTATATGTGTGTACACGTTTTACGTTATTAATATTATATGTGTGTATATATGTGTGTTTGTATATATGTATATGTATGTATATGCACTGCTTGGCTATATAAACTCACATCACTGCACCAACACATGGACACGCGAATTGGAAGAGACGAGAAGCGCGCGCCGCGCGTCTTTTACACAAAACACTGTTGTTGGCATTCTGCTGTTGGCGAATTTGCACTGCGGCACAACAATAATAACAACAACGTTGTACACGGATACATTACAGTATATATATATATATATATATATACGAGTATATATTTTGATTCTTTTCTACTTTTCGAATTTGTTATTTTATATTTTCCACACGAATGTGTGGCAGCCACGCGCGCCTTCTGCAATTGCACACAAGACGTTGTGCGTTATTTTAATAATAATTTCTGTATTTATATTTTCTGAAAATCACAAACTCCAATTGGTTGCACGCACAATTCAATACATTTTAAAGCACAACAATAATTTCTTCGACAATTTTTCACACAAATCAACACCAATAATTTATACGCGTTTTTTCGCGTTCGCTTTGCGCTTATTGTAATTCTTAAACAATCTCGCTACTGAAACACTAGATCACTGCCGCAACGTTGCGTGGCATATTTTAAGCGTTGTGATTTGAATTTCTTGTATATATTTTATTTGTCGGAAAAGAATTCTTGTGAATTTGTTTTCTCGATTCAAAAAACAAAAAATATCACGTCTCGAACTCGACTATTATTTTGTGTGTGCTGTGATGTGGAGTGTGTTGGAGTGGAGTGGTGCGGTTGGTGCCCAAAAGGTGTACAAACCACATAAACGAGCGAATGAGGCAACAAACGAGTGAACGAGCGTATCTACAAAGCGGACAGTCGAAGGCAGTCAGTCAGCCAACCAGCGACCTAGCGAATTAGCCATCGAAAAACAGCAGCCAGCGACGAGAGTGAGCGACGACTTGACTCGCAGTCCACACACATACATAGAGAGAGCGGCAGGCTCAGTGGCGTGTAATCTCAAATGGAAAATACAACTCTGTGTTGGTGGTGAGCCGCGACTACCTGTGCCGCGTTGTTACCTGTCGACCCGCAAACGCCTACAAGTGCAGTGTGATCGCAATCAGAAAGTAGAGAGCGCGCACTCACACACTGGCTAGCTGTGCGCTCTGAAACACCTGTAGCGCAAGCGTAAACGCTTATGTGTGTGCGTGAGCGCGCACTTTGTGGATGGTGTCTGAAAAGGTAATTTGCTTTTTATGGTTTCATCTCTGTGACCCATACAAGCGCGCACACTACACATACACACAAACACGCAAGCGCGCCGTTGCGCTAACCCTCCTGCGGCGCGACTCATTTCGTTAATGTGTCTGTGTGTAATAAAAATCATCGATTGTTTTATTATGGTTGTGTGTGCGCAGGTACTTTTTTCACATCGCCACATAGCGAGGGAGCGTTGCGAGCGGAGGTGGCGGCGGCGGCAGTGACTGGCAAGCGCGCAACAGTCGCCCGTTTTGAGTGCGCTGAAACGAAAGATTCAAGTCACAAACTTTACGTCGCGCACATGTTTTTTACCCTCACTTGCTTGATTGCTTCGCTTGTTCGGGTGCTGTGTGCTATTGAGATTTGTGCGCACAGTGGGATGTGGCTGCGATGGAAAGTATATTCAATGTATATGTATTTCTTCTTGGAAAATAACAGTAAATAAAACAACGAATATAATACAATCGATATATATAAATTGATAATATTCAACTAAATAGTGAATTTAAGCAATAATTTATTTTTCATAAACTGGATGAGAATTGCAAATACAGACCTGCGAAACATTTATAGAGTTAGTTTAACACGATAAAAATACATTTTAAAGGGTAACTCTTTATTATCAGTTATTTAATATAGCATTTAGCTACCAAAACTTGAAAAAATTTCTTCCGATTTCAAGAAAACGTCAAAAAGTTGGAATAGATATAGATAGACTATAAAGTTATCGAAAAAATATACTTAAAGTGTTGTTCTTTGAAAATGTTCACATTTTTATTATAGTTCTCTTAACGATAAAAATTACAATAATAAACTTTTTTTTTATTTTTCTCCAAAAGCAACACACTGTGCTTAACAATTACCAACAGCACTCCCTCAAATGCTGAACACCGCTTGAAACCACCAAAAGTACCGACATTCAATTTCAAATTCGATTCATATTGGTATGGGATGGTGATGGCGCAGCAGCAGCAGCGATGGCGACGACTCACACTCCCACCGTCACCAACAAGCGTAGCGCGAACAGCAACCAACAACACACGTTGGTGCGTCGCAATGATACCATGCTGATCACACGCGCAACACACACATACAAACAAACTTACTTATGTTGAGGCATAAAAATGAGTGTCTAATAAATAGCGTGCGTAAGTCCCGCGCGCTAGAAACGTAAATTCGAAGATGTCTGTATGTGTGTATTATTCTTGTTGTGAGTGTGTATGAATGTCTGCATGTTGCTGAGGGATAGTACGGTTAAGTGCTGAAATCAAAAAGCCAACACTGCAATTGTTGTTGTACAGAATAATAATGACCACAGTGGCGGTTCAAGCATAAATTGCGCAAAGGAGCGATATACGTTGGTTATCGATTCAGAAATTAAAAAGAAAATTTAAATAATATTTATTTAATCAAATAAACATTACTGTAAATAGAAGTACATAATACTCGAAATTCTTGAAGTAATGGGGTCTAATATATATATATTTTAACCTCATATAGGACTCTCTCTCACATAAAATATTTCGAACTGCCACCACAAGGTGTTACCCCTTTCCAAGGGTGTCTTCAATCTATCGATCATTTTGCTAACTATGGACCGTGGACATACTCCATGGCTAATTACACACGCAATTATTGTGCGCGGCGGGAATCCGCCACTGTGTTATGGAATTAGAAACGCCAAAGGGATTAATTTCTTGGTAACATCAAAGCAATAGCCGCACACTTCAGTACATATGTATGTATATATTCTCATAAATATATTTTATTGCTTCCAGCCAACTTGTTGGGCGTTTGGTCGAAATGCGCGTGAAATTTGGCGATTTTCTCAGAAACAGAATTGGCTTAAATCACTTTTTGACTTTCCCTTTTACTTCAAAATATCAATTTCATTTTTAACTAAAGTGAGTTTCGGTTCCAGCCTTCATTACAGGTTTATTTAATTCCATGCAAGGCCTTCTGGTATTGAGTTACGCACATTTTAACTCACCTAAGGGCCTATAAGTCCTTCCCGCTTTTTCTTTGGTTCCATATTACGGTGGCGCTGATCAAATCTGTGTTTTCCTAAAATTTTAATGATACTAAGATCATCGACGACATAGACATAGTCCAGCGAATAAAAAAGACAGCGACTACGCTGGCTAGGCCATGTTGTTCGAATGGACGAAAGTGTTCCAGCTCTGAAAGTGTTTGATGCAGTACCCGCTGGTGGAAGCCGAGGAAGAGGGAGACCTCCACTCCGATGGAAGGACCAGGTGGAGAGGGACCTGACTTCGCTTGGTATAACCAATTGGCGCCAAACTGCCAGAAGGAGAGACGCATAGCGCGCTGTTGTGGACTCGGCTATAACCGCGTAAGCGGTGTCTACGCCAGTTAAGAAGAAGATCATCCCGAGATCTAATAAGAACTTCAGTTTTCAAGTTCTGGCGAATACCTATTATGTTTTGTAAAAGTCACTCGGACACCATATTCACTTACATTTCTCTCCCACTATCAGTATTTTTCGAAATAAAAACATTTTTTTTAAGACACTCAAGAGGGAGTTTCAGAAAATGATGATCATTATCAGAATATTTGTTGAAAAAATCTATTTCTAAAATCTAAATCTATTAAATATAGCGTAACCGTTATTTATTAAGTCAATAAATTGTTGGACAAGGAAATACCAGAGCTGCTGGGCCCACTCACTACCTTCATGCACCATTAATTTTCTGATTTTCCGATTTTCAGTTTGGGATTGCGTGCGCCGCCACTGATGCCTGGTGGTTGGTGGGTAGCAAGGAAAGCCAATGCAGAGAGATACATAGTTTGATTCTACTAGACGAGCGAAAAGCTCCAGCTGAGAGCTGCTGCAACGTTTGTTGCCATGGTGCTGCTGGTTGCAACAATGTATACGCTGGAGCACTCGAGGCAAGTAGTGGCAATTGTAAGTAAATATGTATAATGTATATTATCTCCGGCTTGAAACACTTGCTGCTTGCTATGCCAAAAATTGTGCAAGCAAAGCATACCAAAAACATACATGGAAAGAAACAAATGCAACAAATTACAAACACAAAAAAAATTGATTAAAATTTTATTAAAAAAAAAAACTCAGAGCTGCATATGCTTGTCTGCATTTGGTATTATAATGAGCATTTTACCAAAACCATTTCATTAGACAGCGAAAAAAAAAGAAAAAAATCAACAAAAATACGAAACATAAAATGAAAGAGAACTCACAACAAAACACCGATTCTTTCTATTGTCATTTCTTTTGTGTGGAATTCTGCTGTCAAGTCAATTTTTAATTCGATAGTTGTACACCTCATTGTGTTTCTTGTTGCTATAAACGAATATATTAACCGAAGTAAAAAAAAATTCTCTGTGTCTCTGTGTGTGTTTATGCACTCAGCGCTGCTCTCCTTATAAGTTGCCATCTCCGCTTATTCGTTATGCGTTGCAGCAGCTCAACAATCTCGCTACTCGCTGACTTCCACACGCTGTTTACCACTCGCCGATTGCTACGCTTCATTCGTTGCCTGCTTGTGGTTTTTGCACGAGTAAATAGCTGCGATTGATTTACTCGCCGGCCCGGCCGACTCGTTGCCTTTTAGCCAATTCTTTTCGTTTTATCTTCGCCAATGAATTTTTTTTGGCTAGCTGCTGTGCTAGTTGTTGTTGGCACTTAGTTATTTTCTTTACTTGTTTTGGGTTTTGACCTTTTTGGTATATGATTTCTTTATGCCCGTTTTTTCTTGTTGCAGTTCATTGTGGCAATCTTATCGCTTTGTTTGTCTTTCGACTTGAACGTCGTCTTTTACTTCATTTCCTACAGATGATGGAGTATCTGCATCTAATTCTCGAGCGTTGTTTACACTGGGAGAATTTTTTGGAAGCTTTAATCTTTTTTTTTCACTAAATGCCGGATTTTAGCTAAGGAGCTATTTAGAACAAATACTTAAGGTACCTGGGTTCGTTTCTTATTATTAGTTATTTCTAATAGGCAGGACATAAATAAAGTTCTGAATACTTTCATTTGTCATAGAGAAGTGGCTTAAAATGTAAAGGTTCCTCAAAACACGGTCCGCAAATCCAAGCAGTAGCTCGATTAAATGTCTGACGATATAAGTAGATTCTAATATTTATTTATTATAGGTTATAATTCCCCTTAATATAAAAAAACCGTGTATATAAAGGAGTTGTCAAACTTTAAATTAAAAAAATAGGAGACCTTCTGCATAACTAAGTAAGCAAAGAAGCAACTTAGACTCCTACAGCCTTTTTATCCAGATAGCCTTTCGATAAAAGGTTTCGATATGAGATCTACGGAATTATCTAAGATTTTTAGTTAAATTTACCCACACCTTAAACATGTTCCCAGACGGAAAGAGTATCTTACAGAATACAAAATATTTGAAAAGCCATCAGTACCCAGTCTTGGAATCATTTGAGGCAATCTTATCCGAATTGTAAATATATATAACTGACTTTCGACTTAAAATTAGACTGTCTAAATTTACAACCACATACAATTTTTCCCAGTGTAAACAGCCTCCATTCGTGCAGCGCAGTGCTGCTTGAACGTCGCGGCTACTGCTGTCTCTAATCTGCCATCTCTAAAGTTCTCAAGTTCTGTTGCTCGCTATGCAATGCAGCGCGCCACACCAATCTAGTTACACTAACAACACAAACACAAATGCTTGCACCAATACACATACATCCCAACCGAGTGAAATACGTATGTATGAAGGCGATTGCATTCCAGCGCAAGCAAGCAAACAACCTTTCGCTCGTCTAAATTTAATGCAAATAAATTAAACATCGCCAAGTGAATGTTACTACTTCGTCTCTTCGTTCGTGTCTCCGCACATCACAGCATCACACCCCTTCAACAGTGCCAAGCTCCACCAGCAGCATCAAGAGCACCTTTGGCTCTTGCCTTCATCGATGGTCATTTTTTCTTTCGAAGCTTTTCTTCTTGTTTATTCTGGCTTGTTGTTGGCGTAAACGTTGTTGCTAGTGTTGTTGTTGGCGGTGGTATTGCATTGGAGTATCAGTGGCATTTCGTGTGCACTGTGCCACATTATGTTGCACGCGCTGTTGCTGTGGATAGTGATGCTGGCGTGTGGAGTGTGTGTAGGCAGTAAAGTGTTTGGCTTGGATACAGCAACGGGGCAGCCGGGGGCAGGTCAAGCACCTTAGTCAATTTCTTTAATACTATTTTTATTTTGTTGCATTTGTTGCATATGTTCGAGTGGGTTTTTCGTTTTATTTACATGCATGCCAGTATATTTGATTATTTAGTAATATACTTCAACATACATACACCTCTTTCTTCTCTTTTGTTTTTTTTTTGTTGTTAATTTTTAGCTATTTCCATTGTCTATTAGCATTAAGCGTATTTTATGCACATTATTTTTGCTGTTAGATGTCCCTGAATTGGTTAATATGGAAACGCATCTAATGAGTTTTCTTTCTCGGTCGTAATGTAAAGTGAATATACACATTTATGGGAAAAAGGATAAGGCAGAGAACGGTAAACTTAAACTGAGTTTCGACTTTGATTAGATTAGATTTGAACTAAAGCCAAAAAAGTTTCTTTTTGTCCTATTATGAAGGTAACTCTTAACATGCTATATAATAATGATTATAAAATAAAGATCAGGATTACGAAATGAATCGATTTCTGAACGTCTGTTCCTGCAAGCGATTTTGGTCTAATGTATATATTTCACTAACTTTTAAGTGTATATCCAATAAACTTTGTGCAAACATTTCCCTCTATGTCTCATTTGATATAGTTTGAAAATTAATGTAATCGGGTAATAATCACAGACATCCTCGGGCTACCAAAACTTAACGGTATGTTTTATGTACATGCAAACGGCATCAAAATTTGAAAATCAGCAAGTATCACGGCCTACATCTAGGTTGCATCGCACCGTTCATATAACAATCGGGTCTGTGAGATGTGTTCAAAAAATAACGGGAATTTCAATTTTCATTTGTACAAAAGTACAATTGCCACAATTCGTGGCCAAAACCCATACTGTAACAATACCCCAGCGTCCGCATATGTCAAACATAACCCCGTCTGACTTTTTCCTATTTCCAAAAATATAGGGAACCTTAAAGGACCTTCGTTTTATAAGAGATGAGAAATCGCAAAATTCGAATTTGAGAAGTGTTTCAATGACTGGAAGAAACGCTGGCATAAGTGCATTATATCGAGTGGGGAATATTTTAAAGGCGAAAACAACAAATAAATTAAAAAAAATTCAAGAAACAAAAATTCCCGTTATTTTTTGAGCACACCTCGTATATAACCGGAATATTTTCTGCCGCTACTACAATAAGATGAACTTAAATCCTATATTTCGACCACTAATCGATACATTTTATCCCAATTTAGAACATATGTGATTTGCAAGTGACGTCCTTATGTTCCAGTTTGCCACATATTTTATTTTGTGAAAGGAAATTAAAACAAAACCCCAAAATCTGAAATTATATGTAAATAGCGTTAGGATTTTACATATTCCAATAATTCATATTTATCATCCGATTTTGCATATATTAATCACATTAAATAAATGAGTCGCTAGAGTCGAAATATTTCCAGAATTCTAGTAACAAGAGATTCATATTTGTTACGGTAAAACTTACAAACTAAAGCGGAGTTTCCACTAAGTCAAATTTAATGACACTAAAATGTCAAGAATACAGTTCTAATGGCATAAGTTTCTAGTACATCGAAAAATGATATTTTAATGATAGAAACTAAATAAAACAAGTAAGGAAGAGCTAAGTCCGAACATTTTATACTCTCGCAATTTATTTAACTTTATTTATATTATATAATACACAATTTGACCCACATATATATTGTATAAAGTCCATTGAAAGTTGAAAACCCTAATATTAAATTAGAAGCACCGAGGTCCTCATGTTCGATATATGGGGCCTTGAAAGCCAATAGTTCGATTTTGGCGATTTTTATAATCGGGCTGACACACTATAAACATAGTATTTGTGCAAAGTTCTGCACCGATATCTTCACTAGTGCTTACTTTATATATTGTAAAGTAAACGATTTAGATCGTCTTCAAAGTTCTGGTATATAGGAAGTAGGCGTGGTTGTGAAGCGATTTGGCCTATTTTCACAACATATTATTGGGATATAAGGAAACTATTACAAACCAAGTTTCATTGAAATCGGTCGAGTAGTTCCTGAGATATGGTTTTTGACCCATAAGTGGGCGACGCCACACCCATTTTCCATTTTGTAAAAAAATCTGAGTGCTGCTTTCATCTGCCATTTCTTATGTGAAATTTAGTGTTTCTGACGTTTTTCGTTAGTGAGTTAACCCACTTTTAGTAATTTTCAACCTAACCTATGTATGGGAGGTGGGCGTGGTTATGATCCGATTTCTTTCATTTTTGGACTGTATTAGGAAGTGGCTAAAAAAACGACTGCAGAAAGTTTGGTTTATATAGCTCTATTGATTTACGAGATATGTACAAAAAACTTAGTAGGGGGCGGGGCAACTTCCCCAAAAAAATTACATCCAAATATGCCCCTTCATAGTGCGATCCTTCCATAGCTTATTTATGGCTTAGTTATGGCACTTTATGTGTTTTCGGTTTTCGCCATTTTGTGGGCGTGGCAGTGGTCCGATTTTGCTCATTATCGAAAGCAACCTCCTATGGTGCCAAGAAATAAGTGTGCCAAGTTTCATTAAGATATCTTATTTTTTACTCAAGTTACAGCTTGCACAAACGGGCGGACGGACAGACAGACATTCGGATTTGAACTCCACTCTTCACCCTGATCACTTTGGTATATATAACCCTATATCTAACTCGTTTAGTTTTGGGTGTTACAAAACAACCGTTATGTGAACAAAACTATAATACTCTCTAGCAACTTTGTTGCGAGAGTATAAAAAGTATTAATGGAAAGGAAGGTATATCAAAATATTTAGAAAATATTTTTCCAAATAATATACATACATATATATATATATCATCGATATATATGTATGTACTACATTCCTATTAATTTTAAATAAAAGCATAATGAATTCGCAAATCAAGGGTTGTTCCAGTTTCGTGTTCAATAAGTTCGAAGGGACCTTAATTATACAATATACATGTACACATGTATGTCCGTTTGCATATTCTGCCATGCAAAAACCATTTTTATCGTTTACACATGTGTGCCACCCCTTTTGTGATGGGTGCCACAGCTCCTTTATATGAAAATAATACAATCCTGGTTATAAAATTACTTTCCTGCCAACACATACACACAAATGCGTAATAAAATCTACAAAATGAGCCAAGCGAAATAGGAAAATTCCACAACACAACAGAATATAAATTGAATTAATGCGAATTCCCGCAGCTATAAATTGTTGTACTTGTTGTTGTTTTAAATATCGGGTGGCAGGATGTTTGCGCGCCACCATACGCACAGTTGCTCATTAATTATGCGCAGGCGCGTCGAAGGATCGCATGTCCGAGCGCACACATAGTGGATGGACAATGGACAGCGCAGTGGTTAAACCGGAATTTCAAGCTTTCATTTTCATATTAAAAAAGCAGAAAAGTAAACAACAAATGTCTCTTTTTAATGTGCCACTGATGTAGCAAGGATAACGGACAACACGACAGCGGAAGGATACCTTTTTGCAGCGCCGTAAGGATAACTAATGTAGACCTAGCGAACCAACGGTCCATAGCTATTTGCGTGCATGGGTTTGTGTCTCTGCAGGAATGTGAGAAGTTGCAAGAACGTGAGAAAGCTTTCAATTTGGCGACAGCTTACGAGACTTGGACAGCCGCGCTTGCAGCTGGTCACCTATAACATGATTCATTTGCCAAGAGCCCTTTAAAATCCACATTCGACCTCGAAGTGACCACTCCGCACTCCTCCCCACAACCTCACCATCTTGAGGTCCACCACAAAACTCAGGCAGTCAGCGTTGTGGCATGTCCGTTTCATACGCGATCAGTCAATCTCGAGCCGGATTAATGTACCTCGAATGCGCTGTCACTGCAACTACTGGCTAGCATATGATCTGCGCTCACTCTGCCAGCGCGCGCTATGTTGGCGGTAATCAACTTCATAGTTACAACTCTTGCCGTCTCACCGCCAGGCCGTCCGCTCTGTACTGCACTTCGAAACGCTAAAGCTCAGCCGACATTCTGACATTTGGCGAGCGCAATGATGCAATCAGCGGCAAATGGTTGGCTGGAGGTGGTGGGCGTTTGGCCGCTAACTGCAGCTGCTGCTGCTGCGCAGTTATTTATTATGATAGGCAAGCACACACACACTCATACACATTCACACTTACAGATACATATGAGTAGCTGCAGTCATAAGCGCATGTGGGTTGCTTACCGCAGCAGCAATAACAACAACACTGAGATATATAAATATTCACTCGTTCATTCATTCGTTCAAGTGTCTGCTGGAGGTCAACGGCGAATTACATTCATAGCCTTTGGTTTATTGCCCCCTCCGAGCGCATAGCATTCGCAAAAGCTTAGATTTTTATTTTTGGACAGCTGCAGTGCGGTACTCCTATATGTATCAGTATGTGCGTGTGTTTGTCTAACAGTTTATGTGTAATTAAAAATGTTATAAAAGCACTAAAAGTATTAAGAAAATGTGTGACGGCCATAGGCTACTTCGCCGTTTAAACGCATTCTCACAAACACATACACACATGTACATATCATATAATACATACATACATACGAGTATGTACGCGCATAGCTGCATGCATGTGAACATATTTCTAAAAATTTGATTTGGGTTTTAATGCAAATTTTCATTCATTTATTTCTTGTTTTTCTTTTTTGTTTTGTTGTTTTTGATTTTGTGATTATGAGTTTTGGCTTTGAAGCGGCCATAAACTTATTTCAAATTTAATTACATTACTTAGCTGAGGTTAATTGGAGTTTAATAAGAATAATGGCAACAAAAGAAAAACTTCATGGCATTCGCCTTTTACGACTGTAAATTTGCTCATCGCTGTTACGCAAATGTAAAGGAAGATGTTGTAATAGCGCACTACAACAACAATTTTTTAATTAAAATTTGCCAATCAAATTTTAAATTTTTATTTTCAAATTAATACCGTTATGCGTAGTGGTTCTTTCAACTAAAAATATGTCGCTTTTTTGGAATGCTGAATGGAAGTTTAATAAAGAAGCCAGTTGAGGCTTATACTAGGCGTTAGTCTCACGATCAAAATATTGTCAAACAGCTCTTGGATGCTGTATGTTCAAAAAATAACGTGTTTTTATTGCTTTTGAAAAAAATCACTCACTTGTCTAAATTAATGCTGTCGCCTCCAAAATAGTGCCCATTCGATATCATGCATTTATGACAGCGCTTCTTGCAATCGTCAAAACACTTCTGAAACTTGATATTTGGGATTGACTTTGACGGTCCTTTAAGATTCTCTTTATTTTTGGAAATAGAAAAAAGTCACACGGAGTCATATCTGGTAAATATGGAGGCTGTGGTAATCGTTACATATTTACGGCCAATAATTCACGAACAAGTAACGAAGTTAAGAAACGAGAATCGCCAAATTCGTAAAAACACCTCTAAGCTTAGCTGCTGCTAAAGACAAAGTAAGCAATGAATACAGTTGAAAGTTTTATCGCACTTCAAGGATTGACAATTCGACTCTCCAAACCCGCGAAATTTTGAAATTCTCGTTATTTTTTTAACACACCTCTTCTCCTTCGATGACAAGTCGCGAAATTTAATTAAATACAGTTCAACATAGCGAAAACGTTGAATAAGGTGACAAAATCACGATCTCAAATAGGCACACCACTGATTGAAGAGCTCAAAAGACCTGAATGAAATATTGAACATACGAAAAATGTGTACCCGATAGGTGTCGCATTTTCTTACTTCGAACAACAAGCGGAACCATGAAAATATTTCACAAGAGTCTTTAAAGCTGTTTAAGCACAATACGAAGGAGTTTCTGGTTCGTTTCATCGACGAAACATAGAACCTCCAACGCAACTGAGGAGTAACAGTCAAAACAGCAGAGACTAAGGAGCAGTCAAAATAATGTATTTCAACAATCGAACCTGATCCAAAGGATCATTAAAAATGTGATGGCAACCGATCTTCATCGACTACCTGGGGTACAGAACCACTCCATTTGATGAATAAAAAAGGATCTTTCACTATGACAATGATCCGGCTCACCTCTCTGTCATTGCGGAGGTCCATATTAATCGCATTATCCACAAAATTTACTATTTATCGCTAGAGATATTATATAATTATTTGAAAAAAGAAACTACCCAATTGCTATTTTCATATAGGCCAAGACCCAAGTTGCCTAAGCTGTTTGGAGGAAGGCGAACTTCCTCCTCCAATGTCTAGCTTCGGCGAATACAGCAAAGTGATTGGAATCGATATTAAGAAATTTCCAGCAGAGTCGAAGCGGTTTGTGGAATCATGAGAGACTTGCGGTCCGCTAGGAGTATTTGGGTGCCACAAAGGACAGTCGACGCCATCTAAATGAGATTCCCTGCAGTTGTGGTCTATGTAACTATCGGCCTAACCTAACCTAAAGGATGTCCTGTAAAACGTTCAAGACTATGCCTTCATATCCTGGAAGTGAAGACAACTTATATACCTAAGTTACATTCACAGTTGGCCAAAATGGAGCATTATGTTCCTGATTTCATGGGTTTTCAATGATCACGTGAGGTTTTGTAAGCAGTTTTGGTAAAGAAAATACGGACGATCTTTTTCAATTACGGAGAAATACACATCACCAATTATCTCTAATTTTTGACATACTTGTACTAAAAATATAGTTTTAAGATCATTACATATATATTAATATATATAAATACATACTGTATAGGTATAGATAATAATATGTAAATAGAAAAATATCCAACTGTAATTGCAAAAGAGAAATCGATAGGTGTCTGCATTAACCCCGAAGCCACATTGATTAAAATAAATCTGTGTATGAATTATGCTCGCAACCCCACCCTAAAGCACACCACACCTACTCGGCCACACCACCACTTAGAGCTTAGTAAATCAAAAAAAATTGCAGCAAAATAATAAGTACTTGCACGATTTATATTTCCAAGCAATGCCATTTTATTTTATCACCTGCAAATCGCATATTTATGCCATTTCAGTGGCGGAGTGGCGGCGGCGACGCATCTAATGGCGGGAATTTAGTGTCACATTAGCACCAGTGACGGGCGCCACCCAACGCCAAGCAGCAAAGCGACCAGTCAGCCATACCGCTACATTAAAAATGGTCATTGGTGAAGTGTTCGTGCGCACCGTTATATACATCCGACTGTACATACATGAGTTCGCACGACTGTCCCACCGTTTTCGTTGGTGCGCTTGGCTGGGGCTAAGCGCGCTTGTCGTCGTGCTGCCGCGAGCTATTTGTCAATAAGCTTGGCGTTAAGGGTGACCGGTAGGCAGGGGGGTGATAGTCCCGCAACGCCACACATTGGATGACAGCTGCGACGCAATTTAATTGCTCGTGCAAAAGTAAATATATACTCGTATGTATTATATATTGAAATGGCATTTTTTCTCGAGTGAATTGTTCGTTTTCGAAGTGCACTTTTTGCTTACGCTTCAGCCGTGCCGTTATGATTATTTATTTTTTATTATGTACAGTGGCACCTTTTCATTTGCTCGCACTTTTTCATGCAGTTGGGTCGGACAACTGCCAATCGGCGTTGAGCAATGGAGCAATGGATGTGCTGCTTTATTTAGATTATTTGTTTAGTTTCATTAACATTGAACTGCTCGCACTTAAGTGAATAAGCAAGTACGCTTTACATACTAGTTCATGTTTAAATAAGAAGACGTATCTAAACAAATGGAAGACCATCAAATATATTATTTTTAAATGAGAAATATATTATCACTGAATGGATCCCATGATATTGCGTAAAACATTAAAAAATAAATCGAAATTATTTCTTCGAAATGACTCATTTTTCGTATTTAAGTGAGTTTATATAAAACCAACTTTAAATGTAAAATTTATAACTTCAAAAACCCTCCAGATCCTCCAGATGTAAGATCAACTATATGAAAATTAAGAATTTGTACTTGTTTTCTTCTTCTGGCAGGTCTTTAAGCACTTAGTTTTTCCATTGTATGCCCTTGCTTCCGTTGTCCACCCATGGTTATCGAATCAAAGGAGCTTTTCATCGTCTTCCATACATACGACATGGTCCAACCAGCGCATTCGTTGGATTATTATGCGCTTAACTATATTCATATCACCATAGAGCTGAAACAGTTCATGGTACCTTGTAACGCGAACGGCTCCAAAGATCTTGCGGAGAACAGTTCTCCCGAATACTTCAAGTACATCTGTTGGTAAAATTAATTCTGCGCTTGATCTCCAGGCTAAGATTGTATGTGGAATTTATGCTGGTACCGAGGTAGACAAAGTCCTGCACTTTCTCAAATCTATAGGTGACAAAAGTGACTTATGTATTTATCAAGACGAGAGGAATCTTTGAGAATGACCTTTGTACTTTGTCTTATCTTCGTTCATAACAAGTCTTCTTCTTCTTCTTGACTGGCGTGGACACCGCTTACGCGGTTATAGCCGAGTCCACAACTATGTCTATGTCGTCGAATAACATATACAGCTCATCATTCCATCGTCTGCGGTATTTGCCGTTGCCAATGTTTAAGAGCCCGTAAATCTTTCGCAAAGCCTTTTTCACGAAAACTCCTAGTGCCGTTTCATCGGATGTTGAATCGTCCACGCTTCGTCCATAAAGTAGGACGAGAATGAATGTGTTTACCATTAATAAGTAGGGGGTGAAGACATTAGATGTGGAGTTTCTAAATAGTTTGACCAACGGAGTTACAATGTTGTGGTGATTTAAAAGAGATTTAAGAGTCCTAGAGAATCGACCAAAAGTGAGTCTCTTAGCCAATGCTACCGCAGTACCACTTATCTCTGTGGGTCTATATATTTTCTATACTTCGAAATGTTTTTCTTCATTTTTGGAGACTTTACAACTGTTGATCTAATATTCGTTGTTTATTTTATTCAAATTGCGTGTCTAAATCAAATGTGGCGTAGGTTTCGTCTACAACGATGCGCCCATATAGACATACCAGGAGCAACGCTGAAACAACCAAACATATGTGTAGATATCTGTCAGTGGCTTTTCATTGGCGTCTTTCGCTCCAATTTCCGCACTTCAAGCATTATTCGGTGCATTTGATTGCTACGGCAGCCAGCAGTTTGGCATATCGAAATTGTAGCAATTTGTTCGAATGCGCAGCAGGGCGCATGCGTTGTAGGAACTTGTAGGTACAGCAAGCAACTGAGCTTGCAGGTTTGAAACTACGCACGGTCCGATCGTCCGTCCGCGCAACCACTATCGACCATGTCAATCTGGTTATGGGTACATGGCCACGCAGCGGGCCACCCCAGCCGGAGTCCAATTGATCGTCGGTGTCGCGCAAGTGGCAGTCAGGCGGTCAGCTACCGTTGCAGCGCCTGGATGTTGCCGCCGATAATTCGGGCACGAAATGGTAAAACCAAAACCCAAGGCAATTGCATAATCCACAACGCGCGCACAGCAGCATTGCATGTTGAATGCGTTAAGGATGCGCCAAGCGTCCGCGTGTGGTGAGCGACAGGCGCGCGGTGCGGCGGACAGTTGAAAAAGGCGAGCAACAGAGCAAACAAAAGTCGCGGCGTGTCGTATGCAGTAGCCGCTTACAAGCGCCGTTTTTCATGCACAGTTCATTTTATTGTTGTACGATTTTTTTCGATTATCTGCCGCTTGTCGTTTTTATTGTAGTAATTTCTTTCGCACAATTCGCGCAATCGTTCGCGGCCAACACAGTTGCAGCGGCAGCGACATGAATAACAACGGCAACAACGCAATTCCATGTAAGTACAACCAACGCAACATCACTTGCGCTGTTGCAACGCCGCATGTTGCAAGCAATCCCTGCCTCAAAGCGCGCGTGTGTGATTGACTTTCCTACGAAAAGTTTTGCAAGGAAAATGGCTGCGCCGTAGCACAGCGTCGCGCTGGCAATTGTACGCAATAATTTTCGTGTATTATTTCGTTGCGCGGCAATTAATCAAAATGGACACTTGCGAATTGCGTGCCACCGTTCAATTAATATCATTTTTTGACTGCGCGCCTCAATGTGTCTTGTTGCTGTGTGCGCGGAATTTTTTCGTTGGTCTATGCGCGTATTTTTGTTGCTTTTTTGTAGTTGCATTGTTCGACTGCTTTGTACAACAATTGGTGTTCGTGTCCTTTGCGGAAGAAATCACGCAGCTCAACTATTCTCAGTCAAGCGGTGTAAGAGAGCGCACATAACCTAGAAATAAATCATCTATAGTCTTGAACTACGGATGTCGCAGTACATTTGGTTACAATTCCACGTGAATCACGAGATTTTTTAATTGGCGAATCCGTTATTCAATTTAACCTCAATGACTGTATCTCTCGTTAATGAAATTGTTGATGATGTTTGAGAACTCCCAAGCACATTTACTGAAGACCTGTCTGTATGAACAATTGTACTCTAGCCGCTTAACGCAAGTTGGTACAAGGTTTGAGATTTCAAAGTCCCTTCAATTAATACTAAGATCGTTTCCAGTTCCCGAGCAATATCAAATAATTATTTGCCAAAGGTGTCCTAAAACATGGAGGACCCACCCAAAGTATATTATATTTGAAATAGCAGAGGGTATGAGTAGGACTATCATTTCCTTACTAAAGCTTAGTACCTCAGAAGATGCAGCGATTTCTCAGCAGTATATTTACTATAATGGCATACTTGGCATACTACTGCAAAAGTGGTAACTGATCCTAACGGTCACTGTTAAAAGAGCAAAGTCTTCTGTCAGCTCAATTTCTACTTTACCTCTGTGTACTGATACCCAAATTATGTAGTCCATACCATTTATTTTGGTTTCGGTAGATAGTAGGTAGTGGTTAGCCCTCTGCATCCGAGCCTGGATTCGGAACTGCTGGTATGCCTCTTAGCTGGCTGAGCATAGGTTGGCAGAGACTCGTTTGCATTTAACAGGGGGTACCGCGGGAGGCGATGTTGACATTTGGAAGGGATAGAGTTCGGGTGCTTTTCTGAGATTCAGACCCGAATCTCTTGGGAACGTATTATGTATTTACATCGTTAAAAATGAGGTTTCCTCTTTCTCTATAAGGTATGGAATAATTATGCCGGAATACTAAAAAATGAATACCAACAAATATGAAAATTATAGATAGATTTGTGAGATCAGTAATTTTTGGATTTGACACCGATAATAATTTTGACGGCCAATTTCCCATAGTTCTCTTTCTCTGCTTGCCTCTTATTTAAAGGTGAAAAAACGGACTATGCTGAATTAAAATATGGGTCCCAAAAGCTCAAAAGCTTCACCCTATGAGTATTTCTAAATAAATTTGGGACGAAACAAGAGTTACAATTTTAAGAACCGACCCAAATACGTAGAGAGTCGTAGCTCTAATCAAAAAGCTGAAATCTTATTCCTAATGGAACTTTACTTCTGCAAAGCTAATTCTCTACACTTAAGCGCAAGCAACAAACATATCTAACAACGATCTTACGAAAATTTGCCTATCGCATGCAACATTCGAACGCCCAAGGGCCAACAACTCGCCTAACGAACATTGATTTGACGGAGTCAAATCTCGCCATTTGCAGAGGTTAATGTGTGCAACAATGATGCAGACAACAACACAAAATCGACGAAAAATTTGGCCGATAAGGCACAAAATGAACAACAACAACGATGTGTAGTGACAAAAGTTTAAATAACAACAAAAAATATTTTTCACCAACCAAACCCCGGTGAGCATGCTTCCGCATTGTAGATGTCCAAAGCGGCACTAAACGACCAAGGCGAATATATTCTTGAATGTGTGTGTGTTCAAGCGCATACGCGGGCAGGCGCAAATTATTGCAGATGCACACCACACCATTGCCATTGTTCGCTGGTTGCAACGCGCTGCGCTGCGTCTCTTGCCAAATACGGCGCAACGAAACGATGCTGCAACGCGACGCAATGCGCAATTCGCAATCTTGATGAATTTCACTGTGATGACCAGCGCCATTTATCACTGCCTTAATTGTGCGCGCCAACAACAACAACAACAGCAGCATCATCGGCAACAAATCGAAGCGCGTCCAGCGGCGCGGTGTGGTGTGTTCCGCAATGAGTTGAGGGGTCAGTTAGTGGCTGTGCCTGATGGAGGCGCTGAGGATGAGTGAACGCGTCATACTTACATAAATGACAGCACTTCAGCGAGGTAATTGAAAATGCAATTAGCCGACTACGCGCATCGCGTTGATATGCGCAAGCGGGCCGGCCAAGAGAGGCAACGGCGTACAGGTGAAGACCAATAAGCTGGGATTGGTGTATTTTATGGGTGATGTTATGTGCAAATGGCATGGCGCAATCGTTGACTAGAGTGCGGACGCGGCAAGTCTTATGGTTAATCTTCTGCGGAGGTACTCAGTGGAGGAAATTCTAAATTTGCTGTTTCTTGATTAACGTGTGCAAAACAAATACAAATACACCAAGTCTAACTGAGTGCGAAATAGAAGAAGAAGCAGCAATTGCAATAGCTTTCGGAGATTAGACGCCTAATTTTCAGTCATTTGCATGTTTTAAGAGAGGTAAAGGCAATAGAGTTATGAAAGGAGTTGTGAATAATTACTAAATCGAAAGATGGCATTAGGCGCTGCAGCTGAAAAATCCATCAAGAGAGAGCACTGGGTTACGTTTCTACTTCTAGAACGAATCATTGATGACCACTAACTTGAGGAGTTATTTTATAGAAAGATTTATAGATCTTCCAAACACATCTAAGGTTCTCACCGATTTAATTATCATAGCAAAGACGTTCGGGAAAAAAGTAGGAACTGTACTTATGTGGTACGTTCGAGCAATAAACTCTTTGGATACCAAGCTGAACCTTATTTTTGAACCCTTTCTACACTCTATGTAGCTTTTTAGAAACTAAAGCAAAAATTTAGTCCGATCTCGGATCATTAACGAACTTCGAGAGATTATCGTTATTATTAATGTTTGAGAGCTTTCCTTTCTTCTCTTTTCTCAAGAAACATATTTGTATCTGAGTATAACATCAAACAGAGGTCAATGACGACCCTCAGTAGGTTTTAGGCGCTTTATGGATTCTTAAATTTAAGTGAGGGGGTAAATTTTTTTTGAATCAGTTGACTGTCCTCAATAGTCTAATTGTGTTTCCTTTTGTAGAACAGCCATCGAACCTAACCTAATCTAACCTAACATATAACATCAATCACTGAATTATATCTAAAATTTATTTCAAAACTACTTAAATCCGTTAACACACATTTCCCAACAAATTCTACTATTCAAAGCAAAGCGCACACTTTCTCTCTTTTAAGTCCTTCTTGTAATCGCCCATTCACCGCTAACAAATGTTGACAACAGTCCATTTGTGCAACGCCATTGAACCCATAATTATTCAACAAAGCAAAACCATGCGCCTTCGAGGGCCAAACTCGGTGCCATTCATCAGCGGAGTGTACAGAGGCCAGGCCACCAGAGGCATACTTGCGGTGTGTCCGACGCGAAATGCTCGCTTCCCTTAAATAGATTTATAATGACGACCAATTAATCATTGTAATTAGCGCTTGGCAAACTGCAACGTTCAAAAGTAAAGACTCCTCTCACTACGAAGACGACAATGGAGATGGATACATCGCTTTCAAGAAATTCAAAATGACACGGGCGATCTTTGTGCAGCAATGCAGAGAAATCGAGATGGTAAAAAGCCGTAAAAACTATACAGAAAATTACATAACGGCATCAGATTTGGTGATTGGCAGTGCACTTATTTTGTTAGTTTCTCGTCTAAGTTATAGTTCCTGAAGGGTTTGTGAAATAGGACTAGGTTTTATGTATATAAGAACAGAAATGTTTGTTTTGAATTAAATATAGTTAACCCAGAAACATTGTATACACTTTAATTTTTGAATCCCAGCTCCATCTATCGTAAAACATATACTTCGTCGATATAAGAGGTATGTGTAGGAGGCTGTCTTCATCCGTATCTAGTAGTTTTGACATCATGTCAGTGCTCATATGCCATCTCCGTGAACACCGTCGCGGGAATCAACCAACAAACTTAACGTAACCTATGTTCCAAGAGCGGAAGACCATAAATAACCAACCCAGCAACGTTGTGGAGAAGATTACCACTTCGTAGATACTGAGCTCGACCACAGTACCGGAAGGCAATTGCAAACCTCCGATGTATTTCTATTATGAATACCATAAAGAGGTATCTAACTAAGTGTCTCATATTCAGTAAGGCGCGCTGTGGGGATGCATAGAGCCAAATATAAAGATCGAGGAAGAATTTAATGGACGGTCAGCTTTCGAAAACAAGGAGATAATGAAAAATATAAGTTTAGTCGTCGGATTGGCTCCGTAAGTATGAAAGGAGGACAGATACAACATGCTGACTTCAGTCCGACTCGTTAAAAAGCGAGGAAAATAATCGACAAACATAATGACAATTAGTCTACCGCAAATAAGAGAAATCTAGAAATTTAAATGAAATACAAAATTGCTTAATCCGCCAATTTCCATTAATTAAAATACTTCAAGTACAGAGAAAATGTTTACCGAGCTCAATTAATGGCATAATTCGTGTAGAGAAATCTCTAATTTGAAGTATCCCACCACAAGTCTAATGCTTAATTCATCAAGCGATTATAATAATAGAAACAACTGCGAAGTCAAATCAGTCGCGTTTGGGCAGAGCACTGCAACACCCGCCGCGTACGTGGACCAATCGAGCAGCAACTGGCTACTAGCTTGTCGCTGGCACTAAAAATTGCCTTAACGGCACAATGATTGTGCACGCACGGGCACTCACTTCACTCCAACAACTCGCCGACTGCGGCTGTCCCATTGTCCGACTGCCTTTCAGATCATTAGAAAGCGCCAGCTCGCAGGAGCATTATATATGACATGACAATCGGACTGCGCGCTTCAAGCCGCCGCCGCTAAAACGGGCGGGTGGACAAGCAAAGTGCCTGTGGGCGCGCTGGTGGATGCGCCACCGGAAATGTGCGGACACTTGGACATGCTGACCGCCAGAGTCGCAACCGAATTACGCTAATGAGGCCTTGTACGCGCGCGCTTCAGAATAAAGTCACCGGCGGCGGCGGCTGTGGCAGCACAGATTTTCCACCAATTCAAATGGTGCGATCAAGCGAGTGGCGGGGCGGTGTGATGGCACGTCCAAACGTTGGCAGCCAACGAGAACGACGACAACTGAATTTACAATTCAATTGCGAACGAACGACGAATCGCATTACAAACGAATTGTATCGAATATTTAAATTTCGAGTGAAACAAAGTAGAGCATAGTGACGGCGGCAGTGGCATTGATTGTAAGACATGTCGCGCTGTACCGCTCCACCGCCGCCGCAACAGTAGAGATCAGCGCTGTAAGTGCTGTGGTGGCGTTGTGGTTACATTCTTATGCAATTCACTTAACAAGCAATTGCAACTCAAAGTATAACAATAACAACAACATCACCGCCAGTGTTGCTGTCTTTCGGTCGCTTGTCTGATTTCCAGCAGCAATGCTTTTGTTACCGTTTATTGAGATTAAGCATTGTTCTCATTACGTTTTTGAGTTGTCCTTGTTGTTGCTGTAGCATTTGTTCTTTGCATTACAACACACATACACACACATGACTGCTCGTACATCTGTCATTATGTCAATTTAGGAAAAATGTTTGCAACAACAAAACTTTGCTCTCAACCTGCCGCCGCCGTCGCCACCGCCGCGCAAGGAGCCACTGCGCCGCAGCGCTGGGAGGCAATTATGTCATTCCAATGCGACCACTACCGCATTGACAGGCAACAGCGCACAGCAACCGCAACAACAACAACAGCAATAATAATTGTGCGCGCTGTAGTAAAAAGCCAAAAATGCTTATAATAATAGCGTGGTGCATGGCGCGCTGCAACAACTGCGAAAAGCATTGTCTTCAGCTGTCTGCGCGTTGTCGTCGCATTCCGACGCAGCACCGCTTGCGCTCAAACCGAAAGAATAATTTGCAATTCTTTAACTTTGCTCCAGTTCCACTCGCGGCATGCAGAGCTCTGACCAGCGCTCAGCCCAGCCCAGCGCAGTATGGCTAACTCAGCTAACTGTACATATATATTTATTTAACTCGAGTGTAAGCAGTAACAAAATTATTGACAAAAATGGTAGTCGGTGTAATTCTAAGCGTGCCTCAATGGGCGCACCGATCAAGCGATATTTGACACTGACGTCCTTTGCCGTGAATGTCGATTTGAATATAAAAATTAATTGAATGAATTAATTTCTATAGATTAAAGCCGATTTTTGTTTAAAGCATTTTTAATTATTTTTGGTCTTGCAGCATTAGTCTAATACTCTCTAGTTTGTTCACCAAATGGTTCTTTGTTGTTGTCCATCTGGCCATCATCCCATATGTAAGCTATAGCGACAGAGGCGCAAGAGGTCCCAATTGGACACCGGTTCTTTGCGATGCCACATTCTTCACAAATTTGTTGAGAATCTTTTCAAGTCAATTCATCTGATTCACCAAAGTTTGTGCTATACCGAATCAGTCTAGCAAAAGCTGTACAATTAAGTAGTCGTTGTAATCTCAGATTCTTCCATTCAATTTCGGTAGTTTTCATCCGACAGGATGTTCAGCCTCACTACAGTCAGTCCATTGGTCAGTGTCCAGTAAGGACCTATCATTGCGTCGAGCTGAATCTTGTAAATAGTTTAGTAGATCGTCTGCGATTCACACTGATGAGATTGTGGCTACAATGTCTTTACGCCGAAAAGTCATCGTCTCAGCAGTTTCCGTTTCGCTGTGGCATGAAACCCAAACGAGTCTGATACTCAAGTAGCTTGAGGCTCCTCGACGTAATAATCCAAGTTTAAAGGGAAGCAGTCCATGTAATCGAGGATTTCTGAATGTTCCTTCCTTTCTTGGACCTTTTATATACCTATCCTCTCAGTCGAATAGACACCTTCGCAGCATTTCATACTCCATAAAACAGTATACACTTGACGACGGTATCGTAAAGCTAAGGAACCATCTTGATTAGAGGCACATCTCTTCTCAAAAGCCAAAAGCCATGTTTGACCACCAGTGTGGGGAGAAACTTAATTTCAGATACTCTGTATGTATCTCACTTTGACATCAATTCGATCTTAAGAGAAAGCTTGTGGCTGCTGCGCTTTGCTTTGATCTTTTGATTGCGGGCTGATGGCCAGAGATGATTTTGAAGATACTAATTTGAACAACATAATCACAAACACAGTTATGAACAACTTTACAGCTCATAAAGTGCGCAATCTGACAACGACTTCGAGGGACGACGTTAATTAAGGAGTTATTACTTCTAACGATCTAGCGGTAATAAAAACTAATGTCAAAGCTTTCGCAGCAAAAACCAAATACCACGAGCGCATACCTGTCTCTGCGAAACCGGGATGTATCAATTAATGCGCCTTAAGGTCTCGAATGCGTTTCACCCGGTTTATTGCTCATTTGCTGGCGTTTAAATGAGCGCGCTCATTCATCTGACAAAGCATATTTGCCGCTATAAATTCCCTACACACTTAGCCGGAGTGATTAAATAACGAGGACAGGAAGCGGTAAGTGCCGAGAGTAAGGGACATAACAGGAACTGATGGAAAACCACTTAATTATCTACTTGATGAGGGTTTCGTACAAAAGCTTTGCCGCTATCAAACTGTCAACGATGTTGTTGTTCTACGAGTACATTTACGCAGATGCGTCTTTGCAATTGTGCGTAAATGTCGTAAATGACGTCTACTCATTCCGCTGGTGGTGCCACCAGAGGAAATGCGCGCCGCGCAAGTCGATTGCTTAGTGTAACGATAGAATTAAGTTGTCAAAGTGTCACAGCAATAAGACCGCGCGCGCGTTGTAAGGCGGCAACGGACGACAATGGACAAGCGCGTCAGCGAACTGGAGCAGAAGGGGAAGAGAGGATACAACAGCAGCGACAGCAATTTATATACGTATGTGTATAACGACAGTTGCTTTTAATGTGTCATGTGTCGAAACGGTGGCGCGGTGAGCGCGCTGCAACGCGGCGGATTAACTAAGCGCAGGAGCGATAAATACTCAAATGGCGACGCGGCGCGGCCACATATACTGAGTTAAAAGCCTCTGCTGACGCGTTGATGTTATGGAATTTTTGCATTACGCGCAATTGAGATGCTGACTGAATTCCGCGCGCAAATACATCACTAAAAGCTGGACGCATTTTAGTTGAGTGTTAAAGCGGAGAGTGAGGTATGAGCGGTGTATAGCACTCAAAATCAATTGACGAGACGGAGTGCGCGCGTTTGTGGTCGTCGCATTGAAACGCATTAAGCACTGCAATAAAAACGAAGCGCAAGCATATAAGTGAATATCAAAAGGGAGGCGCAGTGCACCTTTTATATATTTCCAGCGTTAATTTATTCCCCAGTGAGCGTGCGCGCATGCGAGCACCGATTGAAGAGCGACTGCCGCGTTGCGGAAGGTTCCTACCATCATACAATCGACGAACCAACCAAAGCTTCAACTGTCTTAGCCAAGAATATCCGCAAGCAATCTGCTGCTGCAGTCAAGCCAATCAACCAGCCAACATATTTCACTAAAGTCCGCGCGCATCAGCGCTATGTCAGTCAATCCATTTTACCACCCTGCGCAGGATGCGTCGCGCGCGCGTCCTCACATAGCACCGTTTGAAAGCGCACGCAATTGCGCACAATGCTGGACGCTCTTTTAGCCTGGCGCATTAGTTGACACCGCCGCTACAGCCGTTGCTATTACTGTTGCTGCTGCTGATGATTGCTGCCAATGCAGTTATAAAAAACTGGCATAATCTTTGGCGCATTTTTATATTTCCGGCTTTATGGCCACAATTGCTTTATCGCGGCAGCAATGCGCATTGAATGGTTCATTAAAAAGCATTTGCCACAAAACAAAAAAGTTTTATTTTTTTTTTTTGCGCTACTCCTCTCGCATAGCTGAATTGTGGCGGTCATTAAAAATTGATACTCAATCAAAATGGAAAAATGTCCATGCGTTGCGGCGTTATTAAGCGAAAATGTGCACGTGATTGCGACGACGAACGAACGAGTGATGATGATGCTGATGCTTTTCCAACGGCGGTCATTCGAAAAGCTCATAAAGATTTTAACGGTGAACAGGGAAAATTAAAATTTATCATTGCTGTCGAAAATTGCTTCCCTTGATCGATGGATAAAAGGAAAATGGTACTTTTGCGCTCGCTACAAAGTAGTTGAAGTGGCCTTTAATCCGCGCATTTTTACTGTTTTTCAGTTGCGCGCTGTCATAATTGAGCCACACACTTCCCTGATATCTCGCAAAATATTGCTTTCCAAATGATTTTGTGGCTACTTGCGAGCGTGGATCCATAAACCACCAGATATTGGCCTTCGAAAGTAAGTGAAAAAGCAGGAGTCGAAATGAGAATATGTTAGTTGTAGTTGTTGGTGAAAGTACACTATGAGGCAACTAAAAAGTAACACAAAAACGAAACTTTTGAAAAAAATTCGAATCAAGATATTTTCCTTTTAATCTCCAGCTATGGTCCATCTTCTTTAATCCGTCTGAAAAATCCGTTTTCTGAAGGTCTACAAAGGCTAGGCTTCGTCGTTCGACTCACATGTCTTCTCAGTTTATGACATTTTAAGTTTGGAAACAAAGGGACCTCAGTCTGGATAATACGATGGAGTTCGGCGCAATAGTTCATAGCATAATTCATTAATTTGGCTGAGATGACGACGGAGTTGTGAGCCGGATCATTGTGATGATGAAAGAACACTTTATTCTTCATAGTTTTTCAGCAATTCAACGTCTAATCGGTCTAATAATTCAATATAATAGAACGTGTGACTATTTCGACTTCTCTCCGTGTAGTCAATGTAGATCACAGCTTGTGAATGCCATTACACGGTGATCATCCCATTCTTGACCGAAAGCACAGTTTTCGCCTTCCTGGAAGCATAATTTGAAGTGTGGAGTCCAATGTATCGAATGTTCCTTGATCTCTGGTGTGTACCAGTGGATCCATATTTCGTCGACGATCATGTAACGTCGCAAAAACTCTTTCGGATTGAGCTTAAGGTGCAACAAACTCTGCTGTGAAGTGGTCTCAAGGTTACGTTGGTTGTCCAGAGTGAACAAAGGTTACTCTAATCGTACCGTCAGCTTTCGCATGAACAATATTTTATAGAGGATAAGATCTACGCGGTCTACTGTCTCAGTCATCTCATGTACATTCTATCAGCAGTCTTAAAATAGAAGATGCTGGTTTTCTGGTGCATTGGTAGGCGTTTTCGGGACACCTGAACGAAGCTCATCAGAAACCGACGTGCGGTTAAAACTAGCTAAACCAATTTTTAAGTATTGTCATCTAAGCAGAAGATCCCCGAACCACACGATTTTATTGCGCGATTTATTTTACAAAAATAAGAAAGCAAAATTACGAGTCCGATTCGGCTGAAATTTTGGCAATAGCCGTCTACGAGTATATACTACTATTAAATTTCGACGCAGCCGATCATCGTTCTCACGACAGTCGGTTCTACGGAACTGAAAAGGACTCGGATTGTTTTCCGGCCAAGGACTATCAAATCGGTAGCATTCCTCAAAACTATTTGAGTTATGTTTTATGCCGCTACAACAACAACAACGACGAAGTCGATCCAAATATGTAAAGGTTATGTGAAAAGGAGTCTCTTCAAGCACATTAATAAACACCAGTCCACCAATATCGTAACTGAATTTGGTCATAGCGCGTCGAACTATCAAAAAGGAGTTACTAGCACGACAGTGGTCACCTCCACTGGGGAGTAATTAATAAAAGCTCGCAAAATTAATGAATGCGGAAGGTGGCGCAGGAATGTCGCCGATGTGTAACCGATGTAACTGCATGAAAATTAGTTAGAAAGGCATTAGTATTAGCTGGGCAATATATCTTTTTAAAATCGCGCGAGCTAATGACATGCGGGGATTTATTGTGCGTGCGATAAGGAACTACAACGTGCAAATGTACGATTGCACATACACGTGTCCGTACTTAAATGCATGTTGCAACGAGTGTCTGCTTGTTCGGAAAAAATTGTGCACACGAGCTTGTAAACATCTCCATGATTTCGCGCATTTCTACATAAATTACAAGCAAATACATATGTACATATGAATATGCATGAGTGTGTTTGTGAGCTAGCCAGCACCCGCATACGCCGCAGCGTCCACAAGCTGCCACCTGCAACCAAATGAGGACACAAATTAAGCTGCAACAAAAATCAGCAACTAAACCGTCAATGACATGCAACAAGTGTGCGACGGACAGTTACATTTGAAAAAAACTCGCAAACATTTACTAAATCGTAAATTTCGGCTCAAACAAATTCGCAAAGCGAAACAAGATTTATGAGCCAAATTGCATTGCAATGGCAATAAAAGTAAAAATTAAAAAACTTAAATCAATTAATAAAAATATTGACATTTTCTCACCGAAAATGGTCAGTTGTACACACATACATACATACACATTGAAAATATTTTATTTGTATAAGCATGCGCCACCGCCACTTTTGTGATTTAAAAATGCAAATTTCTCAATTAATGCAAAGCTACTTTGATTGAGTGCCGCGCGGCACATAAATGCAAAGCGAAATATTGCCGATAACTGCTAAAATATTTGCTTAATTTTCACATGCGATAGTAAGCGTTTAAGTACATTAAACTGCAACAAGGTTTAAAAACACATTGACTTACTTAGAAGCGATCTTTTGATTTGCAACGAAGTTAGGCAAAAAAAACACACAATATTTGAAATAATTAATGTTAATGTTATGTTTACAATTACACACGTTTTTACAGTAATTATCTATTAAAATAGCAAAACACTGAAGAGCACAGCACTATTTTTCACTTGCAACACACTTGCATCGTCTTCAAACAACTTGCAGTTGCAGTGTGCGCTCCTCCGTGAGCGTTGACGTAGTGTTGTCGTAACGCACGAATTTGTTGACCTGGAATGCTTCATCTTCGTGATAATCTGTGTCGACGACGAACACATCAACCACCTTTTCGATGATGTACTGCTCCTGCAGCAGTACATTTGTTAATAGTAATGGACTGATTTTAATTAGTCCCAGACGCGCCGGACAAACTGTGAGCGGGAATTCACGCTGTTCGCCTGGCGCCAATTTGCCAATGTCAAACTCCGCGGCACCCGTATAATCGCAACCAAACTCCAGTGGTGCTTCTAGTTTCGCCAGCAAATCCATTGTGCGTTCGGCAGTGTTCGTAACACGACACACAAATGTGAAGGGTTCACCGATTTTGACAATATTCTGCGCATCGATTACTTCAAGTCGCACGTCCTTGTATTCGAAGGGCTGTAAAGAAGTATCTAAGATTAAATATAACTTTCATTTCATTAAAAGCGCGCAATAAATACCAAACGTTGCAGCTGACTGGTTTGCAAACGTCCCTTTTCACCGAGATTCGAACGCCACACGATATCTAATTTACCCACATTGTTAGCTTGTCGTAAAGCTTTGATGTCTTTTGCGATTTCGGCTTTGGGCTAAGGAATGTTGTTTATAATAATTATTTTTAATAAATATATGAACCATGTTATACCTTTATGCAGTACAAGAATTGGCAGCTATTGTTTGGTTGCAACATATTTTTAGAAGAGAACACTGACTCGCCATTCGATAAGGTATTCAATGGCGTGACGGTGTAGTGTTCCGAACTGTCCAGCTCTACTTTTTCAAGACAAAATGGTCCCGTTGTTATGTTTTGTATTTGCGCCTCCAAATAGATCTCATCCATTTCGGCATTGTAAAATTTAGTTTTAACATCAAGTGGTTTGAGCACTTGAAATTTGAAGAATTTACGAAAAGATTGTGGAAACCCAGCAGGCGTAGTATAGTTCACTTCACAAACCAAACTGAAATTGTTTAGAGGACGGTATGTAACTTCTTGGCTTCTATTGCATTATTGAGATTTCACTTACATATGTGTGCCAATTTCTTTCACTTCATAGCGTATGACATCGTCAAGCGTTTGTTCAGGCGAAAGTGTTGAGCTTGCTTGCTTTTCATTCATAGGTAAATTAATACGCGTTGTGTTAGATTGTAGATCAGCCTTTACAGTAACACCCTCCACGGAATAGGTAGTGCAGTTGTGTACGCAAATATAGCTGGCAAATGTTTCACCTGTCAACAAAAGCAAAATGAGCACAGTTCTTCAAGCAGTAGTTACAAAAATATTACCCAAGTATATGGAGCCGAAGGATTGTGGCAGTAGCATAAATTGACCTGCTGCTAAGGTTTCCGCACCGGCCACAGTAGTACTCTCGTGCTCTACCATACGACGTCGAAATGTTTGTTGTGGCAAATCCCGATTTTCGCAGGAAATCACTTGTGGACCAATGAGGGTAGGCCTTGTCAGCCTCATCACTAATAATAATGCTTGTAAGTAAAAATACTAGGTGTTTATACATTTACTTACCCTTCAAGGCCAACAAATGTTCACCCTGCTCCAGACTCATTGTAATCTCAATGTTTATTTTTGCACATCACAGGTGAAAATAAAATATAATTTAACTTTTACGCGACTTGATAATGAAAACACCAATATTAAACGTCAAAGATCAAAAGCGAAAATAATTACACGGCCATATCGTATCAAATTTGGTTTACCCAATATTTATAAAAAATTAAGCAAACGGAATTTTTCATATATATTTTTAAAATCTTCCTTATGACACTATTTTAAAAAATTATAACGCATTTGATTTAAAATAATGGTAGCATCAAAAGTTAATAAAATAAAATATTTTCCATATAAAATGTTAAAACATGACTACAATATAATTATTGTGTGGAAGTATTCTGGCAACTCTCTTCAATATCCAAGATGACAACACTAAACAGCTGAGCAAACCGGCAAACAATTTTTTGACATTTCTCATCTCGTTCAAGTCTTGTAAACAAATGATTTGTTGTACATTTCAAAATTAAATACACAATCTGAAAAATATTGTATAAGGCACAACAATGGAGGGTAATGGCGATGAAGAGATTAGCAATCAAGATCCTTTACCACTTGAACGCTCGGGAGTCGTCAGGGAAATCGGCACACAAGCTGTATGGAGTTTGTCATCTTGCAAACCAGGTTAGTACGATTATTTATACGGTTTACGGCCAACCGCTGAAAAGAATTATATTTGCAGGGTTTGGCGTTGAACGTTTGCGTGATAATATTATAGACACTTATTGGCAGTCAGATGGTCAGCTACCACATCTTGTTAATGTTCAGTTTCATAGAAAAACACGTATCAGTGCGGTTTATTTGTACGCCGACTATAAATTAGATGAAAGCTACACACCGTCACGAATTTCACTAAGAACTGGCTCGAATTTTAATGACTTACAAGAGTTACAAAATCAAGAACTTTTTGAACCAACAGGTGAGTTTTGACTGATTGAAAATTGTGTTGATATATAGAAAGCCTTATTGCAGGTTGGACTGCTATTCATGTGGAAAATGGTAAATCACGTCCTGTACGTATATACATGTTACAAATTGCTATAGTGGCAAATCATCAGAATGGTAGAGATACACATTTGCGACAAATACGCATACATGCACCAGTCGAAAATTCGAAGGAGAAATTCACTTCGATCACTTTTAAGAATTACGATAATATACGATAAGGATTTTTATGTAATAAAGTAAGGAAATGAGTAATTTATTGCATTTTTTTTACAAACTTACCGCTAAATTTGTTAAATAAATATCTCGTAACAAAATCATTGCTAATTGCATAAAGTGGAAACGTTTGTGACTGCTCAAGATCACTCAATGTTCTCTGGTGGTAAGCAAGTAGGATCTGCATATCCACACACAAATTCATTATAACACTATAGTTATATGCACTACTTATAATTAATTAATTTCACATTTTGCCTAATTGTATGTTCGAAGAATCTTTGAATTAGACCAACTATATTAACACTTTTCTCAATGTTTATATACGCAGGACTTTCATTCGCGTTATTCAAATTAGACACAGGGTGGTTCAATTGTAGTGAAAATGCGCGAATATCAAACGTCATATATGACAATCATATGATTGTCAATTGCACGCCGGCTATTATATTTTTGTTTAACAGAATTGAAATACATAGATAGTAAATATTGTGTAATCGAGTAAATAACGAATATAGTTACTAAATTAATTAATTAATTGTAATTTAGCAAAATGTGGCCTATTCTAATGGCAATACTCAGGCGAAATGCGGTCTATATAACACTTCCAATTGCTGGAGTAGTAGGATTCATTGGATACAATCTGGAAAACATACTCTCCGATAAATACACACCATATAACAGTAAGTGTATCCAGCGTGCCTAGTGTCATTCCACATCTCTAATAAATTATTTATTGCTATAGAATCCATACTTGAAAATCGCGCTGAACGTTTGGCGGAGGAAGAGCTGGCTGACCCAACACGTGTGGAGAAGCTGAGGCTAAATTCGAATGTTCTGGAAAGAAACCTATCTCCTTCCTTACAGCCAAAGTAATTATTTTAAGATGATACTATTTTAAGTATGGAATGCTCATTTTTACTTAAAAGGTTGTGCGCATCCTGTTTTATTTGATGTAATGCTTTTTTAGTTTTAAATATGAGTCGCGTCTTAATTAAGAGAAAAAATAGTAAATGATATATGTTTAAAATTGCAATATAAAGGAATTTAATATATTTAAGACAAATCCGAGCACCTTATTTCCAATCCATAACTAGAAAACCGCATAACCATAAAATCATCAATGTTTTTAATGTAGATGTGTATGTGAAATGATCTACGAGTCCAGAAGTTATTAAATAAATAGCTATTTCAAAAAAATAGAAACAACAGACTGTGATAAACTCCAGGCAGTTGTCACTTTGTCCACAAGGACATCCCTTGCGGGGATCGAACCCGCGACCTTTGGATTAGAAGTCCAACGCGCTATCCTCTGCGCCAAAGGGACGAATGGTGGAGCGCCGCCGATTTGCACACACAGATATATAGTAGTGATAATCCTTTAGAATAGAATGTACTGCGGCAGACTTCTCATTGTATACAAAATATTTAATATTTAAAGTTGCTAAATTACTTTCAAATGCGAAAAGCTGCTCATCTAATAACACTACCAGATTATAAAAATAAATAATCAGTTTTCCGTGTACACAAAAAACGTATCATTTCATAATGACATCCCTTGCGGGGATCGAACCCGCGACCTTTGGATTAGAAGTCCAACGCGCTATCCTCTGCGCCAAAGGGACAAGTGGTCGGTGGTTGCAAAATGACGCATAGAAATTACTGACACGCCAACACAGAGTGCTCCACGTCATCATTTTCCGAAGTAGGGTGTGTTTACAGAGTAAATAATAGAAATCTCAAACAATGAAGTGATTTTGTTCTAAAAATAAATATTTTATATACGCTGAGTATATTAATAAGGATTATTTACCCAAAACGAAATTACAAACAATTATAAATTATATAAAAATGTAAGAATTTAATTTAGAAAATAAAAGTAAAAATACGTAAATAATAAAAACTGTGGTCGGTCTTAATAACATTCTCAAACTTACGAGTTATCTAGCTATGATGTTCTTAAAATGATGCTTCTAGTAAATTTAACGAGCTTACTTTGATACGCCAAAATGTAGGCAACGTCTACTATACTAATCTTTGATATAAAGGACTTATTGCACGAAATAGTTTACAGATTTTTGTTTTTTGTTCTTTACTATGGTGATTCTAAATGACTAAAGTGTCAAATTTAATTAATAAAGAAAGAAAAAGAAAAAATTGCATTACTTGTATTTGGCGATAAACAAATGACATTTCCTCACTGCATTTGCTTTAAACAACACTTGAATTATGCTAACAAGAAGCGTTTTAGAACCTCAGAGCAGTGATTTTTTTAAGCGTTGTCTTCTAGAACATTACATTTATGTGCAACTTTCGGTCGTATATTTAATACAGCCTCGGTGGCGCAGTAGGCAGCGCGTAAGTCTCATAATCTTAAGGTCGTGAGTTCGAGCCTCACCCGGGGCATTAACTTTTTTACTTGTTGACTTTCCTTAGCGCAAATGTAAATGCGCCAAATAATTCGCAAAGAATTTTCATATGTGCTTGTGTTACTGATTTTTCATGCGCTCAGCACAGCGGCGTTTGTTCTCATTTCCTGCATTTTCATATTCACTGCGTAACGCGATTCTCTTTGCTCTCAAATACATTTTATTACAGATGTGCTCTTCTCTTCATATACATTTTCACCATTCGCCTAAACTATTACATGTTGAAACTTAAATCTATTGAGAAAAAATTAGCTCACATAATACCAATTACCAATTGTTTGCTTAAAATTTAGAAAATCTATAATCAGTTCTATTACAACTGTTGCGCTTCCATGAGTGCTCACTTGCCCATGCGTTGTATGGACCATTCCTGTTGACAGAGTGGACAGCGATTATTCTGTTTCACCCACAGCGACATGCAGCAATGATGGAATGAGTGATTGCATTCTCCCCAAACTACGACACAATCCTGGCGTCCAAGCACCTCACGTTTATTCTCCGCCTGACAGCGTAGACACGCGTCTGAAAGAAAGCACATGAGAGAGATGAGAAGTGTAAAGATGATAAATTACTTATGTAAATGTTTTACAAAGTCATAAATTTACGTTTTAGATAAAATTGCACAGAGTTGATAATAAACTTTTTATATACAAATGTATGTGTGTGTGTACATACAAACAATTATTATATACATATGCATAATATTTGCACTGCATTCTAATTGCCACACAATAGAATATCAGCCAACAAATGTAAACACTTGAGAAAATTAGGGGGCACATTGTGCCATCCCAACTGTATGTCCACCCACCTGCAACGTGCATACATATGTACATACAAAAGTATTTGTATGTGCGTTCGTGTGCACGCAAGCCCTCAATAAAGCGATTGTTGTTGTTGTTGGCGGTAACAATTGCGCCACCGACGACATTGAACTTCAATTAGTAATGATTTGCATGGCATGTTCGCAATTCCTGCAAATGCACACACACACACGCACCGTCGTATATACAAATGCGACAATGGCACTCTAGGCGCCCACTTTTCCACCGTCTCCGTGGAGGTCTATTATCGAATACAGTCGATTTCATCATTTCTGCGTTTGGCGAGGCATTGGCGAACGCCATCGATAGCAATAATTGAAACAACAACACTTTTCGCGCGCCTGTTTATCGAATAACAAAAACAACAACAAAATACAAATAGAAATTAGAATGCGAAAAAAACAAAATGTTTTCGATGCCATCTTCCTGCCGCGCTCTCATTTTGGGTCAGCTATGACGCAAATGCAAAAAGTTTTAAATATTATTTTCTGATGAATGGGAAGTCCGTCCATATGTGTTATATATAAAAAATATAAAATAAAAAAAAAACATATAATACAAAAAAAAACTCTCGAGAGAGTAATATATGTATAATTAATGTGTGTGCAAAAAATTGTCGGTATTTTAGCATCACATTTTTTTCATATGTTTTCTATATTTAAATAAAGAAATTCTTTGAAGAAAACACATAATATGAAAAAATAACAGAACATAGGTTTTTTTCAAACATTTGCCGGGCGGTCCGGATTCTACTTTATAACAAATTCTTACTGTTCTTTTTGTATATATTCAGTTTAAAAAATAATATTTAAAAAATATTCGAATTATTAAAAACTGTTGTACACAAATATTTTTAGACTTGTCTTTTAGTATACATAATCCACTAAAGGATTATCTAAGTTTAAAAAAAAAAAATTATACCAGCGTCCGTTGTTTGCCAAACGCCAAGTAAACAAGTGCTACTAATGTACATATTTAAAAATGAACAAGATGAACAATTTCGTAAAAATAGTGATTATTTGTTAATTTAGAAAAATTCGCTTCTGGCTCAATGCAGCTATATACGTATATAAAGGAGATGGGTAAAAATAGAAAAAAAATATTTGCGAAACAATTTGGTGCGTATTGTTTGTAAAGACAGTTCAGCAGAGCTGAAGGAATATGCGCGACGATTTCAGAAGAGTTCAATAGTTTTTTGAATAATATTAAAAAGCAATCGTAAAGCCGAAAATTCACGACATCAATATAACCTACGCAATAGTGTGCTAAGGAGAGTCTAATATATTCTTCTTGGAGTTTCGAATGATGTCAGTTGTGAAGTAAACCCAAAATACCAGTTAAGTGAACAGCACTACGAGCAAGTTAATATGTATAACCTGTTCAGCAGATCATAAAATCTTCAAAAAGTTTAAAGAAACTAGAAGTTTAGAAATAAAAACAAACCTGGGCGGCTGTTTATGCCAAGCTCAGTGCATAGCTCAGCACAGTAAGAAAACTTCAGAATTTACTGTTTCTAAGTTGGAAGAAGAGTTCGACAAACATATTAAGGAATACAAATGAGGAAATGTCCTAAGACCTTAAGAAATGTATATAAAAAGCCGAGATCTCTATTCGAAAGAGCTTAGTGGCTCTTAAAGTATTCTCGTATTTGAAATTGCTACTAAGAATAACTAATACTCATTTTCTAAAAGAAAAAATTATATCTACGGAGAACAGACACAATTTGACATTGTACTGAGAAAAATTCAGAAAACACCTTCAGCCATGTGTCAGGTTGCATGAGTCAACAAGACTTTTGTTGCTTGCATTCAAGGTAATTATAAAAATGCAACTGAGCAAGGTTGCTTTGAAATTTTACATGTTTTCATTTTTCCGACTCTTTCTCTCATTTTGATATTTTTTTGTTTGCAAATATTCTGTGCTCGAATATCTTGCATCAACCACCAATCATAAATATTTATTGTTTTTCAATTAACGGTATTCTAATTGGTATTATTTGGAGATGATTATGAAGCATCAATTAAATTTAATAAAATTAGAATATTTTTTAATAGTATTTAAGGGCGGGGGGGGGTAAGGTTTGACAACTTTCTTTTTTAATTTTTTTTTTTTTTATTTTTTTCCTGAACCATCAACATCTCAAGAATATTGTGTTAAAGTTTTAGGTCATTCGGAGAGAAACTAACGAAGTTACAGCAGGTTGAATAACGGTACCTCCAGCTACCTGCGCTGAGTGTACAAAACTTTGAATCGATTTTCCCAAATATCTCATTTTTAAAGTCGGTGACCAGCCTACAGGAAAAACTACAGCATCGATCGTTTTGAAATTTTGAACAAATATTTTACATATACATAGCTCTCGAATGACGTCGAGTTTTTCCAAAAAATTTAATTACTAACAATTTTACAATAACAAATAGGTCGATTTTTTCGTCTAAAATCGTGATTTTGGCTTGAAAATGGTACCAAAAATTTAAAAATTGAAAAATTAAAAAAAAACTCGAAGTCAGTTGAAAGATAAACTAATAAACTAAAGAAAGCATTTTGATTTTTTGGTTTCGGATGATCCAGTGATGCTGTGGGCTGGTCACCGCACAACAACTTATTTTCGAGGTGCCTGCAGAGATCGACGATAAATCCGTTATTCCTCGCTATTTTTCGATAAAACTTTTTTTAAGTAGCCTTCAAATGTTGTACTTTCATATAATAATAAGAAAAATAAATCTACAACAATATTTTTTTCTAAAAAAAAATTCATGAAAAAAGGTCTTTTTTCGACGAATCAAACCTTACCCCCCCTTAATAAGGTGGATATTTCATTAGCTAATATTTTATTATATTAAAAAAATTTCAATTAAAACCATTATAAAATTCAAATGTGCCGTTTCGATATCAGTTCATTTTAACAAGTTTTTAACACTCAGTTGACATTGTCGTCGAAATAATTTTTATATAGAAATTCGACAAATATGGCAGTCCCGTGATTGTCAATATAGCATATATAGATCTATATATGCAAATTGATTTTTTAAGGCGCAAATTCCATTTTTTGCGGTGAAACGCCAAAAAAAAAAATACCGTTCAATAATTAATGGTATGTCTTTTTTTACTGCCCAATTGTCTAAATTGTTTTTCATCACCCAGCAGCAGCAATGACACTTCTTTTTTGTGCTATTTTTTCTGCTTCGTTCCGTTTTAAGTATGACGCAAGCCATCAGGCACTGCCCACTTCGTTGCTATAGTTTTAATTGGCAAGTGTTCAAATCACATGATGCTCAGATGCTGGTGTTGGTATTGTTCTTCTCGGGTACACACCTCCTTCTGACGTTGCGTATTTTTAGCGAATTTCGCGAAACTGCGGCAGAGTGGGCAGCGTGGGCTGCCAGCCATAACACAATATTTGGCAAAATTTTCAACAAAAAAAAATTCTCGAGAACAAAATTAAAAAATGCTAGCGGTTATCACGAGCAGGATGTGGGGGGTGGTGTTGGTCAACGTTAAACAACATTTGGCTTTCAAGGCAACGGACGATTTATTTGCACAACAAATCTTTCGATTCAATTGACTAAATGCAAAAACAAACGAAAAATATGTAGAATATATATAAATATATATATTTATGTGCATATGATTATGTGTTTATTTGTGAATATATATATGTATGTAAGAATCCCGCCATCAGCCGCTAACTCGACCAAGTGGCTAGTGGCACGTTTTCGCTCATCAACACATTTGCCTCTATATGCTTTATAGAATATATACATATGTACATCGTAAATATATAATTAAATATTTTCGTATTTCAATCAGCGAGAATGGGAGAGGGTACAGGAGCACAAGGCGAGAATGAGGAATTACAGGCAAATGAGCACGTACCATCGCAAAGAGTTTTCCTTGACGGCTTAAAGGAATTTCAATTCATATGTATATATTTGTGTTCCCATTTTTTGCATACCAGAGTTGTCTTAAACTTAATTATGACTTAATACTTAAATAGAAATCTTGATTTACAAAATTAATAATATTGAAATTTTGTCTACTTTCTTGGCATTATTTTAGGCCTCAATAATTTCTTAATTAATTTCTAAATTAATAAGAATTTCTAATAAATTCTGAATTATAACATACGATATCATTGTGAAGTTCTTCTTCTTCTTTTGGAAAGAGAGATTGGAGAACCAAAAAGAATAAATTTTAAGAAAGAAAGTAGGGATCTGTTCAGAATATTATTTATAAGTCTGTTTAAAACATTGGATGTCGGGTGTTACATATTACAGATTTCATAACTCAACAATTCAAGTTTAAAGTTAAAAAATAAAATTAAAAAAACAAAAAGTGTTTTTAATTAAAATGACAACAAAAATATTTAATGAGAAACTAAAAATCAGTGAAAACGAAATTAGTAAACGATGAATGGAAAACCTGTAAGTCGAGAATTAAATGCAAATACAATGCCGTGTAGCAAGTATCCATTCATTGAACGGTAAAATGCCGTTGAGGCAAAATGTTTCACAAGTTCACTGACTTGGCAAGGATCGTATGCCTGAGAACTTATATTGTTTTTAATGTTGTTTCGTGCGTTGTAGTAACATATTAAGTATTTTGTTTACGTTTTAATTAAACATAAATTCCGGGAATACGGAATTGCAATTACAATTTTTTTTTTGTTTTGAACAAATGAATTTGAGTATCTCAGCGACATAATTCAATAAAAATAAGAAATGTAAATTAATATGTATTATATATACATATGTACAGAATTTCATGTGACTGACTGCATAACTGCTTGCTAGGCTCGGCTCCACTTGGGCCGACGAGTATGGGTTGTGTGGCAGTGAAATTAGAGCCACTCGACTCGCATAACGGACATGCCAGATGACACGTACATTTTAACAAGTACGTTCCTGAGACCACGTATGTTTTGGCAAAATTTCTGCAAAACTCAACAATAAATCAGCGCAACTGCAAAACCTAATCACCAAATACAAGAAAGTGTTGTGGGAATCCAACTTCGAGAATACCCCCGAAGCCGTTGAGTTGTTCTACATATAACCGATGCAAATAATAATGAAATCGAGTCATCGGCTGTTGTGTAGTCAGCAAATTCGTTACATTGACCCAAGGTGCGTCACCGCGTGCCTTCGGAAAAAACGAAATATACAAACTTATAAAAATTATGTTCGTTAATAACGCTGACTTCAGAACTTGCGCACGAATTTGGGTTGGGAAACTACGACTTAAATTTTATAACTCCGTCAAGTCAGAATTTGCAGAAGCCTGATCTGAAAGTATGTGCCGCAATTTATAAGAAAAAAAATATCGCCTTTAAACTAATTTTTACTAGTTGTCTTGTAGATATTCCAGTGCGTGTGCGCCTAGAAACTTTAAGGCTCTCACATACATAGACAAAATCAAATAAAAACCTATAAGATTCGCATTGCGGCTTGGCATTTAAAAACAATCAAGTCAATCAATTTCTTGCAAACGCAATAGCACAGACAAAAAAATGCACAGAACAAGGCATTGCAAGTCGGTGATGTTGCGTCAGTCGAAAATACATACGTTATGTAAGTTCCATTAAAGCAGCCAGTAAGCACAACGGCACGAGTAGCTATTAATTAAAGCAAACTATACAAATATTATATACGCCGTACATGCATACAAGTAGATACAAATAAAAAATCTAAAAAATCATCACAACAAATAAATAGATAATAAAACATAACTTGATTTCAAGGAAGAAATAGTCACAATATCACAATAAACACAGTTAAAGGGGTGTGGCCTCCAAACAGCAGTGGAAATTGTCTGCGACTGAAGGCAGATGGAATGGGAAATGTTTAGAAAGAAGTAGAAAAAAGTGTAAAGAAATCGCATGGCTTTTATTGACTCGTACAAAGTACAAACAACATTTGGCAGTCATTTCTTTTTATTGTCAATTAAAGCTGGCGTGTGTGATCTTTAAATATTGTTAATTGAACGAATTTTCATTTTTTAACGACTCACAAAAAAAAAATTAGGGGTATGTGCAATTTAAAAGGCAATTTCAAAGGGGAAACAACTGAAATGTCGTCGCCAAAAACGGGTAAATAATCACGTCATGGTGTGAATGTTTTACTAAAAATATTTTTGTATTGTTTTTTTTTTTTTTTTTTTTTGTTTTTAACATTTTTCTACGACTTTGCCGTTATATTTTTTGCAATAAAAATCTTTCATACCAAAATTTTCGTCCAGAATTGTGTTTGAAGTAGTGGCATGCTTTCGTAAACGAATATTTGAGTTCCGAGACTCAAAAGCTTAACTTCTAATCAAAGTATAACATGCTTGACCTCTGTATGGAGAAACATCTGCTTTCAAAAAAAAAAAAGAAAACAAGTAAGAAAAGGCTAAGTTCGGGTTCAACCGAACATTTTATACTCTCGCAATTTATTTAGAGATTTACCTATATTTTCGGTGGAAAATTACCCTTAGGCACTGAGTTCTTCATGTCTGATATCAGGGGCCTTGAAAAGTCATGGTCCGATTTTGACAATTGTTCAACAGGTGACGTCACAGCTCAAATACAGTATTTGTGTAAAGTTTTATTTAGCTATCTTTATCGGTTCCTTATGTATACATTATAAAGTGAAAGAATCAGAAGGATTCAAAATTGAGTTATATGGGAAGTAGGCGTAGTTGTGAACCGATTTCGTCCATATTCCACCAGTGTCATCCGGGTGTCAAGAACGTGTTATATACCGAATTTCATTGAAATCGGTAGAGTAGTTCTTGAGATATGGTTTTTGACCCATAAGTGGGCGACGCCACGCCCATTTTCCATTTTGTAAAAAAATCTCAGTGCAGCTTCCTTCTGCCATTTCTTATGTAAAATTTGGTGTTTCTGACGTTTCTCCTTAGTGAGTTAACGCACTTTTAGTCATTTTAAACCTAACCTTTGTATGGGAGGTGGGCGTGGTTATTATCCGATTTCTTTAATTTTTGGACTGTATAAGGAAACGGCTAAAAGAAACGACAGCAGAAAGTTTGGTTTATATAGCTTGATTGGTTTGCAAGATATATACAAAAAACCTATTTGGGGGCGGGGTCACACCCACTTTTCCAAAAAAAATTAGATTAAAATGTGCCCCTCTCTAATACGATCCTATGTTCCAAATTTTATTTTCATAACTTTATTTATGGCTTAGTTATAGCTCTTTATGTGTTTTTGGTTATCGCCATTTTGTGGGCGTGAAAGTGGTCCGATTCCGTCCATTTTCGAACTTAACCTTCTTATGGTGCCAAGGAATACGTGTTCCAAGTTTCATTAAGATATCTCAATTTTTACTCAAGTTACAGCTTGCACGGACGGACAGACGGACGGACAGACAGACATCCGGATTTGAACTCCACTCTTCACCCTGATCACTTTGGTATATATAACCCTATATCTAACTCGTTTAGTTTTAGGACTTACAAACAACCGTTATGTGGACAAAACTATAATACTCTCTTTAGCAACTTTTGTTGCGAGAGTATAAAAACCCGAACTTTGGTACGTTTTTTGAGGACGTCTTATATACCATACAATAAATGATCTATTGGTTAATTTAAGAACTATTTTACCATTCCAACACGATAGTACACTTTTCTTAAATTTCTGTCGATGTTAACGTCGTTGACAGTAGCAGACCGAAACCTTGAGAAAGAAGGAGAACTCGAATGCTCAAGTTCAAGAATAAGATTCAATGGAGAATGTTGCTATATTTCCTTGATTTACTATTTTACTCTAACATAGTAATTCTAGATGCTGGTTCCAGATACCAATGAAACTCAAATCATTTTGTATATATAAATAAGAAAATGGACCAACGTGTGGTGGTTCTAAAGAAGCTGGCAAATCGTTCAAATGAATTGCATTTTTCGGATTTAATCACGAAGCTAAATTGTTCCATTGTTGCTCGCACTGGTTTAAAGTTTGGATTTTTTGTTTATTTATTTATCGTTAAATTTATATGTACATACAACGTACAAGGCAGAAAGTTACTAATTTGTTTATCAATTTTCGGTTCCAAGAGACTACTTTATATTTCTAAGAATTCTGAAGCTCTCTAACATGGACATACAAACATACATATATATTTTATACAGAAATCAAGCAAATTTAAGAGCGATGATGCTCTTAACTAAAAACACCACTTCCGGTGGTTAAATTCTCTTCCGTGCAATTTTTTTACGCGCTTTTTGATTAGCGAAACGCGCTACATACATATAAGAGCAAATGTACAAACCACAAATATTCATTGACTTTTCGATAAGAAATATTATCAGCATTTTTGGGGAGTAATGTCTGCGTGTTATCAAAGCAACCATTGCGTAGGTGCGAGTATATTTGCAAAAAATAAAAAGTAAAAAGTAATGCGAGCTCCAACTCTGAAGAGTATGAAATTATTTTTGACTATATGTATTGCTATATTAAGCGTGACCTTAAGTCAACATTTTAAGCGTTCAACTATTTAGCCATACAAGAAATATCCCAAAATCTGATTTCAAATAACCTCAAATAGGTGTATACATACATAAATATATCCATATATACATAGGTGTTAGTGGGTAGATAAGTACATATTTCTTCACAAAGGTCCAATGAGTCATAGATACTCGCGCACTGTTTATTTGTTAGTTATTTTCGTACTGCAAGTTTTTTCGGGTAAAATCAAATTTTAGAAAGGCCAAATATTCCGCTCATAAATAAACAAAACTCGTTGCGAGAGCGACGGCAACTTGCACATATTTCAGGTGAGTAAAAATTCCATTAACCTGTCGGAACTGCTGCTGCCACTCTGCGGTTGTTACTGCCGTTACGGCTGCAGCTTTACAAAAGCGAAGAAGTCAAAAAAGTATTTACCACACAAACAATGCGAATTTCATCATCATTTCATACATTTTGGCACGACGAACCTTTGTAGGTCATAAAAAGTGGTTTGGCGGACGAAGCGGCTTTGTAGAGGCGTTGTTTGTGTAAAGCAAGGCAAAAGCTTTATACAACAATAAAAACCACTTAAAAATTAGCAAAATTTCTGCAAACTCGATTGTACCTAGACAGCCATACAATACATATAAACTTTATCTAAAAACTTGCTCAGTGTATACTTGTATTTAAAAAGTTGTGTTTTGCATGTGTATTTGTTTGTGTGCATTTCCACGAACGTTTGAGATATGCGAACCCACACTGTTGCAAAACATATGCATATTTGTGCATTGGTGTGCGTGGTGAGCACGTTTTTATTGCTGCTTACGTGACGTCACACACGAGGGGCTTGTCTAACTCAGCCAGTTGACGGCGCGGCCTCCAATTCCGTCGGCGCGGTGTGCCTTACATTTCAAGAACTGTTCGCTTTCTGTAGAAATGTAGGCATGTGTTGGTATATTGAGCTTGTGTTTGTGTGCTGCCGCCAACAGAGTCTGGCAAACAGTGTGGACTTTTGTACGAGTATATGGCTAAATAAATATTTATGCGTTGCTATATACCTATTATATGCCTTTATGATCAGCTATAGCGGGTGGTTCTAATGCAGTCTGCCATAAATAGAAATATAATTAATATTTAGAGAATAATGTTTGACAAATATGCATATTTGTTGAATTATTTTTTCACTTAGAGAGTGCGAAAAGTATAGATTTGAGTAGATATTAATTATTTTTAGTGATCTTCAAGACCACATTCATTATTTAAAGAATGGTTTTTGTTTTTTAGAATTTTTAAATATTATTATATAATATATGATAATATAAATATTATGATATATATAAATCATAATTTTTAATGAAATTGAATTTTATACCTGGTTATAAAATTTTATCGCAAATTTGTCTGCGGTTCAAAATATCTACAGTCCATAAACCTTACACTCTACTTCTCTACATTTGCGATAATCGTTCAATTATACATATCAATTAGCTGCTTATCAGCAATTATTTATTGCACATATGTATGTATATAGTCTATTTTCGTATGAATCAAATTTGATGTAACCCACTTTAATTGTACAGTATTCTAGAAAAGTGTTCATATACTTGAGTATTGTCTTTTTTCTATTATCATGGATTATTAGATTATTAACTCGAGTTAAGCTATTTAGTTACGTATTTTGTAGAAAATAAAATTCAATTAGTATTTGTATAGGTTTTTTTGATTTGTTAGAAAACAGTTTGTAATTTAATTAAAATACAATTAATTTTAAACTTTTATTTTTTTTTTTGCTATTTTATTATGTTTTCCATTATTTTCTATTTTTTTATCAATACATATTTTATTTTTTATTTTTTGATAATATTTTAATAAATATTAATTTATATTAAATAATAATTTTTAAATAAATAAATAATAATTCATTCTTCAACTTTCAATACTTTTTTTGCTATTTTATAATGCTTTCTATTATTATTTAATTTATTATTTTTCCAACTTTCAATAATTTTTTATACCCTGAACAAGGTATACTAAGTTTGTCACGAAGTTTGAAACACCCAGAAGGAAGCAACGGAGGCCCTATAAAGTATATATATAAATGATCAGTATGTTGAACTGAGTCGATTAGGCATGGCCGTCCGTCCGTCTGTCTGTATATATACGAACTAGTCCTTCAGTTTTTATACTCTCGCAACAAATGTTGCTAGAGAGTATTATAGTTTTGTTCACATAACGGTTGTTTGTAACACCCAAAACTAAACGAGTTAGATATAGGGTTATATATACCAAAGTGATCAGGGTGAAGAATGGAGTTCAAATCCGAATGTCTGTCCGTCCGTCCGTCTGTGCAAGCTGTAACTTGAGTAAAAATTAAGATATCTTGATGAAACTTGGCACACTTATTTCTTGGCACCATGGGAAGGTTGCTTTCGAAAATGAGCAAAATCGGACCACTGCCACGCCCACAAAATGCCGAAAACCGAAAACACATAAAGTGCCATAACTAAGCCATAAATAAAGCTATATACATAAAATTTGGTATTAAGGATCGCACTATGAAGGGGCATATTTGGATGTAATTTTTTTGGGGAGGTAGGCGTGGCCCCGCTCCCTAATAGGTTTTTTATACATATCTCGCAAACCAATAGAGCTATATAAACCAAACATTCTGCAGTCGTTTTTTTAAGCCACTTCTTAATACAGTCCAAAAATGAAAGATATCGGTTATACCACGCCCACCTCCCGTACAAAGGTTAGGTTGAAAATTACTAAAAGTGGGTTAACTCACTAACCAAAAACGTCAGAAACACTAAAGCTACACTCAGATTTTTTTACAAAATGGAAAATGGGCGTGGCGTCGCCCACTTATGGGTCAAAAACCATATCTCAGCAACTACTCGACCGATTTCAATGAAACTTGGTTTGTAATAGTTTCCTTAAATCCCAATGATATGTTGTGAAAATAGGCCAAATCGCTTCACAACCACGCCTACTTCCTATATACCAGAACATTGAAGACGATCTGAAATAGGCCAAATCGCTACACAACCACGCCTACTTCCTATGTACCAGAACATTGAAGACGATCTGAATCGTTTACATTACAATATATAAAGTAAGCACTAGTGAAGATATCGGTGCAGAACTTTGCACAAATACTATGTTTATAGTGTGGCAGCCCCATTCTAAAAATCGCCGAAATCGGCCCATAGCTTTTTAAGGCCCCATACATCGAACACGAGGACCTCGGTGCTTCTAACCTAATATTATGGTTTCCAACTTTCAATGGACTTTATACAATATATATGACGAATATGTGGGTCAAATTGTGTATTATATAATATTAAATAAATAAATTGCAAGAGTATAAAATGTTCGGTTACACCCGAACTTAGCCCTTCCTTACTTGTTTATCATTAAATTTTATAATTTAATTTTTTTATTATAATTTTTTTACTTTTTTTCAATAAATAAATAAATAATAAATTAATATTCAATTACTTTTTTTTGTTATTTTAATACTTTTTGTCATCAATATTTCTTATCTATTTTTTATGATTTTATTTTATTTTCTTAAATTCTTTATGATTCCATGACAAATATTTGGTAATGTACCATAGACATGTAATAAATTATTTGTAATTTCTATTTTATTTCCTCAATAATACCGATTCTATGAACACACCTTATCTAAAAATAGCGCGTCATTACTGGTGTAAATATATTTCTGCAGACGTGTATAAGTAACTTGTCCACATAAACCGGTTTAAAAATAGACCAACATTGTCAAAGATAAATCAAAGTGAATCAATATGCTGCATTTGTATGTCACTGTGTGTGTAATATTATTTATGTAAACTGAAATGGTACACGAATATGCTTTAAAGCCACTGCTATGTCTATGTGGTTGCAGACGTCTGTTTGACTAACCGTCACACAGTCCAGCTGACAGTCGCGTCAGCTGTTGCGCTATTCCGTCATCATGTCAATCTTGACAGCATTGCCTTTTGTTAAATGCAATACAATCCACCGTACAATCGGTCGTCTCGTTTGCTAGACAAGCAAACATTAAATATATTTTTGTATGCACGTCGCTGTGGATATCGGATATACACATATTTGGGTATGCAGACTGATTTGCTTTGGCGGAAAACACTTGTGTTGTTGTTGTTGTTGTTGGGGCATGTGTGGGCTGGCTGTTGGGTATGGAAAATTCCCAAATGAATTTTCTATTTTTACAATGCAGTAATTTTCCATTAATTTTCATTAACCAAATATCACATATTTTCGTTTTCGCTTTTCAATATTCTGTTTTATTATTTTTTTTTTTTAATTGAACCGTACGCGTTTTAAAATGCATTCCAAGTGTAGAAGGGCAAATATAATACATACATATGTAAATGCTGTTTGTTGTGTGAACACACTACATGCCTAATGTAGAGCGCTTCTGGAATATTCCACCAACAAATATTTCAGCTATTTAGCAATGCCATGGAGTCGTTGGACGGAATGGCAAAAGCCATAAAACCTATGCGCCATGGCAAAATGTGACGCCGCCACCGTTAGTGAAAACCGGTGAGCTACAACATCAAGTTATGGGTGTATACATGCTGAAACATATATACATATGTATGCATGTAAGTAAGTAAACAATCGAACGATTTGTACAAGTTTATAGTGGAAGCGGGAAACTGCTGCAAGATCACGTTTCACACGTAGCCCAGCGATGATTAAGATTTCGAAGAGTTTGTATGAAAAAACGTGTGACAAATCGCTTATTGGATTGGAATTCCTAAAGATTGCAGTTATTTTATTTTAGTACATATTATGATACAAAATTTTTAGTACTAAAATATAATTTAAACTGCTAAAAATAGTAAAGAGATTAATTTAATCGTACGCTTGTGACGCATATTTTGGATTCACTGTACATAGTGGAGCAGCGAACGTTTAGAGGTCAAAGTCAGCGCACTCTCTCCAGTCTAAAATGCTGAGTAATGTGCGGTAAACATAAGTATATATTTGTTTTTGTATATATGTATGTATAAACATTTCTAGCCATATTTATTCTATGTGAATCACAGTTGGCATACACTCATACTACATCAGTAACTTTCAATGAAAGATTAGCGAACAGCAATAAATACATTTCCAGTTATATCATTAGTCGTCGAAAATATGTCTACACTCGTTATAGGTTGCTATTTCATTATATGTAGATGATTTGCGAAATGGATACCGGCGTTGGAACCTGCCCCCAAACACACCCAGTTTATTTGAAGTGTAAGCTGAACTGAATTTGTGTACATACATATGTATAGCAACTAAAGTCCCAATGAGAAAAATTTAAGTGCGATGGAAATGAATTTTTAGACTGTAAGAAAGTTGATATCTATAAAGATCCGTTTGCCACTGTACTAGATGTGATCTTAACTTGGTTGTAGAGCTCCTTGAAACATAGTTCAGAGATAGCAGCAGGTTAATATGTGAGTTTACATAAGCGGATCCAATACCTATAGGGCATTAATCAATAGTAGATGTACAAGCCTACTTTTAATATCAAATATTCATGCATATTCATTTCAAAATTTGCAAATAATACTATTCGTTTATATATTAATATTCAACAAATAATATTCTCAAAGATCAATTACGACCACCAAACCGACGTCAATCATTTACACGCAGGTAACTGAACGCTAATAATTTTTAAAATTAGCTATTATACGACAAACATTTTTTGCGACGCCATGCGAATTATTTTAGAAAAATAGCTAAAAACATGTGCATGTATATATCATAAATAGTATATAATTACATCAAGCTGTAACACGGGAAAATTAGCTTCAATCGTGTATTATGTTACTTATGTAGGTATGTATGTAGAATATATAACATAATTACGTCGAATGGAAAGCTTAATTACAGTTACTGTCATTGTTGTTATCGATACAATGAGTTTTAAGTTCATTTTTTGCATTTAGATTATTTTCATATAGAAACAGCGAATATATTGATAAAGATAAATATTGGAGAGTGTCGAAACGAACAAACAACTGGCATGATCTATAGTATTTAGAACAGCTAGCGGTAATACAATTTAATGCGAGGCTCATATAAGCTGTTGCGCTGTATTAAAGCGAATAAATTAATTGTTGTTTTTATTAAGGCAGTAGTCTGCTTTAGAAGCCGAAAAAAAGCGTTTTTTAGCATTTTTTTTTTTGAAAGGGAAGGAAATGATTGCGGTAAACGGAATTTTAAGACGATAGTGTACTATATTAAAGGCTTAAAAAACAATATTTATTATTAAAAAATATTGAAATTTTTTCAAAGTTGTAAGTATTTTTCTGGAGCGCCTGGAGTCTGCACTTGTAAATCGGTGCCGGTGATGGAGGTCGTGCGATGCAACTGAAACAGTCGAACCAAATTTTTTTTTAATTTTTATAAGTTTATTTTCTTTATGAACTAAAGTTATAAAATTGCAAATTTTTTCGAAGTTTAAAAAAAAAACACTCTTTTAAGAAAAAAATTTACTTTAAGTTGCAAAACAAGTGTTTAAATAATACTTTTGTCCAACTTTTTTAGTTCAAATAGATTTTAATTTAATACTGAAGCTAGATCACTTTGTTTTTTTTTTTCGATCGGACATATATTCTTTTTGCTCGCCGGCACCGTTTTCTAACACTTGTGAAAATGAAAACTCGAGAAAACGCGCTTTAAAGGTCTGCCTGAGCATTCGCACTTGCTCGACGCTCGGCCACTAAAACTGCTCTAGCTTCGAAAATATGTCGAATTGACCTCTGGAATTTTAAAGACATATTCTTGGATAGTTTTGAAAGAGATTTAAAACAAAACAAAAAATCGATTTTTTCAATCCTGTAAAGCAGACTACTGCCTTAATGAATTTAAGAGATCATCTGCATAAACTGATAATCAGTTCTATGTATATCGATTCTGGGACCTGTAATCTGGGACACTTGATCATCTACTCCTGGATCGCCCTGCGCAGAAAAGCCTCTGGAGAATTTATTTTCCATTAGCCCATGAACGTTACTAAGCTTTATGGACTTAGAGATACTATGATAAGAGGCGAGGACACAATAGACTATAGGTCGCAATGCCATGCTCCGAATGTTGTATCTTATTCTTAAACTTCGTAAATTTTTCACAACAAATAATAAATAACATACCGAAATACGGCGAATCGCATGCGGCTTTTAAGTTTGGCGATCGCATTCCTAAACCACTTTATCTATGTTCGGACAAAATAGATTGCATATTCATAGTTTACTGCATTGTACATTTTTGTTAGATTCTAAAAAATTTAATAATGAAAAACAACAGTTTTTTAAAATATCGAACGCACCCCTTATTTCCATATTTCAGTTATTATTTCTTAATAATAACGAACATATCGTAGTAAATGATTCTGAGAAAAAAAGCTGATGTTATTTTCTGCAAACCACTTCAGCAGTACCATGAATACCAATATTTTCGATTAAAAATAAAGAAATTTAACAGCGTCACTAACTGTAACTTTATTAAGAAAGTCACGTATTTAGTACACTTATTAACTGGAAGCCATGTAATATGGACTAATAAGCCGAATCAGCTTATTTTATGCATATTTTTTACCAGAATAAAGCGTTCGAGTGCATTGAGTGCATTTTTCAGAAAAGCGACCACTCAGCTGCAAAACCGATTAGTTGTCCCAAACACTAATAACCTGAATTAAAGCCACCACCCATATTCTCCGCAAAAATAAAAAAAAAATTGTAAATTGTGGAGCTTAACGAAAGAATCTTTCCCGTTTTATTACAAGATTATTTAAAGAAAATTATAATATGATTAAAAGTGACTTGAAAATGCTTGCTTTGATTGCAATACTATCAGTTTGGGTCGGTGTTTTGTCTTTTTTGTTTGGCTCTGAGTTGATATCCTTTCTTTAATACTATTTCCTTTGAGAATTGTGATATTTGTAATCATCATTTTAGGGGCCAAAATCTGTCAGGTATTTGTATTTCTTTGGATATGCGTCTATAGAAGGTCATTTTTATATACGTACCTTCGATGGCACTCCGATTAGAAAATAGAAATGTAACAATAAATATAAATAAATATGACGATAAAATAAAAATACATATGTACATATGTATATACAGAGGTATGTATTCATAATGAGCTGCAATATACTTATGTATAATTAGCAGTCATAATATTTGATCGGCAATTATCAAAGTGCAGCAAAAGCCCAACGGTGCAAAGGTGCAAGTAAATTCGGTAGAACTATACAATACGTAGAATCGAGCAAATTACGAAGTACGAAGAGAGCGAATAGCAAAACATACATATATGTATATACGTATATAATAAACTTATTTTCCTATGTTTATCAGCAATTACACTAGGCAAAAAGCTCTCTTTTGCAAAAAAACACACAAACCGAAATACCTAAATATACAACGAAACTAACACAAATACCTGGGTATATATGTATATATACATATACATTCGTATATTGTACATTATAATAAAAAATTGGCTTATGATGGATTAGAACGCTGATGTTGTAATAATTTCAAAGTCATTGCGGGCAGCCGGAAAACATTCCATTTGCCCATTGCAACAACAATAACAACAAACAAATAAAACCCACGCCATGCAATGGTGAAAGCTAGCTATCAGCTACATACATTACACACACACACATGGGAATGTGCAAAAAAATACATGCAAACATACATATATATGTGGGCCGTGAACATTTGGAGGCCAACCAAGTTGTTGGAGGAACACACACATACAAAAGCAAGTGGACTGTACGGCAAATCGTATCGTAGCAGTCACTACTGTAGTCCATTTGCAATGCCACTGTTGCTTTTTAAACAGCTGTTAACTAACCGACTAGTGTAATACAAAATAATTGTGGCCGACGCCACCAACGCCACTATGGCATGTTGTTTGCTGTCAGCCGTTTTGCTCTTGCTCGTATCACTTTACTATTGTTGATCGTTGCTGTAAATGATTTATTTATTGTAAATTGCAGTAATGTGATTTTTGTTTTTGTTAACTACTTAATGTTATTTCATCGGTGATAGTTTACTTTGTGCAAATACAAGCAAGACAAGACAAAATGCTACTGCACTTCGAAACAGTTATAATCGTACATACATATGTACATACATGTGTGTGCACTTACAGCGTTTAATTCTAGTATTAACAATAAAAAAAATAATCACCTTAAGCACGTATGCTTCGCACTAATCTAATTTGGAGAGTTGCATTAAAATGTTAAGTAAGTTGGCTGGCGAATGCATAATATTTAAGTGCAGGCAAACAGAGAGATACAAATATACATATGTGTATTATAAAGTGCACGTGTAAACTATGTTTGTAAAATGTACGCTGTAACGGTTGTATCATTCGCAGTCGCATTCGCATGTCACCCGCGCTTTGAGTGCATCTGAGATTTTTATAGCTTTTGCGGAAAGTCCGATTACACAGCACAACAGAGTATAGCGCAGAGCAGATTTCACCAGTTTACTATTTCGTAAAAAACACAAAGTATTGTGAAACAAATGTATTGTTGAGTCTGAGTGAGTTAAAAAATATCCGAATTGAAAGAAATTGTGCCTAAGCCCTGGAAAGGGGTTTGAGAAAATACAGCTAATTTCTCACTATACCATTTTTTTCTTATTCGCAACAAAATTAAATGAGATTGTGGAATAAAAAAGTTATGGTGTTTGCAACCAGGCTCTTTGCTTTAATGGGCGAGAAAGAAAAGTTTATTAGATTAATGGACTTATGATATTTTTATATGTTCGCTCTTTAGATCTATATAAATGTGTCACTTAAATACTGAAAAAAAAATAGATCTATTTCGCTGCCATCGATTTAATTTTATTATTATTATTTATTTATTTTTATTATTATTATTTATTTATTTTTATTATTATTTATTTATTTATTTTTCTAATTTTTTTTTTTTCCAAAACAAAAAAACGAAATTACCCAAATTTCCATACACCTTGGAAAAAAATTCATGTAAACCTGTGTTCGCTATATTATCAAGCTTAACGATATCAAAACAATAGTAAAATGCAAACAAAAAGTCATAAACTAAATAGCAGACAAGTCTCAGTATAGACGAAAAGGGCGCAATCGCACGAGAAAGATGAGTGAGTAAATTTCACGCTTGTGGCGTAATCAAGTCTAAAGTAAATACGTAAGTACGTACGTACGCATGTACTAAGTATGAATATTAGATGTATCAACAGTTGGTCGCATGCTTTCTAAAATATATGTATGTATATTCAGCATCATAGTTTGACTCACGTGGCGATAAGCGAAATCGTTGCGAATGAAGATGTTGCTCAGGGTAACTCAAAATTAGTTCAGTGACCATATAAAAACACAAGCATAAACATAATTAATTAAAAATAACTGTACATGTTTTTAAATGTATTATTTAAATTTAATAGATAATTGAAAAATAATAATTTTCCTATTATTAATCATAGTCATGTGTATTCGTAGTTTCACTAGATTTTGTACAATTTTCTAATAATTAACTTTTTTTTCAATAATAGAGTTTTTAAAAACGCATTCATTACCTTTAATTTACATTACAACCGGATGCGATATGATTAAATTCATTATAAAAATAAATATTACAAATTATCGAAGTTTTAGCAAACAAAAAAATTTGATTTGAAATTGAACCTGAATTTTTAGGTTAGAATAATTTACAAATTATACATATATGTAGGTGCATATGTACCCATTTATATATACAAATATGTATCACAACCTTTTTTGCGAGCTAAAAAGCAAATGTAAGCTCGAAAGTTTCAAAAACTCCCCGCCGTAAAAGAAACTAACAACGCTTACACACCGTTTCAAACCTGTCGCGTTGGCATGCGTCACACCAACACTCTCTTAACGGCAATAACAAGCACGTGATGCTATACACGTTTGAACGGAATATTTTTCGATACGATGACCTTCAGTTCTGCCAATGACTTGGCCAATAAAAATATACACGAAACGTTTGGAACCGAACAAGGCTACAGCGCGTTGCTAACGCAAAGATTTCTTAAATTTCGTAATACAACAAATTGCAATTGGGTTAAGAGAAAAGAAAGCGCCATTTCCGTTTACATATGTATTCGAAACATATAAAAAATTTAGATTTTATATAAATTTTTGTTTGACGAAATAATCTGATGAAGTGCGTATTAAGAGGTCAGGCCAGCCTAGAATATTAGTAGAAAAGTGACTAATATAAACAATTTATTCTTAAAATAGGAAAATATGAAACGAACCGCTCTCTATTCGACACTACAATGGATTGTGCATGAAAATAGTTATATATTTTACAAATTTATTATAGTTTTTAGGACCCAAAGTGTATTGAGAATGAACAAGTAAGGAAAGGCTAAGTTCGGGTGTAACCGAACATTTTATACTCTCGCAATTTAATTATTTAACTTTATTTATATTATATAATACACAATTTGAGCCTCATATTCGTCATATATATTGTATAAAGTCCATTGAAAGTTGAAAACCCTAATATTAGGTTAGAAGCACCGAGGTCCTCGTGTTCGATATATGGGGCCTTAAAAGCTTATGGTCCGATTTCGGCGATTTTTAGAATGGGGCTGCCACACTATAAACATAGTATTTGGGCAAAGTTCTGCACCGATATCTTCACTAGTGCTTACTGTATATATTGTAATGTAAGCGATTCAGATCATCTTCAAAGTTCTCGTATATAGGAAGTAGACTTGGTTGTGAAGCGATTTGGCATATTTTCACAACATATCATTGGGATGTAAGGAAACTATTACAAACCAAGTTTCATTGAAATCGGTCGAGTGGTTCCTGAGATATGGTTTTTGACCCATAAGTGGCCGACGCCACGTCCATTTTCCATTTTGTAAAAAAATCTGAGTGCAGCTTCCATCTGCCATTTCTTATGTGAAATTTAGTCTTTCAGACGTTTTTCGTTAGTGAGTTAACCCACTTTTAGTAATTTTCAACCTAACCTTTGTATAGGAGGTGGGCGTTGTTACTATCCGATTTCTTTCATGTTTGGACTGTATTAAGAAGTGGCTAAAAACAAACAACTGCAGAAAGTTTGGTTTATATATGTAGCTCTATTGGTTTCCGAGATATGTAAAAAAAACCTATTTGGGGGCGGGGCCACGCCCACCTCCCCAAAAAAATTACATCCAAATATGCCCTTTCATAGTGCGATCTTTCATACCAAATTTTATTTCCATAGTTTTATTTATGGCTTAGTTATGGCACTTTATGTGTTTTATGGTTTTCGCCATTTTGTGGGCGTGGCACTGCTCCGATTTTGCCCAACCTTCCTATGGTGCCAAGAAATAAGTGTGCCAAGTTTCATCAAGATATCTTAATTTTTACTCAAGTTACAGCTTGCACAGACGGACGGACGGACAGACAGACATTCGGATGTGAAGTCCACTCTTCACACTGATCACTTTGGTATATATAACCCTATATCTAACTCGTTTAGTTTTGGGTTTTACAAGCAACCGGTATGTAAACAAAACTATAATACTCTCTAGCAGCTTTGTTGCGAGAGTTTAAAAATATATATTTTTCAAAATCATAGACTCGCCGAACCGCTTAAAAAAGGGAATATAATTTTTGAAAACTTGTTGACGCAAGTCGAAGGGTTTTCGAGTATAATTAACGTTATTGCCGTTTCAAATATTAACATATTATATTAAAATTAATATACTAATTCGAAAATGATGATAGAACGTCAGTTAATATTTATAAATAATAATTAATTTTTAAAACTGAACTGTAATGAAAGCGGTAGTTTATAATTTGTTTTCATAGTCCATGTGCGAAGTGCACTAACTGTTTTGTGTGAAAAAACCCTAAAACGTGCGACACACCTGCCAAGGTTGCATGTGTCATATTATAACGATTACAAGTTTTAACGTTACTGATGAATTTCGGCTGCATAGAGTCATAGAAATAATAAATGGACACTATAAATAACGCTATGAAGATAATTTTAGTACCAACGCGTCCTGGCCTTGCGCATGCATAAACGCAAAAATAATTGTTGAATTATATTCATATTATAGAAAATCCTTCTAGACAACACCTTCAGAAGCAATTAAGACTGTGCAATGCAAGCAAATCAAAACGCAATAAAAATGCATTTGTATGAAGACGCGAAATATGTATATATGTATGGATGTGGTCAAGTGAAACGTGCCTCCGCGTCGAATGTTGAAACCAACAAAAAGGGGTGTGCCTGAGGCGAACTCGCGTCGTTTGTTCGTGGTGATCAAATGTTGAAATTTCATTGAAATTGACGGAATTTGCCACAAACGCCACGACGAATCGCAATCAAGCGAATTGAATTCAATAAGCAATTAAAATAAGAAATAAACAAAATTAATTTAAATTGAAATTGAAAAAAAATATACATATATGAATAACAAAAATATTAGTTGAAAATGCCAGTAAACACACAAATGTATAAATAATAGTAATAAAAACATGTATGAAAATATGTGCTGCTATTGTATTTTGTATGTATGTATGTATGTTTGTTTGTAACAAATAATTCTTTTTAATTATTTATCATGTGGCCTCATCTAATATACGAATAAATATGTATGTATCTATGTATGCGAATACCTTGTGTGTGTCTATGTGTGTAGGGGTGCATGTGAACGTACTCGTATAGCAACTGGTCATGTGGGTTTAGTTTTTCATTTGCGGTTATTTCGAATTTCTGCCACTTTTTTTCTTCTTACTTTGCATTTATATCGTAATTATATACACCATATGCTATATATGTATGTGTTTGTGCATGTGTTGGTTGCCCGCCATGACTGCTTTGCCATGTATGTTTTGCTGTTGTTGTAATTGGCGTAGTCGATTGGAGGCTCGTCTCTCGTACGCTTGACGTCAAAGCCACTGATGGCTTTGCCTCCTATTTGACTTTACGTATACATAACATAACACAGCATACATATATACATACAAATGTAAATATGTATGTCTTATTTAGCGTATGTGTATGTGTGCGCTTGCACGTGAGTGAACGTAACGCTGTGTCACATTTACACACACACTATTAAAAAAGATAAAATATGTGCTTGTATGTGTTTATAGGTTTATATACAGAAATACCAAAAATGAAAGAACAACAAATGAGTTGCAAAAAAACGGAAAGAAAAAAATATTAAATGAAAAATGAAAAACTACTATAAGGAAAAACGAAAGAAAATAAGTTAAAACAAAAAACAAAACCAACAACGACACTATAAACTGGTACTGCAATGATCGCTGATCAGTTAGCCAGTTTGAGGCTGGTGCCGTTGGTTACTGCCGCTGTCGCTATCGCGATACATGTGATTCATTTGCCAATACACTGCATATGCACATATCTATGTGTGTGTGTGTAAATGTTCGTTTTGGGTAAATTTGTTGACTTGTTGGCACAATTGGGCAGGCAAAGTGCGGAACGTGAGCGCTACAAACTGTTGGCAACGTGTGACTTTCTGCACACCAATGCATACATATAATTATAGATGATGGTGTATGTGTATATGGTACATATGTACATATAAATGTCTGTTAAATGCACACGTCGGCGCACTCACGTACACGAAAATTACAAATACCATTTCTCATAAAATATATACTGCAACATGTTAGCGCCGAGTTCACATCCCAGCAAGAATGACTTGACACTTTAACGAATAATGTGGATGCTTCTACAATATTCAAGAATAAAGTACAAAAAATGCGATGTCCAGCAAATGTTTCTTGGTAAAAGCTCTTAAAATGGCAGTTTTGTTTTGTTTGGTAGTAAATCTTCTTCAATTTTGTCTGAGAAGCGTCAAAGAAACTTGGAAGAATACTCATTCCATATGAATTGTATAAAAAATTAAAAAAAACATTTCGATGAAGTCGAAAATTGATTCAATTGTAATAGTGCATTGTGACTTGAAATTGGCTGCTGAGGACAAAAAAAGAAAGATAATTAGCAAGAGAGCAAAATGTAAAAATATTCATTGCTTGCCTTTACTGAGTAATATTAAATGTAATGAACGACCGATGAACGCAGGGACGGTATCAAGTCAATGTTTCATAACCTTTTAAGAGATTATTATAAAAGTAGCTTTCTTTAATAAGATAAAATTATAAAAATCTTACATCTTTTAAAACAATTTTCACAAACAACACAATTTCCTACCGTCATGTCTGAAGTCTATACGTATTGCACACAAATACAATTATTCACCAATATGCTATATTTAGCTTTCGCCAAAAAATTCCGCCAACCGTATGCCGCCAGCAAATTTATATGTACATATATATATCCACAGTAATTTGCACTTACTCAAAATGAACTTTGTGCTGTGTGTTTCAGCGCCAACCGCTGCCCTCCACACACTTCTGCCGTTCGCACACTTCTCTAGTTTAAATAAAAAACAATCTATTGACAGCTATGCGTTGCTCTTCATTTACCCTTTCGCTAATTCTGCGATTGACGATATTGAGCGGAAGGGAAAATTCACACGCAGTATAGACACAATTCGTTGCCTCCCAGCACTACCTTCCCTCCCCGACCGCTTATTTTCCGACTTAATTAGTTAAGAAGCGCAAAATGGCAGGCGCAAATTTTCACTGATTCTCCCTAATTTGCGTGTATCTAATTTACGCCTTCTAACGTAGTTTTAGATTTACATGTAAATACTAAGTGCTGAGTGGTTAAAATGTATGTACATATGTATATAAAAAAAATGATGTATATTATATATAAACAAGTAAGGAAAGGCAAAGTTCGGGTGCAACTGAACATATTATACTATCGCAAGATTTACCGAAATTTTCGGTGAAAAGTTACCATATTCGATATCCGGGGCATTGAAAAGTTATAGTCCGATTTCGACAATTTTTTCACAAGTGATGCCACAGATCATATAAAGTATTTTTGTGTAAAGTTTTATTTCGCTATCTTCATTGCTTCCTTATGTATATCTTATAAAGTGAAGGAATCAGGTGGACTTCAAAATTGTGTTATATGGAAAGTTGTCGTGGTTGTGATACGATTTCATCCATTTTCCACACTTGTCATCAGGGTGTAAAGAAAATAATATATACCGAATTTCATTCGAATCGGTCGAGTAGTTCCTGAGATATGGTTTTTGACCCATAAGTGGGCGATGCCACGCCCAGTTTCCATTTTGTAAAAAAAAAATCTGAGTGCAGCTTCCTTCTGTTATTATTTCTGTGAAATTTAGTGTTTCTGACGTTTTTCGTTAGTAACTCACTCACTTTTAGTAATTTTCAACCTAACCTTTGTATGGGAGGTGGGCGTGGTTATTATCCGATTTCAACTATTTTCATGGTGTGTGGTGGGGTACGTAGGACAACCGACTGCAGAAAGTTTGGTTTATGTAGCTTTATTGGTTTGCGAGATATATACAAATAACCGATTTGGGGGCCGGGCCACGCCTACTTCCCCAAAAAAATTACATCCAGATATGCCCCTTCCTAGTGCGATCCTTTATTCCAAATTTTTAAACTTTATTTATGGCTTAGTTATGGCACTTTATAGATTTTTGGTTTTCGCCATTTTGTGGGCGTGTCAATGGTCCGATTTTGCCCAAAGCGAAAGCAACCTCCTCAGGGTGCCAAGAAATAATGTGCCATGTTTCATCAAGATATCTTAATTTTTACTCAAGTTACAGCTTGCATAGACGGACGGACAGACAGACAAGAATAAAATATAATATACTATCCAGTATAAAATCTCATAAAATCACCGTTATACCAGTTATATGACCTCGAGTTAAAGGTTTTCTGCACAAGCTTTCGAATTTTGAAGCTATTATAAGGACTGGATTTCAAAGGTTTTTCAGAAAAGCTCAAAGGTTCTCTCAAAGCTTCTATCTAGCTATCTTATCTAGAATGATCCTAAGATCTTAGAAGTTCCTAAAAACCGTTTGGAAATGTTTTTTAATAGTCAAATTAACAAATTCAGAAGACCGTCAAAGCCAGTTGTTAATTTCTGAAAAAGTTTCTTCCTTCTTTCTTCAAAGTTTCTAGATCTCATCTAGAATCTAGATGTAGAAATATAATAAGATCTTCGAAGATCCGAAAAACTAGGTGGATAGATTTACTAAAGATCAAATTAAAAAATTCAGAAGACCACCAAAATCAGTTGTTAATTTCTAAAGAATTTCCATCAGTTTTGCGTCACTTCCGGTTTCAAAAAATAACTCACAGTGTGACTATAAAGTTTAGAAAAAGCAAAAATCCATTAAAACAGTTATTTGCTATAAACTCAATTCTCAAACTATTAACAGTTTAATGAACAGTAAATCTACAACTGAATTCTTGGTAAAAGTAAGTGCTTTAGCAGCTAAATAACTAACATTTGAAGTGTACCCTGTCTAGACCAGCTTAAATACTTAAGTTTTCTGCGTCATAACGCTTCGCTTTCAATATATACATGAATAGATCTGCATTTGTATGTATAGATTTGAATTTGAAATATATTTGCATATTTATTTCATAGACAGACAGCATCTATACTAAATGTTCGATTTCGCCGCAGACAAGTGCAAAGCAACAGTCATTGTTTTACCAAAAAAAAAGCACATAACTTTTATTTGCCGTTGCTAAAATTAGAAGAAACTTTTAAATATGTACATATTTGTGTTTAAAAAATACTAAAAGCTTTTTGAATTTAGCAATTTTCTAAGAGATTTTCTACAACTGGTTTGGGCAACTTGTCGGTGCGGTCGAAAAATCATTAAAATTTTAATTTGTTGTATAAATTAAGTGAATTATAATTTTCGGACACAAAAATGAGTCAAACATTTAACTATTTGAAAATAAAATTATTCTTAAAATGTAACATTTAAAACTTGTGATTTTCACTTTTAATTCTTGATTTTTATAGCCGCAACCGGCGTGCGCTTTAAAAAATTTACAAATTTGTGCGCCAAATAATTTAATTTAAATTGTCTGTATGTATGTGACAGTTAGTCTGTGTGATTAATCGACACATATTGTGCATACATACACACACTTAGTATATAAACTAAAACGGGTAATCACTGTCAAGTTGTAGGTCGACAAGTATCCGGCGTCAAATTGAAGATGATTCAATTAACTTAGTGTAAAAATAGACTTAACTTAACATTATTATAGACGACATATATTTCAGGCTTTACATCTGTATGTATGTGTGTTTGTGTGCATGTAACTGTAGTTAAGTGCAGACTTTCGTAAATCTCAGATTTTTAATAGTTTTTCTGTATGAGTGTTTGGCAAAGCAAGGGTCAAGTAACTCATAAATTACACTTAAGTATCTAAGTAGGAAGGCTGGTACTGCGCATACATTTTTACAGGGGTGCTGACCTCAATAAATTTTCAATGCCAAATGAGCGCATATGATTTTTATAATATTAAAATGAATGTGACACACTTATTACAATTACACTGGCGCTCACAATCATGCTTTCACGCGCTACTACCGCCCCTACTCCACTCCACTCTCCCGCCCAGCGGCGGCCAAACTTTATGCGCCATCTACCAGACTACACATGCAGCCACATATACTTAGATCAATGATCGCGCACATTTCATTCAAAAATCAACACACTAATTTTCTAACTAAAACGCTTGGTGAACCACGTCTCTACGCCGACAACCGCAAAACGTCATTATCTCCACTACCACTGTTTGGCAACTACTTTGCTCTCGCGCTCATAAAATGTCTTACGAAGCCAAGTAGTGTGTCTGTATGTATGCATATATCTAAGCGTGGCGCTCAACAAGTTTGCTGCGCAAACGAAAATTGGAAAAGTCGCGCATACAACAGCGCGCCGCACCGCACCGCACCCTCAATGTTGGCGGAAAGAGCAAGAGAACGCTACTCAATTGGATATCAGAATATCGTCAGCGTCAAGTGAGCGCCACGAAGCGTTCAACGGACGAGCAGCGACTATATAAGCGCGGCGCATACTGATCGCGTGCTTTAGTTATAGCGTGGATATATTTCAATTTCAAATTCGAAAAGGTAAAAATGCCAAATAAACAAATATCGCGAGACTTGACTTGACTTTGGTGATGGTGGCAAACGGTACTAGTAGTGTGTGGCTTGCGAACGTCAATTTGCTGAAATTTACATAAATATACATTTATTATTATAGTTTAGTTTACTTTTTTCTTCGACTCGTGAATATATGTAGAACTGTGCGTGTGTGTGCATAGTAGTTGCGCGTATTTTTGACTGCTAGTTGGCAAAGTTAAATTTGTTAAATTTGGCGGCATTCGGTTTGTGCTTGAACTAAAACGCGCGGAGTTAAAGTGTTGTTCCAATGTCTGGCGCGAGTCATGGCAACTAAGTTAAAGTGCAAAATTGGCATAATTAATAAAAATAGTTTTTGCTAGCTAATAAAAGTAATTTCATTATAAAAGCGATTTGTTACGTCGCGTTGCGATTGCCCTTTTCAATTGAAGTGCTAGAAAAGAAACGAACTAATTGACTGTGCGATCGAGGGATTTTTTTCATTACTGAAAACTTGCAAAGCTCAGCAGCAGTAGTAGTTTGGTGTTGTTTTTGTGTGTTTCATTTACATAAATTTAGCAGTAGTTACATATGTGGCAAATTTTTCACTGATCAAAAACAGCTTTTGTGCGGCAGGAAGTATTATGAATTTTTCGGTGTGAACACATTTAGAGCAATTAGTGACGCGAAATGCTGGTGAAGGTCGTATGAAAAAACACTAATAGTAAACATATTTATGTAAATTCGCTACAGTATATAAACAAATGCTTTGTTATGTTAGAAAAGCGGAAAATGCTAAGTTATTATGTAATTGAAATTAGAAAGCATAAAAATTGCATGAAAAATCAAATGAGTTTATGCCAATTACTTAGAAAATATTGAGTTGCTGTATGTATTTAAATGAAGATTGCATGTGAATAATAAATAAAATAAATAATAATGTTTTATAATTATGAAATTATTAAGATTATTATGAAAAAGTGTGCATTTGTAACTGCTTATGAAGTGGGAAAATAATTAAAATTTTATTTATCGATGTGCGAGGTTTAAAGTCTAACTTTTATTTACAAACAGTGACCAATAGCAGTTACTGCTACTTTATAAAAAAAATTGTTTAATGAAAACTAATAACATTTTTAACATAATATTTGAGTTTTTATAAAATATTTTTTTTTTTTTAATATAGTAAATTTTTACAAATTTGAATGCAGACTCTATACAAGTTGCTAATATATATCAAAAATTGTTTAACATTAAAAAATTTTATTTTGTTAAAAACAATATATTTATATGAAAGAAAATTTTCATAAAAATAAACTGTAGTTTATCTGTTTTTAAATGTCGCAATTGCAAAAAAAATTAAAATACACTTTCAATTGACATTTATTTCAATACAAACACATTCAACTAATTATATGCAAATATGCACTAAAAACCTTGCCCTCTGAATTTGATATAAAATTTTAATAAATTTCATTATGAATATGTGCATACAAATGTACGCCTAGACATGGTAATTAGCACATATATGTACATATATACGTAGATATGTGCAATTAAATAAAACTCTGCATAAGCGAAAATACCAGAAAAACTCGTACGTATACGTAAAATTTAAATATACAAGCATAGTAATTATATATGTGCATATATTAAGAATTACGTACGTACATTTGTATTTATACATATGTATATACGAAGAAATATTGCAAAAATTTAAGATGAGAAAGTAAAAGCACAACAGAAGAGAAAAACGTATAAAAATAGATGCAAATTATTCAAATACAATCTACATATATACATACATGCATATACGTAAACGCCAATATATGTACAAAAATATATATTTCTATACAGACAGAGCAAATTCAAAGTATTGAGACCAGCTATTCAGCAAGAAGTCAATGAATATATCAAATTTTAAAGGAAAAACAATAGCAATATATATGTAGATATTACAAATCTATAATTACATTATAAAATCGAAGAAAAAATTTAAATCAAATAAAATTAAAGAAAAATAAATTGATGGAGCTTTAAAAATAATATATGAAAGGATTGTTACAAATTAAAATAATTATTTAAATAAAAAAATGTATCAATTATATTAAAGTGAAGAAGAATATTAAAAACAAAAATAGATAGAAGAAAGAAATTAAAATAAATTGCATAGATTAAAAATAAACTAAAAAAAAAATAAATTCAAAATAAAAAAAAATTAATAAATAAAAAATAAATGATAATAAAAAAAAATAAATAAAAAATAAATAAAAATATTAATAAATAAATTAATAAATAAATAAATAAATAATGATAATAAAAATAAATAAATAAAAAATAATAACAAAATAAAAAAATAACATAATAACAAAACTGTAAGCATAAAGAAGTTTACTAAATTAAAAACAAAACTTTAAAAATAAATAAAATTATATAAAATATAGTAAAAATAATAATAAAAATACATTTTCAGCCTGAACCTAACAATTTTGACAACATTTGGGCAAAGCGTCATAGCTATAGTGAAAATTTAATTAAAACAAATATTTGCGATGCACTCAAAATTGGTAACAAACAAAGTTACTCAAAATTGGTAACAAACAAAGTTCAACGAAAAGACGTCTCAATATCAATCAATTTCTTTCAACTGATTAGCTAATTTTAAATTTTTTGTTTATATGATTTAAAAAAAAAAATAATAATTAAATAAAAAATAATATTAATGAAATAAAAAAAAATAATTAAATAAAAAATAATAATAATTTAATAAAAATTAACAAAATTTTCAGGACATTAGACATTTCTGGACATTTGTGAAAATTAAAGTTAAATTTCACTTTCCTGGTGTTCCATAGAAAACGATTTTCTACTATACAATGAATATCGAAGTAATGCTAAAAATATATACTACATTAAAAATCTGTCAAAAGTATTTAAAAGTACGAATCGAATACATACATATGTACTACACATCCGAAATACATACATATATAGCCTGCAACCAAGAAAATGGAATTTAAAATACAAAATTCTACAAAATAAGTAAATATAGGTCACAAAATAACAATTTCTTGTGCCACAATTGAAAACTAATGAAAAAAATAAGAAAATAGTGAAATGTTCGTGCTAAAATTTCTATAATACATAATGAAATCATTGAAGTTTACCGAAATAGTTTCGACCTCATATAGTTTGCATTTATCAATTGCATAATTTGTGATTATTATTTTAAAGGTAGTCAAGCATGCATAATGAACAGCTGCGTTAAATGAAATATTAGTTAATTTACTTTTCAAAGTGACGCATTTGCCTTTACCGAAACAATATACACGAATGTTAGTACAAGCTTCTAAGATAAATTTAAGTCCAGACAGTAGTAGAAATGTAATTGTCGAACAACAGAACTTGCCCTCGTCTGCGTTTTTTACGTAATATGCTATTTTTTCTATTTTCTTATTTTTCTAAATTTGCCATTCTTCGTTGTGAACCCCCCCGAGAGGTAGGTAGCGCGCAAATTTACAAGTAAAGAAAGGGGAGGTGGGGCGGTCAAACACTTGCTGTGCTTGTGCAAAACAGTATGTACAGAGACCGTGAATGTTATAATTAGAAGAACTTTTGAAAATCAAAGACCGCAAACAATTAATGTGTACACACATTGAGCATTGTACAGTTCAGTGTCGATATGCATATGGCCGCAAAACGCTTTTGTTTTAATTTTCGCTTTTCGTAGAAATTGCAAAATAAATAAATGCGAAAAAAATTCAGCACATTTCAAAAGTGCTTAGTAATGGAAATTTCGAAACTATTATTTGTAAACAAAATGTATGCAATTTAGATTTGCATATGTGTAAATTAGGCGTGAGGAGGAAAATAAATTTCCGAATTCGCCAATAATCGCAGTCGAATTTGGTGCGCGCGCAATTTTTGCACTTTCATACAAATCGCACAAATATACACGCAAATGACATTTGAAGTGCAAACGCCGACGAGCCGAAATCAATGCTACTTGCCAGCCACAATTGTAATCAGCAGCGCACACGAAAACGCCACAGCGCCAAGTTTAGACGCTCGCACGCCACCACGTTGCAAGCACCGAGTTAGAGAAGAGAGCGCCTTAAGAGAATTGTGCTCTGCAACTGACTTTGTATTATACACATGCTCTTTCATACTCACATTTCTCTTTCTCTTTGCAGCGTATATCAGCAAACAGTGAAAAGAAACAACAAATTCAAGTGTGGTGAATTTTAAACGCAAATTAATTTCCAAATTAAATCAGTGAAAACATAAAAAGAGCTAAAGGAAACACCACAATGAGTGGACGTGATAATCGTGGCAGTGGCCACCAACCGCTCAGCAATGCCATGGGCAAAATCAAGGACAAACTCACACGTTCAACGGTAAGTCTCTGCACAAAGTCAGCACTACTTGAAATGAAATGTACTAATTATGCTCCCCAAACACAACAGGACACTTATCAACGCGTCGAAGAGGGACTCTCGCAATCGAATACAGCTACAAGTTTGGACACAATTCTACCCGAGGACCCGTTCCTCTTCCCACGTGGGCCCACACCACAGCAAAGACAAATGGCGCAACAGAATACCTTTAGCGTCGATGACACACCACTACAGTTCGGCCCCATCATAGAGGATAGCGACATACACCCACCACCACCGTTGGTGCCGTTGCCACTCAGCCAGCCGGCCAAATCGACTGGCAGTCAGGACTTTGTGGCACTACCGCCGCCACCATCAGCACCGCACAGTCATCGCGATCATCATCAGCGCAGCACCGTTTCGCTGACCAATGATGAGCTGCAGCGCAGCAAACAGTCGTTGAAGGGTTCACGCGTGTCCTTTGAACGGCCGACGGTCGACAGTAGTGACGAGGATAATTTCGAGAATCGGCGCACAGGCTACCAAAAACAGAAAACAGTTAGTGTAGATCACAAGGGCATATTGAAGGTATGTGAAACATTTACTTGAAGTTCTATCCAAAAAGTTGCTTATTGTACGTGTATTTTTTACTTAAAGGACCTCAAAAATATATTGGCAAATGATAATCGTCGCCAATTTCAAGCTAAGAAGCATGTCTCACTCGATGTCAAGGGCACACGTTTCCTCGAGGACATACTAAATAACTCCTCCTCTGAGGAAGAGTTCCACAAGAATCGGCGCGAATTTCAAGGACGTAAACATCAAAGTTTGGATCCGCGTGTCAGTTTCAAACTCGAAAAAGTATTACAAGGTTCCAGTACAGACAGTGAAGAGGAAGCGGATGACGTTGAACACAAACGTTTAATACACCGCCCTAAAGATATTACCAAACCGGTCATCATTGATCTGAAGGACTTGGAAAGTGAGAGCGATGAAGACTACGAGGCGAATCGTGAAAATTTCCAGCAGCAACGATCCATAAGTACAGATTCGCGGAAAAGGTATGTACAAACACACATCCATGTGGATATAATATGTGTGTGAAGGGTCTTCTCAAATAATTTTCTTCTCTCTCTTTTATCTTTCAGCCATAGACTGTACGAAATGGACGAAATAGGCAAAAAGAAAAATGACAACCTGCGCCAAGCTGTACCTTTCGTCCGACAGATTACCGAGGATGGTAAACCCAAACTGGAAGTGTACAGACCGACAACGAATCCAATTTATATTTGGACGCAGGTGAGTGTTAAGCACTTAGAAACTCTCGTATAATATATGCTTATTAATACATATATGCACGATGGTATGCCTAAAGTGGTTCATGCTGACGTTAGCGGTATTTTATCTTACTTGAAATCGATAATATTCCTAATATAATTAATTAAGCTACACATTAGGGTGCTTCAACGTCACATTAGCTAATTTTTATTGCTCGTAATAGAGGAAAATATTTTTACTTTTATATTTCACAAGTTCACAAGTGATATTCTAATCGATGTACGCTATTTCGAAAATGTTGCCTACATTTCGGCGCTATGTTAACAAAACGTAATGTCTTGCGCACAGGTTTTAGTTAACCAGTTTATGGATAAAATGTAAAAAATTATTAAAAATAATTAATTTTATAGTAACGGTATATGTAGCAGAGCTTTTTAGACAGTTAATTTAACAAAATAAGGCCGACACACTTTAATGGCTGATTTAACAAATACTAATGTGCGTAGAGCAAAGATGTAAGTCTTCTCACACACACATACACATTCAAACACACGAAGAAGTACGATAACAGGAAAAGTGGGAAATGCCTTGACGCAAATATTAAAATGTATTTCTATTAGCAGCAAAACCTATTGTTGTCTATAAATAGTGTAATTATTGCGGAAAATGCGTGGAACATACAGAAAGGCAATATAAATTGCTATTAAAGTAAGCAGTAAATAACGCTAAGATATAGACGTTTTTAATTAAAGTACAAATGCTCGTATACAGGGTAAACCGCAAGCGTCTTTACTTTTCTTTTTTACCGAATTATCGGTTATTTTGCGGAGTATTGTTGTTGTTTCAAAACGTTTAGTGACAGAATTTTGAGTAACAATAGTAGAATAAAGTCACTGCAATCATGTGGAAGACACGACTTTCAATGAAATTGTAGCTTTCTTATTTGCCAAAACTTGGTTTGATTCAAATCCAGTTAGATTCTTGGAGTGATACATTTTAATAAAGTTTTGAAATGGAAAACATGAGAATTATTTGCTTGTGACTAAGGTTTAATTAGAGCACTCTGTATGCATGTTCGTTAGTTGAAAGTGGAAAATTATAGTTATACAAGTCGGGAGTGTTTTGAAGAAATGTAAATTTCCATATCCGTAAAATGCATATAATACATATACATATGTAAATATATAAAGATTCCCAATTACAACAAAAATTTTAAATCTTCCCACTAATCTTGTAGTTCCAATAAATATACCGTTATACACAATTCAACATTTCCATTTACTTGAGTTTGAGTTGAATTTTAAAGAAATCACTATTATACGATTTTAAACCTTTCTTACAAAACAATTAAACTAATAAAAAAAATATGGCTTGTTAGCAACAAAGCAGGATTCCCTTCATATAACAAATAGTACAGTATCTATTTACTGTATGTATGTACCATATAAAGTGATAATGAAATTTTGTTTTTACTTTCGCATAGCAAAGATTTCGCGCGCTCATTTCAAATATTTGTAGATGAGATTATGTTTACGACTAATTTCATTACTTCGAACACGAACAAAAGTAAATAGTTTCGAATCAATTTTAATATAAGATTATACATATACTATAGAAATTCATATAATATAGAAAAATTTAAATATACTTTGTATATAGTAGGTATAGAATTGATAATCGAATTTTGCGACGACTCGTCTTCTAGAGATTAAATGACCTCAAAGTGTGTATACAATTAAATTGAATAATGAAGAACATTTTTCAAGCCATAATCAATTTACAAATGTACTGATAAACATTCAACTTGCCTGAACGGAGCTAGTCTAGGAAACGGCGCATAGTGAGTGTAATACAGGAGATGAACGCGGATGCGTCTAAAACGCCAGTCAAGCTAATAAATCAATTATTGTACAAAGTGAAATCAAATTATTGACACATTACGTTAGAGGATAATTGTGTTTGCAATTTTTCGAAACGGCAAAGATGGATCAAAATGTGAAATTCGAAATAAACGAGAATAGTCAGGCTATTTACATATGGACGCAGGTAAATAAATGCAAAGCAGGAATTAGGAGTGAGGTATTTTTTAAAGACCCATGTTAGATGTGGCAAACTTAATGGTAAATTTTGTAAAGTGAGCTTAAGTACGAAAAGACTTCGAAAATTTATTGTTGAAAGTAAAATTAAATTTTTAAATAGTAAAATGTGGCAACTTTTTTAAATACAAACTTAAAAAAAAAAATTTACTTTATTCATAAAGCGCGAATCAACCCTTCTTTAGAGAATTCTTCAACAAAAGTTGAAAAAGTACAGTCTTGAATGTTTTTAACTAACCCGTTTTCATTTCCTTTTAGCAGACTTAAGAATTCATAAAATGAAAGTTTATTCATATAAATGTAAAAATTAAAAGTTACAAAGTTATGAAAAATTAGTAAAGTGAAATCATAGTCATAATTTAAAGCACAAGCAAATTGTAATAACAATAAATTATTTAAATATTAGAAATTGCATATAACGGTAAATAGGTTTTCCCAATGACTAATCGTATCATTTTCCACATTGTACTCAAGCTGAACTTTGAACAATAACCGTTATGTTCTTTATTTCATCACAAAAACTACAAGATGCAATTTAGTTTCACACATACGATTTTCAAAAACGAAAACAAATATAGTTCCTTTTTGAAAAAAGTCCAACGTAGTATGTGGCGAGGCCTATTGGAGTGTATGCAATAAATTTGTTGAAGCTACTAACCTTATAAACAAAAATATATGTATTGAAAGCCACAAGCTTATGTTTTGAGCACATAAATTAGTTGTAAAAATACCGCACTAAGTAATAAACGCAATTTCATAAAGTGCGTAGGTTGCAACAAAGCCGAACAACTCAATGGACTAGAGTCCAGTAAAGTCAAGGCTGCAACTAAAGGACACGTGTCGTCAGCTCTCTTGCACATGGACACCATTACAGTCAATCAACTTGTGATGGATCGCTAGGCCTTGCTACCTTGACTCCAAGCTGCATACATACATACGAAAGCATATATGTGTGTAAGTGCGAATGCAGACGTCAATACTACTGAATAAAACCATATTGAATCAATAAAAAACGAAACTTTGAAATATGGTTCCTATACGCTGTTGGCATTGTCTGCAATTTCCAAGAAAACATTTCAGTTGCATGCAAAACGAGCTTATCAGCGGTTCAAAACAAAAGTCGTGTGCTACACCTAGCCGTAATTAAACTCAAGAAAGAATAGCATTAGTAACCTATGTGAAAAGTTCTTCAAAACCGGCGTTCGATTACTCGCATACATGTTGGTGTTTACAAAGTAGCAAAAAAGTAAAAAAAAAAAACGAAAATCAAAACAATAACTGCTTCGAACCAAATACGTATAATCAACGGATTTTGTAAAATACATTTTTTTTAATTGCTGCTGCTGCTACTGTCGCTGTTGTCATTGCTATTGTCAGCTGCCACCTCCGCTGATTCCGGCGACATGACGATGACGCTGTCCAGCCGCTGCTATTGCCTTTGCACTCTTAATTTCTAGCTGTTATCAGATTGTGCTGAAACGCACATGGACATTCGAAAACAGCGTGATAAGAGATGCGCATCACTAGATCACTAACGCGCGGGACGAACGTACCAAATGTACGAACGAACGAATGTACTGTAAAGGAAGCTATTATTTACATGATAATTTACATTATTACTCTGCTTATAGGCTCATTATCAGTTTTTAATTGCAAAGCTATCGCCAAAATTGTTTATTGTTTATATTTAATATTTTAATACAAACACTAATGGGTAGATTGCCATTAGGTAAGCTTTGCAGCGGAAAATCTCAGAGATTTTTTATTACAAATATTAGCAAAAGGTCACATTTGGCCGCTGGAGCACACATTCATTTACATGCATATATTGCGAACAGCAAAGCAAATGTCTAAAACATATTTTTCTGCAATTAAAATCTTTTTAATATATGTATATGTAATAAACTTTGAACTTCACCGAGTTCTGATGAAATTTCCATTACAATTGAATTTAAAATATTTTAATACAAAAAAAAAATATTTTATACTGAGTAAAATAACAAAATTAATTACTTTTCATAATAAATTGATAAAAGTATCATTTGAAAAAATTTTAAATTACTCATAAGTATCAACAATTTCAAACAATAGCAACATCTGTCCAAAACTAACTTATATAAAGCTGTTTCAGCATTATTATTATTTGCCGACTATTGATAGAAATCAGGAAAATCGCCTGATTATCGATTCTCTATAGACATTTTTTTATTGAAACAATTAAGTACAAGTCTACCGTTACCAGCTGAAATGAATACAGTTCATATTGCTCTACATATTAAAAAATTAATTAATATTCTATTTATGGCTAAAAGTTGTTTTTGCTTTACACATATGCAAACCAATTTGTTGTATCAAATTCAATTAGCTATATACAGATATTCAATTCATAACGCTAAAACCATCTGTTCATCAAAACTAAATAGATTTCAAAGTTTCCATTCGAAAATTAACTCTCCGCAGAACATTTTAAAATATTTAAAACGCTGTAAACGCTCTTAAAGCTTTTAATAGTTGACGCAAAGTCAAATGTCACTGTAGCTTTGGACAGGAAATTTATAGAAAGCAAACAATAAAAGAGCAAATATTTCGTTCAAGAATATGTAGAAAATCAAAAACAAAAAATAAAGTTGCGTTTGTACTGTAAATACAATGTGTGTTTAAAATTCTGCCACTTAAGTGTGCTTAAGAAGCGGTAGCACCGACTGCGACTGCAACAGCAACAACCACTATAAATTATTAGCAGCTATAGCTTGCAATAGCAACGGCGGGCAATGTTGAAAACCACTTCGAAAATTGCACCAACGACATCAGTTTGATATTAGCTTTCGAGTAAAGCGTTACGTAGCTTGTGCAGCGTAGTTGGACGAATACAATTTATACAGGCAGGCAGATCCTTTCAATAAAAAACGTGTTTTTTCTCGACTTAAAAGTCAGAATATCTACGACGGGATCACTTTATAATTGCATGTGAAAATATTGAGAAATATTTGAAATAAATTTGTGAACCACCAAATAATTTATGTGTGAAATTCAGTTGATACGAAAGAGTAACGGTCGAAAAATTATTCTCAAAATCACACAAAATGAAGTTGCTTGCACGTGCCGACACTTTTATGTCGTTTACAGTACCCGAAGATGAGCCTAAACCAAGCGGGATCGCTCATCAGGTGCAATTATGAGCCACTTTTAGAAATGATATTTACATATATTATTTTATTGTTATTCTTTTTCCAAACAACTGTTTACAAAAAACAAAATGATTTTATCGATTGCAGGTGCTTGCATCACTGAGCGTATCAATGGGTTCATTGGTCGTTGGTTTCTCATCCGCCTACACCTCTCCAGCTTTAGTATCAATGACTGACAGAAATTACACGGACTTTGAAGTGACACCACAAGAGGTAAGTTCTACAAAAAACACGGCACAAAATTCCAGTTTGCATTACTTCCTAAACAATATTTGTAAATTTTCTAATCAAATTTTAAATACTTATTATAGGCTTCCTGGGTAGGCGGTCTAATGCCACTGGCGGGTTTAGCTGGCGGCATTGCTGGTGGACCATTTATTGAATATCTCGGTCGTCGCAATACAATTCTGGCTACCGCCGTGCCCTTCATTATCTCTTGGCTGCTCATCGCTTGCGCTGCCAATGTTGCCATGGTGTTAGCTGGACGCTCACTTGCTGGTTTCTGTGTGGGCATTGCTTCGCTCTCGTTGCCCGTGTATTTAGGCGAAACTGTACAACCGGAAGTACGTGGCTCATTGGGTCTACTACCAACAGCTTTCGGCAACATCGGCATCTTACTTTGCTTTGTCGCCGGCTCATATTTAGATTGGTCCCAATTAGCTTACCTCGGTGGTGCGTTACCTATACCATTTTTGATTCTCATGTTCCTAATTCCGGAGACACCACGTTGGTATATTTCACGTGGTCGTGAAGATCGTGCACGTCGTGCACTACAATGGCTACGTGGTAAACAAGCTGACGTTGAGCCAGAGTTAAAGGGTCTTTTACGTACGCAAGCACATGCAGATAGACACTCGTCAAGCAATCAATTGGTTGAGTTGTTTTATCGCAACAATTTGAAGCCTCTATCCATTTCGTTGGGTTTGATGTTCTTCCAACAACTTAGCGGTATAAATGCTGTCATCTTTTATACAGTAATGATATTCCAAGAAGCTGGATCCACCATTGATGGCAATCTATGCACAATTATTGTGGGTATTGTGAATTTTATGGCAACATTTATGGCAACCGTACTCATTGATCGGCTCGGACGCAAGGTAAATAGGAATGCCTACATACAATTTGAAGAATTTTGGTATTAATTTTCGATCGACTATTTTCGTTATTTCCGCAGATTCTGCTCTATATCTCCGATGTGGCCATGATTATTTCACTCTTCACCCTTGGTGGCTTCTTCTATTGCAAAGCATCTGGCATGGACATCACCGAAGTTGGTTGGTTACCATTGGCCAGTTTCGTCATCTATGTAGTTGGCTTTTCACTCGGCTTCGGTCCCATACCGTGGTTGATGATGGGCGAGATTTTGCCGGCGAAAATTCGTGGCTCTGCTGCATCAGTGGCCACCGCCTTCAATTGGACTTGCACATTCATTGTGACCAAAACCTTCCGCGACATGATTGGTAAGTTTAGACTGCACATTGCCGACCTAGCCTTCAACTCAAAATCGAAATCTTTACAGATACAATGGGCGCTCATGGTGCTTTCTGGCTTTTTGGCTCCATCTGTTTGGTGGGCTTATTCTTCGTGATATTCTATGTGCCTGAGACACAAGGCAAAACGCTGGAAGACATTGAACGCAAAATGATGGGTCGTGTGCGTCGTATGTCCTCTGTGGCGAATATCAAGCCCTTGTCTTTCAATATGTAGAAAGATGTCACTCAGCGTATGGTTTACATACACATACACATGCACATACACATGCACATACATACATGTTATGATGTGCATTCAAATACAACCAAATACTAGTTTAAGTGCCTTAATTGTAAATTTAGTAGCGCAACATTGCAGCAAATAACTTGACCAGTGTGAAGTAAAGTTTGAGGAACAAAGCAGAATGAAGATGCGCGTTTAAAATGTACGAATATATTCTTTAAGCAGCTAGCAAGTCAAAGAAATTATGTAGATGAGATTTATAATATTCTGAATGTGATGTAGTCTAATAGCCGTTTTAGCCGAAAGGAAATGTGTGCAACTTTCTGTTGGTTCATGACAATTGGTGGTTCCAAAATTTTTAACAAAAAAATTTAAATGAAAAAATGAAATATGTTTTTATGGAAATCGCATTGTGTTATTAGTAGTATTTACAGTAAAAATGTAGTAGTGACCTAACTGTGTACTTTCTTTTTAATTAAAAATACAATTTTTTAATATTATTCTAATGACCATTAGTGCTATATTTATTAAGTTAGACGATATAACTAACAATAACACAAAACAAAACTAAGAAAAAAATATAAGTAAAAATTATAGAAACTACTAAGATAATCAACAATCGCCTTATATTATGTTATTATAAACCAATATAAATTAACTATGAATTCAATAAGTAATTGTTAAATGAAAATAAAATTTATTTTAAATATAAACGGTCTGTCGACCTAAACTGAAGTGTACAATGACCGAAAACAATTTGTGTATTATTTATTATTCTGGAATAATCATTGTAGAATGGTTGGGCGAGGTAGTCTAAGGTTACCACAACAATGAAATTCTTCCACAAGCACTTTGATTTTTATACAACTGGAAGGTTAATGTGTCACGTTGTTAAGGAGGGATTGTGGATATTTTGTGAGAAGTTTGTAAAAAATGTTTTTTCGAAATTGAAATTCAGTCATGAAATTAAAATGGAGTAAAATGGTTTAATATACCGAATGTTAAATTTTAATATGCACTAGTAGTCCAACCAAAATCAGTATTAAACTGTGACACAGGTTTTTGACAAAGAAAGGGAACTCTCTACACCTTATAAATCTATAATTTTTTTACATTTAATACAACCAGACAAAATTATTTGAAATTCCAATAAGATTTGTGTTTTTTGAAAAGTTATGTATGTAGGTCTGTTATTAAGCTAATGATAATACAAGTGTTTTTGTATGTAGCAACTGTAATTACTTTATTTATATAGTCCTACTTTAAAAAGTATTGGTATATTCCTTTTGGCTTGAAGCTCTTATGCATTGAAAATTTGTTTACTAATTTGCACTCGAGACGGTATTATTATATTACTAAGGAATTTGTTATCGTTATGGTTTCAGTGATATTGAACAAATTAAAAATCGAGATAATATATGAAGAGAATGTATGGATTTTAACAGTTTAAAGCTTCAATTCTGCTTTCAGATATACGATATATTACAAAAAATACCAGTTTTTGTAAAAGTATACACAAAACAACGGAGAGAGGTGATAGGTTACAGTTCCTTAAGGAAATTGTGAACACAATTTATTCCCCTTGTGGAACCAAAAAATATTTAAAATATTTATATTTGGGTAAAAGCAAGAACAATAGTGAAAAGTGAGATGATAAGGTAAATTGTACAAAGTCGCAAGTTCTCAATATAACCCAATGTAACATTAACGTATTCCTAAACATTAGTGATTCTAAACAAAATATGGCTCCGGCCAATAAACTAATAATCAGTAGGAATCCTTAACAAACTTCGTAGACAGTTAACAATACCCTCTCACAACAAGCTTGCCTAATCAATCATAAAGGTCCTGGACTTTTGTCCGGCCAAGGACTGTCAACTTGGCAACATTTCTCAAATTATTAATATAATGTCTTCGGCCACTACAATAACATTTAAGAACAGTTAACAATAATAAATGCCAGCACTTACCCATGACTTGAACTCTGCAAATTGCACAAGTATCGCACTCAACATCCCAGCTCCACATAGCTACAGCATTCCATTTCTTTAATGTAAACATTTTATCCGGTTTACCGCCGTCATTATCATTGAATTGTTTGTCCATCGAACTTTCAATATCCTCACCATCAGCCATTGTTTACAAAATTTCCTTGAACCGCCAGTAATAAAGTTTATTGTAATGTTAAAAATACAATTCCAAGAACTGGTTGTTGCAGTCGTAGTAGAAAATGGAACACAGGGTTAACTAAAGTTCAATATTTTGCCAATAAGGTGCTTGTCTGCGATAAATTCAGTTATTTTCATTTGTTGTACACTAGTGGTATTCACAGTTTGCATATCATATGTTTTGGATATTGATAATATAAACACAAAAGGGTGAATACCCTTACTATAAGAATTGCTCTTTACAAATAGAAAAGCGCTATATCTACACCTTTGGTACTTTGAATGTCAGAAATCTTTTTGAAATTTCATAATCGGAGTATCTCGATGGGTATATGAATCAGCCGGTTTCTGGTTCCCGATGTAGTAAGCTGCGGGAAATACCGTTACTTCAAAATATGCCAATTCATAACGCAATCACTTTGGCAGCTTTCTACGAGGTCTATTTGAAAAATAGAAAAAGTGTTTTGCTACGTAATTATATTTCAATTTAACTGTCAGCGTACAAGTTTAGTGCAATTAATTTATTTTTATTTCATGACTGCTGTAGTGCTGGCTTGTAATTGATACTGAACTCAATTGAAGCCGCCAGAAGCCGACCAACAAAAGCTGGCCGCAGTAAAAATGTTTTATGTTGCTGCCTTAGTGCATTGCAAATTTCGAAATAACTGTAAGTAATCTTTGAATGTAGTTTATTTGCGCACGTCTATTGTCATGACTCACTCGGGTTTAAAGTTAACACATTTGTATGCGTGCATGTCACTCTAATTTGGAAAAAAACACTTAACTCAAAAATATATAATGTGTTATATAGACCTTGGGTACATGAAAGTTTATTTTTCTCAATTTTTTTCAGCATAGTATCTTATAGCTAGTACTAGAAAGCTAGAGTAATGCTTACAGGCTGGAGGCTGGATAAAACTCTAAAATTTTCTTTAAATATCTGAGTTAGACCAGAAAGTATTATTTTGATGTATGATATTTTTTTATAAAATTCCTCATTCGTATGTCTACCGTACTTCGTTAGTACTATGTGTTTGGGTATGTATGAGTGTGTGTAAAGTTAATAATTGTATACTTGCCAACTACTATCCGAAATCAGCTGCCACAAAGCTAAAATAACAAGAGCAAAAAACAAACAAAAAGCTAATAAAGACATATTCATGCATATACTATACATATGTATGTATGTTTATGTAGCGGAGCTCATGCGCCAGCGAAAACTACAAAAACTGGGCCATCATTCAATGAAATTGCCAACATCAATTGCACTTTATTTACATACATTTAATTCATTGCCTTACGACACAAAACATCTTAGTGTGGGTATAATATTACATAAATAGAGTTATTATAGTTTTGATACAATTGCTGCCTGTTCGTATTTTAAAAATACTCCGCGATTACATGGACTTATTTGAGGTTTTCTTCCGCCTCTTCTCACATCCATGCGTTCCTCGCATTTCACCGCTTATATGGACTATAAGGAATATAGCCAATCACTTACAAATGTTTGATCTTCGTGGTGCTAATGAGATTATGTATGCCAGCAGCTTAAATAGAGACTTGAACATGCAAGCAACTTGATGTATGTGAGGCAAGACTCTTCCAAAAGTTGGCGTAATTTTTTCATGTCTTTTCTTGAAGAAGAAATGACCGATTTCAACGAGAAAACCTAACAACCAGGGATCACAAGACGACAGCTGAGCTCAATATCGGCCAAAAAAGAGTATGAAAATTAAAAAAAAATCTTTGTAAGTTAAAACATGAAAAGTTAGGGATTTTTCGAACTTTGTAGTTGTAATAAGCTTTGTTTACTCACTCGCATCCCAAAGTACGATAATAAGATACTAGGTTATGTAGGTCTAAAAGATTGTGTTCTCAGAAATTTGGTAAATATAAGCGATGTCCTTTTTTTATTTATTAAGGGTTAGGGGTAGTAAAATTAAACCAATTTAATGATACAAATATTACTTTACAACGTAAAAAGGAAGAATGATTGAAGCACCAATTAGTAAAAATACTAAAAAAGTATTAATTTATTCTTAATACATGTGTACATATATATATTCCATAATACATATATACATACACACATACTAACTTGTCTTTGAACATGCAATGCTACTGTTTTACCTTCATTGTTAGTAGCAAATGCTTATGCAATAATCACGCTAGTGTTCGTTGCATTACATAATGCAAATACCGCGATTGCCACACCTCCCCCCCCGTAATGCCAACTGCATGTTCGCGCTTTTAAATGTGTCAATATATATAAGTTATTGTTGCACATGTAGACTTCCATATCGCATCCATATGAGTGTGTGTGTGTATCGACAACAGCGCCTACATGCTTCGCGAACAAAGAAAACAAGAAAAGAAAAACTGCATTCAACGATTACCAAAATTGTTGGTTTACCATGCAACAGGTTTGCCAAAGCTGTCGGCAGGTGCATCGCGATGTGCATATATGCATGCATGTGTGTGTGTGTGTGTGTGTATCGAATGTGCTTGGATTGGTTTCTATTGATCGGCCTATGTGGATTTTCGTGCCTTGAGTTGCATATAATGCGTCCGCGTTTTCGCTTTCATAGAGCGTAACGTATTATATTTTTGTTGTTGTTTTTGATTGTTGTTATGTTAGTGCAATTAAATTGCACAATAATGTGACAAGCTACATATACCCCATGTTGGTATCTTAGCTGAGTTGAGCCTTGTCTAAGCTGAAGACTCTATTGTCTATTAAAATATTGAAGCTTTAAATACATATATTTAAGTAATCTCTGAAAGTACTCTTCCCAGATGATCAATAAACTCATATTACTCACCACCTTTGTCCAATTCATCATTTCAATGAAAAGCATTTTAGGAATTTGAGTGTTTCTTTAACTTATTATTAAATAAAATAGTATTAAGTCTAGGGCAGTTTTCAAGTTGTATAAAAAATATATAACACATTTGGCTTATAATACAAATGGAAAATAATGGAGCAAACATAACTGTTGGCTAAGCGCTGCAGTCTCGCCTGCTCCATTGAACCCCCCCTTCCATTTTTGCTACATCAACTACAACGTCCTTCCTCTCCTCCTCTTCTCCTTTCGTCCAACTGGCCATCGGTCCTCCTTGTTCTCGTTATCGTGCTAATGCTACTTTATTAACATCCTCTTCAGTATTGTTGTTGTTGTTGTTTTGGTGTTACTCCCGTTCAGCTCAACATGAATGCGTGCGTACATTTGTGATTACCTTCGGATGGACTTATTGGGAGTGTTTGTTATTTAACTAATTGCTTGGTTGCTTGTTTGATTTTTCTGGTTTTCTTCCTGCATCCTCTCCTTCGGTTCGGTTCTTCCTACTTGTTTTTACTTGTATTCGCGATCTGTGGTGGCAATTCTCAAAATTTCGTCGATTTCATTTTTATTACATCTGTGTTCCAATTAACATTTTTATAATCCGTGGTCTTCATCTAGTTCGCTTGGGTTTTATACAATGTCATTCTAGTACTACTCAGCCTTCTTCGTCATCAGTTCGTCAACACGCTATAAGAATAATGCTTGTTTGCGATTTATTCGTGGTGATGATAGCCATGGTAGTCATGGTGTTCTTCCTTGTGGAAGACTGGCACTTCAACGTGGTATTTTTCTGGGATGGGAATCTCTTTGTGCACGGGTACCTTGACCTCTGAGTAAACTGGATATGGTTTCTCAATGGGCACTTTAACTTCATATGGTACTGGCTTCTCAACAGTGTATGGTACCTTCTTCTCCACAGTGTACGGCTGTGGCACGGGCACCTTTACATGTACTGGATAAGGTTTCTCAACTTCGACTTTGTATGGTTTGTCAACTGGTACTTTGACTTCATATGGTACCTTCTTTTCCACAATGACTGGATATGGTTTTTCAACTTCAACGGGATATGGTTTCTCTACTTCGACGGGGTATGGTTTCTCTACGGGCACTTTGACCTCATAGGGCACCTTCTTGATCACCTCGTATGGTTTTGGCACAGGTACCTCAACTTTCACTTCATAAGGAATCTTCTTGATGACTTCGTAGGGTTGTGGTACGGGCACTTTCACTTCATAGGGGATCTTCTTGATGACTTCGTAGGGTTGTGGCACGGACACTTTGACTTCGTAGGGCTTGTCGACTGGCACTTTAACTTCATAAGGTACTTTCTTTTCCACAATGTATGGTTTTGGTACATGCACTGGTACTTTCACGTATTCCTTAACATGCACGGGCACCTTCTTCTCGACATAGTATGGTTCGGGCACAGGCACTTTCACTTCATATGGTACCTTCTTTTCGACAGTGTATGGTACGTGTTTGGTAACGGTGTAGGGCACTGGCACTTTCTTCTCAATTGTGATAGTCTTAATGTGCTCGTGATGATGATGATGTCCATAATCGCCTAGATGAAGACCACGTTTCTCGACGTTTTTGCTATCATCCTTTGCCTCAACTGCATCCTTCTCGGTTTCAGCAGCAGCGGCATCGGCTGCCTTCTCGGCTGCCGGCGCACAATGGGCAATTGCCACGCACAAGGCGAGACAAGGTAGTACAAACTGTAAATGAGAAATGGAAATGTTTTAGTTTTTTTTTTGTAGCTGAATTCACTCGTCCATTTGAGCACTGCTGTTGTGCTAGTTATTTCTTTTTTGATTTCGATTATGATTTTCGTAATTACCAAGCGCATTGTTGAGCTGTCGGTTTGAACGGTCCAATAGAGGAGAATTAACACAAAAAGTTTGTTTAGCCAATAACGAGATCCAAGTTGGGACTGACTTGTTCAGCGGCGCACGCTTACTTTATATACATGTGAAAAAGCTGCGCGCGCGCATGCGCTATTGTAGCAATCGTTGCGCCTGACGTGCGCTGCTTGCCATGCGGCAATACATTGCTAACACCAGCAGAGACCACCGCATTGCAACAACAACAGCAATAACCATATTAAGCGCAGCAACAACAGCAACAGTGCCGAAGCATTGGCGTAGAAACGGTAGCAGCTGAAAATTATTGTAGCAATACGAAGCGCGCTGTGGCTTTAGCCAAAGCATTAGTGGCAAGTCTGCAGAAACAAAAGAAACTAACTTTAACTGTAGTAATAAGTAATTAGCATTAGTTTTCAAAAAAAAAATAATAATAAATACCTTCAATTTGGCCCGCCAGCGAAAGGTTTATCGATGTTATTCCACAAAACATTTGCTTCGGTGTGAACTTAAAGTGTTGCATAAATATTTCAGTTATGTGCATGCCCCTTTTTAACCTCCTCTTTTGGCTTTGGGTTTAAGTGGAATAAAATTGCTGTAGCAATTATGAATCCTAATATGTATTAATGCATTACATTAAGCCTCCGTGGTATTAGCCGAAACAATTTGGTGCCAAGATGTTAGAAATGAAGTGATAGTAGTCATCCAACAAGTTAAATGCACTAATAAGATGTCTACAGCAAAATATTTAGCATTCCCGGAAAGTTTCTCCTCAATAAAGGCTTAAACTGAGGCGTCCCTAATTCAGAATCACGTAGAGCTTCCGTTGTCGTACTAGAGAAGTAGAGCTCACAAGAGTTTCGTCTCGTAACTTCTTACGGAGCGCGTTTGATAGAAAAGTAGATCAGTTCTTAAGACCATGAGCGAGAAAGGGAAGGGTACCTTGACCTCTGAGTAAACTGGATATGGTTTCTCAATGGGCACTTTAACTTCATATGGTACTGGCTTCTCAACAGTGTATGGTACCTTCTTCTCCACAGTGTACGGCTGTGGCACGGGCACCTTTACATGTACTGGATAAGGTTTCTCAACTTCGACTTTGTATGGTTTGTCAACTGGTACTTTGACTTCATATGGTACCTTCTTTTCCACAATGACTGGATATGGTTTTTCAACTTCAACGGGATATGGTTTCTCTACTTCGACGGGGTATGGTTTCTCTCGACAGTTTGTTTAGTTAATGACTTAGCGTGATTCCTCTGATGGACTTATGAAATTTTTGAGATGGCCTGCTCCTTGAAAAAGAAGACAACATGCCATGAAATTTCAACGTTTTGACTTACTTACCAAGTGTTTAAAGCTTTTAGTGCTTTCAGGGTTCTTCATTTGTCGGATAACTTAAAAAATATAGTAAAATGGGGCGTCATTGTCACATAAAGAATATAGATACAGGGCATTAGCTTTGCAATCGTCAACTCGTTTACTATCTAAAAACAAAGCGTTTGACATAGTATCTCTAGAAATTAAAAAGCTATAACCCTTGCTAATTACACCAGCTGAATTGCTGGAATATTGCTGTAGGGTACTTGGTAAACAGTATACTTTGCATTGAACATAATTGGCCAAATATACGGGAAAACATATCGAGCAAGTTTCCCAAAAAAAATTGCGACGCATTAGAGTGTTGCCACAAGAGGAAAAAGCATTCAACGCTCCGATGATTATATCAACGACCTGTTTTCCGCACTCAAACGTGCAATCGTGCCAACACCGACTTGCTAAAAGGAAATGATACAACGGTACATTGACGACGGACAAACACACAACGCTCGACAGCTTGTTGCATGCGCCGATCTTCAACTCACACACACACACACACACACACACACACACACACACACACACTTACATACATGAATACATATACTCATACGTGAGATCGAATTTAAATTAGCACACCGTCCGTGTAGGTCTTACGAAATCTCGCCGCCACTCGGCATGTATACGCTCGTTTTAGCGTCACTTTTATTTTCATTTAGTCAATTTGGTCTTTCGGCGGCATACAGAGATTACAAAGAGACAGACATGTAACCGCTGCAGACAGACATTGACATCGAACAATGCAGCTAAACGCAACATAAATATTCGTATACATATGCAAATACATACACACAGACAACTGTAAATTTACACATACATACACACATGCATCTGTACATAAACAGCTTTGTACTTGCAAAATGCAGCTTCCGTTTCGGGGCTTGTTGGGACATTTAACACCACATGCAAGTTATGTAAATGCGTAAATGAACTTGAACAGCCTTCGCAAATTGTATCGTTAACCAGAAAAACCTCAAGATGCCATTTCACTTTCAACTGGGTGTAGGTCTTGGGTCCGCCCGCTGCCAAACCACGGAAGAGATAGAGTCTGCAGCGTAATTACAGTCATCCAGGCAGGCAAGAGGCAGCTGGCCAGCCGAGTGCAGTGCGCGTTGATCTTCAGCAAATCATCTAACGGTTGTTATTGAAAACCTGCTGGTGCAGAGTGTATGCGCCACGGCCTTCCTGCAAATATTCGCTATATTTCGTTTATTACGGGCTTTTTTCGAGTTTTCGCCATTATTTCGCAATCTGAAGCATAGATATGTTGCATACATACTTACACACATACACACAAAATACATAAATACATGAATAAAATAAAAAAAGGAAATTTGAGTGAGTGCATTTTTTCACTCTCAAGTGTAGCAAGGAAAAACATTGCGGTAAAGTGTGTACTATTTGACGTCTGTGGAGAGCGATAAAACATACAAGCGTGCATGTAAATAACATACAAAAAAAATATATATGTAACAGCATTTAATGTAACAGTTTTATGACTATTCATGTTTATCCGGCATCTCTTAATATTTTCTTTTATATATTATATATATTTGTATTTTTATACCCTGAACAGACAGGGTATATTAAGTTTGTCATGACGTTTGTAACACCCAGAAGGAAGCGTCGGAGACCCTATAAAGTATATATATAAATGATCAGTATGTTGAGCTGAGTCGATTTAGCCATGTCCGTGTGTCTGTCCGTCTGTATATATACGAACTCGTCCTTCAGTTTTTAAGATATCGTTTTGAAATTTTGCAGATGTTATTTTCTCTTCAAGAAGCTGCTCATTTGCCGGAACTGCCAATATCCGACCACTATATCATATAGCTGCCATACAAACTAAACGATCGCAATCAAGGGCTTGTATGGAAAACTTCCGCATTTTACTACATATCTTCACGAAATTTGGTGCGAGTTATTGTTCATAGAAATAATTTAATCTCCGAAAAAATTGTTCAGATCGGTTCACTATAGCATATAGCTGCCATACAAACTGAACGATCGGAATCAATGGCTTGTATGGAAAATTTTCGCATTTGACGTGGTATCTTCACGAAATTTGACATGGATTACCTCTTAAGGTAATAATATAATCTCCGAAGAAATTGTTCAGATCGGTTAACTATATAACCTTAATGTTCCAAGCAAACAACCCGGCTAAAAAGAATAATCTTTTTCTTTTACTTTTTTTTTACTTACTTTTTTTTACTTACTTTTTCTTACGTCTTTAGATTTGCTTAAACACATAGTTACTAAAAGAAATGCACCAGTGAAGGGTATATTAGCTTCGGTACAGCCTAAGTTAACGTTTTTTCTTGTTTGATGTATAAATTTTCATATGTGTATGATCCGATCGAATGCGGAAACTTTTGTAATAATTTGATTAACTATTTTTTGCGTATTTTAAATAAGTTGGTATTTAATTTAATTCAAATCATTTTTAAAACTTTTTTTTTTAATATTTTTTACATATGACAAGCTCTGGTTAAGTATATAGAATGAATACATTTTGCAAACAGTAATAATGAACTTGATTGTCTAGATATGATTGCAAAAATTAATATTTTTTATTTCGATTAGAATTTTTTTTAAATTTGGAGAGCCATAGCTCCGGGGGGTTTACTGCTTGGATCCTGTCGTTTTTGGGTTTAAGTGGGTTTCAGAGGTTGAAAACGCGGGTAATTTTTACAATTTTAATTTTGTAGTATTTTTTTTTTTTGAAACCCACCTAACCCCTATCTCGATTAGTAATATTGATACCTTCGATCATTTATTTATTTATTTTGATTGCGACTTTTCTATCAGAGAACTGATTTATTAACAATATGGAATAATTACATAATTATAAAACACAAACATTTGAAACTGCGAGATAATCGTTAATTAATTACCAAACTTTAGTATAAACATGTGTTTGTTTTTCCTCACGTTGACTTCTAGTTTCATAGACCAAAACAATCATTATTTTTCTAACACGAAACGAAGGCCTTGAACGTTCCTTTCTAAAAGAAAGGTTTTATAATTAGACGTGGTGTACATATGTATACATATATACACATATAAAACAGTAAATATTTAGTTGGATTACTAACAAAAATCTTTGTATTTACAAAGAAAAATATTAATTGTCTGTAGTATCAAATAAGGTAATGGATATACAAGTACAGATGTATGTGTACGCTTCATTTCAAATATTTTACTGGTAAATTAAAAAGTGGTTTATATATACATATATATATGTATATACATATGTTAAACCATTCCATTGAAGTGAAAACAATTAAAAATACTTAAATTTTTATTTAAAATAATTTAATAAATTGTGATAGGCTCCATTTGTCTGAGCGATCTTCAAGCCACGCCAACCAAATCGTAGAATAATCTTCATCAAACCCATAAGATGTATAACCAGCAATACCAATGCACGCACAAATCTATATACATACATATTTATATGCTTCATTGACAGTCCTTGAAAACATTTGGCATTACATATATTTAACTTAATTAAAACTTACAACAATATACATGCATAGGTAGTATGTGTGTAAATTTTATGATCTGTCTTTCATTGCAGATGGCTTTACACCGACGAAGTAAATAAATTCAAAAATAATACGAAAATAACGCCTTGCAACACTAACCCGCTTAAAGAGACGTCTTCATTCACTTTTCATTTTGATCGTGAGGCATCGCCAACACTAACACACATAAGATTTATTATGCATATATTTACAAACATATTTAGGTTCCCCAGTGCAAGTTTAGTAGTTAAAAACTATACGAGTATATATACTGCAGTTTGTTTTGGTCAACGACCTTCATATGAAAATTGGTTATTTTATGCTTGCCTATTTATGTATGCCCATTCATATTTAAATATAAATATTGTCTATTGTGTATTACCCAAATGTATTCAAGCCTTTGTTGTACAGGTCTTTGACTATCCTATAGAAAGCCATTCGAATTTTTTTTTTTATTTCAAACCAAAAAATAAAAATAAAGCAGCCTCCGATTAGAAATGCAAATCAACCTTGACCGTAATCGAAACCTATATGGAGGAACCCAGCAGAAAATCATTTAGTACAAAAACGCCAAATCTTTCAGCAATGAAACTCGATATCCTTCCAAAAAGTTTCTGTATTCTGCATTTAAATTCAATAATTTGAATTATGTTCCTTGATTTTCCTGAATACGGTTGCTCTTTAAGCAAGCGTCTGCATGGATGATTTTGACAAAAACAACTAAGCAAAAACTGCTTGGCGCGGAGTTTACAGTTCTAGTTCTTACTGCGTAAATGTTCTATAATAGACGTTAGTTTTTTAGCTTTACATGACACTGATCGTAATCGCGGTCGTGTGTAACACACAGTATTTCGGTATTTTTAACGGCCGAAATTTTTCGTCATCGACAATGCTAATGAGATCCGATCTGTAATCGTTCATCAAGTTTAAGAAAAGAACCGTCGTTAATTTAGTACAGGAGAGAAATATAATTGTTAACATTTTAAAACACACTATTCCAGCACTCAAAATCAGTATCGTACTGTCAACTGCATATGAATAAATGAAAATTTCCTCTGGTGATAAGAGTTTAGTTTTAAAACATGGAAGTTTTCCTAAAGTGGGAAGGAACTCCATTGGTAAACATAATTTTAAATTTTCACATCGAAAAAATCATCTATTTCATCAGCCTTGGTGAGAGTGAGAATTCTTCTACAGCGTCATTAAATGTTTCCGCCTTTTCGCAGGTTTTTTTTTAAACCATCGGCTATCTGGGCGTTTATGGAGCTAAATGCTGTGGTGGTATTTCAAAATTTCCGGAAGTCATGTTGATGGCTTGCTAGACTCAAAGAATGAGTGGAAACGTGGGGTAGCGGATATGCTCACTTATTATTTCTATCGACAGAAAGTGCAACTTAATATAGATTATGACCAAAAAAGGCTTAGAACCATTAGTTGGCTAACATGTTTTATTGCAATTATTTACACTCAAAAGAACTTACTACATATTCAATGACAACAAAATAGTTTGGAATACTGGGGTTGTGAATGAAACGTTTTTTTTTTTTAATAAATTTAATTTTTCTCTATTATTTAAACCAGATCTTCCGGATTGAACATGCCCTATAAAAGGAAAATACGTTAATAATGAATGGAAGTAGGTGACCAATGTTTGATATAAACTCACTCTGGCACGTCTAAGAATGGAATCTTTACTAGCATCGTATGGATGATCCTTTGAAGGGATTTCCAGCACAGCGGGTACTGGTGATGTGTGTGCATCAATCACGTGACGTATGAGTTCAGCGCAATTTTGGTTAATCAATATAATATCGATATCATCGCGCTTCACAAAACGTCTAAAGCAATCTTCCACCTCACTCACTGGCGTATCTGTTCAAGTCATTATTAAATAATATAGTTTTATATATAAAACTGTTTTAAAGTTTTAACTTACTCTTGTCGACGACCATGAAATTAGGGTGACGGTTCTTGTTGATTTCACCAACTCCACCCAGAAGAAAACCAACGCAAGTGTCCTACAATGAAATATGGGTTGTTTAGAATATTTATATTTCCAAAATGATTGTCTATACTCACTTCATCACCAATAACGGATATAAGTTTTCCTCTAGCTGAATGCAAAGCCATTTTTTCACTTTTTGATCAATAAACTACGTTCGCATAGGTAGAGTTCGCAAATGGTCAGCTGACATACGTCAAATGACAAATTATCTACCAAAAAAAACTTCGCTGTTAGAATTATTAAATTCGCTGACATACGCCAAATGACAAATTATCTACCAAAAAAAACTTCGCTGTTAGAATTATTAAATTCGCCGTCAAATATATTGCTCAGCTTTTCATTTAAAAAACTATATTCCTTTCCTCATTCATTGCATATTATACATTTAATTTGTAAATATAAAGAGATTTATATTATTCACGAAATATATTGATTTAATTTCAATTATTTAATAAAAAACTTTCGAACTAATTCAAGAAATTGCAATAATTCTGATATAATTTCGGAACAAAAATCTAAAAAATATACGGCAACATTATAATGTGTTTTATTATTGCTTTATTATCATGCTCTCTTATCTATCGTTATTCATAACAATATCTTATTTTGTGAGCATTAAAAATTAGTTACAATTAATAATATATTAACAAGTGTTAAAGTTAAAATGGATAATAAGTATGAATATTTTGATAAGATGTATGAGGTTACAGGAAATAACTCTAAATTTGGACCACCCTCAATAGGAATATGCACTAGCGAAGGTAAGCTCTTAGAAAATACAAAAGAATGAATTCAAAATATATATTGTTTTATAAAGGAGTGGCTCTTGTCTCAATGAAATCCAGAAAATCAAAATTAATGATAACAGAAAATATGGATACAATTTATATGATAGATGACCATATAGGATGTGTTTTGTCTGGTCGTATTGCGGATGGTCGTGTGCTTATAGATCAAGCTCGAGTACAATGCCAGAATCATCGGTTTAACTACAATGAGAAAATGCCGGTACAATCATGTGTACAAACAGTATCAGCGAAGGCATCAGAGTTTGGCAATGTTAAAGATTCTTCGTTGGGACGTCCTTATGCAGTGGAGATGCTATTTGCCGGATTATGCAATGATAAGCCACAACTTTGGCACATGGATTCTTCGGGTACATACATGTCTTACGGCATAAAATCTATTGGTAACATAGACGAAACACAACTTGAAACTTTATGTACAGAAGTGAATAGCAAACAGATAAATTTATATATTGCTATATCTTTGGCGAAAAAAATTATAGGTATGGATTCAGATGTATTTATTTTGCAAATATAGGTATGGATTCATATGTACTTATTTTGAAACCGTAACCTGTTGAAAGTAATGATGGAAGCAACGTCGAATGTCCTTTGCTATATTCGAAATTTATTACTTAAGAACCTAGACATTGTGTAAGAGTAAACAAACTATGTGATTGTACTGTACATAAAATGTGTTTATAAAACTTATAAATAAAATTTGTATTTTAATATCTAAATTTAGTATTTAAATTTTTTTGTTTTCACATGTTTTTCAATGCAATGCCTTTTGCTAATTTTATAAACCAAAGTTGGCAAAATATTATTATATGAATATATATATATATATATATTTTTATGTGTATTTATATGCATATTTATATATACATTTTTTATTATAAAACTATTATAGGACAAAAATTATTAAAAAAAAAACACTTTAACACTATCAATCTTGCTTGTGAATACACTTATTATGTCTAAACGTTGGCAACGCATGAAAACTGTTGGTAGCGTTGATTTTTGACATTTATTGTGACAGCATTGTAGACGGCAAAAGTGTTTGGTCATTTTCCTAGCCGCTAGTTCCCTTATTATTAATTCGTTTTTCTGGATTTACATCAAATTTCAACTAAAATGTAAGATAGAAAACAAAGCGAATTCGCATTAGCGATAATAATATATTATTTGATATTTTAGATGTTTTTAACACGAGCTGAATATGATCGTGGTGTCAACACCTTCTCTCCAGAGGGGCGCCTATTCCAAGTTGAATATGCTATAGAAGCCATTAAATTAGGATCCACTGCCATTGGTATTTGTACCAGTAGTGGTAAGTGCAAATATCAATTAAATTGATTAACGGATATTATATATATAATATATATATTGTTTATATTAGGTGTGGTACTTGCTGCAGAAAAACGTAGCACATCTGAACTAATGGTGTCTAGTAGTGTGGAAAAAATTGTACAAGTAGACCGACACATTGGATGTGTTACATCTGGACTCACAGCTGATGCGCGCACATTAATTGATCGTGCGCGTGTTGAATGCCAAAATTATTGGTTCATCTACAATGAACCCATGCCAATTGAGTCCTGCGCGCAAGCAGTATCTGCAATGGCTATACAGTTCGGGGATAGTAGTGATGGAGGTTCGGCAATGAGTCGACCATTTGGTGTTGCGATGTTATTTGCCGGAATTAATGAAGGCGTCCCACAACTTTGGCATATGGATCCATCGGGGACATATGTGCGTTATGGCGCCAAAGCTATAGGCTCTGGCAGTGAGGGAGCTCAACAAACCTTAAAAGATGAATATCACAAAGATATGAGCTTGCAAGAGGCGACGAAGCTGGCAATGTCTATACTCAAGCAAGTAATGGAAGAAAAACTGGAATCAAAGAATGTGGAAGTATTGGTAATGAAACCGAACGAAGAGTTTTCTATGTTCTCTAAAGAGGAAGTAGAGCGCGAGATAAACGCATTGTAGGGTGTTCTCTTAGAAAGCGACAGTTTATGGATACAGATTAAATTTGTTTTGCTTATGGTACTTTGTATTTAAAAAATAAAATAATAAATTTAAAAAAATCATTTGGATACTTTATCGATATATGATATACGTAAAATATTATTATATATATATATATATATATATATTTTATTTGACTAAGACTACGTTGAAAAATATTAATTTACACGACTGTCGAACTTAAAGTTAAAAAACATAAAACTAACTAAGGGAAGACACTATTATTTGACGTTTGTAACTATACTGTAGTTACATTTTGGGATACTTTACATAGGATATTTCTTCCTATTCATATAAGCATATGTGATTGATATTGTTATTACTGCTTATCAACACCTTTGTTACCGCTGTCTTTTCGACGTAGTAGCAAGGTTTGGCTAGCAAGCGGATCGGTTAATGAGTATATTTCGGGTTCGAATACCGGCGGACACTCCATATGCGGATATTCTGGTGAGTTAATTGTCGCTGCGTTTGAAGCAGTGGAGTTTAACTCTTTCAGACTTCTATTACCATTGCCATTACCATCACGGGATTCATGCGGCGGTGGTGGGGCGATATCTTCTGGGGCTGTAATTACTTCGTTGGTTTGTGAGGTAGTCAAATGAGTGTGTCGTGTGTTAATGCTACCCATGCGATCACCTTGGAAGTGATTGGCTTGATGTTGATGATGATGATGATGGGATGTATTCACTTTCGGAAATATAATTTGTGAGAAAATTTCCCGATCATATTCGCGACCAGCGCAGGTTGGTGTAGTCGGCACTGAAATGCCGCTCATATTATGTTGTTGATGACGATGATGATGTTGCGTACCAAAGACGGTGCGGTGTAGCAATGGCGAGCCCAACAGACGTTTCTCTTTGCCACCCTTACCGCCGCTGGCTGTCAGTACGCTACTATTCAGTGAACCTGAAGCATGGCTTCCGCTATTGCTACCTCCCACTCCGAAAGTGGTACTCAGTTTTGTTAATATCGGTACGGAATTCTTCCGATGGGCATCATATTTAGCACCAGCTTTTTCTTTCAAATCATGATTGTAGGTATGGCTCTTCTTAATGCCCGTACCAGAAACTACATTGGATAATTCCACGTCGCGTTGACTATTTTTATGCTTGTTAAGTGGCAATGTCATAGTCATTGCCGAGTTACCACTATTATTGTTTGACGAATGCTTGTGAAATTGTTGAAAAATACGCTCGCTTTTGCTTTTCTTTTTAATACTTCCCGAACGTTTTTCACCAGCACTGCTCAACTCCGCGATTGACGAAGTAGATGAGCAACTATTACTTGAGTGTTTTTTACTTTTGTGCGGAAGCAGTGCAAAAGAACGAGACTTGCTGCTTATTATACTGCTACTCTCCGAGTGGTGATCGGCATTGCCGCTTGTCGTAGACATATTGGAATTTTGTCGTGACGCTGTTAATATACCAATACCACCACCACCACCACTGCTAATCGGTTCATCGCCGGATATTAGCTCGTAACCAAAGTCACGTAGTTTCAAGCCCTCCTTGGTGCGAGTGCGTCGTATATCTTCATCGGTCGGTTTAAAACTTATTTCGTAATCAGGTGTCTTCGGCAAACTGCGATTCTGAGTTTTAGACAGTTTACTACTTATACTTCCCGCACAGCTGTCTTTACAATCTCCACCACTGACACTTCCACAAGCTCTATTCTGTAGGATATCTTTCTTTTCGACACCTAGCAACACACGATTGTTGTACATCTCCTGAGCCTCCTCCTCCTGCTTACGCAACATTAGATCTTTCAATGTGATAAAGGTTGTATGTATGTTATGAGGTGCATCCCAAGAATTGGCCGAGCTGATTTTGGGCAATGAATAGTCCAGTGTTTTTGAAGTTTGGAAATCGAATTCAACCAAATTTGGATTGGACGCATGTATGAAGTTGTACGGTATTTTGCGCATTGATCTCGATGATATGCTTGAATTGGATGTGGAATTACTGAGAGCGCCAGGCGATTGATGGTTTGCATGATATGATACATTTCGCTCAGGCACCGGCGCTGGTGATGACGGTGGTCCTAAACATGATGTCGACATCACCGAAGAATTGAGTGAAAAATCTGTGCCGTTGCTGGCGATTGAAATGCGACTTGAAGAGAGTGAGAGTTTTCGCACCGAATCTTCTGGTATTTGTTGTGGTTGTGGTTGTGGTGGGGGTGGTGCCGACGTTAACGGTACCATTTGTGGCTGCGATGTGTTCATGCTATATGTGGGATGATTGTTACTTTGCTGCAGTTGAAATGACAGATCGTGATGGTAGCCAGGAGTATTGGTACCAATTTGTAGGCCGAAACTGCCGCCGGGAACTTTTCGATAACTCCGATACTGATCTGTAGGCACTGGAATGTCACTCGAATGTTTCTTCTCACTCGACGATGTGCTGCTTTTGAATTGTAATGTGTTCTTTGTTAGTTTTCGCAATGATCCTAAATAACTACGTTCCTGTTTCGGCTGGGAGGTGTTGGGTGTAGATGTATTGGCTGCTAAATTAGTAATGATATCCTTCCCTGATGATTGCGGCGAGGGCGTGCATAAATTGCTAGATACTAATGATTCAGTTTCTTCGCCGGAACTATCCGTTTCAGAAAATAGATCTTTCGTGTTGATGTCATCTGCTGCGTTGCCCGATGAGAGCTGGCGCATATTGTGAGCATTCGACGGTTGTGTGTGCAATGTTGCTTGTTTGAGTAATTCTACCCACTGATTCAGTGCATCTTGTGACTCAACCGCAAAATAGAACGTTTTTGCTGCGTGATATACTTTAAAGGCATGCGGCTTCGAATGCACTTCCTGCGGGTATAAAAGCGCACACTAAGTAATTCATATTCATTAAAGTTATATAACGTATGTATATTTACCTTAGCTAATGATACTGTAAATCCAGGCAGAAATATAACACAACTTGCTTTTGTTGCTTCCTTCGATCGGAAACCGTAGAGAATAGTATTGAGCATTACAAAATATAAGCGAGCCCAAAATGTTACACCTCGTCTATCCTTCGTGCGTCTGTACAAATGACCTTGAATATCACCTGTTCCTAGTACCTTTAGGTTAACATTACGTCTTTTATTTACTAAACTATGTTTTTTCTTCAGGGATAATGTGCGGCTTTTTGTTGGAGTGTGCAATTCGTTGACTTGTGTTGGAGTATGCGGCACCGTTGTATTGCTGCTGATATTACTTGTGGGCGAATTCACCATTTGAGACATGGTGGGTAAGGGTAATTGCAACGGAGTATTGATAATTCCTTCTGTATTTATAGTTGTTGTATTATGTTTTGTAATGTTTGCAGGAGAATGCAATGCTGTACCCATTAGACTCAGGGGTTTCGGAGGAGGTGGTGGTACTGGTTGTGGCGACATATCTTTTTGTTTGCGTGGACGGGGTGGTGGTACAGGAGGAGTTTGCTGAAGAAATTCTTTACGTGGCTCAATGGCGGGAGGTGTATCACACTCTGCACCTGTATTGTCATAGGCTGGCGTGCTATGACTTTTGTCCAGACGACCACGACGAGCTACGATTGGTACGTTAACTGCCTCAACCACTTGACTTGCAGCAGCTGCGTCGGGTAAGGGAGCCGGCGGTTTGGGTGTGGTTGGTGTTGTTGTTGGCGTTGACAAAGACAGTGCTGATGCTTTGTTGTCTTGCACAGTATTACGTTGCATATCCAACACATCTTCATCCTCTTCATCCGCAAAAAGTATTGGCTCAAACGTCTCCAAGATAGTATTTTCAACATTGCAAGTATACTTTTGATCCACGGGATAATCTTCATATTTCATATTAGCATCAAATCGAACAACTTTGCTCACTCCTGGTTTTGAACGCTCAAGGGAATTTTCACCATTTTCTATGCCGTCGGCATTGGTTTTCGATTTATTAAATACATCTTGTATTTCATTCGCACCATCATTTTTGCCAGCCATGCCTATGCAAGTTTTTGGTCGTGAAGTTAACTCCAAACCAAATCCGAACGACTTGCATTTATCACGTAAACTCGGTGACGACGGATCGCATACAATACCGGCTTTTGGTTTATGATGTTGAAAAGCATCATTACTGCATTTCAGGTCACCACTGATTGTATGTCGACGTTGTAATACTGTACGCGGTTTCTCATAATACAGACGACTACGTTTCTCTGATGTTTTGGTTTCTGTAGGTGAAGATGTGTCACTGCAATTGGATTCTGTGTCTGAAGCGGTGGTGGCTGCTTTCTCTTCAGATTTCAAGAGCTCAAATGCAGCTTGATTATTAGGCACAGTTAGAAAGCTAGTTCTTGCGGGTGGCAAGTTTTCACCCCAACGCGAACCAACAGTGCGTTTTTTGCTCGGCAAACGATACGGTTGCATATAAATTTGTCCATAGATTTTTGTATGTTTTGGGCGCTTTTTTAGTGTTAATAGCACATCAGTTGGTGAGACATGCAATTGGTGCCAAACAGTTTTTCCCTGCCATCCTACTACTGTCTGATAGTTAATTTGCACAATTTCGTCACCGTATTCTATTTTCCCAGAAGTATGTGCTGGCGAATTATACCGAATTTCAGTAATCCGATGAACACCATGATAGTTGGATTCGATCTCAAAGCCCGGATCCATTTCACGTTTCTTTACCGTGACGAGATTTAATGACGCTGGTTGCAATAGCATAGGATCTGATATATCTTGTATAATATAATTGGCAAGTCGTTCAAGCTTCTCCGCGGTAACACGTATTTGATCTACAGGACGTTCGACGAAACGATCCCTTTGTGCCATGGTGGCCATTTCAAGTCCGAGGCGTAGTAAATTTTTACAAATTTCTGTAAACTGAACCTGACCTTGGAAGGGTGCGCGTTCCAACCAACCTATTAAAGGTTTTATTGTCCCTATGGTTCTCGTAATATCACTTAGAATTTGTGTCTCAATTTTTGATGAATCACTATGTGTAACTAATTGTCGATGCAAGCTGTGTGCTGCAGTAGCAACATGTAATGCCATAAATTGTAAGTTTTCTTTATCCAAATTGTAATACTGAAAATTACAAAGTAAAGGCGACTATTATCAATATAAAAATATATGTGTGTATACTTACAAAATTACGCAAATTTTCAACAGCTTCCAAAACAATTTCCTGATGACCAATAGAGTACATTCCCAGTTGCTCCAGTTCGTATGGGCGTATATTGAGTAGTTGACGACCGCCTACTTCATTATTTGTAAAAGATCTAATGTAGTGTTCCATTGACTCATCTAAACCTACAAATTTAAATAAATAAATTAAATTAATGAATTGTATATGCACGAAACGGGAGTGGCACTCTTACTACAAAAATATTAATACCAATACCCTCGTTTACTCGATACATTAGTATTCTTACCTTTCAGCCAGTCGGTCACCTGGTCTGTCGTCCATTCTACGACGTTAATATATGCCATTTTAGAGGTCTATTTAACAAACGCTGGGAATAACTTTTCCATTTGAGAGAAAATAAAAATAATTTTGTGCAAAATTTGTCCGTTTCTCACGTCGTTCCGTAAACTACACCCAGCACTTGATATCAGCTATCTTGTGGTTATTAACGCTACACAACATCATTTAAACCTACATTGCCTAATACGAATATATAACCATTTTATCAAAAAATATATAATTATTCACTGATTTTAGATATAACAAAAATTTTTCGGATTGAATAATTATTTCATATATTTATGTACGGCTTTGTAATTCTGAACAGGCAGACAACAGTAGAAAATCCGCTAATGAATTTCAATTCCACATATCTCAAACTTGACAGTTCAGTTGTCAAAAAGATAATGTTACAAAATGATTCATAAACATAACAGCTCGTTTCCACACTAATAACTGAATTCAGTAGCTATTGAAATGAATGCGACTATATTCTTAAATTGATTTTGATTGTGTCAAACTATAGTTTTTTATCTTTTGTGCTCGCAATGTTTAAATTAAATATTTTATTAATTTCTTGTTTATTTAAAAGTGGGATAATAAAAAAATCTGTAATCACTCAACAAAGTTTGTAACCAAATTATTAGCAAAAAATTTCGACATTCAAGTGTTTTCTCCATTTTAAAATAAAATTTAACACATTTATGCTATAGATAATTAATAAGAAGAACAGAAATGTAGGTGTTTTACATTTAAAAGTTTTTAAGCACATAATTACTTATACAAATTAAATAAAATTATACATATTGTTGAGGTCTGGCATTTCTACAACTTGTAGGTAAAATCATTTTCTTTATTTATTCTGTGTGAATCGTACCGCGTGCCGAATTGCAAAAGAAATGTCGGTATCTTCGTCCACACAGGGAAAACAAGTTAAATTTTACCCCTCCAGCTCGGCCAGCTCCGATAGGTAATTACCAGTAGCTGTGCTTAAAAGTGAAAAATTTTATTTTAACAAAGTGATCGGTGAACACAATCTATACACATACTTGGATATTATATCTAAAATCCCTGTGTTGTTGTTTTTGTATTAATTGCTGTCGCTGTTTATGCGAAGCAGAGACACTCGGTGCGCAATAAACGATTCAGCGGCACAACAGTAAAATTTATTAATGAAAAGTAGAAAAAAGAAATTCAATTAAAACATAACTACCTTGACAAAAGAATATCAATCTGGTTTCCTGTTTCGCGTTAAGAAAACCCAAATCCTATACAAAGATACTGCATCTATATAGATATACATTTGTGCAATCAGACAGTCTGGCAGTCGCAGAGTGCAACACGCGGCGTATTAATTAGCTTTTGATTTGCTTTAATCTGGATAAAATTTGACGTGTAAATTAATTTGTGTGTAGAAAAATTCATAACGATTGGCTTAAAAATATATACGAATTTGATTATAAGTTTGCGTTCATAAAGACAATATTGATATACCTTATGATGGGCTTATGATTTGCGTACGTCAAAATAAGTTAAAATTTAGCTCCAGCTTTTTGCTGTATTGTGCTTAAGTGTGTGCAGAAGGTTATTTTGTAAGACCGGTGAATATTCTACATTGTGGCGAGGTCGCTTGTTTTTTGTCTCCTAGTTTCATTCAAACATCATGAGTGGAGAAGTAACTGTGACCCACAATGGAGTAGTATGCAAAAGTGATATCATGAAGAAAATTGACAGCAGCATGGAGATGTCCCTGATCGAACAGCCAGTTAAAAAATTACCGTCAGTAACAATATCTACTGCATCAATTTGTAAATCATCCACGTCGTCATCTTCTTCGTCAACTTCATCGCATATTTCGGGCACCGCCGATAGTGGCATTGGTAGTCTCATGTAATTTGAACATTTCACCATACATTTTAATTGAAACCATATCTCGTGTGTATTTTGTTTTTTTTTTTCTTTTATTTCATCAATTATTTTAAGAATCATACGTAGCTTCACACAAATGTATGTTTTCACTTTAGCTTATAACTTTTGTATTTACATATAATTCTGTGGTAAAAGTTTGTGAACCTTTATATAAAAAGCAAGTATCATTTATTTTTCCCTTTTGGTGTAATTGTAGAGATTTAGCGTAAGTTTGCATGCATGCTGATTTGTTAGTTTTTGTTTTGATAAATCCTTTGAAGATATCAACAGATGAAAAACAAATTATGTATATATTTTGGTATTTTGTATTTATATATGTATGAAAAAACGACAGCTTCTTCTTTATCAAATTTATTAATAAAATGCAAGCGATAATATATTTGAAATGCCGAAATGAATAGGTATAAATTTTTTTGGTATCAATTTGTATTGACACAGCAGTTATTTGAACGCAACAATTTGTATGAATGTGAAAGTTTTATTAGCATCGTACCTACAAATAAAATACTATCTTGTTGGCAAAATTTGCTTTTACACATATTTGTATGCTGGCATGCATATGGACACACTCACGAATATGTATAACGAATATCTTTGTGAGGTTATAACTTAAATATTATCATGCATTTTTTGTTACTAATGCGGTTTTTGTCTTTTCGTCTTGCTTTCGTCGGTCAAACGCAATCAGCGATCTCCCTTTGTGGACAATTCTATAAATACGCATAACGAAAAACGGCCGAAGCACATGTGAGAGGATGCCAGTGCACATGTTGCCGTCGATACATGCCGGCATATTGAACTAGTCATGCAATTTTAAATTGAAAACGACAATAATTGAGCAAACTCAGAGCTCAGAGCATACCTAAATTAAAATTCAAATTGAACATCGCATAAATTAATGAAAATTAAAGTGAATATGTTCATGGAACCGATTTGTTATAATATAAACAACTTGCAGAAATGCCTAAACTTTGAAAGATTTGCATTATATATTTGTACATCAGATTTATATTTTACTAAACTAAAACATATAAACTAAAACATAATTTGACACAAATATTGATCATATAAAAGATATATGTACATATGAAGTAGTTATACATACATATGTATACTAAATTTAGCAATCGCGGCTTTTGTTTTTGTTTTTATATGGACGTACACTTTACATTTGTTTTGTGTGTCAATACATATAACAATCTACATACATATATATACATAGATTTATTCAAGTGCGTTAACACGAGCCGATGGATATAAAAAAGTATTTACCCACGCTTAACAGGGAATCACGTGGAACATAAGTTAATGTCCTACATTCAATTGCGTTTTCCAAATAAATTCTGAATATGTCAGGCAGAATACAAGGCGTATGTTGGAGATAAATTTGTCTTTATATGCCGTAATTACTGTTCATTGGAATATACACATGATGACATATGTATGTATTGAATATGCTCATAATAATAGCGATATAAAAACTTTTGATCGAATTAGCGATATTTGCTTTATTATTTCTTTGGTAGAGGCATTATTTAAAAAAATCATTTTCATTTTTATTCATGAATTAATATTATTCAGAAACATTATTTCGAATGTGTTGTCTTCAGTGACCTATTTTCAATGTTGAACGAAAAGATTTTTCTTTTTGAACCAAAAAACAAGAAAAGTAAATAGCTTTACGAAACAAGCAGTGAAACTAAATTTATTATATGATATTTTATGATTGCTATATACCGATTGGGAAGATTGTTTATCATTGTATTCTTTAAATAATCAGGTAGAAATTTGTCATAAACGTTTAATACGGTGTTGGTACTCCAAATAAGTGTATGTTTGTATATTCTATCTTATTAAATTATGTCGACTTAGTAATGCATATTATTATAGTAAAGTGTTATTTACGCTTAAAAAAAATGTTTCTGTTTTTCCACTTTCAGTGATGATCGTTCAGACTTAACGGAGCAACTTTATATTGATCCAAATCTATATGTAGATATTGGTAATGGGGACTATTGTTGCCCCGCTTCACCTACCACCGTACCCGGTCGTATAGTGTCCTCAAATTCTTTGGAGTCACCAGCACGTACCACTCCGTCACGACCGGCGCGCCGCCAACGCACTACTTCTGTGAATAGTCAATCGACTACGGCCAATCCGGCAGAGTGCATCATACGTGCCAATAATCGTACTATTTACACAGCTGGACGTCCGCCATGGTACAATTGTGCCGGTCAGCAAGTAGAACCATTTGTTATTGGTGAGTTCGCATCGGAGAGCGCTAGTTGATTCGTATAGCGATAAATTATAATCTATATAATAGCTTTGATGTTAATGTATGTTTAATCGGTTATAAATCAATAGAGAAGTGATAAGAATTTAATGTGACAATGAAATTTATATCTTGCGCAGGAGTTTGCGGTGGCAGCGCATCCGGCAAAACAACAGTTGCACAAAAAATTATCGAGAGTTTGAGTGTACCATGGGTCACATTGCTTTCCATGGATTGTTTCTACAAGGCAATTATAATTTTAGTGTTCCTACACTGAACTCCTTTTTTGATAATATATTTGCTTTAATTTCTTTAGATATTAACAGAGAAACAACACCAACAGGCGTTATTGAACGAATACAATTTCGATCATCCAGACGCATTCGATATAGACTTATTGGTGGAGGTGTTAACGAAACTAAAAGAGGGGCGCATGGTGGAAGTGCCCATATATAATTTTGTAACACATTCACGTGAATCAAAGACTGTGAGTAGTAATCTCTTATATGTAAGCCCCAATTTCTTCTAAACTCACCTGTTATATTTTATAGAAAACTATGTATGGCGCTAATGTCATAATTTTTGAAGGTATTTTAGCATTTCACAGCCCAGAAATACTTAAGCTCTTAGATATGAAAGTATTTGTAGACACCGATGCAGATATACGTTTAGCACGGCGTCTGAAGAGGTATGCTTATTACAAAAAGTTTCTTAAGCAATAAATAAAAATCGTTCACTTACAGAGACATTTCGCAACGTGGGCGCGATCTCAGTGGTGTACTTAAACAGTATTTAACCATGGTGAAGCCTTCTTATGCCAATTATATAGCGCCAACAATGGCTCATGCTGACATTATTGTGCCACGCGGTGGTGAAAATAAAGTAGCCATACATCTCATCGTGCAACACGTACATACACAGTTACAATTGGTTAGTTTCATATACATAAACATGTTTCAATATGCTTAATAAAATAAACAACACTCTTGTCATACAGCGTGGCTTTAAGTTGCGTGAAACATTAGTGAATTCCTACAAAGATCAGCCGATGCCAGACTCGCTACATCTACTGCCACCAACACCACAAATTAAGGGACTGCACACTTTTATACGTTGTCGCGGCACTTCGAGAGATGAATTCATATTCTATTCGAAACGTCTTATACGTCTGGTTATTGAATATGCATTAAGCCTCTTCCCATTCAAAACAACAACTGTGGAAACACCCCAAGGGGTACTCTACGAAGGTAAGCCATTCTTAAAATTTGAAATGTGCACAATATCAACACAACACAAAGCTGGGAAAACTTTGTAAATTTCGTACTAACGTCCGTTAATTAATATTTTTAGGAAAACGCATGGGTTCGCGTAAAATATGTGGCGTATCTATATTGCGTGCTGGCGAAACAATGGAACAGGCTATATGTGATGTTTGCAAAGATATACGTATCGGCAAAATACTTATACAAACTAACCGAAACACCGGTGAACCAGAGTTATACTATTTGCGATTACCTAAAGATATAAAGGATTACAAAGTCATTCTAATGGATGCCACTGTGGCTACAGGTGCTGCAGCTATGATGGCTTTACGCGTATTGCTTGATCATGATGTTCCAGAAGAGAATATAATATTGGCTTCTTTGTTGATGGCTGAAATTGGTGTCCACTCGATTGCGTATGCTTTCCCGAAAGTGAAAATTGTCACATCAGCACTGGATCCTGAAGTTAACGATAAGTTCTACGTGATACCCGGTATCGGTAATTTCGGCGATCGCTATTTCGGTACTGAACCTTCTGATGACTACCTTTAACTATTTAGATTAAATAATTAACTTAATAAAATAAAGAAAGATAGATATGAATTGAACTGCATTTTTTACTCATTCGAGTTTTAGTTTTGATAAATGCAAATTTCCTTATTAAAACACTAACAAATTTAAATTTATGGTCATATGTGCATGCATATTGACTTTATACAACTTTATTGTTAAATCGCTACAAAAATGTTCTTTAATAATTGTACAATCAAAGCCACGAACAACAAGATCAATCCAAAACCAGCATATTTGCGTATGACGTCCTCCTTTCCACCCTCTAAATGCGTGCTAGCTTTGCCATTAAGAATATGACCATTGTTCTCTTGTTTTACGGCACATCGGGTCCATTCAGATTCATCATCAATTATTTCTGCCATCATGCTGAACTTACTGGTATCGGTTATTCGTACTCGCACCGCTGTGCCAAGTAGATTGTTCCGCATAGGCAACAATATTTGTTCATAGCTTTTATTATGCCCAACGTAGTGTTGCTTGTCATGTGATATTTCTGTAACCAATACAGTGTATTGTTCACCTTTGCGACCATCGTATGGTGAATAGCTGTTAAAGAGATCCGTTAACCGTTTAGTGCGTTTCTTTACCAGATTTGCTGGTATCCGCTCCATTTTGGCTGCAGGTGTACCGGGACGTGGAAAGAATTGATTTATAAATAGACTTGGAAAATGATATTTGGCGCACATATCCATTGTTTCCTCAAAGTCTTCTTCAGTTTCAGTAGGGAAACCACAAATTATGTCAGTGGCAATAGTTACACCAGGTACACGGCTACGTAGGAAATCCACTACGTGCTCAAAATCGCTACGACAATATTCGCGTTTCATTTCGCCTAAAACTGAATCGCTACCACTTTGTACTGGTACATGCATAAATGCATAAACCCTTGGATGATTGAGAATCTTTGCAATTTCCTCAAGATGCTCTAATATATAGGGTGGATTGGTCATTCCCACACGCAACATACAATGTTCTGGTATAACTTCAACCAACTGCCATAAAAGTTCCGGTAATGATGCACCAATGTCTCTGCCATATGCACCAGTGTCCTCCGATGTTAACCAGATTTCACAGCAACCCTCAGCAAAAGCTTGAATAGCACGATCAACAATTTCTTGTGGAGGATAACTAACGAGATCTCCACGCGCATGTTTAGTTTTGCAATAGGTGCATTGGTTAAGGCAACCAGTGTTTATGGGTATAATTTCTATTAAAGGATTCTTTCGCACCTTTGGTAGCGCCAATCGTGCCCCAGCAACACGTTTGCCATGTTCCTTTTTGTTCTGTAACAATCGCACACTATGACCCTTCAATGTTTCTTCCACTACTTCAACCACTCGATCAATCTGCTGCACTCCAATGACCGACAGCCCATGTAAATAATCCGATTTAGGAGCACCTTGTGGCACACAACCGGCTACGACAACATGTTTTCCCTTGGCCATGCCAGATTGTATTTCATTCCGAAATGTATCTTCTGAAGGATTTTTTACCGTGCAACTATTAAGTAACCAAAGATCCGCATTTTCCTTTCGATCCGTCAGATTGTAACCGAACGCAGCCAGTTGACCAGCCATGTACTCAGAATCGGAATTATTGTGCGCACATCCCCAGGTTTTCACGTACACTGTCTGAGTGCCTGGTATAACACTCTCGTAAATTTTTCTTTCTGGCAATTGCCGCTCCTCTGTATCCCCATTGGTGTCACTAGAAACAACGTGACCGCGCTTTTTAGGACGTACGGAAACACTTTTCTTATTTTTATAACGATCGCGTGGTTTTACATCTTCTTCTGATATGAGATCCTCTATGTCCTCGATGTTATTTTCCGGTAAATCTTCCATTGCAGCCTGAATATTGTCGGGCATTTTTGACGTTTAACCATGTGTGAGTATTTTGTTAGTGTTGTGCAAATTAGATGTTTACAATATCGCCTAGATAATAATCATTCGAAACTCTTTAATCGATACATTAATATTTTCGATATGTGAGAATTGTTTAGGGTTGCCAATTGTATATTGTGTTATGGTTTTCGTAAATAAAATCTTTAAACTCAATATATATTTTACTACATTATATATAATTAAAAATAATATTGAAAAACATACTATAATGTGAATGAATCGCAAGCCGATACTTGGCTTCTATCTAAACGTTTTTCATCTGCCTTCTCCCGTTCTAGGATAGACTTGAAGGATAAAATTCTGAAGCCACCTAATAACAACACAAGAAATATAATCTAGACACTACAGACATCAGCCTCTATGTCGCATAAATAAATTCCATTTTCGGCAAAGCCGTTCTTTGCTTAAACTAGTTTTGTATTTACTGTCTTTTGAACCTGCCCAATAAATAGCACATATTTTTATTATTGAAATGTCCAATTCGAACTTTTGGGCGACAACTTAATTAGATTATACATTTTACAACTCGATTTGGTATAACTGATTGAATTTGTCACGTTTCCTTGATTTCGTTCTTGCAAATACTGCAAACTGTGATTTGTTGCCGTCGTCCTCGCCCAATTTGCTCTCGCTCACGCTGTCTCTTATATTTCGCCACTAGAGCCGAGTTATTCAGATCAGGACTACGTGGGGTTTTTGTACAACAACAACAGCAACCACAATTGAAAAATCTCAAGGGCACCGCCTCACCTTCTTCAATGGTCTGCGGTAAATTTTTACCTCGCGTTTCCGGTAAAAACAGGCTAGCCAAACCACCGATTATTAAAAGAATACCCATTATAATTAACGGTAATACAAGCATACGTTGACCCTTGAAGGATTAAGAGCAATGTAGAAAGAACAAATTTGGTAACTAAATCTTTGCTTACTATACTCACCATGTGATTAATAATGGGTATTACAATAGGTCCGATCATAGCAACAACCGAACTGAAGCTCATGCCCAAGCCACGCACCACGGTTGGGTAGAGCTCAGAGGCGAGAAGCGGAAGCACAACAAATGCCGACGAAATTCCCATCTTGCCGACACAGTATAGCAACAACATTACTTCCGGCTGCTCATCATACAACAACGTCAGCACACATGCGACGCCACCCACTAACATAGAAATGCAAAGAATCCAGCGCCGCCCGAAGTAGCTCAAACCTGGCCATAGCATAAAGTATGTGGGCAATTCTACAACCCCGGCTAGAAAAAAGTTCCATATTTCATCGCCACCCAAAGCCGGTGCATAATAGCTTAACCCGACATAGACACTGGTGTTTGCAAACCAAATAAGTGTAATAATTAAAGTTTTGCGACGCATATTTGTGGTGCGAAACAAATCCAAAATGCCATAAGATGCATCCGATTCGCTCCGAATTGCCGCTTCTGTTTGTTGCAATTTCTGTTGGACAATTTTTACGAAATCTGGCGGAATATTATGACCGTTGACCCGAGCTATAGTTTTCAAAATACGTGCCGCTTCTCGCGTTTTACCCACTGCGATCAGCCAACGTGGCGACTCGGGTAGCACAAAGTAGCAGGAAAAAAGCAATAACAGAGGGAGTGAGACGGTCAGTGTGAGAAAGCGCCAATCCCGTATAAGATAGACTATACCAGCTAGTAGTACCAGGCCACACGAGTATGCAATATTGGAGACAATTGTACAGAAGACACGTCTGTCAGGACCAACCAGTTCAATAGCTATACGAAGCAAATGTTTGTTTGAGTAACAAAATTATTTTTGTGTAATGTCCTACCTAAAACATATGGACTCGCAAGTATGGCGGGCACGGTAAGACCCACGACGAAGCGCATACCCAACCACGAGTAGTAGTTCCATGCGAAAGCGCTAGCTGCACATGCAACAATTTCTATAATAAGATATACATAAAAAGAGGGACGTCGACCCCACATGTCTTGCAAATAGCCGAACACATAGTTCCCGATCAAACCACCAACACCAAACAAAACCAAAGCAAGCGTGACCAAGTAGCTCCGCTCACAAACCAGGTTCCACTAAATGAAATGAAATTAATCAACAAAACTCAGTAGCTTGCTTCCAAATACCTCTGTGACCACTGTGCTGGTGTACATGGTACGATCGTAATACCAACCATGTTGACATGGTTGTAACTGCGCAAGCCCGGGATTACCAATTTGCCACACCTTATCCTGTTGCAACTCTATGGGCGTACGATATTCCATATACCGCACTATATCCGAGTAATTACGATTGTACATTATGCAACTCTCGTATTCTGCGCTGTTATTTGAAACACCCAACGGTATGCTAAGATTTTTCACCAACATTCCATAATCCTGCGCCCATGGTTCTAGTTCGGGTACACGGCACCAGTGTTTCGGCGACGCTGCGATAAATAATTGGCTATGGATTTTGATAGTTTATTTCTTACAAAAGATCTACAACAATTATTTTACACTTTCTCATTCACCTGTAGGCATGGAAGGCACATGGTAGCGCGGCAGGCAACAGCACCGAACAAATAATAATTTTTTGGTACAAGCCAAAGGATCCCACCTCTTTAAGTACTTCATCGAAATCCATGGATGGTATGTTAATTAGACGGTTAAGCAAATTTTCATAACTTCTTAAGTAGTGGACTTCCCGAAATGATTGCGACACGAAACCGAATCCGAACTATGTGCGACACAAGAGCCCACTTGGAACTGAACGCGCGCGACACAACCCCAAGTTAATGGGGTGAATGCTGTTTGAAATGACAGCCCCAAATATTTTGTAAATTCATAATTTCACAAATTTGTGTGAGTCGTTGTGGTTTGGTTGCATTGATGGCGATGGCTGATTCTATCAACGTCGTTTTGTGCTTCTTTCAATTGTATGACGACTTAAGCGCGCTGTCGACTTTATTTGTGCTTGTTTTGATTTACAATTTCAATTGGTCATAATTACATTATGGGCACTAGTCTGTTTAATTAATTGGCCACCATAGCGTTGCCAAGGTCTCTAACTCAATGGGAGACTCAAAGACCGCATGGTTCCTAGCTTGAGCGTATAGTAGAATATGTATGGGACCCGTACAAGCAATTTATTGGGTTCAGTTTAAAACTAGTGTGATTCTGCTTGATTTTTCAGTGGTAGTGTTGCTGGCCTTTCCAGCAAGGCTGGTATTGAAGTTATTTTCGAAACTTTCGCCGTACGTCGTCCTATCTATAAATATGTAGTGTTTTCTGCACGGAAATGTTTTTCAAGCAGTTAGAGGTTAGACTAATGTTGATTAAGCTCTAAGTTAAGTTAATAATCTGTCTCTCCAAACAATTTATATTTAAAGGGAAATCTCTCTACCTATGATATGTATTCCAAATGGGATCTCAAGCGCCTCAATAAGGCATATCCGTCAAATGATGATGAAAACAGGCAACACATCTTAATTCTTAAATTCCGGTTTTTGAGGAACCACAAACTCATTCAACTACTGGGTTTGCTGGGCGTACTTTTTTATGGGACTGTTTTCTATTTCAAAACAAAGCATGCAAGAGAATAAATAGGTATTTTCATTTTGCAAATATATGTATGTTCACACATCTATATAAATGTATATCTCGATAGTTGCAAAAACATTAAGGCATTACTCACTTAAGCTTGTACTATTATTAGTTCCATAAGGAAGGTATTCATTTAACTGGTATGTACATATATACATATGTATATGTGTGAGACAACTACCGTGTTTATTATGGGTTAATTATTTTTTTTTTTCACTCACGATAATCGATATTCCCACATTTGTATGTAATTTGGTTTCATAATACCTCAATGAACTTGGTTCAACCTACTGCCACTCGTTGAAATATGCCTTTCTTCATATAGGAATTCATTAACGTCTGTTAATATGGGCGTGAATTCGTTTGATGCCGATTATGTATCTAAAAGAATGCAGGGGATTCAACGAGCTAGTTCATTTTTTCAATGAAGATGTGATAACTAAAGCACTACCAGTCACAGACCTCGCCTCGACCAACAGTCTCGAACTAACAATTCGTTTTATTCAAAACTCCCGCTATTTTCTAATTCTTTTAATACATTTACATAAATTAAACATTATAAAAGTAAAGTTCAACCATATAATTTAAAAAATATATGCATTCAGAGGTGTTATAGATCATTCCAAACTCATGTACATAGATTTTCTTTATTTTAACTGTCTATCAGGCCCATTAGGCTTAGTATATACATGAATAGTGTGACAATATCGATGTATATACTAAGCGCTGCAAATATATAATCCTCTGGACTAATCTGGTACCGATGGTTACCACCCAACATCATTTGTATGTCAAAGATCAGGTAGAAGGAGAAGACGACAATACCAATCGAGCAGTAAACTATCATCAGCGTACGTGAAGGCACAAATATCGCTACGAGTCCGATAATAAGCAAAATAATCGAGCCCACTAAGAGTATGGCACCGCAAGAGGTGAAGTCTATGGCGGTTTGCATCGCAAAAACGGTGAGCACAAGAACGACGAGCGTCGTTATACCGAGCGCATAGAGAACCTGAAATGTTGCAGCAATTTTTGTTATAGTGATTGATATGTAGCCTTTGAATACTAACCGTATCGGGTGAGTATTTAATGGCAAGAAAACTAAGCAAAAATGACTCGGCCAATGTAAATAGTATTAGTAGTATAAAGTTTAAGGGAAAGCTGCGACGAACGCCTTCACAGCATGCGATCGGTATCATGATGACAAAAACGGCACCCAATGCCACCCACATCAGCCAATGATGATCCGCTAGGAAATCCTGTATCTCATCTACGTAAATGCATGTGAAGATAATTGCGAACGTTACCATGAGTTGAACCTGTAAAGTTTTTTTTTAGCACATATCATCGCTGGATTCGGTAGTGTTTAGACTGCATTCGATCCTGCTGCTCGTACTTACCGCTATAATACCGAACACCTTAGTGATGAAGGCATGACGCACGTATTTGTCGTCGAAATCTTCAAAAGTCAAACTTTCTAAATCGCGTCTTTGCATTTTGTATAATAACTGCTGGCGGCTCATGCGGCGAATACAGATAAATGTTGACCAATTTCTTTTTGCGTTCCTTAACTCGTTTCGACGAAAAAATTATGAAGAAAAAAACAAATTTGCGTTTAAAAATTTCCAATTTTTCGTGATTTATTTACAAGTTTTGAAATTTTTCCAAACCGTCATTGATGTACATAAGTATTTGAATAATTACATATGCATACGTTTAATCTGAGTACATATCGAATGCTACAATGATTCAATGATTGTGGCAGTGCGGAGAGTGTACCATATGTGGATTGTTCTTCCGATCGCTTTATGACTTCATAAAGTGCGTACAATTCTTGTGTAAGGAATCTGTTGAGAAACGACGGAGGATTCTAATACCAATATTTAGAACTTGATATTACGTCCAAATTATTGCCATGTGCTTTCTCAAGACAGAAATTTCACTGATTCGTGAATTGATGAGTAATAAATAAATTTAATATTTTTTTTAAATTAATTACAACATTTATTTTTAATCGATTTTTTCTAACGTACATAAATTGATTCTCTTAAATAAAAAAGATCTCTATTATAAAAACTAAAATTTAACCCTTTAGCTTCTTGTAGCGCCAATAATAGCCAATATGTACATGAAGATATTAATGATATCCAGGTAAAGATTGAGCGCCGCAAAGATATACTCTTCCGGACTAATGGCATACTTATGCTTACCGCCCATCATCAGTTGTGTATCGTAGACCAGATAGATGGAGAAGATCAATGCACCGATGGATGAGTACACCAGCGTTATTACTTTGCCGGGTATGAAGATGCACACAATACCGAAAATGAGGAATACCACAATAGCAACCAGTAGTATGCCACCACACATGGTGAAATCCCATTTAGTTTGGAAGGCAAAGAGTGTCAATGCTAAGCAAACAGCGGCTGTAATGCCAACGGCCATCATAACCTAAAAAAAGACATGTTAATGAGATCAACTATTGTATAGATATGTTGGAAACAAAATCTCTCTTACCTCGCTTGAGGCATACGAGGTGGCCGTTACACCGAGTAGAAAAGACTCGGCTAATGTGAATAGAAACAAAAATATAAAATTTAACGGTGTTTTACGACGCACGCTCTCGCAGCAGGCCATGCATATCATGGTCACCAAGAGCACTGCCAATGCGACCCAAAATATCCATAGTGTATTATGAACCCAATCTTTGACTGCATCCACGTATATAAAGACGGTGATAAAGCCGAAAGTGATGAGTAGTTGTACCTATAAGAAAGGAAGAAACAACTCAATTGAATGTCAAAGAAAATGAAGCGCGTATCACATACCATTAGTATCGAATAGACTTTGCGTATGAAGCCCTTTCGTATGCTCTCTTCATCGAAGGAGAAGCTTTTCGCACCTTCCGCATCGTAATTTTCACCTGCGTAAGCGGCTAAGAAAAAATTAGTATGTGAGTTTAGATGAGTTGTTTTTGTATGTGTTTAATGTGCGTGATTTGTGTGCAATTGTCTTGTGTTTATTTGTGTTTTTTTTTTAAGGTTAAGACTAGGCTACTTCCTTTCAAAAAAGGCCTTCTTTAAAAAGTTAAAACGTTTCACGATGTCTCGGCATCATTCGAGAAATTACTTGATTTTGTAGATCAGTGAAAAGCCCAGTGTTATCACCGAAATGATTCAAATGATCGAGGATTTTTTAGGTCATTGAAATCAGAGCAGTAATTCTACCAATAGTCTGTGTTACAACGCGTTCAAAAGCGAGTATTATTGTTTCGGCAACTCCCGGTTCGTAGGAAAGGGGCGAAGGGGAAATGAAAATCGCGCCGAGTCTCCAGTGTTCGCTTTGTGTTTTTTGATTCATAACAGTTCGAGGCGACGATATACAAGGAGTTGAGAAAAATGTTATGAAAGAGAATAACAGAAAACCCCGAAGTTGTTAAACACAATTTTCCCGTGTGAACGCAAAGAGTAACACCAAAAGTGAATCGCCCGAAAATTTGCGACAATAGTATTCGTGTTTGAGCTCGGACTTAAGTAATTGCCCTATGTCGGCATTGCAAATCGCGCATTGTAAACTTGATGAATGGAATCTTTTTCATTTGTTGAGGTGATCGCATCCTGTGGTGAGAGATCATACTGGAGAACTTGTATTAAATATTTCTTCACACTATGTAGCGTCCAAGGTCCAGGTCCAGGGTGACTCGACTTTCCAACAAATGCGAATTCTTAAGTTTACTTTCAGATCGATTTCTTCCACAGAAAACAAAGAATTATTTATTTAGAAGAAGGCTGAATCATTGCTTGCATAAGTCTTTAAACTAAATCACTAATCTCGAAAGCCGCTTACGCTATTTACTCTATATAACACTCAACTTACCTTCTAGAAATGTTGATTTGCATGGTTTTGTGATATGTAAGAATAAAAATATTCCCCAATAATTTATAAGGTGATAAGAATCGACATTAATTTATGAGTGTATGCGTGTAATGCTTGTGCGTGTCTATGTTTGTATGTGTGTGTGTATTTATATAGGTGTTTATGTGTAGTTGCGGTGTAAGTGCAAAGTATAAACAGAGGCAAGCTTTAAGTCATTGAAAAGCAACAAAACAACTTTAATATTAGCATAACATTGAGTGAGAAATGCTTATAAAAATCCTATAACTACATGTAGTGCTGGCAGAAAGGCATAGCCGTAATGCTAAAACTTGATTACTTTGGGTTTTTGGCGACCGGAAGTAATAAAGTGCGTGTGAATTGCGACTAAGCTGCTAAGTGAACGAGTGTACAAACACCAGAAACATACATATAATTAAACATATTGTACTGTATATGTACATAAACATGCCGGCCAGAGTAAACTCTTTGATTCAAAAATTCGCTGCGAAAGAGTTCCTGTATTCACTTTAGTAAAATCTGTTTTTTAAAGATTGATCTGTCATGGACATTTCTAACAGTCATTTTCAACAACAGTATTGAAAATATCACACAAAACATACGTGACGCGAGCGCTAATCTCATGGCAAAAGTATCCATATTTTGGAATTCTTTCCGCTTCCGGAGTATGAGACCCCTACAATACAAGTGTGGCGATGCATACAACAACACTTTTTTTATATTTACTAAGTCATTTCAACATTGCTATTTTTTTAACCCTACTGTAGATATATGTGGGCATATACCTACAAAATTAATCAATTTCCAACCTCTTCTAGACCATGCTAGTATGCAGCGCAAGCCCAGCCATTTAAGGCGAAAACAACTAAATACAACATACATATATAGTGTATAGCAAGCAAAGCTTAAAACAAACATGTATTCGATGTACATACATATAAACGCTGTTCATGTGAAAATCGTTAGTTGCACAGAAATTTATCAACAATTAGCCTATATATTTGTCCATGACTCATACTCGTTTTGTACGTCGTTAGCCACACTTGGTTATTATAAAATAGTATCAAATCTATGTATGACCACTGCTGCTACACATTGTATTGATTAGTAAGCTTTCAGTACCAGTATATATATACATATGTACATATATAATTCATATCTTGACACTGGTTCCTGTTAGTACTTATGCCACTGTGTTGTTATTGTTGCACTTGTATTTCCGCCGATGTGTTTTTATTACTTTTGCATACGCACTGGTATTGTATATACTTGCCTTGATACATGTTTCGCTTGGTTTGAAGAACTTAAAATCTTTATTAAAATAAAATGTAATATGACACGACGAGCGTATAAATTCGTACTGCCGCTTTTCCAGTCGAGTACCGGACAAATTAGTTAAGGCACGCAGGTGTTCCATTCCAGCATATAAGCTTTTGATAAAATCTACTTATCTGCTGATAACGAAATGAATTGATAAACTTTCCCGAGAGTGTTTATGATTCCAAAACGCTTATGGGAAAATTATGAAAGACAAATGGACAAATAAGAGCGCAGTTGTAAATGTTAAATAATTTAAAGTGATTTTTATGGTACTTCGCAGGAAAAAACTTACAGAAAGTTAATGGTCCATAATATTAAAAAGAAAAGTCTTTAAACTCCTCATATATCAAAAACATGTAAAACAAATAAGTTTATATAGAATAAATACTTTATTGTAAGTTATTTTTTGAAGTTGCATATATATATATAATTATTACATTACATTAATGCAGTTATCAACCAACAAAATGTACACTGGTGTATGTTGAGTTCAACGGCTTTCATTAGTTCAATTCTCAATAGGACTTTCTCGTACATATAGCGCAATAAATTGTTAAATAAATGACTTTTTGTATTTGCAATTCGTGCTTGAAAACCGTTCCGCGGTAAATCAATAGCGACTATGATTTGGTAACAACAACAACTTCACTTCTCGGAATAAGCAAATAGTTTCGTTTCAATGCTTACTTTTTTAATATCGTATTTTGCAAGTATGAAGCCTAAAATATTCAAGATTCGTTCATCTTATTATATAATTTTGAATCTGTACTACCACTAAGAAGTTAATAAAAAAAAAACAAAAGTACCTTAATAAACAAAACAATAGTTCATTACACAAATATTTCATAAGTAGCTGCATAAATCCCTATATACATACATATATTATTATAACAGTTTTAATAAATTATTTTTTGTTTCTTTTTGGTCAATGTTCTTGCTGGTTTTTACGGTTACTTCTCAAAAGAGATTAATGCTTTTTCAACGCGAAATACTCATTTTTTTTTTTAATTAGTAGTCTTTACACTGTGTTATTGTTTTGGAAAAATCACCACTCGTATTTATAACTGTGCTATAATTTTAGAAAAATGTTGAATAAGAAAATTTCGATGCACTAATGATATAATCAAAGTTTTGTACTTAGCACAGTATAAATTTACAAAAGAAAAAAGTTAATTTGGTTTGAGATTCACAAAATATACACGCACATATAGATTAAGTTCAAAAATAGGTGTACATGTATAATTATAATGGAAAAAATTTCGAAAATGGAAAGTAATAGAAAATGATTATGCAATTAATTTTTGCCAGATCTTTTGATCCGCTTAAGCAATGAATGCTTTTGATACATTTACTCCTAGTCTCTGGATGCGCCTATTATTGTCAAAATGTACATGAAGATATTTACAATGTCCAGATAAAGATTAAGCGCAGCAAAAATATATTCCTCAGGACTAATCGAGTACTTATGCTCGCCGCCCATCATGAGTTGTGTGTCATAAATGAGGTAAATAGAGAAGAGTAGAGCGCCGATGGATGCGTAAATTAGTGTTATAATTTTTCCTTTGATGAATATGGCCGCAATACCGAATACAAGGAAAATAACCATTGCCACAACTAATACACCTCCCATCATGGTGAAATCATATTTGGTTTGAGTGGCAAATAGTGTAAGGGCCAGACATACCAAGGCTGTAATTCCAACAGCTAGAAGTACCTGAAGAATTGCAAATGAAGAGAGGTATTAATAAATATAATTATGAAAAACGAATAGAAATTACTTACTTCTTGTGGTGCATAGCGGCTGGCGGATACTCCCATTAAGAACGATTCTGCTAGTGTGAATAAACCGAGGAAAATGAAATTCATAGGTGTTTGACGACGTACACTCTCACAGCAGGCCATGCAAATCATTGTTACAAGCAAAACGGCCAAAGCTACCCAGAAGAGAGCTGGATTGTTTCTTGCAAATTCTTGGGTGCCTTTATGGAATACAAACAGTGCCACAAAGCCAAAGGTTACAACCAATTGACCCTGTTTCATTAAAAATGTATTAGCATTTATAGAAATAAAGAAATTTAGTTTAATATACCATAAGTATTATGTAGACTTTACGAATAAATCCTTTACGTATGCTCATGTCGTCAAAAGAGAAATTCTTTGGTTGACCTTCAGGATCGTCGTATGCTCCATAGCCGCTGCCCGGTGGAGGTGGAACGACAAAGCCGGGTTGTGGTGCGTATCCACCAGGTGGGTAGCCTCCTGCTGGTGGATAACCCCCTGCGGGTGGGTAACCGCCTCCTTGTGGTGGATAACCCCCTTGCGGTGGATAGCCGCCTTGCGGTGCATAGCCACCTTGAGGAGGATAACCGCCAAAGTATTGCTGGTTAGGATCTGTGATGATGTGTAAGGCATGTTCGTTAATTAAAATGCATGCTTTTATATGTTCAATTATTAATTGAAAAGTTTTATAAAAAATGCTTTAACAAATGGGAACATAATGGTTGATATAAAAAGTAATGAACAATACAAATGTTTTTCAAGCACAAATGCATATTACCAAAATTCGAGCACCTAAACGAAAAAGATCTACATGTACATATGTTTGATGTTATGAATATTTTTTGTTCACATTTATGAATTGGTTATTATAGCAATGTTTGTTTTAATAATGTTAATAGTCCAACAACTATAAAATATAATTTGTTTGATATACATTTATCAATAAATGTATGGTATGTATATTTGGATGTATGTATATCCACTAGATATATGAATTTGTGTTTAAACAGTTGTTTTCGTAGTGTTCTTATCAGCTAAGAAAACTGTATGTACACATATGAGTAGTGATATTTAGATGTGACTATACTAAGAGCATTTCATTAACTTTACTTTCAGTTGTATTGTAAGAAATAAGCAGACATTACTTAACCACTTTACACGATTTAATGATAACGATCACTTCAAGCATGCAACTACAAATTACTTTAGTAGTTCAGTTACAAAAAAAAAAAAAACTTAAATTAACCTTGATACGTTGAGCCAGCCTGCCACGACATTATTAATTACGTGTATTGGTTTCCGTTTAATGAGACGCTCTCGAATTTCAAAATTCAGTTGGTTTTGATTTTCCAATTATAGATGGAATGGTTCTTAAAAACTATGATTGGCTAATTGAGGAAATAAAAAAAAAGAAAAATATTATTTAGCTGCGTCTTCGTTTTACTTACCTCCCATATTGAATTCTTATAAAGCTGATATTAGATGTTTTTAAAATACCTGTAAAGTATATTAAATGAAAATCGTTAAATATCCATGTATGTAAAATATAAATATTGCATTTATAATTTTTCTCATTTATATTTATATGGGAAGATTACTTAACAGCACATATGCTTTTATGTTCTACAAGTTGAAATAATTCATGTAGTATATATAAGTATTTATTGTTTTACGTTTAATCACATTTCGCAATAGCAGTGACGACATTAAACCCAATACTAGTACAAATCTATAATCTACTAAGAATTTCTCCACAGATAGCCCGGACCTACACTGCTCATACCCGATAGCATCCATCGTTTCGTTCGAATTAAATATTCTTGTAGGCCGTAAGACGAGCATTGATTACAGAAATGACTCACGGGGCCACAACAATAGTTTAGTTGATCTTTAAAGTGAAAATATGTAAAAATAGGCGTCGGTTTGTGAATCCCCTTATTATATACCTTTATCTCTTCAGTTATATATCTACCAAATCATTCTAATTGGTTTTTTTTTTCAACGACAAATACGAGAATGTTCTTGATAATTCAATCTCCAGAAACATCTTTAGCACAAACACATTACATTGATTTGAACTTCCAGTCATTTGTAAATTATTGTTGAAGTTTAATTACCTTCCAAAAATATGACGTTTTTCCACAGAAAAGTCTTTAATCTATATTTTCACTTTTTGCTCTTTGGCAGCTACGCAAAAGTGCTATTTGTTTTGATCTCAGTCGAATTACAATTGCGGCAGATATGACGAAAATTTTCTTTCTTGAGCACAACCAATCGCAGCCAATTTTACGATGTTCGAAATTTAAGCGCAGGGATGCTTTGATACAACATAAAAACATTAAAATCACACTAAACATAAAGTAAAATCACCGAGGAAACTTAACTTTTCAGAAAAACTTACTCAAATAAAGTTTAATTTTTAATATTGTTTTGATATTAAAATTTGTGTACAGTGATGAAAAGAGTATAAGAAGCCAATAAAAGGTTCAGATATTACAGCACCACCTGTTGGCAATGTTAAATATGGTTTGAGACTTTGCTAAAACAGCTGTGGTAAATAATTTGAAATCGTTTGCTTTCCAACAGAATAAATAACGGAATTTATTTAATGTTTACAAAAAATATATTTTACGATTAAATTAATAATATTTATTTGTCATATACATACGCCATTGTTACAACGATCAGCCTTAAACAAAATTTAGTATTCATGTAATATTAGTAGTTCTATTATCTTTTTAGTATCAGGTCTTCAATTTGATGATTTACAAACAATACTTACATGACAAAGTTGGAGAATAAACCACTCAATACTTAATAATCGAAACAATATTTTGTTTAATTAAATAATTTTATTATTTTTAATTTCCTATTTAATGAGTTTTAAAATTTGCTTTATTTTAACATTTCTAAATCTTTTTTTGTTTTAATTAAAAAATAGTTTTTACTTAAATCTGAACACAAATGGAAAACATAAAAAAGTGAAAATACTACAATTCAACCAGATTGCGGGAAAAGTAATGATGATTTTGTAGGCGTATCCGCGGATTCATTATCTAAATCTGTGAGATTATTTGCTGAGCTTACCTGAAATAAGATAATACAAGATTGATATTATATGCGTTATATATCAATTAGACTTACAGGCGTAACGGAAGTAATAATAATTTTCGAATGAGATCTTTGTTGCAGAAGAGCGGTATCTTCTGCCGCCACATCGCAGTCGAGATCAACATTAGCACCGGCATCACTATCGATCTCCCACGAGGGGTAATGATCCATTTCACCTTCGCAATTAAGATCCTCCTCTTCGAAGTCTTCAACCTCATCGATAAGTATAACTAGAACGGTTTTAAAAAATGTTTTGTGATTTCAAATTTCATATACTTTAAATTCATTTGCGCCTTACTTGAGTTTTCCTTTCGTAAATTCGGTTTTAAGCTACTACTTAAGGGTTCATTTAGACCAGGTATCGTTATAGCAAAATTATCTTCTTTATAAATTCCTCTATCACAAGGATTGGAGGCGGATCTGTAAACGAGACCGTACAAACATTCGTATATCTACAAAAAATTACATATATCAGTTGTAACCCACCTTAGAGTTACACGTTTTTTTGGATTTTCTATTTCGGATATGGTATTATCACTATATAGTTTAAAAGGACTAACCGACGCTAAATCGAAGGATGGCGCAAACGCACGCCCATCGGAAACCTACAATAAACAAAAAAAATTAAAATTAACTAATGAACTATTCATCTCATTTAAGCTAAGCTTTACCTTATTGTCATCCCTGACCCCGATTTTCGTCGCCGAGAAGAAATCTCTTCTAGCACTGATTGTCGCATGTGTACTATTAGTATTATTACTATTACTAGGTTTATTATTGCCCGTTGCCCAATCGCCCCGTTTCGAGTGATCTTCATTGTTATTATTGGAATGTTTAACTATAGGCTGTGTAGACAATGGAAGTGCTAAGAAGCGTTCACGATCCTCCATATAAGCTTTAATAAGTACATCTAATTTTTCTTCGATATCAGCGACCTAAACATTACAAAATAAAAGTAAGTTTACAAAAAATTAAAAGTTTGGATGAAAATAAAAATAAAATTTATTTCTGTACTGATTCATTAAGGCTGAGAAGATTCGATCGTTGGTGATCGTACATCCATATTTTTAACACATTTAAAACTCGTTCCTTACCTGTCGCTCTACTTTGACTACACGCGAAGCTAGACTAATTTTAGAAGCGTAAACATCTTTTGATTTTGACCCTTGTTTGCCAAGGATTTGGTCGAGTCTAAAATTATGAAAAAAAAATTAAAAACTACCATTAGGTTATTATATTTTTGTAGCTATGTACCTTGCATGCACATTTTTGACCCGACTGAGCAGGTCCACGTGACCTGCTGCATATTGTTCCATCACATCTTTAACGTCATACGGCTTAAGAGCTTCTTTGAATTTGCGTCGAGCCACAAAGTATTTCAGCTGTGAAAGAAATTAAATTTAAGCGATGATTGCAATAGATTCATAGATTCTTTTAAATATTATATAAGAAGCTTTGTTTCTTTTCTACTTATATTCTAGAGGAAAGATCGTAGAAAATCAAGAGAAACCCTTAGAAGCTTGAATAGATTCTCTCAGAGCTTAATAAAAACAGTTTTTTTTTTTAACTTGGGAATAAGATACATGAATTTAAGTAGAGTCAAAGAATAGTAGTGTAACATTGACCTAACACAAACAGGTCAAAAGCTGTATTGAGCGTCATTTATGACTTTGGTATTGGTCTCTTAGTTAATGCTTCCGTATGCTGTGAGCTTTTCGTAACAACACTTTGCCACTGACCCACATGCGCCAAGTGCATTACTCGACTACTTTTGTCTAATGCTCTTGTATCACTTAATTAATTATCATAGGAGCTTAACTGTAAAGTATTTCATTACTTCATGTAATTGAGTACACAATATGCGTTCCTTACCTTTCTGATGAATCGTATGGCCGTCTTATGTTGACTCGTCAGTTGCGTATATCGCGGCTCCTCATCTTCATCTGAATACAGTGGAAAATGACAAGAAGGAAAATTGAAAAAAAAATATTATATATAAATTTACGAAAATATATCGTTCACAATTTTACGGCCACACAAATCAAATATTGTACAACAACAATGAAATTTACAATTACAAGTATAAGTACGATTATAGAGTTAAGTAGAGTAAATAGTATGTTATGAGAGTTCCTATGGCATAGTTAGTAGTTACGAGTATGTAGGTAATTAGTTTCGTAAATATATATATGTGCGAATTGAACTAAACAATTGAATGATGAAGAAACATTTTGTTTCGAGTATGTACTAACGAGGAAGAGACTCGTCCACGTTGAAAATGATGTAACATCAAATATAGTTAGCTATTTGATGGTTACAATAACATAAGATTTGGTAAACTAAGAGTATTCGACTCATTTTATGTACTACCACAACAACACACACTAAGTACGAATAAATTTTTTTCGGAGACACATTTAGGTATAACACTTCTAGCATGGTTTCTACACAATATTGAGGAGGAGGTCACGATTTTGATTTGAGCAAAGGTATCTATCTGTACGAGTACAGCTATTTTCGACTACAAGGGATACCGATGCGGCTACTACAAGAATACCCACTCTCCATGCATCCAGCACGACTGCGTGCAACACCTGCAGCACCGCCGCCGCCACCGCCACCAATTGTTATACCGCCGAACCGACAACGTCCCTCATGCATACTATTGCCCCGCGTATCATGCACACTGGCGAGTAGACGTGGTTCGAGGTACTGCGCCCGATTGTAAAGCTCACTCTCACGCGTTTCATCACAGTTTGAGGTTTGAGGCAGTGAAAAATTCGAACCGAAGAAATTGCCCTGCATGAAGCCACAAAGTATTACGGGTACGCTGGTCAAGTTAGAGGGACTGCTGCTCGTTGCATTATTAACCGCTAATTCGTGCTTATTCGTGTCCGAGGTATTGGGCACGTTCGATATTTTATTATTATTGACAATTGAAGAACAGAGGTTCCTGAAAGTATTCGACTTTTGTTGTGTTGTTGTTGTTGGCGCGCACTGTTTATTTGTTTGTAGTTGCGTTGTTTGTTGTTGTTTTTGTGGTTGTGGTTGTTGTTTACTGTTGTCCGTTGCATTCCTACAAAAACTTCCAAGAGAAATAGAGCTGAACCTTTGTTGACAATCGATTAGACGGGGTTTGGGCTTTGCTATGTGTAGAACGAAAATAAGTGTTTGGAGAACATTTACCATACAGACAATAAATTGAACACATTATTAGAGGTGGAGCTAGCACATATGTACATACTTATCTCGTGCGACTTTAGCGATTTTACATTTAACTAGATTGGGTGTTATATTTAACGGTTTTTTGAAGTATGATCTGCAATTTGAGTACCACCTTTGAGCATCTTTAGCAAGATCAGTATTGGTGTAAGGAGATATTCAGATATAGCGTTGACTATTACAAAGAGAGGTATTTGAAAATTTTAAGATGTTGAAAACCATTTACTTTATAGTCTAGCCTTATAACCACATCTAAATATATTTACAATGGAACAGCGTAGAGAAGCAATAGAAAAGGTTGGAAACAAATAGCACTACGAAAAAAGATGATAGAACCAGTGAACCTCCAGTAAGATGACGTACTTATAATCTTCTACATATCAGATATGCACCATCTCTATAGATCCGTTTATAATCTTACAGAATCTGCTTAGCGTATGAATGTAATTGATACCATCCATTAACTCTAGTCCTCAGAGCGCTCGTGGAAAAATTGGTTAGACGAGAATAGCAACTGCTTGTGAGGCTCATACGAATGCTTCGGGTTCTAGCGATCCATAAGAATACGAAAATAAAATAGTAAATAAGTTCAAAGAAAGCTTTGAGTGAATCAAGAAATAATACTAATAACCAAGAAATGTGAAAATAATATGGCAAATAAATTGGAATAAGTATATTATATCTAATATATACTGTATATAATATCTGGGTATTTGCTTTGAAATATCGGAAACAAAAACAAAAACATATAAAAAAGTCAAAAGAGCACATAAGAGGCAAACAATAGTAAGAGCACTACAACTGAAGAAAAGACAGTGTATTATGATAATATTTCGCACAAGATCAAATTGTTAAGCGAAGTCATCGCTCACTTATGTAAAGCTTATTCAGAACACGATATTTATGGGCAAAAATCTACCATGATTTTTTCTGTAAAGAATTATGTATGCAAATGTAAATTATTCCCATGCACCCTGTATATTATTACTGAATTCAACTAGTTTTAATTTAATAAATATTATTATTATTGTTATTGATATTAATTTATTTTGTTTTGGTTAGAAGTGATTACAACTAGACGACAACATCCATTAGCAATGACGTGAAATTGACAACAACTGCACTTACCATCGGAATTCTTTTTCAAAACACTTGTTTCTACCACCGAATCTTCACTAAAACAGGGATCTAAAGTTTTGCCATTTTGTATTATTTCTGGAAATGTACAGAAGAAGGCAGCAGAAAGTAATAAAACAAATCAACAAAACGGTACTGTGGAACAAAGTGGCAACAAATAAGTATGTTGAAAACGATAACAAACGAAAAATAAACGAAGAAACCATAAACAAAGTACGAAAGTCAAAAACTATAACGCATGTGAAATATGCAACAAATACTATATTTTCATGACATTAACAACAACAACATTAGTGACACGAGTGCGTACGAATTAACGAATACTACGAATTTCAATTGTGTCGCAACGTTATTTGAGTGGGTGCGCTGAAATGCGGCGATAACCCGAAACACTGCTGTTGCAACCCTGCATAACTGACATTGCAAATTGTTTACTAACAATACAGTTATTTTTTAATAAAATGTTTAAGTCTTTTTAAAGTTGCAAATATAAATTTGTGAAATAAAACAATCGGAACGAATGACAGCGTCTAGTTGTAAAAAAAAAACACAGTTGGTACACGTTGTTTATGATGAGTTATGCGTATAGAATATGAGTGAGTATAATGAATACTTTGAGTATGAGTATAGAATATGAGTGAGTATAATGAATACTTTGAGTATGCGTATAGAATATGTGTGAGTATAATGAATACTTTGAGTATGCGTATAGAATATGTGTGAGTATAATGAATACTTTAGGTACATACGTGTAGTACTCAGTCGATTTCTATGTGGTGTTTCATAATGAATTTTTAGTTAGACGCGATTTGAAGTGTGAAAATATATGTACATATGTATGAAAGTTAATAAGGGTCTTTATGAATTTTCGATTTTTGTTTTGTTGATGCTGTATGACATATGTATGTATGCATTAATTGCTGTTGTTGGTTTAGTGGTGCAAGCAGGTGTTTTGATCTTTAACATACATATGTAGTACGTTTCGGTTAGTAGCTTTTTAACTAGCAACTGCAACTAAAACATACCCAAATTCTCCACAGATGTGTTAATCTCTCGCATGGTACGCGTATATTTGGTGATCTTTGACGGGCCTTGCGGTATAATGGTGTTCACCTCGCGCGGTGGCATATTCTGGCTGCGATGCCGTCTTATTGTTGGGAGACGTGTTACGAATGAGGCATTGTGCTTAAAGCTAGATGAAGCTCGTCTAAATTGATAGAAAAATATACATACATACATACATACGTACATAGAGTCGGTAGTAGGAAGTAGGCACTACATACATACATACAGACATAAATAGGTTTTTTGTTTTGATGATTTTTTTATTTTAGAGTGAGTTAGTAACATTGACATTTGTTACAGAGACTACACTAGTGACTACAAAGTATATTATTTTCTTCATTATTACTTCTAGTGTTATGTTTTATAGTATGTATCGATTATTGACATTAGCCGTACACATTTAGACATGTTTGTAATTATTTTTTTCTTTTGTTGGAAATATGCTTGTATCTATGCTAATGCGCTAGCTAAACATGTTTGTATGTATTACATAGAGTTCTAGGCGCCTTAGCCAAGTGTGTTCATGTGTTTTGTATGGGGGGTCTTGAGGCAAATCGGTTATGTTCTATGGCACTTATGTATGTAGCTAGTGGGTACATGTGTTCAAGTAGTGTACGCTGAGTTTGGTGTGTTCATAGGTGTAGATAGTAGAATATGCAATATTTTTTTTTTACCTATATTCACTTAAATTCTTAAATAATCTATCCCAATATTCAGAACTGTAAAAACAAAATAGATATAAAAATATATATACACAATTGTAGTTATTTGCTTAAACCCATTGGAGTAGAAATTAATGCCAAACAAATCAATAAAAGTTTGGTGTAATTAAATTTGTTACAACATTTTTATTTTGTTTCATGAACAAATGTCGTTTGTAAGGTAAGTATTTCGGTACAGTGTAAACGTGCCGTAAGAGTGTTGCGTACAGTGGCGTGTAGGAAAATTGCTGCGCACAAGTTAAGCATATCGGTGGATTGTGTTGGTACTGTGCTGCCTTGGCTGTGCTAACGGTGTTGTGTGGAAACGTGTTGCTTGTGCCGAGAGGAACGCATTTAATTAAATTTTTCTTTGCGTTTTTTTCAGAGCTTTAAAGCGCTCCCAATAGAGTTATTACGTAGGTACATATAGGTAATTTTCGCCAGCAATACTACAAATAAGTTTCCGTTTAATTAAGGAAAGTATGTTGACAGTTTCTAAAGCGTTTAAGCGACAGTCTGGAGCATGCTCACATAAATATGCACTCACTAGTTAATCTAAGCCTAAAAAGCTGTTTTTGCTATTTTTATAATTTTTTTTTAGTTTTGTAGAAAACTTTAGTCTAGTTTTTGTTTATATATTTAATTGTGTTGTGTTGTTTACTTACGAGGTGGGCGGACTTGGTAAAGGCACTTCGTGTACTTTCCAGGTGGCGATCGATATTGAATGTTCGTCCGCGGCATAGCAGCGCCAAACGGCCTGTATGAGCGTGGCGGCCGGCTGTCGTCGCCGTATCATGTGCTTTTGCCGTTGCTGCTGCTGCACTTTCAAGGCGAAACCGCTGCCAAGAATGCCCTAAAAATACATATATTATATATGTACATATATACAGCATATAGTATATGTGCACACAAAATACATATAGATTGGGCACATGTGTAATGATTGACATACGCACAGAAAGACGCTAAAAATATTTGTACTTGTAAAATGCTCAAACTAAATTGTTCAAGTACAAACGCTAAATATTTTTTAATGATAAGGGCAGTAAGTTGATGCTGTCGCACAATGTCAAGTGTGCGCTTGTAATTGTTTTATATGTAAACTTCTTGGTTTTTTTTATTTTATAGACTTAAATAGTACAAACGAATTAGAAATCTAAATAAATGAATCAAAAATAATCACGATTTTATTTTAATAAAATCTTATACTGTGGACTTTGCCTTATAACCCTAATCTTGGTATCATTTATTCATTTTATTTAACAATAACTTTTAATTAGTATGAACTGAAGAAACCTATATTTTCTTAAAAATTCCGCAAGTTGTAGAACTCTTCTTCGTCTTCTACGTGACAGAATATATGATGTGTGCTCAAAAAACAACGCAAACAAGTAAGGAAGGGCTAAGATCCGGTGTAACCGAACATTTTATACTCTCGCAATTTATTGATGTAATTTTATAAAGATAACACAATTCGAAAATCATCATAAATAGTATAAGGGGACTGAGGTAATTCCTAAACCGATTTCACTCGTTTTCACCACCAAGATACAATGTATCGAAGACTATACCCTCACTTAATTTAATATTACTTATAATTAGGTATATGGGATCTGGGGGAAGTTATGACCCGATTTTTACCATTTCAGGTACAGAGAGAAACTGTTATAAGAAAAAAAATTCAGAGGGAATGAATTACATAAAAATATCTGAGGGATTTACCTATATTTTCGGTGAAAAATTACCATTAGGCACTGAGTTCTTCATGTTTGATATCAGGTGCCTAGAAAAGTCATGGTTCGATTTTGACATTTTTTCCACAGGTGATGTCACAGCTCAAATACAGTATTTGTGTAATGTTTTATTCCGCTATCTTCATTTGTTCCTAATGTATATATGTATTATAAAGTGAACGAGTCAAAAGAATTCAAAATTGAGTTATATGGGAAGTAGACGTAGTTGTGAACCATATTCCACCCGTGTCATCAGGGTGTCAAGAAAGTGTTATATACCGAATTTCATTGAAATCGGTCGAATAGTTTTTGAGATATGGTTTTTGACCCATAAGTGGGCGACGCCACGCCCATTTGCCATTTTGTAAAGAAATCGAAGTGTAGCTTTCATCTGCCATTTCTTATGTGAAATTTTGTGTTTCTGACGTTTTTGGTTAGTGAGTTAACCCACTTTTAGTAATTTTCAACCTAACCTTTGTATGGGAGGTGGGCGTGGTTATTATCCGATTTCTTTCATTTTTGGGCTGTATAAGGGAATCGCTAAAATAAACGACTGCAGAAAGTTTGGTTTATATAGCTTTATTCAGCCCACTTTTCTAAAAAAATAACATCCAAATGTGCCCCTCCCTAATGGGATCCTATGTTCCAAATTTCATTTTCATAACATTATTTATGGCTTAGTTATGACACTGTATAGGTTTTCGGTTTCCGTCATTTTGTGGGCGTGGCAGTGGACCGATTTTGCCCATTTTCGAAAGCAACCTCCTCAGGGTGCCAAGGAACATATGTTCAAGTTTCATTAAGATATCTTTTTTTTTACTCAAGTTATCGCTTGCACGGACAGACGGACGGACAGACATCCGGATTTCAAATCCACTCGTCATCCTGATCATTTATGTATATATAACCCCATATCTAACTCTTATATTTCTTGGTGACACAAACAACCGTTATGTGAACAAAACTATTATACTCTGTGCAACAGGTTGCGAGAGTATAAAAATTTACTCATTCGTCTACATTAATATTTTCATCTTCAAAATAGCGCCTTTTCCAATCATCGAAACAATTCTCAAACTCAAATTTTGGGGTAGCCTTTGGATCTTTCAGCGGTTTTCGTATGCTTCTAAAACGACGACCATTTAGGGTTGTCTTTAATTTTGGAAATAGGAAAAGTCTGACGAATATGGAGGCTGAAGCATCGTTACAGCATTATTTTTGGCCAATAATTCACGAACAAGCAACGAAGTATGAGCTTCTAACAAACGAAAAGCATCAAGCTTTTAAAAATACGTCTAACCTTAGCTATAGACAAAGTAGTGAGTTTCCGTTATTTTTTGAACACATTCCGTATACCAAGATTGTTTATCGTTCATAAATTATTTACCTAATCATTATTAAGACCTGATTTTGTAGAATTTTACAGTTATTGTGTTTTATATATTACAATTTTTGGACTTACCGCTGGCAATGCAAAGAACGAAATGCCCAATAACGCGCAGAAGGACGCAATCAATTTGCCCTGCCACGTCTCAGGCACCATATCACCATAGCCCACTGTACACAGAGTGATCTGAAGTCAAGAAATGTATATATTTAGCAAATTGCTATTTAAATATTTATAAAAATAGATAATTTTACTTACTACACCCCACCATAACGCCTGTGCGAAATTACTGAATTTTTTATTAACATCCTTTTCCATTAAATAAACGAGGAATGATGCAAATATTAGTCCTAAGAAACCTATATACATTGTCGTTATGAGTTCCTGCGAAGAAGAGGGTGAGTAATAATAAAGATATTAAAAAATAATAATTAATAAAATATTATTTTTTTTTTTTTAACAATTCGAAATAATTTAAATTATTCGCATTTACAATAAAAAATCGTAAAAACTTTACCTGTCTATGTGCGTAAACGACGCTGCCCAGCAACTTCCACGTGCCGCCTCGACGATCCATGCGCACCATGCGCAGTATTTGAAAGAAGCGCAGCCCCCGAAGTGCACTTGTTGCGAACACCTGACCAGAGGTGCCCATGCCCAACACCACCGACGAGGCGGCTATCGTGATAATATCTGCAAAGTGCAAACGGAAAACAGCAAAAAACAAGCAAAAGGATATGAATTAATTAGCGGGGTTTTTTTCATGTGTTGGCTTAATTTAGGATGACACAGTTGGTGTTTGACTTGCCTATAATACAAAAGGGTCGTTTCACGAATTTCAGACGTCCCACACATCCTTGATAACGTGAACGACAGCCGGATGACCACAGCCTGTGTGTTGTTGTTGAGTTCATTGTTGTTTATGGGATGGCCGCCGGGAAGCATGCGGTATATGGAGAAAAAGAGAATGAAATAAATATGCATAAAATACGCTTGTTGTATAGAAGTAAGCTATTATATTAATTAATTTTTGCATATTTTTTTTTGTATTTGTATTTTTATTATTGTAGAATAGCGCATATTTATAAGGATTTGTGGGCGCTTGAAATGATTGTTGACAGTGGTGGGCGCAGTTTACTTTATAACACTAATGCATAATAATATTTTGTTATAGTTGTTGTTGCTATTCTACAACTGCACTCGTTATGTAATCGATCTTCGCCAACACATCCTTCATAGTTGGACACACCTGTGGCAACGTGAGGCACTCATATTCATCAAATAAGCGTTGATAAGCATAACTTCCTGGAGCTTTACAAGCTAATTAATTTGTGTGTGGCGAGAAAGCGGAAAACTTAGCTATTTCTGTATACCAACGAATTGGGTCAAGGTCGAAAATAGTTCCTGAGGGAATATCACATACCTTGGTATATTTTATATTCGTTACAGTAGACTATCTTGCTTCAAAAGCAAAAAAAGTTCGATGTACACTCCTTATTTAAAGGGAATAAAGAATTATGTTTCACGATTTCGGGATTTACATATTGACGGACCTTAAAGTATGGTCAATGTAAATACCAATAAAACCATCGTAATGTCTCATTATAATATCAATAAAATAGAATCCCTAAAAGTGACAAGTCGACAAAGTGATTTGGGACTGACACAAATTACCTAAAAAGTAATACGGAACATTGTGATACTTCAGATATATTCGATATAGAGTCAATATAAGATTGAAAATTTTCTCTAATACCTATAGACATTTACAGAAATGTTGACGAATTTTAACGTAACTTGATTGAGAAATTGAGTTTGGCTATTTATTTTATTTATGACTATTAAGTGGGAACAATGGAACAATTATCTTTTTATAGTTTGCTATTTTTAGTTGTCACGATGATTACTTAGATGCTGTCTCTGATTATTGAGTATAACAGTATAATTACTTGTAAATTTTCAATAAAAATAGTGACTCACCTGAAGCAGAACTCCAACGAAAACCAAATTACAACTAATATCTCCATACGAAATAGTATATAAATTGCATCTTTCTCATACTCCTCGATCGTAGAGAAGACGCTTAAAGCTAAGCAAGTGAATACCATAAAAAACCTATGAACCAAGAGAGAGAGAGATAAAAAATACGATTTTAAACAAAAATACGCTCGGGACTTCCAGTATATTTACACAGTACTCAAGTATGTAAGATTTGGAGTATATGTATCGTATATAAGTTTTCATTGATATAGCAATACAATTTGATTAACGGCATAGCGTAATTTATTCAAGGCATGACGCTTGGCAAGGAAAATGCCAACCAAAATATATTGAAATACAAATAAAATGAAAACAATAGACACAAAACACATGATTCGAATTGAATTATGATGAGACTTACACCATGATGTGATACAAAACAGCAGGCAGGCCGCGTGGTCGCTCTAAAAAATTATATACACGACTCTGTAACCGCCTATAACGGGCGTCACGGCGTGTGCCGCGATTGTAGGTCAGCGGCTTCCCTATGAGTGACATTCGCGGTCGAAGATGTCCGTTCGCTGGGTACTTACTATAGTTGGACTTACATGATCTGCAAATAATAACATCAAGAAATATTTAAACATTACAATAAACCGTTATTTGAGACATAAATTTATGGTTTATGGCGATAGTATGTTTCATCATGCAACATTCATACAAATCCATGGAGTATCCTTTGAAGAGTTTCGCTTGATTCCAATGAAAACGTTTTTCATAGAAAATAATGCACTCATTGTCGGGATCCATATCTCCACACTGATAACTTCACCAACAACAACCACTACAGCAACAGTAAAAATATGATCACTACTAATTACAACCGCGCTATGCGGTGAATGCAACTCCGACGCATTCGACTGCCTGTGCGCGACTTGAAAGCTACGACTCAGGCTGAGCCAAGCTTGGCATTTAGCTACTCATAATACAATACATTATTTGACAGTTATTTACCTTAAAATGCAAGTGTTAAATGGCGAGTAAATTCAAATCGCTCGTAAAGCAAATAAGCCCAGTTTAAAAAGCACCAAAAACAATCGCGCAATTGTTGGAATATTAAAATTTGTTTTTTATTTTTTTCTCGTCTTTTTTAAAGTTAAGCGATTTGCATGCACTTGTAGACTTTTGCCAAATTGTTGCTGGAGCTCATTAGTCACGCACCTCATCAGTGTGCGTCGTCTGATGGCGACTAACCGTTTGGGAATAGTAATTTTTTTCGTATCTAATGGAACGTGCAAATTTAAGTTTACAACTCAATTAACACCTTCGAGTTGGAAGCGACGAGGCCGTTTGGGGGATGACGCTCACTGTTTTCTGCTTTTACACTTACAAAAGTGCCGAAGTTGTCGTTTGTCGGAGAAGGTGTGTTAGCATGCAGATAAGATTTTGTTGGGATTTTGCTAAGATAAGCGGGAAGTGAGAAGAAATAGATAAATTGTGATCATTACAAATGTCTATTCGTATGTATAGTATTTGGAGTTGCTAATATTTACTTAAAGCCATTATTTGAATGTGACAGAGTTGCCATGTATTTAGTTTTGAAGTATATATAGGTGAGGATTATTCATTAATCGGAAGATATTATAATTAAAATTAAAGTATTAGTAACTTAAATTCTACCTGCACCCAAACAAACAGGTCCATCAACTTTTTTGTGGATAGCCAAGCCGCGATTAAGGCTATCCGCTACGCCAATACAAAGTCTCAATGTGTCAGATCATGCAAAGAGGCAATTAATAGATTAGCGGGAGAAAACTCAGTTAGAATTATCTGAGTATAGGTATAGAAGGAAACGAAAAGTCAGATGAGTTGGCTCGCTCAGGAGCAGCTGGGAACACAGTTCCCTTAAACTGCCCCAGACATTTCAGTTCTCTCAAGCAATGGATGCTAGGGGAACATCTCAGGTCCTGGAACAAGTGCAACACGAGTCGTACCACAAAGCTACCATGGGGGAGTGTTGACACTGGACGGAGAAAAATTCTTACTTTAAGCAAAAGATAACTCAGCTGTATCACAGGGGTCATCACGGGGCACCTACCTCTAAGAGGCCACCTGCAGAGACTTGGCATAGCAGAATCGGCTGAATGCAGGGCGTGCGCGGAAGATGATGAGACACTAGAGAATTATCTCTGCGAATGCTCGGCCTTCTGTCGGTTAAGAAGAGATACCTTCCAAGGTAACGAATATCTAATCTGAGAGAAATTGGGCAGCAGGGATGTAATAAACTCAGAAGCTTCGTTAAATCGACCGAGTTGTTCAGGTGACGCTTATCAGGGTACCTTCGAGGGAGTACAATGGGCCTAATAATGGCCTAAGTGCGGCCGCTTGCGGTCAGGCTCTTTTCGCCTCCATTTTCAACCAACCAACCAATATAAATTTTGGATTGATTTTGATATTATTTTTTAGCGAACTCCTTTAGATAATTTTTTTGTTCCGATTGTATACTCATAAATTTTTACCAGATTAACTTTTTCTATGTTCGCTGGTGTATTATATAACTCTAAAACTCTGCTTTATTTTTTATTTAAACAATTTCTTCAATATTTCATCTTTCATGACTGTTTTAAATTCAGTTTAATGCCCAATTCTATTAGAATTACTTCAAAATATCTCAAACTACATATTTAATTCTTTTTCACACGGCAACTCAGTGTTAATTTGTTATTGTGCTTTCTGTATTTATTTAGAAATACTTAAACAAACAGATAATTTGCTAATTATGTATGTATTTGTTTACGGCGTTTATCAATTGTTTTGTGTAGTTTCTCTTTTCACTGGAAATTGTTAATTTTCCGTCCTTTTCCAATTGGTGTTAATCTTATTAGTTTTATGATAACTGTATTATAACAAAACAATATAATTAGTTACCTGTTGGAAATATGTTTATTCGAAATTCGGTTCATAATGAGATTTATACATATCTCTACTATTTGTATTCAATTATAGCAAATTTTCCATTTCCAGACCTCCATCAAGAAAATTTTTTAAACGAGGAACGCACAGGAGAACATATTCTTGACTATTTAAGAAGAACATATTTATAACTTTTTAATTAGTGTTCCTTGAAATGTCAGTATACATACATTAACAAATCGTCATACAAATACTTTCAGTGGAATAACGTTTAAAATTAACGGACCCTCAAATGAATACATAAAATTGGTGTATTTGGTGGGAGGAAATTATTAAAGATTCTCTCTAGACTTCCTTCTAATCCTAATTAATTCCTAACTGGTTGGGTTTACGTGTCAAAGACACTATTACCCCATAGCTGTGGCTTTATAAGACACAGTTGCAGTTAATTGTACTAATAACGCTAAAATATCAACTAAACAGCATTCTCTGAATATACACCCAATATCACAGATACAAAATATAAAAATAATAAACTGTTGCGAATTCAATTTTGTGGTCATTGAAAATACTAATGATCGTAAAATAAAAGTTACGAGTATCACAATTCGATTATCATATGCGTATTCACATTATTATGCTCACAATGAAGAAGCGCATTGCCATAAAAATGCGGCCTCAATGAACGTGCCAGCTCTATTTCACACATACCTTTGTTTGCGTGAATGTATTTATTGTATCTAATTACCTTTGAAATCCCTGTAGGAAACTTGAGATAAGATAACTAGACGGTTAAAGTATATGTATTAATATAAAGCGATAATATTTTATATTTTCTTTGAAATTGGTCTAACGAAATAAATTCAAATTTGATTTTATTTATATTTTTAAATATATAATAAAATAGTTAATAATATTTTCCATTTATTTTCTTTTATTATTTATTCCGCTATATTTTTTTGGCTTCTAAATTTTCCTACAGGGTTGCATCTAACAATTATAGCGCTAATAAGTGCAGCATTGATTGAAAATTACTACACGCATTTCGTAATACCCTACATAAATTGCATATATTGTCTTTGTTAGAACAACACATATGCCTGCAACGCCTAATTAATCTGCCATCAGCAAAGAATCATTATTGACAAACAAAGAATCGAACAAGTTGAAGAGCACCCACTCACTCACGCCATAATTATCCAGTTCAACGTATGTATGCATGTAGTAACAAAGAAGACGGAATTAACTCTGTTTATTGCCTTACTAGTATGGTCATTGCTCGTGAGCGCCACTGCCCGCACCCCCTGCACCCATTGCGGCAGCGCTACGCCTCTTAAATGCGCACGATCGACGGCTAAAATGTTGCGCAAATCAGTTTCTGCAATTGATCAATTATGCGCAGCAATAAAAAAAACAGCCAACAAAGAAATAAAAAATAATAGTTTCAATTTTCAATTTTTTATTTTATTATTATTTATTATAGTATATATTATACATACGCATGCGTACATACAGACGTGCACATATCTAGGTATGTATGTACGCATATATTAATTCATATAGCACGCTTGTGTACCACAGCAGTTTGTTTCGTAAATAGCGCTTTGTTTTTGTTTTTTGTTTTTTGTTTTTATTTTTGTTTCTGTTTCCATTCCGTTTTAAATACAAGGTACCTTTAAAACTACATACTCGTATATTAACTTTACAAAATATTTACATTGTCCTATATAATTAAAAGCATCGCATCATATTCAGCTGCAATCAAGTCGTTAAGTGTATTTATGTTTGCGTGTGTGTGTATGTGATAGTATATTTAGAATACGTCAACTGAGCTTATTTCTTCTCATCGATAATGATTTCATCACCCGCTTGTATATTATAACTGTACAAACGCTTATTGGGATATTTCATTAATTCCGGCCCGAACTCCTTGAAATCTTGATCGACATAATACAAACGCATCTTATTTGCTGGCAAATCGATCAGCTTCTCCAGTCGCGTCTTCAAATCGCCCACAGTGCAGTAGACGTCGAGCAGGCGCGTTTCCGTCTTATCCTTATATGTAATGAATACTTTTAGGCGTTTCTCAGGCTTAAGATTTATGTTAACTAACGGATCTAATTTGCCATGTTTGGCCAGCAATTCGTCATAACGCTTCGGACGTTCCCACTCGGGCTTATCCATGTAGTGGCGTATGAAAGCGCGCTCCGCATCTTCGCGCTCGTCGGCGCTGATCACGCCACCGCCGTTAAGTAGACTTACGTTCGGCAAACGCGCAATTAACAGCTGACGACGTTCGTGTTCGGTGCACTCGAGTCGTTCCCACAGCGGCCAATTCTTGACGCGTAAATTGTGCAATTTCGGAAATTTCGCAATCTGATCTATGTCATCCCAGGCGCTTATGTTCGAGTAGCTGAGATTGAGAAATTGCAGATTGTGGAAATGCTTGTGCGGACATTCCGTTTTATTGGACATTTCGACGTCTTCCTCGCACACGGTCGGGCAGTCATTGTTGTTGGCAGCACTCGCACCCGCTGCCTCACCCGCATCAGCTTGAATCGCCTTGATGGGACAGTCGGCGAGCACCAGATTCTCGAGGCTGGGAAATACGCGACCCAAACGACAGATTTCGAGCCAACTTTCTACAGGATTGCCGGTGAAATGTAGTGTTTTCAACTTTCGATGTGGTTGTATGCGCTTACACCGCGGTTCGTTGTAACTGCCTGTGGGTGAAGTTGGTGTGGGTGGTGGTGTCGCTGGTGTTTCTGTTTCGGTTTGTGTTTCTATTATTGTTGTTTCGGCTGTTGTTGCATTTGCGGGGGTTAATTTGTCTGAGTCACTATGTTTGTTGTCGTTACGCTCGTTACGCTCGTTGCACTCGGTTACCTCGTCGTCAACGACAGCATGCGCCTCTTTGACGGCAACATCATCCTCGCGCTCATTACCACCACCACCACCACCACCAACAGCAACACTCGCGCACTCAATTGAATCGATAAGCACTTCTTTGTAGTCATTCAAACTGAGATGTAATTCCTCTAACAATGGCAAATTATCCAACAACACTTCAACACATGGCCAATCCAGGTATGTGCCATTCAACACCATGCTCCTTAAACTGTTCGTGGGTAGGGTGGTTGGATTGCAAATGGGGCCGACCAGATGGTTTTTGCTCAAATTGAGAAACTCCACTCGCGGCATATGTTCGAGTATGTGGAAGACCTCTTGCCAGTCGTGCAGCTTATTCTGTGCCAGATCTAGCTCACGCACGCGGCGACATTTCTCTTTTATGGCTTCGAAATCGCCCGCACAGTCAATGTCACAGTCGTTCAATACCAACAACTCGGGCACGCAGACCAACGGTGGCAGACGTGGTATATAAATGGATATGAGACTCTTTTCTGTTTCAGCAGCTGCATCGTCGTCGTTTAGATTCTCTAATTGACAATCGGTGAAATATTTCCGTTCCAACGCTTCCAGTAGTGATGGCATATTGCTGACGTTCCGTATCCGTTAAACAAAGGCCTCTACGTCTAATGCTACGAAAATTAGTATAAAAGCTCCTACGGCTATGACTACCGCTAATGTGATGGCTACGACTGCGACTAACAGTGCAAGCACTGCTCTTCCTGTTCCAGCGGCTGTGGCTGCTGTTGCTGCTGCTCTGACTCCGACACCACCTCCGTACGCTTCCGCGCCTGCATGCACTCGCTCCGACAGCGACGACGACGATATCGATACCGACACCGACCACTATGTACGTTGAATCGTGGACACTTGAATTTTGGTACATATGAGCGAAATGCATTCGTGGGCACTCGCTGTAAGGCGAAGGCAATTGCTTTGCTGCTTGCTGGATTGTTTTATAACTTTTTCGTTCGTTTTTCACTTTACGCTTTGTGTTGGAACTGCACTCGAAAATCCCTTTTCGCCTGTTTTGTGTATGTATTTCACAGATTTTTATTGCGTTTAATATTTTTTCACTTTTTTCCTTCAATTGTTTTGCTTCGGTAGCGTTCTGTTTATTCACATATTTTTTTTGTTTTATTCGCTTTTCATTTCTTCAACCAAATGCAATGTACGTGATTATTGTATGTGACGTAATTTTCATCGACAATTGTAAAAGTGAAATTATAAAAAAAATTGAATATAATTTCTATTGCGCACTAAATTAATTTTGTAATGTTTTGAACAAAGAAAACAAATGCAGACTAAATTGCTGCGCGCTGCTGCCTTCACTGGTTCACTGGCTCACTGACTGTTTGGTGCCTGCTGCTGTGGCTGCTAATACACCAGTCACTGCTGTTTTCTGTTTATTGTTATTGTTTTGTTGTTGTAATCATATTACAGCTCTCCGCTCGCCACCCCCAGATATTCTACAAATGACGACGTGTGCTACTCGCTGAGCGTTTCGCATTTTCATTCACTCAGCTCAGCTGAGCGGGCGAGAGAACACACGTAAATTGTCTGTATTCTGGCTTTTTGTGTAGGTCGTTCGTTGGTTGTTTGACTGGCTGGCTGTTTAGAGCACAGGGGCGCCACAACCACCTCAGCGGTTGTGGAACTTAGAAAATCAGTGGCGCCGTGCCAGTGCCAAAGAATGTAAGATGTACTGCAAACAAAGAAAATATTGAACGAGTTTGTTGGGTAGAGTATGACAGAAGTAGAGAATAGTGAACTTTGGGGGTTGGTAGACAAAAGTAAAAATATTTTGAAAGATTTTTAAACCAATTTTAATATTAAATACTGTGGAAATGTATGTATATCTTCAGAATGGTATTATTAATAACAGTTATCGTTATAAGTTAATGGCCTGAAGCACTGTTTAAAAATAGGCTTAGTCTATTCCATATTGATCTGATGCGAGACTCAAAAATCGATTTGCTTTTTTCATAAATTTCTTTATTAACATGTCTAGAATACGGTAGTGAAGTGATTTTTAAAAAATCGAAAGTCGAAGGAATGACCCCCTTAAAATAACTCTATATAATTATGCTATACGATAAATTATATCATGTTCATATAATAAATGGTTAGGCAGTTGACCTAAAGTATGCTTAAGTGGTTCAATTATTTTTCCAATTTTTTTAAAGGTCAAAAGCAAGATTTCTGTGATTTTTGCCTTAAGGTGTCTTATATGTGTAGGCCTAAAAGACACACACGAGCTGTAATTGCTGCGTGCATTCGCATTTATTTCTGTAAATTCATTGAAAACGAAACTGTGTGACGACCTTCAGGCCAAGAATAAACATAATCTAGATACGAGAAATCGAAAGGAGTATCCGAGCAAACAAAAGAAAATATAAAGACACGACAACATATAATAGCTGTGGGTGTAAAATTTAAACTCATAGACGCAATACTTAAATACATACATTAAAGAGAACATTGCAAAGTCAAAATATACATACATGTGTTTACTATAAAGAACAGTTGATGTCATCATTAAACGATCGCCAGCTAAATATGCCTATGACTTGCGTGCCAATAGTCAAGTGCATCTGATGGAAAATTATATAAAAACTGATATTTTAATCTGTAGTCTCTAAAAATAGACGCATACGTAAAGTAGTTGATGTAACTGTGGCGCTCCGGCAGTCGTGTGGCGCCTTAACTAAGTATCACTAAATACGCCACCGTTTGAAAACTAGTTGGAAAAGCAGTTATGGAGCAGCATTGTATTAGTCATCTGAGACTAGTAAACGAACGCAGTTACGAATGACGTTTGAGAGAATGAAAAATCGTTAGTTTGATGAAGCGAAATGCATACATATGCCCATTCGTTCAAATACAATTGCGAACTCTTGCAGAATAGTTAGAAATATAAACATTAAATGCACCTCACCGCACAAACACGATGCCCAGACAAAGCCACCTAATTCCCACAATTTATAATTCATTTGCGGCTGCTTATATAGCACATATGCATGTATGTTTGGGTGTTTGTATGTGTGCTTGTAGCTAAATGCATCGCCTCAATTGACAAGATAGCGCTTCAATTGTTCTATATACACATACACGCGTCATATATCAGTGTATACTATATTAACTAAATTAGAAATAATATTTTCTTTAGCATTTTGTAAAATTGCTTTTATCGCCTGCAAGTCAATTTCAATTGTTTTGAAATTCGTAAGTATCTACCTGGTATCTCTGAAGTACTTGCCATTTATTTATTGACTTGAGCGCATCTACTTACATACTATATGAGTATATAATCTCTCTCGCCAATGCAAAATTACGACTTTTGTTTATGTTTACTCGCATGAGTTGCTGTGACCCATTAGAAAGAAAGCTTTGGCTCTCTACTTGTTGTTATTATTCTTCTTTCTATTCACCATTGAGTATACATATGTATATGTTTTGGAGCAGCAATAGTAGCAGTAGTGGCGCTGAAGCTTTTTAACAGCTGATTCACGAAAGCACATGTAAAGTGGAAACTTTTGCATTTGGCCGCCAATTCGTGCGCACAGTGGCGCAGTTTGGGTATGTAAATAGTTATTTATTTATTTTTCTTATTTGTATATATTAATAATGCAGCTGTAGTAATAATTAAAATGATTTTAATATGTTTACGATAATCGGAATTTTAATGTTCGTTTTACATACTCTGCACCGATATAATCTTTATAAAGTAAATAAACAAAAATTATAAATTTTAGTTTTTAATGATACCATAATTTTTTTTTGGAAATTACTTGTTGCACCAGACATTGTGTGCAGCCTGATGTTTGTTTATTTAAGCCAACAATTTATTTAAAATATAAATAATTAATTATTGCGATATTGTAAACTTTTATGACGTAATAAGTGTATACAATATAAATATTCACAATTAATGAATAAGTACAACAAAAAGTTATTATCCATTAACTTACACTGTAAAACACTCGGGGGTATTGTACAAAACTATTTATTTCCTGTAATAATTAAAAAATGTGTATTCTCCGATTTTCTAAGTTAGCTTCCAAAAGCGAAATAAATATGTATTTGCTTTCTAAGTTCGAAGGTCAACTAAACAAAATTAATTAATTACAGGAGATAGTTACTAAAAAATCCAAGACTAAATTTTCTTCCTTTTTCAGTGGTGTATACAATTTTTCGACCAAGCTTATCTGTAATTATGGCTCAAAGTTGGATTCTCGAAAAATACAAAAACTTTATATTTCGAAATTTACTGAGCCAATTTTTGAAAATTGATATGGCTTTAAATGTGTTTCAGCGAACTTTTTCCTGGTATGCGTGTTTATATAATTTCAGTATAAATCATTATTTTGCTTTGAAATTAGTTGAAAAAGCTAACATTTAGATTCGGTAAGCTTTCTTGGATGGATATCAACCTAAACCTAACAAGTAAGGAAAGGCTAAGTTCGGGTGCAACCGAACATTTTATACTCTGGCAATTTATTGATATATTTCTATTAAGATAATACACAATTTGACCCATTTTGAAAATCCTATAATTAGGTATATGAGAGCTAGGGGAAGTGTTGACTCGATTTTAACCATTTATGGTACAACGACACACTATTAGAAGAAAAATATTTCCTCTGAATTAAATTAAGATACCTGAGAGATTTACCGAAATTTTCGGTGAAAAATTACCATGGGGCACTGAATTCTTCATACTCGATATTCGGGGCTTCGAAAATGTATAGTCCGATTTCGACAATTTTTTCACAAGTGATGCCACAGATCATATTATACAGTATTTGTGTAAAGTTTTATTTCGCTATCTTCATTGGTTCCTTATGTATATATTATAAAGTGAAGGAATAAGATGGAGCTCAAAATTGAGTTACATGGGAAGTTGCCGTGGTTGTTAACCGATTTCATGCATTTTTCATACGTGTCATCAGGGTGTCAAGAAAATGTTATATACCGAATTTCATTCGAATCGGTCGAGTAGTTCTTGAGGTATGGTTTTTGACCCATAAGTGGGCGATGCCACGTCCATTTTCTATTTTGTAAAAAAATCTGAGTGCAGCTTCCTTCTGCAATTTTTCTGTAAAATACAGTGTTTCTAACTTTTTTGTTAGTGAGATAACCCACTTTTAGTCATTTTCAACATAACCTTTGTATGGGAGGTGGGCGTGGTTATTATCCGATTTCAACTATTTTCTTGGTGTGTGGTGGGGTACGTAAGAGAACCGACTGCAGAAAGTTTGGTTTATATAGCTTTATTGCTTTGTGAGATATATACAAATAACCGATTTGGGGGAGGGGCCATTAAAAACTAGCTAAGTTAAATGTTCTCAACAAATTTTAATAATGTTTGGCAAATATATGTATGTATGATTTGTGTTAAAAAAAAAAACGGGAATTAAAAATATTTATTCCTTCCTCTACATTAATGTTGTCGCCTTCAACTGAGTCCCCATGCTAGCCCATCTTCCGATCTTCGAAACACTTATTAAATTCGATATTTGGGATAGCCTTTGACGCTTTGAGCGACTTCTCGTATGCTTATAAAACGACGGCCCTTTAAGGTTCTCATTATTTTAAGAAATAGGAAAAATTTTACATGGACCCATGTCTGGCCAATATGGGCACTAGGGAATCGTTATAGTATTGTTTTTGGTCCAGAATTCACAAACAAGCAAAGAATAGTTGGAATTTTTGGACAATTGGATGGTATATGGTTCAAGGTCAAACGCAGGGACCAGTGATTGACGTCACTTGTTGGCTAGGTAGGTTTGACATATAAAGGTATCATGCGAACTAAGCAAACATGTTATTTAATATTACTGCTCTATCCTGGTATTTAATTAAGTCGGAAGCGTGTAATCCACTTTTGTCATTTTTTTCCTAGAATCTTTTGCTTTGCCACTTCACTTTCGCTTTTGGGCGCATATTCCAAATTTTACGCTCATTGTCGAATCTCCCAAAACTAGTTTGGAAAGTTCAACACACCATTAGGCAATCAAAAGTTACCAGACGTACTCGTACATCCCCATGAGTGTTTAACTTTTCTTTACAGCTGTCGCTGTGCCGTTTTCTGCTCCGTCACGCTAGAGACGTCCGGTTGCATGCATGGCAAATCATTCGTGCCAAACACAAGCAGACAAATGATTACCTTCTGGGTTCGTGGCATTCGGTTGTAAAGATGATAATGATGACAACAACAGCAACAGCAACAACAATAAAAGCAACGACAATGGTAGAGTGGTAGTGTGGAAGAGCAATGTTGTTGCATGAACTAGTAGGTGTTAGTGGCGGCGTGTCTGTCACGTAAGCTGATGCGTTGCTATTAAGTATAATCATGTTTTGCGACTCTATCTATTCTGGGTAATGGCAATAGCATGAATGGTAAAAGGATATTTAGCGCGAAAAGGGATGAACGTAAGCGTTAAAAGAAAACTGGGTTAATGCGGGCAATTAAGTTGCACGAGTGTATATTCGCTATGCTGTTTTAGCCGTGCATTTGTGGAGGCGTTCGGGATCATAATGAATGGTATAGAAGAAGAGCAGACAATAAACGTGGTACACTGCGGAGAGTGTAGAGTTGGGGCACGGAGAATATAAGCAGATTTGCGCCGTTTTGTTGTGCACGAACAACAAACACAACAGCTGCGGAAGTGCCTAAGCGCCCAGACGTTTATACAAACAAAAACAAATTTATTAGAGTGCATTGTGAGCTTTAACTGCAGCAGTAAGCGTATTAGAGTACAAATAGCCACACTCGAATGACCTTGACTGGAGGCCGCACAATGAGAAAACGACTATAATTAAAATTAATCATAATTACCAAGCGCATAAGACTTTGGTAAATATGACAGCGCATAGGCTCATATATAGTTACATATATACATATGCATATACTTACATGCCAATATTTTTATATGCGCCGCTTTAATTTTTGAAACTACAATGCATGTATATTTATATGTCTAGGCCATTTACCGAAAAAGTAAATTGACTATTCACGCTTTGTGAGTTTTTGGGCTGCCCTCATTTTGACGGGCTTACAACGAAAATTTGGTTCATACTTGTATGTATGTACATATATATATGTGCATTTAAATTCGTTTTTTGTATATTAGGCTCATTATAACACCAAAATAAAATCCAAAATATTATTAGAAGGCTTTTTTGAATTTTTTTGATTGAACCTCGGCAGGCAGCGATTTTGTGTTTCCAGTAAACAGAATCTTCTCAAACAATATACACGCTATGTGAAGTCGATTCGATTAGAGAGCGAAGTTTAAGTCACTCATTGCAAAGCATAGCACTATAAAAGCTATTCGAATTTAATAGACTTTCCTTTATTATAATGGTATATTTCCCAGTCTCCCCATTTAAAAAATTTATATGTATTTTTTATAAAATTGGCATGATTTACGGAGATATTCTGGTACTGATACGAATTTCAAGTAATTTTTGAATTGTCGTAAAAGTACATAAACAAGTTGAAACAAATTTTTCACAAAATGGCGGCTGCCATTTTTATACCCTGAACAGGGTATATTAAGGAAGCGTCGCAGGCCCTATAGGGTATATATATAAATGATCAGTATGTTGAACTGAGTCGATTGTCCGTCTGTCTGTCCGTCTGTCCGTCCGTCCGTCTGTCTGTCTGTATATATTCGAACTAGTCCTTCAGTTCTTAAGATATCTTTTTGAAAATTTGCAGATGTTATTTTCTCTTCAAGAAGCTGCTCATTTGTCGGAACTACCGATATCGGACCACTATATCATATAGCTGCCATACAAACTGAACGATCGGAATCAAGGGCTTATATGGAAAACTTCCGCATTTTACTACATATCTTCATGAAATTTGGTGTGAGTCATTGTTCATAGAAATAATTTAATCTCCGAAAAAATTGTTCAGATTGGTTCACTATAGCATATAGCTGCCATACAAACTCAACGATCGGAATAAATGACTTGTATTGAAAACTTCCGCATTTGACGTGGTATCTTCACGAAATTTGACATGGATTACTGCTTAAGGTAATAATATAATCTCCGAAGAAATTGTTCAGATCGGTTAACTATATAACCTTAATGTTTCTAGCCGGGTTGCTAAAAAGAATTAGTAAAATGTTTTCTTTTTTTTTTACTTACATTTTCTTACGTCTTTAGATTTGCTTAAACACATAGTTACTAAAAGAAATGCACCTGTGAAGGGTGTATTAGATTCGGTACAGCTAGAAGTTAACGTTTGTTCTTGTTTTTACTATTTTTGTTCCACTTTTTTGACCTCCTCGATTTTATTTCAAAATTGTAAAAATTAAAATTTGTTGAAGACGCTAGTACCACCGAAAAAAATGACTTAAAAGAAGACTCTCTCAAGATTTCTGATAAATCGGTGCAGTAGAAAAAATCATGGATATCGTTTGGAAAAAGACTGTTTAAAGTTTCGTGTCAAGTCGAGCCAGAAAAATAATCCTATTGTAGACGTATTCTTAAATAGTTAAACTTTGAAATCATAAACAAAAGAATCGATTTTTTTATATCTATACTCCATTAAAGTAAATGAGGCAATACTATTTAATAAAATTAATATTTTTTTTGAAAACCAAATGACTTCAAAAAACACCCTTTATTTATGTATTAGTGCCATTTACGCATTCAAAGTTGACTGTAAGTCAATATACAACTTCAAATATTGATATAATCTCTAATATCCACACATGTATGGATAGGGTAAAGTTACTAGATTAGGAGGTGGCCTATATGGATGAAGAATTTTATTTGTGTTTCATCATCAGCGTTTCAATCAAAATGTTAACAAAAATTTAATTAAGAACCTAAATTTTTGGTAAATTCCGAACAAAATTACTTCCAATGTTTAATTTCAAAAATGTTAGGTCATTCGTATACCATCTCTCAATTGAGTAAAATTTTTAAAATTAAAAAAAAAAAATATTAAAAATTTATTTTTTTAATACTTTCAACAGCGTTAAAATATTTCCATTCTTCCAATATTTGCCCACCTCAAAAATATTCCTACATATTTTGTTGGAACATTAGAATTACATGCCAAAATACAAGTACTTGTGAATTAGTATAACGAAAGAAATGCAAAAATATGAAATGCGAACTTTTTTTATTTTTGCGAAATAAATCAATATATTGATGACATTTTTCGCCATTCAACCACTTACACCACTGGTAGATGTCAAAACAACTTATTTATGGTGTAATGGTTATGTGTACATTTATTTTTAAGCGCGTCTTGAAATCTGAACTACAGAAATGTAAAGCAATATGCGCCTTATATATTGAATGGCAGTTTAAGTGTGTAAGCGTGTGTGTAAGAACTGTCGTAATCTAAAGCACACTTGCTGAAATTCTTTACTAAATACAAAGGCATGCTATTCATTTATTATTGGAGGAATGGAAAAATATTATTTTTTATACAATATACTATATATTTTATTGAAAGTGCTCTGTTTTTCTAATGACAGTAGATGAAAGGCAGCTACAGTTGACTATTACATGAAATATGAGACCCACGATAGAAAATTTTGGAAAAAATTTAAAATGTTTGAGAGTATTTTTAATGTGAAAGAAACCCCACTTAAAACCTCTCAGCCACTTAGAGCATACTTAATATAAAGTTTTATACGGTTTTTAGGATATTAGGGATATTCTGTCTTTAAGTAGCTTAAGTTAAACTAATTTTATGTTTAAATTCTTTTTATTTTATTTTGGCAATTGATAAGCCCAAAGCTCGCAAGCATCTGCATTTTATGACATTACGAATAGATATCTAGCACCCACCCCTGATCTCCAATATTATGCATGCGCCACTGCCTAAATACTCGTACGTACATACATATGTATGAGTTTATGCATATAACTGTTGTGAAAGCAGCTTTATTTTGCCTCACTTAATGTACCCTGAGCACCCACTTCAGTGCACTTGTAGCGGCACTCACATAAGAATACTCATACGACACGGCGACCCGGCGTACCGGCTTAAATGTTCAATATTTTAATTTTGATTTGCCAGCAGGAATATTTCTTGACTTGTCTTGGCGCGTTCTCAAATTGCATGATACTAGATACTGTTGTTGTTTTTATTTTTATTTTCGCTTATTGTAGTTGTTGTTGTTGTCTAAATTTGATATGCAGCTGACAAAACATTTGTTCATGCTTTGACATTTATTCGCATTCATTTCGCCGTTTTATTCCTTGAGAACATTTTCGTTGAATTTTCCAACTACTTGTACTGTTATTTTATATGCGCCATACTGTAAATTTGTATGTAAGTATGTATGTGTGTATTTGTATGTCTGCAAGTGGTTATCAAGAACTCCTTTGAAATTTTATGGTACAAAAGTACGACAGTCAAATAGATATTTCGTATTTTCCCTCTGCAAAACACACACACACTCCAACACGCATACATACAGTCATAGCCAAAATAATAGAGTATAACAAGGCGAGCGAAAACAAACTAAATGTGGGGAGAATAGCAACAACAACAACAACAACGCTACTGCTGCTCTATTTTGACATGGTTGGTGTTCCACACAAAATTCATTTTCCTGTGACTTATATTGTAATTTTCGTTGTTTCGTTGAGTAGGCGGACGGCAGGAAGTGGGTCACTTGTGCGGCCAGTTTGGGTGCTGCATACACATACACACATACACAGAGTGAGTTTCGCCTCGGAAAAGTCCAAATTAGCACAATTCCGGCTGTTGGTAAAGAGAAATATTGCGATGACGTTCCGTTCATTTTATTCGTTTTATTCAAGAACAATGCAGCCATTATGATCGTACAGCGCTGGTAAGTACTGGCAGCTTTCTGCTTTTGCGCCTTCTGGCCTTTTCGCTTTCTTACTTCATGCACATGCACATTTTTGTTGAATTTTTTTTTTTTTTTTTTGACTCATTTACATTAAAACGCTTGCCATGCTTGCGCTCCGCTTTCATTCGTAAACATTTCATTTATATTTTTTACGACTCCACGGCACAGAGACCGAGCTGAAGCGATGGCTTTATTTCGCATTTCGTTGGTTATTATTATTAATGTTGTTGCCGTTGTTGTTGCTGCTGGTGTATAAAATCAATTCATTAGGAAAATTGAATTCATGACCATTTCTTTTTGTTATAATAAGCATATAATAAAGCGTCCATTAGTTTGCCAAGCTGGTGAAATATCCTAAATATCCTTTAAAGCTTTTGAATGCCCTTGCGCTGTGGAAATTTCAGCGTTTTCATTTCCTAAATTGCACTTATTACCGCTCGCAACTCGAAAAGTGAAGTTTTACGACAACAGAACAACAACAAAAGCAAAAAACAAGGCGAAGAGAAACAATTTTCTTGAAGTTGGTGAAATCAGCTTAAAGGATATAGGGCCAAGCACCAAGTCAGATTGGGCGCCAGTACTAAGCTGTTTTGTTGGCAATGTTTTTCTTGTCGCAGAATTTATGCGAAATAACGGTGGCTGTTATGAAAACGCGGCAAACAAATTTTGTTTACTGTTTACTGTTTATTATTGTTGTTGTTGTTGTTGTTGTTTGTTGTGCCAAAGTTTGCGCGCTCATGCAGAAATGGCGCTTGCAACTGCAGATATGCAGATACTCGTCGTTGTTGTTGTAATTTGTGTTGCTTTAGCGCGAAAGTAAGCGCTGAACAATTATGTAATGTTGAAATTAATTAAAAAGAGGTTTTGAAACAAAAAGTGAAATACTTTTTAATCCGTATTTTAACAAGTTATTACAGCGGATTACTTAGTACTAATAATAATATACTGAAGTAGGAGCGTTGGCGAAAGTGTTCTTGGAATTTCATAAATTAGTGTTTGTTAACTTGAGAATTGCGCTGGTGCTACTGTAAACTACGGAAACTGCGACTAAAAATGTTGCCTACCATTAGGCGCATTGGCAAATAAAATTTATATAATGTAATATATAGAATTATTGCATTTGAGGTATACAAATATTGTTTCAAATTGATGCAATAATAAATCCTTTTTTTGCTCAAAACGTCTCCAAAATGTCTACTGGTTTAGTGATTAATACACCTATTGTCACAAGTCTAATTAATATATATATTTTTTAATATTTTCCAAAAAGGTGGCAACACTCTTCTAAAAAAATGTTGTAATGTTTGTAACCAAATAATATTTTTTTTTATTTTAAATCCTTTGAATATTACGTCGAATAACCAAAAAAAAATTCAAAACCGGAAAATAACGGTTCTTTTTGCACTAAACGATTTCATTGTCGTTCATTGAGTTTACTGTGACAAATCAGCAGAAGAAAATCAAATATACATCTTAATGTAGTGTATTAATCTTCTCTCCTGAAATATTTTCCCCAAAAATATACATTTCACTTAAATTAATTATCACATTAGCCTAGTAAATAGCTGTTACATTAGTTATTCATTGGTACAATACTTATATATTAATAAGCGAGCTAAAATGGTTATTAACAATCAATCTCAATATGAAAATCGCGTGTTGAATAAATGCCGGAACGCAATAAATATATTCTAACGGTTTCCACTAACTACCTAACTGAACATGGCATGCAATCCAAAACGATTCATCACGAGCATGAAGGTCATGGAATCATTAGATTCTATAAACTGCTTAGCTATAGAATGATTAATTTGCTAAACACTTAAATATTATAAATATAAATTGTTCACGTGGAAAAATTAAATATCTTGTAGTGAGAGTTTAGTTCTTGCTCTATAAAGACTGGAGTGAGTGCTCATTGCCTCCTTAACATTACGTTAAAGCAAAGAAGTTATGACTTCGAAAAGCTTGAGGTACCGGTAAATGAGTATGTGGTCCAAACATTTTGGAATTTAGGATTAACAAGATCGGTCCAAAGAAGTGGTCGGAAAGAAGTGTATTTGGTCCTAGGCAAAGAAGTTATGACTTGGAATAGCTCGAAACATTTTGGAATTAAGAATTAACAAGATCGGTCCACCCACGAAAGAAGTGGTTTGGTCCTAGGCATTGTAAATTCGTAATGATTTCAATTTTCAAGTTAAAATATTCAGTGGGAGAAGTAGCTTGCGGAAGGTCAGCGGTCTACCATTTTTCTTCATCATCTTATGAACTGTCTCTTGTCTCTCAAGTCATGCCAAAATAAATGTTGACAGTTTATAGTTCCATCTTGTCTACTTCCGGTATTTTCAAGCGCCTGTTTGTTTGTACATAGAAAAATATATATTTTTGTTAGAAGCGAAACAGGTGCCCAAATTTTTTCCAACTGCTTGTAGTCTTGTCTTTCATATTTGCATAAACCACATATATCCAAAGAAACAGACAGCAATGTCCACAAAATCCACTGCCTGTCAATCATAGCGATGATTTATTTATTTACCAATCACATGCTGCCTGGACAAGGGTTTTTTGTTGTTCTTTACTTGTTACCAACATAATTCAATGCACAAAATTTGCGGTTTCATTTTTGTAACAAAGTCAATTCGAATGCCTCAAACTGTCAACTGCACTGTGTTGCTGTGTCTTAAATTCAAGAAATATTTTTATTTTTTGTGGAAAACTACAACACTGTTAAGGAAATATTTCCAAACAAATGCTGCAAACAGCTTGTAAAGATATTCTGCCTTCTTTGAATAAATGAAAAGCTCGAGTCATTTATTACTTTAATTTGCCGTCTGAAGATTTATGACAGCTATCAATAATTAGGAGCGCGCCGTTATGAGCGATAAGTGACAATTGAATGACAGATGTTTTAGCGTGATGACAAGCATGGGGCTGTTGCGTGGGAAGGGCTTAAGGTTCCCGCAGGGTGAAAGAAATTAGAAATTAAAGAGTAATATAATTAATGATGTTATTAAAATTTAAGGAAACGGCGTTTTAAAACGCCTTTGTTCGAAGTGGTTGATGGAAGGCATAAAGAGATGAAGGAAGCCTTTAAATACTTCTGTTGTTGTTTATACTTAGAATTTCGTAATGCTGTTGTATGAAAATTTAAAGGAGACATTTAGTAACGCAAGAAGAAGTTGCTGTCAAAATTGAATCCATGATTCAACAAATTTTACTTCATTAAATATTAAATTCTTATAGGCAAAGGGGTAGGTAAAGCCGATACAATGGATTGTTTACGTGTCTTAATTACGAATAATAGTAAATATTATCTGAAGTGTCTGAAGATAGTATTAAAATATGAAGTTTAGAGAAAAATATTTTAATATTTATATAGAGAGCTGACTGATCCGAACGCTTTGACACTAAAACGGATTGGACAAGGAAACATTTTTTTCACACTCTATCTATTGAATTATGTTTTAAGAAACTAAAGTTTACTTTAAACAAAAAACAATGGTTTTTGATTTGATATAAGCTCTTATTAGACTATATACGACGTATGAAAAACATGACCATGCACTAAAAAAATAATTTCTCAACTCAACCAAATTCACTACTTGCTTCTCAAGCTCTTAAGTCATTAACTACTATGTACTACATGTTTTTTTTATTTGTGAAACCTTGATAATCTAAGCTATTTAATATCTGATATCAAAATACTTCCCGCTGTTGTGTGCTTTAGTGGGTAATTGTTCTTAAAAAGGCAAAAATTGCCCAGACACTGTGGGATATTTGCCACTTAATAAGGTCATATTACAGCTGTATAAACATAAATAAAATTTCTACAAAAATAAATACAAAATCATAAACAAAAAATATGTATATTTATGTATATATATTGTATAAGTATAGGAATTTGTAGATATTTCGTCAATAAAAATGAATGAATTTTCAGAAATTTAACAGTTTGGTCGAAATATCGTAATATTTAATATTAAAAATACTTTTTGAATTAAGTTAAGGGCGTATCTTGCATCATGTTTCACCCTATAAGATCACCTATAGGTGGGTTCATACTTTTAACATTTCTTAAAAAAATATACCCAATATAATAATTAAAAAAAAGTTTAGAAAAAATTGGAAATTAAAAAAATTTTCTTTATTTTTTTTTTCAAATTTTATTAAAAAATATTAAAATTTTTTTCCTTTTTCCTTTCTTTATTATTTTTTTAAAATTTTATTTAAAAATTTAATTTTTTTAGTTTTTTTTTTTAATTTTTTTTTAATTAATTTTAAAGAAATTTGAAATTAAAAAAATTTTCTTTATTATTTTTTTCAAATTTTATTTAAAAATATTAAATTTTTTTCTTTTTAATTTTTTTTTTAATTAATTTGTAAAAAAATTTGAAATTAAATTTTTTTTTTATTATTTTTTTCAAATTTTATTTAAAAATATTAAAATTTTTTTTTAATTTTTTTTTAAATAAATTTTTAATAAAATGTTTTTCAATTATATTCCTAATTTTTTTTTCAAATCCTTTTTTGTAATTTTTCTCCAATTTTTTTATATTTTTTTAACAGAAGATTGCAACTAATTTGTTGTTTGGCGCAATTTTCAACTAGCCACGACTGTGGGTACTTCAAATGAGTACGCAGATACAAATGTGCGTCCTCTTCCCAACCACATATGCACACATTCGCCATACTCGCATACGTGCATACGAGTATATGTTTGCGGCTTGTGCGTTCATGCGCTGAATGACCATTTGGTGTGGCAAATTTACTAAACCCTTGCGGCTCACCCACTAATACCAACATAATTTTATTGCCTTTACAACCTATTTTACTTGTTAGAAGCTCTTACACTCGTACACTCTCTCACACGCACACACACACAGTGGCGCAAAAACGGAATCCCGCCATCGTAACTGAGTCATACAGTCACTAAGCCATTGGTCCGTGAAGCGTGCACGAATATTTTATGGCTATTAGTTGAGGAAAAGTTTGGCCCAAACAGGATTTGCTTACGGCCGAATGGACGAGCGCACGAAAACGATGAGAGCTGCTGCTGCTGTCGACGACGCTGCTTGCTGTTTGCGGCTGGGCACCAACAAAGGGGTCAATTTGAGTTGGGCGAGTGTAGGCGTCCATTAAATTGCAATGTGCACGTAAACTTTTTCCATATAATGCCAAATTATGGACTCAAAGACGTACTGCAGAGGGTACATATGTACATACATAGATATGTATATATAGTGCTACAGCACACATGCAAGCGGAAGCTCACGGGCGTGAGTGTGGTTTGTAGTCTATTAAGTAGGCGTTGCTGTGTGGGGCAAGTACGCAAATAAGTATGCGTGTATGTGTGTTTGTGCTTCTAGGTGCAAAGTTGCGTTGGTAAATATGAAAAACGTGCGCGTAAACTCGTGCCGCTAAACATATTTTTGAAAAATGTTGCACGTTGCGCTTATCGACAGCTGCCGAAAATATAAAATCTGCTGAACGAAAATAAATAAATAAAAAACTGCTGAATTATTGCCCGGAAAGCTACTTGAGTTTTGTTTGCTACATTCTTTTTTATTTTTTATTTTCGTAGCTTTTGTTGTTTTGCTTTTGGTAACTTGCTTGCTGGCTGCTGGCTGCTGGTTTTTGGCCATTTGTAAACAAAATTTTCAGCAATTTATTGCATTGCAACATGTTGAAGGGTAATACACCGCGGCACACACACACAACCACATACACATGTAATCAACCGCTATACAAACACAACAAGGCGATCGTGTAAACACTAACACACACATACACATACACACAAACATAGTGGCAGTTGAAGGAAGTGGCAGTAGCCGCAGTTAACGCAACCATTCCCAACTTTTACTCAATCACTCAAATGTCGGCACAATCACTCAACCAACGAGTCCCTCAACATTACACAGCTACACTCGTGTGTGTGTTCGTATGTACAGTGCTGCATAAGTACAAACTTGTGTATGTAAATGACATAAAAACGTGTATGGATGACTTGACAGCATGCCTTGTGGTGGTACTCGACCGCTCTTTTGATTATTGCTGTGAGTTTGGTTTGTTTATATCACATACATACATACGTGTGTACATACGTACTCCGTACGTTTACGCACAAGTGCAAACATCATTAAATTTGTGTCTACAGTGGAGACTCGTTGAGTGGAACTTATGTATGTTACTTATACATTTTCTTTCAAAAGTTTAGTCGAAGTATGAGGCATGTTGTCAAGTGTTTAAAATTAATTACTTTGAATAGAAAAAGTTGATTTTTTATTTCTTTGGTTTTAGACTGGCAGGGTCATGGAGAAACATTTTTATATCCAGTGAAAAAATATAAATTTTCTAAATAGAATAATAGTATAGCTCTAAGTTTAGGGATTTAATCTATTCAATCATCGGTGCATTCAATTTAAAATAATTCAGTTGACTTTTTTCTAAGATCTGTTTCCACTTTGAGCGAAATGAATACCAAAAGCTTACAATGCTTCCACGATAGATTCACTTTAATAGCCTTTAGATCAGTTATACTATATATTGATGTTATAAGGCAGCTGAGCCATAATAACTCTGCGAGACTAGTTCAAAATGTCCTGATTATCGCCTCTCTCGCCAGTCGATCCAGTATTACGACAAGTATAATAGAATAGCTTTGAACTCCAAAAGAAGCTTTTTGAGCCCGAACCTCTAAAAATCTTGTGTGTTTCTAAAAAATAATCTGAATTTTCGTTTTTTTAAGAATTTTTATCCTATCGTCTACATTAATACTGACGCCACCAAAATAGTTCCCAGTCGATATTATTCACTTATGGCAGCGCTTCTTCTAATCGTCGAAACACTTCTCACATTCGATTTTTAGTATAACCTATAGATCTTTAAGCGATTTCTCGCATGCTTATAAGACGACGACCCTTTAAAATTCTCTAATTTTTTGAAAGAGGAAAAGTTCATATGGAGTCATGTGTTTTGCGAATATGGATGATCATCGCTCGGATCATCGTTACAGTATGTATATGAACTCAATAAAAGAAATTAACAAGTGGACTTTTGGGACAAAAAAAAAATGCCGTTATTTTTGAACACATCTCAGATACCTCAGATACCTCTTCGGATGTTAATGAAAGTTTAAAAGGTTTTTCGAACCTCTACCTCTAAAAATTGTTACAAAAGACTATTGAAATTCATCCTGTATATATATCTTAAGAAAACCTCAGCCATCTCCTTCATTATATTACCTTCCTATAAAGTTTACTTAAACTACTGATATCTTGGATATTTTCAGATTTTTCGACCTTTCAATCATTTGAAACAAGTCAATGAGTAAAAAACTCAGTGTGCCTTTCTTAGCATTAAACAAATTTCAAATGTTTCTTCCCTCACCCACATACACTAAAATAACAATGCCCTTGGTTTTTCAAGCTTTCACATTTAGAGCTCGCATTAATTGCTAAAATTGTGGTGTCACAATTTACACCGACTGATGCTGTCAAGTGAATTTTGATTTTAATGAAACCGCATATACCCACCTCACACCTCGTACCACACACTCACACTCGACTGAAATACCTTTTACAGCAGTTTGACACACAGTTCATATAGGACACTCTCCCTCTCTCAGTCATCAGCATAGGCACAATTTTATATGAATACGTGTGTGTGTGTGTGTGTGTTTGGCTGTGTGTCCTTTTGCTGTCCTTATTCTTGTGGCACTTTGACGTCGCCGCTGTGCACTTTGCAAGAAATAATGGTTAATTATGACGAGTAGACATATGCACACGTGACATATGAACTGCCATAAAGACCGTCATGTAAGCCAGTACGTGTATATGTATGCGTGTGTGTATGTGAACCTGAGCGTATGTGTGCGTGATTATTCAACCACATTTCTTTTAATATTGTGCGACACGCTGGCTGGCTGGCTGGCGGCGCTGTTGCACACCTTTGCAGACATTAGTCACAAATTTACGCATTTGTGGGCTTACCCACATCGCTACAAATCAAGTGAGTTTATTTTTTGTAAGGATATAGGATGAAGCCGTGAATACGCTGCAGACGGAATATCTATGATGTGGTGATATGTCAAAGTGTTTTCTGTCGACTTTAGCTATGATGCTTTGATTGGTAGAAAAAAAATCTGGGTTATTTTATTTTTACTTTAACATTCTTAAAGCTCACTCTTAAAAGTGGTGTTTGACAGTAAACGATGAGGTTCGAATATGTTGGTGGAAACAACTTAAATGCTCCACTTAACTTAAGTAGACTTAAGTACTTATCATATATTATATTACCACAGCTATATATTTCAAGTTAGTGGCTATACAACTCGAAATAACGGTCGCTTGACTATAGCTCAACTGAAACTTTGTTCAATATACATTCTAAAAATAGTCGATTATGGAAGATCTTTTATACTTGAAAAAATTAGATTCTTCATTGGAAGACTACCGTGTCAAAATCACTAGTTGGTGAACAAAATTCTTGGTGAATTTACCACTTACGAACTGTGTTCAAAAATTAACGGGAATTTTCGTATTTAAAAAAATGTATTAAGTCGTCTTTATTACTATTGTAGCCTTCAAATCTTCATTCGTCGAAACACGTCTCAAACTCGATTTTTGGGATATCCTTTGTCTCTTTGAGTGGTTTCTCTATGCTTGTAAAACGTCGGCTCTTTAAGGTTCTCTTTATTTTTGGAAAAAGTTACACGGTGCCAATGTCTGTCGAACATGCAGGCTGGGGCATCGCTTTAGTATTGTTTTTGGTCAAGAATTCACGAACAAGCAACAAAATACAAGCTTTTATCTATGATCCGTGTATGGCCAACTAGCCTTAAAATCTTACATTTATATGCCCAAAGATTCATAAGTTAAGTTACTCTAAACCCTATACTACACAACATTACTTCTCTCAGACTTCAACAAGAAGGCAAGAGCAATTTGCAAAATTCCTGCTGTAAAGACTTTCATATTTTCGCGCGCGCGCTCACTATGACAATTGTGGCACCAATCCGTGTGACAGCGCCATCGTTAGAGACGGCGGTCGTATAAAGAACACCGCAAGACTTCTTGGGAGCTCACTTGTGTTATTAATTAATGAAGCCCCATTAAATAGACTCCTAGAACCCCACAAAGGCACACACACGCTCAGGCTTTCAGACACACACAGTCACACAAAGCCACTTGAGGCCACTCAAATACAACAAAGTGGAACTATACTATTGCTAGCGCAAAGTGTGCGCCATGAAGTGCTGCGCCATATGTGCACCGTGCTCCTGGCAGGCGTACGACGCCGCCACCGCTGCTATAACACGTACACATATTAATAGCACAAGCGAGTCTACAATTCATATATAGGTAGCCATAGACTTACAGCGCTCTTCGCTTCTCGGGTAGTGCGCTCGCAAGACGAGTACTGGCAGTCAAGTCATGTTTGACATTTTGGCGCGCGTTTAGTCCTTCAGTCAGCCATATTTGCCACCGACATGTTCACAGGAGCTCGACGGGGAGGGGGACACTTCACTCGCAGTTGTAGCGAATGTTATTATACCGTTATGCATGTGCCTCTACCACTGTGACGCGCATTCTCAAGGAGTTGTTATCCTTTTTTTGCTGCGAGCGCTTTCAAACTGTATCTATTTCTTCGCTACAAATAGAGCTTTCCGCGTGCGCTGCACTTGCGAATATTACAAGCAATTAGAGCGCCACAGCAGCGAAAGTGTGGTGACGCAGTGCGCGGACATGGCAGCTGTTGCTATAAGGCAGCGACAAGTGGCGGGGGCGCCGGGGGTGGAGGAGGTGTTTTTAAATTTAACAGAAAGCACTTTACAAGCGCACTCGCACTCGCACTGTGACCCGACTAACGAATGTGTGCGTTGGTAAAGGGCGACATGTGAAATGTGAAATGCGAAAGACAAATCGACAATAGATGAAGCGCGTAACTATTACAAAGGGTGCATATTTAAAGCGCACAACTTGTTGACGCTGCGTATGCGGGCATGAGAGGAAGGCATAAGAACACCCACACACAAACATGTAGTTGGGGCCAGCAAGCACTTATTGCAAACTATTTTGCATTTTTGCACTTTATGCTTGTACAAGCGTTAGATACAAGTGGCGCACACGCTCATCTAATGACTGTCGCCCGGCTCGGTAATGGGTATTGATTGTATTTGGCATACAAATAGCAAAAGGTAAATACAGCGAAGAGCAACAAGCAACCAGCAGCAAGCAAATAGAACACACTGTGCAATCCATTAAAAATTCGCATACTTGTCTCAGTCCAAAGCAAAGCAACGCGTGCCAGCTGTGAGTGAGGCGACAAGGCGGGTACACCATGGCGTATACTTGGCACATTAGCAAAGTGATTTGCATATGAGCATAAGTCCAAGCCAACACCCAGCGAAAAATATTGAAACGTAGTTGCTTGAGGGTACCAGCGGGCACTGTTGAAGCAAACACAATACCAATAGTGGCGTTGTAAAGTTGGCTGCGTTTCAAGCATGCTTATATTGATAGTTAAGGCTTAAATTTACGAGTCAATATAAATAGTGGCAGTGTAGTGCCAATATGCCAATATCTCGGCGTTGCAAACTGCAATAACGAAATAACTTCTGTGTATGCGCGTCAAGTGCGAGATTAAATTTCAATGCTAAAATACTGATAGCAGCTCGATAAGTTGGGCACTTTAAAAATGCGCCACTTTAAAAAGTTACACTATGTGAAAGCGTGAGCCACTCCAGCTCCAAGTGTGCACCAACTTTAGTTAGTGTGTTGAGGGATGGGGGGTTAACGCTGCAGTGGCGCTTCTGCTTACACTACAATTATTTACAACTTACGCACTTAAATTCCACAGAAAAGCTGTGGAAAAATACACAAGTTGGAAGAAATACTCTTTTCTGTTGAATTGCAATTTTTTATTGTAGAGTTTGTAGTGCTCATCTTTAAGTTCGTATGTCTGCTGAATAAGCACAACAAGCAAGAAGCAAGTTCGAAAAATAATCCTCAAAACATTTACGAAAAACCCGTTAGGAATCAAAAGAGGAGTGCTACACGAGAGAGAGAGAGAGAGAGAGAGAGAGAGAAAGATAGAAAAAGAGAGTGAACGCAAAAACATCTCATATACTGAATTTCCGATCTGGAGATCGCTGTTGAGTCGCAATAATATCGATCACTTTTTGAAGCGTGTGATTAGTGATGATGAAAAGTAGGCCACTTACGACAACGTCAAGTGAAAAGGTCAAGGTTGAGTGGCGGTGAGCCGAGGCAAAAGGTGACCAAGAACCAGGATTGACTGTCAGAACGGTTTTGCGAAGTGTTTGGTGGGATTGGCATCATTTTCTACTATGAGCTGACCAACTTGAACTTGATGGTGATGAAGTGGCCTTAGAAGAGTGCCAAACTCTTAATTCTGAACTGTACTGTCTACAATTACACCATCTGAAATGAGCAATCGCCCAGAGGAGGACAGCTTTGGCCAATAGGAGAGAAACTGTGTTCCATTAAAACAACGCTAGGTCACAGACATCGGTAGTGTACCGCCAGAACTTTCGGGAGCTTGGTTAGTATGTTCTTATGCATACACCTTATATTTCTATCCTGGTACCAAGTGATTCCTACATGTTCCTGACTATGGCACATGATTTTGCTGATGACAAATTCGCCTCGAGAGTTGCATTGTGAAATTACCCTCAAAGTGCCGCTCAAAGTGGTCCCTCCAACGTAGTGGAGGCCTTCCCCTTCCTCGGCTTCCTCCGGCGGGTACTGCATCGAACACTTTCAGAGCTGGAGTGTTTGCGTCCATTCGGACAACATGACCAAGCCAGCGTAGCCGCTGTCTTTTTATTCGCTGAACTATGTCAATGTCGTCGTATAACTCGTACAGCTCATCGTCCATCGTCTGCGGTATTCGCCGTTGCCAATGTTCTGAAGATCATAAATCTTGCGCAAAATTTTCCTCTCGAAAACTTCTAGTGTCGTCTCATCTGATGTTGACATCGTCCAAGCTTCTGAACCATAAAGCAGGATGGGAACAATAAGCGACATGAGGAGTTTGATTTTGGTTCGTCGAGAGAGGACTTTACTTTTCAATTGCCTACTCAGACAAAAGTAACATTTCCTATACTTATTAATAATCTTAGAGTCAATGCTTATTTCAGTCTAGAAAAAGCTCTAATACAACCCATTGACCATTCGATGATGGATTAAAACTAGTCATGGCCTCTACTAAACACGACAAATGAGAACTGAAACTTAAGCGGAGAAGCGTTGGATTTGAGCCAGCTGAACTTTAACTTGAGTTATTTTCTAATATTACTGCCATATGCTCAGTTCCATTTGGATTTACAGTATCTAAACAACAAACCCGCTTTTATTTTTGAACAACAACCATTAGAGAACAGCTGGAATGATGACATTACAAATAATTAATCTTCTTCTAAGTGGTCAGCACTAATCCTCGGCAAGTAGATAATTCCATACTAATTGGGAAGTTCAAAATAGTGACTTGACTTTAGCACCAAAGGTCAACATAATTATAAAATATGCAAACTAATGCCGAATCATGCTCTACAAAGGTAGTTTTCCAAATGGGAAATCAAATAAATACAATACCAAACGTAAGTGGAGTGAGTATTTGAACTAATATTAATTGGAAGTTATGTAAGTAGCTAAGTGAATTTAATAAGAAATTATTTCTCAAACGAGCACAAATTAATTTCTCTTGCTAAGCGACGATTTACTGCCGTAACAATTGGTTGCTCGAGAGCTCAAAGCTGGCATATGTGCTTCAAACGTCCATTTGTATCAACAATAAACGAGTTATGTAACGTATGTATGTATGTACCTATATACCATACATGACTTACGAAATATTATTAATAAATATTAGATTTATTTCACCACTGGGAATATGACACCCACCGGGACTGAACAATAACAGGACTTGCGAATGGACAGACAATCGACACAAATAGACAGTTTGGCTGACAGGAAAACAAATAGTCATTGATGTGTGCATACAAACAAACATACATACATACGTACATATGTCAATACTTTTATATATTTCGCGAATCACAAATTTTGTTTGTTTTTTCTTTTTTTTCATAGCTGTTGTTGCGTGTGTTTCCCATTGTATGCTTTGTAAATATGAGCATGTAACGGTGTAAATCATGTACGAAGGTGTGTTTGTGTTTTCACCAAATGAACGAAATTTCATGAAATCAGTCGCGAATGGGTGAAAGCTAGTGTAGTTTTCACCGTTGTGCAAAGATGAAAGGCTTTTTATTCATTTTTGTTAAATAAATACTATTTTGCTGCTGATAATTAGTGGAATTTCCTAAAATATATTACATCATTACATGTGCCGAATTTAGCGCCGATTATTGAATGAAAAGCTTGCTTAATTAACCTCAAAATGTTTTACGTAAACACATATGTTTTAATTGATTTATAGTCGACTGAATGCATTTTCTGGGTGTTTAGTGAAATCAGCTTAAATGTTCAAAACAAAATTTGATGGAGGAATGAATTTATGAGAAAGCTGTGCAAGATATTATTAAGCTCTTTTGAAAAAGCTCTATTCTAAACCTTATAAAGAGTTTGTGTAGTGTAGTGGCACCTTTCGTAAATGCTGTTTCGATGAATGAAGTAAAATGGCTGTGATATAGTATTCAGTGCTCAGCTTAAATACCGACACTTTTCATCGAAATGTGCTTTCGTTGCTGTATTAGGTCTACAACTTTGCTTCCGCCGTTTTTTACACGGTTACAAATGTCGATGAGCCTCAGCCGCACTTTTCTTAGAATTAGAAAAGAAAAGCAAAATTTCTCACAAATTTCGAGAATTCGGCTCAAAAAGTGACGTTTTCAGTTGAGAATAAGTTTGGGATGCAAACAGATCTCTACAAATATTTTTTTGGGTTAATGTTGACACAAATTTATTATTCGCATTATTGATTCTTATTTTGCAGTATACGTACTATATTATTCTATAAAGAAACTTCCTCAAGAGTATGGTGCTCAATCATTGATCTCAAATCTAAAAGTCTATAGATTTTTTGAAAGTCACACTACTTTGAAAGCTCTCATAAAGGTAAATTAAACTAATTTTAGTTTTAGATACTACAGATAATCTGGTATAATCGCTCTTTTTACTTTAAGTAAATTATTACCAATTTTCTGTAGGCTGGTAATATTGTGACGAGTTCCTCGCGAAGGTCTTGATCTAACTGCTTATAATATAGCATTGCCTCAGAAACTAAAGCCTATACTTACAAGCATACGAGAAATCGTTGAAAGAGTCAAAGGCTATCCCAAAAATCAAGTTAAAGAAATGTTTCGACGATTGGTAGAAGCTCTGATTTAAGTGTAGAATATCGAATGGCGACCAATTTGAAGGCGAATTTAGACGAATGAAATTTTTTCTTTTTAAAGAAAAATTCCCGTTACTTTTTGAACACACCTCGTACTGTAGAATCTGGATTTCTTTTGGTCCATAACTAATTGGATTAGAAGTATTTTTAAATAAAATAAATTTAAAATTCCATGGATTGAAACCAAATCATGAAAACCTAGAAAGAATTTCTTTAAACTTAAAACATTATATAAATCCAATATAACCTATGCTCCAGAAATTTGTGAATTGTCTGACTTTTATGAATATTCATTCGTTCCCAATGGCAATAGCGGTACTTTAACACCCTTTCTATAACATTTATCATTATATTTTATTACGAGAAGCCTTATGCCTTTTCGTTAACTGGGTTATGGGCTGTGCGTTCGCATATCAACAATCGTTAGTATGTTGACGTTGATGGCGAGGATTATGATGTTGATGGAATCACAATTTTTACGATTGTGTTTTTTTCGGTATATTTTTATTTTGGCGCTGAAAAGTAATTTGAGCAAGTACATTCCTAGAAACATAAATATGTATGTATGTATGTATATAAAGGTGTGCGTATATGCAAATATGCCAAAAAAAGAAGGTGTACAGACATAATACATATGAAATAAATAACACGTGTGTGTGAGTGTGTGAGTGTATGTGTGTAGTTATGACAATTGTGCTCACTCGAAAGTAGTTAAATATAAGTTGCTATGGAAATTTCGCAATTCTTTCTTTCTTTCTTTTTTTAGCATTCGGTGCTATAAATTTCTTCATGTTTATAGCTGACTGTTGGACATTTCATTTCTAAAATGTTTATACACCATCCGTTAACTGGATGCTATGGCAATCTGCAGATTTAAAGGCGCCGAAGTATTTGCGTATATATTTTATATACATATATCTGGAATGGAGACATACTAATTATGTGTGTATATTAATATAAATGTACAGTTAGTCGCATAGTGAAACTAGCACACGTGCCTTAATACTCCTGTCTATCAGCCTATTTTATGAAGGTGCACTAGACACATACTAGTCTCACACTTGGTAACATAACTATTACTGTATACATATATGTAATTTGTATGTGTGCGCATAGTATTTACTGCCATTCCTCAGCTGGTTGTGGCGTTTGTGCTAATTTATGTGCTCATGTTAATTGACAGCTTAATTTCCTTGACAAATGCGATTTGCGGCTCCTTTTGAGGTGCTTTTGTTGAAACATGCCCACAAAGCGAGTGGCGAGTGCGCGCAGAGCAACGCCGCAGACAGCGCTGTGAATGCACAAGCAAAACCAAAGAAAAGAAAATAATATGAAGAATAGGAACTTAAGTGGAAACTAAAGCTAAAGTAAAAGCAATAGAACCGCAACCGAGCTGCGTGTCTGAGACTACTTTTGTGGCTGAATGCACACAGGGTGTAGAAAGTAAAATTATAAACCCAACACGTACCCGCCTTCGTAGGCCGCCCGCAGTGTACGTGTGTGTGTAGGTGAGAGCATGTGCGTGTGTGTGTTAGTGCGTCGCGTCTGCAAAAGATGGGCAAAGTTTTTGTCATAGACCAAGACCAACCGCAGCGCCTCACACCTACAGCGCGCCTATCACTACAAATTACTTTAATACCCTTTGACGCGAACAAACAAACACATAAACACCGTCTTCAACGCACACCGACACTCTCACGCCCAACACATTAGTTGTCAATATAATTCTCAGTTTGTGTTTTCCTTCTTACTTAAGTATGTACAATCTCGTGTTGTTGTTATTGTTGCTCTTTATTTATATTTACTCTTTCTCTCTGTTGTGTTGTATTTTGCGTTGTGTTCTAAGCGCATATGTCCTAAAGGGGCTGGTTCGACGACAAACAGTGTAATGTCAACGATAAGAATCTCGGGAAATCGACACCCACCTTGAAAACATGAAAAAGTTACGGTAAGAAAGGAGAACAAACACACACTTTTATTCGCTCACTGACTTTGGCAAGTGAGCGCTTTGTATGACTGTGTGTGTGTTTAAGCTATTCTATTTTTTTCAAGTTTCAAATTCAAGCATATGTCTGCTGTGTATTTGTGCATCGCCTTTTGGCCTTTCTCTTCCTGTTTCACTTTCCACAACACTCGCAACACTTGTACAGCAATTTGCGTTTCCGCTTTACACGAGGTTGAAGGCGCAAATCCTTTTGTGAGAATTTATTCTGACAAGTATTTAATTTAGAGTTTCCTTTAAAAATGCCAACAAGGATTACAAGTGCCACAACCGCCTTCAAATATTCTTTACGCTGGAATGATACCACTAGCGATCTAGTAGTTGTGCAGAAATATGCCAAAATTTACAAGTGAGAAATGTCAATTCTGAGAAATACTTTAAGTTCCTATTAGAAGACAAAATTTTAAGACGAATTTCTGACAAGAAATTTGCAAAAATATTTACAAACTTTATTACATATGTATATCTGAATTTAGATATAAGGCTTCACCAAGTGAAAACAAGTTATTATGTCTGTTCAACTGACGAGTGAAGTTGGAGAATGAGTCTGAAAAGTCTTTCGGAAGAATTTTTGTATTTTAATATACAGTGGAACTTCTCTAACTCCAATCACCATTATTCACAAAAAAAACTTTGAGTTATAGAAATTTTCATTAAAACATAAATATTTCAAAAAGCTGTAAAATATAGATTTACCCACAGTTTTAATTGTTTACTTCACGAAAAGTTTTATTTAAATACATTAAATCATTGTTTTTTTATAATTTTGTTTGTTGCAGTTTGCTTCTGTTTGGCTCTTGACGTCTGTATCTCATGCCTTTGTTACACGATTTATGAAATCTATAAGTGCAATATCATTTTATTGTTCGCCTCCATACGAATATAGAATTGTTAAAATTGTTCCTTGATAGTAAAATTTTAAATTTTTGGTCGAAAAGTTCGATTTATGGAAGGAAATTTGTATGAAATTTGACTTCTATTGCCAATTTAAAAGTTCGAGTTATGGAGAACTTCGACTTATAGAAGTTCGAGTTAAGGAAGTTTCACTGTATTTATTTAAATATATTTAAAAATTTTATTAAATTTAAATATTAATTAATTTATAAATATTTTTTTATTAAATAATATGAACAGATTACCACATTATAACCTTAATTTGCCATATTTCAAATTTCCAAATATAATTTTAAATATAATTTTAAATTAAGGAATTGATTTACTACGACTGAGTAAATGCTATGTTGGGCAAAAATTACTCAGAAATGGTTTTTCTGCTGGTGATTCATAAATTTCAAGGACGTTGCATGGATTTTCCACTAAAATGAGGCAATATAAATAACTATTTATGAAGCGAAGTATTTAGTTATTTATGAGATTTAAAAAGATAATAAAAAGTCTATAAATAAAGAAAGACATAATAAAAATGTGAATGATAAATATCCCACCAACATAAATACAAAGGAAATTGCCGATGCTGTATGAGTTTGCATTCAACAAAGGAAGAGTAAGGATTAGAAAAGCATAATATACATACATGGTGCATTTGAAAAATTAAGAGCATTTGAAAAACTAAGAGCAGGTTCGGAGAGACCAATTATATTTTTTTTTTGTTTTTTATTAGGTTGATAGACATGCCCCGAAGTACGATAAAATTTTTAACTGAATTCATTGCCTACTTTGTCTGTAGCAGCCGCTAATGTTAGACGTGTTTTATGAACTTGGTGATTTTCGTTTGTGAAAAGCTCACTTTTCAATGCTTGTTCATGAATTCTTGGCCAAAAACAATATTGTAACGATGCCCCAGCTACATGCACATGAGTCCGTGTGACTTTTTCCTATTTACTGATATAATGGGCAACTTAAAGGGTCGTCGTTGTACAAGCATATCAGAAATCGCTGAAAGTGCTAAAAGCTATTCCAAAAATCGAATTTGAGAAGAGTTTCGACGAAGAAGTGCTGTCATAAGTGCATAATACCGAATGGAGACTCGTTTAAAAGCGACAATATCAATGTAAACGAAACGAATAACGAATAATAAGAAAAAAAATGAAATTTCCATTTACATTTACATTTTTACCATTAACAAACCTCGTATATATGTATATAATACAAGTTTTTATATATTCTTCTACTGACTTCAGTTATAGATGAAATAATGGGCCTAATCATTGAATCCGTTTCGATCGAAAAATGGTTCGATTCGATCGAAAAAATCATTGAAACCGTAAAATTTCGTATCGAAAATAAAATTTACGATCACATAGAACTCACTTACCGACTCGAGAAAATACATTCCGCTGCTAATAGATGTCGCTAATTACGAAATCATTGAATCCGCAAAATCGAAAATTTTGGTCGGAATCTATCCGTTGGTGAATGAGTTGTGGAAATGTAAAATAAATAAAAAATTTGGAAGTTTTTATGTAAATAATTACTGATGACGGTCTAAATTATGTTTTAAACGGATATTTTAGAGCTAAGAGACAAAAACAGACTAAAAAAAATAAATTCAAGATGTTTGAAAGCGATATAAAGTTGCCCCCTCGAAATAGCGATGGAATTTTTGAAAGAGCCTCCGGCGAATTAAATATTTTTTGGAAGAAATTTCATAATAGTTAAAGGTCAGATTTAATGTTTTTTGTACAAAGCAAAAATATTTATTTTAAGCATAGACACTTTATCAAATTTGTTGCATTTGTCGCTAAAGATCGATAAAACAGTTTACGTTCTAACTTTGTGGTAAAGCAGTTTATCGACGGAATCAATGATTGCATGAACATTTTCGATCGAAAATCTTTATCGTATCGAAATCGATTTCGCTGCGGATTCAATGATTAGGCCCAATATATTTTTTTTTTAATATCCAACGGTCATCAAAGCTATACATAATTTGTAATGAGATGAGTTTGATGAATTGAAATTCCCAGCTTTCTATACTCTTAAGGATATAAAAGGGTCTAAGAGTATACATTTTCATGTTCATGGCATTATGATTGGAAATTATATACGTTCTCTATATACATTCATATAGAAATGTATGTATGTATAGCAAACAAATTTTATATACATATTTCGAAATTTGTTAAATTTTTTAATTGAGTTATTATACACTTTACATTGAATATTTATCCCTCAATAAATTCAGGAATGTTGTCGCGTTAACAGATTCATATAAAAATTCGTTGCAGTAAAAGCTTTTATGTGATTCTAAATACATGTGATTGATAATAAAATCAAGTCTTAAATTTTGCTTTGTAATTTTTGATACTTAAAACTATTATTTATGATTTTCTAAACAAATAATTTAAAATTAAAATATTGATTGAATGTATCTGTAAGTATACGAGTATATCGTATATAATATTATACTTGCATATGTAGGCGTATTGCTAATATAGTTTAGAAATTGTTCTAAGCCAATTTGTGGCTTTATCTTTTATAGCGCCATAAATTTGATATGCCTCCTACGATTAATTATAATTTATTTTTTTGCCATAAATAATCGTCAATATGTGCGCAAATTGATTTTCATTAAATGATTGAATGTGCATTTTGAAATTTTTAAGAATCCAAAAATTAGTAGCCTTTGTACATACATATGTATATACACCTGATGCACATTTTGTTTTGGAAATTATTTTTAAGATTTTATAATAAACTAGCTGTGGCCGCGATTTCGTCCGCGTGGAATAGTGATTTTGGGCTTCGTCTTTATCTTCGTCCGCATTAATTTCTGTTATCAAAGAACTTCTGCGTAAATTATATTTTTTGTTTTATTTTCTGGTGGCAGAAGAACATATTGATTTTCTCCGCAACCTGATCTTGACAACGCGACATATAGTAATTGGCAATCTTAAAAAAAAAGCAAAAGCAATCTTTGCGTAAATCGATCCCCACGTGTTTAAATGTTTGCCGCTGCCATTTATTAATTGTAACGGCAAAAGATAGCTTATTGAAAATGGAAATTGAATTCTTTTAAAATTAAAAGGTATATCATTTGGGATCATCGGGGTGCGAGGTATAAGTACTGTTTGCCAACCGCTGGACCAGTCAAAACTATTGCAACGATCACGTTATTGCGAAGAAATTTGACTTTAAGTCGGGTCCAGTTGCATAAATTAGGTGATTTCAGATTTCTAAGTAAAATTATTGGGGCGCCTATTTTAAGCTTAAGGGAATGTGGAGGAAGGCTACTTGGGTTCAAAGAATGTAGAAACTCCTGTGGGTGATGGACCACATCTTCTTGATCCATCACATTATCAATAGATGTGTATGTGACTATATCTCCTTCAAGTTTATTTAAAATTATGTCATTAATTTCGTCTACGCTACTGTTTCTCGCCGCCAATATTGCCCTTTGACACATCCATTGGTGATCTTTATTTTCTATTTCGCTGATGTCAGGGTAAACTTTTAATATTAAATCCACAATGTTACCTACTCTTACTCCTAAATCGAGGTCAATTCCAATTTTATTTTGAAAATGAGGTATTTTCCCGTCTACTAAAAGTAATTTTGAAGGGAAAGTTATACTACCTCCCCCCAAATGGGCTCGCATATTTGTCGATAATTTTAAAATATTTACAAACTTCCATAGTGGAGAACTTTTAAGGTAAGACTTTACAATGTCTGCTCTAGTTCCCCTTACTATTACGGGTAAAGTCCCCAGCAAACATAACAGTAATCCCATCAATGATTTTATCACAGCTTCTAAGATCTCTAAGAGTTCTGTCTAGAGCTTCTACGCTACTGCTAAGGCTAGCTGTCCCTCAGACCTTACTTTTGCGAATATGAGATTGTAATGAATATTGTGCCGATCCCACCGGCGTCCAGCGTCCAGCGTCCAAAAAAAATCATCCTTCATTGAAACGAACACTTTGCAGAATACCATAATACGCTGTCACCTGGTCATTAACTATTCTTGGTTCATTTTAAATAATATACTCATTTAATTCATTTATATCATATGGTTTTCGCAATGCTACTTCTAACGGGTCCAAAAGCGAATAATTTCTTTGATGCAGGAAGCCCAAAATCAGTTAGGGATTTGTCGCAAATCTCATGAATTTTATCTTCTATTATGATTAGTCCATCATTGTATACATAACTTTTGTGTATCTTGAACCGCTTTCGCAGCGCAAGGAACGGAAGCCCTCAAAGATAAATAATTTCCCCGTTTTTTTACACATTTACCACTGTTTCATATTGATCGCAGCGTGATGCTATATAGCCTATAGCCTTCCTCGGTAAATGGACTATCCAACACAAAAAGAATGATTCAATTCGAACCAGTAGTTTCGGAGATTAGCGCGTTCAAACAAACAAACAAACAAACTCTTCAGCTTTATAATATTAGTATAGATTTTCGACAGTTTTACATGTCAAAATCCATTAACTTAACCTAATTGAATTAAATATGTTATTGTTATTATAATTCACAACTGTTTGCATATTATATTATACTTGTTTTAGTTGTCTTCTACATTTCTCTATAATGGTTATATATTTGTACATACGTTTGCATTGTCTTTCAAGCGCACTCAAGATTCGCTTTTCTTTCATGTACAGCATGAAATGATATAAAGAACTGTTATTAATGTTTAGACAGCTGCAGTGAAGTTTTTAATTGTTTTTTTTTTTTTTTTATTTAGCTGCTTGCAGATATGTTATATATTTTTTAATATTTTATTTCTATATAAAATGTTTATTATTAATTTTCTATTTCATTTCCATAAATTTAATTTATGAAATTCTTTTTTAAAAATTCATTAAACTAGCCGTTCTATACATACGTTTACTAACGACCGTGCACAAGTCACAAATCAGAAGTTGCAAGCACATATATTATACATATACATATGTATATATGCGCGTGTTTTTTTGCACTTATTTGCTTATGCTTGTATATTTATGGTGTGTCTGTATGTATTAGCAGCAACGTATGTGTTTTTAAATATTGCAACTGTAGCAAAAATATACACAATTAGTGCGAATTTTCTTTCAACACAATTTCAGCCATGTTTTTGCAATTTTCTCAAGACTTTCAGTATTTAACAATACATATATGACTGTCTCCGTACTTATATGACTGTCACACACAATGTCTTTTGTAATAATAATTGCATATTTTACACTTTTTACTATGCACTTGCACTTTGCGAATCACTTAAAACTTGATTTTTTTTAATTTCAAAGAAATTTTGCACCGTGTGGCAAAATGGACATACGCAAAGGGGAGACATGCGTTTAAATGGCTGAAATGCTAAATGTAAAATCTCACGTAATAATATTGACGTTGAAATTACTGAAATCCCAAAAGAAAATGGGATTAGCCGCCAACAATCGAGTTGGGTTATGACCGCCAAGCGATTGAGTGAGTGTGTGCCGCCGATAGACGCTGCCTTTTTGTGGTTTAATAAATTTGTATTATTATGGTTGCTGAATTTTCAACACATTATTAGCTATTGTAACTATATGTGTATGTATGTGAATATATACTTATGTGTGACATATACATGATTTTTTGCCATTGTTGCTTTCAGCATTTAGCCAACAATTGATTAACACGTTCCAAAGGCACACTTGAATGGCATTAACTTGCACACATGCAATGGGAATAAATAAATAAGAAGAATGCGCTTATATACAAATATATACATATGTACATATGTGTGTGCATGCAGCCAACGAGCAGCTACTCAATCACGAAATAAACATTTTCCAAAGCATTTATTTTAATTGGGAGAAATTGCAATATTTCTATTATATTTAAGTGGATTTTAATTGAATGGATATTGCCTGGCGCTTTGGTTATTGTTGTGGTTGATATTTTTGTTGTTGCTGTTCAAATCACTAATTTGAGCCTACCATATAATGATTTAATTTTTCCCATACACACAGCCACACATACACGCACTCATGCAAAATATATAGACACGCATATAAGTATGTAAATCAATTCAAATCATTAACGGTAACGGTGATATTTCGTTTCGCACCTTTTTGAAATAATAATTAAAAATTGTTTATACACGCAAAAACGACGTACTTCAATATTTAGTGCCGTTTTTAATACCGTTTTTTTACACTAGAGATAGAGGTACAACACTTTCCAAATTTTGTTTTGATTTTTTTCTTCTTTTAATTGTTATTATTATTGCTATTTTTGTTGTTATTTCATATGAATTTTCATATTTGTTTCTTTATTGGATTTATTTATATTTTTGCAAATTATATTTATTTTTAACTAGATATTGGCGTTGCAGTATTCTATATATACATATATTATGCTTTTTAATTAGTGAGTAAACACAACAAAAAAATTAAGAAGCGTAGCGCCGCTGTGCTTTTCTCCGCTAAACTTTGCAAATCATCAGTCGACACCGGTTGTTGTTTTACTACTGTTGAGTGAGATTTTCGCAAACGAAAACGAAAATTAAAACGATAACGAAATTGAAAATGAAACAACAACTACAGTGGTATGGAATTCCGTTGTTGTACACACACGCGCACAAGAGCGGCGCGCCACCACTCATTCAACCACCCACTAAGAAGAACTGTGTGCTACAGCTAGTAAATAATGCCTGCCTCCAAGTGGGGGTATGTGTGTGTATGTGTGTATTTGCGCAGCCGAAGCCATGCACTCACACACAGAGTGGAGCGTGAAGAGTGGAGGAGAGTCGAGTAGCGAGAATAGAACGGCAAATAGCACTCAGCGGTGGCGTCGTCGCTGCATCACGCAACAGCAACATTTACGAAGGTACACGACGAAGTGGGGGTGTGTGACGAAGGCCGGAACGGAGTGCGCGCCAAAGCAGAGCGTCATTAAAAGCGTCAATGGGATAGTAGTAGAAACGTAGCAACAGCAGAAATAACAAAAACAACAGCAACAACAAAATACAACAATAATATTACAAAAAACAGCAACAAGAAAGAACAACAATAACAAAAAAATCAACAATTGTAGCAGCAACACAAACTAACTGAGAAGAAAGCGTCGGGAGCAGCAACAACAACAATGCAGTACAAACTTGGTACACAACATACAGTCTATATAGTCTAACAATAACAACTAGTGCGTTTTGTCTATAAATACAAGTGTTGAGTGGGTGATGTGACGAGACAATGCAGACGCTATACGGCAAGAGAAAATCACCAGAAGCACATTAGGAGCACTCAAGCAGGAGGCAGTTTGGCATGGCATGCCATGGCAGAGCAAAGCATTCAGTTAGTCATTCATGCAGATGACTATGCCACCACGATTTTATGTAAGGTGCATACTCGTATAATAACTAAGTACTTACGACTGTATTAGAGTTGCCACTTGCATACAATTCTCCAATATTTGTCGAAAAACTTCAATTGTTATATTTTAAGGTTATGTTTTGTTTGAAGATCAAATGAATTTGTTCGTTATTCTTAGGTTTTCGAGAAGAGTAGTTCCAGTTTACATGTATAGGAGCTTCGGGGTTCAGTCTCTCTTACAAGTAAGAAACACTTTCAAAATCTTAAAAAAAAATTAGTAGTGGTAAGGTATACTTTAAGTCTATCATTTATGTGGCTTAAAATACCAAACGCTTGAGCACTGAATTTTTACAGGCACTGTGTTCCAGAATATTAAAATATTTCACGTGTAATTCAATTGCAGATCCATTCCACTGTGCTCTAGAGCTGCTTACCGCCTTTCAAAATTATGAATGTATTCGCTGATCTGAACTGAAGCGCAAAAGGAAATTTAGGAAACTCATTTTCCTGCTGTTGCTGCTACTACAGTTGGAGCGTGTACTATGCTCTAGAGACGTATAAAGGTAAAATTGAAGCAACAATAAATAACAGCGACACCTAGCATTACAGCAATGCTTGGTGCACCCCATTTCGAACCTACCCCGCTTTGAGGAAGGAAGAGACAAACGCACCTCCGCGCTACACTTGAGAACGGAACACTATGCGGGTGGTTGGCAAACCAAGGTAGATGGACACATTGGGTTACGATGAAAAGCACTCAATTGAGCTGAGTACTCAACAGCGACGCACACTCATTTGCGGTTGCCAGAACATTTGCGGAGCACAGTCGGTGAGCAAGTGAAGTTACATGCCGTGTGTTCGGAACGTGCTCAAAAAGCAACAGTTAATGCCCTTAACGGTAAAAGCGCTGATGAACATTAGTGCATGACGATGAGCGACGGCGAGGGTGAGAGCGTAACAAGCGGTTGCAGGGTCAACTGACGCGCGCTGTACGAGTACTTGTGGCACGCTCCTAATGTGTGGGAATGCGGGCAGATGACACTCGAAGAGAGTGCTGTTTATTTATTTATTTATTTTTTTTTACTTTGCTTCAATTATATTCCGACAAGCCTATGAAGCACACATATGGGGACTGTTGAAAGGCACCCCTTGAGGTTGCTTGATTTGATGTTCAAGGAAAGCTCATTATCATGTTGCGTACACTCTGTGTGTGCTTCGTGACGACTTTTTAGATGATGATGGTGTTGTTGTTGTATGTTGCTTATGTTGCTCATTTTTGTTGTTTTATCATCAACGATTTTGTGGATGTTGCCGCGCGATAGCATGAGTTGATGACAAAGATAATTGTGCGTTGGAAAATGTAAATGCCGTTGTTTGTTTAGGTGCGCGCGGGGTCGCCGGGAGGGAATGTGAGTGAGTGTGCGAGCCTTTGTTAGGCACTCGGAAGAATGACAGGCACAGATAGGCAAATATTTGAGTTCAATGAATTTAGACAAGCCATCAAGAAAACACATATCAACTGGTTCGGTTGATGGAAAGCCTAGTTGCTCGGGAATACCCCGCACCCGTTCGAGGAGTGAAATATTTATTTATAGGCCAACTCGAAATGTGTTTTAAGCCAAAGACAATGGGCTAATTATAATTACATGGAAATATTCAATGAATTTGTTTGTAAAATTTTGAGAGAATGAGTATTGAATAAAAACAAAGAACTCTTGATAGAATAGTAAATAATAAAATTTAATTTAATAACAATTAAATTGGAGCATAAATGGTTTTTAGTCCACGAAGTCGGAAGACAGTTCAAGATTAACGTAACATGTTCTGGTTCTGTCGATGTGTCTTCCGAAAAATCATACATAACATAACATATATTTGGCATAAAATAATACCTGACCGGGGACGTTTTAAACCTTCAAGAAGTTCGATATTTCGAGTTTCGAGGGGTATAAAGAAAACTTTGTTTTATAAAATAAGCAGGCTAGATTCCATGCTCCAAGTTTTATTCCTGGAAAATGTAAAATGGTATCGAGGAAGCTAAAATTAGTATACATTTTATTTCTAAAAAATATGAATGAAATTGGGACGATTTTCGACTCCCCACAACAATGACAATTAAGACTATTAAAAAAAATATATTTCTACTACCCCCTTAACACATTCATATTTAATATATATTTATGTAAACGCACACCTTAATTAACACTTATTTACATAAAATTTCGAGGGTTGGCTGGCATTTACGCCTACTTTTGTGCGAGTTCGTCAAAGTTATGAGCGTTAATTTGCTTCATTTTGAATAATTACACACAGTGAGCACCTGAAATTATGCTCAATTCTTATGAATACTTAAATACATGTGTATGTATGTACATATGTGCTACATAAACGTTTGCTGGAACTCGCTTATGAACATTTATTGATATACATATGTATATGAAACCATAGTGTTTGCCACAAGAGTTAATTAAATCCCAGCCTTAATTATGTATCAAGAGGGCAAGACCAAACATTAAGATTCATAACAAATAACCACTTGTATGAATAATATTTAACTACACCATACATAATATATACCATATATACGAGGGCTGCTATATATATTTCTGGTTTAGGCAACACTAAGTGCTGCCAGGTGCAATCTGACATTTCCATTGGAAAGTTTGACATTTTTTAACATAACATCACTCAGAACGTTTTGTCATTTAATCGTGAATTGTTTTATTTACAGAGAATTAAAAAATTCATCTCGGCCAAAAAATGGAATTAACTCGTGAACATTTTCGTGCGATCATTTTTCACAACATTCGACGTGGATTATCGCGACAAGAGTGCATCGATGAACTAAAATCTTTGTATGGCTATGAAGCACCATCCTATAGCACTGTGAAAAACTGGTACAACGAATTCAATCGTGGCCGACGCTGGCTCAAAGACGAATTCCGTGAAGGTCGTCCAAAAACAGCCGTTGTGCCAGAAAACATCGATGCCGTACGTGAACTGATAATGCAAGACCGTCATGTAACATACCTTCAGATAGAGGCATGCCTATGCATTTCTCCCACCAGCATACATTCGATATTGCATGAACACCTGGCGGTAAAAAAGGTTTGTTCTCTTTGGATCCCGCACAATTTGACAATGGCTCAAAAAAAAAGGCTCAAAAAAAGTGCTTCGAAAACTGGTTTGAGCGCATGCAAAAGTGTATAAATCTTGATGGAGAATATTTTGAAAAACAATAAAACCATTTTCGTTGATAAATACTCCTATTTTCATTATTAGACCAGAAATATATATAGCAGCCCTCGTAATATATATATTAGTTGAATATATGTATGGATTAATTAGATACTTAACTAAAATTTTTGAATATAGTCGAAGTGGGATTAATATGATAAATTGTATTTATTTTTGAATAGAGCCGGAAATACACATAGATGTAATCCCCCCCAACAGGTGAAAAATCTCATTTGGATTGCTAATATGAGTACTCGTATATACTAAAGGGCCAACTGAGGTCCAGTAGTTTCAGAATATTCCATTACGAGGTAGAAAAGGCAACTAAGGAATAATTTAGTTAGAATTGAAGTGTATATGTTCGTTGGGTTTATTCCCTATACACGACCGTTAAGGTTAATTTTTTAAATAACAAGTGGTGACGTGAGCACCACAGCGGCTATAAATTCACTTTTACATAAAAACAATGTATAAGAATGTGAAGAACTGTATGTACATTTTAAAGTATACGATGCAATGTAAAGAGAACGGACTTCATGTGTTACAAAACACACTAAATAAACTAGGTGAAGTCAACAGTCAACAGCAAGGACCTTAAGAATAATGTGCAAACGCAAAAAAGACATGCATATATATTATACATATTATATAACATATCTACATAGTTAGTTAGTTACATAAGGACGTGTGCATATAGTGTCATATATGGATTAAGTGAAGTGTTGTAGTCAAGTGGCAGTTACTGGTGGGGAGACGTTGAAATGAGCAGCGCATGAGACAGTCATTCATGTCCTTCACAAATAAATCAAGTCATACTTACATATTTGAATATTGGAGTATGTATGCAGAAGGAATGAAAAGCGGTAAATTGAATTTTAGCAATTTTCATTAGAGCTTTAGTGACTTGGATGGATATGAGAGCAAATATATATTAAATCTGAAACTGTTTTCAATATTACTTATATTTTAAAGACCAATATATAAGAATAGAGAAGCCTATGGACGCGCCACTTTTCAATTCGCAATATTTGAGTTATGCTCTTTTAGGGGATAATGTACACGAGAAAACAACAACAATGTTCTCCAGCCTGTTCATACAGCAACTTACGTAGATACCTTCAGGCTTTTAACTCTTTAAATAATCACTCTTAATTATTGTCTTCATAATGAAATCCTTAAAATAGAGTTTGGTCCTTCTTCAAGTTAACTTTCATGGTCAATTATTTTGATCCAGTTTGGTATATGCTTACGTATACACATCAACTGCTGACCGCTCGCAAAACGAAAAGTCAATTAAGAAAAACTGCTATTTAATCCGTTTCTAGTCGCTTGTGAGTCATTTACCCCTCCGCTTGCTGGCGCGCATACTCAATCATTGCCCGCCAACAATTTACACACACACACACATAAGACTCGTGTATATCCTGCGTCTTTCTTCAGCACGCCAGTGACGCTGAATTTCGTTGGCAACATTCATGTGTTAGTGTGTGTGGCAAGTGGCTTGTTGATTTGGTATTTGGTTTTTGGAATGTGCTGGTTCGGTTGGTGGAAGTTTGCTGAATTTGCGCGCGCGTTAACACTGTTTACACGCAGCACGTGCTCTCTGTCGCTTCGGTCAAATGTGTCAGAGGTCTTGTTGCATGCAGACACATTCAATTATATGGTGTTGAACACACACACACTGACAGCACTTGTATTCATGCCACACTCACACTTTTGCACTTGCCACACATTCCTGCGCGCAAGTAACGGTATTTGTAAGCACACATACTGTTTTTGTATGTGTGTGTGTGCATTATTTTACTTGCTTTTTCGTGCATTCATCTCTCGACATTGTTGCTTGTGTTGTTGTTTTTCACAAATTCATGATCTGAGGAACGCATTAAGCGAGTGATGACCGTGCCGCCGGGTGGCAATTACCCATATTTTGTGGTTTGAATTTTGAAAAGTTCACTTACAGTTACTAACAAGCTTTTTTTTTGCTGTGTTAATGAAAAATGAAATGAAATATTTAAATTTGTATATATTTTATATTTAAGTTTATATTTATGTACAATATGACGAATATTAAACCTGCCACCTATAGATCTCTTTGCCGAAAGCTGCGCGGCACATACAGATCCTTCGGACACAGCTCTGTTGCTAAGAGCAGTCTGATAGGTATGACTATCTGGTCCCATTCTACAACTGGGAAAGACGTTTCATGGTAAACATGGAGAAGGATGGTTGGCGCAAGGGCACCGTAACTACACGCAATACCTTAAATATCTATACGGATGGCTCTAAAATGGATGAGGGAGTAGGTGCAGGAATATACTGTCCGGAATTAGGCATAAAACAACCGTTCAAACTGCCGAACCACTGCAGTATATTTCAAGCAGAGGTCTTTGCTATTAGGAAGGCAGCAGAGCTAGCCTCCAGCGCACAAGGCCAATACTCTAAAATTAACATCTACGTAGACAGCCAAGCGGCAATCAAGGCAGTAACCTCGTGTCGAATATCGGCCAAAAGTGTCCTGTGCAGCAGGGCAGCAGTAGTGAGGGTCGCCAGAAATATGAGGCTACAGTTCTACTGGGTGCCAGGCCATAAAGGCATCGGGGGCAACGAAATCGTAGACGGGATTGCCAAGAGTGGTGTACAGCTGTCACCCGGAAACATGATCAATATCGCTAAACTCATGCACATTCTATACGATGACATAGACAGGTGCATGGAAAGAAGAATCATATCTCGCTGGAAGGATCTACCGGGGTGTAAAACTGCAAAGGTCATGTGCAAAGCGGTAGTTCAAAAATATACAAGGTTCCTACTGGAGCTCGATAGAAAGAGCTGTAGGACCATGGTTGGCATTCTTACCGGTCACAGCCTTGTAGCGGCACATGCCTATAAAATGGGGCTGTCAGATCGGGAGGAATGCAGAAAATGTCAAGAGCGGGGCACCAAGGAAACAGTGGAGCATCTCTTGTGCGTTTGTCCTGCGTTAGCGAGACAGCGTTTTATGTACTTAGAGGCCCTACAGTACGATAATTTAGGGGAGATATCGTCAGTGAAGCCTCATAAACTATTAAAATTCACGACAGGCGCAGGCATCCTGAACGATGACTACTACTTAGGGAACACGTAAAGGCACTCCATTCTGGTATCGCAAAGGACCATAACTGGTCTACGCGTGGCCTGCAGGCCTACCAGACCAACCTAACCTAACCTATGTACAATATGAACAGTGTTCTACTATTGTACATATGTATGTATGTATGTATGTCAGTAGAGAAGATGAATGCACAGCTGTATGTTGTCTTCTCAAAGTTTAGATTGAAAATCTCAATTTCCACTTAAGATTTAATATAGTTTTTTATGTTTAATAACTGTACCGTGGCAATTGAATTTCTCATATCTTCATAAAGATATACATGCCTGCCTTTCATTGCAAGTGTGAGTTTATATGCTGAGTATAATAATTTTATTATCGGCGTCAGAAGAAAGATATTTAATACACAAATAAGAGCTTGCGACATTTATATATAAAATATATATCTTTGTATATATGTATGTCAGACTGCATGTACAACATCAAAAGTTTTTCAGCCAAATATTAGACTTCAAGTTTTCAGCGCGCTTTAAGACGACGCTCATTCCTTTTAGTCTCGCTTTTATTTAAGTCGAACATCTTATACACCACTGAGCGTATTGCGCTGCCATTCCTTGAGCGCATGAAATCATTTGTTTTCAAATTTTCCTTTGCGTCCTATTAGCAAGGCATTACCATAATACAACTTTTATTGTTCTAGTGCCACATTTACTATAGACACACATAAATATATACATATAAACATGCCAATTCTTTGGCAAATTGAAATCAGCGATTCTTTGTCTAGCGTAAACTTGTCTTTACGGTATCCACGACAAACACACTTACATAGACATACAAACAAATGAAAGTACATAAAAAGTTACTGAATGAATTTTGGTCGAAGGTCGTCGTCGTCGCCGCTGCTTAATGAGTTATGTGCATGAAAAGTTATTCAATGAGCCCACTCGCAAACTCATACATATACATACATATTTGTGTGAAATATGAAAGCTTTTTAAAATACAACAACAAATGCAGAGAATACAGAAAATGTGTTGTGATTATTGTCTATGACGTCGGAAAAGGCGCACATTTCCGGTGAACATTCGGCGACTTGGCTTAAATGTATATATTTCTATTTGTATATATAGTATTTGTATCTCAAATATATTTTGTAAATATCTATATTTATATGTACATATATATAGTAAACAGATAAAATGTTTATGTACACTATATACAGTTATACGGTGTATTTATTTGTTAACTTTCCTGTAAATAAAATGCTTAAATTAGTGCTTGCAGCAGATCATAGGAGCAAAATTCATTAGACTCGGTCAATATATAAGCGTATTTATCGACAATCGAATGCCATAAAAATGGATATTTAAAAGTATACACGACCACTGCATGAATAAAATAGTCTGCATATACTATAAGTAGTATGTATGTATGTGCAATGTGGTCATATAATGGGTGTTCTCAAGGAGTCAGATTGGGTTGAAGTGCGTTTGTAAGAAACTGAAAGTAAAATTTTAGAAAAAAAAACCGAGGAAAATGTGAATATTAATAAAACTCGAATTTAGAGTAGAATAACCCATTGAAACTTATAATACGAAATGTAAGTAAACATATTTCTAGAATCATAATATTAGGTCCACAACTTTGCTTCCGCCGTTTTTTTTTTTGTAAATTTAAGGCTTTTTTCACTTAGGACAGTCTCACCGTACGTATCCGAAATCATTCGATGAGCCTCAGCCGCACTTTTCTTGGAATTAAAAAAGAAAAGCAAAATTTCCCGCAAATGTCGAGAATTCGGCTCAAAAAGTGACATTTTCAGTTGAGAATAAGTTTGGGATGCAAACAGATCTCTACAAAATTTTGTTAGGTTAATGTTGAGACAAATGTTCAAGATCGATATAAAAAAAAATCGATTTAATCGACCAGTGCTTGACCCTAGAGGCATCTATTGGAAAACGGCGGAAGCAAAGTTGTAGACCTAATTTGTTGAAATAATTTGTTTAATTTCCATAATTTCCATAGAGTTGCCACCTTTTTTAAAATGATAGATTAAAAAAATCAATTAAGAATAATTAAATGCGTGGTACAAGTAAATTAAGAGAATAGTCAGAAAGTGTTTAATATGAAATTATATTTAGAACAGAGTTGCCACTTGTGGGGAAAATTTAAAAATTAAAATGTTCGGAAATGCCAACAAGGTATTTCAAAGCCCTTGCGTTTGTATTCGGATACAAACATATTTCCAAACAGTGTTGGCACCTCTCAGCAGGTACAACTGCACAAATTTAAGGCTTATCAGCGAAAGATAGATACAGTATAAATGTGTGTATTGAAATAACTATATGATATATGAAGCACTCAATTGAAAAGTTGCCAGATGTGAGTTTCAACTCTGACGTCACGTCATAGAACCCCACTAGTATATTAATTCACTTGACTCTGCTTCGCTGCCATATAAAAATTTATGTAATGCTTCCGTTAATTTCCTTATAAAAGCTGTCGGTACAAAATTTATAACTGCAATATGTAATTACATCTAGTAGTAATAAAGCACGCGTTAAAACGAACATATGACATAAGGCACTTAACATTTATCTGATTTGTTGTGCAATTATTTTATGGTCGTTTAAAGTATCACTCGAACGATCGTAAATGCGATCGTAAACGAGGAATGGCTTAATGCACAGATAAGAAATGGCAGCATCTGAAAACCCGTGTCTTTGGCCAACACTTTGCTAGCTGTGAAATTTACAACAGATCTGAAATATGAAATTACGTTGTAACACTTTAAATGTTGTTTTTATGTCTACATTAGGGGGATCGATTTGGGTAGAGAGAAAAGTAAGTTATTTTAATTAGACTTTATATTTATTGTGTTAAAAATTGGTAAAATGGATTTACTTTAATATCAATATTGTTATTGCGAAAATACTGTAACAGTTTATTGGAATTAAAAATTTGAAACAGGTGGCAACAATTTTTCAATTTTAGCTGGCTGAAGTCTGACTTAAAAAACTTTAATATGATGTATTTCAGATGTTGTGAAGGAAATAAATAATTCAAATAGGTGGCATCTCTCAATTTTTTTTTTACTTTTTAGTTTGATAATCAAATTGTTTGCTTTTCTTATACATTTTTATATTTAATTATTTTGAACAGGTGGCAACTATTGTACTACTGTCTGAATTCAAAGTAACAAAATTTTTCGTGTTGAAAAATTCGGACCACCCTTATTTGAGTTGTATGTATGTATGTATGTAGCTAGTCTAAGGTGTTCATTGCGATAATAAAATCCTCCTACACACACACATACATACATACACATTTCGTGCTACTTTTATTTTCACACATTTTTTACGCTTCTAAATGTGATGTGAAATTTCCAAATCACCTTTGTACAACAAGCTGTTTTCTTGTATTCTTACATTTGTTTATGTAATAAAAAACGGGCGTATAAAACAGAAAAACAACAACAAAGCACTAATCCAAATAGATACAAAAGCGAAACACAACGTAATTGAACCCAAGGAAAATTAATTTAATCTCGCTTTTTCAATCTAAACAACAGAAATACCATTTGCAACAACAGAGCAGCACACACACACTCTCATATAGAGAGCGATACATTTTTTAATATGCACATACATACTTACAAGCTGTTTTGCGATAATACGAGACTACAAGCTAAGTTATATGCTAAAAGAATAATAACTATTTTCTGTGTGTGTGTGTGTGTGTGTGTGTGTGTGTGTGTGAGAGTACGTGTGCAAATTATATATTACATAGATGTCTATCCGAGCGAAATTCCAACGGATATGAAGATAAATCTACGCGCGCTTGCCATTTCAGCTCAGCACCCGACGTCTCACCTCATGCACCGCCGCTTTGGTTATCCTTTTTGCGTTCTTTGCACGCTCGCCTCGTCTGCGTCTGTTTAAACTATAATTTAAACCTTATCACGACTAAATAAATCTGCGCACATTATCCGCAGATTAATACAAACATTTTCCTTACATTCTATTTATGTGCTCTGTGTGTGTGTGTGTGAGTGTGTGCTGTGGCAGACAGTCCGAAGGATGTGCGAACATTTACAATTTCGATTTATGTAATATAGAATGCCAGTGTATATAAAAAATTCAGCATATGAGTGAGCGTAAGTTATTTGTTTTGGAATTCGATGCTTATTTGTGTACCACATTTGAACCTTGCCTTTTCGCTGTCTATATTTCTCCCAAATGCTATCTTCAATGTACTACTCCTGCCAGCTGCAGTCTAATCTCCTCCTCGTCTACCTTTACTTTGTGTTTTGCCACACTTCAAACGAAGGGATGCTGCACTTGTCGCTTTTTCTTTGGATAATCATAACCTTCAAATTCCTCCTCCGCCTCCTTCTCGTAATGATGGTGATGATGCTCTTTGACGGGTTCATGTTCTTTTACCGGCACCGGTATTGGCAGCGGCACTTTCTTTATGACGGTTTTCGTGTGTACGTGTGTGTGATGCTTCACGGGCACATGTATGCGTATCCTATGGCGAAAAGTGAAAAGGAGAGTAGAATTGTGAGTAGAGAGTGGGAAATAAAAATGGGAAAAAGTAAGTCAGCACAAATGTAAATATTTACATTTTTGCAACTTGGCTATGGCGGCATATAAATATAAATATACTCCTATACATTGTTAGAGTATATGTGTGTTGTTGTACACAACTAAAACAATCTTTATAATTAGACCGTCTTGCACTTAATAAATAACAAATACCCCATAGTACATTGAAAAACTCGTTAAATAGAATGGAGACTTGTCAGCTAATATTTTTGCCGTCATTTCTGCGTATCTCATCAGCGTTTTTTAATTTTTATTTAATTTCCTTGAAAACTTCGTTGAATAATGGAGAACACCGAATGTATCCAATATTTTTGGATCTTGAATTGTTGCAGCCTATTTTTCAAACATTTCGGAGTATAAGATTGGTCTTTTACAAATTAGAAACAAAAATAAATGTGAACTGTGACTTAGCATACTCTCTTTCAACAAATATATGATTAACCCTCTTTAATTTAGAGTATCTTGTATGGAATGAATCTAGGATTAAACATTTTTGAGAAATATTTAATTAAAATTCTTGACGATGACGCTAATTACTTTGGGAAATCCTGGGTGTGAACTTTTAAAAATAATTATATTCATGCGTTCCCAAATGTATGCTACAGCTTAAGAGCATATGCTTCTGAGGACACATAACCTAAAATTAAAGTGAACCAGAACTAAAAAATATGATCTTTTATACACTATTGAAGTATATTTTACTAAAAACAAAAATCCGTCAAAGTTTTAGGACTTGCTCTATAGTCAGTTTGGTACTTGATTTTAAGGCAATTTATCTACATTCAATTAAAATATTTTTAAACTTCATGTAACAGTAGCTCTCATCGATTAGTCACTTCTCTGCTGGCTATCTTTGGGCGCTGCTCGTCTGTCAAAAATTTTACATGTGAAAGCAACAACAAAGTTATCTAGTTGAATTCTTACAGGAGAGTATGCGGATACCTCATTAAAAATGCTATCGCCGCTTGCTGAGTGCTGCAAAATTATGTTTTACATATGTATACTATTCACAATGGTAAAAACGACTCAAAGGACAAAATTTAGACAAACAATTAAGGAAGGGCTAAGTTCAGGTGTAACCGAACATTTTATACTCTTGCAATTTATTTATTTAACTTTATTTATTTATATTATATAATACACAATTTGACCCACATATTCGTCATATATATTGTATAAAGTCCATTGAAACTTGGAAACAATAATATTAGGTTAGAAGCACCGATGTCCTCGTGTTCGATATATGGGCCCTTTAAAACCTATGGTCCAATTTCGGCGATGTTTAGAATGGGGCTGCCACACTATAAACATAGTATTTGAGCAAAGTTCTGGACCGAAATCTTCACTAGTGCTTAATTTATATATTGTAAAGTAAACGATTCAGATCTTCTTCAAAGTTCTGGTATATAAGAAGTAGGCGTGGTTGTGAAGCGATTTTCCTAATTTCACAACATATCATTGGGATATAAGGAAACTATTATAAACCAAGTTTTATTGAAATCGGTCGAGTAGTTCCTTAGATATGGTTTTTGACCCATAAGTGGGCGACGCCACGCCCATTTTACATTTTGTAAAAAAATTTGAGTGCAGCTTCCATCTGCCATTTCTTATGTGAAATTTAGTGTTTCTGACGTTTTTCGTTAGTAAATTAACCCTTTTTTAGTAATTTTCAACCTAACCTTTGTATGGGAGGTGGGCGTGGTTATTATCCGATTTCTTTCATTTTTGGACTGTATTAAGAAGTGGCTAAAAAAACGACTGCAGAAAGTTTGGTTTATATAGCTCTATTGGTTTCCGAGATATATACAAAAAACCTATTTGGGGGCGGGGCCGCGCCCCCCTCCCCATAAAAATTACATCCAAATATGCCCTTCATAGTACGATACTTCATACCAAATAGCTTTATTTATAGCTTAGTTATGGCACTTTATGTGTTTTCGGTTTTCGCCATTTTGGGGGCGCCGCAGTGGTCCGATTTTGCTCATTTTCGAAAGCAACTTTCCTATGGTGCCAAGAAATAAGTGTGCCAAGTTTCATTAAATTACATCCTAATTTTTACTCAAGTTACAGCTTGCGCAGACGGACGGACGGAGAGATAGACATTCGGATTTGAACTCCACTCTTCACCCTGATCACTTTGGTATATATAACCCTATATCTAACTCGTTTAGTTTTGGGGGTTACAAACAACCGTTATGTGAACAAAACAATTATACTCTAGTAGCAACTTTGTTGCTAGTAACTTTGTTGCGAGAGTATAAAAATTAAAATCCATCATTAGCTTTAGACCTTGCTTTAGTCAGTTTGGTACTTGTTGGGGGAATAGGAATACGCCTAATTATCTACATTAAATTAAAAAATATTCAAACTACATGCAAAAGTGTGTCCCTTTTCAAAATAAACCACATTGTCCATCCACTAAGAATTTTATATGCATGGATTAGTACTAGTTCCTTATGCAACCAGTTCTTCATTAATCCTCACTGCCAATTTTACTACAGGCATAATTATTATTATTATTATTATTAATATTAGAAGTGTGTTTGCTATTTCCATGCCCATACACATATATCTATATTTATGCAAATTTCACCTACTTACTTAGTACAACTACTTACATTTCAGCTAATACACTTACTTTAATTTCTCCTTGGAAGGATATCCGCCGGAGAGCGCAAACAACAAGACAATGATGATGAAAAGCGAAAGCAACTGCACGGGGCACGAAAAACAAGCCAAACATTTTTGTATGCGAATATGTAAATAAAGAAAGTTAAAATAAAATGAAAAATTTATAGAAAATTATACGAGAGAGAGTGAAATGAAAGTGAAATGTGTGAGAATAAAATTAAATGGGATTATGAAAATATGGCATTATGTCAACAATTGTGAGTTGTGAATTGTGTTGTGGATTTAAAACGACCAGTGCTTGTGTCTCACTCTATATATATACATATATGTGTATGTGTGTAGTTGCAAGTATCTTTTTCATCAAGTTTGGCAAATATAACAAGATACTTGATTTTATATGCACAACACACACACACACATATTTACATATATAATATTTATGTTATGTTCATGTGACAGCAATTTATGTGTGTGTCTCTGTGTGTTTTCACTGCATTTCATTTGCTTATGTGCTGTGCTGTCGTCAGCTTTTGTGCTATGCAAATGCCTTGAGTGTATCCTTTGCAAATATGCCATAAATATTGCAAATGCCATGGAAATCTCATTTTCCTTTCAGCTCCTCAGCTTTATGAGTACTTAATATTTTATCGCTTGTATAAATTAATTTTTCTGCTGAAGTAGTGTAATTAAATAATTGGTTTTTCGGTTGGGAATTGTGAGGTTTTGCATATTTTAGGGACGCATAGTTGTAAATTCTTATGACTTCAAATTAATTTCAATGCCTAAATATATTTTATAGTTTGTAAAATTGTAACTTATATTTTCGTGTTTTTATGAGTACATTTATATGCGCTCATGTCACTGAATGTCTTGGAATGGCACTACCAAAGTCTCATATTAAAATAGATTTTTATGGTAGAATATTCATACTTATCTACTCTTTTATTGTACGTTAGTAAAGGCTGTACAAAATTTTATGAAATCATTATATAATATTAAGCAGATTTCGATTTTGATAGTTAATTTTAAATACTTTTCGGTTTAATTTAATTTACGATTGCGAAATTTCTGGTAATCAACTATAAAAATCTTTAGTTTGAAGGCTAATTCAAGATGTTTCAATAAATGAGTTCTACAAAATGAAATTAAAAGCGATTGGAAATAATAAAATGAAAAATAAATCTCTACTAGGAACATAAACCAAAATATAGTATGTTACTCATACGCCAGCGCATCATGTTTGAATATGTTGCGTATACGCCACAGCATGTGTTTGATTTTATCGTGTCTATTTCATAGCTGCTTTAATGAGCGACATAATTTTTATTTGTTTATTTATTTCATGCTTTCTAGATTGAATAAATTTAGTATTTTTCAGGTTATTTAAAAAGATTGTCATAGTAAAGATATTTTTTATTATAAGCAGTATATTGAATTTCAATAATAGTCAAAAAAAGGTGCATTAAAAAATAACGGAAATTTTAAAATTTCCAATCTTTCATCAATAGTTTTTTGAGAAATCGAAAATTCCCGTATTTATTGAACACATCTCGTATTTAAAAAAATATCATTTTTTATCAATTCAATTATGCCCTATCATCGTTGACTCCATACTTTTTACTTTTTCAAAAAATTTAGAAAAAAAATTCCAAATATTTTCTTCAAATTGTGAAATTTAATTTTAATTGTGGATTCAGAGATCAATTGGTTGATATAAAAAGACATCCAAAAAAAGAATAACTTCGAATGAAAACATAAATAAAGTGATTTGATAACCTTAAAATGAAGTTTATTGATATTGATGGGACTTAGAGATAACAAAAAAAAAATCACATTGGATATATCGTTCATGAATATTCTAGTATATGTATTCTCTGAATCTGGCTTTAGTGATTTTAGATTCCAAGTGAATGTTAAAGTCGTAAAATCGAATTTCCATACAAAATAGTTTTTTCTTTAACACTTGGAACTAATCAGTCCACCTTACAAATATTTAAATCGGTATACAAAAAGCTATTCACATGAACAACCAATAATTTAAGAAACGCAAGCACACATGCGATTGCATAACTCGAAGCTATTGAAACACTTCCGTAGATCATATTTTCCAGACAATTGCCACGGGCAACAACATTTGCACTTTTTGCACGATTTTTCCGAGATCGCGGTCAACAATGCCTGAAATTGCGATTTTCCATGCGCATTGTCTGCGCACTTCTTATTTTTTGCTTTCATACTCAATTAACTGGCATTTGGCAATAATGTATGGCAATGAGTGTTAGATAAATATAGAGAGACAACAACACCAAGCGTTGTTTTTCTTTACACTTTACGCCGATCAACACTCGACGGCAGCAGCAGCAACGTCACGAATTAGTGTTTTGTAATTTACGCTGTTGATTGCTGTTATGATTTTCCATTGTTTTGCTATCTTTTCTACTTTTCTTATTGTTCGATCATTATACCCGTGGCGTTTTAGTTGATTGCTTGCCGTTGCCGTTACACACATACACATGCAGCATTACAATTGTCGCAGCACAATAACAACAAATTAGTCCACACAATAATAATAGCAACAATGAAAGGCAGCACTTACACTAACACCGTTCGAATGCAGCAACATGATGATGACTACAACAATAGCAACAAAAATAGAAACAAAAGCGACGTTGACAGCCGCAACTTGATAGCCGGATAAACGCCGGAACAAATGTGACGAATTGCGGATGGCGAATTGAAAGGCGTATCGAGCCACTGAACTTGGCTTGGCTAGGCTTGCCTCTTCCACGCACCGATTGTCTGATTTTCTGATTGTCTCGCTGATTGATTTGTTGCACGCTGTCAGTTGCGTGTTGCTTTTGTCGGCTTTGTCGGTTAGCGACTGGCTACTTGGATTACGGTATTTTTGTGCAGTAAACTTTGATATTCCTCTTAGCAGCAGCAATATTGTATACAGTATATTGTTACTTGCAACGCGGCACAAACGTTATTGCCACAAGGTTGTAGCTGCATCACGCTTTAAATATGAAAATCTTAAAGTTTTGCACGCGGCAGGCGGCAGCGAAATGCTGTCGAAATGTTTTCATTTTCACTTTTTTTTCTGTCACAACAACAAAATGCATGCCGCTGTTGCTGCCGCGAGCGCCAAGCAACAAGTGCGAATGTTTGTTTGCTTTGCAGATTTGCTGGTATTTGTGTGTGTTTGAGTGTGCGAGCTGTCGGGCAAGTAATCGCAAATGCTGTCTACCAGATTACCTAATTTTCTGCTGGGGGCTTGTTTAGACGTCACTGCACCGTGACCGTTTTTTTTTTCAACAAGTGCAAGATAAATATTGACTTTGCTGAAATTTGCGAGGATTTTTTTTATGTATTTAGAAAATGTATTAAAAAAATAAGACAAATACAATTTTTATTAAAACAAAATATATTAAAAAATAAAAAAAATATATTTGTTTAATATAATGCTACTTTTTGAAATGCTTTAAATATATAAAAAATATTTTTTTTTATAAATAAATAAATAAATAAATAAAAAATTTATAAATAAATAAAAAAAAAAAATTTTATTAATATTTTTTTTTATTATATTTTATTTTATTAATTTTTTTTTAATAAAAATGTGTTATTTTTTAGAATTTTTTTTTAATATGTACATATTTTTTTGAAAAAGAAATTTTTATTATAAGAATATATAATTTTTATATTATATTTTTTATAAATATATTAAAATTATAAAAAATATTACATTTATAAATCCAAAGAAATGTATTAATAATATATTATTATTTTTAAATATTTTTTTTTATATAAAAAATTAATTTTTTTTAAACAATTTAAGCGTACATAATTTCATGGAAGTCACTGTACGCTCGTACATATTATTATGCAAATATTTTTCAAGAGTACTAAAATAGCGCTTTGACATTAGTTAGATAATATTTTCAGGTTCAATACAGCCATTAGTGCGGCTCGTTTCGAAAGCCTGTTCTCTAATGCCGCATTGGAAAATTGACGGCTTATTTTCGAAAAGACGTGGAAAATGAAGAAAATCGATACAACAATAATAAAAACGTGTATAAACGTACAAAGCACAATCACATAGCTGAAATAATCATAATAACATTAATTGTGCGCTTTCTGCGCTTTACGTTTCGGGAAGAGTTGAGTTGAGCATTTTCTTCCTGTTCATCACAAAACTGCACAAGTTTCGAAAGCAGGTGAGCAACTGCATGTAAAATGCCTGCCGAGGCACATACATATTACAGTTGACTATATATAGTTTGTACACAACTGTTGTATATGGTAAGTAAACTTCATTGTGCGAAAAACTCGATCCGTTCATAGCATAATGAGTGGGCCACTGGCTCGATCGGGGGTGACATATTTAGGAAGTGGCACTTTTAATCCACTTTTAGCGACATATATTGGGTGTGTAATAAAATTAGCTCAGTTGTTAGAGTGTTTTGAGGTGAAATATTTGACATTTTCTCGAAAGTCCATTTTTTAGTTTTTTATGGGTTGTCATCACTTAAACTTAGTAGAGAGTTTGTTTATCCGAAACATGCATATTCATGAGCTTATATCGATTGCTAAGAGTTACGCGAATGGGAAGTTATTTGGCTCTGAATAATCAGCTCGATGTGTGTGCGTATGAAAGGTAAGTTACTGAGGGTGTTACAGAATATGGAAAACTGTAAGTTAAAGTATTTTTTTTTATGAAATAAAGTAAAGTAAAGGCATTAAAGCTTGCCGAAATTTACTGTAATCTGTTATATTAATTATTTACCTTTCACTATTTTTTTCTGTTTTTCTATACTTTCTTATTACTTTCAAGTTATATTAGTCTTATAATACAAGTAAGTGTAAACTGAAATTTTAAATGAGTAGAGCAGATTATTAAAATAAATTAGAGAGTTTAAAACTCAGGCAAGGTAATATCGATGCGTTAACAAACAATACAAGTATTTCATAAGGAAGCCAATTTTCGCTACGAAATGTCAAACATCGAAAATTATCGACGGACGGTATATATAGGCTTATGGCATCTTCATTTCTGAAACTAAATTAAAGTTTTGTCAAAATAAAAATATAAATTTGAAAGGGAGAGAAACTAGTACAATACAATCAGCTAAAATTTGTCTAATAATTATTTAAATATATATCTTAATAATAACCAATCGTTTCGATTGAAATTCCATAATTTAATTGAGAAGATTCAAATAAGAAGATTAAGAGTAGAGAAAAGTCTATTGTCACAAATTAGTCGTCGAGCATGATTTGCCATCAGCATTTGAAAGCAACAATATAAAGGGTGTATTTTTAGAAAAAAATTTATGTTATGGCCAACATTTTAGCTCTATTTTATAGTCAAGAGTTTGCCATTATATTAAAAAAATAATTAGGGGAAAGTGACCGTCGCGGCTAGGAGAATAAATTCCAGCCAACAGGTCAAATTTTTTAATCACTTTTTACAGACATACGGGCAAAAACAAAAGTTGGTTCGAAGTAACTCTGTGCATTATGAAGTGGCAAACTAAACTGAGTATAAATCAAGTAACAGCTATCAAAAAGATAAACTCGAAAAAACCAACTCCGAAATAAGTATTTCTCATTGGAAATCATACATCTAAAAGACACCCGTTACCTTGAAAACCGTCGAACACTAGAAGATTTATTAACAAGTAAGGAAAGGCTAAGTTCGGGTGCAACCGAACATTTTATACTCTCGCAATTTATTTAGAGATTTACCTATATTTTCGGTGAAAAATTACCCTTAGGCACTGAGTTCTTCATGTTTGATATCAGGGGCCTTGAAAAGTCATGGTTCGATTTTGACAATTTTTCCACAAGTGATGTCACAGCTCAAATACAGTATTTGTGTCAAGTTTTATTGCGCTATCTTATCGGTTCCTTATGTATACATTATAAAGTGAATGAATCAGAAGGATTCAAAATTGAGTTATATGGGAAGTAGGCGTAGTTGTGAACCGATTTCGCCCATATTCCACCAGTGTCATTAGGGTGTCAAGAAAATATTATATACCGAATTTCACACGCCACGCCCATTTTCAATTTTGTAAAAGAATCTCAGTGCAGCTTCCTTCTGCCATTTCTTATGTAAAATTTGGTGTTTCTGACGTCTATCGTTAGTGAGTTAACGCACTTTTAGTCATTTTCAACCTTACCTTTGTATGGGAGGTGAGCGTGGTTATTATCCAATTTCTTTCATTTTTGGACTGTATAAGGAAACGGCTAAAAGAAACGACTGCAGAAAGTTTAATTTATATATTTTATTTTCATAACTTTATTTATGGCTTAGTTATAGCTCTTTATGTGTTTTTGGTTATCGCCATTTTGTGGGCGTGGCAGTGTTCCAAGTTTCATTAAGATATCTCAATTTTTACTCAAGTTACAGCTTGCACGGACGGACAGACGGACGGACAGACAGACATCCGGATTTAAACTTTACTCGTCACCCTGATCACTTTGATATATAAAACCCTATATCTAACTCGTTTAGTTTTAGGACTTACAAACAACCGTTATGTGGACAAAACTATAATACTCTCGTAGCAACTTTTGTTGCGAGAGTATAAAAAGGAAGCGACTTCAAATGTAAAAGTAAAAACACTTTATAAGCGTGAAATTATTTTCCGTGAAAATTCATTTAACTTAAGTGCAGTTTTTATCACTGGTCTACAAAAAACTGGTCTACTAATAAATAACATCAGTTTATTACAGTTTTGACAGTGAAATGAAATGAAATATTGGTTTTCTGCTTTTATTTAACTATCTTTTTGTTATTGTACTAAAGTTTTTTTTTTAATTTATATGAAGTTCTTTAATATTTTAAAATTTATTAACATGTTTAACACTTACAAGGGCTAAAAATGTACCGAGTCTACAAGTAAACACCCTCATAAAAACAGGTATGCAGTTTGCCTTTCCGTTGTATAGTCAAAGTAAATAAATACCGCGTCATAACACGTTTCAATTGTAACTTTTGGAGCGAGCAAAAACTTAATAAAGACATCTCGCAGCAATTGCGCTGTCATGGCTCGTTGCCATAATTTCACTTGTATTTGGTCCACATGTGCTTTTGCGACTTCCTCACGTGCGCCACCTTGTGACACATTCATCAAAGTGACTGTGTGTGAAATAACACAAAAGCAGAAGTTAACAGTAAAATGGACAAGTAGAAAAAAACAAAAAACAAGACTACATATCCTGCATCATCCGGCTGCGAGCTGTATGGCATACCGGAAATGCTTGATCAATCGTTAATGCAGTGACCAAAAGGTGTACGCCAGCGCAACAAACAAGAAACCAAGAAACGACGAGAAGCAACGCAACACAACTGCGACACGCTTCATCAGTGCCATTTGTGGCATTACATAATGCTAGGAGTAATTACTTTGCTTGGGAAAATAATGCAATCACAACATCAACATTAAACAATAACAACAACATAGCGATGTGATGAGGGGAGAGGGCAACGAGGCCGTAAAATGTATAATCCGTAAATGACAATGCAATCGGCATTCAGCACACACACACACACCCATGCATTCAAGCTACATCCTCATAGCGCCCCAATGCGGCAACAGACAGCAGGCAGCAGCTGCTTAAAGCTGATTACCGTTTTCATGCGGCGACTAGTTTGCTGTTTATTGTGATTTGAAAATTTGTGTGGCAAAACTTATTTAGAAAAAGCGGTTTATTAAAGTTATGCCACAACGACCAGCAAACCAAATAAAATATCAAAAAATCCAAAACATGCAACATGACCGCACTCAGTCAGTCAGTCAGTCAGTCGACCAGTCCGCAGTCCACAGCCTGGCCATAAATTTCACAATTTGTGAATGCGAGCAGAGAGCAGATGAAAAAGCGCAAATATCGAATTCGGTTTCATAAATCCTTTTTGTAGTGCGCTTGTGTACGGGATTTTCTCGTAAAACAACCGTTATTGTGTCCAATCTCTTTTTGGATGCTGGTTGTTGTTGTATTTATTTATTGGTTTATTGGTTTGCTGTTTTACATTTCGAACTTTTTCAGTTATTCAGCATATTTTATACGAACGGATGTTACTTTGACCGTTGGCATTTTGTTACACCCGCCTCTGGCGTCCATCACTTGCTGTTGGGTGACTGGATGCGTACAGCGCTGGTTCGACTTGGCTCACTGCCAACTAGCAGCTGTCGGTTTACTCCTTCTTTCCCCGTGTTTTTACGAGTACGCATTTTTTATTGCGTCGTTTATTTGTGGTTTACTGACATCATTAAAAAATAAACTTAAACCGGATGAAACATCAGCTCGTCTTTTTTTTATGGCGCAGTTGATCCAGAACTCACTTCGCTGCATATGCAATCAATTAAAGCGTAAGTTTGCGCCAGTGAAAGGATTTTATCGGTATCGGTTTATTGATAGTGTGGCAAATGAAATGCTCAAGGCATAACCCAAGCAATGGATGGACTGGAACCAGTTCAAACGGTATAAATAACGTGGTATCATTGAATTATTATTATATTTTTCAATTAAAAATAATATTTTTTTCACTTAAAATAGACTAAGGTACTAATACCTCCAGTCACAGCACCATCCATATTAATATTATAAATGCGAAAGTAACTCTGTCTGTCTGTTACTCTTTCACGCCTAAACGGCTGAACGGATTTTGATGAAATTTAGTAAGGTAATAGATGGTTACTTAAAAACGAATATAAGATCAAAATGATCACGTCATCGTACTTAGGGGATAGGAAGTAGGCAAAAAACTGAATTGAGTTAGTGATTTTTTATGGTTTTTGCTGGGTTTTTCATGTTCCGGACGAAGTCGCGGGTAAAAGCTAGTCAACTATAACGATGCTTTTATAGATATGTATATACGTGTATTCAAAATAAATCAAAAGTTCTCACTATTTACATTCATAATGTGAAATCGATGCAGCTCCTCGAATCGTGGTTTGATTTATCCTTATAACATCTAAAGGATGGAATTTTCCTCATTAATTATAATATAGGCTTAACTTTTCCCTACAACGCTAACTCCTGCAGAACTCATCAGTGACAACGATCTCAATCTCTATCGGACGGTGAGAAGAATACCTTGATTCATCTAGATTGGGATGACACTGCTCTCAAGAAACAAGCCATGTTCTGATACCTATCGATACTGATGAATTCGAACCTCAAAAGTACTTGATACCTCTCAACCCATATACACAAAAATTTCTTAAAATAGATTATGGAAATCTGAATGGTTTTTACTCATTTCAATATTCATTTAACACCACATTTCACTTTATGTTTCAGAGATAAAATTGTTGAAATTTACTTTTAGGAAAAGGGTTCCTTGAAGAACTTTTTTTGCATAGTTAGTGGGTTCTGAATTGTATAAGTAATATTGTATTACATTTGTGGCATATGTCTTGCTATTAGCTTCAAATAGATACCAAAGAAGCATTCCTGTTGATTGTAAACTACATATCTACACAATGGCTAAGATTAGCTGTTGTGGAAGAATCGTCGTTAAAAAAGCGACTTTTTCCATAATTATGGCTAATAGTTACTAGGGATTTGAACCAAGGTGGATGGACACACAATGAACTAACTCCGCTACACTGGTTGCCTTAAATTCGAAATCTAGCTAACGAAAAATTCGTCTATTCTGCAATAAAATTGATTTCTTTGTACAAATTTACATAAATAGTACATCTACTATATGCTCGCTTTAACCCTCTCCTCTACCACATATGTATGTACTATGTGTGTATTCCCCAGCATTGTTACTCGAAATAAAACTTTTTGCTAATGATCTCAGCCATTTTTTTAATTTAAATGCTAGCAACTCATAGCTTTCCCTTCTGTTCTGTTTTTGTTCAATTCATAGTTGATAAACTTTACATTATTTTCGCTGTCGTCCATCGAACGGAAGGGGTGCAATTTAAAGTTTATCAATGTCTCTGCCTAAAAGGCTAAGTGAAGTGAAAATAATTCACAAAAACTTTGTCTGCAGCTGAAAGCAGTCAAGAGCAAGGCTTCTTGGTCATTAGCAATTTTTTTTACCATTTTCAGTTTTTTTTTACGAAGTTCGAGGTATTAAACTTTGGAGAACTTACAAAAAATATATATGCTCACTTTTGGGATCATTATTAGTGGGTATATAAATTGCGCAGCAAATAACAATGAAGTTTCAAAGTTAGTGTAATATAGACCAAGGAATGACGAGGAGTGGAGAAGATGTAATTGGTCTTAATTGGGGTGATGTGAAATATTTTGAGGTGAGTATTTTTTATATACAAGTTAGAAGCTCTCACCATCTATTAGATACACTTGAACTGATTTCAATTTTCTTTTCTTTTTTTTAATATAAATATGTACATATTCAATTAAAAATATTGATGTTTATGTGGTAATTAAAAATAATTTAATTTAATAATTTATTTAAAAAACTACAATTTAAAGCTTCTTATTGGAACACTCACAGACACCACGATTGTTCCAGTGACCGCCACGCTTTCGAAGAAATACGCAATGCGCCGCACAACTGGCTTCTGAAAAAGGGAAAATGCTCAGCAGATCGCAAGTAGTGCGCTTTTGTCGATGCAACGTTGCCAGAGACTCTCCGTTGTGTATATTTGACTGCGTTTATTCAGGGTCCAGCGCACTCGTCTCAGCTGGTGCTGCTGTGCTCACTTGATACAGGCATAAAGTGTAGATCAATCCCACTAAGAATATGATAGCCTTCATTTTAGAAAGTTTCTCTCTTGCTCTGCTAAGCGTTTCTGTTTTATACCTCTGTTCTACTGCTGATAACGCGCTAATGATGGAATTTCCTATTAAACAAGCACCTCATGACAATTGAAGCGGGACTCACAGCGGTGTTTTGTTGTGTTTTCTTAAATAAATACATGCATACGAAATCTTGAAATGCTACGTGTTTCAAGTCAGCCGATCCAGTTCTTTATATTCTTTGCATATTTGGGAAACTATTTTGAAAATGAGATTTCGTATGCAAAACTATTGAATAAACTAATTTTTACAATATTTTTGGGTGTTTGCTATCATACAATTTTTAGCAGAAATTCGTTATTTGTTATTGTAATGATGATCGCTCAGATAATTCTCCCAATGAAATATATATGTATGTATATTTGCTAGAAACGTGAACTAAATCGAGTTTGTAGCTTATTGGCTGACATAAAGCATTCTATGCTCCTGTCATCAAACAAACAGTCAGCGCATTCGCGTCTTGGCTCCCACGTCACTGTTGACAGTCATAACTTTGAAGTTGTAGATAATTTCGTATACCTAGACTGGTTCCTAGACCAGCATTAACACCGATAATAATGTCAGCCTTGAAATCCAACGCAGAATCACTCTTGCCACAGCTGCTACTATGGACTGAGTAGGCAATTGAAAAGTAAAGTCCTCTCTCGACGAACAGCAACTAAACTCTACAAGTCCCTCATCATTCCTGTCCTACTTTATGGTGCAGAAGCATGGACGGTGTCAACAACCGATGAGACGGCACTAGGAGTTTTCGAGAGAAAGGTTTTGCGAAAGATTTATGGTCCCTTAAACATTGGCAACGGCGAATACCGCAGACGATGGAATGATGAGCTGTATGTGTTGTTCGACGACATAGACATAGCCCAGCGAATAAAAAGACAGCGGCATGTTGTTCGAATGGACGAAAGTGCCCCAGCTCTGAAAGTTTTCGATGCAGTACCCGCTGGTGGAAGCCGAGGACCTGTCTTCACTTGGTATTACCAATTGGCGCCAAACTGCCAAAAGGAGAGATGTGTGGCGCGCTGTTGTGGACTCGACTATAACCACGTAAGCGGTTTCTACGCCAGTCAAGAAGAAGAAAGCATTCTATGAGGATCGTGAGACCTCAGCAAGTCGTCCGACTTTCTATAACCAACAATATACACAATGTATGGCAAAAAGTCGTCATTTTGGAATTACAGAGATAGCAAAAGCTCTCAACATCATTTATAGATCGATTAATGAGTTACTGTGGTGATAATGTGAGACCAAAGGAAGGCGACTTTCTTTCAACTAAGATATTTTCTTCTACCGAAAATGATGGATATAATGAAAACACTATAGATGGCACATGGCGCTGTAGTCCAAATATTATCAAAACTTGTCGAATTAGTTCGAATATACCTTGGAGATATATGGAATATTGGTAAGGTTAACGGAACTTAAATTGTAAAAACTGTTTAAAGAGAGTAGGGAGAGCTACAGCAGTGGTTCAGCAGCACGAATCCAACATTTAAGATCCATTAAAACAACATCGTTAGAAATAAAAAAAAACGCCACATTTCACCCATTCTTTATAATTCAGATATATTTATTAAGATTGTATTGATTTATTTTTCTTTTTATGTTAATTGTTATTAATGCCTATGGAGTATAATATAAATCGATTTATCTAATAAAAATTAAAAAACAATTTACAAACATAAATGAATTGATCTAGTTGAAACTGAATGCAAATGCATGTAGTACATGTATATGTATGTATGTGTGTGTGTATGTGTGTTTAAGTGTGTTTGTGTGTGTGTGTGTGGATTTGTTAATAAACGTGTGCTGGCGTATGTCTGTATGTCTGTATGTATATATGTATGTATTTTTGTATAACTGTTTATATGTATATGTGTTATGTATGTCATATGTAAAAGGTGTAAACATTCCACTCACACTTATTACTTAAGTTCAAATTGTATATTTAAGTTATGAATTAAAAATTAGCTTTAATGCATCGATTTTCACATCATTCATATATATATATTTATTTTTTATATATTTTATTTTTTTTTTTGCTTTATCTCAATTATTTATCAATTATATCAAAGACCAACAAAATTGTATAATATATATATATACTATATATATGTATATATGCCATATATATGTATGCTTTATTGTTTTTCTGTTTTTCTGCTTTTGTTTTCTATATACATATATGTATACATACATACATAGCATGCCATATTATAACTGTATATATGTATATGTGCTTGCATGTATGTATATATATAAATAACATGTATTATACAGGCCCACTGTAACGCTACAACAACATTTGTTGTTTTTGCTTAAATGTATTTTTTGTTTGTGTGTGTGTGTGTGTGTGTTTTCACTTGCTTTTGCTTGCTTTTGACAACTTTAGCATTATTATTGCTGTAATAGTTAAATGCTATTGGTAGTATTTAATAAAAAAATCTTTATTAATTTCATATAAATAATTGTATTTTTGTTTTTATTTTTATATTTTTTTCTTCTTCTTTTTGTGTTTTTAAGAAACGAAATGCGCTAAGGTTTGAATGTTTGTTGAGTTTGCTTTGGGTAAATGAGCATGATTGCGCTATGTATGTATGTTTGTATGTATTTGTAGTTGCAGCTAAAAGAAACTGTATGAAAGACAAATGCGTTATATAATTGTTGTTGCTTTTCGAAATGTATTTTTGAACCGTTTTCTGCATAATAAAAAGTCAAATCAGGCATTGAATTAATTGTTGTTGTTTTTTATTAATTTTTTTGTTGTTTTAATTATTTTTAACTACTTTTTACCATAATATGTATGCAATTATTTTCGACATGTGTACCGTAGTTCCGCTACTTAAATAACATACTTTTTTTTAATTTTACCGTTTTAGAGTATATATATATTTATGTATATATATAAAGATATATATATATATGTATGTATAAATATTAACTAATTTTTAATTAATAATAATGTTGATAATAATCATAGTATTAATAATAATAGTTATATATAATATAATAATAATAAAAAAATTAACCATTTCACTAGTTGCAATAAAAACTTACAGTTTACCTTTAACAGTAATATAATTTATATATGTATGTATGTATAACGTTAGATTTTTTGTTTTGTTTTTATACACATGTATGTAAATATTTCATTTCTTATGTACTGCTTCTTCTTTATATTGTTTATTACTAATTCTTTACCACTTTCCACATTTTTTATTCGCTTGTTTGTGTATATATGTAGGTATGTATGTATGTAACTGTGTATGTATATATGCATGTGTGTTACTTGTATGTGTACTCATATTGCATTGCATTAATGTATATATGTATTCTCTTTGCTACTCATTTCTCTCTATATATATATACATATATGTATATATATAATGCATGTATATAATATATCATCGATTTTCCAACTGATTTAAGGCAAAAACATAAAACGAAATTTGATTTTGTTTTTGTATTATATATAAATTTTATCAGTTTCGTTTTGTTTTTTTGCAATTTTAAATTTAGTTAAACTTGTTTAACGCTTCTCGGAACCGGCTCAAAAAATTAATCGGTAATTAATGACATCATAATCGTAATTATAATATGTGTAATATGTATTAATAAAAAATAGAAAAAAATCGTATGTATGTATAATTTTATAATTTTTTTTGTTTAAGACACACTAATTATCACCGTCCTCCAAGTGTTGTTGTTTTTGTTGGTTTTTCTTTATTTATTTATTTATTTATAATATATATTTTTTTCTTTCTTCCTACAACGTATGAATATTCTCGCTTTACTTCGTCTATGATACTGCACTAATTGCTTATGGTTGTTGTTATTTGTAGTAGTAGTGATGGTGAGGAGAGGTTATGATTTGTTTTTGTTTTTATCTTTTTTTTTTTGGACTACTAAAAGTACATATACATATGTGTATGTTTGTGTGGTTCGTGTGTCAGGCCTAAAGTTAGTTGAATCCTGTTGCTGAAGTGACTGAGAGATTTCTAGTTAAGATTGCTAAATGTGAAGTCAGACTTCGGTATGAAAACGCGCAAATTTATTAAATTCTGTTTTAAAAGACAACTCGTTTTTCGCAGCGAAATAGCGAAACAGTCTTTTTTTCAACACTAAAAGTGCGCTGCTCTGGATTTTTAATCACAGCACCGTATAGCCGCTATACATACAACTTTCATGTTTATAAAAACCACTTTGCTAAAAACAACAATAAAATATATGAAAATTGTTGTTGTATTATATACTTGCGGTGTGAAAGCATTTGAAAGAAAGCATGACATGTGAAAGCTTTTATAAACAATGAAAGCTTTTTAAAAAATGTTAAGCTTTTTTAAATAACGAATGCTTTTATGAAAAATGAAAGCCTTCATAAAAAAAATTAAAGCTTTTATTAAACATGAAAGCTGTTTCGGTGTTAAAAGCTTTTGCCAACTATGAAAGCTAATTTGACAAGTGCAAGCTCTTTAAAACCTCGTTAACTATGAAAACATGCAGTTTAAAAACAATATAGCAAAAACAATAAAGTGATTGTGAACAACGTTGGACCATTCAAGCAGTTTCAAAAGCCAATAGCGCAAAGAGATCTAAAAAAATGCAATTATATATGTAATACAATTAAAAACAACAACAGCAAACACAGTTCATATAGTAAGTACATTCCGCACACTACTTCGGTGTTAATAGCTAAGGCTCAAGACATAGTTAAAATTCAGAGTGTTTGTATTCGGTGTCTGCAAAAGTCTTTCTGCAAAGCTCTAAGCCGGCTGAACACAAATGTGGTGTAAAATCGTATATCTCATTTTCGTATAATATAAAAACACTAGCCGTCGTCATAAATGCGTTTGACGTGCAGCCATTGAAAAACAAGAAAAAAAACAATTAAATTCAATTATTTTCAATCATAAAAACAACAAAACAAAAATGAAATTGTAAAACTATATAAGTAGAACGCTTACAATTTACATACTACACTTACATTCTTAAATACAAATGCATGTGCATAAACAAAATAGAGTCAATAAAACGGCGAATATAAAATTTTTGCGTTTCTTTTCTCACTATTTTTTCTGAACACGATAAGCTGGTGTAAAATATCTCAGCTTTCTTTTAATTTTCATAAAAAAAAAAGTTTTACAAAATTAAAATCAAATATTTGTATATACGAGTATATCAAATGGAAATATATATATAAATCTATGTATGTACGAAGTATACGTTTTGCTCGTTTCGATAGACAAAGACGTGTGAACTACTATACTTATGAACACAATTGGGCGATGCCGGTGTCGTCAGCTTTGCAAAAAGAATACTCCCACATTATTTGTTGTTGTTATTAGAAAGATTTCGAAAAGGTTTGTTAACACAGTATCTGCTTTGCGGTGTTATGTATGTAACGTATAACTGATTGTTTTTGCTCAAACGTTTTGTTAGAAGATTCTTGATTCTTGTAATTAGATATTATTCTTTGAGCTTTTGAGTCGATTTTGTTCCTTTATAAAAATACAAATCCTCAGCAATTAAGCGTTTTAAAGCTCGCTAATAATACAAACAAATCCTAGAACTGATCACTTAATTTCGAGAATTACAAATTCAAGCTGTAAACTGTGCTTTACCAACGATCATATTCGTTTTAACCGTTAGCACAATGTATTCGCTACGGCGGAGCTTTCACATTACAATTTCATTTCATACATTATTGAACACATCCTCAAAGTGCTTAGTTATTAAAGCCTTAAAGAGTAATTGATTGAATGTTTTCAAAAATGTTCAATATGCTGAGAGTTTCGAGACAATTACCCTCTGAGGAAAGCTTTCGATTATACTAATTTGAATGCATTGCTCTTTTTGTTGTTGTAGCAGCCAAAATCATTTACTTAATAATTCTGAGCAAATTATGGTATTTTAACGGTTTCGTAGTTCTTTCGGTCTTGAGGATACTCATGGGAACGAATCATAGAATCGTGAAGTTCAGAGTTTAGTTCTTATGGTCTATGAACTTAATAAGCTTTAACAATCAGTTACATTTTCCAACAACAAAAAAGTATTGTTCTTCAGTAGGAACGTGAAGAGCCATATATCTCCTAGATCTCTTTGCAACAAGTTAAAATTACAAAAAAAAAAAACATAACACTGTAACTGCTGCTGTTAATTAACATTTGGACAACAGAATATTGGCAATATTTCCGCTTGAGACTTTGAAAAAGTGTTGAAAGCAGCAAATAAATATATTAACTAGTTAAACAAAATTTGAAGAAAATTAAAATATAACAATAACAAATACAAAAGCAGTCAGCATTGTTAACAGTTTAAAGGCAATGCTGTTAATTAGCAGTGCTGCCAGCGGCGCCTAAAAGTAGCTTACGCCAGCGAATCAGCAGCAATTAGCTTACAGTCGGTCTATAAATTATGCCGCCCATACATGAGTTGTGATGCTAGAAATTGTTTCTTCAACGTTTCAACTTTGTTTTCTTCATTCAGTCAATGCAACCACATTTAGTCTTCTCGGTTTTCTTTGTTTTCTCCCAATAATTCGTGTGTGTGTGTGTGTATGCTTGTTGATTTGCAAAAGTCTTCTCAATAATATCCGCAAGTTAGTTAGGTTCAAATTTTCAATTATAAATTTTGAGTTTCGAAAAAATTTGTGCTCATTCGTGTCGAACGAAATGCATCAGGCGTCAACTACATAGTATATAGAGTTTTGTTATTAAGGGGGCTGCATGAGTTTGCTTTAGATTGGCAACGATTTTGTATTTAATTTTAGTTTTTGTTTTTTGAAGTTGAAAGTTTATTTTTTCGAGATTTTATTTATGTTTCTAGGTGTGTGTGTGTGTGAGTGAGTGTGTGTCTGACTATAACTGTTAGTATGATGTAGGTTTCGTATGCGTAGTGTTTTTCATTTGTCTTACTTTATATGTTCGCCTATTACTGTGGCTTAAATGCTGCTTTAATTTTCCTGTGTTTCTGCTGCGCGTTTTTTTTCTTAGAATGAGTTCTGAATATTTTTAATTTTTAGTTTTTTGTTATAACAAGATGATATAATGTAGTTATTGCATTTTACTTTTCTTCTATTTTTTTAATTTTTCTCACTTTTCTTTTGTATGCATATGTTTAGAGTTGTGGTGTATGGTTGTGTGTGTGCATTCGGCTGTTTCTGGTTTTGGTTTTGCCTATATATATTTTTTTCCTGTTACTATTTAAATTCTGTATAAATATTCTTAAACTTAATTTGCTGCTTAATATTTGCTTACTTTTTTGTTTTTGTTTTTGTTTTTTTGCTTTTCTGTTATTGTTTGTTACTCCTTTTTTTATGTATGTAAGTATGTATGTGGCTTGCATTAATTAGTTATATGTATAAACCTTTTGTTTCTTTTTTGTTCTGCACTATGATTTACTATTTCTGTTGCTTGTTTAGTACTTTTTTCTGTTTCTGTTTCTGTTTCTATTTCGCAAACAGTGAATAAACTGAGAATACATTGTTGTTGTTGTCACTTTAAATTCCGTTAAAAAAGAAAAAACAAACTTCGGACGCTTGTTGTTGGTCAACTGACTGGCTGCTTGCATGCACTTGGCTAGCTGTTGTTTCAATGAAATTGCTCGGGTTGTTGTTTGTTTCGTATCTATTTGGTGTTGTTGTTGTTGTTCGTCTAACGAAGAGTCATTGCAGCAGCAATCATTTTCATGCATTGCATGCACTACTTGCCATCACCGCCATCGTTTACACATTCGCATCCCCTTCTCTGTCTCCGTCTCCGTTCCGTTGCCACCTGCCATACACCAACCGCCATCTGGTAGTTTTGTTTGTTTCTACGTTAACGCATCCAACGTGTCCGGCGCATCGATTGCGTTCGTAGTCTCCACATAGTTTTCTTGATGTTATGTGAGATCCTGCGGCGAATCTATTGAGAACAGTTCTTTGTATAGCGGCGGAAAGACGATGTTCGGATGTTGTTGCTTAAATTTGCTCAGTGCTTCCATGTGCATTATGGAGATATCGCTGCAAAGAAAATGCAAAGATAAATACAAATAACAACAAAAATATTATTTGCGTGCGCTTACCGGAAATTCGGTATATTGTTTAACAATGTATCTAAAACAGTCACATCGCCCTTTAAGATCGCATGGTTCGCTTCAAGCTCCTGTTTTATTGCAATCATGCTTAAATTGAAAAGCCTCTGGATTTCTGTATTACCGCGTACGCCATTTCGTTCTGTAAGCATTTAAAGAGTTCATTAATGACCGGCTTTTATATGTGTACTAATGTGTTACCTGGCCAGAGCAGCACTAAACTTTGATACAGCGCCAACTCCGTTTCAGTCAGTTTCAGTTCGGCTATCGATTTAGCCGTTTGAAAGATTCGCGATACCAGACGCATTTCGTCCGAATCGGATGTGTAGAACGCTTCCTGCGGCAGCATCACGTCACCATATAGTACCGCATTCTGTGAGAGATCGAGCAATCGCGACATACGCACGATGGCCAGTTCGAATGATCCAGTTTTCAGTAGCAGAATCTGCAAAATAATTGAGTGTCAAAGGGAATCACATTAAATTACATTATATCACGTTTTTATAGCACTGACATTCATCATTACATCACATTTTTTATTTACTTAAATGAAATCATATCGCTACATCGCTTCATACAAATCACATCATCACATCATAAGAGTTCATAATTTATTTTTTTATTTTCAATAAGTGTTTTAACGATCATGCCATATTTGTATTATAAAAATCAATAAAATATTAAAAAAAAATCACCTCGTTACATCACATCAACACATGAAATTACATCACATCACATCGCATCATATCATTGATATAAAATTACTTTTTAAATTTTAAATTTTACTTTTTAAAACGTTTTTTTAATAAATACAGCTTAATTTGCAAAACAAAAAAAAACGCTCTTAATCACAACAAAATATCACAATATCATATCACATTATCACATTGACTATAGCAGCAGGTAAAATTAAGACTATAGTTCTAATTTCGTGCAGATCTCTATATTTAATTGTTAGCATTACAATTTTCAATAATAGCATAAAATTAAAAGTCACATGACCACATCAATTGACATTGTTCCACATCACATCACAAATTTCACTTTATGTAAATAATTTGATTCAGATTTATATTACGCTCATATTCTATAACATTTTCAATAATCTGTGTTACACTAAATAAATCACATCACAAACACAACATCATTACATCACAACTACATAACAACACATCACGTCATATCAGTTACATTTACATGATGCAAGTTGCTTACCTGATCATCCTGACTTAAACGCATAAATCCGGGTATCAGTTTCGCAAATTCGATTATGTTTTGTATCATATGTGTTAGCTTTTCAGCGCAGTCTAGCCACAGTTCCTCCTGGCCCAGATTCTTGTAGTACAGTATCCTCGAGATATCCTTTAGAGCGCAAGCCAAATCAATCAAATCAAACACATACAAGCAAAATGAAAGTAAAGTGAAAAACAAAAACACGAAACATTATACAATTAGTTACGAGTACAACTTCGGCGGGTAATTGTGTGCAAATATCAACGGTTTTACCTGAGACTTCCGGAACATATCGTGTACGGCGTCGAGTTTGGTGCTTGTGTTGGCATGTGCCTCGGCTAAGGTTTTTATAAGAACATCGTTGATGTCGCCATCAGCTGGTTTGGTGGGGGAGGAGAAGCAATGTAACAAGGAATATACAATCAAAATATTTACCAGAATTTCGAATATTTTTTATTTTTTTTTTTTTAATTTGGTTTTTTTGGTAGACAACAGCGTATATTTGATGCAGCGATATTACGAAATATATGACAATTACAAAGATTTTATTTTACAACCCAGCCCAACAAATGTAATGTGCGTACCCCATGACTAATAATGAATGTATATATGCCAATGTGTGTTATAGATAATGAATGTGTGCAGTTAAATTTTGGATGAATTTGGAAATTTTGAAACAGCGCGCCCCACTACACAAAATCGCGCCCAACCCACTAGAGCTATATATAGTTCATAATTGCTTATCATTGAGCTTGAAAAAATAACAAAAAAAGATAAAAATGCATTATTTGTATTTACAGTCCACGGCAGCGGTTCATTAACTCGTATGTATTTATGTAGAGCCGGAGTTACTTACATCCCACACTCACACTTCACACACTTCAAAACCTAGGCGCTGACAAAAAGAAATTATAGCAAAAAAACGAAAATAGATTTGTGATTCGACAATAAATAGAATGGACACAAAGTGTATGCGACCACTTTAAGAAACGCGCATGAACTTGACAACTGTACTGGATAACTGTTAACGAGATACGAGATATAACTTCATTGATGACTAAGATGACTAAGATGAGTAGTAGTAGTAGTAGTAGTGGTGGTGGTGGTGGTAGTAGTAAGTAGTAGTTATAGTGGTAATGCGTGTGGTAAGTGGTTATACGAATATTAAATGCTGATTCGTCTATGGGAATGCGCATTGGCACGAGTTTTTGTGATTTAAGTCTCCTACCATGACTGACGAAGTCCGGATCCATTATCGTGCCACGCGGCTCATACGTGGTGCTGTCAACGTAATCCGTCGATACCTCATTGTAGTTCATTGTCTGTTGCGGTGTTACCGATGTCGAGTAGCCATAACCGTACGGACTGCTCACTTCATTGCTGGAGTAGCCGCCATAGCTGCAAAGGTGGAGGGGGGTGTGAGTCAATTTAACATTTATTCTATATATAAGTAAAAGTTAGAAGTTACCCATTGTAATTATGATGCAGCTGATCACTACTCGAAGGTGTTTGTGTTTCGAAAACTGAGCTATCCGGCGGCGCGTCGTTCTGTGCACGCAACTGCGCCTTGTGAAACTTCACCTCCTCCTCTACTTTCTCACGCTGTTTCTTCGACATTCTACCGAATTTTACAGCTGCAAATAGAAACGTTAATATATTATATTTTTATATTCAAAGATAAAAGTTTTTTACTAATATATTTTTCATAAATGTTTTGAGAAATAAACTACCGCACTCACCGTCACGACTCATTCCCAATTGTAGGCACTTTTGCAGTCTACAGTATTGACACCGATTGCGATTGACACGGTCGACAACACATTGTTTATTGCGAGGACACTGATAATTCACTACAGAACTTTGTGACCGGCGAAAAAAACCTTTACAACCCTCACATGTTATAACGCCATAATGTACGCCAGATGACTTGTCGCCACAGACTTTGCATGGAATTATTTCAATTTGAGCTGTAACGATAAGAGAAGAGAAAAGTCAGAAATTAGTTAATTAATTAAATGGAAAATTATAAAAATTGCATAAAATTTGACAGTTGATAGTTCATGATATATCCGGTTTGATAGTACAATAGAAGTGATAAGAAATACAATGGGTAGAATTCACTGAAATTTCAGGAGCTCTGATATACCATTTTCCGAACCGAATGTTAGAATAATAAAATAAATATATTCGGCTGTTCGGACAACAATACGATGAGTTTATTGTGGGTTCCTCCATAATCTCTGACAAATTAATTTAAAGTCAAATTAAATTATGATTTTATTTGAATTTTCCGACTCGTAGAGATTGAAAGAAACCAAATAAAGACCAGCAAGGAATTACCTTAAACTGCATACAGATGTATGATGTTCATCGATCAGTATTTTCTAATCAGAAATAGTAGATAATGAAAATAACTGCGAAATACTGCAGACAAACCGCATTACCGGGTCTTATATTACCTCCGGTCAAGTTGTTCTAAAGCCCTGGGGCAGAGCAAATGACTATGTAAGACTAAGACCGAGACCAAGACTATCAGTTTTTCCAATAGTAGACTCTACGTAACCTGAACGGAACCGGACCGACCAAGGACTGTCAAATCGACCGAGACCAAGACTATCCGCTTTTCCATTAGTAGACTCTACGTAACCTGAACGGAACCGGATTCATATCCGACCAAAGACTGTCAAATCGACCGAGACCAAGACTATCCGTTTTTCCAATAGTAGACTCTACGTAACCTGAGCGGAACCGGATTCCTATCCGACCAAGGACTGTCAAATCGACCGAGACCAAGACTATCCGCTTTTCCATTAGTAGACTCTACGTAACCGGAACGGAACCGGATTCCTATCCGACCAAGGACTGTCAAATCGACCGAGACCAAGACTATCCGTTTTTCCAATAGTAGACTCTACGTAACCTGAACGGAACCGGATTCATATCCGACCAAGGACTGTCAAATCGACCGAGACCAAGACTATCCGTTTTTCCAATAGTAGACTCTACGTAACCTGAACGGAACCGGATTCCTATCCGACCAAGGACTGTCAAATCGACCGAGACCAAGACTATCCGTTTTTCCAATAGCAGACTCTATGTAATCTGAACGGTACCGGATTCCTATCCGACCAAGGACTGTCAAATCGACAAACTTCCTCAGAATTATTTGGGGAATATTATATGTTGTTACATAAACAAAAACAACAACATCTTTCAAGAACAAATTATCTCTTGAAGTATGTTAAGAGAAGATTATACAGCGTTCATTCGGAACTATCAAATTAGAACTTTAACATATGATTCCTATGGATCATTATGCTCAAGATGAGTTTTAGGGCTCCTTACCATAATATACTAATATTGATTTTCTTTTTCATGATACACTTTTTAGACTGATGAAAACACGCCCGACTTTTTCAAAAACGATTTATTGCCTTAAATGTTTTTATTTGAATTTGCAGTTGCACAAGTCCAAAAAAAAGTTTGTAATAGTGGGTTTTGCGCTGCTTATAAAAATGTCACTAAATTTTATTTTGATTATATGAAAGCACTCAACTCTCTCAACTAATATTCAATTGATTTTTATACTTTCGTAGAATCAATGGATCAAATTGAAAACAATAATGAAAAATGGCCCAAACGACACTTAATTTGTTGATGCACAGGTAATTAAAACTAGAAGCGAAGCCACACTACTTCCTCCACTCGCATGCGCGCTTTACAGCATTTTCGCAATGGAAAACTATGCCAAAGCTTTAAAAACTTTTTGCCGCAAAGCAAAACAATGAAAAAAAAAACAAAAAAAAAAATAAGTTGGGCACGCTAATGCGCCGGCGATAGCTTAAAATAGGAAAATAACAGCTGGCAGCGCAGAAGTACCTACAAATGTGTGTGTGTGTGTGTGTGTTTTTGAGTGTACTTAAACAGAGTAATTAAAGCATAAATATAGACATTATTAAAGTAAGTACAAGACAATCGAATTATCAAAATCAAGCAACCAACAACAACCCCATACAACACAGTCAAAAGGGCAAATGGGTGCTTAAGCTGGATGGCAGCGCTTTATCAGGCATATATACATATGTATGTGTGTACATACTAAACTTTTTTTTATGATTTATTTACTTTGATTTTCTTTTTATTATTTTTATTTTTATTCTTTTTTATATTTATTTTGCTGTGCTTTATGACCTATGCTACCCTTAAGCGTAAGCGTCTTGCCGCTGACAGCCCAACAATGCAATAATGTTTGTGTATTACTCACTTCAGCGCATCGATGAGCGCGGCGGCAGGCACCTTGTCACGCACAGAACGGAACCTAATGTTTGCATACAACAACATAACATAACAGAACATACACATGTATGTACATACGCATAAAATTATTTACATAGAAATTGTGTGTTTAGTGTTTATTTGTGAAATGACAAGTATTCGAGATGTCAATGAACTTTCTTTGGATTTATAACACACATCAAATGTATATTATATTGTATTGTATTGTATTGGACATTGTTGATATTGTTCTTGCTGTTGTTGCTATTGTATTTGAAATGTACTGTACTGGCAAGACGCTGAGCGCTTCATAAATATATTTCGAAATCATATGAAACGAAATGAATGAACAAATAGATGGCATATAGAATACGCGATAGAGCTTTTGGAGCTTTTTGCCTTAAAGCGCTCTTTGTTAAGCAAGATTCTGAGCTTTGCTCTTTTCAAACTAAATTGTGTACTCTTATTTCTCACTCTTCGAGTCACACTCTTCGTAACATTAATTTTAAATAATTTTTAAGTTTGCTGCAACTCTTTAAAGTTTGCTAGTGGCTTGTGTGGCTGTCTGCCTGAGCATTGCTGAAGATTTGTGTGCATTCCTTGTACGAGTGCGACTGTGTGTGCTTCTGCCCCATTCATAGTTGCAGTACAACACAAATATGTAAGCTTTATGTTGTTGTAGCTTTTGTGTTGTTGTTGTTGCGCTGCAAGTGATTAGACGCTATCGCTGGGGGTTGGTTGACTGCGCTTAGCCTGAACTGCCGCTTGTCTTAGAAGTAATGTTTTTTATTTGATTGTATTTTTTACACAATTTTATATTCTTTTAATTACGTTTTGTGGCTTGCAAGCGCACATTAAAGTCGCTTGTGTTAAATGCATATTGTAAATAATGATAAAATTGGTCATTACGATTTGTAAGAATTATCTACTCATGGCGAGTGTGAGTGTTCTTTTTATTGTTTTATGTGCCAATAGAACTTTGATTTTTATGAAACTGAGCTTTATTGCAGAGTTTAAGAGTTTAGTGGAATGAGTTACGAAATCATTAAATTCAATGATTTCGATTAACACCTGAAAATTATTTTAGTGATAACGGTATTTTTACTGCAGAGAATAGAATTAAAAGATCTTTTCTTATTCACAAAAGTTTTTATTTCGAAATATTTCGTTATCAATATTTTGTAAAAACTTCTTAATTGGGAAATAGTGCGCTGGTTCTATTAATAATTTTAATCAAACGAAGTAAAAATTTTAATTCAAAAAGTAAGTTTTTTATTAGAATATTTATCTTTAAATTTAGGCAAATAAAAGAGTTCTTCATGTAACCTATGAGCTTGACGTGAAGTGTTCAAAAAATAACGGGAATTATAAAATGTAAAATTTCATGGGTTTGGAGAGTCCAATTGTCAAAAATGATACTAGACAATTTGGAACAAAAGCTTGGTATTAAGAGGCTGTACCAGTGTGACATTTTCAAAAAATCGATTTCTTTTTATTTTTTAATTATTCGATAGTTAATACTTTAAAAAAAATCCTGTGAAAGCGGTAATGTCGTATCTTGAATAGTTTTTGAATGGCAGCGTTCTAAAGATCGACCGCTCGCAGGCATAAGCCACAATAGTCGAAACTTTAAACTCGTTTTTCTCGAAACGACTTTTCACAAAATTGCTGACGTCATAACTTAACGAGAAATTGACTGATCGACAAATTGATCAAATTTAAACTGAATGTTCTTCTGAACAATGACCTACGATCTTTTTGATTTGTTGAAAATTGTCAATTTGGCATTTAAAAAACGACATTTTTTCTTGAACTACGCCATTTTGTTAATTTTTTATTTTTCAAAAATTGTAGGTCATTGTATAGGAAATATCTTCAACAAAACTTTTTGAATTTTTTTGTTTCAGCTACACATTCGGCCAATATCATGTCAGCAATTCGGGAATTTTTTTTTGTACAAGAAACACCGTTATTTTTCAATATTTTTGTAAAAAAAAAAATCTTAAAATATTGCTGAAAATATTCCTTATTTGTCCAAAAAACTTCGAAACATTCGATCGAGTATTTTCCTCAAAAAAAAAAAAAAAATTCACGAAAATCTCCTAATTATACATGGGTTGCACTGGCATAGCCCCTTAACGTAATGCTCGACTTTGAACATTTCCTATCGTTGAAAGTCAAAATTTAAAGTAACTGCATATTTTTGGTTTCGTCTACAGAAAACACTTATTGACCCCAAAGAGCATATTATTCAAATAAAATATATAAATCTCAAGCAGAGGTAACTTTTAAGCACCCTACCATAGTTAGTTAGTTAAGAAACCTCGCTCTTGAGTTTAGCAATCATTACATTAATATTAGAGCAGATTTCATATATCTTTATACTAATCTTAACTTCGACTTTGAAGATGTCTCGATTTTGAACATGTAACTTCGTCAAGTTCCTAGTTTAGGTTTCCTAAGGATGGTAACAAATGATTATATGTACAAAGACCCAATTAAAGTGCATTTACCTATATTCAAATATTATTTGTAACTATTTTCTCTCTAATTTTTTTTAAATTTTATTAATAAAATATAAAATAAATAAAATTAAAAGCATTCGAAAACCAGATTTTTTAAATAAATTAAAGTCATAGCACCATAATTGAGTTAAATTAAGTAAATATGTGTAAATGCATATGCCTTTGGCTGATTTTCCGTCATTTCTGAAATTATTATGTAAATAAATGTTATGTGTGTGCTTGTTTGTATGTAAATGGCATATAAATAAATAATTTCGTATAAAAGCTGATCTCTTGCAGCTTCATAGACTTACGAATTGTTTGCATGCGAAAAAGAATACAAACTGTGTATTTATGTGAGTGTTTCAGTGTGTGTGTGTGCGTGTTTTTTTTTTTGCAGAAACGCTTATCTCGTTGGCGTCTTAATCGCCGTGCAAACGTGGGATAAGGCAAGTGGAGTGAGCTATTGACGCTGTCGGTATGGCCAGCGCGAGTCACCTTCTCGTGTAAATAATAAAAACAATAACAAAAAACACAAAAATCAGAAAAACAAACTAAAATAGAGGCGAATTAACGCAAAACAAATAATGCAAAGCCAAAATCGACGAAATAAAAATATTGTAGACTTGTATATGTATGTGTGTGTGTGCGTTGGTATGTATGTATGTAAGTGCATGCAGTTTTGCATTTAGCTGCAATTGTATGCATATTTGCGTGCATTTATTTGTATATGGCAATCAGCTCGTATGCATTTGACAAATTCAAGTGCTCGCCACCTGTGATTAGGCGTCACAAAAAACAGAAGTAAAAAAAAAATGCGAAAAAAGCAAAAGTAAAATAAAATAAAAAAATATGAAAATATAAATAAAACGACTCCAAAATATTATAGTTGCATTATTACTTTGGGTTTTTCTCTATACATATGTATATGTAAGTAATAATATAATTTTTTTTTTGTTTTGTTAAACACGCGACGCTGTCATGACGTGCGCCAATGATTGCCAAGTGCAATATTAACCAATAACACTTAATTATGAAATATATGAAAAATACCGATGAAAAAATGAATAAAAAGTTGCTTCTGCGTATATAAAATATAGCGCGGGAAGAATTTATAGATATAACAGTTTTTTTTTTTTATTTTGAATATATATTTATGACTTTTGTGAAGTGCTTGGAAACCAAAAATTTCCTTTGTTTGTATAGTTGTTTTTGTAAAGCTTCGTACCATTGATTAAGCATTCCATGCCTAAAAGTTTTTGATATAACAAATGACCGGGTCAACTCTTGTTAACTGAGATCACGGGTACTGGGCTGGATATATAACTATATATGTCTGTATATATCAGGCTATATAACCAGGGAATATTATGGTATTTCTTCGCCTAAAGTTCCGCATTGTCTTACATTTTAATACATATTTAATACATATTTTATATTATTTGATGGTTTTAAGGCAGTAGTAGTAGAGGCTTCAAAAAATCGATTTTTTTGTTATGTTTTAAATCTCTTCCAAAACTATCCAAGAATATGTTTTTAAAATTCCAGAGGCCAATTCGACATATTTTCGAAGCTAGAGCAGGTTTAGTGGCCGAGCGTCGAGCAGGTCGAATGCTCAGGCAGACTTTAAAGCCCGTTTTCTCGAGTTTTCATTTTCACAAGTGTTAGAAAACGGTGCCGGCGATAGCAAAAAGAATATATGTCCGATCGAAAAAAAAAACAAAGTGAACTAGCTTCAGTATTAAAATATCTTCTATTTGAACCAAGGATGTAGTATTTAAACTACTTGTTTTGCAACTTAAAGTCAATTTTTTCTTAAAAAGTGGATTTTTTTCAAACTTCGAAAAAATTTGGAATTTCGGTATTTTTTTAGTTCATAAAGAAAAAAACTTATAAAAATTAAAAAAAAAAAATTGGTTCGACTGTTTCAGATGCATCGCACGACCTTCATCACCGGCACCTGCTTACTAGTGCAGACTCCAGGTGCTCCAGGAAAATACTTACAGCTTTGAAAAAATTTCAATATTTTTTATTAATAAATATTATTTTTTAAGCCTTAAATATAGTACACTATCGTCTTAAAATTCCATTTACCGCAATCATTTCCTTCCATTTCAAAAATAATTGCTAATAAAACGGTTTTTTTCGGCTTCTAATGCAGACTACTGCCTTAAACTATAAATACTTCTTATTTTTGTGTATCTCAAATACCGCTCATTAAGTAATAGAATTCTAACTCTTTGTTTTGCTTGTTGCCTGAGCATTCGCACCTGCTCGACGCTCGGCCACTAAAACTGCTCTATGTCGAATTGGCCTCTGGAATTTTAAAGACATATTCTTGGATAGTTTTGGAAGAGATTTAAAACAAAACAAAAAAAATCAATTTTTTGAAACCTGTAAAGCAGACTACTGTCTTAAAGCGTATAATCGAACGTCTTGGACAACCAAAAGATAATCAATATACTAGAAAAGTGAACTTTGCACTTGTCATAAATTTTAAATGTTTACATACATACATATAATATATTAAGTATATATGTAAACACACGCACATATGCATGTTTTATGCGCTTGTAATTTTTATCATTGTTAATTTATACACCATAAAATTAACTGCAACGCCAACGTGGAAACTTCCAAGAAGTCGCCTGCCATTTAAACGGCGAAAAGCAAATATTTGTTTTTGGCATTTTTTACGCTTTATTATTGTTATTAAGTTTGCGTATTTTTTGGCAGCGAGCAGCAGGCCAACAAAATTTGTTGTCTTTGTTATTGGCTATTTTTGTTGCAGTTGTTTTGTTGTTGTTGTTGTTGCAACTGCATTCCAATAACAGAATTTGCCAACACACAAATTTGTATGCGACGACAACGAGCAATAAAAAGCAATGTAAACAACAAAAACAACACACACACACACACGCAGGCACGCATTGGCAGGCAAGCGATGCGACGTTGGCTCGGAAGGTGCAACGAATGCATGCCACAGTACATTGTTGTTCTTTTGATGGCTTACATGCGTATATACATACAAACATACAGACATACGTAGATGTACGTATGCGTATATCCCATACATTCGGTGTTTTTTTGTTGTTTTTATTGTTGTCGTTGTCGTTTTATTGCATTTATGGCGGATAAAGCGGGTCTGTGGGCCGGTGCAACGCTGCCGAGTGCGAATGCAAAAATGAAACCCAAAAACAATAATCAACAAAAGATCTCGTCCACAAAAAAACAACAACATCAAAAACACTGGCAAAAACAAACACACCAGCGCAACTCAGAAGCGAAGACAAATGGCAAATTGTGATGCGCGCGGCAGGCGAGTGCGGCAATAGGCGCGAACGATTGCACAAGCGACACGGCATAAGCACCAGCACCAGCACCAGCGCCGCCGCCAGCAGCAGCAGCAGTTATAGTGATGATAATAACAACAACAACAACAGCAGCAGCGCATTAAAGTCATATAGGCGCATACAAACAAGTATGAGCGAAGACTAGTCGATGCAACAATAAAGGCAACAGCAACTGCAACAACAATAACAACAACAACGCGAAGCAAACAGTCAGCCGCAACCAGCGCGAATCAACCATTCAAGCAGCCAGTCAGTTAGCCAGCCAGCCAACGCTGATGAAACGTTCGTTCGCTTTGAGCGCTTCGGTTCGTGTATTCGTATTCGCAAAGCAGCTTCGTAAGTGGGTCAACGCGATGTGGGGTCATTGCACTGCAGAAAACACTTTGCAGTTAGCACGTCGCTGGCGCATAAGCACGACAGCACAGTCCAAGCGCACACACACACACACGCACATAAAGACAGAGAACAGTTGCTTGCTTGCATGTGGCTCCAACGGCAATGTGGACGCGGCAAAATCAACAACAGAAACTCACACACACACACACCAAGTAGGCGCATGAGAGCGCTTGCAGGCCATTAGCGGTGGCTCCACTACATCATTTTAAACGACGTCGACGTCGTTGCAGGCGTCGCAAGCGCGCCACGCCGCCTAAAAACTCAAATAACTCTTTACGAACGCGACGCGGGAGAGTGTGTATGTGGCGCGCGCTGTCCACGTTGGCGCGCTGCTCCACACATATTGGCGCTCGGTGCGCTCCCTTAGTTTGTGGCAACAACGCGCTAAACGGTGACTCTTCATTGCTCTTAAACGCCGCATTTGGCGCTCACCAACAGCTTTTGCGCTCGCGGCAGCGCTTAGCGCAATTGCAGGCGTCTGCTCTGTTCTATTGCAATGAGAGACGCCGCAGCGCTGCTCCAACTATTCTTCTGCTAGTTTATACAATTTCTATTCAGCTTTTCTACGCTATTCATTATCGGCTCTGTGTGCGCTTGTGTTTGCTTCTAATAAAGTTCTAACATTCATGTACATATATGCGCGAATGTGTGTCCGTGTGTGTGTGCGGCAACTATTTTGGTATTTGACTTTGCTGTCTGGTTTTGTGCGGTTCGGTTTAGCTGGCTGCGTCTAACTCCTTCTTCGTAATTCTAACTCCAAAACAACAATAACAACATCTCTCATATTTAATCATAAGTAATACATTTATGACAGACACATGTTAAATGCAAATAGTTATATGTATGTGTGTGTGTGTGTGTGTCAGTTATATGTATGTATGAGTATATATGTGTTTGTAGATATGACTGCATGTAGCTTTGTAGCGGCATTAACATCACTGTGTTATTGGGTCCAACGTACGCTTCCAGATGTGGCAAATGCGATAGAGCTTCGCGTTGCTTTTAAAGTCGCTAAAGAATTTTATTTTTTCAAGCATTTTTTGTACGTATGTGCGTATGACGGTGTGTGCCACTGCATGTCGGCGCGTACAACCGTACGCCTTGTCCATAGAGTGTACATACATTTGTATTTATGAGTCTTCCCGATTCCCTCGCGTGCTGTTAAACAGTTGTCACTCATGTCGCTGTTGCTGATTTTCAATTATTCTTGACAACAGCCGCCTTTCTAATCACTTGCCTCTGTTAGCGAGTGGCCCCAAATTAAAAATTATTTGATGTTTTCATGTTAAGAGATTTAATTGGGTGCCTTCTGCACTCATCCTTATAAAAAGTTAAAACATCTTAGTTCATATGAACTATCAAATTCCCTTAAAATCATTAGCTTTTCTATCTTCAGCAATTTCAATACTCTTTAATTGTTCCAAGATCTGCAAGTTTCGCTAAAAGTCATATTTGCTTGGATATCTATCTTCTTGGATCTGAGAGATCAAAGCTTCAAGTCTAAAATTATTATTTATGGCAGGCTTTTCGAAAATTTATCTAAAGGAAGTTTCTATAGGTCTTTGTGATCACACATTTCCAAGTTCTGTTAGTGATGCTAGAACAAAAAACTATCCATTTTAAGACGGATTATGAAAAATGCGATGATGTAGAGATAATCTACATAAGTAGATTTTGTTGGAAAGTTTGCTTTGATTTGATTTGATTTGAAGTCTTCATCTGATGCCATAAAACCTTAAAACATATAATATGCATAAATGAATCTTTGCTTCAAAGATGATAGGAAATTAGTCAGATAGGATCGCGAAAGTTATAAACACTAAGTTTTGGTCAAATTTGAATTATATATGATGGAAAAGATATAGTGTGCGATTGTTATTAATTGTTTTTGTTGGCTTAATACACTTAGAAACAAGATAGCGATACTCCATAGGTTTCCCAGAATTTATGAGAACTTTTTTATACCAGAAAACTGCAATAAAGCCCTGATATTGCTAGTAAATGGTGGATTTTAAAAATTTTCAAAACTTTTTTTATAATATAGAAAGCGGATTAGCCACGATTTGAATTCAAAAATCAGCATGTAGTAGCTATGTATTTATATACCCTCATAAAGTTTGCTCTTTGCTAGATGCTAATATTTACGTTTCCTACTCTTTCTGGCATGTGTCTTGACAGATTGAGGATCCTACCAATATTAGATAAGATTTACGTTAGTCGCCAACTTAGTTGAACTCAGGTTTTCCAAATTGATCATATCTAACCAGCATTGAAATTGCCACTTAATTCAATTTCCGAGCCATAAAGCTCAATAAATTTCATAATTTACTAATAGTTCCATTAAAAGCAAAAACCCATAAAAATATTGTGCGCAATTGATTAACCTTCACTTAACATTTTCGATTGCGATTTCAGAAGTAAATACTTTGTAAGCGGTAGAAATCGAATTTGAATGTTTTTGCAGAACGACCAACAATTGTTGTGAAATCGCCAAAGAAGATATCACCAAAAGATAAACGGGCTAAAATGTAAATTATAGCCCTGGCGATATGCATTTAGCTGCTTGTTTGCTAATAAATATAAGTTTTCGCTTCTTTACCGAATACTACAAATTCGGTTGCGGTTACGGTTGCGGTGTGTGTAATAAATCTGGTTTGGAGCTCTTTTTGGCGCATTAAAATACTTGTTGTTGTTATTTTCGGTATTTTCGCCATTTTTTTGTTGATTTTTGGTTAAGAACAAAACTTTAGACAAAGCCTTGGGGCTGTGTGTTGCAACATGCCCACAAGCGGTTACGCATTGTTGCAACGAACAACAATAATAACAACAACGACAAGTAAATAAGAAAAAAAGAAAAGAAAAAAAAAACAAGCAATGAATGAGCTGTGTGAAAGAACGTGCAAAAAGCGTATTGAGAATTGCAGCAGTAGAACGAAGCGCTGTGTGCAGTCTTTCAAAAAGCAAAAAAAATATATTTTGTATAATGAAAACAGCAACAACATGTAAAACTAAAGACTGGCTGCAACCGTGAAGAAGCGGAATAAGAATGCAACGAACCTACAATAAAGTTAAGAACTTTAGCAGCTTTGAGACAAGCGTACGAATGGTGGGCTTGAAAAATTGGAGATAAAACAACAACAATAAAAACAAATAAAAATGCACATGAATAAGCCAAAAACTGGTTTCAGCAATTGTAATGAAAAAACGCACGAAAACATACAAAAACAACTTCCAAAAAACATATACAAACACGCACACACACACATACCTCTGAAAATGCATTTTTTATTTAAATGCAAACATACACATGTTACATCCACATATAGAGGCAAATACATCCTAACGTGCAAATTGCTTGCTGACTGCCAGATAGTCATTCAAACTGAGTAACTGACTGACTGATGGACAGACGGGCGGACGTGCGGACATGCGGGCGGACATGTATGTATGTAAGTACTTATGTACAACCAGCAAAACCAATAAAGTCACTAAAGCGGTTATTGTGGTGGCTTTAGTTGTTGTTGTTGTTGTATTTGTAACGTTAAATGAAATACAACAATAACAACAACAACACCGATGTGTGAAAAAACCAAGCAACAACAACAACGACGTGTAAACGCATACAGCCTACAACAGGCAGACCACTAATGCGCGCTGGAAGTGCATTGCTGTGAATAAATAGCAGCAACAACAACACAAACACAAGCAAAAACATAAGCTGCATAATAATCGCAACAACAAAACATGCAATAACGCTGAAAAACATCGGCAACAAAAACAAAAAGCGTATAACTGAAAACGACAAAGAACACGCCAAAGCAACAACAACGACAACGCAATGGACAACACGCTGGCGGCGGGCACCGGGCGACCAACAATTGCTGCCATATTGCAGTGGAAGTCACTCAGCCAGCCAGCCAGCCAGCGAGCCCGTGAGCCACTCAGGCAGTCAACAATAATAATAATAATAGCAACCAACATCAACGCTAACCAACAACAACAACAACAACAATTGCAATAACCATTAGACAACAAAACAGCAATAGCTGCAAACAACAACAAAAATGGCAGCAGCGACATCAACACAAATTAGAGTTTTTCCCGCATTTGCTTGTTGTTGTTTTTGTATTTTTGCATTTTTTGCACTTCATGTGTTTTTGTTTTTGTTTTTGTCGTTTTTTTTGTTTTTGCTTTGTGTGTTTTTCTTCTAACTAATATCCGTCCTTGGCTGGTGTGTTCAACTTTGTCCTACTTATTTTCATTTGTTGGCTCTAAACTCGGTGCCTCATAGTTGCATGCGCGCACACTAGCACACCAACACCAGCAACAACACAAACACCAACACCAAGACAAACAGCAATAGCAATAACAGGCACAGCCACAGCCACAGCAAGCGGAAAAACAACAATACCAACGCATGCAGGCAAGCGAATAAAGATACTAAAACCAATACACACACACACACACACACACACGGACACAAATAGTCGCTGGCACGAAAGCACCAACACAATCAAGCGAACAATTGCATTCATTCGCCACTCATCGCCTGGCTGGCAGCTGGCAGCGACCGCGCAGACGACGGGGGTCCGGTGGGTGGCGGTCGGCGGCCCGATGACACAGTTGCATGCAGGCGAATCGGCGAATTGGCGAATTGGCGAACACAACAGAATGAAATGCAACATAAATACAGACGCGACCGCAAGCACACGCACACACAGTTGGTGTGTGTGGTGGTGGTGGTCGCTCTGTTGCCGGTGTGCGCAAAGCCAAGCAAAGCAAATACAGACACAAAGCGAAGCGAAAACGAGGCAGCAGACACAAACGCAAATAGTGAGAAGCGGCTCAGCAATGCAATGCAAGGCGAGGCGAGGTGATGCGTTTCGGTATATTGGATGTGTGGCGTTGTGTGGCTGCATTGCTGCTTGTTAGGACGGTGGGGCAGTGGGCCGCGCACCAACCAACTATCATTAGAAACGCACGCGAATTCACGCAAAATTCTATCTATCTATCTATTTGTGCTAGCTAGCTGTCTGCCTGTGTGTGTGTGACCGATCAACCAAGCGATGCACAAATGATCAACGGCAAGCGGTGGACGGACGCAGAGGCGTATAGGCAATCGAATTAGTTGTTCGCGCAGATAAGATACGCAGATGCGTTGCAATTTAGAAATAGCTATTTGCCGCCGCAGCGATAAACAGCAACAACAAATGACGTTAGATTACAGCGAAACACGATGAAGATGATGTAAAAAAATTGAAATTGAAGCATTAAGTAAAATGGAAAATATAATGGAACCTATAATGCTTGTTAGTATGAACAGAAATTGACATTTCAATATAATTTGTTGACTTCTCATTATCTATACTGAAGTTTTTGAGGTCTCATAAGGAATATTTCTAAAGAATTTGATTAATATATTTATTATTAGACTGGAGAGTTAGGTTTTATTGGTACTAGAAATATTGTATAAGAAACTATGTTTCGGTATGTCCTCATATACGAGGTCTGTTCAAAAAATAAAGGGAATTTACGTGTTTTGAAAAAAAAAAATAATTTTATTCACTGGACTATATTAATGTTGTTGCCTTCGAGACCGTCCCCATCTAACATTATGAACTTATGCCATCTCCTCTTCCAACCATCGAAACACTTTTTGAACTCGATTTTTGGGATATCCCTTGGCTCTTTGGCGCTTTTTACAAACCAGTGACATTTTTTATTTTACAATTCTCATTATTTTTTTGCACATATATCAATTATAGATTTTTTTTCAAGAAATCAAATAAATTGTTTAGAAGGTCATTGAAGGTCAGCAGCGTGTTGAATGAGCTAGTACTGGATCATCATTGGTTCAACATTTGATATCGGATTGATTCAGTAATAAAAACATATAACAATGCAGTTAGCAACTATTTTCACTCAACTAACTCAAAGAAATTGATTGAAATCGAAAGTGTTGAAAAATCAAAAAATTTCAGTAGAAACTTTACAAAATGTCAGCTACATTATTCTTATTTCTTATGCTTACTAAACCCACATAAAGTCTATAATTTATGCTTAAAAGTGGCTAGAAATATGCATGTTAAAAAAATAGTACAAAAACAATAGATATATGCATGTATATGCATAAACGTTTTCATAATATTTTCTGCTTGTTAGCTGGTGGTCTTCGCTTATCGTGCGCACTGACCACCGGGGCGTATGAGCACTCTGATCGTAATAGCATGTATGCGTGTGTACATATTTGTGTGTAGACAAATAGTTGTTGCTGTAACGCATTATTTTGCGCTCACGCACATTTCAATGCATTTCTGTACGCATATAACCATGTATATGTATGTATATATAAATATTTATGCGACTGCATTGCAATACATTTTTTCGGCATTAATGCGGCACGCACTTGCTGCTTTTTTAAATAAAGTTAAATCGATGATGGATGTTTGCCAGAAATACTCGAGGCAGTTGCTTGCGGATATAGATACTTGTTGATTACAAAAAAAATAAAAATTTAATAAATAAAAAAAAAATGAAAAAAATAGCTAAAAATGCATAGAAATTATTTAAAGCATGAGCAGCAAATATTTGTATTTATGTACGTGTGTGTCTTGCAAATATTTGCTTCTTGCAAGTGTTGGACGCGCGCTGCGCAAATTGCAAGCTTCACTTTGACGAGTGTTTGCTTGGTTGTGTATTTACAATTTGTTATTGTAATTTTCGTTTTTTCTGGCATTGCGTGCGAAGTTTTGCAATAACTGCGTTTTCTGCCATTTTTAACTTTTTCACACTTTTGTACATATTGACTTAATGTCAGCTATAACATGTGCATGATTGCATATATACATACCTACACTTGTAGTTAGCAAGGTATGTATGTACGCTTGTAATTTAATTATACTCATTACAGTTAAACAAGGCTAACGGATTGGGTATTCTGTGCACAGTAGCCGAGTCGTTGTAACTAAAAGGGAACTGTTTGAATATTTACAAGTAAGACAGAAGTAATTAGATTAAAATTATAGTTTTTTTTTTTATTTTTCATTAATTTGAAGACAGAGAGCTTTTTTGAAATACAGCTGCAAGGCAAATGCCAAAATTGTAATTTGTAAATATACATCACAATGTAAATGAAGAAAGATTTTTATGTCGAACTCTTAATCCTTATGGCAATGAAGGTTTCATAACAAAAAATAAATAAATATCAGGATAATAAATTTTATATATAAATATTATAAATATTGGTATTTTGGGAATAAATCTGACTGTAGATTCCCAATTATGTGTAGGGAAAAGTAGTCGAGATCGTAACTATCACTCTAGAAACTCTGACACAAAGTCCAAAAATATCTTCTTAAACGCTACTTTAACCGTTCAGTTGGAGGATGGGATCATGTGTAGAAAGAAGTTCACGTAAGTGAGGAAAGTTTTTGATTGTCATTCACTTGGGATTGGCCAGAAACGATTCTTCTCCACATGATTCAAGCAGCTCACGACTTCCGGTTTTAGACCAAGTATCCTCTGGGTAGCCAACAAACAGCCGTTTGGAGGCGAGCTAAAGTGAGAAGGCGAACCCGCTTCTGCGGTTGTGCATAGGGTTTGGGTCCCACCACATAAAAACGAAGTACCACTGAAAAATCGAAGAAGAAACGACGACATTGACATAGTTCAACGAATAAAAAGACAGCGGCTACGCTGGCTTGGTCATGTTGTCCGAACGGACGCAAACACTACAGCTCTGAAAGTGTTCGATGCAGTACCCGCCGAAGTAAGCCGAGGAAGAGGAAGGCATCCACTCCGTTGGAGGGATCAGGTGGAGAGCGACCTGGTTACACTTGAGATCTACAACTGGCGCCGAACTGCGAAGGAAAGAGACGAGTGGCGCGCTCTCATCGATTCGGCTATAACCGGCTAAACGGTTCAACGCCAATCACATACATACAACCGTTCATTCAAGTTTCCAAGCATAAACTAAAACATATACATTCTTCTTAAAAACTAACTGACTTTTACTTAAAAGTGTTCAGTTAAGTGATCGGAGAGCTTTTGATGAACTTTACTTCGCAATGTAAGAGGAATCCAAAGTTACATTGATATCTACTAACTACTATTATATTTTAACTCATATAAAATTTGTTCGATTACATAATATGCGCTTCTCGATGTTATCCGACAACTTAAATATTATAAGAAGATTTTAGACGGTAAATGTAGACTCTAGAGCTTCTGCTTGCAGGTACTATACTTTTATTCTATCATCCTCATATTAAATTTATATTTTCCGGCTATACTATTCCATAAAAATATTGATGACTAACTATTTTAGCATATAAAAGTTCTATACTAAGACACTTAATAAATGCAAATCTTTATTCTAACTAAGCATTGAACTTTTTGTTTTATTCCAGTGAAAATAGAAGAATATTTTGAGTACAATCACAAATAATCACAATACAGAGAGGCCAATGACCAACGATATTAGATTAATATTTGAACTACACACCGACCCCGCCAGCACTAAGCGCTACAACAACAAAATATAATAATAGGAAATATAACTAATAGTAAACACAACTACAACTACAAGAAGTATAAGTATAAATAACAATACCTTTTAGAGTAACAAGCCATTATGCCGATGCAAATGCATAGGTACATACATATGTATGTAAAAGCACACACACACACATTTAATGAGGAATCTTTACATGATTAGTAAGCGCCCAAAGCTCAGCACAGCATTCAAATAAATCATCCATAAATCAATAAAAATCTCTGAAAACGCTGTGTATGCGGGCAGGCACTAGCTCATACAGTGCCATGCTCATGTATGTACATACATTAAAAAAAAATGGAATATATTTGTACAACTATTTCCACTGCTGGGCGAGAGTACAATGAACTTGGCAAATTACTCATACTGCAAAAGTGAAGTAAAAATAAAATTTTCCAATATTTGTACATGCGATACGTGCCCATACATACATGCATACTTTTATTCTGCATGCATATATGCAAATAATTGATGTGCCTGTGTATATCGATGATCAAATATTTTTATAAATGTTAGCTTAATAGGCCCGCTCAACTGCTAATAAACAAAAAATGCTTCAATAGTTTTTTGAACCCCATAATTCATTTCACAATTTTACTAAACGCCTAATCCCACTAATTTGGAGAAACCCCCATCCTGTGTGTGTATGTTTGTAAGTGTGTGCGAACAATCGGGCTAAGAACCTTATTAAAATGCCATGAATACAACAAAGAAATCAACTGACGAACTGCTGATGATGAGGTGAGTGAGAGCAGACGCTCAGAACGTGGGAACAATGCCATCATCCACGCTTAGCGGTTAGCGGACGCGCGCGTGCTCTTGCTCCACAGCGCGCTGATGTAATATGTACGTGATGCGTTGATTAGTGGCCCAGAGGGCATTTACACCGTTCGCACAACGTCATCCGCATGAAATCTCATTTCACAACTACGCCAACCTTACCCAACCATACATAGCTGGGCATGACAAGCGCTCAAGCTCAGGCGGCAGCAGCTGTAGCTTGCGCTTAGGTGTGAGACGATTGTCCGGTATATAAAGTACCGTTGTTGCCAATTGACGAAAAGTAAGTGTTGGCAGGTTCGAACACACACACACACACATGACTACGTCACACGACGCTTTATTTATGACATTGTGTAGGCAACCAAGCGAAGATGGAAGATGATGAAGAAGAAAGCGTCGTCGAAGAGCGCATTTAATGTTTGCACCGCTCTTACTCGTATTCAGCGTTATTATTATTATTATTTACCCTCCCATAAAATCGTACGAATGGACGCTAAATTTCTATTTCGAATGCTTCGCTGTGATATACAAACCGACTAGGTATTTATATATTTTTATTTTTATTTTTATTTTTGTTTTGAGTTATCGGTTAGTGGCCTGGCGGGCGGCCGGTTGGTCGACGCGTCACCCGCAAACGTCCTATCGACTGTTACGAACGCGCGCGCGCTCTTCTTTCTCATACACTTCTAATCATTATTCATCCAGCGTATACATTTATTTGGCATGAAAATAAAATAAAAATCAAAAATGCTGTGCGTTTTGCTCAGCTGTTCGATCAACAAACGCTGCGCCGCGTAGCGCTGCCGGCGCTAACGCCATATAACTGTGAAATTCGTAGACATAACGCGCGATGAACGCTATCAAAATATGAGCAGCGTGTGAAGCGCAGCTGGGCTAGCTGCCGACTTCTAGGCGCGCACAACGTGCGGCTGACGTCGTCGCCTACAGTTAAAGCCAAAGCACAAACACAGTCACATACGCACATACATATATACACATTTAGGCATGTGTGTGCGCTGTGTGTATGCGTTCGCTCGCTCGGGTGAATGACCGCCGAAATTTTTGTCGATTTTAGACTTTTACTATGTTGACGTTGACGACGATTGCGGTGTGTGTCTTGCGCGTACACCACTCTACCGGCACTCCTCACTGGCCCCCGCCACATGCTCTTGGGCCTAAAAGCGTTCGAACAACGTTCGTTCGCTTGCCTGTGCTTCGCCGATTGTCGTATCTCTGTCTGTGCATACACACTCACACATACTTATAGATATACGCACTGTTGATAGGGCGTCGCTGAGCGCGAGAAATTTACGCACTCGCGTGAAAGCACAGGCATTCATTCGCCACTTTGTTTGTGCGTATGCACTTATCAGCCCACAGTTGTGTATTTTTTATTTAATCATCCGCATTGACATATGTACATTTTTATAAGCAGTAATATGTTTTTTATTACAGACAATAGCTGCACGCACTGCAGTATGCCTTTTGGGATTATTTCGGCAGTGCTCTTTTTGGGCTCTCTCTCACGTAATCACGCAGCGAACGCATTCACGCTCGCACAGTGGATAGAAAATAGTTAATATTTTTTTTAATTATTTAATTCAATGCTTTTTTTTTATTTTTGAAAATTATATTTTATATTTTTTTGCTTTGAATAAATTTTAAAATTAAAAAAAATATTTCCAAATCCTTCACTTTAATGCTTTAGAGATAAATTAATTTTTAAGTGTCAGCTAAAAGGCGAGAAATTCTATAAATCTTGAAAAAAGAAAATTTATTTTATCACAATTGGTGCAAAAATACTATTTCGTATTTTGAAACATTTCGTAAAAAATGTGATTTCATATAGATTTTCTCTCAATACTCAATAGCTCATACATACACAGAGATGAGTATACCAGTGATCAAATACCTTACAAATGAAAGCTTAAAATTGTTAAATTGTTTTTTGAACCCCTTAATTCATTTCACAATTCCTCTAAACGCCAAATATCACTAATTTCGAGAAACCTCGATCTTTATAACCATTAAACTGTTATAAGATAATTTTTATAATATAGTTCTGAAAATCGAAACACACATACACATAAATCGGAAACCAGATTTTTCACAGATATCCAATCATTTTTTTTTTTTGAAAAATTAATTGCTCTAATCAAGTATTTCAGAATTTTTTCTTAGTAAATAGAATTTTACTTTTGTTGTTTCTTGTCGTTCATTATACAGGTTAAAAAAAATATTGTGCAATAAAAATGTTAAACCGCAAATATTTTTCATAAAAATTTTAACACAAAAAGGTTGGTAAATTTTGTTTTTCTTTTTACTAATTAGGTTATATGATTGAAGATTTCTTTCTAAAACTTCAAAATTTGATTATCTTTTAATAAAATTTTCAAACTTTTTCATATTATTTTTCAACCATTTCAACACTCAATTTCACACACTGTATTTTATTTGCGTTCGGCAACCCTTTCTCTCGCGCGCTCTCTGCGCCTATCGCTCACAACCTACGATCGAGTCAAGCATTCGACTTTTCTACTTACGCAGCAAGTGAGAGCGCTTCATTTCACTTAACGTTGAACTTTTTTTTTAATGTTTTCTTTTCACACGCGTACTCGTCGTCCCCCGAAATGACAGCAATCGCTGCCGCAAATGCACTGCCGTCAAAAAGTGCGTTGCTGTCGCAATGGCCGTTGCTGCTGCTGCTGTTACCAGCACTTTTCGACTTTTCGAAGCTCTTGCTAAGTAACTTTGTCGATTTTTCAAGTTTTTGAGTTTTGTTTAAACAATTTGTTATGCCTGCATGTGTGCGTGTGTGTGCCGCTTCAACAGCCCAGCGTCGCAAACATATGTATTTCTCTTTGTCTAACGCTCGTGGCAGCCGCAGCGCGTAGTTGTGGCGCGTCGTCGTTTCGGCTTTTTGGAGAAATTTCTGCCCAAAATTTATATATTTATGGACATTTTTTGGGCTTTCTTTTTACCAATACACGCATACGCGCGTCGCGTGTAAATACAAACGCCGCGCGCAACCGTGGCGAGAAAGCGGAGTGGAGGCGAGTGCTGATGGTTGCGTGTGCAAGCGCGTTTCACCGATTCACTGTACAACAACGCAACACGCATAGAAAACCGAAAAAAGGCGAACGCGCGCTGTTGCCGAGTCGCGTGAAGTGGAATGGGGCTCAGGGGAAAGGCGATGAAGTGAATTTGGTATGGTTGAGGGGGCGGTCACGAGAGGTTAGCTAGCTGCTGGCTTTAGCTCGCGAGTGCAGGGCTTACGTGCATTCCCGTTGTTAGCTTTTACTGTTTTTTTTTACTTTGTTGTTGTTGCCAGTGCGACGATTTAAACAAGATAAGGAAACGGAACGAAAGCAGCGAAAGGCGACGCGTTTTTCGGGGAGCCGCGCTAGGAGGTAGACGGTGGCGCGGCGTCAGAGTGCGTGCGTTGACTGACAAGCGGTCGGTTGGCGGGCGCACGCATCGCCAACAATAATAATAATAATGCCCAAAAATACGACAGGGAACGCGCACACATACAAGCGTACATATGTACATATTTAATTTGAGCCAAACGCATGTATTTCCATATGCAAACATAACAATACAGTTAAAGCCAGCGCTAATGGCAACAGCAGCGCGTCGGTGGAGGTGGATATCGCCTTTGTGTTGGCTTTGATGATACTGCGGCTCTGACTGCGTGACTGCGTGTGTGTGTGTATGCAAATGTTTGTGTGCCTGTGCGTGTGTTGGTGTCGATTACGCTGAGGTTATTGCCACTAAATACAGTTACTTCTGCTTCTAATTACTAACATTTCTATAGTTCTCCTCTCTCTCTTTCCATTCTGTCGGAACAGTATGATAGAAAGAAAGTAATAACGCCTCCCCACTCTCTGTTATAGCGGTACTTTCGTTTTCCCGTTTCACAGCGCCAAGCAAAAAGCGTCAAGAAGTGCTTAACCTTTTAATGAGCAACCAAACAGACGAGTTTTTTACATAATACATATTATGTATAGGTATGCAAGTATATTTGTATATATGTTTGTGTGTTACAGCATATAAACCGTTAAGTCTATAATCATAATTGCCGAAATAATCCCAAACAGGTTTGTTAGTTTTTTTCTCTCTCCGTGGTGCCCAAACAGAAAATCAAATTATTTAGTAATGCTATAAATAATGATTTCGGTAGTGTCTAATTAAGAATTGTATACGCTGCTCTCTTCTACCTCCGCTCGGTCTCTATTTTTTTGGGAGTATGGTAAATTTTGAACGCTTGCGCTGGTTCGTTGATTATCAGTTCGAAAGTCTCGTCTCATATAGTTTTAAGTGAATTTAAAAGTCAAGTAGTTTCATTATCTGCATTGTATTAACTACAATAACCATTAATAGAGAAGCAATAGTCACATGCAATATATACATACATAGATATACAAACATTAGTAGATATTGAAACTAATAAGTAGAAATGTTTGGTTTTTAGAGGAAAGGCAATTAGATGTTTGGAACAAGAGATTCCCTTGGAACAATCATATATATTATACATATACGAAAGTCTTCAAGATCTAATACCTCTGTGAACCTCTATTACGAAAACTTTATTTGACATGAAATTGTTAGGTCTTCCAATGGGAGTTTCATTAGAAATATAAAATTTTAAACGGATAACTAAAATTACTCCGATTAGAGAGTTATGTCCCGTTATAGATGAAAAAACTACGCTTTTTTACGTTTTATCGAAAGGTTCTCTAATAATGAAAACTGTTGACTGGTTCTCTAGTAAATAAATAACTTTTATATTGTCTGGACCTTGGTGTTAATCCATATTAAATCGAATAAGAAATTCTCTTAAGATATTCCTCATACATACATATTGTTACGTATTAAGATATTCACCACATCTTATTACTATATTCCTTACGTTTATACATCCTATTATCATACTCCTACGCTTTACAACACTGAATCCTTAACTCTACACTTAATTTCTCTCCTACTCCATCCTCCATTCGCTTGTAAGATCTAGTATGTAAGCTTTTCATGTAACTGTAACATAGTTCTTATTTGGAATTGACCGAATAAAGAGCCACTTTATATCTATATATAAGTATCTGAGTAGATAAATCATTTCTCTTGTGCGATCTGGCATCACTCACACAACTCAAGCTGCTAACCACTAACAGCAACTATCCATGCGCAAAGGAAATTTGGTAATTTTTTACGATCGGTGCTTTTTATGTTGCTGTTTCTATTTTTGCGGAATTTATGCAATTTAAAACATCAACGCCATCATGACATTTCGGCGCTTTCATTTTTCTGCTTTGTTTTCACTTTCTTACACTGTTTTTAATGGTTATATTGGGGTTTTGTAATTTTAGCCAAAATTGCTATGTGGTAACTAAATGTAGCGTGTCTAGTTAAATATGCGTGTGTTTCTATACGTAAATGATGGATATTTAAATAAAATTAAAAAAAAAATTGCAAACTTGAAATGTCTTACAACACAATGAACACATAAAAACATATGATCACATGTGATTTCTATTGACGCATGATTTTAAATTTAGCAAGCTGATTTCTTTTACTCCAAATCCATTATTTATGAGATTTTAACGATGCTACAGACAATATTATTGATTAATTAATTTTGTTTTTTATTATTGTGAGCCCATAACCTACATATTTATATTTAGTTTTAATTAAAATATCAGTTGTGGGTTTAGTTAAGGTAAGAAATTTGATGTAGATGTGCAGTTATATTCATGTGGATTTAAGAAAATAATAATTTATTTCCAAAAATCTGATACACATAGACAATGGGCCAGTCGCAACAAGGTGGTGGTTGGAGGCATGTATTAACTTAGGCTTTGATAGTAATTTTCAAGAAACATTAAACTTTTTTGCTTTTAAATATTTTTTCTGGAAGAGAAAGTAGTTGCATTTCCTTTGTTGAAGGTTTTTTAAAAATCTAGTAACCATTTATGGACGGCTTCAAGCAAGTAAGGCACTTAATTTGTTAGATAAAAGCGAATCTTATTACCAAAATCTAGATATATCCGTAATACTACAGTAAACTAGTAGAATTCCTACATATTAGTCCAATTTCGTAATCTCACATAGTTCCGATCTGTTTTGTAAAACTTGGGGAACTCGACTTGATATAATTTTTAAGAGGAAGTTTATGAATGTTCGAATTCTCTAAAGCTTTCTCTCTAACTTAAACAAACAAACATTTAAGGCAGTAGTCTGCTTTAGAAGCCGAAAAAAGCGTTTTTTAGCAATTTCTTTTTAAAAGGAAATGAAATGTTTGCGGTGAACGGAATTTTAAGACGATAGTGTACTATATTTAAGGCTTAAAAAACAATATTTATTATTAAAAAAAATTGAAATTTTTTCAAAGTTGTAAGTATTTTTCTGGAGCGTCTGGAGTCTGCACTTGTAAATCGGTACCGGTGATAGAGGTCGTGCGAAGCATCTGAAACAGTCGAACCAAATTTATTTTTAATTTTTATAAGTTTCTTTTCTTTATGAACTAAAAAAATAACCGAAGAAGTTAAAAAATTCCAAATTTTTTCGAAAAAATCACTTTTTTAAGGAAAAATTGACTTTAAGTTGCAAAACAAGTAGTTTAAATTATACTTTTGTCCAACTTTTTTAGTTCAAATAGAAGAAAATTTAATACTGAAGCTAGATCACTTTGGTTTTTTTCGATCGGATATATATTCTTTTTGCTATCGCCGGTACCGTTTTCTAACACTTGTGAAAATGAAAACTCGAGAAAACGCGCTTTAAAGGCTGCCTGAGCATTCGCACCTGCTCGACGCTCGGCCACTAAAACTGATCTAGTTTCGAAAATATGTCGAATTGGTCTCTGGAATTTTACAGACATATTCTTGAATAGTTTTGGAAGAGATTTAAAACAAAACATGAAAATCGATTTTTTGAAGCCTGTAAAGCAGACCACTGCCTTAAACGTCTCAAAGGTCATATTTATGATTGCTAAAATGTTTTTGAATCTATCTCAATTAATATACTCAGTTTAGTAACTGGAATCTTACCTTTAGTGGAAGTATTATGTTTACAAATATTTACATAAATTCCAATTTCACATAACTCTGAAATATACCATTCAATTATTGAATTCTTGAGTGGAACTCAATCACTTAATTACATACATATTTTTATGCTATGACATGATGTGCATAACGAATTATGAAGTAATAAACGAGTTATTCAACTGATAAACTCAGCACCAGTATTCAAACAAAACCAACCAAAACACGGCTATCAGTTAGTCAATCACTTGGCCAACTCGCCGAATACACACACACTAACATACCAACAAGCTTGCATTCAAATGCGCAAACAACCTGCGTGGTTAATATTACATGCCGCCAAACATATTTATGCTCACACATAACAGCCGAAGCTTGCAAGTACCGAATGCAGATACATTCATATGTAAGGCACTCAGTCAGTCAGTCGGCTGACTTATGTACATACGTACGTACAACAAGCGTACGAAAGTAAGTCAGTGAGCCGATGAACCAGTGCAGCGGCAGCAACAGCACCAGCATTGCGGCAGCGCCAGTTGGCAAGTTATTTTGTTTAGTTAGTCATCTGATGATATTACTTCATACTTTTACATTCATGCTTTCATACAGGCAGTGTATAAAGAAAAACTCATTTATAGATAATATGCAATGCGACCAACGACCGACCGCAAATACAAGGCGGGCCGCATTGCGAAGAAAGGACGGTTGGACGGACGTACATATGTAGGTATGTTGGTTTGTATGTAGAAAGCGCTCATTGAATGCAGCGATTGGTGATGGTGGTGACGCAGATGCGGAGGGCGATAGCCAAAGTTGTGTCGTAACAGTATTTACAATTTCATGGGTTTCCCTTCGAATGAGCCAAAAAAAAAAGCGCAGAAGAAATAGCAGCTCATAGACGACAACAGCAGCCAGCAGCAAACAAGCGACAGCGATGAACAACGAAAACTGAAAATAAGCAGCCAACAACAATAACAACAGCCAGTGCCAGTAGTCAGGCAGTGGTCGTGGGCAATGTTGGTAGCGGTGGCAGCGACGACTTTCACTCTCATTATGCGGCGTTCGCTGCGTACAAATGCATGAATACACACACACACACACACATATATGCTAGCTAGCTTTTACGTGCGTTCATATATGAAAGTGGCAAAAGCTTTCCTATAACAAAATGCACAGCACACATAATATAATATATTATATCAACTAAATATGTAACCAACAAATATACCAATGTGTGTGTGTGTGTGTGTGTTTGTATGTTTGCCTGAAATGCGTTGGGTATCTGTATCACTACCGTCGTCTGTCTGCTGACGCTACAATCTGTTTCCTTGTGTGTTTTGATTGTTCGTATTTTTGTGTCTCTTGCCTTTTCTTATTATTTTGCGTTTTTTTGTTGTTTTTGCTTTTGTTATTTAATTTTTTTTTTGTTTTTTTTTGGCAACATCATCGACAATGTAATTATTATTTCGCTATCGTTGTGCTGACTTTTGCTTCCATCGCTTGACTGAGCGAGTGACTGAGTGACTGCATGACTTGCTTGCTTGTAGCATTTGACTTATTAAGTGTTCATATGTTTTTATTATAAATTAAGGTATAAGCATACACACACACACACACACATACACATGAATGCGTGTAGGTACTATACTTTTACTTTCATTTGCTTTCGCACTTAATTTGGCTAATGAAAAGGCGAGAAAAAAATATGTTTAAGTGAAAAGTAATTTCGAAAGTTAAAAAATGCCCCATAAGCGCGGCAGTGTGTTTAACTATTATTGAATTGGTAAAAAAAAAACAATAATATATGTATATTTATTTAATTTATGGTCTTGTAATTGTAAGTTAGCGCACATTCTCGCTTTGTTTTGTCTGCTTTTTCACTTTCATTTCGTTTAATTATTTTTTTACATATTTTTAATTAATTCATTTAAATTTTATATATTTTTTTTTTTGCTTTTTGGTTATTTCATTTATTTTTAACTTGTTTTATTTTAAATAATTTTTTTTAGTTTTATGAATATTTTTTTTAATTATTTGTTATTTTTTCAGTTTAATTAATTATATTTTTTATTTTATAATTAATTATAATTTAAAAAATAAATATTTTTTCTCTTGTTTTTATATTAGGTCTACAACTTTGCTTCCGCCGTTTTTTATGTAAATTTAAGGCTTTTTTTGTAATAAAACGGTTACAAAAATGTTATTCAAAATATTGGCCGTTGCTAGTACTCAGCGTGGGTATTCCATGCAAATGTCGAGATTTCGGCTCAAAAAGTGAACTTTTCAGTTGAGAATAAGTGTGGGATGCAAACAGATCTCTACAAATATTTTGTTGGGTTAATGTTGACGCAAATGTCCAAGATCGATATAAAACGATTTAATCGACCAGTGCTTGACCCTAGAGACATCTATTGGAAAACGGCGGAAGCAAAGTTATTGACCTACTATTTATAATTTAATTGAATCTTATGTAATTTCCTTTTTTATTTTAATTTTAAATTTAATTTAATTTTATATTTTCTTTCTTCTTAAAACAATTTTGTTTTTTAATATTATAAAATTATTTGATATTTCATAGTCAATATTATATTTTTTTGCCATTTTTTTATTACATGTTATATTTAAGTAATTTTTTACTAACTGTTCATGATTTTATGTATTTTCACTGAAAACATATTCAATTTTAAATTAAAATATATATTTCGTTTATTTTTTTGAAATAATTATTTTTTTATTATTATTTTATTTTATATTAGAATATTTTAATTTTTTTTTAATATTTGGCCATATTAATGCGCAATTTTATTGCTCTTTATTATCTTTCAACTAATAAATTTTGTATATTTTATATAAATTTTTATTAAAAATTTTATTTATACTTATATTTTACTTTAGAATTATTTTTGTTCACCATTTAAAATTAAAAAAAAAAAAATTTTAATCATTAAAAAATACTAAAAACATTTTTTTACGGTTACAAAATATTTTTAAGTGTATATGTATTATATATTTTTATTATTTATATTTTATTATACATTTTATAACCGAAAAAAATCTGAAAATTTTATAAAAAAAAGCGCAAGCTATGTGAAATTCATTCCTAATATTTATAAAGCAATTCTAGAGTTGGAACATATTCTAATATTCACTTCCGCCCAAACGTAGCAAAACCTCTCGTATGTATTTATGTATGTATTAAATATACCAAAAAGAAGTCTTAGAAATAACTTTCATTTGCCCAATTTCGTTAGTACAACGAAGGAAGCTTTTCTAACCCACTAACATACATATACAAACATACACACACGCAAATACCAATGCATTGGAGTACAGGTGCATATGCAAGTGTGTATGTGTGTCTGTCGCTGACTGCTGCCAATTGCAGTTTGGCCCCGGTAAACGGTATAAGCTGGTAGGCATTTTTTCTTATTTTCACTAGTTCTCCCTTATCCTTCGCGCTAACTTCTTATTGCATTAGTACATATAGTACTATACTTTAGTTAGTGCTCCCTTTAATATATACATCTATATACAGTTTTTGTTGTAAATTTGTGTTTTATTTTGCTTATTTGTTTTTTTTTTTGGTTTTTTTACCTTTTATTGATCCGCTAGAGTTGTTGTGTCCCGGCGATTGTACGTTGCTTTGCCCTAAATTGTTCGCGTGTGCTTCCAGCTTGCATGTAACACTGCTCCACATGTCAAACATACGTTGCGTATACATTATAGTAATTTGTTGTTGTTATTGCTGTTGTTGGTAATGTTGCACTTTTTTTAGTTTAGTTTAGTTTAGTTTGTATTGTATTGTGTGTTGTTGTGGTGTAAGTTTGCTTTTGCTTTTGCTGTCTAACAATGTATGTGTGTGCTTATGTTTTTGTAAAATTTTAATAGTAGTTGTTGTTGTTGTTGTTATTTTTATATGCTTTCTTGTTGTTGTTATTACGAAACTTTCAGCTTCAATAGCTTGTTGTTACTATTATTGTTGTAGGTGTTGTTGGTATGTGAGAAAAGCGTTTTAAATGGTGTTTTTGCCAACCAAGCAAGCTACAGACAGAGTTGCAGCTTTTTGCTTGTATGTATGTGTGTTATTTTAATAACTTATTTATTGATTTTTTGTTGTTGTTGCTGCTTGCATGCAGTTTATTTTTATTAAATTTTTTAATTATTTTATTTATACGTTTGTTGTTGTAGTAGTTATGCTTGTCTTGTTGCACACTCGCTGTCGACGCTTGTGTTGTGTTGCACAGCTTCCGTTTTTTTGCAATTTTTCTGTCGCGTTTTATTTTGTATTTTTAATTTTTTTTTATTGTTTGTGGGAATTTTATTAATTAACTTCGCGTTTAATTGTTCAATTTGAAAATTTTTGCGCGACGTGTAAAATTTTTGCACTTAAACAAATTGCAGTTTTCAAAAGCTTGCGTCCTCGTCTACGCGCCGCAGGCATTGCAGCTGCGCACATTTCGTTATTATTTATTTTTTATTGTTTTAATTTATTTTTTAATTTTTATTTAATTAAAAAATTTTTTTTCTTTTTGTCACAAATAAAATGTTTAACTTAATTGTTTGCAAAAAATTAGTTTTTTTTTCAAAAAAGTTTTGTAATCTTTTTTTAACAGTTATTACGTTTTAATAATGCAATGTAATTTTTGAAATGCTGCATTACAGTTTTCAATTATCAGCGTCATCTTTATTACCACTTTTTTATACAAAAAACTTTAACCGCTATGACTATGCTATGCTATGTTATGTATACTTTGCATAAGTTTATTTAATATATTTGTAATATTTTATTTTTATGTTAATTTTTTGCCAGGGGGGCCATTGCACTTCGGAGTTGTGTGTGTGTGTGTGTTATTTGCTTGTAAATTAAACTTGTTTACAGTTATTTTTTAATTTTAGTGATTTTGAAAATTATTTTTATTATTATTTTTAGTTAATTTGCGTAACGCGTTTAAGTTTTTGAAAGTAATTATTTGTAAGCCTGTCTTAATTACTTCAAGTTTCTGAGAGATTTTCAAAAAGTTTTTGAAAAAGTTTTTATTTTCAATTTTTTTTTTTAACAAAATGCTTTAATTTTTTTTCTTGAAATTTTCAAGTATACAAAAATGCTTGTTTTTTTTTTACTTACGACATATGTATGTACTATATGTGCATAGTTATATATAAGTATGGGTGTGTATATAAATTTGTAAGGATTTACGGTACTTGTTGAATTATTATTATTATTTTTATTTATAAAGTTTGAAACTGTTTTGTTGTTAAATATATAATTTTTCAAAAGTTGTTGTTGGCTGCAGTTACGCAATTCACTATACGCTTTCGCAGCTGATTTTTAACCCGTTTACGTACGTTTGCAACTGCTATGTATATACTATAAGTATGTATGTAAATGTGAAATATTAGTATCACAGTTTTGTTGTTGGTTTTTTTTTTAAATGATGCCGCTATTTTTTCCCGCTGCTGCTTTGTTTTTATAAATTTTTGCTCGAATTTTTATTTTAAATTTTTCTAATTTTATTTTATGCTTGTATATAAGTTAAACGTTGTTGTTGTTAAATTTGCTGTTGTTGTTGTTGCTGTTACTGCTTTTCGTATATATATTTGTTAATGTTTTTATTTTTATTTTTTTATTAATATTTTGTTTATGAAAAGGTACTATTTGCTGGTTATTTACTAATTAATAGTTTCTCATTGAAGTTTCAACTTATATATTGTATATATATTTAATATATATATATATGAATTTGCTTGTATTTGTATATATAGTTTATATATGTATGCGTGTGTAGATTATTTAACGTTTTTTGTTTTCAATTATTTAACTATTATTTCATTTTATTCTAAGACACTTGTTCGAACAATTAGAGCGAATTGTTTGAAACAGTTAATTTTCAAACAATCGTTGCAACAAAAAAAACAACAAATCGTTTCGTAATCAGCTTTGTCCCAATAGTTTATGCATTCAACAAAAAACACTCGCTACTCGCTGGCAGTGTTGGCTACTTTTTTCCGTCCGTTGACTTATGCGCGCATGTAAATTAAATTATAAAATCATTAAATTTTTTTGTTATAAAAATCATTAAATTTAGCTATGCGCTTTTGCTGTGTGTGTGTACATCGTCTCTAAGCCAACAACAAAGCGCTTTTAAAGTTTTTTTTTTCAAATTTCTCTTTTGATTGCTCCGCTCTCGGCAGCAGACACGCACACAATCGTATGTATTTGTTGTTGTTTGTGTATGTGGCGATGTGGCGTCTAAGTGCCAACTCGCAAACCGTTTGCGGAATTTCTTCTTTTGTAGAAATTTCTTAAATTTTACTTCCTCTTTTGATGGATTTTGTGAAATTTCTTTTTTCCCTTCCAAAAGACACACACTAGTGGTTACTGGTGCAGGCTTTGCGTGCGATTTTCATTTGATTTTGCAACAATTTCAGTTGGTTTGTATGCGTATTGTTGTTGTTGTTGTTGCTGAGTTTGATATTATTACATTTGGCGTTGTTCAGCTGCTGTTGCTGTTGTTGGAAATATTTTAAATGCGCTTGCTGTTCCTGCTGTTGTTGTTGTTGTTGTTGCTGACGATGACCAGCACAATGCGTGTAATTGTTGATTTTTTGGCTTTTGTTATTGCTGCTGCTGCTGCTACTTTGACTACCGCTAACGCCGCTGATGTTGTTGCTGTTGTGTTTGCTATTGCTGCTATTGTTGCTGGTGCAGGTTTGGTGAATGTTATTATTGTTGTTGTTGTTGTTGCTATTGTTATTGTTATTTTTACACTTTAACACTTTCACTGCGTTGTTGTGTGGTTGTTGTTGTTGTTGCTGGTCACTATCACTAATGTTGTTGTTTCGCTGCTGCTGTTGTTGTTGATTATGATTTCTCTTCTTCTGATGATCCCTTTGGTTCCAAATTAAGATTTCCAAAAATACGAAAATTTCACGACAATTTATTCCGGAAGACATTTGGAATTTATTTTATACAATTGCGGCGACGAGTCCATTTCAACTTTTAATGTTGTTATTGTTGTTGTTGTTTTTTATTTAAATATTTTTATATATTTTTTTATTACTATTGTTGCGTTTTTTTTTATTTTTTGAATATTACACTTTTTTTCTTGTTGTTGTTGTACACAAGTTGTGGTTTTTGTTCTGCGTTGCCAGAGATTCATGTATATACTACGTTGTTTTTGCTTTTAATTAATATATTTATTTTTTTTTGTCTGCCTTTTTATTTGCTGGTGAGGTCGCTTTATTTATTAATGAAGAAAACTTTTAATAAAATTTGTTGTTGTTGTTGTTGTTTTTGGTTAAGCGGGTTTGTTAGTAGTGTTTGTGGTTGGATTATTCGTTAAGTGTGTGTGTGTGTGAGAGGTATGACAATTTCGTTTATGAAATAATAAGCAATATTATTTAGAATATATTTTAACCACAATTTAATGGCAATTATCGCCTTTAAACTCGATTGTCTGTTGGCTGGTCAAGTGTTAGACGCGAAGTGGACGCGTATTGAAGGGATGATGCACGCATATAAATATGTACATATATAATCTGACGTGAGAAAAGCTATGGATACATATGATTATATTTATGTTAAGCGGCTACTCAATTATGTTAAATATACCTCAATATTAGAGAGCACTTACGAGTATGCAGCAGTGCATACAGTGCCCCATAAAATTGTTCAGTTTTATAGTTAAAATGATTCAAAAAAATTACTTTAATGAGATAAAGCTATGAGCGAATACTTATATGTATTAACAGTTTCCCATTCTAATCAAAAGAATATTTATGTAACCTAATCAGAGGAGAAGGCGGTGCCCTTAATCCTTTTTAAAATTGATATATCCCATACTACTATACGCGATGTATAAACTAATAGGTACAAAGGTCTGTAATTGTTTTTGGTACTCAAAAGTATAACTCGCCAAGCATTAGAGAGTAGCGAATCGAACAAACAATATCACCCGTTCAGACAGCGCCCGTGGATAGCAATCATGGCTGTAGTTGCTTTGCTCTCCTAATATTAGATTTAAGCAAATGTATTTCTCATATGCTTCTTTGCAATGCATATAACCTGTATTTAGTAACAAGTTCAATGCTATCAGTCACTGTTGTTTATACGCCTTAATGCGCTTGAGGGATGCTGTTGCTTTTCACACCAACGCAACTGTCGCACGCACCCCAATATCAATTGATGAGCAAATATTGGAGCCGGTTTGTTTATTGTTGGAGTTACAAGCGCTCCTCAATGATACTGAAATGAATAAATGTATGTATGTATATGCACAATTATACCAGCACTGTTATTGTTGTTGTTGCTTACGATGAGTTTAAGGAATGATAAGCAAAGGCATATAGCGAAATACATATGTTTATATATATATATATAATTGTATATACATATGTATGAAAGCATAACATGTGGAAGAATGCATTGTAACTACAAAAACAAAAATACATACATATATAAGCATACATATGTATATAGTTATGTAGCACGAAAGCTTCCAGCAAGCCCCATCGCCTTACTATAGGCTACTCCTATAGAAAACAAAAAATGCCGACAAACATTTTCCGCTACTGGTGGGTGTGTTAGCATATGCATTTGTCATACGCATACACGCAGTCCCTTACACTCTCGTATGTGTGTATGTTTATATTTACATAAATCCACACGACACTTATTTGAGTGCATATACGAGTATTTATATGAATATCTCTATCTGCTTCTATAATTGTGTGAGTGAGTGTGTGTTTATTTTCCACTTGGTGCATGTATGGGTTGCCTGGCAGCGAAAAATCGATAAATAAACGATTGTGGGGTGCTTCCGTGTACAAGTATATCACGTGCTCACTACTAGCGCCACAAATATACAAAACGTGAATACCTATATATAGTATTTGTTGGCTTTATAAAGAAAATGCAATTAATAAGATCGCGAGCTGACTCGGAAAAGTTAAATGAATGAAGAAAATTAAATTTAATATATAAATGATTTTTAAAGAGCTCAGACTTAATTTTTTTTTAATAAAAGTACATCGATATGTATCAAAAGCCCTTAAGAAAGTTTTATTTCTAGTCACATTAATTTTGCCAAGTTGAATTTGAGTTGATTATCGAATACTCGCTTCTGAGACACTAAAACCAGGACAATCATATTCTCATAGTAAACATTTTTAAATTCTAAATTTAAACTGATTTAAAATTAATTTTTGGACTGTTTACGAATCAAATAAATACTTGAAGCCATGAAAATTGATAACAATCAAAAAATCAAAAGCGATTTTCACCACAAAATTAGGTTTCCAAAGGTTGATGGGGTTAAAAGCGTCCAACTAGGTTTTAATCTTAGTAAAAGAGATAATATATTGAAATCTTACTGCTATTAATTATTTTATATATACACACTCGCAATTCAATTAATTGAATCCACAGCTCATAAATCAGCAGAAATCTCAAAAATATCCGCATAATTCCATTTATATCGAAGGTGTTGATGGCTTGCGTTAATTTAAGAGCGCTATCCGGCAGATATTTAAAGATATTTCATTAAATATTAAAGCATGCATACATATGTATGTATAGAGCTGTACATATGTATACAGTATATAATTTAATTCAATGAATCACTGCTGACCCAACAAAAATGCCTTGGTATGCGCGGCTGCAGTGTGTGAATGTGGAATCTCTGCAACACGCTGACGATGAGCAAAGCAACTGAGTTACAGCAACAGCAACAGTAAAAAAACGAGGAAACCAACTCAAACACACAGACAGACCTACACATAGCGCAAATGGAAAAAAGAAAGAATCCAATAGCAGCAGAACAGCAGGAGCCCAAAAGTTCTATGACCTAAAGCTCCACAGCTCGACGTTGGTGACAGCGAAGAACAGCAGAACAAAACAACAGGCCAAACGCGGGCACAGAGGCACACAGATACAGGCATAAAAAGAAATGCACAAATACCAACAAAAACACACACACACACACATACATATATATATATACCTCTACCTACTAGATATTGAATTTTATACATATTCATTCATATACATACATATATATATATATATGTCAAAATGTATATATGTATCTAGCTTAAATATAAATATGTATGTATGTATCTGTCTATATGTATGTCTGTATATAATAAACGTTTCAAATATGTAACCATAGCGAGGTAACCAAAGGCGGCTAGAATACCGGTATCTAACCGAATATAAACATGTTTACACTGTTGTCTAACAAGCATTTTACATATGTACATAACAACAACAAAAACAGCGCACACACACCTATATATGTATATATAAAATAACTGTATATGCGCATACTTGTTGGTAAGTGCGATTGGCACGCTACCACCAGCCGCTGAGTGCCATGGAATGGGTGGAATACGTCACCATGATTTGAGCCGCCAGCAAGCAGCACAACCAGCCATTCAAGCAACAACACTGGGGCAGCCAACTGAACTGAATAATCATAGAGGCAGCGCTATACAGTTATACAGTTATTTCTTAGCATGTATGCATACAATGTGATTGTATGTATGTATGTATGTGCGACGTCAGCAAGTTACAGTTACAACAGCGCGCTGCCTAGAACATCAGCACTAACAGCAACAGCAACAGCAACAGCAACATCTATAATAGCAACAACAAACAACTCAACGAATCATAACATTACATTAACGCAACACGAACGTGGCGCACAGTGCAGTCGACTGCGCTGCTAATTGCTGCCGACCGCGCTGCTCAGAAATTGTGCCAACAGCAATTGTCGGAGAAATTGACTTCGTCGCGCGACTAACTGCAAATGGTATGATTATAATGTGGCATATAAAAATATAAGCATGCGGCAATGCATCCATGCAACGCTGTGGCAGATTTGTGTGTTTGTGCGCAGAAGACAGGCTTAAAAGTAGGGAACAACATGAAAAAAAATAGAATGATTTTATTTATGCACATGCAACATGCCAACAGCGGCAGTATGCGGCAGCAAACAGTCGGCCTACAAGCCCCAAAAAAGTCAAGCGGCAGATCTCGGGTAAACAAAAAAAAAAAAAAGAACGATGCAATCTGCAGAACCCACAGTTGATTATATTCGCCGGTAAATTACATATATATGCTCTCTCTATGTTTGAATGCATGCCATTTGTTGTCAATTTTGCAGTGGCAATCAGTGTTTCTGGAAGCGGGTTCTTCCAGGCCACACACGTTGGCGCAATTAAACGATGATTTGGCGGTACAATGTCAAATATTAATAGCTCATTGCCAGGAGATTTTTGATTTATAAACAAATATACATATTTACTGTGTTATATTATTATAAATCTTGCTAGAAACAACTACAAAAAAAACTCAACTGTTGGTCTGATGGTTCCAATGTAGGTTCGATCTGTAGAGATTGAAAAAATAGTAAAGTGGATGAAGTAGGGAAAGAATTCGTAGCGTCTGTCGAGGGTCTGTTACATTTTCTGCTTCTGCTCTGGGCTCTTTTTTCTCAAATTAAGTGGGCTCTTTCTAAACTATATTGGGAACCAGAACGATTGGCCTTGAACAAACTCCCTTTGCACCAGATAAGTGCAAATTTAAAGGTTTTACAAAGTGATTTAGACATTGTCTTTCGAAACTGTGGAGCTTTAACCGCTTTATACACCTCAATAAGCGAATCCAACCTGAATCAAAAAGCCTAAAGTATCTAGTTCTATGTGATTTGGCAATAAAGATAAATTCCATAAAAACCAAAATAAATTGTAATACAATATAATTGAATATTTTTCCCACACTACACATAACAACAAAACATTTGCATGACTTCCGATTTTGATTTCGAATGACTTTGTGGTACATACATATGTATGTACATATAACTGTTTGTAATTTTATCAGCTTACAGATAAGCAATCGAATAGATCGCGAGTAGTCTGTTAATGCAGCCGGCAGACAATCAGTCACATAGAGAGTGTATGAATCTAACAGTTCGCGGCAAACAGTCGCAAACATTCGCCGCCTACAACAAATCGTATAAAACCCGGTGTTGACCGGCTCGCACCCAACCAACTACCCCATCAACCCCAACAAAGTCATTCACACATTCACCGAATTCCAATTCACCGTTTTCATAACCACTTCGACGTCGCCTTCAACACCGCGCGCAAGCTCGCTCAGCATGACAACACTCGTCGCCACACTCTGCGCTAAGTTTGCCGCTGTGTTCGTTCGTGTTTGTAGTCACAACAGAAATAACTGTGACTGAGACGTCAGAAAATGGCTATATGATGACGATGATGATGACGACGTCGACGACTACACTACTACGATAGCGTTAGCAGCGACGTCGACGTGAACGTCGTCGTACAGAACTCTAGATTGCTTTGCTAGTTGGTTGCTTGGCTAGGCGTCGTGTCGTTGACGCCGAAAAAGACCAATGACCTATGCTAGAAGAGAAGTGCTATGTTTGTACGTACGGTACTCGTATACTGTTACTATTACAACAACAACAGCAAACATTTCATTTCTCCATTTCTTTCGCTTGTTCTTCTTGTGCTTTGTGAAACAAATGAAATGCTTATTCTATGAGCGCGCACACACACTCAAATATACACTCTGAATGTAGATATGTATGATTGCACTAAAGTGTTTCTTATTCTGCCTGCTGGGTAGGCTACATACATAGCTTTTGTTCTACTAACAGTACGTAATGTATGTACGTATGTATGTAGATAAACAGCAGTGTAAGCATGAAATGAGTTTGGGGATAGTTTTGATATATGCAGTTGTTGTTGTTGTTATGCATTAGAGTGTATTTGCTTAAGCGCTTGCATTAAACATGTTAGCATTTTATTTAGAGAAACACTAGTTTGGTATTAAATACATATAAGCTATTGAGTGATATAAAAACAATTTAAAATTTGTTTGAAAAATAATTATTTAATTTTCCAAAAAAAAAATAGAAAATCAGAAAATTAATAAAAAAAATAGCTAAATTGAAAAAGATTTCTTTGACAATTTGAGGGCTTTAAGAACTAACTATTTTAGCTATAAGAACGGTAATAATTGCTGGAATATTATTTAAAAACCATATTATTTAAAATAAAGATACTAGACTTTGAAGACTGCGCTTTAAGAAGTCTCTTTTAGGAAATAAAAACTTGTTTCTGAGGTTTCAAGAATTATTTGTTGATATGATATTTCTTGATAACTATGGATTCTCTCTCAAATATCAACAGAGTTCTCAGTATTAACAGAACTGTTGGACTAGTACTAACCCATAGTAGCCTAATACCACCGCCAGTCTAAAGTTATTGGAACACACCATATGCTTTCTCGTACTGTGGCAATATTTATCGCCTCTAGTAGACAGTGTTTAGTCTATCGCTCGGTCTTCGTAGACGTTTACCAAATTTTTGACTTTTTTATTTTCAAAATTGGACAACGGTGCTGTTGTTGTTATTATTGCTTTTGGCGTGGAACTGATTGCTGCTCAGTTGGGTACGTTTGCTATCAGCGCTTACAATGAGTTATGTTTGCTGACAATAAAAAACACACGCACACATACGCCCATACAAAACGCACACAAAAAGCCCAAAAGCCAATAAAATATAAAATAACAACAACAACATCAGCAACATGACGGTGGATCGCTTTTAATAGTTTGCGCTCGTTGCATTGTAATCTACTGCCGTTGGTGGTTGTTCTTTTTTATTGTTTGCTTTTTTTGATTTTTTGGTTTTTTAGTTTTTTGAAGACTTTGCTCGACTCGCTCGCAAAAGAAAGCGTTTGCTATGTATAATGCATATGTTTGTATGTATGCACGTGCGTGAGTGTGTGCACTCAATCATAGAAAGCTATAGAGAATCATTTTTGTCCTATGCAAGTTTGTTCGCATACATCGGCTAGCTGGCTTGCTTGCTTGCCTATTTCCTTGCTTGGCTGCTCTATGGCGGCAGCGACACAAAGCAACGCACTGTGGCTACTACACTGTGCTACAAACATACACGTCTGTGTGTGTGTGTGTGTGGTTGCATATGCAATGCATGCTGTCTGTCTGCAAATGTCTGCGTGTTGGTGCTGAGTAAAGATGCGCTTTTAATTGTTCAGGAATTCATTGCAAATGTAGGCCAAATAGTTACTCACTCGCAAATGAGGGGATGTGCTGCAGAGCACATAGATTCAAAAACATACTAACATACATATGCATATGTATATATACATATTAACTTTTATATTTATATGCCATTACATACTCGTAAATTTGGGTTTCATGTGCATTGCTGATTGAATTTATTTTTTTTTTATGTGCATTTGCAGAGGTCATATAATTTGGTGGTGGATTTTCACAAATATTTTTCATATCGGAAAATGAAAAAAATATGAATTAAGCCTTAATGGAATGTCGCCGCTATCATGGAATTGATTAATGTGAAGTTAATGATTTAGATTTCGACACATAGATTATTCGGTGATTCTGTGTTGCGTTTGTATTGTAAAAAGTAAATGCAACTTTGAATAATATAAACAATTAAATTAAAAAAAAATTAGGAGCAAAGAAAAAATAATTGCAATTTTTAAAAAGACATAACATAGGAAAGTATTTTGTCTTTCCTAATATAATAGTGAATTAGTAATAATTGGAAAACATTGCGATTATTGTAAAAAATTGTCTCTACTCATTAAAAAAATGAAAAAAAAATTATATTCAAAAAAATATTAATAATTATAATAAATTATTTTTCATAAAAAAAATTATAAAAAAAAATAAATTAAAATTTAAATAAAAAAAATTGGCAACTAAAAAATTATTTTTTTTTTTACAAAAACGAATATTTAATGCAATTAATGGATTTAGGTTTGCTTGTTTAAATAGAGTTGATTCAAAGTTGTCGAAAAGTTGATTAATTAAAAAAATTAAAAAAAAATATATTCAAAAAAATATTAATAATTATAATAAATTATTTTTCATAAAAAATTATAAAAAAAATTAAATTAAAAAATAAAATAAAATTTAAATAAAAAAATTGGCAACTAAAAAATTATTTTTTTTTACGAAAATTATGGCATTAATGGATTTAGGTTTGCTTGTTTAAATGGAGTTGATTCAAAGTTGTCGAAAAGTTGACTAATTAAAAAAATTAAAAAAAAAAATATATTCAAAAAAATATTAATAATTATAATAAATTATTTTTCATAAAAAAAAATTATAAAAAAAATTAAATTAAAAAATAAAATAAAATTTAAATACAAAAATTGGCAACTAAAAAATTATTTTTTTTTACGAAAACGAATATTTAATGCAATTAATGGATTTAGGTTTGCTTGTTTAAATGGAGTTGATTCAAAGTTGTCAAAAAGTTGACTCATTAAAAAAATGAAAAAAAAAAATTATATTCAAAAAAATATTAATAATTATAATAAATTATTTTTCATAAAAAAAAAAATTATAAAAAAAATTAAATTAAAAAATAAATTAAAATTTAAATAAAAAAATTGGCAACTAAAAAATTATTTTTTTTTTTACGAAAACGAATATTTAATGCAATTAATGGATTTAGGTTTGCTTGTTTAAATGGAGTTGATTCAAAGAAATAGTTATTATATTATTTAAATTTCCATTAAAATAATTACGGATTCTAAGACTAACAAATTTGAGTTAAGATTTGAGTATTTTCTATCTAAATGGAAAAATGTTTTAAAAGTTCTATGGAGAGTATTTGGAAAGAAGTGGTCATAAACGATTAGAGAAATTATCAAATTTTTTTTACGCAGGTTGGGTGGTGTTTTCAAAATAATGGTGTATTTAAATAATGGCGAGTATTGCTTTGATTTGACGAATTTACTCTCAAAAGTTACACACTGAAAATCAGCAAAAAAATTACTTTGCAAAAGTATGTATGTTTCAATAAAGCCTTTTCGGGTGAAAATTTCAACAATATTTATAACTTAGAATTTTTATATCTACATATGTAAGGACTTAAAGAACATCACATAGACAATGCAGCCAGCAGACTTAATACTATATTCAGATAAATGCGATATATCTATTTGTACAATGAAAGCTGATGATTTTGATGGTGAAAATATTAAAAAAAGAATATTGCTTATTATTTCATATTATTCGAAAATTGTTTGTGGTTGATTTTTAATAATAGATTTTGTAACGCAAATTAATTGCTTTTGGGATTTTTTTGTTTAATAATATTTTGTCGAAAAATCGAATTTTGTGTCCGAAAATATTGATTAGTTTTTGCATATTTTCAATAAACTATTATCGTTCCAAATTGTTCAGCAATTTTTCGCTATTTTTTTTTTGCCAAACATTTCGATTTTCAATTAAATTTTGTCTTTTCCAAGAATTTTGCCTTTCGTTTGCATTTTGTTTTGCGACAATTTGGATTACGGTTTGCATGTTCGAGGGGTGGCACAGGGTTGTGGAAAGGTTGGGGGTAAAAGTACATAAGTAGGCACCTCTTTCATAATTCACACCCCGGCTATTACGCTTGGCATTGCCTTTTTTCGTATTTATATAATTTTTCTTATGCGTAGCTATGCTCCGTTCAACGCCCAACTACTACCACCACAGCTGTAATACTCGTACGCATATCCAACGCATATCCATGCAACGTACTCGACTGCTAGCGCGCTTCATTAGCGGCTTTGCGGCGGTCGCTTCATTGGATCGAAATATCTGGCTTGATTTGCAACTGTTTTTCTATTATTATCACTTAATATTTTCACACAATTTTTTTCGTTTGCACTAAGCTGAGCACTGCACTTTTCATGCTGTTTGGTTTTCGCTTGATTTTCGGCACATATGTAAATATTTTTTTATATTTTTAATTCAATATTTTCGCAGAAGAAGAAATATGTAGGTTTTTGTTATTGTTGATATGCTCTTCATATTTTCAAAAATCATATTTTATGCTCAGAATTAATTCTTATTTAATTTTTATGTTTTGAAAATGCACACGCGTTGTTGCTATTTACTTATTTTATGATTATAGATTTTCTTCATTTTTCTTTGCATATTTTTTTTTTCATTTTCATTTTCATTTTGAACACATTGAATTTTGTTTGATTTCAAAAAATCTGCACATTTTTTCTTCAATTTTTGCCATTCACAGTTTTTCGCCTCCTCCTAGTTTTTTGCTGAACGTTCGCCAGCAGCAGCAGCACGACACTGCTGTTGTTGGCCATTGAAATTGTCTATGCGTTCGTTCGGGCGCTCGTGCACTCGCTCACTGTAGCGCTATGCGGCTGCTTCCTGTTTCGGAAATTACGTCACTTCCGTCACTGCGGCGCGCACCGTATTGCAGCGTTTTTATTCTAACGGCCCGCTGTTGTTGTTGCCGCTGCTGCTGCTGCTGAGTGCTGCAATGCAGCTTGTGCATCGCTCGAGTGTTTATGTGTGTGTGTGTGTGTGTATTGTTGCGTTGCGAACGATGTGTGCCGACACGACTACACGACAACGACGACGACGACTTCGTGCGCGCTGGTTGCAGGCGCGACGCACCAGGAAAGCCGGGCAGCTGGTCGCTTGCCGGGGGGTGTCTGTTGGACGGCTGGGTGTTTGGCTGACAGCAAGTGCCGTTTTGTAGGCTCCTGCATCTAGCGGCCGGCCTCAATGCACCAGCCGGCAAGGTGGCGCATTGCGCAAGCGGTGTGCGGTATAAACAGAGAGATAGAGAGAGAGAAACAGAGCGCGAAGAGTTGGAAGGGGAGTTAGGTGATGGGTGTTGCAGGCGCAAGGATGCAGGCACCAACGAGCGACGGCTGTAAGCCAACGACCGTCCAACGACCCTGCGACCGAGTGACCGACCAAACGACCGACCGTTAGTTTGCCGCTTTAAGACAATTTTTACAGATTTCGTGCGAAGTTTTCAATTGGAAAACGCAACCGCGGAACCACAAACGCAGTTACTTTAATAATAAACCGTTAGCGCGTATCCGTAAGCGTTTTAAAATTGAAATATATAACGTAACGTAACCGTTTTGCGTTGGAGTTGCACACACAGGACACACACACAGTTCAAACGTCACTTTGAAACACAGCACTTTGCACTTTTCTTTACTTTCTTATTCAAAATCTTTTTTATTAAATAATTTTTCAAAATAAATTTTAATTTTTTCTTTGCTTGCAATACCTAGAGTATCCATGTACGTGAATGCGTAATGAAAAAAATTTCAAATGTAATTTCAAATCGAATTTTGTAGAATTGTATTGAGTGGTGTACTACATCAAGTGGAGAATAATTTGATGATTATGATGTTGTTGATGTTGTACGCAACGCGAGGCAACGCAACATATCCGCGATACGTTCAATGCGAAGTGTAGCCAAAGACTGCCTCAAAATGTTATCGAGTTCGTTGTATTCCATCATCGTCAACGCTCCACATTGCCGCGCGCGCGGACTTTACAACAACAGCACAGCGCCAACGACAAGCAAAGACCCACCAACAACAGCGCCGAGTGACGTCGCTGCCACAGCGTTGTGGCAGTGGCAGTGGCAGCAACTGCGCAGCGCTGAAACATACCAACACACACATATACACACTCAAAACTAATGTACAACAACTAGTGTTGGCGGCGCTGCCAACAAAAGCGCAGCAAAAGAAGAGCCAAAGCGCACAAAGTAGCAACCGGGAAGAGTTACGAACACACACACAGATACTCACATACTCACCGATATTCATTTCGCTACGCAATGCTCTGGATAGTTTGCTTCGTGCTACGCGCGCGGGGGGCGGCGTGCTGACGGCAGGCGGTAGCCACTGCTGTAGTTGCTGAGCAAACGAACGGTACCAAAGCTACATAAGCATTTAGCTATACATATACACACACAAACATGCGAGCGGCGATAGTGCACGAGTGTGGTGGTGCGGCGCAGTCGCCAAGAGCCGGCAGCAATCGGGAAAAGCGCGAGTAGCAACGGGCATACCGGGATAGCGCTGCCGACTTCTGTGACGTGGTGGGGGCAAACACACATACCTACTTATAAAGCAGAACTTGTGCAGCCAAAGCAATATTTATAAATGAAACATACAGCTAAAGAGCGCAGCGCCAGCCACAACACTACGCCAATGACTATAGATAGTTTTCGCCTGTGCTGAGTGGGTATTTGTGTGCCGCGATTTTTGCCTCTTTGCTTTCGCCGATCATTCACATGCTAGCCAACGCACGAGTATTGGTTTTGATGATGATGGTGGTGTTGGCGCAGCGCGCTGCCGCTGTAACTGAGAGCTTGCAGAGCGCACACTGTGTGCTTGTGTTGGTAAGCGTTTAAATTCTCATTAAAAATGACTTCGCGCTCTTTCATTACATCGCTCTCTTTGCTTGCAGCGGCAAGAGTATGCAAGCTGTAAAGCGTTTTCGAAACAGCTGTTTACAAAGTGCGCTTTTGAGGCTGGTGGAAGGCATGTCTATATGTAAGTTGTGGTGGCGGAAGCATAAAGGCAGATATGTATGTATGTACGTACGTATATAAAGATAGATATTTTGATTCATATTTTTTAAAAACAAAACATACATAATTAATACATATCTATAGGATCACATGTATATTTAGGCTTGACAACGAAAAAATAGTTTTTCTGACTTGATTGAATTGTACTGCTTAAAAGGGTACCTGGGAGATATACATATATAAAATTGGAGGGACGAAAATAAATGCTAATTTTATTTGAGACATTTAAACATTCAAGTTGTCATAGGTTCATATTCAAAATTGCTGATAATTTTGATGCAAGTTATGGTAATCCTCATCCAACACAAGTTCGAGGGGGCCACAATTTTTATGCTCTCGCAACAAATGTTGCTAAAGAGAGTATTATAGTTTTGTTCACATAACGGTTGTTTGTAACACCCAAAACTAAACGAGTTAGATATCGGGTTATATATACCAAAGTGATCAGGGTGAAGAGTGGAGTTCAAATCCGAATGTCTGTCTGTCCGTCCGTCCGTCTGTGCAAGCTGTAACTTGAGTAAAAATTAAGATATCTTGATGAAACTTGGCACAGTTATTTCTTGGCACCATAGGAAGGTTGCTTGAAAATGAGCAAAATCGGACCACTGCCACGCCCACAAAATGGCGAAAACCGAAAACACATAAATTGCCATAACTAAACCATAAATAAAGCTATGGAAATAAAATTTGGTATGAAGGATCGCACTATGAAGGGGCATATGTGGATGTAATTTTTTTGGGGAAGTGGGCGTGGCCCCGCCCCCTACTAAGTTTTTTGTACATATCTCGCAAACCAATAGAGCTATATAAACCAAACTTTCTGTAGTCGTTTTTTTTAGCCACTTCCTAATACAGTCCAAAACTTAAAGAAATCGGATCATAACCACGCCCACCTCTCATACAAAAGTTAGGTTGAAAATTACTAAAAGTGGGTTAACTCAATAACCAAAAACGTCAGAAACACTAAATTTCACATGGGAAATGGCAGATGGAAGCTACAGTCAGTTTTTTTACAAAATGGAAATTGGGCGTGGCCTCGCCCACTTATGGGTCAAAAACCATACTACTACTCGACCGATTTCAATGAAACTTGGTTTGTAATATTTTCTTTACATCCCAATGATATGTTGTGAAAATTGGGCAAATCACTTTACAACCACGCCTACTTCCTGTATACTAGAACTTTGAAGACTATCTGAATCGCTTACGTTACAATATATAAAGTAAGCACTAGTGAAGATATCGGTGCAGAACTTTGCACAAATACTACGTTTATAGTGTGGCAGCCCCATTCTAAAAATCGCCAAAATCGGACCATAGGTTTTTAAGGCTCCATATATCAAACATGAGGACCTCAGTGCTACTAACCTAATATTAGGGTTTCCAACTTTCTATGGACTTTATATAATATATAAGACGAATATGTGGGTCAAATTGTGTATTATATTAATAAAGTTACATAAATAAATTGCGAGAGTATAAAACGGTTACACCCGAACTTAGCCCTTCCTTACTTGTTATCAATTTCTTTAGTTCGAAAACGTTTCAATATAGTAAAAACTACATCTGAGGGCATATCTGTGAGAGTAAATTTGTTGCTCTCCACCTGTGACTTGGGATTAAGTCCGACATTTACTTCTTGTAAATTAATGGGAATTAGCCAAAAATCAGTAAATAAATTTTTTACATGCTACCGTTACAGGAAATTTGGTTCAATGACCTGCATCAATATTCTTGAAATATAGTATTCCTTATCTCATACGAGTGTGCAGTTTGGCTTTTTGACAGACAGAAACAGATAATTCATTACTAAATGAAACACCATATATATACATATATATATATATATATATATATATATATTTATAAAGAAATTCCAAACAAATAAATCCAAAACCCTCTGCATCTGACTTAATATATTTAATATATTTGAGATTAAAACTGTTACTTAAGTAAACTAGTTGACTTTGATATGAAAACTGACCTATGACCTCTATGTTGGTATCCAACTTTGACCTCTTATGTCATCTATCATATAAGCTTGATCGAAAAATATTACACACAATTGAAATAAGTAGAAATGGATGTTTGTACTAGATTTAATCAGGACGTTTCCGATAGTTCAATTTCGAAAATAGAAGGCGAATATTTTGACTTTGATGGCTGATCGATTTTCCGATGATATTAACAAAGTAAAAACTTATATAGTTTTTTACAAAAATTTCGCAGTATTTAATTTTAATGAAAATTATGAAGGTAAATGTTAGGCACAAAATAATAAGTAATTCCATATAAAATATTGATATCTTATACATCAATAATATAGTAGAAACTTATGTGACCTTCGTCATTCAAGTGCTATTTATTGTAAGAATACATACATATGTATGTATATTTAGATATTTTACAAAATTTATATGTATCTATACAAAAACCATTTATCACAAGAATTTCTTCCACTCATTTATGCTTATATTGTTCTAAAATTCCTTTATGCACATATGTCGTTCCATATAATTTTCCAGCCAACTGTCTAACTTCGTATACTTGTATATAAATATTCAATATATTTTAGAAAACATTAAATCTATGTCATGCATTGCATTAACCAGCAGTGGTATATATGCAGGTATATGTATATAAATAAATATATGCAAAATAGTACACAAGCATATAACAACAAATGCAAATATAAATACATACATACATACATACATACAAACATACATAGAAAACTTTAAAGTATGCAAAGCAAGTTCAATTTTGGCATGCGACTTCTGCACACGCACAAAGGGTTAGCACATATGCATATATCCAATATATACATAAATACTTTTATATGCATGTAATTGAAAGACTAGCTAACCCCCCTTTCAAAACTTCTAGTTGACTTCGGTCGAAAATGTTCCATTTTTTCCTTTGCTATGGCGCTGCATTTGAAAGTGAATTTTAGCGATTTTCTCTGCTGCTTCTGCCACTTCTACTTCTGCCTGCGTCGCAGTCACTCACTCACTACTGTGCCTGCCATGCGATTTGAACCAATTTTAATAGATTGCCATCGCAAACGTTTGGCAGCGAACGCATCTGCACTGACCCATCCTATTGCCCTACATTTTGCGGACAAGTCGTTAAGCATGCACAGGCACAAACACAGACAGACACACACATATTGCATGCTAAAGCATAAAACATACATATGCATATGTGTATGTATGTGTGTATGCATAAATCTATGAATGTGCGAATTGTGCAGTGAGGAGTATACAAACATACACACATACATATGTACTTTCGCAAATAACTATGAGCTTAAGCTGCCATAGAGTCGTTAAAAAATTGCATGCACAAACATATATACTCATATGTATGTATGTGTTGATATGTATGAGAAGTTTTATGACACAATGCGATGTAAACTCAAACGCATGCGAACACAAAGTTGTATGCATTTATGCGGTTGCGTTTATGTACTTAGATGCATATGCAATTATATACATGCATATACATATGTAAGTGTATATGACATGCAAATGCATTTGTGTGGACTTTAGCTGGTCTCTTTATATATATATATATATGTATATCTTCATTTGTAAGTACATATATTTCACACACTTTAATGGTATGTCATTTCGCACATTTCAAATTTTGTTGTTGTTGTTTTTACTTCTTCTTTACTTTGCCTATTTACTTTGCTGCCGCAATAGCTGGCCAAAAGGCAACATTTTGAAGAATTGTCAACCTGTTGTCGCTGATTGCATTTTATATGCATAATCAAATATATAAATATCCATATTCATAGCTATATAATTATATTGCAGGCTACTTTTTAGTGTGTAAAAAATCGATAATCATAACCTTTCGCTGAAAAATGATATATTATCTCTGACTTCGTTTCAAAAATACTTATTTATGTTAACTCGTGAATATTATAAATCAGAACATATTTTCAACAAGCTATCACATGACCTAAGTTTCCAATCGAAAGGTCATTTCTTGATATGATTCGGCAGCATATTCAGCCAAAAATGGATACTTCCAAAAATAATTTATACGAGTTGTTCACTCGTAGATTACATAGACGCAAAAGGATCTATATAATTATAAAATGTCTTTTATACTCTTTCGATCCTTACTTTAACTGATACAGAACATTTTTATTTGACCTAAACATTTTCATGAAGTTCACCAAGATGACGCAAGATATGAGAATGAACGATATTGAACCTTAGTCTAAACCTTACTTATCCAAATTACCTCGACAATTGTCATCTGTAACCGATTAAAACCCCTACAACTAAGATGAACATTGTTGAGTTCAAAGGACATCACTACAGCATAAGGTCCTTGAACAGCGCAAATGCAGATGGTAGGCCAACACTCGCTCAGCTTATAATTCATCCGTCAATTGTTGTAAGAAGTTAGCGACCAGTTCGACCGGTGAGATGATAATAGATCAGTTTTTTTAGACTAAATACTAAGCTCATGACAAATTCTTTGCATAAATCACTACAATTATCGATTACTTGTAGAGTCTCAACGAAATCCACAAGTCTATATTTGAAATCACTTGCGAAAAGAATGCAGAATTGGTATCATCAACACTCCCCTGGCAACTTGTAGACATTTAATCGACAAATATGTCATCGATATGGCTAAGTCTCAGTGGAAATAAACCTCGACTTGCTGGACACGCAGAAAAACGTGGAAAAACTAAATGGAATGACAAATATTCAAATTAAAAAGGAACGACTTAACAACTCTCTAGTTGGAGTGCCAACAGGTCAACGTCGGATCGGAAGACATATCAGTAGATTGGGGACACCATACAATGATTACTGTAGAAGCTGCAAGAAGTAGAAGAGGAGAAGACTGTAGTACATCTTCTATGTAGATGCTTTATACAGGAAATGAATGACAACTATCGGTCGCGGTTTTCTTGACGATATCTATGAACTTGTACTCATAAGACTATAAGTTGAATTGAATAACTTTATCTAGGCCACAGGATGGTTTAGAGAGGCATGCTAGTGTGAGGAGATTTCAGTCCCAGTGATTTCACAATGAGCCTCCTAAAGGTATAAATGGGACGTTGGACATCTTCACCAACTATTTCTCCATGAAGTCGTGAGGTTAGAATTACAGTCAATTGCAGGCGAAACATTTGAGTTGATTCACGAGATTCAAGAAATCCAAACCTTATACATAGAGTTCAAGTTCATTATTTTTTCAAGAGATATCATTGGATTACATCGATGCACAGAAAAGTGTATTTTTCTGGCTTCAAATCCTCGGTTGCTACCGAAAATTGGGTTGCACAAGCCAAATTCATATTTTTTTCAACAATAAATCAGATAACAATGTTTGGCAGCACTATTAAATAAAGTGCAATAAAAATAAATCATATTATTGAATTTCGAGATAATTAAATTGCTTTGTATTGGCGTGTTGTCACATTAATCTCGTGAGTAGTAGCTTTATCCAGTGATTACAGCAATATTATCGGGTGAAGTGTGTGTATGTTTGTATGCGTGTGTGTGGCTGTGTGCAATCTTAGATGACAGACTGCCCTTGAAATTAACATTTTTTTTGCGGACAAACCAATTAAATACCTGTTCGAACGGGCTAAAATAGATTGAGCAACCCAATTGTGTGTGGCTCTATGTATGTCTCTGCGGTTGAAATTTGTGCAAAATATATAGTAATCTGCATTTTTGCAGAAATTTTGCAAACATTAATTTGCAACGTTGTGCAATCGCTGTCGCTGATTCCATTTCATGTTTTGTTTTTTTTTTTTCTCCACACTTTAGTTGAAACAATTATGTTAAACAACGCAGAAACAAGCAAGAAATGAAATGAAATGCATGAAATCACAACTAATATGCGGGCAATAAAACTAAATATGTGTAGCTAAAAATTGAAAAATCGAAAAATAAATAATAAAATAGAAAATGAAGTTAATATGTTGCTGAAGTACATATACATATGTATATACATATATGTGTTTGTTGGTATTGGAAAAATCACCATCAATAATATATAAATAACTAACTAACTAACCATTTGAGCGTTTGAAAAAAAAGTTTATGAATAAATTTTGCATATAAAGTATTACGAAAGCGCTCATATATGCACAATACACGCGTGTGTGTGTGTGTGTGCGTGTGCACACCTTTGCAATGTTAGCCAGCAGGCGATTACAACAATTTGGCGCGCTTATGTAGATGGCTCGTTTTCGTTTCGTTTATTGGCTCAACTTTGCTTAGATGTGGCGCGAGCGTCAATGGACGGTTAATAATAATAATAATAATCGACTCGAAAATACAAATAAATAAAGACAAACAAACACACACACAGACATACATACACAGAAATATGCATAACTACTGCCTGCATATATTACATATCAATATGTCTACATATTGTGTTTTAAATATGTGCATAGGAAAACAACCAATTTACAATAGACAACAAACAACGAAAAGCATATAGCGAACAACGACGAACACGCTAAAAAAGTGATAGTGTGCAGATACTTTTGTAATCTTTGCTTTGGAAATTGTGAAACACTGTTGCGTTCAAAGACTAAAAGCCAAAACCAAGTCCAACGACCATGTTCAGGGCCAAAACTAACAGCAACAGCAAAAGCAGCAGCAGAGCAGCATTGGCTAGAGCGGCAACATCAACAACAACAGCAGCAAAACACAATAACAATGCAACAACAACAATAGCGCACAGCAAACAGCAGCCAATCCATCCAGGCAGCAGCTATCAGCCACCTCTAACGCTAATATGGCCAAAGGTGAATTGTAAATCGCAGCAGCTAAAGCACACACATACACAGAGAGATACAGAGGCAGACAGAGAGCCACACAGAAATGCGCTTGCATGTGTTCATACATACATATACATATATAATTTTATGGCGAACTAATCAAACCGTGTTTGCAGTCGAAAATCCTCCGCTTGTGGTCGCACAAAAAGTTAAAAAAAAAATCGTGAAATTTTGCAAAGTTCGAAAAATAATATTGAAAATATGTTTGTTTTTGTTGTTGTATTGCAAGGTGGGCTGTCTGCTGCTGCACGCGTGCGCTGTGTGCCACAATTGCACTTTAGTGGCAGCAACTAATTATGGGATATGAAGCGCATATTGTGGCTCGTTGGTGTTGTCTTGCAGGCAACCAGCGTTTTGTTTTTGTTTTTACATTGTTTAGAATTCAAAGCGCAGTTAAAGCGATGTGATTAATTTGCGGTTGATTTCTTTTAGAGTTTTTAGCGTCGTCATTTCTTTTGACACTTTGGCCTCAATGCAAAATAAAGGCACACTTTTCAAAAAAGAATTATTTCGCCATGCCCATAACAGATTGCTTACAAGATGTAAACCTAATTCCATATACCTTGTCTTTACTGAGCGAGTTGCTAGTTCCTAGCACTTTGAGCACCGCGTGCCCATCCGTGGTCATTTTTTTTCTGCACCGGTGGGCGACATGCTTACGAAGGGTTGTGCTTTAGTTGACAAGCAGGGACCAAAATTTGTTTACTTAATTTTATTGATTTTTTGCGATTGAGGTGACTTTGTGATATTTATTTTTGATAAACCAAATGCATTTTTTTGTAACCACAGGTGGTCACATTGTCCCAGAATGTCAAAATACATATTGGACCCAAGGTGCCACCAGTGAGCATACTCTAATTTTATATTTTTATGTATGTCTCTTTTTTTATTTTTTTCATTTATTTGTTTTATAGATTTAATTTAAGATGTCTAGAAAACTTCCAACACGTAATGACATTGATGACGAGCTCGAAAAATCGAGTGTAGACGAAGTTACAAGATTTTCAAATGATTCATTTGTTGAATCTGAAGAATAATCTGATAACGAAGATTTCGACGATAATATTTTTTACTTTCTTACTTTCTTCTTCTTACTTTTTAAGTCCTAAAATGAATTTTTGGAATAGTTATATTGAATTGGATTTGTTTTCGTTGAGAAAAAAAATGTTTAATGCAAAATAAAATATATTTATCTGAAATATATAATATATTTCTTACTTTTTAAATCCTGAAATGAATTTGATTCACTATATTTGGGCTTTGGCAGACCAAATTACAAAGTCCGAGACAAAAAAGCTTACATCCTGGGACCGAATAAATTGTATTTCAATGGAAAATATATGCAGAACGTTTCCACCGGTGATCACAATGTCGGTAAAGGTAAATGAAACACGACGTATGATCACGGGTGGTCACGATGTCCGATAATGAAAATCCACCAATGCCCACGGGTGGTCACATTGCCCCAAATCGTCAAAACAACGTCCACTGGTGGGGCACGCGGGGCTCAAAGTGCTAGACATGTTATTATGATTACGCTATTTTTGGACCGATATTAATGATTTGTGTTTGCTGAAAAATTTTTTCCTATTACAAATTTTTAAACTGTGACAGCCCTTCTCAAATATAATTCCAAAATAATGTGATTTAAATCTGTTTATTTTGATTAGTTTTATCTATTAAATTTAATATAAAATGTAAACATGTGGCAAGCCAACTTTAAAATAGTTTGAAGTATATTGTCCATATTTAAATCATTCGTTTTTCTTAACAATTATAGAGAATTAACATTTATAAACTTGGTGGCAACTTTCTTCAAAAGATATTTTCAATTGAAAATGATCTAAAAACCTCATTAGTTTGGTGTCCATATTACTGGACTTTACACAGGAGTTTTAAAGTTATCCGGTTTTTTCTTAACATTTCAAACACGTGGCAACATTGATCGAGTTTTTTTTGTTTGTTTTCCACTATACAAACAAAAATTATTTAAATCAGATATTTCTTTTAAAAACAACATTATATTAAAACGTAAATATTAGCCCAATTTGGTCTAATATGGATGCCATGATGGTATAGTGATAAGAGGTACTTAAGATTGCGACTAATACTATTATCATATAAGTTTGACTAAAGACTGCCGCATTATGCAGATATAAATTGGGCTTAGTTTAGATAGTCCTGACTTTGTTGGGACGCGTAAAAGTCACTGATCAGGCTTTACTGAATTTTGAAAGAGATTGACTAACAAGTCTTTTGATCGGACTTAAATCTGAGCACTGTAGTCTCTGTGGTCAAGTGGGGCCAAGTAAATATTGTTGTGAACTTTAAAGTAAAGATAATAATGTCCAGACCCTGTATACGACCGTAGTACGAGCAGTCTTGTCCTATGGAGCTGAAATAAGAAGAAAAGTCAAAACAAAGTTTCTGACCTTCGAAAGACAATTTATCCGAAAAATTTGGACGCAGTCATAGATGGTATAATGACATTACCCAGCTAATTCAAGGCGAAAACGTGGTGATATTTATTGAAATGCAACAAATAAGATGGTAGGTCATGTTGATGGAATGGACAATTCAAAGAAGCAAAGCAAGAGGGAGGCCAAGAACAAGATGGATGAACGAATTAAACGAAGTTCTTAAGAAACTCCGACTAGAAAACTGAAGAGAGACAGCAAAAGGCAAAGTAACTTGAAAACGTATTGCTCTGCAGGCTAAAGATCACAAAGAGTTGTAGATTGAAATGATGATGATTTTAAAGACTATTAGAAACACAACAGGGACCGCTAAAAATGATAATATATAATAAAGTTGAAAAGAGAAGCCAATATAAATATTATATCATGCAACTTGTGCCAATTCCAGAAAAAGAAGTTATGGATAAAGCATACTCAGGCTGATATATGTCTGGTTCGCTGGGGGCCCAAATGGTCAATTGGTTTAATATCAAGCTTAATACTGTTAAATTTAATATATTTTTTATGTAAACATGTAAATATTATCACATTTCAGATAAAATGTGTGTACAATACCGTTACTTGCAATTTTGTATTCAATTATTTCGAAATCACAAACCTATACAATTATTTGTACGAACTTAAGTACATTTAGATATGTATTTATAGTGGCAAGCTTATTTGACTGCATTGCCATAAGACAAGCGTTAAGGCGCTGTTTTATTGCGCATGCGCAACGCACAGTTACACAATCGTTAAGAAGACCTAGACACGCACAGACAATAAAGCTTGGCAAAAGAAGCAAACAAAGTGTAATGCACAAACAAACTAATGTGCTATCTAAATATGTACATCTGTTATGTTATTTATGCACAAAACATAGAAAATGTATTAAAGAACCTGCATGTTTATATGCATTTAGGTAACTGTGATTAGCCATGTAACTGTCAGTTAGTTCCATTCATGCGACGCGAAAAACTTCATACGAACAAAACAATGCCACAAAGTCACTACTAAGTACTGCAGTACAGACAAACAAACATATTTATTATACCTTAGCGGTATACCTTACCTTGCCTAACCGCCCTAGCCGCCCTACCCGCCCCAAACGGCGCAAACCGAAAAATCACGAGCCTCTTTGGCAACCAAGACAATGTCAGCCAAGTTAGCCGTTAGTGCGGCAGACAGACAATTGCTTACTTCGCAGGCTTAGCTTGGCGAGGCTAGGCAGTCAGTCAGTCAATGGGTTCGAACGGCAGCTGACTTTTTCCACATCATTTTGTTGTTGGTATATATATGTGTGTACTGTTATTAACATAGACACATAACTGACTCTGGCAGGCCTTTAAAGACAACGTCTTCGTTCTGGCGCATACATACATACAACTAGCTCTACATTGCGCCTGTTCTTCGTGCGTTCTTCATGTCTGCCTTTACGTGTCTATTGGCAATTCCACTGTCTTTGGCACATAGCTCCAATCGGCTAACTGTATAGTTTGTAGTAGAAAATTTTTACCGCTAAGGTTCGTGCTACGGTAAAATTATTAGCGCTAACTGCTGTTGCTGCTGTACGAGCACATGAAGCCTGGCGAGCACGTACACCGACCGTCACACACATATGGAACGCTTGTATTTGACTGTATGGGTGTACCGTAATGTGGCTCAGTGCTGCTCGCAATTCTGGTTCTAACCAACTTCGGCTGACTGACTGGCTTCGACTAGAATTTCAGCTTAAGCGCGCGCTTCGTCACTCGGCTTAGCTTTGCCACTCACTGCTGGCAGCGCAAATGTGCTGGCCCACAAGCAAGCACGCAACAAGCGCGCAGCAGTAAGCATTGCGGTTAAAATGTTGAGAAGTCAACCAAGTGTAGCCAAGAAGGCCGGGCAGGCGTGTATTGTGTAAGAATGAGAATCGCGAAATAATAGAACCTCAACAATGAGCTGGAGTCAGAACCACAGCCACAGCCAGAGCTGGATCCAAAGCCGCAGTAGCTGCCAGCAGCAGTAACAAGTCCAACTAACAACAACAAGCGCCGTAATTGAACTCTACAAACAGCAGCTACAACAATAAACTCACAACAACCGCAACACCAAAACCTGAAGCTGAAGACGAAGCCAAAGTTGTAACTGAAGTTGCAGCTCAAAGCCGAAGAAGCGGCTTCTTAGCGCAGTTATGTTTTCCGTATTCTCCTGTGTGTGTGTGTTTGTGCCAGAACGTGTTGGTTGGTTCTGCGGCTGACTGGCAGAATTCACTTTGGTTCTTTATTTAGTTAGTTTCTTTTTTGCCTTCATTCTTCAGTCGATGGCTCGCGTATTGCTGTTGTTGCTTGCGGTTCTTCGCGTATTAGTTGGATCAGTGTGGAAAGTGGGACACTTGAAAGCGCACCACGCAAAGGTGAATAGCCAATAAATGTTTGCACTCATACCAAAACACACACACACGAATAGAACACAAGCAACTGTTCTTTTCACACATTCGAGAACACGCAAATCTATCAGTGTGTATGTGTATGTGTGTGTGCGTGTGTCGTTGTGTGTTAATGTAAGAACATGGAGAAATCTTCTTGGGGATTTTGCGATTACGTGTGTTATTTTACAGGTTGAAATTGCAGTTCTTAATTTTACTTCAACACACAGACACACACACACATACGAAGAAACTCCATTCTGCTGTTTGCTAATTTTTGCTGCTCATTTGTTATTGTTATTGTTTTTTGCTTATTTTTTAGATTTTTAGCTTTTTGCTTTTTGTGTAAGAGTGTGTGTGTTGCTGTTGTTATTTTCTAGTTAATTGCTTGGCATTACGTACTGTTACGTTCCCCGGCAATTTGCCTGCAGTTGTTGCAGAGCAAGTGGCCGCGGGGTTTGTGTGTGTGTTTGAAGCGCTGGCATGTTAATGTTGCTGTTGGTGTTGTTGATGATTTTGCAATTAAATTACAACAAAAAGCACAGTTTCAATTTATAAGTTAATTATGTTGATTTTTCGGTGATCATTAAACTAATATTTTGCGCAATCTGTTGGAACAGTTAGTACGGTTTTGTAGCGAACGGCTAGGATGATTTTCCACACGAATCACCTTTAATAACTAAATAATTTCTCCACAAGTTCTAGTGGATTTACCGTTCTAGCAATTTGTGGTGATTATCTTTGCAATTTGTATTGTTTAAATGTTATTAGTTAGTTATTGGTAATGAGAGAATTTTAGTTCTAAATTGCTTTAGAACTTGCAACAGCTAGAAACTGTATATGAGTTAAGAAGTGATCAAGGTTTTGCAAACTATGTTCATATAAGATACTTAAAATTCTACATTTCAAAGAATCATACAATTTTTATACTGGTAGGAAGAAAGACTCAGTCCGATAGAACCACTCTTTCATTCTTATTTATTAACTGAACACCACTTTGATTTGTCAATCAATCCTTCTATCTATACCAGAGATGGATTGGAGTATTTTCGAATTCTTTGTAGGAAGTAGCAAACGGTAGTTGAACTACTGAATACCTAAAAGATACATGATTACCCTCCTGTTTTCAACTTTGCTTTTTAACTCTTCGTTTCCCTCTATTTTGAGGGCTAAGTTCGGAAGATGCTTTGAGGAATATATTTGATTTTCCTAAAAAGTTAACCATCTCGGATCCACCAGCCAAGGCATATACTTTGTTTACTCAAACCTACCCTTCTCGTTCAAGAGAGTTTCAATATACCATATTTGAATAGTAAAAACCAATTTACTTTATTTTATCACAGCAGGCCGCTCCGACTTCGCACGGGTTTAAACAAACATTTCAAAAGTTATAAGTTTTTACACACTTATATACACTCTCCCATATATGTGTATGTATGTACTTTCCCGTTTCTTGCGTGGGTTCATTTTCAAAAAGTATGAAATTATATTATATTTTCAATGAGCTAAAACTTGATTACGACCCCTAGTCTTTGGTGTCCGTTGTCTTTCTCTCTGAATATGAAAGCGTTGGAAATGCTCAGAGTTCGACCTTGTATATTTCAAATATTTTGCGAAACATCGCGATTGCGATGCGAAAAGAATGACTTGCAAGACGATTTTCGGTCTCAGATCAGTCTTTTTAATACCCTCACCTGCGAACTATTTCCAGAAAGTTGAGATTCTAGCAACAAATACAGGCTATGTTACTCGGGGTGAATGTAGCTTTCCAATGGTGAAATAATTTTTTAAATCGGCACAGTAGTTTTCCTCTTTATAATAGTAGTATAAATTAAACTTTGTCGTTTTCAGGACGGTTAAGTTAGGGTTCGGGGATGAATTCGACGACGGAGATCTCAGTTGAACAGATAAAAATCCGTGTACCTTTCAGTAGCCCGAGTTTGGCTCAAAAGACGCACATGTCTCGGCGAATCCTTTGAGCCTATGACGAGGCTACATCCAAGATGTTCAATCATAGTTTAGCAAAATATTAACAATCGGGACAAAAATGTCCATACGTGTCTACCAAAACTTCTTCCAGGAAACAGTTAATGCATTATACTCTGTACCGAAAGATTCACACAGCCGCGCGAGTGCTGATTGTTGACCACCGAGGTTATGCGAAGATCTGATCCGATTGGATCCGCGCTACCAGTGAGTGGAATGGTGAAATTAGATAAGGCCAATGGTGGTTTAACTCAATAAAAAATAAAAGACATTCACCAACCGCATAGCCCAAAAATATGTTAGGAATATTTTAAAGATAAAATTAGTTGTCCCCAACATAGGAATTAAGGAGAAATTCTTCAATATACTTCGACAAATTTACAGTTATTATATTAAAAAAAAAATATCAAATAATCTTAAGAAGCACCAACCTGTCATGGCTCCACCGACATTCAGTCCAGTTGATGAGGACGGTGTTAATGTACCCGTTGTTGTGGTACTTTTATTCTGAAGCTGTTGTTGTTGCTGCTGCAATTGCTGTTGTTGTTGTGATTGTTGTTGCTGCTGTACAGTGCGTTCATTCGCATTGAAGCGCGTTACAGTAGCCGTTCCCGACGCTGTGGATGTCGTAGCTGTTGCCGTTGCCGTTACAACCGTCGCGGGTGTGATTACAGTCTCAATAATAGTTGCCGCTATCGCTGGTTGTTCCACGGATACCTGCTTAACAACCAACTGACGTTTCTTAGCCACTTGCGTTTGACTAATACCGCCCGACTCGACGACAGTTTGTACCACCGCTTCGGCGGTGGAAGTGGACGTATTTGTGCTGACCGGCAGCAAACCGGGTGGCGAATCGAAACACACATCCACCAGTGTGGCCGAGGTAGTCTGCAGGCCCGCAATATCCTTCAGATCAATCCAACTCGCACCGACCTTATCCGCATCGGACAGTGGCAAACTCAGCACACGCGTATCCGATTCATCGACGATGTGAAACGATTGCGCCGGCTCGATCTTCACAATGATGGGCTGACTGCCCGCGGACAGAGTGCTTGTGCTGCTGCCGCTGAGCACCTGTTGATGCAGCGCAGCAATTTCCGCATCCGCTTCGGCATCGTCGGACATCTCATGATCGAAAATGGATTGCTGCAGCGCCTGCAACTGTTGTTGGCGACTTGCAACGCTAGCCGCCGTCAACGACATGCCACTTGTGACCGTCGCTGTGGCGGTCGTTTGCGCTTTTGGCGCTGTGGCAATAATATTGCGCGATAATTGCTCGACCGCCGTCGCCGTAGCATTTGGCTTACGCACCACATCGAACTTCAATATGGTGCACTTATCAGTCTGTTGATACTGATGCTGCAACAGTGGACGTTGCGGCTGCAAGCCACCAATGTGGCCGCCGCCGCCGCTATTGCTTCTTGTCGGTGAATTGAAAAGCGGTGGCGGCGATGTGGCCTTATTCGAGGTGGTCACGGTGCGCACCACACTTGTGCTTGTTGTTGTACCGCTGCAGCTGGCGTTGGTGGACGGTGCGCTGTTCACCGGCAACGGTATAATTGAGATCGATGGCATTTTGTTGCGAAAACTCGTTGTCGAAAGACTGCTGTTACTGCTGTTGTGATTGCAATTGCCGCCGCCACCGGGATTGTCATTGCTGCTGCTGCTGCTCAAAGTCGTGACACCTGTTGCACGGTGGTTGCTGCCATTGCCGCCGTGCACATTCAGCGAGGTTGTGCTGACATTGCCGCCATCGTCTGACGTGCGTCCACCGCCACACTTGTTGTCCTGCTGTTGTTGCGTAATTAACACGACGTTGCTGGCATTGCGTGACGGTCGACAGCGCAGCGTGTATGGCGGTGAGCTATGCGACACTTTGGCAGAGCTCGCTGCAAGTGTCGAGTCGATGGGCAACATTTAAATGCGTGGTTTGTGTGTGTGTATAAAAGGTCGCGTTGACGAGCTTGATTGAACGTCGGGGTTCAAAAGTCTTGTTGTTGTTTCTTATATACTTTTTGTTGTTGTGCTGCTATTGCTTCGGTTTTTGTCTAAAATTTTATATACTTTTGTGGAGTGAGTCCTTCCACTTTTGTGTGCGGGTTGCATTCAGCATATTCCCTTTCTATTTTGTGCGTTTGGTTAAAATGCGTTATTTCGTGTTTGTTTTTTATACTAATACGTATATATTTATCCAGTGCTGTAGAGTACACGTGAGTGAGTTTTTTATCAGTTTTATCATGCTTTATGCTTATTAGAACAGCTGTTGTTCTCACAGTTTTTATATATCATATTGTGCTCTTTAAAATTCGTGATTTCTCCGTGATTTAATTTCTTTCTCGCTTCTTTCATAAAAATCCTGTATTTCTATGCGTGAAACAAGTTTTATGTGCAATTATGTGGGTTAATCTAATTATTTTCAGTCAATTTATGGTGTTCAGACTATTCTAAGCGCATTTTCACGTTTACTGCGTGTTTATGATTTGCCTACTTATTTATGTTGTTTATGATATTTCTCTATTTAATTGTTTGCTTCAACTATTAATGCAAATTGATACTATTTTTTTGCGCAAATATTGCCTGTGTTTTTGCAGTTCGTTAACCTTGCAATATATTTTTATTACTACTTGTCCATAATCCAACAAAAGTAGTTGTTGTATTTATATTTGTTGTATATCTATGTCCTAGCAATTTTCGGCATTCAGAGTAGCCATCCTCCAATTATATACTTTTTCTGCTGATGTATTTATTTATTATTTTACTTTACTATTTTTTTTTACAAAATTTTTTGTTATCTCGCTGCAATTGATGGCTGAACCGCTATTCCTGCACTGCGTGAGCGTTTCGTGTTGACAAGTTCGATACACCGACTCTCGGTATTTCACTTTCTATAGTCTCATTACTTATTATTGCAAGTATTAATTTTATTGGTTTTGCTTTTTTTAATTGCATTCATTCCATTCTTGAATCAGCGCATTGCGTGAGCGCATATGTTTACTCAAATGCGTTTATTATAACGCGTTCAATTTATTTTTAGCTCAATTTCCATGCTAAACGCATAAATTCCTTTAATTATGTATTGAAAAATTGCTGCATTCCATATTTTGTGAAAAATCAACATTTGCTTCCGAAAACCTTTTTTCAAGAATTTTCCTTTTATTTTGCTCAGTTTTTGCCACACTTACATATATGTATGTACACATGTTTATTTCCAACAGTGGGCGCGTGTAAACGTAAGCTCCATACTTGGGGAGGTGTGTCACTCACTGCATGCCTTGCAATTTTTTGTTTACATTCATTATACAAGCAGTTTTACACAGCAACAATACATGCACAGACATCACGCATTCACGAAATTACTTATGCGCATCTGTGTATATGCATTTCTTCGTTTGTATTTGTGTGCTCGTATTTGAAAAACACGCACTTTTTAATGGCTTTGCTTCACTTTAATAAATTTGTTTTTGTTTTTGTTTCTGTTACACATAAATTTTTCATTTACAACTTAACTTCAACTCATTGTGGTGAATATAAATTTTTTATATGTATGTATGTATGTTGGTGCGCGCATAAAGGTACCGTTTTTTGATTAATATGTTGTTGTATAAAGCTTTTGCTACGGGTTTTCCATTAACGACTGATAAGAACAGTTAGTTACGGAATGCATTATACATATGTATTTGCGGTAATATTTGTTATTTATGAAGTTGAATTAAATTACAGTTTATTTTTGTTGTTTAATATAAGGTTTAATATATAAATACTACAGTGAGTATATGTATGTATACTTTTAGCGCGTTATATATATTTTAAAATAATTTCTTTTTTTTTCGAAATTGTCGTAGAGTGTCTTAATTTGCAGTACAAGTGGAATGAAATATTCATAATTTTTATATTTTGTAATAATATATAATTGGTTTTTATTATTTTTCTTATTTCTCTATTATATATGTTTTATATATATATATTTATATACATATGTATGTAGTTGTATATACGTGTGTGTTGGTTATATACTAATTTGGTGTATCGTTTATTTTAAAGAACTTCACTTCTATATGTATATATGTAATATGATTATATTTATTTAAAACTGTTTTAGCTTAATGCCTTTGTATAAGTTAAACGCTTATTTGAATTGATTTTTATTTTACTATTTCCATTACACGGTTTACACACACTTTTTGCTGGCAGTTTGGGTAATAATGCAACACTGAGAGATTTTTAGATGTTAAGATGCGAGAATTTTTAGTTTGAAAATTTTTTTTTTGAAATTTTGGTATTTTTAGGTTATATTTTTGGTTATTTATTATGTTCCAATATGAATTTGACTATTTTTTTGTTGGTATATGTGACATATTTTGAATAAATATTTTAATTTAATTATGTTCAGTCAAACTCACGGATTTTTGAAAAATTTTTATTTTTTTGTTAAATGTTTTTTTTTTTGTTTTGAATATTTATTTTTATGATTATTTCATTAACCGTTGTTGATTCGGTTTGCAATTTTTCACTGTTTTGTTATAATTGAATATTGAATGTATTTTTCTTAGTCTCATTGATATTTTTCACGCCACTGCTGTTTAAAAATATATAAATTTTAATACTTCTGTCAACATTTATAGATTTCTTGTCGAAAAACCAAAGTATAATCTACGAAAATACAAAGATAATGATGTCAATATGAACTATCTGCGCCAAAAATAAATTACTCCATAAAAAAATATAAATTATGAGGTTTAGAGATTTTTAAATCCCTTTAATAATTTCTAATTTTTCGTCCATCAGAATTTTATCTAATTAGTATTAACTACTTTCTATTTCCAACCCTTGCTTCTGAGTTTTTGTATGCAATGAAATTATAAAGGGTGGGCAATCATTTCATGAAAACATTAAACAGCTTCGACATTTACTATCCGATTTTCTAACGGCTTTATTTCAGTTCAGTGATAACCAATTATTATTACTCTACATCGAGCTTACGCACTGAAATTATTGAAAAAGTGCCGTTTTCGAGGAACAGATTATCTATTTGAGATCCAAGAAAAACGTTACATGACCAAAGAGAACTCTTTAGACCAGTGTTTACGTCAAAATCAAAATAATAAAAAGAATTAAAGTTCTCTAAAAACTTGGTGGGGGATATATGAATTCGACAATAATAAATTTTCTAAGAAATTTCATTTTTTCGCTTATTTTTAAGAATTTGTTTTTTGACAAACCTATACCCTTGGTACTCTTTATCTTTATCTTTATCTTTATAACTGAAAGTATGATTAATAAAACTATATTAAAAATGTGTTCTTATAATAACTTTCTCACACTAGACCCCCATATAGCAAAAGTTAGGCATCACCCTGTATAAGGAAAAAACAAAATATTTTACTTTTCCGCTGTTCCAAAATAAAGTTCCTGCACTGAATTATTTTTTCTTACATTTCAGTTTATGAATATGCCAGTTAACTAAACTTTTTTAAAGATTGAGATCCCGTTCTATCGAGTACTTTATGAACTCAGTATTAGTTAATAATAAAATTAAAAAAAAAATCACCCTTTCGCTCGTAAATATTTTCACTTTACCAAATTTTATTCAAACTAACCTCACATTCCTCCACAACTTTAACACATCACAAAATTTATTTGATTTTATTTTATTCTTTCGGATGCTGAAACTTTTCCTGTTAATATGGCTTTGATTTTAACTGTTTTTCTCGGAGTTTGCTCTTCGTGATTTAACTGTTTTGATGCAACGTTATTTTGTGTTGTGTGGTGAATTTCACGAGCGTTTTATGAACTTATTTAGTATAGATTTGAAATACTCGTCAGTCAGTCGTAAAAGTCTTAGATTTCTCAGTAATTTTTAGTCAATGTTTTTGTTGTTTTTTTTGTGTCGAAACAGTCATGTAACTGTAATGTTTTCGCTTGTTTATTTGTTTTGTCTTTCATGCTTTATTTATGTTTATTATTGTTTTTCTTTTTTGTTTTTATGTTTTTGTTGTATTAAACGAGTCTATACGAGTGTAGAAGCACAACATCAAAATAAGAAAAAATCAGCCTTTTAAGTGCACTTAAGAACAACGACGTTGCACCGACCACCACCACGACAACAACGAATCGACGAAAGCAAACAGCAAGCGATTCACCGAAATTCACCGATGCACCGTTACCGATAGTTTACGACGACGACGACTGCTGTAGTTAGTGGGTTTTTAATTTTTTTAAATTTTCTTTTTTTTTTATTTTTCACAATAATTTTAAAATAATTTTTAATAAGTAAATTGCTTAATGAAAATTGCTGACAATTTGTTTGTTGCCGTTATGCGTGCGTGTGCGTGTGGGCGAGTTTTGATGCATAAAATGCGACTGCAGTCTGAAAGTTTTGTGAAAGTTCATTTTCAATTCACTTTTGCTCGACTTTTTTATTTTTATTTCAGATTTTTGTTGCCTTTAATTTTCAACACACATATACACACACACACTTTCCGATTTTCCATTTCCATTAATTGCGTTGCAACGCTGATTTCACATTGTATTCGTGTTTTTAATAAATATTTTGCACGCTCCTGCTGCTACTGCTGTTGCAATCTTTGCAATTTTCATTGAATTTTCCCAGCAATATTTTTCACAATTCACACTGCGCTTTTCCTATTGCTGCTGCTGTTGCTGCTGTGGCTGCTTGTGTTGCTGTTGCTCCATTGCAATCGTGTATCTCGCACTGCTGCCATTGCTGCTGGTCGCTGCGACACTTCCTTTGCACTCGCTAATGCACAAGGATACTCGCATTCGCAATCGCATTCGCAGTGGTGCGCGTCGCTCGGCCGCTGGAATGGCAACGCGTTCGGGTGGCGGTGCAATGCATACACAGCGCTCCAAGTGCATACATAATGCTACAACAACAATAAAAACCAGACGTTGCAATGCGATGCGCGCGCTCCTTCCATCAAACGCAGCGTCGACTAAGTAAATTATAGTAGCAACACAGAACAGCAACAACAACAACACGCACAACAATTCAATGGTGAATTATCTTAGCGCCGATGGTGGTTATGGAATGAGCCGTTATGTCAAAATAATTGGAATTGTTGGTAGCGTAGCCACGAAGATGTTGCGTATGCAAAGCAGCTGCTAAGCGCCTTGTTGTATGCAATAGTAAGACGTTTGTGGGTAGCGGCAAGGCGGTTGCGGCAGTGAGGACGCCAGCGGTGGCGATGTTCGTAGCAACAATAACAATAACTGCAATCCACCATGCACAATGACGTTTGCGTCGTATTCGTTGGTGTGAACGAAGTGCACTCCAACAACAACAATGGGTGCATCATTCGTCGTATTGATAATCGATTTTTAGTTCACTGTCACACACATATACAGACGCACGAAAGCACACACACACACACCGAATGCTTTGCACTACACTTTGTTGTTCTTTGTTGTTTTATTGCGGCGCTGTATATGCCGTTCCCGTGGAAGGGTGCGTTTCGGTGGCTGCCAAACGAAATCACAGCTGTGCGCAAATGCGCTCCTGTCAGCGCTACACCGATGTGCTTTCGCGTATGAAAATCTGGTCTATTCGAATTTTCACTAAAATCACAATTCACCGAAAATGTAACAAAAAAACTCGTATTAATCACAAAAATTATAACTGTAAATGCTTTGTTAAGTTCCCGTTATGCGTTTTGTGTGCAGCAGCTGTTTTGCGTGGCAGCGAGCGCCCGACCGACCGAAGGAACGTTGTGCCGCGTTGCAGCAAAAGGAAAATACTCGCCAGTGGCACAGTGCAGCGCGCAAGCAAGGACGCACAAACACATGGGCACATTTGAATAGTGGTTGTGCCACCCCTCTGCCCACTGGATGGTTGTGTTGTACACACAAAAGCGCTTCCAGTGCGCCTGGAAGTGTGCTTTTAAGTTTTTCAGTAATTTTCTGTGGTAGTTACTTTAATGTGAATGGAATTTTCAAAAAATGCAATTAAAGTCTCATTTCTCAGCTTTAATTAGTTTCATAGTTTTTTTTGGAATTTTCGTTTTTAAAACTTAAAATAATACGTAATTAATTTTTCTTCTTAATATAAATAGTTTATTTTTGTTTTATTACATTTAATTCATTTTTTTTTTTTTTAATTTGATTACATTTTTTTGTTATATTTAAATAAATTTGTTTATATATTTTAAATTTAATTATTTTTATAAATTTAATTGTATGTGTCCTATTTTATTAATTGAGATATATTTTTACTTTATTTTATTTTATTTTATTTTATTTTTTTATTGTTTTATTTTTTTTTTGTTTTATTTTTTATTTTACTTTATTTTATTTTATTTTATTTTATTTTATTTTATTTTATTTTATTTTATTTTATTTTATTTTATTTTATTTTATTTTATTTTAATTTATTTTATTTTATTTTATTTTATTTTATTTTATTTTATTTTATTTTATTTTATTTTATTTTATTTTATTTTATTTTATTTTATTTTATTTCATTTCATTTCATTTTATTTTATTTTATTTTATTTTTATTCGTTAAATGTAATTAAATTTCTTTTATTGGTGATTCCCTTCATTCATAATTTCATATTAAATTTCCAGTTGTCTTTATTGTGATTTTCGCAAGCAAGTTCCCCACTCTCCAACAGCGAATCGTTAACCTACCAACCGATAAACATATGGACATATACAATGTATATATGTGAGTTTATACAGCGAGCTTTCGTCCTTACTCGTCGGCTACGACTATCATTTGGCTTCGTTTTCCGCTACTCGTACGAGTATATACCTCATTGTTAAGTATATATTAACTATATGTGTTCGTGTATGTGTGTTTTTCCTGGAATATTGTAGAGAACACGGCTGTGGTGGGCACAAGCGCAAGCATGTTGAACTAAATTCCATGTGTAGAAAATAGGACTCGCTGCTGGAAAATAGGGTTAGTAGGCATAATGCCAAGTGCAGCGAGCAAGGAAAAGTTGGAAATCCTATCGCTCATAGTGGTGGTGGCTATGGTGGCACTAGCTGTTGAATGGTGAGTTTTCAACCCTTAAATTCAGGTGCGTCGCACTGAAAGCTTGTGGGAAATTGTTTACCAACAACATTTTGTCAGCTTACTTCGTGTTTATTTATCTATGCATTGACCGCGATATGTTATTATAGAAAATCGGGAAAAGGGGCGCAGTTGGGAGGGATGTAAAACTCTGAGTGAGGGTAATATGAGCTTGGGAATGTGAGCGATGATTTTTATTCTGTACATTGTGGGTTCAAATCCCAGATTCGGTATTTTTCGGTTGCTTTAATTATTTCGTTTTACTATTTTAAAAAAGTTCGAGTTGTATAATGGTTCCTCATGATGGACTCTATATCTTTTAAGAGTAACTATAAGTTAAGCTGTCTAACTCCCAATTATCTTATTCGCTTATTATCACTTTATATACTTCAACATAAATATATCGTCCAGTATATGAATCAACTCATAGAACAGCAATCCGACTAGACTATTGTCGGATAAATTATATATATTATATATGTATGTATATTTTTTTGGTCCAAGTATCATTTATGTGAGCTTTTTTGACTTGTTTCATAAAAAAATGCTGAAAATGTGTTGAAATGGAACTCATGCTATAACAATTTTTGGCGCCAAGTGCTTATTTGACTGGCTCCAGGATGTTTCAGAGATATTTAGATGATATTACTTTCCATGATCTGAAACCATGTTGTAGTAGGAAGTTAGTATCGGGGTAATCCTTTGGATAAGAATTTGTTGTATTAAAGAGAGGCTCTTCAATATACCCAGCAAAACAAAAACGCCACCGAACACTATACCTAAATTGAAATATATTTGAAGCCGTCGATAAAGGTCTCATAATGAGCTCTTGAACAAACAATCATGCATGATCTATACCTGGAGTAGGTTTTTAAGTCCTATCTTTTAATTTTAATAGCATACTCGAAGATATTCAAGAAGATATGTATTAACTGTACAACATAAGTGATCTGAGAAAGAGAGAACTGGAAACATTAATGTTGTTTATAATATCTCCAGTCCTTTCTTTATTGGCAAAAGATAACCTAGAATTAGTTAAACTTCCATAGGAATTGAATGATTAATTCTTCTGCTGGGATGCTTCTTAATTCCAATAAAAGAAATCTTCCTATTGTGCGCACCTGGTGAATCTAAGTCTTCTGTTTATTACGCAATACTTATAAAAGAATCTAGTATTGTATTCTTAGATAAAAGATGTTGCATAAAAGCCACGCCTTCTCAATAAAAAAGCAGTATGTACAAAGATTTGCATTACATCCGCATACAAGTAGAAACATACAAAGATGCATGTGAGTATACGCACATAGAGCTCTATGTAGAGCTCTATAAAAGTGCACGCATGTGTGGAAAAGTGCCTTTGACAGGAATTTCCGTCGCTCAAATTAAAACGCTATCATTTCGCCAAGCATTTAGAAAGCCATACGGCCAGCTGTTTTTCTTGGGATGCGATTTCAATTGATATTGTTATTGCCGAAGAATGTGCCATTGAGCGCGGTGGAAACAAAAACCAACAGCGTCGAGGTGAGATGAGCGCAAAATGCAGGCGAGCGCAGACGTGATAAGTGGCGCTGCCAGCGCAGGTAGTTGCGATATTTGAAGAAAAATAATTAAGTGTGTGTGTGTATAGCGCACAAGTGCATATTGACGACGACAGCGCGTAAATTGGAATAGACAGTTGAGCGCATGCGCGGCGCACATTTTGCATTTTGCTGCGCTAGAGCTTGTACTGGTTGTTGTTGTCAACACTGAAGCTGCTGCTTAATGGCATTTCAACACATGGGATGTCAGCGACAAATTCTGCGCGCAAGCGCAACTTTGGCAAAACGCAGATTCTTACACTTCTATAAGCGGACGTCGGTTTTTGTGCTCTGCATTTCCTGCACACCATCTTCGGTTGTCGCCAGCGGCCTTAGTACTGCTTCTGCTGTACGACTATTATATATAGTCAGCAACTTCGTTCGTTCTGCTGCTTCTGCTTCTTCTTCGTCAGGCATTTCTCCGACTTCGTCATCGCCGACAAACCTGTTCACTCAAACGTAGTAAAAGTCCCGTAATAAAGCCCCAGTTTTTTTTCCACCAACCAACCAACCAGCCAACTAACCAGCTAACAACTCCAGTTAAGCAACAACAACAATAGCAGATAACCAGTTATTCGTTAGTGGAGTCATGGCGCGCAGTACCGTTGATTCTGAGTTTTTCTGTGTTGCGCAACTGTGTTGCAAGATTAGTAATGACCGGTTCAATTACAACTCTGTATATACAACAATAATAACAACAACGATAACAAAGATGCATAAATTCCTGTTGGCTATGTTGTGATGGCAGAAACGAGTAAGTCTTCTGCTGCGTCGAAAATGGGATACACCTCGGGCCAACTGCATACCACGCACACACAGCCGCATACACACATTGGAGGTTGACGGGAAATGCACACACACATAGACACACGAGCTTTGGCTTTGGCTGCTGCTCGAGCAGCTGCATTGCGTACTGACCGGAGGAGCGTGTCTTCGCCGCCTATCGGATATTATATCGTTGGCATCTTCTTTTCTATGGCAAGCTTTTGCTTCTTTGGCGCGATGACCAATTCTTCGACAAAACTTGGGCGCAGCATTACTCAATATGCATTTGATTGATGACACGGCAGCGTTGCAAGCGCATGTATAACGGCAACACTTACATATATGTGTGTATGTATGTATGTAGATGCACCTTAACGAGTCTTATATGAATTGTGTAGTTTTTCTCCGCAATGTTGTTTACTTCTCGTTAGCCTTTTAGTTGAGCCAAGCCTTGCCTTGTCTTCCCAGATTTCTTATTAGCCATTTTTAATATTTTTATTTATTATACTATCTTCTTCTTTCTTTTCGTCACTTTTTTCGCATTCTTCATATGTTTCTTCTGCAATTGCAGTTGCCTCCCATCAATGGTTTGTGGATTAGCGCAGAAGCATTTCTTCTCTTTAACCTTATTCGCGTTAATGATGATGAAAACATTTGACAGCGGGTCAACTCATAAGCACAACTGCGTCCAGCCCCTCTACTTGGCCACGCCGGAGCACCGGAGTCATCATTCTGTTGGGTATTTAAAATGGCAGCTGTGATATGTGTGTAGGTAAGTAACTGTTAGCTGTAAATTTGCGGCGTCAGGTAAGTGAGTTCTTATCGTACTTTCTTTTACCTTCTTTTCTTCAGTTGCTTCTTGTTTGGAAATTTCGTAATTTAATAACATACATTAACGGTAAAAAACGATTTTCAACGCATTACGCGTGAGGAATATTTAATGGAAATAATTTTAATTTACATTTATTCATATGTGTGTACGCAAGTGCTTACTTTACGAATACCAATTAAAAGCTATCAATATCTTGGCTTTTGCTCACAGAAGCACATACATACTTCATTGCCGTATAATATTAAGTATTTTTACGTTTTTCAATCCGAAGCACACATTTTTTATATAACAAAAATCAAGAATTACGGAAGTTGAGGCTCAAAACACGCTATCAGTCTTAGGGTTTCCAGAAACTGTTTCCAAACTTACAAGAAAACATAACCTCAAGGATGTCAATCAATCCTGTAATTACATTCCAAGAAAATTTCTAATTGGGGCTTACACATATTGCGTGCTTGGTCGAACCTTCCTTTACAACCTTTTCTAATGAGCACCATGATAATATGTGACTAATGATGGTTTTTGTCAAAAAATATTTCTTTTCAGAAATTCGGTCGGGAGTTTTCAATAGCAATTCGCGATTAGAAAAAAAAAAAAATGATATGAAACTGCGCTAGAATTGGAGCCAAATCTATTTTAAAGGTAGTCCACACCTCTAAATTCTACATAGCGTTGATATTGATTTCATCCTCTAAAATGTCGAAACTCAGAAATATTTTAAGCTTGGGTTCCTCCATAAAGCGGTCTGAACTGTGATAGGTAGAGCAACAATTTCATTATAACCATAATTAAATAATATTTTGACGACTGGATATGCGATCCACAAATTATCTTCCAATGAAGACATTATCTCTCCCCTTTTTTGATGTTGATAGGAAGTTGCAACTGAGTTCCAAGTCTATCATAGTACCGGATGTGTTCAAAAAATAACGGGAATTTTCGTTTTTGTACAAAAAAATATTTATTAATTTGTTTACATTTATGTTGTCACCTTTAAATTAGTACCCATTCGATATTATGCACCAGCGCTTCTTCCAATCGTCGAAACACTTTTCCAACTAAAATTTTTGGGATAGCCTTTAACACTTTCATCGCGATTCTCTTTATTTTTGGAAATAGGAAAAAGTCGCATGGAGTCAAGTCTGGCGAATATGGAGGAATTCACGAAAAATCAACGAAATGTGAGTTTTTAACAAACGAAAATCGATAAGCTCTATGCGGCTGATACTTATATATAGATGACAATTGGACTGACAAATCGCTACTGGGCGTATTTCTGAAAATCTGCGTCAAGAAAAACAAAGACTTGGAATATACATACATACTAAAGCTCTTGGTATTCGACTAATCGACTAACCGAATTAACCGAATAGGGCATTATTCGAATAATAATATTCGGTTTGCACTATTCGGATAGTCGTAAGTTGTCGACTATTGACATTTTCACAAATGAAAACAAATAAAAACCAAAGGCTGCTTGAATTTCAAACAATTTTCATTTATATCAATGCTCGCAGCGGAGCAACTATTCGAATAATGACAGCAGAAAACCTATTCGAATAATAGTAGTAGAACGACTATTCGAATAGTCGTAACATTGCGACTAATCGAATAGTACTAACCGCTTAATATTCGTACGAACGGTTACAAACCGGATATTCGAATAATCGGTTTTCATCATAATCGAATAATTTTAAGAGCCCTAATACATACATATATATATATATGTTAGATCTTAATATAACTTATAACCAACCAATATATGCTTAGCTGGGTATGATCGGCTGTGATCTTAAAGAACTGAGATTATCTTTTAACTTTTGAAAGTATTTATTGCTAATCAAAACCGTGGTTAACTGTTTGAAATATGTATATGGCAACCATATTGTTTAAATTAATAGAAATATTTTATTTACATATACATATCTGCAAATTAATATTGATTTCTCAATTAGTTTCAATCAATCTTCTTTGTATGAAAGTTATAAAAAATTACTTCCGAAAATAAATCAAATGATCTAAAATTATATATGTATAAAATTACAAATACTATTTGTGTAAGCAAAACAGTGAATAAAAAAAAAAAACAAGCGCTCACCTCTGATTGTGCTGGGCATTATACTCGTTTGATTTGTGATTACTTCTTTCACTCCAAATAGTGTCTGTTTGTCGTATTGCTGTGAACGTTGTCATTTGATCGTGCAACTTCGTGCATTTCATGTGACACTTTCTTGTCTTGCGCTTGTGTAATTGCATTTAATGTCATTTGTATGTGTGCGTGTGTGTGCGTGTATGCATGAAAATATAAAATCACAGCGTTGCATCACATTAAACATATAACAGTATTTTTTATTTTATCGATTGTACGTGATGACAAATGATAAGCAAGATCGTAACGGAATGGCAAATGGAGTGCAAATTGAAGAAAATAAAAGAAATATTATAGTTAAGCACACATTTGTTAAGTTTTCACATTTTCGAAATCACTGCTCACTTGGAACTAACACACTAACATATAAACGCTTGTATATATGTACATATGTAAACACTAACACATCGTTTTTTATGTTTCTCTGCGCTTTTTATTAATTAGTCCAATACGCATGCGCAACGGAATTTTCTTATTTTCACACCTGCCTTTGTCCACAACCTGTGCACCAACTTGTTTTCACTCGAGTAGGCGTAGAGTTCATGCCACGATCATTTGGAGTTTTTCGCGCAAATTTTGTACACGGATGCTTTGTTGGACAATCAATTGTACACTAAAAAGGTACTTTCCAACTGTTTGACGCGAATATACATATGACGAAGCGATCACACCGCACTGGACGGAACTGCCGTGGAACAGCAACAACAAGCACCAACTTATTGGTAGCTTAAGCCAGGCGAACTGGCAGCAAGCATGATCGCTTGGTTAGAGCGCCTTTCTTTCTTTGTCGCAACGGCAGCGTAAGACCATCGTTGTCTTCGCGCATCTTCGTTATGGTGTTCGTGGTGCTCGCATTTGCCGAAAGGCCAAACTCCTGCTCGCCCGTTTACATGATCGCCGCTGTACAGGAAAAACCAAAACAAGCTGACATGTCTTGGATGCAGTCTGCAGATTCTGACATGCAGCAGCTTAAGCAGCAGCAAAGTGTAGTCGACAGCGGAGTGCTAGTGCAGCTGTTTGTGTGGTTGCTTGGTGTTCTGTTATGAACTTTCTGCACTTCTAATAGTCAGCTTCACAACACCTTTCAAGTTCTTAAGTACCACTTCGACAGTAAGCCAATAAGATTTGCAGTTGGTTTCAAACATATAATCCTTGAAGTTAATAAGGTAAGAAATGGCAAAATGGACCCCAGTATTACTGATTTTTATAGAATCTCTGCCGAAAAACCTTCGAAATGAAATGAGATGTTGAAGATTATCATATTTTTATTGAGATGTTTTAAATATAAATATCGAGTTAGAATCGATTTTGTTGGTTTCTCATCTTCCCATGTCCAATGTTACAAATTCGGCAAAAAATAGCTAAATTCCTCTCCTTTCAGATCCAGACATACAGATCCAGTGGACTTTAAAGAATATTTGTCTTATTTACATAAACTGCAAGCTCTGTAGCTTATAAGATCAAGCCTTTGTCTTCGTTATCTATGCATAAAGAAGGAATGCTTTTACAAGATGTCTTCTTGTTTCGAAGTCGTCTGAGTTTCTCGAATTGTCGAAAGCTTTACTGGTGATGAAATCACTGGTTGCAATGACGAGCATTGGTAGTTTGAGAGCCACTAACAGAGTACAGTTTGTGAGGTTTAGACTTAGGCTTCTATACTTGATATCGGGAACCACGTGTCTACTTTCTGACATGAGGTTGCAATCGAATAGATTTGTCTGCCGAAACTGTTACTTCACACCGAAAATTGATGATAACTCGGCCAGAACCCGAAGTTCAGGGTTCTTACTGTAATGCCAGCTACAAATCCATAACTAAATTAAATCAGTTCTGGGTACACGAAAATATTTATCGAAGTACTGATCGTGATTGAACCACTGTTGACCCCACTTTATCAATATTTTTCGCATGTAAATTTGTCGAAGATCTGCGGCGTGTGAAGCATTTGCATTTGCAAAATTAATAATTTTTTTGTATTCTCCATATTAACTTCTTTAAATTTTCTTAACGGTAATTTGCATTTCTTCGACCGTTAATTTGTGCTAATGCGATTATTTAATGCAGCTTATTCAAATGCGATTACAAATGCCAACCGAGCAAAAAGCTCTTTGCGAAATTAAAGGAATAAATATGAAAAAAAAGAAAATTTGCTTAAAAATCTGGAAACAAATTGCATTGAGGAAACATTAAAATCGATTCTTTATTTCCCACAGCTTCATCAAATGAACGAGCGGATGTGTGCCTGTGGAGTATGTGTGTGAGTGTGTATGGAAGTCGATTTCGTAATACACGCCAGCAGCGGCGGCAACGATCAGTTCCCAGCAACAACATCTGCTGCTGCTGCTGCTGCCTCCACCATTGCTGATCCATGCGCGCCAAGAAGCGGCAGCAGCGCGGTCGACGTTAACGCTCAAGCGGGAAATAATAAAATGCAAACATATCTGCATTCATATCTACACACACACACCAATACACTGACATGGACAGCCAACAGCGGCCGTTACCAAGTCGAAAAACAAGTTAAGAAGTACCGCTAGTCGAGAAACCGAACCAGCAACAATGGCCAACAGCCAACAGCAACGGCAATAACAATAACAATAAGAACAACAGCCACAAAGCGCAAGCACAAAACAAACAAACAAACCACAGCACGGGTGGAAAAAAGAATAAAAGAGCAAAACAACGACGTTCCTCCAGCAAAAGGTCATCGAACGTTCTTACTTCGCCGCAGTTAAGAATAATGTAATCAAAACAATAACGAAAAGCGAAAAATGTGAACGCAGCGAAGCAGAGAGGCGGAGAGACAACGACGAAGCAGCGGACAAGAAGCGAATGCCGAACAACGGTTGTAGCTAGGTAGGTAGGTTGGTTGTCGCCGTTTACATATTACCCAACAATCTCATAAATAGCCCCACATACACACACACGAACTAGTTGTTGTTCTGGCTGTTGCTTGTTGTCCGTCCTAAGAGTGTGTCGAAGAAAGCAGCAACGAAGAACAAAAAAAGAGCAAAGAGTCAAAAGCCCTCACGTGGTCTTTATTGTTGTTGCGCTTGCTTGCTGGCGGTGAAAGAATCTCCAGCATGAGTAAGAGAGCGCGTCGTGTAAGAGAGCATTTCAGAATTTCATTGCGCCGAAGCTCAACAAGCGGCTAATAAATCGCTTAAATATGTTGACACCAACAATGCATGTGTATGTGTGAGCGTGTGTGGCTCCATAGGGAAAGCGGAGGGCGTGATTGGTGTTGCCACTGGCGTACCAAGTGCATATATTCCCAATAAATTACGCGTACGTGCAGGATTTTTTACTGGAACTGTCAGACGTACATGTATTATTGACATTGGCGTAACCTAATTTTGTACTGAAATTATGCTACTGGCATTCGAATTCGTTCTACACACGTGTGTGGGAAAATATGGTAATGATTCATAGCACCTAGTCCATAAAATATTGTTATTATTCTGTTTCTTCAAAAAATTAGTGCTTTCTTCTTCGATGTGCTTTGAATCTTGATGATATAGTAGAAGTACAGGCAATTCTTCCGAGCACCCTAGGAATTGCTTTTTGAAGGTCTCCTGGAACATTCAAACTCCTGTTGTATGATACTATTAAAGGAAAGGAATACTATATAACACAGCACTGAGACGAACTTTTCGAATTATTTTCCATTCACTTTTCATCTTTTTATCGTTTATAGAGTGGTAGGCCCACACAACATGACCCAGGGTAATCGCAAAGGAGGTCTTCCAGCTTTCATTGAGCGTGCGAAAAGCAAAGACAAAACAGGGCGAATACTGCTAAATTTCTTGGCGATCGAGCTGAACGACAAGTCTGATATCTCCAGTTCCCACTATATACGAGCACTAACAATCTCGAGTTGGTTTCGACTCCAACTTCTTTTAGTGCTTAGAAAGATTTCGGGTACAAGATCAAATCATACAAAATCAAAATCAAATCATAGAAATTTAATAAAATACTTAATTTACTGTGTTAGACCTTAGATATGTATATGAATAGTAGCTTCCCTACACATATGAAGACAAGTCAAATTCAATCTCGGTTAGGAGTTAACAGGCAATCTTGAAGGCCTCTGTTATTGTTGGATGACACTAGGCTTCAAAGAATACGAATGTCCTAAATGAATTATGGATCAATGACTGTCAGATTTGAAAAACACAACATTCTTCGGTTATTTAGTGACTGGTAACTGATCGTTCTTCTTCAACTGGAAGACAGTCATACGAGATGTGTTTAAAAATAATAGGAATTTTAAAACTCCCCATTCCAAATGGCACCCTTTTACACCTACCTTGTTCCTTGTTAGTGAATTCATGGCCACAAAAATCGTGTTTGGGAAATGTAGCGGCGATTGGATGAAGCGCTGGCATAAGGGCACAATATCGAATGCGGATTATTTAAAATTCTATAATATTATTGTAGACAAATCAATAAAACTTTTTTTCAAAAATCGAAAATTCCCGTTATTTTTATACTCTCGCAACAAAGTTGCTAAGAGATTTTTATAGTTTTGTTCACATAACGGTTGTTTGTAACACCCAAAACTAAACGAGTTAGATATAGGGCTATATGTATATACCAAAGTGATCAGAGTGCATAGTGGAGTTCAAATCCGAATGTCTGTCTGTCCGTCCGTTGGTCCGTCCGTCTGTGCAAGTTGTAACTTGAGTAAAAATTAAGATATCTTGATGAATACACTTATTTCTTGGCAACATCTTTGCTTTCACAGATGAGCAAAATCGGACCACTGCCACGCCCACAAAATAGTGAAAATCGAAAACAAATAAAGTGCCATAACTAAGCCATAAATAAAGCTATGGAAATAAAATTTGGTACAAATGATCTCACTATGAAGGGGCATATTTGGATGTAATTTTTTTGTAGTAGTAGTGGGCTTGGTCCCGCCCTCTACTAAGTTTTTTGTACATATCTCGTAAACTACTTGAGCTATATCAACCAAACTTTCTGAATCGTTTCTTTTAGGTACTACCTTATACAGTCCAAAAATGGAGGAAATCGGATTATAACCACGCCCACCTCCCATACAAAGGTTATGTTAAAAACTACTAAAAATTCCTTAATTCAGTAAGGGAAAACACCAGAAACATTAAATTTCATTATAAAGAAGGTACAGAAGGGCTCCCCCCAAATTGGTATCCGCCCACTTATGCGTCAGAAACCATATCTCAGAAACTACTCGACCAATATCAATATAATTATGTTGTACAAATAGGCCAAATCGGTTCACAACCACGCCTACTTCCTATATATAATATTAATAAAATTAAATAAATAAATTGCGAGAGTGTAAAATGTTCGGTCCCAACCGAACTTAGCCCTTCCTTGCTTGTTTTAACCCACTTTGTATTCCTTTAATTTTGTTTCTTAAAATTCTGAATTTTTAATAAGTGGGTCCTACAATTCTCCAAAAAACACTCGAGGATTCCACATATCACTTATTACGGTATTTTGTATTTCAGATATGCATTCGTATGCATTTAACCATACTTGTATGTATGTATGTACATATGCACTTACCAGTAAAGACGGACTTTAAACAGATAAAACCGAAATCTAGAACTTTTCGATTTTTATTGTTGCGTTGGCATAATTGAGGTCGGAAATTTCCACCCACATAATGTGCTGAGTTATGTATTTTCGGTGATAATTAAAAAACCGCTCGATACAAATGAATGACTGAGCGTAAACAGACGGACATACATATGTACATATGTACAGACATACGCATAAGTAAACACAAGTGCCATATGCACATATGCAAGCGATTCAGGTTAAATACGCTAACCCAGTAGAAAATGTCGAAAATTATGAAACTGGGGCTTACAGGAATTAAAAAATATTAAAAATGAGTATATAAGAAAGCAATACAATTTTCGAATGCTTAGCGTTGAATCCTGGTAATATCGTTAAACAGCACAAAACTTGATGATGATAGATTTTTTCGTGACGTCACAGTTATCACTTTTAAAGATCTTTTAACTGAGACTATAATTATAATTAAAAGGTGATTAGGATAACCAAGAGAACGACTAGGTCTTGCCTATGTGCTAGTTCTTAGTGTAGATATTTATTTTTGGATTAAAGCTTCCGATAAATCTTTCTGAGAGTCCAAACTCAAAACTCGCATGTTCTAGAACCTTTACTTTGACCACAAAGGAAATGGGACTTGATTAACTTTTCTTAATATTTTTTATTATAAATGTCTTGTTTCCTGAAATATGCTTCCAAATCTAGTCTTATGTTTTTATACAAGACCGACTCCACACCAACTGTTCCAGCTGGGCAAGTAGATTATGCAAATATATAAATTTCGAATGTATCTACTAATGTAAATAAAAACGGTGACAAAGCCAGGTATCGTGTGACAACAACAATAAAAACTACAAAAACAACAAAAGCACAAAACCACACAAGTAATGTCTTAAACAAATAAAACACCGCCTGCCTTGTCGCTGGCGTTCGTCCGCCCGCCATCCGCGCCATGCGGAGTAAGTGATAGCTTGACGCTGACGCAGAACTCACGAATTTCGTCGATTTAACCAACTTTTACTTGCGTTTTCTTGGCGAAATTTTTCGTGTGTGTAATAAAAATGCCAATGGGCTAACGGCAAACGCAACAACAATAGCAACAACAGGTAAACGTTATGTGGTAGTAACAACAACAGTAATCGACAGCAACGGACACACAAGCAACAACATAAAGCGGTACGTAGCGGTCGTAAAACGCAACAGCAATAACTGTTCTTTTGTTAAAAACCGAAATTCTTGGCGTAAACTCGTATTGCTTCACTTTTTGTTGCCTCCAACTTCATTTACGGCTATTTGCTGTTGTAGCTTGTCGTCGTTTAAATTTCTTTCGGCGTTGTTGTTGTTTTTTCTTTTATTTTTTGGTTTTTTAATTTATTTTCATTTTCGTTCTTTCGCTTGTCGGTTTGGCAATTTGTATTTCAGAAGCTCCTAAATGTAGCGGTATTTTTTTATTGTACAAGCCAAAACATTGCGAGCGCGAACGCGAACCGCTCGACGCGGCTCATTGACCCCATGGCATGACGCCACAATGTGTGTAGCTAGCGGTGCTAGCTAGGCGGTATTTCTTCAATTCAAGCAATTCCATTTCGGCTCATCTGCGTTGCTGTTACTTTTATAGCGGAAAACTCACATACTTACATACCCACAAATGTAGATATTGTATTTCGGTACATGGTCAATGTAAAATATGAAAAGCGGTACCTTTTTCTATAATTAGCCGCCATTTAGCCAAACATTTGCAAGCAATCGCGGAAGCTCACACACACACATGCATACGCGTGTAAACATGTGAACATGAACATATGGGCATTTTAGAACTGTATTTTGGGCATAATGAATTATTAGCTCATTTTTGGTTTCAGTTACTCACAGCTTTATGCCGTTTAATTATAGCAGATTTTCTTACCCAAAGACAAATTCTCAAATATTAAGCAAAAATTTCAATGAACTTTACTATCTAAAATTCGCATTCTCTCGCCAGTGCGCAGCTTACACTTGTCAGCTTAAATATGCCGTCATGTTAATGCTAATCACAGCTTACAAAACAACGGTACAGAGTATCATATTACTAGCAACACATAGTAATACTGTTAACCACCCGCCATGCTGTTTTCTGATTGGCTTGCGTGCAACACACTATGGCATCGTCGTCGTTTTACGTTGCCAGCGCTCGGCCAATACGAAGAGCTACAAGTCGGCTTAGCTTTGGCGTCTTGACGTAAAGGACATTGTGCATTAGCCACCCTTTTGCTGGTGGAGCCAATTGCAAGTGATGCGTTTAGCTAATATATTATTACAGTTGTTTTTGTATTTTAGGGTCTACAACAGTTACTTATTATCAGGGATTGCCCTTGTCATAGCGCTCGCTGAGTATAAATACAGATCCTGTGCGTGTAATGCTGCAGTCGGTAATGGCCCTCGGCCATGCTCGAATAGTTCAAAGTTTCAAGTGAAGAATTAATTAAAAGATATTACAGAAATAGATAAAAATATAAACTACAAATCGGTTTAAAGGAAAATATTTTGGAAACAAAAATGTAGTGCGATTTTGAAGAATTTAATGCAACCAAGGTATATTTTTCATAAATAATAAACAAGTTACTAATATATTATTGTATGGATCAAAAATAAACTGTATTTAATTTTAAAAATATATTAAGAAAATATCAAGGAAATCAAAAACAAAAAATATGGTTGTGTAGTTATTCTAAAGTTTTAGTGCGCTTTTTCTGATTTCAGAATAACTTTCATTGATGAATAGTGCTCACTAAGGTCTTATTAAAGCATATCGAATGTAAAGTTTATATCACCCAATCTGCATACATTTTTCACATTTAAGAATAATTTTTCGAAAACGGTTTTCGAAACATACTGAAAGAGTTGAATAAAGCGTACAATAAATAGTATATGGGGACTGAGGTAAATCCTGAACCGATTTCACTCGTTTTCACCACAAAGATACAATATATCGAAGACTATACGCTCACTTAATTTTATATTACCTATAATTAGGTATATGGGATCTGGTGGAAGTTTTGACCTGATTCTAACCATTTTTGGTACAGAGACAAATGCTATAGAAAAAAATTCAGAGGGAATGAATTACATTAAAATATCTGCGAGACTTACCTATATTTTCGGTGAAAAATTACCCTTAGGCACTGAGTTCTTCATATTCGATATTAGGGGCCTTGAAAAGTCATGGTCTGATTTTGACAATTTTTCCACAAGTGATGTCACAGCTCAAATACAGTATTTGTGTAAAGTTTTATTCCGCTATCTTAATTGGTTCCTAACGTACATATATATTATGAAGTGAACGAATCACAAGAATTCAAAATTAAGTTATGTGGGAAGTATGCGTGGTTGTGAACTGATTTCGCCCATATTCCAACCGTGTCATCAGGGTGTCAAGAAAGTGTTATATACCGAATTGCATTGAAATCGGTCAAGTAGTTTTTGAGATAATTCATCTGAATATTTGATATCGCGAATTTGGTGGATAAAATTCCATTGCCGCTTTTCTACTAAATATCGGAATTTGGAAAGCTTTTTCGTCTAATCTCCATAAAACAGGTATTTTAATGAAATTAAATTCATTAAATGAGATTTCGTACCAAAATAGGGTAATATTTAAAAATTCGAGTTTATTTTTTTTTTTTATAAGAAAGTTTCGCAGTCATTTTGAAATAGTTAATGTTTTGCAAAACATAATTGCAATAGAATAGAAAACTCTGCTACCTCCATACTCAAAACCGAAATTTCCGAAAATTCTTGTGAAATTCGGTGGCGAATTTTTAGAATTTAGAAACAAATGTATCAACATGTCGACAACAAGTACTGCTCCAGAAAATGTTTTTGTAGCTTATTTACACATTTTAAGACTTTTGGATATTAATTAGACATATTTCTATAATTTAAACTATTGCGATTATAAACTCTAAGTAATATCAGTTTTTATTTTGTCGGAAGTCCAAAATAATCCTTATCAACTGCCACGTAAAACTAATTAATATTGTAGAGAATGTTTGGTATTTCTTTTTCGGAATAAGGATTTAGTCCCTGAAAGCAGTCGGAAGTATGATACAGTTACTATGTGCATATGTATATTATAAGGACAAAGTTGTAGAATTGAACGTGCTATAGAAATGTGTTTAGAAACATGTGATGGGTGTTTATCCTCGATAGATATATAAACAGACAGTTATAGATAAAAGGGTTTTCTTAGTCTGCGACTCATAAGGCGCCTTTCTGTTTCAGCAGCAATAATACTAATAGGTTTATACTCACCTCTATTATTATTACATATCTGTAATATATATTTGTAATATATATGTAAGGTTCAAAACTTGCTGTTTATAAAGTGCCAACTTGATCAAGAGGGCTCTAGATTGGGTAACTCTGAAGAAGATAAAAAAATTTCTTCGAAACGCTTTCATAAATCAGGGCTGGCACTATGTCATAACAAAATATTTTTTCATGTTTACCTTTGACTTACTTAAATATGTACTAAGTATCTAGTTATTTAACGTTTAATTGATATGCATATTTGAACATATCATCATAAACATATTGAATAAATATAATTACGTCTATTCACAATTTGCAGTAAGCCCATCGTGTTTTGTGATGCATATTGCCGTGGCCAAATGTCAACTAATTGTCACTTTACAATAACCAATTCTAACGCCAAATAATAACAACAACATAACAACAAGCCCCCCACCACCCCCAACCGGCTGAGCATTAACGGCAAACGCTTTTGAAAATATTTTCGCAGCTGTTACAAGTTTTTCGGGTAAGCGAACATTGTCCAATCTCATTTCCACTTCCATTCTGCGCAACGAAATAAAGAAGCCTTAGAAATTATTGATGGAAACATACAATGTATACATATGTACATATGTATGTGGGTGTACATGTGTGCTTTGAAACCTTTTTCGCATGCAGCGCTCGAGTGTCCGCCGTGTGTGTAGGCGTTCGCCAGAATTGTAGGCGAATTCAATTTTCGCACAATGAAATTCGAAAGAAAGTGTTGCGCTGCAGCAGGTGCAAGTAAAAGACCGACATACAACGTAAGACAAAGCGTTCGCTTCGTGCAATTCGTCAACGTAAATTAGTTTTTCACTCATTTGAAATTTTAATTTCGACTCTGCAGAGCTGCATTGGAAACCACAAATCGTCATTCGCGATTTTTGCCCAACGCAAATATCCAAAATTGCGATTTGTGGTTTCTAATGGGAGCTCGCAAGGTTTGAATTATATTAAAATTTAGTTTTTCTTCAATTTTTTCGCTTGCCATCAAAGTGGTTTTAACAACGTTCCGTGGAAAATTCTCAAGCTCAGCTTAAAGTGCAGGCAAATTTCGTAAGACAACTGGAACCACAGCCAAGGCCAAAAAGCATTGATTAATACGCAGTAGAACAACAAGAGACTCTAATAAAGCATGGATGTGAACGAGTATCGACGACGGGGTGAGTAATAAAATGAAATTTATATATTTTTAAGCCAATCTAAATGGAAATAGAAACAGTTATACTAAATGATATGAATGAAAACTAAGTTCGCTCCGTGGGTGTCCACATATAAAAATCATCAACATTACTGCATCAACGCTCCGCAATCACAGTTAGCGCAGCAGCCGTTCATTTCAATTTTATTTGCATATAAATTTCAACTTAATTTAATTTGCCAATCCTTTGGAAAATGCAATAAAAATAACAATAACACATATGCACTGTGTGGGAAAACCAATGAATTCTATAGTGGATGTGTGTGTGTGCGTGGGTCAGCTTAGTGTCTCATATAAAATCATTTAGACATTTGCATGCCATAGTCTAAACTTTTCGTTTCGCTCGCACATAATCAGCTTTTCCGAATATCTTCTGACATTTGTTGTGCCTTCTTCACTTTTACCACCTACACCCATCCCTTGCCGCTTGTCCCTTGCTTCGGTTTTGCATTCTCTCTTGCTAGTTAGTTTAGCTGAAAGTACATTTCAGCAGTCATCTTTTTTTCGTTTCTTCCGTTTTTATCCCTTTCGCACAAATTCGCAATCTCCAACAGTTATTTTGAAATACGCATGAAACCCCATGAATCATTGCGAAATTTTAACTCAATGCAAATAAGCTGGCTCATCATGTGACTAATGAAATAAAGTGAAAGTCTCTCGTTTTCTATTTTTTTTCTCTCAAATTAATTTTTTGATTTGCTAGCCATTACTTTGCTGTGCGAGACCGTATTTTAAGTTTTTGTTGGCTGTTGTTGTTGTAAAATTCGCTCCAACAAATAATTTTTGAAATGTTTTTCTTTTAAACTCGGCAACATTCCCTTATCTTCGAGATAAGTTTTCATATTCATCGACTGTGGTTATCATAAAGCTTAGACTAACATTTTACTTTAGTATAAATATATTATGACAAAGTTCCCCTTAATTAATTCCATTAAAACAGCACTTTGAAGAATATTCTCATCACTGAAATGCAATCGGGATACTTCCTGAGATCCTGAGACCTCTCTCTACCATTAACCTAGATCTCGGTTGAATTCAAGTGTTCAAGAGTAGATAGTACGCAAATCTTCAAAAAACAGCGGTGCTTCATGAAGCATCTAACAATTCTTGCAGTTCCCTGACAAGAAAGACAGTTCTTACAAACCAACTTCGCATCATTAAATCTCTGACTGTCACACTACTATCAAACAGCGTATTTCATTTACCCCAATTCATTTTCTTCCTCTTGTCAGGTAAAGAGATGGTGGACTACATCGCCGACTATTTGGAGAACATACGTGATCGTCGCGTATTTCCCGATGTCAAACCCGGTTACATGCGACCACTGCTGCCCGAGTTTGCGCCGATTGAAGGTGAAAACTGGGACGCCATATTCGCCGATGTGGAACGCGTCATTATGCCTGGCATAACGCATTGGCAGAGTCCGCACATGCATGCCTACTTTCCAGCGCTGAACTCATTTCCTTCACTACTCGGCGATATGCTGGCCGATGCGATCAACTGTTTAGGGTTCACATGGGCCAGTTCACCCGCCTGCACCGAACTCGAAGTGATTGTGATGAATTGGTTGGGTAAAATGATTGGTTTGCCGGATGATTTCTTGCATTTGCACAATAAGAGTCCCGGCGGCGGTGTAATACAGACCACCGCGAGTGAAGCTACGCTGGTATGTCTGTTGGCCGGCCGCACGCGTGCCATACAACGTTTTCATGAACATCATCCCGGCTTTCAGGATGCGGAAATCAATGCGCGTCTCGTGGCCTACTGCTCCGATCAGGCACACTCTAGTGTGGAGAAGGCAGCGCTAATAGGTGAGAGTCCAGCTTAGTTGATGTTTTAAGCAGCTTACGCGCTAAACACTCACACGCGCGTTTTTTTTTTTTGTGCTCTGCTCTTTTATTAATTCACAGGACTTGTGCGTATGCGTTTCATCGAGGCCGACGACAGCTTGGCGATGCGTGGCAAGGCGTTGCGCGAGGCCATCGAGGATGACATCAAGCAAGGACTTGTGCCGTTTTGGGTAAGCCTCTCACATAAATAAACAAAAACAAATTATTTATATCCTATTAAAAATGGTTTGGCAAAAGAGCTTAGCAATTAAATTCCACCACACCGCCCAGTAAATGCGGTCACTTTTGCTCTTCGTCAATGCCCACATTAAAGTTGACGCGCCTGCTCTTAGCTGATTGCCTGTTACCCCTTTGCGTCGGTTCCCTTGGGGACCAATTAATATTGAAGTCTGTGTGCAGCAGCTGAATTTCACCGCTAAGTCACTTGTCAGCAGGCGGCACATGTCATGCGCCATACAAATTGCTTCGTATTTTCTTACAATCAGTACAAAGAGGATTAAATCTCTCGCGCATACCGCCGGAGAATCATTGCAATTTTTGTTTGTTTTGGTGAAAGAGAAATGACAAACAATAAGCAATAAGAAAATGAGCAACTGGTGCAGTGGCCAGGAAAAGTACCCTCCTCATTTAAAGGAAAGTGAAAATATGCGAATTCGCTGAAATGGCCTAGTTTCACACTTAAGTTGATTGAGGAGTAATTTGTTGAGCTTAACAGTTTTCAAAGCATTATATAACAGAGGTCGATAAATCCTTTCATTTCATAAAAAAAAACCACTAGGCTACTTCTTTCAGGATGAAAGGTCATTTATGGAATACTAAATTGAGCAGGGATTACTTGAGCTTCGTAATAAACGATAGCCGCGATAAAACATGAGAGTTCTATATTATACATATTTCGAGATCTAAATTCGTACTATTTAGTATTTTACTGCGTTTTTTATTTGTCTAGACTATATATTTATAATTGTTTGGTAGAGTTTCTTCTTTAATTTCTGATGAGATTCACAATTACTGTTAGCTTTTATGAGAAACTTTTTAAAGTCAATCTTGACATAACACTCGAAGGACTACGAAATGGATGAACCACACTGTTTGGTTTTAATAATTTCGAAGTATAACACGACACGAAACTCTAGTACTCTTCTAAGTGGGATCGAAGCTGGTTTCAAAACACTTTGATAACTGATTCACTAGATTACTAGATAAATTACTTTTAAGGCAGCTTCTTTTATCTTTGTGTTTGTATACTCATAAGTGAGATTAAGTTTTTGACAAGAATGGTCTTCTATATTAAGGCTTCCTTCTTAATACCTCGTATATGATCGAAGAAATCGGTTCTCATAAAAAAAAACTCAATTCCTCAAAATACATATTTTTTCTGTCTATGATTTTCTAGCCCTCTTTTTATCTAACCTTAAACATGTCGTTCCCAGTTTATTTTCATATACCTCAAATAACTTAGTATTTTCTTCATTCTCCATCGAAACAAATTTTTCAGGTTTGCGCCACGTTGGGTACCACCGGTTCATGTTCCTTTGACAATTTGGAAGAGGTACGCTTCTATAAATTGCTAACAAATCGAGCAGCAGCACAAATATTTATTATCATTTCACCTCACTTAGATCGGCATTGTTTGTCGCGACTTCAATATCTGGCTCCATGTCGATAGCGCCTACGCGGGCAGCGCTTTCATCTGTCCGGAATTCCGCACCTGGCTGCGTGGCATTGAGCGCGCCGATTCGATTGCCTTCAATCCATCAAAATGGCTGATGGTGCATTTTGACGCAACAGCATTATGGTAAGCGATGTTTTGATATAATAACGCTATTCCAAAGCGGTTTCCTTGTTTCACTCCAAACAACCACATTAGGATTAAGGACAGCACCGCCGTACATCGCACCTTCAATGTGGAACCACTCTACTTGCAACATGAAAATTCTGGCGTCTCCATTGATTACATGCATTGGCAGATACCGTTAAGTAGACGCTTTCGCGCTTTGAAAGTTTTCTTCGTACTGCGTTCGTACGGCATTAAAGGACTGCAAAAGCATATACGCGAAGGTGTACGGTTGGCGCAGAAGTTCGAAGCGCTCGTGTTGGCAGATCATCGTTTCGAGATACCAGCTAAGCGGCACTTGGGTAGGGCGTGGCAATTGAATTAAATAAATTATGATTTTATTATTTTGTATTAATTGAAAATCCAAGGCATGGTGGTATTCCGCATCAAAGGTGAAAATGAGATCACTGAACGGCTCTTGAAGCGCTTGAATCATCGCGGCAATTTGCATTGTATACCATCTTCTTTGAAAGGCAAATATGTGATACGTTTCACGGTGACCTCTACAAATACAACGGCCGATGATATAGTGAAGGATTGGAATGAGATAAGGCGTGTGGCGTCTATGATACTCGATGAAATGAACATTACAATCTCGAACAGAAATAAAGTTTATTTGAAAGGTGAGTCTGAACTTGTTATCACATTTCTTCCTAGCTTGAATTATGTTGTGATTAAAATACTATTTGAGTCTTAAGCAAAGAATATCAAAATTTTTTTGGGCGAGCCCCTAAAAGTATGCAATATTCAGCTTACGCTCATTAAAACTGCTGAGAAAGACGAACTTATGTACAAGCAGCCACTGTGTGGTGCTGGAAAATAACTTATTTCCGATTTATAAAGTGTGAAGTACTTAAAAAAATAGGTAAAGAAATGTTTTTAATGTTTTAAAGGCGTACTAACAATCCTATTCTGTCCTCATCTTAAACTCTCCTAGCAAAATGATCGTCTATTTTGACAACTTAATCTAACTAATTATGATATTGTAAATATGTTTTTCTACCACTTACATGCTTCCTATAACTCCACAGATACCAAAGATAAAAGCGAAGCTTTCGGCTCAAGTCTCTTGCTCTCAAACTCACCACTCTCACCGAAAATCGTCAACGGTTCATTTGCGGCAATATTTGATGCCGATGAATTTCTGGCTAAAACCTATGCTGGCGTACGAATTGCTGTAAATTTCAATGAATTTGTATATTTATTAGCACAAACTCTAATCTAATGACTTGTCATATTCACCATTCATTTCCACAGCACCAAGAATCACCATCAATGCGGCGACGAGTGCGCGGTATTTTAATGTCTGGTAAAGAGAAGTGAACCTTGTGTTCAAAATGAGTTTAATTATATTTAACACTATGAAATAAATGCTCTCTCATTGCCAACAGGCAAACAATTCTCTCTAGACTCTCACATGGATGTGGTCGTGCAGAACTCTTTCGACTCGGGTACAAATAATTCCAGCGCCGAGGGGAATGGCACTACAACACCCGGTAAAAAGGGTAAAAATCCAAACTCGATATGCGAAGATAGTGAAGAGTCCACGGAAGGTATGCCGTCAAGGTAGAGTAGGCAGTAAAACGCTTCTGCAAATGTTAAATGTTGTATATTTGTTGTTGCTATTGTTTTTTGTTTTTCGTAAAGCTTCACCTGCAACGGAGTGTAGTGAAAAACAGGCTTGATAGATATATGAATATATATTTTAATTCTATATCGGTAAGGTTGCTCCAGTGATTACGCTAAAACTGTGCTAAATTACGCCTAATTCATAATAGTCACTCCAATCTTTCAAAAAGTTCACCAATAACCTCACATTGTGAGCACCCTTTACCGATTATTAGTTCACTGTTGTCATAAGACATATATATTTATGAACGGACCTTGCTCAAATAGATTATCCAACGGTTAAACGAACCGACACGCTGCCCGCCTACTCCACAATGAAGATAGCGGCTGAATATCTGCGCCGAAATCCAATCTCCACTTCAATGAACTTCGCAACACCACGTTACAAAAGCACCGCCACGCAAACGTCGCAAAATCACTACCAACCACTGCATGCCACTTTGAATGAAGCCTCCGATGAAACGTCTGAGGATTTGCTGTCGGAGAAAAGCGTACGGGACACCGCGAATGTGCAGCTGGTCGCCGCTAGCTGTAAGCTGCTCTTGGCAAACTCACTACCTACGCTGGGCGCCACCTCATCAACAGCGCCCGCCTCACTGCGTACAACACCATCACCGCCTTTGCCGGCACCGCAGCAACAGCGCACCGGCAATAACAATTTCACACAGCAAATGCAAGCGATCAGCAATGCGGCAAGCGCTTCAACGCGCGCGATCATGCGCGCCAACACAATGCAAGAGGTCTATCACGGTAAGCGTTACCTCGATACGGGCTTGGCGGTGGGTCCCACCAACAACTACTTCTCTAACACTATAATCAATGCGAGCACGCCAAGCGGCGGTGCCACACCGACTACACCCAGCGCCGAAACACCGGACGCGGAGTCGCAATGGAGTGCGCTCTTTCACAGTTTCGACACAGCGCCAGCGCCTACAACACGCGGCGTAAGCTATTTGTCCGCGCGTCTACTCAATATGGATAGTTTGGCGCGCTCCACTTCAACGCTGCCGAGCATTGATGAAAGCGCCTCCGAATGCATGTCCATATCATCGGCGTCCACACATGCGGACACGTTCAGCATGCCCGCGGAATCGTTATCGAAGCGACACAATGTGACACGCTTCTACAGCGCGCCAAGCGCGCGGCAATTGACCGCGACAATGACAAGCACGTTGGCGTCCTTTTCGTTACATGCAGCGACGCTCTCCGAGGATGAGACAGACGCGGATGCGTGGCAGGTGGCGCGTTGTGACAGTTCGGAGGATTACTCCATCGCTTCTTCGGATGCTCATTCGCGTTCTTCGTCATTGGATTTGGTTTGATTTTGGATTTTGGCTGCAAATGAGTTAATGTGAGAGTTTAACGTGAGTATTCTGGGCTTGCTTGGGTTTAGTTTAAGTGAAAAATATATATGAAATTAGTAATATTTATAGCTGACATTGTAATGACGTGGAATGAATTGGGAAAATGAGACATTATTGAATTATAAAGAATTTGCAAATATCAACAAACATCTATTCAAGAAAAAAATTATATAAAAAAGAAAAATTATATAAATATATATATATATCTACAAATTACTAGTAATATATTACATTTTTTGTTTTTGTTTAATTTTTAAATGATTTTATATTTTTACAACAATATTGGCTAAAAATTTGAAAATAAGAATAATAAGAAAATTAATAAAAAAAAAAGTTATATAAAAAAATTGCAAAAATATTCTGAATTTTTTATATTAGTTTTATTATAAAATATTAAAAAAAAAAATAATTTTTATTTTTAATTTAAAATCAAAAAAAAAAAAAAATAATTTTTATTTTTAATTTAATTTTTTTTTTAATTTTAGTAATATATTTATTTATTTATTTTCTTTTATATTACATATTTTTATATTAAATATTATTAATTTTTTATATTTTTTAGTTATTTCATTATATATCACTTTCGCTTCTAATTCAAATGAAATAATGAAAACTATAAAATTCAAGAAAAAAAAATAATATTTATTTCGTAAAAGTAGCGTTCTTCTGCTGTGCTAGCAATAAATAGTGCATAAAAATCTACAAAAAACGTAGCAAAAATCCAAAAAAAAAAAATAATATTTAAGCTTATTTCACATATAAATATATATTTAAATATCCACCGATATAAATAAATTTTATGATATAAACGTATCTAGTAAACTGTAAGAAACATATAGATGTTGAGGAAATTTAAAAAATACCATATTTAATTATAAAAAAAGTATATAGTATGATTCTGCTGAGAAAACTGTGCGTTGGTCTTACTACGGAAAGGAGAAAAGCAAGCTTATTCACTTATATGTATATGCTATAATATCTAAAATATGCTACTAACATACTCAATATGCTATATATTCTAACCAAAAATATTTTAATTCATTAACCATATATAATCTATATATAATCTATATAAAAATATGTATATCTTACTCTATTGTTGGGATGTGTCCCCCCAAAAGTTATTAACATTTATATCACTGACTATTAATTTACAAATTTTCTGGCGACGAACAACTTAGCCAATGCGAACACTGAGAATAAGTTATTTGGACAAAACCTATTTAGATTTTAGAAAAATATATATATATTCGTATTCATTAAATAAATATTATAAACATAATTATATTAAAATACATGAGAGTAGTCTGCATGCTGCATACATATGTGCGCTTGGCAGAATTGTAGATTTTACGTGTTAAAAATATATATATATCCACATAAATATTACATCTAATATATATAAAAATCGAATGAAAAATGTTGGAGTTTAATAGATGGGAGTATAATTAGTAATTGAAGGTTAAGTTTATGCAAATTAATGAAAGCTTTTCTGAAAGCTTGATGAAGAGGTGAGCAGTTGGCTTATTAAAACTTATTATTAATGCTTTAATATTAAAAGAAAAACAACAAAAAGTAAAAAAAAAATGAGCATAAATTATCTCTTACTAATTGTATTATAACAGTTCACAACACTGCAAATGTTGAAATAAAAAAATTTAAATAGCGCTTTCAAAAGCTGTTAAGTGGCTAGCTAAAGCTCATCAGCATCACATAACTTAATTAAAATAATTAAAAAACACATGAATGTATGTCTAATTACGATAAATTTAAACTAAATGATTCATAAATAAATGTTCCGGTGTTATTCAACACTGTTTAAATGAAAATCTTTCAAGCAGCTTTTATTCGCCACACACTTACAACATAAATTTACAGTTATATGATATACATACATACACTAAACAAACAAAATTACGATTCGAGATTTTAAAACTAATACTTTCTAAAAGTCCTGACGCAATTCGCATTTTCATACAGTTTACAGATAAATTGGCGCCACATTATCATTGCCAGTTGAACCGGTATTATATAGCGATGGATCATAGTAGAGCGAACGGTTCGATGCGCCTGTAGTGTTCCCACAACTAATTTCGAAAAAAAAATATTATTATTATAAGCAATCAAATATTTGCCTTCTAATACACACCATGAATCGCCGTAAAAATATAGACCACTGCCACCTGCCAGCGTATATATTTTGCCAATCAGTAAGAAGGACATGATCAGCAGTATTGTTAGATCGTGATAGATGATGAGTGCGGCCAGCAGATAGTCATTTAGACGCATTTCCGCGTAACGGTAGCCATTTATGGTTTGCGCATGGTACATGAGGAACTGCAAGGTTATCGAATAAATAGCGTTAAAATTATATTAAGGAAAAAAATTAAAAAAAAAACTCACCATCAACACCGTTATTATTATGATCGAGGCATATATGAAAAACGCTATTTTTAGACCAGCCATAATCTGCAGCATTACAAAGAATACTGAGGTGATGAAAAATATAACGGCAGCTACAAACAGTATCACAACATCCAGTGTTAAATCGTGCTGAAATAATAATACATAGGCTATAAAAAGATACTAAAGAAAATTTAGTAAAAAAAATAGATTTTGAAAAGAATCTAGAATGACTTTGGGTTCAAATTCCACTTAAATATGAATAAAATATGAATTAATAAGAAAATATTGTTAATGACAATTATGTTCTTGCGAACCTCCCGCCTTGAAATTCTGGTATAAGTACCGCTCAAAGGCTGTTTACAACTACTAAGACCTGTCATTTCGCACTCGTAAAATGTAACTCATCACTTACACGAATATAAACACCGATCAATATGAACATGACGGCCAAAATGGCCACGAACAGCAGTGTTATGCCGAATAGCGCTAGACTTGGTTCGACAATTGCGCGCGAAATGCCCCAAGTTGTCATGAGCACCTGCAAAGAAATTTCTGTCATATTTTTCCAAGCGAATAACTGCATTATAGACTCACAATTATAATTGTTAGAAACCAATTGATGGGGGTCGCAAAGCGCAGATTCTCGAAAAATACGAACGATGTCACCAACAGCATGCCGATAAGGAGAGCAATTATTGAGATATAAGAAAAGTCAATGATGAAGTTGCGTAATCCATCACTAAAGCGCGATGAAAAGTGAAAAGTGACGATGACAATGAGCACATTTTAAACAAAACAAAGTATCCACTCACAGTATAATCATTAGGATCCATTGCACGATCGAGATGCAAAAGAAGATCACCGTTAAACTGTAGGCGATACAAGCGAATCTGGAGCGGTCTTGTCGATACTGATACAAACGCGGTGTTCTGTCCGGATCATCCGCCATTCTGCCATTTGTCACACCAAATACACACCGTAATTTGGTCAAGTATTACCAAATGTTAAACACTTTTATTTTGTTTGAATTTATTTTTTCCGTTTTTTATTTATACAAAATAAACTGATAATTTCACAAAATAATGAAGTTTTTATTTTCTATTATTCCACACAAAAGATATATGTTTACGTTTGGTGTGGAATACTTCAATGTTCAAAAGCGAAAATGAAGGACTCTGATGAAATAAAATTAAATATGAGAATTCACAATATTTATGAGTACTTAATGGCAGGATAAGGTTTCTTAAGTATCAAAGAGATAGACCTAATAAAGTAATTCAGAAGTATTATTTAGATAAAAGTTTAGATAAATAATTTCCAAGAAATATTATCTGATGCTTTGTAGTGGGAAGGGAGTAAGGATTATGTTATCGGTTACAGATTGATTTTATTCATTTTCTAGCTGGTCATTCCAACTGAGTGGAGGCCTTTCTCTTCCTCATCGTCCACCAGCTTTTGTCCATTCAGACAACATGTCCTTAACTCGAAAACTCCTAGTGTCGTCGCATCGTATGTCGGCAACGTCCACGCCACGTCTACACCATAAATCAGGACAAGAGTAATAAGCGACTTGTAGAGTTTGGTTTTGGTTCGTCGAGAGAGGACTTTTATCATTCAATTGCCTACTAGTCCAAAGTAGCACCTGTTGACAAGAGTGATGGTATCGAACGGCTCTATTGTAAGTTTCATTATTAAGAGTCCACGAAGAGACAAAATTATGCCAGTAAATTTGATTTATACCAGTTCGTGTTCAAGTTGAGGTTAGTTATTTAGAATTCGATTAGTTATTCGTAAATAATATTTAAAACTATCAGAGACTACATTACCGTTACAGCCGACGAAAACGAGGGTTTGACAATCCACGACAGTCGGGCCTAAGTAATCGGAGCGGATCCAAATATTTATACTTTTTAAAGTAAAATAACAAATTAATAGATGTGCAAATAAGATGCAGTAATGCAAGCATGGCCACATTAAAAGTAAAAATAAATAATAAAAATGAAAATAAAATAAAAAAAATAAAAAAACATGTTTCCACATTTCTTACAACACATCGAGAACATCACTAACATCGAACGTCAACAAAGTGTAAAAGTGTTTGATTTTACAATTCCCTTTGTAAATATAAATATAAATAATATAAAATTAGGAAATTTGTAGTGCAATGCCGTTGGTGAAAATAATTGGTGCGCATCCTACCACATCGGCGGCAGCCGCTGCCGCAATTGAAGCCGCCACCCACAATAGACGGTTCACGGACGATATACCGGCTGAGGCGCCAAAGAAAATCCAATTACCAGATGTCAAAATTGATGATGACGATGATGATTTACATATTTTGAATACAGTTCCACTGTGGAAGGACGAAACGCCGGAGGGTGTGCTCGCCATGCGTAAAATACACACCGACTATATAGTGGCGGTGCATTTGCATGCGCTTGGCTTCTTGGTGTTGGGTATCACTCAGTGGATATTGTTATCCAAAATGTAGGTGCTTTTTGTGTTCTGTGTGCGTATGTGTATGTGTTTTTCGAAGTGAATTGAACTATTTGTTATTTTGGCGTTTGTCATGTTTGATACGTTATCGTTGCTTTTTCTTTTTGTTGCAGCGAAGCAGTGGTCCATTTTGTGAGAGGACACTACCACCTCGCATTGCTGCCGTTCGCCTTGGGTTTTATAATGCTGATTATCTTGATATTCTTTTATGAATTCATAACGATGGACAGACATATAACGCTATTTTACACATATGTTGTCATAATGGTATGTTTAAACAATGCCTAAAGGTATGCTTACCACACAAGTTATGACTTAGACGTCGTGCGTTTCGAGTGCTATACCAGAGAATGTCAGCAAAATGTACATATACTGTTTGTTGATTTTGTATACCAGAGTGTCGCTTGTGAGTCGTGTTGAAGTGCATTTGAACAAAGAAGATGGTTAGGTCCGAATTGCATTCTAATCGGTTATAACTTATCCAAGAAGTGTTTTGCTGTATGTTCTCACATTTGTTGGTTCTCGCGATCAAACGCAAGTGCGTTAGAAACGATCTCGCATTTATATGCTGCTTAAAAAGATCCCCTTTTAAATATAGTACAGCCATATGTTGCTCGCTTTTAGGCGCTATAACTTTCATCTATTTAATACTCACGGCTTTCTCTAGCATACACACTCGGAAAGTCGCACGCAACACTGTTTACCTTACAAACACAAATACGCTACCACTCATAAATACATTCATGTTCAGACCTTTTCTTGCATTTAACTTGTGTAATTTTTCCATAGCTTCAGCTTTGCTGCGTCCCAATGGCACTGCCCATCTGCGCAGCCCATTGGAGTCAGTCGCTGATTTCGGGTTTCATCTTAGTAATTGTCATTGTTATAGGCATCATAATCTCTCATTCAAAAAGAGTAAGTAACCGTTGTTTTCCGCAGCTGAAATTAGCAGATAATCGTATGTGTTTGCTTTGCTTTGTTGTTCTCACATAACTACAGGACTATTACATATATAAACCAGACTTTATACTGGCATGGACCTGTCGTTTCTTTTTAATCTCCTCAATGGGTATTATAGTTGGAATATCATTGCCCACCCCTTACTTCGATGTGATCATGACGTTAACAATGGCATTTTTCGTCTCACTTGTAAGTATCATCACACACACACACACACACACACACGAGAACGTACAAAATAGCACATTTCACTAAAATATATATATATATATATCTTTGTAGTTCACATTTATGTGCGCGAAGGCTATAAGCAGTGCCGAATTTGTTTGGTTGGACGATTATGGTCCGCATATGTATGGCTCGATGATATTTATAAGCTACATGACGCTCTTCGCGATGGGTATACTGCTCTTGGAGGAACTCAAAGAAGCAGCCAAATGAAAATATGAAAATACCAAGTACCAAGCACATAAAAAACGGAAAGGAAATAGTGTATAAAGTTCACAGCCTCAGCTTCAAGTTAATGCTTACATTTACGTTCCTAAACTTCCTTCTAATTGTATACAAGAAGATTATGTTAAAATTGCACAAAAGTCAAACAATAGCCGTTCTAATCAATAAATATGTTCCCTTTATGTATGTATGTATATATATTTTTGATATATTGTATTTTATCAAGTTTATAATTTATAACCGGTTATTGGAGTAATAAACACCTTTAATGTTTTCCAAAAATGTTGCTTAATTTTATTTATTTATTTTTTTTTTTTGTAATGTGTATAGTTTACATTTTGTAAATAGTTGTTGTTGGTTGATTTTATTTTTCTCTCTCTCGCTGTATGTAGAGTGTAAATACTTCGAAAACGCAGAAATCAATATGTAAAGTAATTTATGTAAATATACGTGTATATATGTGTATGTGTGTTTACTCTGTATATATTAAATATATAACAGCAATATGTATATATATATAGTTTTACAAATCGTTTTAATATTGTATATGTAAACATGTCAAATGGATTTCTGCTTTTTGTTTTTTACTATTAAGCGCACGACAAACGGCTTTTATATTACAAAACTTAAACAAACACAAAAATCAAACAAATACTTTTTTTTTTGCTTTTTCTTAACATTTTCAATTACAATTTCATTCAGATATCCGTTGTATATGTAAGGCATACATTTATGTATATTTTTTTTTTTTGTATACTGTTTAAAGACATTCAGTTAGAGCTGTATTATTTAAAAAAATCTAACAACGATCCAATGCATAAATTGATTGTGTGCGTACATTTTGTGCATTTTGCAAATCACCAATGAATGCTTGCAATCAAAACAACAAGGAATCATCATAAGGCCACTGCGTTCGTCTGAGCTTTTTAAGGTGTTGATGGATTTTGAATTTGGTTATGCGGTTCAGGGCTGCTACCACCGGACGGCAGGAAGGATACTGTAAATGAGTAGAGTATAGAAAATTTGTTAAATACAAATTACAACAAAAACGCTTTAACAAAAAATTTTACGTTCGACACGTAATTCGCTACGGTTTACTTACACAATTAGCACAAAATGGCTTTCGCACGTAACGCGTGGGTGCAAACTTTTATTTAACCTACTTTAAAAAATATTTACCTCTTTTTTCTCTTTTAAATTATTTTTAAATCAAATAAACTAATAGCACTAAACACATAGTATATAGAAACAAACACAAATTCATAGAGTTCATGTATATATTTAAAATGTTGATCTTCAACTGCTAATTGGTACCACTTAAGTAAAGAGCATAACTGTAAATAAAAAAGTCGCAAAAATAGCGTGGTATAGTTTTCAATACTAAAACAATAATTTTGTTTTTTTCTCATTAAAAATCCATGAGATTAGCGCAAACCAAATGAAAATGTGAAAAGAAAGCAAAAATCAGCAGTGATAACGGTGTTTAACTGATAAGTAATGCATGTACGAAAGAACCCATTGAGGAGACAGTATTAGTCATAAAATAAGTGAAAATGTTGTAAATTAAAATTAAAAGAACGCAATTAAATATTAAAAAATTATACAAAAAAATGTTACTAAATAAAAATTAAAAAAATATGGTAATTAATACTGATACAAAAGCTAATATATTAGACAGCAAAAGTAAATAAATATTAATTAAAAAATCTGTAACCGTAAAAATATATTAAATAGAAAATAAAATTATATTTATTTTTACAATTTATTACAAATAAAAACATATGTATAATATTAGTTAGTATAAAATGAGCTCAGAAAAATTAAAACCTTTGTACTAAATAGCAAAATGAATATAATTAGCAAAAAAAAAAGGAAAAGTATATAAAAATTTAAAATAAGATCTGCAGCCGAAAAAAATATATTTTTCGAAAATTAAATAATATAAATTATAGTTATTGGTATAGATTACATACCCTTATATAAAACCGAAACTTAATGTTGTTATTGTAGAAAACTATTTAAATATCTTTATTAGCAAATTTATGGATTAATATAATCTAAAACCTTTCAAATAAATTGCACCGCAGTCCAAATGTCAAAAGCCATATACGTATGTAATTGTGCAGTGTAGAAAATCCATTATTATTGTGCACAATCAATTAAATTTAAATTACACATAACAAGCAGCAATATTTACTCACCGATTATGATAATTAAGAGAATCACACCGATCACGCCCATGATGATCATCATTTTCATGTTAGCCCACCATTGTTTACGCTTCAATTTTCCAGCTTGCTGTTCGAATTGCGAGGCACCAGCTTCCAGCGCATCTGCGCGCTCGCCCAACTCCGAGAGTTTCTGATCGCGCTCCAGCACTTTCTCCACATTCACACGCATAATACCGACCACTTCATCAACCTTGGCTTGGGTTTGTTGCAATCGCTTTTGCGCCTGATTATTATTGCTGGTACTGGCAGAGTTCGGAGGCGGGGGTAAAACAGGAAAACTATACAATTTTATACGGTTAGATTACTACATAGAACAGGGTGTCCATTTTATTGCGGCGAGTAGCTTATTAAGCAACGGCTAACCCACCTAAAACACCCTGTATACTCATTTGTACAATACATAGACATTACAGTTTGCTAGACTACATTCTTTACCACCAACTATTCAAGTATTCATTATACATATGTACACAACTAATAGCCTAACAAGCGCACGATACATTTTATGTTTTAAGTAACTAATGATTGCATGCAGTACCAACTGTGAAATACTCCCCACTTGCCCTTATTAAATTACCAAAATAGTCATATCAATGTTAATACAAATGTCAGCTAACTTTTTAAGGCCATTCAGGTCATGCCGGCAACGGCGAAGAAGTTAAGCCACAAACGGTCACAAACATAGTTATAAATGTGCGTACGCTTGTGTGTACATCAATTCAAGTTAATTCTATTTCTGCACTCTGAAGTCACTAATGGAATTTTAATAAAACTTTGTTTGCCTCCACGCAGTTAAATGTTTGTATGTAAATTGTCTGCAACAATAAAGCAACCCACGTATTATAGATAACTAAAATGTAGGGAAAATACGAGTACATATTTTCGTAGGTGCAAACATATGTATCTACGTTACCAATTCTATTGCACTGACCAATATGGCGAATATGTGCTAATTGCAATTGTAGCACTATAGTCTAACGAACTGATAACACACTAGCAAGTAACTAGATTATAACTTTCATAAATTAACACACAATGATATAAATAAATCAGCATTCTTACTCAGTTGATCCAGATGGTGCAGGAAATTCATTTGGGTTCTCCATATTTTCAAATTTTGTTGTTCTTCCGAACTTTGTGCGTCAATTGCTGGAACAAAGCGAATGTAAATTAATAAAACAAACTCGTAATTAAGCGCTAGCTCGCACAAAAGAACTGTGCTAGTAGTCAAGTCGTCGTAGACATCACGCAGCCCGTCGATGAATCAGCGCCATAAAATGTACATTTTTTTTCCTTGTTTTACTAAGCGACTTGTTGCACAGTTCTAAATGAACTTGAAAAACACTTGAACTTACCTTTATATTTCTTTTAAATCACAACACTAATATTGTTTATACTTTTGTGCGTATTTTATGTATCGCAGCAGCAAATACACAACTTTTTCAATCAGTTTTAAATGAGAAACAAAGTAAAATAAGGAAGGATCGTGGAAAGTGAACAAACTGCTCGTCGTTTTTGTCTTCTTTACGCCGCTTCGTTGGATGATGAATGAAATTTTAAACGAAATGAATGACAAAGGGTTGCTAATGCAATCCAATGTGTGAGAATGTATGCGTCGATAAAGCAGTACATCTTGAAGAAAACTACGAGTGGAAAATATTTTTACTTACATTTAATCAAAATTATATATTTTTTAATTAAATATAAAAATGAATAAGTGAAAATAGCGCATATCTATCAATATTTATTTATCTTTTTATCAAAAAACTATTTAGTTTCATACGTGGCAAAAATCTGATGAATACAACACTTCTCAGCGCAGGGTGCACCAAATAAATAAATATTTGCAGTAATTTAAAATTTCATTTTGTTTTTAGTTAATCAGTTTTAAATATTTTTAACGCATTTTTTTTTTATTTTGCAATATTTTAATAGGCAATACATTATTTAAAATATAACTATTGCAATTTCTTTTTAGTCAGTGACTGTCTTCCAAAGAAAAAATTTAGAAGTTCATACTGTTTTATAGTAATTTATACTAAATTTGAGTTCTTAAGCTATCTTCTAGTAGTCTAACTTATGTTGATACGAAAGTAAACAGAGATTTAGTGAAATTTTTGATAATATATGTATATCTTTATCTTTATAGTCGATTTTTATAAAAGGAAAAGGATTAAGATTGGCTCGACAACAGAAAAATTTAAGCTTCCTTGGGCTTGATTCTTATTGTAGTTGTGTTCTTGATTGTTTCAGACAAATAGAGGTGACCAGGCGTTATTGCATCATATGAGAAACTTTTTGGTACACGAGAATTCCGAAGGGTGTTTTATTGCGTGGTGGATCTTCGGTAGTTCTCAATCAAAATATAGTTGCCCTTTTGAAAAAATAAACACGGTTACTTACTATATAACGGTATTTTAATATATAGCTATATATTTACTTTGAAATAAAGAACGCTTTACGACTTCCAAAACAAAATATCGACATAATTGGTCCAAAATCGTCCGTACTTTCTATATTAAGCTGGTAATGTTTAAAAATCAACTTAAATTACTTAAAAGTCAAGGAACTCGGCGCTACAGTTCAGTGCACCCGCACTTGTTAATCACTTTTAGTCTCAGCGACAATTGCTTCGACACCCATTAAAGAGGCTTCTCTACAATTACATTCTTTAGACATGAACAACTTAACAACCTAGTTAAGACAAACAAATTATTTATAAATAAATCAATTATATGATTTGGCATAAGTGAGGCATACAAAATTTAATTTTAAGTAAATTTTAAGAATAAGAAGAAGATCTTATGTAAAATATTTTATATGGTTTAGTAAACGTGAATCTCTTCTTACACTAGCCTTTGTAAGATCCAATCAGCGAGACGACGAAGGACACTAAGGCTTAAAGTTTCATATAAAGATTAACCTTGAAAGCAAAGGTCTCTTCACTAGCTTAAGCTTTTCTTTTATGCATGGCTTTGGCTACGCAAGAATTCGAACTGAACTTGATTATTTCATTACACTGCGAGCGTCTGTGTGCCTATAATTAATATTTACAAATGTCGCCAAAAATTAATAGATGAACTTGCCTATACGACGACCTTCTTTAAGGTCCGTTGGTTATACGATGGTATCGCAAGCAATTACATACATGTGTCTTTACTTTAGATACATTTGCTAGAAGTATCACGGCGCCATAAACCAACATGTGGCAGCAATAATCTTTATTAATTTCTATACGCCAGCTAAGTAAATGATTTCTAACAAACATACAAATAAAAATATGTATGTATATTACCAAGTATACAAATTAATTACTACTCACTGCGAATTTGAACATACATATACATATATGTATGCATGTCGGATTACTCACCTATCCACAAGTATTGTGAATATGTATGTATGTATTGCTTTAGTTCACGCCTAAGTTGGGCAATTTTCCGCAGTGTACCGTAAAGTTCATTATGTCATAAATAAATTCCTTATAATTCGAGCGCGTAATAAATAGGCGTTCATGTGTATTTTGCAATGAGATGGGAGATGCGCTGCGTCGCCGTGTTATGTTGAAGCCGGATTCATGGTCACGGTCAGGAAATTAGAAAATTGTAACGAGTTCAACACCCACGAAAATTGTACCAAATGAAATTTGCCAAGAAAAGTGTTTGCTCGTATATTATTTGCTATTTTGGCATACAATTAGTGTGTATGTATCTTTGCAATTCTTATAATTTTGAGATGGGATACCAAAAAAAAAAAATAGTTCTCTGGAAATATTATTTTAATCATTGAGTAGAGTTGTTTTTTGCTAATGACTGTTTAGTAGAGGTTTATATATATATATTTGGCGTAGGCACCGCTTTAAGCGATTATAGCCGAATCCACCAGAGCGCGCCACTCATTCCTCCTTTTTGGTTTTTGGCGCCAACTGGAAACACCAAGTGAAGCCAGGTCACTTTGCACTTGGTCCTTCCATCGGAGTGGAGGCCTTCCTCTTCCTCTTCCTAGAGGTTTAGTACCTTTTATTAATTCTTATGCATATATGTTTTAAGTGAAACTCCTTCCACAGGTCATATTTTAGGAGTCAAATAAATATTTTTTATTTATCAGAGCGGAGTAGTTTTCCTCTAATATGAACTTCAAAAACTGAAAAATTGACAACATGTATCGTCTTTCAGATAGTGAACGAAGATAGCCCTTCTTCTTCCTTTCTCCTTCTGAATGTAGCCAGGAAAGCAACTTCTACCCAACCCTATTCGATGGGTTTTGATAATTTTTTTCTCATACCCATGTGTCATTTGTTGAATTAAGAAATCGGAAAACTATATGATAGTAATGATATGTCTTCCTCTTAATTGGCTCCATAATCACTTTTTTCACCCAACTTTAGGACGGATGTATAGTTTAGTTATAGCTGAATCGCCGTTAGTGCGCCACTTCTCTCTCTCCTTCGCAGTTCGGCGCCAGTTGGAGATTCCAAGTGTAACCAGGTCGCTCTCCACTTGGTCCCTGCAATGGAGTGGATGCCTTCCCCTTCCTCGGCTTCCTCCGGCGGGTACTGCATCGAACACTTTCAGAAGTGGATTGTTTTTGTCCATTCGGACAACATGACCTCGCCAGCGTAGCCAACTAATCCGATTTAGATTAGTTAGAAAAAAAAATAGAGTCATTTAACACAACACAAGCGAATTAAGGAATCCTAATAATGCACTTGAAACATTATAACTTGGCTCCTTCTTCTAGCGGTTGCAAGGTATATACAGGGCTGATGATCCGTCGACCGAATTCCCATCTTATCCTGTAACACCTTAATCTCTGACAGTATACCCCGCCTTGTGATCTTTAAGATGAGTTTGTCTTTGGGAGGGCTGATAACATCACTAAAACTTCTCAGTAACAGTTTTTCTAAGGAAAGTCCAGAAACCTCTGTAAGTCGAATTAATAATAGTGCGCAAGCGAAACCAGGTCGATCTCCATCTGATCTTTTTAACGGAGTTGGGATCTTCCTCTTCATCCCCTCCAACTAGCGGGTACTGCATCGAACATTTTCAAAGATGAAGTGCTTTCGTCTATTCGGGCAACTTGACCTAGCCTGCGTAGCCGCTGTCAATTGTTGGCTGAGTTATGTCAATGTCGTAGATTAACTCGTACAGTTCATCGTTCCATCATCTTTAGTATTCACCGTTACCAATGTACAAAGGACCATACATCTTTCGCAAAAGCTTTTTCTCGAAACCCCTAGTCCCGTTTCGTCGGATGTCGGCATCTCCAGATACCGCTAAATATGTGAAATAAGAACCGCTCCCACGAACGGAATAACAACTGAACCGAACCTAAACCATAAATGGCCATAAATTGTCAAGTCTATGCAATTTTAGGATTGTTTTATGCTACACAAAATATGGTGCCTGGCTTCGAATTGTCGAGACGTAAGTACACTTGCAGTTTATTTCGCGATAGAATATACTCGTATTTCGTTCATCTCCACATCCCTTCATTTACTTCTCATTAGGTTCTTTAGGCTGAAAGGCCGTTGTTGATTTGACTTCCAAGGACTTTACTTAATTCCTCGTCTGAAATTTATTCCATTTTACCGCTCAGACGAACGTAGAAAATCCGCGATATCCGTTTTTAATGGTAACTCCAATTCATCCCCCCCGAAGTGTGATGAAGTCGTTGACATTGAACTAAACGATTTTTGGACAAACTTTCAACGTAATTTAGGTGGAAATTTGCATATGTTTATATAATCGCATAACAAACTCACATACACACATCAAAGCTTCGCATAGTCAACTTTTTTTTTTTTTGTGGTAGACACCCATGTAAATAGAAGCTACAGATTTTCTCATTAAAATTTCCACAATTTTATTGTGTTTGTTTGCGCTTATTTAGTTTTTATGTTCTCTCTAGTTTTACTCTAATTATTGCATATGATTTTTATGAATTTTAACTAACGACTTTTCCACGCTCAGCTGGCACTTTGGCGCTTTTTCTACGTATTATTTTTGTATTATTTGTTTTTTTTTATTATTATTTATTCTGGCTTAAACATTGAATTAAATCATTGGCGGTGGTGGCAATTGTGTGCTCTCGCCGGTGGCAGAGAGACAGCCACTGTCGCCCTACACCGCTAATTCGGAGCTCTGATCAACTCTGGTTGCTGCGCGCGGCTTCTCTTCGTTTCGGCATTAACAACAACAATAACCACGTTAGTATTATACCAAAATGATTTGAGCCCAACTAAGCTACCAAAAAATGATTACAATGCTATTAAGCGGCTAACTGATGGATGGCAAAGAGGAGAATATTAAATAAATACCAGACCAAGAGCCGGGATGCGCGCATTCGCAGTGTGTTTACAAAACAAGAAAGTCAGCGCGATTCGTACGCCGTCTAACTTAAAATATAAATTCTGACTGAGTCAAATCCATATCGCCTGAGGCTTTGAATGAGTTGTGGCTAAACAGCAACAAATATTCTAAAATAAGACAACAGAAGACAATTCGTCGTGAATTTGCAAAGTGTTGTACAAATGTGGTGTTGAAGTGAAGAAAAAAGAATTAGAAATTCTTATTTGAAAAAAAAAAAAACTATATTGTGTTGAATAAAATACGAATTTTTAATTAATCGCAGCGATAGTCGGTGCTTTAAGATATAAGGATGAAGCAGCTAAATTTGGTATGTAAAATTCAAAGGAGTGCTTATATACGAAAAGATATTGAAAAATTGTGTGTGATTTATAAAAATCTAGCCAAGTTCATTGTTAATAAAAAAAATCCGTGCCAGTGACCTGAAATAAATCATAGGAAGAATTCCTGGAGCTTTTAAATCATTTTTATAACAATAACGCATTTAAAAATGACTCATTCACAATATTGGATTTATTAAGGATAGCAGCTATTGGGTTTGGGCGAAGAGCAGAGTTCTTTAGAACCAATGATATTAAGAAAATCATTTCCATTAAATTCTGAACGATCCTTATATTTTCAGAGAATTTGATTTTTATTCCATTTCCTTTTTCTTCTTCGTTAGGGGTAGTATTTAAGGATTCGACAAATTTTTGTTTCAATAAAAAAACGTAGAATTCTGCGGAATTTTCTGATGACGATTCCAAAATCCAATTAAATATAATCTGTTGATTGTTTCGTAGTTTCAAGTCCCAAACGGACATACATGCTTCGAGAAAGAGAATTGTAAGACCCATTAGTTTCTTACACTTACTCCCCGCCCGTGTGTCAATTATACATTTCTCGAGATGATTTTCAATCTCAATGATTAGAAATATAAATTTTTTAAAGGTAGGTAGGTAGATTTTCATATGAGTATTAGATTGGAATGGAGAAAGCATAAAGAGTATAAGGAAATTTCTATCAGATTGAACCAGATTGCAAAATACAAATTTGTATTTAGTTAAACACAGTAGAAACTATATGGGATGGGGATGGGGCCATATGTAGAAGTTCAGTCAGGAAAGTTTCTGATTGCCATTCACTTGGGAGTGGCCAGGAACGATTGGCTTCCGGTTTTAAACCAAGTATCCTCTGGGTAGCCAGCAGACATCCGTTTGAAGGCGAGCTAAAATGAGAAGGCGAAGCCCGCTACTGCGGTTGTGCGTAGGATTTGGGACCCACCACGTAAAAAAAACCTCCCCCAATGAAAGACTAAACAGTAGAAACCATAGCTTTGAGAATTACTAGCGTAATTTTTACTTCGATGGCATTTCAAAGGGTTCGATTTTTATCTACATACATATAAAAAATATATTAATTAAGCTCTATATGGAAAACTTTTAATAGAAAACAGTTATTCAATACGAATTATTTTTTGGTTTCGTGAAATTCTAGTTCGGGACTTGAGATTTTTCCGACTAAATAGGGATATGAGAAAATTTTGATTTAGTCAAGGAAAACATCGCATATATCACATAAAAATGTAGTTATGGCAGTTTTTTGTATAGAGAATAATCTTTTTACGAACTACTTGACTATAATGACGCGTCAGCTAAACCTACTTGCCATTATTTATTTGATAGTTTATGATTTTAGGAACCATTTTATTTTGATAAATTCTGATAAATATTTCATACTTCACTAGAAGAATCACAATTTACAGATAGGAGAAGAAGGTGACTCTTTTAGTTCTTCAAAGTGAACATAAAAGTAATATTTTATTGTTCAGAACACAAATAACTTTTAAAATGATTCTTCAGCTTGAATGGCTCACTAGTTCTATCGATATAAATGGTAAAAAATGGTCATGTTCGTTGTTAATTGCTGGAGTTATATGGAAAAACTATTAAACTGACTATGGAAATCTGACAGAGGCTACTTAAGAACCAATATGACTAAGTGCATTTAATGAGCCGAAAACTCAGTGTACCATACCCACTAAAATTCACTGGTCGTGAGTAACACTTTTATTTTCAGTACTAAAAAGACTAAAAAGAATGAATAATAACTATAAAACAATTATCATATTACCCTCCCTATAAACAATAAAAACTTTATGAATTGGTTTTTTAAACACATACGTACATACAAGTATTATAGAAATAGAATGAAGTACAGAATAAACGAAAGTTATGAAACTCCAAAGTACATTTTCAAGCTCCCGCGCAATTGCCACAATGGATTGACCACATAACTACATACTTACAATATATATTCCTATTATTATGTATCGCGTATTCTGATTCCATGTATAACATGTATGTGTGTAAGTATGTAGGTACATATGAGTGTATTTCACATATTCGTAAAAATATTTTTATACCACAACACATAACATAAGCGGAAGTGGCTCCTGATGCTTGACTAGCAATGCGTGGAGAGCGTGCGCGCGCGCTCACTATTTCAGCATTTTGACCAATTGCCTGACTATTCGATTGGACTATATGCATTGTTGCTGTGTCGCATGAAAATATATAAATTTTTTTCATTGAAACAGCCTAAATGCCCTCAGGGCTGTTGCTGCTGCTGCTGCGCGTCCAAAGAATGATGTCAATGTTATTTATCATAATTTCATAAAAATGCGAGCGACAACAAAAACAAGAACAATAAGGCCCAAAAAATGTAGTGGCGTCAACAAATGAAACAATAACTTTAGTATTTATATAAATCAAATTTTTCACTGAATAATTGGCCACATACATATAAATGTATATGTAAATCTGTAATATATTTACTTAACTTGCATTAATTAGTTGCGGTGCGTGGTCAATGGTAATAGCGCTGACGCAGACAGTTTTGTGACCGCTGCTTGTGGTTGTGGCGCTGACAACGGTGTCCATCCAGCAAAGTGTTAAACGCACTCACTCGCTAAACTGTTGATGCGCCATATATATTTACACACACACACGCACGTGCATAATTAAAGCCATAATATTGTTACACAATCACACAACAGACCTGCCTCAGTTCGTTCTATGCTGATTGACATACGGTCATACGCTAGTTGTTGTTTGTGTGGCTTTTCGCCACTTTGGTACACGAGATTACTCGCTAGCGATCGCCCAATATTTATTCTCATAATTGCAGATATTCCGACATATCGTGGCACATTCGGGTAATCGCTGCCCCAAATAACTGTTGAATTGTGAAATTAAATTGAACAAATGCCTGCGCGATCGACAAATGCCAAAATGCGGTGCGGTATGAAGATCGGCGAGTTCAGTGGCATGAAGATCAATCGATAACGGGATTATTGCCCTCATTTTCCACGAAATATTCGTGCGTGTTCCTCTGCACATGCTCATATGATTTAATGGCTTTTCCATCGACTACAAACATATTTACCAATAAAATTTTTATATGAAAAATGAGCTTAATGAGGCCAAATGGTTTGGTGGAAATAGAAAGATACTTTATGATTTTGATATTATATTGGTTTAATCGAGATTCATTTTCGACAAAATTGCCATTATTAAGATCTCCGAAGACAGCAGTTTAGCGTAACCTCTAAAGTCTGTGCCTTTTTAAGAATGATTGACCCCATACTCCCCTTTATCGAAAGTAAATGTATTTCAAGTTCTGCTCAGTTCATAATTTCCCAGTTCACTTGAACCTCTTATATATACATATGTACTTCGACTAAATTTCTATACAATTAATAAACTTCATCGATCACCTTTTACTCACATCTATAATCGATCCTCATACTCCTTTCACCCAAATAAAGGTTCTCTGGTTGGCGTTACTCCTCCATCAAGAATGGCTAACGTTAACATCAGCTGCGCAACAGCAGCAAACCACCTCCAATGCGCAGTCTTCGGTTGTGCAATTATACGATTCGAATCGTGGTGAAAATGCGGCAGCCGCACCAGCGGAAAGTGTTTTGGGTTCAATATACCGCAAGAGCCGGCAATCGAGATGCGTGCGTTGCTACGAAGATCGGTGCGTATATTTCGAGAAAAGTATTATGACAACTGAAAATAATTATGAACTCAAATTTTAGCTATGGCGATGATCGCAGTCGTTACTACGGAACTAGCGGTTATTCCAGCCATTCCGCGGACAATTGGTAAGCAGAAATGTAGATTTCTAGAGTTAATAATGTGATACGGAGATGCACAGCGTTTTTGATACTACATTTCAACTCTTTTCAACTTTTTCAGGTATTACCCATACGATCGTTATGATGATCGTTATCGTTCCGAAGATCGTTATCGCACCGAAGATCGTTATCGTCCCGATTACGATCGTTATTCGTCGTCTTCTTCCATGGCATCGTCATATTATCGTGATAGGTGAGTAATGATTTAAGTATTTATATCATAAGGGAAAAGCATTGATATTCCACATCTATTTCAAGTTGATACAAAGCGTAGGGAGCTAATAGTTGTATTTAAAATAAAAAATGGCTATTAGAAATGTTAAAAAAGTTTAATTGTTGCTGATTATGTGATTTTTATTTAGTCTTTTTTTTTGATTCGACTTTGCAATAATTAAATTGTTGCCAGCTTTACGTGCATTACGTCATCTATAGTGACTTATTGTGGAGCGCTTGTATGATCGCTTGCAGTAGAGTTCCAAACAAACAACAAAACAAACAAAAAGTAGTAAAAATGTCATATTTTCATGATGTCTGAAATATTTCTGCACAAATTTGACTCTTAACTCAATTTTCTATTTTTCGTCGCAGAGATGATCGCTTGGGTTCGCGCACCTATGATCGTTATGATACACGCGGCTATGATCGCTACGATCGTCGTGGTGGATACGAGCAGGATCGTTATGGCGATTATTCGCGTGGTGAGTTTGCAAAGTTTATATTCATTTCAATATTTTATATTTATTTAATAATAATTAATTGCTCCCAGATCGTTATTATGAGCGTCCACGCGGCGGCGCCAGCTACGATCGTGACTACTACGATCGCTCCACCTCATCGCGTTATGACTATCGCAACTATCGTCCCTATGATGAAACCTACAGGTAATGTGGCGTGGATTATTATTGAAATATATTATATATTTAAGTTTTATGTTGTAGTAAATGTTTTTTTACGTTTACTTATATGTATGTATGTATGTATTATTGGCGCTTTTTACCACTTTTTTTGCTTTTAATTTTAAATATGCAAATTCTCTCTTCTTATTCTCATTGCATATTGTCTTTACTACCGTCACTGTAAAAATACTGCAAAACAACAACAATACTAAACAATTTTAATATGTACATATGTAAAACAACAACACCAAATCAAACTCTCTGTCTTACCGCTGATTCTCCACTTTGTTGCACTTGAATTTCTCTAAACTAAACAAATATATTTTACAAATATATGTGTGTGTCTATATGTATGGTAACAACAAAACCACTGCTTACAAAAACATGCGCACGCAAATCTCGACAACAACTTTTTGCATCAACGCTCTGCCTCGCGCCGCTCCAACCGCTCCAATCGCAACTCCAGAGGTCAATCGGGTTTTGACAATTCCGGCCGCGGTTACTATTTCGCGGGCGAAGATAACGATCGTCAGCGTTACCCGAGCAGCAAGTCGGGCTACGATCAGCGTGCTTCCTCTTCACCCTGTGGCGTACGCGTCACCGATTGTCCCTATGCCTCCAGAGGTGGTAGTGGCGGTAGTGTGGGTGGTGGCACAACACAGGTCACTTCGCGTCCCATAACTAGCCAACATGGCTATGATTACGGTTACAGTTATGGTGTGGGCAGTAGTGGTAACGCTGGCAGTAGCGGTAACAGTAACGGTAGCGGAAGCGGCGCAGGCGCTGCAACACGCAACACAAGTGCAAATAATAGCAACAATTCTAGTAGTAGTCAAGGTTGGAGCTATGTTGATGAGCGTGATAAGGCGTCGAGTGTGCGGGGAAACGGTAGGGATGAGAATAGAGGACGCGAGCGAGAGCGCGAGCGTGACAGAGATCCACAGAGGTAAGTTGTAGTGGTTGGTGGCGAAGGTGGAGGTGTTGGTTTCTAAACTAATATATTATTCATGATTATCAAGCGGATTTTTTTATTTTGATTACTATCTATACTAACGGAAAGGTTTTTTGCATAGACTACATATAGATCAACAGTTCCGTTCACTGAGTCACTCATTGAGCGACTGTTGAGATCATTGAGAGGTTAGGAGAAGCAGAGTTTCTAAAAAGAGTGAACGATCTTTACATATCACTAACTGGTTTTCCAACACAATTTTGGTCCTTCCTTCACTATGTGTTCGCCTTAAGTTGTAAACTGAATATCACTTATTTTTTCACGAAAACTTTTAAAATACGAACCTAATACAAATATAAAACGAATAGGGTTGCCACTCACTTGTAATCTGCCAGTGAATGGATAAAATAATTAAAAGAAGGCTTCTACTTCTCTCACCCCTAACAGCTCTGCCTACGGTAGCCGACCGCCACGTCCATTAGGTGGCAGCTACCTCTTCGATCGGGACTCGAATACGGTAGGCGATGAGAAGATGGCGGACAATGCAGCAGATAAGGATACCAGTGGTGGCAATGCCGATGGCGTCAGCAACATTTCGTCATCATCAATGACTGGCGAACAAAATCGTGATATGAATAATGGCGGCGCCAACGGTAATGATGGCGGCATGGCAAATTCAATGCAAACGAATGTCAGGGACAAGCAATGAGCAGATCAGCAAAATCAAGAATTAAAAAATTATATATATGAAAGTAATAATAAGTGAGCAGACATAAATTACAGTAATTTTTCCCTATATACGAATATTTTGTAAAATCTAATCACCGATTGGTAACTATATGTATGCAATGTGTGAAGCAGAAGACAAAATTCAATCTCAAATAAAGTATTTTGTAAATGTAAATGCATTTACAATAAAATTTGTATAAAAAACTATGTCTGGTTATCATTACATATAAGATTAAACTGGAAAAGGAAGACGTTTCGAATTTTAATTCACTCGAGTCAAGCGGATGTACAGTTATGCGCTAGAAAGTTTTGAAAGAAATCAGCTTTTGCGTTGGTTAACGCTTTACAAAGACGACCGCATAGATAGAGAGACTCCGAAACCGTTTCTCTATTGTTTAAGAGTTATAACAACCGTTAGGTGAGCAAATCGAGTATACCTTATGCAGCTTGTGAGTATAGAACACTAACAATTTACGTGCTGAGTTCAATAAAAAAATTTACGATAAGATATTGGTGATTCTTCATTGATATTTTTAACACCCAACATGGCATACGAACATATGTTCGTATGTCTATAAAATATGAAAAACTGGAAGTAGTTGCACACATTGGTCTCTCTCTTTCTCTACTTTTTTATAAATAGTATTAGGGTTGAACACTTTAAACGAAAAAAATGAGGAATTTTAGTTCTCATAGAGAGAACATACTATAAAAATTGTAATAGGAACCTGGTAAAAAAATATATTTCAAGGTTCTATTAAAAATTCTCGGTCATGTAAAGAATATATTGTAGAAAATGATCTTTGAAATTGAGATCGGCTCTTAGCTGAAAAATGCAGCTCATTATTGACATGAAACAATTTTCTTAATATTTTATTTTTACCATTATTAAATTAATAAAAATATCCATGGAAATTTAAAATGTTTGAAGAGCCACCCTAATAAGTTTGGTCAATTATTAATTAGGAATTAGAAAATATATTAACATACTAAAAAGCTTTGAAATTCAATTTGAGTGGGGAAAAGAGAAGAGGCGAGTTATTTATAAAAGAAGTGATAAATCCTTCATTCAACAGATGAGTTTCTGACGAATTGAGGTGTCAGTTTTATGGTGGTTTCCTCACTCCTTATCAAGCCACTTTCCTTCTTCTTAAAACACGAAATGTTTCAAGATCGCAAAAGAGAGAGAGAGAGAGAGAGAGAGCGTAAACTCCTTTGAAATATAAAAGAGAAAGGCAGAACAGCAGCTGGAGTATAGAACACACCACACTTTATTTATTAAAGTAATGTAATATGCAATTCAAGGCTATCATAAATTATGAGATTATTGTTTTATTGCTATTGACTGTATATAAATAAAATGAATAAGCGAGAAACAAAAAAAAAAAAAAATACCGGAATAGAGTGAGTTGAGAATACAACAACGGAATTACGGGGTAAATATTATCAAACGATTTGAGGTTGGTTTGTCAATCAATCTATAATGATAGTTATGAAGCGCTCGGAATTGAAGAGGAAGAAGACAAATGTTCATACAAAAAATTATTAACAGACTGGCAGTGGAATGGGGACTGTCATTTTTGTAGCAGGGTAGTTTAAGTTTTAGTCTTAATCTTGGTCTTATCTTACTTGGTATTTACAATCGGTTCGTTACACCTTGTGTGGCAAATCGAACAAACAACTGGTATAAATGCAAATAGGCAACGAATAAGTGAAAATCCAATCTATAACAAAAACGTTTTCCGGTCTAGTTTTGAAAGTGAAACTGACTCATAAAATACGTCAATCACGATTATTTGTATGCCTTTCTTATTTGCTCACAAACTACTTTTGGGAGCGTCAAAATTACTTTATCAGCGTGGTGTACACCACAAGCTGATAAGGAGCATAACACTCAAGTATCGACTGCCTTGCATAGGTTATGTTGAGCGGTTAGGATTTCGTGCGCGTTATTTACAAGTTGGACAGAGCGAAGCGATGTTGGCGCACCAACATCAACGTGCGACACTTTGTGTTATCGGCATTGTTGTTGTATTCTATTATCTATATTGGAATCTTGCGGTGTTTCGATATGTAAGTGCTGCGGCAGTGAATCATCTATTAAATATTTACTATTGAAGAATAGTGTTTCGCATAAGATGAGACTCAACGCAGAAAACAACATAATATTGAATATAAGTGGAACATATGTGCGCATTTGCTGTTCTACGATTCCACGTTGTAGGCGTGCAATATATATGGGCGCGCCGCGCTGCGAAGCATTATCAAAAAGAACGCGCGGCGGTCATGCAGCGCAGCGTGCCGCCCGCGCAATTTATGGAAAAGTAAATGTGCTTGAAGAAAAGTCAGCGAAAGAAAATGAAAACCTGAAGTAAAGCTAATTTTTCACTCGTTTTGTGTATGTGTGTGTGTAACAAAAGTATTTACAAAACAAATAATCCGCGCGCCATTAAAATGCGAGAATAACAAAACCGCGGCGCTCAGGCTAGCTAAAGGCGACAAATTGTTTGAAATCTTTGTTTTTGCTTTATATTTCAATTAATTTTGCGCTTTAGTGTTTTTCACATTTATTTGATTTTTCATTTCTTCCAACACATTTGTGTGCCTAAAAATAGCGCGTGTAGAACATCAACAACAAAATTCGAATGAATATAAAGCATGTGGCACATTTACAAGTCGAACGCGCTCGCGATTTTTACTTTCGCGTCGGAGTGAAAGTCCTCAGAAGCGCCGCGCCGCTTTTTCGATTTAGTACTCTCGCTTGTGCGCGTCGCTACTGTAGCGGTTACAAATCGTGCGCCCTACACAACTTTCATGTATAAACATCAACTATTTACAAGTATACAACTATGTACACGCAATCTTGTGGGGATTTCGTATAATGTGCAAAGATAGCAAGCAACAAGTGTTTTTTCGAAAGTGTTCTTAAAGTGACTTATATTGTGTTTATGCATAAGCGTTTGCATTTTGAAAGCAAAACTGTTTTTAAGATTTCGTGTGTGACGACAGCGTGTTGTTGCTCAAGTGTATATCGATATCAATAAAAGCGATCGATACATTAGGGTGTGTTGAATTTATGAATGACGTGATTTAAAGGGTGTTTTATTAGACATTTAGTTTTCAATGAGATAATATATTTTTTGGAGTTATTTAATCTAAATTCTTCTTTTTTTATTTCTTATCGAAAACCATATGTCTAAAAAAACACCCTTTATATCTATAAATATTGAAAGTGAAGCATATTTTGTTATATGCTTTCACTTACACCCTTCTGGAGAGCAAATTAAGTGTACTTAGTCACTTAGTTTCGTAACCGACTTGCAGTAGAACACACCGATTGGAGTAATATTTTATCTGTATTCAGGGTTGCATTTCATGTGAAATATTTGGCTTCTTGAATGATTGATTTATTAAACCCAAAATATTTAATAAATTTTTTTAAGAGCCCCTCTGAAGACTTGATAATTTTGATATTTCTCGGAACATTTTTTCAATCTTCATTGCCCTATAATATTTCCAAGGAGACACTAACTTGACTTGAAAAAAATCACGTATTTCAAATGCAACTCTGAATGACTTAATTGAAGTCTTTTACAGCAGGCGTCTATTTTGAAGACTTTAATATAATTACAGTAAACCTAATAGTTCGAAATAATTTTAGCATAGTTTGAAAAACTCATGAAATCAACATTAGCTAAATATCAAATAATTAGCAAAATTTTGTACACGCTTCAATAAGAACCACCCTAATCAATAAACCGATAATCTGCCATTGGTTATTACGACAATAATAATAATCAATAACTTAGCTGCCGAGATAGTACAAAAACCATACACATGAATTATTAAAAAACTACGACTGCAGCAACAACAGGAATAAACGTAATAAGAACAAAAAGCAACAAGCCTAAACACACACAACAAACACACGCGGAATGTCGCAAGAAAGACAGCGATAATTAAATAGTAATGTCCGTGAGAAAAATGCCAGCTTTGCCTTTGTAAGAACGACCAAAGTTGCTTAAGAAGCACAAGTGACAAGTGGACAGCAGAAAAAAGTAGGCTTAACAAGCGTGCAATTGAACAGTTAAGCGGCAACGGCGCGCACGATACGTAGCATATGCACAGGCGCTGGTGCCACAAAAATCAAAAGCGCGCTAAACCATCGGAGGAGTGTAGTTTTAATAAGTTTTAAAGGATTTTGTTTTAATTTTTATAAAAATATTTATTAAATTGTGTTCGTGACATCGGTTGATCGACGTAGAAATGCTGTCGAGCAATGGCAATCAAGCGCAGTACGCGTACTTTGTGCTGTCGGGCGCAGTGGCATTGGCCATCATTATACTCGCCTATATGTCCGTGCGCACAACACTCGTAAGCTATAGAGCACGCAAATAAATAACTAAATTTATCTACTTACATATTAATATATGTGTCTAAACTAAAAGAAAAAGTTGGGAGAGAGACGGCCAAATATTGCATGCAATTAAATATGAATTAAATGCCACTAATACTGTCTAATAAATAATGCGCTTGTAATCAATCAAGAAAAAATCATGAAATTTTTACTCGCTTAATAAATATTGTGTGTACGAGGTGTGTTCAAAAAATTACGGGAATTTATAAAAACAATTCAGAAAATAAAGAGACTTTAAAGAGCCGTCATTTGACAAGCAAACGAGGAATCGCTGAGAGAACCAAAGCTATACCAAAAATCGAGTTTCAGAAGTATTTCGACTATTGGAAAAAGCACTGCCATAAGTACAGAATATCGGATGGGGAGTAAAAAAAAACGAAAATTCCCGAAATTTTTTAAACACAGCTCGTTTAATGTTTTTTTGCTTTTATTAAAGTGACTTTGCATATTCGATGATTTAACCCGTCTACTTGTGTTCACAGGACACCAAATTGCGCGAGGATCTGACTATTCTACAAAAATCCTACGTCTATATAAAGCCAACATGGGGTTACAACAATTCTTGGCGGCAAATCGGCAGCCAAGCGAATCACTTGATTTATTCGGCATACTTCGATGATCGGTTGGATGTGATCGGTGAGTGTTTATAGTATTCGAATAAGTAGGACAATGATTGAACCTCTAAAAATAGTTATTTATCTGGCTAATAGAAAAAATCAGTTTAAATCTTTCAAATAATTTAAGAAAATCCGAATCTGTAGAAAACGCGAGTTTTTTTGAAGTCCTCGCTAAATACATAACTCAAAACTGTTTAGTATATAATCGTCTATCAATAATTATATTCATGTTATTATATTTCTTTCTTCTAGAAACAATAATCAATCATGAGTCGAAGGTAGCGATAGGCACCTTGCGTATAATCGCCATCTTACCACGTGAATTTAAGGATGCCATAACCTGCACTATCAGGTATTTACTAATTACAATTATTAAACTTAACAAATATTCCTACTACAAAAATATGCTTCTGACGTTCCCACAGATTCGATGACTTTATCGATGTAAGCGTGCTAATTGGCAAAGTGCAGCCCTTGAACGAACATCACGACTACAGGTACGCGCCCTACTCCATCATGTGTCCGCTCTATATGAATCGCAATAGCACTACAATGCGTCTGCCACAATCGGTTGCGATATCCTATCCATCCAACAGGTTGAGTCAGCTGAGTCCAACATTTGTGCCGATCAGGTGGGCGAAGTGCCAGTCATCCTAATTTTGCATAACTAAGTTTTCCTTAATTACAGTTACCCACGCGAAATAGACCAGCTGTTCGCCATCTCACGTCCGGTGCTGTCGGTGTGCGTAGGTCCGCTGCAACAAAACTATTCGGATGTGTTGCGCGTCGCGGAATTCATCGAAATGTATCGCATACTCGGCGCACGACACTTCTACTTCTATCATCTCTCTGCCAGCGAGGATGTGATGCGCCTGCTGCGACACTACCAAAGTGAAGGCATCGTGGATGTGCTGCAATGGAATGTGCCCGCCGAGCTGTTGCCTGCGGTGCATTACGGCGGAATTATGGCGCAAATCAACGATTGTGTTTATCGCGCCATGGTTGTGGACAACTATCGTTACGCGGCCACTGTCGATCTGGACGAGATACTCATACCGTTGAAACACAATTCGCTCGCGATTTTTCTGCGTCAATGCGATGAGGGACGTTCCTCGGCGTACGTCTTTCGCAATGTGTTCTTCTATAAGCTCGACAGTAACGACAGCTTCAGTCTGCCGGCGCACACGCGTAATCGTTTCCTCTACACTCAAATGAAGGTGCGTCGCACTTTGGAGGTGATGCCGACGCATCAGCGCAGTAAATGCATTGTGAATACACATTCCATTATCGAGATGGGTAATCATTTTGTGTGGCGCAATGTACCCGGCTACACGGAGACGACTATGCCACTAAGTGTGGGGCTGCTTTTCCACTATCGCGATCAGTGCATCAACTGTAAGGCTCAACTGATGGTCGACTATACGGCACGTCGGTTCGGCTCGTTGATTTGGGATCGTGTAGACGAGACTTGTGGCCGAGTGTTCAACGAAACTGGCATATGCGCGACGTAGCGCGATAAAGTGTCATATGTCAACAACAAAAATCATAAAATGAAAGACTTGTCAAAAATTAGTGTTCTTTAGTTTTAAGTTGGTAGATCACTTAAGTTCGTGTATTTATAGTAAGTTTTATATGCAGATATTAAGAGTAAAGTATAATAGTGTAAAGATATATTTATAAATTAATTAATAAAAACGTATATTCTTGAACAAAAATATTCAACTTTAAGAACTTCATTTTGGTGATCGCTTTCTATCAAATATCGTTCTTGAAGCGATCTTGTTATGGTGGATTTGTGCTCAACGAGCAACAAATTTTTACTGAGAGTACTCAAGTTAAAAAGGTATGTGTGAAGGGGTTTCAAACACCTCAAAGCAAATCCTCTCAGTTCCGCCACTGTTATAGTTTCTATTTATGTTTGCTGATAACTTTTGAATCTTATCGAATTCGGCTAAATTTGTGCGTAAGTGAATGACATTCGATATGCTGATTTTGCTTAGACTATTGCGAAGAGAACTTGCGTTGAATGCGAGTTGAGTTTACGCCCACCAAAAAGGGAAATAGAAAGAGCGCATCCAAAGTGTTCAGTTCATTTTTGAAACACAACGTGTGTAGTTAAACGGTGGTTTTTTTCGAAAAGCAATTGTAATGTTGAAATTTCGCACCTCGAAGTCGGCTAAAACGGATAATTCTAAGGTGAAATTTGCAAAGCGATAACAAAAATATTTAATATCAAAAATTAATTGATAAACGTTTGTAGGTTGAAAAAACGCTGCTCGACGATAAGCAATTGGTGCAACTCATACGTGCAACACCCGCGCGCAGTTCGCTGATTTTGGCGCTCAGTTGGTAAAGTTAAGGAGTAAAAGTGAATTTGGGGGATTTTGGTGGAATAAAGTTATTTTTGTGTTTCATAAGACACAATAATAAAAGCAATATATGTATTTACAAACAAAAAATCAAAAATATAAAAAAAATTAAATTGTTACTCATTTGACTCACAATTGTTTTTTTATACTCGAAATTAAATTTTTTTTTAATATATAACTTAAAAAGTTTTATTTTCAAAAAGTTTATTCGATCCTTATTTTTGAATTTTTAAATAAAAAATTTTAAATATTTTGTATTTATTATATTTTGCTTTTAATTCTTTATATGAATCCATATAACTAAAATCACGCCCCTCACAGTAATCAGCCAGCTGAGCGTTGCAGCAAATGCGGAAATATAAATGAGAAAATGACTACTAAGAAAACAAAGGCAACAAACACAGGCGTAGTACGCAGCAATAGTGGTAAGAGACTGAATTTTATTACTCTTAATGATTTAAGCATATTAAACATTTAGTAATTTTTTGATAAGATTTCTTGAAAGTGTAAATGGCGGCTTATTCATTCTCCATACATATAGTTAGAAAAGTGAGCTTGATTGACTTAGCTTGACATGCTGGTGTAAGAAATATTTTGAAGTCTGCAAGAATATTATATTAATTGAAATAACTTTCAATATCAAATAATATATGTTTTATGGAATTTAAACTCATGAAATAGATGACAACCCTGTTGAATTTTTATACATATTATTTTAACTCTATCATTTAGATATTAATATAGAGAAACCTAATTAATTTTTCTAATTAAAATTCCAAAATGTTGGTAACCCTATTTATTTAGAAATTTTCCATTTCTGCAAAATATATATTCCTGGAAGTTAGTTTGGATATAAAATCTCATATATGATTTTTATATAATATAAATAGGTGGCAACCCTGCTGATATTTTCATATTATAACTTTTGAAGTGTTTTCAGTTACCATTAAAATTTCTAACTAATTTTTATACTCTCGCAACAAAGTTGCTAGAGAGTATTATAGTTTTGTTCACATAACGGTTGTTTGTAACACACTAAATGAGTTAGATATAGGGTTATATATAGCAAAGTGATCAGGGTGAGGAGTGGAGTTCAAATCCGAATGTCTTATAAGGGAAAGATCGTATGTGAATGGAATGAATATATACATATATATACATATAAACATTCGTTTCCTTCGATTTTGCAACACATTTTCTTATTCTCCTTCTTACAATCATTCTATATTAAATGCTTTTATAAAATTCTTTTGAAATGCTAACAGTCATCTACAGTAATGAACGGCTACTACTTCATTTTAGTTGTACATACTTTTGAACATACATGCATGCATATATGTATTCACATAAGATAGACACATAAATATGTATTAGTTTATTAATAAAGCGCTTTGTAATTATTAGCAGCAGCTAAACGCAGCAGAATCAGTCTATTGTTAAGCTTAGCTAAATGGGAGTATTTTGTTCTTGCTGTTGTATGCTTTCTACTTGTTCACATTCTAAACACAGCAGCAGCAATAAGTGCGAATGTATCGAGATCAATACACAAACATATAGAGCCATTTATGTAAGTATGTACATCCGATCACTTATCCATCTGGCAACTGTAAATTGTAATTTCAATAACGTGCCTACACTAGACAGATGAGCAAATAAATGACAGAACAAAAGTATGTTGACAATGCATATACTGACAAGTGCCCCACACGATCAGTGAATACTTCTTCAGATGTATAGTTCAACCACTAAGCATACTCTAAAAAATATGTTTTATAACAGGGTGTATGTGTTTCTTGACATTTAACTATTATTTTGTTTATTAAAATGCAAACTCAAACGAAAAACCTTACATCTAATTTATTGAACTGGACTGATGGGAAAGCTCATTCAAGATAAATTTTTTGAATTCCTGATCAGATATCTCTTCACCTTCGGTATTCACCAATATGATAGTGTTTGTATCGTTTAACAATAATTTACTTTTCTCATCGACATCGCTATCAGGATCGACTGTAAAGAAGAATTAAATAAATGAAATTCGAAATCTACAGTTTCTTCTCTTTACATACCATCATAAAGACTTTCACATCCTGCATCGAAATTTTTCATTTCATTAGCTATTTCATTGGTGACAGTCTTCAAAAGATCTGACTCTATAACTTTTATAAGTCTCGAAAGTATTTCGCAATGCTCCTGCGCGTTGCGACGTTCCGCCGAAGAATTTGCCCCTTTTGCGCCGGTGTTTTGCCTTGAGTAAATATCCTCCAGCTCAGGGACAATGTTCACATAGAAAGCTCCTCTAAACTCCATTCTAATTTGTTCATGTGATTTTCGTGGCAGATATATGACACCAATTGGATTCTTCTTGTTACCTTCTAAAATTATTATAAATTGATTTTCTTAGAAATCGTTGCCTACAATTAGGCGCAGTAGCACAAAAAAACTAAGTTCGAAATCGATATAACAGTGGTTTTAGTAAAGACGTTTACACCTTTACAGGTTGTAGTTTGACGGCATAAGATCGAGAAAATGCATACTATATATCACAACAAAACATACTAGGTTCTAGATCTAACACAAATATCTAGTAATACTTTAATTTTTTCTCTTAACGATTTGAGTTCGATTTAGTATAACAATTACTTGAAGGATTGTAGTCATCAATAGATATCTGTTGCCCATTAGAACCTATAATTATGATAGGATCCGCATTATTTTCATTGACATCAATATGTTTTTTGTATTTTTTGTTCGAATTTTTGAGTTGTTCATGCAATACTTTGGTATCTGTTAAAAAATATTAAATAGAAATTATGTATTGTGGCACTGAGAATTTGTGCTCTCACAGCTTCGATTTACCTTTTCGTATGCCCTCACGTAAAGCGCTTAATTTTGCAAGTCTGACTCGTATGTAAGGGCTTATCACATACCCAGCCGTTCTACGTTTTTCTTCGACTTCTTCTACGATTCTCTCTTGTACAATTAATGCTTGCAGCTCGAAAGCACGCAAAATTATTAACGTATCTTCGATATCGGTTTTAGTGTTAATGCGACATTTCGGTATGTCTCTACCTTTTGATCTGAGATTCTGCGCGGTGTAAATACTTTGTATTTTCGGTATTTTCATTTGATCGTTGTCTCTATAAAAGGCACTTTCGAATGAGTCCTTGAGTTTTGAAATAATCTTCGGTGAAACTAAAATAATTTTCAATTGGGTTCGAGTGTTGTGTGAGGTTAGTAAATATTGTTGTTACGACTTACGTTCAGGTTTTGGCTTAGCACGACTTGTAGATGGGTTTTCCGGCACAGATTCCAGCATGTTTTTCCGCGTTACCATTTGCTGCAGTTCATTCTGTATAATTTCTTTTGCCTTTTCGTTAACTGCTTGTTCGTTGACCAATTTCGCTAGCATGTCTTTTGTCTTATTTCTTCGCTTCATTTCTAATCGTAGCGGATATTATGAAGACAGCTGTAAACTTTTGTTGTTAGTTTTCTTTTCTTCAAGATTACAAATATTTTCGTGTATTTTTTAAGTTCACTAAAACATCAAAGACACTTCTCAAGCAAAGCAATTATGCTCGTAAAAAGCGGAAAACATATGCTATGGTAGGCAATTGCAGTTTCCAGCACTCTTACACCTACTCTTTCTCCAGATCGATAATTCAGTAGATGCCGTTCAAAGAATAATCCTATGTTTTACAGTTATATCGAGTGTAAAGTGCATGAGATATGATGTAGATAAATTCACAATAGATCACACAGAAACGCGAAAGTAATACACTTGAAAAATAAACTGGTTTTAAGAGTCGTATTGGTTTTAGGTATGAAACCCATTCACAAAGGTTCCTCCATCTGTTTGATTCGGGGCTTAATGATCAAATCGAATATACTCACTATATTAAATACCTCAGCCAAATTATGTGAATATATTTTATGTTGCAGTCTTGATACACGGAATAAAAAATGTCTAAAATTTGTCTACGATAACACATTAAATCTCAAATCTACTGAATTTCGATAATTCGCTATTCAAAAACCTCAAATAGCTTAACCTTTAACTTCTTTTCCATCCAGCGCTCAAGCAAAGCCCGCATTTAAATACTATTCATTGTCTGTTTATAATTACTATAAATACCAATCATGTATTCATTAATTTTATTAGATTTTTCAATTCCATTTAACCCGCGCACTTGTTGTTCTACCTGCCAACAATTCACCACTGACCCATACTTTACCCTAACGTCATTTGTTTCATTTGTAAAAATTAAGATCAAAGCTGAAGCCGCGCTCTATAGAAAACTGCCATGTGTATGTAATTCTCGACCAACAATTTCAATTTGCCCTCTGCTTTTGTCGCAGACCATTTTTTACCCTACAAAACCCGCAAAAACAGCAACAACATAAAATATTGCCAGCGCGTTTGCATTCATCAGGCAGTAAAGCGGCAGCTGAGCAGTCAGTCCGCACACATTGCTGTTGTTGTCAGCGCTTAGCGAAACCCTAAATTCGCCAGCCTCCCAGTCAACAAGCCAACCGTTCGTTCATCCAGTTAGCTAAGCGATCAGACAGTTATACTCATTCATATACTCGTACAACCGACCAGCCGGTTAGTGAATCAGCGCAAAAGCGTTCTCGCTCCGCGATCAGTTGTGAGTTAGTGTCTGTTATTACTTTTATTGTTCGAAGCTGAAAAATATATGACAGTTCCTACAGTGGTGTTGAGTTGAGCAAAATCATTGGTATTTTATGAAGATTACTCGTTTCGCCGCTCGCTTCGAAAGGTGACTGAAAAGGCATATAATTTGTATTGTGAGTACGAGGCGAGCTTAGTTGGGAGCTTCTTAGGAAATTATACATTTTTTGGATCATGCAATATGAAAAATGGTTTCGAAGAGCGTAGTTTATGATTCAAAGAATTGAATACGCAGACAGCTTAAAGTCAGACCTAAAAATCACTTCAAAGGCTTCGTACAGCATAGAGTAGCAGTCCAATCATTTATTGGCTCCTCGTCAAAACCTTGCTATCCATAGTATATGATACGAGGACCCCATTAGGATTCGAGATATAGTATCATAGTATAGTTCGGAATACCTTAGGGGACAAAACTCTTTAAGTCTATTGAGAGAATTAAGCTTAAGCTAAATTTCTTCCCAAAGACCTCGAATTCAATAGACCCTACTAGTCTTTGAGATACAGTACCAATACCAATTCAAGAAGTGTTTGGAAGCCACAATTTTGAGGCTTAAGAGAGTAAGTAGTCCACATCAGTATAGAGCTTTAAAAACATGAGGATCTGTGAAGCACGCTTGTGATAGTTCTGCAGATATGAGAACCTCTTTAAGTCAAAACGCCATCCCATAATAATATTAAAACCGTTATTATATAAAATTCGTGTTTTTCACCCACTGTTTGGCCTGTTAATTCTAAGCTCAAATCCACACTTCGATCATTCAACGCGCGGAAAGCATAGTGCGACCGATTGGTGGTGGTGGTGGTTCTGTAGATTCGCTTAGCCCAGCAGCGCGTCTAAGTACGTGAGTGCTGATATGATACCGACGTCGGCGTCGTCGTCATTCGTCTCATCTGACGACGTCACCGACTACAGCGGTATGTTGAGTGATGATGGTGGTGGTGCTGGTGATTGTAGCGCTACTTTGTGACTAAGCGAGCGGCACTGCCTGCCTGCCTGCCTGCCTGTTTGCAAGCCAAACGGTCGACGCCGACTGAGTGGCTGTTGGGTTGGCTCGTTGGTCGGCTGATTGGTTGGTTGGCTGACTGGCTGGTTGGATGTTTGGCTGTTTCGAGCCCCTCTGAACTTCAGCGACCGCAACAAATGCTTTTTCAGTTATATTATAAGTTTCGTCAAGTCAAGTCGCGTTGATTACGAGAGGGTCTCTCTGGTCTGTTCTGTTCTGTTGTGCGTCGCTGTCGCTGTTGATGTCGCTGCCGATGAACGCATCTCGTTTACATTTCATTTACGCGGCTGTGTGTGTGTGTTTGTTGTAATGCGAAATTATTTGCAAAAACAAAATAAAGTTAAATTATAAATAAACAAAAACAAAAGAAAAAATAAAAAAATAACAATAAGAAATCAGCTGTCGACGGCAACAACAACAACAACAAGTGTGTGCTATAACCAGCAAAGGTTCTCGACGTAAGTGCTTACAAAAACATTTTTTTTTTATTTATTATTAATTTTTTTGTGTGTGTTTTTACCTTGTTATTTAACAATAATTAGGCATATGAGCACATGATAGACTTAGTTAGAATAATTGCAAAAAAATAGAAAAATTTATTAATTAGTGAGATAAGTGAGAAAACGCTTAAAGAAATGTGTAAATGTTTTTTTTTTTTGGTTTTTCGCTTATGAATGAGCGAGCGCGTGAGTGTTTGTGCGAAAGTGCGCCTCCATTCCTCAGTTTGTATGTTTGTCGATGTACATATGTGCAGTGGTATTTGTGTGCGAATTGATTAGCATTTCTATGTTTGAGCGCTCAAATGAACTTGTGTGTTTTTGTTTTTGTTCAGTCCACAACAAAGTGTCAAGTACAGCGCGATAAGCGCAACAGGTATGCGCTTACTTATACTCGTAGTACTCACATTTGAAAGAAACAAGCGAAATTCGAAAAGCGAAATCTACACCGCCCAACGGCGCCACCCTACACGGCACGCGTTCGTATCACTTTCAACATTTGTTCACGCAATTAAAATGTCAAGCGTATGGCGCAACTATTGACGCGCCTACAGCAACAACAACAGTAATAACATATGCAGTAATAGCAATAGCGGTTGTTGTCAACTATAAAAAAGGCAAAAAAAAACATAAAAAATCAAAAGTGTTAGTAAACAGCTAGTACATTAAACGCTAATCAAATGGATTATCGCCCATTAAGAGCGCAATGCACGCAGACTAAAAAAAAGGAACAGTTCATGTATATTAAATGCAAAACAAAGTAACGCTGAAGAAATGATAGTACAATAGACATTTGCCTAGTTATTTGTATGCAATTATATAGATTATAAAAACTATGTACAGTGTGTGCCATAGAAATAGACACAGTGTGCCTAAAAGTGAAAAGTGTGCCTAAACAATATTTATGGGTTTCACAAGCGCTTACATTCTCAAGACACCTAACAAGTATGAACTTAAGCTATACCAAAAATGTGTACCTATATCAACCATTTTAATTTTGAAGCTGAGCTCTTGATAATATTTCTTAACATTAATATTTCTAAAAACGAGCGTTCTTTAAACAAAACCAGTAAGGAAGTCAAATCCACTAACAATATTTGTAGGGTTACAGATAGTAGACGATTTTGGTGTAACACTTCATGAATCACATTTTTCATTTGATCTACATTTCGATATCAAATCAAACGAGTTCTTTATCTTATCAGATCAGCTATGAACTTCCAAATGTTTGAAAGACCTTGAACTCGTAATTCTTATATCTTATCAGAATTTGTGTTACTGAATTTGTAATATAGCAGCTGTTACACGCTAGAATAATTTGTTTCCAAGAAGGTTCTCATGCCTCAAACAATTGAACTTCCCTAACTCGAATCACCGTAATCCACAAAAAACAAAAAAACTTCGAGTTAGAGAGACTTCCGAGTTACAGCAGTTCGCGTTATGGAAGTTCAACTGTATTTACACATAATATATCCAATGTGGAAACCTGCTTGGAAAATAAATGTTTCAAGACAGCTTGAGAGAGTTACTATCTGTAGAGCTATTTTAAGCTCATTAAGATCTGCTCGAGTGCTTCCTACTATTTTGTTCCACATCGTATACCTTTTGTTAGATTATTTTGATATTTTAATCTTGAAGAATTGGTTAACACACATACTCTTAGAACAGATCGGAATGAGTTTCAGTTGCTGCAAGGAATTTTTTGTTATCTAAATCAACAATTAGAGATGCTTTATCGGAGCGGATGTTAAATTTTCGAAAACAAATAAGTTTAGGGGAATCAAATCTGGTGCATGTAATGTACTCGATGAGAAGGATGATGAGTTTTGTATATTTTTTATTGAATGGAGTTTATTTGGATGCTCTTCTTAAAGTTTTTTTTTAACAAATCAAATCAACAAATGGTCATTTATTCGCGAATAGCTACACATATTATGACACGTCAATTGATTAGAGATAGTTAGAGACTCTTATGCGAACATGATAACTTTTGCGCACAATTTTCTTCACTGATTGACGATATCTGCGTTAACACTCGGAAGGGCTAATAGTTATATTCTCGAAAAAGTAAACTTCCCAAACCCATACTTTCAATAAGGTTCCAAAGAGGTTGTACTCTATCTAACTCAGATTTTATCGGACGCTAATTGCAAAAGCCTATGAAGTAAAAAAGGGAAAATTTTGGGTTGTAGATAGCTAATATGCCAGTTTCTATTATTTCGCACACCTACTGTATTTACATTTGCAAACTATTGACTACTCAAAATAAATGACAAAAAATCGGCACGCCTTCAAAATAGAAGGTTTTGCTCATAAAACAAAAACAAAATGAAAAATCGCTCGCATACTGTCACCGCGCCCAGGTGCACGGAGCAGACGACCAACCGAATATGCAGTTATTTAAATAGCATTGAGTACTTGACAGACAGCATACTGACAGCGTTGTGGAAACAGTGTGCTACGGTTGACTGGTTGTAATTATGACAACTTTTCATTGAAAACAACAACAACAACAAATATTTAAATAAATATATAATAAAAAAGCAGCGACAGTAGCGTAACTAAAACCAATAGTAATAACAACAACAACAGCAATAACATATAATCTGCATATGACATATGAACGCTCGACTGTAATTGCTTTGACTTTATTACTGTATTTGTGATTATTAGCATGTGTGTGTGTGAGCTAATTTTAATGGTGATTACCTTGACGCTGGGCGAACGGTGGTTCACTGTTTCGGCTATTACAAGCGCGCACATAAGCTTTTATATTATATTTATAGTATATATGTATATTATATTGTCCGGTTTGTTACAGTGTGATCTGTGATCGCTCGATCGCTTGCTGCTTAATATGCATACCAGAGTGATTGTGCGAGCGCGCATGCGAGAATATTGGAGCGTAATCAACAACAGTATAGTATAATAATGTAATAAGCTCGATGACCAAACAGGCAATAAATGATTTCCTCTGCATGTATGCGTGTGTATGTTTGTGTATAATTATATGCATGCTTTGGAGCAACCAAAAACGGTAGCCAAAATGACATAATAACAAAAACCGAAAAACACATGAAATGTAAATAATTATATTAGAATTTCCTTATTTCGATGAATGTAGTCTAAACTAGTTTCGGAATTCCATTCAATTCATAACGACGCGCACGTCAAGCATTAATTTAGAATTTAATTTCTTTTAATAAATGAACATTTGCATATACAAATGAGACGATGAGAATAGTTAGCAGCAGCTACTTAACAGCTACAATAACTGTGTAAATACATATATGTATGCATATGTATGTATTTGACTGTCGTTATGTATTAGCACTAGACTTTTAGAGCACATCCTTTGTTTATGATTAGCGTTGATGTGCCAGCGTTCGCAGAATCAGCTCTACAGATGGATCTACAACCATATATATGTACATAGACACAAAATCTAATACTTTTTCCAAGCGCTAAACAAGCGCAGACTTCTGGGGGCATACGAACTGATCGCTGATTTTCAGACGTATGCTAATTTTTCACTTAAAAACAAATTTGTGGCATTTATTTGTGTACATTTCTCTGTGTGTGTGTGTGTGAATGTAAAATGGCCGAGAAAAAAAAGTCATGCAATTTTGCGAAATTTCAACTGTTTGCTGCGCAAATGTAGGACAGACAGCATTTACATTTTTCAACGCGCAATTTATTCTATTTCCAAATTGAAACATTTTCGTATCAAATGAAATATGTATGTACCCATACACATATAGTATATATGTACTATGTACCTTGATTTGGCATTCAATTTTTATGGCGCGCAATACGTGCAATTTGGTGCAAGAAAATTTACAATTTTTATTTAAATGACGCTGGGAAATATTGGGTTCAAGTTTGCGGTATTTCGGGTTCCCGTAATTTATTCTTTTTTTCTTTCGAATTAATTTGATTGGGTTTGATGGTTTCATGATAATTAAATGCAGAAAATAATGATCCCGATTCACAAAGAAACTTGAAATTTAATCTCGATCGTTATACCAACTCTCCTACACTGTGTATGTGCTATACTCTTCACCCACTTGTCTAAAAATTTCATAAGAAGACTAACAATGTTGTTGTCAGTCGATTTCTATGCAAGAAAACCTGTTGATAGCTCAGGAAAGTGATATATACGCTTGTTATTCTATTTTTAGTTGTTTATACCAGTCTAACTGATTTATACTAGTTGCTTGTTCGATTCATCAAGCCTTAGAATCAATGTTATTCTATCGTCTAATTGTTGTTGTTTTCCTATAACTAACAAAAGTTTTATAAAACTTCTCTCAGTTTCACTGCCTACTTTTAGGCGGAAAACGCTTGATAAACCTTTCTACAAATAAAAAACAAATTTAAATGCTTAAAATAAAAATTTAGAAATTATTTCTTGGAAAAGCAAATGTTTAAAATATTAGCCTTTATTAAATAGGTTTTTTTTCAAGGGAAGACCCGCATGTAGGTTAGGTTAGATTAGGTTTTAAGGCTGTTTCCCAAAGGGGAACACACGTAGACTTTAAAATATAGTCCTTTGTGAAGCCTGGATCCTCCCTAAATTAACAATTAGGAGTCGACAAAGTGCTACAAATCTGCAGAGATTTTTAACTTCTATATTCGCTATTTCGAGAGCCTTTTCTAGAAAGTGATATCCAAGAAATCTCTTTCTTGATCTCGGAAAGGCGGGACAATCCAGAAGAAAGTAATGAGACGATTCCACCTCATCTTCCTCCATGCAGATTCTACAGCTAGCATCCGGTATGATTTTTAATCTTACATCGTGGATCCCAATGGGGCAATGGCCAGTAAGAACCCCTACGACTAAGGAGAGTTAAGGTTTCCTAAGGGCGAAAAGTTCGGTAGACCTACCGCGGTTTAACTTAGGCCAGAAGGATCTTGCGACGACTAACTATGTGTTGGTAACTGACAAGCGCCTACCCAGCTCAGCCGAGGGCCATCTGTTCAATTGAGCACGTAAGTCTCTTTACGATACATTGGTCCTCATACAGTTATGACTCAATACTTAAAATGAACTTGATCCCACTCATGAAGAATTACACTGAAAACAATTTGTTGAAAAACCTTTCTACTTCTACAAAAATCTATTTGAAGTGAACAGCTAACAAGTTCAACATAAATCTAAGTATTTTCTTTTTATAATTTCTTTTTTCCTTCGTATTTATTATTCCGTTTGAATATTTGCCAAAGTACACCCACAGTTATAGTTTTGGCTTGTTGCCAGCCATAAATTTCCAATGGCCACAGCTGACTGATAAGAGTGAAGTAGAAATAAAAATAAAAAAACTTTCAAAAATTTGTAAGCACAAAAAATCACGTCACAACGAAAACTTAAACAATTATAAAAGAAATATGGTAAACATCGAAACTATTTGCTGGCTTAGATGCTTTGAATGCCGGCGAGTTAATAGCTATTGTTCGGCATAATTTATGCGTTGCAGAGATTTTTTTGCAAATTTATGAAATATCGAAAATCACCAGATGACTGACAATGGTCTTGATCTACATTTGAACTACATTCGTACGTTCTGTTTGTTTATATATAAATAGATGGATGAGCATGCATGTCAAACAACGGAAGTGTGTTAGTGGAGGGTTTTAGAGAAAATAACATGAAAATATATTGTTTGTTTAAAAAAAATTGGTTTTGCTTTCGCCAATGAAGCTTTTAACAAAGTTAGTAGGACAGAGCAATGAGAACTGAGTGAAATTTTAAAATAAGAATGAAATTATATTTCATATTTTTTTTCAAGTCCAATTAGTGACTAATTTATATGCTTTCACGATACTTATGTGTTATAATTGTTGTGATATTTTTCAGAAACTAAATTCTTCAGTTAGCTAAACACTATCTACTCATTAAGTTAAAAACTTTATATTAATAAATAATAATTTTGAAAAGAAAACAATATTTTATACTTATTAAAAGTCATAAACCCAGAAAATACCCGATCTAGACCAAGATCCAAGCTGTAAGATAATTATTTTAAATTCGCTTAGTAAAATCAAAATCACTCCTAGTGAATGATATTCTGAGAGCCTATATACCATTACAACAACAACTCTTGCACTGTGTCAGACTCAACTTGCATTATTAACATAGATTAATAGGCCTTGTAGATATTTCTTTAAACGCATAAACATCACTGGGATTAAGTTTTCAGAACCCATAGGACTTCACTGTATATACTTCACCAGGTTTGTATAATTTTTTTTTAGTTTCTACTACTCAAAAGAGAAGAAAAATATATAAAGACTCACCTGAAAAATAATTTTTATTTGCATTTATCCATATTCAGTGACCCTTTATGCCAGTGATCTACAAACGTGCAATGCAACATTGGCTGAGCCATACAAATCTAAAAATAAAAATACATCAAAAATTAGTATACATTAGTGGCTACATGATCATAAATGTCTGACATGCATATACCTCATATACAAACATACATATATACATATATACACGTATATCAAATATAGTGCATTTGCCGTGAAGGAAGCCCAATTAAGTTATTGAGCAGCTAGATAGATAGGTGCATGCGTGCATAATATATTTCATTGTCTAACAGATCAAAAAATACGCCAGCACTCATACAAATGCCATATTTTATTTTCACACAAATGTATTCTTGTCTATATAATTTCGTGTTTTTTTTTTGTTTTTATTCTATATTTATTATTTTGAATTTTAGTATGTGCGCGCTTCTAAAAAAAATATGGGGCGTCTCGTATGAGTAGATGAGTATGGAAGTGCATGTAAATATGTACCGTTAGGGAAATGTAAGCACGAATAAGTTCTAAGTTGGAGAGCTTTCATTTTCATAGCGCTTTCATAAGTTGCCTCGTGTCAGCTGTCACGTTAGTCAGTCATACATCAGTGATTAATGTAAGCTTTAGCAATCAATTTTTTTGTACAACGAAAACAACAATACTCTCATTATATATATTTTTTTTAATTTCTAATAATTATTAATTAAAAGCTCAATTTTAGTTTTCAATTTTATATGTGCTTTACCTTAATGAAATTTTTCCTACCGGGTTCAAAATTTTATATATAATTATGCAGATACATTGACTTTGCTGTTGCATCTGTTTTCCATCAATTAGACGCTTAAATTATGTACATATTGTTGTAGCTTTTAGATAACAATTACTTATCTGTACTCGGGAGCTTACACACTTATATACATATGTACATCTGTATGTGTGTGGAAGCTACTTTATTTTTTCTATTTTAACCATCTGCATATATGGGGGTGTCTGTCTGCTTATACATGTGTGTATGTGTGTGTGGCATATGATGTTTATGCAGCGAATGCCCTCAAGTAAATATGTAGTCCTGTGTGAAGTTCATTATTGGCCAACAACAAGTATTGCACATGTAAACATATGTATATATGTATGAATGTATTTATACACATTTGAACTTAAGTACATGAGCATGCGATTTTCAATACATGTAACTGTAAAAGAAAGTAAAATTTACAATAATTTTAAAATTAACACTCAGCTCGCTTAAATTTTCTTGAAGGTATTAAACAACATTGGAAATATTTAATATATTTGAGGTTAGGGTTAGGTTTAATTAAATTTATAGTGACAGGTTTTCAGACTCAAATCCAAAACTAGTCCTGATCTTTCCAGCAAATTTTCATATTTATTTTAGCCGATCTCTACTTGTTATAGGCGTTCATTAATACTAGTGGTCTCCTAACCAACTATTTCACATCATACTGCAGTGTATACTAAATTAAATTTGCTAAATACTCGAGCCACCCTAATGCCAATAATAAATAGTTTAAAGGAAAGCTGAAAAACTAATTTTCTGCTCAATTTATAATTGCAATAATGCATTAACTATTCACACAAGTGTACGCACACAAACTTTGTGTTAAATTAAAAATAATTAAAGGGCCCATTACACAATCATACATATAAACACTCAGCGAAGAGTGTGTAGAAATAATACGAAATACGTTTGCTAGATGGTTTTAAACAATTTTTTTTTTTAAACTGTTTACGGAAATGCCTCAAATATGCCTACTTTCACATGGTTTATACATTCCGACATAGCATATATACCATACATATGTGAATAACAGAATAGGAAGTAACAGCTTTTAAGTAATTAATAAACACACGCGGCGTTAAGCAATTTGAGAGAAGCTAATACTATGTTTACATATAACGAGATTATCTCCATTTACGAGCTTAACTCGATAATCTGTAATTAAGAAACAAGATTTCCCATACAAAATTCCTCTCTGGATAATCCGAGATTATAAAATTATCTCGTTTTATACAACTAGATTTTCGGTGTTATTCCTAGGTTTATCGATAATTTTGCGAAGAAAAGGAGAAATGTCAAATGAAAATGTAAACAACAATGGCTGACAGCGAGAGAAATATGTGTAATACAACAACAAATCCAACACATTTGACAATTGATAATCTCATTTGGCTATATGTAAACGGTTAGATTATTGCACGAGCTTAGAACGAGATTATTTTCATATGTAAACATACTATAATAGTCTTTACAGCATGGTACACAATTTTAAGACCTACTTTTTCGAACTTTTTGCTCTTTAAACCCAACCTAAACTCAGCAGCTAGGTGCCCAGTGAGATTATGCTCCTTAGATATAGAAGGAATATTTCAAAGATATTGAAACAATCGCAGCCAACTTCACTTCATTATCTTTGGATCGCCGTTTCTTGTAAAACTCAAGCATCGAAGAAATCATTCACAAATTTCTGTTGCCTCTTGACCGTTAAATTTTACGCAGAAGATACTATTTTTTACTTAAAATTAGCAATTAGTGTTTTGTAATTTCTAAATAAATTGCAAGTCACTAATTTCAAAAAAATTTCTAATTAACTGAGTAGTATAAAATTTCTGAAATTTTCTTAACTATTCCTTTTAGACAGTTAATATTTCATCAATGCTCCAAAATGTAGGCAACATTTTCTTATAGTAAAAATCGTTGCATATTTTTTGGCGTACTAAAGTTAATATACAATCAAAGGGTATTGAAATTTAAAAAAAATAAGACTTTTTTGTTGCTGAATTGCTGAAAGGAAGCATTTTTCTAAATACAAATTATTTTCAGATAACATGTTTTTCTCCAAACTTTCGTTTTCAAAATGATTTAGCAAGTCTTAAAACGTTGGAGATTATTCATTATAGACGTCACTATCGCTGGAACTAGCCTCATCCCCATTTTTTTTTCGAAAAGTCAAGGAAGACTGTTCCAAAAAAGAAATTTCAGACAGCAGTCATTTTGCTAAATTTTTATTTCAGCATTTTTGTGGTTTTAGAACGGGTTTGCTAGGAAGGCTGAAATCATGAGTATGGAGCCGAATTTTCGAGTCCCCCACTTCATTTTTTGAATGTTTAACTATTTTATATTACAAAGATTTAATGCTTTTTTACGACACTTCTCTACACCAGCATACCCTCTTAATTCACAATTTTATTTTTCATATTTTTTAATTTATATACTAAACGTCACAATTAACTGGTGCTCACAGTGCTTTTTCTTAAGAGAAATTAATTAATTTTTAGTGCAGAATTTATAACATTTGTATGCATTAGAAAATATTATCGACAATAAATGCAATATCTATAATAATAATTCAATTTTTATTGCCTATATACATATATAAATATATAAAGTATATACTCTGAGCATTTCCACACAATTTACGTGCAATTTTCTACGCTTATCAAAGAGCGTATGACAAATAAACGTATTGATAAGCAAAGAATATGGCCATAAGTGTTTATTTACAAATACATGTATGCATAACTGTATAACTGTACATATTACCTTATAACAATATGCTTTGTTCTTTTTCTGCGAAATATATCATCACTTTACCTTTTATGTACACCTATACATATACATACATTCATACGATGAGTATAGCTTGCGCGCTTTCGCACAGCCGTTCTTCGACACTTCGTCCACTTACAAACACGTACTTCATTTTTGGCACATCACAAATCACAACAACACAATGTCACCGCCACCGATTTCATTGTCATTTTGGAGCGGCTGATTGTTGTCACTCTGTTGTCGACGCGCAGGTGAGTCTTCGCCGCGCTCACACACTTAGCGAGCCGAACAAGTGTGTGCTGTGCCCGTACGAAATCATTGCCGCTTCGAGTACTTTAATTGCAAATCGGCCGCAATGACGCGCCACACCCTTCGGCACACCGCGCGTCGTAAGCGCCTACGATGAGCGCTGGTGTGGCGTTGCGATGTGCCGCGCACACGTTGTTCAGCCGTGTGTTTGGGGGCTTTTTATGCATTTGTTGTTGTTAATTTTTTCCACGTTTCTTTTTTTTCTTTTTGTTTGTTGTTTCTGTGGTGTTGAGTGGTTGTGTACGACGGTTGGCTACGACCCGCTCGTTAATTGATCACTCAAGTCGGTGCTCCCAGCAGCAGGCGGCAGGCAGCGCGGCACCGGGCTATCTGTGCGCGCCGGCCGACCAGCAGGCCATAGCATTGTGCCAGTCAGTGAGTAACAGAACTCCGTTCCTGCCGTATTATACAGTGCGTTTGTAGCGGTTTGTTGATATTTCGCCCGTTTTTTTTTGTTCTTCGTTCTTCATACTTTGTTATTAGGATCCACTTACCACGTTGCCGCGTCTAATTCTACTCCTCTTCTTCTACGCTGTGTGTATGTGCTATTATTGCTTGAAGTGTGGTGTTAAGAGCCCTCTTAAGACATTGTACGCACCAATTGTCAGTGCTACGGTATTGTTTCGTAAAGTGTTGCGCAGATCACGTAGCAACAAATAGAAACTCAAACGCACACACACACACACATTTAAGCCGTATTTGATTGTTTATTTGCATATGCTTACGAAAAAATCTCGGAAGTTGTGCGCGTGGGAAGTTGCGCACGCGGCTCTTGCCAAAAATAACTAGAGGCAACAACAATGAAAGAGCAACACCAAAAAGCAATAAAATCAAGTCAATAACTGTAAACATGAAAACGCGTATACTTCGTATGTAGTAGCTATGTACAAGAACGCCTAGCCAGTTTTGTTTACACTTGAGCGCAAGAGCACGCGGTTAATAGTCGTAATGTTCGCCGAGCGGCCGATCATCTCCTGCCGCCAGCTGTTAAGGACTGCGCAAAGTGCTTAATTAATTTGCATGAAACGGGCAGTGAATTTCGCAAAAAGTGTAATGAATTGCAATTAATAAATGTAGTACTGGTGTTGAGATCGTGTACTGCACGAATCATAGACTGAAGTAGTCGAGGAAGTTGTGAGGAACACTGCAATGCTTATGTATGTTTTGAGTGTTCTGAGCTCTGAAGTGTATGAAAATCAAGTTTAAAACCGTCTTTTTTGTGTTTAATGGAATAAAAAATTCATATGAATATTTAATTTTAAGTGATCAGTGTGGTTTTTTCATGAGTCAGTTTCTTTCTATGTACTTGAAAACAGTCTTAAGGCAAGTTAAAAGTGAAGTAAAAACAGTGAACGCTCAATAAAGTGTTTTAAGGTAATAAACAAACAATAAAAAGTTAATATTTGAAATAAAAATAGTTATTTAAAAAAAATGTTATTAAAATATTTAAAAAATCAAAAATTTACGAAATACACCAACTTCAAAAGAAATTGAAAAAAAAAATTAAAAAATGTGCTCTGCCAAAAATAAATTCCCAAACAGTGAAAAACTAGTATACGAATAAATAAAAAATAAATTATATAAAAAACTTTAAAAGTTCTTAAAAAATTTAGAAATTTTTAATAAATAAAAAAAATTATAAAAAAATCTCTGGGCGCAAAAATCATGTTTCTGTTATGCATTTAGCAACAAAAATACCTCTAAAATTGTTAATTAACATTTTAATTGCATAAAGCGCTTAACAAACGATAGATGTCGTAAAACACAAATAAATGTTATAATTGTTAAGACAAACAAACATACAAACCAACAAACATATGTTTTCATACACCTTTATTTCTTTAGAATGTCGAATCAGTGATCAATTGAAAAATTATTATGAAAAAGTTTGCTCAATTAATCTGCCACACACGCTTTGTACCAACAAACACTACAGTGGCTTATGGCTATATATGATTAATCTTTGAAAACACTACGCGGTACATAACGGGTGATTTTTTTGAGGTTAGGATTTTCATGCATTAGTATTTGACAGATCACGTGGGATTTCAGACATGGTGTCAAAGAGAAAGATGCTCAGTATGCTTTGACATTTCATCATGAATAGACTTACTAACGAGCAACGCTTGCAAATCATTGAATTTTATTACCAAAATCAGTGTTCGGTTCGAAATGTGTTTCGCGCTTTACGTCCGATTTATGGTCTACATAATCGACCAAGTGAGCAAACAATTAATGCGATTGTGACCAAGTTTCGCACTCAGTTTACTTTATTGGACATTAAACCAACCACACGAATGCGTACAGTGCGTACAGAAGAGAATATTGCGTCTGTTTCTGAGAGTGTGGCTGAAGACCGTGAAATGTCGATTCGTCGCCGTTCGCAGCAATTGGGTTTGTGTTATTCGACCACATGGAAGATTTTACGCAAAGATCTTGGTGTAAAACCGTATAAAATACAGCTCGTGCAAGAACTGAAGCCGAACGATCTGCCACAACGTCGAATTTTCAGTGAATGGGCCCTAGAAAAGTTGGCAGAAAATCCGCTTTTTTATCGACAAATTTTGTTCAGCGATGAGGCTCATTTCTGGTTGAATGGCTACGTAAATAAGCAAAATTGCCGCATTTGGGGTGAAGAGCAACCAGAAGCCGTTCAAGAACTGCCCATGCATCCCGAAAAATGCACTGTTTGGTGTGGTTTGTACGCTGGTGGAATCATTGGACCGTATTTTTTCAAAGATGCTGTTGGACGCAACGTTACGGTGAATGGCGATCGCTATCGTTCGATGCTAACAAACTTTTTGTTGCCAAAAATGGAAGAACTGAACTTGGTTGACATGTGGTTTCAACAAGATGGCGCTACATGCCACACAGCTCGCGATTCTATGGCCATTTTGAGGGAAAACTTCGGAGAACAATTCATCTCAAGAAATGGACCCGTAAGTTGGCCACCAAGATCATGCGATTTAACGCCTTTAGACTATTTTTTGTGGGGCTACGTCAAGTCTAAAGTCTACAGAAATAAGCCAGCAACTATTCCAGCTTTGGAAGACAACATTTCCGAAGAAATTCGGGCTATTCCGGCCGAAATGCTCGAAAAAGTTGCCCAAAATTGGACTTTCCGAATGGACCACCTAAGACGCAGCCGCGGTCAACATTTAAATGAAATTATCTTCAAAAAGTAAATGTCATGAACCAATCTAACGTTTCAAATAAAGAACCGATGAGATTTTGCAAATTTTGCAAAATTTGCGTTTTTTTTTTTAAAAAAGTTATCAAGCTCTTAAAAAATCACCCTTTACATACATACATACAATACAAATGGTTGAGCATTCAAATGAATTACGTTTAAATGTATTCAACAGCACATTCTGGTTGATTTAATAATGATAAAAATAACATGGCAGATATTGCTTGCACAAATTGATATTTTATATTCTCTTTTATAAGCTATTTGTTTTTGATTTTATTTTTCAAATGATCGATATCATGCAGTTGTATGACGCATTTGTGATTTTGAAGCATTTAATGAAAGTCGGTTTACTGCAGTTAATAGCGTCAGTCAGTAGTAATTGCTTTAAAGTTTTTTTATAAAATTACGAAATTAAATATTTATTTTCAAAACATTGAGACCTACTAATATTGAAAGTATTTCCAATTTTTGATCAATACTACATGTTTGTAGCTAAAAATCAGCGTTACCATATTGTTAAAAATAAATTATAAGATAATAATAAATTTCAAGATGGGTAGTGTATTTATTTTATATAAATAAATTAGAATTTTTGTCCTCTTAAACGAACTTAAACTAGTTCGAACCAAGATTTTATCTAAATTCATTAAAATACATAACTCTACATTTCGCGATATCGTACTCTTAGATATCACAGTCTCGTTCTAACTAGTCCAAGTACTCATATTAGTTCTAATAAAAATCTTAAGGGTCACATCTAGTGTAATGGCCTAAAAAAAGGTGATTTTTGGGAATTTTTATTAAAAAAACTACTTTATCAATTATTTCAAAATTTTAAGAATATATTTATACATGTTTCAAGAATATACAGTGAAATTTTTGAAAAAAAAATTAAATATTTTTTAAGTTATAGTCGATCTCCAACGGCGCGAAAAAAAAGGTCCTTCACTGCTGCAGTGATTCCGGCCTTCTCCGTGGATGAAATGTAAAAAAAAAAATCTCCTTAAACTAGATAATATTGTCTGTACAATGAAAAAAAAAAATCAAAAATTGACAATATGTCGGCTTTTAAAAAAAATAGTCGAATTTTAAGCAAAATTTTGGTTGTTTTTGGCCTGCCAAAATTCGATTTTTTTATCAGATCAAAAATCGATAGATCATTGTACGGAGAACTATATAAAGAACATGTAAAAAAAAACTCGATAGTGATCGGATCATTTGTTTTTGACTAATCACTGCAGCAAATTCGGAAAATGATGTTTCTTAAAGATAAAATGATCGTATTCACTGTTACCGAGGGGCTGCTCTTTAAATTGCTATAACTCTAAAACTATTTGAGATATCGATTTGAAATTTTAATATGTTATTTTTAAAGGTGTAATCTACCGAAATATGAACAAAAAAAAATTAATTTTTTTTGAAATTTCACACTTGGTGTGCCTCTTAAGATCAGTCGTATTGAAATTTTTGGAGACTTTCCTTCTTTTTAAACATTTTAGTCTAACAAAAAGTGTTACTAGGAACTTGAAAAACATCCGAGCAAAACCTTTGTAACTGCTTTTATTGAATCTGCCCAATATGGAACGCATTTTATAGATATATAGAATAGAAATTATCAATTCAAAACAATTCTCTGCTTAATTTGTGCTCTAATTTTGTGAAATTGTCAAAATAATTTTTCTGTGGAGCTAATATGGCTGGTACTGTTAATAAAAGGACCTTACCCTTTTTTTCTCTTACTATCTGAGAACTTTTAAAAAGGCTTTTCCATTGCAATATCTGTTATTGGAGAGACATGAGTTTGTTGTTTTGGTTGAAAACACTAATTTCTCATTTGATGTTTTGAACTTTGGGAGAGCGGACACGATTATCGTGAACGTCGCAATTTCATTGAAGAAAAAGGGGGATAACAAAACACGACGATTTTGTTAATTATTCCAGACTAAATGACGAATTATTCCTTTCATTGAAAATTCTTCATAGTTTTAAATTAAGTACTAATTAAACAATTAGTTAATTATTTCATTGTACAGTAAATTGAGAAAAATTAGAGGTTGACTCCCTTAAGTTATCAGAATAAGAAGTGTACTTGATTGATATTAATGAACACTGGACCAATTTTACTACATATTTGAGCCTTTCTTTGTGAACTTCTCGAAAATATTGAATTTCCATCAATTTGCATGACCCTTTATGGATCTAAAATTATAAAAATGTTTTGAGAAAAGCTCAAATATTACAACAAATAAAATGGAAAGCTCCTTTTCTGGAAGTGAAAACACGAAAAATTACCACCCCAACATATTAGCAATAAAGGTGTCAGCAGTCAACAAAGCGCGCTGCAGCTCACTTGAATTCTATCTTGTCACCTGCACTTCTGAAAACGATGTTGACCACCGTGCGCACACTGCGCCCTGCGTCCTACCACATTCAACGCAATGATGTTCGCGCTCGGCGCTCACGTGTGGTTTAGCGACGCGGCAGCACGCTATTTGTGGCACTTGTGGCTTGTAAATGCGCTAATTCGCAAAAAACGTCCGGCCACAAAATTGTGCAAAATTGAAGCAGCCGCTATGCGGCATGCAACAGCTAATGCGCTTTGCACTTTCTTGCGTTTTTCTTCTATTTCTATTATTTATATATGTGCCTCTAACTGTATATAGGCCGCAACTTGCAGTTCGGTGGACATTCACTCGCCGCTGCTAGTATCTGTAGCCGGCAACTGACAGTATTTGCTTGACCGCCGCGCCGGCAATAGGGCGAGCTATAGAAGGGACGCAAAATTCGCTGAATAAAAAACTCAAACTGTCGGCTGATCGCTCATTAAATTCTCTGTGTCTGAGTGCGTGTGTGAAATAAACTGCAATAAACAGTAAATTGTGTTCGTGCACAACAACAGCAATTGCTAGGTACATGCGCAAAAAATATGCTAATTATTAAAAAAATATTTACAATGTGCAATTTAATTGCAAAAAAAAAAATAATAAAAAACAGCATAGAAACACACACCCATACACACGCGAATATACACAAGTTGCTGACGAAACTCGCTTATATTTGTTAATTATTGAATGAGCGCATTCACAAGCGCTACACACACACACACACACTCAGAAGTACTTGTGCCTGCATTAGCTTTATTGTGTGCCAACTTGTTTATCGCGACAGCGATCGTCAGCGTTGCCGCCGCTAGCTATTACCGGCTACACACAGGTGACATCATCATCGCCAATAGTAAACACACAGAGTCCACCAAAAACAAGAGCAGCCAACAAAAAGCCACACGAAACGCAAATCACAATAAACAAAGCGGTCACATTCAGTGAACTGACGACGCGTTGACCGACCGCGCAACCGACTATAGAAACCAACAAACTAAGTTTTAGCGAAAGGAAATACGCGCGCAACAACAGCAACAACACACATGCAATGCACGCAACGCGGCGCGGCAAGTGAGTTGGGGGTGTGAGATCGCGCGCTTAGACAAAAGCCAGCGCGCTCGCCTGCAATTGTGCGTGTGTGTGCGTGCGCGCGCGGTGAATGGTTCAAATGAAAAACTAATTATTTTCAGCGCATTCTCATTAATTAGCGTTGCAAAAGTAGAGCAAAGGCCGAAGCTGCGCTCAGATTGATGATAATTGAAAAAATGCGAAATTAAAAAGCGCAAAAAAATGCAGAAATTGAAGTGGAAAAAACAAGAAATAGCTATAACTGTAGAGTGTAGCTAAGGTTTCGCGTAGTTTCACAGCAATCAATTTTAAAAGTAATCTCCATACCCAAGTGTCATGCAAACGAAATAGCAAAGCAAATAGACAATAATAATGGCAACCGCTTAGAGCGTACACTTCATGAAGTGTGTTAGCAAAAAGCTTAAGAGCAGCAGTGACTAATCAGCCGGTTTTTAGAATGTTTATTTACTTAAGCTTAAATTTAGTTAATTATTTAAAGTGTCTGTTGCTTGTGTTGTACATATGTATATGTTGATACAACAAACCTTTGCATACGTAATAGAACAATTTGATTTCAGTTGTCAGTTAACTAAAAATACAACAAAGTGTTTAGATAATGCCTGCGACGTAAGCAAATAAGCGAGAAACACTAACACTGCTTTAGTGGCCATTATGAGTTTTTAGTTGAGAATTTTTTTTAGAAAAATTAATAAAAAATAATAATTTACTTTCGCAAAAAATTACAAACAGCACTGTCATAAGTGATTTTAAAAGATATTTAATTAAAATAAAGATTTTTGAAACAAGTGGCAACCCTATCTCATAGATATTTTCGACTAGAAGTTTAGTTAAAATCTTAATTTCATTACCCATATTTCAGTATTTTTTTAAGAAATATTTTCTGATTAAAAGAATTCAAACAGGTGGCAACCTTCCTAGATTTTTGTTTAAAAAAATTTAATATTACAGAAAACGGTTTAAAAAATTACAGAAATTGGTTTAACAATCATTCTGGTGGCGTTTAGTATGTATGAGAGCGTGACGAAATTTCGTTGCGTAACACATTTTCGTTGCAGTTGACGTTTTTTTTTTCAAGTTTATGTTCATGTTTCTTTTCGGGTTTAAGGTTAAGTGTTTATAAAACAAAAACTTTATGTTGACGCGAAAAATCTCTGTGTTAACATTTTTGGTATTGAGAAATTATCGGATTTATTTTCGAAATTTTCTACAATGATACCAAATTTTGCATCAAAACAGAATTATAACTATTTAAACATCAACAAAACAAAAAAAGCGATGTTGAATGTAATTCGAAAGAAAACTGTTGTAGTCGTTTAAGAATAAATACCAAAATAGCACTTAAACTTGAGTTCTCTATTAAACCAAAAAAACTTTCGAACATTGTATCTCGTAGCCAACAACATACAAGTAGTGTTTAGTAATTATTAAACACTAAAATGTTCAAAAAAATATCGTACTCCAAGAGTAAGATCAAATCTCGTTGCAAAAGATGTATTTGAGACAATTCAAAAGAAAAGTTTTTAATATATCTAAAAACAAACACGAAATCTTCACATAAACTCGTATTTTTCAACAGTGAGAATCAAATACAATTTGGTTGTATCGCTATAGACCTAGTTGAAATTTGTATTATAAGGAGCTGATTTATAAACCTCACATTTCTAAATGTAATATGAAAGAAACTCGAGTTTTGAAAGCAATAAACTCCAAATCTCTTGAAAAAAGTGCAGACAAGCCGGTTTCTGTTACTCCCAAAAACAGTCACTTCATTACAAAATCAAGTGAAATGTTTAAATCATTACAAAATATGAAAATTCCCAGGCTTGGCCAAACACGCTTAAGTCAACAACACTTTCCCTTCATTGCTTATACTCCATTAGTCACCCTGTATGCGTTATTGCCAAACCGAAAATGCCTGTTTAGAATATTTTTATAGAAATGTACTTGCACACAAACACACACAATCAACGAAACACACCGAAACTAGAACCATTAATTTTGCCATACAGTTTTGTACCACACCCGCAGCCCCCTCAACCGACTACAATTGTATATGTATGTATGTGTGTGTGTACGCGCGCGCTCAAAAAACCATTCAAATTTCACTCGCACTTCTATTTCCGTGGCGCGTTGTGAGCGCGCTGCCGCTGCGATGTGCTTCCACTTCGAACTTTTGCTGCTTTCCGCTCATTTTAGCACACCGCTAAAGCAACCAAATAGCCAACAACCATACCAAAATGTATAACATTTAGCTACAAACAAAAGGCAACAAAGAATGTTTAAAAGCACCAGAAAAACAACACAAAAAAAAAAGCAATAAATATTATTAATGTTGAGAGCGGCGAGTAGTCCGAAGCGGTGCGCGCACATATATAGCATTCAGTTTGACACAACGACTCTCCGTGACGTGCGAGCGTGCACGGGTGAGCTAACGAACGCGCGCGCTGCTGTTGGCGCACAAGAGCAAACGAAGCGCGAAAAGTTTTCAAAAATTCTATTTTTTCGGTACTTCGCCTACTCGGTGGTTTTCGAAAACAAATCGAGTGAAAAATTTTGTGATTTCTTACTCAGGCGCGTTATGTGAATTTGTACTGTACACAGCAGCGACGCGTTGTTGCGCGAGCACTGTTATGAAATCGGCTGCGTGCTATATACATATGTATGATTTGTGTGTGTGTGCCAAATACCAAAAACAATTGGAAAAAGTGCTTCTAACGCATATCCAAAATTTCGTTTTTTCGAAACCTAAAAAGCGCAGTGCGCCAACATTAGCAACGCTGCGTTGTGACATTTAGGGAAACAGTGCGCGTGACCAATATCTCAGGGGCCGTCGTCCACGACATAGTGAATATCCGTTGACGCCGTGCTCAGCCGCGCGCCGGTCGGTGCTACTTTGTTGAACATTCACTGGGGATCACTCAGTATTTTCATAGACCTACAGTCGAACAGAATGAGTCGACAGAATCTCGACCACCGAAACGAATAACAAGCACAAGCACATATAGCAACAGCTAACAACAGCAACAATAAGAAATAACAAACGAATTAGCGGAAATTTTGAAATACGCAATACGAATTTCAATTGATTGAGCAAACTTTTTCATACGCAACGAACTTTCATTTAAATTGAACCGATATACATAATCGTATATAGATATATAAAGATATTTTTGTTTTTGTTTTTCCTGCGTACGCGACCTTAGTCACCACAAAAACCACTGAAAATCACCGCAAAGTAAAATCTAAAAACCAAAAAAAAAAAGAAAAGAGAACGTGCGCGGTTAACCTAATTATCATAGTAGTGGTAGAGTACTGAGACATTTGTAAGCACAAGGCAGACACTTGAACACGGGCCGCCCAGAACTAAGTAGTCAATCAATAGTGATCGATGCGCGATCGTGTTGAGTAAGGGACAACAAGTGCAATAGCAAAACTAACGAAGTGAATTGGAAATAACATGCCAAATTATCGTCAGAAGAACAAGAGGAACAAGAATAAGAATCGACAGAAGAATCAACAACAACAACAACAACAAAATAAGAACCAAAACCAGCAACAACCAGAAATACAACAAACCCATCAAAACCGGCAGCCGAACGACAATAAAGACAATCAAAGTCAGGGTCACAGCAGACGTGAGCAATCTAATCAGCAGCAGCAACGGCAACAACACCCAAAAACACCACCGAAATCACCAAAATCCCCCACACCAACTGCCACCCAACACACACCGCCGGCAGACGAGCCGCGCACAGCTACTTCACCACAGCAGCAGCAGCCGGCGAGCTCAGAAGATGCGCGAGAAGTGGACTCTAACGTCCCTGCTGCTGCGCTCAATCAGTGTCATAATTTAAATTCGAACGAACCCACAACCAGAGACAGTCACCAAACGTTCACAACTGCAGTTGAACGCGAAGAGTGCAATCGTGTGGAAGATGCAGACGCACAACTTTCGAAATTAGACAATACGGAAGCGGCGACACACAGTGACACAGCATACCTAAACTCGGCGACAGTGGTGGGTGTAGAGCGCGACGCGGTGTACAGGTCCACGATGGGCAATAAAGATTCGAAAACATACATCACAAGCAGCAATGACGTAGCAACGACAGCGCGCACCGAAACGGTGACAACTTCGACTGATTTGTGCGGCATTAGTAGACCAGATCGCACCATAGCCGGTGCCAGAGAGTTGGACGAGCTGCATACGGTAATGCCGAAAACGCAAATGGCAAAGGTGATTGTGCACAGAATAGTGCGTGAGACGTCAACGGAGGGGGGAGACAATGAGCAGCGTCGCAATGGAGACATTGACAAGGTCGAACAAGTGGTGAATGTTGGTGCGAGCATGACAAGTGGGACGACGGGTGAGTCTAAAGTGGAAGTGATGAATGAACCAAAAATACAAGCGACGTCGAGTGATGGGCAAATTGAAGAGTCCGAGCTGCATGAGCAGTTACAAAGTACTGTGAAGGAGGGGAATGAAGTGGGTTCTAAAGTGATTGTGCACAAGATCGAGCAGGAGCCGGGAGAAGAGCCAAAAGCAGAGCTCACAAAAGTGGAGCCGAAAGTTATCGTCCATGAAATTAAACAAGTGGAAGATGATTTAACAGTTAGTCAGGAATCAGAAGCTTTAACCGCACAAACAACTGACCAGACATCGCAAATAAATGCAAATGTGATCGTGCATAAGATCGCACAGTCAACGGACGGTAATGCAGTTGCTAGCAGAATACAAGACAATGGAGCCGAGAAGCCGACAGTGTCACCACCAACAAATGCGGCTTGCGTTAGCCCCACAGGTATGCCAGAGCAAAATGATGATGCTAAAGTCATAATACATCACATACAACTTGAATCTACATCACCTATTAACTATCGCGTCGATTCGCCGGATACTGACAGTCCTACAACGCAGTTGTGTCGAAGCAAACGACAACAATTGCTCAATAAAAGTATCGTACAAATACAGGAGCTCAGCGATGAAAGCTCCAGCGAGTACAATGACAATCCGCCTGTGATAAGCGAAGCCGAGTCGGAGACCGAGTCCATGGCTGGCGCTTGCGCTTTAGACTATGCACAAGCTGTGCGCACACTCTCGCCGGATAGCGATGACAACTTCGAGATTCTCCGCAAACCACCAACCATTCCAAGTCAGGAGCAGCAAGATCTGAAACAGCGACGAGCACAAAAACGCGTCGCACTCGAGACACATTTCCTGCCACAACTGCTGAGTCCACGTTACCTGGACAGCATCATCGAGGAGAATAGCGACATGAGCGATGCGCGCAGCGATTGTTCCGAGAACCCACTAATGACAACACAATCCGGCGACGATCTGCACGATGCATCCGCTTCGAAAGTGCGTAAGGCCAATGAAGTATTCCCGCGCAGCAATTTGGATTTTACGCGACGACATGCGAAAAAACCGCTTGGCGCTTTGCCAAAAAAACCATTACCCATACGCGAAGAGCCTGTTGCCATGGTAGTGGCGGCCAAATTGATCGATAACGCACTAACGCCCGCACAGGAATGTTGTACGCGTTTGTCCAGCGAGCACACGCCCGAATCGGAAGCAGCTGAAGTGATCTATTTGAGTAGTTCGGCATCGAGTAGCCTGTCCGATTTGATGGAGCTCGATACGGAGGGTGACGGCGATGACGAGTGCGGCAACAGCAGTCGCTCAACGATCGATTTGGACACGGACGCCAGGGAAATCATCACAAGACCGGACAGCGAAGAGTGTGCGACGACGGCAAGTGATAGTCGCGAGAGTACACCTGTTAATCAGGCATCAACAAGCCTGTCAGAAAATAATGAAACGCAAAAATTTCATGCAAATAACAATAACAATGAGAGTGGTAGTGTAGAACAAATAACGGCAACAGCAGCAGCAGCCGCTGTTAATGGCACAAATATTGACACAGCCAAGATCACTAATCCCATTGAGCAAAGAATATTTGAGAATTTAAAAAGTTTGCAATTGCTGGCGGAGCCGAGTGGTGAGCGCACACTCTCCAACGGCAGTGGCGAAATAAAAACAAGCACAACAACAAGAGTAAGTAAGCGCACAACAACAACGATCAGCGAGACGGAGAGGAGTTCAGAGACAACAACGGAGAGGTGTGAATATTTGCGCAGCTCGAACAGCAGCGCCAACGGCAGCGGCAGCAGCAGTCTCACTAGCAGCACTGATGCTAAGTATCCGCCAGCCATAATTGCGACTAGTGATAGTTTAAACGTTGACCCAGCAGTGCTGCTTGAAAATATTGAATTAGAAATGAATAGCGTGCGCGATATATTAAACTCGCATACAATCGAGACAACGGAGACAACGGCGACAACGTGCGGGAATCAGCATGTCTCCGATACGCGTACTACGTGTGAATTGAAAAATATTGATAATTTTAATAGTGCTAAGAATAGTTCGCTCTCTCCACCACCAATACCACCACCACCCACCAGTGCTAGTGCTAGTGATTTTCATAGTGATTTTACAGGTTTTCAAACACAGCCCATACAACCACCGCCCGTACCCGCGCGCGCCACACAGGACACAGGCACACTCAATTCCGCCTCGACACTTACAACAACAACAGAACAAAAGTGCGCACAATCAGAAACAACAAATACACTCTCCCCCAACACCCATAACGCTTTGACCTCACTATCCTTGTTGGCGCGTCAAGAGTCCGCCGAGTCCCATTGCTCCGACAGCACCCAACACAGTCAATGCACAGCCATCAATGTTGGCTCGCGCCCCTCTACCGATCATGAATTGACGCCACCACTGACAGCAACCTCACCCATTTCAGATGCGTCGCAGCAACAGCAACAACGTCAGCACACTACCGAATGGAAATATGGCGAAACTAGTGAAAGCGACGCCAACTCATGCGATTTAGAATTGCCGAACGCACAACAAAAGGATGCCTCAATTAAAAAGTTACGTCTCTTATGCACCGAAACATTGGCCTCCATGCCGTATGGCGAGCAGGTGCTGGTAGAGCTGGCCACAGTAGCACAGAATATAGGTGAATTGCAAGCGAAGCCGCCAACACAGGTACAACCGGAGAAGATTTCACCGTTGTCACAAGGAAAGACAGGCGAACCGAACATGCCATACCCGTTACCCCAATTACCGCACATAAGCGAATTGCAATTGTCGATCGCTGACGAACGCAGTGCGCCCACCACACACAGTGAACCGAAGCGCGGCGCACAGGTGTCACATACGCCTACAACCCACATTGTGCCGATCACGCAACTCGGCGATCCAGTAGGCGCACCGCGTGATCTCACTGCCGCCTCTGCGAAATTATTGCACTCGCCGCCACCACCACCAGTTCCCGCGCCACCCGCACGCTACAGCGATGCGCCTTGGTTGGGCTTGCCAACCGCCGCCGATCCCAATGTGCTGGTATGTTTATCGCCCGCGCAACAGCAGCAATTGACAGGCAACAACACGCAATCCGCGTCTCAGACTGGTGGCGCCCAACAAACTACGCCACAGCCCGATCAGCTTTTGGATGCACATCAAAAATTTCTGGAGCGACGTGGCTATCACGAATACACCGACGAACAGGTGAAATCACTCAATGCCGAAATGCAGCAGGAGGAGCAACAGATATTGAAGACGGCGGCGTATATGAAGAAATTACGTAAAAGCCTCACACCTCCACCGCCGCCCGTGCCGCCACCACCAGTGCCAGCGAAGAATGCCGAAACGGCGGCGAAGGCACAAAATCAAGCAAGAACAGCCGCCGCCGCGTCCACTTCGTATGTGAGCAGCGGTCACAGCCAACGCGTTTATGACGTAATACAAGATAGAAATGCTAATGAGCAAATCGCAGGCACTTTTGCGAATGGAGAACAACAACAGCAGCAGCATCAAGCGAACCAGTCCGAACAAAAGCGCTTGCTAACGCTAATACAGCAGCACGCTGACGCGCCAGCTGATGCTTTTGCTGTTTCGGTAGATGGCTCATCATCAGCAACATCTTCGGCACACCAACAGACATCATCACTTGAAAATAACTCAAGGCAAACGAGTGCCGCCGCCGTCGCTGCTGCTACAGCTGCTGCACAGGGTGGCGCGCCGACATTCGCAGGAAAACAGACAACCGATACACGCCAGTATTCAAACGCAAACGCGTCCGAATCAACCAGCATTAGTAGAGTGTCCGACTTGTACGCCGCTAATAATTACACAAAGAATAGTTTCCCAACAACAACAACAGCGTCAACGTCCTCAGTCAATATGCAGGGTGTCGAAAGTGAATTGGCCAAAATGTTTCCATCGATGGGTTCCAGCGATATATTCGACAGCAATCGTAAACGCTTCTCGAACATAGAATCCTCCACGACAGCGAAGGATGGCACCTATTGCGCACAGCTGCAGAGTACACTGCCCAAGCGATACTCCAATATCGAGACGCACTCGTATGAGGCGAAGAAACGCATGGAGAATGGACAAGTCATCTACGACTATAGCAATTCACGCCATGAGCGTCAATCGGACGGTGACAAATCCTTGGAGAATGCATCGACGCCTTCACTGCTGCACTTCCCCGTACGAGAGCCGTCCAAAGAGTCACTGCAGTACCCCGTGGCTGGTGATGGCGTGTCAAATAGAAGCGGAAATAGTGAAATTATGTCAGCAATAAAATTAAACACAACAGAAAATGCAAAAACAACCACGCAAGAAACTAAGCTAGAAACAAAAGAACAAAGCAACGGCATAAACATGACAAATTTCGCGCACCCTGGCGCCACCTCAACCGCCACCGCCACTTCTACCACAGCTACGCCACAGCACAATCCCACCGATCGTACGTTTGGCACAGCGGCAACAACAGCAACAACGGAGACCACAATAAAAGAAGAACACATTAAAAATAGCCAAGAGTTTGGTAGTGGCACGGCACAGCCGCAAGCCTCAAGTGGTGGTGGCGTTAGCGGCAGTGCTTATGAAGAATTTAGGCAACGTGCCAAGGCAGCAGCATTCGGTGGCGAGACGCCAGCCACCGCACCACCGCTCGGCGAAAGCAATAGTAAGCATTCCGCTTTCAATTTCCAACATGACAAACTGTTCAAGGACTTTGATGCGCTGTCGCAACAATTACACATGGAACTCGAGGAGGGTAAGGCGCAACGGCAGCAACGCGAGAAGTCCGCATCACTGTTCGATCTCAATCGTACGCAGTGGAATTTCAAGGACCATTTCGATGAGTTGAAGCAACAACGGCATGAGCATATGCAAGAGTTGGAGCGTGAAATTGAGCGTTCGATGCGTTCGCGTCAATTGAAGGGGTGGGCTAATGGTGGTGCGCCGAACACAGCGAATGCAACGCCTGCTGGACGTACCTATGAAATACCAATACAAATTGAGCAAAATAACGGTAATTACAGCAATGGTTATGCGCGCAAAGCGGATAGGAGCTCAGCGCCCCGAGAGCTGACACAGCCGCGGTCCTACAATATACCGATTGTGTTGGAAAATGGCGATGCGCCAGCAGTGCCACCACCACCAACTGCAGATTATGACACAGTGGACGATGCATCACGTTTCAGACGCGCTGAGTCGATGTTTAATCTTTCCAACGACACGCGACGCACGCAAACACAATCACAGCAAACATATGCCACTTATGAACGTCCAAAGTCAGCCGCTGCAGATGATTGGGCACGTTATGCAAGCGATTTTGGCTCCTCCGAAAATATTACACGTCCTTTCGCACGTGAAGTGGAGATTTGCTATCAGCGTCAGCGACCACGCACCATACGCGCGCCACGTCTTTCCGCCTCCACCAACGATCTCTCGTCGTACACGCATAGTTATGATAATTATAACGCTTACAATGCGCGTCGCACGCAAGCTCCCATGTTACAACCTGTGTCACAACAGCAGCGACCACATCACGGCAGTTGCTACTCAGTGCTTGAGCGTAACCCTAACCCCACTTATATTAGCACAACAACGCGACGCGGCGTATCGCCAGCACCAGTATCGCCTAATCCACAAGCTGCTGCTGCACAGGAGCCGCTCTACAGTCCACATGCGCCTGAGCGACAGCGCCGCGCTTCTTTACCGCGTGAAATACAGGAGCAGCAGCTCAAGTATATCAGCAGCAAGGAGGAGGAGCTGCGCATGGAATTTGAGCGTTTGCAAAATGAAAGACGTCGTCTCATGGATGAGTTAAATACGCCAACAACGCCAACACTGCAAATGCCACAGCATCCAATGCGTGACATATACCGACCAGTACCGAAGTTGCCCACACTCACCGAGGATGAGGTGTTCCGGCAGCAAATGGCCGAAGAGTGGCTGAGCAAGGTGGCGGAACGCGAAGAGCGTCGTCTTCATAAAATAATCAAAATCTCTAAGGTGAATGAGACGCAGCAAGGACAACAACCGCCTGTGCCGCCACATCCCAAAACCGACATTAGCGATGAGTTCCTCAAACGCGTGCAGGAACGACGCACCAAACTGGCTATGCCAGCCGACAGCGATTGGGAGAGTGGCGCGGAGTCACAGCCTGTGAAAGCAGGACACGCGAGCGAGAGTGATGCCGAGGTGCCGCCAGTGAAGGTGATCGAGGGCAAATCAGAGACGGATTTGAGACAGCTACCACGTCATTTGCGCGAATTCGCGCGCTTCTCAAATCATAATGAGGAGAAAATCGATGGTGGTCATCGGGTGGTGCATCAGGAGGAGGAGCGTCGCCAAGAGGCGAACGGTAATTCTATGAGTAGTGCTCTAAAGAAATCATCTGTGGTGAAAACTGTGAAGATTGCAAGACAACCGGAAATCGTAACAAACATTAGCCAACGTGTGGCGCCACCAGTCAGTGTGCAACAACAACAACAACATCAGAATACACAACAACAACAAGGGCATAGCCGTACAACAAGCGGCGGTGAAACGGGTGAGTGCATGCATAGTGTGAACGCCTTTCCTATCATACAAACTGTTCGTAAAACATTTGCTTCAGCTTCTAGTACTACTACTACCAACTCCTCCACCATAACCAAGTCCAACTCAAATTCCTCGAACGCTACCGATACAAGCGATAATACTACCACAACTACTGCTACTACTACCACTACCGCTACAAGCGACAATGTTGTTGCAACGGGTAATTCCATCGACTCAGTTGAATCCACTCCAACCTTACCCGCTATAATTGGTGCTGGTAGCTTTTTGGGTACTGCGATCGTAGTCGGCTTGTCGATTTGGAGCGCTTGGCATTAAACGAGAATTCGATCAGCAAATTAGCGAGTGTAGCGCGCGTGTTTTTTCTATTTTGTTTTTGTAGAATAGATAATATTTTCGTAGCAAAGAAATCGCAAAGAAAATGAAAGAAAAACATCAATAGCACAGTATAACGGCAAAACAGCAATGACCTTGCGAAATGTCGCCAGAGATTTGACGCGCGCCATAAATTTTTGTTATAGCTTCTTAAATTTGAAAGGGATATAATATTCAAAGAAAAACGATTTTGAATATTTTTTATCGCACTTTAGCATGATCAAAATATAATTTTAAATTTTTTTTTTAATATTTTTTCATATTTTTTTTTGAAGTACAAACATAAAAGCGAGATTTCAATAACAATTTTATCAATCATTTCTTAATGGCGTAGGCAAAGAAGAGGCTAAAGTCAACACTAGTTCATTAGAAAACCAAAAAAAATGAATTCAATATATATGTTTGTAGTCAATATAGTTTTACTTGTTCAAGCTTGTAGATAGCATTGAAAATGTTTAAATTTTGAAAACAGTTTTGAAAATATTATTTCAGAAATCTATTAGGTTTTCATCTAAATTGTGATTCGTTATTATTATTATTTCATACTAAAACGCTAAAGTATAATTCTGTGCTAAAATGAAATGAATGAAATACAAACGCCTAAAAGTATGCTTCAACTCTTTAAAAGTGTTAAAAAAAATAGTTTTTAATAAAAATTATTAAGCGTTTCAATTAAAATAATAATAAAAAAATTATATATAATTAAAAAATATAAAAAATTTCAAAAAATTAATAAAAAAATTAGAAAAATTTGTTGAAAAAATTCTAAAAATTAAATCAAGATTTAAAAAAATAATATCGAAAATCTGAAATTAATAAAAATTAATGTACATTAGTGATTTTAATTTTTACTAAATTTTCGTGATTTTCAAAAATATTAATTTTCAAACACTTTATTGAATATACATATTTATTGAATCAATGCTTTTCAGTTTGCATCTGCAATTATACTGTGCTATTTTTTTTATAAAATAAAACGAAAATACTTTGAAAAAAACTACACGACAACAACAACGCGTGCCAAGCCCACTTACGATACGCAGCTGTATAGTCTACATTTTCCAAAACGTGTCATCATCTAAACATACCAAAAACATAAAAAACAAAAATCACAAAGAGGCTAATCCATTTATCCATAATATAATAGATATTTTGGGAAAATCATACATTCAAGTACTTAAAACTATCATTCACAACTCTACTTTCTTCATAAACAAAAAAAAAAAACAAAAAAACAATCTGTCAGATCTGTGCTTTCTGTAGCTACATATTCACTATATATGTATATACCGTATGTGTATGTGCAACACCCCACCCACCTATTTTCCTATCTAGCCACCACTGTAACTACTCCATGCATCAAAAGCTCATCGGTAAAGTGAAACATAACTACATCTGTGGTACTTTGTAAATAATTGTGCGCCAAAATTTCGTCTACAAAATCAACTTCGACCACGAAACATCTACTTAACTGGGAATCCATTGTACATTCGCACTCGTACATATGTAGTTTTGTCTGTACTGTCAATTCACCAATTTAGTTAATTTGTTCATTAAAAAAAAATCCGTTAATGTTTCTCTTCAATTCGCTCGCCTTTAGTCGACGCTGATGAAACAGCGCCCTTTACAACAACTCCACCACCACCACAACCACCCCATTCACCATTCTTTAGCAAGCTACCAGTATCGCCCTCGTTTGACGAGATGTTCGCCACGTCACCGTTCAAGAGCCGAATTTATGATGAATTCGAAAGGTTTTGGCGTAGCTTTGACCATACCACATAGTGGCTACGCAACGGTCTACATGCATTGCAACAACATTTCGTGCGTGATTTGCAACTAGCAAGCCGAACCCTCTGTGAATGACACCCCGTATTGTGTAGCCTTACTTATTATGTCTTATATACACAAACACCTACTACTACTACCACTACTACTATTAACAACTACAATTACAATTACAACAAAAACAATTTTATTTAAATATTTTTTTTTTAATTGTTAATGAAAGTTTACTAAAATTTATTTTGTTTATTATTATTATTTTTATTTGAATTACTTCTATACGATATTATTCTCGAAAACGATATTAACGAAATTATAAAAAAAAATTAAAAATAATGTATTTGTAAAAAAACACAAAAATACTAATGAAATTAAAAGTTATGCATATGTTTATTGAAAAAAATTAAAAAACAAATAAACAACAATTACAGTTATGAAACCAACCCGCTTGTAAAATTAGTTCCATGGAAATTATGTATGTATGCTCTTATTTTTAATATAATATGTATGTAATAAATATTAATGCAGTTCTTTGTTGAATAAAAAAATACATATTTATTGTTTTAACCAACCAAAAAAAAAAAAAAAACGAAAAAATAATGCTGTTTGTTTTCTGTCTTTTGATTGATTTGTTTACCACATTTTACGTATGTACTATATATTATTATATATATTTTTTTTATTTTCTCTTCGCTGGCTGCTCCGCTTTTGCATGTTTATCTAGCGCGAAAATCTGGTATTTCACATATTCCTCTTTATGACGAGTGTCGAAGAAAATATATTTTTTTATAATTTATTTATTTGTTACTAATTTAATTTTTTAGCTCAAAAATTGATATTAGTGATTATCGAAAATATTTAAGAATTATAGGCTGATTTTTATGTGTCTATTCTTAATTTATAATATGTATTACGTATACTAAATTTTTTTCCAAATTATAATTTTTTTATGAATCTCGTATTAATTATTTATCTCTACCCCGAAATGTAGGCAACTGGCAAGTTGTGTCGAATTAATATAGAAAATATATAGCCTTCATTTGGGCGCTTGGTATAATATAGTTGATAGTTAACTTCTATTCGCCACTTCTCTGCTCGTTATGTTTAAGCTCTGATCTCTTGTCTGGAATTTACATTTGAAGACAACTAGAAAGTTTACATTTAATAAAAAGAAAGCTTTGGAAAGCTCGTTAAAATAGTATAACGGCTGGCTATTCTACCGCTATTTGATTATGCTGGTCTATTTAAATTTATACAAGTTGTTTGTTCGATTTATCTTTCTCTAAAGTTTGTCGGAAGTAGCACTTATTTGTAACTTTCTCTAAAAATAAGTCATACAGTTCTTCTGAAAACGTCGTAAACAAAAGAGAATAAAAATGGCAAAAGAAATCAGTAAGCTTTTACTTTTTATTCTCTTTCAGCGAATGCTAAGAAACGATATTTTGAAATTATAACGACACGATTTACATATTCCAATGAAATCACTTCGAATATTACTATATTTATGTATGTATTATGGCTGAACAGGTTGCTTAAAATTAAAATGGTGTATAAGGGTGGTTCATTACTTTTATTTTAGAAGACTCTTTTGGATATGGATACTTAGTTGCAGGCAGTAGTGGTTGTAAGAATATGTAAATTTCCGGAGGATTTAAATATGTTTTCAAAATTTAAAATTCTCAATTTATTTTTCAGAAAAACAACTTTCGCAAACCAAAATATCAAGTATATGAATATAAAAAAAAATGATTTTATTAGGTCTATAACTTTGCTTCCGCCGTTTTCCGATAGATGTCTCTAGGGTCAAGCACTGGTTGATTAAATCGATTTTTTATATCGATCTTGGATATTTGTGTCAACATTAACCCAAAAAAATATTGGTAGAGATCTGTTTGCATCCCAAACTTATTCTCTACTGAAAATGCCACTTTTTGAGCCGAATTCTCGACATTTGCTGGAAATTTTGATTTTCTTTTTTAATTCCAAGAAAAGTGACATCGACATTTGTAACCGCTTTTATACAAAAAAACATAAATTTACCAAAAAAACGGCGGAAGCAAAGTTGAATTTTTGCGATATTTATAAATTTTACGAAATTTTTCAATTTTACCAACCACCCTAATGTCTATGCATACCTCATAAATGGCAAAAGTCGCATGTGCTTAATAATTTTTTTCTTTGAAATACAAAACAAGAAACGGAAATTGCAACGAAGTGAGGCGAACAATTAGCGAATCCGCTACTTAACTTTCGACAGATGAAAAGCAAATGAAAAAGTCTTGCAAATGAAAAGAAAAATAGCAACGCGATTCTCTAGCGAAAAAATATGAAAAATAGTATAAAATCATGACGACTTGGGCGACGACTGCCACAACTGGCATGCAATTACCGTTAAAGCGCGACCCGACGCTCAAAGCACGCGAACAGCTCAACAAGCGTACGAGCAACTTAAATTGAAGATCAACTCAAGACTCGCAAAGCGCAACAGCAAAAGATGAGATGAGAACGAAAGAAAAAGAATTTTAAAAAATAAAATAGAATACAAAAGATAAGATAAAAGCGCACATGAAAAGGAAGTTTCAATTAGGTCGTCCAACAGATCAGCGGCTTTTGTGGCACTTCTGGCACGCTAATTGGTTTGATGGGCGGACTAGCGGTCAGAACGTTGAACCACAAATTCAATAATTATAAGCGGCATGGCGAAATAAATAAACACAACTTTACAATCAAACACATACAGACATACCGCTATATCTCCTTAACGATTTAAGCGAAATCGACGCAAAATTCGAAATATAAAATTGAAAAAAAAAAAAATTAAATTTTAGTATGTAGGTCGTTTAACGATGGTAAATAACACGAAATCAAAATTCTTGCTCATCAAAATTAAACGCATGTAATACGCTCGCCCCCCCATTCACATAGACTCCCAAGCTGCTGCTGTACACTTTCAAGAAATCTGGAGAAATCAAAATTTTAAACCGAATCACCGATTATCGGCACAAAATTCCGCACATCCTTCCAAACATTCGTTTAAGTGGCTGTCAGTTGATTTTGTCAATGGTCAAGTTTCTTATGAACTTTACCCTCTTCTCTCTTTCTCTCTTTTTTTGTTTCTTTTCTTCTTCTTAATTGTTTCTTCAACAAAACGACTACTCTAGCAGTCACGCGTCGCAGCCATATTTCCACTGCCACGTCAAGTTCACGCAGCAGCTACGAAACGCACGCCAAACTGCAGCAAAGAAGCATTTTAAGCGGCGGTGATGTTGGTGCTTTTGGTGGTATTGTGAGTGGTGGTCATCAACAACAGCAACCGCATTCACAACTCAGGCACCACAATCACCATCAGCCGCACCAGCAACATCAGCATCACCACCACCACCACCAGCACAGTCACAGCCACAGCCACAAAGCGAGCAGCAGCAGCAGCCGTCCGCCAGCACCACATGTGCGCACCTGCAAGAAGACACGCTTCCTGCTGGAGCCGAATCGGCGCAGTTGGTCCGAAAGCGATCTGCTCAAGGAGATCGATAACGAACTGAAACTGGCGAAGGGTTTCCTCTATGCAAATGGTGGGTGAGTCAGTTAGTTGGGTGAATATGTGTGTGCTCCAGTTAGTCCATGTATGCATGGCACCCCCACTCCCCGAGCATTTTGGAAATTTGTTTACTTAGTTATGAATTCCTAAACTATTCTTGAGTTGTAGTTGATGTCTGTCAATGCATGCGTCTACAAATCGATATTAAAAAAAATCGAATTCGAAAATTGTTGAATTTGAAAACCGAAAAAGTATTTAAAAATTTCCATAATTTTTTTTAATTAAAAAAAGTTGTATTCGAAAATATCCTACGTAAAAGAAAATCGATTTTTTTCATTTATGAAATTTTTCGAAATTTGAAACGCCGAATTTTTCAAAATTCTGTTATTATTTCCTTATTGTTCTTGCATGAATTATGTTATCTATTTTATAAAGAATGTCAATAATGATTTTTAAAAAGTATGTTCCGAAAATTAGTGTTTAAAAATATTTTCAAAACATAGTTAAAATAAGGAGTTTTGCTAACTTGGTCTTTTCAGAAAGGTTATATATCTGAGATTGAAATTTTGAGATATTAAAAAGATCTGTAGGCAAAATTTTATCTCTCTCTGGCCTCAGTACATGAAACATGATTAAAAAAAACTGCTTTGAGCCCATCTCAAAAGCTAAACCTTGACTTCCAGCAAACTTCTCTCAAAAGTGTTGTCCTTGCGCTCACGACATTTACAATAAAAAAACACCGCTTTTGAAAGAACGAACTCTGCGATACTATGCATAGTTACGAAACCAAGAAGTAGTATCTGAGTGTCCTTCCCAGATATCTGAACCTTATTTTTCCTGAGATGAACTCTCTTACATAGAGAAAGGGATCTATTTAAGAAACTAGCATTGTCAAAGTACTATGTTCTCAACCTAATAATATTATAAAGTGCAATTCAACATGATTAGGGAACATATTAGTGTGTGTGATAGAGTTCGGTAGACTACAAGAAGTAACAATAATGAGATCTCTGGAACTTCCTATAAAGGAAGCCATACGATATATTTTATATCTATAAAAACTTATGTTTTCTGGAAATATATTTAGATCTTATATGCGAGGAATCTGAAGCAAATAGGTGTTAGAACTCTCTTTACACTAAACATTACTAAACAGAACACTAAGTTCTATACTAATTGAGACACCAGAAAATCATTATGTGTCAAGTGCCTCGCTATTGACTGCTCAAATTCATGGGAACACACTGCACTCGGTGATTATTATCCACTTATTTACATGTTTAAAATTTAAATGACTTCTAATGACGGAGAACATGTTTCACACATAATTACGTTGTCCATTATCCAGATGCTTGTATTTCGAAATGCAAACTATTTCCGTGAGACAGCTTGTTAACTTAATATTTGTGCCATTAGAATCCACTTTTAGACCAGACAACACAATGCAGTGAACAACTTGTTGAAATTTTGTATTTGAACTAACGAAATGTCAAATAGAGACATTCGAAACATACACAAATTGTCAACAAGCAAGTGTGTACACACACATTAACACATTTGGATTTTTAAGTTAAATTTACATATCTATCAGTCGGTCGTGACATGACACACCGCGCCAAGGTGACAATGCGACATCGGGCGAATGAAAGTGAGAATGAGCGTTTTGTTGAAAAGTTTTCGAACGCCTCGCTAAATATGATCGATAGACCCGCTGAGCCGATGGATGAGGAGGGTGTGTGAATGAAAATTATTTAGAAACATTTAATGAGTGCGTGCGTACGATATTTAGTATGTTGAACAAAGTGTGTCTCTGGGTTAGCAAAGCAATTGCCTAACCTCACCTAATATTCAGACGCTTGCAGAGGTAACAGCTGCTGTCACAGTTGACGTAGACGTCGACGTGTGGCAGCGAATCAAACGCTGAGTGTTTCATACATCCGTAGCTCTCCCAAAAATAGTTTGCTAGGAGATTCTGCGCATAATCGATTTGAAAATTTTGAAAAAAAAAGTCGTGCGATCACACACCTGATGATTATTACACGGCGCATATTCGATTTTTACATACTTTTATATAATATATTCCACTAATTTTCACAAAAATTTTGAGTAGTTTAGAAGCTTTGAAAAATTTCCGAACATCGAATTGAGTTTATTTTGAGATTTTGTAAAAAAAATTGAAAGCTTTTTTGCGCTTTCGATCTCACTATATACTATATATTTTCTAAAGCATTTATATACCAGAATTTAGTATATAATTTATTTTTCGAATAGGCATTCGAATATGTACATTGACTTTTGTATAGTTGTATATGTATATACAATAGAAAAGCTCTAAATAATGTCTCAAAAATAATGAATTTGCACTGTGCTGCCTTGACAAGCAAATTGAGATTTAAATTTCGTATTTATTTGGTACGAGATCCTCAAAAATATATTGGAGATGTATTTCGAAATCGTTAAAAGTACGCTTTAGTTTAAAAAAAGGCTTTTGAACTCCAGTGCTCTCTAAGAAGTAACAAAGTCTACCGAGAAGTGACCGTTTCTTAGAAAATATTTTCGAACAGATCCTGAAAATGGAGATCCGATAACGTACAAAGAATATTTCGTATGCATTAAAACAATCGCAGCCAACTTTACTCAAATTTTTCAAATTCATATTGGGACTGAAAAGCATTTCGATTTTTAATAAAAAATTCGCTTCTATAATTTTTATTTAAAAAAATACCTCGACTTTTTAGTTTCTTAATTTTTATTTTCCATTTCAAAAATTTCGCTAAATATTTTTTATTTTCATCCCACTGTACGCACTTCTAAACTGCCTGCTGTCCACCAAACATTGCAGCGCGCTCGCCATACACATTATTGTTTACGAAAGTTCTCCAATACTTTTTCTTAAGCTCATTTTATTCATAAAAAACTCTTCTATGCTACAATATATTCCACTTTGCCGCCGCTTTTTCGAAAATACAAAATAAACAACCATACAGTTTTAGACTATAACTGTAAGCAGCGAATGCGAGCCAAAACCAGCCGATCGGCTAATACGCGGTCCATTCGTATTTCAGAATCTTCAACTCGTCCAATTACACGAACAGCACGATTCGAATATGCTTTTCGAAAGTAAAAAATAAAATCAAAATAAATTGAAAATTTCGTGCAAGTTGAGCGGCGGACGCAAAGGCGTACACACAACCCACCAAAAAGCGCGTTCGTTTTGTATTCCAACGGTTTTGAAATTTTTTATTTGAAAATAATTTTATTTGCCGTTTTTTTTTTTGTAAAGACGCGTCAACGAAATGGGACAGGGTTAGTTGGTTGTAGAGAGTAAAAAAAAAATTAAATGATATTCAGTGTGTTTTGAAGTGTCTCAAATAAAAAAAAAGAAATTGTGAAAATTTTCATATTTTCAAATTAGTGAGTGCAATAATAAAATAAAAAATTTTCGCTAACGCTAAGTTGTTAGTGATGTAATTAATGTTCTTTTTTTGTCTGTCAAGTGTAATTAAAAGCTAGCGAAAATTAAAAATTCCAATTAAAGTGTCACATAAGTCACACACATGCTGGCTAGTTAAATAGCAGCATAGCTGCCGTGTGTAGCATCATAAAAGCTCAGTTGTAAACAGCCCGCTACAGTTTTTCCATTAACTTGCAGAGCCAGCAACGAAGGGCAGCATGTTCGTACCGAAATTCAAAGCGACCGCACCAAGTGGCTCAGGTAATCAAAGCGTTGCAAAAGTGGTCCCGCATCTACCTTTTTCTGCGTTCATCAACATCACCATGATCATCCAGCATCATCTACATCCAACATTGTCTTCATCCAGCAATTCAACGGGCGCATCAACGGCTCGAAAATCTTTCGCGCTTAGAATTTTGTCTCGTAGCATTGCAAATCTTCACGTGTATTTTATGAGTTCAACTGCCCCAATTCCGTCTAGTGTCACCATTTGAACAGCGCGCATATCTCCAAATCACGATCTTTTGCGCTTTCACACGCATTCCTTTGCGCGCTCCAAGCAATTACTCTGCGCTTGACCAATCAGTTCTCAGTTGAGTCATCATCATGATTGTTATTTTTCGCTGATTGCTTAATTTTGTATTGTTGTTACTATTATCTGAAGTTAGTCAAAGCATTCACACGCTGCTAACTAAGTGGACCTGCTCCACACCCACCCACTATACTCGCCGAGTCATATGTTCGCTCTATAAGTAATTTGTACTCCCCTGTTGTTGTGTCTCAAATTATTTTTTCCAGTTTGATTTTTGTTTTATTGTGCACTATAGCAGTCGTACGTCTATTTGTTGGAAATTTATTACCGTTTATTTTTAGCGTTTTTCTAATTAATCGCATTTGTAAGCGTTCAGAGCGCTTTTGTGGTTTTTATGTGTGTTTTTGTTGTTATTTCCTCTGTGATTTCCATCACTCGCTTCTCTTTCTCGTATTCTAAGTGGTCATTTGTGTTTTTGAAAATTATTATGTATTTTAAATATTATCCAGTTCAATACGCAATGCAAATGGCGCAAGAGTCACGAGTTCATTGCGAAATTTACTATTTCGTCCATTATTAGCGCTTGGCAAATATTCCATTACAAAAATGTGTTCCGAGGCAAATAATTTTTTGAAGTTCCCGCATTTTTTTTCTTTTGCTTCTACTGCAACATCTATGCTGCCATCCGCTACGTTTATTAAATATAAACAAATTCTAAATTTATTGTATGACGCGCTGTTGATTTTTCCGTGGGCGTGTATAGCTCGAGCTGATACAGTGTGTTTGGTTTTTTACAAAAATAAAAAATCGTAAACGACTTAATTGATGTTTTTTTGTACTTTTTGATATTTGGTACTTAGTAAGAGTCGTTAGTAATACATACTTTTGAAGAACTCTAGTGTGTTTAGTGTTCAAACTCTGAAGGAACTCTGCATTCTTTCAAACTCTCCATACTTTCTGAAACGAAAGTAGTACGACAGACATCTAAATTATATTTTCGAAATATATTTATATGAAAATATGCCACGGCATAAATTGTCAGTATAGTGTACGTTACTACCACAGATCTCTTGGGTTCGAAATATGACAACTAACATCAAACACATTTGTAATAATGGACGACAGACCATACCAAACCTCCGAGCATATTTATGAGACGAAAACATTTCCATAAAGCCCATTAACTCTTCGAACTCTAGTAAAGACTTATAGAACTCTTCATTTGTCTGAGAATGTTATAATGTTTACAACAAAATGGAGAAAGTTGACTAAACTCTTGTAGATCTCTCCATTTGTCTGAGAATACAATAATGTTTACAAAAAAATCGGAGGAAGGTTGTTCCAGTTTGCATTAAAGATGTCGTATATTTAACCAATTTCGCAGAACTCTGAAAATCTGTCCAATTTGGATTGTTGATTCATATTTATTTTCTTGTTTTAGTGAAATTGTAAGGTTCCAACAGCCTCTTTCCTCTTTAATTTGTTTTTAAAATCTGCTTATAAATAAAAATGCTCTTAACCGCAAGCATCGCAACCATATATACCTCTACCGTCATCATTACAAAAGAAAACATTTAGTACGAAGCTCAACCTCAACCACAACAAGGTTGCATGCGTCAATATTTATTTTAACTTTGTTGCTTTTATTAATCTCCAACAAAAGGTGACATATTTTCACAATTAAAACCCACTGTGCACCATCCTGTCACCAGCGCCAACGCTACACATTGTCCAGCAGTTGCGGTTTTGGTGTGGTGGGCAAAACCAACATTTCTCTTGTATTTTTTCACAAATTTCTTCGCCTTAAATTTGTATTTTTTTAGCACTTCTTTTTGAAATTTTTTCACTTTTTTTCAAAACTGCCACCCGCTGGAAATGTACTGTCAGCAACTCATTGTTGGCCCGCTGTTGTATATGCCCCCTTTCATAAAAATAAATCTTTCAACCAATCCATCAGCGCATAATTTTGGTAGTCGACTAAATTTATCATGTTTTTTCGATTCCGTTTTTTCTTTGGGTTTTTTTTGTTTTTGTTTGTCTTGGCGTCAACATATTAAAGATTTTCGAGCAGTTTTACTGCTGCCACCGCTAAGCTTCCGAATGAATGCGTGGTGTGTCGCTGGTAATCGTATTTTTATTGGCAACGCCTGAATGGTGAATGAATGGTGTGTGGGTTGTTTATTCCATTTCTTGTTATTTTGTAAGGCAAGTTTGTGTGCGTGCAACAATAACATCAAATTATGTAGTCACTAATTTATGAACACATGTAAATGATTTATTTATTAGTCCATATCACACCTAATGTGTGATACTTACAGCTGTACATATGTATGTATTTTACGAGTAACACGCTCGGCGTGAGCGTTTTGGAGGCCCTTTCAATAATGCTTTCCAACATCTTCTGCTACAAGGCCATTGTCAGGAGTAAATGTGTGGGCGAAAATTTGATCACATTGTGTATAAAATATTTTAGTTTTTACTCAAGTTCACTGATGAGATATATCTATGTAGATGCACGTGTGTTCAAAAAATAACCGGAATTGTAAAATTAAAAGTTTTCACGGTTTGAGAGCGTCCAATTTTCGATTAAAAACAATACTGTAATAATGTCCCAGCCTCCATATTCGCCAGACATGGCCGAAAATAAAATAAAGACAACCTTAAAGGGACATCGTTTTATACGAATTATCGCTGAAAGAGCCAAAGGATATCCCAAAAATGGAGTTTGAGCAGTGTTTCGAGATGGGAATTTATTGAATGGAAATTTAAAGGCGACAAAAACGAAATATACCGTTGCGTTTTGGAAACGCCTCTTATATTTAGGTCGAACATTCATCTTAGGGTCAAATTTGACCCATTTCCAAACCGATTAAAATATTTTCAATTATTGTCTTAATATATTTTTAGTAAAAAAGGAGTCTCTCTGAAAAGCTTGACCAACGAATTTCTTCTGTGTTAATTAGTTCTCAGTCGATAGTCGATACAAAGCTAGTAGGATAATATTGAATATATTTGTATTTTATTTGAAAATATTGAGAACACTTTAAGATATAGAGGGATATGTTAGATCCAATAATGTATCTTCTTCTTAACCTTGAGTTCGTTGAAACGTTTAGTCCGATATTTTTTTTTCAAGAGAGTTGCAAAAGTATGTCAAACTAAGTGATATTTCTAAAGCTCTTCTAAAGCATTCGAGATATCAAAACTAAGCTCCATTTTATTTGTTGTTTCGAAAAATTTCGACTGCGGTAATTTGAAAGTTATCCCGTACTTACTTTTTTATGTTAGGATCTCTTGTTCTATAACCAACCTTCAATAGATTTAAAGATATAGCCGTATAGGTGTTGTTGCTTCACGTGTGTTCTAATATTTTAGCGAGTATTCTTTTGCCACTCGTTTATAAGATAACGGTACTATTATGAGATATACAAAAATTTGATATTAACGAAACAATAGACACCGTCTCTATAAGTAGAATACAAAGTGAAGATACAACAACAACAAAAATTCTCCATAATTAGGACCACCTACCTTAGTAGACCTACCACATAGACTTTACTGCGATTGAAAGCATAAAAAACAATGTTAATTGTAACCTATACCTTTTCCAATATATTGAGTTTGTTACAAAGATTTCTTATTTGCTCTTTTCGCCTTTTCTCTTTATAGTAAATTAATCGTTTTTCACTTACAACTTCATTATTACCAGAACAACACCTTAAGTATAGGTTATAATTAAATTTACTGTTCTTTTTAATTTCCAAATTAATGTATTCATTATATAATTACAACTCACGAACCTTGCTTACGCCCATCAATCAACTCTTTTATGCTACACTTGCTTATCTTCGGCGAATTTGGGTCATCGTAAACAACAAATCTCGGTGAGCGTTAGAAAATTTCTATTCGCACGAATCTATGCTACGGAAAATCGATTTAAAACGCCGCACCTTATTAAGGGCCCAAAAAAGAAAACAAAAACCACGGCATTAGTAGCATAAATAACATGAGATTCGCATAAAAAGCCGCAAAAGTGCGTTGAAATACCTGCCAGGCGACGAGCGCGTCAACTGCGGCTAAACGGATGAAGCGACTAATCCTAACGACCGCTTTATTCTCCAATAAATTTCTATTTACTTTTATAAGCATTTGTTTTTTTTTGTTATTTTTCTGCCCGTCGCGTTTCATTATGTCTCACTTATGTACTTTACGCTAAATTGTGTCCGTCGGCGCTTGCAGAAAAATCAATAATAGTTTTAGTGATTTTTTACGATGGGCCAACAAAGCTCATCAGTCCGCAGCTTGGTTGGCAGGCGGGCATTGAACGCGCCTCACAGCAGTGTGAGTGAGCGTGTATGTGTGTGCTAAAGCATAAAAATGTAGCGCAGCGTTATTGAGGCAGCGACTGGAGTTCTATTCAAGGCAGGTTGGCGCGCTCGTTAATTCAATACAACAACAGCCGGCGCTCCTTGTACGCGCCTAGTTTTGTTGTTGCACGCTGGAAATTTCACATTTGTTATTTTTGTTTTTTTGAAAAGTTCTTTTCATAGTTTATTTATATGTTCTTTATTTTGAAAAAAAAAAAATTATATACTTTTACTAGACGAAAAGACGAGTAATGCAAAAAAAGCTAAACAAAAGCTTGTTTCCGATTGATTTGCTTTGATTGACTGACTGCGGCTGCCGTACACCGCCTGCCGCTTTGCTATCAACAATACAGCGCAGCGCGCTCAACGCCTGAGCGGGCGCGCGGTGGCGCGGTTGCACAAACGGTCTTACCGGTATAGTGCGGCGCGGTTGAATGCCTTGGAGCGGTGGTCGCCGTCATTGTGAACTACTTGCTCACATTCGCTTGTATACTCGTGAGTGTGTGTGCGCGCAAGTCTTACTTTTGTGTACGCGCCCGCACATACCGGAAGCGCGTTCGATTGCTTGCTTCATGGCCCGCGGCGGTGGCGCGCAACGTTCAAACAACCACCGCAAGACTATATAAAGCGGCTAAGCGCGGCGCACAACAACAGTGTATCAAATATATTTTAAAGAACCAATAATTAGACAATATGCGAATATGGACTACAAATCGACAATAATAATGAGTTGTGTTTATTGTTGTTGCCATTAGTTTAATTGTTTGCAGTTCATTATTACGATTACGTATGCATGCAGGCATGTGTTTGCGCCACTGTAGGGTGCGTCAGGGAGTCACAAAAATGCTGTCAATGCTTAAATTGTGTGTTTGGGTACGCATATAGTGCGCACGGACGGACGGACGGTTGGACGGACGTGGACGCGCACGATTGACTGATGCTTGACTGATCAGGTATTTCGTTTTTTATTGTTTTCCATTTTTTTCCACATTTAAATGGCAAATCAAAAAAGAAATGGATTGAAATAAATTCCCGCACAACAACAACAGCAACAACAAGTCAGCAGTAAGAAGTATAAAAAACAGTACGCTTGATTTGCATTGTTCGCCCCTGACGCGCTAATTCACTCAGCCGCTTCAGTCAGTCAGTCAGTCACCGGTTGTCGCATTGCCATTTCGCTTTTGTAATTGATCGCCTTGTTCCTCAACTGGTACATGTAAGAGAGTTGTTGTCATTGCTGTTATTATTATTTCACTATTGTTGTTGTGAATTGTTGTTGTTGTTGCTGCACTCATTTAACGCCACTCGAACTGGGTGTGTGCTTGCGTCGCATTGGCATCCAGCACCGCGACAGCCTAGCCTGACCTACGCCCGTCCAACCATCGTCTGTCTGCGCGTCCGTTCTGCGTTCATCCGCACCTCCCTCCGGCCCTCCCACCGTTCGTTCAACCATTAAACCATAGTCTATTCAACAAGGTAGTGATTTTTGCAGTGCATTCATTCCGCCTGCGGTGGGCATTTAGCTGCCACAGCACAACACTACAGCAACAACAGTAGCAACAGCAGCAGCAGCAGCAGCCGCTGTCGCAACAACAACAATAGCGCTGTTATTTTTGCCTTCGCTTGCAAGCTTGTCAGCTTTTTGGAGTGTTTACTTATGCGATGTCACGCAACATTCAGTCGACTCCAAGCGCGCGCGGAGTCAGCCAGCAAAAACGCGAAACGTCGAGCAAATCTCTGAATTAAATATAATTTATAAAAAGTGTCGACAATTTGCAAGTGAAAACGTTAAGGCAGCCTTTTCACAAAGGTCCTTTGCGCATACAAAGGCGAAAGGATATTGCCGCTGCGCTAGCTGTCGGTGTAATCGAAGTTTGTTATTCCAAGTATGTTTTGCAGGCGTTTTTATGTCATCAATTAAGTGTTTTTGTTGTCGTTAAAAGTGTTTTGAAGGCGTACAAGTGATTTGAAAGTGTGCATAAACTATTTGAAGGGCTGGTGGATTTTTTCAAAACAAGTTTTGTGTTGAATTTTGATTTGTTGTGTGCTGATGATGTGGGTGACATTCAAATAGTTGTGCATGAGTGAATTGGAAATAAAGCAAAAATAAAACAAATTATTGGTAAAAAATAATAAAAAAAATTGTTGGTAAAAATAAAACAATATTGAATTAAGCTGATTGGTACTGTGTATTAAAAGAAAATCTTATTGGGAATGATATTGTACAAATTTATAAAAAAATTGAAATAGTGTTTTTATGTAATAAAATATCTGCGCAAATGATATTATTTTAAATAAATTGTTCAAGTTTTTTTTTATTCAAAGAACACTGTTTAAAATCTACCAAGGTATCCTTAAATAAGTTTGTTTGACTATATTCAAAATATTTTCAAAATTTTTTTGACTTCCTTTACTCGACTATTCCTTTATCTAACCTTTTTCGGCAATACTGTGCTTGAAGAAATCACTTTATCGCTGATATATTCACATTTTTCTGAATGTATAACTAAAGAAGTTAAGTTACTCCTGGAAAGTTCTTCGATAATTACTGTCTTGAGCCCTTTTTGCAATTTTGATTCCACTGAGCTTTCACTAGTGGAATGCAATAGATCTATTGTCAAGCATTTTGGTTTTGTATGGAACAAAATTCTGATTTTATTCAGTATTTTATACCCGTTATTCAACTGGTTCGACTTGCTGAAACTCTAAAATCTATATAGCCAAATATTCAATGAATACTTTACATACATGCTGAGCGGTTATACTCCAGCGTTCCCAGCAAGTTGTTCTAGGAAGTCATGATATTAAACAAATATCATTGTTCAATGTCTGGATAATGATTACATGATTCTCATATGAAAAAGCTTTTCAAAAACCCATCACAATTCCACAAATGAGAGAGTGTATTTCGGGTCTTAAGGATCTAAGCACAAAAGTATAAAATTACAATGAGACCTCTTTTAGACGGACACTCACCTTCGAGCGAGTTTTGTGCGCACAAGAGAAGTGTCCGCCTAGAGAGGATCATTTGTTCTAAAAATGTAACTTGGTGCATGAAAAAATGTCCGCTCAAGGGAGAAAAACCTGGAAGAGGTTTCGCTGTATTTCAAGTTTGTTGCTTTTTCTTTGGTAGATCGAATATTTTATTTTGGCATCACTTGATCCTTTGGGTTCTCTTTTGAAATAGTGTAATTTAGATATCGTAAACTGTATGATAAGAAGAATCAAAGATTCACTCATCAGTCGACCAGAGACAGAAGGGTAAAAATTAATGAAGTGAAATTATATCAGAGCTTCATCAATTAAAATTTTATACCACTCTCTAAATAATACAAATAATCATCGAAAGTATGGATAATGAGCGAAACTCTCGAAAAAGTCGTAAGATAGGAAGCACAGTAATATTATATTTAAATATTTAGCTCAATATGTCATTAGACATTCCAAGAAGTCTTATAATAGGGCAGTTAAGATATTATAAACTAATTAACCACTGATTGCGATCAATTTATATGGAGATTTAAATGAAGCAATTAATTAATTGTCTATTTAGGGTATAATTGGGTAATTATTACACAGTTTCTATGAAATTTTGAATATGAAATATCGTGGATATCTCTCTCCTAATTTCAAATATTCATCTTTAGCGCCACAAATCAATTCTCACTTAAAAAAATTAATTATATTCTGAATATGCGTAGAATATTATTCTACCAAAGTTACTTTGTAGTTGATTCTTTTTATATTTCCTCAAACTAAAATAAGAACTAAAAAAGTTCCCACATTTATTGATTGATCAAAATAACAAAAAAAAAAAAAAAAACAGAAACGATAAATAAAATGTACCATATCAAAGGCAAAGTGAATGAGTCAACGAGTGATGTGATGTTGATGAGAAATGAAGTGTCGCCACTTCCCTTGAGACATTTTTTTCAACGTTTTCTTGTAGCCAAGGAAGCAGCGGTGATGGTATTGGTGTTGCCACTGATGGCAGCCACCTTCGGCGCGTACGTTCACTTACAGGTGGCAGATAAATTAAAAGAAAAGCAAAAATCAACAACAACAAAAATACATTTATGAAGGCGTCGAAATTTTATTAGATTCACTGCCGTTAAATGGACATCTTCAAACACACACACACACATGTGTGATATAAATATCAGTGATTTTAGCGCTCGGTGCGTAGCTTTATAGGCAGGGGAAGCAAATAAATTAAAATAAAAAGTCAAAAACTACATTGCGTTCGCGAATGGCTTTGAGACTGTAAATGATGTTATACACCTCACTGTCTTTTTAATATTTTTTGTACTTTTTGCCGTTATTCCGCACGGTTCTTCTGATTCTGTTGTCTGCCCGTAATAGCGACGTGCGCCAAAATGGATGATTCATCGCCATTCGCCGTTGGCCACTACTAGTGGCCATCCACTTTTTTGACTACTTGCCAAATGTGATGCTTTCTCGTTGCATATATGTTGTTTTTGTTTTTGCATGATTGGTTACCCCTGTGTTGCACGCAAATACTGAATTACCCTATAAACAAAAGCGTGTCGAATGCAAAGTAGAAATGCCAAAAACCAAAAAAAAAACTTGCTTTATATTTATTTTTACTTTTTTTCAATGAATTTACTTTATTTCCGTTCGAAATCCCATGATATTGAAATTTGATTTTTTTTTGCGTTATTTGGTTGTTAATCATGATCGCTAGCGAGTGTTTTCTTTTTCGGACATACATAAATAACGCTTGAGAATTTCAGTTTGCTGCGAATTCCGTTCCCATCTGCGGGTGATCTCAATTTTGGCAGCATACCTTTACGCTTTACGTTTTACGTATGTAATTAAGTGTTTTTATAATCATTGAAGTGAGGGCACAAAGTAAGAATTCCAGTCTGCAAACGTCACTCGCCCGCCGATTTCGCTGCTGCTGCTATGCGCAAATTCATTCTTAGTTTCTTAGTTCAATATATCTTATATATAAACATATATGTACATATATATTTCGAACTAAAAATAGAATCTCCGTTTACGCTTTGCGTTAAATTTAGATTCGCACTGTTTATGAAAATAATTCATTTGAGATGATGCGATATTTCGTGTGAAAAAAGAGAACTAAAGTAATAAGCGTAGCAATACTTCAGCGTATTGAAATTGATAGCAATAATAGTATGACCTAACTTTCTAAAAATATTTACTTTGCGGTTTGAACGTTTCTTTGGATCCACTCTTGAATGTGAATCATAAAAATAGCTTTTCTTGTATTTCACAACTTGAGTAATCTTATAAAAAAAAACAGTTTTATAAACTTAATAAAGTTCAGTAAAGTTTCTCGAACAAAATTTTGTGAGAAGCCAATAACTCTGATCTTTTGAAGTACTTTGATTGAACTCCCGAATGAAGTGATGGGCACGTTCCTTTACCGTCTTCATGCTATTGACTATCACGCTCGATCGATTGTAAAAGATGCCAATAGTCATATCTACGAAACCGTAATAGACTCGGGCATTATATACCGTGAAAGACTGTCTTCTTGGCTACATTCCTCATATCATTTGAGGAATGTTTTCTTCCGCTACAGCAAAAACATCGAGTATTTGTCGATCCAATTTGTTCCGTCTTGAAAGATACAGCATTTTCGATTCTCAAAGTTACTTGGATGAGACGAAAACACATAATATGATTGGAAGTCTACTAAAACAAATATGTAGGGATACAACAAAAACTTTAATTGTTTGTAATGTGTTTATTCAGAAAATCCAAATGGTTCGACATTGTTTTCAAAGTATAGTCAGTTAACAAGGCTCACTTTCGATACATAATGTTTTTATACTCTCGCAACAAAAGTTGCTAAAGAGAGTATTATAGTTTTGTTCACATAACGGTTGTTTGTAACACCCAAAACTAAACGAGTTAGATATATGGTTATATATATCAAAGTGATCAGGGTGAAGAGTGGAGTTCAAATCCGAATGTCTGTCTGTCCGTCCGTCCGTCCGTCCGTCCGTCTGTGCAAGCTGTAACTTGAGTAAAAATTGAGATATCTTGATGAAACTTGGCACACTTATTTCTTGGCACCATAGGAAGGTTGCTTTCGAAAATGAGCAAAATCGGACCACTGACACGCCCACAAAATAGCGAAAACATAAAACACATAAAGTGCCATAACTAAACCATAAATAAAGCTATGGAAATAAAATTTGGTATAAAGGTATAAAAATTTGGTACTATGAAGGGGCATATTTGGATGTAATTTTTTTGGGCAAGTGGACGTGGCCCCGCCCCCTACTAAGTTTTTTGTACATATCTCGCAAACCGATAGAGCTATATAAACCAAACTTTCTGCAGTCGTTTTTTTAGCCACTTCCTAATGCAGTCCAAAAATGAAAGAAATCGGATTATAACCACGCCCACCTCCCATACAAAGGTTAGGTTGAAAATTACTAAAAGTGGAGTAACTCATTAACGAAAAACGTCAGAAACACTAAATTTCACATAAGAAATGGCAGATGAAAGCTGCACTCAGATTTTTTTCACAAAATGGAAAATGGGCGTGGCTAGTCCACTTATGGGTCAAAAACCATATCTCAGGAACTACCGATTTCAATGAAACTTGGTTTGTAATAGTTTTCTTACATCCCAATGATATATTGTGAAAATAGGCCAAATCGCTTCACAACCACGCCTACCAGAACCAGAACTTTGAAGACAATTACCAGAACTTTGAAGACAATTTGAATCGTTTACTTTACAATATATAAAGTAAGTACTAGTTAAGATATCGGTGCAGCACTTTGCACAAATACTTTGCTTATAGTATGGCAGCCCCATTCTAAAAATCACCGAAATCGGACCATAGGTTTTTAAGGCCCCTCGGTGCTTCTAACCTAATGTTATGGTTTCCAACTTTCAATGACTTTGTACAATATATATGACGAATATGTGGGTCAAATTGTGTATTATATAATACAAATAAAGTTAAATAAATAAATTGCGAGAGTATAAAATGTTCGGTTACACCCGAACTTAGCCCTTCCTTACTTGTTTTTTTTTTTTATTTTCAATGTTCCTTGGAACACACGAAATCACATCTTAGAATGGGACTCTACTGAAAATATGTAGGCATGAAAATCAGCAAGAAACAACTGCGGAGGCTTTCTATTAATCTCAAAAACTTTTTCCCACTTCTTTAAAATTTACTCAATACAGTTTCCGTACTTCGTATAATAAATTGTTAGCTATTACGATCTTGGCGTTGAACTGATGCTTTTTTGGTTGTCGCGATTGTTTTATGTGGGAACTTCAATACCATCAATTCGTTTCGAAATATGTTTCCACAAACCTGTTGTCACCATTGCCTTTGTTGTCAACGTAATTCGTTCGTTGTGAGCCCTACCGTGATCGCTGTTTTCAAACTCATAATCGTCATCTTTATCAACGTGTATCACCAACATTTATTTTTCAAACTCAACTTACATGCGAATTCAATCAAACGTTCTCTCTCCACTTCTCTCATACTTATAAACATATGTGTAATCGTTTGGACCTCATGCGCATTTAGGCATCTGGACACCCGGCACGCAAACCCCCAACACATCCTTCACCAACTTGAACGACATACATCCGAAGGTCAGCACACCCACACCACCACCACCACCACTACCAGCACAGGGCGCCGGTCAGCCAGTTTGGACGCCACAGCCATCACCGAGTAGCGGCCGTAAAGAATTTCGTCCTGTGCGCTTCGAATCGCCAACACTGCCACGTCGTTACGTCCTGCCGCAAAGCAACGACGCTGGTACACCGCAAGTACCGCCACCATGGCGTCAAAGCACCACCACCACCGATGGTGATAGCTCCTATGCCGCGCCTTCACCACGTTCCGCCTACAGTTACACGAATCTCAGTACGCCAACAACGACGATCGGTTCGGCTGGCAGCACGAATTACTGTGACTCCATACCGTCTGAATCGTCATTGCTGAATCACGTCGGCACCGGACCCAGTCAGAGTGTAGCGGACAAAATCAAAAGTATGGGTGTTTAAGATTTACCGTTATCACTTAACGTTTACATTAAATGTCTTTGTGGTTGTTGTGTTTGTGTTCGTTAATTTCATGTTTGGTGCATAAACAGTGAATTGTGCCCACGAAATAGCCACACTCACGAACAGTTCATACAGATAAGAGTGGGTGTTTTTTAATTTTTGTGTTCGGCTGCATGTGCGAAACTGTGTAATATAGACAATTTTTTTAAACAATATACACTGGCTCAACTCATCGCCGCTGGGCATCGTCTCGTCCAAAAGTGTTTTCGGTTAATTTATATTTGTTGCAAATATTATCTCAGGCACATTATGATAAGTTCTCGCATCTCTAACCACATAACATTTTCTCACACCCTCTACAGCGTTCGAAAGATCAGCCTCAACCTCGGCATTATACTCGCCGGCGGCGCGACGCCGACACGACACTGCTCAGCCATTTTACAAGCCCAACGAAGTCAGTAAGTATAGCCAATATTGTTGGTGCAAAGACACGGCGAACTCCGTTACGTACTTATACTCGTATAAGTACTGTTCGGCCGTATTCGTATTTAATACTAACGATCACTTTCACGACGACGACACTTGCACACTTTCCGGTGGCAAAGCAACTCTGTGTTTCACTTTTTTATAATTTCCATGATTTTTGGTGGGAACTTATGGGATTTAAAGAGCGTCAGTAGCACCTCTTTTATGCTTAATTGAGAGTTTTTAGAAAAATAAGTTTTGAAAATCAGTTAGATTACAGAATATAAAGAGTAAATTTTCTAGGGAATAATATTTTTTAAACAAAAGAATATTCTGAAAGAGTGTGTACGTTGTGTTTGCATGTAACCTTCTTATTTTTGTTATTGTAATTAAATGTCGTAACTTTTTCAAGATCCATGTTGCGTAGTAAACTTACAAAATCTTATGTGTTTTTGAAAACTTGTATGAAAAGTAAAAAAAAAAACCTACAAAATACTATAAAAAAATATAAACAACTAAAAACTACAACAACCAACCCTCACTTTATAACAATGAATTGCAGTTTTTAAAGTTAAACATGAGTACATGAGCGAACCGGAAACGGAGCACGATCATCCAAGAAAAATGGCACAATTGGGTCGACGGCAAGTCGACGGCATTGGACCGGTAACCAACGATGGAATGCCCATTATATTGAGATCGGTAAAAAGCGCAAAATCATATACATATATACACATTTCAAACAAATAAGCAATTCGAGATTTATCGTATTTGAAAAATTTCATATTTTAACACTGCACAACAACGAATACCCGAAACGAAACGATCACTCTCGATGTTGCTAACGGTGTTTATGATGTGTTTTCGGTCGCGCGTCGCAGGAGGTCAAGGAGCCACATCAGCATGAATGGTATAAACGACTCTATCAGACGATACACAAGCAGAAGAGCGGCGGTAATGAATATAAATTTTTAAATGATACTAAATTATGGATTTTATACTTAGTAAGGGTTAGGTATGTAAATGAGTTATTTGAAAGCAAGTGGAAGTGTCAGTGTAAAACAATAAGGAAAATTGGAAACTGATATATTTTGTATAGCTGACAGTTTAGTGTGTGCAATATATGTATGTACGAATTGTGTTCAAAAAATAACGGGAATTTTCATTTTTGAAAAAAAAATTGTTCAATCGTTTACATTAATGTTTTTTAACATTTGGACTCCCCAAACCAAAAATGTTGAAATTTCCGTTATTTTTTGAACACAGCTCATATATGGTACAAATACTTCTAGACCAAGCGTTCTTCTCTAAATAACCTTAATAGGCTAGGAAAGCATATTTTCAAATATTTTTAGGTATTATTTCACTCAAACACCCAAACTATGAACCCTATACATATAAGGTTAGGTTATTTTCTTTGCCAATGTAGTGTTAAAGTATATCGAAACTTGTTTTCGATTCAAAATTATTGCCGCTATCCAAATACATATTCATTTACACTTTTATTTTCTTACAATTATAAAATTTTTGAGCTCTGTGTGATGAATTTTAAGTTGCGCTGTCACAAGCAAATTTCATTAATTAATCGAGCGGCACTAATTTATAGTAAATGCAGAAAATGAGCAAAAAATTTATTGGCGCACCATATTTGGTAGCATTTCCGCTCGTTTAACGGAAATTAAAATAGCATACGGGCATACGTAAGCATATAGCATATCAAATCGTAGGTTTTCAGAAAGAAAAAACATTGTGGAGCGTGTGCTAGTACCAAAATTACTTATATAAATAACTTTTTCAGAGCAAAAAAAATTAAGAAAATATTACAAAAAAAATAATAATTAAAAAAATCAACAAAAAATATTTTCTTCTACAAAATTGAAAGAATTAAATAAGATAATTTAAATATTTTTTTTTTTAACCTCAAACTATTTAAAAAATATATAAAAATAATAAAATAAGTATAAGTATATAAGAAAAATTATCAATCAAATCCTCTCACCCATTTACTACATAAGTTATAATAAATAATTTCCTTTTCCAACGAATTTCGACTCGCTCATAACTCGCGTTACGCTTTACGGCTTTGACAATGCTTTTACGCGTTTATACCATTCCCCCGTTATAATGCACGCGCCACACTACGTACGTCCGCAACGCTGCTCCGCAACGCAACGCAACTGCAACGCGCCTCTTCTCGCCACCTACAACTATACAACACTCACAGATGATTACGTGATTCGCTACAAATGTCAAAGAGGTGATGATTTTTACGTTTACTTTTTAACAAAAAAATAAAAACAACAAAACAAAAATATAGTGAAATATAGCAATAGTTGTAGAAATTGCAAACGCGTCCATTAGACTATATGCTTCATTAGTTATTTATAAGACGTTATAGACGTACACTAATAGTAGAACGCGTGCCTTGGAATGCTTGAAATGCTTTATTAGAACCTTAGCACATTTGTTATACCCCATTTTGAACGCTTAATTATATGTCTATATAATGAGGGTAATAACAATTTAGAGGTTCTGAAAATAATACCCTTGTATTCCCTCTATAATAGATATATAATATATAGATAATTAGTTGCATGCTTGATACCCTGGATAAAGTATTTAAGGGCATAAAACACATAAAAACCAAACAACTTACCACAATTATCACTCACTGCTTCTGAAAAACGATTAACAACAATAACAATCCTTACAATAAACACTTGTATACTATATAAGAAAAACACCACACTAAATGACACCCTTCACTAATCGAGGTTTTGGTTTTACACCGGGTTTTTATTACGCCGCTAATGCACCGAAATTTTACTAAAAATGCGCTAAACGAAAAATAACACAAAATAAAAACTGTAGTTAAATGTTAAAATATATATGTATCACAATTTCATTTCACTTTTTATTAAAGAATATTTTTTGAATTTTGCAACAGCTCGTCCACAATTGAAGTCGACTGGCTATCAATCAGAACCCGAGCCCAATTACGATTCCGACTACTCCACAGTAAAGTATCGAACATTAGATCGACGACGTTTGCAATCGGTCTCATCGGCCACGAACGTTGCGAATCGCCATACGAATACATACCAGGACGATAAGTGAGTATATATAGAATTATGGGATCATATAATTTGATATTGATAGGTGAGCTAGATAATAGATAAACTATCAGAAAAAATAGTTATGGAGTCATGGAATATATGATATTTATATTAGATATTGATAATACAAGAAATAGAGATGTGAGCTTTAAATTGTATTCGAAGAAAACCTGAAATTACAGAAAATGTTGTTTCTAATGCAAAAATTGTTAGACATTTCAGCAGTTCGGATGCAGCAATCTCAATGTAAAACTGATTTGACTGTTAGAAGTAGTATAACAATAGAAGTTACCAGATACCTTTGGGAAGATAGTTTTAGATCACGCAGTTTATCCTTATAGGGTTCCTATAGATATAGTTTTTAAAAAGATGGTGAAATGTGAAAGATTCATAGTCTTCCATGAGAATCTCAAGGCCTTCAATGTTATTCGAAAAAATTCTTCCAAGTTGTAGAATATCCAATATGTTAAATTATGTAGTTACTTAACAGATGAGTTAATAACTTCCACTCGCAAATAAAGACTTAATAGATTATGTTGAGAGAATTTAAATACCAGCCAATTCAAGATAGAGACCTACTGACTTACGCTTCATAACATTGTTCAACACTCGGCTGGGTATTGAACCAAACTAATTTTTTCGGGAAATTTGAGACATAAGTAAAAAAGTGCATTCCCTGATTTTCGAAGTTAGCCCCCAAAATCGAAATATTTGGTTTCGAAGTTCGAAAAAAGTTTTTTATTTAATAATAATTATTAATTACTTCGAAAATCAGATAATGTTTTTTTTACTTATGGCTCCAGGAAAAAATTTGTTTAGTCCAATACCCAAAAAAAAACGATTTTGCCGTATAGTGTAATCAAAATAGTATAACAATATTTTACAATTCATAAAAATCTCTTCATTTAACATTCCTTTTGCTATGTCACTTTCAGATTATATGGTACTATGCCAAATCCGATTAAATCGGAATCAAACACATACAAAAATCAACCTGGACGCATTGAAGACTACGTAACGGGACGTTCATCAGTCTCAGAGAAGGAACGCAAAGAGGTATAAATATAGGAAAATAAACAAAAAAATTCATAATTGAAAAAACAATATTTACAAACACATTGAAATTCAATATAAAAAGCAAATTCAAACAGGTTAATTAATGCAAAGTAATGCATTCTAATTGCTACGAGTAATCATACATGACACTTTTAAAATCACATATAGTACACTAAGTACTTGCATTTGCATTCTACGCTGCTATTCACTTTCACTTGGCATAAACACTCGAATACTTACGTAATTAAATATAATACATAACTAAACACAACAACAACACTTACGCTCAGTTGTTAACTGTACATACGTTTACACTATATGTATCTATTTGCATAACAGTTATTTATAACGTTAATATTATTTACCTTGTCCGTGAATTTCGATTACGTTTGCTGTACTATAATACGTGTACAACCGAACTTATCACGTTTTCAGCTGATTATCGTCAAGGTTTCTGCCGTCAAAACAACAACGACAAATATATTCGTACATACTCTCTTATATTTGTATTTATACACTTTTGTATTCTAATGCAGCTATTTTTGTGTTTTTAATTTTTGTTATTTATTATTTCATTTAACTGTATCTATTTTATTCCACGTTTTCTAGTGGTGGGACGAAGTGATGGACATCTTTAATGGGGTATGCATCACCTTTTTGATTCAATTTTAACTATTATTTGATACGAGTATGAAGTTTGATAAATATGAGTTATGATTATGTGATTAGAGAGTCATAAATTGATATGAATAATGTTTAGTTTACCGTTATATTGGTTATGGGAGTACTTTTTTTATTGAGTATTGAGGCTATAGAAAGCTGAACACCAAGTGGTTTATAACTGTTCTATAAATAAATATGTTCAACACATAGGTTTAGTAAATAAATCATTAGTTTTGAAAGAGAGAGAGAGATTGTTTCCGTTGAGATTTGTTAGATTAGGTTAGGTTGCAAGGCTGTTTCCCAAATGGAAAAACACACGTAGACTTTAAAATGTAGTCCTTTGTGAAGCCTGGATCCACCTTAGATTAACAAAATTAGGAGTCGACGAAGCGCCCTGAACCTACTACAAATCTGCAGAGATTCTTAACCTCTATATTCGCTATTTCGCGAGCATGCTCCAAAAAGTGAGAGCCAAGAAATCTCTTTCTTGATCTCGTAAAGGCGGGACATTCCAGAAGAAAGTGATGAAACGATTCCATCTCATCCTCCTCCATGCAGCTTCTACAGCTAGCATCCGGTAAGATTTTTAATCTTACAGCGTGGATCCCAATAGGGCAATGGCCAGTAAGAACCCCTACGACTAAGGAGAGGTGAGGTTTACTTAGGGCGAAAAGTTCAGCAGACCTACCGCGGTTAACCTTAGGCCAGAAGGATCTTGCGACTAAGCATGTGTTGGCAGCTGACCAGCGCCTACCCAGCTCAGCCGAAGCCCATCTGTCCAATAGCAGACCGCAGTAGGACAATGGCGCTCCTACATGCTTCCATGCTTCCAATAGTGAGTCCGTCGTCCCTGACCTTGCAAGCTCATCAGCCTTACAATTCCCCGCGATTCCGCAGTGGCCAGGAACCCAGACTAGTCTGATTGAAAAGTATAGCGATGCCACCGATAGTGAGGATAGGCATTCCTTAACCAACCCTGAGCGCATGTTCACTGAACTCAGAGATAGTATCGCCGCTCTACTATCCGAGTGGATCACCACCTCCCTAAAGGTTGTTGCACTTCGAAGCAATATGTCCGTCGCTGCTTTAATAGCAGCCACTTCCGCTTGAAAAATGCTGCAGATTTGTTAGATTACTTTAATCTAAAATATAAAGCCGAGACTTGTACCAACTTGGGGTAGTTTGGCTTCTCATCCCTCAACTATAAATAAGTCTATAAAATTATCTAAGTAACTTAAAAATCGAGGGATCTTAGCTTTAAAACCCTAAATTCCTCTACCACTGTATTTTAATATAGCGAATTTGACTTTCTAATTTTATTAACAACGGAAATCTAGTATAGTCCTCAACTTCCCAAGTCTTAGGGACCCGTTCACCTTAATTTTTGGACAGAGTTCCAACCACTGAAAGCTGTATAGATTCCTACGAATCCGACACTGAATACTCTTCGTCGTGATTATGTTGATACAGTTTATATGGGACAGTTTAGGCTAAGGTCGTGTACATTTATTCTTCGAGGACCGCATTTTTCAAAAAAGAAATTTCAATCGGATCTATATGTCTTATTTAAGAAGATTGTCGAGGCTCGCGAATAGTTTATAGAAATATTCCATGTTAGTTCCGAAAATAAAACATTTACCTCTTAGAACTACAAATGTCTCGACTCGTTATATAGTCTATAGATGCAAACCTCCACTAATATTCAATTTTATAATTATATATCTAGAACTTTTTTTTAATTCTAAAAGTATAGTCATTAATTATAATATATTTTTCCTTCTATTGAAATCACGTTCTCACAATAAAACTTGCTTCACTAATATTTTCTGTCACACACATAAATTATATAACTGGAATTCGCTAACTTGTTAAGTGGTTAAGGGAGCATCGTGTAATTCCACGTATATTCATCGAATTCGCCGATGATGTAACCGTAAGTTCACTACAATTTCATGAGCACTTAAAATAACTTATTATGCGAATCATGTGAGCATTACGTAGAAAGCACCCAGCGACTCGTATTACATAGCGTAGAAAGCACAGCACAGAATGCGCACTTTATAGGGGTTTTTATAAGAGTTTTAGTGGGGGAAATACATAAGTGTGATCCCACAAAAGTTTCTTGAATAGAACACAGGCACCTGCACTTTTAACGCGTTGAAGAAAATACTATTTTGATTGATTTCTTTAAAAAAGTTAAACGAGAAAAATAATCAACACCACTATTTTATTAATTTATTTTATTTATTAGCAATTTTTAGTTTTGCTTTAATTTATTTTTATTTTATAATTAATTTATTTTTTTTATTTAAGTTATGTCTTTTAAAATATATTATTATGAATGACAGCTTTCTAAGTTTGCGACATGGAGGGATACAAATATTTCTTAATCTCAGAGATCAGATCAGATGAGTCTCTTATAGCTCGAAGGAATCGAAAGTGAGGTCTTCATATAATATAGTTAGAGAACGCCCTCAACATTTTGCGCAGACTTGAAATTGAACTAGAAAAAATATTCATATTTTTTCGAATCCATTGCGCAAACTTAAAAGCTTAAACTATTTTTTTATATAAACAAATAAATATATAAATATTTGTTAATAATGAAGACTTCTTCAAACTGCAAACGACGCGTTTAAGTCTACACCTCAACAATTCATTAACACATGTATTCTTTTCTCACTTTTTAACACACAACCGTTAACTAACAGCACTTGGAACAAACAAAACTCTCGCCGCACTACACTGAAGGAAATCTTTCCAGGTAAACCCACAAAGCATACGCATAACTCATATTTATTTTTATTAAATTGAATTTTTGATTCCATAGAGCCTTAGCCAAAGAGTCTGGTTACGCGAGTGATTCAAATTTGGTATTCCGCAAGCGCGACGTGCCACAAGCCAGCCCACTTAGCCCGGTTGAACAAAAGCAGGCGTATAAGAGCGTGCAAGCGGGTGGCGAACCACCTTTATTCGGGTTTAGGAAACCAGCGCCGGAAAGACCAAAAGGTGAGACCCGCAAATAGTATTGTTGCAATCGTTAAAGCACACATATTTTGTTGTTGAAAGCATATTTTGTAGATTTTGTGTTCGATAGAATTAATCTTGTATAAATGTTGATGCTAACACTGGGTACGAGAAGAAGGTTACGTACTTACTAAAACCGTTTTTAAATGTTTAGCATTACTTTATCATAATTCTTTAGTATCCAAAACATACACAACAATAAAGCCACATAAAAGTAATTAGTATAACTCTAAAGTTAAGAACGGTGTGGTCTCAAGTGTAACTGATCCCAAACACACAATTTGAATTATATATAATATTTAGTACAACTACAATTAAGATAAACTGTAAACTAGAAGTAATTCACAAGTACAAACGTTCAATATGCGCGTTGAAAGTTTCGCGCACAAAAAGTTTTTACTTCACCACGGAAACGCACCGCACCGTTTGGAAAAAAAACCCACAAAGTATTGCCACACTAACGGCCACAACAACAAATTCTAATATATAAAAATTTAAATTATTCCATTTTCGAAATCAACAAAGAATACCTCGACTACACGCAAATCTCGCCAACATTGACTAGGATACGTGTGATCTCAACAGCAACAGCAAGCGGCAACAACAATCTGAAAACTAGCCAAGTCACACACCAACAAGAGCCTCCACAACAATTCAGGCATAGTAAAGTTCACCATCAAGCGAAAATGTTCGCGCCGTCGTTTATACCGCTCGGCGGTAAGCGCGCTACCAGTGCCAGCGGCGCTTCACCACCCCAACCGCCGAATCGCAAATCGTCGTGTCAAAAAGTGACTGCTAAGTCATCGCCAGCACGTCCACCGAAGCCAACACCGAACATACCAAAACGCCATGAGCAATGCTTCCAAAGTCCCGAGGAAACTGTGTTGGGCGCCAACAAGTATGCAACAATTACGCTGCGCAAACACGGACGCGTTAATGGCGCGATTTGTCGTTCAAAATCGGCTGGCGCTGTTTCAACACTATTAGCGTCTACGAAAAGTGGCGCTGACACGCCAGCACCGCCGAGAGCGCTCAGCATTTGTCGTGATGATACAAACGTACCGGATGGCATGCGAATTAAGCGTGTGCAACAACATACACGCTTTCATTCGATCAGTCCCACGCGTTCGCAAACTCGTGTAGCGACGTTACGTCAATCGAGTCGCAGTCCGGTCGCTTTCGGACGTTCGATCTCGAAGGAGCGTACATTCGCCGAGGAGAAGAAGCGTTTGGAGAATACCTTACCGACTGCGTTGACCAATTTTGAAGCGAGCACAAATATTTTACGCGATCCATCACTCAAGTCACCGCAAGAGGTGAAACAAGCCGTGCGATCATATGCCACATGTGTGGCACATCTGCGTAGCAAGTCAATGCCACGCCTCAGGGAGGAAGTAAAGAAGGCGGAGCAGTCTAGCGTTAGCACCACAGTGCGTCATTCAATGTGCTTTCCACAGGCCAAAATCTTCGATTGTGCCAAAGCAATGCGTAAGTCATTGACGCGTTCGAAGAGTCCGCGTCCGAAAAATGTCTCTACGATCAGTCTTACACGCACCGACTCCACTTTTTCGATCGACTCAACAACACCGAAAAACGTTAGTAGAACTAATTTGGTGGTTTCGAAAAGAGTTGCAGCGCCCAAATCCAAGACCGAAAGCAAAACCATTAAAGCAAAACCTGTAACACAACAAAATGGTAAGCGAATTTCCGCTTCGACTAAAGGAAACACAATACCGAAGGCGCTGAAAACACGCAGCTCATTAAAGACACAAACTTCGCCTACAGTTATAAGTTATAAGCGCGCGGAAGGCACGCATACCATACCACGTACCGGGTATCAATCTATATCGCTGCATCAGTCGCGTAGTCTCAGTCCAAAGCGTTACTACCACCTGGAAGAGTACAATGCCAGGTTAGACGATTACGATGTAGTAGATCGTAGTTATGTAGATGATTTACTTTGGCAATATGAGCGCAGTACACCGAAACACTACCCAGCTCCCGCTGTACCAGTTGAGTCCACTGCCAGAGATATCGCACGTCCAGAATCTCCCACACCAAGTTTAAAACATAGAAAGTTTTCGCCTACACGTGAAGTACGTGTGCCACAAGAGCCCAGAAGCTTACAAGTTTCGTACAGTAAAACTGAGTCTCCCAGAACGGACGTAGAGTTGGTGCAAACTGCCATTAGTACCGAACGCACCAGTCGATTTTCGCCAACACGTGAAGTACGTATGCCTAATCTGCCACCGAGCTTGCAACCTACAATGCAACGTTCGAAATCTTCGAGAACTGTGCGCGATATAGCACGACCGGAATCGCCAGCTTTTGCAGAGAATTCGCGTAGATTCTCACCCACACGCGAGGTACGTGTGCCACAACCGCCACAAAGTTTACCACCTCCACTGCCACCAGTTTCTTCGTCACATACAATGCGTGATCAAGTACACACGCAATCTTCTTCGAAAGAGACGAGCGCACCTCCGCGAAAGTTCTCGCCCACACGTGAGATACGCGTACCACAACAACAGAGCGCACGCAGTGTACGTTCGCCTTCGCGACGTCGCATAGACACTTACCGTGCAAGCACCACGAAATCTTCGGATAAATACGATGCTGGTAAGGTATTAAGAGCCAGCAGTTTAAGTAGCGCCGATGATCGCTCCAAGCGTGGGCTCTACCTTTGTGGTGATCTAGCGCATAGCGCAACCTCGCTTGAGCATTATGAACGACACAGTCCTACATGTCGCTATCGTAATAACTCCGAACGTTTTACGGAGCTGAATAGATTCTACAGCACTCTAGAGCGCGTCGGACAGTTAGAGCGCGCAACCTCTTTATCGTCGTTTAAACCGATACGTCGGGATGGTGAACCTTTAGATTTCGATGAGTGGCGTAAGATACGGCATCACGAACGTGCCGAAAAGGAATTAAACTATTTGGTGGGCAAGTTAAAACACGAACAACGCACAAAAGATTTTGTGTTTCGTCCCAAAGACGTGGAGGACGTGAAATGGCGTCAAGAAACAGATTTTGGCTTGCACTCAAAAGATAAATCCGTGGAGGATTTACGATATAGCTTCGAACAGAAGAATATTTTCGCGGATTATGAACAAAAGTTGCGTCAAGAGTTTGATGGATCACGTGAAATCGTGCGCCCCTACTGGCGTCGAAACACTGTAGCAGATTTGGCTTCCAGTTTGGAAGGCAAAATCCAGCCAGATAGTGTATTAGACCATATGACAGCATCAGCAGAGCCCGAAGAGCTCGCTAAGTGTCAGTTGAGCAGTCGTCTCGTAAGCACGCTCTCCAAGGATCAGATATTAAAGATAACACAGCAATTAAATGAAATTTATGCGAACAACACGCAAGCCTCTACGGAAGATTATGTGATCACTGTGGATGCGGATGCTAAGCGACGGGCCGCTCTACCGGGTGCGCTCAAAGTGCGTTGCAACTCTACATTAACGAAAGAGGAACTCTTAAAACCAACTATTAGCAAGAAACTAGCGAAAGATACCACAACCAGTAAAGAACACACAAAAGGTAAGACCACAAAAGAATCTACTTCGATGGAAACTACAGCTAAAACCCCACGTAGCAGCTCGCCAGTATATCTGGCACGTGAAACACGCGGTGCAGTTGCCGCAAAAAATGCTGAGGTTTTCATGCCGAAACCGCCGCCAATACCAGAACAACCCAAATCCGGAAATCTTGATAGGAAAACCGCAGAACAACGCCAACATGCAAAATTAGCAACTGACGAAACCGAACCATTCAAAAGCCATGTGCACTATGAACAACTCAAGGAGGATCTTGAAAACTATAAGCAATGTGAGCTTACGCCCAGCGGCAAGGAACCGAAAGAGAAAATCACACAGAAGATACAATATTTCGAAGAACGTCAATATGACGAACCACCAAAGACAATTTATCACGCACGTGAAGACTCTTCCCCGGACGAAGCCGAGGTAATGAAGGTGATTGAAGAAAATATGAAAACGCGCGCACGCAAAGGCACACCAACGCCAGCCCAGCAGCATCATAAGGAGCTTAGTCACTCTCTAACCGATCTGAAGGATATTTTTGGCGAACGCCACACCGCACGTGTAAATTTTCACATGCACTCACCGCCCGAGCGTCCACCCGACGTCGGAAGCGTTTCACAGCCGATGAGTCCAGTGCGTGATTGTATGGAAGTGACAGAAGACGCTTGGTATGATTTAGGCGAATTGACGCCAAACAGCAGCGTCGAGCAGTTGGATGCACACTATCGCTCTCGCAGCATTTCGCCCGTCTCACAGGCCTCATCTTCTTACCTGTGTCGCGTACACACTGGTGATGTACGCAAAATGACGGAACGTTTCGAAAGTTTTGGCGAGCACGATGATAGTCGGTGTCATTTTTTTGGGGTTAGTACGCTGAGAAAGGTGCGCAGCGATCCTGAGTTGAAGCAATTCAATGAGGGTTCAAAAGACGCCTTAAAGATGGAGACGCCAAACGAGGAATGTGGTGATGTACAAGCGCTGGCGCACAAATTCGAACAACGCAGTCAGAGTATGCGCGTAGGTACGGGATGTGGACGTGGTCGCACACCATATCGGCGTGTAATCTCGCCGATAGGTGTAAGAGATCGACTCATGCCACATATCGATATAATAAGTAAGACCGCTGCATTAAAAGAGAACAAGCATGCAAGTGCACCACGACATTTGGTAAAAACATCACCCGAACGTAGTTTTGTCGTTGAAAGAATACGCAGTCAATACGAACGTAGCTTATCACCACCAACAAACGTGTTTAAATCGAGCTCAAGCCCGGATATACCGCAAGCAGCAGCTATTTCACCACATCTCTCGGCCGACTGGATTGCACACAAGTATCCAAGTCCAACACAGAATGCCTATAAAGGAAACGGTACTGCAAAACCGATACGCAAGGAACGCACTTCGGTGCGCATAGCAAAAATTTTACGACGCCTACCGCCACGTTCGAGTTCGGCTTCGCCACCGCGACCACCAAAAACACGACAAAACGGTCGTGATACTTCGTTCCGGCGCATGCGACATGGCGACATTTTCGCGAATCAACAATTCGATCCGAAGAAGCATCAACCGAAGGCGCGCTATGTGCCAGACGGCGCCGAGGCAAATGAGCGCAAGCGTGCCACTTCGCATCCACGTTGCGGCGGCAGTTGTGAGATACTCAAGAGTGCTATGGCGGTGTCATTTCAAGGTTTTTAAAATTCTGATTTTTACAAATGTGCACTATTTATGACGAACTTTCCAGAGAGCACATGAAAATAAGAACCTGTACACTGTTCAACAGTGATGTATAGGTCATAATGCGTTAAGATTTAAAATAAACATATTTTTTACATAGTTTTTAATACTAAAACCACATGGTTTGGGTCTGAAACAACTCCCCATACCATTTTTTTCGATATTTTTACGAACTTTGCATGTTTACTTATAACAAATAAGTCTCTTAAAGTATTTTATATTTTTAAAATCATACGTTTTTACTATATCTCGTGCCATTATACTATTTACATCCATCTTCTCCGTAGTTAGCAGCTCTAACTGCTCTTTATTCTTTTACTTACAAAAAATATTCGTAAACGCTTTGGTATTTGTGTAAGAGTCATTACATAATGGTTGACTGATTCGCTGGGTTATACCGTTTTTTGCTGCTTTGGCTTCATTAGCTTACCAGTTTTCACGCCCACTCCTTATCTATAGCTCTATTAACAACTTCCAACTTTTCAATGTCCTTTTTCATGTCCGTTTGCTACGTTCTAAACACGTTATCGCAGATGACGGTAACGATCCACCAGTACCACCAAAACCCAGTGGATATCGCGCAGGTGAGTTAATACTTATATCTGATGTACAAACAAGATTTAAGGGATAATGGGATCATCTTTACTTTATATAAGTAAGCAGTCTTCGTGCGCTAAACTTTGAAGAGTGGCGAATCGAACGAACAACTGGTACAAAACACATATGAAGACTGGTATAATCTAGTATAGATAGAGGACGTTTATGAATTGTTTGGAATTGAGAAATAACATTTGTGTGTTTTACTCTGGGGAACACTTACACAAACCAACCTAACCTAACAAGTGTGTTACTAGAACAGATTTCAAACAAAGCAGAGGGAGAGATTTTCAGAACTATTAAATTAAATTTAGATTAGAGAATGATAAGTCAGAGAAATTGTCTTGTCTGTGTTTCAATATAGATCTGAAGACGAGATTTCATTCAGAACAACCAAAAACTTAAATTTTCAGATTTAATGGGGAATGTTGATTATCATTCGAAACAACATTCTTCGGCATTTATTTTTTAAAGGTACAGAATGACACGCGTGATGTTTTGCTCCAAAATCTGAATCGAAGCAGGATTGTCCGCATGAACTTAACTTTGCAAATCCCCACAGGAAAAAGTCTAACGGTGTGATATCACACTCTCTTGGTGGCCAATCGACCAGCCCACTTGAATTTGTCTGCTCGCTGAAGTGTTCTCTAAATAAATCCATTCATTGTTGTGATGTGTGGGAAGTGGTCTTGTTGAAACCAAATGTCGCCGAGATTACGAGCTTCAATTACAGGCCTCAAATCGGCGGTTATCATATAGCTCTATGATCTCCATTGGTCTCCATTGACATTTACGTTCCAACCGGCATCATTTTTGATGACAAATGGAATGATGATTCCACCAGCCCACAAACCACTCCAGACCATTGTTTTTCTGGGTGAAATGACAGCTCTCTTAAGTTTGCTCTTCGTCCCAAATGCTTTTGCTTGGTTGCATACCCATTGAGCCAGAAATGGGCCTCATAGTTGAACAATTTGTAAACGTTGCTTAGGCGTAAGTCTTTCCATGATGAAATGCCAAACAATACTGAACAAAAATAACATGACAGCTTGGCATGACTCACGGGTGATCTGTCAAAAAAAGGGCTATTTAAAAAAGTACTTCTACTCGGATCACCAAATATACATAGAGCTTGTCCCTTCGAGCATATATCTAATATATGGAACTATTCCGCAAGTTCAAGAAATGAGTGCAGAACTAAATACTTTGCCGTTACTATTGGAAAATAAGTAGCTTAACACTCCTAGAACTCTCAATGAAATGAAATAAAATATTTTCTACACAGACTTATTCCTCATTTCTTTCCACTACAGAACCTATTATTCAACGACTCAAAACTTTATTTCGATTTCAGTAGTGAAGTAGAAGACCTTATTACCATTAGACAGTAGTTTACTGATTGCTTCACGGCAGCCGAAACTGTCTTGTCTTTATTGTATCTCTTTGCTATTAACAGTGACTAAAAATAATAAACCAGACACAATAACCATAAAATATTCACAAAATTGCTGATAAGCTCCTGTAATGCCGTTCCAATATCAGATTAGAAAGTATGCAAGCTTTTATTTTCCTTCTCCACCCACTGCAGTTCTTCGTTCACACAAGAAAAATAACAACAACAAATAAACATTTGTTTACATTTCTTGTGCGTACAAAGCTTGCAAAGTGCGGTATTTTTTCTACTCCGACTGCAAACCACAAGCTCAATAGGCCATTGACACACCCAACGCTGGGACGCGTAACCTTTAAGAAACACACTCTGCTGTCGTCATTAAGATTATGAAAAGCAAAGTGAAAACAAAACGAAAAACCGTAAACTAATAATAAAAGGAATATTTCCTTTTGACCGCAAAAAAGATAAGACGCACTCTGACGAAGGCGAAGGCGAGCGCAAAGCTCAAGCGAAACAAACAACAAATCGAAGACGCTTAACGTTAAAAGCCGTTTCCGTCGTCGGTCTAGAACTGCCCACGAGAAAATGCTGAGAAGGTTAGTGAATTGCTAGGTGCAGCACTCGTTTCTTACACTTCGTTTAGCTTTTCTTAACATTTTCATTTTCTGTTTTTTTTTTTGTTTGCGCACCGTTACACCTGTACGCTGTGTTTGTTGCGGCAAGACTTAAAATCAATAATACCAATAGCGCTGTGTGACCTCCTTAGCTTGGCCAGTGCGCTGCAGTACGCAGTCTATTAGTTAGTTAGCCAAGTTAGTACGTACTAGTTGGTGGAAGAAAACCTCGCCACAGCAAAGCCCAAGTGGTGGCGTTCATAATTAAAGTGATGGCGGTGGTGGTTTTCGGGGGGTTGCACTCAGCTACAAAGCGTTGCCATGGCCAGCGCTAACTAACAACAGTCATAACAAAACAACAATAACAACAGCAATAAGCAGCATAAACATGCAGCGCTCAATGTTAGTATCGAGCGCCCTTCCACAAGGCAATCAAGCTGGCGGCGAACAGCAGCAGACCACTAAGACTAAGCGAGTAGTAAAGCAGCAGCAGGCTTTGCTGGCGCATTGGACACTCACTTGATACCACGAAGACGGCTAAGTTGGTCAGTCAGTCGGCGTTGAGCCGCTGCTTTTTCCGCAACTCTTGTAGCAAATTAGACGCGTGTTCCGCGTGCACCACTCTGTGTCCAATCGGGCGAAAGAAATACAAATCGATTTTTTATAAATAGCTAAAGTGTAAATAGTGAGCTAATAATCAAATCGAAAATGAAAGTGAATTGTGTGTTGTGAGCTGTGAGTGAGTTCGAAGCGAATTTTGTGAGCCACCTCACATGCAGTGCCATAACGAAAATGCGCCGCGTCCGCTAACGCAGTACACGCGCATCGGTAAATTCTCCTATCAAGCGACGCAAAATGGTTACACCATGCCGCCCAGTACGGTGGCCACAAACCGCAGATACCATTTAAATGCGGCACAACCGCAGCAATATGCGCGCACCAACAACATTACCAGCAACAGCAGCAATCACACACCCGCCGCCATACCAACCTCAACAACGCCGAGTCGCCTGCATCAGAGCTGCCATGATTTGCGTGCATTGCAAGAGCCACTGTCGGGTGCACCGCGTGCGCTAGCCGGCAAAGTGGCTGCTTTTCAACGCGTTGAGACACCTGTCGGCGTCAGCAATGCAATAATTGATGGGAGCGACGCTGCGCCGCTGGCAACACACCGCTGGTCGCGCCAACGCTCCAGCGACTCCTGCAATATTGCCAATTGTGGTAAAATACTGTGGGTGAGTCGTGAGACAGTCGGCGTGCCAGTGGACAATGGCTATGAGGCAGCGCGCACTTTTGCCGCTAGTAAGGGTTATTACTATGATCGCGAGCAGAATGTGCGTATACGCACCAATGCCAAGGGGCTGCCTTATACGCCGTTGCCGGAGCGCAAACAGGACTTCCTCGCCAACCAGCGTGCCATTGAGGCGGTGCTGCCGCTGGTGTTCAACAGGCGGCGTCAGTCGAGTTAGTATCAGTGTTCTATTTGCAATCCTTTTTGCAAGTATATGTGAGAGTATTTGTGGAGGAGGTAGTATAACATTTGCATACTCGAATATTTTGTGGCTGAAAGTATGTCAATGCGGTTAAGGCGTGCTGAAATTTATAGTTTCAGTAGCGTCAAAAATATATTCACTGTGCGCTAAATATAGGCCGTATGGATGTAGGCCTTTCATGTTCATACCTACATGATATTAATAGATCCAAAACAGTAGTGGGTGAACTAAAAAAAACTGATATTTTCCACTAAATTTACCCCTAACCGGGTGAGTTAAATATATGAATATATGAATAATATATAATATATATATGAAATCAGCTATATCTTCTTTCGATGATATAAATTGCCATCATTTCAACTGATCGATCCCCAAAAGAATTTTGAAAATGGTCTAGAAAAATCAGCGGTCTAGATTAGATCAGGTTCAAACTGAGAAGCATTTGTAAAATCTTTGAATCATTATCTAATCGTTTTTCAACCTTTCATGAATTAGAAAAGGAGAGGTGAATTAATTACTCTTATAATTCAATAACTGGCGGTCCACCACTCTATCTCTCGACTAATGCAAATTCCTCTTAAGGACTTGTACTAACTTGAACCATACTATTCCAAATTATTGAGTTGAAAAAAAAACTCGAATATAATCTAAAGATTTAAAGATTCTTTACATAGACGGGTTTTATTAAGTCTTTAGGCCATAATATTGAAAAAAGAATACTAATTGAAATAAAAATAGCCATATCACCTTTTTTTATACATGTTCCATAAATGTTTATTATAAATGTAAGAAAACCAAAGACTTATAAAATTTTCTAGTTGATTTTTTCATCTATAGAATATAGAATTACCTCTCTTGCCATTTGTTCATTTGAAATGCTAGAGCCTCTTAGGCAATATATCCCATACTTTACTAATAATCTCCAAATTATTTTTGAGAACAAAATTGAACTTTTGAAGAATAGTTCCCAGTAAAAAAAAACGTTGCCCTTTGTCATCGTTAAGTTTTTTGAGAGATTTCAAAATATTTGTTTTCAAAAACAAATTTTTAGACCAAGTTTTAATGCCGAATAAAATACAGAAGACATCTTATAAACCGAATTTTCAATGACACATTAATTTATACTTTCGAGGTCATCTGAAACGTATTCTGTATTTGGCCTTTGGATGAAAGAATTGCGGTCTAAGATATTATACAAAACATACACATATCCTTTAGTACCTATTAAGAAGCACATTCAAGCACCAAAGTATTTCTCTAAAATATGCCAATTTTCACAATAATGCAATTTGCATATAATTATATTTGGCGCATATAAAATTGAAATCCTTCCGAAAATGCAGTCTAACTAAAAGAAATCATAATTCACGCTATTAAATGCAATTTAAAGTAATTTACATGGCAAAGCCTTGGCATAAATGCCATGCGGCCAACTTCTTCACTCAAGGGCTAGAATTTAACCGCCAAAAAGACGGAACAAAAAAAGGCTATTTCCTTAGAAAAAGTTGTGCTAATAAATGACACGAGTCACACATTGTACAGAATGCGGGGGACTGCAATACATACATATATATATATTATAAATATGACAACTGTGACCCCCAGCAGTGAAGTGGACTGTGTAGAATGACGTTTTCAAGTACATATGGGCGTGTGTATGTAAATATTTAGTAATATAATTAACGACAACTGAAGCGTAGCTAAAGGCAATTAAGAGAATACTGAGGCTTAAAGTCGAAACAATAAAAAATAGAATAAAAATAAATTGCATATAATAAATGGCAATGAAATTTAAAGGCAATAAATTTAAAAATAATTGAATACGATTTTTTTTATTTCAAACAAAATATAATAATTTTGAGCTAGAATTTGTAAACATGTGGCAACTCTCCTTAAGAATATTGAACACTGTAATATTTCTAAAATCTGTTTATCTTTTTAATTTATTTTAAAAAATGCAAAAATTGGCAACTCTCAACAAAAATATTTTCAACAAATTTTATTACAATGATAAACAGGTGGCAACCCCTTTAAAATTGCCTCTTAAATTTGTTTAGAAAATGTAAACTTTATTAAACCAATTAATTTTGTAATATTTATCTCTTTTTTTCTTATAATTTAAAAATTCGAACATGTGGCAACCTCCTACAAATTTTTCTTTAGTGAAAACCAAGCTTTACTATACAGCAAACAATCGACCAAAAATATTATTTAATTATTATGGACATCGTCACTTTGCGAGTGTGACGCGATTTTGTTTCGTAACGAAATTTCGTTGCAGTAAATAAAGTACAATTACTTTTTTATAAAGATTTTTTATTTTCTCACAGTTCAAAAAAAATGTAATTTCGTTAAGCACTTAATTGAATACACTAATTGACTCAATTTAACAAAACAATAGTGGCAGTTAATTAAATATAATTTCTCTCGGCGCTCCACAAAGTGGTAATTATGGCAATTACAACAATAAGTGGAGGGGAGAGTTGTCTACACTCTAAAAAATATCAAAATACTTAATGTAACACTTAAAAGCCTACTTAGAGCTAAAAAAAAACAGCAAAAGGAAAGACAGAGACAAAGTCAAAATGAAGTTATCGCTTAGCGTGGCACCCGTAGCTTTCTTGAAAAATAAACAAAATAGCTAAAGGTAAACACAACACAGCTTTAAAGTAAGAGATGACAACAGAAATGTTATCACGTAAAACTTTTATAAGTCAACAAAACAAATTTGTTACTCAGCATTTAAGGAGACACACAGACCGCTGAGCGCAAGAGGGAACAATCTAACCTCATTGTCGAGTTATTAATTACAACTACAAGTGAATTAACTATGAATTACCCTCGCGCGACGCATATGAAAAACGTAATCGTAATACAAGTATTAGTATGAAAAAAAAACGCGATTGGAGCGTAGTTTGTCGTTACGGTAGTGTCTCAAATGAGAGTAACGAGCAATTTCGCGTGCGCTCCATAAGTCAGTAAGTCAAATAGCGTATGATTACAGTGGGGTGGGATCATTGGATTTTAGAAGATGTTCACCTACATATGTATATTTGACTATGTATGGTCCGTGGATTACTAAGAGTAACCCCGATTTCAGTTGTATCACTTAGAGAGAGAGAGTTAAAATATTTTAAAAGGCTTTCTTATATGGATATTAACAGGTAGAATAATGCAATATTAACTGGGGATCTTATTTGCGGGTCTAAGTGGGATTTTGTAAATTTCTTTTTCGGTAAAAGAAAACTTATTTTCCCAAAGATTTTTGAATTTTGACATTTAGGTCCAGATTTATGAAAATTAGAACCTGAATAAAGAATAGGTCTAATTATTTTTAACATAATAATTGAAGATTGAATTATTCGCCCAAAAATTTATTCGATAATTCGAACTTCCTCAATTACTCGGTTGTATGTCAGAGAAAGATTTTCTCACTCAAAAGCCCGGACCGCGCCACTGTACCAATAAGCCAGTCACTCTAATAAAAGACCGTAAACCGTTGCAAATCTAAATGAAAGTACGTGAGCATACACGAGTGAGTACTTGGCGACTGAGACTGAACGCAAAAATCTGCACCAGACGCGTGCATTGACGAGCCAATTATTCGTCCAAAAATTTATTCGATAATTCGAACTTCCTCAATTACTCGGTTGTATGTCAGAGAAAGATTTTCTCAATCAAAAGCCCGGACCGCGCCACTGTACCAATAAGCCCAGTCACTCTAATAAAAGACAGTAAACCGTTGCAAATCTAAATGAAAGTACGTGAGCATACACGAGTGAGTACTTGGCGACTGAGACTGAACGCAAAAATCTGCACCAGACGCGTGCATTGACGAGCCAGCTGGGAGTAGCGTAGCCGGCAATGGAACAGCAACTGGCTGAGTGCCCCAATCGAACGGCGCCACAAACAGTTGTGCGATGCACGCCCGCCAGTAATGTACAGACACCAACGATTAACGGTTGAATTTTGAACGAATTTTGAACGAATTTTTCATTTAATTTCAAGTGGACTCAAGTAGACTTTCGCAAATAGAAAATAAATTGAAAGAACAAAACAACATCGTCGCGTAAAGCGCTATAAGCACGTACACTGGATATAATAGAATTAAATTCGAGTAAGTGTTAAGGCAGCGGTGGCGTGCCGCCGCGCGCAAAGCTGACATTAGGGACGTGAGGCAACGAACTGCCTGTAATCTAAGCGGCTATTTGTGTACTTTGTTATTGTTAATTGTGTACTGTTCTAATTAGCAAATAATTGATACGCGCGTAATTCGAAGCGCGCCGTCTGTATGGCTGCTTGAAGATAGCGCGCCGCTCAGCTTGCAAGCTCCACACGCCGCGCTGACTGTTTTGTTCGTTGAAGAAAGGTTATAAAAAGTGGAAAGCACTTAATTTTGCATTCGGCCATAAAGTTCAATTCAGTTCAGTTTAGTATGGTGTCGACAAGTTGTCTTAGCTGACGACGTCGCCGCACACCGTTAAATGCGGCGCGCGAGACAGTGCAACGCTTGGTGTGGTATTTTATGTGCAATTTTATACATGCTTAGGTAGTTAACCCGCCAAGCAGCGCTTTTGTCGAAGACACTGTGCAAAAGACAACAAAAAAGCTGAGCGCAAAATAAGAAGAAATAAAAAAGTTATGGGAAAAGTGTTGTGGAAAAGTTGTTGGCCGCTCGCGCAGTAGTGAAAGTGTAAATTAAACGCGCCGCATAAAACCGGCATCCCAAGACCAAGACAAAGCACGTCCGACAGACCGCAGACAAGCGCTAAATGACAAGCTGGCGCTCGGTTGGCGCACAATCAATTTACCGCATCAAAGTAGCAATTTGTGACTTTTTGTTGTTGTTATTTTGGTTTTTACTATATAATTACATGCTCAGTTTTTGGCAGTTTTTGTCTACTATTATTGTTGTGTTTAATATATTATTGTAATTCAATGTGAATAGTTTAAGCTATTAAATCGCATCGCTTTCTGGGTCAAACGAGATTGGTTTGTTCTACTTTTGATTGGTTCTACTTAGGCAATTTATTTTTTGTTTCTATCAATTTTCTGCTTTTACTTGATTTTCTCTAACGTCTGTAGCATATGCGGCTCCAGTTTAAGTTGATCATATGAGCGCAGAGTAGTGTTATTAGTTTTCTCTGTCAAGAAAAAGTTTTCTGCTTTCAGAGCGCAGACTCTAATGCTTTTTTGCATTTATGTGTCAGGACTTTTTGCTCTTGTTATTCTAATAACTAGAAAAGAAAAATAAACCCTAAAAATGTTTGGTCTCTAATACATATAAAGGCTTGTTGTTGTTGTACTAGTGTCAGAATAAGGTTTCGAACATTATTTTGATAAATTCTGCTGAGTTGACAATTTTCCGTTGTATCAAAATCCAGATCCGTTCCGTTTGCATAGATCCGGTTTTCTTTGGCCAGATCTGGAACGTAAAATAAGTAAGTGGACAATCTTCCGCTATAAAAAATTCCGATCCGTTCCGTTTGCATGGATCCGGTTTTTTAAATAGTCGAGTTTTCAATTTTACAATGTGATTTAGTGAATCAGATCCATTCCGTTTTGCAAAGATCCGAAGGAAAATCTGTATCGTTAAATTGCTGACTGGACAATATTCCGTCTAAAAATCTGGATCCTTTCCGTATGCATAGGTCCGGATTTTCTTCGGGAGATCTGTACCGTTAATAGCAGAGTGGACAATACTCCGCTATAAAATAAATTCCGAATATGGATCGTTACGTTGCATAGATCCGGTGTTCTTGGGAAGATAAATTTTTCGATGTATGAAAGTCCTAATCCGTTCCGTACGCATAAATCCAGCTTTTCTAGGGGAGAATACTATAGCAGGAGATTGTTCCAAAAGAAAAATATTTTTTCAAATTAGTTTTCGATCAAAGAGGAGATATGTACCGTTAAAAAGTAAAGGTCGAGTTTTCAATTTTACAATGTAAAAATCGGATCCGTTCGATTTTGCAAAGATTCGAAGGAAGATCTGAATCGTTAAATTGCTGACTGGATAATATTCCGCTGTCTAAAAATCTAGATCCGTTCCATATGCATGGATCCGGATTTTCTTCGGGAGATCTGTACCGTTAATAGCTGAGTGGACAATATTCCGCTTTAAAATAATATCCGAATCTGGATCGTTACGTTGCATAGATTCGGTGTTCTTAGGTGTTCGATGTATGAAAGTCCTAATCCACTCAGCTAGACAATATTCCGGTGTAAAATAAAATCTGGATCTGGATGGTTACGTTGCATAGATCCGGTGTTCTTAGGAAGATCAATTTTTCGTTGTATGAAAGTCCTAATCCGTTCCGTATGCATAAACCAGCTTTCCTAGGGAAGACCTGTACTTTTTAACGGTACAGATCTCCCCTAGGAAAGGTCGTAACCTTTGATCGAAAACTCATTTGCAAAAATATTTATCTTTTGGAACAATCCCCTGCTATAGTATTCAACAAGCTTTATTTAATTAGATTACTTTGGTTTGTTAAGCGATTGACAAAGGAACACTGAACACCAATTGAATTGGAATTTATTGTGAATTTTAGGCCTCATTTGATTGGTTGAAATTTAAAGAACCGTATTTAGTTATATTTTTCAAGTCGTTCTAACCAACTTTTCGAGCTCGGAAAAAACCGATTTCGTGTTTTTAGCGAGTTTTCTTTTGTCGATCGTTTACGAGGAAAAAAGCTACAGGCTGTTGTATAATAACGAACTCTTTACTCTAACATATTTCCCGTTAATTTGTGTTACTTATTTCCTCATACGGTTTTCCAATAATATTTACTCTCTCTCAGTGTGTGTATGTATATTTGCATTTGCTGGCTTTTGTGCTTGCAATTATTAATATTTCCCCGTCAATCAACGGCAAAAACAAGAAAGTTATGCATACCGCAATCAAAATAATTAAACAATTTTCAGCTGCTCATGCGGAAAATGCCACACCAGACGTACAAATTGAGTTTCTTTCAAACAACAAAAAAAGCTTATCTGCAGATAAAGTCAGGAAATTAGATAAAAATTGTGTTGTATTTCATATTCAATAACAAATTGCCACACACACGCACATACATATACATATGTACAAACAAACGTTTTGTTTACGTGCTTATTTCCATTTATTTACCTGTTTGTTTAACTTACGTCGCTAACTAAAAGGCGAGGTAGACAGCTTGAGACGTCAGCCACCCAATACGCTCGGCCACACTCCCCATACTTCTTCAATACACATACACACAAACGCTTCTAAACATAGTGCACCCGTTCGATTCGTAGTTCATACGAACCACCCAACGAAACGGCCCTTACTTACTAACTAATTGCTCCGTCGATCTCCATCTCACATCCACGTTTTCGTCAGCACGCAAGCGAGCACGCGTGTTGTGGCTGTGGCGACGACCTACTAATTGTTATTGGACAATTATTATTTGTTGTTATTCGACAATTACTTGATTCAATAAATTTGCGGCGACGCCAACTCTATATAGATGTCTATTATATTATAGATGTGTGAGTTAAGCGAAGATTCCCGCAGTTCTTCTTTGCTTTGTCGGCCATCACTAAGTTCTTTATGTCAAGGCAAAAGTGTATCTATGAACAATTGAATTGAAAAAACATTGAAGCGATCAGTGATCGGCGATCAAGTTTCCACTGAACGATCAATGATTTGGAATGACAGCAATCAGTGACAGTCTATTTTCTCTAGTCGCATTGTTAAGTCTCGCGCCTTTCGTAGTAAATTACATATAGAAATATTTTTTCTATTTTTTGTTGACGCGCTGACAACGGTATGTGAACATATATGTATACATAGATATATATACTATAAACTAGTCTCTTATTTCTAAGCTTGAAAAATCATTGTACTTTCAATGGTTTCGAATTTCACTAGACTCAACTAAGTAGTAAACACAAATCATAACAACAAAAATAAGTTAGTACTCGTGTACCTGCCGCGGTGAGAGCGTCATCATTCATTTATCCATTCATTGAGACCAGCTTTGTTCGCTTGTTGGCTTTCGGCGCGTGACAATTGCTGTATAGATTTTCTAATTGTGTTTTTAGCGCAATTAAACATAAATCTAATTAAATGTGGACAAAAAAAGAACGAGTGTTCAGGTAAAGCGCTAGTTCTGCGCCACAGATTTCCGGATTTTTTCAGAAGCGATGCAAAGCGAAAGAAGAATAGGTCAGTTTTTTGAGCTTAGTACCACTAATCGATAGGAAAATTTTATATCGCATATGAAATGACTTAAGAAAACGTTCTAACATTCTTTATGTATGTAATTGGCGTTGAACCGTTGAACCCTCTTGCCGGTTATAGCCGAATCGATGGCGCCACTCCTCTCTTTCCTTCACTGTTCGGCACCAGTTGGAGATTCCAAGTGTAACCAGGTCACTCTCCACGTGGTCTCTCCAACGAAGTGGAGGCCTTCCCCTTCCTCGGCTTCCTCCGGCGGGTACTGAATCGAACACTTTTAGAGCTGGAGTGTTTTCGTCCATTCGGACAACATGACCTAGCCAGCGTAGCCACTGTCTTTTTATTCGCTGGACTATGTCAATGTCGTCGTATAACTCGTACAGCTCATCGTTCCATCGTCTACGGTATTCGCCATTGCCAACGTTCTGAGGTCCTTAAATCTTGCGCAAAATTTTCCTCTCGAAAACTCCTAGTGTCGTTTCATCTGATGTTGTCATCGTCCAAGCTTCTGCATCATAAAGCCGGACGGGAATGATAAGCGACTTGTAGAGTTTGATTTTGGTTCGTCGAGAGAGGACTTCTTTTCAATTGCCTACTCAGTCCAAAGTAGCACCTACTGGCAAGAGTGATTATGTGCTGGATTTCGAGGCTGACATTGTTGTTGATGCTGGTTCCCAGGTATACGAAATTATCTACGACTTCGAAGTTATGACTGTCAACAGTGACGTGGGAGCCAAGACGCGAATGCGCCGACTGTTTGCTTGATGGCAGGAGATATTTCGTCTTGTCCCTCTTTATAGCGGACTATAATTGGTATTGCTTGGGGATCAACTCATAAAAAGTTAAAGGATTCAGAGTTCGAGTATCACTACTATCCCAAAATGAAACAATTCTACCATTGTACTGCTATTACCTCATTTAATGTAGGTTTTTTTATTAGTAATATATCCTCAAATACATTTTATTGATATTGCAATCGATAAACCCATGAAGTGTCAACAGCACGACCATAAAAATGTTAATGAATGAATAGCAAACTACTCATAAATTATTCGTAGAATTTTTTGTTACGTATATTAAAACAACAACAACAATAAACATATTTCGTAATGGGATTGTATTGTAAATGATATATGCAAGAATGTAATTAATTTATCAATACGGTTTTGTAATAATTCATGAGCATTATGCAGATAAGACTATTAGAATTTATAAAAAAAAACTAGTCACCAGTTTTTTTACAGAGTAAAATATACAAGTTATTAAGAACAGATATTAGCATATGAAACCTATTAACTAACCAATGCATGCGCTCATACGAGTATGTATGATTTTTAATATTTTATTTTCTATAAATCTACTGTAAAAAGTACATTCAATATAGATCTGACAAGAAAATAATTTTCATGAAACCTTAAATCTTTCGAGAGACTCTTGTAGTCACAGGAATGCCATTATTCGTCGGATTTCATCAAAACATACGTCACAACTAAGAAGAGAACCTTTTGACTAAGCTGTAAGCCTTTATTACATACTCTTTATAGGTTTACAAGTGAATATAAGTTATACCTTAATCGCAAATTCTATCGACAGAAAAGATTGTCTAGTAATTAGAACAATAACTCGTTAATATGGACAACAATTTCGACGCTTAGTTTAGATTCCAAAGATTCTTCTAAACTTGTGAATATCCAACGCTTAATCAACAAAAAGTCTGCTTATAGTTGGTGAGCTCTATTTGTATATCAAAACAAAGTATTATCCGAGCGAATATCCCAAAAGCTTTATGGAAATAATAAATAAAGTTAAACCCCTTGACCCATAGAATGGTGAACCCAAAATACACGAAACTCTCATTTCTTCAAATAGTTTCCAACTTAAACTCCATTTTTGGAAAAGATACACTTTTGCACTGTATAGCCATAAAACCAAAGAAAACCGTTTAATAACATTTGCGCTCCCTTTGTATGCTCCTCCACAGAATCTCCAAATCGTTATCTTGAATCGGATGTGAATATCCATTTCAAGACACCAATACGTCATGAATACAAACAGGCCATGTCGGATGAGGATTTAGCACAACGGCAAGCCGAACAAATGCAAAAGCTCTATCAGGAGGAACGTCGTCGCAAGTACTTACAGGAGTTACAGGATATGAATGCACGTCGTCACACCGATAACTTCACGCCTACACAAAAATCACCAATACCTTTAAATCGTTATGATGACTTCCAATCGGATTTGGCGCCCAAATCGCCGAATGCGATAACCACAAGAACGCCAGCGCGTGCGCTATATAACTTCCAAGGACAAAATGCCAGGTGATTAGGAAATTTAAAATATTAAAAAAATTATATTTTAATTAATAATTTTTCTTTGCGCAGAGAGCTCACATTCAAGAAGGGCGATATCATTTACATACGCCGCCAGATTGATCGCAATTGGTATGAAGGTGAATTTAATGCCATGATTGGTCTGCTGCCCGTGAGCTATGTGGAGGTGAGTGTTACCGGTCTTAGAAAATTACAACGCTTGAGAAATTCCTAAAAATACTGATGCAGCCCCGAATCAGTAAAATTTTCACTTTAACGCGAAAATTATTTAAACATCAAATATCTATCCTTACAGGTCGTCAACAAAGAAACTGCTCGTCAACAACCAAAGAAACCCTCTGAGGGACAGGCGCGTGCCAAATATAACTTCCAAGCGCAATCCGGCATCGAATTGTCGCTGAATAAAGGCGAATTGGTCACACTGACGCGACGTGTGGACGACAATTGGTTTGAGGGCAAAATTGCCAATAGAAAGGGTATCTTCCCAGTGTCATATGTCGAGGTGTGTAACCGAAAAAATTACAAAAACAAAGATTACCGTTACTAAATGATTATTTCACCTCTCAGGTACTCACCGATATTGGCGCCGAAGATATTGCCGCACGCACCGTTATCAGCGAACATGCGAGTGTCACGAATTTACGCCCCTCACTCGACACCTTACGCACAAATATTAATAACGAGTTCAATTTAATAACCAAAAATGGCCATCAACCGCCGAATGGCATACTCAAGGAAACCAAACATCACAATAACAAAATTGATGCACTGCATGTGGACACGCATTCAGAGCCGTTAGTGTACGTAAAATTGTATATATTATTATTATTTTTAAATTTAACTGTAAATATTTCCTCACAGCTATCGCGCACTCTACAAGTATCGCCCACAGAACTCCGATGAGATGGAGCTGCTGGAGGGTGACATCGTTCATGTGTTGGAGATATGCGACGACGGCTGGTTCGTGGGCACGTCACAGCGTACCGGCTGCTTCGGCACCTTCCCCGGCAACTATGTGGAACGAGTGCGCTGAGCGTGCGCCTGGCCCCAAAGGCGTTCTATAAAACACAAACACACATACACACTCACCAATCAAAACACAAACAAAAAACGTTGAAACACTTTAGTTGAATGAACAAATTTAATGAAAAGCAATCAAAGAAATTAATCATTAAATATTAATTAAAACAAAAACAAAAAACAAATACCAGCAGCTGCAATAGTTAAAGTCGCTTAATATAAATTACATTTAATTTTTGTTGTTATTATATACATACATATAATATTTTATTTTGCAGACTTGTGTAACGTTTAAATTAAAAAAAAAAAAAAAAACATTAAAAAACATATTTATTTACATATATTAATGTTGACAAATATAACTCTATATATTACAAACAAACATATATATTATTAACCACAAAGTTAGCGTTGGAAAATAATAAATTGTAATTAATTTGCAAAAACAAAAAGCATAAAAGTGAGGCAAAAAGCACAACAACAACAACAGCAGCCAGTACAATTGTGGCTGCGCAGCAGAGCCTCCACATGGTTTACTAATAAAACTAGTCAAAGCTATTTCCAAAAAAAAATTAATTAATTGTTTAATTAAACATTTGCACAGTACGAAAAATTAATTTTAATCCAAGGGCAATAAACCGCAATAAAAAATTTAAACTGTATCACAAATAAACAAAAAAAAATTAAAAAAAAATATTTTACGTTTTCAAAAAGATATTCAATCGATATTAAGGTGTCACTGCAAAGCATAATAACTTTTATTTTTAACAAAAATCAAATAAAACCTCAACCTAAATGTGCCTTCTCTTCTGTCTACCATACACCCAAGTTGCCTTATATTAAATAAAAAACAAATATATTAATAATACTTTAACCACGTTGCATTGTAATTGTAAAAATAAAATGTTAATTAAACATAAATATTTGCCTGCTGGTTTGTAGTTGACACAATTTAGTTTTAATTCGCATACATATTAATGTATTTGTTGTTATTAGTATAAAAAAATAAACAAAAAATAATAAAATGCATAAAACACCAAAAAAATTATTTATTTTAATTTACTGTTGGAATTTTAATTATTTTATAGAAACCTCAGAATCTTAAAATAGTCGAAAAAGAGAGAATTAAGATAATTTAACTCTTCCGTGCTTTATTGGTGGTATAAACAATTGCTTTTTATTTTTTATTAGTTCTCTCTCCCAAAGTATCACTAAAGATATTTAAAACGGAAAATTAAATTACGTAACGGAATATACAATATCCGAACTGAAAATTTAATTTATAATATTAATCTAATGTTGATTAAATATACCGTCATTAACTGTTTCTCTCTCTCTCTCTCTCTCTTCTGTATTTATATTCAAATATAGCCATGGATAAAATAGGTTAAATTACAATAAACAATTAATCACTTTATAGACTCTAAAATGAAATCTTCCTACATATACACAGATCTTCCTACTAACCTAATCATTACTATTAGATACGCCAAACTTTAAAAAATCAAACACAAAATGGAAAAACATAACCAAATATTCTTTATGAACTTACTCGTGTATATCCATAACTCTTCTTTTGAAAAATGTTGACTCACCTGAAAATAGAAAAAGAGAAACTATAAATATTTAAAATTTATTATAAACAACATAAGCACTACTTTCAAATAATTAAAAATACATTAAATAATTATTATTATAAAATAAAACACTGTGCACACACTATTCACTGTCATTTATGTCACCCTGTAGCAGCTCACATGTTCACTCAACCAACAGCTGTCAAATTTTTTCGGTAAAATCGTAAACAAATTGTAGCAGCAGAATGGACTGTAGTAGCAAGTGAGTATTTTGTTTATTTCCATAAGTAATAACTAAAAATGTACAAATCTTCCAGCACAGAAACGTTGGAGAGTCTGAGAAGAATCGAAATATTCTTGCAATCGCCACCGCTGGATGACACAAATACGCTACAATATGTTGAACAATTGAAAGTGTTGCGAAATCTTTGTGCCGTAGATCCGGCGCACCAAAATGCAATTGCTGAACATGAGCAGTTCAATGAACAGCTGCATCGGTTACTCTTCGATAGCAGCATTACGCCTAGGCCACCACAAAATCTACAACTAATGGCGCTGCAGTTACTCGCCAATGCTATTGTGCAAAATCCAAACTCGCAACGCAATATTTGGAAACGGCATGGCGCTGCTATTGTGGAGTGTGTATCCGTGGTGCCACTAGGACGTCATACAAATATACTGCTTATGATTGTGTACAATGTGTTGAGAGGTGCTGCAGTGGCGAATATGGAGCAACAGGCATTGTGTGCTGCAGTTCGCGTTTGGCAAACAATTGTGGATGAACGCAGCGAAGACAACTATGAGTTTCTACATTTTCTGTTTGAACATTTCATTGTGCATGGCGGACATAATACCGTACGATATTATGCACATTTAACGGCTGCCGAACGCATTTCATTTCTTGAATATTTGATGCATTATCTACGACAAGATAGTCCCAATGGGCACATACATCAGTTCCTGTTGAAATACATTACCAAGGAGTTCAATATAAAGTCCGATCGTATATTAGTTTGCAAACCCGACAGCGCACAGGTGCCTGCTACAGATCCAATGCCTGCACGTGAAGCTTATGCGCTGCTGCGTGTAATTGCTAGCGCAACTGGGAGTGAATTCTATGCAGATAAATATGTGGGTGAACAATCGCTATTCTTGAACGTGAGTAGCCTGTTACGTTGCTTGGCGCAAGTGGGCAAAGAGTCGCAAAATATGTTCACACCAATGAATAAATTGGAAGAAGTCGCGCTCACATCGAACAAAACGCGTGAGTTCGAAACGGAGTTGTCCTTTGAATTGAAAACATTGTTGGTGCGTTGCATTGCGAACTTGCTTTATAAGAATCCTGCCAATCAAGGTTACTGCATAGACACACAATTGTTGCCCACGCTCTTGGAATGCACCAATATGGATGCAAGAAATCCATGTTAGTATTACATTTTACTAATATAATTAATATTATTAGATATTTTAATGTAACTGTTATCTTTTTAGTACTCAAAGAGTGGAGTATATTGGCCATACGTAATGCTTGCTACGGTTGTCCCGAAATTCAGGCATTGATTGCGAATATGACAAATCAAGGCGCGGCACAAAATGATATTATTGACGAATTGAACCTGGATATGGGTGCTTTGCGTATTAAACCTACTCGATGAAGTTATTCGTCCAATTGTAATACTAAATTTTGTATTTTTTTTTTTTAAATAAATTTTAATTTTATAACCTAGAAAAATATGTTTTGGCACTTAAAGAAATCACTATAATTGCTTTCAGTTAATATAATTATATACAAAATTGTATGCTTTACTGCATTAGTAATACAAATTTACGAACTTAACACAAAGAAAGAAAACGTGATACAATACTTCGGTTATTGGCTTCGTACAAACAAATAAGTTTACTCATACACACCCACACACACACAAGTGCAATTGATTACAAAAGTTATTCCATTACTCTTTCGACACACAAACTCGTGTATAGTGGGCGTTTTATTTAAAAGGATAGTGTTTCCAAGAGGTGTAAATATAAGCGTATTTTTTAGCATGTACTTCCCCGGAAAATTATCAGTAAATTCAAATGTTACGTGAAACCTTGTCAAAAATACAAAATCCCGCAGTTGCAATACAAACTATCACGTCTCTGTAAGTTCCCTATCAATCAGTTGGGGATCCCAAACATACATATATATACGGCCGCGATAACAAATAGCTTAGCTCACGGCGCGTATAAAACCAAGCTGTGCAATCGAATTGAGCATCAAACTACCTGTGGTGTCTACAGCAGCAGCAATTATTTGCAGCCTAATCGATTTCTAAAATTCAATCAATCAATAAGAAACCTAAATCTTTGCAATATGAAGACAATCGTGCTTTTCGCTGGACTCATCTGTGCTTTCTGCCTGTTTCAAGGTACCACTGCGGCGCCTGCTGACGCAGCTGCTCTGGAGGCGGATGAACCACAATTGGCTGTGCTTAAGGAGCTGCCTGCGGTGGAGTTGAGTCGTCAGAAGCGCGCAACCTGTGATCTATTGAGCGGCACCGGTGTAAATCACAGCGCTTGTGCGGCCCATTGTTTACTCCGTGGTAATCGCGGTGGTTATTGTAATGGTAAGGCGGTATGCGTCTGCCGTAATTGAGAAACAAATTTGCTTACAAGCATTAATTGTACGAGTATATAAATTTAAAATCATTATAAGTTTTGGCCAAAATATTTAATAAACTTTAGAAAAAAAACACAAAAATGGTTTTTAATTAACAATATTACTAGCTGTTTGTCAAAGCTTCTTCTCTAGGGTGTACTTTTACTAAAATGGTTTTATTAAATATATATTAAGGTTCTATCAATCGTGTTCTGTGAAGAATTTAATATCACGTTGATTAAATTTATTTATTTATAACAAAGCAGCTTTTCATCTGGAAAGTTGCAAACGTAACGATAATACTTCTAAGAATTGAAAATGTTCCGAGAAAAATAGAAAATGTAGCGAGTGGCGTTTTTATGCGAGTCATTTTAGGCCCTCTTACCCACTGAGATTTTTTTACAAAATGGGAAATGGGCGTGGCATCGCCCACTTATGAGTCAAAAACCAGATCTCAGGAAGTACTCGACAGATTTCAATGAAATTCGGTACATAATATTTTCTTGACACCCTGATGACACGTGCGGAAAATGGATGAAATCGTTTCACAACCACGACAACTTCCCATATAACTCATTTTTGAATTCCATCTTATTCCTTCAATTTGTAATATATATATAAGGAACCAATGAATATAGCGGTATAAAACTTTACAAAAATACTGTATATGATCCGTGGTATCACTTGTGAAAAATTTGTCGAAATCGGACTATAACTTTTCAATGCCCCGGATATCGAATATGAAGAGCTCAGTACGCCATGGTAATTTTTCATCGAAAATATTGGTAAATCTCTCAGATATCTTAATTTAATTTGGAGGAAATATTTTTCTTCTAATAGTGTGTCTCTGTACCAGAAATGGTTAAAATCAGGTCATAACTTCCCGTAGCTAATTATAGGATTTTATTAATTGCTTATAAATCGAGTAATATATGAAATATCTTAGCCAAATGAAAGTATGTATGTTGGTGGTAAAAATGGGTGAAATCGGTTCAGGAATTGCCTCAGCCTATATACCATATGTGATGATTTTCGTTTTTCTATTGGACTTTATGCCGAATATATGGATCAAATTGTGTGTTATTTTAATAAAAATAAAATGTTCGGTTGCACACGAACTTAGCCCTTCTTTACTTGTTTTTTTTTTATATTATATCTGATATATGGTTACTTCTAATTGTAATTTGTATTATTTAATTTCATTAATGATTATTTCGGACATTTCTGAAGGGTTTGGATCTCTATAGTTACCCGATAATATACATATATATTATAAAGAGGCTGGGACAATTTCTGTACCGATTGCAATTATTTTTCCCCAAGCTACATTATATCCAGTAATATACGTTCACCTAATTTTGCTGAGATAGTTCACACATTTACCGGAAGTTTAAAATCATTAATATATATATTACATATGTAGTCTCGATTTCTACTATTCACACTTCGAATGTACTATTTGCGCAAAGTTGTATTCCGATATCTTCATTGATACTTGATTTATATATTGTTTAATGAGATTATCAAATGGAGTTCAAAATTGTGTTATTATATATGGGAAGTAGGCTTGGCTGTGAGACGATATCAATTGTCAACTGTAACATTAGGATATAAAGAGTGATATATAACATATTTAGTTGAAATTGATCCAATAGTTCCTGAGTTATGATTTTTTGACCCAAAAGCGCATTTATTTTTCGTAGGCTAGAGTTTCCAAGAAGTGGAAATATATGTTGCATTTGTAGAAAGTAATTCCCCGAGAAATTATTACAAAACTCAATTGTTACCTGAAACCATGTCAAAAAGACGAAATCGATCAGTTGCAAAACAAACGTCGTTGCAAAACTTACGTCTCTGTAAGTTCCCTATCGTTCAGTTGGGGATCCCAAACATATATGGATGCGATTGCAGCAACGTGACATCAAGCTAAGCTCACGGCGCGTATAAAACCGAGTGAAGCAACTGAATGTGGTGTCTACAGCAGCAGCAACTATTTGCAGCCTAATCGATTTCTAAAGCATCAATCAATAACAAGGATAACTAAATCTTTGCAATATGAAGACAATCGTGCTTTTCGCTGGACTCATCTGTGCTTTCTGCCTTTTCCAAGGCACCAATGCAGCGCCTGCTGATGCAACTGCTCTGGAGGCTGATGAGGCACAATTGGCTGTGCTGAAGGAGCTGCCTGCGGTGGAGTTGAGTCGTCAAAAGCGCGCCACTTGTGATCTGTTGAGCGGCACCGGTGTAAATCACAGCGCTTGTGCGGCTCATTGCATTCTTCGTGGCAATCGTGGTGGTTATTGTAATGGTAGCGCTGTCTGCGTCTGTCGCAAGTAAGGAAGATACATTTGATTACAAGCATTCTTTTATATAAATTGAAATATTTTATCATTATACGTATCAGTTTGGCCAACATATTCAATAAACTTTAAATTAAAAAAATATTTTTGATTAAGCCGATTGTTTTTTTAAAATGCTTCATTACTTTAAGAACGGGTGTCCAAGTCATGTCGTCAGCAGTTTTTACTGAATATTACGAACTCACTTTTTAGTGGAGTTAAATATCGCGTAACAGGTTCTGAAATTAGAATCTAACTTTTGAGCAAAGTTTTATATTTTTATCTATATCTCAAATTCGGACTTTTATAGTAGTAGCATTGCAATTAGTCTGAATTTCATGGTTATAGAAACAGATTTCCAGCATATTCATAAATGAATCATTATATGTACATATGAAAAACTGGGCCGTCAATTTATCTACCTGTGTACACAGTTCTACTGAAGTACCTTACAGTGCATCCCCTTAAATAAAGTACCTTATGCATACAGAATGTTGACAATGCCAATTAAAGCTGTCCACATACAAAGAAAAAAGTACTCAATACTTCCGCCATTGCGTTTTGACGCCAGCACACTAGTCTTACCACGTTTAAAACGTTTAAATTTATTCTTAAAACCCGATGCCCATACATACACAATTATATATGGGTATGGCTGTAAATCGGTAAATATACACCTTTGAAGCATGTACATATGTACATACTTTAACACCATGTCGGCTTCTCATGAAACTCCATCAGATTCTGTTCATTTGCATAATTGGTGGCTCTAGGAATGATAACATACTAACAAACAAGTAAGGAAAGGCTACCGAACATTTTATACTCTCGAAATTTTTTGATATATTTTTATTAAGATAACACACAATTTGACCCAATTTGAAAATACTATAATTATGTATATGAGAGCTAAGGGAAGTTATGACCTGATTTTAACCATTTCTGGTACAGAGACACACTATTAGAAGAAAAATATTTCCTCTGAATTAAATTAAGATACCTGAGAGATTTACCGAAATTTTCGGTGAAAAATTACCATGGGGTACTGAGTTCTCCATATTTGATATTCGGGTCATGGAAAAGTTATAGTCCGTTTTCGACAAGTGAAGCCAGGGATGATATGCACTATTTGTGTAAAGTTTTATTTTGCTATCTTCATTGGTTCCTTATGTATATATTATAAAGTGAAGGAATTAGATGGAATTCAAAATTGAGTTACATGGGAAGTTGTCGTGGTTGTGAACCGATTTCATCCATTTTCCACACGTGTCATCAGGGTGTCAAGAAAATAGTATATACCGAATTTCATTCGAATCGGTCAAGTAGTTCCTGAGATATGGTTTTTGACCCATAAGTGGGAGATGCCACGCCCATTTTCCATTTTGTAAAAAAATCTGAGTGCAGTTTCCTTCTACACTTTCTTCTGTAAAATTTAGTGTTTCTGACGTTTTTCGTTTAGTAATTTTGAACCTAACCTTTGTATGGGAGGTGAGTGTGGTTATTATCCGATTTCAACTCATGGTGGGTGGGGAAAATGTACGTAAGAAAACGGACTGCAGAAAGTTTATAGCTTCATTGGTTTGCGAGATGTATACAAAGAACTGATTTGGGGGCGGGACCACGCCCACTTCCCCAAAAAAATTACATCCCTACCTAGTGCGATCCTTTGCTCCAAATTTTACTTTTATAACTTTGTTTATAGCTTAGTTATGACACTTTATGTTTTTTCCGTTTTCGCCATTTTGTGGGTGTGGCAGTGGACCGATTTTGCCCATTTCGAAAGTAACCCTCTCACGAACCCAAGGAACATGTGCTCGAATCTTCATTAAGATATCTCAATTTTTGACTCGTCTCGTCACCCTGATCATTTTGATATATATAACCCTATATCTAACTCGTTTAGTTTTATGACTTACAATCAACCTTTATGTGAACAAAACTATTATACTCTTTTTAGCAACTTTTGTTGCGAGAGTATAAAAATAACTGAACCATAATATGATATAGTGTCTATTAGAGCGATTTATCGTGCATTCATAGGTGCGATGAATCCAGTCAGTCCAGATATGTCAAAAATATTTTAGAAATTCTTAGCTATCAACATACATCAACAAAGCTCATTGAATTACTGCAAAATCACCTGAGTGAGTCCCCGAAGCAATAAGAAAACCACATTTATTATAATTGGGAAAACCACACATACATGATCACCGCCTTATCAGCACAACTAAATAGAGCTATATAAACGAGATGAGCAGCAGTTTTGAATATCAGAGCACAGCAGACAGCACAACATAATATAGAACTCAGTCAACTTTCGAAAACCAACTACTCATAATCAATATGAAGACAATCGTACTTTTTGCCGGTCTCCTCTGCGCTTTCTTCCTGTTCCAAGCGATTAATGCAGCGCCTGCTGGTGCAGATGTTGGAGAATTAGAAGAAGCGGAATTACCCGGATTGGAGGAGCAACAACTTTCGGAATCGATTCGTCAAAAACGCGCCACTTGCGATCTACTGAGCGGTTTCGGCGTCAAACACAGCGCATGTGCGGCCCATTGTTTACTTCGTGGCAAACGTGGCGGTTACTGTAATGGACGTGGTGTTTGCGAATGCCGAAACTAAGCATGAGTGACTTAATAGAGGGGATAAACGCTTCTTTAACTCTAGAAGAATTCATTAATTTAAAATAAGAATTTGCATTTTGAAATAAATAGGTTATGATGAAAAATGAAATAAAAACATTTAAGTATTAAATAAACAAACTTTTTGAAGTTATATTATTATGTTGGAGTTTCATTGTGAGCTTAGAGGTATGTAGCTCGAACAATCACTTTTGACTTATTTTGATATAATTTTCGATATCTGATATGTACTACTTACTTCGAATTGTATTATTTATTTTGCTTTTATTAATTCGATTTCTGGATCTAGTCGGACTAATCTGAAGCGTTCAGCTATTTAGGGTTTTTTTATAACTTAACCGAGGACACGGTCGTATTAGTTTGTGTTTCAGAACATATTTTAGATAAATGGTACGTGTCAACTGACTTTTCTAAGAATGGAATACGAATTAGAATTTGAATAGGCATATTTTCGATAAATGCTACCTAGGTATATAGAATATGAAGGTTTTAATAGTTTCTATATAGAAATCAAAGGAAAATTTGTTTAACAATATTGTATATCGAATAGCATACTATATCACTATGGAGATCATCCCCATATAGTATTCTAGCTTAACATTGGAAAGGAATTACATTGTAACTAAAACTGACTGTAGATGAAATTTCAAGAGTTCAATAATTTCCACTAATTCTGAGAATCTCTATAAGATATTCTAATCTGGCGACCAAAATTCTATATTAGTACAGTACTCCGTATTGAGTTAAACTTAGGTTAATTATAAATACTATGAATATGTTTGCTCAATCTATTAATTCTTTACAGTATACCATCTATGACTACCTGAAAAATCCATGAATTTCGAACCACGAATATCGAAAACGAACCTATCTCTATGTAAACTTGAATGGTAGTAGAATATTAACAAAATATTTATATATTTTAAAGTTACGATAATTTGATATCAGAATATGAAGTACTGACATTACATAAGTAGACACGTTTCTTCACACAAAGTTAGAGAACATGGCAGTGACTGCAGTAGTTTTGATCTAGATGTTTATTTGAATAATAAAAACTATGTTTAATTTGACATGTGGAAGGACTGAGTCGGATTATCAAGCGGAAAAGCTTTTCTCAAAACGAAGTATATTTAGTGAGTTTAGTAAACAACCCAGGGTCAGGATGATAAATAATTTTCTTGAAACATTAATACACGAGCAGTGGATACTTTTCTCCATAAATGATAGAGTAAAGAATTAAGTAAGATCTTATTATCTCCCAACCCGCGTACAATGTTAACAATATCGCAAAAATATAAATATAATTAGCCGATTAGAGATGATTCAGAATATATGCCAGCCTAATTTAATCTATAATATAAAAATGAATCGCAAAATGTGTTGCTAAGCGCATAACTCGAGAACCGCTGAACCGGTTTCGCAAATTCTTTGTTTCGAATGTTTTTAGAGGTACCGGGATGGTTCTTACGGACAGAAAAATTTGAAAAATTGATTGAAAAACTCTTAAATCCACAATTTTCTAATCACCCATACAAACAATTTGTGTCGTTAGTCTCGAAAAAAGTCGAGAAGGGCCAAACCGATCTGGCTAATTTTAGTTTTGAAATATTTATGGAAGGCCAGGGAAGGATTAGAAAGTAAGTATGTATCGAAAAATAGTGAGGAAGATAACAAGAAGATGATTTTATTTGAATTGACAACAAAATTAAAAAAAAAAAAAAAAAAAAAAATAGTTTGAAAGTTGTCATTGTTGCTTTGTTAAAATATTTTTATCATTGTTCAATTGTATAAGGCTGTGTCGATAGCCCAAAACAATTTGTATCAAGTAGGGAAAGGCAACCGAACATTTTATACTCTCGCAATTTATTGATGTTATTTTATTACACACAATTTGAAATAAAGTCCAGTAGAATAACGAAAATCAGCATATATAGTACATGAGGGTTGAGGTAATTTCAGAACCGATTTCACTCATTTTCAACGCCCAGTTATAATGGGAATAGGGGCAACTTGGCACCTGTTAGTAGGCAGACAAACGGCAATACGGCCTTGAAATTACTCCTAAATTGCAAATCAACGAAACACCAGTCTGCAAAATCGCCAAAAAAAAGAGCTATAAAGAACATTTTCCAGATATTCAAGTCGCTGGAGGTACTGCACAGGACTTTAAAAGATTTACGCGACAACGAAAATATTTTTGGTGAAGCCATGATTCTGTTGGCAAGTGATTTATGCCAGACTATTCCTGGATCAACTGTTGCTGACGAACTAATCACATTCCTAAAATCATCTAATTTGTGGCGACACATAAAGAATCGCCTATTAACAACTAACATATGAGTGTTTTTCCAACAATATCATACTGCGATTGTAGAAATAGTTGAAAGTGGTAGCGACGCAGTTGACACCTCGATGGATTAATAACATTTTTAACGGGTTTCTGGCTGTCACTTCATGGCCTCGAAAGAGGAGCTTATTCATCGTGTTTTTCCTGACATGAAACCATAATATAATAAACATAAATGGCTGATTGAATGACCTATAGTGGTGGTAAAAAAAACAAGGATCTCTTTGATCTTAATGCGACAATTTAGAATTTCGTTAAAGGAGAGTTGAAACAGCTGTAAACCAGAATGACGTATTCAATTATCTCACAGACTATTTTAAATTGCTGAACTATCCCCACTTGCAATTAAAAGTAGTGTGAGTTGTCATCATGCTGCGTAACATAAATCAACATCAAACTTTGCAAAAGAACAAGACTGCCTGTGAAGAAGGTAATCAATATCGTCACCAAAGCCAAGATAAAGCCAACTATGAAATTTGGTCATTTGTTACTTTCTCCAATATACGATTAAAAAAATCGAAGTTTTACAAATTATGATGATTTACGCTTAACACAGATCTACAATAATGTCTATCAATCATTTTAAAATTTAGCGGCTATAACGTTTTCGTCTTTATGCGTAAGAATTTTTTCTCTTCATTGAAAGATTTACTAATTTAATGTATACCTTAGCCACAAAAACGTGTGACCGGGTTTGCTAGTTTAAAATAAATTTAATTGCTATAAATAGTACAACGTTTTTTCCGAAACCCAAATATTTCCCAGCTTATCAATGGCATACGCGACTGACATGATTCACATATTTCTACATTCACATTTTCATAAATGCTTTTTGTGCAGAAATTGGAATGCAGCGTCGTGAGTCCCCTACGACTTGGGAAGAAATATTTGTTTACACAAGTTGGGCTACGTGCGTTATCAGTTTCTAGACAAAGTATAAAACTCAGTTCGGCATGCAAGCTTAGCAACAGTGTAGAGTCGCCTTCGCAGCAACAATCACAGCTCAAAGCAAAGCAATTCAATAGGACAACTTTTAGTACCAACCACAACAGCTGATTCAAAATGAAAATCGTATTTTTAGCTGGACTCATCTGCGCTTTGTGCCTCATGAGCGTCGCCGAGGCCGCACCTGCCGACGGAGTTAACTTGGAGCCAGAATCCCTTAGTACTTTCAATGAAGAATTGGCAGCCGAAAATCATGATAATTTATTGACTTTAACTCGTCAGAAACGTTTCACTTGTGATGTTCTCAAGAGCCCACCGGCCTGCGCAGCCCATTGTGTGGCCCTCGGAAAATGGCGCGGCGGTTACTGCAGTCGTGGAACATGTTACTGTCGTCAGTAAAGTGAAGAAATATTTTATTAGTTATTGCTGTTATTTCCTTATTCGTTTTAATTAATTCTATTTTAATTTATCTGTATATAATGTAAAAAATTGTTATTTATAAAAAATCAAATATTAAATTAGTTTGCTTAAAAAATAAACCGAATTTAAATCACACCGAAAAGTTAGTATCGTTTCACATCGCATCATTAGCGTAGCAATGTCTGAAATATCTTTTGCAGGAACGATGGACTTAGTGAATGTTGGGACTAGTACTAAGTGTAATTTTTCAGTGCAACTTTACTGAACAAAACCCTTCTCAACTGTATAAGTTTAAGCTAAAGATTGAATTAAATATCGAATAATCTCTTCCTAAACTGCTCATATTAATTCGACTACAATCCGTTAATTTCTACTGCACTCAAACATCTCAGATCGCTCAGAATCGTACACAGGGTATACATTTTCAGAATACTGAAATAATCAACTCCTTCTACTGACAACGTACATTCTTATAGCAATTTCTGAAAAATTCTTACCTTTTTGTGCCTAAATGCTGTTATAGAATACTCACTCTACTGTACCAAGTGCTCAAAATAGTATAGACTGTACACAAACAACTGTTCAAGTGAGTTGTATTTGTTTTTTACTAACAACTTTTAAACAAAAATAAATAAATATTGATCTCTTTGGATAAAGCTTCAATTATGATTCGTCCATACCGTTCATACTTTCTTTCGTTCACATATTTTGTAGCTTAAACAAAGGATATTGAGACTGAACATGTGAACACATATATATTAATTAGATATTGTAAATTAAAATTCCACTGTTTAACATTCTCAAAGCGCAGTGTCTGGATAATGCATTCATTCACCTGGGTGAATGCTTTCTAATGAAAAGAGAATACAGCATTATTGAGTCCCCTCAACATTAAGTCACGTGTACAAAACAACTGGGTTGGAAAGTCCTAACAGTTGATTAAGTATAAAAGAGATCAGTAAAGAAATCCAACATCAGAACGCAACAGCCTTCGACACAACTCAGAGCAAAGCTATCAGAAATTGAAATAGACAACATTTAAGACCAAAACCAACAACTACTTATTCAAAATGAAAATCACATTTTTAGTTGGATTCATCTGCGCTTTGTGCCTCATCAGTGTCGCCAAGGCCGCACCTGCCGATGGAGATAAAGTGGAGGAGCCAGAAGCCGTTAATCCTTCGAGTGAAGAATTGCAGCAAGAAGCAGTTAATGCTTCCAGTGGAGAAGTAGCAGCTGAAAATCCCGATAATACAGATCGTGAGAACATTTTGAGTTGTAGTGGTGGCTCGTGGGCCTGTTGGACGCGTTGCTTTGGTCACGGATACTTGCTCGGCGGTTACTGCACCAATCGTGGAGTCTGTGTTTGTATCTAGTAACGCAGAGGAATATTTTGTTGATTTATTGCGGACATTTACCTATTCATGTTAAATGATTTTAATTGAAAATTAAAAAATATGTATATAATTGAGAAATTATAATTTGTAATCCAAAAATAGTGTTTTAAATTTATTTGCTTTTTCACTTTTGCACCGATATCTTCACTAGTGCTTACATTATATATTGTAAAGTAAACGATTCAGAAGTCTTCAAAGTTCTGGTATATAGGAAGTAGACGTGGTTGTGAAGCGATTTTGCCTATTTTCACAACATATCATTGGGATGTAAGGAAACTATTACAAACCAAGTTTCATTGAAATCGGTCGAGTAGTTCCTGAGATATAGTTTTTGACCCATAAGTGGGCGACGCCACTCCCATTTTCCATTTTGTAGAAAAATCTGAGTGCAGCTTCCATCTGCCATTTTTTATGTGCAATTTAGTGTTTCAGTAATTTTCCACCTAACCTTTGTATGGGAGGTGGGCTTGGTTATTATCCGTGGTTAAAAAAAACGACTGCAGAAAGTTTGGCTTATATAATTCTATTGGTTACCGAGATAGGTTAAAAAACCTATTTGGGGCGGGGCCACGCCCACCTCCCCAAAAAAGTTACATCCCAATATGCCCCTTCTTAATGCGATCCTTCATACCAAATTTTATTTCAATAGCTTTATTTATTAGTTATGGCATTTTATGTGTTTTCGATTTTCGCCATTTTGTGGGCGTGGCAGTGGTCCGAGTTTGCTCATTTTCGAAAGCAACCTTCCAATGGTGCGAAGAAATAAGTGTGCCAAGTTTCATTAAGATATCTTAATTTTTACTCAAGTTACAGCTTGCACAGACGGACGGACGGACGGACAGACAGACATTCGGATTTGAACTCCACTCTTCACCCTGATCACTTTGGTATACATAACCCTATATCTAACTCGTTTAGTTTTGGGTGTTACAAACAACCGTTATGTGACCAAAACTATAATACTCTCCAGCAACTTTGTTGCGAGAGTATAAAAATATGAACACTTGTTTGAGTAACTGTACATATGTATACAGAAAACAATTTATTAATTACGTAAGGTAAATAAAGATGCCAGCGCATAATGCATAAAGCTTAATTCATTCGCTTCCGCGAATGAGTTATAATTTTAGAAAATCCTATTAGTCAACGCTATCAGTTTTATGGAAAAGCTGATGATTGAGTATAAAATAGTTGAATAGCGAAATCCAGTATCAGACCACAACAGCCTTCGCAGCAACAAACACAACTCAGAGCAAAGCTGTTAGGCATTCACACGGACAACTAAAATGAAACTCGTACTTCTAGCTGGACTCATCTGCGCTTTCTACTTGTTCCAAGCGATCAATGCTGCGCCTGTTGGTGCGGAATCAGTGGAAGCACAATTACCGGAACTGGAGGAACAACGTCCTTCTGTGGTGAGTCGTCAAAAACGCGCTACTTGCGATCTGCTGAGCGGGTTTGGCTTAAATCACAGTGCGTGTGCGTTCCATTGTTTACTCCGTGGCAATCGCGGCGGTTACTGTAGTGATAAGGCTGTTTGCATATGCCGCAAATGAGGATGCGTGATTAATTAGAGCGGATTAACGCTTCTTTAATCTTACTTTCGGCAAATAATTTGTTCAATAATTTAATAAAAATATGTGTAATTTAGAATATATAGGTTTTGATGGAATAAATAAGAAATAAACTATTTTTTGAAGATTATTTGTGAGCAGCAGTGCTTACTTGCAATTCTACTCTCTATTCTGCTCTCTTAATTTGATTTAAGTATCAAATCATGCTTTTATCAAGATATCAGATATCTAGGGTATTCCATATTGTTTTTTTGGTAAGTTAGCGAAAGCAGGTTCGTAATAGTTTATGTTTTAAAGCATTCCTTAGATAAATGAAACCAGTCGATTGACTTTATGAGGTTAAAACATCCAATTCGAATTGAAATTGGTATGATAGGTCTTAAGTGTCTATAGGCAGATATCAAAGTAAACTTTTTCTAATATTTAAATCCTCCCAACTATCGATCATCGAAAAAATAATTGTAGCTCAATGGGGATTATCTCCCTACCTTCTGACTTATTGCTTGTTTAAACATCTGGAAGATATCAATAGGTGTGAAGATGTATTTTTTTAAGAAAATTATCTAAGAAAAGTGTCGTCCCGCTGGATATGCTGACAGCAACTTATGTCCAAATTTTTCTATTAAAAATAATTACTATATATAATATCTTAAAACCTTTTTCAAGAAAAGTTATCTAGTAAAATAATAGTTAACAACTAACAGCAATACACCAGTAGTTATACTAGAGAATAGAACAAGGAAACTTATGGGGACCTTATTCTCTCCCATATTTAAAAAAAATACAGCACTTGGCGTGATTCGAGAAGCCTCAGATTATATGTCAGCCTAATTTAAAATAAATTTAATTGCTATAAATAGTACAACGTTTTTTCCGAAACCCAAATATTTCCCACCTTATCAATGACAGACGCGACTGACATGATTCACATATTTCTACATTCACCTATTCCTAAATCCTTTTTGTGCAAAATTGAAAAGCTGAGTCGGGAGTCCCCTACGAGTTAGTAAGAAATATTTATTTACACAAGTTGGGCTACGTGCGTTATCAGTTTCAAGACAGAGTATAAAACTCAGTTCGGCAGGCAAGCTTAGCAACAGTGTACAGTCGCCTTCGCAGCAATCACAGCAATCACAGCTCAAAGCAAAGCAATTCAATAGGACAACTTTTAGCACCAACAACAACAGCTGATTCAAAATGAAAATCGTATTTTTAGCTGGATTCATCTGCGCTTTGTGCCTCATCAGTGTCGCCAAGGCCGCACCTGCTGCAGGAGATATTGTGGAGCCAGAATCCCTTAGTACTTTCAATGAAGAATTGGCAGCCGAAAATCACGATAATCTATTGACTTTAACTCGGCAGAAGCGTTTTAATTGTGATGTTCTCAAGAGCCCACCGGCCTGCTCAGCCCATTGTGTGGCCCTCGGAAAATGGCGCGGCGGTTACTGCAGTCGTGGAACCTGTTACTGTCGTCAGTAATGTGGAGAAATATTCTATTTATTCATTACAGGCAGTGAGCTATTCGTTTTAATTAATTTTGTCAAATTTAAGTTAAAATTGTCTGTACATAAAGTATAAAATTGTAAATTATTATCCAAAAATAAAACATTCGATTTTATGCTAGTCTAGCTACAAACAAAAAAGCATTAATGAATAAAATTCTTTCGACGTCTTCTCAGAAAATATTATTATTAAAATAGATCCTTGGGCCTAGGGAATTGTTACATTCCTAGATCCAAAAAAAAAGTAAACTCCTTTGTAGTTAATTTTCATATTTCTATACTGCAAAATGAATATTACGATGAGTTCGTTTTATTTTATGATTTGAAATGAGGTAGATAGCCGAATATCATATCATTAGTGTAGAAAGGTCTGAAATATATTTTGCATAAATGATGGACCTAGTTAACATTAGTAAGTTACTCGGTTTTCTTTTTGCTTACCAACATGCCAATGCCATTGAAAGTATTATATCTGCAATGTGTGCATTATTAAGGGTCTCGTATCTATTGAAACTGGTACAATGTAACTTTACCTAACAAAATCTTTCCCAACTGTATAAGTTTAAAATACAGATAGAATAAATTATCGAATAATCTCGTCCTGAACTGCACATAACAGTTAATTTCGACTGCATTTTTATATTTTAAACACTTCGAGTCTCACAAAATCGTACGCTGAGTACACATTTTTAAACGTCTTTATTGATACTTGTTAAATCAGCAGTATTTTTGTGAATTTTGGCAACTGCTCCCACTGAGACCGTCATTCCTATAACAATTTCTGGAAAATTCTTACCTTACTGTGCCTTAATACTGTTATAGAATACTCACTTTACTGTAAAAAGTGCTCAAAATTCAATAGGCGTTCACAAACAACTGTTCAAATGAGTTGTAATTGTTTATTATATACTAACAATTTTTAAACAAAATTAAATAAATATTGATCTCATTGAAAAAAGCTTCAATTAGTATTGTTTCATACCATCCAAACTTTGTTTCATTCACATATTTTATAGTTTAAGCAAAGGGCAATGAAGCTATTGTGAAAACGTGTGAATACTTGTTTGAAATATGGATGTCTACGTATGAGTTAGATATTGTAAATTAAAATTCCAGTGTTTAACATTCTCAAAGCGCAGTGTCTGGATAACGTATTCATCCAACTCCGTGAATGCTTTCTAATGAAAAGAGAATACAGCATTATTGAGACCCCTCAACGTTAAGTCACGTGTACAGAAGAACTGGATCGGATAGTCCTAACAGATGATTGAGTATAAAAGAGATGAGTAAAGAAATCTAGCGTCAGAATGCAACAGCTTTCGACACAACTCAGAGCAAAGCTATCAGAAATTGAAATAGACAACATTTAAGACCAAAACCAACAACTACTTATTCAAAATGAAAATCGTATTTTTAGCTGGATTCATCTGCGCTTTGTGCCTCATGAGCATCGCCGAGGCCGCACCTGCCGAAGGAGATATAGTGGAGGCACCAGAAGCCGTTAATCCTTCCAGTGAAGAATTGCAGCAAGAAGCAGTTAATGCTTCCAGTGGAGAAGTAGCAGCTGAAAATCCCGATAATACAGATCGTGAGAACATTTTGACTTGTAGCATTTCGTCGTGGCTCTGCATGGCCCATTGCCTGGCCGACGGAAGAGGGCGCGGTTCCTGCACCAATCGTGGAGTCTGTGTTTGTCAATACTAATGCAGAGAAATATATTGTTGATTTATTGCGGACATTTACCTATTCATGTTAACTGATTTTAATTAATAATTATAAAATATGTATATAATTGAGAAATTATAATTTGTAATCCAAAAATAAAGTTTTAAATTGATTTACGAGCATATTAACCATTAACCGAATTTAAATCACACCGGAAAGTTGGCGTTGTTGTAAAATAATATATTTTCGTCGATTAACGCTTCTCTCATATCGAATAAATCTCCTTCAGGATTGCTAATATAACTGAGTTTGGCTAAAATATTTAGTCTCGTAAACAGGCATTTAACAAATTTTCAGAATTGTTTGTTCAACGACGACACAATCTAACAATGCATATCGCCATATTTGATCCTAGCAAGATATTTGAAGGCAAAACAGTGGAAAAGTATGTCAAAACCATAACAAGAACAGAAACAAAAACATCTTCGCGCTTGCTTCTCTAGATTTAAACTATTCTAGATTTCTATTTAGTTCTAACATTATTCCAGGCCATCAATAATCCCAATTGAAGTTATAGTACTAGTATTAACCGTTGGTTGGAAACTTACCTCTGATTAGTACTATAACTTAATGATGTGCTAACGCTAATTGCAATTTTAAGAAAATCAGTTAAGCTAACACAAACAACAACACATTCAACTAAATTACACTCATATGATGCAACTCTCTTGTCTCGCGTAAAAGCTTAGCCCAGATGGTAAATAGTAAGCGCGTTGATTAAATGCATACATACATATATGTATATATTAATGAGGTAATGTAAACAAAAATGCCAGCGCTTATCACTCGCAAAGCGCAGTGTCTTGGATCACGCCGTCATTCACATTCGCGTAAGCCTTATGTGAAAAGACAATACAGCAGCGTTGTGAGTCCCCTCGACGGAAAATCCTAATAGTCAACACTATCAGTTTTATGGCAAAACAAATATAGCGAAATCCAACGTCAGAATAGAACAGTCTATGCAGCAATACCAACAATTCAATCTAGACTATACTAACAAATCAATATGAAGATACTCGTGCTTTTCGCTGGACTCATCTGCACGCTTTGCCTATTTTTTGTCGTTCAGGCCGACCCTGTATATGATGTTGCCCAGGAAGCAGAGCGTGGAACACCCTTGAACGCAGCTCTGACAGTTGAAAATCACGAAACTTTAAGAACCTTGAACCTACAGAAGCGTTTCACATGCGATGTGCAGAAGAGCAATAAAAGTTTGTACCCCATACAAATAATTATATGTGCATGAACTTTTTGCAAAAAAAATTAAAGATTATAAAATTGCAAAATATTTCTGGTCATGCAAGTTTGTTATTACTAATGTATACAATAAAAAAAAAAAAATCAAAAATTAACAAATTTCAACATTTTTTTAAACTATAAAACAGAATTGAAGTTTAGGCTAATAGTACTAACTTAATGACTGTAGAATAGTTATGTAAATATTGGCCAATTCTTGCTTTGTGGCTAATTTATCGTGACGTACTGTCTCAAACTACTTTCCGTTTTGGAAAACAAGAGCAGAGAGGATCCCCCAGAGATCCTCAATAGGATTTAGGTTCGAACTCAATGCTGCACATTGCAATACGGGGATTTTCCGGTCGTTAAAGATGTTCTTCGTGTGGATTGAGGCGTTATCCTGCCGATATGTCCAATTATATATCATAAATATCGCTAGCAATTTTTATTAACGCTGTCCTGATCTACATATGTAAATACAAGCATTCATTTGAGTAGGTACAAAACATGTGGATGGCTTTCCACTGCAGCAAAAAACAGCCCATGAAATCAAGGTACCGCTTTCAAAGCATCGCTTGTAGCAGGACCGTCGTTCCTAGTACGAATCTCTCCAATATTTCTTTCAATGATCTGGGCCGACCAAATTTAATTTTTTTCGTCCCTAAAGACTATATTAAAATTAGTTTTTTTATTTTACTAAAAAAAATATTAAAATAGCAATGTGTTTGATAATGAATGAAAAGAAAACAGTTTGTTAAAAAATATATCTGGTCTAAAATCTAGTATGTTTTTCGAACAATATGAACATATTTACTGTACTGCTGATAAAATAAGTCGATCGTGTAGAGATCCCTATGTAGATCCTCTGGTTCTATTGATTTTCTTACATTTGGCTAAGTTTCGCAGATATCTCATTTGTGATTCTTTACAACACTTCTTTTCACTCGCTTTTTACGGGGCACTGGGATCCATATTTTTGTAGGCAGGTAAGCTATTTCAGTCTGTGTTTCAGCTCAAGTAAGATTCAATATGAGGATGGATCGTCTCAGATCTTCTATACCTACCACGCATATCCACCTGAGATTTCTACAAAAGCAATTGATACACCCTTAACCACTTCACTTGCCTATAGATTACAGTTTAACTGCTGAAATATCAGCTATATCCAGATATTATAACTGTATTTTAAACCATGAAAATATTTAGTAAGAAGTTGGAGAAAATATATCAAACTACTGATAATGCTTTGACACTTCATTCACGTTTAGAATTATTTATTTACCATTTACGTTTATTAGGTGTTCTAATTGAGTAACGGTAATGAATTTGTAGCAATAACTGTTATGTTTCTTATCTGTCATAAATTCGCGGAATTTTCTTGAAAGCTTATAATTAGAAAAATTTCTCCAAGCGTGTACATCTACATATGTATGTATGAATTACACTGCATAAATCCCCTAAATTCCCATGCAGATCTGGTATTTTATGTAACCACTTGGGTAATCTAAAAATAGATGAACGTACGAGTATACGGTCGTATAATTAATTAATGATTTTTCCAAGAATCAGAGTAACTTATTTCAAAGCAAATCTTCATAGACGCGGTAGTAAAATCGAATGACTGCCACTAGATTGTGTTGAGCAACAAAATTCTGTCACGTTCGCAGTACACAAAGTGACTTAATAGTGATGACCAAGAATACTTGAAACTTTTTATATTTGTGAGATGTAATAGTTGGATTTTTTTAAAACAATATTGTTAAAAAGTGCCAATTGATTGACAATTTTGAGACAAAACCTTTATTATAAATAGAAAGTACTTAGGAATTTTAAAAAACTTTTTAGTTTAAAATATATTTTGAGAAATATTGTCACCTGCTAACAACCTAACCTAAAATCTTATGTATATTAAAAATCTGATAAGATAGACCAGTTTCTATAATATGGTTATTAAATGAAAATTGTTTAAAATTAATTGAATTGTTAAAAGTACTTAAGAACACTTTTTTGGAAGAATTTTACACTCCCAAGTTTTTAATAATGCATGAAATTCTTAAACTGCAATTCATAATCTTCCAAGAACTTAATAATAATTAAAGCTGACCTACACTTAACCTTCCGCTTCCCAACTCTTTTTAAGACCTTATTGTTTGTATGTACACACTTCCATACCTATGTATGTATAACAGTAAATATAAAGCGCGCTGGGAATCACATGCGGAAAACACGCGTTATCGCCGATGAATTGAAACGAAAGTTCTCAATAGACACAAGTGCAATATAAAATAAAGATGAGCTATAGCTGGGAACAACAAAGCTCAGTTGACTTCGGGGCAGTCACAATTAAATATGGCAAATATAGCGCTTTTCGCTTTATCACTCTGCCTTTTCTGCATTTGCGCCGCCAGCGGTGAGCAGGCGACACCAGACAGTGAGGCCACACAGTTAAGGGCACAATTAGCTGCGGTAGAGGAAAGTCCCGTTATTGCGCTGAGCCGTCAAAGGCGTTTCACCTGCAACAGCTGGGCCTGCAAGGCACATTGCATCGCGCTCGGCAGAGGAAATAATGGTTACTGTAATCGCCAACACGTGTGTAGCTGCCGCTAGTGAATGAATATTTTCAGCGGTGCGGTGTGGAAGGAAATACTATATAAGTGCTTATTTACAATTTTAGCGCGTAATTTGTTATCTACTTTTTCATTTCATTCATAATACAAATATTTTAAGAAAACACTCAACAAAATTGGAACGAATTTGCTTGTGTACATTATAATTAATTAATTGTTTTGTGAGATTCGCTCATAATCGTTTCAACGCTCATAAAGCCTTTCAATGAAGCAAAGAAAGCAGAGGCATATACCGTTATGATGATCACTGCGACCGATAATGATGAAATGGTGTGCGCGATAGCTGCACTCGCACACCTACAAATCCTGCTGTGCATTTCATACGTTTCGTCTATTAAATCAAAAGAATTCGAAATTGTCGTAAAATATAGAAAAATTGTGAATAATTTACGAAAATCAAAATTATGCGATCGTGCAATTTCTTATGCTTTGTTGAATTGAATTTAATAAGTGAGACGCGTTGCCGTGTTGTCGCCACCAGCTGGTCCAATCAACTGACTCAACTTTAACGTGCAGCTGTTGTTGTTGTTGCTAACAAGTGGTCTAATAAACAAGTAAATATGTTTCGAAAGCTTGCGCTCTAGTGGCACTCAAAGTAAAATGTTTATAAAAGGTTTTTTTTTAAATTTTCCTATTTTATTGAATACATTAATAATGTGCGCTGTTGGTGGGCCTGGCTGGGGCTGGAAGTGTTTTGACATAAACAGATATTTCAAAAGCGACAACTATAAATAAGGAGCCATCACAACTATATACTACAATTGACGAAATTAATATGAACAATTTTTTTTTTTTTTAATTTTTTTTTTTTTTAATTACAACACATTCAGTTTACAAAAATAAAATAGGGACGAGAAATTTGTCATAATACTCGCAAAATATTTATTAGTCTTATAATATAATAATTGGGTTAGGAACGATGATATTTCTAGGACCACACTTCAGACTGTAACTAAAAAGCAAGTCAATCAGCAAACTAATTGAAATCCTTCGAATGTTATTTCCATTAATTTTTTATAGCGAAACTCCTGCAAAGTCTGGTAATAAAAGTGATCGACTGCAACGAAATTGTGTTGCGCAACAAAACTGCGTCACGCTCGCAGTATATATAGCACTATCATATTTGAGACAGAAACGATTTGAATATTTTTTTGTTGTAACTTTCAGAAAAAAAAATCAAGTAAGGGTTGCCTTCTGTCTGAATTTTTTACAAAATTTTTTTTTTTTTTTTACAAAAATACTTTTGTTTTATTAGAATATCTAAATAGAAACGGTGTAAGTAAACTTACAATCAATATTTAGTTTTGAGAAGGGTTGCCACTTATTTAAAGAAAAATAATAGAATTAAAATACTTGAACTTTTGCGAACTAGACAACAAACTAATGAGGTGTCAGAAGACTAGTAATTTGAAGTAGTGTTGCCACCTGTTATTATTTGTCAATCAAATACTTTATTGAATTTCTTTGATTTATTCATACAATGTTCATTTAACCAAAAGAACTCTTTCAAATCAAGATTTGTTGGCATCTCTATAGTGAAGACTTGGGCATATTCAAAAACCAAAAATTATTTTCTTTTAGAAACTAAAACTGTTTTGTTTACACTCAACAAGCGGTAAACAAAATCAATCCAGTTTCGAAACCGGTTCACAGCCAGCTCAAAGCAGGTGTTGGCCCTCATGAGTAATCTAACAAACTTAATACCAAATCTTCGAGTTTGTGTGCTTGTTTATATTTATTTTGACGCAGGCATACGTGCCGAAATCAAAATTATTTCTATTGTTTACAAATATTGTACAATAAATAGTGCTTCCCCACAAAAAAAAACGCACAAGTCGCATGAATGGCGAAAACTACGCTAAGACAATTCGACTCGATTATTCTGCTATGCAAGCGATTATGATTTGACATAAGGAAGCTAAATATTTTTTTCTATTTTCAGCAAATACATACATATATAGTATGTACATAACTCAAAATGCGAAGCGAAAAAATAGTTGACAGTCAAATATAAGAGAAGCAAAAGCAACAAAAGGCAACCACATATTATACCCATAAATATTTCTGTCAGCCTATCATCAGTCAGCTTGTTTGGCAGTTAGCGAGCGTTGTCATCTCACTTATCAATATACAATAATTATATATTCAAGGTCATAGGTTATGTAACTTTTTTTCAACCAGTTCCAAGCCTCAAAATTTGTTCTTTATTGCCCTAATGTTGTTACTACTATTTTGTTAGAGTATGACTTAGCCTTAAAATAATGAGTATTCAACCGGACTAGTTACATAACTAGTTCTTAATCAGTCACAAACTACTCTAAAGTTTTTCATCACTGAAATTCAAAACTGTAATGCTAAAATGTACTGATTCAGCAACTATACAGTTTTTAAACATATTCAAACTACTCCAATTTTGTTCTTTATTATAACAGTTTTGTAACTACTCTTTTACTGTGGCACTACACTTTAACTTACTGGGTTTCCAAATATTTATATATATATATATCTGCATATAAATTTGTATTTTCTGAGCTCAGGCATAGCCACAGCCTGCACAAACGCCGTTTAGCGCAACAACAATGCCAAAAAAATTATATAAAATAAAATAAAGAATAACAACAATAATATTTAAGTCATAAAAATAGAGCACAAATTGTGATTTTGAAATTCTTTCTAAATTTTTGCTTTATTTTCTCAAATATTTTTTAATATTTTTTTTTTTTTTTAAAACGCGAAACATTTTCGAATACCGTTTAATGAACTTTAATTGGCGCACCCAGCTATTTGATATACTTATACTTTCGTGAACGACCTGACAACTCGCACAACGCTACATACTATGTAGTATACTATGTATGTATGTATATGTATATACATATAATATAGACAATAGTCCGAGATGCGGCAGATGCCAAAATAATAAAATATACTAAAATAATGTAGCTTTATAATCAAAGCAACCAACCACCAGCGTTGAAAATCTGCAAAAATACCAAAATGATTTTCAGAACGGTGGTGTTCAGGGTATTGGTGTTAGTGTTCACAGCCATATTTTGTTGTTTCGTTGCCGACACCTGTCGCACAAATATTTTTTGATGTCGCAATTTGTCAAAACTATTATACTCAAGCGATCGGTGGGGCATATGGGGGAAAATAATATTTTAATAAAATGTCATTTCGAATTGATATACTAGTTGTCAGCTTTCAATGTGGCGTGAGATTAATATATTCCGTAAAAATTTCTCTTAATAAAGCTACTCGCAGGAAGACAAATTACCAAAAAAAATATTGATTAAAATATTATATTTTCAATCGCATATTTCCAGCAGCGAATCACTTAATGAGCCACTCAGCTTCAATAGCTTTGAATTCAAATTATTTTTTTTGTTGTAATATAGTACCTCAATACCTCTCCTCTCGTTTGGCCGTCAATTTACGAAATCATTTGTGCGAACAGACATATAAATTACAAGAATACCTCTCACCCCTTGTTTTGCACGCCATCCAAGCCAATTCTCGAGTCGATTGCTCCTCTGCATTTATTAGATATGTTCCCATGTATGTGTGCATCCGCTAATGTTATCTAAATGTAAATGTTTGTCACCACCAACGCCTACATGTATGCCACCTTGTGCGTGCGATGCCAGAGACACTCGACCACATTACACAGGTAAATATGTTTATGTGTGTTTGTATGTAAGTTTCTGCGTTTATTCACTTATTTTCTCGAGCGAAATTATTTTGACAAAATAAATCGCCACTGTGCTTTATTTATGCTGATTTAGATTTGTAGGTCATTTAACAAAATTAGCAAATCTGTCGACATGTCATGCAGCAATGTGTTACAACAACAACAACGACAACAAATAATTTATCAAGCGAAATGTTGTGAAACCTGTTGTTTTGGACACATTTTCCTCGGTGGGTGTGTGGTAGTTGTTGTCGATATTTCTGTCGTTATTATAGTGCAGGTAACAGATTAGGGGCGTACAAGGTTGCGTCTCGGTTGATCGGAACAAAATTGCTCACTTGCCAAAAGTTGTAAAAGAAAGAAACTCTTGGCACGTCTTCTCACACTTCAAGCAGTATGTTCTCACTAAGAATAATAGAGCTATCATGTTGTTGTTATAGCGTCATAAAACATAACCGAAATAATTTTGAGGCCGGGTTAGTTCCAGTTACTTAGAACCGACGAGGAATAGCTTTTAATACTGAAGAAAATATAAGTAGAGACCTGGTTTACTAATAATGAGACTACCTAAGATACTTAAGAGTGTAAGACTATAATGAACAGTACGGCATCCGCTAGTCGAATAAGGGTTAAACACTCGAAGAAAGTAGACTTGTTAGATCAAATCGATAGATTCCAAGACTCCAGCTCAAAACAATGACTTATCACTTTCGTATTCCAAGAACACAAGTGCATGTTTAGTCGGATCTTTTCTTAAAAGTAGAAGCCAGTAATGTATATACACTTTTGTCCTAGGAAAGAATCAATGATCTGATAGATTCAAGCTCTTTTCTCTACTTCCTTGTCGGATCTTTTCCTAAAAGTAGAAGCCGGTAATATAGATACACTAATTTGGTCTTAGGAAAGAATCAAGGATCTGATAGATTCAAGCTCTTTTCTCCACTTCCTTGTCGGATCTTTTCCTAAAAGTAGAAGCCGGTAATGTTTTTAACTAATGTTTTACACTAATTTTGTCCTACGAAAGAATCAAGGATCTGATAGATTCAAGCTCTTTTCTCCACTTCCTTGATCCAAGAACAGAGTTGCATGTGTTGTCAGATTCTTTCTTATAGGGTAGATGCTGGCAATATAGTTACATACTTTTGTTCTAGGACAAATCTAGGGATTTGATAAATCCGTAATAACAAAATTCTAATCTTCTTATTTGTGCTGTTTGATCCAGAGGGACCAGGTTCAGGTTCTGAAGACCTCACTGTTTATTGAAAGGATTTATTGAAATCAATATCTAATTCTTAACTATCTAAAGCCAACATTTTTGATTTCTAAAGCGCGCAAAAAGTTTAAAATTTCTACCAAAAGAATGGAACCACCAAGGGCTGAATTTATATATAATATATATGAAATACACATCCATGTGCACCCTATATGTTTATTCGCCTGTTGCGTATGATATTTTTATAGAAATTTCAATTTCATTTAACAGCATCTAAAAGTGGATCGCAAGCAAGCAGCAAGCAGACGGGCGGCCGGGCGGGCCAGCCGAGCAACCAGACCGTGCCTGCTGCCTGCTGCCAGCGTCGTTGGGGGAAAACGTGAGCTGTTTACATTATTGCCAAATGCACAAGGAAAAACTTATTTGCTGTACATTGACTGCTACACGCTGTGATACTTCAGCGTTTGTGTGCTTAATTCCTTCCTTTTCATATTTATTTTTTAGCGAAATAACGATGCATGCGTGCCGCAATATTGTTATTGCTGTTACTCATGTTGTTGATGTTATTGTTGTTGCTATAATGCTTTAATGGCGAGTTGAGTGTAAGTGAGAGCGGCATTGTGGGTGGAAATGCTACACAACAACATATATTGAATGGAGGGCACATTCATTGATGACGTCGCAAGGCAAACGGAGCCATTTTCTCGGGCATTCAATGAAGTCAGGAAGCTGCCGTTTTGTGTATCTACATACCTATAGAAAGTTGTAATATGAAGAACATGCAGCGTGGCCGGGTGACTTAAGAGGGTGGACGGTTGGTAAAAAATCAACAAAACGGAATTTTGCGCTGGGGTCTGAAGTTGCCAAAGCAACTGTCTGTGAAGCATGACAAAGAGCGCCGAAATGAAAACGCTCACATGAGCGTAACATGCAAACATGTGTATGAATAACGGCAACATTGTTGTTTTGCCACACTGTTGACTGTTTGTTGGCCTGCCGTTGACTGCGGTCTGTGGTTAGTTGTTTGTTGGGCCGCTCGCAGAGCAGGCGTGCGAGATGTGTTGCTGTGCGCTGACTTTGTTCTTATTCGAATGATTGTATATACAAATGTATCAAAATCCATAAAAACAAAGGCAAAGAGCATGTTTTCGGTGGAGAGTGAGAGACTTGTTGAATTTTGAATTTTTAGCAGTTTTGAGCAGACTTTCCTCCACGACCATTGCCACTTCGGCAACTTCTTTAGAATTACACTCAACTCATTCACATTTGTGATGTGCCAAAAGGGAGCATGCGATGGTCGTGCTGGCGCTCAACACTCAGTTGCGGTGTGCACGCAAACAAAGAAACAAAGAAAAGAAGCAACAGCTAAACAATGCCGCGACGCCACAGCGTAGCACAACACAGAAATATAATGAAGAATGATTACTTGTCGCCTACTCAGATCAGCTCGCAGCCAGGCAGCCAGTTTACACACACATACGCACACATCAACTTAGTGGCAAGTGAGCTGCTAACAACAGCAAGCAAGTAGGCGAAAAAGGCAGCCAGGCAACCAGGCAGCTTATGAGCACTCGCCAGTCACCAGGAAAACGGTCGCATCAGTGTGCGAATGACTGATTGACCGATCGGACGAACTCTTGTTGTCGTCGTCGTTGTTAGAAGCGAGCGGGTTGCCCCCCCCAATACCCGGAAAGTGCGGTCCCCCCAAATAACTATCAAGCCAATTGAAGTGCTAGTAATGTAAACAGTGAAGCGAAAATTTTGATGAATTAGTGATTTCAACGTGTGAAAGTGCATAATAAGTATACATCAAGAAAAATTTTATTTAACGAAATATACATATATACAAGTGTGTTTGGAAAGATATTTGTTAGAAAGGGCTCGAGTTTGAAAATAAATACGTAAAAAAATGTGAGACCCATAAATAAAAATTATAAATAAATTTAACTTCTATTACAACAAAAGCGCTTTGCAGAGTAAAAAAAAAAAAAACAAAAAATAAAAAAAATATTTATTATAATTTTGAAATAAATTCACACTCGTGCAAGATTTGTGTGTGTTTTTTGGCTAAATTGTACGTCGCATTTTATGTGCAACACCGCAGGTAATACTCGTATTTAGCTGTCAGCTACTAAAAAAAGATATTTAGCAACTTTTAATTATTTATAATGTGCTCGATTTGTGTTATTATATTACGCTGTTGACAGCGCCGTTGCATAAGTCATTTAAGCTGTAAGCTGCCTATTTTGCTTTGCCTTTGCTATGTAGTAGTTGTGGCTAAGACTTTTGCACGATCAGTTTGACAATGAATATGTGAAACCGAAAGCATAGCCAGCCACAGACAGAAAGCGAAAGAAAAGTAAAATCAAGTAAAATCAAAAAACATTAGTAACAATCTGATAAACGCACATAAATGCAATTGACACAATAAATGTGCCTATGAGACGACAAATCTCGAAATAAACAAAAACTATGTGCTTAGTATGTGTGCTACATGGCGTATGAGTGTTGCACGGGGCGTATGAGTGATTATTTGAGCGTGATGGTTGTGTTAATCAACTCAGTTATATTGACAAAGGTAATAACGATATTGCGAAGCCTTTTGGGTGTGTTTAAAAAAAAGTATCAAATACTGGATGGAGACAAAGAAGTCGATAAAAATTATAATAAATTATAAACTTAAAATAAATGAATGGAAATTTTTTTTTAGAAAATACATATATATGTTTGTATGACTTTAAAATAATAATATTTCAATAATTGAGTTAAAAAGATGCATTAATTCAATGCATAAACTCGGCCAGAGAACCTGTAGGTTTGCGTCTTGATGAAAATATATTCACTGTAAACATTATTCCGCTTAATTGCAGGCAATATTTTCGGGAGCCATACTAAAAATAAAGCGTTGGAAGAAAATACTTTCAATTAAATTTTATTAGGTCTACAACTTTGCTTCCGCCGTTTTCCAATAGATGTCTCTAGGGTCAAGCACTGGTCGATTAAATCGATTTTCTTTTATATCGATCTTGGACATTTGTGTCAACATTAACCCAAAACAAGTAAGGAAGGGCTAAGTTCGGGTGTAACCGAACATTTTATACTCTCGCAATTTATTTATTTAACTTAATTTATATTAATAATACACAATTTGACCCACATATTCGTCATATATAGTGCATAAAGTCCATTGAAAGTTGGAAACCATAATATTAGGTTAGAAGCACCGAGGCCTTCGTGTTCGATATATGGGGCCTTAAAAACCTATGGTCCGATTTCTGCGATTTTTAGAATGGGGCTGCCATACTATAAACATGGTATTTTTGCAAAGCTCTGCACCGATATCTTCACTAGTGCTTACTTTATATATTGTAAAGTAAGCGATTCAGATAGTCTTTAAAGTTCTAGTATATAGGAAGTAGGCGCGGTTGTGAAGCGATTTGGCCTATTTTCACAACATATCATTAGGATGTGAGGAAACTATTATAAACCAAGTTTCATTGAAATCGCTCGAGTAGTTCCTGAGATATGGTTTTTAACTCATAAGTGGGCGACGCCACGCCCATTTTCCATTTTGTAAAAAAATCTGAGTGTAGCTTCCATCTGCCATTTTTTATGTGAAATTTAGCGTTTCTGACGTTTTTGGTTAGTGAGTTAACCCACTTTTAGTATTTTTCATCCTAACCTTTGTATGGGGGGGGGGGGGGGGGCGTGGTTATCATCCGATTTCTGTCATTTTTGGACTGTATAAGGAAATGGCTAAAAAACGACTGCAGAAAGTTTGGTTTATATAGCTCTATTGGTTTGCGAGATATATACAAAAAACCGATTTGGGGGCGGGGCCACGCCCACTTCCCCAAAAAAATTACATCCAAATATGCCCCTTCATAGTGCGATCCTTCATACCAAATTGTATTTCGTTAGCTTTATTTATGGCTTAGTTATGACACTTTATGTGTTTTCGGTTTTCGCTATTTTGTGGGCGTGGCAGTGGTCCGATGCTCATTTTCGAAAGCAACCTTCCTATGGTGCCAAGAAATAAGTGTGCCAAGTTTCATCAAAATATCTTAATTTTTACTCAAATTACAGCTTGCACAGACGGACGGACAGACATTCACTCTTCACCCTGATCACTTTGGTATACATAACCCTATATCTAACTCGTTTCGTTTTGGGTGTTACAAACAACCGTTATGTGAACAAAACTATAATACTCTCTTTAGCAACTTTTGTTGCGAGAGTATAAAAATTTTGTAGAGATCTGATTGCATCCCAAACTTATTCTCAACCGAAAATATAATTGTTTGAACCGAATTCTCGACATTTGCGGCAAATTTTGCTTTTCTTTTTTAATTTCAAGAAAAGTGCGGCCTCAGTTCAACGGATTCGGATACGTACGGTGAGTCTGTCCTAAGTGAAAAAAAGCCTTAAATTTACAAAAAAAACGGCGGAAGCAAAGTTGTAGACCTAATATTTGAAATCATCAAACTTTGTATCGTTGGTGCTAAAATTTGAAATTAAATGCCGACTTTAAAAAGTTATCTAATTAAATATGTATTTAGTATTTTCTGATACAGAGACAAATCTATCGTTCTTAATTCTACGGAAGAAATAGAAGGCTTTCCCAATTGATATAAGAAGTTCAGCATCTACATACTTGACTTAAAAATCGAAAATTTCACAAAGAAGATTTTCTTCAAATATTAAGAAAAAAAAATTATGGTTTACAGATTTTCGACTTATTAAAAATTTTGCAAATTTTTCGCTCAATAACCGCAGTATATAAATGAATCTCAGAGGCGATTTCACAAAAACACGTTCTACAGATTTTACAATAGAATAAACTATACCCTTTTATATATTAAGTCTCTGTTTAACTTAATTATTAAAATCACAATACGCTTATTGAAGACTATATTTTATTTTTTCAACAACGAAACTAAAAAAAATAAGAAAATTTTAAATGAAATTCTAATATTTAAATTATATTTTAAAAACCGTGCTGCAACACTAAAAATGTGTGAAAACCCAAAAGTCACTATGTCAACTCGTTGTTATACTTTGCAAATTTATGTATTTGCAAATGCCATTATTGTTCCTACAGCTATATCTTTCACTCAAGTTTCATAATATTTTCAAATATACTTAATATTTTAAACAACAATAAAAATACCAAAACGAAATTTCGGCAAGTGTGTGAAAGACACTCACAAATACACATACATGTGCGCGATTATGAGCAAGTGTTGGTTGTGAAAAATGTCAAGAATTCCAAAATGACAATAAACCTCAATACACGAGAGACATACATATAAATTTAGATGTTTTAATGTATGTATGTGTTATAGTTACTAGTATATGCTTGTATTGCGCATTTGAAAATATTTCTACAGCCCATTAGTGCTGTCAATTGCATTGTGTGGTTGTGTATGCGTGTCCACGAAGATGGTTTGTGTTTGAGAACGCTTGCGAAAGCCTGCTAATTTATTATTTTCTTTATTTAATATATTGTTGTTTATTTTTGCATAAAACAAAAAATTATATACAAAATATCTAGTAAAATTTGCATAAATTATGAAAACGAAAAAATTTTGTTGAACAAAAAGTTGTGCTACAAAGTGACAGAGAGCATTGGTACGTTAACCCGTAACATACGTAGTTGTGTATTAATATTTTAAATAATTATTATTGATGATAAATGATCACGAGCACTATCACAACCATGAGAAATGTTTCTTTTAAATCAAATAATTTAAAAATTTGAACCACAAAAAATTCCACATAAGGGTTAAAGTGGTCAAATATTTGGCAGGGAGAATGGTTGAAATTTCGCACAGCTCGACAAATTAGACGAAATAATAAAACGTCCAATTTGCCTACTTAAAATCTATAATTCCAAATGTGCATCTATACACTCTGCTACACTCAGATGAAGCTCGAAAAAAAATAACTGAAAAATTATTACTGACAATAATAAATTATCAGCAATAAGTATGTTTCGAAAAATTAAAAAATATATATATTTTAACCTATACACACATACGTACATACATATGTATGTCAAAACATGTCAATCGGTCTTCGTTAAACGATGTCGACGACACACCAGTCTCGCCTCCCAAACGCGTGAAATGGAATGTTGAAAAACACCTTTTTGCCTGATGTTGTTGTTGTTGATGTGGAAAAATGTTGCCTTCACATTTTCGTTTCATTATATATTGATGTAAATAAAAATAATTTATGGCATCTTTCAATGTGAAAGATCATTTTTTAGGTTACAAAGTTATGCGTTTCGCCTTAGAACATTTCGAAATTACTTAAAAACCACAACAAAAACTTTGAAATTGACGAAGAGTCCTTGAAGTGTGTTTAGGTAGTCGAATGATCGCTGAAATACAATTTTTTTATAAAAAATAAAGAATTTAGCTGTCTTATTCGTGTATGTTTAGGTAGTACAGTCCTCTGATCTGATGTAACTGAATACAATATTTAAGTCAGGCATCTGTAAAACCAATAGGACAATATAATAAATAGGTTGTCAAATATCTCCCTTTTCCACTTTTTTGCTATTTATTCAATGCTTTATAAAAAGTGTTACAATGATCAGATTTAGTTCAAATATACGCTGTTTCGTTCGATAATCTGTTTCCATTTAGACGGCAACTTCATAATACCCTCCTCGTAGAAGCCCCCTGCGAAGAACTCGAACAGCCACTTTTCACAAACCTCTTTTGAGTTCAACTTTACACCACCAGGGCGTTCGTCATGGACAGGAGCAAGTGGTAATCACTTGGCGCTATGTCCGGGCTATATGGTGGTGCGATAAAAACTCCCATCCAAGCTCCCGTAGCTTCTGACGAGACATCAACGAAGTGTGTGGTCTGCCGTTGTCCTGGTCTAACACTACACCCTTCCTGTTGGCCAATTCTGAATGCTTCTGGTCGATCGCCTGCTTCAAGCGGTGCAGTTATTCTCAGTAAATGGTAGAATTAAACGTGTGGCCATATGGGAGCAGCTCATAGTGAATGATTTCCTTCCAATCCCACCAAACACACAGCAAAACCTTCCTGGCCGCTTGGCCTATCCCTGCTTGGTCACTGTTCGGGATTATTCCTCGGCCTTCGACCACGAGCGTTTTCGCCTGATTGTATGTGATAAATTTTCCGTCGCCAGTCACCATCCGCTTCAAAAATGGGTCGAGATCGTTCCGTTTCAGCAGCATATCGCAGGCGTTGATTCGAACTCCCCCTCTCCTGGGCGATGTCACGAGATGCCACATGTCGGTCTAACTCGAGGTTTTCTATGATTTGATCGGTATTCGTCGTCACAGGTCTTCTGCCGTCTGGCCTATCCATGGTGACGTTTTCACCAGCGCTGAATCGTCGAAACCATTCCTCCGCAGTTCGAAGTGATAGAGTACCATCCCCCAGAACGTTTCTCTAGCGGATATGCCTTTAACGAAGGAAACTTTAAAATAGTGCAAATTTCGGCATTAGTGAACTCCACGTCTATAACTGTTGAACGCAATATCCAAACTAATCATGCATAGCGTCGTTTTTTGTAGGTTATGTCAAGACCTTTCATGGTCTCACCGTGATATTCAAAAAACAAAATGGCGGATATTTGACAACCTAATATATAAAGCCTTACAGCTCACTGAAATCTTCAGATTTTATTCAAATTTCTCTAGAGAAATGTTCTTATTTTTTTGTTTTGGAGGTGTATCTGGACTTTGGCGAGTATTCCTTTGCTGCCTGTCTATAAGGCCGACTTCTGTATAGAAAATAATCAAGTTAAGGATTCCGGTATCCTTTCTGGGAAATTTTATCAGATATCTTTAAAATATTCGACCACAATTTAGTATCTTTTTTACACCAAGAGCGTTCTTAAAAAAATTATAGAATAATTTCAACCCAGAGCATAATAAAAATCAACTAATAAAGTCGATTATATCACATTTTTCAGTCCGTACGTAGAAGATTGAAGGATAATTAGAATTGGTTTTTAAATCTACGTATGTCTTAATTACACTATACGCAGACACTTTTTCCTGAGTAATGGACCAAACTACGCTTTTCCTGGAGATTGAGTGTATTCTCAGTTTTTCGAAGTTAACCTACAAACTCGAAATATTCGCCTTCGAAGCTCCAAAAAGAGCTTTTTTAATTATTATTAATTACCGAATATATTATAGCTACTAAAAGAATCAGATATATAGAAAGTTGGATGTTCGAAAAAAAAATTTCCATATTAAATATTTTCGAAATAAACGTATTTTATATTCAAAAGTACATAAAGACATAAATATGTGCATATTATTTTTTTGTTGAGCTAAACTTAGTTTTATTTCGTATATTATTTTATTTCTATTTTGTTGAGAATTCTTGAATTTTCATTTATTTTTCCTTTTTTGTGCTAAACATAACAAACAGTGCAATAAATACGTATGTATGTACATATGTTTTTTTGTTTTTTTTTTTTAATTTGATTTGCACAGAAATAAAATGATCAGCAGCTCTTCAAATTGAAAACAAATTCACTTAAAACAAATGGGCAAGAATGAATGGGAAAATCCCACTAAAGACAAGAGCACCAAAATACACAGCCACACACCCACTAATTCATATAATATTAACATACATATGTATATTTGTATGTATGTATGCATATAATACTAAAAATCACTTGAAATACAACACAGTGAAATGTACTAACATAAGCAAGACACAATAACTCTTGGCGAGAAGACATTAGCAACAGCGAAGAAGAAGCACGCGGCAAGTGGCAAACGGAAGACTTTTGAGTCAAGTAGTAAAATGCCTAGTGCCAGACATATTAAACCAAACAAAACTAAGCAACTTATTTACTTATTATATATGCACACATATCCTCTACTTGCGTTGGTATGTGAGTGTTCACGCATGTTTGCATTTGCGTGTCCAAAGCAATAATTATTTTGCATAGCAATGAAAACAAAAACACAAAAAAGGGCAACAACTTTTAAAAATATGCATATGTACATATGTATGTCCACACATGTGAATTTGAGAATTTGCAACACTCAAATTTTGTATTAAATGCAACAGGAATATTTGCAAGCATTTCGTGAAGGCCAAGCGAGGAGCTCAGAGCGTGTGAGTTGTGAGTGGAGTGTATGCAAATGTTGACATGCAAAGCGGTTGCTTGGAACACGTGCTTATCCTTGAGTAATATGGACATTTTTATTACTTCAGTATTAAAAATACAATTTCTAAACATTGTTGTTGTTTTTTTTTGGCATATTCGTGATGAACTACAAGCTTGTTTGTTTAACTAAATCCTATGCGTGCTATAATGCTATGTATTTTTATATACAAATGTATGTAAATGTGCATAGTATAATTAGAAACATTTTTTATTAGAAATGCTTGTCCACACATGGGACAACCCAGTGGTGAAACTGAGCTGTCTTTCATTTAACAAAAATAAATAAAACGTCTACAAAGGTTCTCAAAACCATCAGACTACTATTGTAATAATAATAAAATTTTAACTATAAATTTGATCACTCACCTGTGCACTTCAGCGTCTCTCGCACTTGAGGATTTTGACGGTGTATTAAACGGTGGATACTCTTTGACATATGTATTTGCTTGAAATCACCAAATTATTTTTTTTTACATTTCACTTATTTCACTTGATATTATTATTGAATTAAAATATTTCATAATTTTATTTTAACTATTTTATATTATAAAATTTATTTTTAAGAGATGATTTGATTGCAATTAGGAATTTAGTGTAATTTGTAAAATTATTAGGAAAGTGTGAATGTGTGAAAATCATATTTACGCAAATTTATATTTCTACTAAAACTGTTGTGTGAATAATTATAATTTCATTTTTTTTTCAAATTCTAGGGTTTCTATTTATTGGTTTGGGGACTTTTAATAGTGAAATTGATGTATTTAAATGGAGTTTTAATCTAACAAAAGATGCAAAATCTCAAAAATAGTTGGTAATGACTGATTGAAAAAAAATATTTTTCGTGAAACAGAAAAAAATAAGAAACTATTTTGTTAAAAAAAAAATTAATCCCTACCCTGTTATTTTATTTTTTATATCATTTTTATATTTTATATTTATAAATGCATTTTTGTATATTTTTTCCATTTTTTATTAATCACACACTCTCTTTTTTTAATCTCCCGAACGATTTACGAATATATTTTTATGCACTTTTTAAGTTGTTAATTAATTCTTTATTTATTAATATTAATACGAAATTTTTTTCAATATTTTTTTAACCTTAGCACTTTTTCTTAATACTTTTAACCACTCTATTATTATTATTATTTTATTTTATTTTTTAAATTTTTTTATTAACTTTAATATTTTCCTTTGTTGCACTTTCTTATTAATTTCATATTTTTACTTATTACCCGGTAGAAATTTTCATTTCAAACACTGAAAAAATAATAATTTTTAATAATAATTACCAAATTATTTAATGACGAAATTGGTATACAAACCTTTTTCACAAATCCAAAATAAAATCCGAATAGAAATAAAAAAGTTTTTAAAAAAATCTGCAAAAGAAAAAAAATCAAATTACTTTTTCAAAAAAAAAATAAGAATTTCTGACTTTTTGAGTCATACGGAAGTCATATGATTCACAATTGGCCCTAAAAAGCAATAGAATTGAAAGAATCAGACTTGTAACATTTTTTGAAGACGCTTCGCTCCTGAATTTGAAAAAATATGAACTCTATCGGTTTATCGGTATCTAATCGGTTTTGTGGTTCATACCAATTGTAAACTAGTTCATAACTGGTTGATTTTCCACCAAGGGACCTATGTATATTACATTTTCCACCAGTCAGCATAAAATTTACGCAGATGAGTGATCTATTTGTAGGATTTTTCATTCCAGCTTCAATTTCAAGGTACATACAGCAACAACACGCACATTTTCATTAATTTCATGCGTGAAAATCACATTTCACGTTTCGCACTTTTTCATTCGTCTTCTAGCAGTGGGAATTTGTTTATTTAAATGCGATTTAACGACGTGAGCACATGCACATACATAAATATCTAAACACACACGCGCAACAACAACAATTTATTTGTTTATCTAGTAAATATAGTAAAAAACTAAAGTAGGCCGCAAAAAAGTAAAAATAAAAACGAAAATTAAAAATTAAAAATGGAAAATGAAACGTTAACGCCAAGCTACATACGTACTCGTACAAAGATGCTTATAAATTAGTAAAATATTAAGTCGCACGCAACTTTGACATTTTGGCAGTCAACTATTTTGGCAGCACTAAGTGTGCACTTACACATACATGCATATAAATGTACATATATATGAAGAAGTGCTAGAGTAAATCTTCGCACGAAATTTAAATGGCACTAAATAGACAACCACTTGCGCAGCATAATCCAAAACACGCACACCTTGGCACACCCACGCACACATACTTGGCAATGATGCGTGCACATAACTCAACGTCAATATGCCAACGGTGACAGCGGTGCCCGTGCTCGTGTTGACGAACCGTGGAATTATTTAAATAAAAAATAGTAAAATTTAAAATTAAAAATAAAAATTTAAATTTTCGAAAAATAATTTAAAATAAATAAAATTTGTTGAAACAAAGCGCCAACAATTTGTTTCGTCGCTGGCTATTAGGAACCACTAATTTTTTTTTTAATAGCAGATTTAATTTTTCCCGATAGTCGAAATTTTGCGCGATAATTTTTTACGTTAGTGCGAGACGTCGTAAACGCATGAATGTTTTTTTTACAGTTATCATGATTTAATAATTATTATTTGTATATTATTTTATATGAAACAAAAAAATAATATTTAACAGGAGGGAATAAAATTTGTTTTCTGACAAGCTGTCAAATTTTCGTAGAACCACACATCATTTGATTTTCTTTTTGCGCTCAACAAAAATTTTATATATAAACTGTTAATATATTTTAAAATAAAATGTTTATTTGCTTTACGTTCTCCATTATTATATAAAAATATAATTTTTTTCCAATCATTTTACAGTAATCAAAGCTGGCGCCTACACAGTGCTCGAACGAAACGACAGCAGGGGCACGAAGTTGCTTATACGCCCCGTGAGATAGAACCTAAATCAGGAATATTAGCAATCAAGCAGATAAAGACATAAAATTTATTCGAAGCGCTATTTGATATAACGGTATCACAGTAGTGCACAACAGAACATCAGCAAAATGATACGCGATGTCTCTAGCTCAACACTCGGACGCGAGGAGGAACGCAAGCCACTTATGGCGGCGTATATGTTCCAGCGTCGCGTGCTATTCGGTTGCAGCGTGCTGATGGCGGTCTCGCTCATCATGTGGATTGTGGCCATTTCGACGGATCATTGGGTTATTATAACGGGCGGAAAAGGTAAGTTCAATGCTGGTCACGGGTTGTATATTTAAATGATTTTAGATTTTCTTTAGACACATTTTGATTTTACAACGCCAAAGAAAACAAAATGACATTTGTCGTCGCTTAATAACAAACTAAATATGTAGGCACAAACACACACCATGCAGAGTAAAATTCGAAAATTATTCGCCGACAATGTTATTGCCTTTATTACGAAAACTTGTGATTTGTAAATTTGTTTTTGTTCTTTAAAAGTAGGAAGGCATTTTGGCTCGTCAGAGAAGCAGGCTGCCCGGCGCAATATTCACAATTTTATGAGCTAGTTATTCGCACTACACAATTTTTATCGTTTTTTCTTTTTTTTTTTTGCTTTTTTGAATGAATGTTTATATGCAGCAACAGCGTTTTATGGCAATATTTTATACATTTTTTTTTTTTATATATTTTTTTTTTTATTTTTTAGAACGTATTGTTGTTCCGCCTTTAGCGCGAGTCTTTGCTGTTCGGTGCTTGTAATTACCTATTAGATATTGGACGCTTCAGCTTCTTTGTATATCCGTTAAGCGAATCCAATTAGGCAAAGATAATGATTTTTCTTTAAATTTAATGTTTGGTTTACGAATGGCGCATATATTCAATTGCCTTAAGCGCACTAAATTATTTATACGATGCAATATTCTTAAGTATTTCGAAAAAAATGTTAACAGGAAGCAATTTTATGTTATTTTTGAATAGTTCAGGGAAATAATTTTTAAAATTTTAGTTTAATTTATGTAGTTTTGGGAAATTCTTATTTGAGCTCTTATAATTTGCGCATAATCTGAAATAATTTGCATAATTAATAATTATTATTATAATTAATTACATAGTAAATATACTTTTTTATGTTATTTCTTCAATAGGCATATTCATACCGGAGACACGCCGTTTTTTTATGGATTCACACTCTGGTTTGTGGGTGCATTGTCGGCATACGAAAACACCTAACGCCCTGCCCACCGCCAATGTGGTGCGCAATTTTACCTCGATTGCTTATGTGAACCCGATGACGCTCTTGGATGCCAAATTGAATGCATCGTCGCTGGATTTTGTGCGTGAATTTAGTGAGGAAATTGTGGAGATACCAATGAAAAATTTCACAGAGTCCGCACGACGACGCATGTTTGCGCATTGGGTGCGCAATGACGAGGAGGAATTTAAGGCATTCAAAAAAATCTTTGAAGATCTGATATTGAATACAACGGCCACGCAAGCGGAAACAATACCCGTACATGCTAAACCGATCGCAATCGATCCACTAAATGTACGCGAAATAGAGTCACGAAGAACATTCGGTTCGGCGCTACAAAAAGTTATGGTCAATTCGACATCGTATTATTTTGTTATACCCGAAGTGGCGCAATTGGCAATATTTGCCGGTTGGAATGAGAAGCAATATGTGCCGAAGCTGTTCTGGCCTTATGTACGTGATTTAGGCGTACCGGCATTTGTGCTGAATGATCATCAGGTGATATTGCAACTGGTGCCACCGCAGCCACCAAGTAGTGGCCGCGAAGCGAACGGTTATGTTTATCAACCGAATGGTAAGCTAGAGTCGACTAAATATTGTACGAAAATAATTGTATGCAAATTACCTTCATCATCTTTCATCTTTCCAGTTCGCTGCAAGTACATTGACATGTTCAGTAACACCAAAACGTTGAGCAAAGACCCCGGCATCGATATGCAGCTGATGGGTAAGCAAACGTTGCGTTTGGTTTTGCCTCACGACAACACTATTTTACACTATTTCCATTTATTTTTGTAGATTATATACGTACGCAGGCGTCGTTTGCCTGCATCACTGTTTTCGTTATGAGTCTGGGTTCGGTGTTCTCATTTTACACTTTCAAGAATCCGCGTTACATGTTTAAACGTTTAGCCGGTGGCATACACTTGGTTTCCGCCTCCACTGCCGTGGTCGTTTTACAGGTGCTCTTTTCATCGGTCGATTACACAAAGAAGCACTTATTCTACTCTTATCCCGAGGGTGCTGAACTTACGTGAGTATTCGAATAAAAAATAACTTTCTTTAATATTTGCCACGATGAGTTGCACAAAATTTTTGACATTTGTTTTCACAAGCGCGCGAGTAACGGTACGAGTGCGTTTTCCGGTAGCAGCAACCAAAGCACTTACACGTTTCGATTCCATACCGTTCCGCAGTTAATAGCTTAGTGCTGCCACTTTTTAAATATTATTTTTATTTGTCAGAAAAGTTTTCCGAGGGATTTGCAGGCTTTTTTTTAAAAAATGTCATAAAATTCTTAGATAATAATAGTTCTTAGCCTAAATTTACTTTTTTTATACATTTTGGCTCTCCGCACCATATTTTGTGTATATTTATGAAAATTTAACCTTTACATTTATTAATTTCAGATACGGCTATGGCGTCTATTTAGCGTGGTTCACTTTCATAGTGAATCTAGTTTGCGGTCTGTTATTTATGTGGTATTCGGGCAAGAAGAAGGGTTCGAAAGCGCCAAACGATGAAGTAGCCATGGCAGATGAGCCCACAATAATGGGCAGATAATAACTTTCACTAACTAATTTTGTGCAATATATATGTATTTGTTTATACATATATCAAAATAGTGCCCACCGATCATCAGTGTACCTTAAGATACTCACTAATGTGCTCCATGGTTAAACATTTTCCTTTGAAAGCCATTACCAAACACCAAAATTACCAAATAACAAATAATACAAAAATAAATTATTATATTACTTGCTACATAAAGCTGTCAAAACCAAAACGAGACAGTTTATGTAGCACTTTAATTGAATCTTGACATTCTAACAAACATTTGTATGTGAAAATAACTGGTCATCGTTGTTTAGAAATCTTAATTAGTCAGAACTATATGAGCGTAATAAGTTTTTTACTAAAAGAAATTACAGTTCCTAAATGACTAATTTTTAAAGATTATAATAACTGAATTAAAGAATTAAAAGCAATTTTTACTTGAAAATGATCATAAAATAATATGTAAACACACACTTACATATTGAAATGAGCAATCAAAACCAAAAAAAAAGTCACTATTGTTTAAATATTTATTAATTGTATGTACAATTTCATTGTAAGCTATATTTGTATATATGCATGTTCACAAACTTCGGACGCGTTCACTGTTGAATTACTTTTTAAAGAAAAATACCAATGTAATACCACGAATAAACAAGCAATTTATTGACATAAAAGTTAATTTCTCGAGAAGAAGTAAATTTTCTTAAACCAATTACTTAAGGCTTAAAATATTTTGCTAAGTTTATCAGCTGTATACATAAATATAAGTCTCTCTTTCTCTCTTTATAATAAAACATATGTTCGAAATAAACAATTTTTGAAAATTATTTTCTAATGAGTTTGGTAGCTAAACGAATAAAGAGTTTTGTGTTTATTTTTAAATATATCCAAAACAAGACAGGAAAAGGTCCACATTATTATGCTTTTCCCAATATATATATGCAAGTACAATATTTGGTTTAAATATGGGCATTTGTATTGTCAAGATACGGCAAGGCTTGGCATGTGAGTTTTCAAAACAGGGTGACATACGTGTAATAAATTTTTAAATTTGCTTATTGTTTAGAATCCAAACAAATATGTTTACTATTCCATATTTCCAAATTAAAACACAAATTTAAAATGTGCACATTCATGCAACCCTGTGCTGACACGTCCGCATTTCGCTGCTGTCATTGCAATGACAATTGGATTTAACTTATTCTGGAATGCAGTGGACGTGAAACGCGTGTTGTGTTGCATTTTGTGTGTTTTTAAGCACAAATTCCGAACGAAACCGATATAAATCTTTATCGAAAAGGTGAGCCGTGAATAAGACATAAGTTTTCCAATTAGCATACGTCGTATTCTATATTATATACAGCGTAATAGTTTAGCAAAAGTAGTGTCGCAAAGTACCATGTGATTGTACTAGCAGCTTGTTTGCTGCGAAGAGGAAGGGGTTGACATTTCCACCGGCCGTGCAGCTGTGAATAAAAAATCACAAAAAGAAAAAGTTGATGGAAACAAAAGACATCGCACAGGGCAATGTATTGCAAACGTGCTAAGGCCAAATATTTGTGTGTGGATAAAAAATACTTTCATTTGCAAAAAACTATATTCGCAAACATGACGCAATAGCGAAACCTCATACGAAATGTGGCCGCCCACTCCTCGTCGCCCCCCTCAAAACTAATGCTTAAAATTCTAAATATGTGTTACTGTGACGCTTGCTGGCAGTCGCGATGACGAACAAAGAGGAAAATAGTTTATCTGCCGTTTGACTTGTTGCTTATATTATATTTTTATGTTTCTCGTGATATTTTTTTATGTGCTTGTGGTTATTTTTGTGATTATCAATTTCTAGACGAAAGAAAACATTCAGTATGGTAGCTGATAAGGAAAACGTAGCGACTGGTGCCAGCGCAGTTGAAGGTGAGACCACTTCGAAAAAGGCAGCAAAGAAGCAAGCGAAAGAAGCACTAAAAGCTGCTAAGGTATGTGCAAGAAGAAATATTATATAAATCTAGCAAACATTTTCTAATTATAATTTTGTTTTTTATAGAAAGCTGAAAGTAAAGCAGCCAACCAAGCAAACAATGGTGAAGAAGCTGGCGATAGCGTAGATGTATCGGCAGGTCGCTATGGTTCCGCTGGCCTCATTCAATCGAAAGAAAAGTTTGAGGAACGCAAATTTGTGCCGGTGAACGAATTGAGTCAACCAGCCCATAGAGACCAACTAGTTTGGGTGCGCGGACGTGTGCATACCTCACGTTCGAAAGGCAAGCAATGTTTCTTGGTGCTACGTCAGCAGAGCAGCACAGTACAATGCATTCTAGCAGTAGGTGAACGTATTTCCAAACAAATGGTGAAATTTAGCGGCAAGTAAGTTTAAAGTTGAATTACGCTTTTAATAAAATTTTATAAATGTATAAATGTCTTCAACAGCGTCAGCAGAGAAAGTATTATCGATGTGCAAGCTAAAGTAGTGTCTGTGCCCAACAAGATAGAATCCTGTACTGAACAAACAATTGAATTGTGTATTGAACAACTCTTCGTGGTGTCACAAGCAAAACCGCAATTGCCGCTGCAAATCGAAGATGCATCACGTCCGGAAAATCTAGATGTATGTTAAACAAATGTCTGTAGTTTACGAGTGTCTCTAATATTATATTTTATAGGATGCCGACAGTTTGAATATTCGCGTAAACCAGGATACACGTTTGGATAACCGCGTGTTGGATTTGCGTACACCAGCGAATCAAGCGATTTTCCGTTTGGAGGCGGGCGTTTGTCGTTTGTTCCGTGATATTCTAACTGTAAAAGGTTTCACCGAGATACATACACCCAAAATTATCTCAGCTGCCAGTGAAGGTGGCGCAAACGTATTTACTGTCAGCTACTTCAAAGGTAAACCCCGTTAGCTGTATAATTTTTCATTGTAAAAAAAAATACTATTTTCTATTATAGATTCCGCTTATTTGGCACAATCACCACAGTTGTACAAACAAATGGCAATTGCTGCTGATTTCGATAAGGTTTACACTGTCGGCGCTGTTTTTCGTGCGGAAGACTCCAATACTCATCGCCACTTGACTGAATTCGTGGGTCTCGATTTGGAGATGGCATTCAAATATCACTATCACGAAGTCTTGCACACCATTGCTGACACGTTCACTGGTATTTTCAAGGGTTTGCGTGACAATTATAGCCAGGAAATTGCCGCCGTGAATCAACAATATAATGTGGAGCCATTCAAGTTCTTGGAGCCACCATTGATATTGGAATTTGCGGAGGGTGTTAAAATGTTGCGTGAAGCTGGCGTTGAAACCGGGGATGAAGAGGATTTGTCTACACCCAACGAGAAGCTGTTGGGCAGACTTGTTAAGGCAAAATACGACACCGACTTCTATGTATTGGACAAATTTCCATTGGCCATTCGTCCTTTCTACACAATGCCCGATCCCAACAACCCCATGTATTCCAACTCGTATGATATGTTCATGCGTGGCGAGGAGATCCTTTCTGGTGCGCAGCGTATACACGATCCCGATTTCCTTATGGAGCGTGCAAAACATCATGCGATCGGTAAGTGTTTTTGTCCAGAGCGCCATGAGAGTTTCCTGTACTAATTATTTGTATTTCTCTACAGATACCTCAAAGATTGCCGCATATATTGAATCGTTCCGCTTCGGTTGTCCACCTCATGCTGGTGGTGGTATTGGCATGGAGCGTGTTGTCATGCTTTATCTGGGTCTTGACAATATTCGTAAAACCTCAATGTTCCCACGTGATCCCAAACGGTTAACGCCTTAAAATGTTTTGATATAAATGCACAAAAAACAATAATTAAATGGGAAAATGTTCAACGCGGACGATAAATAATGGGTTTCAAATGAATTTTGTGTTTGCTCGATTTCCTTAGAACATCCTAATTTCATCCTTGATCATTCGGAGCCGATTTTCTTTTTGATCTTCTTTTTTAAAGGTTGTTCATTTCTTTATTATTTTTTATCAACTATTTACTTAATTATGTAGTTATTCCAACAGTTGTCTAACAACTGCTATAGTATAAAAGGTGTCAAAATTTCAATTAATACACGTGTTAAGGCTGAAATAAACGAGACATCCTCATAAACAAATATTTGTGGTTTTATTTAAATACAAGGATTAATTGATAAAAAGTTAATTTAAAAAATTTCTGTATATTTATATACACCAATGTTTATTTCGGTGAGCTACATATATATCTATTTCCAGCATCCATTCTCACAGGAAAATTTTGATTTCTTTTTCTATGATGCGATAGCAAGCGATCCTTCAGTAGGGTCTAATATGCGGCAACGGACAGTAAGTATTCTTTAATATTATTTATAAAATGTTTTCAGGCGGTACAACAGCCATAATATTAATGCCAAATGTTGTCGGTCAAAGGTTTGTCTTAAAAGTTGACTTTAGTTTTGGTCAGCACGAAATTTTGTATAATTAAATGAAAATCAAATTATCGATAGCTTCAGGATCTCGTCAGCTGGGCAACACCTCAACTTAATTTGTGCTCGATCATCATCTTACGCATGAACTCCGTGAAAGATATGCATTTTCAGAAGTTTGGAAATATTCTAATCACTCATAAGACTTATTTTAGAGTTGTCTTACAATTCTAAAGCCTCAAAACTCTACCTTTAAAGTAAGCTTACCAATCTCTGGCCTGAGAACAACGACAAGGTTGGGTCAACAACTTATCCTCCACGGGTCTGTAGTGTTATTACCGGACGTGTCACCTTCCCGAACAATGTATTATTTTTTTCGGCCAACCTACCACCTTTACTGCCTCACCACAGGGTCCTACCCATTTTTAAGGAAGATGGTATATAGCTGGTACCGAAGTTGGTTTCCCACAAGTGGAGGCATGCTATTTAGCTTCCTTGGAGCTTCTTTTACGAAAATAATGTAGTCGATTATCTTTGGGTTAGCCCCTATAACTGGTGTGTTTAGCATCTAACAACGAGAGTACGTTTTCTAACCTTCAGTTTCTAACTTCTCGGTACAATTAATTACCAGAGACCAATCAGGCGCTCATCAAAACCTACTCTTTTTCATTGAGCGGATTTGGTGCAGTTAAAATAGATTTATTAAAATCAATGATTCTAATCTTTCGTTCGTATGTTATTTGATATCGACATGGAAAGGAATTTCGATCGAAACGAATTCAATGATTAGACCTAATAAGAAAGAAATTCTTCTCAACTAAATTTTTTTTGGTTTCTGATTACATCATTATAAAAAATAAAAAAATACTTACTTCATAAAATTACTAAAAATTATGAAATTCACTTGAAGTTATTTTTCTGATAGCTTTCTTTCGTGTTAACGTATAATTCCACGAAAAATAGACTTCTCATTTTTCTATTTTGTTTATTATTGTTCAACGTCATTTAAGCTTACTTAATTACAGTGGAACTTCTCTAACTCGAATCACCATAATCCATAAAAAAACTTCGAGTTAGAGACTTCGAGTTATAGAAACTTTCATTAATACTTAAATTTTTCAAAAAGCTGCAAAATATAGATTTACCCACAGTTTTAGGTATTTACTTCGCAAAAAGTTTTATTTAAATACATCAAACATGTATTTTGTAATTTTGTTTGTTGCACTTCTTCTATCTGATGCCTTTGTTACACGATTTATGAAATCTATAAGTGTAATATTGTATTTTTTGTTCGCCTCCGTTCGATATAGAGGGACTCCTTTAAAATTGTTCCTTGATAGTAAAATTTTAAATTGTGTATTATGCCCTGGTCGAAAAAGTTCGATTTATGGAAGGAAATTTGTAAGAAATTTGACTTCTATTGCCAATTTAAAAGTTCGAGTTATGGAGATCTTCGACTTATAGAAGTTTGAGTTATGGAAGTTCCACTGTATTCTATTTTTGTTCTAATATCTATTTACAATTTTTCATAAATTTGTTTTAGTTATTTCCAAAGCCTGCGGTGTCAATAAACCTCCTCTTTTGCAACAACATTCCGCAATACTCATCGGTTCACCTGAGCTTCGTGACCTTTACACGATTCTCTGTTGATGCATTATGTTGCTAAACAACAACAACAACACCAGCGGCAGTGCACGCCAACAAGCTATAGAGGTGTGTCAGTCCTTTACCATTGTATGCCCGTACTTGCATTTGAGCGACGCCATTTTCTTCGACACACAAGAATAAAAACACAAAAATTAAATTACCCTTTCAACACCCTTCTTGTTTCACACAAACAACACACTGCACATGACTTCCTTGTCTGACGCACACATATGCAAGCTCTAGCGCTCTCGCGTACTCCTGCAGTGTGCTCGACAGCAGAGTTTCGTCAAAATGAACGCCAGATCTGCATTCCTACACCATTTACACAATTAATAAAAATTGGTGTGGAGGCGTGGTTTATCCTGCACCAACACACATGCAACAACACGCTAATGTTGTAAACGAAACTGGTTTTCCGCCAATCAGCGCGCACTAGTGGGTACTTCGAAAGTCAATAGAGTCAGCTCTTTCCTGCTACAGTGTCAGCGCCACAAGGCGGCTTTGCGCTGACCGCGCACTGTGTCTGGCGGCAATGTCATCAGCTGGGCGCTGGCAGTGTTGTTTGTATCTCAGCGCATGTTGAATGCGTAACTCGCGCTGATTCGAAATCGTTGAAAACGTTGCGCGCTACCAACAGCATCACAGCAGTGGTGCAAGGGAAGTGTGTGTGGTGTTGCCAGTGACGTTAGTTGGTGAATCGTCATTTAACCGCGGCCCAGTGTCGCATCCGCGTTGTCATTCAAATTCGTTATTCGTTGCAGTTGCAGTTCAATCAATAGCGCGACAATATTGCGCAATTAAATGTGAAGCGCGACAATTAGCTGAATTTTTGTGAATTCCAAGCGTTACTCGACTCGTGTGTCTCGTATGTGTGCAGTGAGTGTGCGATCAAATAGTTTCCATTGCACGCCGGAAAGCGAAAGTGTGTGTGGCTACGAACAAGTCTATCTACAAGTAACGCGCTTCTTCGCATATTTCTAACCCGTGCGCGTTTGTCGGACTTTTAGTGAAGCGATCGAAATATTTGAGGTATTTTGGAATTTGACATTAGGCGATTTGGTTAAATGTTTTTTTTTCTGTGAGTGAAGACTCAATAAAAAAATAAATTCTCGTCGTTTTAAAGATAGCTGTTGTTTGTGCGTTTGCAAAAAGTATTTGAAATATGTTTCTCGAGAATTCACGTGAATATTTGACGACTCTTTCAACTGTGTAAAAATTGTCCCTCTGCATATTTTATTATAAAAGAATTTAAGTGTGCTGGTGTTTTTGTGAAATTTGTTGTGAGCAAAATATTTTGCTTAAATTTTTCATTAAAAATAACAACAAAAGTAAAAATTATGTAAACAAAGTGATTTAGAAAGCAAATACATTTTCAAAATATCACTCTTAAGGCGGATTACATAAAGCACCACACAAACAATAAAGGTAATAAGGTGTTATATATAACATTAAAACTTTTATAAGTTGTAAGTAGAAATGTTTGCAAGTATACTCTAGATCTCCGTATATTTTTTTAATTATTTGTAATCTTTGGGGATCATTCATAAAATATGATTGTCAACAAATATTTGATTGATCATCTATAATTTCATCTATACATTTTCAGCTTCCGAGTTTTGTTATATGACATTTTTTAGAAGCTAATTTGGGTAGGTTTTGCAATGAATATTTTAAATTTATCCATTATGTGGAAGTTTCGGTATGCTTATCATTTAAATAAAAAAAATTCCAAATTAAAAAAAAAAATTATATAACACATTTTGTAAAATCCCCATAGATATAACATTTGCTTGTTCATAATTTATTTTTTCTGAAAATCGGATTCAATCCAATACATAAAATACGACGGCTATTGAGAGAGCAGTTGAAACAAATCACTTTAGAAATGTGCTATCTAATTTTTCTATTTCTTATTGGCAAAAAACATTAATTTGCAAAAAAAGCTTAGGAATGCAAACATATAGTTAACGATATATTATAAAGTGAAATTTGTGCTCATTAAGCTTACGGGTTCTCCGAAAGGCTTCTCATATGTATGAGAAGTTATATCTTATATCGATGACAGCTTATCTCAAAATGTTAAAACAACAAGTACACAGATCCCTTATCCGGTGTGGGTTGAACCTTAGTAATTGTACACCTGTTAAAATAACATATTTTCGGGAATATCTTAACTTGACTTAAACTAGTATGCTTTGTCAACGAGGTTCTATGAAATGTAAATAAATTTTTATAAATATTTTCCGTAAAACTTGACTATAATGAATTAGTAAATCTTAAATATTTAAGTTCCTCCGTAAATTTTCGAAAACGAACGAAGTAGTAGTTAGTAGCTGTATCAAAACTTCGGTTTTGTGCTCATTATTTTAGATAATGTAGCCGTCGGAGCCGACTCTATGAGCTGTCCGTTCAAGCAGAAGAACGAAAATTAAAAGAATTATATTACAGCTCTACTACGAGATCTAAGATTTATTTCAAAAACTTAAACTCTTCATTTTTTCTGATAAAATATGATCTGTCATATTCCATTTGAGCGAAAAATATCAATTTTTTTATAGAATGGATCAGTAAATAATTTTATATTCGTTTATATTCGAATTTGTCGGTTTTGGGTTCAAAAAGTTGACTGTAAAAAGATAACTAGCTATTATTTTATAATAAAATATACCAATAATATGAAAAAATACTGTTATCAGTTTCTAATAATTTCCCCGAATATATCGGATTAATTGCGGGTTACAAACTTCTCCATGCATCGAACTCTTGAATTGGCAATAGAAATTAAAATAAAATTTCATACAAATTACCTTCCATAACTCGAAGTATCTCTAACTTGTTATTTTTGGGTGGATTTTCTTTCGAAATTCCTATGAGATTTTACCTTTACATAACCACCGGCAATTAAAATAAGCAAAATTTATCCATCCATCTCTCCTTCATTACTTTGCGCCCATTCTCATGTCACCAATTTTTTTCAAAATAGCTTTCCAACAAAAAACAGATTTCCAGATTGATATATTTACATTGTAGCTACCTTGCTACATTTAGAACAGTATTAAATTCATATTGCGGCTACATGCTGAAAAAACATTGTTCTTTTAAACATTGTTCCATCCACTCGTTATTATTATTATTGCTTTAAGTCATCCTTTCTCGGCAGTTTTTTGCCTACAACTAACCTTATTTCTTCTCTAATTATAATTTGATTGCGCACACTTGAGTTTTTTTTTTTGTGTGTTGTTGTGAGTTGTATGATGCACAGCTCAAACTAGTATTTCCACCATTTTTAATATTCATAGCACTACTTTTCTGATGATGATGATTCTTCTATTTAATTGCAGTGCAATTGCTGGTGGCCCGGTCGATTTCGATGCGCTGTTGACGCTGATGATGACGTGGATCGCCACAACGGCTTGGCAAGTGTTGTTGAGGGGAATCTTCGTTGCAGCGGTGAAGGCTGCTCAACCCACCTTGGTGAATGTGTGAAGGGGAAAGGTGAAAAGTGCATAACTATTCTCGGCAGAATAACAGTCGCACGATTGTTTATTTGTGTGTGTGCGGGTAGTACGCGCGATGAGAGCGAAATACCAGCGAGTGAAACGTGCATGAGGTGATTGGTGAGCAATTAAAACATTATTCGCAATCGCCAATCCATTCCCTCAATCTCCCCATGAATAAGTGCAACAACAAATAAATTGTTGTTACTTAAATGCGCTAACAAAAAGCGTGTAAAAAAAATAAAGATATAAACAAAGAAGAATAAATAATAGAAAATCGTGTGCTCGGCGGCCCGTTCGTTCGTTCGCTCAATCGGTTGTGCGTGTAACATTGCAAACGAAATACAAATACAAATACAACACCTGTGCTGGTGGCATTGTGTGTGAATAGTGTGGAAAAGTCTCTGTGTAACTCGTTTTTGCCGTTTGCTTTTGTTATTTTTTCAAACACGGCATGTAAAATGCAATAAAACTATTGGCACGAAGATTTCATTCCTGGAATACGGCATTGCAGCGGAACCAAACAACTGAATACCATCACACACCGGTGCAACAACAACTACAATAACAACAATTGAGTGTTGTGATACTAATAAAAACAACAACTGCAACCGATATTAATAATACCACACGCACATTTAAGGAGTTGTACATAATAACAATAACAACAACACGCAAATCTGTAAAAACAACAACAACATCTTAGTGAAAAATATAAATTCAAGCCTCAATTTTTTTGTGGCCAGTGCATATTTAATTGCAGTTAAATTGATGCTTTGTGCGTAGAAGTGTTGTGCCTCACTTTGAGAAACCGTTCATTATCACATGCGCAAAAAAAATAGAAGAAGAAGAAAAAAGTAAATGCAGTTACTTGGAAAATTGTTATATAATAAAAGTAAATAATTGTGAAACTCCCCTAATTAAAATAAACCAGGTATAAATCGGCAGATCAAACAATATAGAATAGCAGCTCATCAACAACTGTGATTTTATAAAAACAAATTTCAGTCCTTGGATTACTTGGACGATGGCAGTGTCCTGCCCCGAAGTTATGTACGGTGCTTACTATCCATATTTGTATGGCCGTGCCGGACCAAGTCGTTCATTTTATCAATATGAAAGGGTAAGATTTCATTTGTTGTAAAGCCTTGAATTTTACATATTAAGGAGAACTGCATATTAAAAATTATTAGATTAAGAAGAAGTTCAATAGTTATTTGTACTATCGACCAAAAATAAGAAACTTTTCTAAATATTGAACTAAAAATTAGTGATTAAAATAGTTTTCAGTAATTTCGTATAAGATATTCGTGCAATGTGGCGTATGAGTAATCTCTGTATACCTATATTTGAGTGAAAAAAAAAGATTTCGCGATAAGGAATAATTTTTTTTCTGAGCTCTACAAAATTATGAAATATCCGATATTTTCTCACAAGATTTTTAATCTTTCAAAAAAAACAAAATAAACAATATTACATGTTCTGGCTTATGGTAGGACGCAGAGCTATGTATATGTAAACAATAGTTAAACGAAACAGTTTTTTGACCATAAAAAACCCTTCGACTTCCGCTAACTCGAATAAATTGAAGCCGAGAGGCCAAATTTTCAGCCACTGAGTAAATCTATTCATTATGAAATGGTAAACTGAGCTGAGTGTAAGGCAAGTAACAGCTGTCCCTCACTGAAAACCACAAGTCTAAAAAAATAACCCTTATTTCCGTTAAAATATTTATCATTCTTCCAGATTTTCTTTCTTTTTCATTCTTACTTTTATTTACAAAATTGGAAATTGCTAAAGACATTTTTGTTATGGCGTCTTATTTTTTTACTCCGAGGCCAATTAACTATTTTTTGAAGCTGATTTTAGACCTATGTCATGTTTTCATTTTTGCTGCAAACTCTGTAGAAGTAAACAACTTTTATGGATTTTGCAAAGTGTATTCAACAAAGTGAACCAGGTATATGACATTTCATTTTTTTTACCCGAATTTGACATGTTTGTTGCCATTGATTTAACCCATACATTTATTCAAAAATTCAAATTTTGAAATTCAAAAGTAAACAAATTTCAAACCAAAAAAAAATATTTTTAAAATGAATAAAAGAAAATGCCGAATATTTTCTGCTTAGGCAAAACAACTCATGGAAGCAATTTACTAAGGTTTTGTGCTCCAACTGACAAATTGCAAACAATTTTATCAATATATATAATATTGTTAAAGTTAAAAAAGACGGGTTAATGTAAACAAATACATGAATTGTTTACTATTTTATTGTTAATAGCGGGTATGTCAAATACTTAGTTCACTTTGTTGAATACACTTTGGGATTTTGATGTTTACAAGGGTTTCTGACATTAACAGCATTGCCTTGCTTAACAAAATCTCATTTCTGACGAAAAACTGACTTGAGTACTTAATTTTGATACTCGATTTCATAAAAGGATAGATTTTTAAAATATATAGTTCATATGACCGAAGTTGAATGTAAAATTATATTAAAATGGCATTCTTCGCAGACCAGGATGAAAGACTGCACTTACAATATTAACATATCTCATGCTTTATGAGCAAGCGTCAAAAACTAAACCACGGAATAATAAAAAATTATTACATACTTCATCATTCCAAAAACATTGATTATACATATATTTCCTGTTAAAAAATCGTGAATTTGATAACAATATTAGTAACTAATAAACTACAGCTGTATGTATGTATTTATTTATATACAGTACTTCATCTACACACATATTTATTGACCGATGATAAATGAGTCATGCTTCATGAAATTGGTTACCCAATCAACTCGTCACTTTCCGACGCATTAAACTACGCACCTATAGACAGTTTTTTGTTTCTTAAGTTCATATGTATGTGTGTATGTATAAAAACTCGCATTTCACGGCCAGACCAAGCAATTTGCACATGTTTGTTTGTGTGTATGTAGGGTGAGGTATGCAATCTGCCACTGCAAAATTGACATTTCTTATAAAATCGTAAAGTTCTCACGCTGCTGCAAAAGCATTTCAGCCAATAAAGGGCGATCACAAATAATATACATTTTTAGTGACCAATTCGAGGATTTGGTTTTGGTAAACGAAACCGAAACTCAACACGAATTTGATTATTTTAAAGAAACTTGAATAAGAAAATTTTAAAAATTTTAGAGATAAGAGGTCAAATATGAGATCACTAAAGATGTAGTAAAACTTGTTTCTGAAAAAAATCTTGTATCTTAAATTGAATGAATTTCTAGTCCTTTTAGAATATTAAAACAAATATTTATGATACGTTTTTTAAGTAAACTTTCCCGAGGAGACTGTAATCGGTAATACTAAAAGTATTCGTAACTTTTCTGCTTTGTCTTAGCTCTAGTCTCTCGTCAAAGCTTTTTTTCTGAAAGCAAACCAAATCATCCAGTTAAATTCAACAGAAGAGGGTATAAGGACTCTTCATTAAAGTAGTATAAACGCTAGATATTCCATCTCTATTTGACAACTCGAGCCTAATGTACTTATACCCGTTTGTTCGATTCACTACTCTCCAAATTCTAGTGAATCAAAGGCGGTTAACACTTAGTTTTGTCCAGTTCAAAATTTAAACTCAAAATCTCATCTCGCAATCGAAACCGAATATTCGGTTGAAGGCAATAATATTCTGCACTGTTATAAACATATGAACACAAGTACGCATCCTCTTGTTCTAAAGCTTACTCTAATACAAGTTTGGAAGCAAAAACATATTCACCAAAAAATAAATAAATATAAACAAATAAAATGACAACACACTGAAACAAAGACAATGTGCGACACAGTGAACAGCAACGACAAATTTTATAAAAAAGAAAATAAAGTAAATAAAATAAAATAAAAATACGCAAAATTAAAAGAAAACCAGCAAAACGGCTGAAGTCGCTTTTACTCAAAGGCATTCCGCTGTCTTCGGGTCCAATTATACAAGGCCGCGGCACTAAAACGAAATTGCCCTTTTATGTAGCAAAACCGTGCAACAAACTAACCACAAAGGAAAATAAAACAAACAAAGGAGTTGAAGCCGCAAAAGCACTTCAGAAGCTACACACATACATATGTATGTACACATCTCGGAGTGTCCGCGTATCCGAGCTTTGCATGCGCACTTTTTTTGGCAGCCGATCGCTTGGCGAAATATGGACAGACGCTTGAGCTACTACTTTGCTGTGCACAAACGGGCAAACTTTTCGGCCCGGCCTCTGTTGTTGTTCGGTGCACCCCCAATCGTACAGAAAAAAGTTTACACGCATACGGTCTGCCGACGGACGGACGCGGCAACCAACGGGCGTACGTACAAAATGTCACCGGCAACATGTTTGCCCTTTGTTTTTAATTTATTAGCGGTGAATCGCACCAGTCCACAACCGATCATTGGTCTCACACATTCGATCTCCATGCGCGCGCCCGCTCATTTGCGCAACTCAGTGAGAGCCAGAGTGTGAATTGTGTGTCAAGCTGGCGGTTTTTTCCTTTTCTTTTCTTTGCTTTGGACCCGCAAATTCGTTTAATGATTTGTTTTGCTGATCGACAATGATCACAGCATTTTGTCGTCATCGTGTTGTTGTTGTCGCTTGTCTGCATTAAAAATGTGTTAAGTTCATTTGAAAAGTGTCACAATCGAAGGGCGCAATCGAACTGGCGAGTGCATACACGGAAGGACGGAAAGTTTGTGGGAAGCGCGTGAGTCAAACGATCTACAATCGTCGTTCCCATCAGTAAGGTTATCTGTGTAGAGTCGGCAAACAATGGGCTGTACCAGAGTCACTGCTTCCCTCTCTGCCGATCGCTAATTTGGCGAAGTTGCTATCTTTATGCCTTATTGTATTCTCTGTACCCCGACAGACACCTCTTTCTGCTCGTTCTCGTTACTATCATCGATATCAGCATCACAAGCATACATATCTCGCACCGATATTACGGTGATTTATGCCGTGTGAGCCACTTTTTCGCCAACAAATTCGCCTTCGCGGCAAAGCAAATCGAAATTTTCATACGACTAATGGGAATCTACCCGCCGCGTCCCCCGGCATACACGTGCATCTTGACAAATACGACGCCGCTACGCACATTGCAACTCTTTCTGACTCAATCATCCCTACAACAATGCTGCGTTCCAACAATAACAACAGCACACCGGCTGGCTACCAGCGATGCACACATTCCTTTGGGTCCGGTTTTCGATTTTTATAAATTTCGCCAGTCCGATCGTTCGATCAGCGACGGCCGGGAGATCGGTGCAGCAGCGGCACTCGGCGATGCACAGATAAGCAGCAGCAGCCAGTATGCGGCAGCAAGCAACAACAAAGACGACAGTCTGGGCGAATACGCATCGCAATGCGATGGGCGGCTGGTTGAATAGCATGCGCTTTTGGCATTACGATCGCCTATTGTCTTTGTGCCTTGCGCCTACTGCCCCTCATTCTCGCGGCTGGTGCGCCAGCAGCTTGGGGGACGGCGAGCGGTAGTGCCAACATCAGCATCACCATCAACAACTACTGCTACTGTGCACTTCTCGTTTTTGCGCAATTCGGTTGTTTGCCACTCGGCGTGTTCATCGATTGCAGGCTGGCTGCCAGAATGCCGCTTCGATTGTCGATCGTGTCTGTCGATAAGCGCATAACATTGATTATGTGCTTAAAACAACTGACAGACACTTGCGACAATCAGACACTAAACACACATACACACACGTACACTCATCCATATGTATGGCATATATATATGTACATACGTGGTATGGTAGCTGTGTCTATTTACTTAACTCGGTCTTGTAATTATTTGTCGCTTTTCATGTGCATTCCGCGCAAAGATTCTTAACAAAGCAAAGGTGGTGGAGGAGAAGCGCAAGGGATGATATCTCATTCGGGGTTATTATAAAGTAGAATTGGTTTAATTTGAGATATTATATTTATATTTTTTTAATCGTGAGGACATAATAACTTCATATAGGTTATAGTGTATATAGTGTATAATCATAGAATTTTACTCGGATTGATTTGAATACAATCTCTAAACTTATTGTACTATTTAATAACAGTTTTGTGATTGTTATTGTATATTTATCGGATTATAAGCATACCAACTATTTTTTCGATTCGCTACTCTCCACGATTTTGTGGATTGAAGGCAGTTAGTTATAACCAAATTTAAACTCTTTAACAAAGTCCTTGGCATTTCAATTTTTGTCTGAAACAAGTTAAACATAATTTTTCTTAAAAAGTGATAAATTTTGAACAGAAAAAAAATTTACTTTAAATTTTGGGCTGAAAACAAATTGATATAAATTTTTCAAATTATTTAAACGAAAAAATCCCCGTCAATCTGTGGAAAACCTATTTAAGAAGATATATTTTGTTTTTCAAGACAATCCGTTGAATAGTTTTTGAGTTATCGTGTACACCGTCTTTGGTTTTGAGAAAAACGCAAAAGAAGAAAAAATGTAATATCGGCGCACTTTCCCCGCACTGACCTCTAATGATAATAACTTTCGTAATTATTAAGACATTGTTTTCGTAATCCATAGAGCATCTTTGGACTATTTCAAAATGAAACATATATTCCGACGAAAAAGCTCCGAAGTCCACTAATGAACTAAGGGAACGAGCACTTATAGAAAGACAAAATATAAGCCCAAATAGTTTAGAATATCTTATTAGAAGCATCCCAGTCCCTATGAAAACAATCAAGAGTATCGTATAGGACATACAAAATATTAAAATTTAAAAATTATAAGAATCGAATCGAATTTCTATCAGAAATTATTTCTAATATCTAATGTTGGATCTCTGGGTATACAATATTTATTAGTAGAAAAAATTTAAGAATTATAATTATAATTGACAAAGCAGCTTTATAAGTATACGGGGAATATATTTGATTACTTTGAATAACAAATTCACTTTGATATTAATATAATCCCAATTGAAAACAAAACTGTTTGAGTAAAAAATAAATGCTTTGAACTACTCGATTTGAAATTGTGCCCTTCGAGATTTCCCTTCAGGGCGACATTTAATTACCGTAATTATTTAAAGTTCAATGCTGTCAATAAGCAGATAATCTTAGAACACACGTGTGCACTCTTGTAACTACCTACAAATATGTTTATGAGGTTCAATACATTTGTACAAACCGAAATTGCATATTTCCACGCGTCGCGTCGTGAACCCTATCAATAAGCGAGTCGTAAATCATGGCAGCCAAGGCGGCCCATTGAAGGCGCTGTCGATGGCTTTTATTTTTATGCTCATACGCGTAAATGAGACGTGTTGGTTAACCCATTATGAGGCACTTAAGCAGGAGGCGGCGCAAGATGCGTGCGCTCAACATGGATTTTATAATTTTAAGTGTCAGTAAAACTAAACCAAATGAAATTAAACTAAATGAGCCGCAAAAGCAAGCGCACACAACCACACACTTATATGCATATGTGTGAGCGGCGCCAATTCCCTAACGACACCGACAACAATAACCATTTCATTAGTGCGTGTGATGCACTCACTACATACTCGCTGTGATTGGGGTTCGCTGTAGGCACTCACACACATACACGGTGCCATATTCATTTGTGGGTGCTGTTAGGTTGCGAGTTATCGCTTAGCCTTTGTCGCGACCCTGCTATGCCCTCTATCCCTACTGCTTGCGGGGCTAATAAATAGCAATAATGTCACCTCTTTTGATAAACACACAAAATAATGTGCCACAGCCGTTTGTCATATGCTGTGCACACATAAATTATCAACACCCGCGTTGCTGTTGTTGTTGTTGTAGTCGTTGTTGTCGATAGCGCTACTGTTCGCTTTCATAATCATAAATTAGGCATTGTGTCAGTTCGAATTTGGTTGAAATGTTGCGTAGCAGCGAGCTTTTCTGCATTGTCTCATGCCTCTGGTGTGCGCCGTTGCATTTGTTGGTTGCTTTTAGTAAAAAACAAAATTTGTGGAAAAATATGGATATTTTTATTAAAAATAGCGTCAATTAGTAAATTTGGTTTCTTAAGGGTGTCAACGGAATTTCAAAATAATTCCAAAAAGAGTTGAAGCCTATAAACCTGTTCTTTGATGTGGTTCTGGGATGCAGACGCTCTATGAAACTGGCCAGGAAAATTTAGTGAAATTAACTCAAATTGATCATTGTCCCACGGGATCCACGCGATGGGTTAAAAATCTTACCGGATGCTAGCTGTAGAAGCTGCCTGAAGGAAGATGAGATGGAATCATCTTATTACTTTCTTCTGGAATGTCCCGCTTTTGCGAGATCGAGAAAAACGATTTCTCGCATCTCACTCACGAACAACTGCGGGAAATATCATACATAAAAGTGAAAAATCTCTACATATTTGTAGTAGGTTCAGGGCGCTTTGTCGAACCCTAATACCTAATTAGGGTAGTGCGCTTTTTCGAACCCTAATACTTAATCCTTGGCTTCGCAAAGGACTGACTGGAAGACACATCAAATAAAGTTTCAATTTCATTTCTTCAAAATTCTGGGCCTTTTTTATTACCTACGAATGATATCGAGTTTATAATCGTACCCATTATATTAGTAGATTAAGTTTAGATCTGGACTGCCTTGTAGATTTAGGCTCCAAATCTGACCAAAGACAACACAATTTTTTGATTAAGTTTAAAATTCCGGATTATAAGAAAAACTGCAAATAGCCATCGAACTATTAGAGACAATTACCAGAGCTTCTAATTACATAGAACTATTTTAATGGTAAAATAATATGCTAAATTATTACGAGTATTAGATAACTAAATTTTTCAAATTAACTCAATAAAATTTTTATTTTCTCTCCATCACTCTCGCATGCAGTTCAACCAGGATCTGTACTCTTCGTCTGGCGTGCAATTGGCCTCATCCAGCGCCTCCGGCAGCTCACACTCACCCTGCAGTCCCATCTTGCCGCCGGCGGTGAGTGCGAATGCCGCCGCTGCAGCAGTAGCGGCCGCACACAATACCGCCGCCGCAGTCGTGGCCGTCGCAGCGCAAACGGCCAATCAGTCGGCGAGCTTAAGCGCAACGACGAGTCTGCCACTGGGCGGCAGCAGCGGTGTGCCCGGCAGCGGAGGTGGTGGCGGTGGTAATGTTGGAGGTGCTGGTGTGAGTGCGGGCATCGCTGGTTCTGTGATCGGTGGCGCCGGTGGCGTGGTGCTCGGCGGTGGTGGTGGAGGCGGCAGCGTAGCGGTCAACAGCGCGATACAGCACAACAGAGCGCATACCAAAGAAGAGGATCTGGGGGTGCCACGAAGTGATGCCGAAGGTAAGTCTAAAATCCTTTTTCCAAATTTTGATGCTTTAAATTATTTTTGTCGATATGTATATCGCAGCACGGCATTGAGAAATATTTAAATTTCTCATTGGAATTCGCATAAAGAATTTTTATGAGCGCAAAATTTATGCGACATCTAATCATTGCTGGCGAATGCTACAAATATTTTTACAAGTCGCGGCGAATATTCACCATTTTTTTTGTTTGAAAGCGATCAACTTAACTCGAGCACATACAAGTATATATATGTATATTCAGGCACACACATAGACAATTCCACATGAAATGTGTTTAGTTGGCGGGCAGGTGTTGGCAGTGAATTCCAGTAGCCGCATTGCGCCTTGATCGGAATGCGGTTGCGCACTCTTTGGTGCGACGCGCGCGACTTATTCGTACTTCTCCTTTCGTCTTGCGACAAGTCAAGTCCATCTGAATTTTTCAAATTCCACAGACGAATTTTTAATATATTTTACTCCACATACAAACATATCTACATATTTGCGCATATCTATATATCTGCATGTAGATTTGTATGAGTGTGTTTGTGCATGTGCGTAAACTTTTGTGGTTGAATGCGCGCGCGCCTCAGTGACAAGACCGTTGCCGCTGCTAATTAATTTGCAAAAATTTTTCAGATTTTTCAATGTCATTAACTCTCGTTTCCATTAATTTCGTTTTGTTTACTGCCCCCGTACATACCTACATACCAACATACATACATATGTACATTTGATTGCCCAACTCAACGCATTTCGTTCGTGTTGTAAGGAAGTGTTGAGAAATATTTGAAAAATTAAACAAATAAAATGTTTATTACTAAATTTGTTGGCATATCCAAGCTGTCAAATGCTTATTTGATTTTACTAAGTCGGAGGTGTTTAATCAACAAGCAACACTGATTTATGTGGTTTTTGCTCGAAATGTCAAACGAAATGTGTGTGTTCCGTGATTTTTTAGTCACTTTCGTTAATTATATATTTTTTTATGGATTACTGTTTATACGTTTTAGTCAACAGCAAACTTGTTTACCTAGTAAATTGATTTTTACTATTTAAATAAATTAATTAGATTATGTTTCGCTTGAACACGATCTAATAAAGCTCAGCGGAATACTCTCGAGAAAACGGTATGCCAATTGTAAGCCTCCTCCATCCTAATTGATTAAATTCCACAGTGTGACGGTGAAATACTTATGTATATTATATTTAGTAATCGAAGAGAATAAAATCGAAGATATTAAAAATATCTTTGTCAAGCCTTAGGTCAACCATTTTGTTCTAACCGTACAACCAAAAACAATTTTCATTCAAGCTACTGCTAAAGATAGCAGCTCTATCAATGAAGTGAAGACATGTCTACCTCACTTAGAGTTCTTCCCTTTGCTTAATCATACCTCGGTAGCCCCTGCATCATATTCCATCACTTTTTTGCCGCGAAATCAACTTCTTAAAAAATTCATGAGCTTTTCAAAGGTATTTAAAAATGCTTAGCTTTTCAATTGATTTTCATTTCGAATAAAAGAAGTTCAGTTACTAAAAGTATTATTTTTCGTACGACAAATTACTTAATTTTAATTTCTCTCTCGACTCAAAGTAGCATTTTACTCGTAGCTATGTCAACTGGATTTCTAGCCAGACGTGGTTCTATCTAAATCGGGTATAAGTAGAGGCCGTGCTCTGCTAACCCGTTTAGAAGGACTATTTCGTCTAATTTTTGTTTAGCATCAGCCCATTTCATCCTCCTTCTTCATCCAATTTACCAAAATCGGGATTAGGTACGATTGTAGCGATGCTCTCGACTTAGACTACCGACTCTTATAGAATATTGAAGACTTTAGCTACAGAGTATACTTACATTTCAATTGTTCCTCTTTCATTCCAAGAATTAGTCTTTGATGAACAGCAGGTCCCTTGTAGATTTCCTATCTCTAAAGTCACATAAGAAGGTTCCAAACAAATCATTAACGGAGGACTTTATTCGACCAAACATTTATTCCATTTTAAAAATGAATACACCGATAACGTTAGGTTAGGTTAAAGTGCTGATTCAACGGACTTAGACAGCTAATATCGCCCGTCCTTTATGTTACCGTGAGCTCCTCAATATAAATACCACAGTCCTTTAAGAGTCGATAAAGCGGTTTGAGCCTATTACGAATTTGTTGAGACGGCTATATCATCCGGTCGCGCCGAAACTAGTACTACCGAGATATTTCAACCTTAGTTTTGCGAAAGCTGGACAGCGAGGGACAAAGTGTTTTGATGTTTCAATCTCGTCTTCCTCCATACAATGTTGGCAAACTGGATCCTGCATAATGTTTAGTCTCAGGGCATGTGAGCCTATTGCACAGTGTACAGAAGAACAGGAGGACACCAGTTCGTCTTATTCTGATAAGATTGCGGCTAGAACGTAATTACGTGTCATCTCATCTCTAACTTAGACAAGACACATGGTCGTTTCTTCAAATAATTGAAAGACTTTGTTAAGAAAACATTTATTTTTAGTAATAGTAATTTTTTACAACCAATAAGATTTATTTATTAAACATAAACAATAATTTTTTCATTAAATCATCATTCCTTATCTCCACAGCCCGTCTGGTGGGTTCGCATCACAACGAGTCCTCCTGCTCATCGAGTCCCGATTCACCTCGTCACAATTTGCATGGAGCTCAGGCAAAAGAGCTGCCGCTACCGTTGGACACGTCGAATGTCAATGGACAGGGCCGCGCACAATACTTATCAGCCACCTGCGTCGTATTCACAAACTATTCCGGCGACACGGCCAGCGTGGTGGATGAGCACTTTTCGCGGGCGCTCAACTTCAACAACAAAGACAGCAAAGGTGAGTCAATAATACTAGATACAGTCGAAATGCCAGACAATTAAACGCATATTTTCTGTAATAAAGCATAGAAATATTTACTAACTGCAAGCCGTTGCATATTTGGCGGTGTTGGTTGAAGATGGCGCGTTGGCAATAATAAACCGGCGCACACAACCAAATACATATTTTCCGAAGAAATCGCGTTTCATCGAGTATGTGTGTCTTTTCCATGAAAATCGTACTTGAAAACAGCCGCTTTTTGTTGTTGGTCGTGAAAGTGCAATTTCGCCACTTTGATTTACATGACTAATGATGCCTTTTATAATGCGCCACGGATGATTGTCACCGCGCTTGTGTGTGGTTGTGTGCGCTCGTGTGGCGCTGGTGATGATCAAAAAGCGGCTGCTGTCATGTAACTGTCAGTGTACACGTCTTCCGCAGCGCGCCGCCTAGTGTGAAGGGCGAAGCGGTGTGTGCCAAAGCAAAAAGTTTTAAAGAAACTTCACTTTTCTTGCATTTAGCTTGCTTGTCAGCCCCCGCGCATCTCACGCACACGCACATGCATACATATTAACACACATATAAAAATGCCATGTCATAATGAGTGCGTACAAGAAATTAACACGAGTTTTGTGTTAAGTTCTCCTTGTTGCCTCGGTTTGATATCTCAATATTGCACGTCTAGTTTGTTTTTTGTTGTTTTTGTTTAATTTGATTCTTTTGCCATACAACACTTGCTGTCGCACACAATAACTTCATAAATTAGTCAAGATGTGGCGTGACGTTGCAGCCGCTTAACCGCTCAAACGCTGGCTGACTGCCGCTCTCTACTGCTGCTGTGGCTGTCAGTGCCTGACACTTGCTGCTTGTTCTTTTCGATTTCGTGAAATTAATTACCGCATTTAATGAAGATAAACGCGTTGTCTTAAGCACATGACTTGTCTTTTTTTGGCGCGTCTTTCAACGTCCCATTTCACCCCTTGGCGTTCTTGCTACCGCTTAAGTACTTTTACTTTCACGTGTCTCGCTCGTCTTCAGCTTTTGTTTTGCACACTTTTTGCTTGTTCATCAGCATGTTTGGACTCATTACCACAAATGTTTTTTTGGCAAAAAAGAAAAAAACATTTTTGAATTGCAGCAATTTTCTTACCTTGTTTTGCGGTTGTCATTGTCAACAGCATTGAGTATCGATAAAACTGTTTCATTTGACACAAATGCGCTTTGCTATCAGAAATAATAACTGTAATTAGTTTTATAGTGCGGAGGAGGTGTCTAACATATTTTTTGTAATTTTTATTATTCTGACTTGGAAGCCATCCTCCTGTGTTTTGGCGCTGAATCAGTGGTCCACCAATGAACACGGTAAACGTTGGCTAACAACCAGTACTTGTGCGACCCCGAGATCATACTGAACTGGGGGGTGGATAACAGGAGATCTACTGAGCTATTTACTCTTAGTCAGACTCAGCTCGATGCAATGGTAGAACTGGACATCATAAAATCCGTGAGGCTAAACATGCTGTCGGATGCAAAGTTATATGGAAGAAGGTGATATTGAAACGTCTAGCCACTTTCTTCATCACTGTCCAACTACTGTTAAACTGCGACTGAAAGATATCTGTACGAACTTTGCGAACCAATTGAACTGGGCCGAATACATATTAGTTGCCTCAACAAATTTGTGAAAGGTCCAAAGCGACATCCATTTCAAGGAGTTTACGGCATCACAAAGACTGTCGACTTTAGCTTTCCAAATGGGAACTCTTTGCATCTCTGCCACAGGGTTCAACCCTATAACCTAACCTAACCCAATCTAAACTAACCTGACCTTGAAATAATAAGTGCAGTTGATATGACAAAAAAAAAATTAAAAATTGGTGCATGTATATTTTTACCTTTATATGATAAAATACAACAACACTTTCCATATATTTGTATTCAATTTCGTTTAAATTCCTTTCATTTCTGTACACTCGCTAATTCTTGTTCTTTATGCTCGCCTTAACTCGCATACGCTTAACATATTTAAGTGAAAGTAATTAATTATGCCAAAAATCGATTGCAATGACATATGTATGTGGATACATATTTATTTTCGTAATTGCAAGAATCTCGAAAATTTCAGTTCTTTAAAGTATTTGAACTTCAACACCAAACTGGAATGTGGCACACTTACAAGAATTCCCCAAGGAGTACAAGCATTTGTATGTACTTACAACTGTATGCTTGTATACATATATGTTTGTATGTCCACATACAACACTGTATTTATGTACTTTTGTAACAAAAAATGCCTTTTGTATATAATTAATACATACTTTAATATAGATATATACTGTATACATGCATACAAATGTTGTTTTTGTTAAAGTGTGGCAAATAAAGGCAACGTGCTGTTAAAATTGTATTTATAAATAATGCCCTTAAAAGAAATAGAATCATTAAAAACGCATTTAATCAATACTCGTATGCGTACGCGACGGTAATACGAAAAGTATAATATATATTTTGTTAAGTTCATTAAATTAAACAGGGTGTTCACTTAGTTAAGTTGTAAAAATATTTTAAATGTGGAAAAATTATTTCGATATGATTCTACTCTAAAATTTAGAGAATATCTTCTAATGATTTACAAGAGATCAGTAACGATAAAATTGTGAAAATTCTGAAACCCAGAATCACTTAAATTGGACTAATTGAATTCAGAGAACTTGGGTATAGTAGCTTCTAGATTCCATAATAATATAAAAAAATTAATTTATTTGAAATAAATCCTGCAGTAGTCCGGCTCCATTGTTGAAAATATACATTTTATGGATTAATATAATAGAATGCTATTTTTGAGATTTTTTCTTATTAGAGATGTACTTATATCAGACATCAAGAAATGAGAAACGCCCATAATATTTGATTGTCTCAAATCCTTAAATCATGTATTGAAATTTAAAGCCCAGAAATTTAAAAGAAAAGCCCTCCGTTCGCCAGTGTCTTAGGATATGAACTTTAGCGTATTGTCTCCACTCCTAGTGGCCCTAGTATGGCGATTATTGTCGATAATGGAAATGCATAGCATCCACTAGGTCACTGAGCCACTCAAAAATATAATAGGAAACCGTCAAATTTCGTCAGAACTTTAGCAGCTTCGAGGCAAAAAAGGGTCTCCTATATTATAAACCAGAAAATACATATTTCGAGAACTTTTTCCTCGAGCTAAAAGCTACCAGAGATTCCAATAATAAGAGAGAATTAGGAAAATGTTGAGTATAATCTATTAAATCAGTATATGAATAATGCCTTCTACGAGCAAGTTGAGTTGATATTGATATTGAGACCTCAAAAACAGGGTGCAGCGCGTAGTCCAACATTTGTGCCTCACTGTTGCATCTTGTCATTTGTAATTTTTATTTCGAAAAGTTTTTTCATTATACTTTTTAGAGTGGTATTTGCATTGGAATGCAACGTTGCAGCGGGCGCATGCATTGGGTGGTGGCAGCGCAACTACAGCGGGCCGCTGCAATGCCAACGCCGCACTGCATTAATTCATTAGCGGTGCGCATGCAGCGCTTAAAGCGCATTAAGGCGGCGCGTTGTGATTCCCAAAAATATCCTCGTGCTCGGAATTTCGTTATAAACACGTATGTACATACGTATATAATATGAAGAAAGGTGCAGTGTTGAGGCATGAAGTTGTGTTGCTGATGCACTCAACTCGCTCAGCCATGGCATATTCATGATATTCGAAAGCAATTTAATTAGATGCCAACCGAAATTCGATGAAATTCCTTTGTGCGCGCCACAATGCAGCGCAAGCAACAAAACACAAGTTGTATGTGCAACAATAAGAACAACTAGAGCGGTAGCAGCAGCGGCGGCTAAAACGAGTGCCAACCGCAAAGGCAAAAAACCGTTTGTGTCTTCATCGAATCGCGGCGCAGCACGTTGACAACGCTAACACTAAGTGCAGGCACATACATATGTACTTTTTTCGGTTTCTGGTTTTTGTTGTTGTTGTTATTGTTGCGCTTGTTGCATTACAATTTTACAGTTGCTCCGCAACACATGCAGATGTCAAGCTATTTTTAATTATTGCTACCGATTTTGTCCGTCTTCCTCGTTGACTATTCTTTTCTTGTTGTTATTGTTTGGTTAATTTTAAATCGAAAAGTCGAACAACTGCATCATCGGTCCTTGCTGGCTTGCTGCTGCGGTTGCCGGTTGCCGATCGCGCATACCTTCAATGAAAGGTGCGCAAAGTGCAGCCAAAGGCATTCAACCAATGCCTTAGCGGGACTGCGCGCTTACTTTCTTCTAGTGCGAAGAACCTACTTGTCAACATACATATTTATTTATTTAGTCCCTCTCTTTGGTGTGGGTGCGTGTGTGTGGTCCTTTGGAGATAAACTCGTCAAGCGTGCTTATCAGATTCACAATAAATAACTAGTAACGCCCCTTGGTATGCACTAGTATGCACCCATACATACCTACAAGTACAGAAGTGTTTGTTCCTTGCGTGTAGCGTTGCATGTGACAGCCCTCACATATGCGCCGCAGGACATCTCCATCCATTCTTACAAATGCCTACAGACACACATGTACTTACACCTTAACCATTGCGTTAATTGAAAGTGAAAGAAAGTAAATTTCTTGGCGACAAGTCTTGGTAGCCCACGCTTATCTCTTTAAGGTAGCAATTGATCTGTCATTAAGGTCACTACACGGCTATTAGTAATGCGGTAGGCTTGATCATGCTAATTAATAAAAATTACGGGAAAAAGTAGAACCATTCAAAGGAAGTTATACAAAAGACTTCATATGTGAATATTTAGTTGAGGGGACTTAGTCGCTATTTCTCTATGAATATATGTATCCATGGTTGCTGTCATAGATTCTAAATAAATATCTGTCTATATTCAGTCATATATTCGAAAACTAAAAATGTCTACAAAACGATGATCAATATTAATAATAGTATATAAAGTATGGTGATAATAAAGCCAACGACGAGCTTTTTAAGGTTTTTTTGAAGAATCTAATATAAAAAAATTTCGAGCGTAAACCCCGCGACGCAAATAAAGTTATTTTATTACTGCAGCCGCCAGGTATGCGTAGCTTTATTTCGAGGCTGAGCTATCTAAGGGACTTCAGCCAATGTGATCGTCGTCATGGGTCCCATGACACCTTCATCCAATTTTTTGTACCCCCTTTCATGGTAAGATTTCATCATTAAATGCTGTATTGGAGAGTAACAAACAACCAACCACAGACCCAAGCCTTACCTAGAAACCTTCCGACTGAAATATGGGCGAACTGACTGTCCATTACTAGTCGGCACATGGGGAGGGGTAAACGGTTGATTTTTCCTGGGGTTATAAGATACATATTCATTATCTGTTAAGACAGCATTATGAAGAAGAGTGTTCCTATGCGCTGGATGACGCTGAGTTAAATTATAACAAAAACTCGATTTCGATATTAAAATCTCATCTTATTACTTTTAAATAGGTATGAATTAGAGATCTATTTCAAACATATATCGCTTGGTGACGCTTAAAGTCAAACTATTTCCAAAATGTTTCCGATGACCGATTTTTTTAATCTTCGATATAGAAAAATCTGGATTAGACTATTTACCATTGTAGATCGGGACAGTGATAATAATTGACATAATTTGATTCGAAGAATCGATGATCTGATTCCTCAAACAAAAATTCCTTCGGAAAATCTGAATTAGACTATTTACACTGCGACATCGAGAGTTCTCTAAATCATTTAAATCTATTTAATGATAAGGCAATCGCAAATAGGAGATGAAGATGGTCTGATTTCAACAACTCTCGAATATCTACGCGACAAAAAGCTTTTCTTCGAAGGAGCAGATATTTTTATAATGCACTCTATATGGTGCGTAAAAAATCGTATATGCTTGCATTTATCAAACATGATTTCTCCCACTACAAACCGCCGTTATGTGTGCAGCGTTATAATGCCCTAGTGCCATAGTAGTGCGCCGGATATAAAAATAAAAGGACTCACTTACCAATTACTGCAATAAATTAAACTCATTAATATGAAATAGTTTAGCTAAATAAAGGCACGACTAATACATATAAACGTATGTACCTTGGATGGCTTTACTGAGTAAGTGTGTGTGTGTGTGCGCAAGTGTTCATTGATCGTGACCACATGGAGCATAATAAATGCATAAACGCTTGCACTATTAAGTCCCCGTGAAGTTTAACTACCAAAAATAGAGCGAATAACAGCAAACACTACCACTCAACACTTGAACACTTGAAGAGTGCTGCGCTGGAATGCAACAGCCGGAATTTCGTATTGTCGCACGCTCAAGCGCTTAGCGCGGTGCAGCGAGGCGGCGGCGCATTCATACTGCATTAACCAATAAATAGGCGGTTAGATTTGGTAGTGGCGGCAGACGATGTTGCACAAGCTGATGCGGCTAATGTGGTTGTGGCTGTTGCAGTTGTTGTTGCTGTTATGCTCTATGATGGCAATGGCGTTGCCGATGGCGACGCGGATGAGTCTGACTCTACTCGACGACTGTGACAACATTCCGAACTCAATTTAGTGCGGGAATCGTATTTGTTTGCACTCTTTGTACGCCTTACATATGTTTTGATACTCCACAAGCTCTGAATGTTACAAAATTGTGGCAACAACAACGCGAACAAACGCTCGATGCCACACCAGTAGCATAGGCAGTAGGCAGTTGGCGCGTCGTATTACGCCTGCTTATGCTCAAATGTTCGAATGCCGCGTGCCACAGTGGCTCCAGCACAGCCAAAATCAGTCGCAAATAGACAACAACAACAAAAACAGTGTATACATACAAACACATATAGGTTGTTGTTTACATGCAACGCGTTGCATTGGGGGCAAACACACCCAATTCCTTGTTTGCCGCTATGCCCCAGTCTGCTCCAGTTAGTCAAAAACTAGTGGCAACCAGTCGCAGCAGTCAGCTGCGAAGACTGTCGTCAGCCCATCGATGCGCATACGAAATGACGCTAAGGAATTCCCATTAATACCGACACAATTGAGGCACGTTAACGTGCCACACACACAAACACACCAACGCACGCGCAATCTTACAACCATGCAAAACACCAAAAACACAAAAACACCGCGAAAGTAAAAGAAAAAACGTTAAATAAAGACGAAAATAAGCAGAAGCAGCCACAGCAACAAGACAAGCCAAACACGAATCCATAACGACAAACAACAACCGCATACGTGCGCCAAGATGTCTCCATCGCGCCGTGTTAGGCTGCTGCGTCAGAGCGCTTCCACCGAAAGTCGTCAGCGGTGGCGGTGGAGATGGCGGCGGCTAGAGTAGGCATCATTTAAATTCACTTTCAATTCCTCAATGCCAACCAATTGAAACTGTGAATGCCACAAAATATTTACAATTGCTTGCGGTAAACGGCGGAGGTGGCAGCTGCGACGCGGCTGTAGAAATATGGTGCATGATTCAAGAATGAGTTGGTGTTTGAAAGTGAGGAAGCATTTGGGAGAGTGGAAGAGTGGAAGCCATAAAAATCTCTTTTGAAATTGACTCATTAACATTTCTGCGTGTGATATTAATTTGCATACGAAAACTTGCAAAAAAAACATTTCAAATTATGTTTTTAAAAACATTTTTTTAAGAATTTTGTGTAGTAGTTAGGAAATGTTTACACTCTACTGACTAAAATACAAGATAAAATACATTGTGTTTTGTTATTTTTGTTTCCCCGGCTCTATATTTTCGCTTAAAAATATTTAATGATTTGAATAGTTCCACAGAATGGAAATTATTTCTTCTGTAGATCACTCGTGGAACAATTTTTCCACTGACCTCTTTACATTTTCCAGTTTTCGAAAGCATTGTTGGATTTTTTGTCGAGCTTCTTACCCTAATTGTAATCCAAGTTTTTAGGTTTTAATTGTTAGAAGTTTTTCCGGGTGTCACAATGGGCAGTCGAATCTGTCTCAGTGAGATTATCTGTATTTACGGAGATCTACCCCTTAATCTAACCTTCTTCTTCTTCTTCTTGAATGGCGTAGAAACCGCTTACGCGGTTATAGCCGAGTACACGTCAGCGCACCACGCATCTCTCCTTTTGGCAGTTTGGCGCCAGTTGGCAAGACCAAGTGAAGACAGGTCCTCCTCCACCTGGTCCTTCCATCGGAATGGAGGTCTCCCTCTTCCTCGGCTTCCACCGGCGGTTACTGCATCGAAAACTTTCAGAGCTGGGGCACTTTCGTCCATTCGAACAACATGAACCAGCCAGCGTAGCCGCTGTCTTTTTATTCGACTATGTCCATGTCGTCGAACAACACATACAGCTCATCATTCCACCTTCTGCGGTATTCGCCGTTGCCAATGTTTAAGGAACCATAAATCTTCCGCATAACCTTTCTCTCGAAAACTCCTAGTGCCGTCTCATCGGATGTTAACACTGTCCACTCTTCTGCACCATAAAGTAGGACGGGAATGATGAGGGGCTGGTAGAGTTTAGTTTTTGTTCGTCGAGAGAGGACTTTACTTTTAAACTCTGAAGTAGGTTTACGAGGCACTTCTTCTAATTCGAAATAATGTCTCGTATGACATTTCTAAACGTCATCACATCAAATCTATTATACATCTGGAATGTCCAATTAATGACCTAAAGTTCTACAGAGTTTCCTAAAATTGTGTTCTAGAGATATTTGTGAAACAAGAAAAAATCTTTCCCAGGCCTGACTACCCTTAATAGCGGGGCCATTCTTTTACTTTTCGGATTGGTAAATTATTTTTAAAAAATCTGGAACGTGGAAGAAGCAAATGTTTTCCATTTTATCTATGGTTCTTTAGATATTTTAATGTTATATATGTATTATGTATATCAACGATAATTAATAATTTGTCTATAATTTATTTTCTGTTTCACTTTCAGAAACGAGTAGCCCCATGTCAGCAAGAAACTTCCCACCTTCGTTTTGGAATAGCAATTATGTGCATCCCGTACCCGCACCAGCACATCCGCAGGTATGAAAAACGTATATAGAAACATAAATATTTATACTATTTTTAAGCAAGCGATTACAAGGTAGCTAACTAGCGAGTATAAATTATAAAACTACTCTACATACATACAAAGCTCTCTTATTACAATTATATATACTAATTTGCGTCTATCTGTTTTTTAGGTTGGCGACTTGTACACATCGGACGGTGGCTACGCAACCGATCCTTGGGTCCCGCATGCCGCCGCCGCACATTATGGCTCTTATGCGCATGCGGCACATGCTCACGCGGCTCATGCGCACGCCTACCACCACAATATGGCGCAATACGGTAGCCTGCTGCGGCTGCCACAGCAATATAGCCACGGTACCAGGTAAATACAAATTACAAATATTATTTTAAGGGCATTTTAGTTATATTTGTTGGTATGGGGTGACATATTTTTCTAAAAAAAAATCAAGACTTTAATTATTATGTAAGAGAACATAGGGTGATATTCAGGGTGATTAATTCAAGAAGCAAATCTAAATAAAACAGAATTTTAGAAATGGAAAACTATTCAAATGTTTTATAAACAAATTTATCATAAATTAATTTATAATTTATTGGTCTTATACATTTAGCACAGACCACAATGAAAAGGCATGAAATCGGAATTTATATAGTATAAAAGTCTAAAACTCCAGTTCGATTCTTTACCGTCAAACTGGGTATCTTTTTCCTTTGGATTTTTTACCTTTTTTGGTTGATAATACATTTATTGAAAAATTGTAAAGTTACTCCCTCTCCCTCTCTTCGTTTTAGTATGTGAAACCTAGTTTTCCCGTATTTTATAAGTAAATGTCCTTTAATTGCAGTTCTAAGTTTGTTCCTGTTTCAGCCAAATCTTGATTGCCTTACAGATACTTTTGAATACCGAACTTCGAAGTAACTCTTCTCTTGTTCTATATTTATAGAGGGAAAGCAGAAATTTAGTTTAGTTTTCAGCTTTTATGTCTAAATATTTTTTAATGTCCATCAAAAAGAGTATACTTTAATAAATACAGTTTTTTACTTGGGCTTATAGAGGGTGCGTTTCAGCCACAATTCATACTTATTGTATTAATTATAAAGTTACAATTATTTATCTTCCTATATGTACGTTTTATATAGCAAAACTTGTTAATGTAAATATTTATTTGTTAGAAATTATTCTCATTGCAGACTGCATCATGACCAACAGACCGCGCATGCGCTTGAAAGTGCGGCAGCATATTCCAGTTATCCCACAATGGCAGGTGAGTAAATACGTAGCAAAAAAGGGCAAATATACATTCGCGAATATGTACATACATATGTATTTTTTTCATTTTTTTTACATATGTATCTATGTGCATATAGTAACGTATAAACTTATATTTCTACTCTCTGGTTTCCTTATAAAAGCCATTCGAAAGAAAATGTCTTTCCGCGTCCATGCTTTGAGTGGCGTTTGACGGTTTTTGAAAGATTTCGAAGTGAACATCAAATGTTTTTAACAAGTGTGTGAAACTTACATTATATTAAAAACACCTTCAACCAGCAGAACCACACATGAGTACCTTGTTTCATCCTTTTATGGGAAGGAATATCATTGCCTGTCCATTTCTACTAGTATATAGAACTAGATGAAAGTGAATTTGCGCTTCAAATTGTCCTTTTATGTCCTGTAAGACAGCGTATATATGTATATATATTTCTAGACATACATATGTGAGTAACTACACTTGTACATGCCAGTGACTATGACAACCCCAGCAGTTGAAAAGCATATTTCAGCACAGGGACCCTTTTCAACGCAACGAAATTTCACGTTATAAAAAGGATGTACGGGAAACCGCATGCATATATGAATAATTGAAAGCATATATTATACATACTTATGTACATATGTGTATTTCGTTCGACCGTTAACACATAAAAGCTAACAAACACACATTTAACCTCCCTTTTATGGGAGTTTGGGCTTGCTTTATGTTTAAGTACGCGAATACATACTTTATACAAATGTACATACATATGTATGAATGAGTGTGGTTACATTTGTAAAACATTTTTGGTGGTGACTTGTCCCCAAGTTGGTCTGGCAAATATACATACTTACATATAACATATGTAAATATATTAGTATATGTATTCGTACCGTATGCTCACCGCATACGAGGTCGAAAGGACAAAAGCCATAAAACAATAAAAATGGCCGCCAGTCTGGAATGTCTCTGTCGTAAAATTACAAAAAACAGGCAACATTGCCACCCATACATTTTAAGCTGCTCATGTACACCCCTATATATTTGTACATATGTATATACTTATGTGTATGTACATATGTATGTATGTGATAAATACGCGCATTTGGTCACAATTATATCGGTATCGATGTTATTTTCGACTAATTCGAAGTTTCTAGAGAACTTAGAGAGTGGCGAATCGAACAAGCGACTGGCATAAATAAACCATTTTGATGGGGTTTTGAATTACTTTATCTCGCGCTCGGCTTTCTTGTAAAAAAATGTATATGTAAAAGCAGCAACAACAGTATTATTTAACTAAATTCGAAATAGAGCGTAGTAGTATAACTCCTAACTGTTTTATTTTCTTAAAATTATGCTAGCATGTAACTACGCTCCAAAGCTTGAACAATCAAAAATATCTTAATTTATATAAATCCATATTCTAATTGTTTTCCCAACTCAAAAATATCACTTTCCTTTCATTTCAGGTCTCGATGCACAAGTGCAGGAGTCATCTAAGGATCTTTATTGGTTTTAAATTGACGTGTAACGTTCAACCAGGATTCTCACTCACTCATACACGAAACACACTCACACGTACGAAACCAAAATATATTCGCAAGCGATGATTGTTATTATATAATTTACTATAAACAAACAAAAAATCTCAGTAACTAAGTATTGATGGTTCAGCGTTAATTCAATTCACGAAATTCAATGTTCATACATATATAAAATAGCGTAATGTAAAAAACAACAACAACTAATACAACAAACAAACAATGTGAAAATCTGTATCTGTATGTATTATGTAATGTGTAATTACCTGTGCTGGCTGACCTTATGGGCTTGTGTGTTAATAGCGTTCTAAGATAACTAAGCCACAAAAAATAAAATAAATCGATTTTCATAGCAGCATTAATTCAATTAATTTATTTATGTAATTTTTAACATACAATAAAAACCAACAACTAGTTTAAGTTGAATGCTGCAGCGATTTCGTTATGAAATATGCATTACAATTCATCAAAGCGAAACTTTCAATATTTTTTTTGAAAAAAAAAGACAAAAACGTAATTTTTAGTTGTAGCTAGGAACTGATTTTTTTGTATTATCATTTCATCATTTTTAACTGTACACACACATATTTGCATCAATTTTTGTTTGTAGGCGTGTGTGTATTGCAATGTAATTTAGTAGCAGCTGTGTTTGAAAAGATACTTAGTTAGTCGTTTAGTATTTGTAAAATTGTATTCATTACTGCGGTTTTAAGGTACTTATAAATATCAAATAAAATGTGTACATAGAAATATATAAGCAAACATATTAATGTATATGTACTTAACACACTTACGATTTTATGTTAGAAACAAGTAAATTTAATAATAAATAAATAAATATAATATAATATTATAAATAATAATAAATGAGGTACTTAAAGTTATTCAATTGCCGTAAGCGCTAAGACACTTCGTAAATAGTTAAGCAAATGATAAATAATAATTATCCTTGTAATTTCGTCTAAGTTCTTTAGAAAATAAATCAAATGTAAAGTGAAAAAATAAATCAATTTTCAATTCAAAAATGCTGTTTTTTATATTTTAAAATGCATGGGAGTGAATAGTGATAATGATCATATATTAAAGAGAGTTTGAGACGCTTTCTTGAACAAGTTTTTGCTTCAAGAGACGACATTTTACTGATTCTTCGATTGAAAATCTTGGTTAGAGAGTAATTGATCTGTTGACTGCCAATTTATCTCAGTGTCATCTGTGACTTTAACGTTTCCACAACTTAATTCTAGCGATTCCAGACGAAATTTCAAAGCATTGGTGAATATTCCAAACATTAATTTTAGATCACGACATTATATCAGCTATGGTGTCTATGCTCCAAACTGTTTTCTACATGCAATCGTACCGAGCCGAGAAGAATCAATTGTATCTGTTGATATGGATATCTAGAACAAAAAAAAATACTCAATACTTTATCTGCTGAAATTCAAGCCGCTTAAAATGGCGTCACTCCCTTTCCCTTTCTTGGACGATCTTGCGCTGGAGTTGAGTATGATTGTGTTTAAATACCAAACCAGCAAAACGCTTAGGGTTTATTTTAGTAGCTATGAGTTCTCGACATACAAAGTTAACCTTCGAGCGTTTTTAGTTCAGAAAGCTTTACATTAATACTATCATTCCGCGACGATCTCAAACATATCAATCAAAAACAATGCAAGAAAGTGTCAAAGATTTGCCAAATACCTATAAAAAGTGCCGTCGACCCGTTTTCAACTGAACGACAGATCGAAAATAGCACCACTTAGTAATATGATTCAATACATTGGCTCAGAGACCTCAAGACATTGAAATAGTATTATTTCTAATATGATAAAGTTACATACGAGTATAGTATTATATAGTATATACATATACATCTATTTTTTATTTTAAAATTATTTCTATATAACTATCTTTTATTTATGAGGCCTAAATTATGCCAATATTTTCATTATTGCGTATAAATAGAAATATAAATCGCAATAAAATCACGAAATCGCTTCAATATAGTAACCAGTCTACGGGTGTCTCAAAAACAACTGATGGCTTATCGACTCTAATTGCCTGAAAACCATTACTAAATGAGCGATTCTTTTCAGACTGACTGATACACGAGCTCCCACAGCAGCCATGTCTTTTGTTGTTGCTGATATGAAATTCAAAATTCAGCAGCATCGGCTCGCTTATCGCGCGATCATCTCGCAGGAGCGAACGCTGCAGACTTGGTTAGAGCTGCGACTGCAGAGACAGGCGCCTCAATCAGAGCGACACCATTTATCATAATATAAGCGAAAATCTAGAAGCGAAGAGGAGAGGGTTACATAATTAATGTTGATCCGCACACAGATTGCTGCTGGCAAAGCACAAAGCTTTATAAAGCTGTGTGTTTGTACCTCCGAAGGTTGCTTATGCCGAGGATCAGTGAAACAGACACGTTTGAAATAAAAGTCGAACTGGAAGTGCGTGTGTTTATGAATTTTTATTAATTTCAAATTTAGATGAAACTAATGAACTCAACCAACTGAACGCACACCGGGCCGAGCCATTGAGCTTGAATTGCGTCGCACAAAAACCTTACTTACGACTTATTGTTATTGTTATTGTTTTTGTTGCCGTTACGACTTTTTCAGTTTTATTTGCAGCACTTGGCCTCATGTCATTTGATGTGCCTTTCATTGACTTATCAGGAATCAATGAGACAACGCGATCACCCCACTGTGGCAAGTTTAAACGGCTGTCCATGCGTGCACCATTTGGTAGCAAATGTGCGCAAACGCGCGCGCTCATGAATAAAACAAACAATCGATCGCTTGCACAACGATCGAGCGATGAAGTGCGCATGGCCTATTGTGTGTAGCCAGCTAGGAACTTTTTGCGCTTTTTTGGTTGTTTTTGTTTTCGCTTTTTGTTGCAAGCAAACACCTGAGCAATCGTGGACGCTGTGCGGTCGCTTGGCAGCCGCCAACCGCCGCTTACATACCAAACCAGTTGCCGCTGCCTCTTGCTCTTCTTGCGCTGTTTGTGACCGGGCTGCTGCTGCTGCTTAGTCAACAGAGACTTTGGCAAATTTATTACACGACTCGAGTCAGCAACTCAACAACAAGTTGGCTGCGTCAGATCGGGAGCAACAGCATGTTGCAGCCGGTGCAGTTGGCAGGCACACAGCCGGCCAAGGAAGAGCCGCAACCGCTATGTGTGTGTGTGTGTGTGTGCAGTAGCGGGAAATATAAATTTAGCATAAAAATTCAATAATTCTGACGTCCGAGCCATCCAATTGATGGATATGCTTGCCCGATGTATATTGCCCGGTTGAATGAAGTGTCCGTCCAGCTTGTCCGCCGGTTCAACTAGTCAACTTGCTGCAAACGTTCTTACCGTTGCGTGTCGCCAAGGTGTTCAACAATTCGCAAATGAATGGGTTTATCGCTTTTTAATAAGTGCACCCAACGACTCGGCCACCAGGACCAGGCTTATGGAATTTTGACATTTGTCTCTCCCTCACTGACGGCCTTCGGTGCGTTGTGTCTAAGTCCTGGTGCTTGTCACTGAACAACGGCAGCTACCTACCTAAAAGGCTGGGGACATGTGTATCTTGTTGGCTGCTCGTCTTCGGTTGGTTTTTTATCTTTCAAAGTTCATGTTTTTATTTGTTGCTCCTTTGTTGTTTTTGTTATTTGATCTACTTTATTGCTGAGTTTGTGGTGACAGATGTGCAGCGTTGGCGTGGCGATCGCACTTCCGACTTTTCAACACGCATAAATTTGAAAGTCTTTTATGCTACACCTTCTTTGCAGTTTGTAGAAATCTACAAGTGCTTGTTGTTTTTGTTGCATGCTTGTTTCATTGTTCTTTCAACTGGGAGTTTTTGCTCATGCTGTCCATGCATTTGTTAAAATTTATATACAACTTTTTAGCGATAATATTCGTTAAACAGTGAGTGGCCTTCTGAGAAACTTACGCGGGCTTAGAAATGGTGGGAAACTTTTTGCGTGTAAGCATAATCTATTTACATACATTTATACATGAGCTTGAATTATATATATGTCTATATAAGCCTAACCGTAGGTAAATACTAAGTTGGCGGCATCGATTGAGAACTAAACAGAAAATATAAACGAATTAGCTTTCAAGCATAACATTTATCACTCCTAATATATAAATCATACTTACATTCTTATGTATGTACTAAGGCTCTTAAAATTATTCGATTAACCTGAAAACCGATTATTCGAATATCCGGTTTGTAACCGTTCGTATGAATATTAACCGATTAATACTATTAGAATAGTCGTTCGAACTACGATTATTCGAAACTCATGCATTTTTCGTGAGTTTCACTTTTTTCAATAAAAATCGAAATTTCATGAATGAGCGGTTAATCGAATAGTCGACAACTTACGAAATGCTCTATCCGGTTAATTCGGTTAATCAATTAGTCGAATACCAAGAGCTCTAGTATGTACATTAATTGTATGTGCCTTAGCCGAATCATAACATTTGCGTAGTGGCAAAAAGCTGTATGAAATTATATACCCAACGAATCGAGATTCACACCGAAGGCTTTATACTTTTTAAATTAAAACACTGTAGCATTGATACATATGTTCGTACAATGTATGCACAGGTCCTTCAAATTTTCATTTTTGACTCTCCTTAATCTAAACAATTCAGGTACTTTAATCAGATATTTATTGATAAGTCGACAAATAGACAGACAAACTATGAGACCTACAAGCATAGATCGACTAAACTCTCCTTCAGATTCATTTCAGTTTCACAACTGTCATAATCAGTCTTTAAATATAGCATATTCGGCTTCTTACACGCAAATCTATTCACATACTTATTATAAGTGTAGTGACTAACTGTAGCACAATACTTCGAGATCGCATTATTAAAAAACACAATTAAAAAAATAATAATTTTTTAAATCTCTAATCTGAATTAACCATTGTGGAAAAGCTTGTAATATGGCCGATAAATTGAAAGAATTACGCTACAAACCTGTCCCCTGCCGGCCATATTCGTCAGCTTTGACACCTAACGGCTACATACTCTTTTTCAGTAGCTCACTTGAAAAAGATTTCAATCAAACGAGGAAATCTAGATTGAAACAAAGGCCTCAAAAATTCACATTTTCGAATCGGTGACGAAATACTGAAGCACCGCAACCTTTAAAGCAATACTTTACGTGGTTATTGTGTCGAAGAATTTAGTCACATTGTTATTCAAAAACAAAATCTTTCTTTATTTTTAGGCCAGAGCTTTTAAGCCCATGTGGAACATCGTAAAGGTAAACGCTTACATATCTGTGCTGTCAAAAACGAGAAAGTCCAACCGAAATATGAAATTGATGATACATATATTCTAATTTGATATTCTAAGATTTCTTAACATTCTCTCATAATCTTCGTGAATATAAATTACACTGCACAACACTCGGATGGATATTGGACCAAATTATTTATGGACAGGAAAGTTGTATACACCATTAAATTAAAAGGAAATTGTAGGTTGTATCCATATTTTGGATTTTTTAGCTATAATATCCAGTAATTAATAAAAATTAAAAGAAAAAACTTTTTTCGAACTTCAGAGCCAAATATTTCGATTTTGGAGGCTAACTTCGAAAATCGGACAATTCAAAATAAGTTTGGTTCAATACCCAGAAAAAAAGTCGATTTTTGGCACGGAGACATATTATTAAAAGAAAGATATTCCCTATGAATTTCTTCAAAATATCTGAGAGACTTAACTATATTTTCGGTAAAAAATTTATTTAAAACTCTGAGGTCCTCATGTTCGATATATGGGACCTTGAATACTTATAGTCCGATGTCGGCGATTTTCAGAAGGGTGATGCCACACTATAAATGCAATATTTGTGCCAAGTTCTGTTCCGATATCTCCACTAGTGCTTACTTTACATTTAGCCTATTTTCACAACATATGATTGGGATGCAAGGAAAATATTACAAACCAAGTTTCATTGATATTGGTCGAGTAGTTTCGGAGATATGGTTTTTGACCCATAAGTGGGCGGAGCCACACCCACTTAAAATTTTGTTTACCAATTTGGGTGAAGCCCTTTTGTACCTTCTTTATAATAAAATTTAAGGTTTCTGGTGTTTTTCCTTACTGAATTAAAGTATTTTTAGTAGGGAGATGGGCGTGGTTATAATCCGATTTCTTCCATTTTAACTGTATAAGAAAGTACCTGAAAAAAACGACTCTTGAGATTTTCGTTGATATAGCTTTAGTAGTTAACGAGATAACAAGATAATTTAAAAAAACTTAGTAGGGGGTGGGGTCACGCCCACTTTCCCATAAAAATTATATGCAAATAGGACCCTTCCCAGAACGATCTTTTATACCCAATTTCAAATTTTTCAAAGCTTAATTTATGGTTTAGTTATAGCTCTTTATAGGTTTTCGGTTATCGCCATTTTGTGGGCGTGACAGTGGTCCGATTTCCTCCATCTTTGAACTTAACCTTCTTATGGTTCCAAGAAATACGTGTAAGTTTCATCAAGATATCTCAATTTTTACTCAAGTTACAGCTTGCACTGACGGACGGACAGACAGGCAACCGGATTTCACTTCTACTCGTCACCCTGATGACTTTGGTATATATAATCCACAAACTATTATACTCTCTTAGCAACTTTTGTTGCGAGAGTATAAAAATGGAAAAATAAATCTCAGTGATAACTTTGGGCTTCAATGATCCTACTGAGACCTTTAACTTTGAAATTGTGTAATATTAGGTTTGCTGCAGACCAATTTGAGGTCGACGACTTAAATACAAATTCACGGTCTATGGCATTTTCGGTCATATCTGTTATTCGAAAATTTCAAATTGTATAGCTAATTTGATAGGACATCAGCAAATCATGCATTCTCGTTTAACTAAAAACGCTCTCAACACTAATAAAGAAATAATCCAATCAATAACCACTGAAACAAAATCTAAAAAAGTGTAGCATAATTCCTAGAATCAAAAAAAAACTCATCCTCCCAACTTTCTGTTTTATTTCCAAGCAATCTATCGCTTACAGCCATTAGTCAGGCTAAGGAAAGCAGCATCAGCGCAGCCTCATCAAAATTAACAAATTGTCAGCGACTGCATATAAATTTATTGCAAGTAAATTTGTCACCAATTGATATGAAGGGAGGTGAGTGGAACGAGCTAAGAGGCCATTACGAGTCACCTACGCAGGAGCAGCGGCAACAAACGGGGCAGAAAATCAACAACAGCCGCATTACAACAATTCAAGTGTGTCAACACTTTATATGCTTATTGTTGTTATTGCTGTTGGCGCACGTAAGTCCATCATAAATAAATCTGAGCAAACGGTAGACGCGTCTATTTTCGGTGTAATTCGATGGCATTCGATTGGAAGTGGCGCAGAAGATGCTTCATTGGAAATGCGTGAGGTTAAAGGCGAAGAGCAGGGGTCTAGGTGTTATCGAATGCAATTGTATGTGTTGGTGTGTGTGCGTGCGAGGGTGAGTGATGTGAGGCGCGTATTACTTAAGAGTGTCAACACGTTTGCGGGTGAATGCTGGCTGCTCTCTACACTTTATGCGTTTTTTAAATAAACAATTTACTTTATGATTCAGAAACAACAACATCAACCACACTAGTGCAGCCTGCAGACGTGTGCCCACAATAAAGTTCTAATGTTGCGGTCGATTGGACAGCGGGGCAGCGTGGCGCACAGCCCAAACGCATTAACATACAAATCGAACATTCGACATTCCTCAGTAACAATGCTTTTCCATTTTATTAAAGATCTGGGTATTTGTATGCTTAAGTTGGATTGGAATCACATCTACTTATACTCTGCTCGTTCGTTGTTATTGTTGCGCCTGCTTTAACCACTAATTCCCAATCGTAAATTTGTCTTTAAGTGGCTGTGTCGTTAATTGGAACATTGTAATATAAAATTTACTCATTGTTGTTGTTGCTTTCGAATGCGTGAAAGCGCGTGTTTTTCGGTTTTAAAATGTGTGAATTGCCGATGAAATGTTTTGATTTTGGTCCATTGAGTGCTGGCGCATTGGTTAACGATGCCCAAATTATATTAAAGTGACATGCATACGAAATTAGTTGTTGGCACCTTTTGCATTTTAAGCAGTTTGTTTGCTTGTCTGTTTGTATGTGTATTTTGTGGTTTCGTGAATATGCGCGTAAAAGTTGATGGCGCTAATTAGTGTTGCCTAGAGCCTTATCTGATTTTGTTACTGATAGTATGCATTTTGCCTTGTATTTTTTAATACTAAACTATCGCGTTAAGTATATAAATGTTTGTTAAATTAAAATAAATAATTTAAAAATTTACGTTTGTAAAATTTTTATCAAGATTAGCTTTATCATTTAAACACGATTCTCGTATAAGACTATTACACCACAACTCAATAATATAACAAATTTGCTATCGGCCAGCATCAAAAATATACCTAATACAATTAGCTGATATCCTTGTATAACATATTTAGAAAATATGAAGAATATTAGTAATATTACAATTAACCAAATGATTCTATCATTTTCTGGCCCAAAACTGAAAAAGCGAAAATCGCCCCGGAGGTAGCCGAAGGACGAAACTAGAACTAATGTATTTAGTATATGAACATACAGTAAATCCCAAAGCGATTTCTAATAACTTAAATCTTTGTATACACCTCCTCACGCCTATCCAGCTTGACTTCACATAATCTCTCTCAAACGTAATCAAACATTAACTCTCTTAACCATTTCCTTGACTTGAGGTTACCAAAACCTTAACTACTTGTGACCACAAACGTGAACTCGTACATATAAATAATCCTGACCACTAACAATTTAAAAAACCTGAGCAGTCCCCTCAGAATTTTCAGAAAACCAACCCCAAAATATATAAAATCTTGACTTTAAGTCACACCTTGACCTTCAAAAAGTAAAAAAACCTAACATCAAGTGACCGCCAAACTGTAAAGAATCTTGACTTCACGTACCACAAAATATATACAGACCTGACCCCAAATCATTTATAAAATGTGAACAAACCTTTCATCACACGAACCTCCAAAATGTACACAAACTCTTGTCAAAGGTCATTGACGTCGGTCAATATTTAAAAAAAACCCTGCCTGAAAAGTAAACAATTCCCGGCCAAAGGTCATTGACCTCGACCAAAATGTAAACAAACACTGGCCAAAGGTCATTGATCTCGACCAACATGTAAACAAACCCCGGCCAAAGGTCATTGACCTCGACCAAAAAGTAAACAAACACCTGTGAAAGGTTATTGACCTTAGTCGAGGTTTGTTTACATTTGGGTAGTAGACTTTTTGACCAGAGTTTGTTTACATTTTCAGGGGTCACGTGATGTCAAGTTTATTTACATTTTGGGGGCCACATCATGTCAGTACTGCCTACATGTTGAAGGAGTTAGGTAAGGTCAAGATTATTAGCATAATGTGATGAGATCAAATTTGCGGAGGGCTCATGTAAGGTCAGATTGGCTTACAATTTTGAGATGCTTACATTTTGAGAAGTCGCATGTTGTTTTTACATTTCTGTGTGCGGACACTTGCTTAAATTAGGAACGGTTGGAAGAAACACATGAGGTTTGTTTGCTAGTCTTCTATTGTGATATATGGGAGATAAACTTAAATAAAGGATGAAATTTATAATATTAGGGATATTGGGCACTCTATATATTAGGAATATGGCGGATAAATCAAGCTCAGTCTCATATATGATTCACATAGGGGGGATAGGGGGATTCTAAAGGGATATACGTACAGAGAGTCACAATTGTTACATCGTCTCCATCATCACTTCAGCTAATTTACTTCAAACCGAAATGAGACAAATTAAAAAGCAACTTTCGACCATTTCGTTTTCGAGAAGAATAATTAATAAATTAATTTAAATATCTTTCTGTCATATAACATTAATTAACGATATCAATGAAGCGTTCAGCACTCAATACGGATGTGTCGCTGAACCTCCCCGGATATGCCAATTGCAGCTGAAGGCCACTTTTCACTTGTCATGACAAAAATCGAAGCCACAAAAAATTAATAAACATATGTAAGCCTAGTTGTACACATGTACTCTTATGTATGTACATACATGTCTATTTATTTGTAAGCAAAATTGTTGTTTGTATTTCAGCTCGTATTTGTATTTGTATTAATGAGGATGCACTCTTAAATCACAGACAAATAAATCACCATAACGCCAGTCAGCGGACTGCGCCAAAATCCAATGCTGTCAACCAACCAAAAAAACGAAAGCAACAACAAAAACAAAAAACATTAAATAAAAAGTACACAAACACACATACATATATCACAAAAATCAAATCAGCCGGCAATGTGCTGCTACTTACCATGTCACAGCCAGCTACCGGTAGCTGGGGTCCAAAGAAGCAGGGGCGGTGCGCCACAGTCGCCTCCAAAATGATGTATTGCTTTTTTAACGCTGCTGATAGTGTCTGATCCGCAGGAAATTAACCAAACGAAACAACGGCAACCGCATATAAATAAATACACACAACAACAAACACATTTGCATATGCAGCTGTGAATATGATACCTATCCATACATATTTATTGAGTGTGGGCTACATTAATAAAGAAGCCTCATTTAGCGGCGCTGCATTGTACATACATATGTATATGTATGTATGTAAATACTGCATGCTTGGTTGGGCTCACTTTAGTGGCTATTGTTGTTGCTGTGCGACCACTGGAGCCGTTGCCCTTTAGTGTGTGTGTACTTTGTAGCTGCCAACATGTGGTCCAAATATGTTGCATTTTTCGTTTATTATAAATTGATTTTCATTATAATTTCAACTGCAGGACATTGATGTTTGACAGTCGACGTCGTCGTCCTTACTTAATTTTCGTTTAAATGACAATAAGCAACGTGAAACAGAAAGCGATGGACCATAGCGGAGCAACGTGGGAAAAATTGTTTAACGGTTGATATAGAAAACTGTTGCAGAAATATCGATTTTCGGAGGAAATTTATGTTTTTTCTTAAATATTGCTTATGTAAGTAAGAAGGAGTGTGTTCCTATGATAATTGTAATAAAATTTAGAACTTTTTTATTAGAATTTTGTCATTGTTCTTGATATAGGACATTATATGGAATATATCTCAGATATATCTTAATATCTCAGACATTATATGGAAATGCAGAAAAAGTGAGCATACAATTTTGGATGTGATGTAGCTTGGTGACGAAAATTGATGAAATCGGTACAGGAATTACCTCACCATATTCTAATGGACTTTATGTCGATTAAATAAATAAAACGCGAGAGTATAAAATATTCGATTACACCCGGAACTTAGCTTTTCCTTACTTGTTATCTATATAATTTTGGTTCTATCGCGATTGTTCGACTGCTCAAAATTAAATAAACCACCTCACACGCTCCGCAGAATATAAATATGAGGCTGTACATACACTTGGAAGCTTTTTATTAAAATCTAAAAACTATTTCTCAGTGTGTAAGACCACAAAAGATCCTTATTGGGTGTTTGGAATGGATTACTAAATGGTAATCCATTTATTATTATAAATTTTGCTTTGCAGTCAAGTCATTTTATGCAGTGAGTGGTTAATATTAAAGTCATTAAATTTACATTAATAAGAAATCAGAGCTTTATTTTTACTTAAAAGTCAATAAGGAGAATGTTTTAGAATCACATACTCAACCTTATTTAGCTCATCCAAACTTTATTTAGCTCATTAACTCATAAAAGGTTTAAAATTAAACCGCATATTCGTCAAGATTTCATTATAGCTCTAACATGTGACTTTCCTTTATTCTACCGCACCTTCTTCATGGAACGCCTTAATACAATTTTCTTTCTCAATAACTCCTTTGAACTCTTCATTTTCAGTTATGTATATATATTAATATATACGACTATACTTATATAATAGACGCTAGCAACAATAAAAGCACCGTATACTAACAACGATTTGGCCGTAAAGTAAGTTTATTTGAAAGTTTCCTACCCCAAACGAAAAAGTGAGAAAGCAGCAAGTCGGCTCAATATTCGGTTGTATTGTGGCCAAACTACGCCTTTCCTTTCGTGCATAGTGCGAGTAAAGTCTTTTAAATTTTTACGCCGAAGTGAATTTCCAAAGCACATTATTGCCACAATTTTGGGTTGATTTTATTCATTTACTCTGCGTCGCGTTGCACACACACCCCACCAAATCGTAAGTTGAATTTCTTGTACATTTTCCTATACACATCCATACATAAAATTGTATACCAACGTGAGTACTTCTGAGTAAGGTAGCGTGTGTGTGTATGTGTGCAGCGTATGGCGTCTTGGCCGCAATTGGTATGGCGCAATTCGTGGTCTCAAATGAGTTTCAGCCACGGAATGGAGTTCGCAATCAACTTAATCTGTTAATAATGGAAAAATAATTCACAAAATTTTCAAACTTCACTTTGTTTGGTCGGTGTGTCCGTTTGCCGTCTGTGCTTTTACTGCTTCCTTTGCATACAGTTCGACCCTTTTTCCGAGGCCTTAATGGCTACGGCAGCGCCTACTTGAGACAACCGACACATTGGTAAGGTGGGGAAAATGTACAAGAACTTCCTCTAAACAGTATTGTATGAAATTAAAGCGCTTAAAGTGGATGTTATATTTTTCTATAGACAAATATGAAAATGTATAAAATGGATTTCTTATTGATATTTACTTTAAAATTTGTTTAGACTGTTTTATAGTAAATTTTAAATATATTTAAGCGCCGTGTACTTTTTTAAATTCAAGAAGAGGAACATTACGTGATTATATTGGTGAGTTTTTTGATATAAATGGAACTAACTTGGACTAAATATAGACCGGAAAAGTGTTCTTATATTTGTTATTGGTTTCAATCGGAAAGCTGTTTTATACTCTGAGTGAACTCATTTTATGCTCCAGGAGTGATTATTTCACCTCATAAAATAGAGAAGTATTAGAGAAAGCATACTTTAATGAAAACCATTGTTGTGAATCTCATTGCGAAAAATCTAGATATTTTAGTGTGACGGCTTGGATTTCAATCATTAAGAGAATCTATAATATATATATTTTTTTGCATTTTCGTTAAGTGTAATGTCTTAAAAATATTCTCTGAAAATTTTAAGTTGATCCGATAATAACTTTTCGAGTTTTTTGACAAATAACAAAGAGCGTTCGGGCACTCCAATACGCTAGTGTGAAACTTTAAATGCATTTTTCTCAAAACTATATTTTTTGAACTGGTGACAACTGTGACTCGATAACCGCTCAGTAGATTTTAATGAAATTCATACAGCTTTTAGAATATATAATAAACTCAGGCCTGATCGGAAGGATTTTTTTCTTTTTAATTTCGATTTTTTAAGACCAACAGTTAATTTTTTCCCGAAAATCTAGAAAAAAATGTCCTGAGGTCGCCATTTTGTTAATTTTTGAAAAATAGATTATCTATTTTTTTCATATTTTCGTGACTTTAAGTCAAAACATTATATAATAATGTGATATTATTATTTTTGTAAAATAACATGATATAATAGCAAAAAAAATTACCGAAAATTATCATTTTTTCGTGTCTCTGACTACCCCTAATCCCATAAGTGCATATCTAAGGTTTATAGATATTTTGACGTTATCAGAAGAGAATGATGAAGAAAAAATCGGGTTAGCAAATAAATAATTATTCATGATATTTTTCGGTACAGTCTGATTCGTATCCAAAACGAACTTTGGTTTTGATATCCATAATAAAGTTTTAAAATTCTTAATCAGTTAAAAATTACAATCTGAATAGTTTTCAAAGTGCATTTTCGTCTCAATGAAAACTAAACAAAGAATGGATAACTTTTTTCAGAAAATAGTTATCTCAAAACAACTAAGAAACCTGTTACGAATCTTCAAAATATATTAAAAACAGATAAAATCTCCCTGGTTTAATAACAGGGGCAAAATCTCATCAATACAATATAAATGTAGACTAAAATAGTCTCATGGGTAGCTTTTTCGACCTAGTAGATATCCAATGAATATATGTACATATGTATGTATATAGATAGAAAATGTGTGTACATGTCCAGGAAAACAAATTTTATATAAATTGAAAGGCATTTTTGTAGAATTCTTTAAATAAATTTCCGCAAATAATATAATACTATAATACTATGCTCTTGAGGCAACTGAAAAATTATAAAATTAACCCAAGTGTGTTAATCCAAAGGCGTTAAATATTGTATGCATGTATGCACATTTATCTATAAAACCGCTTTTTAATTAATTTTTAACTCAACTTCGCTGCAAACACGCAACATCGACACACCCCACCAGCACCGACTATATTACAAAAAACGACGACGTTATTAACTGGAAACTCATTAAAATTACTTCAATACTTTATGCCATAATTTTTATTTCGCTAAATTTTTATTTTCATTTATATTTCAATAATTTTCGCGTGCTAACTGGTTACTACTTGTGTAGCATAATGCGCCCGCCCCGCATACGCCGCCCTATTTATGCCCCTCTGGTGCGTGTTTGGTAAATATTTTTACGAAAACCTGTCAGTTGTGGACAAATTGTCCAATGAATAATGAGTTGTCGGTTGGTCGGTCGAGTGGCTGGGTCTGAGCGGGGACTGCTGTACAGTAAAAAGTGAACGAGGAGCGGGAGGGGCGTGCGACAGCGAGTGTTGATGGCTATGCGGCGGCAACCTTTGCATGTTTCATAATTTTAATTAATTGCATTGAACTTTCAAGCATGCGGAAGGGCGAGCGAACGGACGTGCGAAGGAATGAATGGATGGATGAATGAGCGAATGAGAGCACAAGCAATGAATGGTGCGGCATTGAGTGCAATTTTCGGAAATGGACGAAGCAGTGTAGTTAGCCACAAGCAGCAGCTGATGGCTGTTGGCTAAACGTTGCATGCATGCACCATGCAATACGAGAAGTTCCGAAAATGCAAGCGAAAATCAATAAAACAACTCAAGTGGTCAGAAGAGAGCAGCAACACTCTTCTTGCTCTTGCGACAATTCACGGTGGTTGGAAAGAGCACACTGCTGTTACGTATCCTGCCTGTTCTGAACGTTGTGTCTGTGTGTGCGAGTCAACACACACACGCACACCAGTGCGCGCAATCCAGTTTGATATCGCGCCATCAGATAGCGAGTCACTCGTATCAAATTAACGTCTCACAGTGGCGACCTCAGTCTCAGTCTCCGCCCAATTGAAACCCCCAGAATGCGTTAAGTTGCAAGCAAGCAACAATAACAAACAACCGTGAGTACGTAGGAGTGAGCATGGAAAACCGGTTCAAGCTTAACTGCCTTGGTTGCCGCATGGCATATTGTTCTTACGAATATGCAACCACATACAACTGCACAGACAGATATACATATGTATGTGTTTATTAAAGTTGTCGTTGGTTTTTGTTGTTGTTGTTGATACATTCGCGTATAAATTGTAAGCGGACATCTTTACCAAGGGTTGGTTCACAATAAATGACTATGGTATATACATATGTACATATATACATAGATGACACAATGGGCGTTGGGGTGGTCGATTAATGTGTACATAGCAATATATATTGTATGTAGATATGAATGCACTATCAACTCTTATCAACAAACACTATTTACAACTGTCATCAAATTTGACATATCTACCAGTTAACCTTAACGACTTTCTAAATCATAACTTATTTTCGTAAAATTCATTTTTTATTTTAAGTGCTCTCCAAATTAGGAAACTACCACAAATACGAGTCGTACGTGAGTGCGGAGCACAGTTTTGCGTGTGAATGTTGTAAGAATCCAGTAAGAAGAATTTTCTTCGAAGCGCAGAGAATTTTATTTGTGTATGGAAGTTAGCTCTAAGGTTTGATCTCTGCTACAAGAGCTTATACTAGTACAAAAATTACACAAATAATGGATTAAAGACCACCATCTTGTTTAATGTCCATAAGTCCTAACCTCTTTGGAGAGTGGTTAAAATGTTCATGTAGGTTCGTCTGAATAAGAGCGATATTTTGACTAAGTAGTGTTCCCTTGAGAGAAGTTTCTCAGTAAATTACTGGAACTAAGATACCAGTATCGATTACCTCCAAAGGTGGGTGAACTAAGTCAGTAAAAATCTGGTAAAGCGTTTACTATTCTTAGATAATGTTCTCTTTACTATACTTACTATAAGGATAAAATAAATGTTTATTTTATGATTCTAGGCATACTTACTGCTTCCGAGACATACGATTTTTATGGTGACGAGCAAATATCCTTGAGTCAATCGCCGATGGTAGTAATGGGGAAAATTAGGGAAAGCTGTTCCATAAAAGCTATTGGTCGGTCTTTAAAGTCAGCGACACTTAGAAATTGTATACATATTAACCTGAAAACCGATTATTCGAGTATCCGGTTTGTAACCGTTTGTACGAATATTAACCGGATAGTACTATTCGATTAGTCGCAATGTTACGACTATTCGAATTGTTTGAAATCCAAACAGCCTTTGATTTTTTAAAGTTTCCTCATTCCAGCCACTTTATCAGAATCAGAGAGGAAGTTATCCATTGCTGGAAACTTTGTGACACCACGTAGAAGAACCAACAAATGTTAATGTTAAATTTCATATATCAAAATAGACGTTTTATGGAAAATACTGGTTTAATACATTTAATACATACTATTTTGTCATTACTTAATGGCTCCCGTGAAATCATTGCTATTTTTTGTATTTTAAGTTTAAGCTTTTTGTTAGTTTTAATGTTTCACTTTTTTCAATAAAATTAAGAAAATTCAGGAACTTGCACTATACGAATAGTCGACAACGAACGGTTAATCGAATAGTCGATGACTGACGACTATCTGAATAGTGCAAACTGAATATTATTATTCGAATAATGCCCTATTTGGTTAATTCGGTTAGTCGAATACCAAGAGCTCAACTCCACAGGATACTATCTTACGAGCTCTGGACAGCACCTACACTATGAAGCCTTATCTATAAAATTCACGCTGTGCAGTCATACAATATTCCATTTTAACTTTTAACGGTGAGAGAACAAAGTCTAAAGGAGTATCATAAAGGATCAGCAAATTAGACATAGGGATTTAGCCATAACATAGAAACGACGCTTGTCGATATCAAGTCGGACTCAAAGACATATTCGACTGACTCTTAATTCACAACTATATCGCTATCGATTTTATCGACCAATGTAGACTTATATCGATTAAAAAAAGTTCAGTACGTTAAATTTAGTAAATAATTTCTTAAAATTCTTGTTAGTTTATCATGAAGCATCTTCAAAACAAGAGATTTACTAAACAACTGCTTATAAGAATTTATAACCGAGTGTAACTTGTGGTGTTGTAATTAATTCTCAGAAAGATTATTTATTATTCTTAAAAAAAATCTTACAGTTCTACAATGCCACCGAGAACATTCAGCTCTTCAATACCGCTTCTAATATTATTATAAACAATCAATACATCTCCTGCAAAGTATACAAAAGTAAGTGAGCACTTCTATCTCATTTCACATTTTTCCAATTAATTCCCATATTTCCCATAGCAGTTCACATTTCCACACTACCATTTTGGTTAAATGCTTACCAAACTCAGCGTTAATTCAACAAACTTTGCATTCAGCTAATCAGGAGCTTAGCTGCAACCGCATTTACGCGCAGCACTCCGATTCCACCGAAGATGAACAGAAGCAAACGTTCGACGTCATTATCACCATTTTGTATGTGCAGCGAAAGCGATCGCAAGACCAGAACAGACGCATTGCTTCCGATGTTGCAGCAACATGCTGGTGGGCACAGTAGCGCTCTAGCACTCCACACTTCCATGCATACCATCTAGCGGTGTTTCAAAGAAAATGCCACAGCCGCCATATTTGGCGAGGTACAGAAGCGACTTGGATGCCTGTTTATTAGAAGGAACTGATCGCTCAATAAGTAAAGCGATGTTGGGTACAGTGGTACGCAGCAAACAATGAGTGAATGTAAAAAAACGTTCAGTCTAATATTGGGTATAAAAACTAATGGTGTCTTGTGTCAGAGTAGTTAACGAATAGTATAATATATATTATGAGCTCACCTTTAATTATGAGCTTCTCCAAATTTCAAACTTGTTTCTATTTGCAGACTTTATCCGCCCATCCGTGGATAGTGCGAATCGAACACCAACTGGTATGAAGATATATGGATCTTTTTTCAATATTCGGAAATAAAATATTCATAATAATGGAATATCGAATCTGATCACTGCACTTAATAGCAATATTGCAATATATTCATACTAGAAACGCAAATGGCCGACCATCGAATAAACACTGAAGATTAGAGCGAAATCTGCGGAAGAAATTACAGCAACATACAATCAATTGCTCGCTGACGCAGCTACAAATGGGCCAGATAGTGTGTTAAGCGCTGATGAGTTGCCGAACAAACAAATGTCTATATACGAATGTGTTGAAAAACGAAATGAAACTGCGAGGAAATTGTGGCGTCACACCAGCGGTCAGCAACTTGCCACGCAACACTGCGATCAGTGGTCGTTGGAACATTTTATTCAACATTTAATGGCCCAACCGAGCATTAGCGCAGCGCTGAATTAGGCAGTTTTAGACCAGAACCAGATTGAGTAATGTACAAAGTGACTGATAGACTGCCAGACTGTGAGACTACGCGCAGCTAGACAAGCGGACGAAGCTGGCAAACAGACAAATAAGCGAGTCGTGGAGCTGATAGCTAGATGGACGGATGATTGGAGGAATGAACGGATGAACAGAAGAATGGATGGCTGGATAGATGATGAAGAAGCGCTTACGAACTCACGCCGCTGTCCGCATGTCACTTGATAGTTTTATTGGAATCGCCATATTGCGTATTGGCTTGCTAAAATTTGAGCGATTCGCGCTAATTCATGTGCTAATCCAGCGCAGCTGCGGCGGGAATATGCAGCAATTGAATTCTAATTAAATGCAATCATTCCTTTTTTTCGGTCTATATGTGCTTAGGAATGTACATATGTATGTTTATATGAAAGCATACGCAGCCAGACTTTCCCACACATTTCAACTTTATTTGGACGGTGGAACGCTGTAGGTGAAGATTAAGAGAAGACTGTGGTGTAGAGGATGAAGAGCTGGCGGCTGCGCATCTCTGAACCAACTCCGACTCTGTCAGGATAACAAATAAGTGCATGTTGTAGACAGATAGTGGCAGTTCGTACTGACCTGCGCACGGCAAGCGGCAACAACAACTACAACAATACATTTATGCATACCAACCGCCAGCGCAGAGGCCGCCAACCAATATCACCGCCCATGTGGAGCGGTTGATCAGCATTTCGAACATTTCAGGCAGGCCAGTAGCAATTAAGATAAGCCATGCTTATGAAGTGGCCAAATAAGCAGCATTCAGTCCAGCATGCGGTTGTGTAACGGCGGCTGCGCTTTCGTTTGTGTCCTGTCAAGCGCTGCCGGTGGTCGCGGCTCGGCTGATGTGTGTGTTTGCGTACCAACTGGTAGCAAATTGACTGATAATGGTCATTAGTAGTGCGACAAGCGAACGGACGCGACGCGGAGCGGCAATTGGCGGTACCGTATATTGTCGGTGGTTGAAATTGGTTAGACAGGTGAATGGCTGGATGCTGTGGCTTTTCAAGTATTTTGCTTGGGGTTTTCTTTTGCTTACGATATAACTATTCATTCATTACACATATTTCTTGTTATTGGTATTGTTATATAGGCAGTTGCACTTTATGCAGCAGTATGAGCGGGAAATGTCAAGCGTTAACTGGCGTGAAATGTCGCCTGACGACCCAAATATCGAGCGCACCTACATAAATAAGTGGAATCGATAGAACGCGTTACTTTCATGAACTGCCGTATATATAGCACGTGACCAGCGCGCAACAGGCATGTTTGTTATGCGCAGAAATATTTTTTGTTAACATTCTTTTGTTTTCAATTGATTGTTGTTGTTCCATTTTTTAATATAATTTGCCGCAGTCGCATTAAACGACAATTTTCCATTTTCCATTTTCCTGCCTTCATTAACTATGCAAATTTTCTGTTTCCCGTTTTTTCATGTGAAACCACTGTAAAGGAAAATTCCTGTTTGTCAGTCCTTTTTACAACGATAAACTGCAGTACGCCCACATCTGTCGACGGTTTTACTATGATCCGCACGTGGGAGCTGTACTGCTCAAATATGGATGAAACACGGAAAAAAAATTCCAAAAAAATAATAATAATTACAGTTAGATATGTTTTTATAAACTCGATTAATATTTTTTAACGAATTTGTATTAGTTAGCTCTCCAAGCATGCGAATGAACCCAGTTGGTTTTAGATCCACATATCCACAACTCATCCAATGATTTTCTGTTTTCTAACTCCGGATGGAGTTAGTGCAGAAAAATTTATTTTAAAAATATTTTTTATAAACTTGAGAACCCTTTCTTAATAACAATTTCAATATAATAATCACTCACGAGTTTGGTTTTCTTCAATTGTATCCACTTCTAACGCCTTTGGCTCCAGTGTACCCTTTATACAACTGCTCACACTACCAGCACTTCAGTGAACCTCCCACAGATGCGTTTCGTGGTTGTCAATGGCAATCGTCTTTGCTTACCTTTTTTCACCTCAATTACTTTGATTTGTCTAAAGACGCTGCTGACTTTGGTGTCTTTGAAATTTAGCCACAACGTTGTTGTGTCTTTGACATTCATACTTCACATAATTGTTGTTATTGCCTTTATATCTAATATTATTGTTGTTGTTGTCGAAATTCCCGTTGGCGTTGTTATTGCTGTAGCAGCCATTACCATTGTCGGCTGCAACTGTTGTTGCGTTGCTATTGTCATCGTATGCTCCATGAATGGCTTGTGGCATTGTTGTTGTTGCTATTAATAATGTACCACGACGACAAATTGCCATAATGAAAATGATTTCGAAATGCTTTCTTTGAAGGATGCCACATCGTAGCGGCGGTGGCAGCAGTAATTTCAACTCAATTATGTTTGTGTGTTGTTGGTGTGCGCGCAGTAGAGTTTGCTTTCTTTCCGCAGCGCTTGTTAGGCACTGGTGACAGCAGTCAAGCGTTGCAATTACTATCGAGCTGGAAGAAAAACAAGTCGCGCCTTTAAGCTCCTCATCACAGGCCGAAGTGGTATGCACTTATATTCACAATGTGTTTCAAGGAGAACAACTTTCAGTTCAGCTCAGTTAAAGGAAGTGTGAAATTATTGATGAAAATGGTTATTGCATTATGGCGGCGGCTTTCTTTGTATAAAGTTAATAATTAAAAGAAATATTTATACACTATGCTGCGCGGCATATTAAGTAGGCAATTTCGTGTTTTAGCTAGAAATTCATACTCGAGTACGTTTGTGTGTGTATTTATGTGTTTTCCTGCGTTTTTGTATCCTTATTAAACACTTGAGACCAATTGTTGACGATACTCGTGTTGCCGCGTATAGCGTTACTTGAATATCTTCATGTTTTTGTTGAGAATTCACAATATTGCAATAATAATAAAAATAACAATTTAATGTACGTACAAAAAATAACTGTAAAATATTTTATATTAATATATTATGGAAATTATGCTTAATTGTTGCCCGTTAAAACTCGTTTAAAAATCATCCTTTTAAAAATTAAAAATATTTTTGAATTTCCGTCTAGCTTATAGCCATCTGGATGAGCTGGTATTTAAAAATATCCAGGGCTTTAAAGCCACTGTGAGCTTTTAGAATCTTGTAAGATCAACCAAGACCAACCTGGTTTCCAAAGATTTATCTAACTGTAGTTAGTATTGAGTCAATTACAGAGAGTGAATTGGATCATTAGGCTTCAGTATATTTACCTAACTTTATACTGGAATAAAATTACTACCATTTAAGGGTTCTTAGAGTATGATTTCTACTGCAGAATTTTGTTAGTGATGTCTTCATTGAGAATATTTTTGAATAAAAGTACAGTGGAACTACTCTAACTCGAATCACCATAGTCCACAAAAGTAATAGAAATTCGAGTTATAGAAATTTTCACTAAAACATTAATTAAAAAAAACTGTAGAATTTAAATTTACCCACAGTTTTAGTTATTTACTTCGCAAAAGTTTTATTTAAATACGTTGAAACATGTATTCTGTAATTTTGTTTATTGCACTTTGCTATTGTTTGACTCTTGACCTCTATATCCCTTGCCTTTGTTAGATGATTTATGCAATCCATAAGTGTAATATCATATTTAATGTTCACCTCCGTACAATATAGAGGGACTTTTTTAAAATTCTACCTCGACATTTTAAATTTTGTATTTTACCCTTGTCGAAAAGTTCGATTTATGGAAGCAAATTTGTATGAAGTTTGAACTATTGCCAAGTGCGAGTTATGGAAGTTCCACTATATTTAAGAGAAACTAATAGCGTTTTATTTGCTCGATGAAAATGTTGCTTCGTTTCATGGCAACATCATATAAATGATTCCCTATTATGATGGGTAAGTCTCACGTTCTGAGAAGGGTAAAAAATGTGGCACTTTTTTTTTGTAAAAGTCAGAGGTCATAGGTGCGTTCCCGAGGCTCACAGAAACCATCTTTAGCCACAACGCCCTTCTCCATGGGGGCATGGGCGCAGACCATTTTTGCGGATTGTGGCTAGACGTTCATACACAGGAGTGAACGCTAGAACTCGATCGCTCTCCCACTACAAATCCAATTCCAAATTTGGACTCCTTTATATGGCTGGTGTAGCAATTTTCAAAAGGACCCACCTTCTTCCGTCCTTGCCCCGTCTATCGAACTTCTTGAATGACGATCATGTTTATTTATTTGGTGAGTCCCAAACACAACCACGGAAGTCGTGTGCTACTTGCATATGGAAAATTGTTCCTCTCCACTCCCAATTGAATGGTAGTCAACAACTTTGCTCACTTTCGCAAACTCCAGATGAACTCCAGAAAATGTCCTATTTAGAAGACGTTTTTAACTATATTAACACCCATTTGACCACACAATACAGTAAAGCAGATTATTCTTAATTCATCTCGTTTACTAAGGATTGGATGATTTGAGGACTATACGTAGGATTAAGAAGTAAAAAACGTTTAAGAGATATCTTTAATTTCGACACTCCTGGCCGTCGGAAAAGTCGAACACATTGAAAAGCAGTTGTATATGTACCCACTTCGCTAAATGCCGACAACTTAAAAGCATTTTGAAGTAGTCAGTGTTTAGCAAGAAACAAGAACGAGGAGGATTGTTTTAACAAGTCCCAGTAAAAAAATAAGTTGAAAGAAAAAAGGAAGGCGCACGAAGTCGGCAAGCTCTTAAACGCATCCACAGGCGAAGGTTCTGTGAGAATAATTCAATACGAAGAAGAATAAGCAAATGGAACGCAAAAGAGTGGCGACTTGTGATCAATGCAGCAGCGGCAACGGCGGCGGTGCAACTTTTATTTGTCGGTTGCAATAAAATTGCCGCTTAAAATGATTACAAGCAAGCGAAGGCTGAAAAAAAATAATTACACGATTAGTAAACACGAATGAAACGACAGAAAAAGTATGAAAAATTAAGCACAAGAAAACACAACAACAACAAAAACTACAAAAGCAAACGAACAGTGGCAGCCGCAAATGAGAAGCGCCAAACAAATGGCCGGCCAGCGCACAGATGCAATCGCAAATTGAGCGGCAAATAAAATTCAAGAAGCGAGTGCGTGCAGCAAGTTGCATGTCGTTGTTGTTGTTTCGACTCTTTTCTTCTTCTTATTCTAAATTATTTGCTTTATTGTGATAATTGTTGTGTGCATGCGTTTTACCGTTGTTTCTTTTTTTTTTGCGATGTTATTCTCGATGTATCGCTTTATTCCGCGTATCGATGGCTAATGATAAGCAAAAGCGGCAATCGCTGCTCGTTCATATAAAAACTGACTTTATTATTACGCCGTGCCATCTTCTTTTTCACAAACACACTCATGCACACCTGTAACCACAACCCCGCGTCTTGCGTGGCGCATCATCAAGTGCTTTGCCGTACTGTGCAGCATCCTGCCGCCATGCGAACAAGTAGATCCTGCGTCGCCACCTCAAGCCGCCCCTCATTTCGCTTTTCCCGCAACTCCGCCGCCTGTGCGTCCTGCTACGACATTTTGTGCTTAAGGTATTTTCTTAGTAGTTTATAAAAACATAAAAGCTACAATGCCAAAAACAAGCACAAGCACAACAACAACAACGCAAATAATAAACAATGTGCCAACAACAAATATATGCGGGGCGAAAAAACTTGGTAAAAAATTGAAGAAGCCGAAACTGCGGTCGTTCGACGGCGTACAACAAACAGAGCGCTAACAACAACAGCAGCGGCTACAACAACAAAAATATTGGCAGTGAAACAAAAACGGTGGCATCTGCGGAATGTGAAAAGTTCGTTCCCATGACTGCAGGCGTTCAAAGAGAGATACCGAAAACGAAACGAGAATTCTACTGGCGGCTGACGCGCGGAATCGCGGATTCGCGCACTCCAAGTCACAGCGACCGCTGGGTAGGAGAATGCACACATACATGCGTACAGATATTGGTTGCTTTGCCTTAACCTTCCGACTTCTTGGGCACTTGCAGGTTGCTGTATTTTTGCTAGCTTTTTGTGTTGTTGTTATTCTTCGTGTTTTTGTTGGTGCATTTGTGGAAAGAACTTCGTGTTTCTCGCTTCGCAGTAGCTTTTCTCAACCTTCTGCTTCAATCGCCAAAGATCAGTAGATCATATAGATGTAAAAGTACTAAAAACAGTGTTTCCAACTGCTTTCTACGTAAAAGTTATATTCCGCTCTCATATCGATCTTCACACTTTAGTTACATTTCCAGAGAATGTATCGTTGATCATGCTATATCCCAAATTAATATCTTTCGAGTTTATTTGTTCCTTTCTCGTAAAGCTCATGAATAAGAAATGTCTGAAGCTTTCACGAACGGCTTCCGCCATTTTGTAAGAAGCTACCGATCACTTGTAGATGAAATATTACTTAAATATAAATAAGATTTTTGGTATTAATCCCACTTGGTTGATGATACCAAAAACAAAAGAAAAATCTAGAGCTTGGATTTTCCAGGATGGGACCGCAAGACGGTTATAGAAATTTTCATCTGAAAAAAACTCCACATTTTTAACTTGTTTTAAAACACATTGACATTAAAGTTTGGGTTCCGAAAGCTTTCTTTTGATAGTAAGACTGTTTTTCGTGGTAAGAATATATTTGCACAGATACTCATATCAAAGGTAATTCCAGGTAATTCCAGAATAGTATAAGTTTTTCCAATTTCCTGAACTTTCCAAAACCCAAAAATTATAATAAATCAGATCTCTCCACTCGTATGCTACTAAATTAACGGGGCTGTTCTCGTAGTATCTCGAAATATAATCGATCAATATGGCACATATGTAGACATTCGGATCCTTTGTAGTCGTCGTGGCCTTTTTGCAGCATTATTTTTTATCAGCACCTCACAATTGTTGCTCGCAATGTCTGTTGTTGCACGAAATCACCGCCATTCTTGCAATGCACCGCAACACTCGTACCGGTGTGTGTGCGCATGAGCTTTTGGTGTCGGTGCAGCAAATCAGCGAACATCAATGTATGTATGTGTTGTTGTTGTTATTACTGCAGCCTTTAGGCTCCGTCTTTTGTCCGTTTGCCGCAAGCAAGCACATATTGAAACATTTTCGGATCTGCTGCAGATAAAACAGCAATTCGCGATGCTCGTCGTCGATTTGCGCTTTGCGACTACGCATCCCATACCGACGACGGCATACGAGCCGACGACTACAGGACATACGCATATTTCGGAATGTTGCCATAACTTCGCCAGTTGGTAACGACGACTGCACTTTGTGATTCTTCTTATTTTCTTTTTTTTTTGGTTAATTTTTGTTCTTGTACACGACTGTTCTTTGCTTGACTCCTTTTTGGCTTGTTTTTTGCTCTTGTCACATTCAATATCTACATTTATCGTGTGTGATTGTTATTGTAACTGCATTTATATGTTATTGTTGTTGTTGTTCTTGCTGTTGTTGCGCTGATAAGGTATTACGTGCGAGTAGTTGCTTCTAGTTCGACGCATATTTGTGTCGTTTGCCCACTGCAAGGGCTGGGCCTTAAAAGGTTCGTGAGGTCAGTAGTAAATTGAATTGAATTGCATTGAAATTGGTTGGTAAAGTGTTCAATTAACAAAACATAACAAGTTAAAAGGATAAGCAACTACCGACACTTAAACTCATATGCGCATGCGCATGTGCGCATACCGCAAGTTGTTGTCCAACAGCGAATAAAATAATTTGATGGCCAAGGAGAATTCGTTTCCCACGCTCGCGAACACAAATATTTGGGTTAATGTCTAAGGCAGTCGAGAAATCTGTGTTGAACTTTGCCACACTATTGTTGTATTCGAAGTATTTGCTAAATGGCGAGGATAACTAAGATTTTTTATATTAATAACAACATTTTTAATGAAAAGTTCCTTCAATTTGGTAGTGAAAATTGTTTTGAAAATAAGAGAGGTTAATATATGCTAAAGTGTGTCAAGAAGCATCCAAAAGTAGTTAGGTCAGTCTATAATTTTCCGAAGATCGAGCTTTTTGTTTTCTTTATCCGAGCATGTTTTATGTATATATAGAAGATCTAATTTTTTTATTGTGTTTCAGAGAGTACGAGTTCCTAGAATCCTGCCCGTCCTTCAATGACTTAATGATTTCGAAGATTGACCCAGTAGTCGCCATTTTATAACAATAAAATAATGAGTTTAATAAACCATTCTCATTCAATATGTGATACTCCCAGAATAAATTCCTACAAATGGTTCAAAGTTAAGCCACATTTGAGGACTCTAAACTGACATTGGCTCTTCAAAATAAACATGTTGAAAGTTTTAAAATAAACATTTTGTCTAAATATGATCCAGGTCTGTAGTCGAGTTCTGTTTAACTGATCCCGTGAGATAATGATATCAGTTCAGCGATTATTTGGCCATAACACGTCCAATCCTCAAAACCATCTAAAGTCAAAACACCAGAAAATATAAAATTCACATGAAACCCATCTATTCGGCTCCATGAAAAATAAATCGGTCCTAAACTAAAATATCAAATATTTATTAGCTGAATTATAGCATGACTTCATGACACCATAGATCCTTCCAAATTGAGTAACAAGAGGTTCTCTTGGAATAACTAAGATTAGAGGAACTTACAGTGGTGGCTGATAATTAACTAGAAAGAACGGAAAACTAGCCTACAAACCTTGTTAGTTAGTTTTTAAACTAAATAGAAGCTATCTATATCCTTCTACATGTAAAACTCAATATTCTCTTTTATACTCCTTTATATATCAGTTGTGAACAAAGAAATTGAAAATAAATCAACCAACTTACCAACTTATTAAACTCAAGAAACTACAGAGCAAAAAAACCTCAGCAAAAAGCGCCAAATGTTGAAATACCAAACATGAAATATTTCGAAATTAATTTCAGCGCTGCTTATCGCTTGAACGGCGGGTCTTAAATTGTCGCCGCCGCCAATCTGCAACAAGCAATCCGCCGCGTTTGCCGCTCATCAGTTGGTTAGAGTGCACAGCGTAGTTGCGACGACCGGATATTCGAGCGAACGTGCGGATGGAGCATTTAAGATTCTTCCGATTGGTCATTATTGCGGCAAGGCATTTAATGCAACAACAACAACACACAGCAACAACCTGTCGCTGCCCGTCAACCATCATCGCGCACATCGTCACTTGTGCGCCTTCGTGTGGCGCGTCGTTTCGCAGCCGCGGTCATTTGATTGATCTACTCTTGACAATGGCACGGAAGATGATGGACGTATGACTGATACGCGTACACTCGCGCCGCGGCTGAAGCTGCAGTCGTTTAGTGCGGCAACAGCAAGATGGTCATTCCTTTCGCCAATAGCAGTTGCGAGGAGGAAAAAAACAGCTGCGAAGCTTAGAAAAGCGCTGAGTTACTCGACTGAGTTCATTCAGTTGTGGTCTCTTGCAGCCATTGCCTGGATTTGCTGATATTATCATCGTTGTTGCTGTTGTTGTCGGCATAGTTTTTTTGCCATTTGGCAGCAGATGCATTCGCAGAAGTGCAGCGCGTACTAAGTACATTTGAACTCTAAGAAAGCCGCAATCCACAAGATGGCTGGCTGGCCGATCGCGGTTTGGTTCTCAAGGCTGATCAGATTCTTCGTTTTGTTTTTGTAAGTATTTCAGGTGCTTAATTTGTGCGCACTCAACAATGGCCGACTTACGAGTGCTCACAGCACTGGCGGCGTTCACGTTTGATCTTCACGGCACTGTGAGACAGACAAATAATTGTAAAAAGTTATAATTAAAATAGAAAGAGTAACAGGCAAGGTTGCAAAAATTGCATGCAAAAGCCGCCGGATCGAGTTGTGGCACTTAGAAGAGTGTACTTATCGCACATATATTCAATGAAATTATAGCTGAACTTTTTTTTTCAATTTTAGAAAGCTCTTTTTAACTCTTTCGACTTTTGAATACATTAGTGTTATTACTTGGGTTTTAAACTCGTTGTTTCTTGTTCAGTGTATTCCTCATCTGACACTATAAACTTGGAGTTTCATCATTAAACAAAGTCTCACAGAAGAAACATGACTTTTATTAACCAGACCAATTTAACCTTTGAACTTTGCTGCCTTAAAAGCTTCCTGAAACTATAATCTAACCAAAAATTTGAAATTTTTCGTGCTTCGATAGACGAAACCAAAATGTCAATGCCCAGAACGTGTGCGAAGAGAGGGTTCTACTTAATTGTCAGATTTATTTAGAAAGACTATAAATAAAAGGAGTGTTCGAAAAATAATAGAATTGAGGAAAATTTATTGCAGAGTAAGAAATGAAAATTTAAAATTTCAAGGGTTTGTAGAGTCCAATAGTCAAAATTTTGTTATCATATTGATAACCTTGATGTGCGATACAATTTAAGGCTGAGTTTGGCGATTTTCCGTTGTTAAAAGCTCACACTGTGTTGCTTGTTCGTGTATACTTGGCCGAAAACAATACTCTAACGTTGCCTTTTTGCTATTTCTAAAAATAAAGAGAACCTTAAAGAACCGTCGTTTTACAACCTTCCAAAAATGTTTTGATGGAGCCAAATTCTATCACAAAAATAGCGTTGGAGACATGGTGGAAGCACTGGCATAAGTGCATAACAGCGAATAGGGACAATATTAATATTAGTCCGTTTTTTTTTTTTTTAATTTTGCTATATGTCACTTATTTATGAGGCCAAAGGATATCCCAAAAATCGAGTTTGAGAAGAGTTGCATAGTATCGATTGGGAACTATTTTAAATAACTATTTTAATGTATATAAATGAATTTTTTTTTTCAAAAACCGGAAATTCCCGTTAGTTATTGAGCACACTTCGTACGTTTGCCAATATAACCTAAATTTTTGAACAAATAAAATGTTAAATAAAAATTTTGAATTTCGTAAAAGTTATAAAAATGTTAATTTTGTTTTTTTTTTTTTTTTTGTAATACAAATTTATTTCTATTTCTCAAACTTTTAATATTTATATCCACTACTTTGACAATAACAAATGTTGTCAGGCATTGTAAAACTAACATCTCCATTAAATTATAACTAACCAATTAATAATACGCTTATGAGCATGCTAATAAATGCATAATGCAAGGCGATATAATCAATATCGAGCTTCTGTAGCATAATAAACCTAACTATATTTTAATTTCATATGTAAATTTTAGTTTTAACTTCCATTTTACAAGCATTCAGCGCTAAATGATGCAGATAACCACTGGATAAAAATACAAAATGCCTGAAAGTAAATTTATCACTTTGCCCTTGCATTTTATCGACGACAACCCCTTTACCGCTACACAAATAAATAAATAACTAAAAAAATATTAATGATTAAATACCGCTGGCGTTGAGGAGCAACCAGCACGAATGGGCAACAACATTTTAATTAGCGCTGACATGTCGTTTTATGTGTTGTAAATATGTGTAATTAAATGTGTATGTGCGCATCGCAGCAGTCGAGTGAGAAACGAAGATTAAGGCACAGGAGTGGTCAACTAACGCTTGCATTGAAACCACAACCAAAATGCAGCGCAGCACTAAATCATATTGGCCAAGCATTTAAGCCAACCAAACTGCATATTAGATGCGTTCGAATGATAAGTCAATGGGAAAATATCAAATTTATTTGAGTGGCAAACGTATTGTACTGCCGTACGAAAGCAAGGGTTTGCAAGGATACAAGAGGACAATAATGCTTTTAGGGCGCATCCACTTGCAAACGCTACGGTGTTGGCGTTGGCAGCGTTGTTGGCACCTGGTTACAAACAGCGATGGTATCCTAAACTATTAATTTTCACTACACGCCCCAAACAGCGTACGGCGTTGACCATGTCAACACTTTAACTCTTCTGTTTTCTGCTCGCTATGCTTTTGCATGCTAATATATACGGTTATATATACTTAGGTGTGTGTGTGTGTTGGTCAGTGCATCTTTTTGGTAATAAAAATTCCAGACGCTGCTTATCGTGATCGTCCCTTTTAAAACTGTCAGCATATACAAGTCAATGGGCAGGACACTTCGTGCGCAAAGGACATCAGGTCCTTGTATATATATATGTGTGTTTGAGTGTGTGTGCGGCTGTTAAGAAATGAAAATTCAGCTTAATGAAAAGACCATAAAACAAAGGCGAAATTAAGTTGGTGGACCCAAAGGAATGTTTATTATTTAGACAAAGCATTAAAAGTGTGTGGGGAGAATTTAGATATACGCTTGTGTGTGTGCGAAATGTAAAGTGAACGGGTTAAAGCGAACGAAACTTCTGCACTTGAGTAAGTTAAAAACTTACTCCTTTTAGTTGTTTGAAGCACCGTTGAAGTACGCTTTTATTTGATTGTGACGAAGAAAGGGTTGCAGGTGAGCGTATCACGTCTCAGGTGTGCGAGAGAAGAAGCAGCAGTAGTTGATATACCTCTATGAAGTATGCATAAGAAACAGGAATTTATTTAAAACCCTTTTTATTTATTTAACATTAATATTATTTATTTTAATATAAAGTGATCAAAGCAAGCTTCGTGTTCACAAAAATTCAAAACTTCTACTTTTGATACTTCAAAAGATTTAGTTGCACTAAATGCCAAACGCACTTTACGCTTTAAAATACAAAACCCGCATGTATTTTCTTCTTCTTTTCTTTCAACAGATATTCTCCTAAAGTATTTAAATCTAAACAAGCTTTAAACCTCTTTAAAGCATCGCTCACTGGCAGTAAGCCAGTCAACCGTTCTGGAATGAAAGTGAAATTAAATAATTTGTCTTTTTAATTTTGCAATAAATTCTCAAGTGTCTCTCATTCCATACTATGTAACACCAACTCCCTCAGCACAACACTCATTACCACCCTCCCTGCTTGGCTTTACTGCCAGACTCGCATTAGATTTCTTTTATAATCTTTCATTCAGTTGAGTATGGTTCACAGAGCAGTAATATCATCTCTGACATTGTTGGAACAGTGCTTGTAGTCATCAGTGTGTCAGCAATAAACACACGCTTCCGTGTACTATTATCACCATCATCAACATGGATGTAGAATAGTAATAATAGCTGAAACCAGAAGCGTGCCAAAATCACTTGGCAACGCGGCACAGTGGGGAGTAGTTAATAAATTTTTAAATAGTTTTTTGTTGATGTTGCCAGTGTTATATTTATTAGGAAGAGTCTAATTCTTGTATAATTTGGGATCTATACGCTTCTATTCGTAGTCTCCACCTCATTTTGTTTAACATATTGACGGTCTACAAGTTTTAAGCCAAGGATGGCTTCAGAAAAGTAAATTTTTAGTAAGAATTTCATATCGATGGCGTCAGTAAGTTGTGCTTCTCGAAATCTTTATCGTTTTTTAGAAAAAACCTCCATTGATAACTACAATGTCCGGTCCATAAGGTCCTGTAGATCATTTTCCAACAATTAGGCGACCGTTCTTTGTATAAGTATTGAATGCATCTCCTTAGAAATAGACCAGATAGTGATGGGAAAAGTATTTTTGTAATAAGCGAACTGTTTTCTGAAATTCTAGTTCAATCGAGCTTGGAGACTCCACGTTTGTGAAAGATATATGTATAAGTATTTCAAGATTCCTCTTCCTTATGTAAATAATGTAATTACATACAAGATGAAGCATTTGGATCAAAAACAGTTACTAACGTATTTTCCACAATGCTAGGACTGGACAATATTTCATAGTTTTAAGCCACTGTGCCCACACCAATATTTCACTCATACCAGATAAACTCATATATTAGTCCGCCGCTACACACCACAAAAGCACTACGTAGCATATTGAATGTATGAATAGGCAAATATCTACGAGTATAAACGGACGGACGGACGGCCGAATAAGGGTGCTGCGATGTATGGCACTTGTGTGACCCCAAGCAATCATGAATGCGAAATACAAATTAAAGATGATATGGCAATCAGCAATAAGCACTTTTATTAAATTCAACAAACACCCGAAACCTTGCGGAAAACACAACAATAACACACCAACAACAAGAAGAGCGTTAAACTTCTATCATTTGTCTTCCTGTTTGTGTGTCCGTGCGCCGAACACCCGGACAAGTGTGTAGATGCACCCGCGAAATCCCTACACCCTCTTTTCAGACAATATAAAAGCACTTCAATGACACTCGCCCATAATCATTTACAAACAAATTTCATCACTAACCCGCCAATATCAGTCCATTTGTACTCGTATATTCCTGTTTTTTTTTTTTTAATATCCTCGTGCCATTTCATTGTTCCTCGTTTAATGTGCATATTGCTGTCGCGTGGAAGCGTTTAAATCGTGCAGAAGACCGTTAATCCTTGTGTTGAAAATCGTATTGTTGGCAAATTACTATCATCCCCGCCGCGCTGCCTCGTCCTTGTAGCAATTCTTGTGCTTTAACGTGGCACAGCCTTTGAAGCCGTACGTTAACAAATGAAAGGGTGTCAGCTTAGCTGACTTTTGATATTACCAAGGATATTATTTACAGCACAACATATTAGAATGCCAAAAAATGTCAAATGATTTTTCAGAATGAATGAGCGAATGAATGAAATGAAGTGGAGCGTACACTGGAAACAAGAAAGACAACAAAATTCTAAGTATAAAACCAGGATTATTTAAAAAAAGCCTTAAAATTTTCTACATAAATATTTCTTCATAACCCACCAAGACTGGCCTTCACATATGGCCCTCATAATTCCTGATATCAGTCTTGTCAAAGGACTGATGATTAATGCGGACCAAACGGCCCCAACTGGACCATACCCGTTAAAAGCTACAAAGAACGCCGGATCAACTTTCAACTTTCTAAAACCGTATTCACTTAGTGTGAGATGTCTTCTAAAAGGGATAAGCCCCTTCCAAAGTATGAACTTTAAACGTCTTCTTGTGGCGATTACGGAAAGAGAGAGTTTTTTCCGGTCTATGCTATTTACTTTACCAGTTATTGTTCTATTCACCGCTCTCCAAAGGTTATCGAATCAAATCAGCTTTCCTATCGAACAAAGTCCAACAAAGACTAGTTTATGAATTATCATCAAATTTTCTTCTTGTCGCATACTATATAACCTCAAAATCCACTCAGTGTACCAGAATCTTGTACGAATGTCCGCTTCAATTGTTATGCCAATGTCTTTTACCACTTTTACTTCGATTTGCTGCGTACCAAACTTTCTCGACCGACCCTTGATTGTTGTAAGTAGTTGTAATTATTGTTGTTGTTGTACGCAATGCGAGATTTGGCAATGAGGAGCAGTGGAGAAATGAAAAATGACAATTGTAAATAGTCACGACCGAAACAATGCGCAGCGATTACCCAATACAGTCATACCGCTTGCCATTCAAGGATCTGAAGATTGAGCGACAGCGTGACTGAGCGACAATGCGCATTGTGCGAGGTCACCTCATCTTCCGCCGCATTGGCAGCCGCTGAAAGCTGTCGAAGAGGGTAGTTGCCGAAAGTTGGCTTTTGGTTGATGTGGGCGGCTGGTCGTCGGCGGGCGCAAGCAATTTCGCATGCTACGGGTCCTGCATGTAAGTGACGTGGGAAGGGGAGAGGATGTGAAATGAATGAAATGTGAAATTAAATGATAAAAGATGCTCTAATGCGGCGACGACTGCACATACAAACAACAACATATGTATGAAGAGCGATGCGGGCGGGGGTTGAATGTGTGTGGACGCGTGTGTGTTGGCGCTGGGTGAGGGGTTGCAGCGTCTGCATGGACCGTGCCAAAGGTCGACGAGCACCTGTTTTATTAAAAAGCAAATAAACGACGACGAGTGTCTGCGAAACGGCATGGAGAGCGTACGCCGCCAACTGAGGGCGATGCTTCGTACAAGGACATTGAGCTGCAATTGATGTTAGCCGAGGGAGAGTGGGCTGTCAAGTGGTGGTCGGTCGTATAGCATAATAATTGTGCATATTTGGCTTTTTAATAAAACCTAATCGTCATGGCATCGCTTCATCGACACGCAGCGACCGGGTGTGTTTGGCGAGCAGCGTCAGCAGTGAGGAGTGAGATGGCAGTGAGTGTAAGGGGGTGTGGTCGGGCGGCTATATGTGCACGTACATATGTAATTATGGGCAATGAAATTTAATTAAATTTCTAAACACTTGATATTGCTATGTACATATGTACATACATATATGAAGGATAATTATGGACATACTCGTGAGTATGTGCTTTAACGCACACCTGTAAGCTTTTGATATATGTATGTATGTATGTGAATGTAAAAATGCATTCAAATCAAATATATTTATGCTTTTGAGTCATGTAAATCTTGGTGGACTCAATTCAAAATTTATGGGGTGAACGAACACGTGCTTTTTTATTTTGTATCACTTTTATATGATAAAATTGTTTTTATTTCAGATTTTAATTTAAAAAGTTTATTTTATACAATAGAGTTAAACTAACGGTAACTTAAAAATTTTAATAATTCTCGTTATCTTTTCTCATTTGAGGTTGTGTGCATTCAAATTGAAATAAATAATAATAATCCAAATAAAACGATTACAAGTGAACTTATCGAAAAAGATATTCAAAATGCCAATCAATAAACACAGCCAAATTTACAGCCAGGACAACAACCCGCAGAGTTGCTTTCCAGTTTCAACTCGATTTGTATTCTATTAAAAATTAATGTTCAAAAATAATATTTTTCAATTGTATGGTAAATCGATCTAAATCAGCGCTTTAGTCGATCATTAATTAACTGTGCGAAGGTCTACAACTTTGCTTCCGCCGTTTTCCAATAGATGTTCGATTGAATCGATTTTTTTTTATATCGATCTTGAACATTTGTGTCAACATTAACCCAACAAAATATTTGTAGAGATCTGTTTGCATCCCAAACTTATTCTCAACTGAAAATGTCACTTTTTGAGCCGAATTCTCGACATTTGCCGGAAATTTTACTTTTATTTTTTAATTCCAAGAAAATGCGGCTGAGGCTCATCGACATTTGTAACCGTTTATGTACAAAAAAATTAAATTTACAAAAAAAACGGCGGAAGCAAAGTTATAATATGCAAAAAAAGTTCTTTCTTCAATAGAGTTGATCGACGTTGAGATATGCAAGCAATATAACATTTCATAAAATATTCTAAAAAATTTGTGGTTTTTCATTGAATGATTTGAATTGAATGTGATTGGGTTGCCTCTTAAAAATATTTAAACTGTAATTCATATTAAATCACTTATGTTTGAAAGCCTACAATATAGATGGGTATTCATTTATCTTATTATTCGACTAATACCCTAACTATTTGTATAATCAAAATCATTTGAGGCTTCAGATAAAATTTTATAAGCATGTAATTTTTGAACATAAGTAGGCAATTTTTAGGCCAAGAACTATTTTTTACCAATTTTCATAACTTTAAGGTCAGCGCACGATATCTAATCAAATCAAACGCAAAAAAATTTAATAATTTTTTAAGAAGGCCTTAGATATTACATTTCTGTTCACGTCCATGTGTACTCACTTATGTATATATAATATTATTACTAGTTAATACTATTAATATTCACTTATACGGAGTGAAGTTATTCAATAGGAATTACCAGGATGGATTATAAGTAGATTTGTATGTACTTACATATATGAATCAAAGAATTTTTCAGCAATTATTACAAAATATTAACATTAGATTAGTAACAACATATTTATAAGATTTTTGGAGATTTACTAAATAAATATTTTTTTCATATTGACATAATTTTATTATATTGTCTTAGAAGTTACTTCATCATGGATTATCTAAAGATTTTATAATCGGGTTGTGAAATAAATTGAACTTTGGATTCCACTAATAAATGTTAGAAAAATGCAAATCATGCAATTTAAAGGGAGTAAATCTTTGCTACGTTCAAACTAATGTTTAATGAGGACTAGGAAGTTAGTGTATATAAGGATGTCGAATTTCTTAAAAATATAAAATTATATGATTTTAATATTGTTCTCAATATAATTACAACAATAAAAAAAAAAAAACAATAAAAAACATTTAAATACTATTGGATTTTTCAACAGCAAATATGCATGACGCAGCGGTCACTTGTGTGTGTTTGTGTGCACGTGATATTTGTTCACAACCATATCAGAAAATATATGTACATATGTCATAATTACAACAACTCCAACGGGTTTTTATATCTCGAATATTATACCTATATACCTACAAGCATAAACTATAAAAATTGATAAGTTATTATGATAACCGAAACGATAATTGCTCTTGGAAAAGAGTAGAAGTATGAAGAGCATAACTAATACAATATTGATCACTGAAAATTTGAGAGAACGCTATCGGCATTACTCGCATGCACAAAAAATAATCTTATCACTGTACTTCAAACAATCGCCAGCCGGTGAACAAGTCCTTCATAAGCAAGTTAACAGGTGTAGTATTCAATTAGTCGTTAGTAATACGTCAATAGTCACATAGCGGTATTCGGTAATCAAAACGAAAAAAATATGGAAAATATAGTGTTGTACGCAATTGGCGGAAGTGCACCGAGTCGCGCCGTTTTGCTTACTTTGAAAGCGCTAAATGTGCCCTTCGAATACAAAATGTTAAATTTATTGGCTGGTGAGAATCGTACACCCGAATATCTCGCGATTAATCCACATGGCACAGTACCAACATTGGTTGACAATGGAGAGATATTCACCGATTCTCATGCAATCACCACATATTTGGTTGACAAATACGGTTCTGACGACTCACTCTATCCCAAGGATCTGGTACAGCGCGCCAAAGTCAACCAATTCTTGTTCTATGAAGCCACCGTGGTTTTCGATCGCACGTTCATTCATATAAGCAAAGCTGTCTTCAATAATAATAATGTGATTCCATGGGCCAAAATTGATGCTATCTATAAGGTGTACGATAGTCTGGAGGGTTTCCTAAAAGTGCATCCATATGTGACTGGCGAACAACTAACGGTTGCCGATTTTTCACTCGTCGCCACCATAACCACCTTATTCACTTATGCTGAACTCGATGCGGGTAAATATCCGAAAATTGCCGAATGGGTTAAGCGATTGGAGGCGTTGCCTTACTATGCCGAAGCCAACGGTGTTGGATTGCAGCAATATAAAGATATTGTAAAATCAATTGGTTTTAGAATTTTACGTTAATTAAAAGTAAGAATTTTGCTTAATAAGTAAAAAGTGTCTTTTATTTTTATTGGAAGATAGTTAAAGATAGCACGAACTATCAAAATTGATAACTGGCTACGATAACTTAAATGCAAGAGGTAAGGAGAAATGTGATTAATATCACTTAAAAAAAAAATTTGATTACAGAGAATTAGTGAGAATCTATCGGCACGCACGCACAAAATAATCTTATCATTAAACTTCAAACTATCGGTTACCGGCCAAAAAGTCCTTCATAAGCAACTTTACAGGTGTAGAATTCAATTAGTCGTTAGTACAACGTCAACAGGCACATAACGGTTTTCGGCAGTCAAAAAAAGAATAAATTATGGAAAAAACAGTTTTGTACGCAATTGGCGGTAGCCCACCCAGTCGCGCCGTTTTGCTTACTTTGAAAGCGTTAAATGTACCCTTCGAATACAAGGTCATAAATGTATTGGCTGGTGAACATCGAAAACCGGAATATCTCGCCATTAATCCACATGGCACAGTACCAACATTGGTTGATGATGGGGAGATAATCACCGATTCTCACGCTATCACCACATATTTGGTTGACAAATACGGCACTGACGACTCACTCTATCCCAAGGATCTGGTACAGCGCGCCAAGGTTAACCAATTTTTATTCTATGAAGCCACCGTGGTTTTCGATCGTACGTTCCTTCATATGAGCAGAGGTGTTTTCAATAATAGCAATGTAATTCCATATGCCAAAATCGATGCCATCTATAAGGTGTACGCTAGTCTGGAGGGTTTCCTGAAAGAGCATCCATATGTGGCTGGTGATCAGCTAACGGTTGCTGATTTTTCACTCATCGCCATCATAACGACCTTATTCACTTATGCTGAACTCGATGCGGGTAAATATCCCAAACTTGTCGAATGGGTCAAGCGACTGGAAGCGCTACCCTATTATGCCGAAGCGAACGGTGTTGGTTTGCAGCAATATCAAAATTATGTGAAATCTATTGGTTTTAGGATTTTGCGTTAAATAAAAGTTAGCAAATTGTTTAATAAATAAAGAGTGTCTTTAATTTGTATATAAAGACAGTTCTGATCAGTACTCGCTAGCCTTTATAAAATGTGGGTCAGAACAAAACATTTTTAGGTTCTATGAAATTTGAGTCGCGGTCTTCGATAAGATATGTACTTATGTATATGTATGTAGTTCATTATCTACTCTACAATAATTTAACAAACTAATTTATTACATTTTTTTGTTTTTGACGGAAATGCCCAAAATCAAGTGTTTTTACGATTTTATTACCAAGGCGAAATATGGATTTAAACACTGCCTGGTTTATCTAATCTATGTACGAGTATGTAATAGCAATTTTGAAAGTCATTCGAGTGTATCTTTTTTTTTAATATTCATGAAAAGGTGTATGCCTGTGTAAACATATGTTTGTATATATGTATGTATGTATGTATATATGTATATAATAGAATACTTTTACTTGAATTTATTGGTCGAATAACTGAATGCTGAATGCTTTTTCAAAACGTTTGATCGTATCACAATTCACTTGAAGCACTCGCTGATTTGGGCCCCTTCGATTTTTGCTTTGCCTCTGTGATGAATAATACATATAAAAAACGTTTAAAAATATTTGCAAAAAATCAGCACAACTCACAAGCCGTCGCAACGACTCCGGAAGCGTTAAACTTGGCAGTTGTCTCAGTTTGCAAGCTTTAGAAATTGTCTATGTTATCGCGAATCACTTGCTAACATCATTTCACTTTCTTTGAAATTTTATTTTATGAAATTTAGTGTTTAATTTACAATTCTTCATATACACGATTTAGGTTTTGTATTTTATAATATTCCTTCCATCAAATTATAACGCACAAAAGCAAAACACATCCGATGTATTTATCGATAACAGCATTTGTCATTTCTCGATACATGTTACACTTAAAAGAATTTGTAAAACGTTTTTCTAGGAAGTGAAGAAGTTTCTTCTACAAATCAAAATTTTCTAAATCTACCATTTCAAGTTATATAGTTATAGTTTTATAAATATTTAATTAATTTTTCATTCAAATAATTTAATTTTCTTTGAATGATAATTACTTCTTGCCTCCCTTGTCACCCTGTAACGCATTTCGAAACGCTTCCACTTTCACCATATCGCTGAAACGATTTTAGCGAATACGCCAGTGATGCCTCTTTACTGTCATCATCCAATGAAATGAAACACTTTATAATTACCATTTTTTGATTTTAAAATCTTTTACGCAGCTCTCAATTTTTATATAGAAAATCATAAAATTTAATTATAATTATCTTTTTAAACTACAGTTTAATTACGTTTCACTACTCCTGCTTTATATAAATCATATTTAAATATTACTTTGTGTTTTCACTCTTCAATTTTTTTTTTAGATAACTTCAATTGTCAATTGTCTCAGCAATAAAATTGTTTCGTTTTCAAAATCTTGCAGTTATACCGATTTATCGTTTTGTTCTGTCTGTCGCTCATTCAAATATATATTTCTTGTCAAATCATAACATTCGTTGCAACTTGTCGAATTGGAAAATAGTAGCAATTGTGCATGCTTGCAGACACTCTGGTATACTCGTTCGTTTCGTTTGCTTCGCCATTAGGTTCGGTGACAAAAGTTAATTTCTTCGTTTTTGCCTTTGCCTTGGCTAGTGAGTTTCAATTTTTGTGCATCGGTTTGCAGAAAAATAAATTTTTATTAGAAACGGTAAGTGCATTTATATTATCAAAATTATATATACATTTATTGATTAAAATACTGCTTATATTTGTGTGTGAAAAGTAAGTGGGTAAGGCGAAAGAAAAAGAAAGTTAAATGCGAAAATTAAAATTGGAAGTTAACTAGACTAATGGACATGAGTTTTTTCCATTCGTTTCTACGAGCATTGCATACATACAGAAATATTCTATGCATATTAGCGAACTGTAAATCGTGTTATTAACTGCATAAAATCGATTATTAGCAAACATTTATGCTACAGTGAATTATACTGGTGATTTTTTGGGATTATGGATTTTTCATCTTGACTTGTACAAAGAAAATTCGGGCTTCTGAAACAGCGCTGCCAACGTCGCTGTCGCAGTACGTTAGCCTCGCAAAACAATGCCAATGAATCACACGAACGACGTCGCAACCAAGATGGCGACGACGTCGATGTGTTATTTTGTCTCGTCGCGCGCCCCGCCACATCTTCCATTTCTAGTATACATACACTAGGTAGATGCACATTTACCTACTCACGTATAACATTTTCATCTTTTTCCCCTATTGTAATTTATTGTGTACACGGGCCACATGTTCCTATATGGATACATACATATATATGTGATGCGTTTAGCTTCATTTGTTGGATTTTCCGCTTTGAAATCTTTGTTACCTACCCGAGTCGCATCTTGTTTGTGAGATATATCATGATGCGCCATTGCATTTATCAAGCATTTTATACATATATGTATAACATAACAAAAATGTTTTCGTTTAAAATACATTGAACTGTATTTAGACATTATTTTTCGTTATTTGACCTCTCTTATACGCAATGCTTTTTCCAGACGTTAGTCGTTATCTGGTCATATTTTCTCGCGGTAAGCCACAAATCTCCGTTAATGCACGAAAAAGCTCAAACATTCCCAAATATATGCGAATGTTTTTTTGTTGTGAGGGGGAAAGCAGATGTAAGGGCAGAAGAAATGACGACAGCGCCGCAGTAAACGGCGATGGCAACGGTAGTATCGCAGCAGCAAGTGCAAAGTGAAAATTAAACGTCGCTTTGCTCAAGTGAAATGAGACGGCGACGGCACAAGTCTGAATTGAGGTCGAAATCAATTTAAAGCTCTGTAGTGACCATCAATTTATATATGTATTAAAAATATTTATAAGTATGCTATGTACATTTTACATAAACAGCATTAGACGAGTGCCTGCTATTTGCCTTGTAACAATCAGTTTGTGTATTTCTATCTGAATATGCTAGTTATGCTTATAATAAAATTTAAGTATATTAATATACTAACTAATAGCTTCTAATATGAGGTTACAGCAATTGAAATAGCATGAAAACACGAAAAATCACCCTCGAAACGCGCATGTACGCCTTGTCTTGCATCTATCCATTTTATACATACATATGTATATAAACTTTTAAATGTATGTATATATATGCTATCGACGACTACATTACCCCCTTGTGGGGGGTTTGTTCTCCTTCTGCGCCTACATACACATCTTTGACGTTGGATTTCTTTGTGATGTCGCTTTATGAACAAAGAAAGTTCATAACGAATAATTTACTCTGAAATGCCTTTTAAGCGTCTAAAAATTAGTTGATGGCATCGATGTTGTCACGAAATAACTTATATAAATTGTCAAATTCTTTGTAGTTTTGTAGTGAACTGTAGGGTGTAGTCTTTTTCTTATGCGTACATACCTGGTATATTCAAATTGAAGTTTTATGTGGCCTTAAGATTGACACACAATTCATCTGTGTTCTTTGGCCGTGCATTCTCTATTTCGGTCAGGTACAGTTCTGGTTATTATAGGACTGTACTATTCCTCGAAAATGGTGTACATAAAATTGGTCTTCCGTTTTTATGTATACCTGCAGAGGAGTTCTAATACCTGATTTTTTTTCTGCTCACTTTCGAAAATCAGGTATTGTGCAAATATGTTTACAATGATTATTTTCAACTTTTGTATTATATTTTTAGTATGTATCTGTCTTGAAATTTATCTGCATTGAATATACATATGAGCTCAATACCTAAGAAAGCAATGAGTAAAATTCTAAATAATTCCACACTTTTGTTATCCATAGATCAACACATGAATTATGTACTCATACACAGTGCTTATTTACACTCAAAATCTAGCATATTTTAAAATATTTGTTTAGTGAAACAACGAAGTTATAATGCTGTTATCTAAAGAAATTCGTATTGTTTAGCAACACTGTTTCAAAGAACACACTATTCTGCTGTGCCAGAACCAAATATTCTGCTGTGTGAATCATGAACAAAATATTGAACAGAGCATATGAAAACCAAATGCTAGGTACATAGAAAAAAAACAAAAGCAACAGCAGTAAAATCAGCTGCTTTTGAAGCGACAGGAGCTGGAAGAGTTGGTAGACATATAAATATACGAAAACAGAGTTCGAGTACATTTAAAACAGGTATAGAGATAAAGTGCTAAGTGAAATGAGTGGAGTTGTGAGTGTGCAGTTCAAGAGTGCATTGTTATTGTAAAAATTTCGTCAACCGATTCAAAAACTTGTATCAGAATTTTGATGGACAACTAGTTTTTCGCTGCACTCCGTCGTGTACTGTTCGTTAGCTCAGAGTTAAAATTAAATATATTTAGCATAAAATTTCAGGAAGTTCTAAAGTAAAGTGCTTTGCAATTAAAGAAATGCAATTGTTTTAACGCTATTGCTGGAAGAAATTTCCTATTTAAACCACACTTCAAAAGGTTGTTAAATGCATATATCTATAACAGACATACAAGTATATATAAATCGCACATTTAAATATTGCCCACATTGCATTATTTTTGTTTAATTTTAATCTATAACTAATAATTTTTCTTTTACTTGCAGAATAATTTCATTCACAAGGCAATTGACTTTGAAGAAAACAACATACTTTCCCAAGAAAGCTAAGTTTTAAATTATAAAACACTTGTAAAGATATAAAATATTATAAATTGTGGAAATCGCATACCTGCGATTAAAATAGTGAAAATTTGTAATCACTTACAACTTGTTTGCGTCTTCATTCGTTACAAAATTTACGTTATCGGCAACCGTGAGTGTGTGCGTGTGAGTTGAGTGTATCGTTTAAATCTCCAGTCACACAGTTGGGTCATTCAGCCAGTGATTAGACAATTATCAATCTTAGCAGTTCATCTGAGCGAACTAAGCATATATACAAAACCAAAATATTTCCATTTCAATAAAGTCGACGGCGAGCTTTATTGATTAATCAACGACGTGCTACAGCGACAAATTACGTCAGTAAACGTCGCGTTAGCCAGCTGTAAAGCAGATTTTATAATTCTTTACCCACAAGTTAACGAAAAAGTTTCCACCATTCTTCATTCAACGATTAGTGCGCACTTCTCGCAGCCTTACGACGACCCAAGGCAACGTTGGGATCAAACCAGCGACCGTTATTCAGGCACAATAGCGCAGGACAGGAACGTGAAAGCAAGCACCATTGAGGGAGGCAACAGCACCGGTGACACCAGTATTGGCGGCAGCGGTTTACACCTCGCAATAACGGCTCATCAAACTGATACTGAGCGTTTTAACGACAATTCGTGTAACCGAGGAGGAGGAGGCGGCGGCGTTAGCGTCAGCTGCGGCGGCCAATCTCCGCCCACACCAACGGTCGGTAAAACACTGTTAAATACAAGTCCCAATCTTTTGCCGATTACCACTGCATCGGACACTTTTAACAATTTGAAAAATTTAGTAAAGATTGATAAGGGTTCCAGCCCAACGAACGGCAACACCAATAGTGGTGGTAATAGTTATCGCCCAAAAGGCAATAACGCAGGCTATAAAAATAACGGTAATCTAGCCCCAACATCCGCCGACGAACGCGGTCTAATTTCTAACGGTAGTGGTTCATCTGGTTCCGGTATCGGTGCTGGAGGGCGTGCTGGAGCAGGAAGCTCTTCGGGATATATTAGTTCATCATATAATAGGAATTCCGCCAAAATTCGTCAATACGATTCGGACGTAAGCCCACGACCTCGACGAACTTACCAGGGTGACTCGTCGTCGTCGCGTTACTATAACAAAAATAGTGACACTTTGGGACAGGGCCCCAAATCATCAGTTGGAACCGGTGGTAACGGCACTCTAAGTGGTGCTGGTATCGGACGTGCTATCATAGGTAACGAAGGTAACAGCGGACGCGGCTCATACAACGCCGACGGAAGCAACAATAGACGTTATAACAATCAAGGTTCGACAGATGGCGGCTACAATAGTGGTAACCGTAATATAAACTCAACCGGTGGCGGAGGCAGCAGCTATCGCCAACAGCAGGGCAACCGTTACGAGAACAGCAATGGGCAACAGCGGTCTTATGGCAATTCCACAAATGCCAACTACAACAGTAACTATTCAAATAAACAAGGATATGGATCACGTTCTGGATACAATGATGGAAATGTAAATACACGTTCAAATCACCGGGAAGACTACGGTAGCAACAACTATCGAGAGTACGACGACACCCCACGTTCTCGTTACAATACCGGAAATAACAGCAATTCAAACAGTCTCGAACGCGGCAATAACGGGCGTTACAAGCCCTCTGAGCAGGGTAACGGTAACGGCCACATACCCTCTGCTTTAAGGCAAGGTGGAATTTCAATTGAAGATCGTTACGATCGTCCTTCTAATTCAGCTGACGGCGGACGTGCTTATAGTAATCGCACTCCACCAATTCGTGGCGGAAATGCATCTGGCCCCGCATCAGCACCAGGCGCACACTCTTCAACACCATCTTCAATAAATTCAGCGTCATCGTCGTCTCGTGGCATATCACCCAACTCAGCTGGCGCCACAGTAGGAGCACAGCGCCCATCACCATCACCCACGCCACCGCCTCCATCTGCAGGTCGCTGGGTGCCACCATCTTTGCGTCCACAACATGGACTCAGTCAAACAGAAAAGAACGATGCTGTCTTCAGAAGGGTGAGTAATATTATAATTAATATTTTTATTTGTATGCTTTTATTTACACATTTTATACTGTTTTTATACATTTATAGGTTCGTGGTATCCTAAACAAATTGACTCCAGAGAAATTCCAAGAACTCAGCGATGAATTGTTGAAGCTCGACTTGAACTCCATTCTCATTTTAAATGGTGTGATTTTGTTGATTTTTGATAAAGCTCTAGATGAGCCGAAGTATTCGTCTATGTATGCACAGTTGTGCAAACGTCTCTCAGAAGAAGCTCCCTCATTTGAAAAAGATCCCAACAGTTCATGTACCTTTTTAAGGCTGCTCATCGCCGTTTGTCGTGATAAGTTTAATAATCGCCTCAAACGTGATAACGCCGACGGTGACAACAATAATCAATTCAACAAAGTACACCGACCAGAGTCACAAGCAAATCTTGGTGAAAATGACACCGATGAAGAGGAACGCCGTCATCTGGCCAAACAGCGCATGCTGGGTAATGTCAAGTTCATTGGTGAACTCCACAAATTGGATATGTTGTCAACAAATGTACTGCATCAATGCATTATGGAATTGCTCGACAAGAAGAAGAAGCGTTCAGCCTCACAGCAAGAAATGTGCGAGGACATGGAGTGCTTGGCACAACTGCTCAAAACGTGCGGGAAGGTCCTGGATTCAGAACAGGGCAAAGAGCTGATGAATCAATATTTCGATACCTTGGAACGCCGATCAAAATCGACTGACTATCCGCCTAGGATACGCTTCATGTTGAAGGATGTCATCGAGCTGCGTGAAAACAACTGGATACCCCGTAAAGTGGCGACCACTGAGGGACCCGTGCCTATTAAGCAGATCCGCACCGACGATGATACAATCATTCGTACACCGTTCGCACAAAGGAATCGCGATATGCGCAATAATGACCGCGACGGTGATAGCTGGATGAATCGTTTCCATATAAATCTGCAGCCAGGCTTCAATGACATGTTTAGTAGTTTAAGCGTAACTGGTGCTTCGCCGATTGTGTCACCGTAAGTCTTGCATTAAACTGCTTATGTAATTCAACACAATAACAAAAATATATTCTTTTTATTTAACAGATTTAGTGGTAATAATTCAAATCGACCATATAATGGACGCGACCGCAATCAAGGTGGACGCGATGGCAACAACTACAACAACCGGTACAATAAGCATAACAACCAAAATGGTGGATCCGGTGGAAATCGTGAGGACGGACGAGGTGGCCGCAATGGACACATGGGACGAGATGGTGACTCCTCTGGTCCATCTCATTATGGTAACGGCGGTGGAAATTCGCTGCTGAATAGCAAAGAACTTGCACCACGTTTCAAACGTAATTTGATGTCGACCAATCAAGACCCCGTTGAAAATCTACAAATGCGACCTGCTGCCAACTCGCTTCTTTTCAAAGCTGCATCACAAAATCATAAACTGCCAGCAATGTTGCCAATTTCGACACCGCCAAGTGGCAGCACTGGCTTCGGTAATAACAGCTCCAACCGCAGCGGTGCTTCAAACAAGGACCAATTGTCTAACGCTCAATACCCGCTTCTTGGTACACCCACTTCACACTTAATGAATCCAGCTCGTCCTTCGTCGACTCCATCTGCCGAATATGATAACGAAAGGAGTGTACAATCCGCTAGCTTGGGTTTGAATTTAGAGAGGGGCCTGAAAGCCACCTCTTCCTCGCCAAACTTCGGTGCAGCAAATAATGCGGGTGGAGAAAAAGGCAAATCTAGCGATAATAATTCAGATTACTCCAATTTGTCCGATGCTGCTGATAAGAAACGCAGCTCAACACCGATAGATCCTCAACAATTGGTCACCAAACAAGGTTCCGTGGAGAAGGCTGCCGGCGCTGGTGCGAACAAACAGAAGAAAGACAAAGCTTTTAATAAAGAAGAAGTACTGAAGAAAACAACCGCTTATGTTAAAGACAATTTCTTCTATGATTCCGAAGACGATGAGGATACAACTATCACTGACGCTCGCGGTAACGACGACGAAGAAGGAGATCACAATGATAGCGGCGTTGCCAGCTCTAATGCCAGCGATAGCATCCATGGCAAGCAATTCACCAATCTAGTAGATGGGTTCTTGGATCTTAAAGTGCCTGAGAAATGTATGAAGGACGTGTGCATCAATGTCATAATGGATGTGCTTGAAAAAGCTGAAGACAAGTATTTGCAGCGTGTAATCTCTTTCCTACAAGCCCTACGCAAGCAATGCAATATCAAACCCAATATCATATTGGAAGTGTTCAAGCAAGTCATTAACAAAATGAACGAACGTGAAGCTTTGAATCCGCGCATTGCCACACATGTTGCTGGACTTTTGAGCCGCGCCGCCGGCGATGCTGGTCTGCTCAAATTGACCGATATCGCCAACTACACGGACAACGGTCAACATTATCCACTATTTTTGTTGGTGCTGCAGCAGCTGCACAAGTCCATTGGCAAAGACGCATTGGCTGAGAAATTCCGTGCAAGTAAAATTGATTTAATGAACAGCCTACCCGAAGTGGATCGCAATAAGACACGTTTAGCTGAAATATTGGACGACCGCAATTTGGCCTTCCTGTATCCACTGCTCAAAGTGCAAGCAGAGATGTATAAGCAACTTACCAGCGATCCAAATCCCTCGGCGTTCTACAAATGGATCAAAGCCAATGTCGATTCCAAGTTCTACAAAGACGTTGGTTTTATTAACGCGCTCATGACAGTGATCGCAAAATATATAACACAAGTGAGTACTTGAAACTTAAATGTTGTTGAATGAGTAAACTTACTAACCATTGCTTTTTTTTAATTTTTGTAGGAGACAACTCTAGCAGAAGGTACCGACATCAAGAAGCACCCAGATCGTGCCACCATGGAGAAAGAGGAATCGTTGCTACTCAAGTATAGCCAAATTTTGCAAACATTCCTGGGTGGCAGTAACGAGCTGCAATTGATTGCTATTTACGCGCTGCAAGTGTTCTGCCACAATGAAAATTTCCCCAAAGGTGAGTGTGCAAGTAAAATTAGTTGAATATTTGTGATGAATTTTCACTAAGCCGTATCGCCGTATTATTTATAACAAAATATTGTAATTTCATTTTTCTTCTCTTTATCTTTAGGTATGCTCTGCCGTTGGTTCAAATATCTCTATGAAGCTGAAGTAATCGAGGAGGAGACATTCATTTTATGGAAAGAGGAAATTTCAGACAAATACCCTGGTAAGGGAACTGCATTATTCCAAGTTAACAACTGGCTGACTTGGTTGCAAGAGGCCGAATCTGAGGATGACGATGACTGAATTTAGCAAATCCATTAACGCAATAAATAAAAACAAAATATATATTTAAACACAAATTAATAACATATTAAACTGATAGATAACAAACTAACAAAAATCAAAAAAAAAAAAAAATTAAAAAAAATCTTTCGAATAAAGCGTTGAATCGTTCGTTAGCACATTCTGAAAAAATTAAAACACTCCAAATTAAAATTACAAGAATGCTGCATGAAAGCAAAATTAAACTCATGCACGCTATTTTCAACAACAAAAAAAAATAATAATATAATAAAAATTAGAATTATAAAAAATATTTATAAAACATGAACAAACAAAGAAAACACAAAAGCGACAAAAGATCAGACTTGATAAACTGGGGACGATTGAAACGAAATGAATGATAATTTTGAACGTAAATTTAATACACACTTATTGTACTTGTAACTCCAGTTCTACACTTTTTGTGCGCGATACTACAACAACACTTGCATTGTGTACAATGTGTAGAAGGAAAACAAAGAAAAGCAACACTTTTTAGATAATTACCAATCCAACTAATTTTCTTAAACTCGATCTTCAACGCTCAGTAATTTTTTAGCAAATTTATTTCAATATAAACTGAATACTACGACTTTATTTCTTATTTTAAAATGAATAAACAAACAAAAAAAAAAAAACAACAAAATATTTAATAAAACAAATTTTACTAAATAGTTTAAATCGTTAAATGCTTTTGAGTATGAACGAAAATTGGCAAGCAACAGCGGATGGCATGACGCAAATAGGCACACACCAAACAAAAATTAGCAATAAAATATAAATAATTAAGTGAAAATGCAACTGAATCAATCTGCTGCCACTACACTTCCCAATTGTGATCTATTTCTCAAAATGTGAAATGTGTCCGCTTACAGGCTCAGACATTTTTGTGAAATTTTTGCCAAATTAGCATAAAACTTGATAAAGTGATAAATAGCGCAAAAAACATGGCCAGTGTATTTAAATGAAACATACATTTGCAGTAAACATGAATGTCCAACTGATATTGAACAAGTTGCATGAAGAACAAAACAATAATATTAACCGATTTGAACTTTTAGCAAAGAAAAAGTCGAAATAAAGCGAAATAACAGCTGCCGCAACGAATTTGTTTTTGTTTTATTTAAAATGCATGACTAATAGGGTTATTCCAAACGCAGAAGTACATTCCCAGAAGCTGACAAAGACCGATTTCGGCGCGCAACGGTGATAAAAAATTAAACACTTCACTTTATTTCAAGTAATGCGACCGCAATTCTGAATTTAACATGACGTTGAAATCAAAGGCAGCAGTAATAATATGCAGCATTTTTAAATTTCACACGCAGGTTAGAGTGGCCGCCAACAAAATTTTGATCAATACGCTAAAATAGGTTAATATGCCTCTCCCCTTTTACCGGTGCGTTTTTGACAATAGAAAGCTTTTCATAAATACCTGTCAGCTGTTTGGCGTGAGCTTTGTGGCAACTTTTACGCTTCTCTAGAGGTTTTTTTAAGAGCCAACAACAAACTGTAGTGAAAAATTTATTATTAAATATTTTTAAAGAGAGAGAGAGAGAGTAGTTGTATTAATATCAAAATATAATAATTTAAATACTTTTTATGCTGCATAATTAGCACAATTTATTTTTATTCAAACAGTATAAACATTCGCTTATAAATAAGTATTTAAATTTTGCAATAAGCAGTAAACAATAAATTCAAACTGTCGACGAAGCGCCATACCTTCATACAAACTCAAATCACTTTCGTGCTCTCACAGTCTACTACTTTTGATTTCTTCGTATGCCTTCTTCCACAATTTCTCATACTGTTTCGGCAATTTGCTGTGCACCAGTTCTGCGTACTCCTTCAGCGCAGCCTCAGAGATATCCTCATAGTATGGCAGCGCCTCCAAACGCTTCAACCAGTCGGCCAACTTGGGCCACTTGTTACTGTCGATGGCCACAAAGGTGAGATTTAAAAGGCTCACCGTCGAAACAATGCTGAAATCGGCGATAGTCAAGTGCTCACCAGCCATATAGGCGCTTTTGCTGAGAAATGTTTCTAGCAAAGTGTATGCATTGCGTATTTGTTCGAATTTCTCTTTTGGTATATCGGTGACATTCTGTTGAAAGAGTGGACCGGTGATTTGTTTGAGACAAGTGGCAAACAATGTGGATGCTTCATAGTATAAACGGTGATCCACCACGGCACATGCGTAGAAATCTTCGGGATAGAGTGTGTCGTCCTTGCCATACTTGCGCACCAGATAAGCGGCAATTGCATGTGAGTCCACGATGATATGTTCGGCATCCTCTAGAGTGGGCACTGTATGCTGGGGATTCTTCTCGATAAATTCCGGTTGCATTTGTTCTTTGGCAAAGATGTCCACCTGTCGAAATTCAAAGTCCAAATCCAATGCTTTGATCGTGAACAAGACGGCCCGTGTGGGCGCGCTTTTTTTAGTGCCATATATGATCAATTTCGACGACATTATTCAACCAGTTATTTTTACAACACTTGGATATCTTAACGTTGACAAAACACTCGTATGTCTGCTTCCTCTGCTGGCGTGTTGTGTGCACCTACTGTCCTGTAGCGTTATTGCCGTATTAACTGGCGGTCCAAGCACGTACACTCATTTATATATGTATATACATATTTCCCAATAATTCTTCCAGAGCAGTTGATTCTCTGCTGCGATAAAAGCTGTGGGGCATATACCGCAGATAAGATATGTACGTTTAACCGTGCTTAATAATGACGTCAGACACTTGTTTTATTAGCCACACAATCGTACATTGTTTGTTCATTTATTTTAAACAGCGTAAAAAAAAACGAAAAAATAAACAAACAGATCTGATTACATTCAAATTATTATATTTTTAAATTGAAGAGACTACAGTGACCACAACGACCGATCACCTGTGTGCGCCTCACTTAATCCTTAATTAATTTTAATTAGAGCTAAGCTTTAAGCTTGACGTCAGTTTGTGAATTCATTAACCGTTAACCTTTATTTATAAATAAGCCTATGTACAGTTATAAATAAAAACATGATTTAGTGCACCATATTTACCTGGTTGTACCTGGTAGGCGTACAAAAACAATAAAAGCTATTAAAAGCTTTAGCGCGAAATATTATCGAGTGTATGATTGTCACTCGTTTGTCGCTTTTTATAGTGATCAATAGCTTCTCGACATCTTATCTCTAAGTATTGAGTAACTTTTTCGTAAAAAATCCTTGTTTTTGGAATCGTTAGACTCAAATGTCATCATTAAAGCTTGAACAGTTATAAAACATTTTTTGAAATAACGGTAACTATGAAAGTCAACTTGGTAGTCTTGAGTTATACAAAATCAGACGATAGAAATTTATCCAACGTAAAGATAATCGTCTTCACTACTATCTTCATTGCTATAACAAAATTAGTCAGCCTCTCTCCACACGCTTTCGACATATTGAGATGATAAGTGTAGTCTGTTTTACAAAACGAATGTGATCTTATTATTTCGTACTTACAGTTATCAACGTATCTCGAGATACATATGTAGATACGGGCCGATAAGATATTTCACTACAGTTCCATTCTTTGCCTCAGACAACAAACTAGTGTTTTTATTTCAAATAGAAAGCTGACAAGATTAAAGGCAAAGCCCAACCTCGACCTGTCGTAACTTTTCAGAGAGAAAAGCGAACTTTATTATACATATAAACATAAACATATGTATGTATGTATGAATGAATGTCAAAAGCTCGCATAGGCTTCTGCATATGAAATCAGCAAAGTTAGCCGATCACTCTTATTAGACAGGTATACCATATTCAAACATGTTATCAATATTACATACATCTTTACCCAGAGAGTACCTGCAATTGATTTGTTTAAACAATTTCACCATTTAAAATGACTGTGCATAATTCATATACACAACAAGTGGAAAACTGGGACTTCATTTCGGCGGGTCATTGTGTTCATTTCAGGTGACTAAGTTTAAGTTGCTTTTTTATAGTTTAAAAATCGTTAAAAATGAGTTTTTCCTCTCTATAGGGATTCTACTCATACTGTCAATGACTTCAAAAGACAATAGTTGAATGGTCTCTTGTGTTTGAGAGACGACAACTGACACTAATAATCGAAAGGATGATATACACGTGGTTCATGTTCGAATTTATTATAATTATGCCCCTAAATTGAAGCTCTAGTCCGCTGGAGAATATACAGACTGATATCCGTCCAAGGACTGCCATCGCAAAAAATGGTCTTCTATTATTGAAAGCAAAACATTATTTTAACAGCAAAAACAGAATTAATTTACCAATCAAAAGTCAACTATTTCAAAATAAGTACTACGTATGCATATGTATATATTTTTATTTTAAATGTTCACCGACTATTGGTAAACCCTGTATATTTGCCATAATTCTAACAAAAACGATGTGGAAATCATGTAAGTGGATGTCTCTATTCTTATTTATGTCATCTCTCTATGCCGTGGTAAATGATCCGTTATTTAACTGACATTCAATGAAAAGAAATAGAAAAACAAACGAAATTTAATTGCTACAATTGGCACAGGTGAAAAATGTCAGGTATTATTATTTATGGCCACGACATCAGTCCAGCGGTACGCGCGTGCTTGTTAACGTTGAAAGCGCTCAAACTACAATTTGAATACAAACATGTAGATATTTTGGCGGGTGAACAACTGACTGATGACTTCATCAAGCACAATCCACAACACACGGTGCCCACGTTGAATGATAATGGCATCTGGCTGTGGGACTCGCATGCAATCTGCGCATATCTTGTTGACAAGTATGGAAAGGATGATGCACTGTATCCGCGAGATTTGGTCTTACGCGCACGCGTCCATCAGCGACTCTTCTTTGATGCCAGCATACTGTTCATGTCGTTGCGTTTCATCACGCGACCGATGTTCAAGAATAACGTGTCCATTGTGCCGCGTGAAAAGACACTGGGCATTATCGAAGGTTATACGTTGCTTGAGAAATTCCTGACGAGCAGTTCCTACTTGGTAGGTGATTGCTTGACCATAGCGGACCTGTGTTGTGTTGCAACAGCCTCGTCGTTGGGAGGTGTGGTCGAATTGGACACCAAAAAGTACCCCAAATTGAGCGCTTGGATGGAGCGCATGAAGAAATTACCATATTACGAGGAAGCAAACGGTTGGGGTTGTAAAAGGTATCTGGACATGCTTCAAACGCGTCTCACCGCAATTGTGTCCTGAACAAATACATTTTGTTTTATTTACTTAGCAATAATTTGGAAATACAGTGCGATTGTTATGCTCATATTTGTATGAAAAGTAAACTTAAGCCTTATTTTTGTGTTAAGGAAACCGAATATGCTTGTTTTATTAATAATAATTTGGCTAATAGTATTTATATTTACATTTAATTTTGGACAGGTAAGCGAAGAGAGAATTATTTCTATATTACGGTGGCACTAAGTACTAGTTTGATGACACCTGTATGGATGTATGTCACCTGTAACTGCTTGATGATTTTTGATGCCTATCTTCCTAAGCTATTTGATATTCAATTAAATAAAATTGCTCTGTATGTTTGCCAAATGGATTGCTTGAAAGCTCCATATCATTGCGATTGTGTGTGTGTATAACACTCATAGATAAGATAAATAAAACCTAAACTATCATCAAATTACTAAATATATATTATGTGCTTTTACATTATACAAGTTTACTACTAGTTTGACTACAAATAGGGCTAATTTATGGCAAAGCTTTCAGTAGTAATTTGGTAATTGTTACGGCTGGAAGTGATTTTAGATTCAAACTAGATTAAAATGAGTGAAAAAATCGTTCTCTACGGCTTCGAGAGAAGTCCACCAGTACGCGCTGTCTTACTCACATTGAAGGCGTTGAATTTGGATTTCGAGCACGTGCCGGTAAATACATATTTAGGTGAACAAAAGTCCGAAGAGTACTTGAAAAAGAATCCATCGCATACAGTGCCGTTACTCGAAGTTGATGGCAAATATATATCCGATTCGCACGCTATCATTGCCTTCTTGGCCAGCAAATATGGCAAAGATGATTCGCTCTATCCGAAGGATCTCTTTCAACGCGCCATTGTCGATCAACGTTTGCACTATGAGAATGGCGTTGTCTTTCAGGAAACTTTAAAACAACGTTTGCGTCCATTGTCGATGTGCGAAGTGTCACAAGAGGTGGCTGACGAAGCAATTAAGGCCGTTGGCGATGTATATACCGTGCTGGAGGCTTATCTCAACCAAAATAAATTTATAGCTGCAGATCATTTAACCATCGCTGATCTCAGTCTCCTGTCAACGGTCTCTGTTATGAATATAGTTGTGCCAGTAGATGCTGGAAAGTGGCCGAAGTTGGCTGCGTGGTTGGTGGAATTGAAGCAATTGCCTTATTATGAGCAGGCCAACGCGAAGGGTTTGAAAGAAATCGAGGAATTGCTTAAGCCGGCGTTGGCGAAGTACAAGAAATAAGTAATAGCCGTTCTCACGACAGTAAGGTCTACGTAATCGGAATGGAACCGGTCATGTCGAGAGTAGTCTTCCACTTTAAAATAATTGAATAAATGCCAATTTTTATGTTCATTTATTTATTATATATATGTAAATATATTTAAAAGTAAACAATTATCAATAAATACATACATGAATACAACTTACAACGTACATACATAAAATTGGCATCACATAACTCGGTCAGCAATGCTATAGCAGTTTTTGAAGTACAAATATAAATTTGTTTATGTTTAACAATTCAAATATATTATATTTCGATACTTTATATATAGTCGTTTTCGTTTGCAAAATTCAACAACAATAAAAGTGCGTGATTACTTTTTGCTGTTCTTTACTTAGTATTTCCTGGTAAAGTATTTCAATATAATTAATAATTTATATTGAGCAAAGGTGTACCTCGATTTCCATAATTCACATAAGGTTATATCAATAAAAAGGCTTGTTAGAGGATTCTGGGTATTTAATTGTGTATAATAAAGGTCCTAATTTACTTCAATAATACATTTGGTTTCAATACTAATACACAACATTACAATACATTTGAGACAAATACATTTATGTATGTATGTCTTTAACTAGTACATACGTATATGCACTCGTACATATGTATATACCAACATGAATATGTAAGTACATGGACAATCTAATATGCTTCTATATACCTTTTTTTATTTTACGGAAGTTTGTTGGTTTCTTGTGCGTTGCATTTACTTTTCACTCGCCGTAATAACCTATTTTTGCCCCATACTACACCCCCTACCCCTAACATATTGACTTCCGGGTGAATCGTTGAAATGGAGTTATGAATTACGAGTCTGCCAAGGGGAATCTCTTGAGAACTACGGCTTAAAACTACACCAACGACGGGTTCACAGTTGAGCATATTCATATCAGGAAATAGGTGAACAGTTTAGTTTATGAAATGGATATTTGCGAAAGGAACTACGCGGTCACATAATATTCACGTTGGCGTTTTTGGCATTTTTCACGTGCAATATAACACAACGCAATCGTTATGAGAATTGCAATTGTTACGCCCATTCCTATGCTAACCCACATGATCTCCTCGTTGATGCCGACATAGGATCGACCTTGAAATGAAAACCATTTAAATGTGATTTGATTAAATTTTTTGTTAAATTTACAATTAATATGAATATATCACTTACCATTATAATAATGATTGGAATAGCCAGCCTTCCCGGCTACTCTGCCTGCTGGCATTTTGTTGGCAATATATAACAGCAAACCTTTTTTTAATATAAGTAAATTATGTTTCTCCAAGTGCTTGAGTAATTTTTTTTAAGGTTTTATATTTTCTTTAAGGACTATAAATGCGTTTTCGAAGAAGATAAGTTGGTGCAATACTAAAAAAGTCCAGGCATAGATTGTAGGACCAACTATTCAAGGATTATATAATTGCCATGGTGTTTGTGCTGAAAAACAAGAAAAAATTTACATAAGAATGACGATACAACAATATATATACATATTTCTTGTTAATAAAGCAGAATATAATAATATAATATAATTTTTATATTTAAATTTGAATTTTCGTGATAATCGCTTTTAAACTAACTAAATCAACGATTAAAATCGATTGCAACTATTAGTACGACTGCTTACATCTCTATTCAATAATCAGCTGATTTTATTTTCCTTCCCATTGGCTTCTGCTATCAAAGCATTTGTCGTATTTCTAGTGATAAATATTAGTTTTATTTTTATTAGTTTGTTTTATTTTTATAAAAAAATAGTGTAAAAGTTGCATTTATTTTTAGCGTGTAAATGAAAGTTAGTAACCAGTTTAATACTTTAAATGCAAGCAGATGAAATGAAAATGTGCAATGGCTCAGAGGAATGTTGTAGTGAGTAATGCATATGACTAAGTAGTTTTGTTTGCTTTTTAACTCAAGTGTAATTAAAACCGATTTTTATATGAAAAATAGTTAAGATTGAAATTTATTGAAAGTTCTATTAATTGTTTGTGTATTAATGTTTATTTAGAATTTCACTTGTTTGTATTTTAGCGGCTTATTTGCATAAATACACACATATTAGTACATTGCAAAGTACAGGCGAATGATAATTTTTTCGTTCGTGAACAAGCGAGAAGTAACAAATGGTTTGCGCAAACCATAAATCATTAAATAGTTTCCCGCGAATTCTTAAATATCAGTTATACGTTTTAGTAATATTTACATTTAATTTAATTTAATTTTTGCTCAACTATAATTTTTTATTTTGTAAAATAGCTGAAAAAAGTTGTTTGAGTGGTGAACACGAGCGTACTACAATAAAAGAAATAATGCATTTTAATCGAAGACAGTATTATATTAATAACAATTTAGAACTTGACTGTTAGTGAAAGATTTCCTAATTAGTTTTCGTGTTATTGTTATATCACCCAAACGCACATGCAATTCATTACATGATTTCAAAGTGAACTTTTTTGTATATACTACTTACTTATTGTTACTGTCGCAAGCATATTTATAATGCAATTCCTAATTTAGTGATAAGGTTGAGCTTTTCATACGACTATATAACATTGTATATTGACGTTCATTCATTTATATGTATTGACGCATTAAATCAATCAAACAATGAAATCTTAAAATACTAGTTGCAACTTCCTATGCAAACAAAAAAATATATATACTCGTATATCCAAAGCTTCCGATAAACAATGTTTTTAATATCTACCATAAGTTTTTGCTGTTTTGTAATATTTGCATTGCTTAGAGAGCATTGGCAGTATTAGGAGGTTTATTACATGTGCGCTATAACTATACAATATGCAACATTTTACCATTGAAGATCAACTGGAAGCTGAAGCGATACACTCCAACGAACAGCTGCTAGCCTTCGAATTGCGAAGTAAAGACATAAAATGGCACAACTATGTAACACCGTTAGCCGCACGCAGTTCGCCAATTTATTTACAAAGACAATTCCAACTGATGAGTAATTATCGCGAGCCAATTGGAAATCACAATAGACGTGAAGTTCTAGTCTGTCACGATATGATGGGAAACTATCTGGAAGATCGGTAAATATCACATTCATTTGAGATATGAAAGTGATCTTATGTTCTTTCTGTATGCTGCAGACACTATCACTCGTCGAAGAAGTATGACGACTATCGTTTCTACCATTGGTCCGGTATCGACTACTTCTGTTACTTTAGTCACAATTATATCACAATACCGCCCTGTGGCTGGTTAAATGCAGCGCACAAACACGGTGTACGAGTATTGGGTAAATGACGAAAATATTTCTTTTGTTGAAAGCGAATTCTAAATTCAATAAAAAAAAAATTAAATATTTCATCCTTACAGGCACGTTTATTACCGAAAGTGGGCACTCAAGTTTGTTAAGTGATGTGCTGCAGTCAAAGGATATGGTGGATAAGATTGTCGATGCCATGGTGAAACTGTGCAAGCATTATTGCTTCGAAGGTTGGCTAATTAATGTAGAATGCAAAGTCAAATTAGAAAATATGGAAAACCTTTAGTGAGTAATACTCTAGTATAATTTCAAATGTATTTCAAAATCACATGCATTTCAGCTACCTCGTAGAACGTTTACGCTCAACTGTGGAAAGTGAAGTGGAACACGGTGTGGTGTTCTGGTATGACAGCATCATTGATACGGGCGAACTAAGATGGCAAAATGAAATTAATGCCAAAAATGTGCGTTTTTTTCGTGGAGCGCATGGCATGCTAATCAATTACACTTGGAATGACAAAAGTCTAGAGATGACTACGGAAATTTGCGAACGCTCACAGTCTCAATGTCAGCGTGCCTTTTTTGGCATCGATGTCTTTGGTCGCGGCCAAATTGCCAAATTTCAGTGTAAACAAACTTTGGCACGCATTGTGAGTCAGCGTTTTTCAACGGGTTTCTTTGCGCCCGCCTGGACGTATGAAACACTGCAAATGTTTGGTTACAATATAAAACAACCGTTGGGTGATGACAGTGTAAATGATGCTTTCTTGCGACGCAATGAAAAATTCTGGTGTTCATTATGGGAACATTTGGCTACGCATCCCTACAATGCATTACCATTTTATAGCGATTTTTGTTTAGGTTCCGGCAAAAACACATATGTAAATGGACGTGCGAAGAGTAGTGTGAGCGGCACTGGTGGTGGTGATGGTGAACAGTTCTTTAATTTATCACGCTGTTCGCTGCAACCTTCCGTACCGCTATATCTGCTTGCAGAACGTTACTATAACGACGGTTTTAATGGTGGTTCGTGTCTGCGAATCTTACAATACAATAATAGCTTCCGTGTATTTGTTACCGACTTCAAGCTGCAAGGTGGTGGACTTGTCTTTGCCTACGCTTATAAACTCCAACCGAAGGATGGCGAATTCGATTGCATTTTACGATTTTGTACGCGAAATAATGCACGCGATTGCTATCTATTCATGGGTGATTATTACGATACAACGAACTTGCAAAAGGGACGCTGTTACGTTTCACCAATAAAGCCAAAATACAATCATCTATTGAACAGCAGTCAGTTAGATACACCAAAAATACCCAAAGAAAATGCGCTGGCAGAAAATGCGGCCAATGGTTGGCGCGTGCGTTATTATGTGGTGGCATTTGATGGCGCCATTCAAGTGAAGGATATCGGTGTGCTGTATCGACGTAGTCAAGAAGCAACAGACACTGCCTATTTAGGTGCGGTCTACCTAAATGAGTACGATGTGAACACGCTTGACTTCCCACAAGATAGCAATATTGCATTGATACAAATTTATGGAGAGGATTTGCTTAATTAACTTGTGAAGGTAAGCAAGCTCCAACGGTAGTCAAGAGTCAGTCAATTGTTGCCCTTTGGCTTTTGGTTAGTATTTTTATTTCCAAATATATACGATATACACATTTATAAGATTATGTAAACAAATTTTATACTATTTTTACACTTAAACTATTAAAGCTTAAACGAAAATTGATCGCTTTGTTCGAATGTAGTTTCTTTGGACCACAAAGTCGATCTCTTAAAAAGTAGACTTCGCTTAAAATGTTGTTCCGAATTTTAAAGTTTAGCAATGCCAGTTGTTAATATGTAAAGCATTTCAAAAACTTGATTTTCAGTTAGAAAAAGTAATTTCTAGCAAATATCAAATGCAATTGTTTCGAAATCATTAAAATCTTTGTGACTTTTTCCAATGACATTACCCCCTCCCATGCTGAAAGACCAAAAGAACTTTTCAATTTAACACTTTGTCTTCTTTCCTTTTCAATTACTCATTTGCCTATTCTTGCCTTAACGCTGCCCACGCCCCGGTATAGTATTCGCTGAGAATATTTATAAAAAAAGGCTTTGTCGACATTGTCTCATACGTAAGTGGTTCGTCTGTGTATGTCAGCTTGCATTACCTCTCCAGAACACAAGTACTTAAGTTGACTTGTTGAGAATACGTCTTTGTTTTCCTTAATGCATAGCCACGCACACTTTTCTGATTTTATGTGACAACATGCTCTTTGGATATCAAATGGGTTTATGGGTATCTAGTATAACTCTACAGATGACATGTGTGTACATTTACATACATACATGCGCATATAATTATGTATACAGTTTCATTACAAAGGAAATCCATACTTATATAAATACATGTGTTCAAACCTTGTCCCAGTAGTGAAAGTCCTAGGTTACGAATTTTGTACTTCGGTGGGGAAAGGGTTTCAAATATAACCTCTTTTAATTTCACTCATTCTAAATCTTGGTCAAGAGAGTTGTTTACTCTTTGTATCCTTTTTCAGGGACGAATAGGAAAGTGCTCATAATTTTAGAATTTCGTGAGGAAGTTTCTAACTCATAGTGAAAAACAATTTTAATCCTGAAAATATTCGAAAATTGATTTTATTTTAGTGAAACCGAAGCGATTTTACGACTGCGAAACCTGCTTGTGTGGCCGGAGCGGCTCTTTGGACTTTCATAAAGGTTATCACTGCTAAATAAATGCTTAAATAATATATTAAAGAGTACAATGGTATTCCAAATGTCTGTGCTTTGAACTGATATGTCCTTACTAACTAAAAACAAGACCCCAAACCCCTTCAATGACAAACTAATTTATTAGAACATTATGACCTACTTTTAGGCACTTAAGGATGGTTTTTGTTTGTTCAAATGTTTCTTAAAAATTAAAGCTCCTTTTTTCCAGAGGAGTTTGATCACTCTTTCAGAGTGATCCATTGCTGGAACATACTAAGCTTGAAATTAGTATGTTAGCGGAATGGATATTGTTGATACTAATTTTATGAGCGACACTTGTATATATATCTGTATGGGTGTGTGCATATTTATATGACATCTTAACGAACCGAATCGATAACACGCGCAACCACGGCTCCAACGGCTCTAAGAGTCATTTACACACACACACATACATACCTACATATATGTACACATATTAACATCAATGGATGTCAAGCGTCAAACAAACACAAGAGTTTGTTTGTTAACACTAAAGTTAGGTCAAATATACTTTGCGAATTGGCGATGCAGCAAATCACTTGGCAGTGATACTTGCACAAATGAATATGAACGAGCTCGTATAGTGTATATTAGTAAGTTTGCATGTACATATGTATGTATGTATGTTAGTAGTTGCAAATATGAGTATGTGAGTATGTATGTTAGTGTGTGGAAATAGGCCACCAACTTTCTGTGCTGTGACATATTTTATTAGATCAGAAGCGCATATGTACATACATACATACATGGGCGTATATATGTACATATGTAAAGATGCAGTGGTACATAAGCTCTTTAAACAATTTCACACATTTAATATTAGAGTTTATTGAGAAAAACTAAGTTCAATGAAGCCTAAAAAGCAATAATTAATTTCTCCTCTAAAATATACTGTTAATTAGTTCAACTAAACACAAATCCGAGTTCCACCTTAAAAAAATATGTATGCATGTATGTGATACACGCATTTATTTATGAAATATAAAATTTAATTTTATTACACTCACTTTTCGATAAATTTACGCAGTTTTTGTTACACTTTAGTTAAACTGTTTTATTCGATATACATATGTATATTTTGACCCGTATTTATATTTTCTTTTAGTGAGAATTTCACATTTTATTAACAACTAAGTACGAACTATTTGATGCGCTTCCTAAGCAATGTACATAAATCATTCGCTTTATATGTAGAGCATTTGAGCCGAATTTGTCCCGCTTTCAGGCAGCCAAGCCCCAAAAAGCACTGAATGCCTTGCTTCGCGCGAGAGAGTACAGCGAAAGCACATTATCCACTCCCATGGAGATAATAAACTCAACTGATGCTGTGCCGCTGCCTGCTTGTTTGGTGGTACAAAGTTTTCCCTACAAATTCTCTGTTGACGTTAATGCCGCCGCAATCGTGTTAACATTGTTGGGGTTGTTCGGCATTTCTTTGACCTAAGCAGTTGACTTGGCTTTCGAAAGCGTTTAGGTGGTGTTGTTAACATGTGGTTTCGTTTCAATATTTTTTGGGAAAATATTTTCAGAATTGGAATGTTTTTGTGTAATGGAAGTGAAAATATACTTAATCTCGAACGTGAAGTGTATCATGTATCATGTAATTACAATTATTTTTTAAAAACCATATCAAAAGGACCCTTCATTTAAACCACCATATTTACAGTAAAGCACCGACTTCAACATCCGTTCAACATTGCATGCAATCAAAAATCATAATAAGGTTGTTCGAATCAAAATTCTTAGAAAGATGAGGTTATTTTCCCAGTAGAATCAAATACTCTCAATTTTCCCTAACCTAACCTAATATCTATCGAGTACAAGCGATATAAAGCGATCCAATACCATAGTATGCCTCGCCGTGTCGTTGGTTTCAAATATTTATCACAATCTCTCACAACCGGCGTCATCGTACTCCCGTACAATTGATTCCCACTGTCTGGTAGGCCGTTGCACACCTCGTGAGGTGTAAGCTGATACAGTAAAGTACATGCGTGAGAGCAACACTATTCTTTTATTTTTACAGGAGTGCTATTGTTGATTGTTTTTGTTTTGGCATTCACACTAACCGTAATTTATCCCATATTTCCTGCGTCAGCGGCAATTACTCTCCAAACGCCTATGCTACAGTTAAAATGAGAGTCATTAGAAATGGAGCTTTTGGTTCATGATTGCCGCTGCAAAATAATTTTCACAAAAAGCGCTTGCTTGTTTTGATAAAAGCTCTACCGGAAGAACAAAGTTTGTTTAACTTGATTAATAAATTACAATATGTAATTTTTTGTTGTTGCCAAATTTTATAAAATATTCCCTAGTGCATAAATATACTTATTTTATGGTTACAAGTAAAATAATAGTCCTTCTTCTATATTTTATCCGAGAAGTGGATGGATTATTTTTGTGCGACACAAGTTTTTCAACTCTCTCAACTGCGACGTTATTTTTTTGATAGGAAATCAAACCGCGCATATCAACAAAAATTACCCAGTAACAACGTCTATCTCTATAATATAAAAATGAATCGCAAAATGTGTTGCTAAGCGAATAACTCAAGAACAGCTGAACCGATTTCGCTAATTCTTTTTTGCAATGCTTCTTAAAGTACAAGGATGGTTCTTACGGAGAGAAAAATTAACAAATTCCTTAAAAAGTCTAAAATCCACACTTTTCTAATCTCCCATACAAACTACTCTACAAATATAAAAATGAATTGCTGTTCGTTAGTCTCGCAAAAAGTTGAGAACGGTCACACCGATCTGGCTAATTTTAGTCTCGAAAAATTCTAGCAAGCCCAAGAAAGGTTTAGAAAGTAAGTAAATATGGAAAAATTGCGAGGAAGATAATAAGAGAGTTTTATTTGAATTGACAACAAAAATACAAAATAAAATAAAACAAAAAATAATAATATTTTGAAGGTTGTCATTGTTGCTTTGTTTTGTCATTTCTCAAATGTATAAGGTTGTGCCGATATCCCAAAACAATTTGTAACCAATAAGGAATGGCTAAGTTCGGGTGCAATCGAACATTTTAAACTCTCGCAATTTATTGCTATATATTTTTTAAGATAACACACAATCTGACCTATATATTCGGCATATAATCCAGTAGAAAATCATCAAGGTTAAATTGCATATTCGGCTTTGAAATTACTCATAAATTGCAAATCAATGATAAACCAGTCTGCAAAATCGCCAAAAATAGCAATATAGCGAAGATTTTCCAGATATTCAAGAAGTCGCTGGAAGCACTGCACTGGTCTTTAAAGGATTTACGCGACAACTAAAACGTTTTTGTTAGAGACATGATTCTGTGGGCAGGTGATTTACGACAGACCATTCCAATTATTCCTGGATCAAATGTTGCTGACGAACTAATCGCATGGCTAAATCTAATTTGTGGCGACACATAAAGAATCGCGAATTAACAACTAATATACGAGGGATTTCGAAACAATATCAAATTGCGATTGTGGAAGCAGTTGGAAATGGTAGCGTCCAAGTTGACACCTCGATGGATTAATAACATGAAACCACAATATGAAAACCATAAATGACTATTTGTGGTAAAAAACAAAGAGCTCGGTGATCTTAATGCTACAATTTAGAATTTCCTTTCAGGAGAGTTGACACAGCTACAAACCAGTATGTCCCACAGACTATTTAAAATTGCCTCGACCATCCCCACTCACTTGCAATTAAAAGAAGCGTGGGTTGACTTCAATATTTCTCGACTTTTCAATATAACAAGACTGGCTGTGAAGAAGGTAATCAGTATAGTCATCGAAGCCAAATTTGAGCCAACTTTGAAATATGCTCATTTGTTACATACTTCAATATACAATTACAATTCAAATTATAACAAATTATGATGATTTACGATTCTCTGTATTGAAAAATTTACTAATTTAATGTATACCTTAGCCACAAAAACGTGTGGCCGGGTCTGTTAGTTTTGTATATATATACATATAGAAGCTTCATATGAGCACAATGTATATGTAAAATCGCGCAAACTGCGATAAACAATGATTTGCAATTTTTGTGCTCTCACAAAACAAATTACTGCGAAGCACCCTTGTAAGAAAATCTTAACGAAGAAAGCGCTAGCGAAAGTTTACTAGTATTCACACAAATAATGGCCTGACATGTGTCAAATATGTATATAAATGAACGTAAAATGAATTCTAACAATTTGATTTCTCGGTTTTCATAATATACTTTTTATATATAAAAAAAACTTGGGGAAAAGTAATGAAGAATATGTGTCAGAAATATGTATGTTGATAGAGCTTTTCCTAGAAGCATTGAGCGATAGATTGCTTCAGAATATTACTAAGTGCATAATCAGAAAAACGGCTGCACATCGAATATAACATATTTATTTACAATTAATTATAATTACAGCTTATCATCATATTATATTCATGCACGACAGAATGTTGAATAAAATGGGTTGGGTTACTCTTAGTCACAACTAAATACATATGTATTTATTTTCTTATTTAAGCCTAACTTCATTGTCACTTAACATCTTCACTAGATATTATATGAAGCTTTTCTACTTTTTTGCGAGGTGTCTCTTAAAGCTAGCCGATTTTAATAAATAGCCTAATTAACACGGAATTACTTACAGCTGAATTCAACATGTCGTGGGCGGCAATAGCTTTCAACATTTTAACATATATATAAATAAAATAATATATTTCTATAAATAAATTTATTATCAGCTTGTTATCTATTAAAACGTTTTCAGCCTTATCTATTTATGCATGTGTACATTTTAGTAAGACTTTAAGAAATCACATATATAATTTAATTGATGTTTCCGATTGGCAAAGAACCTTCTAAGAACATTTAAAATTTTTATTTATACATACAAATCTCTGGTAACAGTTGGTAGAGACTAAATAGCTTCCCATTCAAGTAAATACTCACATAGTACTTCTACTTCTAATTTATTAAAATCTAAGTATGCATATATTATATAGATTTTATATGTCTTAATGATATTATTAATAAAAAGAAATTTCTAATTAAATTTTATAAAGCGAAGCCCTTCAAAATTACCTAATCCTAAACTCTTTTCCAAAGGTTAACATTATATAAGCAAATAGATATAAGTTCCGGTTTCCATCTTGATTATTATTTCTCCATAAATTTTATATAGAAAAGGGAGAGTATTATAATGTAATCGAAATCTTGTCAGTAGTTGTGAAATTTTGTAGACAAAGTTTTTCCCACAGGGAACTTAAAAGTATTAATTAACGACAATCGGCATACATGCTTGTGATATCGCCTACAACACTGTAAAAATGCTGGACCCTGCGTTGTGGAGTACTCTGAAATATGGTCCGCTGTAAGGCAGTAATGGACCAACTCATGTCTCTAGAGCATCAAATTGTTACACGAACTGCACAAACGAACATGGCTCACAAAACTCGTGTTTTACGATCGTAATCAATGTTAAAATTCCAAAATTTAATGAATCAAGTTACAAAAAGAAGTATTTTTGAATGTAATATTTCATAAATACTCGAAGAATGATTTCAGAGTATGGCCACCAAAACAATTTCCAATGACGATGGAGTAATCTGAAGTTATAAAGATTTTAAGTAGTAGTCTTCCCTAGGAATCACAAAGCTAAATGCTCCACACATTTTATATAAACTGTAATGGAACATGGAGCACTCTCTCATTCATGCGGAGTAGTTTTTCCATGCATGCATGGAGAACTTACCAGTTTTGGAGGGTTATTTTGTCATTTTGAGTGCACAAATATAATATCAAAAAGTATGACGTGATCGGTCTCTCTTCACCATTCAGACGAACTCCACGGCCGAGGGTATAAATAGCATCGTCGGCATTAACTTGTGTAAGTTGGTTGAAACTCGTTACCGGCTAAACAGTTAATTTGTATATTTCAACGTTGAACAAAAACTTAATTGAAAATGGGCAAACTTGTTTTGTACGGTATAGATCCCAGCCCACCAGTGCGCAGCGTACTATTGACATTGAATGCGTTGGATTTACCATACGAATATAAAGTTGTCGATTTATTTGCCAAAGGTAATAGATCGGATGAATATCTGAAAATTAATCCAGCCGGTACGGTGCCAGCATTAGTGGATGACGGTCATGCCATTTCGGATTCACATGCTATCAATGCTTACTTGGCTAACAAATATGGCAAAGACGACTCCCTCTACCCAAAAGATTTGCTGAAGCGTGCAGTTGTCGATCACCGTTTGTACTTTGACACGGGTGTAGCCTTTGAACGCGCCCTACGTGGTACCACAAAACCGATTCTTTTCAACAATGAAACGAATGTGCCGCAACAAAAAATCGATGAAATCGCTGAAGTGTATGCTACAGTAAACAAGTTCCTGCAGGATCATCCCTATGTTGCCGGCGACAACCTCACCATTGCCGATTTATCGCTGATCTCATCGATCTCCTCATTGCAGGTATATTTAGAGAGTGATGCCGTTAAGTATCCAAATTTGGTGGCATGGATCAAACGCTTGGAGCAGTTACCCTACTATGAGAAGGCGAACGGCAAAGGGCTTCAACAATTTAAAGATTTGCTTAAGTCGAAGAATATAAAAATCGTATCTTAAAGCAAAAAGATATTAAAATTAATTTGTAAAATTTGTTTTTGATATTAAACTCATATAAAATGATGTATAATGTGAAAAGGCACGACTGAAAATATACACGTAATTATTGGACATACATATAAATGTTAGTATGTACATATATTGTATAAATAAATATGTAATAGAAAACTGAAAACGTATTAAGGCGGCGCAATAATTATCATTTAATCGTTAGTAAATGGTAAAAAAGTTAGTAAAAAGTTAGTTAAAAAGTTAGTAAATGGTAAAAAAGCAAACTGATCAAAAGCTTAGATATGAAATGCTACATCATCATGATAAGTGGGACATGGGAGGACCACTCAACTCTAGGTGATCATTACAATCATTAATGACAATATAGCTAGCCGGTTGTCGCTTGTTGAGTACCGGTCTTTTTAAACCTTTTCTCCTCTCCACCGTGTGTTATTTTGCTTCGTCATGTAATATTTTGTAGTAGGAAATCTGAGCAGTCCTAATGTAGTACCACTGCATAAACAGCTACCTAAGCTTTTAAAAGCGTTAGCCTTGTAAGAGCTTAATTAACTATGTAGATATGTACATATTGATAATTCATATATTGCTTATATAATTTAATATGACGTGATCTAGTAACCGTTAGTTAGCGTTTTTTCACTTGATAAAAAAATATATTAGTTCGTTTCTAAGGCAAAACGACAAACCCCTTATATATATTTATAATAAAGCTAAATTCTTGCCCATAACGTTAAACTACATCTGTAAAGAACACCCTTTATATACACAAGTTCGTAAATATGTTGAAGAGAAATTAACGATCCTATAAGCGTTAAGCTTCTTCAAATCGGTACTAAACCCATCATTCTTACATTTATTCGCTTTTATTTTTTTTTATCAAACAAGCTTCTCAACTCTCTTAATAGTGCCGTTAATTTTCTTGCAGGAAATATACGCGTGCCGCATACTCTTCGTTTAAAACGCCCAAAATTATGTCCAAATAATATTTAGGGTATTCACAAGGTGTCATATTGTGTCATATCGTCATATTGTCATATTTTTTTAACTTAACATAACTTCGACGAAGAACCGGTTTTTTTGGGTCGGTCAGTGGTCGGTTTTGCTCGTGCCCTTCTGCCCAAACACTTCTCAACCGATTTATACCGCAGATTGTATATATCTGGAAAACACGGACATATATCTGGTTTTGGCCTCAGCAAAAATCGCTATGATTAAGTGTAGAAATATGACAAAATATGACATACAACAGTTAAGAGTGCTCACAAGTGTCGTATTTTTAAGAATATTAAAATATGACATAAGACATACAACAAAGCTTGTGAATTGCCTAATTGTGTGTGTTATCTAAGAGTGTAATGTATAATAAACAATGATTTGCAATTTTTTGGCTCTCGAGAGCACCCTTGTAAGAAAAATATAATGTAAAAATGTAGAGTGTCAGCGAAAGATCCTACATTGTCTTATCTTACTTACAGAACAAAATAGAAAATCATTAGTGTCCTAATATGCGACTAATCTTATATATAAATCGCCGTAATAGGTCCATACCTTTTTAGCACACAATGAGAAGATATTTAATAATCATATTTGAAAGCCAGGTGAATAAAATAGTCTAGCTTTTATGACTGTGCCACTGGCACCTTAAGTCTCGCTATCTTTTTGAGAGTTGCCTCTTGATGCTTATCGATTGATTCAGAATTACACACAGTTGCATGTTGAAAAAAATGCCCACAAATGTCACAGCGTTTGATATGCTTCTCTAACTAAAATAATATTTTTTTGTTATCTATTAGCACAATGTCGGCCTTATCTACTTATGTATGTATGTATAAAATTTAGTTAAAACTCAATTATATAATAGAGACCTTCTAAGAACAATTGACCTTTTCCTTTATTCATAAAATTTTCTAGTATCATACGCATAGCAATAACCAAATATTAATTAATTTCCCTTTCGAGTAAATACTTACTTACTTCTACTTTTTACTTATTAACTACTTATTTACTAAGTTCTTAGTTTATATCATAAAGAATAGTATTATTATTATGTTCTTAAGACTCAATTATTATTATTAATATCAAGGAATTCCTAATTAAAGTGTATTTTATAAAGTAAAAGATTACTTTATTTAACAATAGATTGGATCACAAGTTCTCAATTCCAACTTGATTATTATTTTATCGATAGATTTTGTGAAAAACTTAATGGAAAATAGTGTGAATTGCAATTTATCCATGTTGTTTCAATGACATCGAAATCTGGCCAGTAATTGTGAAATTTTGTATACAAAGTTTTTCCTACAGGGAATTCGTAAATCGTAATCAATGACTATCGTCATACATGCTTGTGATATCTGTCTACAACATGGTAAAAATATTGGACCATGTGTTGTGGAGTACTCTACAATATGGTCCACTGTAAGGCAGTTATGGTCCAACTCGAGTCTATACAGCGCGGCATTCCTACATGATCACAGCTCGTGTTTTACGACGTAAAAACATTAAAATTTCAAAATTTAATAAATTAAGGTAGAAGAAGAAGTAGTTTCGAAAGTTATATTCCACAAATACTTGAAGGAGTAGTGATTTCAGAATGGTTACCAAAGAAATTTCCAATGGGATGGAGTACTTTAAAGTTATCAAGATTTTAAGTAGTTGTCTTGCACAAGGGCATCACACTCTCTCATCCATGTGGAGTAGATTTTTCATGCATGCACGGGGAACACACACTGCTTTTGGGGGGTTATTTTACTATTTTGGGTATACAAATACAACAAAAATACGTATGACGTGGTCGGTCTCTCTTCTCCATGCAGACGATCTCCACTGCTGGCGGTATAATTAGCTAATCACCACTAAATTTGGCAAGTTTGTTGTAAATTTCATTGTTAAAAAGAAATTGAAAATGGGAAAAATTGTGTTGTATGGTTTGGACCCCAGCCCACCAGCCGGGACGGTACCGGCACTATTGGATGACGGTCATGCCATTTCGGATTCACACGCCATCAACGCTTACTTGGCAAGCAAATATGGTAAAGACGACTCCCTCTACCCGAAAGATCTGCTAAAGCGTGCGGTTGTCGATCACCGTTTGTACTTTGACACGGGTGTAGTCTTTGAACGTGCCCTACGTGCAACAACACTACCTATTTTCCTGAATAATGAAACAGATGTGCCGCAAAAAAAGATCGATGAAATCGCTGAAGTGTATGCTACAGTGAATAAGTTCTTGGAGGACCATCCCTATGTTGCCGGTGATAACCTCACTATTGCGGATCTATCGCTGATTTCATCGATCTCCACTCTGCAGGTGTATTTAGAGAGCGATGCCGTTAATTATCCAAATTTGTTTGCGTGGATCAAACGCTTGGAGCAGCTGCCCTACTATGAGGAAGCGAACGGCAAAGGGCTTAAACAATTAACTGATATGCTTAAGGAGAAGAATATAAAAATCGTCCCTTAAACAGACCTTCCACAGTCGTATTTCTGTTTGTTCTGTGCGTCGAACAATCGAATTACATTTGACCACTATCGAGTACAAACATTTCTTGCGAACATCATTTGTAAAACGTGTAAACATTTCAGTATTTTCAATCTAGTAAAACTTTTGCCAAATAAGGTTCGTTCGATCATTGAAATCAATTGTCGAATATTTTCGCTCGAACACAGACAAGATAGAATAATTTCTATTTTCTCGAACAAAATTGAAAATTCGAACACTGCCATCAATTATGAAAATTAATTTGTAGAAACGACCACATTCGACTGTGAATGGACTGCTTTAATTATTGCAATATGTTATTTAATTTGTAAAATGTGTTTCTGATATTTAATTTATGTATATAAAAACATGTATAATGTGAAAATCCACGGCTGAAAATATACATATATGAACATGCACATATGCATATATGTATGTATGTTTATGTATATTTCAAATAAATACCTAATAGAAATCTGAAGAGTGTTGGAGTGGGTTATTTTTAGATGGCAGATTGAGAATTAAATTAGACGTTAGCAAATGATAAAGTGTAACTTAATGAAAAGCTCACATATAAAAACGTTACATCATCACAATACTAGTGGGTGGGTCTCTCAACTGTGGGTGATCTTTATAAACTTTAGGTAATAGGTTTTTTCTCCACTCCACCGCGTAGTTTTGTGGTAAACTAATTTGGACATTTTATTTCACAAATTCTCTCCGTTCTTTCCAAATTCAGGAATATATCATAGAAAATATACATCTGTTTGACTTCACATTTTCAGATAATACATTTTAATATATGTACATTCAGACAACAAGCTAAATATAAGTGATAAAATTTAAAATTAGTATGACAACATTAAATCGCATATGACATATCAGAAGATAAATTCAGCCTAATTGTATATGTCAAACTATATTATTTTTACCGCTCCACAACATAACTGTCTATATTATAAAATGCGATCAACCCTAATGTTCTACTACATATGCAGGTAATGAAACTTTTAAGCGTCGGTGTTGTCTGAGCTTAATTAACTATTTAGATATTAAAATGTATATACATAAATATTATAGTTATTTGAAATGATCTGGCCATTAATTATAATTTTTACTATTTAACGGAAAAATACACTAATTCGTGACGTCAGTAAAGAAAATGCTTTGTCTACAATTTGTATGAAAATGTCGAAATATATTGCCTCTATCCCCATCTAATCGTATTGCCTATTAAATTATGGGGCAAAATTATTGTTATACTACGTTGGGACCGACATTGAAAACATGTTTTCATTGAAAAAATGGGGTTTCGTTCGAAAACTTGTGTTTTCATCCATGCAAAATCTGTCATACGAAACACAGTTTTCGCTGAAAACTTACATTCCACTCATTATAATCGATGTCTGCTCTAGTTTAGTCGATATTATTGGAAGACATATTTTGCCAGCTCTAAATTGTCATTTGATATTGTAAACAAATTCCACTACTTTGTCAAAATCATTGAGAAACAG